>NC_134644.1:5603358-8003358 GCF_030463565.1 Pelecanus crispus
GTGCAATCAGGGAGAAGGGCAAGAAAAGTTTTGCAGCCATCTGCCAAACATTTGTCTGGGAGAAAATAAATGCCATGCAGTGCTTGGGAAAAAAAGAAAAAAGGGAAAATCTGAGAGTTTTGGATTGGGCCTTCTGGATGGAGACTGGACTTGGTGGCAAGGCAGCCAGGCCTCTGCGTGATGCCTGTGCTGGGGATGCAGCACATGGCTAGGTTCGATTAAAACATTTCACAGCAGTGAGACCAATGGGGATCAGAAGCACAAGCAGCTGGCTGACCTATTCGCAGACAAATTAGTTTTATAAATAAAATGAATGTGTGCAGGACAAACAGTGAGCCTGTCAACCGAGCAAGCCATGCTGGAGCGCTGGGAAATATTTTATTGAGAAATAAAGTCTTAAATGCCATTCTCCATGCATGGATGGGGGCTGTGTGGCTTTTCATCAGCGAGCCCTTGCCTGCCCTCCCTCCCTGCTGCCTGCTCCTGCATATTGATTCATGGCTGAATGAAAACCTTCAATTCCCTTTGGTGGCTTCAGAGAGCATGATTGACACCCACAGGACAGGGTCTGACTTCAGCTTCTCTGGTGCCCAGAAACACAGGGAGCAGAGCTCAGGGCCATAAGGACATCACCGACAGGAGTCATGTCCTCGCTAGGCCAGGCTGCAAGAGCCATTCCCATACCTCCATCACACCATCTTCTCACCACCGATGCCATTAGCATGGGGTCAGACCCTTCCCAGACATGTTCTTCCCAGATCCATCCTCATATCCTTCCCTCCTTGGCCAGAATCAGGGGGAAAAATAAAAAAAGCTGAATTCCCATCTTTTTCCCATTGAGTTGATTCATCCTGCAAAGGGCTCAGCCCCTCTCACCCTTTCTGAGGACATGGGGACTGGGGGTGTTCAGCAGGGCCAGCCCCAACCTTGTAAAACCCCAGCATAGGCCAGGTGGGTGTAAAAGAAGCTCTGCTGATGTCTCCAACCCCAGTAGACATTTAACGGCACTTGTACCAGTGCTAATTACATCTTAACATTTTCCCTCTGTATTTTGGTATTTATTTTGGAAAAGCTCCTCCCTGGAGTCATTTTCTTCCTCAGCTTTAAAACAACAACAGTAACACCATCGCGCTTGTTTTCCCTTGGCTGTTTCCCTCATTATTATAATTCTGCCATTCTGCTCCTGTACAGTCAGCAGAGGAGCTCAATCAGGCTGATGAGTAAAAGTGCATAATTTTATGGCTGCATATCAACTGCCTGTTATTAAACTAATCAATCAGCTTCAGTGCAGCTACCAGTACAGCATGGGAGAGGACAAGGCAGAGGAATTGCTATGCTGTTATTTTTCCAAAAGGACGAAAAGACAAAAAAAAAAAAAAAAAAAGAAAATCCAATCTGGCCAACCAAATTCTTCAGCTTCCCCTTCTTTGCGGGGAGAAATGACTCCAGTGAGTTATGGAATAGGTGATCTGCAGCAAGGTAGCAAGGGAGTTTGCTCTGGAGTTTGCACTGCCCTTCTGCTCACCTACAGTGCTAAGCCATAACGCTCAGCAATTGCCATGCTCCAAAGCCTAGGAAAGTTATCAGGTGCTCTCTTATCACAGCTTGCAGTGACCCACTGCAGATGCCTCAGACCTCCTCCAGCAAAGCATTTAGGCATATGTTAAGTTAATCCTGTTGAAGGCGGTAAGATCGTGACTTGTACCCATTTGCATGTGGCGCACAGTGCCCAATTTTGGCCTTAGGGTCAGCAGCCATGGAAGAAGTTAGGGAGCTGATTTCCAGTGGCCTTACTCCCGGTAGTCATCACCCCGATGGCCCTAGTGAGACTTATGGGGTGACAGAAGGAAGGAAAAGATGCATGAACCTCCTTTCCAGAAAGAAAGTAGACTCCTTCATGTATTCACTACCTGGAAATGCAGAACTGACTTCACCATCCCATTTGGGGCACAGCACAGATGTCAAGGTCTGCTTCTGAAAGGCTGCTGGGGGCATGAAGGGACAGTCTGTTCTCCATGTCCCTGAAGGGCAGGACAAGTAAGGGACATTGCACCAAGGGAAATCTAGGCTATGCATCAGGCTGGAGAGAGGTGAGCAGTCACCAGGATGCATTGCCAGGAGGTTGTGGAGGTCTCTTAGAGCAAGCACTAGATGTTGCTTCTTCTGTAGCAACATCTGTTAGGGCTGGTCCTGATGAGGTTCTGCTTGAAGATGGGCATGATGCCCATGGAGGTCCCTTACAGCTCTGAGTCTGTGGGAGAGAACAACCCATCCTTGTCTTCCAAGAGGAGGAACAGAAGGTGTAACGGGGCTTTGAACCTCAGAGCAAGTCAGTGGGATCTTCTGAGCTAATCAACATGAGCAATGGGAGGGAAGGAAGCAAGGAAGGAAAGAATCAAGGAAGGAAGGAAGGAAGGGAGGAAGGTCAGTCAAGGACAAGCAGATCACTTGCCACTTTGTCCCTCTCCTGCTGCAGCTGGCACACCTTGTGCTTCCCTCTGTCAGCCATGCTCCCTCCATCTCCTACAGATAAATTGAAAAAGTCGAGTGGAGCAAAACAGAGCAGGCAAGGCTCTCTGTGCTGTATTCTCTAAATGCCGCAAGGCTTTAGCCTGGACATGTGTCCTCATGCCCACAGAGGAAAAGAAGGACGTCCTCAGCCAGCCTGAGCATCCTTCCCCAGTTAACTATATTCACTTATACAGATTAAATTGCGCTGGCTCCTTCTTGGCTTATTATTTGTCACTTGTTTTACTGTCGCATCCACAGGTGCAGACTGTTCTGTGCTGGACGCTGTGGAAGCATACAAATAAATGTGGTCCCTGCGCTGGAGCTTGCAGCACCGGCTGACCGAGAGTGACTCGGTGTGGACCTGACCAAAGGCTCTTCCTGGGCAGGAGAGGCAGCCCTGCAAGCCCCCACGCCGTCCCGCCGGCCGGGGCTTGGCAGCAGGGGCTGCGGGCTGACAGCTGACGTCCTCCCAAGCACATTTCCTCCGGCTGCTGCCAAGCCATTCGCAGAGCACTTCTCAAAATGAATTTTCTGGAAAACAAATTAAAGGAGGGGTTACATCACGCAGCAGACAGCCCAACCAGCACTCGGCTGCACTGAGAAATCCTGCCTGTATTTTGGGCTGCGCCACACGCACCACATTGCTTGCAGCTGCTGCTGCTGTGCTGGTATTTGCAGCTCGCCATCTAAATATACTGTAACAATAAACTGATCAAAGCAGCTAAATATTATTGTCTGCTCTCTGATGGGCGGTGCGGAGTATGGTCTCCCAGAAACCTCTGGTTACTTCATTTTTTCCCTGTACAAAACCACAGACAAACAAAATCAGGGGGGCAGGGAGAAGCAAGGGAGACTTCAGGGGGTGTTAAGGCAGCGCAGTTGAGGTCTTGGGAGTTAGGAGACTCCAGCCCCTGCAGCCTGCTGGTCAGAGCATGTGGAGGGCAGCGGTGGGCAGGAGGGCACAGGACAAGCTGCCTGCTGGGAAAGGGTCCTGCATTAGGCTGGGACCTCAGTGATCTGGGTTCCCTCCCCAGCACTGCCGCATCCTCCTCATGCAGCCTTGGGCATATTTCTTCAGGTTGTTTTGGTAGGAATCATCGCTCCCCATCAGGTGTGCCCATCCAGCAATAGCTTCCTTAGGAAACCCAGTTTGGCCCCAAACCCTTCCCCTACGTGGATACTAGTAAATAAAACAAGCAGGCATGAGCTCACTGTGCCAGCCGGCGCAGCACAGCCGTGGGAGGGCATGGCAGGGGCAGGACTGGCACTGGGACAGGGATGGGGTCTCCGGTCAAGCACGGTGCACCCAGTGCCAAGGGACTGTGCCACTCCATACCTTTGCTTCTGCAAAACCTTCAGCCCTCCGTTCTCCTCCATAAATCTTTATTCAGGTGAGCTCATCGGCGCTGCCATGGAAAACGAGCACTGCTGCAAATGAGTAGTCATGAATAATCATGCGGCTATTTTGAAAAGCTTTTTACCCTTTGCATAAGAGATCCAGAGAAGTGCTGGTTTTAAACAGAAGGCTACTCCTTTGAAATGTTTGGTACAGTCTCCAATCAAGAGACAATTGGGGCATCTCGCCCCACGGACAGCCGAGTCCCCTGCCATGCACTGCTGCGGGGTCAGCCGGGGAAGAGGGAGGATGGTGCAGCGGTTACAGCACCAACTTTTGATCACGCATCTCCCTGCTGTCGGCTGGCTGCGTGGCGTTGGTCGTAACCTGCCCTGTCTCAGCTCTCTCGCTGTAAATGGGAAAAGGAGCAATGTGCACAGACGTTATGATTTTACAACCATTAAAAGATGATTAACTTCTCTGGTACCGTGGGGAAGAAGCTCCATAAATGGCTGAAATTGGGGAATACAAATAACTTTTTCATGAAGAAAACCCTAACCCCCAACCTCTACTTGTGTGTTTAACAAGGCTCTGGTGAGAGGCTTCTTGTCACCTATTTCCACTCAAGCTGGGTACACCCTACCTATTATTTATACAGATAACTTCTTTTTTTCGCCCTAGTTCCTCCTGTCACTGCCCAATACACCCCAACCACAAATTAAGGATACAAATGCAGAACTTCTCCTTCTTCTCTAACTTCCTGCCTGTGAGCACTCACTCCAGCTTTCCAACCTGCCTTTGAGTCAAACCTGGGGAAACCTCCAAAAAAGGCCTGCTAGCTGAGAAAAGGAGAAAAACGAAAATGGAGAAAGTGCTCGCCTTGCTGTAGTTAAGCCTGTTGCAAAATATTTCCTTTACTACCTATTTATTAGTATTCTGGTACCCCAGGGAAAGGATTATCAAAACAGTTGGACCATGGGAAAACTTTTTTTTTTTTTTTTTTCTGAGAATAAGGGATTTTGGACAGCTGTCTCTGGTAGCTTTATGCATTTCTTCTGTTTTGAGGAATATTTTCATATTCTCATTTTCAATGCAGGACAACCATCGCGTTGGGCCACGTGGTGCATGTCTGGTCTACACAGAGCAGAGATGTGTAGGGCATGTTCTCAGTGTGATACTTTTTCAATACACCTCCCCTCGAACCCAAACATCTGCCATCACGTCCAGTGATTCGAGCCAAATGAGCCACCTTTAGAAAATAAAAACAGACCCGACTGATGCTAGTGAAAAAGAGTAAAAGCAGGGGTAGTGAAATGTAAGCTGAGAGAAAGTGGGAGGAAGAAAAATGCAAAGAGCAAATAGCTGGAGAATGATCCAGTAACCACAAAGCAGCAGCCCCTTATTTGCAAATGGCAAAAAAAAAACCCAGAGAGCTGGTAAAATTTGCAGACGGTATGAAAACGAGATTGGTGGTAAGTAGCAATGGGCGCAGGCTGGTTGTGCAGGCAGGTGCTGATGGCTGAAGAGGCAACCGCTGAACGGCTTCTTTCAATGTGGCCACGGGAAAAGTCAAATGTTTTGGAGCAAGGGATGTGAGTGAGCCAACTAGGGAAGGCGCCCCACTGGAGCTGTTGTTTGGGAGCAGAGGACATGTGGGTGAGGTGACAGTTGGAGGACGTCTTGGGCATAGCAATGATGAAATGATAAGAGTTTTTGATTCCTGGAGAAGTAAGGAGAGGGGTTAGCAGAACTGCTACCTTGGACTTCCGGAGGGCAGACTTTGGCCTGTTTAGGAGCCTGGTTCACAAAGTCCCTTGGGAGGCAGTCCTGAAGGGCAAAGGAGTCCATGAAGGCTGGGCATTCTTCAAGAAGGAAATCTTAAAGGCACAGGAGCAGGCTGTGCCCATGTGCTGAAAGACACGCCGGCAGGGGAGAAGACCAGACTGGCGGAACAGAGAGCTTTGGCTGGAACTGAGCAAAAAAAGGAGAGTTTATGACCTTTGGAAGGAGGGGCAGACAATACAGGAGGACTACAAGGATGTCATGAGGTTATGCAGGGAGAAAATTAGAAGGGCCAAAGCCCAGCCAGAACTTAATCTGGCTAATGCCATAAAAGATAATGAAAAATGTTTCTATAAGTACATTAGCAACAAAAGGACTGCTAAGGAGACTTGCCATCCTTTATTGGATGAGGGGGAAACATCGTGACAAAGGGTGAGGAAAAGGCTGAGTTACTTAATGCCTTCTTTGCCTCAGTCTTTAATAGTCAGACCAGTTGTTCTCTGGGTACGCAGCCCCCTGAGCTGGAAGACAGGGACAGGGAGCAGAATGAAGCCCCCATAATCCAAGGGGAAATGGTTAGCCACCTGCTACACCACTTCGACACACACAAGTGCATGGGGCCAGATGGGATCCACCCAAGGGTATTGAGAGAGTGGGTAGAAGTGCTCCCCAAGCCACTTTCCATCATTTATCAGCAGTCCTGGCTAACTGGGGAGGTCCCAGTTGACTGGAGGTTAGCAAATGTGACACCCATCTACAAGAAGGGCCGGAAGGAAGATCTGGGGAACTACAGGCCCGTCAGCCTGACCTCAGTGCCAGGGAAGGGCATGGAGCAGATCATCCTGAGTGCCATCACATGGCACATACGGGACAACCAGGTGATCAGGCCCAATCAGCATGGGTTTATGAAAGGCAGGTCCTGCTTGACTAACCTGATCTCCTTCTATGACAAGGTGACCTGCTTAGTGGACAAGGAAAAGGCTGTGGATGTCGACTTTAGTAAAGCCTTTGACACCGTTTCCCACAGCATTCTCCCGGAGAAACTGGCTACTCATGTCTTGGATGGGCTTACTCTTCGCTGGGTAAAAAACTGGCTGGATGGCCAGGCCCAAAGAGTTGTGGTGAATGGACTCAAATCCAGTCGGTGGCCAGTCACAAGCGGTGTTCCCCAGGGCTCAGTATTGGAGCCAGTCCTGTTTAATATCTTTATCAATGATCTGGACGAGGGGATCAAATGCACCCTCACTAAGTTTGCAGACAACACCAAGTTGGGTGGGAGCGTTTATCTGCTTGAGGGTAGGAAGGCCCTGCAGAGGGATCTGGACAGGCTGGATCAATGGGCCGAGGCCAGTTGTATGAGGTTCAACAAGGCCAAGTGCTGGGTCCTGCACTTTGGTCACAACAACCCCATGCAACGCTACAGGCTTGGGGAAGAGCGGCTGGAAAGCTGCCCGGCAGAAAAAGACCTGGGGGTGCTGGTTGACAGATGGCTGAACATGAGCCAGCAGTGTGCCCAGGTGGCCAAGAAGGCCAACAGCATCCTGGCTTGTATCAGGAATAGTGTGGCCAGCAGGAGCAGGGAGGTGATTGTCCTCCTGTACTTGGCACTGGTGAGGCCGCACCTGGAATACTGTGTCCAGTTTTGGGCCCCTCAGTACAAGAAAGACATTGAGGTGCTGGAGCGTGTTCAGAGAAGGGCAACAAGGCTGGTGAAGGGTCTGGAGCACAGGCCTTGTGAGGAGCAACTGAGGGAACTGGGGTTGTTTAGCCTAGAGAAAAGGAGGTTCAGGGGAGACCTTATCACTCTCTACAACTGCTTGACAGGAGGTTGTAGTGAGGTGGGTGTCAGTCTGTTCTCCCAAGTAACAGGCAGTAGAACAAGAGAAAATGGCCTCAAGTTGCACCAGGGGAGGTTTAGATTGGATAGTAGGAAAAATTTCTTCACGGAAAGGGTGGTCAAGCATTGGAACAGACTGCCCAGGGAAGTGGTGGAGTCCCCTTCCCTGGAGGTATTTAAAAGATCTGTAGATGTGGTGCTTAGAGACATGGTTTAGTGGTGGACTTGGCAGTGCTAGGTTAACGGTTGGACTGGATGATCTTAAAGGTCTTTTCCAACCTAAACAATTCTATGATTCTGTGTGGGTCACACCTAGGAAATGGGGGGATACGTCCCGGAAAGTGGTGACTCAGAACTGAATCGAAAGGTCCTGGTAGACAATTGCTTAGCCAAGAAGGTTGGAGTAATCCTTGGCTGTGCAGCCAGCAAATACGAAGTGGGAGTGCTGAAGTGATATTATCTCTGTAAACAGCATTAGTGAGACCATTTCTGAAAAGTTATGTCTAGTCCTGATGTTCACATGTCCAAAAAAAGAAATCCTGCCAGAGTCATTTTAGGCATTGAAAACCTGCTTTACAGTGAAAAAAATATATCCAAGAAAAAATGAAGTGACTTTACTCCAGGTTACCAACATCTGCACAGGTATAAATGCTGGAAATGACATCAAGAAAAGTTGTAATGAGATGGAGTCTGAGAAACTCAGATTAAATCCAGGTGAGAGATCTGAACTAGTCATGCTGAGGTCAGGTGTCCCCCACCAAGTCCAAATGACGACCCCTCATCCAACATGGCTAAAGTTTAGTAGGTTTTTGCTGCCAGCTGCTCATCAAGGTGGCTAAGATCATGTCTGATTGTGTTTGACTTGGTAGTTTGCTGACCCTGTTTTTAGAGGAGTAAATAGGACTGGCTTTTGGTGCAAAAGCTTGAGGCTACGCCATTGGTATGATCCAGAGATGTGGATGGACCTACTGCTAATGCTACAGGTCATCATTTCTGGGACTTGTGGTGGGACTGGGTGAATCACAGCACACAAAGTCACTTTGTGTGTTGAACAGAAGGCTGACTGAGGGAGACTTTTCTTAGATTACTCAGCCAAAAAGCTAGCAACCAAGGTAATTGGACATGAAAGCTCTTTTTTTGCTAACTGTTAAAAAACATGGAGTAAAACAGATGGATCAAAAGCTTGTTGACATTGATGGAGATCTTTCCAAGCAATTTCAGTGGGGTTTTGGCTTAGGTACATATGCTCTTGGATATCAGTAGGCTGATCTCAACAGCAAATGAAATGGCCCCTGGATGTCACTGCTGTGCTACAGTAGAGCAGCAGAAGAATCTTATTCTGTGGGATGTAAAGAAGATGGAGTTAAGACCCAGAGAAAAGGCCTGGATAACTCAAAGCATTGGCTTAGGCCTTTGGTCTGCCTCCAGCACAGATTGCAAATGACTGCAAGTTATCATCTGACAGATGCTCTGTCATGGCTCCAGTCCATTTCCTACTGCACAAGTCTATACATCACAACCCGCGCTGTCGTCAAGCCTGCATGGTCAAATGGGCTTTGGCTGCTGATTGTTTTGCAGTTTCTCCTCTCCTTTTTCAAACCCCCTCTTCTCCAGGAAAAATCCCAATCCACTGTCCACCATGAATTTAATTGATTTCAGTATAAACTCTGAGCCTTATGGTTGCACAGAAGACATAGGAAACCAATTAATTGACGTGTCCTTCAGTTTGCAAATTTTAATGTGAGTGATGCCACTGTTCTTAGCAGATTGATAACAATGAAACCTAATGATGACATTTAAACATATTATTTCTATCAGCATTTTTCCTCGGATTCAATCTGATGACATTTAAACATATCATTTTATCAACAATTTGCCTGGGGTTCATTTTGATGGAAAACCTTCAGATGAGTTGCTTGCTCCTGGGAAGGCATAGGACATGATTGTTTGGGGTAAAGGAGAGATAAGAACCCAAATTGCTCCCATTACCCCCACAATAATTCTCATAAGGGAAATATGTGTAGTCAGCACAAGAACTTACGGGAAGCACAAACTGTCAGGGTGGAATACAATAGTTTGAATTTAATCTCAGAATAAGCAAGACGAGGAAGAGTGGGCCGATTGCATCACTCGTTTTACTGTTGGCTGCACTAAAAACCTTTAATTTAGCTCTGAAATTTCTGCTGAATTCTTGTCCACTGCACTAAAGTAAAACAGCCTTGCTTCAAAATTGACTTCAACTTTGCAAACGAGTCTGCAGGAACTTCTACCCAGCTGACCGCTGTCATTTATTTAAGCAGCTCAGTACAGGATTAAGTAGCCCTGGAGCCTGGGACAGCCTTTTATCTTGAAAAGTGGCTGTTCCAGGTAAGAAACAGAGATGAAGCAGTGGGACATGTGGGATTTCTCACCTGACTTCATATATCCACAATGAAGACATTTCCAGCAGAGCCGGTCACCCCAGGCTCTCTTTGTAGTCAGCAGAAACAGGCACTTTTAGGGCATGATTCATCTGCCCTATTTTCAACATGTGTGCTGGGTTGTGATAAATTGCAACCAGGACTCCAGAGCCTGCACAATTAAAGGCCTCATCCAGCTGTCCCCAAATATACTGTGCTTGGAAGATGTCCTGGATCCCCCCCATCCTCCAGCTTCTGCTCCCATGTGGGTCCTCCCCAGACCCCCCATTGTCTGGGCTGGGAGAACATCTCTGGTTCCTTGCATGGCCCAAGAGGGCACAAGATGCCTGTGAGCCTGCATGGTTTCTCATCTTTGCCTTATTAAAGTTGTGACCCCTAAAATCTCTGAGCTTTATCAACTAATACTGGTTATGAATTCTCCAAGGTGGTCAATATTCAGCTCAGGATTGATAGAGGCAGGTATTTGGCTGCTTGTCCCCACTGTTTCTTAACCCTCTTTAGGTCAAGGGGAGGCTGTTGCTTAAGTGCCTCAGTGCTTTACTCTGTATCAAGACCCCAGGAAAAGTTTAGGAATATGCGGGACACTTTCAGATTGACATCAAATCAGATCATTTGACAGAAGGAGAGGAAGATGCGTCACTTTGTGGGAGAATCTATAACATGATTATTTGGCTGTAAATGGGCCATGAAGCCAAACTCATCCATGGAAAGTTCTGGGGGAATTAATAATTACAAATCCACCCCAGACTATTCTATGGGTTTTGTTCAACCAGCAGGTACCATCTTATTTCAAGCTCAAGTACCTACTCCTTAATGAATCTGAAGCATGCCCTGGCCCATATCTGATGGGTTTTCAGTCACCTCCTCATATATATTCTCTGAGCAACCTGATGTAGTTGAAGATGTCCCTGCTCATTGCAGGAGGGTTGGACTAAATGACCTTTAAAGGCCCTTTCCAACCCAAACCATTCTATGATTCTATAATATTCCTGCCCTGGTTCTTTGGCTTTCCAGCCACACTGAAAGTCAAACAAAAAAGAGAAACCACACGCAACCACACATACTGTTTCTGAGTCTTTCTGCCCTAAATGTGGGCTGCCTGCCTCACGGCACTCCCTGGACCTTCACCACTGGCAGGAACAGTTGGCGTGTGGTCTGCCCTACACCAGGGCACCTTCTCTGCTCCTTTTTCCAACCCTCTCCTGGGGGACCTTCCATGACTCAGGTCTTCTCCAGCAGTGGATTCATGGGTGCTTCCAGCATCCTGTTGCACTGGTGCAGGCTCCTTGTACAGCTCAGGTGCTTCCAAAAACCCCGTCATTCATCCTACACCCTGAGGTGGGTTTGTCCATCCATTTGCTGCTGCCACATTTCACCTTCCCCTGCTCCACCATCTGGAGATGGAGCATGCACACCAGAGAAGACACAGAGGTAGCACAGGAGCTTTCTTTGTCTGTGACAGAACTGTAATTACAGTGTAGCTATATTGCAGTTGCTATGCAAACAGCTGCTCATTTTGCTTTTCAATATGTAATTATCACTAAATCATCAAGGTGGAGGTTTAACTACCTAATTCGTTTACTTTCTTTGCCCCTTGGCGCTCTCACTACATCAGCTGTTGGGACCCAATCATCCAGAGGAGGCTGTATGCACGGCGCAACCACGTGAGGAGTGCCCCAGGTCTGTGAATAACCAAGTGTCAAAGGAGGTAACCACAGTCAAATGCCATTAATTGCACTAACTTAAAACTACCATGGCTCAAAATTAAAAATGCTGTTGCTCAAAAACCCAGCCTATTTTTTCCCCTTACAAAAGCAATTGGTAACAGAGCTGGTGCACGCCCCAGCCCTCAGTCCTCCTGCTAACAAAGCACGAAGGCAGCGTTTCATCTTAAGAAGAGGCTAAGCAGCGGTCAATGATCCACAGCAGTCATCCGATGGACAATGGAAGGTCGGATTCCCCTGGGGCTGCATTAGCTGTAAGAAAAAGCTTCTCCAGAGCAGACAGGGTCATCCATCACCTGCACGTAGCTGCGCCCATCTGGGCTTTCCGTGGGGTTTGGACCTGCAACCCCCACACGCCTCTGCTGTGCATGTTAATAGCAGTGTCCCCTACCCTGGGGGTAAGACAGAGGAGCTAAATAATTAACTTTTGCAGTGAGCTGGACTGTGGATGATGACAAAGATCCCTTTAACCAAGGCCCTTTAGCCTGCGTCTTCTTGTTTAGCCTGGAAAAGAGGAGGCTGAGGGGAGACCTTATCGCTCTCTACAACTACCTGAAAGGAGGTTGTAGTGAGGTGGGTGTTGGTCTCTTCTCCCAAGTAGCTAGCGATAGGACAAGAGGAAATGGGCTTAAGCTGCGCCAGGGGAGGTTTCGACTGGAAATTAGGAAAAATTTCTTTACGGAAAGGGTGGTCAGGCATTGGAACAGGCTGCCCAGAGAGGTGGTGGAGTCCCCATCCCTGGAGGCGTTTAAAAAACGGGTAGATGTGGCACTTCGGGATATGGTTTAGTCTGGTCTACCCTTGATTAGTCTAGAGTGGGCTTGGTAGTGTAGGTTAATGGTTGGACTGGATGATCTTAAAGGTCTTTTCCAACCTAGATGATTCTATGATTCTATGATTCTATGATTCTCACTCTGGGAAGGCTTCAGGTTTGTCTGCCATTAACAAGGACATTCAAGCATCCACAGCAGCGTTCCTCAGCTACAAGGGGCCGAGAAACCATCACCTCATGCCCCATGCATGTCCTCCAGCAGCGCTTTAGCACAGCATCTACCACGGCAATTATTTTTGTGACAGACACATGTTGAGCTGGCACCAAACCACTGACTCGGAGCTGAACAAGCTCCGGAGCCATTAACAACCTCTGGAGTCATGCAGCCTCCCTGCTGGCTGCCTTTTACGATCCCTTAAATTGTCAGCTAACAAGATGGCGGGGACAACGTCGCTTTAATGATGCTCTCATCATTAGCAAGACCCAATTAGCAGGGAAGCCTGATGAATCCTCAAATGCAAGCTTGCTACTTTAAATACAGATAATTCATGGCACCAGTTGAGTGCTTAAACAAAGATTTCAAAGGCCTTTCTTTGTGTCAATAATATGACACAAGTCTGATCGATCTCCACGAACGACAATGGATTGGAGTCTTCAGCGTGTTGGTGAGAAATTTAACACAAATTTGTCTGCAGCAGCAAATCCTTCAATAAAGCTCCAGTTAAGAAACAGTCAAACTTACACAACCATTTATCAGATTATCATGCAAGAGGAAGGGAAAAAAACAGAGAGAGAGGGAGGGACCTAAGCACAGCTGTAAAATTTATTCTCTTTTTTACCCTGAAAATGTATTTCTTCTTCCTGTTATGCATGTGACTAGGCTATTTTACCAACCAATTCCTGCATCTCAGAAGCACTGAGTATCACAAGGCAATGGGACTTGGAGTCCAGGCTGTCAGCTGAACTTGGGAAGTTAATGGCCCAGGCAGCTTGCGTTGGCGGGAAGCATTCCCGGAGAAAACATCTTGATAAAAGAAAAAACATCCAAAGAGTGACAAATGGCCATATGAGGCCAGAGAGGGAGCAAAAACAAGGCAGTGGAAAGAAAATAGCACTGGGAGGGAAAGAAAGGCACATAAAATATATGTATTTATGTATACATATATATGTCTAATAGAAAGCACACAATAAAAACAGGCACCCAGGCATGAGGGATGCAGAAGCAGCTGTAGTTTTAGACAGATTTACTGCTGAGTGGGGTTGGGCAGTTTGAAACTTGCAGGAGAAAAAAGAGAAGTTGATTTGATGAAATAATTATGAGAGGGAGAATGTGATGGAGAAGGAAAGAGAAAGCTTTACAGCTGGCAGGCAAATGAAAAGGCTGAGCAGATACTCTTGAAAAGGATGGAGATTTTAGCTGTGTTTTTTCAGCTCTTCACATCTCTCTCATGGTCTGAGTGCTGCAAGGGGTTTGCCCCCACATCTCTTTTGCTCAAATTGGCAGGCATGTCCCATCAAAATGCTCCAAACCTTAGGAGGACAGCAGCTGTATCAGACATGCATGTTGCAGTTCCACTGGCTATTTTGAGTAAATTGGAGCTCTTTTTTCTCTGTGCTTATCTCCATGTGCTTTCCAGCACTGCCCTGGATGCCACACACTCCCTCCCCTCTCAAGCTGCCCTGCTGCCACCCAGCTGAGGTTGCACATGTACTGAGGACCTCCCCAAGCCCCTCCTAGAGAGCACAGGAGTGTGAGGGTGCAGCTTGTGAACTATGGGATGAGAGCATTTGGGATGAAATGCCTGTTATCCACAGGAGATGGTCATCATTTGGCTCACAGAGCCCTGTCAGGGCCACTGCTGAGCTCTTGGGTTTCCCTTCTCACATCTGACTGTCGAGGAAAGCCAAGCATGTCCTTCGTTGCTCACATTCAGTGAATTAGTGACCAAAGAGGCAAGATCTAGAGATTCCTTAGTTGTTCATACTCAGTCTTGGGAGGCTGGATGGACACAGCAAGACACAGGATAGAGGATTGCCCCTACTAGCTGCAGGCATCACATCAAGAACAGGTTGACCTTGACATGGGAGTATGATTCAGTGCCTAAACACAAGCAGCCAATGCTTTTGAGAAGCTCCAGAGAATTCAAGACAGGGGGCTGACAAGTCTGGCACAGAACCTACAGAAGACCCATGGCATTCTGGCCCAACTGGAGGCCAGATGGGACACCCTGGGACACCTCAAATAGCACCAGACACCTAGGGGTGGGTTGTGACCCTATCTCACATACAACAATTTATATAACAGATGTACAGCTAGATGACAAGTGAACCACCTGAATCCCACCTCACATCTCCTGACTATTAGAGCACTCCACAGAGAGGTTAAAAATTAACTTCTCTCAGCAGTTTTGCTGACCTTGAACAGACAAAAATCAAGGGCCAGTCCTCAGTCCCACTCCACCTCCTTCTGTAAAAAAGACTGGGATATTAAATTAGTAATTGCAACTTCTTATTAGCATCTATGCTTGCATATCTAGAAGTCACATTTAAAGCCTTTTAGCTGAAAATGGAAAGCTGTGATTCTCACATCCTCATAGGGCTCCTATGGCTGGAGATTTGTAAAAACATCCAAGAAAAAATGTGACCTTCATGGAAGTCAAAGATAAAATTCCCATTGCCTTCCAGGCGACCACCATTGACTTCCCACCACCACAGTAGCATGAAACTCCAGACAAAATCAGGAGAAATGGAAGAGTCAAACTGCAGCATCTTACGTAGCCTTGCCCCAGAACGGAGCCAAAAAAGCTCTCTCCAAAGACTCTTGGGGATCAAGAAAATTCCATATTTCCTCCCTCCAGAGAAAGTCACACTCACTTAGTTTTCACTGACTTTGTTGGTATTTCATTGGTCCTGTTGGCAGATCAAGCTTAGGGGTCTCTGGATTGGATTTATTCTTTGCAGTAGCACAGGTCTGTAAAAACTGTTTTCAGACTTTTGGGGATCAGCTCAGTTGTTCCCAGAAGTGAAGGACTCTCATTTTCTCTAGGTACGTGTGTATTCTTGCCCATTTGGAAAGCTTTTAGTTGGTCAGAGGAGTAGTAAATAAGGTTTTACTGACAACACCATTCCTGTGAGCAATGATGTATTGTCACCACAAGAGCTTAACTTCTCAATGAAATAAGCTCCTATTTTGTAAAGAAGTGCTTCTAAGAGTGACCATCCACAGCTGATCCCAAGCCATGGGTAATCTCTTTGAAAAGGTTCATTAAATGACAGAGCCGAACAGCATATTAATTAGTAATTAATATCTTTATACGTACCTAATTTAAAAACCACTTGATAATCTAATTAAAATTAAACTCTCTGCTTTTGAGTAGTTGTACAGTCTTGTTGGTCTGAAAGCAGAAAGCTGATGCTGAAATTTAGTATCCTGGCATGTGATTTATTGGTAGAGGTGCTCAAATATGGAAACTGGGACTTTGATCTTTTCATGAGAAATAGTTTTCCCATCTGTAATCCAGGGACATTTCTATCAGCTACTTTATAACTATGTAATAGCTGTAAAATATGAAATGAGTCTGAATAACTATTAAGGAGGTGGGATTTTCCTCTAATCAATTAACTTCTGAAAGCCCTCATCCTCCAGCAGCTCTTTTAGCACCAGTCCACAAATGGGATTGCCCATACAAAAAAACACACAGGGTTTTTTTTCTACAAGCCTTGATATCATGATGGATCTTCCTTTTCAATTAATTTGAAAAAAACCCATGTATTTATGTGTATGTGTTTGGCATCACCAGGACTAAGGACATTCCATCATGTTTTTCCTCTTGTGTGCTATGTTTAATAACATCAAGACAAATCTGCTCTTAGGGCAAATTGCTTGGTGCAAGTGAAAGCAAAGCCTTTGATCCATGAACCTTCTGCCCCACAAGAATAGCTCTCCAAGCTTGCTTAGTCTACCGAAATGGGAGCCGAGATGGGATACAGCTGTCGTCTGCACATTCATCTCAGGGGTAAACATGAAAGATCAGGCAGAGCAAAATTAAGGGCAAATGAACTGAAAGTGAGTCAAATGAACTGAAAGTGAGTCAATGAAACCTAGTAGTTACAAGGTTTCTGACTACCAGAGCAGTGATTTTATGGGACAGCCTCTTGGGAAAGGAAAAGGCACCAAGAAACCTTTGCTGATTTAGCACAGAGCCTGGCTGTCTCTGGAAGTCCTTTCCAGCTCCCCAGCCCTTCGTTCTTCCCTTGCTGGCTCCTCCGGAGGTTGGTGAATTAAGTGCAGCGTCACTGTCCCTCCTGATCACCTTGGGCCCTTGCAGAAGGAGCCATCTCCCCTGGCTGGCACCTGGGAACAGATTTCTTTCTGCAGGTGTCCGAGCAGAGAGCGGTTCAGTGCACGGGGAGCAGGAGTGAGGAGGTTTTCTTGCCAGCAGTTTATCTTGCCAGTTGGCCCTGTCTTCTCCTCTCCCATCCTTACTGCTTCCTGCGCCGAGCAACGGCCTTGGCCACTGAATAATATAAGGGAGGAAACCTCAGAGGAATCGAAGAGGGCAGACCGAAGAGATTAAAGAGGACAGCACAAGCCACTGAGAGGCTTAACAGCCCCTGGGGAGGGGGGTTCTGCACGGTGCTGGGGGTGGCCGGGCTGGCTGGCTGGGGCAGGGATGGCTCTCACAGCACGGCTGGACAGGGAAGAACCTATTTGGGTACAACACCCCAAAATGCCGTGACAGTCCCCCAGCGGCAACAATACACTTTCTCATTGGCGCCCCACAGCTATAGATTTCTCCCCTCCCAACAGCCTCAGCACTTCTTTCCCCGAGTCCGGCGCTGCCCCTCCATTCGGAGGGTGGTCCTGCAGCTTTCGGAGCTGAAGCCCCCCACGTCAGCAGCATCGCCTCAAAAGCTGTACGTGCCTGTGAAAGCGATCAGAGATGCTCTTTGAAGAGTCGGCAGAATTTTTCATTGCAGATTCCCAGCTGCATTTTCCTGCTAACCTTGCATTCCTGAGGATGCAAAGTGAGACGGGAACGTATGTACGGTGAACGTGTTACCCATTGCACCGGCTACTCCCACAGCCAGGAAAATATTTCCTGCGAGTTTCCTCCCTTAAGAAGGCCAAATATGAAACCAGTTTTTCCCCCTGAATTTTCCAAACACTCTCTGGGCTGTTCCTGACTGTGTAGAAAGCTCACGTTTCATCCCACAGCTCCTCACAAAGGGTTCAGCGTGGATATATATCACGATAACATTGTCATCGTCATCTCTACTGCAGTTACCATTATTTAATTCTTATTTATAGGACTTAACTCAGCAGGAGCAGCTGGCATTAACATACACACAGAGCAACTATAAATGACTGGTGATAACCAGCAAGTTAAAAGTCCCTGGCAAGACTCACCACTCCTGTATTTGGGGAAGAAACCAGCATCTTTTTCTATGCTTTTGCAGTGCCCGACACAAGGTGCACAGCGATGGATAAGGGTGGATTTCCAGCTTTTGTTGTCAAGTTTCTCTAACCTCTACTGGAGGGAGCACCAAAGAAGATGTGTGTTTGGGCATGGTGAGGAACGGGGCAAAGGGAACCAGCCTCTGGCAGCGTAACAGGAGAAAGTGCAGGAGCCCAGGAAGATGCCCCTTCCATCCCTGTTGCTCCTAAGCCGTGATAATACGTCCATGCTCTGCCCAAACCAGAAGCCCTCACAAGTCCAAAGTCCTTGAAGGATGTCAGTGATGCCAAGGTGAGGAAGGCAAAGAAAGGCTGGATGTGGTGTCAGGAAGGTTCCCCTGGGAGGGTGCCCCAACCCGCCTTGGGGACAGCCAGGACTGATCAGCTCCCGTGACCGTCCCCAGAGAGTATTCCTAATCACGGTGGTGCCAGCACTATTACTGCCTCTCAAAGTACAATCCACTGTTAATTATTGTTCATTAGCAATAATATTATCGTGACTATTATTGTATGAACATATATAATTAATTATTCAGTTTCTTAATTAAATACTTAATGATATTAATGGTTTAAAATAGGCCATTGATTCACAAGCACTTACAGCTAGTATAAAATCCTGCCAGCACTAAAAGTAGTCCTCATCCCCACCAAGGCCTGCCCGTTTGCTTCTGGCTTGATCCTGCCTCTTGACTTGTGCCAGCCCAGGCATTTATGTAGCCACAAGAGGAATAGAATCAGAGAAATTATTTGGGTTAAAACCAGCGTGCTTAGACTCGCCACAGCATCGTCTCATCACTGAGGCCTCTGTCTTGATGTGCAGAGTCATACAAACTGAAAAAAAAAAAGAGGTGAGATTGACAAATGTGTTGTGGGACACACGTTCAGGATGCACAGCTGGAGCTACTGCAGCTTCCCCCCAGCCTGTGCGCATCCGATGGGGCATGGGCACACTCAGGCTCCTGCACAGACACTGATGCTTCCACAGGGTCACGGTTGATAGAGGAATTCACTCCATCGTCAAACTGACCGAGTGGCCTGTAACATGCACATTTTTGCCTCACACCTGTGTAAGCCAAGACATGCCATGTTAATAAGTTAGACAGCAGATCCAAAGCAACCAGCCGTCACCAAAGTGGCAAGAAGACTCAAATCCTGCTGACTTCATCTGCTGCTCCTGTGCTAATCTTCTCCTGAGATTTAGGGGCTTGATTCTGCTGCTTAAGCATAGGGGTGCAGTTGAGATGCCACCAAGGAGCCACAACATCCATGTCAGTATGATGCAAGAGCTACAGGACATCCCCAGCATCCTGGAGTTGTGCTGGGAGGTCAGGAGAGATGCTCCAGGGCACCACAGCAATAAGAGATATGTATGTGTTTGTGTGTACGGGCAACTGTGTCCCATGCATGATGTCCAAATCTGGAGCTGAAACCTGACTTGAACATACTGTAACTAATATGCGAAGAGACTAGAAGCAGGTGGAAATGTATCCAGCCGTTTTATCACTGTTTTCTTCCATCTCTCTGTGCATTGCACAGCAACTTGGTTCACTCAGGACAGAAGGCAATCATCCGGCACCCGCTGCAGATTGAGAGCTGACTCCGTGACCCATCTTTGTACCTCTTCAGCACTGGATTTCCACGCTGCCAGAGTAAATCTGGGGATCACACCATCTTGAGTGCTTGTGTTGTCTCCCGGGCCCCTGCCTTCCTGAGCTGTTCAGTATTGGTTTCTGTACTGATTGATTTCAGTAGCAATTTCTATTCAGTGTTTTACAAAATGCCATGGCAAGCCATGGTGGCTGATAGGGCAGACATGGCTGAAAACTGAAGGCTTTTTAAAGAGAGTGGCGTGAAAGGGAATGACCTGCTTGCTACCCTGTCCTGATAGATTTAATCCTCCAGCCTACACTGACCTCAGCGCAGGGCTTATGCTCACACATCTGCACATGCAATAAAATGCCTTAATATGTTTGTATCTGCAACTTCTGCTGCCTCTGTCAGATGGCAGCGCTTTTTTATCACGGAGTGAATACAAAAAGTTTACATGGGTTGAACACAATGCTCAGCTAATTCGTGGCAGAGAAATTCCTGAAGGGCTATTACATGACGGAACAGCACTTGTAGAAGCCTAAGAGCCACAAAATGAGACTAGGGACTAGTGTTCAAGGCAATACCGCTGTATGTTTGCCCTGCTCTCATACTCTTCTCCGAGCTCTTGATCCTTTGATCTTGATCCCTTGACTCTTGATCCCTCAACTCTTGATCCCTTGGTGGAGACAGGACCTGAACTAGATGGGCCGTGAGACTAGCATGTGTGGATGTTCTTCACTCTCCATTGACTTCAGGAGGTGTCCTTTTTTGAAGTATCTCAGCTTGCACCAAACCATCTGATTCCTTTGAAGTAAATGTGACTTCAGGGTACAAGAAGCAGCCTCAAGGCATGACTGATCTCCTCTTTCATGTATCTGTGCTATCTGGACTGCACAAACCACAGTGTGATGGAGACTGGGAAATGCACCAAGACAGAAAACGCCATTGTATATGGGTTGGTGTCAATTAACTTTAGGAACATTCTGAATAAATGAAATTATGCTGCAATCTGAAGCTAAACTGATTCTTAATTAAAAGATAAGATATTTTTTAATCCTCAGATGATTTAAAGAAAAGAATAATAAAGTATGGGAATCACAGTCACCCTCCTCAGTGGCTGAACAGTTTCACAGTTAAGGCCCTGAGCAATGCAGTGTAACTTCAAAGTTGTCCACTGCTATAGCCCTGGTTTGAGCAGGGGGTTGGACAAGGTGACCTCCAGAGATCTCCTCCAACCCACATCATTACATGAGTTTATGATACAGCTATATTACTCCTCGTATTGTAAACCCAGCTTTTGGATGCTGAAGGGTCAGGATCTGTTTTTGAGACCTTGGTGATGAACAAATGCAACAATCAAGTGTGAAGAAGCAGGGTGCAATGTGTCAATAAAAAACCTTGAATATTTCCTTTTTTCTTGTTAAGGTTCATTCTGGAGAACAGCAGGTAGCATACTCTAGTACCTGGAGAGTGGCCTCCATGTGCAGAGGAGTTCTGGTTCCCAGGACCAGGAGTTTCTGCTCCTGTTTCTAGCTGAGTCTGAGGACTTGGAAACCTGCATCTTACCAGCCCCCAATAAATTCCGGGAAATATGGAGAAAACCTTTATTCCAGTCACTACAGACGAAAAAAGGTTTCTACATCTCTTGAGCTCCTGATTTGTCTCATTACTTACCAGGGGATGCATTCTTCTGGAGATTGTATAGCACAAAGGTATAACTTATGGCTAAATAACACACTGCAAGTAAACATAAATCACTACAAAAAGCCAAGAAGGAAAGTCTTATACAGGCACAAACTAGCCCGTGGGAAGCAGTGGTTCTTGAGGCTGGGAGGAGTGAAATCTCAGGCCTGATACCTTTTTACAGTGTTTTAGTCCCACTATCACCTCATTGACTTCACCTGAGCAGCTCCCCCTTTATGTCAGTTATGCAAGCGAAGAATAAGGCTGAATAGAGTCATTTTCCCTTGACAGTCCCAGTACAGCCTGTCTTTTTGTTGACTCAAACTCAGATCTTTTCTCCCCGTTATTAAAATGATTCTTTTCAGTCAAGGGCTTTTACAGGATGTTCTGCTGCAGTACAATAAAGCACATATTTTAAAACATTCCCACAAAGCCTAAAGCACCGCCACAGTCTGTGGCTGAGTCTGATCCTTTGCTTCTGTGTACTGTGTGGAGGGAGCCCTAACATCCTGGGCATCAGCAGAGCTGTTCCTGATTTACGCTGGTGCAAAGAAATAGAGAAGCACGCCTTCCTGCTTTATGGCTCATCATCTTGAATGCCTGCAGGTTTTGTTACTTCAGCATGAGAATTAAGGCGTCTGCGGGACGTTGACTTAGACTCTTGCCTTGGCTAAGGTTCTAAAAAAGGCTGTCTCCATAAATACACTATAACAAACTGCCCCATCGTGTTTCACTTATTCTTCTTTGCTGGAAGTGGCTGCCTCTCCTCCTGCAATGAACTATGTTGTATTTCACAGGACTGAGCTACTCACCCTGAAAACCTGGGGGATAATAATTTTAAGACAACTTCCCTTGTAAACAGCAAACTTTTATGTATTTCATAATGGCTGTCCTATTATATCCTAAAACCATAATTATTTTTCAAATTTTTTCCTCTCAAGTCCATAATCTGTTGCGATAAACAAAATTCCGTGATTAAAGAGGCTGTATTCTTTCCTTCACTAAGAATGATTTTCAGCATTTTTATTTAAAGGCCTATCTTTGCCCAGCTGTAAGGATTTTATGGGTGTACTCATAGAAAGAATCAGGATAGATATTCAAAGTTAAAGCTTTATCAGCTCACATGGAAGATTTTATTTTCAAATGTCTACTCTGGAAATTGAAAGTCATAACATCTTCTCATAGATATAGTTAAAAATTTCCTTTTCCTTTCAGTGTGTCAGAAATTCCAAAAGGAAAATTACAAAGCTGGCCCAAAAAGTCATAAGGAACCTATTTTATATACAGCTCTCTTCCTGAGAATGCTGTAGATTTAGGGTAATTACTTGTTCTTGCAGTTTTGTGGGTTAAAAAAAATGATCACAGTAGTTTGTTTGCCTTATGGCCCAATGTTAAGGTCTTTGCATATTTGATTTTAACTGGAGTTTGGCCTGAGAAAAGGCTAAAGGATTAAGAGTTTAACATTGCTTAATCTCTTCAAATTATTTTAACAGGAGACTGTGTGGTTTGCAGATGCTTTTTTTTTTTTTTTTTTTTTTTTTTGTGGTTTAAGCCTGGGGCTGGGAGCTGGAGCTGGGAGCCCAAATCCTGATCTTGTATCACCACTTATTTCCTGGGTGGTCTTGGAGAAAACCATCTTGAATTTCTTGTCTTGACGATTGGGTAGTGATGCTCCCCTCCCCTCGTGGACCTTCCCACCCCGTGGGGCACTGAGCAGAGCAGCTAGCGTTGGTACCCTGTGGGAGCAGCTGGTGGGCTCAGGCTCTCGTAGCTCGACCGGGGCTGGAGTCACTATGAAATTACTCAGACGCACAGCGTGGATTAATTGGGAGGGTGAAGCTGGCACCTCCAGCTCAGGGAGAGTTTATTACCAACTAACAACGGGTTGGGGGATGCAGCCAAAGACACCCTCCAAAGAGATGGCAGGGTGGCTTGTTTATCACAGTTGTCTTTGGTGAGACAGACCGCTACACAGTGGGCTGGAGGTGTGGTAGATAGAAGCCTTGCAATGCACCTTAGCTGGCAAAGACTTCAGGATGATCACCAATGGGTGCTAATGGCAGGATTCATTGCACCTAATTTTAGCTGCCTAAAAACATCCTGACAGGCCATTTAGGACACACTACATGAGAACTACATATGCTAAGGGCTATTTTCTGACCTTTTTTTTTTTTTTTAACTCTATGTCCAGAAATGACAGCATGGCTCTTGCCCTTACACCCATCCCAGTGGATATGCACAATCACCTGTGCTGGGGATGTTCCCTGTCCGTGCTGGCCCCTGAGCCATGCCCAAGGTCTGTCTGGGAGATGCCAGCAATGCAGACCAGAGCCACACCAGGGCCACGACTGACACTGTGGCTGATTGAATGTAGCCGCCAGGAACATTTCCTGGCACCGCTTCATTATGAGCATGCCCACTGCCTCAGCATGTGCTCAGTGGAGGATGACTGATCTTAGAAGAGGTATTTAAGAGGCCACTTGCATGATGAGGTCTTCCTCCTGCCTGGAAGAGTCAGCAAAGACCCCAAGGTAGGGACACACTGAGCTTTGTGTCACCCAGAGCCTCCCACCCGGGTGCTGCCTGGAGAAATGGCCTCACCCTAGTGCAATAACAGCAAAACCAGTGTCTTCTCCTCTCCTGGAGAAGCTCTAATGGACCTTGGAAAAGCTGAATGAGGACTTAGACCCTGCCATTGGGGGAGAGGAAGACTGATAAGAGAACAGGCAGGTAGGACTAAACTTGACCTTAAATGGAGAAATGGGGGTTAGATACCTCATTCCTGGACATCAGGGCAGTCTCACGAGAAGGGCCCAGTAGCACAACAGCTATGTGCATGGCCTGGCTGACTCAGGAGGAAAGCAGCTGCAAAACCTGTCCTCCCCATCACAGGTCAGCTGCGTCCTCTCTCCTCTGCTCACAGGCACAACCTGGCAGTCATGCTTATTAATACACCCTCACAGTGAGCAATTCACAAGCATATGCTGATGTGCAAAGCCCACCAAGCTATCAAAGTGCCAATTTATTATTAATCAGTTTGACAATGGGCAATGTCTGCCCTTTGCTAGTTGTGGTGCTAGCGAAATGATGTCCATTGCTGACCCACTCCAACTGCTTGCGAGATGCAAAACCTCCTATGAGCACAGTGTACACGCACTTGGGTACGCCCCAAGGGTGACTTTGCAGGTTGTTTGTAGCCATCCCACGTTATGGAGGATGGTGTCCCTGGCAGTGACAACGCGGTCCCTGGGGAACGCTGGGACTATGGCTGCAGGAGCCAGGGGACCAGGGCAGCCTGGGAGAGCCTTGCAAGCTGATCATGAAGCTTTCCCTTCCCCCTTGCCTCCCCAAGCATTTTATATCCCTCAAGCCCTTCCTTTTCTAAGATAATTAAGGGCACAGGAGAAATTAAGGTAATTCTGTTGGGGCTGTTGCATCTCTCTTATCATCAGTTCTTACTCCCCTGCTTACTACACACGTGTAATTAAAGCAGGTTTGTCTGCTATACCATGAAGCGCCTTGTTCTTCAAGATTAGTTTCAGTTACGGTGGTGCTTGGCCTGAGCTTTCAGTGCCTCTCACTTACCCGCAGGAAACTCCTCCGAACCTCAGCCAAAATGCTCGACTGCCTGTGGATGCAGGCAGACATGAATCCCCCTCCCCGGTCACCCTCCACGACATTCCTGCTGTAAAGGGCTGCCAACCCATAACGGGTCACGCCGGGTCACTGACCGACCTTCCCTGCAATCCCTACCCAGCTGGCATTGAATGACAGATTGTGCCATTTTTAAATGCTGCCATCACAGTCACCGCAGCAACCTTAAAACAGACCCCGGTGCCAAGCCATATAGCTGCTACAGCCATGCCGAGAGCTGGGGACAGATTTAGTAGAAGCATAAAGCAAAACAGCACCAAAGGGCACAAGGACAGCACAAGGCCTTTCCTTCCTCTGCAAGAGAGGGATGAGCCTCGTGAGATCCCCAGCGCCTTTGTGCAAGAGCCTGATGTTATAGGAAAAGAGAAAGGAGGGGGAGGGAAAGCTTTCTGCCTCCTCTGCCTGCAGGTAGCCTGAAAACAAGAGGCAGATCTGGCAAGGAGCACGGAGATGTGCTGGCCACCACCAAACAGTCTATACTGCCAGTGCTCCCGGGAGCCAAAACGTTGGGTCACCAGCTTGAAAACCAGGAGGGACTTTGTCTGGATGAAGGCTTGCTGCAGGTCTTAGAAATGCATTTGCAAACTCCTTAGCCAGCCCCTGCCACATGGAAGGGCATCGAGCATTGATGTACACCCTGCGAGCGACAGTAATCCATCCAAGAGCTGTGATTACCTGCTCCACACCTTCTTGCGTTCCAGGACTCTGCTTCCTTGCTGGATTTACGAGACTCCAAACAGGCAGTGCTTTATCAAACTTGGGCTTGGATCAGTGCCACTCTCCCTTCCATTTTACCCTGCTGTCTCAGGTTCAAGGATACAATTATCACTGTGTGAAGAGTTAGAGTTCTAGCTGAGCCATGGTTACTATCTTTTTTAGTGCTAGGTGTTCTTCACAAATGCAAGGTAACATATTCACTTTTTAATTTTTTCGTTACGGCTACAGTTGCCCATGCTTTTTTTCTTTAAGGCCTATATAAGCCCGAGGATGAAGACCAAAGTTAAGGGTCACATGAAAGGGGATCTCTCAGCATAATAGGTGCAGCCACTAGTGCCTGTAGAAATAAAAGTTGCAACAATGACATTGATACTAAATCCCAAACCTGTGCTAAAACCAGGATCACCCAAGTGCCCCATAAATCAGTGGGTTAGGGGGAGGGGAAAAAGTGTTCTCCTAAGTGGGCTTTTATTATTTGAAAATTCAGGTTCATCAGGAGTGTGTGCTTCTCCCAAAGATACCGTGTCAGGTTAGGCCAGGTCTGAATTTGTTCCTGCAGCTGGCGTTTGTGACCACGCTCCCATAAACATGAGATGAGCAACAATTGCAGGGAATATTGTGGTTGCCTCTGCCAGCACCTTGGGGCTTTACTACAAGGTGGTTATTGATCCCAGTAGATAACAACCTTACAAACATCCTTTAGAAACCAGTAGTATCTCCCGCAGTTGATTAGGCTGTAAATGAATGGTGATTATTTTCATAACTTTGGAGTTGGCTCTAGTTTATTGTCTTTTTTTTTTTTTTTAAGGAGATAAATAATCATGGCTTATTTTCATAAGAATGTTCTTAAGGCTTATTGATGGGAGTGAATTTCAGGACTCATTTAAATGAAACATGTCCTCAAAGTCTGCTGAATCAAAGCTTAGAGCTCTCCCAGCACATCGTGTGCTTTTTTTTTCTTTTTTCTTTTTTTTTTTTTTCCATTCATCTTTTAGTTACAAGATCCTCAGGGCAGAGATTGCTTGATACGAGTTTCGGCTGTGAGGCTGGGGGTGTTGTGATGCCAACAGGATACAGCCTTGTGATAAGGCACAGCTCTATGTGATGCGATACGTGCTACCAGTGTTTGGTGCATCTGATCCTGAACCATGCAAAACAAGAAGAACATTGCATTCCTTTACCTTCTATTCACGTATTTCACCACAAGAGCTGTTATGTGGCCATTCGGCAGTGGGCGTGAAAGATTAACATCTACGATAGCAGAGCCAAACCCTGACTGGAGATAATTATGTAGAAGGTATCTCATCCTCCCTGGGGTCACTCTTCTACCCAGTGCTTTTACTCAACCTGCCAGGTTTTTTTTTGGGGGGGGGGATAAACTCGTTTGAACATGCCTCCCAAGTTGCAGAGCTGTTAATATTGAATAAAGCTGGCTGCTCATTTCCTCTCCTACCTGCTATCTTTTGTGCTTTTGACAATGAGCAGAAATACATGCTTCATGCTTCTAAAACGGGAGTGAGGATGTTCCCATTGACTCATAACCTGAAAGTACTAGGGCAAAGAGAAGCTCAGCCATTGACGCATGGTTTGGAAATAGAAGAGATGCCAAATCCAGTCTCTGCTGTCTCCAGTATTTGTCGGTTGATTAGGAGATCGAGGGAGTGATGATAAAGCCTAATGGCCTCTTATTTGGGCTTGCACCCTTTACACAGTCCATAGGGGTAACTAAAGTACATATTCAGATCCCTCCAGTAAAGGGGTGAGATTCATCTCACCTAATATTTTCACAGCAGCATTCTATGGTTATGCCCCAGGCTCCCTTTAGAGCCAGTGGTGAGAAAATGGCAGTCCCTGAGGGGGATTCATCTGACCTATTTTAAACATCAGTTTTAGGATTAAATGAATCATGTTCCAGTAGTTCCTATTGCTTTCCACTGTTATAAGCAGAGTCTTGAACATCCCAGAGGCAGTGTTGTGGTCCTCTCTCGCAGCGAGATGCAGGCTGTGTTCATGTGTAGGCTTCTGGCATGGGAGGTGCAACAGGTGATGGGATTTGGCTGGGCAAAAGTAAGGACATTTTCTTTTTCCCCTCACTGTTACTGAAGAACAAGGAAGGCAGCTAAGATCATCTGTTCCTCTGAGGATTTTTGTCTTTGTCTTTTAACTGCTTTGTTAATTAATTGATCAAATAAAGCAGCAGAAGAGGTCTTGGGTTGGGTGGGTCTGCTACCCCAACTGGTGAGCTGGGCAGACCCGAAGCAGAAAACAGGTCCTTCTCCTGCAAAGGACCCCCCTAAGACTGCCTAAAGCTGAATGGACCAACTGTTTTATATTAAGATCATTGGGCACAGTTTGCTCTGTTGCCTCTTCTACAGAGAAGAGCAGCCTTCCTCCACAGTCTAGGCTGAAAAAACATCTGCATTTTCTAGAAGTGGGCAATAAAAAAGAACATGGAAGTAGAAAAACAATCTTCTTTTTTTTTTTTTTTTAAATAGCAGATGAAAGACATATCATGCAACTTTTGGGGAACTCACCCAAACCTTGACATGCTCCAGTCTCCAGAGGTGAGAATGGAAAAGTAGAAACTGTGGTGTGAAATTGTAGGACCCTGTTTGTTCTGCAGCCTGTGCCTGAAAAGTGTCTTAGCATATATCTGAAGTGCCGATTTGGCATAGCTTCCTAGGAGAGTGCATTTCAGTTACTGCATTTCATTCATTTTTATGCCTTTCTAATGCAGATGCAGCTGAACTATACCATTGATTCATGTACACACCTCTTTTCCATATAGATGATGACTGCATCAAAGAAGCCAGAGCTCTGAAACAGCACACAGTGAAATACCACAGCAATTCTCATTTGAAGTCTATAGTGGGAGAGCAATTTCCAAAAATGAAGGGCAAAGTTCCTAATCCATAGCAGCTTTTTGCCAGAGAGATGTGGGAGAGAAGGAACAGGATGCATCCTGCATGAATCATCACTGTAACCACCCTGGATTTATTAACTGAAATTATGAGGAACACCAAAAATTATTAAAACCTCAAAATGTCTGGTGGAAGGCGTCGCCTCAAGGACTGGCTATTGTGAGATAGTGCCATAGTCTTCCTGTTGATTTTAAAGAATTGAGGGCTAAAAGGGTCAAGTTTTCAAGACCACATAATTAATTTTTAAAAATTATGGGACAGCTGTCATCACCACCCATCATAGAAAGGGCTGAAGACATCCCCAGGTCCTGTGAACCTCCCTCCCTCCCTCCCCAAAGCAGGGTGACTACAGCAACCCCTCTTCCTTTATGCTCACTCAGCTCATCAGTATTTGCACGTGACTGCTACCTCCCAGTCCTATGCTAGAGACTCCAGATCCACCCCTCATTACTATTACCAATCTCTTTGGATTTGCCCTCACCAAGGAGTTGAACTATGTCCTTTTCATAACATGGAGAATGTCGAGGCTTGGTGCCAGGTTTCAGCAGCAGCTGTGACAATACCTCCTTGGGGTTCTTCCTCCATGTTTTGCTTTATGACTCCATCCTCTTCTGCCTGGCCAGAAGAAGAGGGGCACAAGTCACCCCCATGCTGGAAGTGGCTCTGCTGTGGCCCACACCAAGCCCAGTCCTGCACACAGTGATCTGCCTACCTGGTGCCTTTGACCTTCTTCCAGAAACATTCCCTGACATCCCAGTAGCTGGGATCTCTACAGGCTGGGAGGGTGTGAGAGACCCATGTTTTTGTGGGGTGATTCAGTAGGAATGAGTGGGACTTTTCTTGTCCGTTAAGGCATATCACTTTCAGTGTGCTCACTCCATATTTTACAAGCTTATTCTTACATGCAAATTTAGCTCAGTTGTGTCCTGGCTGTCACGGACCCCAAATCAAAATATCTGCTCTACCCGAAGGCCAGTCCTGGCTCTGTGGGGCTGTTCTTGGCAGCTGGCTGTTGCAGGCTCCTGGAGGGAAGCAATCTCCTAGGCTGCTGCTTTCCTTTGCTAATTTTCTGTGCATATCTGCTGTAGGCCCCTCTTTTCTCCAGTTCTCTGCTCAGGCTACTCTTTTCCCTGCCCTTGGACATCTTCTTTGTCGATGGACCTGAGTGTTCCTCCTGCAGTGGTCCAGGCCCATGAGCTCCTTTTGGGGTCATGGTGTGCAGTCATTGTGTTGTCCTCCATTTACCATGTCCTGGCCTGGATTTCTGCCCACTCTCACCTGTTCAATTCGGGGAGGGAGAGATTTGAATTAAATGGTTCTCAATGGAGCAAGCGTCACCATGGTGCCTCTGGGTGAAAAATCCTGGGGAGTGAGAGCCCAGAGCATCTCTTCAGCACAGGAAACTGCCCTGGAACAAGCTGAAGGAAAAGCTTCACTCAGTATCACATCAAGGACTCAACGGGAAAGGTGAAGCGTAAGTACAGTTTACAGCCCTTGCCTCTGTCTGTGCTCACTAACAGCTGTGTCTTTTCCCATACCATTTTATGCCAGCTCTCCTCACCAACGGAGCCAAGCGAGGAGAGAAGCAGAGATGAAAATGTGCCTCCCAGAGGGGTCTGTTTCTTCTTGGGCAGCCATCGGTATCTGGAGATAACTACTTTTCCTCCGCATTTTAGAGAGGCCAAGAGAGGCTCAGGCAGGGAAGCTCAAAACTAAATTACCAGCCAGGTCATTTCCACTTCAAGCTGTCAGAGCTCAAGCAGAGGGAGGAAAAGGACTGTTTGTTGGTTTTTCCTTCTCAGCTCAACAGGCACACTGACACTGCAGCAGCCTGGAAAACATGTCAGATGCAGGTCACTCTATCTGGGAGCAAAACAGCCTAAAACATAGCACTCCTTTAAAGATAAAGACCTCCTCTCTACACAGTGGTTTCTGTATAAACCAGCCAGGGGTTGCAAAGTCTGGAAGTGATGGGCATGAATGAACTAGGGAGAAGACAACAGGGTGAGGAGGTCCTAGAAACAAAGACTGGAAAGGATGTTGAGACCAGGTAGTCTCTCCATTGGCTGCGTGGTTCGGTTCTGGGCTCTGCTCCATTGCAGGCTCTCCCCATGTTCAGGGGTGTTCATCTGGGGAGGCTGGATACCCACTCCTCGCTAATTTTAAAGTTGAATGTTAATATGTTTAATTGCCAATACTCTAGGAACAGAGCCAGGGCTAAAAAGTATCTACTAAGAAACTGCCAAGAAACACTGTTAAACAGGATCTAGGAAAAAAGCCAGGCACAAAAATTTATGATCTTTATCTCTGCAATAATAATTTCACAGTGGTCAACTGAGGAGCAGAACAAAGGTCATTGGTTTCATATCAGCTGGAGTTTGTGAAATCCTTTGTTTCCTTTAGTGTGAGCTTGCCCTGAAGGTCTCATGCAGAAGACCCTACAAATTAATGCAAAAACCTAGCAGTCCAGACTGACCCACTTGCCCCCATTCTTTGCCCAAGACCAAAGAACTGTGCAATTCCAAATCAGAAACCTCCCTAGCACTGGTTGAAGGCCAACCCAGATCCTCATCCAGGGAAGAAGCATGTCTCACCTCATTTATTAAATGAATTATCCATAGGAATGGTCCAGTGAACTTCTGTGTTACTAAAACCACTTTGATTAACATCAACAGTCATGAGAGGCTGTCTAAGACTTTTGCGTTTGCACCAATGCAAGAGCCAACCTCAACTTAGGTTTCCTCCCTTCCAGCAGGACGGGGGACAAGTAAGGGACCCGTGAAGACCTCTGAAAATAAATTAAAGGAGAAGAGGCTCTTTTTAATTGTTATCTCCTGGTTGTATAGTAGAAACAATTCTAGGCAAAATATACACAATTTGCTTCTTGACACTGCTGCCAAGATTCCCAACTTTACAACGAAGATCAGGCTTCAGAATATTTCCAAACCAGCCCCCACAAAATTAATTGACTATCCAAGAATCTTGGCTTTGGATGTTATTTATTTTTAAGGTAAAGTTCTGGTCCCAGTGACTGCAGAGAAAAACCTTGAAAACATGATCTCTGCGAGCCTTAATGACTCAGAGGGTGGGATTCAGTTGCCTACGCACAGGAGCCTGGTGCCATGTGAGATGCCCTTGTATATCTGAGACATCCTACAGTGTTGGCAAAGTGACATGGAGCCGCGGGAGATGAGCACTCCTCAGAAGCAAAAGCTGGAGTCTGGGGCTGGATGCCCTATAGCATCTAACTTGGCTCTAGGAAACTGTGTTTAGACAGCTGAATCAAGCCCTAATGCAGACATATAAAATATATATAATCAAATCAACCAGTTGCTCAATCAATCACAGGAGATATTTCCAAATCTTCAGATTTCATGTCAGTTGTGGAGGCAATTTAAGCAGTATTTCAATGCTCAGGACTGTGTTAGAAACACATTATTCGCTTCACTGACACTTCTAAACATACTGAAGCATTCATCTGGCCCAGGCTCTCTGCTCCCCTCCCTTTTTGCTAACGTCCTCTTCTCCATCCTCTGTCCCTTCTGCAGCTCTACAACAGCCATGGGAGACATAGTTGCCTGCCTGATCTTCAGGCTGCAAGAGAAACAGCAGAGGGTTTTGGGTTTTTTTTTTTTCCAAAGGAGAGGTATGCAAAATGCAGGAGGCAAAGACTTTCCACCGGGTGAAGGGGAAAGAGCTGTGACATGGTTTATGGAGCCCTGAGGGGTAGTAGAAGGGGCTGGCACATGAACCATCAGCAGCTCTGGGGCAGCATTACCTCAGAAAGTCAGCGCCTTCACGGAAAAGCAGGATATTTTTAGTTTACCCAGTGTATTTAAATCATCTTGGAGTACATTAAAATTATAGTAATTATCCCACCTTCTCATGTGGGATTCTGGGAGGTGATGGATTCGTGGATTGTGTGCTGGTGGAGTCATCTTCAGCGAGGTCCTTCTGCAAAACAGAATTATTTTGTTTCCACATTTTACAGCTGCAGCATTCCTAGCTCATTAATACTTGATGCTTGAATACCGGGATCTGTTCACATCACACCCTTCTCTCTCCAGCGGCCGCCTCTCGCAGCACCCCGGAGCTGAGACAACTGCTGTGACACAAACTCCTTCAAAACAAAAATGCATTTACACACTCCTGGAGTTGTGACCTTACACATGTGGGTGAGGCTGATGTTTTCTTCACGGCAATATTTAACCTCTGAATCATTTCTGCTCTCCCCTGTATGGCTGCGCTCTGGGGCAATGCAGGGAAACCCAACGTCTCATCTCCCAGGCCCTGCTCTCATCTTGCTGCCCCACCAGCACAGATATGAGAAGGGGATTTATTTCACTGCAACGGCACCACTGAAACACAAATGTTTAAAAAAATGCAACTTTTTACACAAAAAAAGGGCACATTCTTTTTCAGATCAGAAGATTCATGTTACCGATTGCAAAAAAAAAAAAAAAAAAGAGGGGTTGAATGGATCAATCTTTTTTCCTTGACGAAGAAGCCATTTCCCTTATAAATGAAGGGATTTATTGGAACCCACCAAATTCTGGGTTATCTCTGCTTTTAACCTCACTTTTGAAAGACTGTGCTTCTGATCTCAAGGTAAGGTGTTTTCCCCTCTCTTTGCTTCTTTTCATCAAAATAAGAATTTTATCAACATCTGAAAAAATGGTTCCTGGTTCTAGCTGATGTGTCAAAGTCAGAGAGAATCCTGATGGAGAATCCCAGAATCCCTCCTGGTGAAGTGACACATGTTTCTGACAAGCCTTGAACTATCCCCCAGCCCAGTGTGACCTTGGAGGTCCCAAACAGCCATGACATCAGGCTCTTTGAAGCTCTGCAGGGTGTGATTCCTCCACAGTGAGCCTGGGCAATCCAAACACTCGCAAGGAGAAATTAACAGGAATCCTTTGATGGACGCAAGCAATTCCCATCCTGGCTGCCCATACCTGGGACATCATAGCAAACCACTGGGAGGGAACCCGGGCTTGTCCCTATCGCCTTGTCCCAAGGCAGCATCCACGTGCAGATGGGCTGCAAACCTCAGCCCCCTCCTCTCCTCCAGCTCAGATGAAGAAGCCCCCAACACCCTCCTCTGCACGTGGGAAGCCTTGCCAGCATCTGGCCATTCCCCTGCCTCACACCCATGTTCTCTGGCCCCTTCCCAGCTCTTCCAGCAGCGTGTTCCTGATTATTTACTCTCTTTAAATGCTGCAGAAAAATGCTGTTTTTCCTGAATACTAAGTACGTAAGGAGAAAAAAAAAAAAAACCACATTCCCTTCCTGGACTGTGTTTGTTCTCTGGTTTGAAGTTCGCCGTTACCGCTGAAAGCTTTTGTGAGCCTTGGAGATATTTGATCCGAGTGACCTCTGATGTTTGGGACACTGATACAGTCCCACACCGAGTTTATTCTCGCACAGATCTTATATATCTATCCACCCATCTAGCCATACATATAACTATCTTCCTCTTTCTCTCTCTCATTCCAGTGCTATCTGATCAGTTCTTGGCTTTCCTTACACTTCTTTCATCGAATTAATATCTTTCCCCAAGGATGTTTTCTCCCTTTCCCGGATTTTTTCTTTTTACACCCTGTCATTTCTCTCTCCATCTTGCCTTTTCCAGACCCGCTCCCCTTCTCTCCGTGCTGCCAATTTACAGTTGCGTTATGTATTCAGCATAACATATATATTTAAATGGGATGGTTTCCACTAACGTAAACAGTCTGGCCCATTAATTTCAATAGTGGAGCTGACAGCTCGGGCCTGGAGTCTCATTGCCTGGTGACACATGAGTACAGCTGCTTGAACTTGACGGGTAACTGTTTCCAGCGCCTAGCTGCACATCTGCAGGAGGAAGGAAATACTTTCTGTAACGCTGGAAAAAATAAAGCCGCCTAGATTTCCCTCCCCCCCACCCCCAGATGATGATATTCATCATTCAAATGTTTCAGCTGAGTGGGTGTTTAATTCAGAGTTTGGAGGGGGACATTTATGGTGTGTTACCAGCTTTGCTGTTGATCCTTTGTTCCAACCGCTGCGGTGTTGCCTTCACCAAGGGCTTCTCCTAAACCACTCAGAGCACTGCCATGTATCCAGCAACACTGGGTACCCTGATATCTTCAGAACCAGTTGCTGAATTAAAACTGAGAATGATGAGTCTCCCCAGTGAGGTTGCTATATTGATAAATTATAGCACAGGGGAACGAGCAGTGGGATTTCTTTGAGATGGGTCTAGCATGACCTTGAACAGACCATGCCGAGTATGGGCCAAGTCCTGACCTGAGACAACAGCTTTGCTGATGGGACCCAGAAGACAAAGTTAGCAAGCTTCAGGAATTAACTCAAACTTTTCAGGGTTTCACTTCCAGCTGCTCCAGGAAAATGTGTGATTAACACCATAAACTCTTCCTGCTTTGCTTCCTCAAAGTAACTCAAGTATTCTCGCCCATGACATCATTAGCTACCTGGAAAGACTGAGATACCTGTAGGAAATATTTTGTGCTGCAGTCTGTTGGCGAGCTGTGCTCCCACATGTCAACCTGCGTATGATCTTCGCTTGGCGGCTGGACAGAAGGAGAAAATGGGCCATGAGTGTCACTCGTGGGATGCAGCCATGGGGCAATAATCGCTAGCTCAGATTGGAGTGAGAGTGGAAGAAAAGGAAGTGTCAAGGAAGCTAGGCTGTTACTTTCAGTGGGACAACAAGAGAAACCAAATCTCCTAGGCTACATGCTACTGTCCCCCTGAGTATAAACCAAAATTTTCAATCTCTAATGTTATTTTTTTTCTCTTTCTGAGAAAAAATCAGGTGCTGGATCACCTGTCACTACTTATATAATTCTTGCTGCAGCATGCACCAGCTTTGCCTGGAAATGGAGAATGAATACAGGTCTAAACATATCAAAAAGTGTCAGAAAGTGTCCTCCTGCCCCCATGACAATCTCCCAGCAGTCCTGTCCTTTGACTGTTGGAATATGTTCTTTGAAAACGTTTTCATTATCTTCTTGCAACGCACTGGGCAGTGTAGTCTTCTTTTGTGTGTTAACTCCTAGCAACTTAAGGTGAGATACTGAGAGCTATGGGGTGGTTTTGGAGGGTAATTGGCTACTTCAATATGGAGAAAAAGAAAATAGCTCCCACTGAAGTCTAAGTCATGGGGCTGCACTTCAGATGATGCCTAAAGCACTAGTGAGGAAATCTTTAGGGAAAAGTCACCCAGTCTGCTGCACTGCCAAGATCTCCTTAGCAAAGGTCTTGGAAAGCACAGTTTTTACAGTTCCTGCCAAAGGAGAGCAGACTCACTCACAGACCTTATTTCTGAACACAGGCTGAAGAAGTGTAAAGATATGAGCAACTGTTGAAGTTGGCCCTGCTTTGAGCAGGGGGGTGGATTGGATTATCTCCAGAGGTCCATTCCAACCATTTTTTTTCTACGATTCTGTGGTTCTGTGATATCATTTGCTGTATCTAGGTGGAAGCTGAAGTCTGGAGCTGCTAAAATTGGAGTTTTGACCTTTAGGTCAGAGATCTTATCAGATACCTCGTCAATCCACTATCCTGCCAGGCTCTGGTCCCCTCTCCTCGAAAAGCCTGATGAAGGCAGGAATCCATACAAAATAGGTTTGGCAGTGCCATGTACCATAGACACTATGGACTTTTTTCCCTAAAAAGAGATAAAACTAGTCTGGATTAAAAGACCAAGACCTTCTTTCTGAAGTCTGTTGAAAAGGCAGCAGCAAGCAACATTGTTCTGTAACTGATTAACCAAACTCAAAGAGCCATTCAACTGATCCAGAGTACATATTTGCATTCAATAGTATGGTCATTTATTGCACCTTGTGACCTACTGAAACATGAACAAGGCTTTTCCCTTCCCTGTATTTCACTGAGTTTCCTTTCAACACAATAGTTGTCTCCAGGCCCAGAAGTTTGTCCTGATGAGCCTGGATTTTCCAGAGGAAACTCCTACCTATTTCATGGCTTTCATTTTGTATCTTTTCTAGAGTAGCAAATTTCCTAGTCCAGGTGGTAAGTCAGAGGTGGGAGGGAAGGGGATTTGGTTTCCTTAATATAGTTAAGAAAAGCCTAGGTGTTGTGAACACTGGTGCTGAGACACCCTGGGGAGGTGATGGGCAATTTTACATGAATATCAAGGCTGAGCCAAACTCTGCATTAACATCTTTAAGGGTGTATGTCCAAGCATCCCTTTCTTCTTGATTTGGTTCAGAGTAGGAAATTAGATGTTTCTTGTATGTGCTCATGTTTCACGATTGGTTTGGGGCTGACATGCTGCAATGCCAGCTTGTAGTGGTGATGAACTGAACCCACATTGGGAACTCTGTTGACTAACCTAGATGGAGATCACAGCATGTAGCTGACTCAATCCCAGGTCTAGTCCCAGGAGGAGGACACCAAGTGGTCTAAGAAAAATCTGCTCAGCCATGTTTTCAGGTTGTGTATCCATCCCCACAACCTTTAAAAGCATCTTTAAAGATCTTGCTTTTTCTGGTTGGCTTCTTGCATAAATCTAGCACTGCCTGGGTGTGCTGAAGTACAATGCCCTTAAATTTGCAGTCTGCAGGGGTCCACTTCTGCGATTTTGGAGCCATCTGATAACAAGCAGAAGCCTGTCCCCTCCTTTGAGCCTCTTGGTCTCAGCCCACAAGTGCTGCCAGTCCCTCTCCCTGCTGCAGCACTTCTCCCAGAAGACAGAGGATAATGCTTGTCTGACTAACTGTCTAAAATAGTTCAGATAAGATCAGATGACTCATACTGTATAAATGACCCATCCTCTCCATAAAGGGAGCCTTCCATGATCAGTCCTTTAGGAAACATCCATGATGTGGACATCTAAAGGCTGGTGAAATGAACCCTAGTCCAAGAAATACAGAGAGACTACTCCTAGGACCTAGGAGATGAGAATGGCCACATTCTTTCCCATCCTTACTTTCAACTAATTTGAGCTTGTTTGCTTTTTGCAGAGCAATAAAATAAATGTATAGCAGCTCCCTTGCCTGTCTCTGGCTTTGAATAGGGCTCTGAAAGACAGAGCAGGAAAGCATTTGGGCTGCCTTAAAGCATGGACCACATAGTAAATCATTTATTTGGCTGTTTATACCCTGTAATAAAAATACACAAACAAAAACTTCCTTCTTCCCCTGTTAAACCCCTCAATTTATGTGGGTAGATAGTTTATACAATCCCCAGTTCAGTTTGTTTAGATCATACACGGTGTCTGAACAATTTTCAAGCACTTGGAGATCTTCAGTGGCACAGACAAGTACTGGTGCCCCTGTTACTGCAGGGAGGGAACTGAAGCACGTTCGCACCCAACCACTTGCCAAGGTCACAGCCAGAGCAGGATTTCAGGTTCAGAAGAGCAAACTTGGGAGTATCTTCAGAGGATTTGAACTTTGGAGGACCAAAGTCTAGGGGCCATGTCCTGCCTTGCATGTTGCTTGTTCCTTCATCTCATATACCCTCGTTTTGTCCAGACAGAGAGTTCCTTGGGTCAGGAGAAGTTTCTCCCTACAAATTTGCACCCAGCACAGGATAATGGCCTCTTTGTCTTGAGTAATAGTCATCTTTATAACTCCCTTCCTAACCTAAATGCTATGTCTGGGGGGAAGAAAAGGTAGCCATAGGTTTCATGCATTTTGGCACTGAGACACCCCGGGATGCAACCAGTGAGTGATAGATTTTACAGTAATGTGTAGGGTGAGCTAAACTCCACCAGGCTAGGGAGGTTGTTGAAAATGTGAATTGCCCATGAGTATCCCAAGGTAGAATTTGTCCCAGAATTAATATAGGTTTGCAGACACCACCTTGATCTAGAAAATCAGGCTGGAAGTTTTACTGGCCATCCTTGTCCTACTCACCAGCTGGCAGATAGATCTGTGCATCAGATGTGTCTGTGCCATGAAGAAATGTTGCAGCACAACTTCTCTCTTAATCACCTAATGTGAGCTATCAGGACATCCAGCTGAGAATAAGAGCTGAGCTTCATGTGAGGAAGGACTGGAATCAGCTTTCCAAGCTGAAAGGAGGATAAAGCAGTGTTTTGGTGAGAGACCATATTAAATGCAGGTCAAAGAGGACAGTCAGTCTGTTGGTAGTCAATGTACTCATCTTGCTCTGAGTGGTTTCCAGCAGTATGTGATGTGTTTGCCCTCAAAATTCACTATGGGGGTGTCACAGGCAAGGAGCCAAGGCACAGTGACTGTCTTCCTCAGGTCCGCCCTCACCCATATTTCCCCAGCTCAAACCTGACCTTTTCTTCCCCTTAAGTTAGCTATGTCTATAAACCTGCTGAGTGATGAGGGGGACAGGGTGCTGATTTGGGCAGTGTTGGTCCAGAATTACCAACTCCACCATCTAAAATGATGATTCAAATCCCATGCACTCTCAAGAAAGCTAGGTGTTTACATTGATAAAAACTGATCCTTCTAAATCTCTGGTGTTGATGCTTTTCTTCATTATCATAGGAGCTTGAAACATCCTTTTCCCCAAAAAAATTGAAAACTGAAAGGACCTGGTAATTGTCTGACTCCAGAAAAATGGAAGAAGAGCAACAAACCTCATGGCTCTACCGAGGAGAGCTGGGAGGTGTGTTTTCTTTTGTCTCTGGTCAATGGTATCTAAAATGCCACATCTGCTAGAGACATGCAACTCTTGATGAAATCTGAAAGAAAATTGACCTGAAGGTTGAATGTGCTGACCTTTACTTATTCTGTTTAACTGTACTTTCTTCCTGAGTAAAAATAACTTTCTGATGATTTTCAGCAATGCATTTCTTCTGCTTCCCATTTTCTTCTCGGATAAAGGCTATTGTATGTTGACTTTAGTCACTATAGATACAGAAAAAATTAATACTATCTTGATATATCCTTACCAATGCTTTACAGCATTTCCAAGCAAGTCTCTGGAGAAATTGAGAAGGATTCCTCAAGCTTGTTTCAAAACCTTACTGAATATGGAAAGTAATCTTAGCTTCCAGTAAGTCCAGAAAGCAAATAGTGGAGCCTCAATTTACATATGACCCTCCAGTGCTGTGGTTTTGATAAACCAGCTAGCTCGACAGAGCTAAGTGCTCAGAAAACCTCAAAAGGATGAGCTCTGGTTGACTGGGAACTAAGGACTTCAACCTTCCACCAAGACCATCCCTGGAGTAAGTAATTTATTTCAATGAATGCCTATGAAGTTCAATCTCAACTTTAGGAGTCACTTCAATGAAGACCCAGGCTTATAGTTACCCAAAAAGCTTCAGTCAGTACCTGGCTCCTTCACACTGCAAAATCGTGCAACTGATCTTTCCAGTTATTTGAGCTGTTTGTGTCCTTGCTCTGCATTGATGTCCAGCACAATGGGGTTCAGCTCTTAGACACTGAGTCCTTTAAAATTATGTTAACATTAAAAGTCATAGTAGCGTTAATGTCTGCTGTTAAAACTTTGCCAAGCTACAAAAACAAACATGACAACAAATTCAGGTCTGACGTGATTGTCTGAAATTTTCTCTAAGGCCACCACATCCCTGCCAGACATTGCCACTTCTGTGTTTTGCTCCTTGACTGCCATTCGTTCAACATGTCACTCCAGGAGGGAGATGTTAGTGGACAGACTAACAGGAAAGCACAAGTAACCAGTGTGGCTACACCCAGAAGCAGAGTGCACACCTTTGCCATGGGACAATGCAGTTATTGCAAAACACCATCATCGGGCTGAGAGGAGCAACCAAGAGCAGGGAGGTGCTTTCTTTCTGAGGAGTATGGTGGCTTTGCGTAAGTCCTCACTGTGGTGGTGACCTGGGCTGGTGTTCAGCCTGTGGACTCACAGTGTCACAAGGGAGCAATTTGTTTGCCTAAATATAGATGGCTTGTGCTATTTGAGATCTCCCAGAGTATCCACGTCATCCACATGCACCTGGCAGACACCAGACCTGGATGATGCTAGGTTTACAGGTGACCTGCGCCTACCTGGAGCTGTAGCAAGAGGCCAAGTGTGACATCTCATGACAACAAAAATGCCATCATCTTTTATGTTAGGCAACCAATTCACACTTTAATGGCTGGTCATCTGCATCACACCTAACCACTGCAAATGATCAACTTCATCTCCAGTTGACTGTCATAGCTGCTGAGACACCTTGCTCATGTGGAGCAACCCACATGCAAAGACCTAAATTCAAGTGTTTAATTTGGTCACTGCATTGCAATCGTGGGGCTCCATGTGTAGTTATTTCTCATCCTGTAGAGGGTATGACTGTGCCCAGGGAAGTGTGGGGCTTGTCATTACTGTTATTCATGGGAATCTGCTGAGAAGAGTCAAATCCTCAGTCGAAAGTATTTCTTGCCAGTCTCCAGTTACAGGAAACATTTTTACATGCTTGTGCTAGGAAGCATCTCATTTGGTTTATCTCCCTTGTAGGTGTCTACCTCTATGCTTGTCAGCCTGGGCATTCTTTTTTCTACAATGCAGATCTATCTAAACAGTCTGGGTAGGGGAGACTAGCACACAATTCATCCTGGAATTGGCATCTAAAATGGAGCAGATGAAAAACAGGGCTTAAAAGTGCCTCTTTCTGTAAACTGACTGAAAGAGGAACCTGCGACAATGAGTTCAGAGACTGACATTTGCACTGGAGCCATCTAAAGCGAGGTGAGCTGGATGCCATCTCTGATTTCTGAACCATCCCCACTCTCAAGTGTTCAAATGAATAAGGCGGGGCTGCAAGCACAGCTCAAGGGGGACCTTCTCTATGTTCACACTGTCAGGCACTGAAGCCCAAAAGACTACCGTGGGTGGGAACGAGCCCATCTGAACAGCTTGCTGCCACCTGGAAGCCAGGCTGAGAACAAGAACCAGATGGTAAGATGTGAGACCTTGATTAATGATAATATGAATGCCTACTCTGTACAGCAGGCTTCTCATCAGCAAATCTCAGCATGCCTCCTGTGGCCATTGGTGTCTGAGAAGTCACCTGTGATCACTTCGCAGCTGAACAAGTGTCCGGAGTCCCAAGCCCAAATTGGCACCACATGTGTCTCCCGAGTAGCCCAGACTCCAACCAGCCTTCAAATGCATAATTTTGGAGTCAGATCTGGAAGTTGTCTGGATGCAAACTGAAAATCAGGTCTGGGATCAGACTGGGACATGACTGTTCACATAAGGATAGCCTGAAGCACAAGAAACGTGCCAGGGACTGCTTCCTGCAGGGCTCCTCTCCCATGTCAAACTCCTGGCCTTTGCCCTGCCTCCAATGGCAGGACCTGTCCTGCCATTTCTCTGCCTGTTCTCCACCCTGCTCTCCGTGCAGTGCTGCCTGCAATGTTCATCACATGCCTGGGGACTCAGGTCGGAGAGATGACATTTCTTCTTGGAGAACAAGCTCTCCTTGGGTTGGTCTGCTGTTTCTGAACTCCTTCACCTTCTCACAGTGAGAGACATAAAATTTTAGCACATCACATGAAAAGACTCATTTAAAAACATTATGAGCTGGGGGGCCTCCACATATTCCAAAGCGGCTCTAGCCCAGCCTGCCTTGCCACACATGCGTTTCCCCTATAGCCCAGCATTTCAGACACATTTCCAACAAGCAAGCAGCCGTGACTGCAACGGCAGATCTTAAAGCGCATTGCACAATTGCTGCAGCTGCACAGGCTGCCACAGCCAAGCGCACGTGCAAAGGTCCTGTTGCACACCCAGCATGCAGCCGTGGAAGGCACCCAGCAGCTCAGCTATGCAGCCAAGCGAGCCATCCAAGCCTGCTGAAAACCTGGCACAGTGGATGCAATACGGCAAAATGCTTTTCTTCATCTGCTCCCTCGTGCTTATCGATTGGAATATTAATAAAAGCTTGTTCAAAGCTCCCTTGGCTTCCGAGATTACTTGGGAATAGTCCAATGCTCCAGCCCCAGCCATGCTTGTAATGAGGAGACTGGGGGATCAAAAGCATTTTAAAATGGCCTTGCTAATCAATCATCAACAATTGGGTAAATTAAGCCCTGAAGTCTTTCCTTTTGCGAGCGAGGGATCTGCCGGATGTGTCTTTAATGAGCAGATTCCTATCCCTTTAATATTCCTTAATACCTTTCTAGAGGAAATGAACCGCAGGGAGACTTTGTTGGTGGAATGAGAGGAATGCAGATAACTGCTGGCCTCTGCTTTCTCACACGTAGGGCTGAGAAACCCTGGCTGGACAAAGGATGCTGGGTTTCACGGCAGGGAAATTTCCTTCCAAAGATCCTGATAACACTCCTGATAACAACTTTGGCCAGTGCCATTGCCAAAAGCAGGCATTTCTTTTCCTCCCCATTGCCAAGATAAGCCCTGTCCTTACTCATCTCCTCTGAGGATCGTGTCCATCTGTGCCTCTAAGGGTCATGTCTGTCTATGGTGAAGGCTTGTTTTCTAAAGCCCATCAAGAAGATGGGCATGCTACTACCAAGGTAATGGCCCCAGAAGCAGATTCCTGTTAATTACTAACATGCAAGGGGCAATGCAAATATCACAGGAAGGCAAAGAAGCTTGGATCATCCTGGGACTTTATTGGGAATGCTGGCATTTGTTACTTTTTTCCATAGTATCAGGCATGGCTCAATTTCTAGGTCCCTCTGGGAAGCCTTTAATGAATCCCCTTGGCACTTGGGACACGGGAGATGCCCTCTGTGTGTCTTCCTCTCTTCCTGTGGCACATTGTACTTGTGGTCTTTTATTGCAGGTCTTAAGTGTGTTAGAAGGTCTTAGGAAGAGCTTTGTGGCCCATAGTAAGTCTTGGCTATGGGATAAGGGGTTCTGCAGACTTTCTGTGCCCAGAGACATCTGTCACACCATTGTCTCCCACCCAAGAAATCAAGACACCAGCACTTCTTGGCAGGTTTAAGAATATGAGGAACTTCTAAGCATGGAAATTGTACCAGTCTACAAATGGTACCCATCTACAAAGGGACAGGGCTTACAAGGAGACGTACGCGGCAGCTCTGCTAAATTCAGGTGGCTGCAGAAGTGAATAATTTGGATGCTTTGGGTGCTCACTAGAAGATCTGCAAATTATGTGATGGAAAACTATGTTGTTCCTACATATTAGGATTAGACTGGTCTAAACACAGTGAGAAGAGAATCAGACACGGAGATATATTATGGAGATGCTGTCCAGCTGGATGGTGCACACAGTGTAGGCAGAGGATTTCAGGGAGATTTAATTTCTCTAAAGGGAGCCCAGCTTGACAGTGTTTTACCTCTTAAGTGCGATGGCACAGCAATTAGCACATCCAGCATTTAGCACCCCGCTTCCCCCTTGGGAGCGGGGGCGGGAAGGAGGAGCAAATCCGAGTTGAAATGAAGAGTGCGGGCACTGCCAGGATCACAACCGCACAGGGACTCGCTCCGCTCGCCTGTCTTGAAGCCTCCACGGCACACGTTCCTCCTGCACAGATACCTAAAATAAAAGGGAATTTATGAGATTTTGTCCACAGGCAGCAAAAGCCGCTATCGATTACTGCAAGGCTCTTAAATGAGAGTAATTCGCAACACTCTTCAGTTTTGAAGGCAAGCTCTAATTTAATATCATTATGTCTTCATGCCCCCACACATTCCACTGTCTCATTCACTGAGCTTTTATTGGGCTCTGGATAATTTATGGCTAGATATGCTGCCTTTTATCTGACCTATTTTTAGCTATTCTTGCTTTTTACATATTTTTTTGCCTGCCATCACAACTGGCAATTAAAGTAAAAAGGATTAAAAAAAAATACGATAAAGTTCCACCCGGCTTTAACCTTTATTTCTTCTCTTTTATGTGCTGGTGGATACATTTGTTATTGCCACAGCATTTTGAGGACAGGAGTTTATGATAAAAACACTTCCCCCAGATTTTATTTCATTCCTTTTTTCTTCATTTCAACCAAGTCCAAAGCATATGACTTTGCCCCAGAATCTCCACCAATGACCCTGCCTGGGTTGCACAGCTGCTGAGTACTGCCAGCTTACTCCAGTTTCCCTCTGTAATTGAGGTCTAGAAACTTTCGTGGCCTTTTCCTACAAGGGTTCAAGTGTCCTCCATCCTCAACAGCTTCAAAGGATGTTGTTGATGGGCACCCCTCAGGTCTGGACCCCAAAGTTTTCAAAGCTCTTGGTTGTAGAGGGAAAAACAGGGACAGCTTTTACCTGGATTTTTAATAATTTGGTTTAATATTATATTTATATATTTGTATAATTATATTTTAATTCTATACTTAATATTATATGTTTATTTTATTTAATAGTATTGATAATTATAACATTAATTGTTAATTTAATTTAATACTATAATAATAGAATATATACCATATAATAATTTTATTAATAACTGAAGTGCTATTGTTTAAGTTTCAGATATGTTACTGTTTCCATATTTTCATTATTTAGCTGGGACAACTGGAAAAATTAAAGAAAGGTTTCAGAACTGGAAGCCTGAAGATGTCCTTGTGCCCCTGAAACTTTGCTGACTTTTTTCAGTAATAACAGTTGATCTGCCTTTAAAAAAAAAAAAAAAAAAAGAAAGAAATCAAACCAATCTAGGTAGCTATCTTTCATGCTGTTTGAGTTAGAAGTAAGGCCACATAACAGTGTAAATCAGTCCCACTGACTTCAAAGCTATTATTTCCTAAACCTTTTCCACCAAGCAATTTGCTCCATGAAATCTCTCCCAGGGGAAGGGTTTGGCCCTTTGCTCCTGGACTATGGGGCTCGGATGCTGCATCTCCATGAGTTCACCTCCGCTCTCCAGGGACAAGCCAGGGTTTTCTTGGGCTGGGATGTCCACCCAGCAGCTAGTGGGGTTGGTAAATGGAGAAGAACACAGCAGCGTTGCTGTGGCACGGGGCGGGGACGGGCTCCACTGCTGTCCTGGAGAACCCAAGAGGATCACCCAAGGATGGACACGCAGAGAGGAGCAGTTTGGCATCAGCTAAGGGTACCATCTAACCACTGCACTGAGAGACTTGAACACCATGGCTGGGGATGGGTGTTGTCTGGAAACAAAATTTACCATAGGACAGGGAGGTTTTGCTGGGATCCAAGTCATCTGCAAGGACCTGGCAACTTTAGCAGAACTTATCCATGAGAAACTTTCCAGCATCTTTCCTTGATGAAGCTGTAAGCACTCAGAAACATTTTGTTTGGTTCAGGAATTTTAGCACACTGCTCTCTTCTTCAGCTTTTTTGTTCACTCCCCACCTCTGAAAACTGAGGCAAAATCCCAAATTCTGGAATGTCTCACTTCAGGCCTCCCACATTAACTTGCAAAAAGTTCTGCTATTCTGACGTTTTCCTGCTATTTTTAAGACAAATGTCATTATGCTGATATTTCCTCCATACAGCAATTCCAGTTTCTTGACATATTTTTAGACATATTTTGTTCACAACTATTAGATCACTTTCATTTTTTTCCCCCTCTGCATTTCTGGTAAATATAAAATTACCTTGTTCTATTTATAAATGCATACATAGCATGGTGTAACACTAAAAATATTACTTGTAATTAACTGTGATATTGATAGAAATATCATAGACAAATAGAAGAGCATTCATTAGATATACTGAACATACACAACTTCCAAAGTGTTAAAACCCACCGTTTGACTGTCCCCAAAGTTTTGGTGACCCGTGGCTTGAGTCTGCCAGAGGTGGCTGCCCTGTGCCATGGCTCAGCCCCCCTGGATGAGCCAAGCATCCTGCGGGGATTCCTCATTGATCCCAGCCCTGCAGAGGAAGGCGATGGATGCTGCATTGGTGTTTTGTATTAGAGCTGCACAGATTCACCAGCTGCATTCCCACACGTAACAATCACAACAGTGCCGCTAACGAGAACCAACGATCATGAGGCAGATTTCCCCTCTCCTCAGCCAACATGAAAAATCATAAGACTGGATTTGGAAAAAACCACAGGGTTTTAAAAACCATGCGTGTTAGTTTTTTTCACAGATTAGTTTTGTTCAAGCAGCTTTCTCCACTCATGAGGGAGAGAAACTTTTTTCTTTTTTTAAATTTAAGAAGGAAAAAAGTTCTTAAACTGCTGAATAATCACCAGGCTCCAGGAGCTGGGGCTTTTGAGTAGACACTACAAGAGTGCATGGGTAGAAGGTCAGTTATGTAGGACATATCATGTGAGTAAGCAACACTGCAGGTCTCTAACCACTCTACACGTAAAGGATAATAATAAAAAAATTCTAACATAAACACTCTAATCCCACAACACTAAAATATGACAAGGAAAATATGTGGCAACAGTTTACTCTTGCGTCTGCCTGCTTATTGTGTTTGCCTGGTTGCGAGACAAGCTACGCAGGCTATTGTATCAGGCCTGCATGCTCAGCCCTCAGGCAAAACCTTGCTTAGCAGGAATATGCAGCAAAAACACCATAAATAAATTATCTGCTTTTTTTTTTAAAACAACAACCTTAAACCATCTGATACCATCTGATTAGAGCAGCCAAATGCTGTATTTAAAAGAAAAAGAAAAAAAGAAAAAGAAAAAGAAAAAGAAAAAGAAAAAGAAAAGGAAAAAGAAAAAGAAAAAGAAAAAGAAAAGAAAAAGAAAAAGAAAAAGAAAAAGAAAAAGAAAAAGAAAAAGAAAAAGAAAAAGAAAAAGAAAAAGAAAAAGAAAAAGAAAAAGAAAAAGAAAAAGAAAAAGAAAAAGAAAAAGAAAAAGAAAAAGAAAAAGAAAAAGAAAAAAACAAAACCAAAAACACATTTTGTCCAATTGCTTTGGAGATCTCGTTAGGAGAGAGAAGCTCCCCAGCAGCGGCAGCAATCGCTGCAATCTGTGCTCTGCACAAAACTCATAGATATATAAAAGGGAATGAAAAAGTGCTGTGCACCTCAGGTCATCAGAAGAGCTCTTTTAGGTTATATGGTGCTTGCCCGCTAGGTTATTTGGGCTTTTTAAGGATATATGGTGCTTGCCCGCTAGGTTATTTGGGCTTTTTAAGGATATATGGTGCTTGCCCGCTAGGTTCTACGGAGGTGCAGGGGTGAGCAGAGCTGTTGCCCTCCAGCATCACCTGGAGATGGTGGTACCCAGAACAGCAAAATTACAGTCGTGGGTGGTACACCAGGTCCATGCCTCCCACCTGCCCCGAAAGCACATTTTTGGGTGCTCCAGAGGGCAGGACAGGCTGGCGGCGGGTGCTGGGGTGGCGAAACCAGAGTGGTTTGGGTTCCTGCTGCATGCAAGAGGCAGGCTCGCCCCCGCATGCAGCCGGGCCGGAAGACTTGCGAGCAGCGTTTTTCCTGGAAATCAGACCAGGTCAGATAACCTCGGGGTAGGAGGAAGGTTAGGCTGTGCTCACCACTGCGATAACTGCACGCGTGCTCTGCGGCGAGAGGACGTCTCCCCCCTCGCACCCTGTGCCAGCCTCTCTCAGTGGGGTTCACCGCAGCCCATAAATTAACTGGATATTTTATCACTTTTTAATTAACAATGCATTTGTATACAGCGTATGTGGATGCCTACAAACCAGTATAAATAATAGATGCAAGCGGCAGCAATTTATCAGTGCAGCGGGGTTTAGCTGGATCAGTATTGATCTCTCTTTATAACTACATAGTCTTACAGGCAAAAGAGAATACATTTCTTACTCACAGAGTGGTTAATTACTGCTTAAAATAAATCGATACTAACTGGCCAAGCAATATAACCCATTAGTTGTGTTTAAAATAAATTAGTCAATGTGATTTCCTCAGAACTGATTTTGGGGGGTTATTTACATTTCTATGTGTTAGTAATTTGTGTCAAAGAAATCTTTGGCACTGATAACAAGCACTTCATTAACTAATTAAGCTTATAAAGCAGCTCAGTGACTGGTATAGTTCATTGAAAGTTCAGATTTAAGCTGACCAGAAATGCAATTCTTTTAAAATTTGAAGTGAATCAATCCATTAATAAGGAAAAAAACTTGCTGAAGAAAGCATTTGTTTCAGCTGGGAACTGAGGTTTTTTTTTTACTTTGAGAGATTTTAAACACTTGTAAAAGATAAAATTGAGGCAATGTTAAAAACAAGAAACTATTTGTAAGTGAATTATTTTTTCTTGATTTTATAATCCTGAAATGAAAACCTCAGACTTTATTGAACATAATTCCTACAGGGTCTTTTTTTAATTATTATTTTTGGGCAATTCAGTAAAAGCTGACGCAAATCTGCACGGAATTTCTGGATAGCTGAATTCCCTTTCTTTTCCTAAAAAAAAGGTTTGGCAAAAAAAAACCCTAGCACTGCAATTTAGATCTGTTTGAATAAGAGAGAGGAGAACCTCATGTTCCTTCCTCCTAAAGTCTCCCCATGCTTTGTGCTGAGGATATTATTAGGACGTTGCTGTCCTACAGGAAAAATCCCTTTGTAAAGGAAGACTTTCTTCAAAACACCTGTAAAGCTCGGAGAAAAGACTGAATTGAGGGGGAGGAGAGGGCGAGACCCTTCTCGCTGCAGAGCAGCGGCAGAGCCACGTGCTCCTGACAGAGGTGGGGTGCACCTCGCCCAACGTCACATACCCACAGGCCGCCGTGCGTCTCTCACTTGTTCGCCCAGGCTCCCTTTACGACCAGTGAATTAAAAGAGAGACTTTCAGGATGAGTTTTTTCTGCCCTAAATTGGTTGATAGGTTTAGGAGGCGAAGAAACTCACCCTGGGCTCATTGACCATGCAGGGTGACCAGTTTTGGTGGAGGCACCAGCACTTGGCTGGGTGATCCCTGCTCACTAATACCTTTGGCCCTGTCCAAGTTTGCTCCTGAATAGAAACGCCCGTGCTCAGCTTTACCGGTGTGACTACTCGCACTGAGCTCAGTGGGGGTCGCATCTGGGAATAACTCACCCAACTTGGGCTCTCCATGGGAGTGAGATACGGTGCTCACCACCCTCAGTGCCACTGCTTCTGCAGGGCCAGCAGTGCAGGCGGGCAGCGCTCTGCTTAATCCTGTCAAGTTTCCTGGAAATTTATGCTACTGCAGTGCGAGAGCCCATTGTGCTGTCCCTTGAGGTGCAAAGAATGACTCCATTGAGAAACCACAAAATATTTGGCTGTTTCACCCCAGGTGACACACAGAGCCCTGGGGAGGAGGAAAGGGGTGGTTGTTCAGCATCCCATGTCAGCACCAGGGAAGAGTTTGGGGATGGAAGAGGAAACCTACACCCAAACTGCAGGTGAGGTTATGGTGTCTGGTCTGCTCTTCTCCAGGTTTGGGACCAGGAGCAGCAGATGGAGCTGCCGTTTGCAGCCCATCTCTTCGGCCTGCTCAGGCCTTTTATCTGGGAACGCCTTCAACAAGCTCGTAACCTCCGGATGAGTTACAGTCCATCAACTAGGAAAACATCCAGACATGATTTAAAGGCTTCGTGCACAGGTCATAAGGAAGCACTGTCACCGGTTAATCACTCGTGCTGTTAAAAATTGTGCCTTATTTCTGCTTCCAATTTTTCTGGCGCTAGCTCTCACCCTCTGGTCACTGCCCCAGCAAGGTTACAGAGCTACCTGCTCTCAAAAATCTGTTCCTTACACAGATTCTGGCAGACACCAAATATTAAGATATTAAATGCCTTTTAATTTTCTGTTGGATAAGCCAAGTGGACCAAACAACTTAATTCTTCACTTCTATGATGGAGCAGATGGCTGCTCACAAACAGTCTCAGAGGCTTGGGTTTGGTCCTCTCCCATGGGCTAGAGGCACATTTAGCACTCTTACAGACTGCCAAATTTCACGTCAATGAAAATCTTGAACCCCAAGTAGGATGAAGGACATGTGTCTTTGTTTTCACAGCCAAGCAGAAACTTGAGGTTTTTCATTTATAAGATTAGCAAAAGAAGCAGAAGATCCCAGGTTAGGAGCCATTTTCCAGCTTGTCCACCTTAACTGGAAGATCCCAGGTACAGCAACCTTTGAGACCCACTGTGATTTATGTTCTTCTTCAGGTTTCACCATGCAACCGCAGGACTAGACCATCCAGAAACATCTTCTGTGGCACCATGACAATCCAGCACTGCCTTGGTGGTGTGTCCCAGGAACCCCCAAAATGTGAGACAGTCCTTTCCACAGGGGTGTGAAAGGAAAATGCAAGATAGGTGGTTTGCAACCACAAAAAACACTCATGATGTGATGTGAAAGGAAGAACTGACTTGTAAAAGAAGGCATGGAGTGAAACAGGTTGAAAACCCTGGCTTATCCTAACTCACCATGGAGGCAGCCGCGTTTCTGTGCTGCACCACACCAAATTCTGTAGCAGATGGTCGAGAAAGCGCTGTCTGGCTGCCCTTGGTTTGAGCAACCTCCCAAAGTGCTTTCCTCTGTAATTCCCTGAACGGCTGGACAATCAGTGCTGCCCTAGCAGGTGGTGGACTGGTAAACAGAGCACTTGGACATTGCCTAGTGATGCTCCGACACATGCTCCAGAGTCCTGCTTTTTGTACAAATATCTTGTTTTTCTCAAGTTTCTAAAGAGAAAAGAAATACATCAGCTTCTGTTTTGCAATAGGGACACTCAGACCCTCCAGTCCATGGTTGCTTCTCTGAGTTTTGTGCCCCTGCACGGTCCCTGGTAGTGTCTAGACAAGAAATTGCAGTGCTCTTGTAAATTAATTCTTGCGGTATGTGAGATAACGAGTGTCTTTGTGAACAAAAATCCCAGACATTCCCCAAACATTCATTCCAAGGCACAAAGGTTGTGCTGCTTGGGCGAGGTTGAACCATCAGAGAAAATGCAAATGCCCGTGTCTCTGCGTGCACTGCACTAGTTGGAAACTACATCGTGTTGTCCTTCAAGAGCACCCGAGGCTGTTGTGGGAGCCCAGGTAGGAGGGAATCTCCCCTCTGCACTGGAGGAGGGAAGCAAGGGTCAAGGAAAGGGATGGGATCAAAGCAGTGGTGAGTGTCCACCTGTCCATCCTCTCCTGTAGAGATGGTCCTAAGGGGCTGCCCGCACATGCTGGAGCAAAACAGCCTGGCTGCATTTGAGAAGCAGCATCCCTGACCTGGCCAAAAAGGAACAAATGAATGAATAAGAGACTAGCCCAATCTGCATAGTCCTGGGACAGGCTCACATCCAAAGCTCATCTCTTCCCAGACTGGTGTGTGGACTGAGATACAGGGTTCTGGTTTGAGCTGCTCTCAAGCAGGGACGTCAGGCATGCTGGCTAAAGGCTTTCATTTTTTACTGCAATGCCGCCGCCTGCCAAATCGGCTGAGCTGGGAAAACAATCTATAATTGACTACAGAGGCATGAGGTTATAATGATTTACCCTTTTTCTGAAGCATGCACATAACCGCTGCCAATTAGCCAAAAGTTAGAAAGATTTTTAATGACAATATTTCCAGAGGGAGGAGGCAGCTGGGTGGGTGGGTGGGGGTTGTGACTGAAAATTACCATAGTCCGAGTTGCAAGTCATAGAAGCCTGAGGTCTAATGATGCGAAGAGGAGAAGCTACGGTGAGTAGATTTGCTCACAGATGAGCAAGAAGCTCACGGCTTCCCAGTTGGAAATTGGAGGCAGCCTGGCACAGACTGGAGCTGGTAAGTGGGGTTTTGCTGCTGGGTTGTAGGCATGGCGCTGCGCCCCTCCTTCCTCACCATCACACAGCACCTACACAGGACACCGTAGTTCATGGTAAGCAGAAGCAGAGATAGTGATGGGCATCTGTCATCTCCCATAGGAAAGCATGGGGCTGGTGGCTGAGACTTGGGCCAGTGTCATGCTGAGCTCTGCGTTGGGATGAGACCAGCTGGCCCCAGGAAGCAGCTCCATCACGGCAGCAGCAAATGGAGCTGCTTCTGCAGGGCGCAACTGAGTAACTCTTCTCCACACAAACTGAAGAGGGGAATTAGCCTGGAGTGAGTATTCCGATGTTGAACACAGACACAGGTCCAAAGAAATTACTTGCAACTGCTAACCCACATGCAGTTTCCTGGGACCCAGGGAGGAGAAAAAGGTCCTGCTCCTCCTCCCATCCCTCCCGCTTCCCTCTCCCTCACTCCCAGGTCTGCTGTCCTACCTATTCCCTTGTGGCTGCTGAACCCCACTGTGAGCAGATTCAGAGAGAAAACTAACTTCACCAGGAAAAAACACAGGAATAGTTTTCTTCCAGTGTCATGAGTTGAACTGGCTCAGCCAAACCTCGAAGAGTGGCCATGCCACGAAGGAAGGATCTGGGCTGCCCAGTGTGAACAGCGGCAGACGATCAGGTGCCCACAAAACCTGATGGAGCTTTGCTGTTGGTATGATTTCAGGGCAGGGAGGGAAGGAACCAGGTGTATGCCGGAGAGCACATGGGTTCAGCTGATTGTAGCCTGGCTTATACTTCTTCCTTGGATGCTATTCCTAAAGAAGGCTGAAAAAAAGCAATTGGGGACTTTTGTTACGAAGATAACCTGTCTACTCCAACGCCTCTCAGATCCCACTATGCTGAACAGCCATTTAAATCACTGGTCTTAGCTGGCTATTGCTTTGGCCCAGTGGGTGTAAATCTGACCTTGACACTCTTTAGTCCTGATGCATTAGCCACAACTTCATCAGCACAGAGCAAAGACTCAGAGGGCAGACTTTGGGAGCTTGGGTTTGACAGTGTGTGCTGCATTCTCCACTTTTTGGATCCAGCTGTAGTAAAAAAGTAAATCACAGCTTCGCAGTTTAGATGTTCAGAGACTGCATCTATATATGTAGTAAGTAAAATATATAACAAACATTGCGATATGTTTAGACTGAGGTGCATAAAAAGGGAGTGATTCCAGCTTCTGGCCCTTCCTGACCACCACATGAAAAAAGCCACAGAAGGATAGATTAAATACAAGGGCAGGACCCTGACAACGTGCAAAGTTGTGAGAGGAGTTTCATGTGTTTGCTGAATGCACCACACTCCGCACTTGGCCATGGCAGTCATTGCTGCCTCTGGCAGAGCCAATGCAGTCTTACAGAGCGGATGACACACTATGCGGACAAGGAAGGGGAAAACATCTGATGCCTTGTTCTGCTCATGAAGTCAGTCCAAGCTTAAAAAAAAAAAAAGAAACCAAGCCAGCTACTCAGCTCAAGATAGGGAGCCCCCTCTTTCAGCTCTCTTGGCTCTGCATGTTTTTTACTCCACCTCTCGTGTTTACTATCATGTTGGGCACAAACATATTTGTTGCTAGGAGGAGTCCCAGACAAGATCGGCTGTCTAGAGAGCCAGAGCAGAGCAGGCTCGATGCAGAGATTGCTTTGAGTAGAAATTTAGGGCTGATGGGAGTGAGGACTCAGCACCAGATCCATGTGGAGGAGTCAGGCTCTGAGCAGCAACACCAAAATGGCAGCGTCAGTGAAGTCTGCAGCCCATGTTCCTGCAGTTCCCATGCAACCCACGGTGAGACTTGGTCCCCTGGTGCTAAGCCTTGCAGAAGTCGGGTGGGCAGTGAGAAGCATTCCAAATTAGCCACCAGGGAATGGCCACTCAACAGCCTTGGGGAACTTTCCAAAGGCCACAACTACAGAGCACAGCACAGAAAAGTCTAGTCTGTGTTAATGACCTTGCTCTGTGGATGGTAGCAGGAGCAGAGGAGTATGCCTTGGGTCTCCACGCATTGAGCTGATTTCTCTCTGTTGGTACTGCCCTCCGGGCTTGCTCAGGGATCTTTGCATGGTGTGATGCCGTCAGTCCCGCCATGTGTCAGGCACATCTGGCTGCTCAGGCAGCCTGCCAGGGAATTAGGACTGCACAGCACTAGCTTTCATATGAGCACATGGGGTTTTGAATGCCCTGTTTCACGCCAGCCTAGACGTGGCCTCTTTGACCACTGAGCAAATGTTCTAGGGGTGATGCTCTGTGTGATGATGGCCTGATCCTATCCGTGCTGATGTGGGAAGGATTTAGGACTCAGCTGGACAGAAATAATTCCCTTGAGAGTAGGTTCAGGGAGAAAGGAAGGGAAAGTAGGTAGCATGTTGCCTCTTCATTATCTTATGAAAGAAAATTTATATCATACCCCGGGGGGGGCTAAAGCCCTTCTGGAACACATTTGCACAAGTCTGCATGGGCTTCTGGCTACACACGGAGCAATCTGGGCTCACGGAGAGTGTATCTCTGCTCTACCATGGCAGCTTGGTCTTGATTTTCACACATGCCTGGCCAAAAGGTATAAGATGGTCCTCACCTGGTATCGTGTTCCCCAGCTGCAAAAATCTCCTCTGGATTTCAAAGGCTACAGAAATTCTAGTCTCTGTTCCAACCATGTTTGTTTTCTTTGGGTCCCTCTCCCTAACTAATTAGCTGTTGTGTTTATTGGAAATAGGAGACACATTCCTGACGAACGTGGAAGCGCTGTGTTTACTGGAGCCCTTCGAGGAGGTTAGAGTGGGAGCATTTCTTGAATAAACAAGTCTCACACAGCACCATAATCTTCAAACTGAAATGAACCGCTGGCTCCTGATAGCAGTGCGGTGCGGATTGTGACATGTGTAATTTGCATAAGACCTTCACTAAATAATCGTTAGGAGGCCAATGAATATAAAAGAGGCTTGGCTCTTATCAGGTTTGATCTCAGAAGCGCTCACAGGAAAAAATTGTTAGGCATCTACATGAACAAAACTCTTTGTCTTCTTCAGTTCAATTGCTACTTTCATTTGTCTTTAATAATATGGTATTTGCTCACTCTTAGACAGCCGTTTGCAAGGCTGTTCAGATCCAAGGCTAATTTGCTCAGACACTTGGCTCTCCCAAAGTGATCACTAAAACTCCTGGTACACAGAGTACTTTTCTTGAATGTTAAAGCATTTAAAGCTTTATTTTTTTCTTGACCATGCCTTGAGTAAGTATTTACACCTAGTCAGAGACAGCGTAAAAACAAGCTAATGTTTCGACTGGGGAATGTTTTACACCTCGTTACGCAGGTGGAAACGGCACATGGGTAGAGCACGGCCGGGCTATTTCCAGTAGGTCATTTTCTTGTTCCGGTCAGCCCTTAATTTAGGCCAGCCCTGCCCCACGGAGGTATGTACAAACACGCCACTGGCTCTTGCCTATTTCTGGGGGCTGCTTCTGAGTTTGCATCATGCAAAGCCTGGAGCTATTTTCGATACAGTTTTGGCCCCAGAGCAAAGGCAAGGGCTTTCTGTGCACACCCTCTTGCAGGGGCACCAGCTTAGAAGTCCCACCAGAGAAAGATCTCGTGGGTGAGTCAAGGGTCTGTCTGACCTGAGATCGCCCACAGTACAACCAAGGCTCACCTGATAATTGCAGTCTCTTAGCACACAAAGGAGAAAACCAGCATCACGTGCTACCACATTTGACTCCCTGGGCACTAGTGCTTCTGTCATCAGGGGATGGTCCACAGCTGCAGATTAGACCTTGGGGTCTTTTTGCCAGAGGGCATGAGGCTGATTCTGAGTGGTAAATCTCTGGGTTTGGGTTATGGCTACCTAACAGTATGTCTCTTTCTCCCTGCCTTGCTGTGAATGATGAAAAAGCCTCAAGCCAGCAGGGATCGTTGCATTTTCTCCTTCAAGCTCCAGGATACGTCAGACTACGTCTGTTTGAGGTCCAGCACCCGGGAACTGATGGCAGCATCAGAAAATGATCTGCCTGGATCTGAGGAGATGGAGCGTGGTCCCCTCCCCAGAGCAGTTTATTGCCTTCACAGCTAGGGGGAAAACACAAATCCTTTTTCCTGGCTGGAGTTTGTCTGGCTTTGCCCTCCAGCACCAGTTCTTGCTATGCCTTGCTGATAGATTAAAGACCCCTTTAGTACCTGGTTGTTTTTTTTTTTTTTTTCAAGAGAAGGTACTTAAGTGCTATAATGTCCTCTCAATCTTCTTTCCAATAAGCTAAACAGCACAAGCTCTGTAATTCTCTTGTAAGCCATTTCTTCCAGCCCTCATATCATTTTTGTGGCTGTTTTTGGCACCTTCCTCAATTTTTCAACTTCCTTCTGAAAACGTGGGCATTAGAACAGTACTCTGTGTTCCAGCATTGGACTCGTCAGCTCAGACACTGTCTAATCAGCAGGACCATTTCCAGTGTCAGTGTCTCGGAGGAGGGAGAGGGGGAGGGAGAAGGAATCCCTGGCAGCAAGCTGCGTTTTGTCGAGAGCCCTCTGGTTTGGGATTCACACTCTTTTCCCAGCTACAGAAACCAGCCTCTGTCAGAGCACATCTGTTTTCACAAGCTGTCTCCCAGAAGTGCAAGAAGACCTGATCTTGTACCCTCCAGGACTCCTGTTTGGGCTGCCCTGGGCTTCAGCTGGTTTTATGTTTGCTTCTGCATCGTGCAAATATGCATACAGAAGGCTTGACAGCCACATTTCACAAGCCTTAAAAATCAACAGTCTGGCCTAATCCAGCTCTTCTCTCCCTCCTGGCTTTGTAAGAGGTAAGCCTGAAGAATTGTGAGCCTCAGGACGCTGGCCTGAGGCACATCTCTTCCTGTCTGCGTGGGGGCTGCACATCTTACAACCAAACAAGAAGTTATTTATAGCAATTCCCATGTCCTCAGCAGTTCTTTCTTTTGAGGATGGTGTCACCGTTGCGTTACTGCCCCTGTAACCACGCCAGGGCTGAACTCTTACACCAGCTTGCAAGCCATCCGGGTGCAATCCAGGCAGCACGGGAACAGATGAGTGTTTGGTTGTTGGCATCCCTGTATCCAGCAGGGAGGCAGGGAGTGCAAAGGTGCCATTGCAAGCCATCTGCAGCAACAGCCTCTCCATTTTTTACTGCTCAAGCAGGGCTTCCCATAGATGGACAAAGCCACGAGGTCCTGTGTTTTGCTTTTGCCCCGCTGCACTTCTCCAGCTTCTCCCAAACTCTTGCATTTGCACCCAGGAGCAAATCCCTCCACCAGGAGTCCTGATAAAATAGATGTCATTGATAAAGGCTCTTCCTCTTATTCCCTGGACTTAAGACTTCCAGGCTCCGATGCAGAAAAGCTGGATTTCCACAGTGCTACATATTTAATCAGTGCACAAAAAGACAACCCATCCAGAAACACAACCAGTGAAGTCCTCCCAACACCATGCTAGTGGTTGCATGCACAGGCAAGACTGTATGACTTTGCAAAGCAACAGATTACACCAGCAAAGCAAGTGAAGTAATGTCTTATTACAAGAGCCAGGCTTTTCCAGTGCTTTCCTAGAATGGAAAACACTTTCAAATTTAGTTTCATGAACACCCCCCTATTCATTAGTAAAGTCATGGATCACCTTCTACTGCCCACCATCAGACAGACACTTTTCCGTAAAAGCTTTTTTTTTTCCACAGTAGTCTTGTTCTTTCAATGTAGAAATAAGGCCTAAAATAGCATGTTTCAGAATAAATTCTCTTCCCGGTTACGTGAGTGTAAACTTTAGGTTTCTCCCCCTTGATGCCTTTGCTATTCAGTCTGCGTTTCCAATGGAGCAACCAAACCAAGTGGGGACGCTCAGCCCCAGGCCTGCATGAAATGAAAGCTGTTGCTGAGACCTGTCAAGAGAGTCACACACTTCAGTGATTGCTAATCATGGAACAAATGAGTGAATACTTCAGATCCAGCCAGCTACTAGCATGGTCACCAAAGGAAACATTGAAGAAATAGACCAAAAATGGAAAAATCTTTCGGAATGAATCCAGATTTCAGTGCAGGGTTGATATACATAGTTGTGAGTGAAGGCTCTACCTATCGGAGCAATGTGAGAATTTCTTTTTTCCTCCTGTTTTCTCCATCTTTATGGAGCTGAGGAAAGCGTCCCCGAGGCTTAGTACCCACAGGTGCTCTGGGAACAATAGCAGCCTGGGCTGAATTCAAGATATGCCCAGAAAAAAGCATTACTCATTGCTGCTAGACATTTTTATGGACCTCCTCAACGTATCCCTCAAGTGCCTTATAAATATTAACATACGAATCCTCACGCTTCCTTCCTCTAAGAGGCTGTTATTGCCTACACTTTAAAAGTAAGGAAGTTACGGCCGAGAGGTGAATAGACTGCCCAAGATCACATAGGAAATGCATGATCCTTGTGGTCTGGACACTCCTGACCAGCGAAAACTTAACCTGGCTTCTTGCCCACAGTGGATAAGAAAGCGGAAAGGTTTGAGTCACGTGTTTAAGGGAGAGTTTCCACCATTTCATGGAGGAGCAGTTTTACTGGCCCATGCATATAGCAGCATGGGGCTGGTGTGTCACCATCCCTGTAGAGGATGGTGGGACATGGACACTATGGGCATGTGGCAGGATGAGAGCTCTCTCCGTGAAGGCATCCCAAAACAATTCTCTTAGGAGTCTGGTAGAAACTTCTGCACTTTTATTTTATTTTTATTAGGACTATTATAAAGGCAGGTGCTTTTGTCCCTTCCTATCCAGCTGGATAAAGTTCAAGGGCAACTTGAATACTCTACGACGGCTTTGTTTCGTTTAAAACTGGCACCAGTTAAAAGTTCAACATCTCAGACTCTGCAACAGCTTCTTCCCTGAGATGACAGTGAAAATGGCAGCGCTTGGAGGAATTACTGGCTGGAGCACAAACTCGGGCTGTATGATTTTCATTAGCACTAACAAGCATCAAGCAGCTGACGTCCTGCTTAGGAAAATGACTATATCTCTAAGTATTCATCCCAAATTGACGTACTGGCTTTCTCAGCTCTGCAAAGGGACTTAACTCTCCCAGGGTTTTCCTTCTTTTGCTCTGTTTTGGTGCTGGTGACATTTGATAACAAGCCTGTGTACGATTTGGAATCTGCTTTCCCAGGTCCCCAATCACGTCAGAAATCTATTTGTTTTTTTTATTTAAATAAGCCCATGGCTCCTGGAGCTGTAAACTGTATGCAAAATCTCTCTTTGGTTTTTAAGATGATTTTATGAGTCTCTCATCACTGCAAGGAACACTGAAAAAGTGAAAAGCACTATACAGTCCAACCCTACGTAGTGCAGCCAGCCAGGAAAAGTACCCCCTGTATGTTTGTTTTTAAAAAAACTTAATGGAGATGTTTTTTCCCCCCAGTTAATCTCAAGATGCTGTGGGGCCTGACTTACAATTTTGGGGTGGTTCAAAGCCTCTGGGAGAAGAAAGCCAGCAAGAGGCCTGTGAATTGGCTTCTAGTGAAGTTGGGGAGATGACAGAGGATGCTTAAATTAAACACCCAGCAGCGCAGGCAGGTCCCGGTGCAGCAGCAGGAGCTGCTGCTCTGCGCTCCAGCCATGCCCATGCCTGCTCCTTCTGCCTGCAGAGGCAGGGCCGGGTGCCTGCCCTCACCCCACAGCTGAGACAAGGATGCTCTGCTGACCCTGCAGGTCTCAGCCATCTGCCATCCTCCTCCTGCACCAAAAAGCCTGTCCCTGCCCCACTGGGGTGCCCCATGGAGCAAAGTCACTGCCTGCAGCTTGGCTGACATCCCCCCCATTGTAGCTGGAGGTACCAAGGAGATAACTGGAACAGGTGGGAGAGAAAGGGAGGTGGGTTCGACTTCCCCTGTGGCCCCACTCTGACCACCACGCTTGGTCCACCAAGCTTGCATGCTCTGCTGCACGCATTCAGGGGTCCCATAAGTTTGTTAATTGAGCTGAATTGAGTGAATTTATTACTGCACATCAGTGAAAATCAAAGAACTGCTTAACAGATCGCTGTGTGAGCTCTCACCCCACTTTGCCGCCAGCAGCCGTGGCAGAAGTTCCCTCTGATGCGGCTGCCCGTCCCATCATCACTGTCAGCCCTTGCCTCACCCTCAGGGTGAGGGGTGATTCATGGTCTCCACCACGCTCCATCACCGCTAGATCTCCAGAGAAAACCTGCTGAGCTCTGCAGGTCTGGCATTGTTCGCAGCTCATCTCCGCCGGCGGCCGCTGACGTTAGTTTTCACTGGCAGCCATAGCTCACACTGGAGTCCCGAGAAATGAGGCCATTGCACCTTTCAAAGCAGTGTGGTAACTGTGGGGACGGTTTTATTCTCTCTGTAGCCAAGCGAGCAAGAGGCAATAAATAACATCTCCATCCAGGGAAAAGGCAAACGTTATGTGTAATAGGGGAATCCAGCCATGGTGGTGAGTAGAAGGACTGGCTTCTGAGGAGAGACTGGAGAGATGAATAATAACATATATATCTTAGCTAAATGGCAGCCATGAGAGGCAGAACTTGAATCTATATGTTTTTCAAGAGCATATCCTAAGATGAAGAATATTTAGTGACAGGCCAAGGGGACAGCAGTCAAGAAACTGATGTTTTTTCAATCTGCCTTAGTAAGAAAAATAGAGTCCATGTAGATATACTGGAAGTGATAAACGCCAAGTAAGGAAATGCCTGAAGAGTCTGAATGCAGACAAAGCAGCCAGGATGGAAACAGCAAGTTTGCCTTTGTGGTGAGTGGCAGGGGATGGCTTATCACAGGGTTTTAATCATTCATGTTAAAGTAGTACCAAGGAAATAATCAAAGACCAGAGTACCAGCCTCTGTACATCCTGCAAGATCTTCCCTGCGCTAAAAATTGGTAGTTTAAGGTATGAAATGAAAGGTGAAGGATGGGGACAGGCAGACACCAGAGTCTTATGAGGGAGGACCAGACAGCTCATGCACTGCAGCAGGCAGTGGGCTTTGCTGTCAAGCCCCGGGTAAAGAACTTATAGAGGGCAAAAATGATTTGCTTGGGTAGATCTCCTTCCTCCTGACAGTGAGGGGGAGCGGGGAAGATACTTGTGCAATGATCTGAGAAGGGCCAGAATGTCCATTGTGATGACATACCTGCACCATACCCTCTCTTCCCAGCACTCCGCTCCTCCTCTTGCAGAACTCAGTGAAGGACATGGGGTGAGCTGGTACCTGTCTAGGCTGGGGGAGGGAGACCTACAGCCCTAGTCCTGGCGGCACACAGGCATGGCCCACTTCTCTGGACCCCTTCTTCCATATTCAGGACAATCTTGGGAGCTTAGGATAGGCTGAGAGGCCACATTTGCAAGCAAGGAGTTGGTTTAGGCAACAGTGAGGGACCCAACCACATGCGATGAAAGTGCTGGTAGGAAAGACAGAGGGGAGAAGCCACTCGGGAGCTTGCAACTCTCGTAAAGAGAAAGGAGGAAAAAAGCAAAGGGAATTTGGCACCAGCCAAGAATGTCCAAGAGGCAGAGGCCTGAAGAAAGAGATGGCATCTCCTGCGATCCCAGTGAGCAGCACACTGCAGGCATCCTGAACGGATGCAGAGATAACTTTTTTCCACAGCTCCTTCGCTCCCTCCTTGGTTCTTTTACCCACCACGATCTGCTTCATCACAGGGCTGGGAAAGAGCTTAGCACAGAGATGTGCTTTCTCCCCGTCTGCTTGCAGGACCCACAGTGATGAACGACACAACCAGCACATCCTGCTGTCCCCCAAACTTCCTCCCCAGGGAGCTCCTGTTCCATGTACTGGCACTGAGCTGCTGTTCCCTTGGAGATGTCCGTGAGCTGCCTCGGCACCAGTAAATCGATCCTGCATGGGTCTGCAGGTGACACAGACCAGGCAAAACATCCTTGGGGTGTTAAAGCCCCAGGCGGTGCGTGGATGCTCACCTGCCTTGGGAGCAGGTTGTGTCGCTCCTTCGTGTTGTCCTGCTGGGATGTTCCCAGGATCATCCTCTGACTGCCACCAGCTGCTCTCCACGCCCCACAGGCTCTCCCAGGCTCCTGTGTCTGTGAATGCCTGAACCACGCACTCATTTGACAAAAATCGTCAGACACTGCCATTTTGGGTGATGCCCTAAAGAATTGTTTCATCCTTAGAGATAAATACCTGCATCCTGAGTTCACTTTGTGCTAGAGGGTACAGTCCAAGGAGCCAGGGTGAAAGTATCGCAATTTCCAGCTGTGCTGCCAACTTGTTACATGCCCCTGGTCCATTCAGTCAAATTCTTCACCTCATTTTCCCCATGTATAACGGGGGGTAAGGATGCCACCTCCCTTGAAGCTCTGCAGAAACAGGGTCTGTGCTGTGTAAAACACGCAGTATATGGGGCAGTGCAAGCAGAAATGCTCCTCTGTCCTCCGTACACACTGAGGGCTCACTTGGAGAAGGCAAAATCATGAAATAGCAAGTATGGAAGAGAGAGAAATCTAATATAACACTTTTTTTTAAGACAAGTATTTGACTTCTAGAAGCCATCAGAGGATGTTTAATGACAGACTGAACATGTCTTCTGTCCTATGCTGATCAAAAAACCTGAAAAAGCTCTAATCAAATACTCGTGAGCACTTTTTTCCTACTGTAAAAATGGAATTTAATTAAAAATGGAGAGACAGAGACTCAGCTGACTCAGTGGGACTTTGGCCCCTGCCTCGCAGAGCACTTGAGGACATGTTTTAAGTCCCAGCTGATGGTTCTGGAGTATCAGCTACTGGCTGGCTCCAGGGTGGATTCCCCACCATGTCTAAGGGCTGTGCTGTTGGGGAATGGATTTAAACACATGCTTAATATTAAGCATGTGCCAAGCATCTTGCTAATTCAGGGCTTTTCTGAGAAGGTGCTGGTGTCATTGTTTCTCCTTGGAGCCTGTCCCTGTGCACATGTGAGCAGACACATCACAACAGTCTGGAAGAGCAAAGCATTTTGCAATGCTTTTCCAGAGAGTAAATTCAGGACAAATTTATTTGGTTTGAAAATTTTGGCACTTGTGAACATGAAATTCTCCCATTTCCATTTTCTTCTGCCTTCCACTTAGAACAATGTCAATATCAAACTGCTCATGGACTGAGCTCTCCAGTCTTGGGGTAAAATAAGTCTAGGATAGGTCCAAATTGTTCCCAAGTATCCCAAGTAGCTGATGGTAGAGGGTCCTGTGTTCATTCTGCTGCTGGAATACCTCTTCCTGGACCTTTAATGGCTCATGGCTGTCAGAGAGGACCTCCAACTGCCAAGGAGGAGATAAATGGAATTAATAATTTGGACTCAACCTCATGAGCAAAGGACCAGCTGCATGGTCGTGACAGGGAAGACCACTGGGAGCCTACAGCAGGACAGAGAACTCGTGGGACAGATGGCAAAAGCTGCAAACAGCCTGCAGAGATTGCTCCCCAGGGTGATGGTACTGATTCCCAGAAGGGTGCTTTAGTCCACTCTCTTGTCCTGGGGTGATTTCAAGCCAGCCCTTGCCTGTGTGCGGAAAATGTGTTTAAATCCCAGGTGAAGGTGCTAGAATAGCAGACAGCCAGTGGCTCTGGGACCCAGGGTGAGATGCCAGCCTGCATTTAAGGGGTCTAACTAGCAAATCAGACTGCCTCTCCCATGCTTTCTGCCTGCCCAGCCTGATACTGTTCCCCTCATGACCTGTGCTGCTGCTGAGCCCAATGCTCAGACCGAAAACCTGTCACCACTGCCTGTTTCTTGAGGGACACTGGAACAACCTGCTTGACGGGGAATGTCATAATTAATGCTGCCTGTACGCTGCTGAAATGTTAACGCTTCTATTAACACACTTTATTGACTCGCTTTTAACACCACAGGTGGCTTTTCAAGAGCTCAGGCTTGATTTAAATCACATCCACTGCTTATTGCTTTAATTATGGAAATGGCCAGAGCAAGGGAGTGCATTTCTGGAGCCAGACTCTCATGAAAAGCAGGAGGGAGGCAAAGCTGCATGGTTTTAGTTTCTGAGAGGGTATATGGAGATCAGAAACAGGAATGGGTGTGGATGCCTCTCCACAACTGGCTCTGAACTTCCCCAAAAGATTTACCATGGGCATAAAGGGAATCCACAACTCAGCGTTTTCTAGCAGTGTTAAATTATGTCTGTGGTGGAACTGGGGTGAGAAATACAGGGACTCTAACCTCATCCTTTAGCTCAGAGCTGAGGGCTGTGACCTAGCTCTGGCCCCACTATTGCTGACAAAACCTGGATCCCATCTGGTTGGAAAGCTGCCGAGGCATAGGACCACAGCTCCAGGCTCCGGACATGAGCAGGAGCCTCCTCCAGGTCTGCCTGCAGGGAGATAACCAGTCCCGAGGCTTGACTGCTCTGCTCCCGACTGGAAACCCCGGCCAGGAGGAAAAAAGTCCTCTGCCATGTCAAGCCTCCCTCCTGTTATCTCTCACCTAAATATAGCGCTGGATACTGCAGGGAAGGCAGCTCAGCGCAGAGGAGCAGAGCAGGCAGGAGTTCCTCCTCCCCGCTCCTCCCACCCTCCCTCCACCAAAGGGCAAGGGAAAGGGGCACGTCTTCACTCTACACCTCAAAAACTGCTGCGATGAAGGAAGCTGTAGGGGTGCCTCCTTGCCTTTTCATGCGCAGCATTCAGCTTTCCTGCAGGGTCCCTTCACTTCCAGGGTCTGAGGCTGGAGCACACGAGGCCAGTGCAAGCCCAGAGCAAAGCCCTCACTGCACAGGAGGGGAGCAGGACCCATGTGCACTTACAGATGTGCCTGGGTTCAGTCTCGGCAGCCAGGGTCTGCACAGAGAGGGTGGAGGATGGGATACCCCTGCATGACCATCATCGCCTCTGACCCCATCATCCCAGTACAAGAGGATGCGATTTCCCTGCCCCTCAGTGCCTGCAGGGTTGCATCCAGCCCTTGGTTTGCACCACCCAGCCTCCAACATTTCTGTGTATCTCCCACTGCCTGCTCCAGAAGCGTTTCACAGCTTCTCCCGAGCCTCTCCCGAGCACGTTCCCCTCCACTGCCCCCCTCCCCTTCACTCTTCCACCAGTGCTCAGACTTTGAGGGAAAGCCTTTCTCCCCTGTTATTATCTGCATACCATTCATCGCACTCAGCCCTTGCGCTGTCATGCAAAACTGTGAGGAATGAACCGAGTGATAAACCAGCCGGAGCCAAAGCGTAGAGGCTTTAAACCCCCCAGTTATATTTTGGAGCCATAAATTACACCCTTCAGCAATGGACTAAGTAGGTCATTAAAAAGTGAAAACACTGGAAAAATGTTCAAAAAGCAGCATCCCTTCCTCTCTCTCTTCCCTCACTGCAAGGGATCTAAATAAGAACCACATTACCTGTGTGCTAAGATGCAGTTATTTATGCCAGGTATTTTTGGCATTGCCTCTGCTATGGCTGTAAATTTTTATTACTGTGGCTGAGCTGACACCCCGCCAGAAAAGTTTGTTTTGGGATAAACTGAGTTACCTTGGTGTGGGGATGTGGGGTGGGTGGCTGGCACATGGTGGCAGGGATGGCAGGGGCTGCGTGTGTCGTATTGGCTCGAGCTGGAAAATATCTGTGTGGTCTCAGGTCCATTTCCATAGTCGCTGTCAAGCTAAGGGGCTGCTTGACTCAAAAAAGTACCATCCCCTGAGCACAAATGTGGGAGGAAAAGGTGAGGAGCAGGTCCTCAGAGCTAACACAGATAAGGACCAGAAAAGACTGGTCCACAGGTACAGCCTGGTACTTCCTAGTAAGTTAGAGTTTATAAATCATTTTGACAAAATAATTAGAGCATGTATGTGCTATGATTTATTATACTGCCTCTCACCTGTAATACCTGAGACCATAGTGCCTCTGGATACAGTGTTGTATGAAACCAAGGGAAAACCAGCCTGACATACGTTGCCCTTGCAACGTCAAACCCCAAATCCAGAACGACTCCAGATCAGAGGTGCTGCTCTGAATCAACACTGCAGTACGTTGGGTGACTCTGTTACGGCTGAGGTCTTCTGAGATCAGAGTCTCCTTCATGTGACTCAAAAAGTGGGGTTCAGCCACCTTGACCATATCAGAATAAAAATTGAAGGCACAAACAGCCACCTTCTTAAAAACATACATTATTAAACTAGTGGGAAATCCTGTTGTGGAGGCAATTACACAAATGCACATATGGATTGAGAGCTTAGCCTGACCTACAGCTTTCAGTGATGGACAGACACCATTACTGAAGTCCATCAGACCAGACCCCATGCTGTGGAGGCCAGCTGAAAACATCAGAAAGAGGTTTACTGCTCAGCTTTGCTCGATACAGTCATAAAAGGGAGAAATAAAGTCGCTTAGCATCAGACTAGTCCTTTGGCTTAGAAGAGCATTGGACCCTGCGAGTTTAACAAGGGGGTGAACCGGAGAGTTTGGATAGAAGGGAATGACCCCTTGTTAACGTGCAGTGATCAACCACATGGGTCTTCATGAGGTTTTGTATTTATTGTGGCCCCTTTGAGGGCTAGTCCAAAAATTAATAATCCAAAATTATTGTAGAAGACTGTTTTACTGGGGAAGAAAGAGGTATCCAGGGTTCAGAAATGCTGTCAGATCCCCTCTAAGAGACAAAGATGTGATTTCTCAACAGCTTCAACTAGACCACCCTTTGAGGACACACCACGTGTACCTTGAGATCCTGGCCCTCTGAACAGCCAAGCCAATGACGGGAGGCATGCATTGGTGGTCCCACCTGGGCTGTGCCCCCTGCTTTCTTTTCCAAGGAAGGCAGAAGGGAGCAGGAGCAGAGGGGAAGGGGGGCTCAGCCCGCTGTGAACTCAGGACATGGCCAGGAGATGACCACCACATGCCAGATCAGCAATGCAGGCAGAACAGCTAAATAAATGAGGAACTATTTAAGGACAAAAATGAGACAGTTTGGCTCTAAATTATTTGACTGACCCACATAACGGCAGAAAGACTAGGTTGGGAGCTTGCTTTTAAAAATTTCCCCTTTTTTTGGTCTAGACTTGATCAGTTCTGTAATATACACATTCATTTCCCTCTCCCCTTCCAAATCATCTGCCAGTGAGTGACATTTCAGTGGAGTGGCATCTTACTGGTATATAAATGAAGCTTTTATACATTCTTGGAAGAGGTAGTCGTCTTCTCAGATTCTTGGAATTCAAGTCAAAGATGAAAAAAAATTGTTTTTTTAAACCTGCAAAACTTTTTTTTTCCCCCTAACAGATGCTCTATGCAAATGTTGAAATAAGTATATTAATATCAAGCTCAGCCATCTGTTTAAATAATTTCTCAGGGGAAAAAAAAAAGAATGCAGCAAGAGTAACATGAAAAAATAAAGCTGGGTAGCAGGTTTCAACAGGGTATATCCCATCAGATTACATGGACTAATGAATGAGGCAGTTACTGCATGGAGCAGCCCCACGTTCAGCAGAACTGGTGGTTTTCCAGCGAAAGCCCTAAACACTGCACCTTGCACTGCTATTGCTGCAAGCTCACCCTCTATCACATTAGTTTTAATTCCTGCAAGGGCAGGATGCTACTCAGTTTTCCGTAGTATAAAGGGCCTGATCCAGCATCCAAAGATAGTCAGCTCAGCTCTCCATCCCAGGCTCCCTTTGGAGCTGATGGAGAGATACAGGCACTTTTAGGATGTGACTCATCTGCCATGCTTTGGGATGAGCTGAATCATGCCCTGGGCTCTTGGGGCAGGCGTGCGGGAAGGCTACAGGGCAAGGGAGAAACCTCCCAAATATCCTAAATTTGCTGCTAGGTGGGAGGGAGGAGGTCCGAGCCAGGTGGGCATCGTGCCATGCCCTGGATGCTGTGCAAATGTTGTGGAGGTCAAACCTTCTCCAAGAGCGAGGCTGGAGGGTATGCTGCCTTCCTCCTTTTTGGGACCCTGCATTCCCCTAGGGGTCCTGTACACCTCCATCCTCAATTTGGGTACAGCAACGATCACTCCATAACCTGTGTATTTGCTCCCCAAACCTGCTGGGTTCCCCCCACCGGCTCCCCATAGGTACCGAGCAACGCCAGGGAGTGCAGGGCAAGCAGACGTGCCTGGTGGGACGAGGCTATGGCGCTGCCCATGCAATCAGTGAGAAACAAACCTCCAGCAAGGCAAAGGCTCATTAAAAATAATTAGCAGCCCTTTCAAGCTCCAGGAAGCGGTGCTGCTGAATGGAGCCGCTCTGAATGCGCACAGATGAGGGGAGCAGCTGTGCGGAGTCGGCGAGCGCTGTAAGCGCACCGGGGCTGCGCATCCCCGGGGCTAGCGCCTGCAGCCCGCAGGGGACCCGCTTTCCATCCCTGCCTCTCCCACCGGCTGCGCCTGGACCTCCACCTCCACCTCTGTAAGTCGGAGGTGGACTTAAGCATGCTGATGTCTCCCGATGGGAAGAGCTGCAGGAGAGGCGGTCGTTAACGTGGCATTGCATACTCCGAGCGCTGCTTTCCTGTTCCCACTGTGCCTCCCTCCGCATCCCAGGGTTTAGCATCAGGCTCAAGCACTTGTCTGAACTCTTCCTTGATGGCACTGAAGTGAGGATGGGGAGAAATATATCAGCCGAGGCAAGACAGGGAGTTGAATTGACTTCCATAAATCCTCTCTCTCCAAACACAGATGGAAGGAACAAACAAACAAGGAGACTTTTCCTCCCCATCCTCTTCAAAAATTCTTTCTTACAGAAGATTTTGGGGACTGGGTAGTGACCATCAGCAGCATGCGAGGTGGAGGGTCTCACCCAGCCTGAGAGACTGGTCCTCAGCCATGGGAGGGGATGGTGGGATGCACCCCTCACCTGCAGTGCCCCGGCAGAGAGATGACCACGCTCTGCCCATCACTCCCACCTCATTGCATCAACCCAGCCTGGGCCTAATCAGCTTATTCCAGTTCTTGTCTGGGTTTTTACAACTGCCAAAATAAAAGTTCACCCATGAAGCGTGCGAGTGGAGCTCAGCACCAGTGGCTTAGGACATCAGTGGTGGAGACAGGTCCCAACGCAAAGCCAGCCTCAGTGGTCAGGCCCCTGCCAGGAGTTTCATGGATGGCTCTTAGTCCAGAGGAGAAATTTTCTGTATGTTTCTGGGCAGAGTGGACAAGGTGTTCAGGAGGCTAATGAGGCATTGAGGAACTCTGCTGGGCTTGGCTCCCAGGCTGTTTTTCTAGCTTACTTTTTGCCTTGGCTCATAGTTCCCAAAACATCCATGTACCTTCAAAGCCCAGGCAGGTCTGCAAGGGAATGATGCCCTTAGCTCACTTTGGGGAGGGTGTTATTTTCCCACGTAGAGGTGAGTCTGCATCCTATGTCTGTACTTGAAAATAAGATGGGTCAGGGCCAGCTTTCTGCACCGCGCCGTTCACGTTGTCACCTTCTTGCTATCCCAACCAGGGCTGCAGTGTCCTGCCTGCATGTTGGGAATGACACTGGGTACTGTCTGCGGGAGAATTAATTGTTCTGGGACAACACACACGCCATGGATCATTGTGTGGATGATCACAGGAGCCCGTGCTCTGGCCCTAGTCTTGTTTGGGTTAATAGTCTGGACATAGCTGATGTGCTTTTAAGACAGAGACAAAAGCCCTTAAAAGCCAACATAAAAAAAGCCCTTTCGGGACTCTCCTGCATATTATAATTTAAACTTAAGCCCTTGTGTTAGGCCAGCGCAGTGTGCTACAGCATCATCCTCAGCAAAATTAAGCAGTGGCTGCTGACCAGTCCCTGCTCCACATTTCCCAGTGCCAAGGGGCAGAGAGGAGAGACCCACGGACCTTGTCGAGGCTAGAAGTGGATTTGCACTCATCCAGTCTAAGTGGCCCCCATGCAGGAACTTTCATCTGGTGCTCATGGCTTGTTTGAGATATGACATCCTCTTTTAGAAGGACAACCTGCCTTGATCCGAAAGACCAGAAAAGCTGGCTAATTTTTACCTTTTTTCCTCATAAATGTACAGTGAGGTTAAATCTGCAAGGTGCTGATGACCCATGTTGTGGAAGACACATTTGAAGCTGCATGTGAAGGTACATAAACACACTGTTTTAGTTTGCAAGGGTGAGAAACTGGCTTTTTTAGTTAACTGTCTTTCATCTATGTGATAGGTTCTCCCTTTGGAAAGCTGAAACATCTGCTTCATTTTTTGGACCACTCACGCTGTGGGACCAACCTCAGAAAAGCGATTCCAGTGGTGTCAGATATGAGTAAATGACCTTTAGTTCTGGGGAAACAGCATTAGTGGGACCTCACATCATGTCCAGAGCAGTATGTCAGGAGAAATGAGGCTTGCAGCTGAGGAATTCAGCTGACAGTGCAGTCACAGTGCCATTCTGCTCTGTGCTGCTGGGAGAAACTGGCCGGTGCCGTTATTTATGCTTCATCCTGTTGCTGTCGATGCCTTGCAGGTGGAAGGGAGCTAGGGTGCCTGCCACAGCCACCCCAGAGTTTCTCTTTGTGAATGGCCACCCAGTGCTGGCTCCAGCATGATGGTCCGTACGTCCCCTCAGCATCTTATGGTTGTGTCTAAACCCAACCTCTGCAGCAGAGTCCCAGGTGGGACCTACCCTCAGGTCACCACCCCATGGTGAATCCAACCAAAACAGCAGCAAAGTCCTCCAGGCGTGGAGTAACCATGAGTAGAAGCCACTCATAGCCACAAGTGGAAACATCTTAACATTTTCCAGCGTTTTCCAACCCCTGCCTCGTTTGGCATGTGAATCTATCAGCTTTAATGACACTGCCTGAGTAAGGCCATTGCACCACCACGGAGGTCCCAAAGGAGGGAGATCGGAGTGATGCAGCAGCATATCAGCCCCACGGGTAGCAGCACCCCGTGTGATGCCATGCAGGTGGGATTTTCAGAAAAGTCGGAGCACCTTCCCAGCTAACATTCAGGACACCTGATTTGACAAGGGAGCAAATCTTGGCCAAAGCTTTGGGGCCCAGAGGAGCCATGTTATGCATGCCCCCCCCCCCCCCCCCCCCCCATGTCTTCTGCTCTCTCTGTCTCAGGAAATAGCCATTAATTACCAAAATATCAAGGCACGGTGCTACCCACATCTGGCTGACAGTCACCTCAGGGGAGCCCAGGTAGGATCTCACCCTCCAGAGGGAGGTGCCAGTTCCTCTCTCCCGAAGAGAAAAAGCAGAGAGGGATGAGAGCCCTCACAGGGGCCTTAATGGTGTGCCTCCAGCCGGGGGGAGCGAGTCCAGCCCCCGTATCCCACCCCAGCCACACGCACTGTCTTCCTGCATTGCATCTGCCCTGCAGAAAGCCCCATCCCATCTTTTTGCTTTTAGCTGCAGCACACAGGTCAACCCTCTAGTGTGAGACCAAGGCTGAGAAACGCCAGAGATCAGAGAGGCCAGAGAAGCAGCAGGGAGCAGCTTTTATTTACTGCAAGCACAGGGAATGGGGAAAAATGAAGCTTTCCTGCCCAAGGAATTTTTTAATTTTTTTTTTTTTTGTAATGTAACATGGACGATTAAAGAATTTCCCACCCTGTTTGCAACGGAGATGAGCGTTTATGTCCCACCCTCTGGGAAAATCTGAATGCAGGCAATCACGGTTGCCATTCAAAACCATCCCTGGGGTTTCCCTTGCACCCAGAGCCCCTTCCCTCATCCCAAACTTTATTTACCACAGCACAGACAAGAGTAAGTGCTCATGAGATAACAGCATAACCCAAGAGGCCCAGCCTCTGTCTGCAAATGCACGTAAGAAATTTCCCCTGCGCAATGCGGCTAAACTGAATCACTCTGGGTTGAGACAGAACCAGCTTTCATCAAATATTAAGCAGGCGAAGATTATACTTTTATTTTCTCATTTGGGACTTTCTTGATGTCTGGCCATACAGGTTTGTTCCTCTTCTGTCAAGATGGGGAAGAAGATACCTACAATCAGTAGAAAAAAGGCTCCTTCCAGGTGAAAAGTCCTGGGAAGGAGGATTATTTCGGTGCCAAAGCTGCCACGCGGGCTGTCACTCTTGTCCCTGCTCCTCCCTGAGCTGCCTGCTGCTGATCACAGCCCCAGATCCTGACCGTGAAGCCGCTGGTGTTGCTCGACTGGTCACCAGAGCCTTTACCTCATCACTCCTATGAGTCATCTTGACTCCTTTTTTATAGAGCAAAGGCAAGGGCTGCCAGGCTGGAAACAGGAGAGCGCACACAGCAGTAACAGGACCAAACAACTCCTCTAACATTAACAGCAGGTGATAGATTTTCGGTTGCTGCCTTGTTTTCCCTTTCCCCATCGCCCCTTTGCCAGCGTGCCTCCGGTGCCCTTTGCTTTGTGTTTCATTGTGTGGTTTCTTTTTTTTTTAAAGCAAAATAAAAAGCACATTTTACACCATCCGCACATGCAAAAATAGCAAAGGGAGCCTTGAACAGAAGCCGCATTATGTTTGGAGCGGGCTCCTCCTGCCAGGCGTGACGTGACGCTCCTTTCCAAGTCTTGGCGTGTTTCAGAAAGGGTCCATCCTTCCTGCAGGTGCTCAGGATGGCCGGGGCCAGAAACCCGACAGCTCTGCTAGCGGCTGCGCACGATCCTGGGCAAACCTTGCGGGCAGCCGGCCACGCCATGAATCACAAGCCCCATTGGCTTTTGCAGGTTCAGGCTTCTGGTGGGATTGAGGCTATTTTTGTCTCTTCCTGGCTTATCCAAGAGAGGTGGGTTGTCCTACAGCCTCTGGTTTAGCCTCTTGAGGATAAATCCCTTTGTCCCAGGCTTCCAAAGCCTTTAGAGATGAAAATGGGTTGTTTTGTTATCCCAATAAAGGCTAGATAAAACCAGGCGTGTTTAATTTCAGCCCCTCACAGGGAGGTGCCCATGGAGACCAGAAGCAGCATAAGATATTTACTACCTCAGGCTCAGAGTCCCAAACGCCCACAGGTCCCGTGGGGTGTGACGAGCTGTCTGGGTCTGACTACGGACACCTACTATTGAGCCAGGGGTGCTCAGTGGACAAAACCAGGCACTTCTGGAAGTGTGATTCATCTGGCATATTTTGGACATGTAGAATCATAGAATCATAGATCCTACCTCTTGGCATTCACTAGACCTCCGTGGCCTGCAAAGGGAAATGACATGATGAAATCCCATGCCGGTGCCCACCCAGGGCATCCCACCCTCTATGCCTGGGAGAAGCAAATGAAGGTGACATGGAGACACCCAGACACCAGCTGGGGAGCTTGTTCTCACCCCCATGCAGTGGACCAGACCGAGCCAGTGATAACACCTACGCAGAGCCTGGTGCAAGGGGAAAGGAGACCCAGGCAGCAAAATATCTCAGCAGAGCTCTGGATATTTGAGCACATGAAGTATTAGGATATGCACCTAGCATTTGGGTGCATAAATAATAAATAAGCTGCAGCGAGGAGCAGAGAGATGTCTGCGCTGTTGGCACCCTGGGGCAGGAAGCAGGAACCAGGCCATTGCATACGTCCTGATACAGCCTTCTGCCAGGCCCAAAATGACCCGTGGGCTTGGACAGCAGCACCAAGCATCCCTCGGGGGGTTTCTGCTTTCATACGGCAGCTCTTCGACAGGCTGGCCCTGAGGTTTCCTGCTAGTTGTCCGGACCGAGACACTTAGCAAATCCCATGTAGCTAATTATACTCCAGTTCAATGCCTCGTAGCCTCTGGTACCGTTTCTTATGTTAATTAGCAGTATCCAGCGGGGGAGCACTGTGTCTTGCTTTCCCCTCGCCATGAGTGAGAGCTGAAGACCGCTGATGGGAGCTCTCCTCCATGTCCCACAGAGATGGGAGAGGGGGACACGCTGCACCACACAGCCAGATTGGCTGCAGTCATTTTTTTGTGGTACCAGAAGCAACCAGGTCTGCGGGTAGAAAATATCCCTTGTCAGGACCTTGCGCACAGCAGGAAAACTCATGAGATGGGTTATGGTGTGGGCGGCTGGTTGCAGAAGGAACAGACATCCCGTCTCCTTGGGCCAAGTCTTCTGGCCATGTTCCCTGTGGCATTGCCATGCTGCAGTGTTTCCCGTGGGATGAGCAGCTCATAGCACCTTTGGGGATCTGTCTGTGCATTAATTTAGTCTAGATCAATCTTCTCCTGGTCCTGTGAGGGCCGGCTCAGCTGGCAGCATCTGAAGTGACTTGACGGCACGCGAAATCTAAGCAGCACTGATGCGGGCAGAGGTGGGGGACAAGCAGCCACTGAGTTTGCTGCAAAACCATTATGTCTTGGCTTGGGAGGAGGAGACTGGAGGCAGATGATCTTCAGCTGGCAAGATCCCAGGGGTTCGTTGGCACCAAGCACACGGCCAGTGGCATGGGGCACAGGGAGGGCTTGCAAACAACTGCAGCCGTGAAACAGAGGTGCCTGATGGGCTGAAGAGCCAGCGGAGTGAGTGTGTGTCTCAGCTGCTGCAAGCTCACCTGCAGAGATGTCTCCAGGACCATCAAAAGGAGTTGGACGTACCTTGAGGGGCACCTGCAGCCAACACACCTCTTCTTTCAGCCAGGAGATGATCAGACATTAGGGCTGTCCTGGTTTCGGCTGGGATAGAGTTAATTTTCTTCCTGGCAGCAGGCATAGTGCTGTGTTTTGCATTTAGTAGGAGAAGAATGTTGATAACACGCTGATGTTTTTAGTTGTTGCTGAGTACTGCTTATGCTAGTCAAGGACTTTTTCAGCTTCCCATGCTCTGCCAGGCGCACAAGAAACTGGGAGGGGGCACAGCCAGAACAGTTGACCCAAACTGACCAAAGGGCGATTCCATACCATATGACGTCATGCTCAGTATAGAAACTGGGGGGGGTTGGCCGGGGAGCAGCGATCGCTGCTCCGGAACTGGCTGGGTATCGGTCGGTGGGTGGTGAGCAATTGCATTGTGCATCACTTGCTTCGTATATCATTATTATTATTATCATTATTATACTGTTACTATTAGCATTACTATTTTACTTTATTTCAATTATTAAACTGTTCTTATCTCAACCCAGGAGTGTTTCTCACTCTTACTCCTCCGATTCTCTCCCCCATCCCATCGGGGTAGGGGGAGTGAGCGAGTGGCTGCATGGTGCTTAGTTGCTGGCTGGGGCTAAACCACGACAAGGGCTTAGACCCAGATCACTTGGCTGGTGGTCCCTCAGCCTGGGTCTTTGGTTCCAGAGAAGAGAACGCTGGAGGAAGTGTGTGGCAGTGGTACCTAACACGAAAAGGCACTGGGGCAGGTGGAGGAGACCTGCAGAGTGGCAGACTTGGGTGCGGTGTTGCAATGAAAGCTGGAGAGCGGCAGAGCAGGGAGCATTGGTCTGGACCTGTCCGCTCCTTGGCAGCAGGAGGAGAGCATCCCCAACTTGTGACCACAGCTTCTCCAGGCACGTGTCCCCTTGGTGAGCACCTGCAGCAAAGGGGAGGCCGGGTCTTTCCCTCCAGCCCTTTCCTCCCATGGGGGTCTGCAGGGACCTGACCATTTATACCAGCTAAAATCCAGCCAAACAGCTGTCGGGGTCCTGCACAGTGAAAAATGCCCAAACTCCATCCTGCAGCTAGTTAAAACCCACTAATAGCCACAGGCACCCAGAGCATGGGGAGGCCCTGGGACAGCCATCACCGGCGAAGGTGCCGGGGTCCTGTCATGGCTCCCTCACCACCTGGCTCAGAAAGCTGAAGGTGTTGGCTCTCTCCACCCCACCCCAACATATTTTTTCTTTTCTCCTTGGATTAAACAAACCCTGCGGTGTTTCCAGCATGACTAATTCCATAATGACAGCAATATCCCCTGCCTCCCGTGCAGCCCAGGAAGGTGCCAAGCGCCATTAACGTGCTGGTACACATTGCTATTGCATAATCAGCTGCATCTTCCCGGGGGAAAATGAGCTGAATTAGACAGTCTCCTTTGCTGGAATAGCAGGGACCAATGGGGATTTCCACGAGAGAGATTGTTATAAAAGGAAAATCCATATGATGCTGTCAGAAACAGCCTTGAAAAACTGCTGTTGTCTGACAAATGCCAAAAAGGAGTCTGTATCTCCATCTAACACACATTTATGTGGATGTGAAAGCGAAGGGGCTCTTTTCTTCAGTCCTTCCACGCTTCATACACCGTTACTCTCACACACTGCATGGTCCTGTTCATTTCTTCACTCCAGGACTGAACAAATGGCAAAGGGTGCAGTAGGGTTTATCCAACACCGCTTGAATTCCATTGAGTTGAAACATGCCCCGTGTACCTGTTCCTCACCCTGGGCTGCTAAAGGAAAGTCTGGACAGCCCTGGGACCTCACCTGGAGAGGTTGAGCAAAACCCCCAGACTCCTGGTGAGATCTTGGCACGATGCTTTGCCCCTTGGATACCCCATCTCTGCAAGGAGGGGTGGTGATGTGCTGTGGTGTGTGACATGTGGCTGTCACATACCAAAGAAAAGGACTTGGCTTAGTCTCTGTCCCATTATCCCAGAGTGATTTTGGACAAGTAACTAGGCAAAGAACTGAATTAATTATTCTGTTTTGGCAAGGAAGATGCTACGCACAAAGTCTCATTACTAATGCATTGCCATGGAAATGTGTGGCAGGAGGGAGGAAACCTCACCTGCAATACCTCTAACGTAATTCCCTTCCTTGTGCCCAAAATTGAAAGCCAATGAGTGGAAATGCAGCCAAGAAAGGCTTTAACTTCCAGCTGCAAAGTGTTGAAAACTGACACACCTGATGATGGATAGCAAAGCATCTCTTTAATTTCATTGCAGTTGCCAGCGATACCAGCCTTTGCTGGCGCTGATTCCTGGGCTGGCTCTCCCGAAGCAGGGGCAGGCCATTGCCCCTCCCCTCCTCCAGGGGTTCACGGCTCTGGGTACAGCCCCACGGCGACATTCCCGTGTATCCCTGCAGTCCCTCTTTGCTCATCTGCTACATTTCCCTCACTTGGAAGCACTAACCCCTATGCGGCGTGTATGAATGTTCCAGACGACTCTGTTTATTATTAATAAGTTTCTATACGTGTGTGAAAGTCCCTGCAGCTCCCTGCAGAATGAACCTCCAGATGCAGATTTTGTATTGCTTCCCTTGGCCGGCTTTCCCCTCTCTGCAGAGCACGACGCAAACAGGTTTCTAACAGCACGTAGAGGCTAATGAGCAAAGAGAGACCAGATCGGCCTTTGGGATCCTTCTTTGCTTGTGACCAAAGGTGTTTTCTAAGTGATGGCCAGTCAGTTAATTGGAAATGTTGCACAGACTATTTCCGGCCCACCACGGCTATCGTTTTATAGCCTGAAGAATGGTTTGTTCACATTGGGTTGGTTTGGAAGATGGATGTTGGTTAGGATGTCATCCAAGTAAATCCAACACTCACGTTTAATAACAGCATTCAGTGTTTGTCAAATGCTTGTTGAAGAACTTTGCAATGTTCTGTAAGTATGATTATCCCCATCTTACAGAGAGGAGACAGTGAAGGGCAGACCACAAGTGGAACGAGCGCAGAGCTGGGACTAGCGCTGAAATCATGACTCCCAGCACAGTGCCTTTCCCTGTGATTCATGTACGAAACAGGAGGACAAGAAGGTTTTTAGGTGACTCTTTTTTCTGGGGAAACAGCCGCCTTCCCAGGTTACCACCAAGACTTTTATTTTTTATTATTTTTCAGCTCAGCCAGGCTGGATGAATGGTCCTCCAGTATAAGCACCAGAGCTGCCTCTGATGCTGTGCTTTCAGATAGCTTTGATCTACAGCACAGCAGTTGCCCAGGGCTTTTTGTTGGAGTAACTGACCAGAGAGCTCTTAGTTTTCTCTCCCATAAAGATGTTTTCCCCAGGCTTTGGGGTACACATGTCCAGAGAGCCATCACCATGCAGGACACACACACGCACAAGCTCTGCCCCGTGTTCCTGACATCCACTTCCACAGCTCCTGCGCTCTGCTTGACTTGCACGGGGGATGTAAAATCCCTGTTGGGTGTGGAAGGACCCTGGGCATGTTTTACACTCTTACCTGTTGAAAGAGGAGGGGACAGTTAATACAATGGTTGCCTGGACAATGTCAGGTGGTTCACACACACACATACCCCCTCCTTCTCACAAATGGCCCATTAAAGGAAATCAGATTGACCTCCACTTTATTTATCGTCACCATCACTTGCTCTGCCTTGTCAGAGATCGATGACTGTTCCCAGTATTTGCCCCCCCAGACCTCAGTCAAGAAATACTATAAGGCCCTGCTGTCTTTTTGGAGAGATGCAATCACAGAGCTATATGCAATCGGCCAGATTAATTCCTGATCACAGCGCAGAATCTATGGCCAGTGATTTCTCAAATCCCACAATCAGCTGGTTTAGGCAGCCATAAAATATAATACTGCTCACATAATGACTGAAATCCATCTAAAACACCAGGAGGATTTAGTCCCTTCTCCTAGGGATTACTCCATTCCTCTGACCTTCCTCGCAGATCTCTTCTGCACACTCCTTCGGGTGAAATCCCCCTCCTTGTAACCAGCGGACCCGCATGCAGCATTCAGCATGAAGTCTTCCAAGCTCTCCATAAGCATGATAGAAACACTCCCCTGATTTTGAAATCCAGAGTAACTCTGGATTTTCCTGGCACATTTTTCTGCTGTCTCTTTCTGACTTTGCCACACTTCATGGGCATGCCTAGTTGAGAAATTAATTGGTCGATACTGGATTGCCTGGGAAAAGTCACGTGAGAAATGCCTTTCACAGAACATCAAGCTGGATGCAGTATTTGAAATCACAGAAGTGCTGTCCCAGGATATATTTGCTTGGTAAGCCAAAGAAAAAAGAGACGAGGGTGAACACATAGGTGGGATGGTTTATACTGGCTGGCTCTGATGATGGGAGACCCCCGCCAAAGCCCAAAATGTCAATGCTAAGGCTACTTCTGCAATGCACTCTGTGCTGCTGGACCCATTGGAGTCCAGAAGGAGTTAAATGAAGCCCTAAAATCTCCCTTGGTGCCTTCTCCTAGGGGCTGCCTCTAGCAGGTAGACCTGCTCCCAAAGGATTATCTCCCACATCTTCACCCCCTGCCCCAAGCAGTGCTCCTGACCCAGCAGCTCCATAGCGTGGGAGCTGTTATCACTCTGAGCAGCCCATGGTCCTCTTGCAGGAGGTGCGGTCTCCCCCAGACCATGGCCACGCAAAACCCATCTCCACGTGCCAGCGCTCTGCTTGCCGCATATCCACACCGCAGCCGTCCGGCAGGGTGGCACGCTGCCCGCTCGCAAGCATCGTGCCAGCGTCCCCCGGTCCCCGCTGCCAGCCCGCTCACCGGGGGCTTACAGCAGGGGCCCCCTCGCCCAGCCACCGGCCCTGCCAGGGGGTCTGCATTCCCATGTGAGACCCATGCAGGTGGCCAAGAGAGGCTTTCCAAGGTCTCACCTTCCCTCTCAGCCCCTCTCTCAGCACAAGGGGTGCTTGCGCAGAGGAGGAAACATATGCGTGGTTTTGCTAGAGAAGCAGCACGCCGCGTGGCACCTCTTTTGGACATCTCGCCTGCTGGAGACCTTTCCCATATTTTTATTCCTGCACATGGCAGAGCGCTAAACCGCTCTGTAAGCATGGGTTATTTTTAGAAGGCTGCACAGCCAGAGACACCTTTTCACTAGCCAAAGTAAGAGGACACCAAATGGTCCTGACCTTTCTCTCCAAGGCCCCATGTCGGGCCCGTGCATTGAGCAGAGCGGAGGGTGGAAGGAGGGAAGAAAGGAATTTGTGTATATTTGCTTGGCTGACTGCCCCTGCCTGGGGCTTGAGTTTATATAAAGAAGGTGAGGACACCACACAGGGATGAAGGTTTGTTGGCCATCCCAGGGTTCGGAAGCTCAACTGACAAGGTCACGGGCTTGAAAACGCTTTCAGAAACCTCCCCAACAGGTCTCTTGGAAATGCTTCTCCTCATCTCACCCAGGTGCCAACCTGAACATGCACAGTGACTCTACCTAGAGACTCTGTGATTTTTTTCCTGTGTCCTTACGACACTCCAGTGCTGTGGCAGGAGCACCGATGAGGTTCTGCATGCATCTGAGCCATCATTTAAGAAAAAAAAATTCAAAATAGCAAGGAGTTGATCCCTGCTTGCAGATAGGAGCCCTGAGAGGCAGATAAAAGGAGTCCCACATTTGCTCTGCCTTGTGCAGTGCCTCAGTTGTCCTTCTCTTTATTTAAATCAAATCTCATCACATCGAGGTGCAGTGTTGATTTCCTCACTATTTGATGTCACCGATCCTGCAATTGCACGCTGCTGTGACCAGCCCTGGCTGGAAAATGTTTTGGCTGCTGTTTGCAGGGTGGTGTTCAGCAGACAGCCCAGCTCTGCCACACCAGCTCCCCTCCCCTCCCTTCCTACCCCTCGACGGGTGATTGCACAAGGCTGGGTGCTGCAGCCAGGGTGGTAGATCCAGACTTCAGCTATCCAGCTCTGGTCCCTGCTTTTCCAATGGACTTTGGAAACAAATCACTGCCCTCCTCTCTCCCTCGGATTCACAGCTGTAAAATGGCCCTGTTTCAGTTAAAGTGATGCTCCCTAGGCGTGGAGCAGGGTCCTGCGGTGCTCGCTCCTACACAAAACATAAGAAAAGGAAACCCTGGCTCCAACAAACTCGCAAGATAATTTTAAGACAGGAGAGAGCACACCAATGCAGATGAACAGGGTAACAAAATACCTGCTGTGCCTTTCCCCCCAGCTTTATAACCTCCTCGCCCATCAACGCACAGCAGCGAGCACAACGCACCGCAGACGCAGCAAAGGACTCGAGCGCGTACCGCGATTCACATAATTAATATCAACAGCCTCTCTACCAGCCCCAGCCCTTGCTTGGATGTGAAAGCCACGCCAAGGAAGCCTTTAACATGCCTGGAGCTGCTGCAGACAATGGGGAGGCCAGATCCCCGGGGAGGGCAGCAGGAGGAGAGGAGGAGTCGCCACTCCGTGACCCGTCAGCTCTCCGGAGCATAAGGACGCCTTTGTTTGCTTCTCCTTCAGCCTCCCGTTACCCAGAGGGGGAGAGGCAGGAGACAGCAGAAACCTGGGATTTTCAAACATTTTCTGAGTCACATGCAGTGGGAGAGGAGGAGGAAAGATTTCCCGCACCCGGCCAGGCTGAAATAAACAGGCTGGAGAGCGTGCAGTACTTGCCTTGGCTGAGAGCAGAAATCTCGCCGGATAAACACAAGTGCCCGTGCAAACCCTTAGGGACTTGGAGGTCTGCTTGGTTATCTCCCCCCGAATCCATCACAGGCAGCACCTTGCCTGGAGGCTGCATCACCCTCGGCCTCGCGTTAGTGGGGGTATCACGATGGGGGCTGGAAGTTTTCCTCCTCGCAGCCAGCGATGTGCAAACCGGCTGGCTTCCCGCTGGCCCGGGCAGAGCCTGCCCCTGAGCTGCCCCGAGCCGGGGGTCCCCCCTCACCGTGCTGTCCCTTCCCCAGCTCCTGCCTGTGTCGGGGCTGCAGCAGATGGAAAAGTTTTCTGGCCCCAGGGTCTACTCTGAAACAGAGCCTCCCTGATAAGTTTATTCAGAGGTTTGTCAGTTTTGGGATGGTTGGGGTTTTTTTCCCCCCCAGTTATTTTGGACAGAAGTTTTAAATTACACCAAATGTCTCCCCCTTCCCTCCTTTACCTCCTGTGCAATTGTTGTACGGGACTGGAATTACCTGAATGTTGAGATTTCATCCTAACATCAGGAGGAAGAAGGCAAAAATGCCATTATCTCCAATTGCTTTTATTTATCAGGTGTAAAAGAGCAACTGGAAGCTAAACAGACATGTGGGCAAGTATGTTCAAAGGGGCTGCTATCATTTAATGGATGACACAATAAAGAATTTTAGCATGAGGTTGAATTTAGGGTGATGCTGGCAGAGAGCTCCAGGACTTTTTCCACGTCAGAAGGAAAAGCTGAGGACAACCGCACTGACTTCGGGTAAACTCAGTCAAATACTGCAATGGCTGTTCTTAACTTGTAGTCATCTCAAAGGCAGCAAAAGCAGCTCCAAACGTGAAGAAAAGGATCGCGTGCCTGAAATCTTGCCTGATTTTTTCCAACTGTATCATCTAGTCTAATAAAAGACAGTAACTCCTCCTCCCAACCTTGCCTTGCTCATAGCCTGAAAACACCAGAGCTTCAACAATGCTACTATAACAAAGGGAATGAGTCATTCATCAAAGCAAGCATTTGTGCTCGAGACCTTCAGAAAAAAAAATCTGCATATTCATTTATTCTTTTATTTAGCTAAAAAGATCTGTTTTACCTGTACCAAATGATATTAAAAAAAAAAAAAAAAATCCCCAAAAAACCCTGTGGCTTCTTGAAATTCAAAACCTGGGTGCAAATGGCTGAAAGGTATCTCTGGGCATGAATAACATAATTTTTCGTCTATAAGCAGAACAGTGGTAACAAAGGACTTGCTGAAGGATTACAGCTAGAGCAAGCTCTGGGGAAATCATTTCAACGGATAGATGGATGTAAGGACACCCAAAAGTCAGGAAATAGCACCCGAAAACTGACAGTATCCAGATTTCCTGAGCACGATGGGAAATGAGGAAGCTGCTGCAATTTCATACCACAAATAGTGATCGCCTGCGTACAAAAAAAGAAAGCCACGTGGCTTGAGGCATTTTCTTGAGTGACAGAGGTGTGGTGACCACAAGGTGGGCATGTTGTCAGATACAGAAGTTTAACAACACTTCCAAACCCTCTTTAAAAAATGGGTTAATACATACGGCCTCTAGTCTACGAGGCAAGCAGCTGCTCTGGCTTCAAAGACATTTCCCTGGATCTTCATAAAGCTTTTTTTTAAGTGGGATCCATGCTAGTTTGTATCTCTAAACACTGGGGTACGCTCCCAGGACCAGCAGAGCCTGGAGTCGCAGCGGTGCAGAACGTCACTCCTCTGAGCTGAGGCTGCTGCTGTCTGAACAAGGTGTCTTTGCCCCAGCACCTGAAGAAGCAGTGGGTTTTGGTAGCTTCAGTGAATCTTAATTGCGCCCGTCCAAAAGTAGTGACCTCAGCTCTGCTAACCATAAAACACTGCTCACTTCTTGGACTTAATGGTGTGTGGCCTGCCAAGGAATCTTTTTTCTCCCTTTCGGAGACAATCTGTGGGAATTTATTGGCTTTTTAAAGCTGTCTGATCTTTCAGTGAAGGAAACTAATGGAATATCAATGACACCAGGTATTTGTCACAAGTATCATTTATGCAGGAAATATGGGTCTGGCTCAGGAAAGCTCTCCTGCACATGGTTAACCGATTCCACGCGCAGGTCCAGGCGGCAGCTTGAATCAAACTCATGCTTCTCTGCGGCTGCGGGCTTATCAGTCACTACCAAACACAGAAAAGCAAAAAGCATTCCTAATTCAGTTAACTAATTCAATTTAAAACCCCGATGAGGACAAGGCAGCTTGAATTTTCATGGGAGGTTGAATTTAGGATGACACCTTCGCAGCTGGAAAGAAGAATCTTTGGTTGATTTTAAGTGCCTTTTCGAAACAACAGATCAAAAAATAATTTTAAAAAGATGAAAACATTCATTTTCGTATTTTTTATTGGCGTCTCCATTTTTTTCAGCTCTAACTTTTCTGAACTACACCCCATTTGGTGAAAGGCCTGCTTTTTCTTCTCTCTCTCCGACAAGTTAAGAGTTATCTAAAAGAAAATGTTATCTAAGAAGTGCCGTGATAGATGTGAGGCTTCAGGTTTTAACAGAATAAAGCTTTATACACACACTACATGCCTATGGGATCATCTACCTCATGTGGAGGACTGGAGCCTGCTTTGCCAGGTCTCACTCCACAGGGCATCGTCAGAGCCGTGACCAGGTCCCCAGTGACACAGATACGCTTGCAGATTTTCTCACCAGTGTTAAATCCAGCTTGGGTTTTCAAGAGCCTGCTAAGGACCATGCCCAGCAGCGAGTCTTTCTGCAACATGGTGGAAAAAAGGGCTCTTAAAAACACGAAATGTGCCAGAAAGAAATAAGCAACATGGCTCATTCCTCAATTTTTTTGGAACAGCATTTGAATAACAGAGGGGATGGAGGCAAAGGGAAAAAAGGCCACTTTTGTGCTCAAAGACTGCAGGAATGTTTAAGCACCTGAAGCTTCGTGTTAAATTAGTGCAAAACATGGGGATCTGCTGCAGGGTTTGGATTCCAGCTACTGCGAACCTCAGGGGAGAGGTGAAAGGGAAAGCGCAGGTCCTTATTGGACCTGAGTCTGAAAACAGTGAATAAATTAAGCCCAGGATCCTCTAACCCCAGGAGAGTGTCAGGAGAAGCCTCCACAGAAGGCAGGGGGAATCTCCTGCAGAGCTTTAACAGCACAATTAGCAGCAGGGCTTGATGGGGCAGGGAAGGAAAGCAGGAGGAAAGTAGCCGGGGGGGATTATTCGCTGGCTCACGTGCTGCTGAGCTGCAAAAGCCTCTAGCGCTTATATTCGCTTAGACCTCACTTAAACCATGATGCCTTGTTCCCCAGATTCAAGCCCCGGTTTGGCGCATCGCTGCCACCGCTTGCCTCCATCCGCCAGCCCGCGGGGGAACCGCTCCTGCCCTGCTCGGCGAGCTCCTGGCGCTCGCCCGCTTTCACGGGGAAACGGGGCCGTGATGGGAGCAGGGATGGCCCAACATCACCGATCCCTTTAATTCTTCTGTTCCTTCAAAGGTACCCAGAAATGAGCCAGAGACCCAAACTATGGCGGAAAGAGGGTACAAAATGTCATTTTTTTCCTGGGGTCAAATGCTGTGACTGAGTGTTCTGTGGGTTTTATGGACTGATCCTTAAATCAGAGCACGGCAGTGCTGCAGGCGCACATCTGAGCTGTCTCTAGGTGTATCTGCATTAAATGCTGGCAGCTCCTGAAACAGAGCAAGAGAGAGAGGGTGGGAGAGAGCGAGCAGCAGGGAGAAGTGCTACAGATACTTGCACACTAGAACATCACATGAACATGTTTAGTATTTTTCCAGTATTATCAGGGGAAAATATCATCCAAGAGGCATAATTATATCTTAGGTTCCCCTTTTTTTACAGGGCTTTTCAAGCAGTTGTTTTGTTTCATTCTTCTCCTTTTTCTATTTTTGAAGTACAGCGTTTGCAGAAACAGGAGGAGGATGACAGTTAACACAGGAGAAAAGCATGGGTGCCTGAAAGGGAGAGAGAGGGAAGAGATGCTGCCATTCCTCACCATTTTGGCAGAAGCTAGCACAGTTCCAGCCACGTTGCTCAGGTTTGCCTTGCACCAAGTGTCTTTCACCGCTCTCCAGACCCTCTAGTCCCAGCTAAAGGTCCAAGACCCCTGATGCAGTTACAGGCACCAGGTTCGGGCAACCGAGTTCTTCCCATAGGCGGAGGCTTAGGCACCCGGCTCACATGGAGACATCTACACAAAAGCAGCTAAATTCAGGCCTTATTCTGCAAGCTGACTCCCAGCCATGGTAACTTGCAAAGGGATTCTTGCTTGACGATCTGTCAAAGGACAAGACCTGGGGAAGAGAAAACCTCTCCGGGTTCCCACCACCCCAACATGTCTGGAGCTCCAATTTCCCTGGGAACATCCACAAGAAGTTGGTGAAAGCAACTCAGACAAGTCGGATATTTTGCAAACCTGCATCCTGAGAGGCGAGATGTTCACCCACAGTGACCATCAGTCAGCCAGGCTCAGGGCACTGCTCTCCCTTTTGCCTACTGCCGCTCATAATCATTTTGTGCTGCTCCACTGGCTCAGTGCCGCAGCTGGAAGGCAGCAGCCCTTCCAGCTGATGCCAGGGGAGCTGGGAACACAGCATGTTTCCACAAATTAAGGTGCCCAAAAGCACCTAACATTGCACGCTCTCTCAGTCTAGGCTGTCACCGCAGTAACAGGGGGCTTCCCAAAAATAATCAACAATACAATTATGAGCCGCTCACTTGTCATCTTGTAATTAGCAGCTACTCAACATTTTCGCTGAGAAATGGTACCAGCAGGCATTGATAGTGGATGTTTCAGAGGGGATTTTTTACACGACGCACCTTGTCACTGGTCACCTGTGGGCATCTGTGGTGCGTGGAGGGCAGATTCCTTCCCGATGCCAGGATGCTTTCTGTCCTGAAGCATGAGATCTGATTAGAGCAGAGAACCATGAAAGCTATTATGGGTCGTGAAGTCACTGAGGTATAAAAACCTCTATTTACTGTTTGAGATCCCAGCTCTAGTCATTGCCTCCTGTAGCATGGACAGACACCCTCCAAGGAGGAATTTCTCACTGTTTATTCTCAAGGCATGGAGGGGGTGATGTTTTCAGCGATATTTTTATTCCTCATTCCACTGACAGGCTCTGACAGTCTTAACCTCTTCAGTGAGGATGTGCACTCATCTACCAATCTTAGAGGGATGTCATTGACCGAAATTAGCTTTGCACTTCAGGATTTGTCAAACTGCAATTTTAGTAAATGTTTTACTGGTTGCAAAGTGACAGTCCCAACGAAGCTAATGCCATGACCCATTGGCTTCGAAGCAGTGTGAGCAGACCCCTTGGTCCCTTCATCTCCTCAGGATTTGCATCTACTGAGATATATGTCCCAATAATTTTTGATTTTGTTTTTTTAACAGGATACTTCTTGTTTATGTTTTCTGAGAATTTCAGAGTTGTGCCTGGATCATGTTTTCAAAATTTCTTCCATATTTACAAGGCTCAGAAGCCCTTTTTTATGTCTGCACTTATTTACTTCACTGAGCAGCGGAAGCAGCACTGAGTTTGGGAGTTGGGAACCAGGTATTTCAGGTCTCACAATAAAATCAGGTGAGACAGCAGCACAAATAAGCTGCAGGGCTGCAACAAGGACAGGGAGAAAGGACTTCTCATGCCACTTTGTAGAGGGGAAAGAGCCCAATGAGTGCAGTGATTTGGGGCCCAGACCTAGCTGGACTGAGAGCGGAAAGGGTAAGATGCCAGTTGGTCCAGAAAAGATTTAGTAGTGTCAGGTCTCCTGGTCCTTCCTGTACAGACACCTTGTGCCATCACACAAGATGGTGCTCAGAGCTCGGAGGAGCCAACAGAAAAAAAATCCTACTGATCTTAGCTCATAAGGCGTTTAGTCCTATTCATAAATCCACATGTCAGCGTTAGGCATTGTAAATTGCTAGAAAATACCAGCCCAGATGCCCAGCAAAGAGATGCTGTTCTCCTGTATGATGACAGCCATTCTCAAAGTGGCACCACTGGGATGTGACACCTCTGAAGCACACCTGGCTGATGAGCATTTGTGATGAATTAAACTCCCACTGCCCTCCTGTTTTCTCTACAAATGTCCCATTAGGATCTAAGCAACAGCCAGAGCCGAGAATGCAAAGACAATTATGCACTGGAATTTAAACAAACCATTAATTACCAAGATGCTCTGGCAGATGATGGCTCCAACAATGCTTATTACAAGAAACTTCATCAAGTTATCTGCTTTTTCATGTAAGCAGAGGTAATGATCTTAACTGAGATGAGAAAAATAATTAAAAGCCATATAACAAGATGTTTTATTAATGGCACGCACGTCTCCATCGCTCTAAGAAAATTGGGCAATCTGTTCCTACACCACAGCTCTCCATCAAGGCTTTATATTTACCTTCACTTTAATAATGACTTGTTAAAGTGCTATCTCATGCCCTTGGGTTGGCTTGAAGGAGGAGGGGACAAAGGAAGCATTTATTTATTGATGGCACCAACTGAGGAGCAGTTCTGTGGCACAAAGTGGGGTAAAAGACGAATAGAAAGAAGCATTGCAAAGAGGATCCCTGCTTAGCTCATAGGTCTGTTTTTAAAGAAGGGCCTCAGCAATGCAATAACAGAATGCAAATGACTTGAAAAAAAATCTCCAGGAAAAATATTTCCTCCCCCCAAAAAACCCACCTTGGTTTCTCTTTACAAATTTAGGTCTGTTCTCAGTTGAGCCGGTGTCAAAGGTCTTCAGCGGGAGCAGGAGCAGACCCATCAGGGAATTTGCAAGGTTTCGTGAACCTGAATTCAGTGACGGGGCCACAGAGCATAGCCCTGGGACGTGAAACTTATTTTCATTGCCCTTCATAGAAAGCATGAGGTTGATGTGTCTGAAAATTGAGGTCCTCTCTTGATCTCACACCCTCGGCAAGACAAGCTTTTCTAGACTGCTCCGTCAGCCCAGCCAGTGCTGCCTCCGAGGACTGCACAGAGGAGCATCCGCTCCTCCCGTCCCCAGGCTGGCACTGACAGTGGAGCCACCAAAGAGGTGACTCACCAAGGTGCTAAGCACCTTCGCTGTTCCCACTGAACTCTAATTTACTTAATCACCACAGATTAAAGCGTGTCTAATTAAGGACAGGCGTTAGATCTGATGGGGACCTGGTTCTTGTTCTGTTCACACACTATCTGGCTGGGCAAGTCCAATGTCCCTCACCTACTTTCAGGCTTTCAAAGTGAAATATTTTCTTCCTTTTCCAACAGAAGTCCAAAGCGTACACCTAAAAGCTGAGGGTATAGAAGAACCCAGTTTTCAGACCCCCAAAAATATTTTAGGGGAAACTTTCTCTCTGTCCCAGGTATTTACATGACTGTGCTGGGTCCCAGCAGGGATTCAATAACTCTGCTTATGGGTGGGCCAAAGAAGGAACAAAATATTGTTATGAGTAATACAGAAGGAAGTTCACTCGCCACAGGCTCACTGCCCAGCATGACCATAGCTCTGCATGGAGACCAGGAGGGACCAGGACCCTTCTCTGTAAGGACTGCTTTGCTCTGCTAACCTGACCTTTACTGAAAGCATAGCCTCCAGTGACGTGGCACTGAAATCAGTTCCACCTCTTGCACATATTGCTGCGCAGCCTTGAGTGAGTCACTTAACCTGCCCGAGTCATTTAACCTCCCTCAGATGCACATTGTATGGCTAGGGAGGCATGGAAAGGGAGTTTCTGCCATCATTTGGCTGATGGGATTGTAAGGTCTCTATGGTGGCATCCATCTACTACTAGGTGTGGACACATTTCTGACATTGGAATAAATAATAATGGCAATATTTGGCTTCTTGAAGGCACTTATCACAAGCAGATCTTGAAGTCCTTTCTAAAAGGCGTAAAATGTCATTATTCTTGGTTGGTAAATGATGCCTTAACCCTGGTAGGAGTGTCTAAAGGCTGCCACAGTGCCTTTCATCCGCTGCTGTCTATCAAATACAGTAAGCAACTGAATTGCCTCATAGGATCATCCAGGGCTGAGGGCCACCGTTGGTTCATGACTCTCATTCATCAGAGCACTTTCACAGACATGTCTCCCTGACCTCCAGGAGAGCCAAGCACTGGTTAGTTTACAAACAAGCTTCAGAAGGAGTCTGCTGGGCTGGCGCACTGGAGAAGCTCAAGTTTCACTTCCCAAAACGATGAAGCACTTGTTTAGCACTCCTCTGGTTGAATGGTGCTGTGAAGTTATTTAACCCTGCCAAGGTTTCACTATGAGAAAAGACAATATAGTTGAGGTCTAGTATGATCGGGGATTTTTTTGGTATTTAAATGTAAATAATTCCAACAGAAGAAGCACTTGCCTAATGCTGAGATGAATCAGGGCATGCACAGGACTGTGCAGCACAGTGAGCATCACAGCCACCCACCCTGACACCATCATCATGTGGCCAACACAGCCTTGAAGATCTGCAAAGGGTCTCCCATAATAAGTCACAACACGGGTGTGCCAAGGGCTTCCCAAGGGTCTCACAGCTCCCTTCCAGCATGGGCTGGGTTTGTAGGATGCAGAGCAACCAGCAGTGTCAGCTTTCTAGTTAGAGGAAAAGGGACTGCTGCAAGGTCAGGCTGGGAAAGTAGGGTGCTGCAAGCACCATCCATGTTGCAAATGCAGCGATGCCGAGGGAGTGAGAGTGGTCTATCAGCCGGGAAGAATATGAGCCCAAGGCCCAAAGCAAGGATATCTGCCCAAGAAGAAGCAAGCTCCCCCAGCAGCCCCTGTGGGCTCACAGACTCTAACAGCTGGCGATTCGGGTGATGCAGACACCCGGTGCTGGCAGCGCCCTGAGCCGTACGCAGGGAGTCATGCACGGAGGTGGCCACTGCAGCAGCAGAGACATTTGTAACTCCCCAAGGCCCACCAGCCCACACATGCTACAGCGAGGTTCCAGCTCTGTGGGAGCCTCATTGGGATGCCAGGCAATGCCAAAACCACATCCTTTCAAAGCAGAGAAGGAAACAGCAGGGAGTACACATCTGCATGTGACCTGGGTGACACAAGCCTGCAGGCACAAATTACATACTTTACAAGTGACATTTGCTGTCATGGGGGGACATCTGAGTGAGGCTGTTTAAAATTCAACTGAACTCTGCCTGGAAGGAGGATGGCATGTGGTCTTCTTTTCTTTTTCACTCCCCAGGGTAACACTGTGATATTTCTAGCAAGGAAATCCCCCTCCTGCTCCCAGATTTGGCAGTGGGTTTTGCCCCAGGGATGGGATTCACATGTGGCATGTGAATCTCTGGCCGGTTTGCAAGCTCCAGGCCAGAATCCCTGTCAGTAAGCACCATGGGAATTGATTTATGCCATCAGAGGGTCTGAGTTAGACCAGCAAGAGTTACACAGCTCAGGAGATACTCAGTAGATTTGTCCTACCAGCTCCACGGTGCAGATGGAGAAACCGAGCCACAGTGACTCCATGTGCCTTTCCAGTGCACGCAGCCTAACAGGAGGTCATAACACAGATCTGTTCACATCATCTGGAGCAGCGTCCACCTCCTCTTTTACACCACCTGCAGTGAGAGTGATGAAAGGAATGGTAGCCATGCACAGAGGCTCCACCTGGGATCAGAGACACTAGGTGACAGTGAGTACGGGGTGCCTTGGCATTCTTTTCTGTGTCATTGTTGAAGATTTTCTCATGCTTGATGTGCAATACCAAGCATCAAGGGTCTCTCTCACTCAGCCTCAAATCCTACTGACTTCAGGTATCCTACATGCCTATCTTCTTAGCATCTCTCCCATGGGATATGAGGCCAAGATCATGACCAATGAAGTTAGCCACAGTGTTGGGACGCATTCTGAAGGAGATAAGACCACCTGCTAGCCACGCAATTACATTCAGCCTTCCCTCCCCTGAACTTTTCCCATAGCTTCTTCTAAGCTGTTGTGCAGTTTCAAAGGGGGAGACAGAAGACCCAAAATCCTGTTCCAAAATCTGGGATAAAAGAAGGTATTCTGAAGAAAGTAGTCAGAACGCTTCAAGAAAGGCATCTGTTCTGGGTTGTGCTGAAGCAGTTGTCAAAATTCAGAGTTGCTTCCACCAGGAGAAATTATTGTAGGATCAAGAGCTCTGCAGTGCAATCCTGTTCATTGAGAAAGTCCTTTTTTTCTCTAGAAACGGTGGAAAAGAACTGAAAGCTGTTTCTGAGTTCACAGCTCCAACCCATTTTCCAGATAACTCAAGACATGAAAGTCAAATGTATTATCGCTCTCCTGTCCATTTTCTCAGCAAATGCTAACAGCGTTCCTGTGACTACGTCCATTGGATAGTCTCTCTCCAGTTTTCTGGTCTTACGGCTCTCTTTGGACATATGCACTTTGCCATGCAGTTAAACTCTCCCATTCATATGTGGCTTGCACATAGCTTTGCTTTGATTTGTCATAGACGGCTGTACCACAATGATGTTATTAAATCAGTTATCTCGTAACACGGAATTACTTAATAATTTGCTCCATTTGTCCTCATTGACAGAAACAATGTATTCAGCCATGTGTTATCTCAGTTCTTAAGAATTTTAAGCAATTTTGCAAGGCCTTGAGCAACTCCAGCTCTTTATTTTATCAATGGGATGACCAGAACAGATGACTCACTGCAGTGCTAAAGGATCCTTCAATTTACTGAAAAGAAGCAGGACATAAACTGAAGCCAGAAGTTCAAACCAGACAAATTCAGATGAGACAATTACCAGTCACAGGGAAAATCTATCAAAGGAATTCATGGACTGCCTATCTCCTGAAGATGCAATTCTTCTGATTAAATGGCTGTATCTACAGGGAAAAGCCAATGCTGACTTCCTATGCACCTTTTAGATCCTGTAGAGATCTAGTCTATGCAGTCAGGAGAACCAAAGGGTTATTCTTGTCCTCCTAGAGAAGACATCTAAAATTGGCAGATGAATCATGCTCCTGGAGTGCACATTTCCTACCACCTATGGTAAAGGGATCTGGGAGTGGCAATATTAGATACAACTCTCTGTATTATGAATGTCTAGTTAGGAGAGAAGAACTACGATTTTGGTGCTCAGCTCAGTTTCCAAACAGACATGTCTAGCGCTTTTTGGGTATGTTAGGTATCTGCACACATATCTGCTGGCAGATATGATAAAAGACCTATGGAGACCTGCACCTCTCTGGAATTTGATGTCATCCAGACCTGGGGCTCCTTTAAGTCCTTTTTCATGTCTGCCACTGCAGATGCCATAGGTGTCCTGGGCACCAGCTGTCTGGGATAATCTGGAGCATCTCACATAGCAAAAGGTGCCAATGCTTAGAAAACCGAGTACCTCCTAATACAGTCAGCAGAGTTGTTCATCTGTCCAAATAATCACTCTCTGGGGTCTGTTGACTGGATGGACAAGATCTTCACTGACCGTAACTCAGACACCCAATGCTCATGTGGACACCATTCTGCAGACACTTCAATTTAGCTGTCTCCATCTGTGAGCTGAACCCTACCCTTCATATCATGCAGGGAGCTCAACTCTGTTGACAACACATAGATATCTCACACCTCTTGAGGGTCTTGGGGGTATCTTGCACAACTTCCAGCAGCTGCTCCAAGAGGGAGGGAGCCCATAGGCTTGCATCATTTCTTTCCAGACCTGTGTGGTTGCCTCAGATTCCCACAGCATCTCAAAAAAACCCTGTACACCTCCATTTAGGCAACTGAACAGTGCCCTGTATGTTTTCCAGGAACAGACACACTACTCAAGAATGCATTGCTGGACACAATGCAGAAATACGTACGTGAATTTTTATGGCATGTGTATAAAAGTGCCCTGACTCAAAGATCAAATGGTGTTTCTAGCCATAAAGTTTCTAAATGCTCCTTACCTATCTTACAGGATGTTTGCTTTGCTCAGTTCATTGGTGTAGGCAAGACACTTTTACCATGCTTTATCACAGGATCTCAAAGTGTAAATTATTTCTATGAATACCGATGTTTATTCTATCAATGGGAACACTCAGTGAAGTTAAAATATAGTCAAACAAGATGCAGTAGGACAGAAAACCACAAGCTGCATTTGATGCATGTCCATAAACAAGCTAAGCTTATCAGAAAAACAGGTCCAAATGTGTAAGGGGGCCAAAGCAAGCTCTTGATTACACAGCTTCAAGTCCATAGCCAATGTGACTATTAGATTATTTTCAGATGAGCAAGTTATAATCCATGTTGGCATGTATGAAATAAGGAATTGGTGGCACTCATTAAGAAAGAAATGGAAAAACATGAAAAAGAAAGTAGCTTTGCTAGTGTTTCCAATGTTGAATCATTGGCATTCAGGGCTGAGGACAGGCTAGAGTGAGAAGGCATCTAATTTGGGTGCCCCACACTGACAAATCCTACTAGGGAAAAATGCTTCCCCTGGAAGCAGGAGGGAAGGAGGGTTAGAGCTCAGCTGCTGCAAGGGATTCCCTTCTCCACCCTCCCCAGGGAAGCCATCCCCCTTTCAAACTCCCCACTCCACCCCAGCCAGATCCTGGCAGTCTGCTTCCAGCCCCACAGGCTGTCTTCAGCCTGATCCATAAAGGCTGCTCCCAAGATGTTCAAACCCTGCTTTCCCAGCAGAGAGGGAAAATCCTGGCTCTTTGGAAACCAATGGCAATATTCTCAGAGACTGCGGGGCTTCAGCATTTTCCGCATCTTCCTGTGTCCAAGCCCTTACTGGTACAGACTGGGAGCAAACTCTGGTCCCTCTTGCCAGCAGTGCTTTCCCTATAAAAACAGGAGTTTCCAACAGAACAAGTTTTCCCTAATTGTTCCTGGCAGGCGTTTCACCATCAGCCTCTCCATGGGCAAACCGGCTACTGGTCCCTCCACTAAAACCACAGTAAACAAGGTCTGGAAAACAAAACTCAAGATGACAGGGAGAGCCCTAAATCAAAAGGAAAGAAGGAAGGAAAAAAACCACGGTAGGCACATAATCAAGTGAACCAAAATGCTTGTCCATGCTACCAACAGCCGGGTGACAAATCTGCCCAGCTGCGGTGCAAGAGGCAGAGCAAGTAGCTCAGCAAACCATCCAGGGGCTGAAATTCAGCACCCTACGATGAGTCGCTGGGGCCAGGACTTGAATTTGGGGTGGCTGGGAGTGGAGAGGACAACCCAGTGGTGCCTGCAGCGCCTGCTTTCTCCAGGGAGATGCCTGTCGCCCGCCTGGTCCAGCACTAGAGGGTAACAGTGAGTCAGGCTGCTGGAGCCACATGGCTGGGACAGGTCTTGCTGATGGAGGTGGAGGGCTTGGAAGTGGTGATCCCAGAGAGGTAAGAGCAGGCAAGAGCAAATGAAAGGGCAGGTTGCACTCCCCTCGCCGCCCTCGCCCTCGTCGCGCTTGTGCGGCTGGGCTGCACCGAGGCGAGAGCAGCGGGTGTGCCGGGAGGGTGTCCCTGCGCGCTGGTGGGAGGAGAAATGAGGTGGCATCAGAAATGGGTCGCTGAGCTTTGCAGGAGCACGGGGCCGTGAGGTGGGAGCCCAGGGAAGGGGATGAGGAGCCCAGTGGAAGGCACCTTCTGCCCCACACAGGACGATTTTGGGCAAAGAGCCAACTTACTGCTCTGCTTCTGCACATGGAGCAGGAGGTGCATCTACTAAACTCCCGGTGCTATGCTCAAAGCCCGGGTTGCTTGTATTTAGCAGCTAAATTACATGCTTTTGAACACATAACAGAAGCCCAGTGTAAAGTGTAAACTCACAGCTTGCTGCTTCTTCAGTTCAGGACCTCATCTTCTGGACACGGACGTGCAGAGCCCTGCCAGCCACCTGAGCTGCCCGCAGCGGCAGGAGCCAGACCTGCTGCGCGTCAGCTGGCGCTGAGCTTAGGACCTCATGCATATGCAGAGCGTGCAGCAGATCAGTGCTGCTTAACCAGTGCTTGTATTCCCAGAGGGGCTGTGCCCAGTCATGCATCGCTTGGTAAAGTTGTAGCGAATTACTTTTTCCTTTAAAGCTCCAATATTTTTTGAATCTTTAATCAAAATTGTAAAGCCTAAGAGTAGGCTCTCTAGCAATTGATGTTAGGTATCTAGTGGGTAGAAAGGACCAGCAGTCAGGACTCCTGGGTCCCATTTTCAAATCTCCTGCTGACTCTTTGAGTGACCTTGAAGAAGTCAATTAATTTCTGTGTCATTTTCCAGACAGGTAAAAATGAGGAGATAATTCTTCCCCATCTCGCTGGGGGTTTGTGAGACTTAATTGTTTGCAGGGCACTTTGCTATCCTCAGATGAGAGGCAAAGGACTGTTGCTACACCATAGCTGGAGGAAGGCTGAAGCTCAGCATGGAAAGCCATGAATACTTCAGGACCGAGACTGCAGTGCTCAGAGGGCACATCTGCTTTTGCTGCAAGGAGGCAGAACCACTTAACCCTGTATCCCATGCCCTATACATATGGATAGCAACTTTCCAGCAGAGAAAACCAGCAGTGTTCTGCCTCTGGGGACCCAGCTCTCCCCATCAGCTGCCCCAAGGCTGCCCTGCCCCAGGCTTTCGTCAGCTCTGGAGGCTGACGTCTCCTTGCAGTCATGTTATGGAGACAGAGGCAATGAGAAGGAACCAGCTGCTTCCATCCAGAGCCACTCGCACGCGTCCGTCTCTCATCCCCCCCGGCTCCCAGCTTTGACACGTTTGCCGATCCTCACCGGTAACATGCTGATACCTCACCAACGGGGATGCATCACCAGCTGGCAGCCTCTCAGCATCCAGCCGCAGCTATGAAGCCCCATCTGGGCTATCAGCTGCTTTGTGGAGCCTACCAAAAAATCCTTTAGGGCCTTAGCTTTGCCGGAAAATTGAATATTTTCACATATAGGATGAGGTGATCCTTTTGCTGGTGTGCTCTGTTGAGGTCAGTGAAGCTGCGTCAGGCGGGGTGTAAATGACTCCTGCAGGAAAGGAACTCTGAGTTTATATATGTCTAAGTTCATTTTTGCCTTGAAGGGAAGCTTGTCACTGCCCTGTCTTGCAGAGCTGATCACTGCACAGGTTTCCCTGGGCAGAAGAGAGGAAGAGGAGCTGCCACCCAGGGAACCCCATCCAAATTAACCTACTTACCAGGCAGCTCTCCTATCTGCACTAGGAGAGTGGTTGGTTGCTTGCTTTAGGCCATTTCTGTGTGAGGAGTAACTAGAGATGGGCAAAATTCAGAAAATTTCTGCTCCCATGGGAAATTTCAGCCTTTCAGAGGTTGGTTTGCATCCCAAATCAGACCAGTTCAGCAAAATGAAATTCTGGTTGAACTCACTTGAAACAGTCACATTCTCCCTGGTGAAAAACTGGAATCTGGGCAAAGAAGAAGGGGGAGAAATGGGGGAAATTTTCTTTTACTTACAGGAAACTTCCCTTTTAGAGAATTTGTATTTTTCACTCGTTCCAGTCCCAAACTGCTCCAGAACTAATGCCAGGAATTCCCTCATCTATTTATACTCAGTTTTGCTGTCTGGGTCTTATTGTACCTGGCATTTGCTGTGACATATGACTGTGTTGCAAATAATACCAGGAACATTTACCTTGTGGAAGTATAGTGGAGGGAAGGTTTCCAAGAGCCCTTTGTTAACCTGCTGTCACCAACCTGCAGGGACCATCCCAGGTCCCTCCCACCCTGCCAGCAAGGGTCCAAAGCCCTGTAGCTTTCTGAACGCTGCAGCTGCAACAGCGTGGGTGTATTTTTGGGGGGCTAAATGCTCTTTCTGGTGAAAAAAAAAGCAGCAACACTGTGAATTTCTGTCAGTTTTGCCAAATGAATTCATTTAGAATTAAAAAACATAAGTTGCTTGAGACAGATTTCACTATGAAATGTCTCTTTGTTCAGAGATTTCCTTTCACCCTGTTTTTCTTCTTAACATGAAAAATGCTTAAAAGCAAACTGAAATGTTTTCTCTGGGATTGAGTGAAACTTTTTTATTAGGTCAGGAACAATATAGATGTGCGTAATTATCTTTCAGTATTGCCAGCAAACCAAAACATCTCTTACTCACCTCGTTGTAATTGAAAGCGTCGTGGGACACCCCGTTAAAATTGAAGCCATTTGCAATTGGCTTGAATCCAAACAAATAACTCTTAACTGAAACTCTTGTTTTTACACAAGGAGCCATGAAAACATTACCATAATGAATATCTGTCAGAGCTTACTTTGGGGGACAACTGCCAAATGGTGGTTCTGAATCTAATCTTATCAACACTGCTGTAATTGCAAGTAAAATCAGGTCCGTGGATTGCTGTTTTCTAGGTATTAAGCTAATGTCAACACGAGACAGACCAGATCCGGCATGAGGTTCATCTGATTGCATGTAAATGTCTATATTTGAGTTCCCCTTGCAGTCACAGAAATCTAGTTATGACAGTCCATGGTGTCTAGGGAACAACTCACCCCCTCCGGAAATAGGCGTCTAAAACAGTTTGGCTAAACCACACCTTGAAAATACTTCTGTCTCTACGCCGACTGCAAAAACAGCCCTGCGTGACCAGCTCTGGTGGAGACACTGAGGGTGTAGATGTGCTGGAAGGAATGCAGGCGCCTAAATACAGGCATCTCATGCCCTTTGAGATGCCCTGGTGTATGTCACCTGGCTTCTAGTCGCCACTCAAGAAGGGCACAGGTCTCACACGGGTCCCATCTCCTATCTTCAGCTTCATGCAGATGTCTCAGATAACACGGGGCATCTAAAGTGGCACTTGATGTCCGATTCCTTCCCCTGAAGCTGCACTAGATAAAATCATTCCCAGAGTCCTCAGGATGGCAGGACTTGGAAATGCACGATTTGGAAGTGCTCCTGATGGGACCTTATTTCCAAAGATGGTTCACGTAATGGCAGCCTGCAGCGCGACAGTCCTGCCCAGATTTTCAGGAGGTTACCCAGCCAAGTCAGTCAGTCTCTTGTTACCTTACATAAGACACATGACGAGAGAAGGAATTGCCGTGGAGACTATATGGTGCTTTCTTGGAAGGTCCCTGCATTAACTTCCAACCTTTTGTCACCTTCCGTATAATCGCTTCCATGATTTTCCTGCTGACAAGTCACACCTCTTGCTTTGGCGGGGCAGCGCCATGCCAAACTGCCCTCCCTCTTTGTGACGGCGGAGCTTGCTTGCATCACGCTAGGAAGCAGGAGATTTACACCACTGGGATTGCGCAATCGCCCCAGATAAGAGGAATGTAACATGTCAGCAGTGTCCGTGTCTTTATCTCTGTAGGAAAGACATACAGGAACACGCAGATCTTTGTGGCGTTGATAGAAAAAAATATCCTTCCCCTGCAGTTTGTCCGAACACGAGTGGCGTAGAGTGGATAGCGCCATTTGATCAACAGCCCCACTGCTGTTTATCTGCTATTAGACCAGAGCTGGCACTGCTTTACATCACGCATTTCCCTTTCACTGTCATTCATAATCAACAGAGATATTTCATGTTTACATAGCTTCTTTCATGCTAAGAATCCCATGGTGTGTTATAAGGCGTGATCCAGATGCAGCTCTCCTGTTCTGCAAGTAGATTGGCTCACGAGGACATCGTGATGGGCTTTGTCCAGAGGGAGCCCATCTGGGTTTTCTGCCCTGGTGGCTTTTTTGCTCAAGGGTGTTCTGGTCAGTGGTGGTTTCCCAAGTAGTAATGGAAAGAAGCACAACCATCCCATTCAGATTCCCTCGTTACAAAATACTTTCTAGAGGATGGTTTGAAAGAGAGGTATGCCCAAGGGCAAGACACTCATGAAAGCATGATTGCTGCGAAGGGCCACGTGTGCAGATGGTTTAGGGACCAAGTTCACATCGTATCTTGGAAAGAGGGCAAATCCATCTCCAGAGATGACTGACTGAAGTGAAAACAGACTGAATGGAGGTTTGATTTTAAAACCCTGAGATCCAGTGAAAACTAGACTGAAAATCTGAGGCTTTCTAATCAAATCTGGATACCTGAGCTGTGGATGTCTATCTCTGAGCTTATTTTCTACACCCCATTAGAGTCCGTGAAGACAACCAGGGTCTTCTAGGGCATAACCCAACAGGGCATGTCTTGCAAATGCCTACTTTAGGATGAGGTAAATTGCTGGACGGTATAGAGGTCCAGGATGACTATTCAGAAGTAAAAGCCCATATTGCAGATGTCTAAAGTTAAGAGAGATGAATCTTACCAGCCTGTACCATGTAGCAGCACCTATGAGCCCAAAACAGAGCAAAGGATCTAAACAGAAAACAAGACTCATGCTTTCAGCTCGACCAACACCTTTGTTTTCTCTGTCCTACACCTTTCAGAGCAACGGAGGAGATCTGGCAAACAGCACTGGGCTCTTTGTTGCTTTGGATCCATATGACAAGCCAGTGAAACAGGCCTTGCCAGACAATCCCTCTAAAAGTAGTCAAAAGGTTTCTTGGTTTAATTACCCAGGCCAGAAGGTGGTATAGAAATCAGCAAGTGCAGAACCACTGATTCACACACACCCAGAAATAACAATCTTGATATTTAGACCACTGAAATAAAAAGAGTGGGCTGGAGATGGGATGAGAAATAGCAATCTTTAAAACACAACCCATTTTAATGTTTCTTTGGAGATTATAATGAGAATTGTGAAATTAGAGGATGAGATGCAAGTTTCCTATTTAGCAAATTAAAGAGAGGTTTCTAGGCTTTCCAGGAGCTTCAGCCAGCTTCAAAACAGAGTGGACCAAAACTAAACATCACCCAGACTAACCACAGTCCTGGTCAGAAGAACAGATCTAAGAATACTCTCTCTGAGCATCTGATTCACAGTTGATGGGAGTCTTTCCACTGACTTCTCTGGTTTTGGACACATGCAGAGCTTTTTCCCCTTAGACGCAGTTGATCTTAGACCCGCGCCTACAGCTGCTAATAAAGGCAGTCAGTGTTTGCCTGTCTGCATTCCAGAGCTAATGCACATTCCAGCCTGTGCAGAAGACTTTGCCTCACCTCCAATGCACAAGGTCACCTCACCTTTGATCCTCCGCGTTGGTGTAAGGCTATCCAAGGAGGATTGTGTAATGACTCAGCAGCTTGCTGCCTGCTATGTTTCTCCCTTTAACTGGATGTTTTTGCTCCAGTGAAGCTGTCTCAGAATGGCTGAAGCTCACATGCCCAATCTTGAAGCTAGTGAGAGCACAATTATTTAGCAGGTGTAAAGCCGGCTAATGCCAGTACAGCGCAGCTCAGGCATGCGTCAGGCAGGATGATGTGTCAAATGATTGTTGCCGTTGCCACGGGAATAACAACACAGGAGAACAGCATCATGTAACATCATGGCAAGCTGTCACCTGTCAGCAGGGCATCCACCTTCACCCACTTCACCTCAGCTGGAGAAGGGGACCGTGATTTGGAGACACTGTGTTCGTTTGGGAGTTTTCATATGAACTCCACGACTCCTATTTGTGCTGCTAAACCCCAGCAGTGCCTGATACTCCTGAGTTCATGAGACACGTACCAGAATCTTAAGATGGCCAAAAGCCACAAGACAAGTGACCAATGGAAGGACAAATTTAGGGGAGGGCTTAAGAAGTAGCACATAGACCAGGTATGTCAACTGCTTCTTAGCTTCCTACTGTCCCTTGTGGGAAGGGGTCTGGCCCTCTGTTTTAGTCCCAGGATAGACTCATGATGTCATGATGTCAGCCTGAGCAACCTTGCCACCTCCACTCTTTCCCCAACTGAAAGTCTAAATCACACAGCCGCCTCAATACCAGCGAAGCCTGAGAGGTGTCCACGTAACCTAGACCAGAAGGGGAGATGTACATGAGTCAAGAGGCAACTCAACAGCCCTAGGTGGGCCATGCTAGAGACTTTAGTAGAAAACTTGCCTAGAGCCTTGCCTAGTTTTCCTTCATGTCACTGGCACTCCTACAACCACCACTGCTAGTAAGTCCCACCAATCGCTGGCCAACATACCACCACATCACACAGCTCTCTTGAAACACCTTTGGAAGAACATGGCTCTGAAGACACCACAAGTACCCCCAACACACTCGCAGCATTAGTTCTCCCTGAATTTTAACCACCATTAATGTACACTGATCAGTACTGTTGGGAACTCTTAAGAAAAGCATGGACAAATACTGAGAAACTACTTAATGCCAAAAAGCCTAAAATATCTTGGCTTTACCTAGTTTATACTGTATCGTAGTATCCAACTTACAGCACAGGGCACAAAAATAGCTCCCAACGATATTATCACTTTGTTATAATGGGCTAAATTCAGCCCTGAGGGGCTGTAGAAATTAATGGAGTTTGGCCCAACATGTGGTTAATGAGGATGGTCTATTTCAAGCCCATAAGGTACCACACTTCTGCCACTACAGATTGGCTGGGAATAATTCACCTCTTCAGAGACACTGTATTCACTTCCAGCCCTGGCTATGTTTGCTCTAAATAGAGGGAGCAAAAATAGACATCAAAACCAAAAACATTTCTTTCAAATTCCAAATGCCTCTGGCTCTGATTTTGATCTCGCATGCAGTAGAAGCTCAAGTGAGTGGAGAGGTTTATTTCTCATTTGCGCCAGTAAAAATGAAATGGGCCCACTATGTTTAACATTGCTTTAGAATGCAGAACATTTAAGACAGTATCTAAACACTTAGAAAATGTTAACCCTGATTCAACAAGGCTAACCTTTACTTCTTCAGATCTCTTCCTATGGATAATCTTTTTGCATCTTTTGATTTCTGTAACCACCTAGTTTCTAACTTCCCTGCCCAAACTGCTAAATCACCTCCCCAGAAGTCCCTTCCCAGGAACTTTAGAATCAAACTCATCCAGCATCAGATTTCTAGTTCTGCATGATCCTGTCCTCATCTCTAGAAAGCATGTAAGCCCATGTTCACCTATTCAGAGCAATATGTAAGTGTTTACGTGTAAGAAGAGGAGCATAAGGATGCTTTCTTGGAGTCTGCACTGTTGCTCCCTCCCTTTATATCTTAGTCTTAGCCCCCACTTTGAACTTGACCTTTACATCTTTGCTGCTGTTTGTTTGTTTTGAAACAGAGCACAGCCACAGAGGCTCAAAATATACCCTCAATTCTTGTATCCAAATTATCCATCATGTCCTCTATTTTCCACAAACACTGAAAACCTCCAAAAAAGCAGAATCATAGAATCACAGACTGCTTTGGGCTGGAAGGGACCTTTAGAGCCCACCCAGCCCAGCCCCTGCAGTGCCAGGGACAGCTTTAACCAGCCCAGGGTGCTCACAGCCCCGTCCAGCCTGGCCTGGGATGGTGCCAGGGATGGGGCCTCCACCGCCTCTCTGGGCAACCTGTGCCAGTGCCTCACCACCCCCACTGTAAAACATTTCTTCCTTATATCCAGTCTAAATCTATTCTTTAGTTTAAATCCATTATTCCTTGTCCTGTCACAACGGGCCTTATTAAAAAGATTCTCCCCATCTTTCCTGTAGGCCCCCTTTAAGTATTGGAAGGTCGCAATAAGGTCTCCTCACAGCCTTCTCTTCTCCAGGCTGAACAACCCCAACTCTCTCAGCCTGGCCTCGTAGGAGAGGAGTTCCATCCCTCGGATCATTTTGGTGGCCCTCTTCTGGACCCACTCCAGCAGGTCCATGTCCTTCTTGTGCTGAGGGCCCCAGAGCCGGACGCAGGGCTCCAGATGAGGTCTTACCAGAGCAGAGTAGAGGGGCAGAATGCTCCAGAAAGTATTGAACTGCAATTCAAGTGGTGTCAGATCTTCCAGCCTTGTAATTTTTAATGTGGATGTTTTGTGTAAGAGATCTCATATATTCCCTCTTCCTCTTACAACTTATCTCAGCCATTCTTAGCTGAAGAGGTAACTGAGGATCTCCCCTGAATGTCTGGATATAGCCTAACAAGTTTCAGCTATGCCTCTTCTAGTGGACTAAATTGTGCCAGGGAGCATTTTATGGTCCAGAGGCCAACTGCCAGTCTGGCTGGGTCCATACTATCAAAGTCCTTCAGCCTCCAGAAAAGGGTGACCTCAACAAAACTGCCTATGGGAAAAGGTCCCTCATCCGTGTGAACTTCCAAACAGTGACCGGAGACTGTTTGGGACAGTGCTACGTGGCCTGGGCCAAAAATTGTGCCAGGGATCATTCTAATAACCAGAAAAAAATAGAAGGCATATTTGAGGGGGTCAACATTGTTTGTTTCTCTGTCATAGATGTACCCTCTAAAACCTTCCCATCATCACCAAAAAAAAGACTGGATCAATTTTTTCTGGACTACTTGCTTTTAGCTTATGGGTTGTTCTCCTTTTCCCAGAAAGAAAGAAAGATGTTCATTGCTGATAAAACCTGTGCTGAAGTGGAGCACATCCACATCTTTCCTTTGGGATAAGCTTATGCTTTCATTCCTATGGCTCATAACCTTAGCTCCCCAAACTTGTTGACATTGAGCAAGATAGCCAAAGGTGGGACTTGGGACTGTAAGTATGGACTCATGCAGACTACAGCTATGTAGATTAGGACTTTCCAAGGATGCTAAAGAACTAAGTGCCCAACTCCTTTCAATCCCAAAGGCTCTACCTGGTCTTCACTGATACAGACAGTACCTCCCAACAGCACTGCTCTGTTGTGTTCCAGCAGAGATGAAGGGGACAATAGCTAAGGTATTATGTTTGGTCTTTTACTACCTCCAAGCATACTCCATTAATTACTTGGATCACAATGAAATAAAGAGCAGATTTGAGATTTTCATCTACTTAGTAATTTGTTAACTTCTGATAAAACCGAGCTTTGTCTTCTTATCTCTCTTTGCCAAACAAAGAGGCCAAGGCCAACAAGTGAACCTCATCTGTCACACTACTCACCTGATTCAATCAGTCACATATTGTAGTTGATCATTACATTTTCTAGATAACTACTTGCTCTCTATTCTATGATGTAAAAAATGTTTGGTGCGCTAACCAGCATTTAATGGGAAGGAGGAGAAAAGACAAAGCTCTACTGATATCACATCTTTGTTATCAGTTTCACTGGTGTAAAACTGGCAATAATTTAGCAATGTGTTTGGTCCATAATCAGCAGGAATAACTCGTCTCTCTAGAATGAAAATATAATCTTTATCCTCAATATACAGCCATTATACCTCATCCTCCATGGGCCATTGTAATACAAAAGTTTCCCAATGACGAAACTTCACCACCTTATTTTTTATCGTTATGATTTCTGAATCCTCAAAATATGAACCTAGTCTTCCTTCAGGGAGCTTTGACCCCACTTACTGCATTATACAACTCAGGTTAAAGACCTAGCCCTTATTCATGGATGCTCTATGCTTCTTGGGAACTACTTCTCAAATACAACTGCTATCAGCTTTGCTTTTGTGGCTAACATATCTGCTCATATCTGTCAGGCCTCTCATTTGGAAGATATTGGGACTTTCTTGGGAACAGGCTGACATCTCTAGCCTACAGTCTTTAAAGTCACAATTCCTAATTAGTCACCAAATCTAAGGGAAAATGGGAACTTTGAAAACTTTGAAAATCCGACTTTAGAAACTTCACCATCAATTCTGAAAATCTCAGCTTTGGACTGATGTCCTCATGGTGGAAAGAGATCTGTATTCATTTGATAGTAGCGATAAAATTTTGCTCTCATTCATAACAGCGTAATTCTGGAAGCAGATTCAGTTAGTCCCTACAACCATTTCCTTTGGCTAAGGGTAGATTTACACATATGTAACAGATTATGACCTTTCTCCCACCTACTCCAAAGCTTTGGCACCACGTGTATTTATAGCATTATGCATACAGTAAGCAATCACCCTGCAAAATAGGAAGGCAACTCCAGAGAGCAAGTCATTGCCAATAGCAAAGAACTAGTTAGGTAAAAGGGTAGTTAATGTTCTGAAATACTGAGTGGTTAACAACACGTCAAGCGGCTGTTGAGAGAATGCTCGTATTTACTCAGAGGTCAATTATTCACTCATAAATTTCTTGGTTTAATTTCCTTGTAGTCTATTTCCTTTATTACATATTCATAATCATCTTCTCATAAGTTCTCCTCCTACAGCTACTAATTATTCTCTATGTTCACCACATACCCTTTTGTGCCATATAGATGGTGAATATTAATTTCCGTAGAGCAGAGATTTTTTTTTTTAATTAAAGCAATGTTCTTTAGAAATAAATGCAATAACCATCAATTAAATTTAACAAATAAGGAAGAGTCATTAAACAAGAATGCCAATCAAGATGCTGAGCTGAAATGCAAACGACATCAATCATACTTCTGTTGTTCCAAAAGGTTGATTTAATCAATACGAAGTCCACAGGGTTTCAGTAAGGGAATCATTCACACACATTACTTTTTATTTCTCTGGAAGATGCAGTTACCAGCTCTGTACCTGGGGCAATCAAACAGCATCTCAGCTACTCTGGAAAAAGTTGTGCAAAAGGTGTGCTCCACGCAGTGTGCTTCTGAGAAATCAACAGAGAAGACATCTCAGACTTTGCATGGTATCTTTGCTCCTCCACATGAACAAGATCAGGTACAACAAACCGAAGCATTTGAAATACATCACTGAAAATAGGGGCTCACATTCTCCAGGGACTCAGAATTATTTACTTCTACAGCAGACAATCAGGTGTCATTCCTTTTTCAATGAGGATCTTCCAAAAAAAAAAGATGCACAAGCCTTTTAAGGTCTGCAAGGGAGTTTTTCTGCACCAACACTTCCCTATTCTGTCTAATCAAAGCAGCTGAGAAGGAAGGACGTGGTCACCAAGAAACTAGAACTAGATTAAGAAAAGTAGTCTGGTGGGTCTTACAAAATTCAGTACTTTGGGTCTTGGCTTCAAGGGAATGGGGTAAGAAACTTGCAGCTCTGGAACTGGATATCATCAAGTATTTATTTCATACAGCTACATGTTACCTAGGACTGAGCAGTTACACATGGTCATTCATACTGTAGTTACACATAACAACAAAAAAACCGGACAATAATATGCATCTTGCCAATTGTGTTTTAAATACCTATTTGGCCCTGAGCAAGAAAGAAATAGTAACTTCTGCAGTAGAAGAATCTCTTGGTCCAGAAGCTGGATTGTGTCCTAGAGCTATCTCATAGATCTGCTTTCCAGAATTGCAGCCAGACACACACAACTCCCATTAAAGTAATTGATTGCTCTGTGAGCTTAATACTTCAATATCCCAGGATCTATAGATTACAACACAATACGCCATATCATAATATATAGCAAATAGCATTGAGGTCAGTTGGCACCAGCTAAGTAAAGACCAAACAGAAGATGGATATTAGAGTCCAGAAAGAGGCACAAGGGATATGTTAGAAGCCAGTAGCCAGCTGTGCAGAATTTAACCTGTCTATGATATTTCTGTGAAGGCTGCAAGCAGAAAATCCCATCCCATTATCTCCAGAGAAGGAAGAAGGATCGTGAAGAGAGAAGGGTGAATTATTAAAGGATAGGCCAAGTATGACTGAGAGCTTATTAAAAAGGGAGGAGGATGGGTAAGCGAAGAAACAGCTTGCTAGGCTGGTTCTATTAAAATCTAAGGCCAGATCCTCTGTGTAAACTAGCATAGCTCCATTGACTCGGGTTGACTGGTTGACTTCTCTGGCTTTATGGCAGTTTACCAGCTGACATTTCAGCCCATTAACTTGAAGCATTGCATGTTTTCCTGTGAGCTTGGTCTTTGTTTGTTCGCCCCCCCCCCCCCATTCTTTTTTTCTGCCAGAACTGACAAAATTCTTCAGCTGAAACATCTGAGGAATGACATCTCATCAAAGATGGACGTTTCCATGGAAATATCTGTTTCAGATGAATTTTTCTGAGTCTTTCACAGATAAAATATAAATAACTGGTTGGACAAGTTTTCAATAAATCAAAATAGAAACTTTGCTGGAGAAGCTGAAATGCTGTTTGGGTTGCATTTTTCCTCTCTTTTCTTTAATAAAGAACATACAATGCCTGAAGAAATGACCAAAATGAAAATTTGCTGAAAACTTCCAAGAGGAGACAAAACCATGTATCAGGTTATTCCCCCACAGATGCCCACATTTATAGCCCTGAGGGCAGAAAGAGATGATGAAGAGCTGGTGGCATTGAATGCAAGGCAGAGGAGGGAGAGGGAGAGATAAGCGCTCCTGGCTTCTCTCTAGATGAGGGCCTTTTCCTTCTTCTCCCTCTTTTCCCTACTCCTCCCTCCCCACCCACTGCAGCTAGTGCCTCAGACCATAATCTGCTGGAAAAAAACCCAGAGCAAGTTGCGCCTCCCCTGCACCAGCCGTTGCTGATAGAGAGATCCTCTGACATGAATCTAGAGGGCTTTTTCTTCCTCATTTTGAGCATTGATTCACCCACACAAATGGACTGACATGTAATCATATTGGGAAATACATTCCAGGGGTGAAACTGCTGTGACTGTTTCCCAAAATATGATCCCAAGGAAGAAAAACTGGTTATGGAAGATTATGCACTGAAAATTATTTTACAAATGAATAGTTAAAATAAAATGCAGAGTTCTGTTCAAGCACATAGAGGAGTCTGACCACAATGGAAGTTGGTAACTACATCCCTGACAGTCTCCATTAGGAGTCTCAGCCCAAGAATACTAGAGGGAGCAGGAATGCATCTAGGATCCTGGACATATCCTACCACCTTCACATCTGCTAGTAGTCCCATGCCCCAAAATAGTGCTGGGGAACCACTCTTGGAGGTCTTACCCAATATGTGTAATGACAGCCAAGACTGTGCTTTACAATGCAAAGATAGTATTGAAGATAAAAGATTCAGGTGAGTATTTCCACAGCTTTGCCTTACCACCGCTACCCAGAAAGCTCTCCATAAATAAAATGTTCCAACTTAATCAATCCCTGCTTCTGGAAATGCAGTACCAGCTTCCTTGGCACAGTTCAGAATAGCAAAAAATGTAAGAAGCCTCCTACGACTGGGGAAGAGAGCTAGAGCTACCAGCTGCTTTGAACATTTGTAGAGGAATACTTGGGAACTGGGTTGCAAATACACCAATATACTCCACTTTCCAGGAGCCTGAAGTATGTTTGGCAATATACAGGAGAGAACTGCTGTTGGTGTGAAACCTCAACTGGGAGGTTGACTAGAACAGTGCATAATCCTACACATGGATGAATACGGTCATGCTATTTTATTGCTTTGCATAAGGTCCCATAAAGAATGTGTCACTTCACTTACTTTTCCCACATAAATAATAAAAGAAATGTTTAAATCATTGCTTAGCTTTAGGCCGCGCTTAGCTCCTGACCAGGGTGGATATCCCATCGGATGGGCCCAAGGAAAAGACATGCAGATTTGTCATCACTGCCAAAGTGGTTTTTGTGCAGCAAGTGCTAATGCAGAATGAGACAAGAACTACTTATTTTGGTGGAGGCTAACTCCAGCTTTTCCCGTGAGCTAGTTAGGTGAGGTCAGCCAGACTAAAAAAAAAATAGTTTGTTAAACCATAAATGCAATTAAAACCAAAGAGACTGTACTGGGGATAGGTGTTATTCAGTGCGTGTGATGGGGTGCCAGAATCTGGCTCTAGTTTTGATTAACAAACCTGAGTCTGAGTTGTTAGAGAACTGTTCATTTCGTTAAGCCATTATTCATGGCCTGTGACTGGTCATAAGTAATGTTCTGCATCCTGATGAGAGGATTGAAGTTTACACTGGAATGATGAATGCCTGACAGGAGATAATGAATAGTGTACTTCCCTCACAATTCACAAATGCTCTAGGGTTTCTGAATTGTAAACTACCAGGCCAACTCACTGAACAAGTACATTGAAAGAACATTCCCAAAAGCAGCAGGATTTCAGCTCTTTCTCGATGGGGTAGAGTTTAATTTCCCTAAATCAAAGCAGTACAGGTCAAGCAGGTGTCCTAGAGCTGTTTGTTGGTTTTGTCTCAGGCCCAAGCAGTCTGCAAATACAACCCAACCCCTCAGCCACAAATTCCTCCTTAGGGAGAGAGCTGGGGGTTTCTCCGTGAGGTCAAAACCCAACTCCCCCAAAAAGCACTATCACTCCATGACCCAGGCACTTCCACTTGTAGTTGGAGCTGCATGAATACTTGCAAATAATAACCTACATGGTCACATAAATAGCAGCCAATGGAAGCCAAGTAATTCATTTATCAATATATTGGCCAACAGACTGTCTTAATTATTTAACTATTCTGGTAAAAGCTGATGCATAAAGAACTTAAATGGTGCATGGATCTTGCACAGGGCCTTCAGCCAAGGGGAGATTTCACACAACACGCCAGGCAGTTCAAAGTCTTCTCTGCATGCAAATGGAACAGAGTGCACTTCTGCTACACGGAGCTGCAGGATGACTGGCCAGGGGCAAAGCATTGCAAATGATGCTTGGACCCCACACATTGCGATACTGTTTTCCAGTTTTGTCATAGCCTCTAAACACCAGCTTGGCTTGCACCCAGTCATATGTATCTCACCAACTGTCCTGGTTTGGGCTGGGATAGAGTTAATTTTCTTCCTAGCAGCAGGCATAGTGCTGTGTTTTGCATTTAGTAGGAGAAGAACGTTGATAACATGCTGATGTTTTTAGTTGTTGCTCAGTACTGCTTATGCTAGTCAAGGACTTTTTCAGCTTCCCATGCTCTGCCAGGCGCACAAGAAACTGGGAGGGGGCACAGCCAGAACAGTTGATCCAAACTGACCAAAGGGCTATTCCATACCATATGACGTCATGCTCAGTATAGAAACTGGGGGGGGGTGGCCAGGGAGCAGCGATCGCTGCTCGGGAACTGTCTGGGTATCGGTCGGCGGGTGGTGAGCAATTGCATTGGGCATCACTTGCTTCGTGTATCATTATTATTATTATCATTATTATACTGTTACTATTAGCATTACTATTTTACTTTATTTCAATTATTAAACTGTTCTTATCTCAACCCAGGAGTGTTTCTCACTCTTACTCCTCCGATTCTCTCCCCCATCCCATCGGGGCAGGGGGAGTGAGTGAGCGGCTGCGTGGTGCTGAGTTGCTGGCTGGGGCTAAACCACGACATCAATTGAATGTAATGCAAGTACGCAAGGAAAATGTTTCACTTACTGACCCAAGGGAAAGCGAAATGTAGAATAGCTGTCAAGTGAAGCTTGGAGAAAATCACCTGAGAACATCAAGATGCACATGTTGCAGCCGAACATTTGATAGACAAGCACGTGCGGAACATGTTACCCACGACAGACATGAAAAATATTGGTTGGCTTGAGCTATTTGTACTTCACAGGTTGATCTTTCAACCAAGCTGAAGAACCAATTAATTGAATTAACATATCAGTCTCCGGAGCACTCAACACTTTGCAACTGTGTGAAGTCTGTTGCTGTGGCAGGCCTGCCTACACGTCTTCAGCTAATAGCGCTACAATTTACTTGTTTCCATTTACAGCCATGTCCTTCATAGCTGTAAATGACAGCAATGGCACTCGTTAAATTGGTGGCTTGGGACAGGCTTCAAGTTGGGAATGGCTTACATGAGAATCTCAGTTCAGCGGTATCCCGCTGGGATGGCAGCTCCAAAAATAAACAAGCAGAGGCTTCCCACTGACCCAGTGACACAGCATCAGTTACATTTTCACACTTGGCACCTTTTTAACAAACGATTTCACTGCGGTTGCATGAGGCAATAGTACACGCTCTGTGAGTCCTTTGTGTCTGCTCACAGGGCTGAGCTCCTGCATCCCAGTGCGCCACTCGGTGCTTCTGTTTCTGATGGGTGGGGGATAGCACCAGGAATTACGGACTTTGCCTGTCTTCCAGGAGTAGTGACACAAATTGTCACACTATATTCCTCCCTGTGTCTTTACTGGGTTGACTTTTAAGATCTTAAAGGATAGCTTCAATCTCAGACTGGAGAAGTAGCAGATTGGGTAGTCCCAACCCTGTCAGAAATTGCCTGTGTAATCTCAGTTGAATTACTCTTTCTATGCTTCCATTTTCCACAGGAAATCATAATTCCTTTTACACTTAAACTGTAAATCTTTAGGCTGTGGGTCACTTCGCACTACTTATTGTACAGAATCCAGCACAATGAGACTAATTTTGACAAGATTATTGTGTTATCTTGATCTCACCATCAAATATTTTTATCAACCTCAATTTCATCCTGGTTGTCCTACATAAGTGCATATTCCTGATGCTTAGACCCTTCTGTTACTTGTAGATATTTATCAGAGAACTGGTTTCATGGCCCTTTTACTGGAATACAAATTCTAATGGTGAAAAGTGTAGGATATTACTCCAAACTATTTGGGGATGGCCAGTGTCTCCTGCTTCAGGAGTCACCAGGAACCAGTCAAGCAGCAGCATCTCCATAGCTTCGCATATTCAGGAAAGCAAAGTTATGTGGAGCTCCTGGTGTCCACTGGACCCCTTTTCATTACACAGGCGGCAGAAGGAACAACTGGAGAACAATACTACTCCCAAGGACAGCCAGAGAACTCCTTTAAATTACCTCTGCTTTTCCAATATCTAAAGCTCCTTTCCCCAACAAATGCTGCCAAGTTTCTTTGCAGCTCTCCAGCAACCAGGTGCTGAAGATCACCCCACATTTAAAATGCCCTACTAGGAAATTCTCCAGGGGAAAGCCACTAGGACTGAAATGCTGAGAGTTGTTAAGAGCTTTTCTTTAAGGATTTCCTACCCTTTCTGTGGTTCATTTTCCTTTCCTCTGCCTTACCACTTCCTCCATCTACGCTGCACCCTCATAGCTTGTGTACAGACAGCCTAAGGCTCCCTTTTGTTACATCTGCAGATACTTTCTCCTCTCTTCCTCACTCCAGCCTACCCACTTCGAATCCAATTTCTCTGCTTCCAGACACACGGACCACCCCACCACATGAGAAATGCTCTTTCACATTCTTGACACTCTCATGTTCCACGAGCAGCCGTGTGAACAAAATTTCAGTCAAACAAATGGTCAGAGTGGCCAGTAAGCATAGCTCCAAAGACTTCAAAGAGAGTTTGTGGTTTTCATGCTAGCATTTTTTGTGGTAGTCATTCACTGCTAGTTAGGTCTAGTATCAGCCTTAACCAATCAAGCCACTTTACTTTCCAAAGCCAGCCCATAATTAAAAAAGAAGGCCAATAGACTCTCAAAGTGATGACGCAATGATGTGTTCTCAGGTGCTCTTCTAGGCATGAGGCCAAAAGCTAAGTTACCATTTATGCAATTTGAAATGAATGGCATAAAATTAGGCACTGACTAGAATTTCTCATTGCAATTCTTAACCATTTTGACTATATTTTTCAAACAGTCAGCAAGTTTTTCTTCTGAGAAGTCCTTTTAAAAAAAATTAGATGGCTACTTACAATGACTATCAGTTGACTCAGATGACAGGACATTGCCCTTACAAGACCTTTCGTGTTCCTCACTCCTTTTCTGTTTCTCAATTAGGCCAAATTCTACTGCCTTTATTCATACTATTGCTTTATTTCATAGCTCACACTGATGATTTCAGTAGTGACTCCTAGAATAAATTACCACTTCAGTGTGCCAAGATGACCTGAAGTCCTTGCTGAAGGCTGTTTCAGGCCTTTGTCACACCTTTCTTATCCCATTTCATCATCCACAAAGCCAGGACTTTCTCAGAGCTCATCGGCTGGTTCCCCCAGAATTGGCAGACAAATACCTTCCCATGTTTACTGGGCTTAATGGGAAAGCATAACCGCATCACTAACATGGCATGCATCTACCACTGCTCTTATTTAGTAATCTCATCGTGTATCTATCAGTAAGAACGGTATTTGGTGTCCTGTTTCAAGGAGGCAAGTTTTATATGTAACAATGGTTGTGTTGGTCAATGCCTCACCGAATCCAGTATTGCATTCATATTTCCCATATTTGTGGGATAAAATACACACTTTTAAGAATGGGTACCAGCAATTGAAATGAGAATTCAGAACATTTAGAAGCATTTAGAAGTATGAACCTCTAAGAGTTACCTAAACATCGTGTAGCTATCCTATTTCCCTCCAGTGAAAGTCCAGCCAATTCAGCAGATCACTTTTAAGTGTTGTGAAGATACCCACCTGAGCTGGTGCACAAGGTAGAGCTTAGTTACGGAGTCTCTTCTTGGAAATCAGTTGGGACATTCGCAAGTATAAATCACGGAGCAAAATCAATTGCTTGCCAGTCGTGTCTCAGAAAGAATGCCAAGAACACATAGTCAAATCCCCAAAGGATAGGGAATGCCAGAGTTAAGATGATCATGACCTGGTCCGGAAAGGACAAGCTGCTACACTTGAGGCTACATAGCCTCAGGGGAACGTGCAGTAACTGGTTACACCAGTGCCCTATAAAATCTACTCCCAGGCTTTCCGCAGTTGCTATTAACAGGAGTTATAAACAGCCACAGAACCATAACAAGAGATTAGCTGTTATTGTATCCGTTTCTCAGATAAACTATCTGACAACCAGTAAAACTGAAATGGAAACCAAGCCTCTAGAGCCCTATCGGTAGGAATGCTACAGCAGGATACTGGAGAACAGAGTGCTCGCAATGGGTAACCAGATAAGGGCAAAGCCAAGTTTTATCCTATTCCACTGCTGTGCTCAAGTGAAACAGAAGTACAATCAAAAGTGAAGTCCTGCTACTGTTGTCATGTCTCCATTGTGGTCCCTTGATGACACAGAATTCCCACCTCTCATCTCTGACCAACAGCAAAAAATTATAGCATGGATATGATCTAAGGCTGTAGACAGACATGCAATTCTGCTAGAAGTTGCTGTTGCCTCCGAAATGGTTGTTTCTGGCAGTTTGAAAGATTCAGAGTAAGCCCTAATCTGGTTTAAGCCAAATTATTTAGGCTAAAGAATTTAAATAGTTGCCTTGAGTCAGCTGGTTTTGACTAAGTGGGAGCTTTCTTACAAACATCTCTGCTAGCTGAATTTTGGTGGCAGCTCACCTCCAGCTCTAAGATGTTGAAGAGCACCTTAGGGCAGTAGGACACTGTTTAAACTTGACCACATGAAGCAGAAGATGCACCTAAGCACACCCCGTGAATGGGAGTCTTCGCCAGTCTTTGAAAAGCCTGGAACATGATTTGGTTGCTTGCTAAAAAAAAAAAAAAAAAAAAAAAAAGCAGGCGCCCTTGCAAAGGTGTATCATTTGCAATTAGGGAGGACTGGATATGTCACTTGTGGGTCACCAGGTGATGAGCTCTACAGAGCCTTCCACCTGTTGGTCACTAGCAGAATTCAACCCAGCACCAAAATTATGGCCAGGCATTTTAATTATATGTTCTCTTCACACCAGGCTGAGCGCTTTTCAGGCATCCGTTCTCATGTGGGTGTCTAGCATCTGGCACAGTCAGGCCTCATCTTAGTTGGGCTCCTTGAGCAAAGTTTCTGGATTAGGAGTCTATAGGAATTTGAGGTTGAACATAAATCATTAATGTTAGTAAAAAAAAAAACCCATTCAACTTGTCTTCGGCACTAATTTAACCCAAGCTAAGGACCCACATTTTCTCTATCATATGCACCATGAAAAGTCAAGGAGAACTAAAAAAAAAAAAAGTACCCCAAAAAACTTTTATTGGGGAGCAAGAAGGGAGACAATTTATGTTAGTTTTTGAAGACGGGTTTCATGAACGTTTCTCGGCTTGACAGTAATACCAATTCCTCCCAAACAACTCAGCCTGAAACAGACAACTCATAATGTTAAAGTTAGGTATAGTTACAGTTGACTGAAAAAGGGACTTAGAATGGAAATTGTTATGCAACCGCTACTTTATGAATTGCTGCCAGATCTGAAGATAATACTAAAAGCAGCCATTTTCTTCTGATTGATTTGGTACTCTTTTATCCTTCTGTGGAATGACAATAGTAACCTCTAAACGACAGTGCTGTTTGGAGTTTTCTCATTTCTTTTTCCACAGGCAAAAAGAAATAAATACATTGCATTCAAAGGCACGAAATCTTTGGAATTCACAGCATTTGGTGAAACCAAAAGAGATCAAATAAGTAGCAGTTTAATAAATTCTGATATGCACATATCTATTCCATCAGGGAATGAGCTATGTTTTACTGTGGTGAGAGCAGAGTCCCAGCACACTTAATGCTCTACTGTTTTCTCATTAAAACCTCTTATACCACATCAAATAGGTCACTGTGCTGAAATCACAGTTATGTTTTAAGTAGATTGCGTTAACTTTATGAATGCATCATAAAATGGGAACTCCATAACTTTGTATTGACACTGTTTTACTGTTGCAATTTACCAGTGTAATGGCACTGTTTAGGAAACAATGAATGAACTGCAATGAGATAATTAAGGGATAATCTCCATTACTTCGAAGTATACAAAGCAATAAACAGCTGCCAAAACTGATTAATAGCTGAAGTGAAGACATTTAATCAATCTAATAAACCATTTATTGCAAGAATATAGCAGCTTACACTAACTATGAAACATTTATCTTATTGATACAAACTGCAGTATTTTCCTTTCTTTAGGATGTAGTATCATGAGACCTTGATTGTTCTTCCATTAAAATCAAGGATAAAACTCCCATTGCAGGCCCAGGGTCAAGCCTTCACTGAGCTGATGTCAATGAAAACAAATGCTTCCTTTTAATGTGGAACAGTTCTGCTAAAAAACATTCCCCCCCCATTATAAAACATCCTATGGCATTGAAAGGGGACACGTTTCAGTGGCAAGGACAAACGTCAGGAGTCGCGATGAAAATCTGGATCTCCTACCAGCTTGTACTGCAATTTCCTGGAAAGCATTGTTTTGCCTGTTGCCTCCACCTCCTATCTGTAACATGGAGATGAAACCATTCACTCGTTCCACGGGATCATTTAGGATTTAGTTCATGTAGCACATAAAGAAACATACATAGAAGACACTACACACTTCAGAGCGTCTCTAAAGTAATAGCAGAAAGGAAACAACATGGATTGCTCTTGATTCTGTCACACCTATCTCATACCCGGTACAGGAATGGGAGCGAGGTGGGTGGGAGAGGCTGAACCACATGCTCAGAGGAAGGGACCCGTTTCCTATGTTACAGCAGCGCTGCCAGTACAAGTACAGCTGAGCTTCCTAAACTTCCATTCTGCCTCCCACTACCCTGCAAGAGCATGGACTTTCTACAGCTCCTCGTGTGCTATCAGTATCCTGCTTTTCTGCTCTCCACTTTAGACTGGAGGGGTGAGCCTGCACGACAGTAGCAAAGGGACAAGCACAGGAAGAGAGATCCCCTCCCGGCACGTTCTCTCACCCTACTTCCACTTTGTATATCGCCATAAATAGCAGTTCCCCCTCTAAACTGAAGTACGCACCAAATTCCTTAGTAAGATGAATACATAGCTAGCTGTTCGACTGAAGTTTTACATCAGTTGCAAAAAACAATCTCACCAACATTTAAAACATACATAACACACTGGCTCAAGGCGAACATCGTATTTGTCAAGCCTTGCAAAACGTGCTTTTTCACTAGGCAAGACGTTTATATCTCCTCATCCCCGCATAGAAAAGAGGCACTAGAGCACACGTTGTCCGACCACACGTTATAATTGCCCTTTCCCTGCAAAGAAGTAGAAGATGCTTTTAGTGCTGGGTGACTCTCAAACTTGCTCTGAAGCAACCCCTTTGTCTTAATGCTAGTAGGAAGCTACTTTGGTTTTATCCAAATATGAATATTGATACAGAAACTCATACCAAATAATAACAGAGGTATGAATTTATTGTTTCAGCAAAAGCTTCTATGCAAATTAAGCCCCAGATAATTAAAAATGCCTCCAGTGCCTGGGCGGGTAAAAGATCAAGCACTTGCTGGATTACAACATAACTAGTGCTGTGATAAAGCTTCATAATAGCTTAGGAGCAGGAGCTCTCAACCTTTACAGGTAGCAGGACTAATCCCATCAGCCAACATGTACGAACTCCTATTCATCTGTGCCCGATCTAACCTGTGAGGGACTGTTTGCAACTGCAAGACTCTTGTCTTGAGAAGCCAAAGCTAAGCAGCAGGTTGAAACTTGCACAATTGGATGCAGTGCAAGCAGTGGCATTGCACTCATTCGCTGTGCAAGTGTTTGTCATAAGAGTAGGACGGGCAAACCTAAAATACAAGTCCCAGAAACCTGCAATACTGGTATCTCTGCATGTACTGTTCTTTAGGGAGTGTTAGTTTTGCGAGAGAAAACGCAGCTAGATTTTGAACAACTTTTTCTACATTGAACAAATGCAGCTATTTGAAGACTTACAGCAAAACGTTTAAATGTGTTGACTGTAGGAATACACTCACTGAAAGCGAAACAAGGCCCCAGAGCTTTAAGTAATTTTCCCCAGAAACTAGCTGTGGCACTACCGCAGATTACAAATTCCTCAAGGCTGGGCCCATAGTCTCCCTTTACGCTGAAGCACTGCAACAAGAACAGCGGCTTGCTGTTGCTGGAATTAAACACAATGGTCATTTCTGCAACCTAGCTCGGCAGTTGGAATGCCGTATTTTTGCTAATGTTAAGTAAAACTGTTCAGAGCTACATACGTCTTTTTTTATATATATAGTTTTATATATATATGAAAAGGCACACACTATCCATGGCTTTCTTTTAGGGTCAAAAAAAGATAGTCGTAACCATTGCTACTAAAATTCACATTGCCTGGGTCTATGCCAGTTACAGAAGGATTTTACCCATTTAGTTAACAGAATTTAAAATGATATCTGTCCTTTTTGTAGCAAAGTTGCAATAGATGCTTGTATCTTTTTTTCAGGAGAGGAAGAGAGGTTGCAATACCTTAGTTGTACCAGATACACCACCACACTTTCTCAAAGGTTTTCTCTTTTAATTTTACACTCTGCCAGCCCCACGGAAGAGCCATGACTCGGGGGGGGGGGGGGGGGCTCCCCCACCTACCTTCCCCACCACCGTGCCTGACAGCAGGCAGCCGAGGGCGGGAGGAGCCGGGCACGCACCCCACAGCCCATCCCCTGATGCAGCCTCCCAGCAGCGCTGGGAATTCCTGGAGAGCCAGACATGCCTTTTAAGATGCTCTGGGGGGGGGGGGGAGGGAAGAGTTATTTTCTCTGAGAGAAGCTGCCAAGGCTGCCCTCGGTACCTGCTAGTTACACACCCGCCTCTGAAAAACACTTCGCGGCCACCCCGTCAAAACCACCTCCCTGCCCCCATCTCCTCCTCGGCCACTGCAGCTCCGCTCCCGAAGGGAAGCGGCCGAGCGGGGACAGCCCCTGCGGCGGGGGCAGGCCCGGGCAGCCCCGCACAGGCCCTGCGGGGGGTGGGGGGGGGCAGCCCCGCACAGCCCCGCTTCCCGCCGCCGCCTCCCTGAGGCCTCAGCGCTCCCAGGGCCCCTCAGCCGCGCGCCGGCCCTGGCCCTGGCCCCGCCCCCGTCGCGCGGCCCCGCTCCCTGCCAGCGGCGGAGAGCGAAGCCTTTTGTACGCAACAACAATAGCCGCCTCGCCCCGCCTTAGCCCCGCCCCGCCCCAGCCCCGCCCCCCGCCTTAGCCCCGCCCCCTTGTTTACCGCGCAGCGGGCCCCGGGCGCTGCCCCGCTCCCCGCCTCCATGTTGGCGCGGGCCGCCGCGCGGGGGCGGGGCGGGGCGGGGCGGGGCGGGGCCGGCCGGGCGGGCGGGCGGGCTGACAGGCGGCGAGCGCGGCGGCGGTGGCGGCGGGCGGCTGTGGCGCAGCGCGGGGAGCGCGGCCGGGGCGCGCAGCGCGGCTCGGCTCGGCCCCTTTCCCCTCCCTTCCTCCCCTCGCACCGCGCTTCCCTCCTCGCCCGCGCACGGCGGCGGCCCGTGGCCCGGGAAGGGGGGGAGGAGGAAGAGGAGGAGGAGGAGGAGGAGGAGGAGGGGGCGGCCCGGCGTCGCTCCGCCGAGCCCGCAGCGCTGCCCGCGGGAAGGGGGGTGGGGGGGAGGGAGGGCCGGGGCGGAGGTGTGAGGGGGGCCGGGGCGCGGGGATGAGATAAGCGCGGAGGAGGAGGAGGAGGAGGGCGGCGGCGGGGGGTATGTAGGCAGCGGGGCCGTGCCGGGGGACGCGCTCGGGGGAGGCCCCGCGGGGCGGCTCGGGTGGATGCGGGGGGCGGCGGCGTGAGGCGGGGGCTGGCCGCGGGGGGCGGCGCGGCGCGCAGGGCCGGGGGCACTTCCCCGCCTCGGGAGGCGGCGGCGGCTCCGGCGGGGGCTGGGGGGCAGCGCTGCGGAGGGCTTCCCGGAAGGGGAACTGGATTAACCGGGGGATTTTTTGTTGTTTTTTAAGGGGGGGGGTTGATTCGCCTCCCTCCCCCCCCCCCCCGGTGGAGAATTGGAGGCGGCGGCGGCGTTACCGGAGGGGCCCCTGTGCGCGGTGCTCCCCCCACCCCCAGCTTGGCTTCGCTCCTGGAGGACTTGGTGGTTTTTTTGTGGTTTTTTTTTTTTTTCCTTTTTTAAATACAAATCCGCATATTGATTTTTAAACAAACAAACAAATACCCCGCCTGCCCCCCCGCGCACAAGCCTGCCTCTGGGAGGGAAGTAGCCAGGTGAAATCTCACTCTGTTTCCATGGACAACCCGTCCATTATCACCCAGGTGACTAACCCCAAAGAGGAGGAGATCCTGTCCTGCGCTCAGGATAAAGGTGAGCTGCCCTCTCTCTTGCTCCATGGTTTCTTTCTTTTTTTTTTTTCTTTTCTGGAAATCGCTGCTTAAAAATGCACGTAGTAACAACTTGCGTTCTTCAGTGACCGCCTAATCCTCTCTCTAGGCTGCTGGGAGTAGAGGAGGGCTTGTTGGGGTTGGTTTGGGGTTGGTTTTGGTTTTTTTTTTTTTGGTGGGATGAAGATATTTGCATGAAGGTCTCTGAAACTGCTTGCTGGATACAGCTTAGAACTTGTTACAGTGTCTAAATACTGAGTTTAATCAGCAGTTATTTAAATAAAATGCTCCTTGAGGCTTGGCGAGGTAACTTTGTAAGGTTGTCACTTTGCACTTAGTGCCCAGCTTCAGGGAAAGGATACCTGTGCTGGATGTCTTGGAAGGTTTTGCAATCCCAGCTCTAAAGATTTAATTTCCCCCCCCCTTTTTCCTTTGGGCGGGGGGAGGGATTCCCGATTTCTGTCTGCTTGCCCTGCCTCAAATTTAAGAATCTGTGGAGCTTCCAGGTTTGTTGTTGGGGGATACTTGTGCGTCTCCGAAAGAAACATGGGCCGCTCTTCAAAGCGGGCTCTATTTACTCTGTAGATAAATAGTTGTTGGTTGCGTAAGCCATCACGCTTGGGTTGCATTTTAGTCCAAAATAAGATGGATCGAGCCTGGCTAAAGGAGCTGCTTCTCCTCAAAAGTCTGGACATCGATGATTGACCTTAACCTTCTTTCCTTTTGGAAGCTCAGCGGGGTCTGGGGCTGTAAGTGGTTGTGTCCTTGCAGCTGGCGATGAGAAAGGTGCGGGTGAGCAGCGGGGTTCCGCTCCTGGGGAGTCGCGTGTCATTGCTCACGGATTTTGGAAGTTACGTGGATGTTGAGTTTATGCTTTGTTACAGGCAGTGCGGGTAAAAAGGGGAGAAATGACAGAAATTAGAGTGTGTGGCAATGTTCCCTAGTAGATATGGGAATAGACCTCTGAGGGGTCTCTAAAAATGGTAGGTTGATGTATCTCCCCCTAAAATCAATGCTTTTAAGATCAGAAAGCTTCCATTGTTGCGTGGCTCATCTTGTGCATAGTGAGGGGTCCTGTATCATTGGAGAAGTTGCTTCCTCTTACTTTCGAGCAAAAGGCTGTACGTGAGATCCCTGTCTTCTAGGGATCTAGGTACTAGCAGGATCCCTCACTTCTCACCAGTGCTGACTGCAGAAGTATGGAGATTTAAAACAAAACAACAAAAAAAAAGCCATCAGGTTGGGGGGGATGTTCAAACGAGAAATTATTTTTTTGTTCAGTATAGGAGTGCTCATGTAACTCTCTAATTCATGTCACTTGCGAAGTGACACTTCCACCACGAAGCCTTGTTTGTCTCGAGATTCCTGATGTTTTCCTCTGTTTTGGCAATGTTGAGCATGGGGTATCTACGGTAAATGAAGCGCTGGTGCTCTGCCTACAATGTCTCCTAAGACCTGGTTTGGAGTGGACTGATGTGGTACTGTGCTCAGATGATGATGTGGTCTTAACGGCCTATATCATTGTACTGGAAGAGCTTCATCAATATTGTTAGCAGCTGGTTGAGATTTTAGTGGTTAAAAAAAAAAAAAAGCCAGTTGAGACAAGTAGAGGAAAATTTGACAGCTCAAAATAAGAGTAAGCATCCACATCAAACAAGTGTCTTCGGAGTCCTCGGTACAGTGAGCTACGCTGCGTAGCGAAAATATGCATATAACTTGCATAACTATGCAGTAACTTGCATAATATGCATTGTGTTCTTGCTGTTGGTTTGTCTTTGGCAGAAAATCGTGATGGTCTTAATTGCAGAGCAGGGGCTTTTCAGGCTGCGTGTTAGCAAGGGTGGGCTGGGGGAGAGTGGAAGGAGGGTGGTTAGAGTTTGAGACAAGAGGCAACTTCAGCATGATCTTAATACGGGAGGCAGATTAATGTTTTTTTCTGTATTTTTTTTTTTTTAATGTGGTTAAAATGCATGCTTTGGATTGATTATGTGCTGTGCGGTGAGACTCTTGAATCAGCCAGAGCAACTTTTGCAGAAAGAGAATTGCAGGTCTGTCCGTCCTGGGCTCTGGAAGGAGAGCGTCGCTCTTACCTTGTCCGCTACAGCTTTTCCCACTGCTCGAGCTTGTGAAAACCCGCTGCGCTACCTACTTTCCTTGCGTGGTCGCATATCGCGTCACCCAACTTTCTGTTAGATTTCTTAACAGTCTTAGCAAAGCCTTTAGGTCCGGTGAGCTACGAGAGACGTGAAGCTGAGATGGTGAATACAGACAGGTTCTTAGTGGGAGACTGATGCTTAAAGTGAGTCTTCACTGCTAATTCAGACTGGACTGAACGTATTGGCACAAAATGGCCAACAAATATGTTAAGGCATAATGAATTAACTCTTTATTTAATGAATACAAGAATCACCTGAGCCTGTCTTCTGAAATTTTTTAATACAGTGGATTACAACAGCACTGTACTGTGTGAGCAAAGGCTGTCCAGTTTAATGAAAACCTGCTTTTTCCTCCGAGTTTAGCGTTTGGCTGCAGAAATATATTCCAGGGGACTAGGTGGCATGTGGTGGTTTCGGGAGTCAGGGTTTTCTCTGGGGTTTTGGGACCTGTTGGTTTTTCTTGTGGCAAAAATTATTTTTTTTCATGTTGTTAAGCTGGAGAGAAGCAGTTTTACAGTAGCTGAGCAACTGCTAAATAATGCATGTGTATACTTTCAAGTGTTTGATTTTTTTCCCAAGATTTTTTGAAGCTTTTAATCAGCCGTGAGTCCAGCATTTAGCTTGATTTATTTTTTTAAATGTATTTATGTTTTAAAAGGAGCTTGATGTGCAGTATATGCTTATGCCCACTTTCTCTTGTGCAAGGGAGGACGATCGGCAACCAACAGAGCTGTTGCTCTGGTCATGGGGCAGTTATGGTTTTAGGTAAATATCGTGCTTTACAGATAAAAATGCCCGGATATTTTCTTGCTAATCCGGATGTATTAAAAATTAGCTTTTGAGATAAGTGAAGCTATGACAACTTGTTAAAGAGGAGCTTGTTCATACTGAGATGGAATTGTTAACATTTATTCTTAACAAATAGTAAAAAAATTTCAAAGGTGGAAAAAAACCAGATCTTGGTACAAGAACCGTTCCCTAATATGTTGCCACATGGTGGTGCACTGTATTTAGTTGTCTGTCAAAATGAAAGCTGAGCATGGAAAGTTGCTACAATCGTATTTTATTATGATTGTAATGTTTGCTCCGAAATGCCTGTGGTGGTCATGCTCCTGCAGGATTTTGGTCCCTATCAGTGTCGTTAAATTAGTTCTGGGAAATAGAAACTTAATGTCCTCCCAGTCGGAAGTGATACATAGGTGATTTAAAAATATTTTGAGCACTAAATTCACAGAGAATTTAATTCCCTGTTAGTTTTCTAAGCAATGAAAATAGTAGTTCTTCATGGAAATATTTTAAGTTGTGGTCATTTGGCGCTTCTGGAAGTTGGAAACACTACAAGACTTGTAACTTGAAATTAAAATGGAGACTTAAGTATGTGAAAAGGGGTTTGTTATACCAGTGATAAATGTGAGTGACTAAGAAAAAAAAAAAAAGTAAAGAAAAACTGAAAATCTGAATCTCAGTATAATCGGTTCTACATATAAAATCAACTGTTTATTTTATAATGAAAGTATTCATTCTCACTAATCAGTTGAACAGTGACCTCTAATGTAAAAATCTATACAGTTAAATCTACAGAAAACAGTGCAATGCTGACAAGTCTTTGCACTGAGTGTAACATACAGAGTGTGATCACGAATGGGTGATAGGCATTCAGTCCAAAGAAGTGAATTTCCCTTTTTTTACCTACGTGCTTTAATTTGATCCTCATAGCTGATGCAAATTCTTGGCTGTTCCCATGTGCCAAGTTAAGTAGTAGTGTAATAATAGTCCAGTCCTCCTTCAGGTACCAAATCCTTCAGGTTGTGGTGGTGTGTTTTCTCTCTGCAGATACATCTTTCCTGACTTCTGTAAAATTTGTCTGTCAGCTGAGCATCTATTTTCAGTTATTTAGAGTAGCCCAATGTTGTAGTGTCCCTACAGAAGTGTATTTTCTTCTGCAGTAAATTATTTGAGAAAGCTTTACAGTGAAACCTAAACCATTATAATTTTTTTCTTCTTTTTAACGAACAGTGTAATTCCCCGAGGATGTTTTTGCAAACAGGCAAACTTCTCTGCCTTCCTTTTTTCCAAATAATACTGGAAAAAAACAGCAATGAGACCAGTATTCATTGTCATTTAAAATAACAAGTTCTTAAGATCTCAAGTTAAAAGCCAAAATAAATGTCTTTAATTGTGTCTTCAATAAAAAGCATTTTGAAAATGTATGAAATTATTTAGAATATTCTTTTTTGCCATTACATCATTGGGATTCAGAGTACTCAAGCATTTGAAGATATGTTAATGTTCCCGAGACATTGTCTCCGCAAATTTTGATAACACCCTAGAATCACAGAATCATTTAGGTTGGAAAAAAGGCCTTTAAGATCATCACGTTCAACCGTTAACCTAGCAACTATACACCTTCAGAATTTTAACTTTCAAGTAGCATTTTAAAAAAAAAAAATGGATGTGGAAAGCACCCCAGCACTACATTGGAATGTGAATTGCTCGCAGAGGGTAAAATTTTAAATCATTAACTAATGACATAGTTGTTATATGAAACCAGAGTAACCATGCAGTAGGTTTTATGTTCCAGGGAGACTGTGGTAACCTGCAGTAACCCAAGATTTGATTTAGGGTAGCAGTTAACAAGCTGAAGTGTGCTGGCAGTAACACGAATGATAATTTGCATGGATATCTAATATTCAGGCCGTGTCTCTAAGCTGCAGGATTACCATTTCTTCGTAGCGCATGTCATCTCGGATTCATATTTGTTTCAGTGCAGTGATTTAACTAAAGTGTTCAGAAGTTTAACGTGCCTTTAAAAAAACAAAGTTGACCTACATTTTGTCAATTCAGTATTCAGAAATGCAGATAGCATTTCTGAGATAATCAGTGAAATGCAGTGTGATCGATGCTACACTTCATCTTTCAGAATTTAATCTGAACATTACACATAAGCCTCCGGATAATGGGTCTGTGTTTGTTTCTTTGTACGAAATTAAAATGCTGAGAAAGTGAAAACTAGGAGAAATGAAACTCACTTATTTGGTCAGTGTTGGTGAAGAAGTTGTTCCCGTTTGCCTGGTAGGTAGGTTTAATTGTGGGAAGCTTGTTTTTCTGTCACGGAACACTAAATTCATGAGTTCTGCTGCTTTGTAAAAGTCAACGTTCAAAGATGAAAATGGTTGCAAAGTCGTTCTAGCCCGCAATTTTTATATATGTCGAATCTTAAATATTTGCTCTGTAAGCAAGCGCGCCTTCGTTTTCTGCTAAATTTTGAGTTGGAAGAGTTGTTGGCAATGGCCACCGCGGCTGGTGCTCAGTATTACATTTTCCATGAAAAATCCAGTTTCAGGCAATCCTGGATGTGGAAATGTTAACTTGGGAAGGGACTTTGTCCATTACTCAACCCTACCCGATGGAGAATTTCGGATGGGTTACTTAGAATTCTATTCAAAGTGTTTCTGTCCACAAGACTTAACATTTTCCTTTTTTAATAAAAAGAGGAAAAGCGAAGATAGGTCTGACTCTCTACATTCTTCCTTAGGTTTTTACCCACTGTGTGGATGAGTAGGGGAGGCTGTGGCTCATCCCTCCTCCTCCTCCCTGCCCGAGGGATGTGTCTTGCTGGGAGAGAAGCTCGGCGTGTGGATGCGTGTAGGACCAGGAGGGAGAAGAGGGCTGCCCCAGCGCTCCGGCCTGTTTGAGGGGCAGAGCAGAGGGTATGAGCTCCTGGCTCTCGAGGGCTGCTGAGCCCATACGGGAATGGGAGTGGGACAGGGAATGGGTTTAGTGTCTGCTACGGGCTCCCGCCCTGCTCTGACCCCGTCTGGCCTCGTACCGCTCCTGGGTAGTGGGTGCTCTTCACGACGAAGCTGGTGGCTCTGTCCACCCGGCTGGCTGGTGGTGTGTGTTCCCTTATCCCACTTTGTAAGTATATGCAGAAAGGGGCAGGAATCGTCCAAGCTGAAATAAGAGAACAGCGAGAGCTAATGGGCAAGCCTATCTAGACCTTTAAAGACCGTATCTGGATTGCTGGTAAGGGTTGCATACCGTCTGATTCCTCTCGGCAGAGAGGCCTGGCTGGAAAAATCTTACAAAACCGCTCAGCAGCATCTCTGCAGTCTTCACGTGTCTGTGCTATTGAATGATAGCGACACAAGCTGTATTTTCAGTGCTCATCTTCCTGGCCAGGAGGCTCCAATAGGATGACATGGTGTCAGTGCGTTTAAATGCTTTGCTGAACTTCCAGAGCTTTTTTGTGAGGGGCTGTGGGCGGGCGCAGGGGAAGGATGCCTTTTGTGCTGTAATGTGGCCAGAGGTGTTTTTAAGAGTTTCACGTTGGAAATGTTGATCTTCTGTAAATTCTACTTTAGCCAGACTATGACGGGAGCTTGCTTTATTTTTACTTGGAGAGGTTAAGGTGTAAAATGCACATAGATGTGACAAATACGGAAGGCGTAAGTAGCGTCTAAATAGATCAGGGCAAAAATACGTTCCACGTGGTCTACTGTGGTATAATTTTGGCCTTTTTTTGTATTTCTGGAATGTTTGCTATAAGACAAAAGAATCAAAGTGAGTCCTATACAGTCCAGTCCTTTTGGTACCAGCCGCTGCTGCGTAACAGATATTAGCGGTAAAAATACCAGCTTCAGACAGATCGGCAGAGCAAGTTCTGTGCATGGTGTTGGGCCTACATAAAGTTTGTAGGCTTTATTCAGTGTGCTGTCAAAATGATCACTTACATAAAAGTGCCACGGCTTGTTTTCTTTGTACGAGATAATAAAGTGTGATTTATAAAAAAAGAAAACACCATTATTAGAAGTGATGGGCTGTACTAGAAACTGGAATTCTGTTATCTGGAAAATTTATTGTGAGTTAAATCTGAATAAATATATGGTAGACTTGGATTCTAAGGATGCCAGGGTGTTTTAAGTGAGATTTTTTTTCCCTTAGTTCTTTTTGCGAGGAAGAGCTATTGCTCTCTTCTGAACCTTTATTAGGATGTTTAAAGCCTGGCAGACAGGGGCAAGTAAGATCCTGCAGGACATATTTTGTACAGAAGAGCAGCCCCGGATGAAGGATGCGTGATCTGTCAAAACCTACTGTGTATGTCACTTTTTAAAATGTTTATAAAAATTCAGGACAGGTTTGTAGGAAACAAATATTTCTTGAACCTCAACCGAAGTTACAGTTTGTATATTGGTGGGTTTTGTTTAAAGTTAAGTCCTCTCTGGTGAGTAACTGGTCAGCCAGTTCTCTCAGGTTTGCTGCTGCTGTTGCAGGGCCTCCTTATTTTCTTGGTAGAAAGGGATTTATTGATTTATTCACCGCTGGGCTCTCCCCCGCCCCGCAGCTCTCTTGCTTCCTGCGTTGTCCTCCAGGATTCCCAGCATTATGAGCAGTAAAACTAATCTTGCTCTTTCCTTGTCTGCTGTAATCGGCAGTAAAATTTTAAACTTTCTTGTTTATTTGATGATTTGCAAGGCTTGATCATCTCCTTGGTGTATAGCACTCCTCTCCTGGCCTCCGGGGGTCAGAGGGAGGAAGAGGGAGAGATGTGTGTCCAGCGCCTGGGGTATGAACTTACAGCTTCAGAGCACATTTTGGGGTAGATGGATCGGTTTGCATCTTCATAGCTGTCAGAAAGAAATTCTGCCACAATGGATGCTATTACAGTGGACGCACGTAGAAGAATCCAGGCGCGTTTCTTTCAAGTAACGTTAGTAAAAAAAAATTTTTTTTAAAGGTACAAATTTTGTACAGAGTTGTTCCAAGCATGCATTTAACAATTTGCATGCGGTGCTTTATTTTTGTCCACAAAAGCTGTTTTGTATATACATGCCTGAATAATTACAGACTTGCATCGGTTACCCATGAACGCACGTACGTGCGGTTACTGGGGATCTAATTATCAGAAAGCTTCGGTAAAGTTCAAAATGGTGGGTGCAGGTTTTGAAGTTGTTTTGCAGTCTAAGATTTGCTCGAACTGTGAAGTTGGCATTTTTTCCTAGTGATAGTTCGGGTAGAAGTATTCTCCAAAGGAGTGGTCAGTAGTTACACATTCCTAGAAGATACTTAATAATTTATACTTCCTTCAGCCAAGCACATTGAAAGATCTAATATTTACCACCTGGAGAGAAAGGAAATTTTAAGATTATTAAGGCTTTCGTGAAGCTTTATGGAGATCCTTTCAAATTTAAAAAAATAGGCTTCATGGACTTCTTGTAAACTAAAACTAAAATGGGTTCGAGACATACGTTAACAATTTGATGAATGCAGTGTAAAGCAAAGCATTTCAGGAAAAACAGTTTAAGCATGTATTTTACAGGGTTTTTTGGAGTGAAGCTTTGACCTTTGGGTTGGGTGTTTTTTTTTTTTTTTGTATTCTCTCCCTTACTGTATTTTGCTTTCTTGCCTTTTTCTCTTCTCATCATGATTTTCTGGATGGCAACAGCTGCCTCTTTGCGGTTGATGATGATGAAGTTTAACGGGCTCGGAGGTGTTTGGCGTCGGTGGCTGTGCCCAGGGATGATTCTGATACCAGAAGCTATAGTAGATGTTTGGGGAGTGAGATGGTGCAGTGATGAGGAGCCCTGGACCATGCTGCATGGACAGATTGGCCCCTGGCAAGTTGGCCAAAATGGCATAGGAGCTATCTGATAAGGAGAGACGGTCTCTATGTTTCTTAAGTCCCTGTTAAAATCTAGTGAGATAAAGGTCTTGATCCTGTGTCTGATGCAGGATCACTGCCGCTGTATAGCAGCTTTGGTTCTTAAAGCCAAGACGTTTATTTCTTCTTCGTAACAACTGGTTAAAAACCTTGAGTGAATGTTGTGCTGTATTTAAAGGGAGGAGGTGCATGAAAAATAACCAGTAAAATAGAGGTAAGTATGCCAGGGCTCTTTCACAGTACATCATGGCTTCAGAATTAAATGGAGACTGTCCCACTTGGGTAAAAGGAAGCGTTTGCTCATGCATCGTATGGGTGACCTGCATAATCCTTGAGAAGATACCGTTGCCAAAATAGTTTATCTGGGAATTCCTAAACAGGATTAACCGACAGCAATTTGCATTTATATAATTAAAGTAATCTTATGAAGGTACTGAAAAATAATACTATAAAGGTACTGATCGTGTTTCAGCATATGAATTGTGTGTCATCAGTCAGTAGGGGAAGGAAGGGAAAAATATCTTTACATAGCGACCACCTGAACATGTCAAGTATTCGAAATGATATTTATCGTGAACTCTTACCAAGAGTTTTCCTGTGATGGGTTATGTGTGCTGGAAGATGATTCCCTCTGCCAAGTCACTTGTTGGCCTGCTGCCATTCTTATGACTTCTTATGATACGAAGCTGGTTTTGTTGAGTATCAGTAAGTTGATAAATGACTTGAGAGTTTTGGAAGGAGTTGGGGGGGAGAGGTTATGTTAGTTGGGGAATTAAAAACAGAAAAGGAAAAGAGTACTGAAAGCAATCTGCAGTGCAATTCATTTGCTAATTACACATTGACATAAATTGAAAAGTCCCAGAAGGAGGGGGTTTACAACATAACTGTAAAACAATTTGCATCTGTGTAGAGGTCTGTGCTTATCCACAAAGGAATGGGATTTTAAGTGGATTTGTTTAATCGGGTTTATCGTGAGTACATAGTTGTGGGACTCCTTTTTCCTCACATTTCAACATCTCCTGTCTTTCTGGAAGATTCCCTCTTGTGTTGAGACTAAAGATGTCAAGGAAGCAAGTATGGTGAAGTTTAACGGAGAATGAAAGTGAAACCTAAAAAAGCCCAAGAAATGTTCTTCTTAATTTTAGAGTGGATTGAATACTTGGATGTTTCTGGCTCCAGATTATCATGATAAAACTGACAGTTTAAGGCAAATTGTGCCCTGAAATTCAAATTCTTTTTTTTCCTGCCTCATAAGAAATTTGAAACACTCCAGCAAATTCTTTCTGTCTGTATTGTAAAGGATGCTAACAACTTAAGCACGCTAACTAGTATTTCTACAAAGAGCATTCACTGTTAGTATTAGGATGGTTTGGGTTTGGTGGTTTTTTTTTTTTTCCTCCCTATAAACCTTTCAGACTTGTTGGTGCCCAACATGTTACCCTGCAGTTGCTGCCACTTTTTCTTTTGTAAACATGTCATGACAGGAGCAAGGATAAAAATTTGAACAAAACTGGAAATCAAGCTTGGTGATTTTGAAATAGAAATCTGTTCAGGTCTCATTCCTGTATTTACTTGTACTATTTCTGCTGCACTTTATTATAAATTACCTGTTTAGCATCGTTCTGGCAGGCAAGTGAGCTCTCAGAGCAGAGTGTTTTTTAAAATGTCACTACCTCAGTTGTTTTGGTAGCAAGGGATTCTTTTCAATAGCTTTAAATCAAACAGTTGTTTATCTTAAACGTAATAACTAAATACCGTTACTGTCTCATGTTATAAAACCGTAATAGGATTAAAAGGAGAAAAATGAGCTTTCGGACAAAACCTGCCCCAGGTGCAAGGAGGAACTTCAGTAGATTCCTGAGGACCAGGTGCCCTAGATCCGTCAGTAAGGTACCGCTTCCAGTAGGTGCAGAGTAGCACTCGCTAACTACAGTACCACATCTCAAGAAAAGATGAGATCAGAAGGAGGTTTCGCTTCATAATCAATGTTCAAAGTGTCCTTTCAGGAAATGTCCTAAATAGAATGAAACTATGCCATTTCATTTTGCGTTGTGTGATATGCTAGATTAAGCCCTGAAGTGCAAAACTTAATGTCGACCTTGTGCTAGTGTGGTTCTGTTCAAAGACAGTTTCCACAGTGGTTGTGAACTCCTGTTGCACCAGATGGTTCTGATTCTTCCCCCCACGACCCAAAAGTATTTCTTTCACCAAACTCTCTTTAAACAATACTTGCAGTCTTCTTAAATTATATATCTAAAAATATTTATTGGAGCTTTGCAACATAAAAAATAAATCAAGAACACCCCCCCCTCCCCCCCCCCCAAAAAAAATCAAACCGAAACCAAGCAAACAAACAAAAAAATCCCAGTAATGTTAGCAGGGATATAAGCTGTGAAAAGCAAGCTAATGATGAAAATCTCGGAAGGCAACCTTGTGATGATGACCAGAAGGGCATAGCAGTACAACTTTTAGCCAGGTAACCTGGCACTCAGTCTGTACAAAACATGCTCCAACCCCTTGAGAAAGTGGGAAGTTAGTGTAAAAGGATATACATTTCTTTGAGTAGTGTTTGTACTAAAACATAGAAGTAACACTGGTTTTGTTTTGGAAATGTCTTCAATGGGTACTAAAGAAAGATAAGAGTAAAATATGGCTGGGCTGACTCATCACAGAATATGCTGAGATAACCTTACCATGTTGAATTTAGGACTAATACCTGTCTAGTTTAGGCTTTATTTATCTTTAATGCTGTGGATGGGGGGGTGTTGGGATTCACTTTGAATAATTTTATAAGTCTGTAGGTGAAAAAATCAGTATTTTTTTCAGCAAACAGTAATGCACTTGCTGCTTACTGGAATGCTTGGATTTTTTTTCCTTTACTAATGGTGGAAGGTTGAAGTAAAATGTTTCTAATGGCCACTTTAAATTACCAGTTGGAATCAAGGTGGGAAAACAAAACCAAAAATTTATGGTTTTGTTTTTAAACTACTTTCAAGTAACTGTCAGCCCAATACTTGCTGCTCTTAATAAAAAAAATTGCAGGTTGTTTTTTTTAGTCAAGATGATTTCTTAAGTCCCGCTGTGGGTGGTCTTTGTATGTTAGCCTTCAAGTAACAAATGGCTTTATCTTCTCTTCTGCTAATAAGGTCAGTAAAGATTTCTGATTTGGATAATAATGACACAGTTATGAATGGATAATAATTTTGGCTGGAAAACAGGTTCACAGTTTTCACCTTTTTAATAGCTGATTAGGCGATAGCTAGCTGGCTGTTAGGAAGTATTTTACAGGAGTAAACAGGCTTTCTGGCTTTAATTAAGACCATATGCGTACAGCAACTGTGATTGTCTGGGAATGCGTATCCCGTATTTTCAGTTAAATAGCTGATAAAATGTTGCAGTTGTGGAAATGACTACCAAGTCCAGTAGGCAGATGTCTTTGAAAGCAGTTTTGGTTTTGCTTTCTATTTCATCATGGAAAGCAACCAAACATTTCTTGAGGTTTGATGGTCTTGTGCTGTAACAAAATAAACACTGAATATTTTTCTGTACCTGATAAGGTTACTGTTTGGACCCAGTATTCAGCAACACTTTTTTAATTAAATCTCAAGTTTACTAAGTGGCAAAACACCTATAAATTCTTGTGTTTTCTATGTGGAAGTGTGGGTTAACTTCTCTGTAAACAGTTGTCTTGCATGTTAAATAATCATGAAAATGTATTGAGCAAGAGAGTTGAAGACGAACATGTTAAATTCTTGATTTGTGTTCTAGTGAAAAGGAGCAGCCAGTATTTACCAGAGAAGTAACTTTTTAATTCTTCTAGAACAAATTAAAACATGTCAACTGAATGGAGGACTCGGATGCTCAACCTGAAGATACTTCTTTGGGAATGTTTGGGTAAAACTGGCCACTAGCACCCTTCCCTCTGGAAAACATCATGTCTATTCATATCACTTCCCAGAGGTTAAATGCAGCCTTTGGAACAGTCACAGGAAATAATACCAGTGTGCTTCTAAACCATGACCCGCCTTTTGGCCAAATATGCCACTTTTCTTGATTACTGGGAGGACCACATATAATTATTCTTGCTGTGCGTGGAGCCGGGAGGTGCCGGGAGATGTCCCAGGGCCCCTGCACTCACTGCCCACTGGCTGATCTTTTTTTTTTTTCTTCTTTTTTTTTTTTTTTTCTGTGCTTCTTCACAAACACCACCTGTGGATTGCTTTCAGCATTTTGGTTCTTTCTGAGGAAAAGCTGAGCCAGATGTTCTGTTGTCCTTCAGCTGAGGATGCGTGACTGAAAGAGATGCTTGCTTGGAAGAGTCCTAAATAATGCGATACTTAAATATCCGGTAGAACTTTTTCAGTCATACTTGAGCTGTTGCTAGCAATGCTGGAAATGTTTTCATGTCTGAAAAATGGAAATGTTGCTGTGCCTTACCAGGTGGTCAGGAACAGGACAATTTTCCTTGCTTTGACTGATAAAGTTAGAAGTCAGGGAGTTTTGTTCCATTTTGTTCAGCGTGTTTGAATATTTTTCCATTTTGAGGCTTTTTTTTTTTGATAAAATAATCTTTGTTATTCAATAAAAATTAACGTGGCTTTGCCATGTGTGCATGTAAATAAGGTGGGTTTGTTTTAATAAGTGGTGGAGGAAACGCAGGCACTTGCAGGATGCATTTCATTGCACTGTTGTAGTTGTCTGCTGTAGGATGACGTGGATCGCGTCCTGGGGACTCCATTAACACTGAAGGAAGCGTGCAGTTTTTCTCTGACCTCCGTGCTTGGCTATGCGCAAAGATAGGTGGAATGGTGTTCAAAATCCTAATTTGACAATTTTTTCGTCAGCTCCATATGCTGTACGTGCCGCACTGGCGTTTGGCTGCACTGAAATGTAACCAGGGATACGGAGTTGCAGAGTCCCACTGTTTATCTTTAGCTCCTCTTCAGAGGAGGAGGAGAAAAAGAGGGAAAACTTGGCAAAAAAATTTCAGGCGGTTGTTGGTGGTGCTCTGCTTCTCTAAGTTTAGCAGCGTTGGGGGTGGTTGTTAAAACGGGCTTTCAGATTTTGAAACCCTCTGTTCTGAGCAGCGTTAGGTAATGTGGTGCTTCAGCATGCTGGAATTCTGTCTATGCTGCAGCTTCCAAAGCCAAAATAAAATACCTGGCTGAATTTAATCAGTAATTTAGTAAAACTGGAAGAGATTTTAAAACTTTCCCTGTTGCTGACAAGAACTGCTTAGTTTGCTCGCCAATAAACTTCAGGCAGCGTGTTGAAATTGCAATTTGTGGAAGTTGCATGTCACGCTGAAGTGACATCGCTTTACTCCACAGAGGCAAACCTGATCTCAGCATCAGCAGGGGCTTGTTGTTTGGCACTGTAGAGAAACTTCTCCTTGCGTCTGTTACGCAGCCAGGAGAACAATGTAGAGGGTTATGGAAAGGCTGCATTATTCCAGGGGCCTTTCGGACAGTTTTCACAGTTTCTATAGGATGTTAACAAATCTCCCATTGCAAAAAGCTGCAACTGAATTTGATAAAATACCACCTCTTCTAATTCCTTCTCTGATGGATTTTGTCAGCTGGCTTCCTGAGTGAGTACCAGCAACATTTTTATATGCTTACCCTTCAGCATTTCCACAAAATCTGTTTTAATTGTCTGTTTCTGAATTAAATAAGTATACTTGCAAGACTGTGATCCCTTGCATAGTTATTTATGAAAAGTCTTTTAGTTCCCTGCTCTTCTCAAGTCTGCAGCATCAAAGGGAAATGAATACACAGTTATGGAAAGGGAAGGGGATTCATCTGGGATGATTGCTAATGCTGGCTGTAGGAGGAAATGGGATGCTGTTGTGGAAGGAAGGGAAGACATCACACATATATGAGTATTTTAAGTGGGATTCTGACTGGATTAATCTCATACTTTTTGATAGTCCACGGTACTGCTAACGGAAAAAAAACCAAAGTCCAAAGTGTGCATCCCATTAAAAGAACGTATATACTTCTCTTTTTAACATTTATATTCAGGAAGCATAAATTTACTGCACTCATAGCAAAATTAAATTTTCATAACTCTTTAGAACTAAGACTGTTTATATTTTTTTTCATAAATTTCATTTGACTTACACTTTCAGTGGTTTGGGTCTTGGCTTCAGGTTGCTCTCATCAGTATAGGGAAAGACGATAGGGATAGAGAAGCCTTCACAGAGCTGTGTGGCCATGCCTGGGATTTTTTGTAATCCTTCTGTGATTTTTTTTTTTTTTTTTTTTTTTTTTGGTAATATTTTGGAATCTTGTCTCATCCCACAGGTATGCGTGGCTTGGCACCTGTGCAGGACTTTGTGTGAGCTTAAGCTCTAGTTCAATGGGAGTCATTTTAATGCAGGTACTTGCTGTGCATTTTGGGTTGTGGAGGTTGAATTTACAGCCAACTTTAAACTTCTGTTCTGAAATTCTGCTTTAGGACTGGATTAAATCATTCTGTAAGCTCAGCTGTATGCTCAATGGTATGATTTTTATGGTGCTGGTTTGTGATACTAAGGATAAAATTCAGCTTGCTGCTGGAGCTTGACACAGTAAGATTCATGATGAAGGTTAGTAAATATTTACAAGACATGTAGCAATTAGTGAGATGCTAATGCTTTTCACCCTTTTTCTGTCATCAATGATTAGTAAGGTGGTGTTTTATTTCTGCTGGCTGGCTATGGTATTCCTTGCTCTACCTCTACTATTAATGTCCCATGAAGTAATTTAAGGGAATGAGGATGTGTAAATAGTAAGGACCTGGAAAAAGAAGATAGGCTGATATTTCTGGGGTAAACAGAAAACTGAGAAAAAAGAGAATAAGGTAGCTAACACAAAACTGGAGGAAAGATGGATGAAAGCTTTTAAAGAACTCAGTGTGAGGTAAGTGTCAGTTTGAAAAAAAATCACCTTTCAGATGTCACACAAGCCCTTTTTAGGTTTTCTTATTTGTCAGTATCATTTTTCAAGATAAAAATACTAAGCTTTAGTTTTCTGCTGCATAAAAGAATTTAAAAGAAGAGGCTTATTGTTCATTCAAGGCTGGCAGATTAATGTTAGAAAATGATTTTTTTTTTTTTAAAGTCATGGGGTTTTTAACCCATTAGTGGTATTTAAGCCGTTGTAAATACTTGTGTATAATTCTTTAAATAATGGAGAGTTCATTGTTACATGTGTATACAGGAGCACAAACTACGTAAATACCTGTTATTCCACTTCAGTAGCAGGGTGCGTTACTGCGGTAGCGGTGTCCAGGCTCGAGGTACCGTACGCTAATCCGGGTCGGAAGGGACCTCCGCGGGTCCCTGCTCAAAGCAGGGCTGAGGACGCCCCGGGCGTTGTCCAGGCAAGTTTTGAGTATCTCCAAGGATGGGGTAATTCCTAATACTTGGGAGGAATTTATCCTGTTGTAACTTGGATCCGTTGCCTCTTGTACTGTTCCTGTGTACCTCCAAAAGTCTCACTCCCATCTTCTCTGTAACCTCCACTTAGGTTGCTCTATCTGCTTAAAATGTTAATCTAAATGTACAAAAGAATTTAAAAAATGCTTCTTTGTCTGATGTTTCCCTCTTCCTCAAGCAGTTATCTGTTCACTTGAATATAATTAATCTGCAAAGAGCTTTTTCTTCCATTATATTTGTAGTGATTTTCAGTTTAAAACCAGTGCTTCATTCTATTCTCCCACTTGCCTTGGTCATATTTTTTCCTGAGGGTAGGAGAATATTGTAGCTGTAGGTTCCTCACTTCACGGAATAATAACAATTTTGTCACGCTCTCATATACTCATCTAAGCCATTTTTTGCTTTAGCATAATCACCTGTTGAAAGTACTACCCTACTGTGCATGTGCAGCTTTTAAAATTTTCTGGAATAAACAAAATCCCACTTTCAACAAAGTCATACTATGTGTCAAAAAACCCCTCAAAAATTAGTAAGTCACGAAAGTGGAAGCTGAGTACATTTGAAAGAGATGCTCCTCTTTTCCAGCACTCTCTTGTTAAGGATTTGACATGCTGGTTCTTGAGACACTGGACCCAAGTTACTAAGCGTTTCAGTAAATACACACTATTAATCCATGAACATTTTTTAATTGTCCAGTGACGTACCCAGAAAAATTACTTGGATAAGGGTGAAGACAAAGGCAGAATCAGCCAAACACGAGCGCTCTTATGCCCATGTGTTGTACAGTGCTGTACGTCGGAGCTATAGGTAACACCCCCCCACGCACACCCCTTTTAATTGGGTTAATTTTCTCACAGGAGAAAAGATGGGAACGTGTGGTCAGCGGCAAAGACTTCTACCGGTTGTAGCAGATGGCGTAATTGTGGTTGTACGTCTTGAACAGGTTGGGGTAGGGACTGGTGTGTTAGTGACCGCTACAGCATAAAGTAAGTAGATAGGAAGCACGCTGCTACAGTGCTTACATCTGCTCGTTCCAGTAAAAGCCAAAACAGGTAGAAAGCGTAGTGTCTCTGGAAAACTAGCAACAGGTAAGCTCAAGAGATGCTGTTAACAAAAATGTTGCATTTGTTCCTATTTCAAATAGGGAATTTGAAAATAAGGGCTTTTTTCTTCAAAACCACACGTAACTCCCCAAAAATGAAGGGGGAGGGAAGCACCATCGTGGCTTTTTTTATCCACTTTGTTTGAAGCCATCCTACAGAGATGCTTAGCTATGGTTGTAGACAAACTGTTTTTTCTGGGTGTGCATTTATGTGAAAGTAATAGTGCTTTCAGCTCGCCTTTTCAAAGAGGGAAAGGGAAATAATGAGATGATGATCTTGTTATTAAATTGTATGTGTTTTTCACTCCTTGACAGACGTGGTCCTAACTACATAGTGGTCTCGCTCCTGAGTAGTTTGCTGCTGTTACACAGTGTATATTCATACTCAGTCTTGAAACAAATTCAAGTTTGTCTGGATTTAAAATTTAGATGAGATCCTTTGCCTTTAAAGTTCAACTTTATCTGCATTAAAACTTGGCAGTTCATAATATCCTGCAGCAATTTTGCATGGCAGTTTGATATATTTTCTCTAAAACACACAGAATCTGAGCCTGTATATTCTCAGTGACTAGTAGTTACGATAATGGCTCTTCAAGAGTGTAGTAGGAATGTGAGCAAACTTTGGGCGCTAGTGCCGCTGCTCTGCTGAAAATTAGGCTGAGTACTTTAATGGTACCAGGTGGTTACGGTCTCCCTCCAGAAATGGCATGATGATCCATAAACAGCTCAGTGTTCCTGAACAAGAAGCTTAAATAATGGGTTACTTTTAAATAAATTGCCATCTGACAACTTTTTACATTTTTTCTGTTAGTTATTTTTTTTTCCCCAAATGTATAATGATTTCAAATAGAATTTGAGATTATAGTGTAAGGTGATGTATGTGTGGACTTCATGTAGAGAAGAAGAAGGTTGGGTTTCAAGAGAACAGCGACACAGACCTTGGTAGTCTGGGGTGCTTTTTCAACCTTCTTCCATTCCGCCTGTTCTTATTTTCTGTGCTAATTACATCTTACGTCGCCAGAAAGTTCTGCAGGGCACAAGAGAAATGTGAATGTCAGGCTGCAGTTTGTATCCTTCGAAATATGCATCTTTACTCCAGTAAACTGGTACTCGTATTTGCAGCTGACATAGGGAAGCGCGTACTGCGCTTCCCTGATTTTCCTGGCCTGTGGAAGCGAAGCGCTGACAGTCCTGGCGCTCAAAGGTGCGGGGAGAGCGGGGGTTAACGATTGCGACAAGGGACAACTCACCCTTGCAAAATGCCCTTCTGAGGTTAGGAAAACAACTGTTAAGACTAAGCAGGGGGTTTTTTGGTGGTGTTAGTGCTGGGGGTTCTTTGTATTTCTTTTTTAAGCTGTTGTGGATAGGATAATCTTTCTCTGCTGCTTGAGTTTAACTTTCCCAGGACATGTAGGATGACAGTATTTTAGATACTACTTGTTGCCCTAACTCCTTATTTTAGCGCAGAGCCTGCAGAGGTGAAATAGTTTAGTGCTTCACACAGCCTCAGGAAGAATGTATATACTTTTTTTTTTTTTTTTTAAATTATTGTCGTAGCTTTTCATCAGAATATCATGAACATTAATTTACAGAAGATTCAAAAAAATTACGGCGTAGATATTCCTGTAGAAAATTTGTACCACATTTAAAAACATCCCTCTGAATCTTGTCTTCAAAGAAAAAAAAAATCTGTAAAATTCCTTTTGTACCTCCCAGTAAAATTCTGACGTAGCCCTTCTTTAGCTTCAGCTTTACCTTTTGCAGTGTCCTTTGGTTTAGTGCCGTAACACCAACTAGTCCATAAGAAGCCAGTTCTTTCCCTTCTTTGAACTGCATCATGACAGCAGGTTGATTCTATTCCATTAATTCTGTCAAATAAACCAATTTGTGTTAATTACCGCTTCGGTTTCTCACATTATTTGCACATATGGCTCTGTCACACTCAACAGCACATTTTCTGATTGTTTGTTTGTAAGTTTGTTTTGGTGACAGTATTTGTGTTTCACTTCAGTGTTTTGCTTTAAGATGAACATATCATTAAGATACAGTCGTCATTCTCATGCAGTGAAATGGCAGGGGAAGGCAGGGCATAGTTCCGCAGTTTATTCAAGAGAAGTAAAAAAAAAAAAAAAAAAAAAAAAATCTCAGAAAGTGGATTAGCCAGTTACTTGGTGCTCTTTGTTATGGCCAAAACTGAAGCATTTGCAGTAAAACTCATGTTCATGGAGGTAGATTATTTTTCCATCTTTGCCAAATGTTGCGAAAGACTGAGTGTTAGTACTAAAATGATCCATGTAGCTAGTTTTTGCCTAATTTGGGGACAAGTCTTCTCTGATTTACCAGCAGTATTTGGTATACTTTTATAATATATTGTGCTGTACGGCTCTGGTATGGATAGCTAGAGGTCTCTTTAATAACTGCAGTTTGGTAGATTTAACAGTTAAAAGATTTGCTTTTGGAGGCAAGAAGTTAATCTTCGACAGTGTATTTTTGATGTGTTACCGAAAATCGTTTCGTACGCTAGCTCTGCTGCTGTTTTCAGTGTTTGTTGTGGGGCTCTCTTCAGTGAAGCTGCTGTCAGCGATAGCCCCATGGAGGCAAAACCAGCAGCTAATCAACGTGTGTTTTATCCGTGGAGTTAAGTGCTAAACTTAAATGGAGAATAGATTTATTTAAAAAAAAAAAAAATCTTTCCATTGAGATGTGACGAGCTGCTGCAGCCTCATCTTCTCAGTTTCCTTGTGTGCGTTTGGTCCCAATTCTGGACATAAGTTTAAACAGGGTTTATGTTAGGTAGAAGAAAGGTTGACGGGTTTTTTTGTGTTGGTTTTTTTTGTTTTCCTTTATGCTTCCTAGGCCTTTGCCTTTAAAATGTGATTCCATGTGGAACAGACTGTTTGTGTTTCTCTTCTGGCCTTTCATCAATGGCATATGCTCTTAAATTACTGTCTCGGAAAAATGTAGGACACCAGGCTATCTACTAGCAGTGCTCCGCATAAAGTTGAGCGTAAAAGCATTTGGAAATCCTCTACTCTGAAGTATTTCAGAAAGGTTGCTTCAAAAGTTCTTGAAACATCTGGGGTCTCTCTTGGCATGGCGACTTGGGATGCGGTCCCGGTAGTTGTACATCCTGGCCTGCCACTGGTAATTGATTAGCTTCTCATTTCCTAAAACAAATGGGATGTTTGGAGTGTGGTTAATATTTATTCCTTACATTGTTGTCCATAAAAAACCCTGTGTTCTTAATGTGCACATACTTTTTATTAAAACGAGGTTACAGCCCTATTCCTTCAAAAAAGGAATCATCGGGTCACTTCCTGGAAGCATATCGAGTCTGACCTCTTACCGTTGTCTTCGTAAATGATCCTGGTTTTCCTTACGATTCATCCTTCTTCTTCCCACTCTCTCTTTGACTTCATGAGCTACCTGTAGAGACAAATGTGCCAAACAGATTGTTAACTGTTGCCGTTGCTTTTACTGGAGTCTATAATGAGGCATCTCATGACGGAAAGGTGGTTGTACATGCTGAAAACCTGATAGATGAACATGTCACCGTTGACATGAAACATTACGGGTGTGCCTGTAGTCATTTCATTCATCACTACAAATGCGATTCTCTTCATCTGCTTGGCATGCATATATATGCAGAATGGCTGAACAGATTTAAGCATGCTTATGTGTCAAACGATGGTCTAGATTGAGCACGGTGGTAGAAACATTTGTTCTTACAAGAGATTGTTGTAAGTTTGGGGACCTCCTCTGTTAGCTCTCCTGCGTGGTGATGATGGTTATTGCTTGAAATGTGATGGGAACCTGTTGGTGTCTGCCTGAGCTGTAAGCATCATTGGTCTTGAACAATCTGTTTCCTTTTTTATTTGGACTCCTTGAATTCTGCAGTTCAATTTTTTTTAAATGTTTAAGCTTCCTGTTACTCTGAACATTTGGACATACACAATGCTGTTCAGAAGTAGTGTGTTTTTAAAAAAAAAAAAAAATCAAATCAACCTGGGATAACCACAATATACTTTTTATCTGTTCTTGTAAGGATGCTCAATACTTTTTAAAGTGTTGGTGTTCAGTTTATATTCTCTATCTATACAGAAGACTTCAAGGAAATGCGTAGGTGTTTCACTGACTGCTGAGCCTGTGGACCTGTGTTTTTTACCAGTACTCCACGCTGTCTTCAAAGATGAATTAAGAAACAGTACAAAATTGCACAAAGTTTTGTTTTGGCTTTTTTCTTTTTTTTTTTTTTTTTTTTAATCCTCTCTCCCAGGCATTTGAGCTCAGAATTTATTTAGAAAAAAGCTTATAACAATGAAACAAACAAAACACTAAAAAAAAAACCCACCAAACAAAAATACTTTTATTTCAGTGCGGTTAGTCACAGAGTGGAAACATTGGTCTGGGTGACAGCTTTCTTAAAGGGAGCCGAGCAGCTTTGCAGCTCCGGCAGAAAAGGCTGTAGTCAGGTCCTCATTTGATCAAAAGGGGAGATGGCACCCAGTTGAGAGGTGCTTATATGGGGATTTGAGCAGAATTACAAATTGCTTTTGTGTGTTACTGCCTCTCTGGCACTTCTTAAACTCTGAAAATACAACCTGAAATTGTCTTGGTAAGAAAGTAAGATTCATCCCTTAAGGATTAATATGCACCTCTCTCAAAATGACTTTCATATTTCATCTAGACATGAAGATTTGTTACAGCAATTATTTTTAAAAAAGACCTGAGAGGAGCTATGCGTTTGTGAAGAAGGATCAGCGCGACGCACGTGTTGCGGCAGATGTGGTGAACGCTGCGAAAGCTGTGAAAGGAGGGGATCTGCAAAGGGCAGGATGGCGCAAGGTCTGTCACAGCAGGGAATTTCAGTTTGGGCAGAGTCCTTCACCTGGGACAGGTGACACCTCTTGAAGCCAAACGTGAGCTTTGGAGGTGCTGGAGTTGTCTTTTGTGCAGGAAGAGCCAGCTCACAGCCTGCCTTCACGCTGCGGGTTTTTGTAGGATGGGCTAAGATGCGCTTCGTACGGACGGGAGCAGTGACGGTGATACAGAGCCCATAAATGACGTCTGCACTTGCCGTTTGAACACCGCTGCGCTCTGCTGTGGTCCCTCACAAAGCCTGCCTCCGGTGCTGTCCTTGCTCGATAGCTGCGTGGCAGCGTAGCGTCAGCTTCGGGAGTGCTGTTCGGCGGTGAGGTACCCAGCGACCTTGTGATGGGTCTTTAGGACACAGTAATTAAATATTTGAACTTCATGTATGGAGTTATTGAGAAAGACAGACTGAGACGCAGTGTTGGAAGTAATAAAATTTACAGTAAAATGGTAGCACCACAGAGCTTCTGTAGTGGCCGCGTTTCATGAAAACACGGCTCTTCTTAGCATAATAGGTTGTAAAAGTGAGCACTGATGATGATGTCAGTGCAGTCACGTTGCGGTAGATAGTTTTTCTTGGACGGCTTTGTATCCTTACTGTGCTTTCACTCAAGTACTTGATAGCATCTGGCAATTATAAGCACGTGCCTGATATGCTGTACAAGACTCACAGAGTCATTCAAACCACAGACGATGGTGGTGAAGTGTTTTTTGCAACTAGACGCTTGGGGAAGGAGTACTGCAGGACACGCTGTCCGGCACATCCTCCCAGTGCTCAGACGGGCTTTGATGTAGGAAGCCGAGAGGGATCCTTAAAGGCGTGATGCTGAATCACAGCTAAGGAGGCACCGAGAACCCAGAAGCGGCAGGCAGTTTGGAAGGGGTGGCTGTGAAATGGTGGCATTCATCAGGGGGTTCAGGGAGGGAGGAGAGAGAAAGAGAGCAAAAACATTGAAATCAGTGAGCTCTACAAGATGGCAAACCACAATAAACTCTGAGAAGTGGGAGACATGACTCAGAGAGTTCTTACAGCTGCAAACCTGAAAGAAAAAGAGGGCTTAAGATGAGGTGGCAGTTTAACAGAATTTTTTATTATGGAGACAAGCACAGACTGTCCCAGTTCAAGTGAAGGATAGAAAAATATAGTAACTCGCTAACTTGCTAAGTTTCTCCAGCACAAGAAGGAAGGAAGGAAGCAAGCCTGCAGAAAGTGTGACCTGGTTTCCAACAGAGATGATTTGAGCCAGGATAAGTGTAAAAGAATATTTTTGCTTCTCTGATATTTTTTTGGTGGTTGTTTTTAATTTTTTAAAACTAATTTTTTACGTTCTGTGACTTGTGCTTGCCAGAACATGCACCTAGCAGTAGCTGTGGGGAATACAAAGAATTGGAGAGTATTGTAGTAATGAAAGGAAGACAAAGGATTTGGTCTGCTGCTCAGCAGGAAGAGGAAGTTACCGACTTCTGACACTAAAATATTTTATTAAAATGGGGGAAGGGAAGCTTGTGTCAGTCTTAGCTAAAGACTTTAATTGAGAGCAGATGGCATATTAAATCACGGGATGCTTAGTGGCTGGTGTGAAACTATACAACTTCAGAGCTGTGAGCTGTTACCTTTGACACCTTGGTAAGAGTAAATAAGCTTCTAAGAAAACCAGAAGAATGAGCGTAATGCTTAGGCTGCCTTATTCGTAATTTCTAGTTTCAGTTTTCAGAAGAGAACATGGAAACATAAGAAATATGGCAAGAGACCAAGGAAACCGATAATATCCAGCAGATTTTTCTTTTCAAAAATAAACTATGTCAAAGAAACTGAACTTATTTCTGTAACTTCGTAACAAGGAAAGGAAAAAGTAGTGGATTACCACAAGTTGAAGCAAAGGTTTTAGGACTGTAAAGTAGACAAATGTGGTCTGCGTATAAACGGCTATAAAGTGGGTGCAGAAGTCTTTGCATAGCGTATCGATAGCTCAGGGCCTTCGAAGGGATGTGGCAGGTAGGACTGTGCAGCCGTCTCTTCTAGGTGTGATCCCGGTCAGTCATTAATGACCGGGATAATGGGATGAGGAATATACTGAATCTGCAGGTGCTGAAATGAAAGACATACTGGGTGTTGCCACTAAAACCAGAGAGGGACTGGATGAGCTAAATGTATATCCTGTGTTTTTCATGTTACTTCATCAGACTATTTCAAGTTTTTGTGGAATATTCCACTGCAAAAACTGAGAAGAATAGACAACTAGTTGTGTTGCTAGTCCATAAAAGTCCTGAGATATTTGTAGTACTTGGATTTGACATGCAGCAGTAAAAAAAAAAAGATATATGCCTGTTTACGCATTCCAACGTGACAGCTGATTTGTAAGAGTGGTGAAGTTGTCCTGCTGCACTCTGTTTTGGAAAGACTTCTTCTGAACTGCTGTGTAAAGCTTTGAGCGCTGGATTTGGATTTGAGAGCTTTCCAAGGAGCAAGGAGAAAGAAATGAGAGTAGAAAAGCTGACCTGCAGTGAAAGGCTGAACAAATTGAGAACTTTTTTTATTTGGGGGGGGGGGCCAGGCGGGACATGGATGACCTGATTTTTTATTTATTTGTTTATCCATCTGTCCCTAGTTTCTGTGACTGATGTGACTGCAACATTTCAATAGTTTGCCAACAGAAATCACAACAGTGCTGGTATTGGCGTACATTTTTTAATATGGAAAAGGTGTGTTGGTGTGGTTAATTCTGCATGTAGTTGATCTGTGTATAGTAATTTCCTTTCTTCCCGCCTCTTCTTGCTATTATATTATTAAACATTACGTATAAATGGCTATGGGATCGCTGTAGTTGACCATGAAGTAAAGGATGAGCGTTTAAAAGCATCACGTTCATTCCTACCACTGGAAGCACCTTGAATCAGCAGGTCAGGCATCCTAAAAGAAATTAATTCAGCTGTCACTTAGCAGTAGCCTTTCTTCCCTCCCTTTTGAGAAAGTACCTTTTCTCTTAGCCATATTAAATGCTTTTTGCGGAATAGCTCGAGGGACTGATGGTAGGGAGGGTGCTCCAATACGTCCTCGTTTTGTGGTGCCCTTCGCACATCCTGCGGTACTTTTGGTGAGTAGCCCCAGTTATTCAGCAGACCACAGGCATTAGAAGATACATCAGCTCCTTTTGATGGTTTCTCGATACAACAGTCAACAGTAATTTGCTGCTGTGCTGTCTACATCTTAAACGCTAGAAAATTATTTAGAGTAAATCCAGTAAAAACTGTAGTGGAATTGGCTGCTGATCTTAGTCAGCAACTGAAGGAATGGTGAGTCTGGGAATCAGGCAATCCTACCTTTCTTAAGCGCCGTGTATGCAATTAAGCAAATTGCAGATGTCTTTATGTATAGTATAGTAGTTCTACCTAGAGTCAGTAATTGAGGAAGTGCCAGAATAATTGGAAAGGATGACAGGAAGGGGTTTTTAACTCTGTTTTAAGCCATGAGGTTCGGAAAGAAGGAGTTGAGGAAGCTGCTGGGACACACACACGCACAAAAAACATTACAAAAGGCTACAATTCAAGATACAGAAATGTCATGCTTGGTTGGTTTTTACCTCCCTGGAACATAGTGGGGTGGTCTGGCAATGTTGCAATGGCCAAGAGAGAGGAAAAGGAGGTTCACCCTCTTAGGTTGAGAAGGAAACAAGCTGTTCTGAGGGTGGAAGGGGCTGATGGTAGAGTCCAGAGACCGGCATGGAGCGAGCAGGCAGAGTGGCAGAGAAACTCAACTGCTTTCAGACGAAAAGAGGAGAAGTTCGAGTTGTAGATGACTCCTTCCTCCCTTTACCCCCTTGATCTGCTGCACTGGGTACCCAGGCTGCTGCAGCCACGCTCCTCTGCTTGCAGCCACATCTTCCCCATCTTCCTACCCACCTCCGGCAAGTGCGCTGCTGCTGCCGCTTCTCCAGCCCCGCACGAAGCCCGTGAGAGTGCTCGCCTGCAGCTGCATCTGGCTCGCCCAGAGTGGCGGCGGCGCAATGCTGAAATGTGGATAAAGACATTAGGACATTCGCGGTTATCTGGTTGTAGTGGCGTTGCGAGGTTTGTTTGTACCTTTAGATTATCTGCTCTCTATCTTGATAAATAGCGTTCAGTGTGTTTGTTCAGCTGCAGGAATTTGTTAATCTTTCGTTCCTTCGGTTTTCTTCCAGAAATAGGGAGAAATAATCTCAGCGTGGAGAAGTTTAGCAAAGATTTGATTGCGAGAGCTTTCGTTGCCTTTTTTTTTTTTTTTTTTTTCCTTTTTTTTCCCCTGGGAGAATAGGTTCGTAGTGGTAGCTGGAAGAGCAGAGAACTGAATGTGCAGGATTAAGCTTGAGGCCCCGGCTTCCTGTATAAGGGGAGAGGAGCTCACGAAGCCGAGACGCCGGCCAAGAGGAAAAAGGGTAACGGGCAAACGTGGGCTGTGCGGCTTGCTCGCTGCGTGCCGGCTGCTGCGGGGTGGCCTCCCTGCTGCGGGACAGCGGTGACGTTTGGGGCGGTCGCTGGCTGCGCGCAGCTGCCCCTCCGCTGGGCTGAGCGCAGGAGCCAGACGAGGGCAGCTCGGCAGCTTGGCACTTTCTCCTGGTTTTAACAGTTCGGAAAGCAATAGGGTTTTATTTCTGGGAGGGTTGAGGTAAAAGAGCTCCTCATATGAATTTTATTATTTAAGACTAAAGCAAATGTTGAGAAGTAGGAAAATAGAAGTTCTCGGAAAAAATAACGCAAGGAATTCACCGCTCTGTCGTTGAAGAGCCGCAGGTTTGTAGGAGGTTGTCTCTTGAACACCGCAAAGCCAAGCGACTCGGGAGTGCCGATTCCAAAACCTTGCTGGGACCTCACTTCCCTTTGAAAGCTCAGTTAGAAATGTGTTTTTGCCAGGGTTTACAGCTTGCTTCCACAATCTCTGATCTGGGAACTGGTGATCAAAAAACATTTACAAGCTAGTTCTCTGCAAACTAGGCACTAGAGAGTCTCCGTTTCCCACGTCTTGCAGCTTAGATATGTCTTTTTGTAGGGAGTGTGAAGAGCCACGTGAAGATCCAACCCAGAATTAGATCTTGGAGTGCTAATAAATTAATAATAATTTAAAAAGCATTTGTAGTACATCAGGTAAAGGATAAAACTTTCCTTTTCCTACTCTCTTGCTGTGATACTGAGCAGAGTATCCCAGCTCTTGTGGAACGCTGCGCCTTAAAGAAGAGAAATTAAAAGATCTCTTTAAAGGATAATTGAGCTGAAAGTTGACTTAAACCTGTAGTTGCAGCCATACAGTCGAGTCCATAAAAATTTCTTCCAGTCCCCTTAATAAAAATGACTCTCTTGCCCTTGATAGCCCTCCCCCATTCTACTAGTCCTTCCAGCAGAGGCAACGCACAGAAATGAAAACAAAGTTTGTGTTTGTTGTATTTGTCCTTTATTCTGCAGACTGTAGTGCGTGTGCTCCTTTCTCAAAGGACACCTTGTCCAGTTCCTTAAGTGTCGTTAACTTGCTGCTGCCTTCCTGGAAAAGATACTTGAAGGCTCCAGGGAATTGAACTCGGCGATACTGCCTTCTAACGCAGCCTTGCCGGATGCGAACGCTTAAAAATACTTCTATGGTAGCAGTATAATTGGACTCTTGCTTTCTGATTTCTGAAACATCTGGGTTCATATTCCGCAGTTTGTTTATTTTTACACAAGCCGAAGCAGGAATAAGAAGCCCGCGGCCGTAGTGGAGCCGTCAGACTGCAGAGTCAAGGCTCAAACAAGCAGCACAAGATCGATGCGGCTGCTGTTCTTAGAAGGACTCTTCTCTTCCTAGAAGTTTTCATCCTTTTAACAGACAGTTATTTTGCTCCCTCTGCTCTCCTACATAATTTTTGCTTCTGTAAATGGTTTTCCTTGTTGGATTTGCTTTTATTTACATAATCTACTAGTAATGTGGACTGTAGATGCCTACTCGAAATCAGGATTCTCTTGTCTCCTTCATGTAAACAAACTGGTTTTCATGAATGGCTGAGAAAATCTATTCCACTTCAGATTATAACACTGAGTTATGGACCAAAATGTGTTATACTCCTTATTGTGGATACGGTAAGTGATTATCTTTTTTGATGGCAGTTATAAAGCTATGCGCTATTGGCTTAGAATTGGGCTGATAAATGGTGAAATATTGTTACAGCTTAATTATGGAAAACGGGAGCTTATGGTTTACCCTTACTTAAATGTGGACATGAATCTTTTCAAAGTAATAGGGCAAATACATTACTGTTTCTGGAGGCTTAAAAAGAAGATTTGTTCTCTAATATTAAATTTTTAATGTATTATTCATGAGAAACGTGAAGCTGAAAGCTTTTCTCTCCCCTCAGTAGAAATGAACTTGAAGAATACATTATCTGTATAGGAAAAAAAAAAAAAAAGTAAAGGACTCTAACTCTTGCTAATACGGGAGTGGTGCATGCAAGTACTATTGGAATTTCCTCAGGGAAAAGGAACCAGAATTTTGTTGAAAATAAGCCGATAGGATCATTGAGTAATTCGTACAATATTACTTGAATGCAATTCCAAAAAAAAAAAAAAAAAAAAAAGTCAGGGTAAGTCTAGTTAGAATATGCTTTTTAGAGTGACAGAGTGACTGTTTACTGAAGTTTCTTTAAAGTCCATGTCTAAGAATTATTACCTCTCTGGTTTGGATACAGGGCTGGGCTGCATATTTTTGTTGCTTGTACTGCTTTCAAGCTAGCTTTTCCAGATGTGTGCATATGCATGTAATGTATTCATGCTTATATATATGCTGTTGGTTTATTAAGACAGACAAAATGTGTGTGAGCTTTTGTATCTATGCCATGGAAATGGAATTTGGAAAAAAAACATTTAAAGCTATTTAGCATTATGTAATATGATAAATTCTTCCAATATGAAATATGTTAAACCTGGTGCATACTTATGTTTGTGATTATATTTTCTGCTGTCCTGTCGCTATAAACAAGACGTATAAGCCAAGTGACATCATCTTGAGTGATCTTCTTCATTTGTACTTTTCAATGTACATTCTTATTCCTACATCATGCTTGGTTTAGTTTCCCGAAACGACTCAAGGAAAAGAGATACCAAGTTGCATGTTCAGATGAGCTCTCAAGATATGTTTTTCCATTGCCTTCCTCAAATCTGACTCAACAATTAGTTTATTAATAGGAAAAATATCTGTAATTAGTAATAACCGAACACCAAACACTACAATTATATTTTGTGGAAGGCATAACTTAAATTGTTACTTAAATGTTAAGGACGTCTTCTAGCAGCATTTCCTATGTATGGTTAATGTCGCTTCTGGAATATGTTGGATAAAACAGGGTGTGATACCACTGCAGGAATTCATGCTACCTGTGATACGGGAATAAAATTAGGATGTTACAAGCTAAGTGCTCCTCTAGACCTTAATATTAAATCATATGAGCACTTCTCAATTTTTAATATATATTCAGCCCCAAGCTCCTAGTGAAAGGCTGCGTGTGTGCCTTACCTAAGAATGAAAATGAAGCAGGAAATATTTTGAAGGTGCTTTTTACCCTGGGTTTAAAAAGTTGTTCTATAGACAAGGAACCATGGCATAAAACGTATGAAGCCACTTGTCCAAAAAAACGGAAATTTGGAGTGGAGCAGAGAAGTGAATGTAGTTCTCTTTAGGCTTTTAACTGGTTGTCTTAATTGGTGGGCTTGACCTTTTTCTCTTTGCAGTACCTATATCCTATTAAGTAGTACAGTATTGTCTTTTGTCACTTGATCCGGAGTTTTAAGGAAACCTCAGTTCGATGTCCCCAGTTGTTACTTGGAGCAGTTAGTACCTTCTGGCATTACTTGGATTTTTGTATTGTCTTTCCTTTTAATGGAAGTATCCAAAACTTGCGGTTGCAAGAGAAACTACGTATTTCTAGCTCTTTTTTTTTACATATTCACTTCCAGCCACATTCCTTAATGTTTGCTGTGATTTTTTCCAATGACATAAAACACAAACAGATACAGATGTTTGTACCATAAGCAAAAGAGAGGAGGCATGTCGCAGATTCGTAGAACTTGCATTTTTTTTAACGTTATTCATGAAGATACACCAATCTTTGGGATTGAACAGGAGACTTAAGATAGTGGTGGGAAATGTAAAATCTGTGGCCAGAAAGCAGGCACAAACATTACACAAGTGTTGTAATTACCTCACGTTGTTATCGGATGGTGGTGAAGCGTGTTTTAACGTGTGGCTTGTCAAAGGTATTTGGAAATTGAGCTCGTCCTTCATTAAAGGAGGGGATGAAATAGCCTCTTCAATGCTTGGGCTCACCTATAAATGTGCGCTAGCTGATTAATCTTTGAAAAATTGAGTTTTCTCAAATGAGGGAAAAAAACCCCCAAGTTTGGTGGATAATGTGCTTGCTTAAGTACTGCATAACTCGGTGTCCAAAGCATCCTCTGTATGAAAAAATTTTCCACTTTCACCCTTGGCAAAAGGAGGGAAGAAAAGTGGAGAAAAAATTGCTGTGAAAGTCCATCCAGAAGCTTTGCCCTGTTTGCGTAAGCTCTTTCCCTTGCGAATTGTGTTGTGGTCTTTGAGCTGGTACACATAATATTTTGGGCAAATAATGTTCCATAAAATGTTCTGTCATCAGATTTTCTGTATTGTGGCATTTTTCCTCCAACACACCGTGGGGAACTCGCTGGAGTCCCCAGGAATCCTGAAAGCTGGGGTACGCTCAGCAGCAAATTGTGGGTGCAGGAGCCTGCACTTGATGTCCAGTGTTCCTGATTCAGCCTTGTTGAGGAACCTCGCGTTAAGCCCTAGTCCCGTGTTTTGTTTTATTTTTCATCGGAACAACGTTTTCCGTTTGTATTTTGGATATGCAGATTAACACTTTGGAGCGGTTAGGAAATAGTTGCATTGATATGGGTAGAGGAGCAGAAGGATTAAATGAAGGGGTTATTTTGCAGCATTTTTAGGATGAGCAGCTTGATGGATTGTTTCTGGTCTTGGCCAACTCCACTGACTTACAGGAAAGACTGTAGAAGTGTTGTGGGGGATGGTGATCTTTCCCCTAACTGTAAGTGTTTGCAATATAAACAGCTGAGCAATTTATCAGCAGCTCTCAGTGGAGGGAAACAAAAAAAAATTGGCATTTTTAGGGTGGGTTCTAGCGTAGACAAATCAGATTAATTCTGCCCTTCAAGTTCTTATCAGCTTGGCTTTGTGAACGCTGCCTATGGTCAGCTGGGCTGATGACTGAGCTACCAGGAGGCTAAGGAGAATATCCATGGACGTGACTTTGGAGCTATAGTGGTAGAATTAAAAAAAAAAAAAATTTCTGTTCAATGTGGAGATGTGTTACCACCCAGAAACTTCTCACCACTAGCTTTCTGGATCTTTTAAGGAGGTTTTTGGCAGCGTGTGTCTTAAACACACCGGACTTGACTTTGTTTATTTTGTAGGGCTGGATTTCCTTGCTTGCGTTGGGACTGTGGGAAGGGACTCGTGCCTTCCTTCGTGCACACGTTTTACTGGAGTAGAGTTCTTCAGCAGAAAGGAGAATGTCTCCACAGCATTACAAGAGTTAGTTCCAGATTGCTACTGTTGATCTTTGTTAAATTTTGGTCTGGGAAAAGCACGTTTGGTCATGTGTTTCTCTTGTCACGTTTTCCTGTGTCCCCAAGAAAAACAGAATCCTGCAAGAACGGCAGTAACGAAGCAAGCCCGTGTGCAGCTATTTGTCCTTCTCGGGTTGGTTACGTAGGAGCGGGAGAGATGCCAGATACTTATCTTGTTTCGCAGCAGGCATGCGATCGCATACAATGCTTTTTTGCTTTAGTTCTGTGTAGGTTCGGGAGATTAATTCAAATGCAGAAGTCCGGTTAGGTTTTAGTAATTCATTGAATGTGCAGAGCTGGGCAGAGGCAGCTAAGTGGGCAGGGAGAGGCTCTGCCCGAACTGATAGCACTCAGCCAGTAGCCAGAAGAAAAGCTTTTAAAATTGCTCATGCTGTGTTAAGAGTACAGGACATAATACTTACAATTCGGGCCAAAAGGGATTTTTAAAGCTATGAGGACAAACAACACACACAGCTGTGGCAGGTGTGACCGTCCTAGGCAACGCTTTTCTCAAGGCAAGTTTTGCTGCGCGCAGCCGGGTATCCCGGAGGCACCCGTACGCTTTTCGGTTGGAAACTGCTGTTGCTGCCCCCCTTCCGTCTCGGTCTGAGTTACGACCCGCGCCGCAGGGGGTTTGGTGGGTGAACACCTGCTCGCAGAGCCGCCGCAGGCATCTTCGCTGCGAACCGGCAGAGCCCGAGTCAGGGCTGCGCAGCCGGCCTGACATAACTGGAGAGGAGCGATGCTGAGTGGCGGTGCCGCTGGCGTTCTGGCTGGAGCTTGTTGGTTTGGGGAGAGGACAAGGGGCAAATCCTAGAGGTGGCCTTCTAAGTGCTTGAGTGTAGATGGAGCTATAGACTTCATAGGATTTAACATTCATGGGTCCATACGCCTGGGATTTTCCATCTAAGCTAAGTGCAGTAAATGCACCGGGTCCGTCATCTGGTTTGGGCTCCTTGCATGAGCTCACCAGCCGCTTCGCTCCCTTGAGCCTCACCGGGACCTCTGCTGTTAGACGCGCTGGTAATAAGGCAGGGGTCCTTCCTCCCTGCGCGACGAAGAGAGTGCTCTGCAAGACCGGGCTTCCCTTAGCACCAAGAACAACAGGACAGTAAGATCTGTTTAATGTAAATGGTTGTCCTGGTTTGGGCTGGGATAGAGTTAATTTTCTTCCTAGCAGCAGGCATAGTGCTGTGGTTTGCATTTAGTAGGAGAAGAATGTTGATAACATGCTGATGTTTTTAGTTGTTGCTCAGTACTGCTTATGCCAGTCAAGGACTTTTCAGCTTCCCATGCTCTGCCAGGCGCACAAGAAACTGGGAGGGGGCACAGCCAGAATAGTTGATCCAAACTGGCCCAAGGGCTATTCCATACCATATGGCGTCATGCTCAGTATAGAAACTGGGGGGGGTTGGCTGGGGAGCAGCGATCGCTGCTCGGGAACTGGCTGGGTATCGGTCGGCGGGTGGTGAGCAATTGCATTGTGCATCACTTGCTTTGTATATCATTATTATTATTATTATCATTATTATACTGTTACTATTAGCATTACTATTTTACTTTATTTCAGTTATTAAACTGTTCTTATCTCAACCCAGGAGTGTTTCTCACTCTTACTCCTCCGAATCTCTCCCCCATCCCACCGGGGTAGGGGCAGTGAGCGAGCGGCTGCGTGGTGCTGAGCTGCTGCCTGGGGCTGAACCAGGACAATGGTAAAAGTCTGGTTCTTTTATCCCAAGAAAGAAGAGGATGCAAAGCGGTGGGCATAGTATTGTGTCATTATGTACTAAATAAAGTGCTCACCCTTGCCCCTGCATCAGTGACGAAGGGAAACAGCTTTTTTTTTGCCAGATTGGGCAGAGCCCAGCTGATTTGGAAGCGTTCTGCAGAAACAGCTTGGGCAAGAATGTAGGTTGAGAGAGGCTGGGACCCGGGCAAGCTGTAAAATTAGAGTAATTCCTGTTGCGTCATGCCTTGGTCATCTCTTAAAATTAGCATGAAGGCACATCCTGAAGAAGTAAGCTAGGAAGGAGTTTTAATTTTGTTAATGGGTGCCGGTGCTACTTTTACCTTCTCTTATTCTACCATAAGATCAATATCTGGCCTTTGGTTGGGGATAACAGGAGTGAGTTTTGTAGAATGTATCCACACAATTACAAACGTTACCGGTTTTGCTCCAGTAAACAACAAAAAGGTAGCCTACTGCTTTGGTTTTTGCATGTTTTGGAGTTTGGTGGGGTTTTTTGGGTTTTTTTTTCCTAGTAGAATTAAGGAAACCGTTTGTTTTTAACTTCTCCAAACTTGTAGTCCTGAAGACACTGGTTATTGAACACGGTCAGCTACTGTACAGCAGTCAGTTACTCTGCTTTCTTATGACTTGCATGTGAAGTAGCAAGTGGCTAGCTTTCTGCTTTGCAGGCTTGTTAGGAATTAAAGCATAGGTATTAAATTGTGTGCATCCCTTTTAGTAGAAAGCTTAGGATATTTCAAATAGGCCAAAAGTAGTTGACGTTCTGGGTATTTGGAGAAACAATTAGACGTGCCTGCCTCTGTTCCAACCTGCAGCTGAACTGTCAGCTTGGTAGAGGCATCTAAGTACTTGTTTAAGGCACCAAAACGCTTTTCAAAAAATCCCCTCCTGTTAAGCTTACTGGAATAAGAAAAAATGACTTATTTTTGTTTTTTATTATCTGAATTTCTAAACAGGCAATAAAATGCGGCTTTGTTCTGGAAAGGAATTGCTGGAAGTTGGACAAGTTTCGCTGCTTTTTCTGTCAAAACTGTAGGAACTTTATCATACAGAGCTTGCCGTTTCCTGTATCTTTTGTTTCAGTCTTAATCTAGTTTTAGCTTTCTGAATATCATATTTCCAGGTGAGAATGTGCTGCTTTTAATGGTCGTGGAATGCTGAATGGGTAAAATAACCTTCAGTCCACAGTACAAGGTCAGAAGAGCTAGGAATGAGTATGTCCCAACTTATTCCAAGGGCTCAGTTGAAAATACACTTCATATTAAGCAGTACCTGCAGTCTGTACTGTTACAGTGGTTGCTGGCATTGGTTGAATTACCTTGCAGATGGTTGATAGTTATCATTTCAGGCTTTTTAGTTCTTAGTGTGAAATATTACTTTTTTTTTTTTTTAAACGTAAATTATGGACTTGCTAAATGAGGTAAGTTGAACATTTTCCTAAAGCTGATTTTGATATTTAGTTCAGCTTTGCGTTTTGGTACAACATACATACCCAGCCAGTAAGGAAATAAAAAAATCTCTGTATCAGACTCCTAAACATTTTTAAATAACGTCAGATGTATACTGGTTTTGCCTGTTCCTTCCTCTGCCGTCAGCTGGGGGTTTTTTGGTAGTTGTTCAGGACTCAAATAGACATTTAGATGTTTTAAACTTAATATGACTACATCACGCTTGTCTTTCAGAAATGATAGCGTGTATGCTACTGGCCTTTTTAAATACACCCCAGGGAAGAGGAGTTTGAAAGCCAAGGAGAGAGGGCTCATGTTTCACCAGGGCAATGCTACGTATTTTAGCAAATTATTAATGAGAATTTGCAATACGCTTTTGTGGGTTTTTTTAACTTAGCTATTTACTTAGGAGTATAACAATAGATGCTCTGTTACAGAGAGGTGAACTACAGCTTAAAATTTTCGTCAGAGGTAACAGGCAGTGCTGCTGTTCTGCAGGTGACGCTTCCATGGGACTGAAAAACCACAGTGGTTGATGTTGTAATTACTTTAGGTTTAATATAGTTACTGAATATGCGTAGATCTTACTGAAAACTTAAATTCATCAAAATGCTTTCTAGCTTAACTGGTGAGGGCGGATGCAACAGCTTGAAGAAGAAAAGCAGCAAATAAGATTGCAAACATTTTTTTCTCTGTAATATGCACTTGTATTGCACGTTCATAAATATTGCAAGTATTTAAAAAAAATTAATATATGAAGGGTAATTTAAGGTTGGGTAAAACCTACTCCATGGAAGCTAAAGCTGGAGGAGAAATTACTTTGGCAACAATTCCTCCAAGCTGGATTCTGTGCCAGCAGATAGACTCAAATGTCTTACGGACTGCTCCTTGAGAAATCCCTGCAGCTAAACATGCAACAATTAAGTTTATAATCAAAATCTGATGTTTTAATTTTACTCCTAGAAGCACTGGATTCAAATAACCTGCTAAAGTGATACTAGCTGTATGCTGGCTGTAGCTTGATTACAAGAGTGGTTTTAGGGTTTGGATCATATTAATAACCGAAGCACCGGTCATACAGTGATTTAGAGAAAGTTCCTTCTTCCAAATGAGTGGGGCTCTTCTTGCTTCTGGTGTGTCTGGGTTTCATAATACAGAGAAATAATCGTGGGGGCTGGAGGGAGAATGGGGAAAATCAGGAATTGGTCCAAATAACTTCATCTCTGTTAAAGTCAATGTCTTTTTGAAGTTACACAACTTCTATTTTGCTTTTCCAAAGAAAGAAGGTAGATCTTTCATAAATAGTCATGCATGTTCCTTACTCCATTAAGACAGAGTCTTTTCCAGAAATTACGTGATGAAAATGGCTTTGGTTCTGTAAAACGCGTTACCATAAGCAGCATCGTTTGAAATGTGTACTTCCTTGCAGAGTGGATGTTGTAGGAGAACTGCACTCAGTATCCACAAAGTCACAATGGATTGGGAGAAGCAAGTGGTAATTGGAAATAAGCCTCAAAGGAGCTACCAAAAAAAGAAAAAAAAAAAAAGGCATCCTAGTTTGATTTTTACTATTAGGGATGTATCTTTTGGGGAGCAGACTTTGAATGAGTGATTTCCCTGGCAGGAATGAGAATTGTAGCCTCTCCCAAAATATCCCCAGGGAGTGAACGAAAAATTCATAAGGTGAAATGGAGAAACAAAACTGCCTTGCAAGGGAGCACCCTTTAACAGCATTTTTGTGAGATGAAGCCATTAGAGAAGAGCTGTTCCTAGGAAAGAAATGAGAAAGCTTGCAAAAATAGACTAATACTTTAGATTTGATGTCTTACTGAAGTATTTGCTGCAAAAAGTACAGTTTGGAATGTTACTGTCTCTATGGGAGCATCTTACAGCTATATTTAGGAAAAGTAAATTAAGCTTAGCAAGATGAGCAAGGTTTTGGTAAGGCTTTGGTTGGAGGTGTAGTAGTAGTATTGAGGGGAAGGAGTAGAAGAATTCCTTCTGCGTTTGGCTTTGGTGAATCACTTGCCTGATACTTTTCAAGTCAAAAAAAAAAAAAAAGTGCCAAAACCTGTCACCTGTGTTTGAGTCAACCTGTTTGCAGCAGGAAGCAGAAAGAAACCCAGCTTAATTTTTGGAGCCAAACCTCAGGTTGTGAATTTGGTCACTGGGGGGGAACCCAAACATCTATTTATTAAGCTGAACAACCTTGATAAGGAAACGAGCCGATCATAGGTGTGGTGCCCGGCAATATTCTTTGGGTTTGGATCACGCTTTGACCTGAAACATGAATTGATTGGATAGCACGTGTGCGGCAGGTGGATGGCTTGGGGTTTTACACACCGCGCCGCGCCCGTGGAGCACAGGAAAAGGGGCTTTTACAGCTCTTCGGTAACTTCATACTGATTTCATGGCATAACTTCTTCAGGAAAATGCAGCCTGGGGTTGCAGAGGCCGTGTGTGTGTCTGTGCCACGTGCGAGTATCTGTCCGTCTGTCTGTCTGTCCAGTCATACCATGCGTAATAAGAAGACACGCTCTGCAAAAGTGCTTTTCTTTAGCTTGTTTTGCACGCTTTTTTGTTTAATCAGCATCGGTTCAAAGACTGTTGAGGGGGTTTTTTTTATTATTATTATACCAGCTTTGAATTAAATTAATGTTTGGGGAAAACTGTTAACTGCTTTGGTTGTGTGATGCCTTCGGGTGCCCGGCTGTTGCTCGCTTGTATCCGCTTTTCCCGTGTTTTAGCTGCTTGGCATTCGGCGAGTTGTTCTTTTCTGCCTTTCCCACCACGTTACATGTAAGCACAATCCAAGGCAGAGCAGATCGGATGCTGTACATATTTTTTGCTCTATAAACACATGCTTGTTTACATTTACTTCCTTGCCGTTTTGACTCTAATCCTCTTCCTATCGGCCGTGACTAACAAACTCTGAGATGCTGCCATTTTGACCCCGTGTGCTGCTCATGTTTCCATTTGTTTGTTTCTCCTTTGCCTTCCCTCCCAAGTATTTAACAAATGATTATTAAATATCTTCCAGGATTTAAGAGGCCAACCTGGGAGCAATTCAAGAGAGTCGAGATACACGACCATGTGTTCTGGTTACTAATTCTCTTTGTTACTTTATGGTTGAAGAGAAACTTCAGTGCTGAGTCCTTGTTCCTCAGTGCTGCACATCAAATGGAAATAAAGCAAATCCCCTTTTTTGCAAATAGGTCTTTTTTGCGGTACAAAATTCAGTTCTGATCGACTGTTGCAGCTTGATTCTAAGCTGCTGCTAATATTTGGCAAAACTTTCTTAAAATAAACCCTCTGACATATGTGCAATTGCTGCTCACTTACAGCAATAGCACCCTGCAGAAGCTCAGCATTGCAGATTTTGCATCTTTAAACGTCCAGGTCTTTGCTGATCCAGCTTTGCAAAACCGTGACGTTACACCAACATTGCAAATGCATCGAATTCTTTCTATCGGCAAAAAAGGCCGGTTTGGATTCAGAGGCCACATCTGCTGGTGAACTTTGTGCAGTCTGCTTTTTTTTTTTTTTATTTTTTCTCTTTTACTAGAAGAAAGGTTTGTTTGTTGGCCGCCCGCTCGGGGCGGGACAGGAATGTAATGCATGCACAGACTGCGCAGTATTTCCTGTTCAACTGCCGCGCTCCAAACCTCGGCGCTGGGAAAATCTCCAGATTGAGCAGCTCGGTCCTTGCTCAAATGACGGAGAAATGCTGCGGCTTCTGAAATGCTTCAGCTTCTGAAATGCTTAGATTTTAATTTTTTTTTTTTTACAGAAATATTTTTTTTAAAGTGCATCTTCATGGTGTGCTACTACTTTAAATGTATCAGGTTCTATGGATATTGCTTCTACGCTATTTATAGGTTACTGTGGCGAGAGAAAGCATTAAACTTAGTGAAGCACTATAGGTATAGAGAGATGGCTCCATAATGTCACTGCAAAAAGTTATGTTTATTTTGTACCATAAGACATCTCCATAACGTTGCCTGCGTAGTTCAGTTAGCTTTGTTTTCCGTTCAGATAGCTTTGTTTTCCATCCAGTTAAAAAAGGTAGTAATCTTTTGGCACTGGAGCTATTTTTGCATTATTTGCTGTATTTTGTTTTGCCCTTAAACTGTTTTGAAGCATCGCTTTTGCATTGCACTTCAGAAGTGAAATATTTTGTTTTAGCAGAAGGAAAAAACTTTGATCACATCTGCCAACGAATACTAAACTCCAGTGCTGCAACCTTGCTTTGTGTGTAGTGTGAAAGAGAGATGACAGGTTTTATTTCTTTTAATTTTGTATCTTTTTTTTTTTTTTTCCCCCAAGTGGTTCTGGTCCTTTATACATGTGGCAGCTTTGTTACCGTTTCAGACTACCAGCTGAGGGAAGAGTGACTTCGTGGGGTGTGGCTAGTTAGTTATTTTATATCTAATTTTTTTTTTTTTTTTTTTTAGCAGATGTATGTTTTTAGAATTTATATCCATAGGCTCCTCTGGAATGTATGAAGTGATGTGGCTCTTCTCAAAAAAAAAAAAAAAAAAAAAAAAGGCAAATACTTAGGAAGAGCTTCAGCTGTGAACTGCATGTATGTGCATATACGCGTGCGTGTATGTGCATATACGCATGCATATGTGCATGTACACATAAAAAAAATGTTGTATGTCCTTGTAGCGCCTTTTTTTTAGCGTGTTCAGCAGCTACTTAGTCCTGTGCGGAAAGGAAGCGAGCGTGCACAGGTCAGCCTTGAAGACCCCCGTACGGGCCCTTGGTCCTTGAAGCTCTCTCGCAGGACACTACGCGATGACCGGGCGGATGGACGCCAGCGCCGCAGAGGTGGCGAGCGCGGCTCGGGCTCTTCTCTGTCTCGGAGGAGAATCCAGAGAGGGCTGGGGGGGCACGTTCGGCTCCTGCTTAAACACTGTCCAGCTGTTTACGGAGAAGGCAGAGGTACAGCAGCTGCCTGGCTCATCTTGCTGGAGGAATTACGGGACTGCCGCTGGAGGTGGACGTGTCCCAACTTCTCTCTTGTATTCTCATCCATCTTCTGTCCCTGGCTGTTCCAGTGGCAACCGATACAGGCACAAAAATGAAAATGCTAAGTGTTAATTAGTTCATTCCTGGATCACAAGGAGACCAACTTTTCAGTCCTTTGGCGGACAGCACATCTACACGTGCTGCTTCTCGAAATTGGAGGTGGTCTCAGTTGTAGCCCTGTTAGCTTGTCAAGCACTGGGGCAGGGAAGGAGGCGGCCAAAATCTGCGCTGTTTAATTTGAAGGTATTTCACTCAGAACATAGTTCAGCCAGTTAATTAGGTTGTTAAAATAGTTTTTGACTTTTCAGCTTCATGATGAAATATGGGTGCCCCTGAAGCAGTGGATCTGCCTTCAGTCTTCGAGCTGAATGAATGCAAGGAGTTGGGCTCCGACAGATGCGTTCCTTTTAACACAGTATTTCCTTGCAGCACTGCAGGACAGCACAGGTGCTTAAACCACGGCTTATGAGAGAAGCTGACACGTATAATATGAAGGTTATACCATCATATACATGGATGTCCAACCAAACCTCAGTGTGCAGACTGGAGTGTACCAACTGCTTTATGGGTTTGGAATTTGCCTTGGGATCCATCAGGTTTTTGTGCTGTTTTGAGCCTTTTTTATGGTTTCTTATCCCTCCTTGTCAGTTAACAGGCTTCTGTGTATGGTTGCTGTTTTAAGTTACTAGCTATATCTCATGATGCATCACAGCCCTGTACAGAGCAGTGCTGAGTTCTCAGTCGGGTATTTAAAAAGGGACTTCAGAATTTCACTACTTTTGATCCTTAGATCCTTTAAGCCACCCAGATTTGAGGACTGTAATAAATAATTTAGGTAGGGCAAAAGAAGTTTTTTGCTTGAAGCTGCTGCAACAAAAATGTTTCCAAAGTTTTGTTTGGTTAGGTAGAGGTCTTTTTTCTTCGTACAGCATTAACTGTCTTGAATTAATATTTGTCCCACTGATTTTTCTCCTTTTGTCCTCTGTACTATGTGAAAATGTATTTTTATAGAACTTCCACAGGTCTGGAAAGCAAACTGTGGTGTTCTGATATCCACTAGGTAACTTCTCTTTGAATGAGATAAGCTGTTCTTGCATAACCATTTGATCTTAGCGTACAGGTGCAGTTCTGAGCTTGTTTTCCAAAACGTGGAATGGGTTAATAAGAGTAATGTTCAATTTTTCTTAAAATTCGTAAAAGTTCATAAATCTTGCTGACCTTTTTTGCAGATCCAAGTGCAGTGACCTACTTTAAATAGATAAAAGTCAGATAAAGAAGAGATTATCTCAAAAGTAAAAATAAGCTACTTGGTTATTTTTCCTCCATGTCCCCACCTGTGTTAAGTGTTTAAGCTTTTATTTCTTGGCCCCTAGCCATGCGATCAGCTCCATCCAGAGCAGAGTACTAATGCAGTGTATGGGAAAGGGTTTGGCGGGGGTGTAGTCAAATGTTTTGGAAAGATTTTTCTTTCACTAAACTAGTCTGGGATCCCTCCCTTCAAAGAAATAATTTCAATGGAAAAACCAAGACCTTAAGTTTATTTAATTATGGTTTGGGGGGGTGGGGGGAGAGGTTGCCAGCTTCAGCTGAAATGAAGGTAATTCTGGGATATATCATGCCGAATATAAACCGAGCAATTTGGTTGGGTTTTGCATGTTTGAAGGTTAAACCAGTTGCGGGTGGTTGTTCCGGGTATGTGACAGTGCTGTTATTGCTTTATTTTCTGCAAAGCCCATGTGGAAGGTTAAACCTTTCAACGATAAACTGCAAGTGGCATTTAAAACCAAAGTAACTTGGGCAGCACGTGTAGATTTGATATCGAGTATTCTAAAATAATTTCTCTCCTGGTCAATACATCACAAAAATAGGAGTTGTATAAGCAAAGTTGCTGGTTTTCTGCTACTTAACTGTTTCTAGCTTGAGTCATGCAGGATATAAAATTGTATTTTTCTAATAAGATCACATGCAGCCTTTTAGGAAGATTGAGAAGTTACGCATCTCTAATCACGTATAAATTTCGTAACTGCTTCCTTTTGAAGAAAGACTTTGTTTAATACCACTTCATTCTGACTTGCATCTTTCCATTTTGTATTGTAAACAAACTTGTTAGTGGAGAGCTCACGATACACAGATGTTCATTTTATTGCATTTAGCAAGTTCATCTGTAAACGCACGGAAAGTCTCTTCATGACCCAGTTTATATTATTTGAGAGGACTGGCTATTGCATTCATTTAATTAGGAAAAATTCAGCACTAATTAGCTTGCTCACGCGTTGCAGAGGGGTGGGCTGGATTAGGAGCCCTCTAGTCGTCCCACGGTGGCTTCCTGGAGCAGTTAGGGGTTTCTTGTGCGACGGCTGCGCAACAGTCTGCTTTGGTAATTTCACACAACTACAGCAAAACTTGATGGGAGAAGCCCTGAACTAAACTTTTTTCAGAATACAGTGCATGGGGGAAAAGCTTTTTCTTTTCTGTGTAACTTGTGCTGCTGTTGAGACTGTCTTGGTGGGAGAACAGCAGCACAACGCTTCTGCCTCCGTAGGGTGGTTTGAGTGACAGGAGGTTTGAGAAGATGCTGTAGATTACTTCTATTAGCATGGTCTTGTATTAATTTAGATTATAATATTTGCCTGTAATGTTTGGGGTTTGGTGCTGTGGTGGGTTTTTTTTTTTTCCCTTCCTGTTCTCTTTCTATAACCACCCAGTATGTTATCTTCTGTTTAAGCTTACGTGATTGCAGTAGTGTATTTTAAAACTTGCCTTTGTCTTTCCTTGAACCTCTCCCCAGGCTTAGTAATGCTGTGGGTTTGTTAGGACTTGCCAGAAGACCTTGATAAGCACAGTTCTGTGGACCATCTTTGACTTCCAGAAACTTGCAGGCAATTCAAGAATTAACTTACCCGCAAGCACACAGCACAGGGTAAACACACAGGTTATGAGCAGGGAGACTTGTCATTAAAAATAGCGCAGGAGAGCATCTGGACATTATAGGTGAGACTTTGCACTTTCAAATTGGGGGAAATGTGGAGCAGAGGGGCTTCCCTTCTGGCAGGGAGAGCTGTGCCCCTGTTTGTGACCCTGTCTGCAAATAATCTTTTAGAAATTCAGATAATTTGACAAAGTGCTTAGCTGAAGGCTCTTGCAGACCTCCATGAGATCCCTGGGGAAGAAGTTATACCAGGGATCTGTGCAGTTTGCTCTTAAGTCTTAAGCTATATGGAAAAGGGAATAGGGAAATAAGGCGACAAAAATTGTAAGGGAAAGGGGTGTGCATTTGTTTGTGCATGTATATGAATGTGTATGCATATATGTGCATTTGTATATAGATTTAAAACTTAACTGTGAAGAGCTGTAGGAAGGCAACATGATTTTGAATGGCTGGGCTCTAAAATAGCAGATGAAATTAAGTGTAGATACGCATGAAATTTTCTGCATGGGAAGAGATGAGAATTCGTGGCTTGTATTTGCAGTGATGCCTGAAATATCTACTAATGAAGAGACCTTGGTGTTATAATAAGATCTTCTGAAAAATCACATTAGCCCGATGCTAATTTAGGGTGCTCTCCTTTCATCCTGGATATTGTGTGTGGTTCTAGTCCCCCTCCTCCTGCTCAAAAATGTGAATTCGAGAAGGTGCAAAGATAGGAAGCAAGGAGGGTCAGTCATGAAACGGCTAAGGTGTTGACGGAGCTGTGGACCTTCTTGCCCCAGGATACTTCTGGCGCCAAAAGTTGGGGTAGGTTCAGAATGTGATGGGACAAAGTCATGGAAGAGGAATTAGTTGAGGACTGCTACATACGCACTTGATGCCTTTAGGTAAGGAAGTCCTTAAACTGCAGTTACGATGCACCTGGGGTGGTGTCATGGGAAAGCATCGCTCCAGTCTGCGTTGTTCCTTTCTTCAACTTTTCTGCAGATACGTGCTGGTTACAGTCTTCTCTGCTTTCACGGATAACAGTGCTTTCATATTGTGAAGTTATTTTGCCTGCGCTTTTTTGGTGTTTAAGTGTTTGGTATGCAGTGTTTAACATTGTAAAAGGTCACTTGTCTTCAGCAGTGAGTGGTGGTAGGGGTAATGAGTATAGTACTTCTGCGGATGCCATAGGGAATCAATTCCAGAAGTCAAGGTTGTAACTCCCAAAAGATGGAGGGGGAAAAAAAAGAAAAAGTCCTCTAAATTGCATATGCTGGATGCTGCTCAGACGTGGAGTTTAGATGGAGAAGGGACATCCTGGTGTCCCCAAGATGAAGAGCAACTCCAGTATCATTGCTGCCTGGTCTTAACTGTAGACTCTTAAGGAACGCCAGGTTTTGTCCTCTGCAGTTTTTGTCTCTTTAAAATTTGCTGGCATCCAGAATACCTCAATTTGTGGTAGTGATTCAATATGAATGCTTCTTTACATCTTCAGAATTGTAGTTGTTACCTGTACGTACTGTCAGCGCTTCAAGGAAAGCAAATCTAGCAAGCGGCGCACCTATTGCGTTTGGTCCAGTGTAACTAAGGAAGGAGAAACTGTGTTCTGTGATGCGCAACACTGTCGTAGTTGGTCGAAATGGGATAACGGTGCAAATCTTTTCTACGTATGCAATACCTGTGTGTGTTAATACTCCATGGCACGTAAAGCCGCTTGAGAACTTCTGTTCATTCAAAATTATAATTTATTAAGTCACAGTAGAGCCTCTATAATGTATTATTAAAAAAACCCAGATATCTTTAAAATAATACCTAAATTAGTGGAAGGACCTGTTTGAAACACCACTGTATTATGAATGGGAAAATAGTCAAGATTAAAAGCAACGTAGGAATATTTTTCCTAGAACAAATATTTCAGTAAGCGAACGTGAGTGGCCATTTGAGATGTATAATTTGATCAAGGAAAGCAAGAATTCTTAAATTATTTGGACAAATCAGTAGCTTTTGTCTGAGATTTTTGAATGTTTATTTAGACTATTTAACTCTGCTTACTGCCTCTTTCAGTCCTCTACGTAGAAAAGATGGAAATGTTAGTTCCTAAGCGGTTATGCTGTTCCTGTTGGTCTGCTGTGCAGGTGATGTGAATTTATGAATTTAAAAACGTTGCTGTAATTCATATCTGATTGAAAGGCTTGCTACAAACAGCAGCTCAGAGCAGCAAGATGCAAACAGACCGGAGGAATCGCTAGAGATGAGGGGTTCAAGCGTCTCTTGGCCACAGGCGTCTTTATAAAGCTGTAGCCCTCGGAGCCTGTGCAGCGTCCCTGCTTTTAATCCTCTCCGTTAAATGCTGTAGTTGGTACCGGGCAGAATTTCTCTTGAAAATCTGGGACTTCATCCTGTAATCTGTTAATACGGCTCTTTGCGTGTCCGGACCATCCACGGTCTGATATTTTGCGTTACGAGGTTTGGGGATGAACATTATGTGGTTTAGGTAAATTTTTGCCTTGCATGCTGTTTGTATTCAATAACCTTCCAAAGACTAAGCCCAGAAGTGCTCTGCAGCATTTCTTATGCAAACACTTGGTAATTAGTTTTTCTTGCTTAACACTCTCATTTTTTATTAACTTCATAGAAATGGATCCTGTGTTGAAGACCTACCTCAATCCCAGCCTAGAATATAAGCTGGACTTTATTACAAAATGCAGTCTTGGCTTTGGGAGGACTATTTTATGCGTAAAAATTGTTTGCAGAATGAAGTTTTAATGTTACTTTCTTGTACCTTACGAAGTCCAGGAAAAAACAAAAGCTTATGGTAAATGCTGTGTAAGAGCATTTCTATTTTAAGCATTCAAATTTGATTATTTACTGTCATATTTCTAAGTAGAGGCTGAAAACAAAATATAAATTATTAGGAAGGTTTCTGTGGCACTGGCTGTAGGGAACAGGACACGCAGCGTTGCGTTTCCCGTTCGAATTTTCAGCATGTTTCAGTGTTTAGGGTGAGAAAGGAGCTCTCCTTTGGGAGGATGGTATTGCAACAAACTTGCTTGTGCTTGCAATACAAATTTTCTTGAGTGCTGTTTTGAAAAAGCCCTTCGTAGCTGCACAGGCATCCTTTAGGGATTTCTAAACACGTTTTTCTGCAAATTTGTTGCAAGCAGAATGTGACATTTTGCAAATGAGCCTTTTACTCTAACATATACCACCAATGGCTAGAGTTTTGCACGTTTTCTGTTTAACTGAGTATTGAAAAGCAGTGATCAGACTGGTTTCAGTTTGCAAGTGTCTTTAAAGTAATGAAACACTTCCTTAGACACACAGACGCACATAAATCTGTGCGCAATTCTGACTTTATTCTGTTACCTGAGCACTTTTTAAATGGTGAAAGTTTATAAAACTCCTTTAGTTGTCGATACTGGTACACTTTCCTCTTAGTAGCAATTAATAACTGAACCTGAGCATTGCTCAGTCCCTTAAGGTGGAAAAATATTTTAGCCAATATGGAAATGCATACTATACGGAGAACAGAATATTACTGTTGGACCTGTTAGACACCTTGCAAGTGCTTTGAGAGGAGAAAATACTGATGTCTAGCTTATGCTGACTCTTCAAAATCAGAAGATTTTTGTTTCTGCTTTCAGAGAGTACCTGAAAGTTCACTCAACATCTGCACCATGAGGCTTTCTTGTCAAAGCACCCGCGTGTACCCCCACACCTTCCGAGCGTGATGGTATCCCTTAATTCTTCCGCAGGAGATTTGCTCCATTTCATGCAAAACTCTTCTCCCACTGAAATTCTCTTCTTGTGTTAGTAACTGTATTATTTGTATTTACGTTGCCAGTTGCCTTGATTGCGCTTGGCATATTTGTAATACGAGGAGGAAGGTAGATGTACGTGGCAGTTCCCTACTAATCCGAGAGAGGAGGAGAGATGGGGAATTACATATTGCTGTGTGTAATGGGACTTCCTAAGAATTTCACTTACCCTCTAGCTTTGGGTCGGGGGACTGCTTTGTTCCTTCTAATGCAGAATAAATAAACCGTGTAGCGCGTGGATGGCTGTTAATCTGCTTGGTGCTGCAACCTTCATAGCATCCTTTTTCCTCCGCGTAATCCGCCTTTTAAAGTTTACTACGTTAAGGTGCGCTGCTGCATAGCTGTGAAAAAAAAAAAAAAAAGAATAAACCCCAACTTGTTGGGGCTGGCTTGCGTGTATTTTAATTGAAATCATGCGTTGACTCTGAAAAGGCAGCCGTTAGTTTCTGTAGTCGAAGATACTCCTCTGCTTGATGGCGAGGGCGAGTTGGCCCCGGCGGAGGCGAGCCGTGCAGCCGAGGGGAGCGCCCGTGGGCGCGGGGCGCTCGGCGGAGCCCGGTGCCCGCGGCATCGTTGGGCAGAGCGGTTGCGTACGGGAGGCACGCGGCGTGGCTGCCTCTCGCCGTGTTCCCACGTGATGTTAGCCAGTCGAGCATCGGCAGCGTTCAGACCACGCGTCGCAGTGGTACGGATAAGCGTCAGAAAGGGCTGCACAGGAGGGAAGGGGCGCGCCTGCCTGTCCCCGCCTGCGGAGAGCGCGAAATCTGGCGGGGATTGCGCTCCGACGGAGGAAGCGCGTACTTCTAGCTAACCGTAGATCATTAAAATACTTGGTGATCAAATCGAGTATTGCTGAAAGTATTCTGAAACTTTTTTCCAACTCATTTTGTTCTATATTTCATCTTTCTGTGTGTGTTCAAGATCTAATTTGCAGGAGTTTGAATCTTGGGGAAATCATTAGATTGTGGGTTAATGGTTGGACTGGATGATCGTAAAGGTCTTTTCCAAGCTAAATGATTCTATGATTCTATTAGATGTCTTACGGGCATTTCTCGTCTCCAACCTGGTGCTTTTATCTACAGTTTTTAGTCTTTAGAAGTGCTGCCCTTGCTTTCATTGAGCTGTAGGTAATTTTTTACCAGTTTGGCTTTTTTTAAATCCTGGTAGCCCAATAAGCAAGTTGAAAAAAAGGCCAGGACTCCTGTTTATTTAGTAACACCCTCTCCAGACCTGTTCCTGCAGCCAGTTCTGCAGCTCACAGCGTTGCCTCTGTGTTGTGTCTTTTGTCCTCCAGCAACACTGTCAAACAGTAACAGAGGAAACTCGGAAACATCTCAAGATTTTTTTTCTGACCCTTGCAGGAGTTTAAATGTTCCACATGGGATCGTGTATTTGGCTAGAAAATATGCCCGGGCATCAGCAGGCATTTATTTGTGTCTCTTCTGTTTTAGATCCATCCCGTTTGCTTCCTCAGTCCGGAGACGTATTTTAGCAGCGAGTTATTTCATGTAATTTACAGCGTCTACTTTGGGTATTTCTAGGAAAACTCTCGAGGTAGTGTCTTAGTACGGCAAGCCCTGCGATTGTGCAGAGATCCGGCTTGGGTAGCAACAGGCTAACGTCAGCGTGAGTTCAAGAAGGAAAAAATGGGTTGAAACGGAAGGAAGGGGGCCTCAATATGATGGAAAAATCTCTGTGAGGTTATCTTAAGACTTAAGAAGGACTTCTGAGGTAATAATCATGCATCTTAAATTCAGTCACTGTGGTCTGGAAAACTAGGTCTGTGCTACGTGAATTTATTTTTCTGCTGTTGTTTTTTTTTTTCCCTAGTGTCCCAATGTAATATCAGCTTGAAGAAGCAGAGGAGTCGAAGTATCTTTAGCACCTTATTCTGCTGCTTTCGTGACTACAATGTCGAACCACCATCTACCAACAGCACCAGTGCTCTTCCTCCTTTGGTGGAGGAGAATGGAGGACTTCAGAAGGTCAGGCTTTTCTCTTATTTTGCTGTCATACGGGTCTTTTGTAACCAAGGGTTAACTCTGTGCTTCTGAAGGTTTGCCTTGGTAAGGTTTCCCTCACGGGGAACATCTTACCAGTTACAGAAAAAATTACCGGTTTGGTGGTGAATTGCTAATACTATCTATTCAGCTGCAATTTAAAACTAACTTCTCCATGAAGGGTATTGGCACTATCTATTTTATAAGCAAACAACATTTAAAACCTGAATAAGTCACTAAAAAAATGTGGACTTGTCATAAAATTTCAGATGCTGCATTTTTTCTAGCTTTGGTTCTCTTTCCCAGCTACAGGAAGGTTAAAATGTGTCCACTGGAGCGTGGTGGAACCTCTTTGAATGTCAGTTGAAAGGGTTTTCGGTGACATAAAAACAGTTCAAACAGGGGGAGAACCATAATTGTTTGGACCTTTTTTCTAAACAGTTCACCTGTGTTTAATGCACGCTGAGTCCAGAGGTATTGGCTTTTGGCCATTTTTCCAGGTTATTAAGTTTTGTTTACCTAATGAGTCAAATTAATTTAAACTTTTAGCACTTCAAAGCATCGTACGTAAGAGCAGCATGTTACTTTCATTGAGTTTTAGTAATTATATTGCTTTGCCATATTCAGAAAATAACAACACAGATTATTTTATATGTTCTTTTTAAATCTGATAACACTGAGAGCATTTGTGTTACGAACTGAAGAATTTCAGTTCAATATAGCAAACATAGGAATACCATCTTTTCCATACCATGTTGCTATTCAGCACTCTCAAAACTCCACCAGTGTTATAGTCTTAACTGAAACACCATTCCCCTCACACTTTTCCAGGACTTTAAGAGATTGGAAGTATAGGTGTATCCATGATGGGGAGTAATAGCAGAAATGGAGATGTCTCTATCTTTTCACCCTTCTGCTCCTCACACTAATTTTTCATATTTGATGCAGCTGATTTCTTAGCTACCTTTTCCTGTCCATTTTATTTTGTTTGGAACTTTGCGGGTTATGTTTGAATTCTGAAAAGCTCAGGAGAAAAAGCAGAGGAACTGTTTGGTGGGAGAGAGGAAAGGAAAGCAAATTAAAGTCATGGAGACTAAGAATAGGTGCGGAGGTAAAGTCTGAACTGCAACAGTTTATGCTGAAACCGCTCACGCAGAGGTAAAGTGCACTGCAAATTCCTCTGCCAAAAGGAGGAATTGTACGTGTATTTTTAGACTTCTTTTGCTAGCCAAGGTACATTTTGACTGAAATGAGGGAAATGTAGCCTGGATGTGCTGAAGGGAAGGCTGAGTAGTGTGTAGCATGTATGCACATGCTTGCCTGAAAAGCAAAAGGAATGGGAAACTAGTAAAATTTCCCTTTCCACTACGCTAGAGAATGGAAAGGAGGCAGAGGTGAGGCTACCAGCAAAGTTACAAATGAGAGAAAATGAGAGTTGATTAGAAAGAAAAACATTTAAAAAAAAAAAAAAAAAAGAGAGTTTATTCTTTCTATAGAAGGTGTGAGTTAAAATGGCCTGGAGTCAGTAGTTTTCAGATTGCATTTTGTAAAATTATTATTAATTACTTTCTAAATATATCTTGGTCCTTGAGTGAGTGATTGCATGTACGTTCACACAGGTTTCCTTCCTCACTCTGCGCTACCTTAGTGAACAGTTTTGAAGTTGTGTAATACTTGTACATGAGCCCAAGACACAAATCACAGAATTCATAGCATTACCAGATTACAGCTTAATTGAGTAAAAGAGTTCAAGGAGTATGTTAAAAGGAATTATTAAAGAGTGCATTTTCTTCAAACAGAATGAAATGTACTCAGATGCGTACAGAGCTTTGTAGAAGAAATCAAGTATGGCTAAGCTTTTGGGTAGTTCTTAAGTGAGTGCAAATAAGCCTGTAATATCTCCATTTTAAATGCAGTATTGAAGACTAATAAGCTTTGTATGCATTTTTCATATGCTGGTTTTGTTTTCAGTGCTAACATGGTTAGTGTAAGTAGGAAATTGTTTAAAGAAAGAAAAACAGCATTGAAGACTTGGATATATTTGAATATTGTTACGCTGTCAGGCCAGTGCTTTTTACCCAGAGAGCTGTGTTTGAGCTGCGCAGGCTGGTTGGATTTGACCCAGCTTACACTGAGCGTCTTGTCTAGATTCGGAAGTGATAAGTGAGCTGGGGGAAAGTACATGCAACAGTGGGCCTCAGTTTCTAAGTTGGTGAAATTAAACATCCAGGAATGACAAAATTACCTGGTTTAGGAAAGAAAAGAAAGCCTGACGGCACGCTGCTTAAACTCTGCTGTTTGATTAAAGCTCTTGTTGCATTAATCTGCCTGCCAGGTTAAGAATAGTTTAAATTCTGTTGAGCTGCTGTTCAGATGGTCACTTACTTATATCTGCTCTCTCTTTTGTATGTTGTATTAATTATTTATCACATCACAGGTGACCTCTGACCGTGGCCCAGTCAGTTCACATGCTGTGACCCTTTCCTTCAAAAATGGGAAAAGAAAATTGCACAATGATGTTAAATAGTTACTATTAGAAACTAGTATAAAATGGCTTGGACGTACTTGCCTTCTGTCTTTACTGTCCACTAGAGTTTTTACATGAAAATTGGTGATAAACACTTCAGAGGAGGGAAAGGAACCGAGAAAGCTTCTGCTGGTTTTGCAGGAATTCAGTGTTCTGTGTTGCTTCTGGCATATTCTTGAAGTTAATGTGACAAGCTAACTTCCTTCTAATTAGGAGTCTCGAGTCTTTCAGTGCTAACCTGTTATAAAGGAGGGAAAGCAGGGAAGCGTATTTTATAAAGTAATTGAAAACACAGTTCTAAAATTTTGTTCAGAGCAATTGCATTGTGCACTTTAATTTTATTATTATTGTTTTGCTGTATTAGAAAAAATGAAATCAGTGCTTCAAATGAAATCAGTGCTTCATTTAGTATTTTACTAAATGATGTGACTTGATTATGCTTGGCAAGTCAAGTGTCATGCCACTTCTTCATAGGATTGGAAGAAACACCAAACTGAACATGGTTTTGAATAAACAGGGGGTTTCAGCACTGACTTCTGTTCCATTAGGGGAAAAAGCCAAAAAAATTCTTTAAAGTATTGAGTTCACTTTTAGACCGTCTACTCACAGAGCAGCTGCTTGTCCAAGCGTGACTCTAATACTGGTAATGAATGATCCATTCTGTCTCTAAAGTTTCAATACGACATTTTTCAATAATAACTTGTATTTACTGAAACTATATTTGTTTTTCTTAAAACGTGACAGCTTTTTAGTGCGGCACAAAGATGCATTCTAAGACGTAATATCTATTACAGTGGGTATATCAGCCTGTCTACAGCTTGGATGCCGAGCCAGATGTGTCATTGGGAGGACACAATGTTCAGCCTCACAAAGCCCTTGCTAATTTTTTCCTGCCTCCTCAGCAGCAGGCAGCTCACCAAGACCTTCCAGCCAGCTCTTTTTTAGGGTCCAGAGTGCTGGGAGGGGGAAGTGTTTTTTGTTTTCCTCTGAATAAATTAAAATCTCAATTTCTGTTCTTCAGTTAGCAACTTGACTCAATTTCTGTATTTTCTGGGCACGCTTCTCTGTGTAAGGTTTTTTTTTTCCCCCCCCTGGGTAAGTTTGTTACCTGAGTTTTGAAGTGTTTGTAGATACAGATTTCATCTGCAGGCTTCAAGGAGGGATCCAGATAGAGAAAGGTGAGAAAAGCTAGATGCAAACTGTCTCTCTCTTCCCTTCGCTTTCAGTCGTGGTGGGTGAGGGAGCTCTGACGAGTCGATGGGCACTTTGCCATTTCACTTGCAACCCACTTCCACCGGAGTCATCTCCGGTTTTGTTTCGCAGTTAGATCCAAATCGGGCAGATGGCTCGTGTTCAACAAGATGGAACATGAATGAGGAAAGGGTTTTTTAATACTTGTTGAATTGGAGGAGAAGGTCTTGATCCACACTCAACAGGGAAGACGACAGAATTAGAAGGTTTATTCTGGGGGCACCAGCTGCCCCCGCTGCTTTCCCTGTAACAGGGATGAAGCCAGAAAGGTCAAGTCCTTGAATTTCCACCTCAGCCATCCTAACCACTATAAAAATAAGGTCTCCTTCTCCCCAGTGCTTTTTGCCGCACGGCGCTGTCATCTCCCAGGTGATGCTAGAAAGCTGTTTTGATGACCTGTTGTCATGTCTCTAACGCTCTTGTCTGCTTCAGGGATCTCTATAACACATCTGAAAGTGCAGGGTTAGGGATCTTCTTTATCCAACATGAATATGGTCCACCAGAGTATGAAAAACAGTTTGTAGGGAGTACATTCTTGAGGTCAAAAGTAGTATCCCCTTTGTGCAGGAGACCTAGAGGAGCCACATGAGCAGGGGCTTGTTGATGGGGAGTCTGTTAACAGCGTGCTTCCCGAACAGACGTGCAAACCAGTCCTACTCCCCAGTGTGGAGGAAGATAAGCGAGATTAATGCAACTAATAGTACTCTTCCTCCTGCTTAACCTTTGCTGATCAGAGCAAGAAAGTTCGTAGTGTTAGGTTCTGTGGTCACCATCAGCATGTGGTATGGTAGGTCTATTTAGGAAAAAAAAAAAAAACCCCAACCTCTGCATAGCTATGTTTGGTTCCTCTGGCTCTGCCTACTCATTCTGACCTCCTTTGCCTCCTCAAAAAGTCTTCTATATTAGGAGACAAAGCTCAATAGTCCAAGTCAATGAAACAGTCAAATAGCTTCTGTATTACTGTTTTTAAAGAATCTATCATGGTCTAGTATAAGCTTTGTGTTGAAGAAACGAATATGGTAAATCTGTTCTTTTGATCAGCTGCTTCTTTTAAGGGGTTATTTAAAATTAAACAGCTCCTTATCTTTGAATACAGGCTGTTCTCAAAAAAGCAAAATAGCGTGGTCTGTCACTTGATGCTCGTTGATCCTGTATGTGGCCGTAGACAGACAGCATTAATGAATAGATGCGGTACTGAAAATGTTGTGCATCTCAGACTAAAATTATGTAGCTAAGGGAAAAGGTAGGATTTATCTTTTCATCTGTATATATCATGCCATAAAAAAAAAAAAAAAAAAAAAAACCTGATTTCAGTGGCTGGACAAATCAGTTCCTGGGTCATCTTAGTGGTACAGTGGGGAAATTTTGGCATTCTAGGAACAGCTTTGTCCTGTTACCAGCATCAGGAGCTCGTGGAAAAACTTCAACAAATGCAGTCATCTGTCATCTATTTCAAACGATAGCGTTATGACCTACTTCCCTTGCTGTTCCAAGGCATCAGGAAATGAGGCAGGACACTTTTAAAAAGTTTCCCATAGCAGGCTTGTTTTTAAAAAGCATTTGCCTGTTCATGAGCATTTATGCTTTACTAGCAGACTTCGCCTTTATCTTTCTGCTTGTTTTTCCAGTTGTCATCATTACCATTTTGATTTTTGCATAGGTGCTTTCAGGGTTCCTCTTAGGAAATTCGCTTGTTTTCCTTGTGTTTTGATTTAAGAAATGCTGCAAGAAAAATAAAGCGAACAGTAATGCAAGTCCTTTAGCAACTTAGGTTCTGAATTCCCATGAAAGTCAGGCTTAACAGTAATACCATGGAGTGCAGCTCTGACTTCAAGAGATTGCCGAAATAGAAAGCAAGTTACACCACGGTGAGTGCCGTTTGAAGTCTGTGAGAAAACCTGATGTGATACACAGCTATGTTTGTGTCCAGGAGTAAGATAATCTTGTACCATAGCTGTAGATATGCCTCTACCTCTCATATGCTGGTTTTGTCTGTTGAGAGAAGAGGAGCTCCACTTGTATTTTCTTCCCTCTACCAGTGAATGCAAAAAATGCCTTTAAAAACAAAACACAACATGGGTTCGCAATCTGTGCTCTGCCTGCCTGACCATATCCTTGATAACAGTTTGATCACAGGCCAGCTAATCTGGCTGGCACCTACTCAAATTCACTCCTTTCTCAAATGGCTCACAAACTTCAGATGATGTTCCACTAACAGGACGTTAACGTGCTGAATTACATCTTTTTTTTTTTCTTTTCTTTTTGCCATTATCTTGAGGAAAATTTGGATTATTACCAGCTTTTGTGTGTGTTTTTGTTTTTATAGAAATCAGATACTTCTATTAAAGCAAACTTCTTGACAGTTCATGATAGTTGCTGTTCTCTAGCTGCCTCATCAGCTTCTCTGGATTTTGGCCAAACTTCAGTAAAAATTTCTGCTGTTGTAGCAATAAAAAGAGGACTTTAAAAATAATATTGAATTACTTTTGTTTGTCAGCAACGTGTCAACACTATGTTAGACTCCAAAACAAGTGAGCACAAGACTTTTTCAGCTGGAAGAGGATGCTCTAATGTTGAAACCAGCTTTTTCAATAGATAGACAATCTGCTGGTAGTCAGAGCCTGTGTTGTCCAAGTAATTAAAGAGTAATTTGCCTAAGCTACATCTGTGCAAAAAGGGTCAGCTTCCTTTTTTTTATGTGCAGTGCCCACCAGAAAATGAGTACTTGTTTTTGACAGATTAGAAAGATAAGAAAATACAGTTCCCACCTCCCAAAATGTCTTGCGTATTGAGTTGGCGACCCTGTGACCAACCTATCTCCATTTAGAAGCTGTAAATGGAAGTGTCTTTGTCTCTGTATCTGGGGTCCCAGGGTGAGAAGAAAAGGTCAAGTTGGCCAAAGACTGGCTTGCCTTCTCCCAAGTACAGTACGAAAGTGAGACCATGGGAGGAGCACTGATATTGTTGCCTTTATCTGGGTGAAGAAAGTGGGATTCATTGGATCGGTTCATCATCATCATGTCCATCTTAGGCAACAGCGAAATGCCCAAGTGAAAATGCTGGGTTTTGAGGCAGTTGTTTCAAGCAAAGTTAACTTCAAGGAGTGGGCTGCTTCTGCCCTGCTACCACGGTCTGGCTGAGCCTCTTGTTGCTGCAGTGAAAATAGACAAATATACCCATTAGTAGAGCTTAAAGCTGAAAAAGTTACAGTAAATACAGGTACTTTCTTATCATCTCTTATTAATCATAGCATGGGTTTTACCAGTCCAGTCTCCTAAAAATCATAAATGCCAATATACTAACCGATCATTTCAGCGACTAAAATGCAAGATCCTGTTTTTATTTTTTTTTTACCCTGGTTTCTTGAATACTTGGAACTTTTGGTTTAAAATGTTTGAGTGCTACATTTACTGCTTCAGACCTTTGTTCTACCCTTAAAAGCCATTACCCTTACAGTGATTTTTTTTTGTTTTTTTTTTCTTTTTCCCCAGGGTGACCAGATGCAGGTCATGCCTATACCAAGTGTATGTATTTTTATCCCTTTTTCTTTTAATAATTTTCATAACTTTTGCTTTGATTCATCTTATGTTGCAGTCTAACAGGTCTGTTTTGTGTTGCATGTTAACAAAAGGTTTTTACGTTCTGTCTGCAGTGTTGTATACTCAGAGATGAATTGAACTGCACGTGTTGTACAGGGACTAAAAGAAGAGTTTGGGTTTTATATGGTTTTCATCTTGCATCTCAGTTAAACTTGTTTCTGAATTTTTATCATTTTGGAAACACGTGAAGTAGTCTGAAAGTTGAAGTTACTTATTTTAATAGAGACAAAAGGTGACTGATCATCACTATGAGTGTTACAAAAACCTTTTCCTCTAATTTTTCCCTATATTCCAGTTTGAAGAGAAGAGTTAGAAACTACCTAATTTGTTTGAAAGAAACTACTTTAGGAAAACAAAGAGTACTCTGACCATAGCTGTGCTACTGCACTCATTCAAGATGATGCTTTGAGTTTCAGCTGCTGTTTTATGGGCCTTAATATTTCCGCTTATCTTCTTGGAATGCCATTTGGCATGTGAATTATTTCTCAAAACTAAATAAAAGGAAGGAAAAAAAAAAAGTTCTTCAAACTGAAGCTTTGAATTTAATTAGGTTTAACCTTTTTTGGTCAAAAAGCTGCTCTTCTTCTTGTTTTTTATGTGGATGAAGACAGACTTTTTAAAATTTGGAAGTATGGGGGTTTTGAGCTCCTTTGCTGTTTATAATACTTCATTATTGCAGATTTTTCCAGGAAATAGCAATGCTGATGTGTGGAGTTACTGACACAGCCCTCTTTCTTGAGATATTTGGTAGCTCCTAAAGACCTGAATATTCCCAGGATACCTTTTTTTTTCCCCCCTTTGCCTTCTCATGTAGCCCAGTTTTACAAGACCTTCTGTAAGAACCTTGTCCATGATGCAGCGCAGTAGTGTCAGGGGATCGCTGTAACTGTGCAGATCACTTCCCTCCTTCACCACTTTTTCTTGGATTTAAGAACTGTTAGAAATTACTCTTTATTGCTTATCTATTATTTCTAATATGAAATTACTTCTAATACACCTCATGCATATGTTTACATGCATGCGTGTATGTAAGTATACATACACGTATGTGCATCTAATTTGTATATATGCAAGTCTGGGAATAGAAAACTTTGGATGCACAAAAATACAGATTTCTAAATTACTTTTCCTTTTACATACCTGCCAGATTCTGTTTGGTCGCTGTAGCTGCTCTATGAGTAGTTATTTGAACATAAAACATGTTCTGGCTGTGCTCTGACCTGGAATCAAATTTTGCCTAAGAGTGAGTGTTAGGTATTAATGAAATAAATATTCAAACGGAACAAAATTTTGAAATGACAAATGAGTACAGCTTTGTCAGGTACAAACATGAAATGAGATACTTCGCTAGAGCACTACCTTTCTGATGTTAAAGCAGTGCACTGCTAGATTTGGGTAGTGGTTGGAAAAGGAATGATTGAAGAAAGGGTTTCTTTGCCTCCTTTTTTAATTTCCGCCCCCCCCCCTTTTTTTTTTTTTTTGGTAGCTCAACTGTAATTTTGCTGACCTATATTCCCAGCACTTTAATAAGGCAATAAAATTAACTTTGCAGTCATGACGTAGAGTTCTCAGTGAGCAGGTGACTTTAAACACACTCGTTCCTCCTCTCCGGTGCCATCTGATGCCTTCTTGCAGCAGGACATGCAAGTGTTGTCAAGCAACCATCGCCCGCAGGCAGTTGTGTGACATTTACTGTCTGAGTATCAGAGTGCTTCTCGCTGTCAAACAGAAGCCAGCGAGCATTAGTACGTAATAGTCTAAATAAAGGTAGACGTGAACTGCGTATGGAGAAAGTGGTAGGAACGAAGACGCAAAGCCAACGTTCTATTTGAAAAATACCTAAAATTAAAGCTGTCCTTTTTGCCAGTCTTACAAGGGCGGTTTGTCCTGCGCACTGAAGCCCAGAGGTTCACTGAGACGACTCTTAGCCATGTGATTAAGACCCATTAAGGCAGAAATTCTTGATGCTCTGCTGCATAGGGTCATGGATGCGAAACAGACTGTTCACACTGTATGTATTGTACGTACCAGGAGAAGAATCTTCTAAACAGACACAGAGTGAGCTTGGTCGCAATTAAGTTGGACATTTACTTTTTATAGGGCTCATTGCACATGTAATCACTTCAAGTGGTTAGAGAATTCCTTAGTGACTGGAAAGAGCACTGCCGGCTCTCTGCTCATTAAACTTCAACATTAAAGTTGAAGCCTCCAGTCAAAAGATGAGGTTTTCTGGAGCTTTATCACATGTGTATAAAATCTGGCAGTCTGCTGAGGTCACCTGTTTAAAAACTTCCATTCCTTTACGTACATGTATGCAATACCAGTGAAGTGTATCTTCTGCTGAATCAGATTCTCCCTGTATTAATGGCACTTAATTTTAAAACTTGAATGAATATGAATTTTCACATGATTATTGATAGGGATAACTGCTAAGCAAGAAACATTCCAGCTTCAGGTTAGATTCTTCAGGAAACAGAAACGGTGCTACTTTGGTTTTTTTAAAGATTAACTTTATCCTGTTTGTATCTCATATTCTCAAACTGTTTCCAGATAAAGCATAGATTAAACAGCAGCGTAATTGATTTTTTCCTAATATTGCAAAATTATTTATTTTGGGGGCTGAAATAAACACACACAAAATTAGAAAAAAACGGTACCAGCTGACACTTTGTGATAGACCTGACTTAAAAATAGATTAAGTGTAGCTCAGGACGCCTGTGCTTTCATGGATTTTTCTCAGCTTTGGAAAGGAATATGGTAGGGAAAACAAAGTAGACCCATAGCAACTTCATCACTTGTTTTCATTCTTTTGAATGAAAAGGTAGATGGAAATGCAAAGCCATACTCGTGCACCTGCTTAAAATGAGTTGGAGCGTCCATTTCCTTTGTTCAATTTAAAATCCCAGTATTAAGGCGTGGTACCAAAAGTAGTCCTTGGAGTCCCTGCAGAAGTTAAATCTTAGCATTGGGATATTGGTTTTTCACTTGTCCTCACCTACATTTAGACACTCTCTTGTTACAACTTTTTCTAGAAGAAATTTTGTGAACTGCCTGTTTCCTAACAGGAGCTAGCGTCTTCTGGCAGCTGTGTTTTAAGTGGGAATAATTTATCTTCTCTTGGAGTATTTCTATGCGTAACTGCTGGGAGAAGCTGTTAGCTATGTAGAGTGCAATCAAAAGTGTGAATTGAAGGGAACATGAACAGCAAATTAATGTGCTGCGCTTACGCTTGACAACATTTCCAGTATGCAAAGGAAGGGCTTATTAATTCTGATACTTGTCTCTGTGGGAAATATGGGCCTACAGGGAAGAAAGGTTATGATTGTTTTATACAGTAAATTTCTAAAAGGTTTGTGTTGACCAGCTGTTTATGCTTCAACAAAAGTCCTGTTTTCTTGCCACCACCACCCCCTTTTTTTTTTTTTTTTCTTAGGGAATATACTATTTCCACGGGACTGAAGCAGTGCAGCAGTCGTTTCACTACAAGGTCTGTTAAGCTGATCAGCCATGAGACCTGGCTGGAATGCATAAATCCCAAACAGTGACTAGTTTAAAAGCTTTAACTTGTATACAATTTATGTCTTGTTGGAATTGAAGACCAAGCTAGGACTTACAGTACTGAGATTACCACATGTTATTTTTCTGCTGAGTTCTGTGGAAGTCTGCAGTCTTTCGAAGAGTATTGCATAGTAAATATGAGTTGCTGTTAGCCACAATTAAATACTCTTAATCATCTTAAATATCTTTAAATGTTTAAAAAAAATTGTCAAAGATCCATAACTATTTGCTGTAACTATGATGGAAATCTGGTAATTATAACTCTTCTTGGATATGTCTCCATTAGTGAGGAAATTAAAATACAATATTGAGTAATACTTGTTTCTGCCTAAAAGCTTTGCTATTCTTGGCATGTGGAAATTGCTTTAGATCAGAAAGCTTGACCAGTGAAACAAATGGACTGATATCCTACGTACAAATCCTTTAAGTTCCTAAAGCCTCAGAAACGTCATCCTTGCTCCAGAGTCCTACACTAGATGTTTAGCAGTCTCGCAACTTGTAGCGCCTTCAGCTTCAGAATAGTTTCCTTGTCCCTGTTAGATTATCAGGTGACAAATGTGTTTTCAAAGTTGAGGGCAACAGAAATACAAATTTTGAAATGGAAAATTTATTCCTTCTGATCTTCAAATGTGCACTGTTGATCAGGTGTCTTTGAAAACAGGATCAGATTGAATTCAAGAAGCCAAAGCTTGTGGAAAGGTTGGTGTGCCCTGGTGGGAGATTTTCCCCAGGAGAAACCTTGAGCTGTAGTCTTAGATAAAGTTAGGTCAATAATTACACATTGTCTCCTGAGGCAATACTGAAAAGGGAGAGAAACTCTAGCAGTAACCAGCATCTCTGTAGATACCACAGGTAAGCTTGTTCCTCTCCCAGCTGCTGCTTTTGAGAACGCAGGGCTGCAGGTGGATGAGGAGGATGGGGACAGGTTGTCACTCACTGTGTGGTCAAGGAATTCAGGTTCTCGGAGTTGAAGGTTCTTGCATTTTGCAGTCCTTGGTGTATGTACACCCTTTTCCTGATGACAGGCATAGTAGTTTCCATATAAAAACCAAAGATATCTGCGCTATGACAGTGCTCATATTTTTCATCTGCATATTTCTGTATGAAAGAAGATCTATTTCCATATATTTTCCATATATAGATAGATATTTTCAGTTTGAAAAAGAATTCACACAGCAGAAGAGATTGCTGGCTTTGAACTGCTTGTGTAGATTAACTTAGTCAAAAATTTGAGCTAAATACTAACAGTCTTAAGAGTACCAAAATCAACTGAACTATTCTGTTAAAAAAAAAAAAAAAAAAGTACGCTGAAGGTTTCTTGGGATGTTCCTACTTTTTTCTCTTCTTCCAAGACAAGGAATCAGTGTCAGAACATGGGTTCTGAAGATTGTTGTCTTTAAATGGATTTGATTTTTCTTTTAGTAAGCTTTTAGTCTGTTTAGGTTGCAGGTCTAGATCCTTCTCACTATGAAAAGTTGAGGTGGGGTGCCTAAATACCTTTCAGATTTTGAAGTAGAAGGGGAAAACCTAAATTCCTTAGATCTGGTCCTAGTTGCAAACAAGCAAAGGTAGAGCTCAAGCAGTTGTGGAAGTAATGTATACGTGGGACTGTGTATAACCTAGAAAGAGTGTCCTATAAATTTTGGTCTGGTTAGGTTACTGTGATGGACACATACTTTACAGGCAGTAAGCAGCAGCTGCTTTTTCTGGAAGGCCATCATTAGATGTGTGCTGAGAGGAAATGCATTGAGACAAGCAAGGCAGCTTCCATTTTGGTAGCTGAGAAACTGTTCTTGATGTTAATTGTAAGGAATTAAGTCGGTTTCAGTGAGCACTCCTAAAATCCCCAGTAACATACTTCAGCTAAAGACACTTTGATTTAAGTCCAGAATCTCATTTGTTAGTTAGTTCATTTAAACAAGAACTTACTAGGCATCATTGGCTGGTATCTATCAGCTTGGGACGACATCTGGCATCAGTCAGTAGTTACTAATCTGTTCTTGCTGCTGGAGGGTGTTCGGAGGGTGTCCGACTGGCCTGTTTGGCACCCTCAGATCTCTGCAAGCACCTCTACAGAAGGCCATTGAAAAGAACAAAAACCATGTTTTTGGTTGGTTCAACCAACATTGGTTGAACAGATAAAAAGATAGCAAAAGAATGAAGTTGGAGTTCTGTATCCAATTCTTACCTACTTTAATTTCCTCTCAGTCTTGAGCTTCTCCCTATTGATACTTTTCTGTAAAGCTAGTCCTTTGCCTTCATCAAAAAACCCCTCTTGAAGCGAGTAGCAGCAGTGTCTCAGCTCCAAATGGAAGCGTTCTCTCCCATTTCTGATATTTCAGGAAGTATCCAGTACCAAAGTCTAAAATAACATAACTGTATTGCAGATTGGGATGTTAAAGTGGGAAATGAGCGATCGGAAGACTATGTGACTGTCTGCATTGCTTTCAGAAAAATTGTCAATTCATGTAACTGGTACCATTTTTTAGTAAGGGTGGTGTACTGTATAAGAGCCTGGTTTAGGTTCTTTACTGCAATTTTAAGACCTTGATTGGGAATTTAATCCACATGAAAGCTCTTGGCCAGCACCCTCACAAGTGGTAAAAATGAGAGTGGAGACATGTCCTGGAAGATAAAATCAGTAATGCTGTCTCCCTTCAGGATTGATTTCTCCACTTTAGCATCTTTCATGGCAAATAGAAATAACAATTTGTGTAAATGTCCATCAGTGTGATATGGCTGGAAATGGTGTTGACTATGAATAGGATAACAACATCATCCAAAACTAAGGCATTAGGAAGAGGGTCACTGGAAAAGATATTGTATCAAATGTCCCATTTTTTTACTGTTGTTTTTTAGCTAGTGGTGGTGTTTTACCATTTTCATTACCAGTGCTTTGGAGATCATTCTAAACAAGTCTCTCATTTTAAAAAAAAAAAAAAAAGAAAAATCAGAAGTCTGTATGGGTATTGCATGAGCCATTAATTTCCATACATGTACTTGCACTGAGCCCAGAAAAACATTCAAGTCATGTATTTCAGTTCCCAGTAACTACTAGAATAGTAATGTTGGCAGAAGAGTGCCCCTTCAATAGAGGTTTTACTTTTTTTTTTTTTGTTGTCTTCCTCTTTTCTTTTTGTTTTTAGCCACCAGCTAAATACCTCCTGCCAGAACTGACAGCATCAGACTATGGGAAGAAGTGTGTGGTCATTGATTTAGACGAAACTTTAGTGCACAGTTCATTTAAGGTAAGTAAATTCAAAAGCAATTTCTTGCAACTTGAATCTGTCAGTGAATGTTGTAGGAACTGTTAAGCCTCTTAACAGTTAACTAGTCTTACAGGCTCTCCCAGGATGGCTGGTAGTTCTCATTGTTGCTCCTATGATTATTCATCCTAATTTAGCTGTAAGGGGAGTAACGCAGACATTGCTATTTTTTTGATTCTGAGAAAGTCACACCAACTGCAACGTGGCCTTGAATGGTTATTGACTTTATGGCTTTAAATGGTAACTATTCCAACAAGGACCTGTATTTTAACAGGTACAAAACTTGTTGCTCTAAAAATAGAGCATGTTTTTGCATAGAGCAAAACCTAAAAAAATAGGTTTTGTTTTTGATGTTTAAATGATGCCATGGTTAGTCTGGGAGAATGGAAATTCAGCACAGCTTTATGCTAGGTAGATGTACCTGAAACCAGTAGATTTTGGGCACCAGTGATCGCTGTGCTCTGTTTCCGGAGGAGATTGCTTTCCGTTGTCAGGCTGCCATCCCGATCACAGTAAGTGTTTTCAAGTATTTAGCTTTCTCAGTAGGAAAGCAAATAGCATTTTGCTGTTGCTGATGAGTTGGTCGTCTTGTAGAAGCAACTTTTATAACCCTTCAGATTTCAGCGTGTGATGGAAATGGTGGTATTTTTCTGTTGTTTAAATAGGGCTACAGATAGAATAGGAGAATTCAGAAATACAACCAATCTAAATCGGCTCAGAGTACTGGTAGTATTTGTGATTAGCAAATGTCAGACATGATAAAGTATGTGCTAGTTTTATACTTCGCTATTGGAGAATTTTTAAGAGTCAGTAGTATGTTTCCTTATTAGTAGCAAGCTAGAGTTACCACCAACTTTATAGTCTTCTAGTTTTGGTTGCACTCCAATTTTCACTGCTAGGATAAACTCAACATTTTAATCCTGCAATATTTAGTTGCCAGGATTTAAATATGCAAACCATAATTCATGTTGTGGTTAGAATTTGGCAACAGCCTGTCTTTGTTGACTTAAAGAAGAACTTATATGGAGATACTAGAACAAATACTCCGGTGCCTCAAACTGAAACTAAGATTCTTCTCTGTCTTTATTGTGCCTAATGGTATATAACAATTTGTGGTGGCGTACAGGAACCTCTTAACCTCAGTGCCAGATCCTTGTCTTCTATACCCAGACTGAACTTGCACTTGAGAATTTTTCAGGGAGACGAGAAACACAGCTGGATTGGGAAGGGAAGGACCATGCCTTCCTAATTAAATGAGAGTCAAAAATAGGAAGGGAAAGCTGAATTTAGAAGTCTAAATTTACATAAAAATAATGAAGTATTAGGCTTAGTGTCATCTGAAATGTAAAAATAAAAGTTTGTTTTCTGAATGCTGTGGGTAACTTTGTACTGTGATTTTTCTGGGTTTTGAAACAAAATGAGATTCAATTTATGTGTTTATTAATTTTTTTGAAACCATTTTAAAGAAATACATGTTTAATGGTTGATGTAGTATAAATCCTTTCTTGCAGGATTGAGGTTTGCCTTTATTGCAGAGTGCTTTCTTAGTGGGCTCATTTTAATCATCCCATTTATTCAAATTATATTTAATGGGTATTTAAATGATGTTAAAATAGATACTTAAGAAAAATCAAAAGATTATTCTAGTCAGTCTTGAACACTGAATAATGTTTTGTGTTAGGAAAAGAAAACTGGTCCTTTTTTGTGTGAAGTAAATAGTGTTAGGCAAATATTGGAGTTTCTGCAGTATGAACCTTATGGCTATGATGGGATTATCTTAATGCGAAGCCCTGTGATGGGAGTGTGTAAGAGAAAACCGAGTGTTGGAGGAAATGGCTTCCGTGTTCAGTGGCTGGCAATGGCCAGTGGTGCTGTTTGGATTTTGTTTCACGAAGGGAGATACTTCAGCTGAAGTAAAGCCGTTGCGGTCATCAAAAATAACGATGGATTTCTAGAAGAGCAGGGGGTTTAACACCTGTATGCACGCTGCTCTGCCCGAATAGGCAAGTTACTTTTGCAGTTTCTTTTAGTTGTGGGTTTTTTTCTCACTAAACCATGTCTGCTCTACCCAGGCAGGTCCCCACTTAAAAGCTGTAAAAGCATACATAAATTTGTGATTTTTAGTATACAAGGCTTTCTCTAAAATGTATGATATTTTAGAATTCATAATTCTGTTATGAAATAGGCTTCATATTTCAAATGCAGATAACTTTTTTTAACACAACCAGAGAGTCAGAGTATTTAAAGTGCTCTTTTATGAAAGCAGCAACATCTGAAGGAGGGTAATTCTTGTCTTTTTATGCCCCTGCATATTTGTGAAGCTTTAAGGTGGTACTAGTCTTTCATGTTAAGTGCATATTAAAGGAATAAAGTTTGGGGTGCTTTGGCAAGAGTAAAAAAGGAGTAGATAGACATTATAGTTATCATTCCCATCATAAAACAATAATAGAAGCAAAAATCATAAATTATTAAATCAAGAAGATGTAAACATGGTTTTGTATAAAATGAATTAAACCACATGCAAGTCTGGAATGTAGTCATATTCAAAACTGGCTGTGAAACATTTTTAGAACATTTAAAACTCTGAAGCTTTTCATTAAATAGAAACAGTTCAAACTGGAGCAAAGATTTTCAATGGAAACATATTGTCTTCTTTCACGCTCTGTCACTGTGGTTCCCACTTGAGGCATGTACGTGCTTCACGTGTGCAACTCCAGAAATCTTTCTCCGGCAAAGTGTTGCAGGCTTTTCTCCTGTCTTCCCATCATGATGAAGTGCAGAACCCCAGTCCGCGCTCTCTTCCTTATTATCACTTGTGCCAACAAAGCTACGTAGTACCTAAAGTATAAGTAGGGGAAGCAAATATGTAGTTAAGAGTAGTTTGGTTAGTGTGACAAAGTCTAAGGGTGGGTTTTATTTGTTAGCAAAAATTAGGTTGTCTAAACAGAATGTGGTTTTCTCTGACATCTGGTTGCTGTTGCTCCTGTTAAGAAAGCTTAGTAATAGCTGTGCTTTTATCAGTGGGCTTCAAAACCTTTGCAACTTGCAGTGACCTATTCTTTTTCTGCTGGTACAGAATATTTATCTTGCTTAAGGGCGTCATGCATATATAAATTGTTCAAGTGCGTGCAAGTCTTTTCAAAGTATGCACGGAGCTGGCACCCACTTGAAAACTTCGGTGGCTGAGTCTTATTGACAGTTCATTTGGGTTTCTTTTAAGGTGAAGCTTCAGAACATTTTTGTGTGCCTGTTCTCTGGCTATTAGAGGTGCTGCAGAGTTATCTTCTCTGTCTGAGGAGCTTCATGTACATAGCAGATGGGAGCCTCCCCTCTGTCTTTTCAGAGGCGGAAAGGGGGGTATGTCTTGGAAATTGCTTGACGTCAGCTAAAGAAAAATCTAGATTGTATCTGCGGGTATTTGAGGAATTCTTTAGGCCATACTAGCGCAGTGGCCATCAACAGAACGGATTTTCCAGCATCAGCTGCTCTGGACGTTTGGTGGACAGTACTGGTTGGTCAGGACGAGTAGATTCGGTGTAGGTTCTCATTTGCCCTCTGACGCAGCACGTGCGGATGTCTGATCAAAACATCTGCCTTATTACTTCACTACTGAGAGGAGGTGTTGCCCTGCATATAAATTCTTACGATTGTTTTGCTCTTCTCATAGGAAGGTCATTTAACAGTGGAATTAGAATCTCATTTTTCCAGGGAATGGGATCGAAGTGATGCTATCAGGTTAATACCGCAGGATTCTTTTTTCCTACTGTTTTTCACAGAGCACCTGTTTAGGCTCACCAGTTTGTGATCTGCTTCTCAGTCTCTTTACCTTGGCTGCTGCTCTGCTTTCGTGGCACCTCCTCACCCCTCCCAAATGGGTTTGAAGGCTGTGTCTAGTCTCACAGATTCTTCAGGGATGTGCTCCTTGGTGGTACCTAAGATCAGTCTGTTGGCTGATCCAGAAAACCAGGTGGGAAAGTCTGTGCAAGTCTGACAGAGCCGAGTGAAGATGTTTTCCAGCCTTAGTAATGCCATACCAGTTACCAGCCAGTCTACTCCCAGCCTTCATTTTAGGCTGTTATCCATGAAGCGTATTGTCTGTTAATCAGTCCTGTTAAAACTATATTTGGCAGCTCTGTATCTCGGCCATTTCCAAGCTGCGGATCATGGAGTGAGTTACAAACGTCAGCCAGGCATGTTCACGAGGGGTTTTTTTATCACGGACGTAATGCATGAGCCGTACCAAAGGATTCTGCCAAGGTTGATGTCCATTTGAACTAGTAAACATTCTCAGCTGTGCATCCCCCAACTATCACTACTATCTAGCCAAGATTAGACTGTGTACTCTTAAGCTGTCTACAAAGACGTGTTTCTGCTTTCCAAAGTAATTTTACTTGACCAGCAGTTTGTCACGGTAGGTCTTAAGAAATAAGTTGTGTTCAGCAGGCTAGAAAAACAGATTCAAGGACTTGGACAGAGTGTGCCTGCTCTTCCCTTTTGAATTAAAATGCAGTTTTACATGACTAATTTTATTGGAACAGCATATTCTTGAGGTATCATGTCTTGAGAATCATTTAACTATACAACTTAAGTCTTGCTTGTTGCAGCTTCTGATTCAAATGTAACAGTTAGGTATTACTTTTACCACTGTCTTTATTTTTAATCAATTACTATTTGATGACCCAGAGTAGATGATGTGAAGCACATAGCTGAATTTCTTTGTCATCGTCCACACAGACTTGATGAAGGAGTTATCCAGATAGATATTTATCCTGGTAAACACGCTCAACGGTAGTGGGGGTTATTCAAGCAGTAAAGCGTATTGCATTGTATGAAGCTTAAAAATGGGAGAGAAGAGGGAAGTGCAGTATCTGGTGAATACAGCTGCGTGAGGCTCCTGACTTGTGTGTGTGAAGGGCACACACACAGAGTGGGTCTGTATAGTCAGTAATGCTTTTTGACTTGTTCCTGAGAAGTAAGTACTCCTCTTTTGTGCCTCTGAAATTTTCCCTGTAATGATCTCATTTTTAATGTTGATTTATTTCCTTGTCATTCTTTCTAGCCAATTAGCAATGCTGATTTCATTGTTCCTGTTGAAATTGATGGAACCATACATCAGGTAAGTGCTGTTGTTCCTTTCACGTTGTTCTAGTAGTGGAACTGTCCTCAGTGTCCCAGAGCGTTATCTTTCTCCGTTTGCTGCTTTACATTCAATAACTTGTCCTTTTGCAAAATATAAAAACTGTGTACTCTGGAATGTATTGTCCAGACAGGCATCCCTGTTTGATCAGGTACGTAGTTTCTAACTACCAAGTCTTGATTTTAATGTTTTCTGTTCTCCAGAATATCTCTCTCGGGACTTCAGTACTTTTTGTTAATTTTAAAACATTTTCAAACAGGAAATTATCTAAGGATGGGTTTTCAAACTTTGCTAGGCCCAGAAAAAACTACCTGAATACTGCATTTCTCATTCCCTCCACAGACAAACAGGACATAAGTTGGCTTTAATGTTTGTTGGTAGTTCATATGGACAAAGCTTTATAAAAGTATTAAGGAAGAACAGACATTTCTTCAGTTTTTGTGGCAATCTGTGTTTAAGTTCTGTCCCCTTTTCTTCCTGTAAGTAATTTAACTTCCTCTGCTAGGACTTTTTATACACTTCAGCATCTTTAAAAGGTCTGGGCAAAATTGCAAGGAGACTAATTTTTATGTCTTATTCTTTAAGAACGTCACTTACGACTCTGTGAAATGGTTTTCAGTAAATGCAAAACACCCATTCTTTGAAAATCAGTCCCCTTCATGTCTCTTAGCTTGGTGTCTTTAATCAGTAGTCATTTCTGAAAACGCTGAATGAAATAAATTACAGTGCCATAAATTTTCCTCTTCAGACACACATTAAAGTTATTGCTGGAGACAGGTTTTACTGGTTAATGTGAAGTTGAGCCTTTCTGATATATGAATCTTTAAAATGGTTTGAAACATCCTCTATTGGTTGTTGTAGGTTAAAGATAATGCAGTTACTGAGTTGCAAATCTTCCCTGCATGTGATTCAATGGAGATCTTAAATACTTCAGGTTTTGAAATGTCGTCTTTTATATGGATATGTTCGTATTTTGATCTTAGAACAATTGATAGCTCATGAAGTTAGTTCATAGTTTTGTTTGATTTCCTGTTATGAAAACCATCCATGGAATTGTCACTCTTAAAATAATTACTAAATATCAGTCAGTGGACTGAAATGTGTTGTAAGGTGTTAGTTGCTTTGACAGTTTTTACACTGTGCATGTTTTATGTAGAAAAATTCAATGTCTACGGTACTTAAACCTGTAATGTTCACCAGAGCTGAATGCTTAAAATATGTAAGTGATGTTTTGGGAGATTTATATTGTGATATCGTCTGTCCTCATTTGATGTGGGCTTTAATTGCGTTCGGTGCTGTAACACAGACGTTTTCTCTCCTAAAACTTTCTAGAATGCTTTTGAAAGAGAATAAAATAGGTTGCCTAACAATTTTGAATGGCTTCGGATTGTGATCACTTAGCTTGTCAAGATTATATATCTACATTTGGAAACAAAACCCATTAAAAGACTATTTGGGCTTTACAGTCAAGCACTTCAAAAGCATGTTGCTTTTCCATTCCCTGCTGCAAACTTTCAGATTCTTCACCAAACATAATGCAGTTAGGCACTCAAGATGACTGCATATGGGGGGAAAAAAAAACTGAAAAATAACTGGTCAAAGGGAGTGGATTAGTCCACGCTCTAAAACGTGGACAGGAGGAAGGCTGCTCTTGACAGAGAAGGTAAAGTGAAGTTAGTCTCTGACTGATTTGCTGGAGACTTTCTGCATAATTTTCAAGGAAATTGCTTAATCCCCTTGTATTTCAAGTTTGTAATCTCTAAAATAGGTAAAAATCTCAGCTGCAGATGGGTGGTTCAATTGAAGTTAATTGTAAGGAATTTTTGACCCTTGAAGTAAAGGTGATTTATACAGTATGCAGGCGAAGTCTTGGGTTCCTGTGTTTGCAATACCTCTGCAGGCAAAGTAATGTACTATCATCCAGCAGTCTTTTTTATTTAACTGGGATAATCTGAAGGGCGAAAGCAGACATACTGGCTTAGTATGATGAGCGTTAACACAGGCTGTAGAGCTTTGACAACCACTTCCTACTTCAAACCTGTAATTTTTTTATTTACTTAGAGCATAAACTGAACAGATAACAAAAATTGTTGGTATCCATCAGAATTTATCGTCTGTATAATGCATGTCCATTTTCTTAAGCTGTTTGTATACTCAAAAAGATTAACCACTGGCATTGGGAAATACTTCCACCTGTTTAAAATATCACAGGGTATGTGAAATGTTGTGGATCCATACTGTCCATAGTGCATATCTCTACCTGCTTTACCAGTAAGCCTGGTGTCTTATCGAGCAGGAGACTGTCTGACAGAGTATCATTGTACTTGAACTCTGCCTTGGACAGAACCCCACGGTAAACAAATGGAGAACACCGTTTCAGAAGTGCCCATTCAGAAGGACATTTGAAATTAGGAGATTCTTCAGATCTCATATACCAAAAATACAAGCTATGGCAAATTCCAATTGCTGTATGCTTGAAAGAGTTTTGAGACTGACTTACCTAACAAGTTTTGTTCATGGTAAGTGTTGTAATGTTTTGTTGTGCAACAGAGGTATTCAAAAAAGGCTGTCTTTAGTTCGGGGAGTTTAATTCCCTTATGTCACGTATAATCCAAAGGTCAGAGAGACTCTTGTTTGTCTATAGGGAGGACAATTCAAATCATAGTCTTACAGGGTGCTTGGGTAAACCAGCTTCCCTAGATTAAAAACTAGCTTTTCTGAACACCCCTAGTCCCTCTCCCATGTTTCTTTCTCTAGCCTAATTTACCTTGCCTTTAGAAAGGATATGTCATTCTACTTCACAAGGAAATAACTCCTATGTGGAGGTACCTCTCTTTCCTTCTGTTAGGGGTCTTTAGATGCCTGCAGGGACTGTGCCCCTCTACAGGGCAGCTAAAGTTACCGGAGATGAATCCCACGCTTTGTGTTGGAAATGATGGCGCAGATACAAAAGAGAAGTTCTAATGCAAACTGACACTCTTCTGGCCAGTTCTCTCATTTCTTTCTGGCTCTCTGAATAAAAGGAAATTAGAGCCGGTCCCCTGCTCTACCAAATTATAAGTGAGAAACTGTGGGAAGTCCAGTGAAATGTGGGAAGTCCAGTGAAATGTGTTGCAACTGAGAGTGCTCTTTAGAGGAAGTTTATCGAGGATGAAAGTAGTGGCTGGAGAAAAGATGTTCAACCTGTTTGCTAACCCTTGACATAACTTCCGCAAGTACACGTCCTCTCTTTCGGAGCGTGCTTCCCATTTAACAAGTGCAGAGCAATCACAACACCCAGATTAGAAACTGTGCGTTTAAATATAGCTTTAATCCCCAATGGCTAAAGATTTTTAGGGCACGATGGTCCTTTGTCTTTTATCCAAATTGACTTGCAATGCCTTTGTGCCTTGCTATCAAAGAGTAAAGAGGGCAGCCAGGAAGAGTTTGATTTGGTGTTACTTGGAATTTCATTCTTTAAGGTAATTTGTTTATTAAGTGAGTAAAACTAGTTTTTAAGTGGTTTTGCTATTCAGTTAACAATTGCTTATTTTTAGTTGTTGAAGGCTAAAGCAATGTTTGGCATGTATACTTTGAACGTAATGTACAAAATGTTTTTATTGGTGGGGGAAGATGCTGTTCAAATAATAAACTTTCTTTCTATAAAGGACAAAATTCGTTAATTTTCTCACCAGAAGGCTGTGGCCTGGTTCAAGTAATCCAGGATAGGCTGTATCCATTCTAGCTGGCCTATTCTTGGTTACTTGCACTGGGAGGCAACCACAACTGTGTGAACCAGAAAGATGAGGCTTAAGGACGCGTGTTATGTTCAAGAAGATGCACCCAGCCCACGAAACAGGAGATTACAGGAGCTCGAGTTGTTATGGGCAGCTTTTTTTGTCATTACTTGAAGATTTCGTTATTGTAAAGCTGGTTTTGAAAGGCAATTCTTTGTGTCCTATTTAATTGATTAAAATTGAGCTGGGTTTCTCTTTTGGTTTACAAATACTGAGTCTTCTTAGGTTAAGACCGCTTTGAGGTATAGAAAAATGTATGTGGAAATACCAAATGCTTGAAAACAATTAAAGATAATTACTTGTGTTCTGCCATTAGCAGCTGTAACTACAGAATCCTGTGAAAACATGCCTGGTGTCTGATTTGTGCCTTAACATTTTAAGAGTAAGGTTCATTTTAAATTTAAAAAAAAAAAAAACACACAACTGTATTCCTCTAAATTCTTACTGTGATAAGGAAGAAATTAGTGAGCATGCAACACAGAAAAACTGGAGGGTTCTTGTTTTTTTAATGCCCTGAAGACAGTATATAAATCTCAGAAAAATGCCAGGAGCCAGTTAGTCTAGAGACTTAAACTGAAGACATCAGGCAACGGAGGAAAAAGCCAAGCCACAAATAACCATGCAGCATTGAGATGCAAGTCCAGCCGCTAACAAAGTAAAGGGGAAAATATTCCAAATGAGGAGGAAGAGGAGAAAAGAACTGCACTGTGTCAGCTAAAGAAAGCTTTTTATGTGAAGTAAACCAAAGAGATTTTGTAGCCCAGGATACCAGTACACTTGCAGTGTAAAAAAAAAAAAAGGGGGGGGGGCAGGGGGTGAAGGAGTTGGGGGTTTTTTTTAGAGAAGGAGAGAATTAAGGGGAAAATTTGATGAGACCTTATCCAAAGAGATCGCATTTATTTTATTAATAAGGTATTTAAAATGAGGAGCAAATCTGTTGGCCAGAGCGTAGTAGGTAAGATTTAAGGCAAAGCAGCAAGAGGAACTCAAGTAGAGGAGGTTGAGGGTGTTCTGTGGTGGATCAGGAGATCTAAACTGCAGGATGGAGACAATACCTCTTAAAAATGCTGGGTACTTGCAGCTAATACTGACTAGCTGCAGTATTAGGAAACCTACAAATTGCCATAAGAGTGCATGTTGCAAATACTTGCTTTTATGAGCCCGCTCCTGCCTGCAAGCCTGTGGTTAGGAGCTCTCGCTCCGTAGCTGCTGGGCTGATTTACTGTATGTCCTCTTCATGGAGGAGGTGGCTTATGTTGCAAGAAGCAAAGTTCATATCTTTGGCTTGGAGTTTGTAATTACATTCCAAGTGGAAATACTTCACCGACACAGGCATAGATAGGGATGGAGAGCGAAGAGGAGACTTCTTTTGCTGTGGCTGAAAACACTAGGTTTTAAAAGGGAAATTAATACTAAATTCCAGCACTTACTATCCAAGAATGACTTTAAGACTCTGGGGTGTCCCTTTTGTGCCCTCAAAAATAAGTGTAGGAATATAATTTAAGGCTAAAGAATTAAGAACTTCATAATGAACTGTAGCGTTAAGGAGTAACTGCTACCTTTCCTCTTACAACGGGCAAGTCAGATAGTCTCTTTCTGGGTACCCAAATGCAGCGGGGACTGCAACTGTCCCTGCAACCTTTACAAATTTGAAGATATAATTTGGAAAGGAAATACTACAGAGCAACTTTGAGTAGTAAGATTTAAGTGAAAAATTAATTGCATTGTTATAGGAGAGGAAATTACTTGGTTTATGCCTAGTGCAGTACAGGGAACTTTGCTGTAATTATCTGGAGAGAGGGCGGTGTTGAAGTACCTCTGTTAACTGTCTTTAATTCATAAAACGTCACATTTATTTAATTGGTTAAGTGCTGCTGTAGCTGTATAAAAAATAAAAAAATAAATCTGGGTTATAAATTGTTATCTGTATCAAAGTTGGAATGTATTGCTTGAATTTGAAGGGCCAGAAATAGTGTAGTTAAACTTTATAGAAATAACTTAAAGCAGATCAAGTCTTCATGCTATGAGCTATATGCTACATAAAGTAAAGTGGAAAAGTAATTAACATTTCTGCTTTGGTCATTAAGGTACAGTTCCATCATATGTGTTTAATAACACTTAGCTTTCAGATTTAGGTTTTCAATTTCAAGTCCCTATTACGCAACTTTTTTCCTTCTTTTGCTAAAGGCTTTAATTGTTACACTTCAGTTCAAGCTGGCATTTCCATAATTTTCTCCTGCAGGCTTTTTCTCTGGGTGCCCTATGTTTTTTACCTTTTTATTAATACGAGTGTAGTAAAATACATACAATTAATCTAGTTCTGCATATCAAAGAAATTCCTGAAATTGCATCAGTCTTGCAATTCTTCCTGAATTCAGTTATATGCCAGGCTTTACTTGAAATTTCTAGTATTAAGGATTATTTGCCAAACAAAGATGATAAAATGCCGCAGTGTTTTCTCTAACTTTTAATCTAAGTGCAAACAAGATAGATAAATATTTTTCAAGCAGACTCCCTTCTTCAGCTTCCCAGTATATTGTGAACGACTTGTAAGCTTTCTGCGCAGCAGTTCTCTTGGTATTTTCTGTGAACACAGACCATCTTGCTTGCTCTGCAAAGGGAGGCAAGGAGGCTCTAATATTTATTAATCAGGTTGCTGACAGTAGGCAGGCAAGCTGTGCCTGTATGTTTGTCAGTGCAAAAAGGCAAGAGAGCGTTGCTGAGCCCAAGCTGCTCAAGAAGAGAGAGATGCTGAGTATTTACCATCGTTATGGCAGGGTCACAGTAGAAGATGCTGTAGACCTTGCCACTGAATTTTGAAAGCAGCATTTGCTAGACATTCTGCATGGTGCTGTGAAGTTTTTTGGTGAGAGCTGTCTGCAGAGCCAGGTGATTGAGAACTAGGCGTAGTGAGATACGGTACTTAGCGTCTGGAATTTAAAAAATGAAAGAATTAGCCGCAGGAAGAAAACAGTTCCCTATTGTGCAATTCCTGTCATCATAGAGGTTTCACCAGATTTATTCCTTCTGTAAAGCCTATCAGGACTGAAGACACCAGCACCAAAATAGTTTCGGTTGAGAGATATGAATCCTCGCTTCTTGAGAAGCCCTACTGGCTCTCTTTGCCTTTAATGAGATTTTTCAAGGAGCATCACTCCAGATGATGCACAGTATTTGCAATTGCATAGTCAGCATGGGTCTTGGCAGCCCATGCATTCAAATTTCTCATTATTGGATGTCTACTTTTATCTTGTGTACTTACTTTTTTTTTTTTTTTTTCCTTTCAGCATTTCATTTGAACTGCTTCCATGCTAACTTTTGTTTCTTCAAGTGTTAGGATTACAGGAGTGTTTTGTTTTGTTTTGTTTTTTTTTCCCTTTCACCTTAAACACCACTTGACCTAAATAATCATTGTCATTCCAGGTTTATGTATTGAAGCGACCACATGTAGATGAGTTTCTTCAGAGGATGGGAGAGCTCTTTGAATGTGTACTCTTCACAGCCAGTCTAGCCAAGGTTTGTTCCTCTCTTCATCTCATTAGCCCTTACGGTGCTGGTCAGTTGACTTTTGGTTGGGTTTTCTATGGATAATTATTTCCACAGTTGGTACTATCTTAATTTTTCCCCTTCTTTTCTGCTTCTTTGTCTGACAGTGTGTACTTTGTCTGCTAGTGTGTGGGTAAGTGTTTCCATGGTAACACCATCACATATGGGCTTGTCTCATAATGTAGCCTCCATGCATTGCTCATAATGCCAATATGAAAGGCTTACAAGTTACCATGGTTATAGTGAGAAATTAGAACAAATAGCGTGCGAGTAAAGCAGTATATTAAAGCTGGGCATGAAATAAAGCACACTGTATTTAACGCTATCTACATGATCAACCAGTGATTCAGAAATTTACTGCGTCTGAAAATTGGGAACACGTTTTTGTTCTGTCAAGGTGCAATTGCAATCTGGAGTTAGAAAATTAGACATTTTGTAAAGCTTGAAACATCAACAGGAATATTTTGTGCCCTCTGGTCTCCAGTAGCAGTAGTACCTCGTAGGTAGTTTTGTGGTAGACATTGCAGTAGTAGACATCTTAAATTCTTCACTTCTTTCAATGTATTGTATTTGTGGTGTCTTGTTTGTAAAATTATATTGATTATTTCTAAATAATACTCTAGCATAGTAAGCTTTTACTCCAACCTATTGTAGAGATGGTGGAAGGGGACAGGACCCTTTTCGAGCTGCTATAGTGCTGCCTTATCAGAGGATTTATCCCTGTGCTCTGTTTACCATGATCTGTTCAGTCACATTGTGAAAATCCTAAATAATGGAACAATTCCGTACTGCAGTTAGAGATGTCTAGCAGTTTGCATAGTCAAAAGATGATTGATTTCAACATCAGTTTTGTTTCTCAGTTTAAAATGTAGGATAAATGGTAACTCCTATCCTGCAAAAATACCTGTACCATTTTCAAGTTTCATGTTTTGGTTTATTTGGATACTTTCCCTTAGACAGTTTATACCAATTGTTAGATTCTAAGCTGTGCTTCACTTAAAGTATCATCTTATATATAAAATGAGAATTTCTCAGTATTGTACATGGGTAATTTTCCTAATAACATCTTTGATCTTTTATGGCCCAATTATGCAATTTGGTAATCTTAAGATTCTTACTGACCCAGTCACTCCAAGGGCATCATTTGAAAAAGCTGCATCACGCTCAGATGCATTCATTGCAGTTTGTCTTGAGGCATGTGGAAATGAGTCAGCTGTGGAAACGGCTTCATATAGATGTTCTGTTCGCATTGGCTGGTTTTATGGTAACTTTAGGTGAGATCTCTAGATCCATCAAGTTCTAGGTAATGCCCTGGGTAACTGTAAGTTAGCCCTGAGAATAAAACCTAATTGATAAATCACAGAAAACATTAGAGTGCAAGTTAGCCTTCCATAGAAAGATAACCATCCTACTTTTGCGTTATCTCTCTATTAATCACTTCAGGTTTGCAGGCATGTAAGTTAATTAACAAGGAGCAAGGAAGAAAATGAAGTCAGGGTATTTTACCTGAAATTATTTCATGTCTGTTTTTTGTATAGTTCTGTGAATTAGCCTTATCTGCACATTGCTAACTTCATGTTTCTAACTTCTATTTTTAAGTATGCAGACCCAGTAGCCGACTTACTGGATCGCTGGGGTGTGTTCAGGGCAAGACTCTTTAGAGAATCCTGTGTTTTCCATCGAGGAAATTATGTGAAGGATCTGAGTCGACTGGGACGTGAGCTGAGTAAAGTTATTATAGTAGATAATTCTCCTGCATCTTACATCTTCCATCCTGAAAATGCAGTAAGTAATTCTTAGTATTTGAAGTACTCAAGCGTAACTTTATCTTTCCGGTCCTTGCCCCAGACTTTCTGATTCAGAAAATAGCCTTTCAGGACACTAACTTGTATTAGTTTCTGTATTTTCTTAGACTGCAGGTAGGTTCTAGTATTCACTGCCAGATGGTAAAGGACTAGGGCAAACTGATCTGGACAGTGTGTCACAGTCATGACTGTTCGTCTGCTTTCAGTTTTAGCTTTTGGTATCAAGTCCATCAGTTTTGAGAAATACCAAGCGATGTAGAACCTGAATAACTAACCTAGATCTAAAAAGCAAAGCTGCCCCCCAGCACAGTTTTTGTTCTTTGGAGTGGTGATTACAGAAAGGATGGTTTACTTGAACTGCTTTTGGTACTCCATCTTTTTTCATCATGTAAATGAAAATACTTTATTAGGCAAGATAATTAATGCTTTACTGGTAACTATCCGAGTTCTGTATTCATGACTAAGGGGAAGAAAAAAATCAGGATCCTGTTGTGTTGTTACACTTCTCCTTTTAAGTATTTTTGTGATAACTCGCTTCATAATTAGAAATGTAAGTCAAGAAGTTCATCAAGTTTTAGGAATAAAGATAAAAGGCAGGCGACAGTACTTGAAGGGAGAATAATTAGGAGCAATGCGGATTTTCACTGTGTTTCATATCAGCTCCAGAAACTATGATGGAATGGTCTGGCACTTGCTCCATCCATTGCTGCACTCAGTACAGATGCTCACATCTGTTTTGTAGCTGCCAGGATAGCAAGCTGAAACTCGCCTTAGATCTGCTGACTTAAACTACCGGGCTGTGCAGTGTTTCCTTTGATGTTTTTAGGCTGCCTTTTTTGTGAACTGTTAAAATTAATGTAGGAAATTTTTATCGGGAACATTGTTTTGCATGTTCCTGCCTCTCCAGAATAGCCTTTTTTTTTTTTTTTTTTTTTTTTTTTTTTAACGTGAGCTATTTATCTTGCAGCAATCAGCTTTTGAATTCAGATCCTAATACTGTGATGCCCTAAATGATTGGGTGAAAACATTTTTCTGGTTGGTGCCACACATGGTTTAAAGTTGCTATTTATAATAAGCAGGAGCTGTAGCTCTAATTTATGTTCATGGTTAAAATGAAAAACCTGATCCAGATTGTCATTTGGTATCTTGGAATTCAGTGCCAAGAAAATAATGAGCTGCAGAAATTTGGGAGCTGAAATGAAGGGCCTTGTCAGAGTGGTTTAATCATGTACAGAAAAGTGCTGTTAGCTAACTGATAATACTGAGTTGCTGCAGAAACCAGAGCTTGTAATAAGATCCAAGATAGTCTTTAAAGACCTCAGTATACTTCCATAGGGAAGATACACAGGACTCCTTCCCCAAATCCAGCCCACGTATTTCAGAAGTGTTATTATATGCATTATTTTCTGAACCCGCTCTCAAGGTCTTATATTTTAATCAGAGAACTGTTCTGTACTTGCTGTTTAAGTATTTCCTCTGCAACCTCATGCCAGAAGGTTGCTGCGTGCCTATGTTTAGTGACTCACACTGATAATATTTAGAGGGGGGAAAAAAAGATTTGCCTGTAAATAAAGTGTCAGTACAGCTTCGTAACCTGTATCTTCCTTCCAGTCTATTCTGAATATCAAGGAGGCAGAGCAAATTGAGCTGTCCAGTGTTGGGTCATGTAGGTTACCTGGACGTGCAGGAGAAGGCCAGCTGCGTGTCAGCTGTTTCGCGGTTGGATTTGGGGTTGACACTGCATACTAGAAAATGTAGACTTGAACCTGGTACTCCGCTTGAATGCTTATGACTAGCAATTTGCCTTACTGTGATCATAGAATCACAGAATCGTTTAGGTTGGAAAAGACCTTTAAGATCATCCAGTCCAACCATTAACCTACACTACCAAGTCTACTCTAAGCCAATCAAGGGTAGACTAGACTAAACCATGTCCCAAAGTGCCACATCTACCCGTTTTTTGAACACTTCCAGGGATGGTGACTCCACCACCTCTCTGGGCAGCCTGTTCCAATGCTTGACCACCCTTTTCCGTAAAGAAATTTTTCCTAATTTCCAACCTAAACCTCCCCTGGCGCAGCTTAAGCCCATTTGCTTTCGTGATGGCAGTGAGTATTACAGGACATTTACTGAGGCAAAACTCACATGTTCTTCACATCATAAAGTCATCTTAATATTTATTGGTTGCTTTGTTTCAGGTGCCTGTGCAGTCCTGGTTTGATGACATGACAGACACAGAGCTGCTAGATCTTATTCCTTTCTTTGAAGGACTAAGCAAAGAGGAAGAAGTTTACAGTATGCTTCATAAACTCTGCAACAGGTAGCCCTTAACTTTGACTGACTTCTGCTACTAGATTGCAGTTGCTAGAGGGTGTCTCCATCTTTTTCAGCTCTTTCAAATGTAAGCTTTGGGGAGGTCACCCCTGTCAGAAGTGCTACTCTTGATCTTCCTGTTACATTGGACACGAAGGACAATCATGAGTGATGCTATTAAGCCTTCAGAAGCCTGACTCCTAAGGTCATGTGTTCAGACTACTTTTTTAAAGGAAAAAAAAAAAAAAAAAAAAAAGAAGCTATTTTAAATGGGACTCTTTTAATGAATTTCATAAATGGACATCTTTTACTGGATCAGCTTTTCTTAAAACATGCCAAAAAAGAAGCTTGTATTTCAGCAGTTGAATTTCTCTCCCTTTCTTCCCCTCCCACTATGCAGACAATTTTACCCCCCTGCTTAGAGCAGTTGACCTGACTCTGAATTTTTTCTTACAGAATGAAGTGCCTTTTTGAATGTTATTTTAAGATAAAAATTCATTTTTGTATAAGACGTATTTCCAGACATCTTTTAGTCTTGTATTGTCTAAATGCTTTAAAAGGAAAAAGGAAAAATTTTATAGAGCACTGTAATATATAACAAAGGAAAAAGTTGAAACAAAGATGCTGGGTTCCTGTCTCCACAATGACATTAAGTTGTATTACATTTTGTCATGCTCAGAAGGTTTAAGCATTTGTGGGAGGGGTGATTTGGGTTAATTACATGGTTGTTTCACTGATACGATTTCGGGCACAGTTTTGAACATATCTGCAGTTGTTTGAGTATTAGGGAATGATGGAATTGAGAAAATAAGGTGGCTAATAGATCTAAAGCACCTTTTCTTCTAGACAGATGAAGTTCTATTGTCTCTGCTTACGCACAACTGCCATGCCTCTCGTTTTTTGGAAAACCATTATCTTGGGAGAATGGGGAGGAGGTCTATTTATTAGTTTAAGATTCTTTTCTTAAAAAAACCCATCTGGGTAAGCTGGATCTGTATTGAGCTGTTTGGAGTACTTTTTTCTTTTAATTGCTGCTACTGTATACTCACCAAATGGAGTTGACCATCGGCTGTTATACTGTTTTTGCCACTGTGCCTGTGCTATGAAACATTTTCTGTAGGCTGCAAACTTGGGCAATAAATAAAATGCAGGCTTCATATCCCACCCCTATGTACTAATCCTACAGTATCTGATATACCAGAGAACTCAGTTAAAGGTGACCTGCAAAGGATTTTTTTTTTATATATAATTCTTTTTTTTTTTTTCTTTTTCAATTGAGATGAAGCCGTCTCCTTTCTTTGGTATATAAAATCACAAAAAGTATTTTTCCCACATCTCTGATTTGTATTTCTTCTTCCTCGAGGTGTAAGGCACAGATTGGGAGCTTTATCAAGTGTTGCTAGAAGGGCAGAAGCTAGCCTAGACTAAAAGCAGTCCTCTGGCTTTGGAGTTGAGTAAGTCTCATCTCTGAATCTGAGAACCTGCTTAGCATCTTCTGCAGTGTCATAGGTACCTTTCAAAAGAATAACTTCTAAATACTTTAAGCCTTTGAAGAAGGCGGCACGCCTATCTTTTTTTTTTTTTTTTTTTTTTTTTTTTTCCTTTCCAGTGTCACCTTTTAATTATTTTCCGCACCAGAAATCTACAGACGTAAAAATTACAGCTATGTTTGGCTGTCATCAGAGAAAACTAAATGGAGTGGTTGGTGCTTCTAATTAGCCTTGTGCTAAATTCTGAATAGTCGATCTCCTTTGCCTTTCCTGTTTTTCTCAAAGTCTCGACGACTTGGAAAAAAATCTTTTGCTCTGGACTAGGATTGTCATCCTCGTCTAAAACATTGGTGAAGCAGCTTAACAAATTCGTTTATAGAAGGGCAGGCCAGCCTACACAGGCGGTGAGTAGGTTGTCGTAGGCACAGTATAAAACTGAAAGACGACTTGCCCCTTGCAGTGCAGCTGTGCGCCAGCTGCGCGCTGTGTCCGTAGCGAGGGATGTTAGAGGCAGTCCCGTGACGCTCGTCAGTCTGTACCGCATCACCATTTTCTTTTCTTACCAGTTGGCATTACCTTAGTACTGTATAATTCTGTGCCACAGCAAAAGACAAAACTGTCAAATCTTAAAACCTACGTTGTTTAAAAAAATGGGAAAAAAAAAAAAAAAGGACGTATGGATTCTGGTTAGTCCATTAACGTTTATTTTCAGTTTAAGATTGTTTAATTTTGTATTTGACTTCAGAGTAACGAAACTGTAAGCTGCCAAAAAGTTGTTCTCTGAGCAGTATTTTCAACTGTGTTTGTAGCTTTTAGGCTTCAAATACAGTTTGCAGGGAAGTATTCAGGTTGTAGTTAGTTGTGCAGGTATGATAGGAATGGCTGAAAATATTCAAAGACTTTCTCGCTAGCATTAGACCAAACAATCTTCCAATTAGACAATAAATAACCCCACTGAGACATTACCATTTAACGGTTGTGACCTGTTGTACGCGAGACGAACCATGTCATTAGTTTGCATTTATGAAAGCAGCGATTTCATGAACCAGTTGCCTTAAGTCTGTGAATGAATGTTGATTATTAAAGTGTCTTGTATTGTTTTAAAATCCACATGTAATGGACAACTGAACTTCTGCACCAGCTTCTGGAAGAACGGTTCTGATGATGTTCTGTACAACCATACTTGTTCTGTATTGTTTATTTGGGCTCTTGAAATCCACAAATTAAAAAAAACCCACCTTACTTTAACTTTATACAGCATTAAAATGACGCTTGGTGACAATACAAAGGCGAAAACCTTAGCAACAGTTTTGATCTGTGCTAGTATCTTAAGGGTATTTTCTATAACTTCTGATGAAAATATTTTTTATTTTTCAACTCATTCCCATTGAAATAAAACTTGGAGTGCTCTGCAGTCAGGTTTGGACTTCCCTGGGTGTTCAAATTTGGCCAAAGGGATCAAACTGTCGTAGTTGTTTATTTTGACACTATCATCGTACTTGAAATTTCAAGTGTTAAGTTTGCGTGAATATACATACGCTATATACTTAGAGTTTCTAGATTTTAACAAAGCAATATAGTTCTGTCCATAAAGTCAGATGATGAGTGGAATGTTTGTAAAATTTGCAATACGGGTATTTGATTGTATTTTAAATACAAGATTTTAAAAATTAAAATAGGAAAAAATACTTGTTTCCTAAATCTCTTGCATATTTTGAAGTGCAGTTAATGCATGCAGGTCACCAGGGCTGTTATAAACCCTGGTTTTCAGTTCTATTTCTGGATATTATAGAAGTATTAAGTCTTTTCCAGTTGGTCATTCTGTTCAGCTAAAGAATGCTGCCTGGCCCGAAGTTCTGTTGTCCTTTTTATGTTGGGTTAAAAACGGTTTTTTGCCTGTATAGGTATTTTTAAATTAAGCTGTAAGGCAGAATGCCTTAGATTCTTGAAATTCAACTGAAGTGTTACGATTAAATTGCCATTTCTAAACTAGGGCTGTGCGCAGAATACTCGTTAACCACCAGGAAGTACGGCAGGTTTCGAATGGAAGATCATAGCAAATGTACAATATTGCTGTGTTCATTTAGGTAACTTTGGAAGAAGAATTTGTCTATTTGTTTCGCCCTTTAATCCTTTTTAAACAGCAAAGTTATACATGGAAGAAACTCAACACCTGAAGAGATTTGGTTATCAGTGTATGCAATCACTTTATCACAGCATGATTTTGATTAGACTGGTTGGGGACAATAAAGTATCTGAATAACACTGGTGTGTACTGATGTTGCAGCTTTTGAAATTTCAGTGTAAAAAAAAAAAGAACTGTAGCTATATAATTTACAAACACATAATCCTATGTTTTACAGATTCTTTTTAAACTAATAAAACACAGTACCGCACAGCCCTATTTGTAAAACAAAAACAAGTTTGTGCCTCTGATTTCCAAGGTGCTGTGATGTTATGCCTTTGTGGGGCGAGGAGGGCAGGTGAGACTTGCGTGGGGCAATTGCTTAAAAATCTCTGGGCTAACTATGCAAAACCAGCTGTCAGTTTTCTGTTTCACATTATATTGTAAAAATCCAGCTGACTTTTTTTCTTTCTTGTTAAAGATCTATTGGGAACTTCTTAACAGAGGAGTAAGCAATGGAAATGTTTCTTTCTTTTTTCTTTTTCTTTTTTTTTTTTTCCTAATAATGGAGCTGTTTACACTTTAATGCAATGAACAATCCAGTGATACTTGAGAAACACTACAGATACCATATGAGTGTTTTCAGGAGAGAGAAGTGTTGTCAATCAGGTATTGAATGGTTTCTTTACTGTCACAAATAAAAAATTTTAACAATATAGTTACTTGTGCATGTAATACTTCTCTGGGAAAAAGAATTTCCACACTTCTCCTTCAGTAATAGTCACTGCCCTAATTTGACAGGGACTTTATTCCTGCTAATGTACATCCACGTTAGACAGTAAAATCACCCACCTCTGTTCCACTCTCCTCCCCCTCTCCTCTTTTTAAGTCATGGACAGGACTCCTTGACTGCCCTGGCACCTGCTTGTGCAAACAGAGCTGATGAACTACTGATGAACTCTGCTAAATAAATTGGTGGTGACTCTGGCAGATGTTCCAGCTATTTAGATCTCTTGGATGAGATCATACAATAATTTGTTCAAGTCTCAAAGCTGTGTGACTTCTTTTGAAGGGCTTACTTTAGCTACTTGAATAGCTGTTCTTAACATCACTGCCATATCCAAATGAATATCTGAATAAAACACTTTTCTTTGGTTGGAAAGTCTATTTTGGGACTTTTTATCTGACACAGTAAGACTTAGGCAGAGCCTTCCTTTCTAGAAAAAGGCACATACTATTAATGCTTTTTGAGCAGAAAACCTCATGCCTGTTAGAATAAGCAGCTGGCTCAAGATAGCACATAGTTGCAATTACAAATATTTTTTAGTTACTCCTGTGATCAGTTGGAATGACCTAGACTGCCTTCACTTTGTACTGGTGGGTTGGGTTTTTTGATTTTTTTTTAATTATTATTTTTTTAGGGTTGGGGTTTTTTTTTTTTTTTTTTTTTTTAGTTTTACCAGTCTCCTTAGCTGCTACTTAGGATAAAGATGCCTTTCTTTCACTCAGTGAAACAAGCATTTCAAAATTCATAAAACAGCTCATTTATAGTGGTGAGAAAGATACTGTTGTTCTATCCTAGCTGATTGAAAGTAAGTGTTCACAAATTGAATACACCATAGTCTATATACGTATATGCTTTCCAATATTTTTTTCCTCCCCCCTTTTTATTGTGTTCTGACTCAGAAGGAAAGCCAACCACTCTGAAATTCCCTGCAAGATGGGATAGGGCTTTTCCAGGTGGGCTGCAGCTCCAGGGGATCCTGCAGTCTCCCGCAGTTTTCCTGGCAAGCGACCTTCGCCATCCCGACTTCCTCCCAACCCCGCCAGGCTGGCAGGAGGCCAGGCAAAGTTCTCCTGGACTCCTCTGTTGGTTCTGCTGGAGCTACTGGAAAAATAAACCCATCTTTGGGTAATATATTGGTTTTGACAGGTTGGCAAACTCAAAATTGAAAAGCTTTCAGGCGTGTTTTGTTTAAAGCCTTCTCCAGTGCTATTTCGAAGGGAGCTGGGCTGAGGAGCAGGCTGCCCTGTCATTGCCTACCGCCACGTTAATCAGCATTTCTAAAGCGCAGGACTCAGTAAAGTAGGTCTGCATCTGCAATTACACACCTTCCCGAACAGCAGTTTAAAAAGTTTAGATTCGGTCATTGCCTAGATCGGCAGCAAACTGCATTCTTGAGGTGATGGCTGTGCCAGCTTAGCTGTATCCCCCGGACTGTGGCGGACCCTGTGCTGCAATCGTACCTCCCACCCCTCTCCTCTCTGTGACTGGCATCGTTTAAGTTTGCAACCGCCTTTTAATTTAGTGATGTTGAAACATTTGATCAGGTTGTAAATTGCAGGAAAACGCTGGACGAAGAAATGAAACGCAGCTGGCCCCCGTCAGCCTTAGCCGTCGTCTCGGGCTGGACTCCAGCTAGGACAAGGCTGTTGCTACTTGAAGGCAAACAGAGGAGTCACCGTTAGCCAGAAACACGTCACCCCCTCTGAGAACCGCTGTTCTTGCTGATAACGAGGGCTGATCATTTGTTCGTACAAACGCCATGTACACCACCTATGAATTCCCAGCATTTCAATAAATGTTGCACTCAAAGAGTCTGAGGGTTGTTGGAGGAGTTGCTGGCTTGGCAATGGGTTGTTTTCTTTGTCAGATTTTAATGAGCTTTTGTGATAAGAAACAAATTTCTTTAACAGTGTAACTTTGTGATTTTTTTTTTTTAATGCTTTGATTCAGTTTGACAATAAACTATCTGTGTTATTTTTTTTCATCATCTTTATGTCTGATCATGCATGTAGTTGAGGTCCACCCTCAGAAATCCCCTTCTCCCCTCCATAAGCCATTCTCCTTGGAGGAAGTACTGGGGGGAAAAGCAAAGACGCTATAGAATCAGGCCAGAAAGTTCTCCTCATTCCATTCCTGCCCCAACTCTTTGGACTTGCTGGGCTTTAATAAAGATTAAAGCCTTGACTACTAAGCATCAAGGGCTTCTTCCTCTAGCAGCGTACTGGGCAGGTAGGTTCAGTTCCCATTCTTCTTTTGTTAACCTGCTGGGATTTAAATTAAACAATCTTGCTGCTTCCAAAGCCACCGATGCCTGTACATAAGCTGGAGATGACGAAGCAGCAAGATCCTGGATTCTGGGTGCGGGGGAGCAGACAAGGTGCTGGGAGAAGAGGGGTGCCGCAGCCTAGTGGGGTGTCCCGTAGAACCCGGTTTGAGTTCCTGGGTGCGGCATCCCTCATACTGCCTTCAGGGGCACCCCGTAAAGCAGGGGGGTGATTCCTCGCCTGGCTGCCCTCGGCTTGCACAGGTGAGGGGTGGTCTGAGTGTAGGTCAGGAGGCATGTCACTGCATTTTCTTCCAGGCTACAGTGGCATCTGTCTCTAGCTCTTGGAAATGCCTGTTGTGAGTACATCCATCGGTGGTGATTTTGATATCAGGTGACCTGATACTGGTCTTGGGTTAACCAGTGATGACCAGTCTACAGTCAAACAGCATTTACACCATAAGCGAACGGGGGGAGCTGCCTTTTACTTGAATTCGTTCAAAGCGACCACGTGAAGATGCTTTTCATCTGGCACGCATCTCCGAGTTAGGTCTTCAGACAGTAGCATGTAAGTAAGTATCATGCTGAAGAAGTTTGGTGTAAATTAAGCATGTGCAAGCAGACTAACCCACAGAAATAGGAAAGTCTGCCATATTTTCATGTGTGTTTTTAATAGGAAAATCACTTTATAAATGTTTTCAGGCTTTTTTTCTAATCTCTACCTAATGACCTGGTTACTACGTGCCATACCGTGAGAGGTTGAGAACCATAGATACATGTAAAATTTATGCATGTTTTTAAGCACCTGAAATTTTCAAGCATAATATCTGGTGCCTTGGGCCATTTTGTTCCTTCAGGAGCAAATGCATTTATGAAGAGAGGAAGATTTTTGTTGAGAGACCTGAGCCCATTTCTAGCTTAGTGGGGCCACGTGCTGTGTAAGAGTTGGGCTAAGACTGAGCATTTGAGGTCCTGCCCTTGGCTCTGCATCACGGGGCTATGTAGCTCTGTGACCCTTAGTCTTCCTTTTAAGATTTTCTCGAAATAGTGGAGCCTTGGTCTCGTCTGAATCCTCTGTAATACATCCCAGTAATTCAGCTAAGGCAGGTTCAGGTGAATAATAGTTCACCAGCCTGATCTCCAATCTGCTGAACAGATCTCGAAATAATAACCGGAGGGATGTGAACAAATACTTGGGATGACGATGGTTGTGGTTGGAAGATGGTTGGACTGTTGCATCTCGGAGAGGAGGATGAGCAGGCAGACGGGACGGGAGCTGGGGGAGGTCCAAGGTGACTTTGCGGTGCTGGACTGCGGTGGGCCAAGCTGCGGCATGGCCTGGTGATGGGAACGCTTGGCTTTTGTACACCCGAGATCAAAGCCTGAGGAAAATGAAGAGGTTTTTAGAGGCTTGGACCATGCAGGGCTTGGTCAAACCACGAGATGGTGCAGCTGTGCAGCGTTGGCTTTTAAAGGCGCCGTAAAGGAAATTTAAAAGACGTTATCTCAAGTAAAAGCGTCACCACAACTTTGGTATCTGAATCTCCTGCCAGGGTTGCACTTCACAGGTCCACAGATGATGTCTTCCTTCAGTTAAACAGTCTTTCTTAGTATTTTAGAAGCAATTTCTTCATTTGCCCAATGAACGCTGAGTTTCCTTTGCAAAAGGAACTCCACAACTGAATACAGGGCAGGTAAGTATTCATGATAGTTTTAGTTACTGATTATGTTTTCCCTCCATGAAAATGCAGAATCATATGATCAGTGCATGAAAAATCGAGAGAAATCAGTATTTCTCAAATAGTTGAGTTGTTACACCTTCCCTAGTGTGGTAAACCTTTTTTCCTCCAAATGCTTTACTGCTAACCTTTTTTTTTCTTTTTAAAGCAACAATATTTTAAATTGTTTGGGATTTGGCTGAAGTACATCATGAGAACTGTGGACAAATGTTAAGGCTCCAGGAGGTGGGGGAAAAAAAAGAAGAAAGAAATCTGGTGCCAAGCTGGCAGGTGCGTAACAAGGCATCGCTCCCTGCGCCTCCTCCGCTTCCCCGCCGGCACGTGTGCACTGAGCCGTGCGCGGCGCCCGCGGCGCGGCCGAGACCTCAGCCAGCGCGTGGGGCACGGGGGGACGGCAGCCGGGCGAGGGGAGGGTTCAAGGCTGGGCCAGAAATGCAGCATCTGCTGGGGAATGGATCACACTTGCTGGGCTGCGTCTCCCCGTTAATGCATCATCTGGTTTCACGTGCCCAACACGCTCTTGTTTGCTGTGAGAAGGTGGTTTTGCAGCCCAACTCCTTGGCTTTCTGCTCTCATTGCATTTTCAGTTGTGTGCTCCTTTCCCACCTGGAAGAAACTGCCCTGCGAGGAAAGACTGAAAGAGTTAGGTCTCTTCTGCCTGGAGAAGAGAAGGTTCAGAGTGGACCTCATCACCGCGTTCCAGTACTTAGAAGGTGGCTACAAAGAGTACGGAGGCTCTGTCTTCACAAGGAGTCACGGAGAAGACAAGGGGCAATGGGTGCAAGTTGCACCAGGAGACGTTTTATCTTGACATAAGAAAAATTTTTTGCATGGGAACAGTCAGGCACAGGAACAACCTCCCCAGGGACGTGGTGGAATCCCCATCGCTGCAGGTTTTCAAGATGCGACTGGACAGGGTGCTAGATAACCTCATCTAGGGCCCCCTTCCCACGAAAGGTTGGACCAGATGATCTTTCGAGGTCCCTTCCAACCTGGGCTGGTCTGTGATTCTACGTTTGCCACGTGTCTTCTTCCACCTCCTGTCTGGGTGTTCCCGGGAACGGGGTGGCCACCTGTCCTGGCGAAGGAGGAGGGCTCTCCGGCTCCAGCAGCCGATGAGGATTCATCCAACCAGGGTATCACCCCCAGCTCTGCTACGAACCCTCCACCTTACCTCGGACACACTATTTGCTTCTGGCTCAGTCTTTTGCCCCTTCTTTTAGAGGAATGAACAGATTTCCCTGAGCATTGTTTGTTTTACTTCTCCAAGTGCAAAATGTCTGGATTGGAGGTCACACTAAACTCCTTGCAATCCTGCTCCTCGTTAATTCTAGGGAGCGAAACCGCTCTTCTCATTCAGTCAGAATATTTTTATTTTGCACATAGTGCCATTTGATTAGAGAAACAGCGTTACTAGAAGGGAAGATGAGCATTCACCAATGAGACAACATGGGGCCAAGAGATGCTGATGGGTGCTTCCAGATGCATATGGGAGAAGCAAACCCTGTCTGGCTTCATGGGGGAACAGGACGCACCACGGCACGAATCACTTGTGTTTAACCTGAAGGTTAATTCATCCTCGTACAGCCATCCAAATATTTCAACAGGATGCAGCTCTAGCCTTGAATCAGTGTGTTTATTATGTTTAAGCTGCCCTTGCAAAGAGTGAAAAAGGTCATTGTTGTGGATTTAAATAAGCACCGCAGGTTTTCTTGCCTTCCCATGGTGAGGGGGAGGCTGCCTTGAAAGTTAAATCCCAGGCTGGGATCCATGCCTGGGCCAAATTCCTGGCTTTTCTAGGTGACAGCTTTGCCCGTCAGGGGCAGCCTCCAGCCGCACGGGGCCCTGGGGGTACTGCAAGTAACGCCTGCATCTCTTAGCAAAACAAAGACGTTCTCTGCGCTCAAAAGATGCGATTATCTGTGACTACATATTCCCCGTGAGATGCAGGGTGATGGTGCAACTCGATTAATGTAACCCACCCAATATGGAGAATTGAAATTAAAAGAATTCCTTGAGAGGTGTCTCCCAACCCTTACAGCGATACACCGTGTGCCGGGGAAAAGGTCAGGCTCCAGTTAATGACTTGATGTTAAATGTGGCTCTGATCTCTCCAAGACCCTGCTTCGCCTTGAATTGTTTCAGTTGCTTGGATGCTGTTGGGGGCACAGGCGCTTCTCGCCTTCGCTCCGGTGGAAAGGAAGGAAATCATCTGAGTTCCCATTGTCTGAAGGGTTAAAAAAAATCCACAAGTAATACACTTTCTTACAACTTCTGTAAAGGCTGCAGCCTTGTCTCATTTGATTCCGTATCACCCTGGCTCTCCTGAAAATCCATGCTTTGGGAGCTGGGGGATAAATGCTTTTCATCTGTCTGCGGTGAGTCAGCTATGGGCAGCAAAGGGAACCAGTTTTTCTGGCTGCTTTAGATTTTCTAAATTTCAACTTCACAGAAAATCAAGTTCTTCTTTTAACTTCTTTGTAACTGGGTTGTCAGCTCTGATGCTTTCTTGCTATGTTTTTAATATAATGAATTTGATGTGCTCTCTGACAGGCCAGATTGCACAGGCACCAGTTTTGTATGCTCTCACCCATTTTTAGGGATCTCACCACCAAAATTGGTATCAGCTCCATCCTGGAAACAGAAGTGTTGAGGAGAGCAACTAATTAGTCATAATAGCGGGTTCTGTTCCCTAATATCTTTTTAGGCTTTAGAGCAGATATCCCCCGAGAACTATTAGTTAGTGAAGCAGGAATTGGAGCATTATGAACCTCTGTAATTAAAGAGAACAGTAGCTCATCCTCCAAGCAAGACGAGCGGTTTGATAAATGTGTAGAAGCGCTCCAGCAAATGAAGTGGTTCAGGATCTGATGAAACTTAACCCAGAGGGAAGTGAAACACAGGTTAGCTGTCAAGCCAATCAGCAGGATGAGAAATCAAAGTAGTTTATAGCTCTCTCTGCCTTTATTCAGAGCAGAAGAAAGTAGTCACCGTTCCATGTTCCTCAGCTCCATTGAGGGGCAATGTACCCATTTTACAGAAGGGAAGTGGAGATGCAGGAGAGTAGAGAAGAGGCCATCCCAGATCATGTAGGTGACCTGTGGCAGAGCTTGGACATGGGCTCTGGGTCCTCCATGTCCCACTCCATGGTCCACAACGCTGTCCCCTCCAGCACCTTGTGAGCGCACATGGCCTCCACCTAGGTCCTCACAGCTGCATGGGCTGTTGGTGATAAAATGCTGTCAGTCTCTCCCGGATTGAGGCACTTTGGATTTACAGGTCCATACAGGCTTGCAGCCCAAACCACGACACCCTGGCTGGGGGAGGAAGGACACCTCCGACCACAGGCAACCCTTCTCCACCTCCACAGGAGAGCACCACGCTCTCGGCTCCGCAGCACACCTCTCCAGCCCCCGTGATGTTTGCTGTGGTGTGGGGCCAGACTGGCTGCAGGAAACCACATCCAATGCAGTGGCCTATACCTTGGTAAAGCTGAAGGACTTAAGAGGGAAGAGTATTCTTAAAAGCCTAATCTTGCCTGTGTCTCTATATCCTGCCATTGCATCAGCTTTGGTTTGGATGTAAGTCTGAGTTACCCAGGCTGTGCTCATGTAACAGCCAAGTGCTAGAACAACTTGGGTTCACTGGTCAAAATAAATTCTTTGCATCCTAGTATAAAACCACAAACCATCTCCTGTCTCTGCTTCCCCACAGGTATCGGCGCCAGACACAGCGCATCACCTCGAGGTGGCCGGTCCACCAGGCTTTACAAACCTCCCATCTCTTGCCTCATGGTAGGGGCTTGCTCTTGATGAATTATTTTCAGCAGAAGCTGGAAATCTGGAACAGCAGCACAATGTCTGGAGTAAACCTGGGTCATGACTGAGCCTCAGCTGTAGCTTATAAAAATAATCTTGATGCAATACAATAGTTAAGGTGAAAGTTGCTGTATGGAAGCATCTCTTCTGCAAGAGGAGAGGACTAAGAAGTGCAAGATGAGCTCTAGCAGGTCATTTTGGTGGAGGGGGGATGCGTGTTTGCTCCTGGAAACTTGTAGCTTTGGTCTGGGATGTCAGAGGTTTCACTGTAGGAGAAGAGATCCCACCTGCCATGGCACTGCCAGGAAAGGTGTGACACGGAACAGGATTTTCTGTGCCGTGACCTCCCACCGCTGTACTCCATGCTCTGGAGTACTGGTTCTTCTGTAATGACGGCAATTAGAGCTGGGTGAAAGTGCTTTGAATTGCTTTTTTCAATGCCAATCTTTTATCAAAACAAACTGCAAAGTTGTCAATTCCTACGAACTTTCTGCTCACCTCTCCTGTTTCATGGCCAGCTGTAGAACGATGAAAAAATGTAAAATTTTTTATTAGCATTTTCAAAGTTCAAAACACTTCTGTGATTATTATTTCCTATTTTTTCCTTAAATTAGTGGCAGCTATAGCCTAATGACTTTAATCTGCTAACAGCCTCAGGAGATGGTCTAAGGGCTGTTATAAATAAGCTGCACTACTGTAATGAAAGAAACGCAGATATGGGAAAACAAAGGCTGCTACGGTACCAGTGAGCTCTGTTTGGCCTCTGAACATTCAATTTTAAGTTGCAGCTGGCCTAAGCCACTATTCAGGGAAAAGAAGTGGAGAGAGATGCTGATTTCGAAATGGTCCCAATCCAAGCCTATACATTGTGTGAAGACACAGTCCTGTTTTCCTAAATGTCTGTTCAGAGCTTATCCTGATGCTCTATTTCAAAAAGCACAGTGGCAAGGTAGGAGGGGAGAATGACTTTATCAGGCTAACGTAGGTGGGAGGATGGGAAGCGTAAGCTCTCAGGTACTGGAGCTGCCTTCAGATCTACAACAGAGGCAGCAACTTCAAAGCACTTCAACAAAATGCTTGCTGTCTGAGCTGGAAATAATGCAAGATCAGAAAAATAATGTCAGATGCTTTCTGCTGGGAAAAACAGTCGTGGGAGAATTCCCCCTCATCACAGGTCAGCCCAAGCCATTGGGTGGCAATAGCCAAAAAGTTGTATCCTCTTGAGGTCGGTGTTTTCTCTGCTGTTACCTGCTCCAGGCGACGTTTGTCTCCATTAGTTGCCTGTCCAGAGGTATGTAATGTAGCTTTGCTCATCGTTCAGCTCCCCCAGCCTGATCCAAAGCTCATTCCTTACAGGAAATTTGAGCAGAAATTGCTTTAGTCATGCCCAAAGCCCCATGGAAAGAAATAAACCCTCCTGTCTCAAAGTCATACATTTAAGCTCGGTGGGCTTGATGGGGCTTTCCAAAGATCATTTCTTAATGCAGTTTCACCCAGGGAGAACCCTTTCCTGCATGGTTTTAGTTACTGCCCTGAGTGAATCAAATTATTGTGCTAGAGGAAGATAAAAGAGAGGCACTATTTTAAACACTGCTGTTATTTAGGGAAGCTCCGTGCAAAATTACGTTGTTGACTGAGGATACGGTCGCACCTGACTGATGGTCTCCCAGCCAAACCAGGGAAGTGGTGTAGGTTATGGGTCACTGAAGCCATGGAGAAGCGATCTGCAGTTGAAACAACGTGAGGAGTAGAGGTGAGTTTTCCCGGTGATGATTAAAATTAGAGATGTAAGCAGGGAGATCTCCCTGCACAGTAAATCCAAGCAGATCAAATATATGAATACAGACCAGAAGACTTCATTGTAGGGAGCGATGCCACAAAAGGAGAGCAGGGAGATGTGGTGGATGACAAATTCTGCATCACTTACACCGTGCTTCTGAAGAAAAAACAACCACCACAAGTTTAAAAAACCAAACCGTTGCCCAAAAAAAAAAAAAAGGTCTAATTCGAGGAATATATTCAAAAGGAAAGCTATGTAAAATCTGGGAAATAATTGCTGCTGCTCTACTGGATGCCAGAGAGACTTCAGTCGGAACTGTGGTCAGCACCAGTGCGCTCTAAGGCAGAAATTATAGATGAAGTGGCTTAGAGCCACAGAAAGGAGAGTATGGAAAGCATGGCCCATAGGAAAGCAGCACACAGCGAGGTTCTTCAGGAGGAGAGAAATGGTCACTTGTCAGGATAAATGCCTGGTTTTCAGCAGGATGTGAAATTTGTGTCATGTCTAGAAGACAGCTTCTTTTTCAACAAAAAAAAGAAGATTTCAGCAATGTATTAGGACTGCCATGCAGCTATGTCCTAGCTATAAGGGCACATGATGCAGTTGGACTAGATGATCATTGTAGGTCCCTTACAATTGAAATATTCTGTTCTATTCTGTTCTGTTCTAATATGAATGCTGAGGCAGGATACCTGGAAGAGCTGTGAACTCCCTTTAGTGGAAGAATTGAAGAAACAAATGCAGCCACTGGACTCTGGCAGCATATGAGTCTGCAGACTCCAAATGCAGCTGGGCATGAGCTGTGTGGCTCTTCAGGATCTTCCACACTTCGTATTTCCCTGGTGTAAGTCGGGACACCCCTCATCTGGGCAACCATAGCGTGCACCCTGCCACCATCACCGTGCTGCGTTCGATGCTTCTTTCCCTTGAGCACCCAGAGTCTCTGGGACCACAAGGCACCGTGCATTTCTGTAGGTACGCATCTGCAGCTGGGATTTTCTGGCATGAATGCGTCTGGACTCATCTTCAAAAGCAAGTGTTGTGAAAGCTCCCAGTGGCCGGGCAGGATGTTTATCTGGTGCTGCTTTGCTTTCAGGAAGCGTAAGGTGCAAAGCACCCCGGTGAAGCAGCATTGGAGGAGCCTTTGGGAAGCATAATCCATCCAGTTGGGAAGGCTGGTTTAGGAGAGGAGAAAGGGGATGTAAGGAAATAGCTTCAAGCCTGCGTCATCAGAGATTTGAAGCATTTTGGAGTTTGGCTGAAATGGCTGAGAGCTGGGGTGTGGGTTTTTATTGAATAATCACCACTTTCTGGATAAAGTGGAAAACGTTCCTGAGAAATCTCTAATTTATCACTTGTTTATGCAAAAAAGCAACTCTGGTCCATGCACTTCCTACATGTGAAGTGCGGTCCTTTTAAAATGGCAGGTCCTTTGCTTCCCGGGCAGGTTATCCAAGCAGCAGTCCCCGTGCTGCGTAAGCTTCCTGACAAGGAAGCAAGGAGTGCAGCTGCCAGGACCGGCAGAGATGTGCAAACACGCACATTGCTCGGTGCTAACTGCTCTGCTTCGGCTTCACTCCTGCTGCCTGAAACTTGGAAACCAGTCCATCCTGATCAAATCCCCTCCCTCGACCAGTTCCTGGCCTTCAGTGTGTTAGAGATGGGCTTTTCCCTTGTGGGACTGGAAAATGATTCATCCACCAGCCCAGGAATGCAACCCTGGAGGCATCATTTGTGGTCCTCTCCCAAAATGCTCTTCTGGAGCTGGATTTCTGTGTGGAAGGAATGTGGTCTGGAAAAGTCCTCCCCAGTAAATCTTTGAGCAAAGAGGAGCTGAGTCCTGGTCTCATCCAGATCCTTGTTGGGGAGAGAAAACATCCTAAAACCGAAGGTGGGTGCAGCAGAACTGCCCCAAGGGCCAGGACTCGCTTCCTGCTCAGGGTGCGAGTGCCCTGCCCTTTCCTCCTCCCAAGGCTGATGAGCCTCAATATCACCCTCCTCCTCCTCCTCCTCCCTGTTTGCAAAGGGAGGGATTCTTCTGACTCCAGGCGAGGCAAAACCCATGCAAACACGGCCAGAAAGCCCATGTGTGAGTGCGTGTGGATGCCATCAGGTGCGCAGCGATGTCCCTGGCATCTCGTTATCATCTGCCCCCAAGCAGTTTTGGTAAATGCTGAAATTGCTCGTTGCATTGTGCAAATGCCTACAAGGTGGAGCTGGTGTCCATTCACTCTTTGAATACGTTTAATCCAAATAAGCTAAGCCCTGGGCGTAAGAGAGGCAGTTCTGTGACTTCGGATGGTTTCCCTTCGTGCCAAGACTTGCTAAGATAATATTGCCCTTTGCAGGATGGGCTCTTCACATGGGCTGCTGTTCAGAAAAGCCAGGAAACATAGGAAGGAAAAACACTAAACTGGCCAAATTCTGTTGGGGAGTGGCACAAGGATGCCCCAAGCACAACCTCTCGCTTGTATTAGAAAGAGTCCCATCCCACACAGAAGTAACACAGGTTTCTTGTAAACAAGAAACCACGTTCAAACGCAGTAGCCAGAACTGCCCGGGAAAAGGCTCTCGGCTCACGTGAGCTCCTCGCCGGTGTTATTGCTCCAGCCTGTTCAACAGCAGGCGGCTTCGGTATTTGTACTGACTAACCACCAAAAGGCTCTCGGGAGGAACTGAGTGTATCAGCCTCAGGGCAAGGTTTTTCCTGGAAATAAGAGGGTTTCGGTGAGCACCACCGTTCCTCACTGGCCTCTCATGCAGAGCTTGATGGCAGCTGGGGTCACCACTGCTTGTTGGCACCCATGCACGTAGCCAGCTTTTTAGGTCTAAACACAACATGGTAGTGACATGTGGCCCAGTGGGTAGTACAGGGGGTACAAGAGACCTGGGTTTCAGCTCTGGCTTTGACTTTCTGAAAATAATTTCTGATAAGGCAGCTTAACTCTGTAGACTGTGACATTGCCTAAAAAGTGGCCGCATGGATTCTTCAATCATCGAAACATCTGTAATAACAAAACCCAAGTTGTTTCCCTTAAATAGGCCTCCATCTTCCCTTCTCAGAGAAGCTCTATGGGTCCTAGTTAACCCAACCTGATCCAGCCCACCCTACGTGTGATCTCCTACGTTGTGATCCTTGGGCTGCTCCCCAAGAAGCAGGTGGAGATGACCTGCAGGCCACATGGAGAAGTGTGTACAGCACCCAGCAAAGTGCCTGATCTTCATTCATCAGCTGCACCAAGGTTGCGATAGTATCGGTGCCCGTCTCGTGCTTGCAGCCGCGGTATCGCAGCTCCTCCGGTATCGCAGCTCCTCCGGCAGCGTGACGCGACCAACGCCCGATGCGTGGGGGTAATGGACCAAGCGCGCACGTCAGGCGCAGACCGTGCTCTGCGCCCTTTGGGGACTGTGAAAAACAGGGAGGGGCAACATTCAGCAGGATGACAATTCCTCAGCCTTTAGGGTGATTGATTTTTCTTGCTAATTCCTGGTTGGCACCGGCAGGGCTGCATTCCTGCAAACAATAGCTCGCTGCTGGGCCAGCCCCAGCCCCGGCTACCAGCTGTACCCCGAGTCCTGTAGTCATGATCTTGGCTCTGCCTGCAGGTGCCGGGGCTCAGCAGCTTGCGTGGTTTGTCCTCGCACCCCTTCGCCTCCTAAGATTTGAAATTCATTAGCTCTGTTTAGCAGATCTGAACAACAGGAGTTGGTAAACTCAGCTCAACTACCAGACTACCTGTCCTGGGGAAATTTTTACTCTGTTTCAGAGGAAGACTTGGGGAACAAACCCAAAAGTCCCTGAGAAAAATCTAGACCATCTCCCAGGACACAGTTCCCAGCCGACATGGTACAGGGACATCCCCCACATTCTCCACATCTGGGCACCACAGACCGGCAGCTGCTATGACACTAATTTAGTGGGGGAGGCCAGTGTGCAGTGGCAGCAGGGCAGGGCTTCAGGATTTCATCCTCCACCCCAGCCCTTAGCAGAGAGTGACTTTGTATAGGCACATGTGCAGCTGGGTCACTGAAATGAGATGGGTTAAAAATTAAGTTTGCAAGGGAGGGTGGAGTTATTTTGTGGGCACTCAGGTATGGTCACCAATGTGAGCAATCAGGTTTCCAAAAGTTGTGAAAGCTGCTGGTCTGCCTGAATGCTAAAAATAAATTAATAGTGAGGGTGAGAGCTCCAGCAGCCTTTGCCACTAAAGTCAGCATGTCCTGCAACTACACCTTTCAGCATCCAGGGATCCTAACTCATTAAAACCATTGGGACCAGTTGGCTTCACTGTGTGCTGAAGGACCAGCCTTGTAGCCCACAGGAGAGAAACCTGGTCACATCTCCTGCAGGGTGGGGGTGAGCTGCTGGGGACCTGAGTTGACTTTCTGGTTCTTGCACGGACTTCCCATGTAATCTTGTCCAAAAAAGCATAAATAACCCGTTTGCTTGAGCTCCCACATGAAAACAAGACATTAATCCCTCATCTTGCTTTGCTCGCAGTGTGATTCCCATGAAAGCACAGTCCCAAGGAATGGACCTCAGGGGGTGTCACCGCCGTGGCACGAGCAAGTTACTCCTCCAGCGCCCAGGGGCTGCCGCGGGATAGCCTTTGCCGGGCTCGCACGCCCATTAACCAGTGTCGGCACAGCTGAGCCTCCCCTGCTTGTGCAGCCTGTGCTGCGAAATGTCTCCCTTCTGCCGGATTCAGCTGACGCTGGAAATCGCAGAGGCTCTGCTTGATGACCCTGACCAAAGCGTGCTGGAATTCGCTGGGTTTCATAAGGTTTTCATTACGGCTGAGAGAGAGCCCCTGAGGTTTTGTGAAACTCCTAAACTATCTGTACAGCAATTTGCAAAACCGCCCCGTTCGTAGGGATGTTTGTTTTTACTGATCCTCTCTGCTTTTTGTCTTCCTCTCCTCATTGTCTTCCTCTTTGAGGCAGACGTGCTGCTCTACCTAGGGGAAACATCTGCGCCATAGCGTGGCTGAGGACTGAGGACAACTGATGCTCAGGAGGAGGCTGGTCTTCGTTACGGAGTTGCCAGGCTGTTGCTTGGGTGATCTGGATTTGTTCTTGTCTTTACTACCCTGTTCCTGAAGTGATACTGGTTGGGAAACCTTATGCGTTTCCCTGGTATCATCCCTGTAACAGCAACTGATAATCCCTGCTACCATCTTCAGACAGACATGAGACAGGTAAACATTTCAGTGCAAAACTCCCACGATGCCTTACCCTGGGATTAAGTCTGTAAATCATCTACATTTGCTTTGCAAAGGGCTGAATCAGGATTTAAGATCTCTAGAAGACTGTAATTTAATAACAGTAATCAGCAGCTGATAGTCTGGATCCTCAGCTCGGCTGGTTGTGGTTTATGTAGAAATGAGAAAAACACTCAGGAACAGGAACACAATAGTTTTGTTTTCCTGCGTGTTGTTCCCCCATGGTTAGACTCTGTGAAGTCCACCACGTTGCCTTAAAGCTCACCCCATTAGATTCTCCATCTCTTTACCTAAAGGGCCAAGTCCTGCTGAGTCCTCATTGCCACCAAGTACTTCCCTAAAGCTTTTTGGCATTCTGGAAAAGCAGGCTAATTTTCTGAAGTAGTAGCAAATCTAAGCTTTTCTAGCACAAACCTCATTCATCCTAGCAGCCAGCCAGCCAATAACCCGAAGACCATCAGGTGCCCACACTCTGGCATCAGCGTTAGGAGTAGGTTTTGACGGCAGCCTTGGGGTGATGGGTCTGGGGGACTCGGGGCCTTCTGGAGGACTCCCCAGATAAAACAACAGTCGGAATACATCTGTATCTGAACTGGGGCCCCGGTGCCGCATTCCTCCTCTGGCTGGAAGGCAGCCAGGGCTGCTGTTTGCCTGTGCCACGTCATGGTCCCACCTCAGCTATCCTGTTTCCTCAGCGCACCTACTAATTCTTGGCAGCCGGGCACAAGAGCAAATGGAGAGAGGTGCAGAGGAACCCACGCCCGCAGTGCACACAGGCACGGCCAGCCACCCCCAGAGATTGCCACCTCCCCGGCTGACCCTGTGCCTGGGAGAGTTGCAGATTAACCTTCTGAAAGGTGACGGTAGCTCTTTTGCTCCAAGACAGGCATCGTTCACCAGCGGGAGTCTGGAAGAAAACCCTCCCTGAGGATTCTTCCTCCACATTCCCTCAAATGTAATTTTGGAAAAGAAAACATGCTGCAGTATAGCACTCTGAAAACCTTCAGTAGCAGCCAGAGCTCATGCAGAAAGACCAGTGGAGGTCTGGCATGGTATGTCCATTTCCATCAGTGTTGTTATATCCCATCATTACAGTCAGCGCAGTTATATTCACTAAGGCATTTCTCCTTGCTAGCAGAGACTTAGAGTTGTGCCTCCCACCTTCAAGGATGGGTTATAGACATTTTAGGACGTAGAAGACTGACCAGAAGCCCTGGCAGGCCTTGCTGTCATACTACAAGATGTCATCGTCTCTGTTGGGGGGGTGCTTTTTCCCGTAACCCCGAGGAAACATGAACCCCATATCCCCAGTTCACAGCCCAGCATAGCTGGCTTAAAATGGGTTTTGCACTAAGATTGCTAAGCAATAAATTGGAGCAACAGGTACAGGTTTCTTCTGCCTGTGTTGCAACCGCAGTGCCAGAGAGACTGCTCCTGTCTTAACCGGCTGCAAGCTGTTGGCTCTGGGAAGGCGAACTGCATCTCTACAGCTCTCACCAAAGCTGTTCCTGCCCGAAATCAGCATTTACCCTTGTGTCCTTGGCTTGCCAAGGACACTCTTTTCTTCTGAATCAGAAGAAAAGGATTTGGCCCGTCCTACTCCTGCCTGCGCGGGATCCAGCGTTCACATGGCTCCGTGCATAGTGTTGCCCCAGAACTGTGCTGAAAGGGCTCATTTGCAGGATCAAGGCTTCTCTGTATGCTGAGAGCCGCTGGCGGACACGAGCTGACCAGAGAAGGGTACAACAACTCCCTACAGCTCAAGACGACTGTGCCTCCGTTGGTGCAGCACAGCCTTGCACCATGGCACTGCAGCGCAGGAGCTCTCCTCACCCTCGTGCCCGGGCACCTTCCCCTGTCCCCAGACATTTCCATTTGCTGCTGTTAACCATTAACCAGCACACTGTTACCTGTCAGAGGCAGCTCTGTGCTGCCCAGGCAGCTGCTGCTCGCGCAGCACTGCCCTACAAAACCGTACCCACGTGAAGCCCCAGCCTCCCCCGGTCTGAGCCCGCCAGGCCAAAGAGCAAAGCTGTGTTCACTTTCCCGCATCAAAACGCCCCTTGCAGGCAGCTGGGCCAAATCCTGAGGCTGGTGCTCAGTCCTTCACGGCTGCCAGTCGTCCCTGCCTTGCTCATGGCTTGGGGGAGGAGGGGGGGGTGTCTTTTGCTTCAGCAAGTTATAAGCCCCAACAAGTGAGGTCGTTGCATGTGTTATGGTCGATATACATGCATATGTATTGCTTTCTCATCTTTTTCCCCATACCCAGGAGCACAGCGGATGGAGGAGCAGTAAATTACAGCCGAATCCTCCTCTATCAGATCTGTAGGGATCTGCCTGTAAGAGGCACTATGTAGATTTTTGTTTGGATATGATGATTTTGTAGGGCAGAGAAGTGCCTCAGCAAGGCTGCATGAGGAATGTGTAGTAAAATGTCACATGCTTTGGTTGCGGGTCAAGGAAAGCTCTCCTGAAACATTCTCAGAAATTCATGTAATGCTTTGGCTGCTACAAGTAAGGACATTTAACCTCACATAAGTAGCGATGGGTCTTTGCACTGGTGTCTTGAGCAGCTTGTGGGGTTTTTTTTGCCTCCTTCCCTTGCTTATTCCAACCCTTGAGACCTCTACCATGTTATCTCATCTGCAGGGTTTGGCCTTTCCCTCGTCCTTCCGGAGCTCCGTACTTGAAAGCAGGGTGGAAATACCTTTGCAACATGTCATTTTGCAAATACATGTTTGGCAGAGCCTGTTTCCACATGCACAATGTTAACCTTGTCCACAGGCACGTGGGATGGCCAAGGCTGAGGCAGATGGGGGCCATTACATTGCCAAACCTTGCTTTTGCACTTCAGCTGAGTCTTCCTCCCAGTGGTTTCTGATTTACCCCAGCATCAGCCTGTGACAATGTCTTCAGTGTCTTAGGCTTGCACTGGGACACTGCAAACAGCCTCATCTGCCAACTGTATGCATGAAAAAAAAATTAAACCACAAGGTCTTTGACCTCTGGGAATACCAAGTCAAGAATTAGGCCCAGAATATGCGTGCATCAGGTCATGCACATGAGAAGAATAGCTGGAACAGGAACATCTCAGAGGTTCATCTCAGATCATGTTTCAGTGATGAAAGTCAGGCTATTCTGTTTTCCACCAGTACTGAGTTAAACTGCTTGGAAATAATGTTTTCTGCTCTATAACCCATGGCATGACCAGAATTAGCAAGAAGCAAAAGTGCCTACAGCTCAGCACTAAATGAGCCCATGTTTTATGACAAACATTTTCTTTTCCCTCGGCATTGACTGTTCTAAACTGCTTTACATATATTTCTACAGATTTGGGCTCCTTAAAAGCTCGCCAGGATTATTTACTACTTTTTCACAGCGGCGATGGAAAGGAGTGGGGACAGGCAGCTCAAACATCGCCTGTGCCTGAGCCGGATGGGCATTACCAAAGCTGTGGGCATAGGAATGACATGCTTCATCCCAGAGCTCAAATTCATGTAGCCGCAACAGTGGAGACAGGTTGGTTTGCATCAGCATAGATCAGCGCTGAAAAGGACCCAGACACACAGCAGCTATTAATTAAAGCCTTGGTGCTGGGGGTAATGACTTCATGTGGCAAAAGGGGAAGTGGAGCGTGATGGAGTTTGGTGCCGATCCTCTGAGGTGTCCTCGCCCCAGTTTCTAACGCCTCCCACCACAGCTGCTGGTCTGTGACCCTCACCGCTGGGCCAGCAGTGGGCTTGGGCTTGGTGCCAAAGATAAAAGCAGGTCCTGCCACTGGTCCCCATCTCCTGTGGGCTGGAGGAAGACACAAAACATGGTTCCTCTGTTCCCTGCAACAGAGGAAGACACTCAGTATGATTTTTCAGAAATTAAAAGAATGAAAAATGAAAGGTGAAGGCTGTTACGGGTTTTATGAGCTTTAGCCTGTTGACATTAAGGAATAAATTGCTTGCCAAGAGTCAGTTTTGCGTCTCCAACCATGAAACTAAGATCTCTGAAGGGTTCCTCTCAGATATGGGCACACCCAGGCTGAACGAGCAGGTTCAACCCATGCCATGATTTGCAGCTATCTGTGATTAGTGGTACACTGGTCTGTAGCTAATGTCACAGATATTTTGGGTGCTCTTCCCATTACAGGTCCCTTGAGGTGAGTGGACAAGATCTGTGGCAGCTGTGTTGGTTTAAACCTATTCTGATACCTGGTTTAGCTGATGGGCTGATCCGTATCTATATTCAAGTTTTCTGGGTTAATCTAAGAAATTAGGAAATGGCAAAAGAAGCTTAATATATAGGAAGGGAAGGGCTTGGATGGTTCCCAGTTGAGAGTCATGGAGTGTCCATCCTCGGAGATACTCAAAACCCAGCTGGACACTGTCCTGGGTCCCCGAAGGCAGAGCTGCCTGGTGAGGCACTGTCGTGGGTCCCCAAAGGCAGAGCTGCCTGGTGAGGCACTGTCGTGGGTCCCCGAAGGCAGAGCTGCCTGGTGAGGACGGGAAGAAGCGGTGCCTCCACCCCTCTCCAGCGAGGGATGTTCCCTCCACTGGCAGCGAGCAGCACCGTGCGGATCCATGCAGAAGCAGCTGGGACCAAGAGGAGATGGCTTGCCTTCAGGTCACCCACAGCCAGCGGCATCGGGGCAGCGGTCAGAGCGGGTGGCTGGATATTACAGCCGACCTTTGCATATATACGCTTAACAATAAGCTGCGATACCGCAATGCGTAGCCACATACACAGCTTTCTGCTGCAGAAGGTGGCTACGGCAAACACTGCCAGCTTCGCTGGGGTTTTCTGGTTTATCATTAAGTTTCCCCTGGGAGGGCAGCCTGGTTGCACGCTCCAGCGCTCCATCACGGCCCCGTTGCAGCCGCTAATCCCGACGCACTGCTCACCCCTGCTCCCCATCGCCGCGGGCTGCAGGCACACCCAGCGCTCCAGCCTGCGAGCGCCGGGACACCCAGCTCGGCCTCACAGGGAGCGCAGAGCCGGCTGGCTGCCCCGAGCACCTCTGCCCTCGGACCAGCTGTGCCAAAATTCGGGATAGTCAGAGTCAGGGACTAGAGCTGAGACCTCGGGCCCGAGCGTTAACGTGGCACTGAGCAGCACCGCACCTTGCTTTGTGCAGCAGAGATAGAGAAAAGGCGGGGGGGGGGGGGGGGGGGACACGACCCTCCCCTGCCCTTTTACATCTGGACAAAACAGGTTTCTAATTAAAGCAGCACTTAATCATTATTGCTGCCTGAATGCAGGCCTGGTGGATATTTGATGCAAACAGTGAGTTGGTTGAAACTCTCTCACACCGGCTCCCTCTTTGTCCCTCCGTGAGCCTGGGAATGGGTGTGATCTCCAAGTAGGAGTGTCTTTGCGGTTAAGTAGAGGATTGAATTACTGAACACTGCTGTTCCCGAGCTGACAAGGTAGCAGAACAGCAAACAAAAGTGCCTTGAAACTAGCTCACCAAAGAGGAGAGAAGGTGCTGGGCTCGGCAGAGAAGGGAGACCTGCGAGGACACCGCGCGCTTTCCAGCAAGGTAAGCAGCTTCCCTGCACCCCTCCTAGTTTTATTTCTAAAGGCCGGAACCGTCTGATGACTTCTGTTCTGTGGGATAGCAAGAAACAAACAAGCAAAAATAATAATTTCATATTTTTTTAAAAAATTGCTTACCTAGTGTGAGCCGGGATGTCTTTACTGAAAGCAATGAGCCCATCCTGAGTAGCACCATTTGGGGTTGGAACGAGCAGCTCCCTCAGGTCCCCGAGCACCCAGCCGGGCTACGTATCAGCTCCGAGGACACATGCTTTTCGTTTAGCTCTCTGCGCAGCCTGGCTTTGATTTCACGCAACGAGCAATTAATGGTGTTTCGGCTTGGCCTGGTTTGTTTTATGCTTTGCTGCTGCGGGGATTTGCTTAAAGCTCGCCTGCCTTTGCAACGCGGTTATGGGTCCAGGCAGCGACAAAAAGTTGTTGGAGGGTCTCATCGATAGGTCTTGTTGTCGTCTAATCGATAGATCTGCTAATGGCTGAACTGCTGGGCTGTTCTGCTTTGTAAATACAGAGTATGTTCTCATCCTGTTCGTTTGAGATGCAAATTGCACTGAGATAAAATTGAGTTGCAATGGAGTTGAGCTGCAGGCTTACTTGCCAGTATTTTTCTTAGGCGTGCATATTAAGAACATAAATATTTAACACAAAGGAGAACCGATAGGAATTGGCGTCTGTGGGAGGTTCGCCCTTATTCAAGGCTACCCTAGCACACATGTAAACAAATGTTGCAACAGCTGAAGCAAACTGGCCCCACAAGAGCAGCACTTAGACCGTGAATCATCCAGGTGCTCTTTACACGCTGCTGCTAAATGGGCAGATTAGAGCCTGCAAAATAGAGATTAGACAATCAGGAGAGCATTGGCCTTCCTTTTCGGCGGGGTTTTACCATTCCCTGCCGTGCGGGCTGAGATGCTGGGTGGAAGCAAATCAAGGACAGGCACTGGCCAGCGTGGTGCAGATCAGGAAAGCCCTGACCACCTTCCCTTGCCTTCCTGCTAGCAGAGCCAGGTGAGCCTCCCCTCCTCCTCCTCCCTGCACAAACAGGCTGCCCTTCTCCTCCTCCAGCTCTCTTCCCACCGGCGGACACGTAGGTCTCATGACGTTATATCCTAGGCAGGACTTTGTGGCAACAGTTGCTAAGGTCTTCCAGCTGGGAGCAAAGGTTTCGTGCCACGGATGCAAACAGTGTCACCCTGGTCTCCTGCCTTCTCTTGTATCTTGGGGCTGTGGTTAGGCTGAGACAGTAAATCCCTGCTCTTGCATGGCCAAGGATGCTGAAGATCCTCATGGTGTGTCCTGATCTTTTCCATGGAGCTGCACAAGTTTTTCTGGACTTTAAGCATGGAGGTTGTTACCTTTTCTGCTCTGGACCCCCTGGGGAGGTGTGGGACACATGATGTGGAGAAGATGCACCATGGACTCTGACTTCAGGCTGGATCTGTCCTGCAGCCTGGTCCTCCAGCACCGCCCATGCTGCGGTCATTCATCCCAAGGAGGAGACCGGCTCAGACACCTGCCCCGTGCTTGGAAGATGCTGGGGCTCTGCTCTGTGCTAGGCACGTCCTGCTGGACTAAAAGCCTTGCTTCAATTTTAAATAAAGCTAAATACATGGTAGCCCACTTGGAAGCAGAGCCCTGAAGTGTCCTGTGCGATGAAGGGGAGCTCGGGGCACAGTGAGAGCCTTTGTGCTACCTGGCCCAGCTCCGTTTCAGCCACCCCTGGGGAACGCACATGCCACCACCGCCCCTCCTCAAGGTCCCTCCTTTGTCACAAGGAATGGGCTCTTTAGCAGCCTTCTGAAATTTGCTCTGGGACTGGCACAAACCCACAGGTTGGGCTTTCTGTGTATGAAATGTCCACCTGCGTGAGGAAGGACTCCAATGTGGACACCCTATACCCAAAATATCTCTGCTCCAGCTCTTTGTTTATTGACATATATTCTTCAGCTTCTCTTGGTCCCTCAGAGAAACAGATCATACAGTCACACAGTGATACATGCTCCTACGACTTATTAAAAGCTTTCTTCTCATGCTCTCCCTTTCCATGTAATACAACCCTGGAAATAGGCCTAATTATGATTTATCCTGGATGATTATACATTTCCATTGTATTTCCACCCATTCTGGGTGTAAAAGGAATGCAGAAAGGGATGAATATGTTGCTAAGTCTTTGGCATCCTTCAAACCAAAAAGTCCTCAGAGAAGTAATGTTAATTTCCAGCATCAGATGGTGTGCGTTTGCTTCAGTTGCCTTGATTTTCAAGGACCTCTGCTTGAAAAAGAAATCTTACCACTTGTTATCTGTCTTTATCTGAGCCTGTTCATGCTTATCTGAGGCAGTGCTGTTAGAGTAACGGTGAAGCTTATGACCTTATATCCACGTCAAAGACATAAGACATAAGGGATGCTAAATTGCATGGTTGAGCTTCATCCTGGGCAGTTCCTGTGCAATGAGCTATTCAGAGCAGCCGACCTCTCCCACCTAAAAATGTCCTGTTGCCATGCTCTGGGATGAAAGAATAGGTTTCTGGATGGCCCTTTATTTAAAACTGCTCTTACAAAAACAGCAGAACAGGGTAAGAAACAGGCAGAACTAGCAATCATATTCTTTTTTGGGTGATAGAGACTATCTAGATACCCACTTTCCCTTTGGGAGGGTGCTGGAGCCTGAATTGCTGTACTTTGTTGCTTTCTGCGAAATAGCTGTCTAGGTCTGAACGAATCCCACCCATCCCAGTCTTTCAGATGCCTGGTTCCCTTCCCTGTGTTCAGACAAAACTCCCACTGGCAGCTCTGGGTGCAAAAGGCGGTCCCGGATGAATGACTCTTTCTAAAGCTGTTTGCAGTATTTGCAGGGATGTTTTATTCATTTGGCTTTGCGCTGCTTTCTCAAAGCTGGCCTTCGTTTCTGCCAAGAGGGGATTGCACACTCTTCCCATGCTCGTGTGCTGTGGTCCTGCATGGACTGCGTTTCACACTTGATGCCAAGCGAGTGCCAGACGCACGGCCCCACGGGCTGGGGCTTTGCTCCTTGCTGTGCCGCGTCGGCGGAGAGCTGCGCGCAGGCGGGCAGGAGCCCCAGAGCTGGGCACTACAGGGTGTAGCTCACAAAATCGTGATGCACCAGCTCCTTCCTCATACAGCACATGATGCCACAGGGACAAAGTTACACCTCCTTATTGCCCCATGTCCCTCTGCCCCTCATTGCCAGTAATCCACGCCATCTCCATTTGCCCCGTTGTCTCCCTGGACCCCTTTCCTACCACAACAGAGATTAACCACCAAAAGCCATCTCAGGAAGGAGACGCAACCATGGGGTCTCTTGAGGGTGGGATGGTGCTCCTCCAGGAGCAATCACTTTAAGTCAGGAGATGCAGGTGGAGACTGAGTGGCACCCGCAAAGTCACAGGAGGACCAAGAGTGACCTTGCAGCCCACCCTGGGTTGGAAGGGCTGGATGAAACAGTGAAAACCACACCATGTATGTGGTGCTGAACGCAAGCCTAGAGGCTAACGCTCGTATGGGTGACTGCTACCAAAAAGGCGTGTGTTGCTCGTGTTCCCTTGAGAGAGGATCCTGTGGAGGTCTGGCTCTGTTTCAAAGGCCTTAAAGCCCATATAAGGCAACTCGTACCTTGGCTCAGCACCCCGTCCCAGTGGAAGCCTGGGTTGGATTGGTTGGTACCTACTTGGTTTGGCACAACTTAGGTGTCTTTCAGCAGAGGTGTGTCAGCCAACATACGCAAAGGGTGAGCGTTCCTTTGCAGCTCAAGAAACAAACTTTCCCCCTGAATAAATCCATTGCATCTCATCGGGCCAGCAATGGAAATACAGAGTCACCTACAGAGCACCATGCTTAGGTCCAGGTCATTCCATTTGCAATCCAAAACGTAAACCTGTTTTTTTTCCAGAAATCCTGGGTTTCTCTTCCCAAGTTTGATGTGATGCTTGAAGGCCTGAACTGGAGCAAAACTGGAACGGTCCCTTCCTTTTGATAGTTAATATTAATCTCGCCACTTTCCACTGGAAAGCTAATGCTCTGGGAACCGGTTCTCCAGCTGGTCTGAGCGGTCCCAGACCAGCACCCCCGCTCCATCACCATCAAAAAAAGGTCCTGATAGCAAGGGCTTACTCAACTGCACTAGTGAAACACTGGATCAGGGAAAACATGGGCTTTATCTTGTACACATATATGTCTGCACATATATGTATGCGTGTATTCTTACAATGAATATAAAACTGTTATATGCAGTAGCAAAAATCGGAACTCTTAGACTTGTTTTTTGAGAAGGATGGGCCAGGTGGGCACTGGTGCTTGGGTTTAAGTGTGGTTTGTTGGTGCTTTTTGGCTCGGTTCACACTACAGATCTGGCAAGCAGGGTCTCGGGGCACGGTGGATGGGACCGAGCTCCCACACTCAGAGAGGTGAAGGGCAGCGTGGCAAGCTGGGCTCTCCACCCGGGGGTTTGCCCCACAGGCCAAGGGGACAGTCAGTCCCTCCTGACCAAGAGCCACCAGATCAGTCACCCAGCGTCAGGATGAGGGGATCCACCCAGGGAGAGTCCTCCTCCTCCTCAGACTTCAGCCCCTCAAACCGAGACATCCGAGTGAGGGTGGGTGAATCCCAGCCTCCAAGCCCCTCTCCTAGCCTTCCTCCAGGCTCTTTTAGCCCTGCAGAGGAAGCAGTGGGCTTTCCTCAGTTTCAGCTGGGAAAATGCCGTCTTTTGAGGGTCCCTCCTCAACTTCCAGCTGCCACACCCTTCCCGTAAGCTTTTGAAGTGCAGGTGCTCCCCAGGGCTCAAGAAGGTCTTGTACCCGTGACCAAAACACACACGCTCTCCTCCCTGACATCGCAGCTCTGGTTTTACTTACCTGCAGTCATTAGGTTAAATAACGCTCCGTTAAAATGCTGATGAGGGAGAGGATCATAACTTTTTTCCTGGAGGTGGTGAGTAATTAGAAGTTAATTTCTGAGGCCATTTCTAACCTGAACCACTTCTCTGCAAACCAGGAAGAGGAATTAAAATGGCTTCAGCTTTGTTTTCCTTCTGCATGCATCTCCTGCCCTCGCTGTGGCACACAGCCCAGCCTTCGGACACAGTGCTGGTCCTGAGCCGGTCACCAGGGGAGAAAGAGCTGAAAGAAAGGAGAGATTTGTTCATAAAGAACTGGCAAGCCTCATGCTTGCCTTTCCCTTGGGACGGCTCTGTACCGTAACTGACTCAATAACCTCACGAAGAGGAGCCGGAGGTGGAATGGATACCTCTGAAGCAGGCATGTGCCAAGCTGCATTTTATTATTTGAAAATAATGCACCTGGCACGGTACCAGGGGCAATGCTGCAGCAAGGCGCTTGCACACAGAAGGCTTTTAACAGCTTCTTGTGCCACTGTTTTTTCTCATGGCCGGATCCTCAGAGAGAGGTGGGTTTGCGCCGAAGGAGTTTGTTATCAGGCACTGGGACTGATCTCAGGGGGAAGTTACTGCAGCTCAGACTCTTCTGCTGCTTCTGAAAGCTTTGAGCCTAATAGAGCTGCCCTCACCCTGCAGAGATGCTACCTGCCTGGGAAAGCCTGCTGCTTTCAAAGACATCCTGGGGAAGAAGGACTTCACGGGAAAACAGTCAGTCAAGAGCTGCGTGGGTGCTCTGACCTTCTCTGTAGGACACCAAGGCAAGGGCTGCCAGCCTCCACGTTCAGCCAGTTTGCTCTCCCTCTTCCAGCGCCAGTCACTGCTGAGCACTGGGCTCTGCATCTAGCGTGATGAATGTGGAAACTCAGACTGCATGACTTGGGAGTTGTGGCTGATGTTAAGGCTTTCTGATTTAGTTGTCAGTACATTGTTCTTACATTGTTGAGAAGTTTGCTGGGACAATACAGCTCTACTGTTCCCAAGACAAATAGTCAGTTGTTAAAATTTTAGAGGGAGGATTCAGAAATAGCAGCAGTTTGGGAAAAATCTGCTCCTACAAATCAGTTTCCCAAGACCATCTGCTTGAAGATCAGACTGCTGGAAAGCTACCAGCAGTGAGATAAATAGAGAGGACAAAGGAGGTCATAAAGAGAGGTGTGGAGAGATGAGCAAGATTTTCTGGATGGAGCAAGGTGTTGAGCTAGAATTTATGGCAGGTGGAAATAAGGCAACTGCAGGGACGAGTCAAAGTCAGAGGAGATAAATGGTGAGTTGCCTGCCCTTCTAAATCAGATGTCTTCTGAGGAATGTGAAGAGATGGATGAGATACAGATTGAGGGCTGTTGCAACTGGGAAGGTGGCTATTTCCCAGTAACCCAGTAGTTCCCTCTGCTCCTTCCTTTTAAGTAAAGAGCGATGGTAGGTTTGGAGAATTAATGCAAAGCCCATCTGCATGTGGCTCACAAGGGGCTGAAAGGTAGAGGCTCACAGCACCAGTGGGTTTCTCGGAAAGGCTGTGTGTAAGCTACTAAGTAAGTCAGAGATGCCAGAAATGGACAGGGGATGAAGGCACAGGTTATAGGAGACACACTAAGCTGAAGGTCTGCTTCTTGGTAATGCCTGGGACGGTGGTTGGAGAGGGAGTAAATTTGCAGGGTTCAAGAGGTACAGCAACTGTGTCCTGGGGACACTGGTCAGCTTTTGTCAGACAGGGCGAACTGGTCATTGCTCATGCAGAAGCTGAGAAATTACTTGGCTAGGTGGATCCAGGTTTGTGCATCCTTTGAATTTACTGAACGGGGAATTCAAACCTCTCCTGGGGTATAGAGCACTTCCAGTTTGAGAGGCCATTAAGAACAGAAAATCATCTCAGTGATTCTCCTCTTTGTCCCAGGCCCTTAAGTCTTCATTCACATTAATGCTGAACAGACTTCAGCATCTCAGTCCTCAGCATCCCAGCCCTTCCCCCATGAACAAAGAACAGAAGACACCAGCTGCCTGTGATGGCAGGTAGCTGCTTGGACAAGACATGATCTGATGATCCCTGGCAGCTATTTGTGGAAAAAGGGAAAACCTGCCCATCTGAACCCGGTGAAGTCCCTTCTTAGTTCCAGAGCCATCGACCCTGAGAAGGTGAGCAGGAAGTTTCTTCACAATCTTAGTTCATCCTGTCCAATGCCCCATCTCAAGTTTTGATCCATCTCTACTTAAGAGTAAAAAAGCCCTTCAACCCCTTTCATGATCCACCAGGATGATTTGGTAGCACAGATAGGGGATCTTTTCTGACCTGTGGAGGTGGCTGGGTGAAGCCCTGAACATTAGGATCCATCCATGTTATTGCCTTCATGACAAATCTACGGAAAGGTGCAGCTTGCTGGAAGTGCAGCACCTGAACAGGGGCTCATGGTCACAGACCCCGGAGGAGCCAAGCCCAGAGAACACACCCGGCCATTTAGCTGTCTCATTTCAAAGACATTAAGTAAAGGCGAGCCTGCCAGCTTCCCTAATAAGCTGTTCCAATATTTAATTGCCCACCGTGATCAGAAATAGCATCTTATTTCAAGGCCTGTTTTACGTAATCTTAGCTGCCAGGCAACAGCTCTTTCCAAGAAGGCTGAAGTGCTCTCTGTGGTCAGCCGGGTGCGTCTGTGCAGAGCCCTCTCCTCGGCACGCTGAGCTCCCAAACCTGGACCTCACGGGACCTAGAGGAGGAGGGTGAGCCGAGCTATACCCGCCCCTCTTTTGTCACCCCCTCAAAGCATATATCCCATTCCCTGCCTTGTCACCACGTCCCAGCACATCCAGCATGGGTAATGCAATTCAGCTTCTCTGATTGCAACCCTTCCTGTGATTGTGCAACAGGACAGGAGCTGTCACCAAGACACTCACACACGTGTGGGTATGTATGTCGCAGGTGCTCTCACCTATGCAAACTTTGCCTTCCTGCCAAAAAAATTGGAGGAGGATATTACGTGACGGAGTGTGTGACAGCATGAGAGAGAAGACAAGCCCCATTCCTGGACCTCCCTACCCATCATTTCCCCATGAGATAAAAGCCACATTTTCTCCTCTTGCAACAGGAAAATAAAAGACAGCTTATACTGTTTGAGTGCTGTACTTTCAGGCAGTCACTGTTTAAAGCAACGGTCCTGAGAAGTAGCTGATGAGCCATACAAGGTAACTCAATGTTGAATTTCATTCCTCTGGGCAAAACAAGAGTTAACTGCTGTCCCTTATGCAAACAAAAAAATGGCACCTACTTGGGCCCAGATGCCCGACTATAATGGAGACAATGAAAGCAATTCAACAGCCCTGGTTTACCTCATCTAATGCCAGTCCAAGTATTCCCAATAATTAGGCCTTTCAGCCTGGAAAGGCTGGAGCCACAGCTGCTTCCTATTTTCCCGAAGCTGTACAGAGCATTAGTCATTTCACTGGGGTTTTTTTATTACCGTGACTACAGCCCAGTAAGTGTGCCGCCAAAACTCAGACAAGCCAAATCAGGCTTAATTCAGAACGTACTTCAGGAGTTTGAAATGATCTCCTATCCCCTTTCTGAGCCCTTATTTTCCATCCCCACCCAAACAGCCCAAGCGTGCCTGAAGAAATGTCCTGCTAGGTCTGCTTTCCCCACACTTACCAGGTTGACCAAAATGAAGTAGTGATTGCTGGCACTTCCACCCCAACTGTTATTCATTAACCAATCTTGGGAGTGACCTTGACACTTAATTAGTCATCTAGTCCTTCCTGAAGGTAAAGCTTTCCCCCGCACTGTGCTCGTTGGAGAGGGGATGGGGATCGTATTTAGCAAGTGGGAGCATTGCTGCAATTTTGGCAGTGCATGAAGGGGAGCGGGTGTATCAGACACCCATCTGCCCTTGCCCACTGGATTTGTTACCTAGATTGTATTAGGGAAGGCTTTGCTTTTAGCTCTGGAGGCTCCAGGTTGTCCCCACTGTGACATCCAGCTAAGATGCCAGCCACTGGCATTTGCTTTCCAGGTTCTCTGCCCTCACCCAACAGCGGCATTTGCTCTTTGCAGTTTAATTCATAGCATCTTAACTGAGTGGTGATGACCCAGCAAAGCAGCTCCAAGCCAGCAGTTGTCTTTGCTATGCAGTGGCCACCTCTCAGCCCACGCTTATGGTATGAACTTATCTCCTCTTTCCATGGTTGCAAGAGTCCCTGGAAATGGTGGAAATAGGGTAGCTGGCCCTGGAGGTGGAAATGGGGTAGTTGCATGTTACTAATGTGGAGGCAAAGAGGTGAGCTACAGCTGCTTTAGTGCCTCTCTTCCCCTTTCACAGGTAAGGCTGTGTCTGTGTACAAGGAAGCAAATGTCCATCTCCATAACCAGAATTTTTTTCTGGTGAATTCCTGCCCCAAAGGCAGTTGACTCATGCTTCTTGCCAATTTGTGTTTCACCTAGCACTGGGCAAAACTGGTTTGATTGAGATAGGAACTGACCCAGACACTGCTGTTGAAACCCCACAGTGAACCCAAGCCCCTTAACATCCCTTTTTTGTTCTTTTTAAATTAGAAAAGTTTCTGTCCTTCCTGGCTTCAGCACAGATGGGAAGTTTTCACTCCATAAATACTGGATTTTGTGTCTAGGCAGGAGTTGAATTATGGGATCATCTGATTAAAAACCCGCATTAAATCATTAATGACGTGATCTGTCTGATTATATAAGTCATATTCCTATTATTTCTAACTTGGCCACCAGCCGAAAGAAGCTGGAAAGTCCAAAGAAACAGCCAGCCTTGTCTGTGCTTCACACCTACCCCCAGCTTAGTGACTAAGGAGGAAGGGAGGGACAGCATTTCCCAGAAGAGTGGGGACCAGCACTAATGGGCAGGTGTCAGATGGAGAAAGCAGCCCCAGGAGCGGAGGAGATCCAAGATCCCCATTTTGAGTCAAAGAGGTTTCGGTAGGAATCGGTGAAGCATTGCTGGCTTTCGGAGGGTTTTGTCCAACACGGCTGTCTGCGCTCAGAGGAATCTCAGCATCCTTTGGGTTAACTTTTCTGATGGGAGAGGCTGGGATGCTGGGAAAAGCAGGGAGCCAGCTGTGTCTCACAGCTGGCCAGCTGCCGGTTTCCTGCGCTGTTAGCAGGCGAGCAAGACGCCTGCTGCCTTCCACAGGGAGCAGTGTTGGTTTTGCTAGAAAACTTCACCCCCCTGAACTCTCCCTCGCATGTGAACATCTTTACTGGCTTTGTTTTCAGGTTGTTCCTGTTTTGATGCTGGAAGGAAAAACCCTAAATAAATTTAAAAGATAGCTGAGGGAAGGAGGCTTCACTTGGGTTTTTCATTGATAGGGACCTTTCAAATGCCATATTAAAAGAAAGCAAAGGTCTTTTGGTTAAAGATCTGAACTGGGATCATGTTTTTGGCTTCAGTTCCTGATAGTCCTGGACTTCACAGTAGGTGAGTCAGGACCCCATTCAGAAAAGTCTCTAGCTCCTCTGTAGACACTGAAATATCTTCCTGGATCTGGCTTTTAATCTGTGTGGGTCTCAATTACTTTTCTGGGAACTGAGATGAAAAGTGTCTTGTTCAATCCTTGCTGTTTGCTTGCCTGGAAGCTATCTGGAGGACCTGAGAGGGCGATGAATGTTGCTGAATGCGCTCCTGGTAGGTACATGAGGCCATGTGGACTCAGTCTTCCACAGTCCTTCAGACGGGTCTGCGTTCAGGGAGGAGCGAGCATGTCTGACTGCTGCTACGGAGTGCTGCCAGACTGTGGGTGCCTGCTCAGTTAGCAGAGAGGTGTTGGGGCTGTGCTCAAAACACGCCTGCAGGTACCTGCACCTCTCTACTGCCTGTGCAAGGAGCCAGGGTCTGGCAGCTCTGGGCTGTGGGAGATCTGGACGGAGTAATGTTCCTGCCTAGGACAGCAATTTTTGTGTTTGCGCTCTTACTTAGTGTGCAAACTCTTCAGGAGAAGGACCATCGTTTCTTATGACTTTATGGTGCCAAGTGCAGCACGTCTCTCCATGCTCTCATAACATGAGTGATGAACACACCTTCTGGCAGGGGATCATCTGTCTTTGTTCTTTTCCTCCTTTGGAAGAAGCTTCTTCCATGGCTTTGTGCAATAGCTTCTTTTGTTTTTCATCTTGTCGTGTCTCGGTTGTTGTGCTGAGTTGAGGCAGCCGTGGCACCGTTCCTTCTCGTAGGCGGTTTCCTACAGCTGAGCAGAGGAGCGCAGGAGAGGCCGTGGCCTACAATCAGTGAAGCCTTTTCATCCAGAGACAGAGCAGAAAATGCAGTCAATCAAGTTGCTGTTGTTTTTAACGTAGTGCAATCGTTCAGTCTGTCACGAGCAAATGCAAATCAGGGGAGCGCACTGGCGAAGCGAATGAATGCAAAACACAGAAATCAGTGAGCCGTGTTTTCTCTCAAAGCTGGGCTTTGATTTGTGAGCAGGATTGACTCATACAGGAATGTCTGATATGGGTCTTGCCCCTGCACAAACACAGTCTGTCCTGTGGCTGCTCCATCGGAGACAAGTTGCTCAGGAGGCACCTGCCGTGCCCCACGTACACTCTGCTAGGATGTAACCCAGTGTTACACCCAGTGTTTTTGGGTTTGATTTACTTTACAGGTTGCCCTGTAAACAAGCTGGGTTCAGAAGTTGCTTCTTGAGCAAAACCTCAGCTATCCAAGCAGTGGGAACAAGGAGCGTAGCTAAGGGTAGTTCTTTTTTCTTTTCACAGCTGGTACATATGATAGAGGATGGGTGGGAGGCTTTCACCCATCAGAGGGGCAGCTGGAGATATCAAAAACATCTCAAATGTCCCCAGACACCTTTGCGTGGGCAACTGAAACCTACCTTTTCCCCATACAGGCAGCAGAGCCTAGGGAGCTGCTCGGCTATCTGTAAAGTAGACATCTGGGTCATCAGTTGAATCACTCCATATGCTCTGCTGACTGTGCTGGCTTTGTCTCCATTGACCTTTACGGAGCCGAGAGCCTGGTGCCCTGCCCTGAGATACCTTGCAGGTGTCTTAATTTAGACCTGAATCTCCCCCTGAAGTGGAAAGGCTTCATCCCTTAGGCTCCCAGTGCCCCAGGGTCCCTGACCTGACCTCCGCTGGCTGCTCCAGGAGGGCATGGGTCTCCTGGAGGTCCACCATTGTCTCTGCCACCCCTTGTGCCATGGTAGGAACAAAGCAGTACTGATGTCAGGGTCAACACCCCTGCAAATCCTTTCCACCTATTCAAACAGGAGAAAAATAATCCCACACCAGAACAATGGTATCCTATCCAGTCTTTGCTGGGCTGTGATCCCACGCTTGATCCCATGAGCATGGATACCCTGGGAATGGGGGTTCATCCCACCTAACTGTGATAACTACAGCTGCGCTCTCTTCATAGTCAGCAGACAGAGACACTTCAAGGTGTGGATTATCTGTATTAAACCTCCACTGATGGTAAGAGGAACCCAGCTGACTAGCACACTTACTGTTGTATCCAACTGTAGAGTTATTTTGTTTTTTCTTCTTTCTTTTCCTTCTAGCTCAGACGGCAGGATGACAGACGGTGACACAAATCTCCCAACTATCGAGAGAAAGCTGGGACTGCAGATATGGGGCATAGAGGTATGACAAGAGGCAATGATGGCGTATGTCCTCTGCATGTGTGTGTGTACATGTTTCAAGAAAGAGATATTCTTGAAGTAATCTGGGGAGGAAAAGAGGGTGTTACAGATAAGATATAGTGGGAAACAGGAGACCCTACTTCTCCCTATGCAACTTTCAACATGTTGTTGCTTTGGTTTCCTGCTCTGTAAAACAAGGATAATATTGACTAAGGAAATACGAATGTAATGGGACTGAAGCTGTTCCTCCAGCACTGGAGGCTTTCTCCACCCCCTTTGGGAACCAATGCAAGGCTGCATTAGCACACCAGAAATTAATTACCTGTTTCACCAAGAAGAGGGATTACGCATATGTAACCTTAGTCTATATCAGCAGCTGCCATGGGGAAGGCACCCGTTTTTGCAGCAAAGGCATCCAATGGAGTCTATTTGCACTTCATCCTTGTCTTTCCCACTCTGGTTGATGGGTCACTGCAGGGAGAGATACTGCAGCTTGTGCAGTCCCCTTCTGCTTGCAGCAGTCTTTGCTTTTGGTTTGGAGCTGGGCTGTGCTCAATTCTGCCTTTTTCTGGCCCAATTTACCAAGAACATTCTCCTGCAACAAGAAAGGGCTTAGAGTGAGGTCCTGAGTCCACTCAGGGGAGCAGTGGGAAGGGGCTCCAACGTGTGTCTCCAAGTGGTGTTGGCTCTCTACAGGTCCCAGCTGTGTTTCAAATACCACGGCGTCTTTGCCTTTCCATTTCTCTCCAAAGCACTGTACTAAGCTTCTTTCCAGAGGAGCTGTAATTAGAGATGTATCGGTTCACAAGGGTCAGGCTGGTATGCTGGGAAACAAGTCAGGCCACCAGAAGAATGTATGTGTCTCATTCCAGGGAACCACAGAGCCAGTTCAAGCCCAGGAGCTGCTTGTGTACTGGTGGGTGACACATCCAGGCACCTACACTGGGCAGGCATGGCTGGTTAATTGTGCACTTGTACCAGATGAAGTGTGCAATTGGGGTCTGGAGGGGTGAGGGACACATCAGTGTCCTCAAGTCTGTCTTTTCTCAGCACTGCTAGTTGCTGTGAATCCCTGGCAAAGTGGTTATCTTAACAAAGCTCTGAAAGTTAGCCTTGAACTTATGGGTACTGAGTAAAAACCATGCCCCAAAACTAAACCTAGGATGATAGGATGAGATGTGCTCACTCCCCTGGGAAATCCCCTACAAATGCAAGCTCTGGAGCACTTCAGCCTGATCACTAAGCCTTCCTGCTCTAGACCTACAGGATTGCAGAGGGACAAGAATAAAAAATACTTGTCAATCTGGCCAAGCAGCATTATCATTTGACCCTTCTCATCCCTTAGTACTTTTGGTATTTCCCCCAGAAGTGGCTTTTCCCAGCCTATGAGCACAGCCCTGGTTCTTCCTTCTCCAAACCCTAATTGCCACCTTAGTGTTTCAGGCACCCCAGCTGTCCTGTTTCACACCCACTGGCTTCTGGCTCTGAAGTTCTAGCAGTGACCCAAACACTTACTTTCTTACAGAATATGAAGATGGTTCCTGTACCTGAAAAGGCTTACGGGACTTTTTTTGAAGGGGACTGTTACGTAATTCTGCACGTAAGTAAGGCTAACAAACATTGGTCTCTCTGGTAGGCAACTGGTTCAACCCTTCTTTTTTTTTAGCTCTGGCTTGGATGCTGGGTATCCTCACTGGTGAGGGCAGCACTGTGGGTAAAAGTGGTTGTGCATGTGCATTCACCATCTCATCATGCACCTGAATTTAACATGGCTGTTGCAACAACACTGTATGTTTACTAAATCAGAAGTCCAGAGGAACCATTAACTTAGTAATCCGTTAAAATTATTTAACTTCTTATCAACTGAGTCATGTCCAGATATGCCAAAATGGCCAGTACATTCCTGGCAAACAAAATCAAGGCCCACATTTGCATGACTTATGGAGGTCTTTTGGGGATGTGAGAGATGGCCAGCTGGAGGGTCTCATTTTCAGCAGCTGATGTGGGTTATGGAGATGTGCCACCTACTCTGCGTCACTCAAGCAGCAGAGAAGCTCTGCAGCCCTTCTCATGTCCCCATTAGGACACTTCATCTGTCCCACCCAAATTTGGTCCACACCTACTTGCAGCCAGCTGAACCCAGGCTAGCCAGAAGCATGAGGAACTTCTGAGAACCAACTCTACTCTATGGGCTGTGCAAACTGCTTTGTCTTCCCAAAGCTCTGTGGAAGGATGATGTGTTGCACTCAGCTCCCAGAATTCCTTCCAAATCTCTTCACCTGCCTAGGGCAATCCAGGCCCCATTGTATCAAAAATTGTCCATACAGTGGAAACCAGAAGCATTTCCCACTTCCTGGGTCTGAGCGTCCCTCCTGGAAACATCTCCGTCAGTCAAGAGATGGCAAAGCCTCCACTATCCCACAGCAAATAAATGCACGTCAAATGTATGTCAAGCTGGAAAGCAGGCTGGGATAGCGACTCAGAATGAGTCTCCTGCTCTAATTCACCATGCACATTCTTTATGCTACCTTTCAAGTGCTGAATCGATTTGGTGGCAGCCACTCAAAGACATGCTTAAAGCAGAATATGAGTGTCCTTGCAAGGAGCTGATTATAGATATCAGTATAGATTTTGATGCTCACAGGCTCAGCTTGTGTTGCAATAGCATCCCCCGGTAGAAGAGCCCTTAATCAGCCCACTACTCTCCTTTGCCTCTACAAACGGGAGAGTAAAAATACTCATTCTGCATTCTGCACCTTCACTGGAGGCTCTCCAAACAAAGATTGTCCGCAGGACAACGGGACTTTGATCGTCTTCAATAGCAATATATTAAATTGAGCGATTTTGCCACAAATTAATTATCTGAGCCTAGAGGAACTGAGCTGTATTTTATTCAAGTTCTTCTACTGTGTTTCACCGTGGTATCACTGCACAAAGCAAATAAACAGAACTTAGTGTCAAATCCAGTTTATACAATGAGCTTTTATTACTTTTCCCAGGCGTCCGTGATAGGGTTTAACACAGTAGGTGCTGAAAAATAGCTGGCACAGCTCACATAATGATAAGCACACCTGTTCTCAGATCGCTTGCCGCCTCTTTCTAGGCTGTTGGGTTTTTCTGTAATACGATGAATCACAGCATGCACACACAGGCTCAGCTTCATTTAGAGTTATGTCTGTTTTGCAAGTCAGCAGGAATCCAGAGGCAGTTTGTGTTACTATGTAGTGTGATATGAGAGAGAGAGAGCAGGAAAGAAAGGATAGTATCTCCAGGCAAATAAATAGCACTGTACATTACATTTAAAAAGGTGATCTGTGAGAAGAGTGTCCTTTAAATTTTAATATCAAACTCTACAAAAGTAGGACAGGTTGAACGCATTAATTTTTGTAATTGCACAGGTGCTCATTTTCCTTGATAACAAGAGTTATAAAAGAATATCAGACAGAAACATCCTTCAGTTCAAGAAACATCCTTCAGTTCAATATGTACATGAACCACATAAATGCTCTCCTGAATAAGGTCCCTGGCTCCAGGCTGAGTTCCCAGGGAGCATCCTAAGGCTTTGTCCTGCCTCCCCTTGCCCAGGAGAAAGGCAGAATTGGGAAAGGCCTCCACGGTCATTCAGTTTTGCCAGGTCTCCCTGGCCAGTGATATTATTTGAAACACACGTATGGCCCTGTGTCTTCATCCTGACTCATCTTTCCCACCCCTTCCAGACCAAAAGAACCTCTCACGGCTCCGCTGTGGATTTGCATTACTGGATTGGCAAGGATTCATCTCAGGATGAGCAAGGTGCTGCGGCCATGTACGTCACCCAGCTGGACAATGTGCTCAGGGGAAACCCCGTGCAGCACCGGGAAGTGCAGGGACATGAGTCTGAGACCTTCCAAAGCTATTTCCGCAATGGCATTATGTGAGTAGCATAAAATACCCTGCAACAAGGTGCATGGTCCCTGGGGTTCCCTCTGCTTCTCTACGCCTCAGAGCTATTAACATTTCAAAAATCTGAAAAATATGGATCAGCACTGAAGTTTGTCAAAATTCAAAAGAAAAATTTCTCATTTTGAAAGAATTGTTTATAAGCATTGAGTCTGGAACGATGTCATTCTGTTCTGTTGGTCATTTTCCCAGATATTTGCAGTAGTTGCATCTTGACCTCATTTTTGTTCACCCTAGGATCTTCCTTCCTCGCCTTCACACACTTCAGATTAATATTCCCATTTAGGGCACTTCAGAATAATATCCACCTTGAAGAGAAGTGCTGATTTGGCTCATACTGGGAGTAATATTCCGGTAGTGGAAGGAAAGTTTGATTCTGAACATCTGCCACCTAAAAGATACTGTTGAATCCAATCCTTTTGTCTTTGGAAGGTGACTCCAATAGCTGTTCTCCAGGAGGACCTTCATTGGCAATACACAACCTAAGTGCCTTGCTTTTAAACAGCTGAAGAAAACTCAGATGAAAACCCATCCTCGGTCAATACCCTATATCCCAGTCTGGCCTTTGATACCTCTGTATCGTGCATCTCTACAACCTCTTATGAGTTTCCATGGGACTTTTGTGAGACAGAAAAGTGCTTTTACTCTCATCTTAAAGATGAGTAAGGGACAACGAAGGACTAAAATTCAGACCTAAAAAAAAAAGTAGGTTTAGAAGTCTATTTGGAAACCTATCTGCCTCTGAAATCAGTATGAGTTAGACTTCATCTTGGTTTAAACCACATCCCATAAGGTCAGTCAGGAAGTCTGAGGCAGAATGAGAAATTAAAGCAGGCTCTTTCCACACCTTGGCAGGTGGACTAATCACCAGAGCATCCTGCTGTGGATATGTTAAACTGAGCCAAACAAGTCTAAAGGACTGTGAATCACTCACATGCCTGACCAAACTTGCCAGTCTCTTTCAAGCTATGATAAAATAGCTGTATTACCCACATGGCAAAAACTGTAAGACTCTCAGCAATTGTCTCTTTTTCCCATAAATGGCAGTTATATTGTGTCAATTATTACTGTAGTATGAACATTGGATCCATTTTCTAAAATGGTCTAGGATATGTGGAAGTGGGTTAGACTTGCCCAAAAACCATTAAAAAGGCTCTGGGACTTCCTTGGGGGACCGTGTCCTCTCATGATGTGATTGTGTCTTCCTTGCAGAGTTGCACAGTCTGTTTTCTGCAAAAATCTGTTTCATTTTTTAATTCAATGTTTATGGAATATTTCAACTCTGAGATGCCACTGCCATGGTTAACGGGATTTTCAGTTTGGTTGTGTTCTGTTTCCATTGCCATACCTGACCTGCCTGTTATCTACACACCTTCTCCCAAGATGCACAACAGCAACGCAACACCCATAACAGGTGGATGGACACTGTGAGGAGTCATGGCCTGACCAGGGACCATGAACAGTAGAGTGAGGCAACACAGCATTTGACATTCCATTTTTAGGACTTTGAGATTATATTGGCTCTAGATTTTTGCCATCAAAAGCTTGAGATGCTCTCAGAGGATAGAGCGGAAGGTATTTTCTAACAGCTCTAACTCTTTATTCCCTGCTACACAACAGCTACAAGAAGGGAGGAGTGGCTTCAGGATTTAAGCACGTGGAGACCAATATGTACAACATCAAGCGTCTTCTTCATGTCAAGGGGAAGAAGCACGTGTCAGCCACAGAGGTAAGAAGAGGAGCCCTCTCTCCTTATGGATCTTTTCTCCTTGCCGCTCCTCTTACACCCATTTCGACCAGGTTTGCCTGCTAGATGGCTCATCTCTGCTCAAGGGCCCCTACTATGCGATGGTTTTCAAGACCTTACTCGGGAGTTTGGTATTATCATGAGAGAAGCCATTGGGCTCAGTGAATAGCTGAGCACTAGAAAAATGAGCATGTCATTGCAGACCAGTTGTTACATCCCCAAGGGCAAGTTCACAGTGGCTGTGACTTATCTCCTGTAGCTCTTGTTGTCCTCCCTGGTTTGGTGAACGCTTTCATTTCCTTGTGACAGGTAGCGCTTTCCTGGGACAGTTTCAATAAGGGTGATGTTTTCTTGCTGGACCTTGGGAAAGTGCTGATTCAGTGGAACGGACCCAACTGCAACATTGCTGAGAAATCCAGGGTGAGTACAGACAAAAGTCACTTAGTTTACTAGCGGTATGTTTTTGATGCCTGGAAAAAAATAGCACTCAATGTATGCGCAGTGAAAATCTCAGTAAAACCAGCCACACAGAGATGAACACAGAAAATCATGGTAAATCTTCTACTTGCCCATCACATCACTAGCACTGGCTGCAGAAAAGCATCCAGCTCCTTCTGGGGAGGTGCACCTCCATCCCTCTGTGCCCTGTAGTTCGCATGACGTAGGACTAAAAAGTCTGCAACACCAGTGGTTTTAGCTGCAGTAACTACTCCAGGGGTAGATGAATTTTAATTGTTTTTTACAGCATCACACGGAACTCCAGCTTGGTCAGTAAGAGACAAGTAGGAATGCATAACCCAGGTGTTGATAGGTCAGATCCACAGCTCTTAAGGCACTTTGCAAAGGGGTCATTATCTTTATTTTACTGATAGAGGAACCGAGATACAGAGATGTAATAAAGCAGAATATATTGGTGGGTCATCAGCAAAGTTAGTGGCCAAACTTGTAGCCAGTCATTGTACACATTAAAAGGCAGGCAGGTCTGCTCTTCACATGGTGTCACCTGATGAGCTAGGAGAGGTGGAAACTTCACAGGGAAGGCAATTTCCCGGGACACAATGGCTAGAGGAGAAGATCCAACAGAGAGCAGAGAAGACAAAGAAACCCTCAGGACACAGAGGAGGGGGAGCAGGTAGAGGAGCAGCTGCTGTGAGGAACGGGCCATGGTTCATCATGGTTCATCCTGGCAATCAAGCAGGTCATTTCCTAGGTCGAACAAAGAGGGGCCCCTTTCAAAGCTATTGCGGTAAGAGTCATGGAAAAAAAGAATTCAATGGAAAACAGAGATTTCAGCCTAATTAGTTGCTTGGCATTTCATGCTGCTTTTTTCACAGAAAACATCCACGGTTTTTGAATACTTGAAACATTTAAATGTAAAATGTCACCACGGGGCGCCCAGGGTCCTGCAGCTCTGCAACATCCAGCCTCGTTGCCCTCAGCATGTGTGCATCTCTCGCCCAGACCATCTCACACGATCATTGGACCTGCTTATGTACAGTCACACGTAGGCAACGCCTGTTGTGGCTACCGCACACCTGTGCCCTGCGGGAGCAAGCACCAGTAGTGACTCTAATAAGCAATATTTTCCTGAGAGTTAGTTAATAAGCAGGCATTATAGACACATCCTCTTTTTTTAATAGCTAAATTTGGAGACACTAAAGCTTCAGAGAGCTGTGTTAATCTGGCTTGCAGTATTCGTGCTCGGTCATTGCTCTAGGTCTGAGGCTCGCTGAATTTGTTGTCTGCATTAGGACTTACCCCCTCCTGATCCTTGTGCAGGGCCTCGCGCTGGCTCGCAGCATCAGGGACGGCGAAAGAGGCGGCCGCGCTCAGATCGGCATCATTGACAGCGAGAAGGACTCCCCGGACCTCATGCAGATCATGAAGATGGTGCTGGGTGAGAGGCGTGGGGAGCTCCGAGACGCCATCCCAGATGCGAAAGCAGATGAGCTGCAGAAAGCAAATGTCCGGCTCTACCAGTAAGGCCGGGGATGGGCTCCAAACCCTATCCTTTCTCGCAGTGAGCACTGTGAAGCCTGACTCTGGTTGGTGACTCTGTCTTTCAGTGTCTACGAGAAGGACAACGACCTGGTGGTACAGGAGGTAGCCACCCGGCCCCTGACGCAGGATCTGCTCCAGCACGAGGTGAGAGAAAGCCACCAGCCCTTGCGGCGAGAAAAGGATGCTCTGGCTCACTTTATTTTCAGCTGAGCACCTGTTTCAAGGGGATACCCCATTTCCTGAAAATTATCAGCCCTTCCATCATTCAGGTTTGTCAGGTGTCCTCTGAAAAGAGGACATCTTAGCCCTACTACTGCCTCAGTGGCCAGAGGTAGGTGGTGCGTTGAAGCTGCTTTAACGAGAGATGGCAAATGGACCCTCACAGCCAAGGCTGATAATAGCTTGGCAATCAGAGTCAAGGGGAGCTGCAGACCAGGAATAAATTCCAGATGGAAATAAGGCTTCTTAATACCTGATGTTTGGCGTTAGCCCTCCATCTGCAGAATCTGGAGCAAATAAATACCCTGCTCACAAAATCGTGAAGATATGTTTTGTTGCTGTAGCAAGTGGCTGGTCTCAGTGACTCACCCTGGAAGGAGATTCTTCACAGACCCCGTGTCCAAAGGCTTTCAGAAAACAGAGGCTTTCCTAATATCCTTCTGGCTAAAATTTGGCAGAGAATTGCTCATCCTTAATTCTCTGCTGTGCAAACCAGCCTATTCTAAAACAGCGTTGTGTTGCGAGGCTCCAGCTCCCTTGTTCACCCTGGTGTCAGCTTTGTTCAAGCTCAGTCTCCTTTTACAGGCATATGATGCTTTTGCTTTTCTCGTCAAAGTGCAGTTTGAAAAATGAGAAGTCTTTGGCCACATAGTGGGTTGTCAGTTTGGAGCACCAGCTCTCTGCAGTGGAGACAGGCTGCCTGGCAGCCATCTCGTCCCCTTTGGGTTCAGGATCCTGCTGCGTTCACAACGATGCAACGCTTTTAGCTCCAGAGCGGGGACACAAAACAGTCATGCAGAAGAGGTCTAACCTGGACTTTTCCTGCTCCTGTAGTAGCAGATTTGCCATAAATGAGCACCACCAGCAGCAGTGCTGAAGCACAGCAGGCTGAGGATGATATTTCAGCATACACTTCTCCTGGAGCCTTTTGGAGCTGGTGTTTCTGTTGGTTTGGGAACACGTCTCATGAGATGGTAATGGCTAGTTTTGAGCAATGCCTAAGAAAAGTACATATTTTAACTCATTACAGTTAAAGGGCAGCTGCCTGGGTCAGGTGTGCTCGCAAAGTCAGCATATCCATGAACCTCTGCACTGTAGGGTTGATGGTAGTTATAGCCTGTTTATGAACCACAATAAATCCATCCTCTGTTGCCTCTGCTAATGGTTGCACCAGGGTTAGAGCTCTGCAAGGCAAGGAAATGAGCTAGATCTACATCTAATCTAAATCTTCAAGAAGGATCCAACCTGAGTAGGCTACAGATGAGGACCTTTGCCTGTGTAGAGCTTTTTACATCTGTTTTTTTCTGTTTCACCTCAGGACTGCTACATTTTAGACCAAGGTGGTTTTAAGATTTATGTCTGGAGAGGAAAAGCCTCCAGCCCGGAAGAGAAAAAAGCAGCCTTCACTCGAGCTGTGGTGAGTGGTAATATAGCGCAAAAAATGTCGTGGGAGGTTAACTAAGTGCTAATCTAGATCTGACCACTAATTACAATTAAGTGAGGGTCTTGAGGAGCCCTGTAATAACAGAGGGAGAAGTTAAACGTCTAAGGGAGGCATGATGATGTAAACACAAAATTGTTAGTCACCAAATTGCGCTAGAACTAAGACCTGCCACTAAAACTAGGAAGAAATTTGTTAAAGAAAAGAAAGTATAAAAGAAAATGCTTTGTTGCACAGTAGATGATGGACTTCTGGAATTTGTTGATTCAAGAGATGGTGGAGGCAGAGAGTATCAGCAGGGTCGAGGTGGGTTTAGACAAATTCATGGTCAGCAGGCCCATAAACAGTTATTAAAGGGGCTCATATCCTCACAACACCAATGGGTCTGGGCCCAGGTTCTGCATGTGAATTTGAAGCTGATACCAGGGTCTTCCAGTAGGTAGAAAGAGATCTGTTATTAACTCCTATTAATTCAGATTGGCCAACCTGGGGCAAGACCAGGGCTCATATTAAGGTAAAGCACACCAGCATAGTGCCCTGGCACCTATGTCGCTCCTCCAGATGAGCTGCCATGCAGTTATTTTCTGGAAGAGCATGCCTCAACATTTCCTTTCAGAAAAAAATTAGCCTCAAGGGAGCCTGAGTGAGTAAGGCATTTGGTAAGGTTTTTTTTACAAGTTGGCATGTTGAAGTGAAGGCTACAAGGGAACTTAGCTTTTAATTCGTCTGTTCACTTACATGAAGATCATAAACGGCCTCATCTTCAATGAGATCCTACTAGGAGATACTGAACTTCAGTGGCCCCAACTTTAATAAGGTCTTACCTGGAGACACCCAGCTTCAGTACCTACTGATTGCACCTATTTTCTTGGAGAAGAAAAACTTAGAAAAACATTGCCTTAAAACTTATCTCGCAGTCCTCTATGCTCCTTTCAAAAGCTTAACTCAGCTGCTTTTTAGTAGGCAAGCAGCTCTGCAAATTCTGGCCCTGAGCTACACATGTAGAACAAAAGTTATCTCTTTCTTTCAGTGTGGCAGGTGGGAGGGATGGGAAGACCATCTGCTCTGCTTTTCCCTGGGGGTAGTGTGTGGCTGCAGTATTTACAGCAGAAGATGAATGCTCAGAAGCCCACAATCAGGCTCCTTCCCCGAACCGTGGCTGTCAGCACTGTAGCTCCAGGTCATCCTGGAGCCTGCCTAGATAAACACAAGAGCAGTTCCCAAAACTGAACAATGACTTTAGCATTGTGGCAGAACATAGATCCTTTTTTTCCCTTTCATATTGTATCAAGCACCTCTGTTGAAGTAGTCTTTTAACTCAATAGTAGCTCTATTGCAAAGAAATAATTTGGTTTTAGGGGAAAAAAAAAAGAAAAAAAACAGAGATTTGTGAGAGTTTAGTCCCTTCAGAACACACACCATGCTCTGGGGTACTTAGCTGACTCCATTCCTTCACTGCCTTGGCATGCATGCTCTCTATCATGCTACAGGGAGGACAGTCTTCCTGTTTTAGAGAGGAACAAAATTTTGGAGAAAAGCAAAGAACTGAACTAGGCTCTTGGGTCATGGGCACACCCCATCACTGCTCCCTCCCCTCCCCTCCTAGATCCATCACCAGAAGCCATCTATGGAGCTGTCTGAGATAGGAGAGGAGGCTTTTCATTAGAGCCATTAAGTGAGATTTTCACCAAGACTAAGGTGCCACGCAGAGATTAAGTTTAGGATGTGATCCAGGTAACCAGCCTCTAGGGGCAGGGTTCAGTCCCCTGAACACAGAAATAATCATGGATACTACAGTGAGAGCTTGTAGATACCTCCCTTTATAAGGCTGAATGCAAGCCTTGGGGTCAATCCTGCCCTTGGTCATGCCACTGTGTTCAGTGGGGGACCAGCTGGTTCAGGTCCACATCCCTCTTCTCATGTCTGTAAAAAGCTTGATGTGTCCCCACTAACATCCTTTTTCAACACCACTAGGGTTTTATCCAGGCTAAAGGCTATCCTTCATCCACCAACGTTGAAGTGATCAATGATGGAGCAGAGTCAGCCATGTTTAAACAGCTTTTCCAGAGGTGGACAGAAAAGGATGAAACACAAGGACTGGGCAAAGTCTACACTACTGGCAAAATTGGTGAGCATGTTTGTCCCGGATTTGGCTTTCCTACCTGTGCTAAGCAACACCTGTGGGAACATCGTTCACATTAACTGTCTCACACCTTCAGTATCTTGAAAATGTAGTGCACATTCTTCTCATGCCTTGTATTTCCCACTTTCTTCAGTAGATGCAAAGGATTCAGGAACTCAACAACATTCAGAACTGCTGAGGCTTCTTATATGACCCAAACTGCCACTTATTCCAAATGTAAATGTTGGCAGAAGATCACTCTCATCTGAAAAATTGTATGCAAAATTTCACACTTGCAGAACTTCCTAATTTTCTTTATGAAGGGCTAATGCTGAACCTGATAAGGAAGTACTGAACAATGTTCTGCTTTCATTTACACTGGCATCCACCCAAGACCCTCCTGATGTCAGTGGAATTATTCTGTATTTACACCAGGTGTAAATGGTGCCTCAATTTATCACGCTGCTGAAATGACTATTACAATGCATTTACCCCAAAGAGTAAATACTGAAGAGAGAGAACTTGCTGATGAATGATGGGATGGTGACAGAGATGCTGAATGTCTCCATCAATAATAGCTTTAGAGACACAAATCTCTTTCCTTTGCAAGTTCTCCCTTTTCTCTCCACCTCTCTCTCTCTCTCTCTCCATACTGTCCATAAATACTCTCTCTCTTTATAATGAGCTGGAGAAATGTAGCCATTTTATTTCTGAAAGTGACATTTTAAAAGGGGGGAAATAGGTATAGATTTGGAAAACAATTATGAATTTTCAGTCAGGAGACAACTAATATTTTTACCAGCCAGTCATCACTGGAACATGCTATATGGCTGGTTGCCAGCCTGTAACAGATCAACACTGGAGTGTGTGAGCTCTTGCATATTCCAAAATCAACATTGGCTTACTGGTGGCAAGACTGGCTTCTTGCAACCATGGACCAGGTTTTTCTCGTGTATATAACAATTGTGTGTGTGCATGAGGGTGATGCAAAGGCTTTGTATGTTATTGTGCATTCACTGGGTTCTTGTTTTTATTCTGCTGGTGCATGCAGCCAAGGTGGAGCAGGTGAAGTTTGACACCACTCAGCTCCATGCCAGACCGGAGCTAGCTGCTGAGCAGAGGATGGTAGATGATGCCTCCGGGGAGGTAGAGGTGAGAGAGCTCCTTTTGCTGTCAGAGGATGCAATAATCAGCGTGTTTCCAAACATCTCCGCCTTTTCACACACAGCAGCTGTACGGAGCTGTGAAGGTGGGCCCACCTACCCTCCCCAAGGAAGCATGGCTGCAGCCAGAGCAAAGTGGCTTCAAACTAATGCAGAAGTGACAGCAGCTCAGGGGCATTTCTCCTCCAACCCATGACCAGTGGAGCAAAGCAGTCACCAAGATGACTCCTCTCCTGCCACGTGTGTGGGTCATGAGACTGATACAGTCAACCCCCTTCTCACACTGTCTCCCAGTTAGGTCCATATGAACCAAACCTGTGCAGAGCAGAGGCCCCTCTCCCATTCTTGTGGCCTCCCATGGAAGATGGAGCTGCATGAGAGAGGGGATGTGGGGCTGAGAGGGACCTAGAGGCTGCTCCTCCTTGAGGGCCACCTACTGCTGAAAGTCCATTAATGGCACATGTATTGTGACAGTCACTGGAGAGACCTGACTTTGCCACCAAGCACTTAATCAAGCTGGGGCAACGTAGGCTGGTATCCAGGAGAGAGAAGAAGGGTTATCTTTCCAAATGAAGACCTGAACTTCAGTGGTCTGCTAGCAAAGGGGCTGTGCTCTGTCTTCATGTTGACTCTACTGCTGCCCACCAAGATGTTTCTTTCACTAGGTGTGGAGGATTGAGGACTTGCAGATGCAGCCAGTGAATCCCAAGACATATGGGCAGTTCTACGGGGGTGATTGCTACCTAGTCCTGTACACCTACCTGAGATCAGGCAGGCCTCACTATGTCCTCTACATGTGGCAGGTAGGTCAAACCAAAGCAGAAGGGACTGTTCTGTGTCTGCTGGAAGCCTGAAGCTGAAGGAAGTAAATACATGCAAAAATCCCAAATATCCAGAACTCGCGTGCCCTTTGCTCATCAGTTGTCCATTGCAAATGTCACAAGTTGTGCTGTGTAGGCAGCATGGACACTCTGAGCCCAATCTGGCATCAGACTGAGAGCCAGCAATGTCAGACAGAAATAGTGAAGGATTATGGGCTTACAGTGCTGAGGTCAAACTTTGTAGTCTTTCAGATAGTCCCTCAAAGCCTCAGCTCCTGGAGCCATGTGAGTATATGAATATCTCTGCTTTCCTTTTTAAAGTACATTTTCCTCCCCTGGAATGCAGAGAACAGCTTTGAAAATGGGATGCTAGAGGCTCCAAAACCAGCATGCAAATGAAATTAAAGCATCCTGTAGTTTTAACTCTGATCTCATCATATTGTATGCAGGGCTTGGGATTGGAAGATGTTACATTGTGCAGAGCCCTATACCCTTCACCTCATCACGTTGCACGTGCCATCTCTCTCTTCCCCAGGGTCGCCATGCCTCTGTAGATGAAATCACCGCCTGTGCCCTCAATGCCATTGAGCTGGACAAGAAGCACGGGGACGAGGCTGTGCAGGTGCGCGTGACAATGGGCAAGGAGCCCGCACACTTCCTGGCGATCTTCAAGGGCAAGCTGGTCATTTACGAGGTAACGTGGCTTTGTGTGCGTGGGCAATGGAAGGTGCAAGGACCAACGATGGCTTGGCAGTTGCAATGGAAATAGTCCAGAAAAATGGGCTGATATTCAGGAAAGAAGCCTGCCAGGTCTGCATGGGCTGGCAGATGGAAGTGGTGGAACATTTCTTCTATTTCCCAAGTAGTCTGAACACCATATGTGTAAACACAGTCCTGGACTGACCCAGACTCAGCTGCCCACCCCTGAGCTCCAGCGTTAATGTGTGATGTTCTTTCCAACTCTATCCCAAAATATTTTGCAGAATTACAATAAGACAATCATGCTGTAAATTACAGCTAGCACAATCCAGAGAGGGTCCTCCAAAATACCCTACAAACAGTTACATGATTTGAATTGTCCCTGCCTGAATTATACCATGTTAACTACTAACCCACTTCACTTGCTGCTTTGGCTGCCGACATCTGTGGTGGAGACATCGCAAATGGCTGGGGAAGAGGAGGATTGCCCTCAGCTCTCAGTGTTGGTCCCACCATACAGCTTCTATGGCAGATGTTCAGCTAAGCCAAGCACAGCTGGAAATCTGAGTCAAGCTACCTTGCCCAGTTTACATGACAAATGCTTTGCAGATGCTAAGATCTGCTCATATTGGACTTGAGCATCTTGACAGGAACTGGTCAAGACTCAGAGTAATCGGGGGGAAATGTGGAAGTTATGACATGTGGGTTTTATTCTGACCTGGAACCAGAAGGTATTTGGATTTCCTCACCTGCTCTGTGCAGGACCATGGTCCATCATTGCAGCAGTGTGGAGATCTGTGAGCCCAAAACCTTCTTCCTCAAACCAGTCACACCCTGGATTTGCATGTCTTCCTCACCTCCCAACACCATCCTTCCCTCTGTTTCCTTGCAGGGCGGCACAAGCCGGGCTCAGAAAAGCACACCCGAGCCGGCAATCCGCCTCTTCCAGGTGAGGGGCACGGACGAGATGAACACAAAGGCCACGGAGGTGCCGGCCCGGGCCTCCTCGCTCAACTCCAATGATGTCTTCGTGCTGACAACCAGCCAAGTCTGCTACCTGTGGTGCGGGAAGGTGAGACTGCAGTGAGTCCAGGGGAGGCAGCCGAAGGAAACTGAAATTGCTGCTGTGGGACTTGAGTCTCCTGCCTCCACTGAGCTGTGGAGGTGTATCCTTGGGCAGGTGGCCCATTAATTTCAATGGAGGAAGGTGCACCCAGGAGAAAGGGCTCCATCTGTGGAGGACCAGCAGTAACACAGCCCTCTCTTTACAGAAGTGACCCATCTTGGGGTTCACCTCACCTCATTTTAGACGTTCACACAGCTTTCAGCTGAATAAAGCACCCCGGGTTCTCCAGCTGAAAGATATAAGCCCAGATTAGAGCATATTCATTTATCCTGGTTCAGTCATGTGTTTCAGGATGAGATGGTAGATCAAACCAAAGCAGAAGGGTTGCCCAGAGAAGTTGCAGATGCCCCATCATTTCAAGTGTTCAAGGTCAGGTTGGATGGTGCTTTGAGCAACCTGATCTAGTGAAAGATGTCCCTGCCAGTGGCAGGGAGGTTGGACTAGATGATCTTTAAAGGTCCCTTCCAACCCAAACCATTCTATGATTATGAGTTTTCCTCTAGGTGCCATTGGCTGCGCTGAATGTCCCTTCAAGGACTAGAAATGGATTCTGAGTGACCAGTACAGATGAGACCCTCAAAAGCATTCAAGCAGGTCTAAAGTTCTCCAGAGGAGAGTAGGACCAAGCCAGCTTTTCCCCACAGATAAGTTTTGCCAGTCTGTCCCTAACTTCACCTCAATCTTATGTCCTGAATGTAGGGATGCAGCGGAGATGAAAGGGAGATGGCAAAAATGGTAGCTGACATTGTTTCCAAACGGGACAAGCACACCATTTTGGAAGGACAAGAGCCAGCAGAGTTCTGGGAAGCCTTGGGAGGCAAAGCACCTTACGCCAGTGAAAAGAGGTAATAGTGACCTGCTTGTTCCTCTGGGCTTGGCCAGGCAAGATTAATCAAGGGATCAAAACTTTGCTGGAAAGCGAGTAAACACTTTGATACCATGTCCTCACCAAAGGGAGCACCAGCTCAGAATATCACCAAAAGCTTGGTCGGAAACCACACCAAGATGTCTCTTTCCTAGTTTTTGGGTCAGGCCTTCTGTGAAGTAGGAGCTCCAGATCCAAACCCTGCAGACAAGGGTATGCTGCACCCTCCTTTCCCCACAGTTAAATCCATCCCATATCTTGTCCTAAGGCCTACATGAACCACATGCTCCATTTCCAGCCATTACTAGCTTTATGGGCAGCCCCAGAAGATTCATGAAACTGAACTGCTTTTGAACAACCTGGATTTCTGCAGCTCTCTGGGCAGGCGACATGTTCCTTCACAACCAAGTGATCTGATGTGGCTTTCACCTGACAGCAGGCTCATCTCCACAAAGAGAGAAGGGTTCTGCTTTTGCTCTCTTTGGGTGGAGAAAAAGTTACCTTTAAGTATTGTTAAAATGGTCTGAGAATTCCCTGAGACCTGACGCTGCCTGGATTTCAGGCCCTCAGATAAGCATTACCATGTTCCCACCTCTTCGATCAAGGTCATGACAACAGGACCCCATGGTAAACTACGAATGAAAGGTTTCCATCTCTCTTGCTTTTTCTTTCCCTGCCATGCATGAGGAAGGTTTCAAGAGCAAATCACACACTACCAGCCTCGCCTCTTTGAGTGTTCAAACCAGACGGGTCGATTCATCATGACAGAGGTGGTGGGCTTCTGCCAGGAAGACTTGGATGAAGATGATGTCATGCTGCTAGACACATGGGAAGAGGTCAGCACTGATTCCCCCTCCCCTTCTCCCCAGACATATTTTCAAACAGGTTATGGCCTAATTTGTTTGAATATGTCATTCAATGTGAAACCGAGAGCAACATACCTTCTGTTCCATCGCCAAACGCTTCCCGATGTTTGGTCAGACAAGCAGGTGTATGCCCAGTCCTTCTCACCCAGGTACAAAACACGAGGAAGGTAGTATTGCTTGCACTGTTTCAGAAAGGAGGAAACGGAGACACCTGGTCCAAACGATTCTATGATTCTATGCCTTGCTCCAAGGCAAGATGAGGTAGACCTGCTCCAGTCTTTGCCAGCTCGTACCAGGGGGTGGCACCCAGAAACCCTCCCCCTCATTTCCCAGCACCGATGGTGAGGACTTGCTTTAGACTATTGGAACCTGACTCCGAGGGATTTGCTTTCTGAGGCAATTTGATTTTTTGGCCCTGCAAGGACTGAGCTTAGCTATCTTGAAGCATGTGAGAGCTGTTTTCTGACGTATTTATGCTTTGGGCCTGTCTCAAAGCAAAATCATTCTTGGCTGGGAGGAAATCTGACGTCAAAATCCCAGGGGACTATTGGGAAACAACAACTCCTGTCTTATCTGTGTTTCAGTTGGCAAGGGTGAAAAAACAGCCATGTCCGCACAGGTCCTAACTACTTACTGATCTTCAACACCTTCTCTCCTTGCAGATTTTCCTTTGGATTGGCAAAGCCTCCAACACGTACGAGAAGAACGAGGCAATTGCCTCTGCTAAGGAGTATCTCAAGAACCATCCGGCAGGAAGAGACTTGGCAACTCCGATAATACTGGTGAAGCAGGGCTATGAACCCCTCAACTTCACAGGATGGTTCAACGCTTGGGATCCCTACAAATGGAGCGTAAGTTGCTGGAAAAGCCCTGTGGTGCGCACACGTGCTCAGCGGTGCTTAAAGTGTGTTATTGTCAGTGAACGTGTCCACTATGGTGCACGGAGCGAAACCGTGCTATGACATGTCCTGAGCTTCACGGCTTCCTGGTGCTACCTGAGCAGCTTCTACTCCTTCGACAGCAAAAAGTACCTGTTTGGTGAAACTGAGGCTTTTGCAAATATAAGTAAATGTGCTTGAATTCACAATATTCACATTTTTATTTTAAAAAAGATTAGGTTCCGAATCAGGTTTGTGATTTCAGCCAAAAAATGGGTTGGGGCTGCTAGTAGTAAAATCAAGTTCAGAGTGAAAACAGAAGCACCCCACATCATAAAGAAAATTGAAAAAAAAGTTCATTTTTCAAAATGCAGCCACAGAGAAAAATTTATGACCCAGCTTTAAGGGCAAACTCTGGCAAAATGAAAGATGCGAGCAGACAGGTCTCATGTTCAGGTTTGCAGACTGCCCATCAGAGCCCAGGAGCTCCTGAGCAAGGTCACCCTTGGTCCCTACAAAAAAAAGGCGCCTTCTTGAAAAGTGATTTACAAATACCAGCTTTCTGCTCTACAGAAATGGAAACCTGCCCCATGAGTTGCCTGGTAAAGAGAGAGGTCCTGTCTCTCCTCTTTCAAACACACAGGCTTCAAATCATCTCAGGAGTATAATGCGGAGCAGAGCTTTGCCCATGTGGCCCGTGCACGGGGCCCCACCATGTGCTGTCAGGACCCAGTCTCCAACCCTGGTTGTGCACAGCATGGTTGGGTGGAAGAAGGAGCAATGCACTAACCCCATGCGGACCATGGACCAGCCGCTCCAGCCAGCCTGGGGGCTTGGTGCTGCAGCACAGAATGTGTTGGGAATAAAGGATGATCCTGGTGGGGTTTGGTGGTTAAGAGATCCAGAGTATCAGTTCATAGCAAACAGCGAAGTGGAAGCAATGCTGCCAGGCTGTGCACCTAAATTCCTGCCACCCGATGGCACTGGTGTGCACAGCTTAAGAAATAAAGGAAAAAAGAAAAAAAAAAGCAAGCTGATGGGCCGCTGGGAAAAGCTCAGCTCCTAGGTGGTGTTTCACCAGACCCTTCCCCAGTGAGATTGTCCCTTCTCGCTCCTGTTTCATTCTATGAACATCAGTGTTCAGCCAGTTCACAAGCAATCCCATCTTCTGGTTGCCCAGAGGGCTGTGAGTGAAGTCCCATGCTGGAGCCTGCAGATGGGACAACCGGGGCAGTGGGGTGAAGGTCTCCAAGGCGACTTCACACTGCAGGAAATCTCATACAGAGATTTTTTTTTTTTTTTTTTTTTCCTGTAGCTGGATTTGCATTGTCTTTCTTCACAGCCAGTGTGGTGGTAGAAAGCCTGTCCTGATAGCTGGGTTTGGACAGGCAAGACAGCAACTCCCAGAGCACTGACCCTTAAAACACTGTTGCTGCTTAGAACAAAGGTCAAAACTTGTTTTTTTCTGAGGAACTGCTGAAAAACAAGGATACAGCTCATAAAATATGTGCCTCTAAAAATATCCCCTGTAGGCAGCTTCAGCAACTACAGACAAGCAATCCAAACTGTTGACATCCCAGAAACATCTGGTGTGTGTGTGTTCACTGCTCAGTTTTGAGTCTAAATCTGTTTGCTCTGCAGTCCATGTGTTTATGTTGTTTGTTCTTGTTGGGGAACTTTTTTGGATGATTCTGTTAAGAACTGACATCTCCTGGCTGCTTAGAAAAACACAGTCAATATATCTAGTCTATTCCTTTTTCAGGAAATAAGAGCTTGCTGGTAATACAGGGCACCAAATTACGAGAAGTCAGGGATTGAGGCTTTGAAAAATCTGTTGCTTTAGCTAAATGAATCAGGGAAGGGAAAAAAAAGAGTAGTATTTTATCCCAAATTTTCAGGCATTGCAAGATTCATTTAAAATTCAAAAATATTTAAATCCAGCAGTAAATATGATTTCTCTTTATTTGCCTTCTGCTCTCTGAAGTCTTTAAATTTCCTGTTTTCACCTCTTCCGTACAACTGCAAAGGCTAAAAGTCCATCTCTTTCTTTGTTTCCACGTGAAAGTTCAGATTCTGGCACAGTCTCCTGATTCCAGGAGCTGGGGTTTGCAGGAGGCACCAGCTCCCGCCTTGGTGGGCACCACTGGGCTTTAAAATTCATACGCTCTCCTGACCCCATTAGAGGATAGGAGCATGTGCTAATTAAAGGCGCCCCTTGCTTCTCACAACTCTCTTTACCTTTAGGATGGCAAGTCCTATGAGGAGATGAAGAACAGCTTAGGAGACGTGTCGGCCATAGCTGAGCTTAAAGTGGTGAGTTGCTTCTCGACCATATGGGTGGGTAACAACCTGCGCTTAAACACAACCGCGTCCCCCAGCCTGTTCGTGCGAAGGAGAGGATGAAACGATCTGAGCGGGCATGGGGACCTCAGGCTGTCAGGATCAGAGCCGTGCTCCTCTGTGGAAGGCAGAGGGAGACATGATTGATAATAACCCATAAATAAACCCAGATCTCCTGGGCCTTTTCCAGTCCTGTGCAGAGGCATCTGCAGGCAGGAGACTGGCCAGCTGCTTTCCAAACTACGCGTGTGCAGCGAAATGAGCGCGCAGTTAAGCACTGTGTGAGTAGTTTGCAGTGCTGCGGCCCCTGAGACCCCGGACAAGGGGCCCCTGGTCATGAAGGGCACAGTCCAATGGGAGATCCTACAAAACACAGAGGAAACAAGGTCCCAGCAAGTCCCAAACATGATTGTCACATGGGATCGGTTCTGCCCTGGACAGGGGCAGAAGGAAGGCTGGAAGGAAGTGTCAGGAGCTTCGAACCAGGAGAGATGGCAAGTTGGAGAGGGGTATGCAGGTAATTTAGACATTTTAGACATAGCAGATAGCTATCTCACCTTCTGTCCTCCCCCACACACCTTCTCCTGCTGTTATCTTGAGAAAAATGAGACTACTGTAAGTATCTTCAGTTATTTCCAAGGGGTCTCATCAGTGCTGTGCTTTTAGCAGTCCTAACATGAAGATGTAACATTGGTGGAGGTGCTGGACTAATGTTCTAGTTCGGACTTTCTGCTTGCTGCTTTGGAGCAACAGACCAACAACCTGTGCCAGACACAGTCCCTGTCAATCCCAACAGAGAGAAAGATGCTGGGATAACCCCCAAATTGCTCTGCCAGAGCTTCTTGTCTTGACGTGTTTTCCTCCATTTGGCAGGACCTTAACAACATCAGCCTGAACAAGAGAACCCTCAACGTGGCTGATTCAAGCATGGCAAGTGCTTCCCCAGAGTATAAATCACACTTCAACCACAGTGACAGCAACAGCTACAGCAACAGCAGCAACTGCAACAGCAACAGCAGCCCTTCCCTGGTGCCTAACGGCGAAGGAGTTTACTCCCGAGAGGTGCTGGTGAACAAGACAGTGGATGAACTTCCAGAAGGCGTGGATCCCACTAAAAAAGAGGTGACAGCATTACAGGGTTGATGCCTTTGTAGCTTAACGTGGAACTTAGTCATCGGCTAAGTGTGCTAGTATTTTAGGCTATTAAGTCCTGCTTCAGGCTCAAGGAGATGCTAGCTGGACACACAGGTCTCATCAAAGAGCATGAGCTTCATGTGAGAGGAAACTGTGGTAGTTTTAACCCTAGTTAAAGTGGTTTGAGTTGTTGTTTCTTCCTTTTTTTTTTTTTAAGAAAAATGAATTTTAATTAGTTAATTTTCAAACTATCTTCTCCTGGAAGAGTTGTTTAATTCTGCCACCCAACCTCTGTCCTGGGAGGGACAGAGCCTTCAAAGTATAACTGCTGTGAGACAAGGTGACACAGCTGAGAATGAAGCCAGCAGTTGCCTTTTGCTTTGTTTGTTTTACTTTGAAACTCCTTCCAGAAGGGGTCTCTTTTTTTTGTTGGAAAGCTTGCATTTCAGCAAAGCCCATCCAGGGACAGGGAGGGATGTCACATCTCCAATTTCTGATCAGCCCAAGGATTTTGGCAACGTCCATAGCTGAGTCCAAGCAAGCCAGTGCAGGGGACACAGGGAGCCCATTCCCTCTACTCTCTACAACCCATGGTTGGCCAATATCTTGCCCCAACAGATCTCCTGGCAAAGCCCAACACCCACGGCTGATCCACGGTCAGGCCAGCAGCTCTGCCCCATGGCACTGCCCGTGTGCTAAGGGTTGTATTTCAGCTGGGCTGTACATGAGTGCTTTCTTCTACCCAAAATACCGGGGAAAACTCAACCTCCATTTCCCACAGGGTCTTTCTCAGTATCACTGATGAGCCTGCTATCTACAAAACTTTCTGTCTTTTCAGCAATGGGAGTGAACATTTCCACTGGAATATTTGTGGGGGGAACTGAGCAAGGGGGAGATGCTTTCACTGTGAATCGCTACCTAAGAAACTACCCAGAACTTTGGCCAACAGAACTTCTCCAACACGCCATTAATCGTTCTGGCCTCAGTATGATTAGCAGGGACCAAATTCCAGCCAGGGGATGCCAATCCCTCAAAACCAGGGCATCCCTTTGGGCTGGTGGGCTTTTATTCCTGCGGTGCTCTGAGAAGCATGTTGAGGAACAGTTGCTGGGACGTTCCACTTCCTACCACGAGGACAGGCAGCAGAACAGGAGCTGTTGGCCTGGAGTCAGGGGTCAGCACTGGCACAGTGAGGAAGGGATGCAGCCAATGGAGGTGTCCCAGCCTCTGCAAAAGCTGACAGTGACCTCTCCTTGCTCTCTCCTCCCACTGCAGTACTATCTCTCTGATGCCGATTTCTACGATATCTTTGGGAAGTCCAAGGACGAGTTCTACCAGATGCCCAAATGGAAGCAGCAGAATGAGAAGAAGCAATGTGGACTCTTCTGAGACCGCAGGGGCCATCCGGCATCCAGTGACTCTGGGACCAACCCTCGCTCTCTTAGGAGCTGCAGGGAAGAAGTACAGACATTTGCTCAATGAACCCAACCCAACATCTCAATCAGGCCAAGCTCCAATGCAGTTCTTCCAGCAGCCACTGTTAGGGGGGATGGCTCCTTTCTCCCTGCAAACCCTGAACCTAAGGAGGCAAAACAGTTTGCAAGAATGACTTTGCAGGATGTTTTTGCCTCTTTTTGACACAAAAGTGCTGATAGCCATGAAGACAAGCGTTTGTCACACAACCATATTGTAGCCTCTTCTTTCCTCTCCCTTTTGCAAATTGCCACATGCACAAAGTCATGATCTTCCTTCATTTGTAGAAGTTTGAGATTAGGCAAAACAAGGGCCACTTGCAGCTGCTATGTAAATCCTGGGTGGGGAGAGAAGGGGGAAACCCTGGGAGGACAGGGCCGGAGTCTTGAGGTCAGGAAAAAGGTAATGGAGTAGCCAGATCTGTGATGGGGTAGCCCATGGAGTGACATCAACCAGCTCTGCCCCTTCTCACCTTGCAGAAAAACTACTTGCCAAAGAACAGTAAGAATCAGTTGTAGACTAACATGCATAGCCCAGTGCAGGTAAAACAAATGAGAACCTGGCTTGGAAAAAAATGACTTATTAAGAGCATACTTATTAGCTAATACATTTCAAGAGGATGATGAGACTAAGGGCTAGACACAGCTGTTGATTTTGACGGCCAGACAAGATGCAGACTATTCTTTTTTCCCTTCAGACAGCATCTCCAATCTCACCTGGCCTCCCTGAGCACGACCGGGTGCAGGTGATCATGAGTCCACCTGCCTGCAGACCAGAGGCTTGAGGAAGCCAGGAGGGGTTTGGGTATGACCTGAGGCATAGCATGTCCCACTAAAGGTTTTATCAGGGCTCCATCCCTGTGATGTCCATGGGGCCAAGAGTGCCCATTCCGTACTGCGAGCTCAGTCTGATTGGGGAGGGCAGGGGGAAATGTGAGTGATCAGCGATTAAAGGATACAGCTGTAAACGGAAGGAAAGACATATGTTTATAAACCTAGAAGATGTGGTTTTGTAGCTTTACCCCGTTTTCAACCTGATCAGTGATTCCAAATAAACAGCCAGCAGCATCACTGCAAGTGTCCTTGATCAGCGTGTGGGGTAGAACAGCAGTAGTGACAAGCTCTGCAGGGCCACAGACCCTTCAAACACCTGGTCCTTAATGGGATTTGGGATTTTTTTTAAAAGAAAAGAACAAACTGAGGAGGTGAGGCCCCCTCTGTTCCCAAACACCACATAGCCAGGACCATTTGTCTCCCCATGCCCATGTACCCTGCTCCTGAAGCCCCCTTGTTGCCCAGGACCAGGGGCACTTGGCCGTTCAGCAGCTGGCCTGACTGCCCACGCCTGCTGCCGGGATGTGGCGATGGAGCCGAGGAGCTGCAGGCAGGTGTTGGTTGAGGAGTGAAGAGCTCTCGCGCAACACCCAGCACCATGCGGCAGTGAAGTGTCACCATCTGGCTAGGCTGGAGGCAGGGACCTCCAGGTGATGGGGTCTTCTGGACAGATCTTTGTGTTTAAGAATTGGTAGTTACTTCAAATAAGCCACAACCCCATCATTACCTCCACACTCCAGCCACCACTTTGTCCCATTTCTGCTTGAGGGTCCAGCCCAAAATCCATTGAATGCCCCCCCCCCCCCAATAAGGTAGGAGTCAAGCAGAGATGCAAATCAGCCCAATTACCTGCATGACTGCTCCTGTTGTGTTCACACTAGATACAATCAGTGCATATTATCCCTGTTTCAGCCTCTATTGCCACTGCTGGAAGCGACAATATTTGCATCGCCCTGCTGCGGCATGCTCCTGCCAGCTCCCAAATTAACAAATTGCATGTGCTACTCAACAAAATGCAGTAATTCCACCCATCAGCCATGAATGTAGGTCTAACGAGGATCATGCAATCAAATGGCGAGAGGTGGAAATACAGTCGGATTAGGGAGATTAGGATGGTTTTCTACAAGTTTTCATTCCTGCTGCCGTGACGCTTACCAGCACATGAACAGAGCGCTCCTGACAGCAGTCGGGAACCAGCATGGGCTTTTATAGATGATAGATGCCGCTGATGTTTGGGCCCATTGGAAACTGCTGCTGCTCTCCTCACGGGGAGAGTTGGTTTTACTCTCCGCCTCTGAATTCTACAGGAAAGCTGCTCACCCACATCCTCCCGGTCACGCTGCCTGTTGCTTTTGCTGTGGTGTCTGGTGGGCTGTGTCCTGTTTCTGCTGCTCCTTTCACCAGAGCTCTTCCCTAGAGCAGGGCTCCAGCACCTCCTAATCTGCTCAGAGATGAGGTCCCTCACTAATGGCATGGACCTGGTCCCTTCCTCTGGGGAGAGAGGGGACCTTGCAGCATTGGCCATCATGCTCTGGTCCATCCCACCTCCATCTCAGCTGCTTTCCCACCTGGCTCCAGCAGTTTTCCCCCAAATGTACCTACCTAATGAGGGATGTTCTCTCTTCCCATGGGTCTTGCCTACCTTTATTTCAGTGCACAACAGGCAGAGGAAACCCTGGCTTCTCTGTGTAGTCCATCTAAGCCCACTCTGACCCTGGATAGCGTGGTTCTGCCCCCACATCTCCCCCCACTTCTCTAGTGCTGGCCACAGCAGGCAGGTGAGAGCCAATTTAGCTCAATAATCCAGCTGAAATCTAATCCTGCAGCACCAAAACCACAAATAATTTGTTCTCAGCCAACTCAGCGGGCTGATCCAACTCGCCCCACAAGAGCTGGTGCTGACACGAGCGAGGGGGCAGGAATGCCCCGATCACGCCTGCTCTCAGGCCGCACGGTGCAAGCTCCCTGCGTGGTACAGGGCAGTCCTGGGTGGCCTTTGTTCATGCTTTATACCCTATGACTCCTTAAACCAAAATGCTCAGAGCACCCTGGGAGCAGGGACCGACCTCAGGCTGCTGAGTTGGAGTCAAGGATGCTCCAGCCTTGGCCTTCAAATGCATCTCCTGATGCAACATGCCCCATGCCAGGGGTGAGCTGAGGGAGGGCCCGCGTCACTGCAGGACAGCTCGTCCTGCCTCGGTGGCCTCTGCCACTCTTTCAACCGCTGGTTATTAATTCAGTATGAGCCTTTGAGTTATGGATATAATTCACATTTAATCTGGCAACGGTTTACAACATCACAAAATATGGTAGTGAAGAGGAGAAAAAAAAATCTGTGTCCAGCAGTGATTACTGCAGCATAACAAACTCCAGGTAGGACTAAATGAAACCCAGTTTTGCAGTGGGCCCAAGGGTCACTAAATCCAGGCTATTTTGGACTCAAAACTAGGTGGGGGAGTGAGTGGACTGGAATTTGTTTAAAAGGACATTAACCTCTTTGGTAGTATCCTGTCCTCTCCACTACCAGGCATGAAAAACCCCAGAAAGACTGATAGCTTTAAGAAATTAAGCATGTCTGTCTCCAACTTCATGTGTGTTGCATTCAAGTAAGACAAAGAGGCAAATGGCGACAAGTAATTGGCCTTTTCCAGATTATTTTACTTTTAATAGTCTAACATTTTGTTAGTAACATAGTTGGCACTTCAAAATATATATTATTTTATTTCAACAATATTCCCTTAACTCTGTAGTTGTACTTGAAGAAAAAAAAAATCACCTTTTGCCATAAATACTGTGTTGCTGTTCAAAACACTCTTGTCTGCTTGTGCTGGGTTACCTCTACAGTGCAACTGGGACCAGGCTAACATTTACAACTGTTTCTACGGCCACTTCCTCTGTGTTAAAAAATGACATTTTTCTATAAAAACACAAACAAAGAAAGTTTTACTGCATAAAAAAAAAAAAAAGCCCTACTGTCAGTTGAGCGTATTTCCACTGTCATCGGCAAAAGACATCCTCTGAGGTCCCTTTGAGCAGGTTTCACTTTGGGTTAGAGGGAAATCTGCCATTCGGCAGCTTCTTTCTCCTTCACAGGATGAGAGCCAGGCTTTGAATGCAAAGCGACCTGGCTGCGAGCCAGGCACACAGGCAGAGTAGTGTTCATGTATTTTTTATTATAATACAAAAGGCAAGTCGAGTTACGTAACATGGGCCTTTGTAGCTCAGCTTGCTTTTTTAGCCTGCAACAGATAAGAGGAGAACTGTGTCCCCATTTCAGACTTCATTCGGTGAAATATGGCTGACATCTGAAGTTGCAAGAAGTCACCTGGCATCTGGCCACTGATTTCGGGGGGGGGGTGGATTTGTTTTTGCACAGATTTTGAGTGTTTTGTCCCGATGTCTGACCGAGCCCAACTCAAGAGCTGTACTTTGCTAAAAGGGAGTCCCTATCCTCTCGTTGAAAGCAGAATTAAAAAATCACATTAAATAAAGTGAACTAAAAACACAGCTGGATTGGTCAAATGGGAACAAAAAGATTAATCTCAACAGCAGCATTGGGGTGTTTCCAGCACGCAGAAGGGAGAAGATTGATGGCTATTTCACATCAGGGGTCCTCTGGGGCACCGTGTGCCGCTCCAGAGAAGGCACTGCAGATTTGACGGGACCCTGACGTTGGCAGACTTCGCATGCTGAATTCCTTCTACATCTGTGATGAGGTTCGCTGTGCCCTGAAAGAGCTGAGCTGCTAATCACAGTCCTGGATATCGATGTACACAAAGAGGGTGGAGGAAGAGTATGGGTCTCCGTTCTTGGTCAGAAGATGGATGTGGCGGTAACCTGGAAGCGAAGACGCAGATGGCAAGTGGCCTTTAGTCCAGTCAGAAAAACATTTGCTAACGTTTGCCAAGACCCTGCAAAAACATCTCCCTGTCTCTCAGAGCGGTTTGCTCCCAGTACCCCACAGAACAGGTAGGTCTGAGAGGCGTGGCCTTGAGCATTGGTAACGTAACATGCCTGAGGCTGCTGGGGACAAGGGGAGCCCTAACCCAGAGGCAGTAAACAGCTGCCCAATAAACCATTCATCATCTTGTCCGTACCCCAGAGAGACAACCTGCTCTGACCCGAGGTGTGATGGGTCTGAACCTCTCATCTAGGACACTGGAGCTTCCCAGAGGTCTCAGGGGTTGTGAGAAACAGGGAACGGGGCCTTACCTTGCTTCAGACTAGTAAAGGGAAGGGTGTACTGCCCAATGAAGTCGTTCTTGGTTGACACGTCAAAATCTTCCACCACAAACCGGACCAGGGCAAGTGCAGGGATCTCTATGTCAAATGTAAACTCTTCGTCCCATTTTGGGTTAAAGCCTGGGCAACAAAGACAAGGATGGAGGTCAGAGCTGCTCACAAACGGGGAAGGAGGTGGGAGATGCTCACAGGCAAGGATGGAGGTTGGAGATGTTGGCAGATAAGGATGGAGGTCAGAGATGCTTGGAAATGGATGGAGACTTCGCCTGACTGCCAACCTAATCTGACCCAGGCCAAAGGTCTCAGGAGGTGCCGAGACCATTGTTCCCAGTTCTGACACTGATTTGCCTCCTGGTAATAAATGCTTCAGCTTAGGCTGCTTATCGCAGACCTCAGCACCACACTCCCAGAAGGCAGCGAGGAGCAGGGGGGAGGTGAACTCAGCTCTGCTCCACAGGCTCTCACTGGTTGATACATGGATGTCTTTGGTTGACATTGGACCAGCTGCAAATTTTTACAGAGCTAAACCAAGGGGGGGGCAGAGAGGAGAACTGTGCCTTTGTGTTGTGACAGCCTCACTGAGTGCTCGAGGTACACCCATCTGTCACCACTCTGTGCCTCAGTTTCCCTGTCTGCAAGAAAGGTTAATGAGGAGTGTCTGATTACAAAAAGCATCATCAGATCTGTGGACAAAAGGTTTTATGTCTCCCTGTATAAGGGCAGTGTCTGAGACAGCCAGACTAGCCCCACTTCTGTTATGGATAAGGTTTTTCTGATCTGGACTCACAAAGCAAACAAAACGGAGACTGTCACATCAGATGAGAGATAAAGAGCAAGCTCAGTGCTCTCTCTCCAGGTCACGGTGGGTGCTCTCTGCAGTTTCAATAAACCACTCCCCAAAAACAAACAGGAGGAGAGGACATCCTGTTTGAACCCTGCTGCCACTGGCCCAGCCTGTGTGGAGTGGAAGCCCACGGACAGCGAAACATCAGCTCAAGCCTGCTGCTGGTCATGGAGGGTTTGTGGATGATTCGGCGGGAGGCAGGGATCTTTCAGTTGGCCCTGAAGGTGCTGAGAAGGGCCTGTGGACAGTGCCATATTCAAAATACCTGTGCTGGGTCGGTGCACTTTATTTGGACTTTCATGGGATTAAATCAACTGGACTGTTCAGATAACACACATCTGCTCCTGACCCCCCTTCATCCTTGGGGAAGAAAACAGTGTTGCTGATCCCATGGGAGCAGAAATCATGAAAGTTGAGGGAAAGTCGTTGGCCCTAGGACAGTAGGTTTCACTGTACTGACACCTATGGGGGATTTTCAACCCATCTCGGAGCCACAGTGAGACACTTATTGCTGCTGAGCCAGCAGGTTCCCACAGCCTCTCGAGCTCCACAGCTGCACCACCAGGGCCTGATCTGTGCCCACAGCCCATGCTTCAGTCCCACCAACATCAAACCAGGTGAGCTGCTGAAGCATGGTCACGTATCTGAAACCTCAGCCCATGAAATGCAACACCCTCTCTGCAGCTGCCCCTTTCCAGCAGTGATGTTTTCATGGTTTGATTCACTTTCCATTGGGCAACACTCATTCCAGCATCCCTCCAGCATCTTTCCAGCCAGCCAAGGGCTGGCGGTGGGGCTGGGTGTGCTGAGCAGCCCTGAGGAACAGGCGTGGCAGGTCTGAAACATTCCCCACACAGCTTTCACACCAGACTTTATAAAAATCATTGTAGGTGACGGAAATGGCTGTGAGCTTTAGGAGCCGGGACAATTTACTCAAACAGGAAAGAGGAAAAGGGAAACATTGTTAGCAGGGAGGAAAATATGCATTGGCTTTCTAGCACTTGGCTCTTACACCACGCAGAAAAGCAGTGTGTGTGTGTGTTTGTGTGCATGTATGGGTGTGTTTGTCAGCAGGAGGGTGAGGGCTGATTTTTCAGACTCCTACTGCCTCTTTACTCCCACAGGAGAAAGGGCTGAACTTGCCCTCTACGATCTCTGAAGGCCACAGTATTCAGACCCTCACTGCATGGAGGGAAATCACAGCCATGTTTGACCGATGAGAAATGGTCCACGGGGAGGTGAAATGTCTGTGAGATCTCTGAGGTCAGTGCTGGACAAGGCCTGAGCCCAGCTCTTTGGAGACAGGAGCTCATGGTTTTCACCCCTCACCTGTAACATTGCTGTAACGTGCATTAATTTAGCACCAGTGCCACTTTGGCCAAGACGACAAGCAGATGCAGCGTCCCTGCCTTGTAAGGAGGCTCTGAGGTACAGGAAATGTTCTCCTTTTGCACAGACTATGTTACATACAAGAAGAGGCTGAGAGAGGTCAAGTTACTCTACCTGGAGAAGGTTAAGGGGGTTATTATTGCCATCCTCCACTACCTCCTTATAAAGAAGGTAGAGCCAGGCTCTTTTTACAGGTGTACAGCAAAAGCTTGATGCATAACGGGCACAAATTGCAACAGGAGAATTTCTGGTTAAAGATAGGGAGATCTTATTTTATCATGAGGTCAGTCAAAGACTGGATCATTTGAGAGAGCCCAGAGAGTCTGGGGAATCGCCATCTTTTGAGATATTCAAAATTCATCTGGGCAATACCCTGAGCAACTTGAGTTGACTTTGAGGATGGTCTTGCTTTGGGCAGGGGCTGGAACAGACACCTCTGCAGTCCCTTGCAACCTCAATCTTTTGTGAGTTTATGACACTTTCAGGATGAAATCAGCCTCATAAGAAGCCTTCTCTAGGAAGATCTTAGTGGGGACCTGTGCGTCCCAGGTCAAGTCCAACTGCATGAAGGTAAGAAGCACTTCCAAAGCTCTAGCTCTGCAAATGTGGCAGCTAACCTCAAAACAACTCATATGGTTGATGATGTTTTGTAGGAAATTTCTGTCTCCAAACATCTTAGAGAGAGAAGAGAGGAAAGAACCCTTGAAAGTAATTCTCCATAGGGCCATCAGTCTGTGGGGCTAGTTCATGCCACCAGCAGTCTATAACCAGGGTCCCTGCACTGAAGTAGGCCAACAGCATCTCATGTACCTGCTTAGAGTGGCAGGCTTGGGTGCACCCGGGCAGGTCTGGCCACAGGGCAGCAGTCTTGGCAAGGAACAGTCTGCTACATGAAACCACAGGGTTACTGCCCCAGGGGAGCACAGCATGGAAGAAAATCCCTTACCATTGTTTTCAACGACTTTAGTCTGCTTCTTGTTGTTATCCTGTTGGACACCGTGGATCTCTACCGTTACCTTAGGATCAACGATGGAGTTTTTGCTTTTGTTCACCTTGGGCAGCTGCTGACCAGAGATGATCTGTGGAGGAAACAGAGGAAGAGGTCAGGACGTCATTAGGCGGGGGGGCTCCCTGGCAAACTTGCCTCTCCTTCTCCAGGAGTGCAGGGCCTGTTGTGACAAGCTGGTGCTGATCTTTCAGAGCCAGCGTTGTGATATCCTTCAGAGGAAGCTGTCATGAGCCAAAGCACCTGATGAACATTGCTCCAGCCCAGCCAGCTGGCTAGGGGGCAGGTAACTTTTCTAACTGTCCCCACAGTGATCAGATGATACTTGGAAAAAACAGTGGTGACTGTTGATGGCATGTCTGCCTGTATGTTTCTGTAACGACAGTGAATATTGTCATTAATCTCTCCTAGTGCCAAACATTAAACATGTGATTAAGTCCCTGGAGGATGACAGCCCATGCAGGACTGAAGCTGAGACCCCAGAGGCGGGAAATGAGTAGGGTTACGATAACATTGCCCAGGTGGCACCAGGAGAAGGAGAAGGTACAACCTACACAACCCCCCTGAAGGTGGATGCTACTGAGACATTTTCCAACTTCTATTCTTACTTTAAGCAGAAGCTTCTTCTTTGTCCCCCATGTTCCTTCTGTGATGGATTTTGGATTGAATTTGGTTTGCTCATCCCGGAGGAATTCCGGCTTTAAGACATACCCAGAAAACCCATTGTCCTGGAACCGACCCTGGTAGACATCCATTTCTGTGCCTGCTGTCTGGAAATTTAGGGCAACTGCAACATAAATAAATAAATTCAGTTACTTTCAAATAAATCAACAGGAGTATTTTTATACTAATTCTATTCACATGAAATTGCACTTCATGGACATAAACATTGGTTTTTCCATGCTTCAAAGAGCAGTGATAAACTCTGACCTTCACAGTCTGCTACCCCTGAGGATTTCTTGCATTCAGAGATGTTAGAGACAGGAGGAGCCACTACAGCCATCTCAGCTGTCCTGCCTGCCACAGGGTCAAAAAGTGTCCTGCATTGAATTTCTGTCACCTGGTTGGGCAACTGCATCTTTTAGATAAACCTATTCATTTCTATGCTGAAGGAGTTATCTCCTGCAGTGAAGCCAGCAAGTCCTTCTCAGATTGTTTCTCTGGCTACTTAGCCTCATTATAAAACCTCCTTTCCAGCCCAGATATGCCTATTTCCATTTGCCATCCTGAGGGGCATTGATGCCTCTGCTGGTTAGACTAGAGAGGTCCTCAGTGTCTGAACTCCTCATGCAGGAGTACAGAAGCTGTGATCAAATCATCTCTTTATTGTCCCCTGCCCAAAATAGATCAAGCCTCACTGGTGTCCTAACACCAGGCAGATTTCTTGTACTCTTTCCATTTTGCCACTGCCTTTTTAAAAGCATTGATGTCAAATCTGGAAGCAGTTTCTGTGAACAGTCTTATAATACCACATAGGGAGCGCACATGGACCCCAGTGCCTCCTCAGTACTCCATTGATTTCTCAAGGGTGATGCTAAACTCTTTAGCAACTTCTAAGACAGCTCTAGGACAGATGGCAATTTATCCAGGTCCTGGGTCCTACATGCCCTGTAAAAATTGAAGGCCAAAAGCATTTTAAGGCACTCCCCTGTTTTTCCACCTGCAAGCAAGACTTTAATAACTGCAGTATACTGGTTTTACTGGGGGCTGCAAGTACTCAAATCTTCTGCAAAATCTTATTTTGGGTGCCCAAATACTGAATTCAAGGCAGATAAGGCATGCAAGTCTGGCCTCAGCATACCCCGAGGGACCTGATGTTGCCTCCCAGGGACATTCCTGAGGTCAGATTCAATGCTGCAGAGACAGGCCCATAAGTGATACCTGTGTCCGCACGGGGGCTGCAGGACCCAGTGAGTTCACATGCTGCCAGGCACATCCAGCCCATGCAGGTCCACACAGCTGGGGGCCAGGGAGCCCTGTATTTGCAGTTTCTCTTGTCTGGCTGGGCCACATAGGCACAACTGGGACATCTCCAACATCTAGCATCACCAAGAGAGCCAAGCATGCCATCACCAGCCTGCCCACTTATCACTGCGCCAGGTTTCCTGGATGAGAGCTATAACATAATTCACTTAACAGGCTCTGGGACCCTTGTTTTGATCAAATCTCTGAGATATCAATATACCATCAGGGTTTCAATGCCGCGGGAGTAGGTATGATGTGCTGCTTTGGCTACAGGGAACAGCTCAGGCCACAGCTTGGCCCTTATGGTTATGGCCTTGCTCTAGGGCTCGAGAGATCTGAGTTTGATTTCCATCTCTGCCAGAGATTTCAGCATGCTTTTCAGTAAGTGACTGTAACTCCTGGCTCCCTCTTCCTTTGTTAAACAGCAATAACTCTGCTTCCAGTGAAATTGCAGGGAAGTGCACATTAATGTGCAGCAAAGGCTCTCCTAATGGTTTTGAGGTGGGCCAGAAAATGGTCTATGAAAAGTCATTCAGCATTGGCTGAAGAGCTGATCTCTCCCAGTGACCACTGAGCCTCTCTGCCTACAAATGGCTTGAGATTGCACACCTACCTCAGTTGAAGCCCCGCCACAGCCAGGTCATGTGTGACCCAGCCAGGTCAACCCTCTCTGACCTCCCAGTTGTACTCACCGATCTGGCAGCCGACGTTCCACAAGTCAACGGGGCTGTAGTTGGAAGAATCTGTCCTCCAGCCTGCAGGGTAGATCCGGCTCAGGTGCCTGATGTTGTGATGAATAAAACTGGTTCCTACAGAAAAAAAGAAGAAAATGGCCCTTTCAGTGATGGGGGCTACTTTTATCTCTCCTTGACGCTGCTGTACATACAGGTCCTCCACCTAGCGAGTCTGGCTGAATGTGAACTACCTGTATAAAATGCCCTTCTTGGTAACAGCCTCTATGATATTAAGTTATTCCCAGTGTTTCTCAGTGCCATGCATGACCAAAGAGATCATAACCCACATCTTTCAGGATGCCTTTTCCTCATGCTTAACCACCACTAGCTGTCCCTTTATGAGCGACTGGGACAGAGGATGGCCTTCTGCCAGGGCAGAACATACATACCAGACTCCTGGGCTAGTTTCAGAGCTTTGCTCTCCGTGAATGATGACATCTCGTAGAAAGCCCGAGGATGGCTGGGGTCCTCAAAGCCATTGAAATGGACACTCTTGCAGTAGACAACTGTGTCTGACAGCTCTTTGGCCAGCTTCAAGGTGTCACTCTAAAAGCAGGAGAGGAAGAGGTTTGTGGGGAGTCTCTGAGGTCATACTCAAAAATAATAATAATGTTTCGTCTAGGATCCCTGGGGCTTCTCTTTTCCACCATCTTCACATGAAAAGGATGCACACTCTCAACACTCAGGAGCACCCCTATGCAGAGAGAGGGTGGAAAAGGGGCAGGCTGCCCTTGCCATGTCCCTTGCCCTGCATGGAGAGTGCTAATCCCTCCTCTCAGAGCATCACTGCCCTCTCAGGTGCATCCTGGCCTGTCCAATGATACCACTGACTTCCCAAGTGTTACTACCAAGAATATTTTGTTTCATCTGGGCCATCTCTCCTTCTGCATTTATTTGCATGTTGTTATGTGAATGAGTATTTCAGCTCAACTATCACAACTCACAAGTGATTAGGGCTACAAACACAGGAACAATCCAGTCAGCGTACTGGTGAGCTAAGAGAGGATTTCACACAAGAGTTGCTTTGCTGTCCCAGCACCCTTGTTGCATGATGTTCTCCAGATGGATTCTCTCTTTGTTGGTGGGCTACCCTTTCTGCTGCCTTCTGCATGATCACTTGTATTTCAACATCAATGGCTACCTCCAGTTGCTAAACTTTACAACGAGTTTTCCATACTGTCCTGGTGCCAGGCATGCAAACCTGAAAATAAGGGGAAGGGAAGGATGTGTTTGCCTCCACAGAGCCCGAGCTTTTTTCTCTTGAACTAGGAAGTTCTCATAATGTAGGTGCCTCCTACTCCACAGCCACATTCATTGGTGCAAGGGTGAACTGAGAGCCACCAGCTCCCATCAGAGGCCAGGAAAGAAAATGATAGACTTCAAAATTATACACATTATTGACTACAGTTCAAAGAAAGAAATAAGACCCTCAAAGAGTGAGCAAATCAGCAAGGGGAAGCATAGATCAGACCAGATCCAGAGGCAATGTCAATCAGCTTTGCCATCAGTGGGACTGAATATATTTATGTCACCTATGAACCTAGTCCATAAGAGATACGACCTTCACAATGACCTGCAGTCTGGAAAGATGACTGTCCTCACACGAGGGAGCACAACACTGGTGTAAAGACCAGCCTTCTACTCCCAGAAATAGTTATCCAAATTGCTTTGGTAACCAGCCACCCCTTCCCCATAGATCCGTAGCTCTTCCCTTCCTGCCTCCTCCAGGTCAGAAAAATATGGCTGGTGAGGGTCCAGGTGTGTCCCAAAATGTGACTAGAAAAGCACCAGCCTCTGGTAACAAACAAATTCATGATGGTCCCATGACAAACAGATGTCTGGAAATCACACGTGCCTTTCCACTGCTTCCATAAATGCTACATGGCCTGTCCGAGCTGCAGGGTCCTCCAGCCTCATTTTAAGGAAAGAAGACAACCTTCATGCTTGGCTGGCCCTGCAAGATCTCTGTTTGTGCTTGGGATAGAGATCATTAAGCTGAGAAAGGACCAGGAACCTTAGCTCCAGCGATTTCAACAATTCACCCTTCCATATCCCCAGCTGAATAGCTGAAAAAACACTGAAAACTGTCTCAGCTGGGAACATATTAAAAGTATATTTCACTTGTGGGTTTAGGGGTTTTTTTTGGCATGGTACAAACCCCACCTAGAAAGTGGTTTCCCAGCATGAGTCATGGGATAGGCTAACAAGACGGGATTTCCTGATGCAGGACTTCAGAGCCTTCTGCAGTAGGCAAAAATCTAGTTTACAGCTTTTCTGCCTCTCCAGGTCCGCCCATTTTCAGGACTCAGTTACTTCTTTTACTTACCTTCCCTTTCTGCTGTATCTCAGTCTTTACAGACTCATCTTCGATTTCAGCTGCTTCATCTTCATCAGACACATCCTCAGCCTCCAGGTTGTTGTTCCCATTTGTTCCAGTGGGGTCCTCCTGCCTGCTCAGCTTCTTGCCTTTCACAAGGATCTTCCCTTTCAGTTGCTGCACAAGAAAAAACAGACAAAATAGCTAGTGATTAGAAAAGATTCTGGCCTGCCCTGAAGTAGCAAGGATATAACAGCTCCTCAGCTGCAACCAGGGCCAGGGCCCTTTAGAGTTGCATCAGTTTCTGGTTATTTTCAATAGATACAAATAAGTCTGGTTTTCCACTGAGGCCTTGCCCTGCCTCTGGCCAGTCTCTGAGACCACAAGCCTTGAGTCTGAAAACTCCAGATAGCCCATGGATTCCCCTCTGATACAGAGCTGTCCATCCCCTCAACTAGACAAATTCTCATGCTGTTAGTGGCAATAAAAATATATATAATGTTTTTCAAAACTGGATGTGGCTCAGCAAACAAGACCAAGCCTGGAGGTCAGGGCTCATGGGAATTATTTGCAGCACTGTCTCTGCCCCTCTGTGTGGCCCTGTTATTTAATCTACCCCAGTCTCTGCAATGTATGGTTATAAACACATGCATAACTTGGGAAATGGTATGAGATCCATGCAGGGACTGAAGCAGTGCAGCCCTCTGCTCCACTAGACAATTTAATGGGGAGAGAGGTCCATTAATTTCTGGACCAGTGCCTCGTCCATAGCAGACAGGGGATTCTAATATGTAAGCGATCTTGCAGGTGAAACCTTTGAGTGCTGACAGCCTAAGAAAGAGTTCCCAGACCCTTCCCAAAGATACCTCCTCTTCTGAAAAGAACTGCAACCATCGTGCAACACTAATAATAACCAGCAGCATGTGCCAGTGTAACACAGCTGGGTGCTGAGCTAATCCAAGGAACACATTTCTTGTGCTGAATCAATGCTCTCCAGCCTGTTTCAAAGTCCATGTAAAATCTCAGGTGAAGGAACACACCAACAGCACATGGTTGCTCACAGACCACCATACCACTGACATATCTCTTGTGCAAGATCTGACTGTGAGAGGAAGGATGAAGCCTGGAGAGGGCTGACTCTGAACCCAAACAAGGCAGCAGCAATGTTGGCAGCAGGGAGCAGTACTGAGAAGGGTGACTGCCTGGGTGCAGTCTCCAGGTGAGCAGATTATGCTACACAATCAGTTAATTCAGCCCAGGAGCACCCCTAGATACTGCAGTTTCCAGTGAAGTCAGCAGGAGATTTGCTGCCACATGGATGTGTTCGGTAGTCCTGGCTTTGGAGGGTGCTAGTTATTTCAGAAAAACGCAGTCTCAGAATTAGCCAATATAACCCCTCACTCTGCGTAGCATGTCTCCCCCCAGCTCAGTGGCACCCTGTATTTGCCCTTTCCACAACAGCAAAAGCCATGTTCTCAAATGACAGGACTGCGGAAAACCAAGGATATTTTATAAAGCGACACAGGCATTTTCAAAGAACACTATTCCCCCTTTGTGGGTGCAAGCAAATTGCATCACGTCTTTTCAGAGACCAGCCCAATGCCTCACCACCCAGCTAAGCTGTGGATGAAGCTTGGTTTGAGCTGAAATTTGAACTGGCATACGAGGCAGCAGCCAAGAGCATTTTTCTTCAGCTACCACAAATGATCTGTTTACATTGGGGCACTTTCCCTGTCACTCAAAAGCTACACAAAGGCAGCTGGAAGGAATGTACCAGTTACTGGGAATAAAAGGCCCAAAGGAGCAGTCAGAGCACAGCATTATCCTCCTCCCCATCCCCAGACCATCCTCCATCCTCCCAGCCCCTCTGCCCTCTTCCAGGCAGAGCTGTGACCTGCTTCTTCACATCCGTGGCCAGGAAATGAGTTGGCTCCTCTTCAGAGTCTCACGTCAGTCTGCTGCTTGCACCTCTCTAACCACCCTCCTGCCCTTAACATCCAGTTCTTCCTTGTGCTTCCACAACATCTACTGGTAGAAGGTGAAATCCATCTCTGTGTGAGTTTCTATACTCCTGTCAATACTCTGAATGGACAAGCCTGGAGGGATTGCACTGGGGACAGCGGGGAGGGGAGCAAAGAAGTCTCTCTTGTCCTTTGCAGGCTGCAGATAGCATCCTGCTATGTAATATATTATCTGCCTCTACTTTCTAACGTCCCATAAGAAACCTTACCACCTCTTCTCACAGCTCAGCAGTAGAGAACTAGGGATAAGGTATTTGGGGCAGGTTGCTTGATTCTTAATTACTAGCCCTTAAGCTTGTCCAGTTCAGGACAGCCTGTCCAGCAAGTGAGAGGTGTAATTTTTGGCACAAACCCATCCTAGATGGCTGAACAACATCAGCAGTGAAGGCACAGCAACAACAGCCTCCACCTTGTCTCCTCACCACACCCCTACCAGGGCTGCCAGCAGTGGGTCCTTGGGGCTGCTGTTATCCTGTCTAGACTGTGGTCACTCTGGGAAACCTTGGATACGCTGCAGATGCTCTCCACGGGCACAGGGACACTGGTCAGCCCAGGCTGTGTTATACAAGACTCTCTGTATGGCAATTACGGTCGTCCCCTTTTGGCCTTGAAATCTAAGAGGTTGTCTCCCTTCTGGAGTCCTGTTGCATTGCAGAGCTTTAGCATCTCCCTGTGCAGGTGACTTCCACGGTGCTTAGAAGGGAGAGCAGTCCATGTGCCACCTAACTCCAGAGGAGATGCACTAGCTTCTTGGTCCACAATGAGGGGTGAGATTCACCCCAAAACAGAGCATTTTCATCTCTATTTCCTGCAGAAGGTGCTATTTTGTAGTAGCATTGCACTAGACATTAGAAAGAAGTTTTTTACAATGAGGGTGGTCAAGCACTGGCACAGGTTGCCCAGAGAGGTGGTAGAGGCCCCATCCCTGGCAACATTCAAGGTCAGGTTGGACGGGGCTCTGAGCAACCTGATCTGGTTAAAGCTGTCCCTGCTCACTGCAGGGGGGTTGGGCTAGATGACCTCTAAAGGTCGCTTCCAACCCAAAGCATTCCATGATTCTATGATTCTATGAATCCACCCTGCGGAAGCTGCCAGTCTCAAACATTGTCTTTCTTCATTTAATATGGGTGCTAGGAAGCAAAGTCCTAAATTTGAGTGCTTATCTTCTTTAACAAGGTTTTAAATAAGCTGATACACACAGACACACACACACTTGTTCCATTTCTCTTGGTTCCCCTTCATGTGATACTAAGTATTTCTAGCCTGAGGCAAAAGACACTCAGCTCATCAGTTCAGCTCTGTTGAGCAGATCCCTTGTCTTAGGAAGAAGCATTAGCTGAAATACTTAATAAATATTCTCCAAGTACACCATAAAGCTATTCCAGCTGCCTGTGGCAAGCCCAAGGTTGAATACAACCTAAGAAAATTGGAAGGGCTACAAGGACATTGGACTCTACTGAGAACATACAGTACCGTGCCTGCTGGAATAGATGCAACTCTTTCCCTTCCTCACGTGCCCTGTAAATCACATTGCTTTAATTCTCCACAAGTGGAGCTCCCCTGCTCTCCCACCTTTTCTACTGCCTGCTGAACAAGCTCAGCTCTGCAAGTGAGTCTATGAATTAGGACACGGCAACCATCTTAAACAAAAGCACTGCTGATTTTACCAGAAGGAGCAAAGCTGTAAAGAGCAGAGGATTTTAAAAGATCTGCATACACATGTTTATCCTACCTGAAAGTTTCTTGCCCTTTTAGGAACCTGAAAGCCATGGCAAGGTCTGATATCCAGTTTTAATCTCAGTGGGACTGGAAGATTTGTAAAGTGATCCACCTCACCAAACTTTCTGTGCCTTCAACACCACCTTTAGAGTCAACAGAAAGAACTAAACACTCCTAGGGTGTGATTGTTCTTGTCCATTTAGACAAACACTTACAAGGAGGTGGACCACACCTCCAACTCCCTTGTTTGTATTACCTAGTTCTCAAAAGGAGCCCAAAGTGAAGTGCTCATGTACAAGGATATACAGGGTCTGAGCACTTCCACCTTACATCCTACTCTCAGGATGAAGATATCCATCTCCCCAGATTTCTGAGAAGCTGTGAGGATTAACATGTTCACATTCATAAGGAGATGTGCAGACCAGATGCACTAACTGATACCACATCTCCATCTGTGTATGTCTTTCAGCCTGGTTGTAAACTGAAGTATTGCAGGGTTTAACAATGAGTGGCACCAGAGGATGAAGAGAGTCTCCAGAAAAGGGGAAGAAATGTATTATCAAAGGACATTGTGAGAGATTTGAGGGAAACTCAGATTAAGAACTTCAGCCAAGAAGATGCACTGAAGACAAGGCTAACACAAGCTAGACTAACCTTGGAGAAAGGTATAGCTGTGGAGTTAGGCATAAGGCAGAGGGACTCGAAGCCTTGAGTGAGTGGTGCAAAAGTAACCCTCCCAGGCAGACAGCTCCCGGGGTCCACTGCTGACTTAGAGACCTGTGATTGAACCTAGTCTAGACTTAGCTAAGCCAAATCTAGAGGGTTTTGTTGCCTTGCCATGAGCACAGAGCAGAGCAGGTCAGCCACTCTGCTATTCAGATCAGTTGCGCTGAGCCCTGCATTGCCACTGCTTATACTGGAAGTGGTTCCTGAGCTGCATGGCTCAAAGTGATGTTGAATGAGGGCACTGGACACAGTAATGGATGTAACTGACGGGACAGCTGGTGGGACAGTGCAGGTGCAAGGATGGCAGAGGCCCCTGCCACTGCACTGGGGCTCTCGACTGGGGGCCTCATGGTCCTCAGGGTCAGCTACCAAGACAGGTCTGTTAAACCCAAAGCCACTGTTGTTATAAACAACAAGTAGAGCAACAAAGAGTTGGAGGGGTTTCAGATATGCCTGGTAGGCTGAATAGTTGCATGCACTTGTTGGCAGCTGTTTTAGTCTCATTCCAGGGCTGGGTTTTTGCAGCATTTCTAGCTGGCATGCAGGGACAGGGGGAAGGGGTCCTGGAAGACCCCTGCGCACATCAGGGATGGGGCAGAAGGGCCTGCAACAAGCAGTCAGGAGCAGAAACTGGAGCTGCTCTTCCCTACAACCCTGGCACATCCTGGAGCTTTTGTGTGGCTTTTGGCCTTTCATCCTATAGGCCTTTAATTTACTATTGGAACCTAAAGACCACAGCTTGAAGGAGATATTTAGATGCTCTGTGTAGTCCAACACTTTTCCTGAACGGAGCCTAATAAATCAGATGCCTGCCCTGGGCCGTGGTATGAATCGTTAGCGTGAATCCAAACTGTGTTGATCGTTCTTTAATTACTGACCCTGCCCTGCTAACACAATCCGCAGCAGTTCTTTGCCTGTTTTTATTTACAGCCTTTCAGCCCTCTTCCCAGTGACAGATCCCACCCTTTTTGTAATAAAAAAAATAGTACGTCGTCCCAGGCTTCCCCACGCCAGCTTCACAAGGAAAGGGAAAACCCAAGAGGTTTCTGGTTTGGGTTTTTTTTTCCTTAATGTTTCAGCTTCAATGTATTTTCCACCAAAAAAATCAGCAGTTCAGCCCTTTGCACTCTCCTAGTTCACATAGCAGGAAGGCAGAGGAAAAGTACCAGGGGAAAAGGATAGGTTTTGCTACATTGGCAATTTTTCTCCCTTTAAACTAAATGGATCACTTCCTCCAGCGGAGCATAACAGCCCAAATCCATTCACTAAGGTAGATCTGGGCTGTTTTGTTCCAGCTGGGGCCACGTGTCCATCTGGGCAATCAGAGCAGGAGGTTAGACGAGCATAGGAATGGGAAAAAACATCTTTGGGAAGCTGGGGTCATTCTCTTACACTCACATCACACATTTCTTTCCCTGGTGTTTCCCCTTTCTTTCTTCATATCATTCCTCTGGTCACAAGGCAGTTTTGAAAATCCATCAGCAGCTTTCCTGATCCTGCACTGGGGACAAATAGCAAGCCAGGAGGTGACACTGAAGACTCTGATTTTTTCCAACTCAGTAACAGCCTGTAGAGACCTGTCTCCATGCTGGGTGTATCCTCACCCTGGGAGAGTCACTTATTAAATGGAGGCACCTTATCTGTGCCAGTGCAAAGGTCTTGCTGAAGTAGCAGCATTAAAAATTATGATTCATCCTAATTTATTGCATTGGTGCCTAGGGACCAACCCAGATCAGCTTCCCTCTCTGCTAGGCATTGTATCAAGCGAGGCGTGACACCCCCAAACAGAAGGGGAAAGTCAGAAAGGGAAAAAAGAAAAAGGGAGAGGAAGAACAAATACAGAAGATATTTTGGGTGGATCATTTTCCTCTCCTTTCTCCCCTGCTGACTGCCAGCTTTATCCCACCCACAAACTCCTTCCAGCTCTGGCTAGGCATGCTCATCCAATTTTTGGCAAATTATTTCTTTAGCAAAGAAATGCAATTTAAAGGGGACTGCAGATATCCACACAGAAGTCTGTTTCTGCAAAGTGCTTAAGAGAAAAGAAAGAAAGAAAACACAAACCTAAAGGTGGAAACAGATGAATGTTTCAATTTGGCCTCTGTTTTGGAAACAATTTTTTTTTTTCATATCAAGATTTCATTTTCAATTTTTTCTAATTGTCAGCTAATGATTTTACAGTGGCAGTCCACTGTTGAGGGCTGAATATCTTCTTCCCCCTGAAGGGTCCAAGCTCAGCTCCCAGCTTCACGGCTGCCCGGATTCATGGGAATCAAAGGGGCATCTCTATGCAGCCTCCTGCCTCCCTTTGTCCTCCATGGACATCTCCATCCCCACCACCCCAGGCCATTCTCAGTGAGAGGCCACATATGCTTGATACAGTTTTAGGCTACCTGTATTGGTTTTCCTCTTGAGTTTGGAGGGGCAAGCAATCACAGCTGTCCTTCCAGCCCTCATCGCTTCCTAATCAGCAGTCTGGATCTCCACAGTAGAGCAGCCAAGGCATTAAAGGAGGAGGAGAGCATATGCTACATCCCTCAACACAGAGCAAAACATCTCACCTACCACGAAATCAGGCAGTGTCCAGTCTTTCTGGATTAAAAACACAGAGGCACTTTGTAGTCACTCCTTGTGGTGCTAATCTTCCCTGCGTGTGCAGCAACCTAACTGTGCTTCAGAGGATTAGCCTGAAAAAGGTCATCTTCAGCTTTGGGGTGCAAGGAGAAGACACAAGACAGACCCTCGGGACTCTGCTCCCTTGGGACAAGCCAGAAAAGTAACCTCCTTATGGGATGAAGGACATTCCCTAGCCTTGATAAATGGACCGGGAATGTCCCCAGGACCTCAGGGATGTCTCCTCTGAGACCTTGCACAACAAACAAGGAGCAACAGGGTATTTTGATGCTTGATGTGCACAGGCTGCTTCTAGCTACTCCTTAGTCCACTGCTGCCCACAGCCAATCTCTGCTCCTCAGGAAGCGCAGTTCCGACCAGTCCTCAGGCATGTTGTCCACTACTTGGCACCCAGAAAGAAGATAGACCTCTCTCTTGTCCCAGCCTCAGAAGGCAGAATGTGCTGGAGTGGCCTTGCTTACCTCTGGGGAGGGGAACTGAGATTTGTTTCCATCAACTGGGGCAACCAAGAGCATGTCCTGCAGGATCGTCGTCATGTGCTGAGCCATGACCTTCTGCTGGTCGACACTGCAGTGGTTCTCCAGGGAGATGATGACAGGGTATGGCGAGGTCTGGAACAAGACAGCAACATACATCATCAGTGAACTCTGCAATTTCACCAGTCTATAGCAATTGATATAAACCCCAGTGTTGTTTTCTCTGGAAATGAGTGTGTCAACAGTAGGGTCTAGTATTCTGCTAAAACAAGCATTTGTTAAAAAATGGACAAAGTTGACTGGGCAGTAGCTACTCAGATCTCTGCTGATGCCTTCCAGAGATGATGATCCAATGGACAGGGCACCAGGCTGGGTCAGGATGCCTCCCACTGACTTTCTGGGGCACTTTGATGAGGCTCCCTGTGCCTCCATTCTCCACTTGCAAAACTCAGAGGAAGGACTGGGAAGGGAGGCTTTGAAATTACTGGGTTTGCTCAAATCCTTAGGTGACATGAATCCTTCCTTCATTCATGCATAGGCCTGATCTGGATCCCTGTGCCCCTCCTTGATGTTTTGTGTGCTGAAGGCATTGTCATTGTCACTGCTTTAGAGGCCCCAAGGAAACTTGATACTAACTCTCAAGTCAAGTGCACTGAAGGAAAATAGCAGGAAGCCCAGTGAGTCTGGACAGACCCAATGTTTTTTAAAGTCTGCTGGCGCAGCACTGACATAAAAGATCTGCTCATTCTTTTTAAAGCAGAGTTGAAGCAGTCCTTCGCATCAGTCCCTCCAAAACACATGCACATGGGTTCCTCTAAACTAGGAATGGACCCTGAGACATCAAAGTCACACAAACCATGGGCTTGTTTGCGTTTCCCACCAAGTATGCTCAAGATATTGGGCATTATTTTCATTGCAATAGGGTCAAGGATGCAGCTGTGCTGGTATAGATCCAAGCTCATCCTCTGCCTGTTCAGCAACTCCGAGGAATGGATCCCTGCAGAAAGCAGAACATGGATGCCCAGAAAGAAGGGCACATCTTGTACCCATGAGAAATGCTAAGGTGAAGTCTTCATTGTTTATGCTCTCTGCTGGGAGGGCAGAGACCTGCTATAAATCTTGGACCATGCAATATGAGAAGTCTTAGAGGGTCCCAGATCCCTTGTCCTTACTTTGAAAGCATAGTTCTTGATGGCCTTAATGACATCACTGAAGAGGATCTTGGAGGTGAGCGTGTATCCATGATAAATGATGGGCTCCGAGTTAGGGCCATCCCAGCAATCCAGTTCCACACAGCGGCAGCCTTTGGTGAGGGCTCTGGAAACAAAGAAGGGACCTGGTTGGGTTCTAAACCATCTGCTCCATCTCAAAATGAGGGGGCATCAGGCACAGGTATTGCCTGGGAAGGCTGATGGGAAGTTTAGGGAGCAAGGGAGAAAAGAGGAGCTTGGAAAAATAGGAAAGCAGATGGAGAAAGGATCGGATCAGGAGAGCTGAGTCAGCAAAGAGGGCTCAAGGTTGAGCAAGGAAGGCACAGTGGGATCTGAGACAGGAGGTAGTGGAAGTCCAAGGTAAGAATTATCCAAAGAAGACATAGTGAGTGCCAGATGAGAAAGGACACTCACAACTGCACCCCAATTCTCTTCTCAAAGATGGTGAAGAGAAGAGGAAATTGAGAGTGGCTGCATTTGAAGAAAGACAGTAAGACAGTCAGCCTTAGAAGCCAGGTCACAAAGCCTGGATGATGTGACTTCTTCATCTAGATCTGATAAGACATGAGAGATGAATCCTCAGAGCTGTCAGGGAGGGAGCTGTGAGAACTCCACTGTAGCTGGAGATACTGCTGAGGGACATTTTCCCAAACTGAGTCTACAAACTGAATTTCCACTTGAAACTCCTGCCTCTACATTTCCACACTTTCATTTTAATTTACTTTCAAATGTAGGTTCCCCCTGTACAGACTTATCTGTCTAGGAGGTGATCTTGTCTCTTCTACAGTAACTCCCTCTACATTTCAGATAACACAACTCCTTTAACTCACTGCAATAAGAATCAAGGATTTTTTTTTTTTTACAACCAAAACATAATTCTGTAATTTTAAGATACTGTAAGAGGAATTCAAACAGCTACTGAAAAGCAACTTGTGACAGATTTCACTCTCTACTCTTCTGAGCTTGTGACTGTAAGCAGCCATTGCTCCCCAAGAATCAGATAAGTAATAAACAAAGAGAGAACTGCAGTCAGTGGCTTGCTTATAGGGAAACATCGTCTCACTTGGTAGAAGTACAGGTCATAGCAGAAGTAATGTAAGATGGTTGTGCAAGTTAGTAAAGGCTACTGCACACGTCTGGCCGTGAGACGTCAGACAGCAGTCCATGTTGAAGGCAGAAATAGGTTACACCTAATGTTCTGTCCAGGGACACTGTGGGAGCATTTAAGCTGCTAAAGAGGGACCAGGCATAAGTTTCCTGGTCACACACACTGCTTCATTAGCTCACATCCCACCTCTTTTTTTGGACCGCTCCAACTAGCTCTCTCCAAAATAAACCCCAGCATGGTTCTAAGGATAGTCCATGCCAGGGGCTACTCCCAAAAGGCAGTACAGATCATAAACATCATGACAGTATGCATCATTTTGGCTCCTTCCAGTTCCTACACGGTCCTGCAGCTCTGCCCCAGAAATCTTTGCACCCTACAAGTCCCTTGCACAAATGATCTCATGCCATATTCTGGGGTATGCAACAGATCCCCTCAGCATCATGCTTTTAAAACGCCATGCTAGAGAGCTGCAATCCAGCCTCCACATGATTGCAGATACTTTAAACTGCTCCCAAATGTAGTAATTATACATCTCATAGTCAGATGGACCACACCTGGGTCCCAGCAGAGACCCAGGTCAAAGTGCTATGAAAAGGGAGGCATGGCCAAGTGGTTTAGAAACAGCTCACCCTGATGTGAACATGAGCCAGTTCACATTACTTGGTCTCAGGGTGGGAGATTGCTTCTTGGTCCTCTTGCTTCTAGCAGTAGAGATGCACCCTATGTCTTCGGTAAGAAAGAGGTCAACCTCTCACACACACACGCAAACACACACACACACATTACCTGATATAGGCTTCTGTGCTGCTTGGACCTGTGAGCTGGTCTTCCATAAGATAGGTATTGTGTGAGGATGACACCAAGTAGTGACTGAGAGGTTGAGTCATGTCTTGATAAACTTTACGGTGGGAGGAGTTGAATATATTCCCGTCATCGGATAGCAGGTACATCAGGAAACCATCTTTGGTCATGGCGTTACCCCTCTTGGCTGCCAGATAAAAAGATAGAAACCCCATACTGAAAATCTGACACCACCAGATTGTGCCATCATCTTCACCGTGATGCCTACTCATCTCCAGAGGATCTCAAAGGCAACAAGTGCTCCCTAGGCATTCAGCTAACAGTAAAGATATTGACGCTGTTCAGATGATGATGACAGCTCTATCTGCCTGAAAATGCTTTTAAAACCCCTTCACAAGCATGGCTTTTTACACCACTTACTGTCCTTGATAACACCTTAAAAGTGTCAAAGACAGCACTTACCTTGCCTGTCTCTAGAGCTCTACCATATAAAAATCTACATTTGAGCACTTCAAGTTTCCTTCATGCCAACACAGAGAAGTTGTCAGATGTCTAAACATAGCCAGATAAAACCTGTCTAGATTATCCAATGAATACATGACTTCCAAAGGGCAAATGCAAAATTACCCAACTTTGGGAATAAATTGAGAACTCCCCATCTTGAGGGACTGAGCTAGACCTCAGTCTAATCCCCAAGTCTGACATCTGCAAAGCATTGTCCCTCTCCTGAAGGTATACCAGGAGAGTATAAAACCAGCCTATGATCCTGTGTTCATTTCTTGAACATGTCCTCCAAGGTGCTCCAGACTGGCAATTCACTTAATTTCTGAGCAGAAAGACAGTTCTGTGATTGCTTTCCTAAACACCTGTCACCTTCTTGGCCCTCTACTCAGAGATCTCATCACCTGATGGCTTTTCAGGTGCCCACATTCAAAAACATTTGCCTCCATTCCCGCTTCTGGAGAACAGAAATATTGCTACATTCTTAACCTTGCAAAGCCATGTGACATCTTGTCATTTGAATCAGTCATCAGAGCCTTTCCCACAGGAATTTCATCACCTTCTAGCCAACTTCATAACCCCCTCTCCAGCTGCTCAGTGTACGCAAGCCAAAATTGAAGAGAAATATTTCCCAGGCTCTACTGTGCCCTCCTCTCTAAGAGCTGCTAATTCCCCTAGAAGACTGGTGTTTTAGAAGCAGCTGCAAGGAGAAAATGACACACAAGGCTGCAGAAGAAAGCAACAGCAAAGCAATTCATAGTTCACCAAGAAAGCAAGATTCTGAACCAAGCCAGCCAGGGGTTCCAACCTACCTCTTTCATTGGGCTCATATCTCTGAATTAAGGCCGGGGCAGCAACAACAGCATCTTCTTCTTGCTGTGTCTCATAGAGGAACCTCACCAGGTTCTGGCAGGACATGAACCCATCTGCATCTGAATACTTTTGGAAGATCTTGTCTATTTCCCTCCTCTCTGTCAGTATCTTGTAAAATTCCTCTATCTCATCATCCTCCAAAGCCTCTGTTTTGGACTTGTCACAGTGCTGTAAACGTAGAGGGGAGAAGGAGTGAAAACCTTCTTTCCTTCTGGCATATGCCAGCCGTAATCTGCACCAGGGCTACACAACGCAGAACACAAAATAATTGGAAACAGTTACTGGCCAGTGAATGAGAAGCACTTGGTCAATGACAATGGTTCTCATTGACAAGGCCAACAGTCATATAACAGTTACAATTATTATTATTTACTCATATTATCAGTGTGCTGAAAAGCAGTAGGCATGGCCTTGAGCTCCACTGCACTGTGTACTGTGCAAACCATAAGTTAAAAGGACAGCTCCTGACAATCTAAGTACAAATCAAGGCTCAAGAGAAATGTACCTCTTGATCTCAAGAGGTGGAGGAATACAGGAAAACAATTAACTCAATGCGTCTTAAAATATTGATAGAGACCGTGGCTAAAAATCCAGTAAGTAAAGTGAAAAGGGCCTTCCCCTTGACCTTAGTGGGTTTGAGCTCAGGCCTCAAGAAACTGTCAAGGCTAGTAGTAGGGCTGGTTGCAAAGATGGCATCAAAACTTTAAAACTTTAAAAACAATTCCTGCTAAACATGTGCATATTTAGGTATGAAAAAAGTCCCTCTTTCCACAGAACTTCTCCATTCTCATTCAAAAACCACGAAGTAACAAAATGTCCAGAAAGTTTCAAATCAGATATCAGCTTCTCAAGGAGCTGTAATTTGAATTCTTCATGCCCCCATGTTCCTCTGTGGTTTGAACTTCTCCACTAGATAACAGCTCTGACAGAGCACCACAGTCAAGACTTGACTGACAATGAAAGATTAGGAATTTAAGATATAAAAGTTTGTGTCTCCATGAAGGACAACAGCTTTTCCAACAAGAAATATTTCCAGTTTATTTAAAATATTCCCAGGTTCAATTTGTCATCAGAAATGGCAATTTTTCTGTGGCAAATCCTGATATGAATTTTGTTGTTTGTTCCCAGCAGAATCCTTCATGGAGCGGTGAACAACAATTTTTCAGTCATCTCTGGCATGTAAATGTCTGCATTAAATATGGGCTGAGCAAAACAAGCTGCAATGGAAAGTAAGAGCGTACCTCAGAGGAATCACTGATGGCAGGGAGCATTATACCACTTCCAAGTGTTTTTCCCTGCAAATTTCAGCAGTCAACCCACTTCTAGTTAATCCCTTGTTATTATGATGATTCCCTCTCTCTCAATATCTAAAGCAAACAAACAGACCCTTAACAGTGGTGTCCTCATCTCATAAAGCCCACTCACATCTTACATTTCAGGTAAGTCTGAAAAATCTCCTTTTTGGCACGGATGCCAAAGCCTCTACAGGACATGGCTTGCCTTACTTAGTCTTTGGCCTAAAAACTTTTCTTCTTCAGGCCTGAACTTGAAACAGAATGTGTGCTCCAGGCCACTCAGAGGAGGTTGTGGTGCATTTCATTTCACCCTTGCTATGCACAAGTTGCTATCAGTTACTATGGCTTAGCTGACAGACAGTAACTTGTCAGACCAGAAGGATTAAATTGTTTTCCATCTTTGATCTCTTATGACAGGTAGAGCTATTGTCCTGGGTTCTATGACCAAAATGCATGTCTCAGTTTAACCAGTCATCATACTAATCTCATCCTAACTCTGCTAATGATCTCAGTGATGGCCACGGTGGCTTTGGCAGTGCCCCAAGCAAGATGATAATGAGGGACTTCCATCCCCTGCAAACCCTCCACCGGCATCCTTCACTGTCTGTTTATGGTGCACATATAAAACCAAACAAAATTATCATGATGCACAGCATTTCACAAACTGAACCAACAGCAAAAAATTCAACTTGTCCTGACTTCAGAATCTGCTGGGTAGAAGCTATGGGCTCATCTCACGAATGGGACAACCTGTGAAATGCTCAGTAGTACAGACACCCTCAATTAGGTTTGAGCAGTCCAAGAACTGTCTTTTCTTTGCTGCCTTCCACATCTGCATGATCCTGTGCTGTGGCTTTGGCAGATCTCACAAGCTAAGCTGAGCATGATGCTTAGCAACTGAAAAAGGAATATAAAGAGGGAAACAAACTGGTGGAGACTGCAGGGATGCCATGAATGACAGACATTCTTTTCTTTAAGAAAAAACAGGGAAAATGACATATTACTTCTAGAAAACTGGCATTATAACTGATGTGCCTTGGGAAGTTTGTTCATTAGTGGCCATTAAAGGTTGTGACGGAAATAGGACAATAGCATTGGCATCATAGTCATATTTCAGGACAGATCAGATGCACAGTGTAATACTGAGCTCCTTCTGCTTGGGCTACAAAGGCTTCAAATTAGAAAGAGAATCTCAACCCAAGATACTGTGTATTACCTCACTTGTATGGATCATGAACAATGAGTCCTGAATGAACCTTGGCCTGCCAGAAAAAGTCAGAACCTTTCTGATGCATCAGAATGAATATTCAGGTTGAAATGAAGTGAGCAATTAGAGGAATTTGCACTGTTTCTGGTTGCATTGCATACGTCTAAAACCTAGATGTGGACACAGAGTTATGTGATGAGAAGTAAGAATAATGTGAGAACATGCCCTGTAGCTCTCTCTGGAATCCTTGATCACCCTTCCTTCCTGTGACCGAATGAAGAAAACCTCACTAAGACAGAAAAGATCACCCTTTTAATATGCTGTAATGTCTCTCAGCCCATCTAAGTTTAGGCAGTATGTAAACTGAAAATGTAATTGCTTTAGGAGCAAGACAGACTCTTCCTGGAGGCAATTCAGCCCACAAGAGATCTGAATTAACCTCTGAAGAGCCTCTCTTTCCAGTGGCTATACAGGAAACTTATAACAATTACATGCCTAATGAGGGTACTTCAACTAGCTGCCTGCATTTAGACAGGCTGAATCAAGGTTTAGTAATTACTTGGAGTCCTTAAGCAAAAAGAGAATTGAACTTCTCTTTTTCTTTTTTTAGGAGTTTCCACTCCTAGAGCTCCCTTGTAACTATTGCAATAGTAGAAGAGGTTCATTGAACGGAGAACTGCACCTCTAAAAAAAAAAGGGGGGTGTCTTTTCAGTTGTTTGATGTTTGAAGATGTAGGGAGTGATTCATCTGACATATGTGAGATGTATCCTTTAGGATGAGGTGAATCACACCCCACTCTCCATTATTGGCTTGACCTACACAGACTGCAAAGGAAGTGTTAAGTGTTGCTGACTACTTCCAATGCAGATGTCTGCACTGGAGACATCTAACTCAACCAGAGGAATCCCTGCCTTACTGCTATTCTTCCAGGGTCTTCCTGAGCAGAAAATAAGCATGAGGTATGCCAGCCAGAGTGGGCAGTACATGTGGAAGATTTTGCAAGCTGAAATTCTTTAAGATCTGCTGATTACCTTCCCCCAATTCTTGCAAAGTTACTAGAGAGAGAGCAAGACCTCCATAAAGCAAGGATTAGGAAAGTTGTACCTCCTTTGGGGGAAGGTCCTAGTGAGATCTTGCTAACCTTCCCTGCTATCTGCTTACAGGAAGGAGCAGGAGAACTACTGCCTGGTGCCCAAAACCACCCACATGTTTACCGCTGATCAGAAAAAGCATTTCTGAAACTGCCCACCCATGAATTCAAATCCTGCTTCAGACAGGATGGAAGTTTGGAAATTATCCAGAAGTTTTATCTCACCTCAGCAGGAAGGCTTCTTTAGAGAGAAACCAAAAGCTTAACAACTGAGAAATTTTCATCCCTTTCTTATCTTCTGATAGGCTCAGCCAGCAAGCCAAATCTTGAGAATTTAGAAGTGTATGTCCCTGACTAGATTAAATATGCCTTGGGCTATTAAATCAACCAAACTGGTCCAGGCTTGGGTGCAATGTTACGTATCTATCATGAATCGGGGGGGGGGTGGGGGGGTGGGGGGGGTGTCCTAATTTGCACTTTCTTTATGTTTATACCTGTCACTTGGCACCCTCCTCCTCTGAGAAGGTGAGGATCTGGGTTCATAATTGTAACCAAACCAATTTCAGCCAGATTTAGGCATTGACATATCGTTGTGGCATGCAGAACTCCTGAAACACCTGGGACTCAAAGTGCACTTGAACTTTGCTTTTCCCTTTTTCTTGCCTTATCCATGTTTGCATCTCATCTTCTCTGAATCCTGGCTAAATTGGGCATCAATGGTAAAGACCTTAACAGACCTTCATCAAAAGCATTGTGCTGGCCTAACTTAGTTGTTAGTGGGAATCTGCTGAGCATCAAAACCCAAGAGTCCTTCCTTGGTACGACAAAAGATGCTAGGACTTCACTTTAGCGTAGGTGTCCACCCAAAGATGAAAGCTGTGGGACACCTTGACCTCAGCCAATAGCAGATACTTTATCTGCTTGCTCTCATTACCTGGAAAATCTTCTTGGCATGATAGTCATCGACTTCAATGTTCACTTCTTTCAGGAAGTTCTTGAGCTCTTTCAAGCTCATTTTGTTGTCTTTGTTTTTATCAGCTTTCCGCAGGCAGGTATGAATCCAGCTGCAGGATGATGTAAGGAAATCTTTCCAGGTCAGTGCCTAGCCTAAATACCACCCTTCTGCTGCCCATGGTGGGGGAGAAATCTCTTCTAAAGACTCTGAACCACCTCTCCAGCTGCTGTAAATCAGCATGCTACCACTCAACAGCTTGCATCATCTCACCTTCTGCTCTGAAAGAGCAAAATGGTGCTTTGGCAGAAGCAAAATGTGCTGTAATGCAAGCGATTGTGACATAGGAGAAGCTTTTCACCATCTGGCCAAGGCTAGATCAGTTCTCTTTACCCTGTAGGAGTTTCTGCTTCAAACTCATTCTAAAAAAAATTTTTAAAATGCCCAATCTGGATGCTAAGCAGAGTAAACCTTAGGATTAGCAAATACCAGCTGAGGCATATAGTACCATAACATTTTAACTGGGCCTTTTAAAATAACCCCAAAAAAGGGCATTAACTGACAGCCTTGGGGTCTGTAGACATAACCCTGAAACAGAGCATTCTCTACAGCTATCACTGCATTCAAATATTTCTGAGCTATGGAGATACGTGTAAACTGCTTGTAAGTATTGTTTGTCTCATGGAAAGTATCTTTCTGTCTTTAAAAATCTTGGCAGGTGCTAAGCAATGACCTCACACTGCACCCGTCTTAACCTGGTAATATTAATATTCCCCTTCTTTAGCCAGGGAAACCAAAATAAAGAGAGGCTACATTTCGCCAGCTCCCAAGGACACTCCAGGGCCCTGAACCAGGGTCTCACTTGGACTGATTCTTCCCAGAAAACCAAGTTCAAGTCATCAAGCTCCCATGGGCAGAGGGTGCTCTGCTGGGAGCACACCACTATCCACCGTTTGTGCTCCAAAGAGCATCTGCTCAGCATGTCAACAGTGCCAGTGGCAGTGCCACCCATTCGTATCCAACCCCCGCACCTCGGCTCTTCTTCACAGCCTTCCCTAAAAATAACAGGCAGGAGTAACGTACAACTCCAGCAAGCCAAGAGGAAATCCAGTCTGTCAAGGCCAGAGGTAAGCAGCAGGGTTGGATAACACTGTGTGTAGAAACTACTCTTTTCACTCTAACCACTGCAAAAAACCACCTTTTTTTAAAAGTCTGCAGGCATTGCCACTGATTATGAGCACCCAGAGGTCATGCACATATCCAAAGTCGACTCTGGAAGGCAAAATGCAGGTAGTAAATGCATCTGCAAAAGAGTATGCCTGGGTTCTGCCTGTGAATGGAGGATGCTTTCCTGTTATATCCCTCCCAGGGAGGCTGAGCAATGTAGGAGGGAAGTCAGAGAGCCCACAAAGAGCGTAGGCACACAGTGGGCCCTCTCACTGCAAGGGCAAGCAGCAAAAAGGAGACTACAGATAACTGGGGCCTCAGCCTGTTGTTTCATCAAACAGCAGTGTTCAGTCCCCAAAACACCTGAACTCCCCATGTATCTGGATCCTTTGAGGTTTGAGAGAGCTTAGAGGAGCTGGATGAACTAAGCACTTCAACTTAAATTCTTCTCATCTGATACAAACACCATTTTGTAGCCCTTGTTGTAGGTCTTCCTTTCACCTCACACACCTATTTGGGCCTGGGTGGACTAGCAAAAATCTGTTCCCATTCCTGTATACATCTGGAGAGAGCCTGCTTCCTTCCTCTTGTTTTTAAAGGATCTGCCAGCTTCAGGGCTACCAGCTTTCTATTAGAAACCAGAGAGGGATGACTGAAACTATCTGGCAGATATCCCATGAACGTGCTCAGAACATAAATGCTACAAAACTTCTGGTAAGTGATTTCCAACCAGAAGAAAAACTCATCCCAGAATCAAAGAGGATGGTGCCACACTACTCAAATTGAAAGTCCCCTGTATTTGCTGATCTAAAGTCTTCCCTGCACACATACCTGCAATATTTGCTAAATAACCTATGCCAGCTTGTTGCAGGGTTGAATCTGAGGCTTAATAAAACAGTACTGTATGTATAAGAACATCAGAAGTACTCATCAAGTATGTAGGAGTTTTATCTTTGTAAGAATACAGGACTGGAAAGGACACATAAGACACTAAATCGAGTCTCTTGCTACTACCACAGGCAACTTCATCATCTTATAACTGAACAAACCCCACCTGAAACTAGCAAGGTTTTTGCTTTCAAAACTTGTTTTCAAAATCTTGCTCATTCCTTACTTGCTTTGCAAGGTTTTAGAGGCTGGAAAAAATACACTGCAAGGCAATTCTCCAGTCATGGGGGACAGGCAGGGGACCCAACTCCTCTCCTCGTCTACTGACTCTTCCCCTTCTGTGCTCACAGATGCAGAGAACACTTCTGAGGTTTAAGAAAGATCTGAGTAAGCCCACGCTGCCAAGCAAACCCAGTGAAGACATACTAAATTTAAAATCCCAGGCTTTAATTAAACATCATCAAATTTCAAATGAGAAATCATGCTGTTCTGTAATTCCAGGTTACGTTAAATGGCCTGAGACAATCCCAGATTGGAAGCCAGCACTGCACGGTAATTACTCTTCCAGAAATATGGTTTGCCTACCCACCCTATTTAGCTTCGATTCTGCTTTCCAAAGACAGAGAGGCACTTTTCCATGCTGGAAATTTACAGCCTTCTTCCCTTGCAAATGTCATTGTTATTTTTCCCCCCTTAGCAATCTTGTCTCTTCTTACGGGGAAGTTTTTCAGCAGTATATTCAATTTGACAGGCTCCAGGGACAACTTTCAGTAGCCCAGATTTTCCCCACACACTGTGGGGTGGGGGAAGCCTTCACATTTAAAAGGAAAACTGCCAGGGTGCAACATTTCCAACAGCACCAAAGTTTTGAGATTTCAACTTGTCTAGGGACTGCTCCCTACCACCAGAAACGCACAGCTGATAACACTGCTGAGGCATGACCTTACAGCCTAGAGCCTGAAAAACCATCCAAAAAGACACTCATAGTGCAGGAGATAAACACAGCATCCCATGCACATCAGAACTAATGGAGTCTGATTCCTTTAAATGAACAGCACTATGGCTGTGCAAGTGCTTATTAGACTTCAGAGAATCCACAGAAGAGTAAAGCCTGACGAAAGCTCAGCATTTATGTGCCATCTCCTTCATCATCAGTACGTTATCACCCAGCAGGGAACCCACATGGAGTGAAGCCTTGACTGAGGGCAGGACTGTCTGGTGCCTGCTCAGGCTCCGACTCCAGCTTTGTGATTTTCCCCAGCTGAGTATTTTGCATCTCCACTCCTCTCCACAGATGCTTTGATGTTGAACAAGACACGAAGCTCACAAAGCTTTCTCTCAGAGAGCTCTATCTGGTTTCCTCTCTGATAGCTGGCTGCCTATCTTCGTGAAGCTTAAAGGAACTTAATATTATATGACTGCTGTGGCTCTGTCAAATCAGGGTGAAATCGGCCAACAGGTTCATATGTCACAGTCAGGGGCCTCAGACACACAAGGACTGCATAAAATCCATCAAAAACTGCACCCACAGATATTCTCTCTTTATATATGAATGTGAGACCTGTGGTTGCAAAGCAACTTATTGAGTGAAATGCAGCCCCGGGGAAAATTCCCTGTGAATTCAGCAGAGCCAGGATTTCACCCAATAACTAACTCCCTCTCCATTTCACAACTAATTCGCTCTCCTTTCCTGCTCTGCTACTTTTCCTTTCCAATATCTGCATTGTCACTAGAGCATTTGCTAATTCTTTCAGGGCAAAACTTCCTCCCATGCTGAGGCAAATAAGGAGTAATTTCACTAAAGTCAGTGGAGCTACCCCAGAGTAAATTTGGCACTCAGAAGAGAAGAATCAGTTCCCTCGCCTTGTATTACTGAGGAACATGATAAACAGTACAGGCTTTTCATGCCTTGCCAAGAAGTGCCTGTCCTGGAGTTTACTGCTATGCGAGTGAAACAGACCCCTGAAGAATACAAACAACAATGATTGTTTTATCTGGAGCTCCCTGAAAGAGGCAATTCTTTGCTTAAGGAGCTATGCGAAGCCTGAACGCACTCTTGCGTGTATCACTGTAAGACAGGGGAAAAAAGCATTGGAAACCAGGGAGTGTGCCCGGGTGCAAAATCAGTGCGAGAGAAAACTCAGTGCCCAGGGCCAATAGAAAAAAAAAAAAAAAAAAGGGTTAGTCTACTATCTCCACCCACAGAGAAAGACAAGTGCATCTTTGTGTGTGATTAATCACTTTATAAGGCAAAGGATACTGTTGGAGTTTCTGTTTCTGGTTCATGGAGTTGCTGTGGGCTATGATTTTCCCAAGGCCAGAGATCCAGTGGTTGGCATCGTCCTCTGAACTTGCAATGAGGTCCAGGGTTTTCCGCTGGTCTTTGAAAATGATGGAAAAGCAGCGATACTCCGGGACATCCTTGGCGTATTTTTCCATACCTTCTGTTTTATGGCCTGCCCTCACATCCCGAATGTCTTCAATGGAGACTGTGGAAAGAAAGCAGAACCTGCTGTCAGCAGGGGTTCAGTCAGCCTTATCTCTACGTGGTGAGGGATATTAAGAAATTGTCTTTCTCCTTTTTCTGCAACCTCTGGAGGATTCCCTTCCCTTTCTCCCCTTCCCCAAGCTTTGGTACCAAAGAAAGCTCAAATCAAAAGGAGCAGAAAGAGCAAGAAATTTAAAAAAACCTCCAAAACTCTTTCCCCATGTTCTTTATTTAACAAAGAGGCAGAATATGCACTAGATGCCACACTGTGATGTCAAGTTTATGAGATACAAATCACTGCCAAGAATTTGGTTCCAGTCCTTGGAGCACCCCGATTTGATCTCTGCCCCCATCCAAGAGTGAGGAGAGTGGAGCTGTGCTTCCCTGTGAACATCACCTCACAGAAAAATGAGAGGTGACTTCAGTAAGAGGAGGGCAGGGACCAAAACAGTCATTCTTTAGTTTGCAAAAAAATGAGAAGGTAAGATTTAAAATCCCATATATCCTTCTCAGTCACACTAGTGCAAATTAGGCAGGCAAAGACCAAAGCTTCAGAGCAGTCTGGTGTCACCCATACTCCATTCTCACTCCTGTCAAGGGTAGACTTGATCCTCTTTGCTGTAAAAAAGCAAAACACCGCTTTCAAGACCATCCTTCCCCATTGCCATCTCTGCCCTTCAGCAAGTGGAAATGTGCCCTGAAGTCACACCAAGTTTGCAAAATGCACGCACAAGGCAATCCAGAAAGAGCAGTGCATTCAAGAGACTACATTATTAAACAAATGTAACAGAGACACCTCTACATTGCCCCGAGAGCATGCAGAAGCCCTCAAACTGTGCTGAAATCAGGCAACCTCGCAGCAAGCATGCACAGCCTCTTTTTTTTCCTGGAGTTGATGGGCCACTTGATACATCTAGAAAGGACTGAGAGGGAAGAGCAGAAACTGCTTAATCACATTTGACTGCTGAGAAACTTAACACTGAAGAAAGGTTAAATACACACAACTGATAGTAAAACTGTTTGCAAACAGTGTTGGAGTCCATAACTGAGAAAGTCTCATTGCATTTTCTTGGGTGGGAGACAGACCAGTTAACATTTTGCAAACATCTACCAATGCCATCTCAGGGCACACACAGAAAAGGCAACACACCTGAGAGACATTCAGCCATCTCTATAACAAGCATGCCAAAAACCAGATGTAATCACAGGAATTTGGGGAAAAAAAAAAAAAAAAGGCTTAACTTCTCCTTACCTCAAACTGTAAATTATGGGTAAAAATTATTTCCTGTGTCACAGATATGTGAAATCGGTTTTATTTGTGCTTATCTTGAAGGAGCTTTGTTGAAAAGCAGTACGTGAGTGTAAAATATCCCCACTGCTTAGCTGAATAGGAGAAACTTGCCTTTAAACATTCGTTTTATCTGCTCCTTCATTTAAATTGGTGCAATTTCACCATTAAATTGCCCAGTTCATTCAAAGTCAGTGCTGCAGAGAAACACATCTAAGTATCCACCCTGTGCATTTTAGCATGGCTGCTCTGAGGTCATCCAAAATTCATCAGATGCTCACTAGAGTTTGAAAACTTTCCTTTTTTCCCAGGACAGTCATGATAATGCTCGGCTGCTGGAGGGGGAGGGGAACAACCCACCTAAAACTTCCATCTTCACAAATCAGTGACTTTCCAAAACCAACACTTGACATATGCTTTAAATTCTCACCACATGTTAGGGTGGTCAAACATCTTCCACAGCACTTTGCTGGTTTGGTTCCTATACAAGAACATACCATGAGGACCTTCCTGGAGCTGGCAAAACTCCTCCCTGACAATTATGAACAATTATCTTTGTGTGGTCTTTTATTATCACTTCGTAAAGGCCAACAGTTGATCAGTCGGAGGGGAAGGGAGGAAAAGGTTGGGTTGGGATGGGCTGCTGTGGAATTATGTTATCTGGACAATTTACCGTAGAGTGAAAGTTTATGGGTTTGAGCACTAAAGCCATCCTTGAAAGAAAAGGGCTGCAATTCCCTTGCAGCTGGGCTGCCTTGCTGGTGATTTTGCCCATTAACTAGGACACTGGGCAAATGATAGTGATTGTGCCTTAGGTAGAACTACACCCTTAATGTAAAGGATGCTATGATGTTTGGACAGATTCAGTTCAGCCAAAAGGTCTAAAGTTTAGTAAGGCTCCTTTTATAGCCAATAGGAAAAAAAGAAGCTTTTGGAACACAAATGTTCTGTCCTACTTAGACAAAAAATTTAGGGTAACATAAATCATGCCCTTAATCCATGGCTACAGCAGACCCTTGACCAGAAAGGAATTCCAGGCTGAGCGTCTTAGATGTAGATGTGTGCCGTGCAGATGGTCCATAAGCAGGGGATTCTCCTCCACTCCCGGTCTCTTCTGGTTACGGCAGTGCAAGTGGAAGGATCATCCTGTTGTTCCCCATCACCTGCCAGCTGCTCACCACTGCTTGGCTCACAACAGTTATTGTCCCTTCAGAATGGCTAGCGAGTCTGCTTGTGCAATCAATCCCTAAACTTTGGGTTGGCAACAACCTAGTGTTTCCAAGACTAGAAAATCTGATGTTAAATATTGGAAATTTAGAATGGATTCTTTGGAAACCATTACCTGGCAAAGTGAATCCACTGGAAAAAGATTGCTGTGTGGGAGGAAAAAAAAGATTGAAAACCTGTGTCTGGAAGAGCTGCCTTGATCTCTTTGGGGTATGCTGAAAAGAGGATGATAGAGGGCACAGAGCTCCTCAATGCAGAAAAGGTACAAGGAAGGCTGAAGAACAGGATTGGTGTCTACTGTAGTCACACAAGAGACAAGAAGATAAACTATCAATGCAGGAACTGTTAACAAAGCAGGGTAAGGGAGGACACTTTTTAAAGCTTTCCATAGCTTGGTCGTGTGTACTACTTTCATCTAACAATAAAACAGCTGAAGCCAAAGGAGTCTGCCCAAGCCATCTGCAAATGTTATCTCTTTTCTGGAAAATCTTAACCCAGCGTGAGTACATTATCAGCTGCTCCCAGATGGTGAGCGTACTGTATGAGCAGTCCCAAACTAACTGTGTGCTCAGCTGAGCTATCTGCAAGGAGAAATCAGAAATAACTGGGGGACAGAGACATTTCACAGCAGAGGACGCTTACAGCAAATACCCATCAATCATGTATCCCTGCAACCTCCCTGTTCCTTCCCCATCACACCACAGCAGGGAGGTAACCACAAGCAGAAGAGAATCTGGAAAGCTTGCATCTGCTTCTCCTGAGTGTTTACGTCTGCTGAAGAGGTGGTTTGTGTAAAGCCCAAAACATGAAGCACAACACAAGGAAGCTTGTGTCCTTCCTGGCCTCCAGACATCGAGTCAAACAGGTTACGTCCTGGTCAGCGTTCCTGGCTGCTGCGGATGCTTCTCAGCCAATGCCACAGCTGAAGTCTCCCCACTGACATGGGCATACAGCAGCATTCCCTGGAGTCGGTGAAATCGCTCCTGTCTGAACTAGTCTCAGGGAGATGTTGAGGACTTTCTTTTTAATCCTCATTTCAGTTTTCATCACTGGATACTACCCTTGTGCTCCTCCCTTGCTAATTCTCGGCCCAGCACCCCTCTGTTTGCTAATACCCTGGCATTAGCAGGCAGGTATGAGTCAGGCCCGCAGGATGCAAGAGGCCAGTTTTGACAGCCATGATGTTTTCAAGCAACCGACATGTATCTTTTGGGTGTCTCCTGATTTCTGTCTTCATGGCCTTCAAGGAGCTTGCTGTTACATTTGGAAGCTCATCTCCTCATGCAGAAGGATGAGGAACACCTCTCAAAGGAAAACAAAAGCTGTGATTGACAGCTTTTTTGATTGTGTGCCTGTATCTGGACTTAGAGCAAGTACCCAAGTCCAAAACAGTGACCCACAAAACCTTGCTGAGTGGGTGCAGAGCCTCACCTGTGCATCTGCCTGACCCAAAAGCTCCCCCATGCCCCAGAAGTTAGTTTTTTCCTCCAAGTGGCCCCTGCACAGAAGGCTCCCCACCTCCCTCCAGCAGGACCTGGGCTCCCTGACCACCCTCCAGGAGGTACCCTCAGACACACCCCAGTGCAAGGATTTCAGCCCTACGTGCATGCGGAGAGGGGATGGCCATTTGTGTGAGAACCATTCCTGCAGGAAGCAGTAGGGAGAGGGACACAAATTCGATCTCACCATCACTCTAAAAGCTGTAACCCCAGAGCTTGCAGGCTTCAGGAGCACATCTGAGTCACATGTATGCACTATAAGCCATTGGGCAGCCAAAAATACAAGTGTTGAGGAGCCAGAAGGACAAGCCTGACAAGGTGCCTAATGATTAGAACACCTGTCTGACAGATGAGCCCTGGCCACCAGCCTCTCCATCTCTTCTCCAGTCACTGCTCCTAAGGTGAAATGTCCAGACTGTGCTGGGAGCATCGACAGTAAAACACTTCAGTAATCCTAAAGAACACAGGGAAAGGAGGAATGGAGGCAAGCAGCAATCATCCTGTGCCTTCCTCCTGTTTGACAGGCTGCCCTTTGAGAGAAGGTATTTTTTCAAGAGTCTTACAGAAAAGAGAGAGAACAAGGAACTTAACCCACATCTCATGCAAACCACTGGGCACGTGAAGGACAAGGACCAAAAGATGCTGCTTCTTCCTTGTGCATTTGCTGATAAAGAGGGAGAGGAGGGTCAATGTAAAGAGAATTGGAGGCATTGCCAAAACAGCTGGCCTTGAGTTACTCATGAGGGAAGGGGGCAGTTTTTTCACTGTGGGGGAAATAATCCTCAGCTCCTTCCCTTTCCTTATCCTACCTCCCTGTCATTAGCAAGTCATCTCTGCAATGTGGCGTTCAGTCACCTGCAATTACTCCATCCCACTCTAATTGTCTCAGTAAGTCACTTCTGTTTACTGTCAGGAAATGCAGATGAGAAATGTACTCAGCTGTTAACAGCTCGCACCAGATTTGCACACAATACTGCACGTCTTCAGAGAGATCAGATCTTCACCAGCTGCAGCCCAGCCAGGCTGGCTTAGCATCTTGTCAAGAACAGATGAAAGCTGCTGCCTGACCCCAACACTGCCCTGCCAGCCAGGATGGCTGCAGCGAGACTACGTGGATTTCACAACACATGGAGCACACGGGGCAAACTAGCACTGCGTGCTGCTTCTCCCTTTGGTTTCACCCCAGAAAAAGCAGTTTGGTTGATTTCAGTTTCACCACAGGTGGCTGATGCTAATGGCCAAACGCAGCTGGGATCAGGACCTTTGTAATCAGCAGGAGCTGGAGCGCTGTCAACTCCCTGGACCAGGAACACCAAAGGCTATCCATCACCCTCGTCGCTAAGGGTTGCTTTAACATAATGATTCAAGGGTGGGTTTAGCATGAGCCCCACTGTGCTGTGCCTTCTTAGCCCTGACCGCATTGCTCCCTCATCTCCCGGTGTGTGAATTACTGCAGGTCCCAGCTGCTGATTCCTCATCTGTTCTCTTCTCCTCTCCCCCTCCACTGACTTGCTCAGCATGTTGTTTTAACTTGAGATCTGCTGCGCAGCAGTCTGCCCTCATTGCTGGTGCGTGCTGCCAGCTGACAACCAGTGATATAATGCACATGTAATTTTACAGGTTGTTTGGAAATACCTTTTAATGTAAGATCTTCACCCAATCTTTTTGTCTACCCATCACAGCTTGGGCCATTGATGTAAATAGAGTGATCTCTATTTACATTCCTTCCACACATCAGAAACAGGTCCCTGCAAACTATTTCTGCAACTAGTTCCAACTTCTCCTGCCATTACAGTGCCTCTAAATTTGGATCTAAGGCTCTCAACACTTCTGTATTTGCATTTAACGTATGCTATGGAGAATAAGGTCAATCTGATCTCCTTTTATGACCTGGTGACCCACCTGGTAGATGATGGAAAGGCTGTGGATGTCATTTACCTGGACTTTAGCAAGGCCTTTGACACAGTCTCCCATAATATGCTCCTTGGGAAGCTGGCAGCTCATGGCTTGGATGGGCGTAGTCTTCGCTGGGTAAAAAACTGGTTGGGTGGCCGAGCCCAGAGAGTTGTGGTAAATGGAGTTAAGTCCAGTTGGCGGCCGGTCACGAGCAGTGTTCCCCAGGGCTCTGTTTTGGGGCCAGCCTTGTTTAATATCTTTATCAACGATCTGGACGAGGGGATTGAGTGCACCCTCAATAAGTTTGCAGATGACACCAAGCTGGGCGGGAGTGTCGATCTGCTGGAGGGTAGGATGGCCCTGCAGAGGGACCTGGACAGGCTGGACCGATGGGCCAAGGCCAACTGTATGAGGTTCAACAAGGCCAAGTGCTGGGTCCTGCACTTTGGTCACAACAACCCCATGCAACGCTACAGGCTTGGGGAAGAGCAGCTGGAAAGCTGCCTGGCCGAAAAGGACCTGGGGGTGTTGGTCAGCAGCTGCTGAACATGAGCCAGCAGTGTGCCCAGGTGGCCAAGAAGGCCAACAGCATCCTGGCTTGTATCAGGAATAGTGTGGCCAGCAGCAGCAGCGAGGTGATTGTTCCCCTGTACTCGGCGCTGGTGAGGCTGCACCTCGAATACTGTGTCCAGTTTTGGGCCCCTCAATACAAGAAGGACATTGAGGTGCTGGAGCGTGTCCAGAGAAGGGCAACAAGGCTGGTGAAGGGTCTGGAGCACAGGCCTTATGAGGAGCGGCTGAGGGAACTGGGGTTGTTTAGCCTGGAGAAGAGGAGGCTGAGGGGAGACCTTATCGCTCTCTACAACTACCTGAAAGGAGGCTGTAGTGAGGTGGGTGTTGGTCTCTTCTCCCAAGTAGTTAGCAACAGGACAAGAGGAAATGGGCTCAAGCTGCGCCAGGGGAGGTTTAGGTTGGAAATTAGGAAAAATTTCTTTACAGAAAGGGTGGTCAAGCATTGGAACAGGCTGCCCAGAGAGGTGGTGGAGTCCCCATCCCTGGAAGTGTTCAAAAAACGGGTAGATGTGGCACTTGGGGACATGGTTTAGTCTAGTCTACCCTTGATTGGTTTAGTGTGGACTTGGTAGTGTAGGTTAATGGTTGGACTGGATGATCTTAAAGGTCTTTTCCAACCTAAACGATTCTATGATTCTATGATTTGTCAGCACACTGTCTGTGATGAAAACTGTCCCAGCAACGCACGTGGTGGCCTGATTCAAAATTAAATCTAAAAAACAGGCAGTTCTGTATTTGAAATGACTTGGTTTATGGGTTCAGTGATTTTGATAAAACTAATGAGACCCACAGACAGGCAGTTTTGTTTTCACAGCTGACAGCCACCTTGCATAACACATTCACATCAGCAAGTATTTTTCCAGGGACAAATACATGTCTGACCATGAAGCAATGATTCCTAAAGAAACTGCCTAACCAGCTCCAGAAGGAAGGTGTCGGTGCAGTCAACTGCCTGCTGTGTGTATGCACGTTGCTGAGAGTTTCTGTTGACTTTAGGCACGCAGCAGGAATAATTTAAAGTTTTCACTTCTTGACTTGAGCAAGCACAGAGCAATATCACATCCTTTCTGTTCTGCAAGCAAGTTCAGGGCATTAATTCAATGGAGACAATTGTTCATTCTTCCACAAAAATGGTATGGTATGTTCATCGCATGGCATTTTAAGGGCGTTCCTAAATTTCACAGGAACTCAAAAATGAAGGAAAAAGTTTTCTGCTGAACACTGGTAGTACGCTATAAACCTGAAGTTTTTGTACTATGTTTAAACGATGCAAAAATATCCTACAATTGGGCTGGAAGTCAGAGGAACTGGAAGAAATTCTGTGCATTTTTACCAGTAAGGATAATTAATCATTAGATCAAAATATCAATTTCATTAAATAATAATACAATTATCACTTGCAACACTCAGTTGTGCAGCTGAATTTAGCTCACCTCTGTAAATTGCTCCCAAAACTGATTCTTTTAACCAAAATACAGGAAGAAACCCCCCACAATACTAGCTTTTAAGTAAAGATTTTGGCCAGAAATTAAAATATTTCAGCAAAAACTCCTAAACTTCTTTCTTGACTACACAGTTGGTGACTCAACGACGCGCCCCCAGTGAGTCATCCTTGGTGCAGTGTGTGAAGCTCGCTGCTGGCTGTCGTGGGAAACATCATCTCCCTGAGTCTCCAGCAGAGAAAGGGTGCAGGAGGTAGCAAAGCACCAGCTTCTCTGGGGCTCCACTGTAGCACCCCTAATCTAAACAACTCAGTCTTTTCCTTCTGGCTTTGAATATTCTGTTTCTCCACCAAATGCTCAAAAGGATGTTTCACTGGAAAGTTTTTAACCATCCCTACAAATCCCTAAATTCAGAAAGTTTTTAAAGGGATTGCGTCTGGCTTAAGTGAGCTCACGCTAGGTATTTTAGCTGGTTTAAGGAAAGACTTTCAAAAATCGATTTCACTGAAAGCAGCACATGCCTTTTTGCTCTTTTTTTCACATAGATGAGACCTAACATTTGACCACAGCTGAATGAGACAGTGTTATTGACAGGCTGCTGCTGCTCTTTGAACACAAGCCCCTTTGCCTCCTTTGGCTCCCCTCCCTCCCACCATAGTGATGCTCAGGAATGAACTGGCTCTGACTGAACTGGCTGTCCACCAACCCCCTTGCACAAACCTTTTCTTTGCCCCAAAACTGTTACCCCTGTCACTTGAACCCTGTTGTCTCAGCCCCAGGAAGAAAGCTGTCCCATGGGTAAAAGCCTCACGGGCCAAAGAAGCATCCAACCTGACTGTGGCTCTACACGACATTTAAGATAACAGAGAGCAGAGGTGTGTTTATGGGCCTGGAATGCAGCTCAGACACAGGATGTAGCAAGCTATGGTGAAAAACTGATTTTTAAAGGTGCTTCTGTGCAGCCCTTCATGCCCAGCACTCTGTTTGTGTGGGAGCTGACCAGAGAATAAGCACAGGGCATAACACATTTGCTGGAAAACTGACCACTTAAGATGCTTCAAGGGCTTTTGGAAAAAAACTGTTCCCTTGGGCCTAAATGGAACATACTGAAAAATAATGGATTATGGATAATAAGGAAAAGATGGATTATGTTCTACCTGTGTAGAAATCATACTGGAATGGAAGCCTATCCCCCAAAAAGCCCTGTGGGTAATACAGCTATCAAGACAGCATCCAATCTAAATTTCCAGTTGTTTAAAGTAAAGACAACAGAAGAAGGTACTGGTTGTACCTCATGTAATGGATCCAGGCAACATACGTTTGGGGTTTTTTAACTTCAAGCATCTGAGATTCTCCTGTCTAACCTTGGCAGTCCCCAGTTTTATCTACTAGACACCACCACACAATGGTTTACAAATAGCTTTTCTGCATGATTATAAGAACAGTAACAGGAATAACAGGAAAATGTCCAAACAAAAACATAACCCTTACCCTACTCAGACTTTGCTCCTCTGAGGTGCCTCCATCTGCTTGCTCTCAGCAATGCTGCAGATAAGATTAGACCTGCTGCTAAAACCTCCCAGTTTCCATTCTGCTCATTCTTTTTCCTTCCTAAAAAAGGCAGCTTATCTGCAGTTTTAGAAAGGCTTTGTACTGGAGGGCAAAGTTACTGTCTGTTAACAAGGAAGGGTGAACCTCTGGAAAGACTCGCCTTGAAGTCCCTGATTTTGAGTATCAAATCATGACCCTGCACTCTTCCTCTGCTTTTTAACTGCCTACACACACCAGACCAAATGAGAAGGCAACTGTAGTGATAGAGCCCACCAGAGAAAACAACACTAACCAGGGGTAATCCTCTCTATACCTAAACCCAAAGCAGCCTGGTGAAGCTAAAAGCTCAAGAAACAAACTCAAACTCAGTGATCACTCTGAAAACTTGGGAATGGAAGGTCTCAGAGGACCAACAGAGGAGAAAGGCATGGGAAAATGGATGTCCTTGGGGTTAGAGCTTGGGACTGGGCAGATGTCAGAGCAGTACTCATCTCTCTTGTTGACTTCCAGGTTCAGGTGTGTCCAGAGCACCTGTTGAAAGCAGCCCAGAGGTAGCCCTCCAACCCTCCCAAAAGCTTGCGCCACAACTGCAGGCACACCTTCACATCCTGCCAAGAGCATGTGGGATGCAGCCTGCCCCAGCACGCTTGGTGGGTCAGCCTGGCACCAGGCACGCTCCCACAGCCAGCTGGGTGTACCTGTGCAAAGCCAGCCCGGGCAGAACCCTGCCAGAGCTTGCTTTTTCAGAGCAGCAAGGACAAGCCCTGCCTCAGCTGCTTTGTCTCCCTTCCTGCTATCCCAATGACAAGAAAAGCAATCTTTCTCTGGGGAAAGTTGTGCATGGATGGAGGCATTATGAAGCATATGTGTGGGTGTGAGTTGGTAGGCACTATTACTCCATCTTCACTTTGCACTGAGGACACTCCCAGGGCACAGCAAGTTCTCCTTCCTGCAGTGGCACTGCCTCTATCTCCAGCAGTGTGGCAATGTTGGTTGTGCCCAGTTAGCCAAGTGTATCTTGAGTGCTGTAAATCCACACCCATGCAGACACACTCCCAACCTGCGCCCAACACCCAGCTCAAAGGATTTGATTTCGCTGCAGGGCTCTTATTGCAGCTCAGCGTATAAAAAAGCTGTGGTTGCGCCAGCTCTCCATGCCACTGCCCCAGCAACGGAGGCAATGGGTTCTACCAGTGCTTCTCCAAGCAGCCCTCAAGGTCGCTGGAGCCACGGCACAAGGACACCCTCCCATTTACATCAGAGGACCAGGTGGAGTCAGAACTGTTACTGGAGCTGCTCTCAGCCCCCATAATTTGGAAACTGCTGGTTCAGAGCACAGGAAACCAAGCTGTGAAAATCAGTCTTCTCAACTCATGCCCTTGTTTGTTTTATAGCAAGACATTATCTGGGACTTTGCCTTTATATGGGACAGAGCTCAACAGAGCAGGCGTTCCTAGGGAGCAAATGTTCACTGAGGCCTCTGCATTTGGTGGTGTTCTCATGGGTTATTGCACTGGTACCTAAACAGCCCAGCTGAGCTCAGGACCCTGCCACGCTGGGCATGCAAACACACAGTAAGGGACAGCCTCTAATCCAAAGCCTTTTAGAGCCAGGTAAAGGAGGAGAAAGGAAATGTGTGGGGAAGGATGCACAAAGAGATTAAATAAGGTGTCCAAGGTCATGTGAGAAGAGTGTGGCTGTCAGCGTTATAAACCAAACCTATTTTGCCTTGCTACTTTACTCTTCCTACTGAAGATCTTATCACTGCTTGTGGGAGGGGGGTAATTTGGAAGACCCACCCTCCATTTAGTTAATTGTGATTGCTACCAAAAATTGTGTAAATAACACAGGCAGCGTGTTCTACATTTCAACATGCCATAAAACAGATTCCACATTATTCATTTGCCTCCTGGCTTTACAAGACTGTGATGATTAGTGACAGAGAAATATGTCAGAAAAATACCAAATGAGAAGAAAAAACAGATATAAACAGATATAAACAGAAACACACTCTGCCTGATCCCATTTTGACTGCATAATTGGGCTCCTGGTCCCAATTACGGCCCCACGCTGGGCGATGCTGGCACAGGATGGTTTTCCCTGTGTCCATACAATGGTGAATGTCATTTCTGGACTTTTTACAATGGGGCAGATTCTGAGTTTCCAAGATAAGGATGAGAACAGACTTTCCTTCCCAGCGATATCTCCTGCCAGCCCTTGGATCTCCACATCTCTGTGGCTCCCTTGTGAGGCTTAAATGCCAGCTTTCCCAGAGGCGGCAGGCAGAAAAGAGGTGTTCTGGCAGAGCTCAGACCAACATCCAAAGCGCACCATACCACATCACAGATGCTCAAGCCATGTTTCACACCGAGCATTAGGGCTCAGGCATTTGAGTAACCTGAACTCTTGCTTTGGGGAGGAAATGAGCCAGGCAGGGCTGCTGAGCCCAGCATGGCCCACCCCACAACAATTTTAAGTGGTAGCTCATAAGCTTGGGAAATGTGGGTATTCCTGACTCGGCAGATTCCTCCCAGCTGTCTCCAGAGCTGACAGCGTTACTCAGTGTGTGTGTTACAGGAGGTGTGAAGGATCTGGTCTCATTGCTCCAAGCCCTACCTCCACACTCCAAGCATGATGGTCCTGGTTCACTCCAAGCACCTCTGCCCACAGTGCCCCACACCTGTGAAGCCAACTTTACTTACAGATCTGTGACTCTGGAGACCTCAGCATCTTCTTCGATTCCTGCCATATGGTTTTGCAGTCCTCCTGGAGCTTATAAAACCGCTCCTTTCTCCAAGAGCTTGACTTCACTTTTAGCAGCTGGCTGCCTTTCAGGAGAAACTTCAGATCCTTGTCATCTTTCAGGCCTGTGGAGAAACAGTAGTAGTAATGTTGTAAGAGTCAACTCAAGAAATGATGCACACAGGGTCTTCCCTTCCACAGGACACTAATCACAAACACAGACCACCGCAGTGCAGCGAGGTCTGGGGAGGACAGCAGAGCAGAGAAACCCAGAAATCTGCCATGCCACACTTCATGCTCACAAAAGAGGCTGGAGCCTTGTAGATTTCTTAGACTGAGTCAAAAGACTTTTGTACTATAATTCTCAGGTGGTTTACTAACATTAAATATCTTCTTCCCAGCAAATACAGCCTAAGGTTAGGATGCAAAAACAATAACAAACCCAATAACATAACCATAAAAACAGAGGAATGAAAGTTGTATAACTTGTAACTGGAGTACTGTCAGGAACTTTCAAGTGATTTCAAATCTATTCTGTGACAGATTTCCTTTGTGGAAACAGGAACACACAAAAGTATCTCTCTTCCTTCTCTGGGAAGCAGTCCCCTCCTATCCACATAGGAATTTTGAAGGTCAATACCATGAAGCTTAGGACATACACAGGTAAGTTTGGTGACAGGCAGCATCACATCAATAAGGTAGCAATAAGGTAGCAACCATGCTCTCCTCATTGCCCAGCTAGTGTCCAAGAGGGCCTTTATCTTTCTTACCCTACTAAGCCACCACAATGCCAAGTAATAATAACCAGACCTTCCAGTTCCAGGAACTTCAGATGTCACATCTTAGGCTAGATTTAGGAAGACACTTAGACATCTAGAGAGGCAACAGGCATCTACTGAGACTTTGAAAGCATAGATTTGGCATTCTACATGGTTTTAAATGTCTCAGCAGTATATGACTTCCACATACCTAAATACCTTGGTGAATCTGTCCCTCAAACCAACCATTAATTACAGATCTGGAGTGTGTGGGCTGGGGAGGGTGAGAGCATGAAAGATGAGAAACACATCCTGGGCTTTCTGTAATAGGCACCTTGCATCTCCCTGACATTGCATGAAAGGCTGGTTCAAAGCTGGTGAAACAGCGTTTAACTCTGTAGTACCGACCAAGCACATCCCACCTCAATGGGATTTTCGCTAACCTTATCTTGACAATGCAGATGACCATTTGGCCACTTGCAGCCACCTGACACTCACATCATGGGAAATTTCCCAATGCTATGTAAACATAATGCAGGGTCTCACAAAGCAGAAATCCAAATTAACTGATTTATGCAATAACATTTATATTGCATTGTGGCATTCCCCTGTGACATTGGGTTTGTTCTTCTTTGGAAGACACAGCTGCTGTGAACTGTTGTTTTTAAACAGGGCAAGGCAATAAACTACTAAGCACCATTTCAGGCCTGCTTGAAAAACAAAACCCAGCATGAGATCCAAGTGGCCAAAACCTCAGGCTCTTGACAATTCAAACAGAAAACTGAAGTGCCAGGTGCTGCAGAGCACCGAGGTGGGTCATGGTGGCAGCAGCAAAAAGCAGCACCGTGTGTTTGCAGCTGGAATACGTTGGCCTAAAGAGAGCATTTCAGGTTGCCAAAGAAAGCCTGAGATCTCCATCAGAGATAAATATTAGGGGTGTTCAATGTCCACTCAGTGAGCCACTCACACCACTTCACTCATTTTGCAGATGCCAAGGAGCGTGCCTGGAGCTGAGCCTGGCTGAGGCAACCAGAGGCAACCAGGAGATCCTGAAAAGGTGGCTGTGGCCTCTCTCTTTCCTCTACATTCAATCAGCTATCTCATTAATTAAGTGTCTTCCCATGCTACAGCATCCCCTGGGCCTCTCAGCTCATGTCTGGTCTCGAGGTTCCCAAGAGGAGAATTTGAATGCTTCCTCCTCTGAAAACCTCAGAAAGAAACTCATGGAGACAAGAAAAAAAGCCACCTCCTGCAAAGCACAGAAGGGTGAAAGATTGATGCCAGCTATGAAATCTGGGACACCCTCCTGGGTTTGCTGAGGTTCAAGCATACCCAGAGATTGGCAAGAGGCCAGACCATCCAGAGGAAGGACAGACACCACAACAGCTTCACAGGTCCTTGGTCTCCTGAGCTGTCGTGTTAAGGCTTCCTTCTGAGGCAAAGGTCTTCCAAGTGCAGAGAAGATACCACACACTTGGGCCTCACTAGCATCTCTGTAGTATCCTTCAAGGTTCCTGGAGAGGAAACAAACTTCTTCTTTCTCTCTATTCACCCACAAGATTTCTGTTGTGGCTCCCAGCTTCATTCCCTCTCTTCCTTCAGATCCCAACCATGCGAGGCATCAATATGGGACTAGGAGGAGGACATGTCATCCTAGGGTGACATGCAGAGGAAAGCAGGAAAACCATCAATTCCTTTGGGTGCCTATGCGCATAAGTGTGTAATGAGAAATCCCTGTTAAGTGGGGCATGTTTCGTTACACAGGCACCTCATGCAGCATCTGTAACGTGTCATACTACCTGGACATCCCAAAGAGCTGCACCAGTGTAATACGGGCAAATCTGGATGGGCACAGGCAGTGGTCAAGGGCAGATTGCTCTCCTCCAGGCTTGATCCACACATCAGACACAAGCTGGAGCTCAGAGCCCTTTGTCCTCCTCACCGGCACAGCCCAGTCAGTGCATTAGTGTGGGTCAAAACTCCCCTTCCTCTTCAGAGGATCTAATTACGAGTTGGGAGCAGCCCTCCCACTTATCCTTGGCCACTGTGCCTGAAGTCAAGGCCAGGTTAAATGACTCCGCAAAGGAGGCCACTGCACTTTGCAAGAGCAGGAGGGAAAGATGAAGAGGGACGGTGCATGGTGAAAGCATGGCAAAGATCAAAGATGGCAGGGAGCGTGAGTCAAAGGGCAGTGAGAAAAGCCAGGGAGGGAATGGAGACAAGCTTGCCTCTAGGAGACAGCGAGTTTGGCCAGGAAAGTGTGAGAGGGCTAATCATGGGTGCCTAACAGCTCCGTCATTCCTTTGATGTTGGAGGCCTTTCGCATAGAGAGCAGTCGCCCAGCGTTGACCTCTGCCATGCTGACCCCAAGCCCGGACTGAGCCACTCAACGGTGGGCCGAGAGGAAGGAGGGCAACCCCCTCAACCCGGTGGGCACAGCCTGTTTCAGGCCTGCTCTGCGTCTGCCTAGCAGCAGCTCAAGCTCAGACAGCTAAACTGGCCAGGAAAGAGGGCCAGTGTTTTGGGCGCTGCCTCCTATGCCCAGTCCAAGCACTGCCACAGACTCTTTAAATGACCTTGGGTGAGTCCCTTAGCTTCTCTATTCCTATCTACAAAGCAGAAGCATTTTGTTAGGCCAGAGATGGAGCAGAAAACGCTCTGATCTGCTGATAGAGAAACCACAAACGCACTCCTGATGTGCCAGTGGGACATTACTCTCAATTGGTCATTTGAACTGCTTTCCAGAAAAAAAAACCTTTTCTCAGCAGAAAACTCTTTCAGGTTTTATGCCTGAACCAGCTCCTGAGGATTTATGCCTAACAGCCCCATGGAGCTGAGGAGGTGTGTGGTCCAGAGCTCCATCTCACAGCAATGGAAACTTGTATGAAAGAAACCAGAGTCATCATACACATACATCTTTTAAAAATTAAAAAACACTGTGCAGCAGGACAAGGATATCGGTTTCCAACTATATAAAAACACTAGGCATGAGAAGCACAATCACCGCACTGAAATATATGTCCAAATCCTGCCTGAAACATACAGCAGGACTGTGTCTTGCTTAGCATTCTCTGTGAAATACCAAATACATACTTGGCATGCAAAATTGCAGAGTGAGTTTCAAGGGTCAGGTCCCCCTCCTTGCAAAATATCAATAACACACTTTCTAAACAGAATATATTTAGTGTGCAGTAATGTTCAGACTTAAAATCATGTTTGGCAAAGGTAGGAGCACCTCAAGCACACACAGCATTGCAATAACCATGAAGTTAATATACTGCGCTACAAAACTTTAGGCACTAAGACATTGAAAATGTTATCCTTTGATTTACCCGACTCAGGTTTACAGCAAGCAGGAAACACAATAAACAATAGTTGTCACGGCAGAAGCCAGGCTTTGAGTTCACTAAGGAGATAGTTAGAATGGTGTCTATAGAAGACAGTGATAATCCCTATTTCTGCATTGGTCGCTTGCAAATCTGCTGATCTGATATAAATGCATGACAGCTGCTAGAAAACAAGCCTCCTCTTGCCTGCTCTCCCTCTCCCACCTGGTTTAAGACCAGACATAAGTCAGGTTTGCTGGTTTAAAAGGGCAGAAAGCCTTTCTGATAAAATCCAAGGAACTCAGGTGGGTAAATGGCAATTTTACATTTCCACCTGCCCTCTGTAGCCATGGAAAGCAAGGGACTCGCATCCACTTGGGCTGCCTCTCCGGAGAGCAGGAACCAGCAATGAGTTCATAGCCAGACACAGAAGTTATGAAACTCCTTGGGTTTCCTCTTTCTTTTCAGCTGGTGAATGCAGACCTCTGGGTGGTTCCTCGGGCTCTAACAGCAACTGGCAATACACCAAGCGGTCCTAACATCAGGCAGGAAAAGGGCACTGCCTTCCCCAAACACCCTCAATCAGCACAAGTTAAGAAACCCAGCAAGAGATTTGGAAACCGACCTTTTGCCAAAGTGGTCCCACTTTCTTTGATGCCTCAAATGAAGGGGTTTACACATCTGGCAGGTGTTAACAGGCAAAGGAAAGGAAAAGAAACCTCAGGAGTTTAAAAATAACCTTGGAGTTGCCTTTAGGGTGGAGCATTGCTTCTGCGCAGAGAAAAGAGGCAGAATGAAGCGGCTGCCAGCATGTGGAAGTGCCGAGAGTCTGGCCAACTTGTCCCTTACCCAGCCTGATGCCGTTCAACGCGGCCACTCTACAGCTCTGCTCCTGTAGGACGTTTTCCTGGGACACGCTGCGCTTGGGCTGCCTTCGGAAGCACTGCATGATCCAGCGTGGGGCTCAGGGAAAGGCGTCGGGAAGGATGGGGGGCCACGCCACCCCTGTGGGGATCCCTGCTCATCCAGGAGCCTCCGGTGTGTGAGGTCGTCAAACGGGGCTCCACGGAGGCAGCAGGAGAGCGAAGGCAGAGGAAGGCAGGGGAGGGCAGAGTCCAGCTGGGGGTGGAACCGTGGGAAGTCTCTCCTCCTGCTTTGCTCACCAGCACACGCTGGATGCAAAATTACACCGAGGCGCCTGCCGGCAGCTGCCCAGGTAGAAGGAACAAATTTTCCTACAGGCATATGCCAGTGGGTTTTTATGCACCATTTCCAGGGGCTGGAGGAGTCCCAAATATTGTTTGCAGCTCCTAATCAGTGCCTGGGGCTTGTCAGCTCAGCCTGCCCACAAACGCCTGGATCAGAGAGAGCTTGGCTCCACCCTTTCTCTTCTGTGCAGAGCTGCTCCGTGCTGTTCCCTCCGACATGCAGTGAAGAGGAAGTCAAGAACACCTTTTAGGCAGGGCAGACATAGCCTAAAAGCTGCTCGGAAACTGTTTTGATGCTCTTCTTTTTCCACCTAGTGAAGAGCATTTTCCTAAGACTCTGGAGAGTCACCTCCTCTGCCACCGATTTCCTGAATGACTTGGGTGAGTCACTTACCCTGCGTTTCTGTGTAGCTCTGGGTTTATTCTTGTAATTCAGATTTATCCTGCAGTCTGGTACAGGAATAAGCCCCCATCAGTGGTTTAACAAGTCACAGATTACACGGAATCAGAGAATAATTCAGGTTGGAATGGACCTCTGGACTTCTCTAGTTCAACCACCCACTCAAAGAGCGGTCACCTTCAAAGTTAAATCAGGTTGCTCACAGCCTTGTCCAGGTGAGTTTTGGATATCTTTAAGGATGGAGACTCCACAGCCCATCTAGATACCTGTTCAAGAGCTTAGATGTTCTTAGTGAAGAATTTGTTCATTGTGACCAGCATAAATTTCCTTTGCTGAAACTCATGACCATTGCCTGTTGTCCCGGCAATGGCTGGGACTAAAATCCATCTCTTCCCTGGCCATGACCCCTTCTGCAGTGAAATACAGCAGCTATACTTATTAAGCTGTTCCATCCTAGGTGAGTTACAGACCTTGTTACAGACTTTTTTTTTTTTTTTTTTTGTCTTTGCCTTTGCTAGCTGCTGCCCTGCCAGGCAAGCCACAGCTGAAGATACTGCAGGGAGATTGAGTCAAGCTGGGGTGAATGCCCCTTACTGCAGAACCAGCATATGCCCGAGAAACTTGACAGCGAACCACATGTCACTGTTTCTGCTGGAGACCTAATCGAAGGCTCTCCATCACCAGCTGCCCATCATATTCAACACAGGTTTTATAAACATATTCTCTGTTTCTGGTGTCTGGCGATCCAGCCATCTTCCCCTTCTTTCTCCGCATTTTGAAGGAAGCCCTACCAACACTCACAGATAAGCACAGAGAACTTGGGTTTTGACCAGCACGAGGACAGGATCAGAGTCATTATTTGCTGCCATATGCCGCATGTAAGAAACTCTCTGGGGACAAGGCAGAGCCATTGCATGGTCTTGAACAGCAGTACAACTAATAACACCTTATTTACACCTCACAACTACAAATCACAGACAGTGATGGAGAATAAAGGCATTTTATGGATGGGATATTGCTCAACATGTTAGGCAGGCAGTCAGTAGGTGTTTGAGGAAACACCTCCAGCCTTTTCTGAGCCCCCTGCACTTACAGGGGCTGGATGTCAGAGCCGTCATCTCTGTAGCACTCCCCTGGGAGCTGGGGGCTTTGCTTTTGCCCTGGCTAGGAGGTGGGCACCATGATGTAATGGCTAGATGATATTTATTAGCTAGCAGTCTCTGAGCACTTCCCATATTTCACATTGTACTGGAGAGGACTGATCTAATTAAGGGAGTGGGGAAGAGAGTGGTCTCGTGTACTTGCCTTAGCAAAACGTTTTGTTTCTGTGCACTGGCTCTCCTGCACAGCAGCAGCCAGAGTCCCATAGGGATCGATTTGGGAGCACACAGAGCCCCTCTGCTTTGTTTTCTCATTAATTCCTAGTAAGTAGTGCCAGTGACAGCACTGCTCGGAGCTTTCCAGGCCCTCAGAGAACATTTTACTGTACTTATCCCTGAAGTTTGCACACACACAAAGCACAGGATCAGCATCAGCAATGTGTGAGTTTTGCTGTTGTGAGGGCTTCAGAGATGGAAGGCAGTTAAAATCAGTTTGTTTTTAAAATGAAGATGAGATCATCAGGCCAGAAATGTCCTGCTTTGGGAAACAACAGATCTGGAGGTATTGTGGTCTTGAGGTCATTTAAAGACAATGTCACGTCTCATAGATGAAGCCTGACGGATAAGCGTGACACTGCAGGTTACACGGTATTCCTTATTGATGTTACATGATGCTGCGTCACGCTCCAGCACTGGAGGAAGTGATTCCTGCAAATGGTTTAGAGGCAAATTCTCCAACCCTTATTCACCGCAGGTAACACCTGACTGGGTCTGAAGCCTGCGAACACTCAAGCATGCAATTTTACCCATATGACCAATCCCACTGAAATAAATGGCACTAGTCACATGAGTGAAGTTATTCATGTCCCCGTGCCCAGGACTGGGGCTGTGCTAATCAACCTATCGATTCCAGCTGGATTACTCACGGAGCAAATGGAAATCAATGTGAATGAGGACGTCAGGACATGGTCCCAAAGTTAACGAAGTGCGTTAATATCCAGGAAACAGGCACTTGAGGTAGAAAGGCTGTAGAGTCTGGTAGGAAATGGACTATGTGAGAAAACTATTAATGCACAGGCTGCTCTTCAGACAATTTTCCAAAATTAATTAATCTCCATGACATCCTTACACAAAGGATGTGGAGTCAGGAATTGGACTTGATGATCCTTGTGGGTCTCTTCCAACTCAGGAGATTCTATGATTCTACGAAAGGACCTAAGGAAGCGCTATTACCACTTCACAGCAGACGAAGCAGGTTGGTTTTGAGCTCTTTGGGCCTGGTCCTGGTCTCCCACCACCACCACGTTTGGGCAACACCAGAAGCGGTGCAGCCCTAATACTGATCATAGTCTCTTTACACCACACTGACACAAACGATGTGACAGAAGTCAGCTGCTGATTTGCCCAGACTTGTGATAATTTAGGACTGGAATGAAAATACCTGTGCTGGGGATGACCTCACCACTTCCCCATTGCATCATGCACATGATGTAAATTACTCTATTATGACTAGAAATGCCTATGGCAGTTACATAACACATAACACATGTCATTTTAAGAGGAGATTTTCCCACTAACAAGGCCACAGGTTGTGTCTTGCTCTGCATTTGTTACCAAGAAAGAAAAATTAGGTCTATTTTACATGATGCCATTCTTTGAAGAAACACTGTAATTTCACCTTCCCTCCCAGGCTCCCTCATGGTCAAATTCAATAGAATCATTTTAATAAAAGTAATAGCACAATCAAAGTATCACTGCTCATTAATGAACTGCAGTGTCTGTCCCTACATGTTGCTAGTCCTCAGCAAGCATGAGACCGTTCCATCCAGGTGAATGCAGAATCAACGAGAGTTTGGAAAAGCTGTAGTTCAGCTGGTCTGTAGTAATGCGACAACCTTCCATCACTTGTTAGGGTGATGGAGCACTCAGAAACTGAAGTTCCTGATGGTAAATAAAGTTTGAGGATTACTTTTGCACACCTAGTATGAGGAGTATTGTCAGTGCAGTGGCTGCTTGGAAATGAGCACAACCAGCTGCAGCACTGGGCAGTGGCTGCTATTTGGAAAAGCAGAAAACCTGTTAAGTGATGAGGATTTAGTTGGTTTCTCCAGTGCTTTTGCAGATCCCTGATGTTACCTGTGAAGTGCCTCTGCAGAGGCCTCTTTTGTCATCTGCCATCACCCCACGGTCATATCCAACCTGGCTTTCACATCAGCTCTTTAGCAGCCTTGTGCCTAGGATCAGTGTGGTCCCAGCAACGGCAAGTTGTCTTCCAGCTGAGACCCTGCTGGGAGGACAGGACAGTAAGGCTCCTTCCACATCTACAGGGCCCCACCTGGCCTGCCTTTCCCTCTGGAGTCCATCCTTCACCTCATTCTTGCCCTCTCACATCCTGCCCATAGAAACCTCACTCTTTCCTCCTTCCTTGCTACCCCCAGGACACCACTTGCTGCTCTCAGCTTTGTTCTTCCTAGTCACACCCCACATCCTCCCAAGGACCAGGCCTTGCTGTTGGCACAGCGGAGCTTGAAAACAGCCAGGTTCTCACCACCAACAAAAAATGACAATGGCTCCTCTACACCAGCGCTCTCCTTCTTGCTCCCTCTGTGGGAGTGGGGACCATGGAGTGGGTGCTGAGACCACAAGCATCCGTGCATCTCTGGCCAAAGATGCTGCTGCTTGTTGATAGCGAGTGCGTCTCCGGTGCATGTGGTATGTACCAAGTTCCACCTTGTGGTGACACTGAGAATGGGCTTCTTCACAAAGCCTGTGGCAGCATCAGCAAACCTTCTCTTCCTTACCTTGGTGTTTCTTGCCTACTCTACTTCCCTTCCAGAGCGCTTGAGAGGTCCTGCTGAGCTGGGGCAGGGTGACCTTAAAGATCCGTATAGGAGGAATTCTCCCCAAGCATCATGTTGTGGCTGTCCTTCAAATCACTGCCTAAAACCTTCCTCTGCTGGCATGCTGGCAAGAAGGCGTATGATGGGCAGGTTTCTGGTGCACTGAGATCAGCGCTGTCACCCTGCCCAATATTTCCCAGCCCCACTTTCTCTCTGTATCCTTTGGCTGTCTCACCTTGTCTGCAAGGTCTCTGGGAGGAGAATGGTCCCTTCTCCATCTCTGCTCTGATCAGTCCATGCAGCCCAGCCATCTTTCCCCAAAACAGGCTGGCTATATCCAGACTGCTTACTGGGAAGGGTTTCAGGCCCATGCCATCACCCAGATCATGCTATGTGCTAAATTGCTACGGATCAAAACCATGCTGGGGAATGTGCTGGCAGTGAAACGGTGCAGAGCCCTGGCCCTGGTTTGTATAGACAAAGCCAGGCTGCCTGCTCAGACATTTCACAGACAGTTCAAAATGTGACCTTTATTTATTAAAATCTTCATATATCTTTCTGCCAGTCTCGGTCGCTTGAAGGGAACTTGGATTCGCATACGGCACTGGCTGTGAGCCATCAAAAGCTACTGCCCTGCGCTCTTGATGAAATCCAGGTAAAACACCTTACTAAAGTTCATTGCACTTGGGACTTCAAAACCAGACTGAAGGTTTGGTTCAGTCCTTCCACTGGTCCCTCCATCACGGTGCACATAAAGATTTGGCTGCAGAGTGAGAGGCACTAAAACAAACACTGGCTTGCAGTAAATTACAGCTTTTCCAGTAATTGGTGTGAAAAGAGTGGGAAGAAAGTAATTGAAAAGGATATCAACTTGATGGATAGGACTAGCACCAACAGCCAGGAGCACTCATGCAGCTTAGTTACCTAACTCCTAAGTCACGTTTCTGGGCACAAGCTGATGAAGATGTTCTCTTCATAAAACTAAAGTCAATTGTAGGTGGGTTCAGCTTCATTTTTTAAGGCCACTTAACAGCTTTTCTTGACATTTTCTTCAGGAGGTGAAATTTCTTCCACAGATGAAACTCAGGTCACTCTCACCATTCTGTAGCATGGCAAAATTTGTGCAATAATTAAATTGCACAATTGAATTATGCAAAACTAGGGAAAAAATCCTTTTTTTTTTTCCTTTAATTGATTATCTGGAATGTCAGCACTCTGTAACTTTAGCCAAAAACAGCCAATGAGACTTGTTGTGTGGTATCTCAATACAGGGCTTTAAAAGGTACCCACATAAGGGGCAGCCCAAGGTGTGAGACTTTCCCCACACACATTGCTTAAACTGGCTCATTTAAGGTGTGGAAGTACCTCAGTTTAGAAGAAACTGTGGCAAAATCTTCTCTACCTGCATAAAGAAAAAGAGAAACCTCCGTGTCTGACCAAGGTCTGCAGCCTTCATTCTGGTGGGCTTGACTGAGTAAGGACTGAGACCCTCCACCCATGGAGGAGACGCATGGGCCGGGGGTTAGTCTCGCAGTATTTAGATATCTACACTGCACTGAACAAGGGGCCAGGAGAAGACAGGGTACAATTCACCTGTCTAGATCCCTATAAGCCTAAAATTTCTTGCAGATACCTACATTTAGCCAGCTGAATCCCACCCTGGATGATCAAATCACCAAGTATTTGTCTGCAGCTTTCCTTCATAAATACCTGTTTATATATTCTGATCTCCCTATAAAGGAGACTATACTTTGCTCCCAAATCATCAACACCTTAGGCTCCCAGAGCTGCCTATCCAGTCAGCTGAGTTTCCGGATCTTGCACAAACCATCTCTTCCCCACACACCTCTCCCTCTTGCTTTTCCCTGTAGTTGGCTGTATCCTTTCATCTCTGCTACCTGCAGCAGTTTTCCAAGCGACTGCATTTCCTTCTTCCTCCTCTTTCATTTCCTCATTAAAATCTGTTTTTCCCCAAGCATCTTCTTGCCCCAACTCATTGGCTTTCAGGCCTGATATTGGGGCTTTGCACACCAGCAACAATCTCAAAACCAACGGTGAGCTTTAGTTTTACTCAAAGACATTGCTCAGACTGGAAATCTAGCATCTTTCATGTCAAAATAAAAAAAGACCCAAAATGAATTTTACTTGTCCTGTCTGAAAAAGGGACAAGTTGCATGTTTAATGTACTGAGAAGTAGCAGTATTGCAAATTCTCCTGCACTACTAGAAACACTGTGGCTCAGAAAATTCCCACATAACGTGTCAGGCACAACCTGCATCAAATGGGGTGTGCTAGGAGCATTTTGTTTGTAGGAAAGGAGATCAAAGTCACCGGCTGCTTCAGAGCAGATCCCAGCTGATCCCAAGTAGCATTATCTCCACCCATGGAGGGTAAAGCTCAGAAGGAGCCTCCTCAGTGTTCCCAGCTAAGAAGTGCAGGTGGAGATGATTCATTTAGAAATTTAAATCCAGAAGTTAATCCTCTAAAAAAGAAACAAGGAAATGGCCTGTTTTGTAGGATTTTACTAACCCTTCCCTGCTGATTCTCACCCTGGGCTGCGGCAGAGGGCATTCCAATAACGGGGCTGTGGCATTCCCTGCACAATGTACACAGTGTCTTGGATGAAAAAGTCAGTGTATAAGAATAAGGCATAGTAGAAATTAGCTATTCTATAATCTGTGCTAGCACAAGGGCTCCCAGTTCAGAAACAAACCAACTTCATGAGGCAAGAGAAAGATTATTAATAGCCCACAGAGTCTAGCAGATTCACTGCATACTAAGTGTAGATGACCTTTTATAAAATAAGCAACAAGAAGCTCATCCAGCTGAATTAAAGGCATTCAAAATAAAAGGCACAGACCACTACATCACAGCAGCTACTCTGGCTCTGTGGACAAGGGAGCACGCTCAGTTTTCTTCCCAGGACTCAGATCTCCATCCAAATGCAGAGTAAACAAAACTATACAAACTTTTCAGAAACTCTTATCTACAGTAATACCCACTTCTGCTACTGGAAGATGCCTCAGGTGTCTCCTACTGACTGTCAGATATTTTACTCAGACTGAACCATGTGCCTGTGGCTAATTCGGACATGGTAAATACAGCTGTTGTTGTATCTATGTTGGGAAAAAAAAAAAAGAGAGAAACTGAAAGAAATAAACTGAGTTTCAACATACAGCCATAGACAAAATGTATCTATAAACCACAGTATCTGAGAAATTTCTGACAAACTACATAGCACAAGTCTGATCCTGCTAACAAACCAACACGTGAGCAACTTTTCTTGTCTAAGTAGTCTGGCATTCAGAGTGACTTTGGCACTTGTGTGTGTTATGTGTCAAGGAATTTCAGTAAATACTTTTTTAAAAGCTTGGCTCATTCAACACTTGTGTATTTTTCCACTTGAGAAAAGAAAATAGATTAACAAACAGCCACTGAATTTTTCTTGGTTCCTAACCCCAGAAGACTAAATAATATTCACTGAAAAATGACCCACAGGCCAGAATAGGAAATATTTTAATAGTTCCAGATGTATTTCTTAGCTTTCTTTCCCCAGTGGTGGTATAATGAATGAGATACCTACAAAAAGTATAACATTAACCTCTGTTTCACCTTCCTGTCTGATTTCCAGCATCTGGGAAAATCAGAGGGAAGATTTCTTGAGCCTGGGGGAATCTTTTCACATTTCTCCTGGTAATGTTAAAATGATTGGGCTTATGGTCAATCACTTCTTGCTCTATTAGTTTATTTTTGTTTATAGCTCACCTATAGTAAGAAAGCACCTATCTCATGAAGTAAAAATAAGCACTGTAGACTTGTCCCATTTCTGTGGGATTACAGTATCCCATTTCAATCTGTAGCTATCACAGCCCCAATCTGTTTCTGCTCATCAGAGTAAGTAAAATACAATGAAGAGGTAACAAAGCAATATATTAAAATCAGACGAGGGAATAAGGGATATTTCATTACCCTGTCTATCAGACAAGCCTCCCAGTTTTGGTACCAACTGAATCTTCTTAAAACTCACTTGCTGGAAGGGCAGAGAGGATTTCTTCTTTTTTAGAAACATTACCTATTTTGTACTTAACATTTATAGAATCTTGGGGGCAGACCCGGAGCTGAGGTGATTTATCCTGGCTCTGCTGTCTTCACCAGAACCCAGAGAGTTTACTCAGTTGAGCATCTGTCCCGCTCTCAGTTTCACCATAAAGGGGAGGAGATTTGGATCAACTTTCCTGGACTTGCAGGCACTTAACCTTTCTACCAGCACAGCTCACCCTAGTAACAGAGAAAAATCTGTCATCTCTCTCTGTAACACTGATTAAACGCTGCGTTACTTCCAAACGAGAGAGTGGGGAGGCGAAGGAGGGGGGAGAAGAGAGGAGGAAAAATAAAGCTCTTGGACAAGATAAGAGAGCTGAAATGCAAGGACATTTCTGCAGACTTACTGTTGCAAGCGAGGAAAGTGCCATTCGATTCCATTGCTGCAAAACAAGCCGATGTGCAGCAGCTCCGGGAAACAGCTGTGCCCAGATGTTAGCGCTGGCCCAGGGTGGAAGCCAGACCCGCGAGGCTCCCCCTGCTCTCTGCTCCAGTAATCCCCAACGTCAGCTCCCTTCGGAGAGGCCTGCTCCTTCCCCTTGGCTGCAAATGCGTCTTCACTGTGACTCCTCATTTATTTCTCTCCCGCATCCGCACGCCGCTGCCTGCCCAGCGCATCGACTGAGGCCAAGCGCCCAAGCCCCAGCGCCGCGCTGGCCCTGGCTCCTCCCCGCTGAAATCTGGCGTCTTCACCGCTGGCCCAGCCTCCTGGTTTTGCTACCGCTGCAGCTTGACAACGATGCCTCTTTTCCTGTTGCTGGCACTTTTTCACGCTCTGCTCCTTTCCGGCGGGGCTTCCAGAAGACACCGAGTGTTGCAAATCTGTCCTCCGTGGTCCCCAAATCAAGCAAAGGGCCTTAAACAGATGCCAGTGATCTGAGTCTAGGTCTAAAGGGCTTTTAGACACTGGTAGGGGCATATTTCTTTTCACCGGGGAAAAGAAATAAAAACAGGTCAGAAAATGCCAATGTAGAAATAGAAGCTGTAACCACAAATGGTAGCAAAAACATGAGCTTAAAGCAGAAGAAAAGTTACAAGCTTTGCATTTGAGACAGTGAGACAGAAAGCAGAAAAAAATGAACTGTCCTGAGGCTTTTACTGAGTGGAACTGATTTCTAACCACTCTGTCCCCTACTCTGGAATTAGGTATTTTTTAAGGGTAAAAAGACAATGCTGGCAAACAGAGAGGGGGACAGAAAGGCAATCCAGTGTGGGAAAATAAAGTTTCCCTCTACTTGAATATTTGAGGGAGGTTTTTGGTTATTGTTTTGCTGTTGTTTGTTTCCATTTATGATTATTTAGGTTATCCTGATGCAAACAGTTGATGGAGTTGTTGGCAGATTCAAAGCCCTCGCTCCTCAGCAGCTGTAAACCCGGCAGCTCCACCAGCAGAAGGGATAAGTCCCTCTCTGATGGTGACAGATCTGGGAGGCACATGGTGAAAAATACTTTGGGAGTAGGACTGTTTGTCCCTCCCTGCCAGGAACTAGGCTGCTCCTTTGAAAGCACAGGCGTTGCTCTCAGATACTTTTACAGTCAACAAATATATAGCTGCTGCCACCACCCAAGGAAAATTGCTCTAATATAGCAAAACTCCTCTGTGCTAGTACAAAACTAACAAAACCAAACAAGTGGAGGAAAAAAAGAGCAGAGATTTCACCCCATGACTCCTCAAAAGCCCACTCTTCTACCTCACAGCCACCAGCATGGTGGGGGGGGGTGTCATCTCCTGCTAGACACTTTCCAAAGGACCCAGGGAGGAGCGTCCCTTTTGCAAACCCACAGACAAGGAGACATTGACTTGGACGGGGGCAAAATGTTTGGCAGCAAGGTCAGTTGCTGGCAGGCAGGCCAGCAGCTGGAGGCACCCAAGAGATTCCTCGTACAGCCTTAAAAGCCTCAAGGCAGGGAGATTTCTGGGGGACACCACCAAAACCCATCGCCCTTTCTGCTGATGGGGAAGACTGGAGGGAGTGTACGAGAGGCTGGTGGATGAGTCAGCCAGACTGGAAACTCCGGTAAAGCTGAGGTGATGAGGGCATTATGGTTTTCACAAGGGGGGAAAAGTAGAGAAGGGCAGTTTGAAAGTGGTGACAGGAAGTGGCATTATAGTAACTCCTTCACTCTTCTCTATATCGTGCTCCATTGCGTCCTCACGCCGCCTAACACAAGCCCCTCGCTCAGAGACGTACCGGCCACTATCCCCATGCACTCTGTGGCAAAGAGGGGAGATGTAAGAGAGCTACGTTAGTCCCAGAAATGATGAAGACCATATCCTGGATAGAACCCCTTCACAGTAGCGCAGGGCACGACGGCACCCAGATCGTGACCATCGCTCCCCTGCGCCGCTGTGAACACCATGTGATTGCACTCACTGCCTCAGGCTGGACACAGCATCGCCGAGCGAGCGAGGCTGAGTTACTCTGCCATCATCCCCTGGGATTTGAAGATGATCCCCTGCATTTACCCTTTCATGACAGCCCAGAGTATCTTCTGGTGCTTCCTTCTTGCCGTGCTGCATTCTCCATGATAACAGCAAGTGGTAGCAGAAATGGTGCCTGTCAGGAGGATTCACAAAACCTTGCCCAACTTTTCACTTTTCCCCATTACACTTATTTCCCCTGCTTCTGTACACGTCCAGAAGCATCACCATTTGGCTCCTTTGAGCGCTTTGGCACCTTTCTGCCACCCTAACCTAAGTCATAACTATTCCTAAATCCTTGATGGCCTTGACGTTGTATGTGTGCTCAGAGCAAGCCTGGCACTCGCAGACAGCCTTGCATTCCTTGCATTCATCAGAAAGTACAGCAGTCACCATCAGAGCCGGTGATATCCTGAAGCAAACACCCAGAAGCCAAGATTGCACAGCGCAGGTCTCAACAGCGCCTTGTTTCAGAAGGCAACAGTCCTTTTAGCTATATTTGTGCATGCGCACCATATGCGCTTGAATTCCCTTTCCTTTTCATTGCTGAAACCAATATATGTCCAGAATAACAATGAAACCAAAGTGACATGAGGAGCTAAGGGGCTCCTGTGAGCTGCAGAAATCCTGCTAACAAACAATATTCTAAGAATAACATAGCAGTTTAAGAATGTCATATGAATCAAGTCTCTGATCCCCATTTTGGATCACTGCACTTAACTGTATTCCTTCCTGGTTTGGATTTTGGCAGATCCAGAAGGTGCAAGCTGTGAAGGGAGATTGCCTTCTGCCTAGTTAAACCAGCATCACAGCTGAGTGGCAAGTTTAAAACTGGTGACAGAACTGCAAAAAGTCAATGTTCATCTGGAAGCCCTAAGAGGGCAATTCATTTTATAACAAAATGTGTAGTTAAGATACACTGCAGCCAACTATTGCTGTATCTTTATTTTTTAAAAGTTGTCTGATTTTCTGACTGCTTCTTTCCTCTTCTGAATACAGCTCTGAAGCTCTACCCACCAACTTGCTCACAACCAGTTTTGTGGCTGTTGATCTTCGAGATCAAACCAGGATTTGAAGGGGAGAGTTCAGTATGACTAAAATTAAACAGCAGGCCTTTGTCCATGTTGTCTCTACTCACAGCAGCAATACTGTTGCTAAGGGTCAAAGTTAAATACATACAATTTATTCTCAGCAGATTGGTCCTGGCATCCATGAGGTGGCATTTCGATACCTTTTTTAGGCACTGCAGGTTTGTCTTCTCTGCTTTAAAAATTAACTTTTGCACTGAGATAACAACAGGACTGTAAAATCTTTTCTTTTCTTGCAAGGTAACTGAGCGAGGTGATTGCATACTCTCTGCCCATGCTGATTTCGCTCTATCTATTCCTTGAAAAAATTGCCTCCTCCAGGATTGTACAGCAGGGGAGTTAACATGTTCTGATTGTTTCACAGGAGGAACACACCTTTTGTAGCAATGAAGACAAAACCTAACAGAAAAACCTGCTTTCCTGAATTCCACAAATTAGAGATTACAAGGAGGGCGGGATTTATTCCCTCTGAACCCCTGTGTGCACCACCCACAAGCAGTGACTTCACTGCTGAGTCCAGCTTGGTGTCTCCCAGCTTTCCACATGCTGCAGGTTATTACATTTTATGGCTCCCCGAGACTGAGGAAGCCGCTTTATTTTCCTGCCTTTGTTGTCGTGGATTTCAATCCCCAAATCATCCTGCCATGCTGAAGAGGAATGTGAAGAATCCCCTGTGGCATCTCAGCCACGTGTCTCTCCACCTTTCCGGTGTTCCTTGGAGTCAGGATCCCGGCTGCCCACGGCTGTACCTGGACCTAAGCTCCTCCTCACTACCTTCCTAAAAGGAAGGCAAGGTTGGGGCGAAAAAGTAGAATACCAATAAAAATTAAAATGTTAGGATAAGGGTGTGTAAATCAAGGAGAGGAGCAGGCAGTTGTTGTAGGGATTCTTGCCCTCAATGCACAGGGTTTGTTCTCGTTTGCATGGGTAGGAGCTATAGGATGGGACCCATATGCAGAATAATGCATTAAAGGGAATATTTAGAAATGCTAGTGCAGGAAGGAGAGGATAGGAAAGGACCCAAAGTCTACATCGCAGAATTTTCTCAGGTGTGGAAAGAAACCTAGACATGGCAGTGACTCAAGAAATAAGCAACCTGTTATTTTTTGTTCCTTTCTCCTCACTCTTTCCCCTCCAAGGGAAATTCTCCCTTGAGGCTCTGGCACGCAGGAGGGAGGGAAGGCACAGCTCCTCCATCCTGCTCCCAGCCCTCCCCTCGGCCGCAGGAGAGGGCTCTCAGGGCTGGAGAAGGGACCAGGGAATCAAGGGGTGCAGGGAGGATGCATCTCTTGAGCAGGAATCTCTGCCCAGGAAGAGGCCAGAGGTGCTGTGAGGACCTCCTTGGGGCTTCTCTCTGCACTATGTGCATATGGATTTGCTGCACAAACATGCCTGTGGCAGCGGGAGCTAAGGAGCTGCTGCTCCCAAGTTGCTCTCAGGGTGGGGAGATGAGGTTCCTGGGACACGGAGAGGGGAAGAGAGGACATATCGCAATACACGCATCGTCCTCCCGGACTATCACAAAAGGCCTTTTCTCAGTCCTGAGCTTCAGGCTTATGCCAGTGACAACTCTGGTATCCCCAGATCCTGATTAAAGGAGGCACAAAGGCCTCACAAAGCCCATTTTGCTCCACAGACCCTGTAATTTGGCTCAGCCACAGCCCAGACTCAGGCTCAAAGACGTGCCAGCAAAGGCAGCAAGAACTGAGCCACACTCAGCTCTGCTGCGGCTGTTTAAGACAGGCCTTGTCATTGCACCAATTCACCTCCCAGCCAAAGAGACTCAATCACCAAAGCACACACCATCAGACAAAGGCAATTACATTTCAAATTAATAGAAAACCCCAAAACCTGATTTGGGTACCCTGCTTTTTTCTTGTCCCTAACATCACTTTCTGAACTCATCAAGAAGCAGAGTCAGGGCATGGCCTTCACAAAGCAAAGCTGCCACTTTTCTAAAGAGTGCAAGGTCAGCGCCATGATATTTTATCAAGGGACAAGTCCTAAAGCCAGGACCATCTTGACTAACTCGCTTGCTCTCTAGCCATATAAATGAGCTTGAAAGGAATTAAAGGTCAGCCAGGCTGGGTGAGGGGCCTGCCTCCCTCTGTAACCCACCCTCCAACACATGTTTACACAGCTTGCCAAAATAATCTGCTGAACCGGAGTTGTGAAAGTCAAGGAGAGCTCCCCTTTCTCACACACCTACACCCCTTTGCAAGCTCCTCCTTTCTTTGTGCACGCACAGCCCAGCTCAGGCAGCAAAGAGCATTTGCAGTGTTTAAAGCCAAAAGTGTTTGCAGGGTTCAATTCAACGGCGAACCGTAAATCACAGCAAACCCAAAGCAAAGCAGTTTACCTGTCTCCACTATGAAAGCATGACTCAAGTGTTGGTTTAATTGTACACGGTGGAAGGAGTAGCTTTTCATCTCAGAGGAATGCTACCCCACCCGATCACCAAGTATTTCCTATGGAGAAGATGCCTCCTGGCTCCCTCTGCCTTTCAGACTCTCATACACACCCTCCTCATCACACAGAAATGTTCCCAACCGCCTCTCCCAAAGATAACAGCGAGATGCGTTTTGCTTTGCAAAAACGACTCAGGGTTTCTGCCGCTGTGACACAGCAGGAGCGTGAGAAGCATTTGAGGGTAATATGGCCCGCAGGGAGCTTTGGTAGCCACGTGTTATTTTTTTTGTCAGCAGGAGAATTACTGAAACCAGCACAAAAGAAAATGTCATATTAAATACAGTTCATGTCAATGCAGAAGCAGGACTGGAATTAAATAGAGTTCATGTCAATGCAGAAGCGGGACTGGAATTTTTCAGATACTTCTGTTATGGTCTGGCTGTTCACTGAACTGTTTTTTCCTGTCTTTTCCCAGTCTGTTTACTGTTTTAGATGGGGTGTCTTGCCATCCTCAGATCCTGTGGTCTCCCTACATGGAACTGTGATGTAAATAAGTCAATAATAGATGGACAGCAAAATGTAAATGCCTTTTACATTTTGGGAACTGCTCAGGGCTCTTATTAAGTAGTCTATATATCAATTTGGAAGGCCAGCTCCAGTGACCCTGCTGACTCAACTTTTGTAATGGTGTCATTACTATTTTGTTATCAGTGCTGTCTTTCATTAGGTGGACATAGTTCTTGATAACAGGTTGCACTCCCTGCCTATGCAAGATCTGGGATTCAAAGGACTGATCCTGCCACTGAGTCTGCTCCACCCAACATTTACTTATCAGCGAATTTTCCCAACACTGCCAGGTTTTTGGCAGCTGCTGGTCCTTCACCTGCAAGAAGCACGTTGCAGTGTGGGGCAGAGCAGCCTCATGGCTCGGCAGGAGCTGACAGAGCTCAGCACCTTTGGAAATCAGCTTCCCTTAGGAGATAAATTGGAAAAAGCTGAGGAGTGGGATTTACGACTCTGCAAGAACAGTGAGATTATTGGGTTTGTGGATATCTCACTGGACAAAGTAATTCACTGTAGTTTATAAGCCCTAGCTTATAAATGGAATGAAATTAACACAACACAGTCTCATAAAGTTCAGAGAATGCGTAGGGCAGACAGATGCCCTGTTTATCACTATGGACAGCTGTGCCAGAATATCTTCAGACTGAATGATTTTGATGTATACATCTGCATTTAAACCATTGATTGCAACAGTTACTCCCATTCAGAAGTAGTACATGGCCACAGGAAAAAGAAGCGACAGATGCTGGGCTGTGTAAAGCTAAACCTGCTGCTGGCATAATCCCATACAAGTCCCATTAAAATTAATGAGGTATTTCTGCTTGAGCAGAAGATAAATTTGATTTACTAAGCCAGAAATACGCCTACCTGACTCTGTATATCTTAAGCATTTGGAGGGGTTTTCCCTCCACTTAGTATAAGTAATCAAGAGCCGCTCTAACCACCAACTAGAGCAATAAAACAATCAAAAGAGTCATCTATTACTGTATTGGTCACAATTAAAGACTTAAAGAGTTATCAGCTCAACAAGTCTTACACTGATTTCAGACTGAAATATTATATGAAGACAGAAGAAAAAGGAAGATTATGCGTAAGATTTGGGAATAAAAGACCTAGGTTTCTCTAGTTATTCTAAAAAGCTCATTATAACTCTAGGAATTTCAGTATAAAGGAGACACTTAAATAATTTGACTTCTGTCCAATACTACTAAGTATGATTTAGACATCTCACTAATTTTACCTTCAGACTAATTTTAATTTGTGTTGAAAGATTTAGTTCATATTTGTTTACCTAATTTCTGTCACTACAGGATAGATCTATGAGTGTCTGAGGGTCATTTTTGTGCATTTCTATGCTTTAACAAATTTAGGTTTAAGTGAGCCCTCTAATGTTGAATTCCCTGACTTTAAATATTTATTAATGTATTTCATTAATATAATGAAAATGTCTTTACCAGAGAGCTGTACAGAAAAGTACATTTAGCCTTAAACAGTTATTAGCAAGATTTTTGGAGGGAGGGGACCCCAGAGACTTCTCTTAAAGCTATGAAAAGCTCATCTATTAACAGTGAATGAGAAGCTCAAAGAAAATATCACACATACATTGCATCAACTTCCCAGTTCAGTGCATCGGTAAACAGCACAGATCTGCCACACAAAACTAGACAACTACATATGATTTATAACTGTGTGAATGATTTAGTAAATCTGACCATTAACATGAAGTTAACATTGCGTGAATGAGAAACAATAACCTAATCGGGGAACCTAGTCATGTACTAGACTTACTGGTATGAAAACATTACTTGGAGTGATTATCACTGTTAGGAAAGAAGAATAGTGGGGGACTCTCCCAGGGTCCTGCCACTTTCATCCATTCATGGCTCCTTCTGATATATTCCAGATTACAACGGAGATGAGACACCGTGCTTCACAACCACTACCATCCAGGAGAGCGAGCATGTTTCTAACCTTAAAAGACCACAGTCTTTAGGCCAAGTCATCTGCTGTCAGGAATGCTTGACACGCATCTCTTCTTTCTTGCACCGTTGCTTCTTTACAGCCAATAGCACTGGGGTGTGCAAGTTAAATATGGAGGAGGGTTGATGATTAATGTCATAATGGTTCCTTTTAATATACTTCATCTGTCAGTTTAATTCTCTGTAACTGGGATAATCACAATAATTAGAAGCAATTGTTCATATGATTACCTAATTGCAGCTTTTTTCAGTGTAGCCAATTCATATGAATTTTAAATGCACAGAAAATATGGAAAGTCTGAATTACACCTACATTTCAGAAAATCCTATTATGTATAAGATTGCCCCACAAATTTAAACCGCACATGAGGATCTTGTGATTCCAGAGTGTGCAACACAGGTAATCAGTGATGTTACAAGTAAGGCATTTCTAGTTCTGATCCTAAAGAGTTAAAACTACAATTCACACAAGCTCAGTGTCATCAGACTTCCCTCCGCCCCCATCTGAGCAATTCATGCAGAGTACGAAAATTCTCTTGAACTGCTAACATGTCCAGTGCAGATGTTTACGCAGAAAGTATGCAAGGGATTCCCATATCTCCCAGATTCCTAATGAATGGCCAGCATTTTTTGTGTTAATTTATAATCAGCCATGCTCTTTGAAAAGCCAGACATGAGATGAAGAGAAAAACACATACTGAAATCATTTAGGACCCACAAAAAAAGATCAGACAAGGTGACAGTTTATTACTAGATTAATTTTTAGATTAACATATTTCCTAAATGAATAAAAGGATGAACTTGTAAAATCTCATCAAATGTATTAAAAAAGAGTATTCATAACCTCATTAAGATGCTGAAGTATCTCAAAATAGACAGAGTAAATACCCTTTGGAGAGGTAGTGCTGTAACTCTGAGATCATATGCTATATCTTTATTACAAAGGGAATAATGAACCTTTGCTTTAAGTGCAAAGTAGAGCTCAAGTTTATACATAAAGGTGCAACTGCTACTTCCAAAATCATGCATTTATACTCATGATAGAATCAAATGCAGCCACATTCCTCTGGCTGGTGGTGTTATTCGGATTTTTAAAAAGAAAACACCAAGGGGGTATCAGGGTGCAGAAAGAACCATAAAAGTTGCCCATTGACAAAGTATATTATTTTTTGGTGCCTCCTCATCAGTTCTGCAAGCCCGGTACAGCCAAAGAAAAAAGGTTAAATGACTCATTTCCTTCCTGCCTCTGCTGCAGAGCACCTAAACCAGCAAAGCCTGTACACAGACGCACACCCCCTCTGATTGTAGGAGACCTGGTTTGTGCAACTGTGCGCAGATGTGCCTAGGGGAACAATACCCAGAAACTGAAATGCAGAGCTATCCGATTGCTATTAATATATACTAGTGGGATCCCAGCTGCAAGCTTGTGGACCGTACAAGAACCAGAGAAGAGAACCCTGAAGCTGTGGCCTGGGCCTTGCCTTGGAGTTTGTGGCACCTCAGGCACTTGCCTAAGCTCCCCAGGGCTTCCCTCATCCACCTAGTCCAAATTACGCCATCAGATACCCCTGTGCCCACCATGTGATCCTTGAATCCTGAAAATTTCACCCACCCTCTCTCTGGCCACTTGCTTGCTGGAGCAGAAGGTGAGAATCCCTTGTGAAGGTGAGAATTGTGCTCGTAGCTGACACTCTCCTGCTTGTATCGGCGGTGGATCTCCTTCAGATGAAAGGTAAAAAGGGCTGCTCTGCCAAAACAGAAGACAACCCAACAAACCAGCTTCGGCTGCTTATTGAACAGTTTCACTTAAAAGTGTTGTGGTGTCTCAGCACAAGAACATGCCAGTTGGACACGATGGGACATGTTCTCACTGTTTTGTGCCTTATGTTCTTCAACTCCAATGAGGATGCAGATGTGATGTTTTTAATTCCAAGGTGCCAGTTGCAGCCCAGGTTCAAATGAGCTTTTGAATGGTTTTGCTCACTTTCTAATGCATCAGGGATAATTCTGGACTGTGCTTTGGAGATGCAGGGGTGTATATTTTTCAGGTCAATTGCAATTTAAAAAAGAATTCACCCTTTCTGTTGAATATGAAAAATATGGTGAAGCCCTCAAAATGCAAGCATTTCTTCTTGCATTAGAAAACCAGCTACTTTCAGGTCAAAATTAACACTGTAATGGATTCCATGCTAAACTGTAGGACTGAGGGTCAGGCCATACTTTGATTGTTAATCTGTCGCTGATAGTCTCTGGGTGCTCCTGTGGGGGAAAAATGCTGCTCCTTGAACTTAAGAACTTTAAAAACAGTACTTGGCTGCCTAAACACAGAAGTCACCATCCCCGGAAGTGTTCAAAAAATGGGTAGATGTGGCACTTTGGGACATGGTTTAGTGGGCATGGTGGTGTTGGGTTGATGGTTGGACTGATGATCTTAGAGGTCCTTTCCAACCTTAGTAATTCCTAGTTTTTACTTTCAGTAAAAAAATAATCCAGCCACCAAGCCAGGAAACATGCAATTACTACTCTACCCTTAATTGGTTTAGTGGTGGACTTGGTAGTGTTAGGTTAACGTTTGGGCTGGATGATCTTAAAGGTCTTTTCCCACCTAAACGATTCGATGATTCTATGATTCTGTGATTTCAAGTGCTGTGGGATGTCCCAGCCGGCCTTCTGCTTTTGCTCCAGAAGGCTGTCAGTCGCCAATAGATCTTGCACATCAATGCCTGCCAGTCCCTGGTGAATGCATTATCTATCCTTGGGTATCTTATATGACAGGCACCTAAATGTAGGCAACTCTGTCCTAAGAGCAAAACCTTCCCTTGGGAGACCTTTCCTTGCTCGGAACCCTAAGGAAGTTCCTGTGTTAGAAATAAGCCCTGAAATGTTAAAATACCATGTGACTAGCCCCTACAATAGCCTGCCTAGAGATATGTTCTAATACAAACACAAGTAATAAGCTTAATAGAAGAGTTATTAGGTGCAGTTTACAGCAGGGCATAACAGGGAGAAAAACAGTGATTCTGGGACCTCCCCACTTGGGCATTTCCTTGCCCTTGTCTCAGTGCCTTAGGTGAAGGCCAGTTAGATGGCAATAACTGGAGGTAAACGGAAACAACATATCCCTTGCTTCATGATTTCCTGGGCACCGTAAAGGGTGCTACTGAACGTGTCCTGCTAGCCTGGGCAGAAAAGATGTTGATTTTGCAGGCAGGTACCAGTTCATCTGGCTGGTGAACCAAGTTGCCTCCTCACTTTCTTTGATCCACTGCAGGCTTCATACGGAAAAGCACATGCAAGCCTGCTGGTTTGGCTGAGCTGGCTTTATCTTTCCCTACCAGCAAAAATGAAATAATATGCTGGGAAAGTGAGGTGATAACACAGCTGTACATTTTTCTGATGACAGACTCTGCATGCCCTCAGGACACCACCACCTCTTGCACTCTCCCATCCCAATGGGACAAATTTTTTTCTTTCATATCAAGTTCCCCTGACCGTACTCCTACAGACACTACTTCCAGTGAGATTCCTCCCAGTCTGCAGGAGCTAGGGCACAGTTTGGAGATAACTTGGGCAAGAACAGAAAATTAGGCCAGGCTGTCCTTAGGAAATCCAAGCCACTTCCTTCGCATTTCTGCAAAGGGTCAAGGGCTGGCTTGCAGCAGCCGTGAGCCCTCAGGCTGTTTCTCTGGAAGACAGCGGTCACAGACCCCTCTCCAACAGCACAGCCTATGTCCTCTCCTTGCACTCCAGCTCTTTGCAACAGATGGCATTGTGTTGCCTGTGATCAGTTCATGTCCCATCCTACCCTTGCAAGGGCTTTGGAGGTAGCTCTAGCACTCCATGTTCATGTTGTCCCAAAGTGAACAGTCTCCTTGAGATGATCTTTTGGGACTAACTCAGCTGGCCTTCTGGGTCATTTGTTTGTGCCCAAGTTCCTGAGGATAAAGGGATAAAAATACATTTAAACCCACCCCGTTCACCAGCCTGAAACACCACAGCCAGGAATGATACTGTTTGGAGCTTGGACTAAATTAGCGGTTTTCAGGGAGGTGAAAATAACACAACGCTAAGGTAAAATTTAAAAAGCATTTCTGCTGAGGTTCAGCTTAGAAACTTCCTTCTCACCTGGCCTGACATTTCTGTAAGCTTCATCCCCAGTGCTCTCAAGTGGCTGCTCTAGCCCTTAGCGTGCTGGCCGAGAGGGAACACTGGATCCAACACTTTATGCTAAAGGTAAGCTGTCTGAATCTGGGCCTGTCAGGATCACCATCTGCTTCACACACTTTTTTGCTCATGCTCTTATTAAAGCAGAACCAAGATTTAGGGACAAATCCAGCTGAAAAACCCTATGTGTAGGTGTGTTTGGATTCTTTTTCCTTCTGAATTAGGTGGCAGTTCTTCATTGCACTGCACCATTGTGGTTTAGCCCCAGCCAGCAACTCAGCACCACGCAGCCGCTCACTCACTCCCCCTCCCCCAGTGGGATGGGGGAGAGAATCAGAGGAATAAGAGTGAGAAACACTCCTGGGTTGAGATAAGAACAGTTTAATAATTGAAATAAAGTAAAATAGTAATGATAATAATAACAATATAATAATGATAATAATAATAATATACAAAGCAAGTGATGCACAATGCCATTGCTCACCACCCACCGACCGATACCCAGCCAGTTCCCAAGCAGCGATTGCTGCTCCCTGGCCAACCCCCCCCAGTTTATATACTGAGCATGACGTCATATGGTATGGAATAGCCCTTTGGGCAGTTTGGATCAACTATTCTGGCTGTGCCCCCTCCCAGCTTCTTGTGCACCTGGTGGAGCATGGGAAGCTGAAAAGTCCTTGACGAGCATAAGCAGTACTGAGCAACAACTAAAAACATCAGTGTGTTATCAGCATTATTCTCATCCTAAATCCAAACCACAGCACTATGCCAGCTACTAGGAAAAGAATTAACTCTATCCCAGCCAAAACCAGGACAGCCATACAGGAGGCGTATGGTGGGTCTTTTCCATCTTCTACTCCAAAGATTCAGACCTCTACCAGGTGAGGGCCTTGCTCAGCACATCTTCACATTACAGACATCCAGAGCACAGACAGGCATGGAAGAACAATTTGCATTTTTCCCTTTAACTAATTCACCCAGTGCACAAACCAGGAGAGCTGGGGAATATCTGCAAACACATTGGGTCTGAAAGTTTGCTGACAGGAGGCTGAGAAAAAACTTACCAGATAAAAGTGAGAAAAAAGGTGTTTAATTTCTTGTGCAGAAGATTTCAAGACAAGGACGGAAAGCCTGGTAAAGTATTGAGGTACTGGGACAGCACAAGACACACCCAAGCCTTGGTTTTCTGACAGCCATGGCTCGGCTGAACGAGCCCAGCAAGAGAAGTCACAAGGGGGTAAGAAGAAAGTAGTAGAGTGATCTCAGACAGGAGCTCCCAAGGGTAGGGAGAAAAACAGAACAGACCCAAAGTTCCTCCTCTTCCAAGGTTTGCTTGCATCTATAGAAATCCTGGCTGCTGTGTAAGAAGGAGGACTTCCAAAAGAAACTGAAACCCAGAAGGGAATCGAGGGAAGAGAGAACCATATTTCGTCCTGAAAAGAGTCAATCAGTAGGTTATTCTCATCAGTGAAAATTACCTCTTGTGGTGTTACGCCATGCCATGCCACGCTAGATTGCTTCCAGGACACAAGAGGCTCACACAAAGCTAGTCCACGTATACCTATGCAAGCCTGGAAGCCGCAGTGTAAGTATGAGGTACAGAAATATCCCCAGTGATGTCACTGAAGGGTGGAAGAACACTATTAAGCATCAATCTGTTTTGGTACTGCAAAGGCTTTAAGATCTGGAGATATGAAGCCTGTGGTCCACCACCATGTAGATGATGTGCCAAGAAACGGATTCATTTACCAAAAATAGCGCTGAGCAGAGCCTTTATGATGACAGAAAAAAAAAAAAAATCTGGAGTGTGAAAATGTTAATCTTATTCTTTAATTTGGGGAACAAAGGTACATCTGGAAGCAGAAGCCAAATATTGGGTTGTGAATCTAACCAGAGACTGCTTTCTTAGTTAGCTTTCACAGACTCTTTACAAATAATCAGTGGACCTCCAGCTAGTCATGGAGCACAGAATAAAACCCACTAATTTTAACAAAACACGTTACTGGGTAAACTGTTTTGGCTTAAATGTAATGGCTTTTGACACAAGGAGGTCAGACTCTGCAGTCCAATAAGCCTCTCTGACCCAGGGACCTGGGAACATGTTGATGAACGTGGAGTACGAGCCCCTTGGTCTGCTCTGCTTGGAGAGTCCCAGTGTCACACTGTCCTGGTTTAGCCCCAGCCAGCAACTCAGCACCATGCAGCCGCTCGCTCACTCCCCCTGCCCCGGTGGGATGGGGGAGAGATTCGGAGGAGTAAGAGTGAGAAACAATCCTGGGTTGAGATAAGAACAGTTTCATAATTGAAATAAAGTAAAATAGTAATGATAATAACAATATAATAATGATAATGATAATAATAATATACAAAGCAAGCGATGCACAATGCAATTGCTCGCCAGCCACTGACCGATACCCAGACAGCTCCCGAGCAGCGATTGCTGCTCCCCAGCCAACCCCCCCCCAGCTTATGTACTGAGCATGATGTCACATGGTATGGAATAGCCCTTTGGGCAGTTTGGATCAACTATTCTGGCTGTGCCCCCTCCCAGCTTCTTGTGCACCTGGCAGAGCATGGGAAGCTGAAAAGCCCTTGACCAGCATAAGCAGTACTGAGCAACAACTAAACCATCAGAGTGTTATCAACATTCTTCTCATACTAAATCCAAAACACAGCACTATGCCAGCTACTAGGAAGAAAATTAACTCTATCCCAGCCGAAACAAGGACACACACCAGCACTGCACCCTCCAGCTGGATCTCCGCGTGGAGGCGTAGCCCATTTCCAGTTTAATTAGAGAGTGATGTATCTGCCCAGACGCTGTCGGAAAGGAATGACTGGCTCCTTTGTGTATGCATTTTCCACATGCTTCTCCTACATGCTGGGTGTGTCTGGTTTGTTAGATCCCATGCGGCTTGAGTGAAATTACAGTGTAAGTATCTCAGCAGAAGTACAGCAATACCCACTGACACGTTTTAGTGAGGGACAGACTCGTAGATACAGGAGACAGGCGTGGGAAACAAAGAAAAACTTAAAAGTCAGGAAGTGTAACTGGAAGTGAAAGGGCTGACTCACATCAGGAGACAGCCACAAAATAACACCGCACAAGGTGTTAAGAGAGAAAATAATGAAGAATATCCAGGTGGAACTGCCAGTCGCAAGTTATTTCAAACTGTCTCCAAGAGAATTGGAGATGATCTACATACAGCCAGAAAGGGAATATCTGTAAGAAATGGATAGTCGTTAAACTAACTAGGACATTTGAAGGAAAAAACCCAACTTTAGCAGGACAAGGAAGCAGTGCAATGTGAGAAGCCAGCTTTGAGAGACTGAGCTCTTTGGCATTTTTCACCTGAAACTGAAAGGTTATTTCTCCTTTTTCCATGTCTGCAAATTTTACTTGGGTTTTAAAGTCAGACTGTGGATGCTGGGTTTAGTTCATCTTCAAGATACACAGGGTAACGTGCAAAGGATATTTGCATTCCAGTGATACCTGTTTGGCTGCACCTGCAATAATTACGGGATAATATATAGTTTTGCCAGTGTAGTGAATAAACACATTTACCTAATACACTGGTAAGAGAATATGCTAGATTGCGATGGAAGTATTTTTACCTGCTCAGTTGCCTGATCAGAACAAAGATTTAATACAATGTTTGTTTTTAAAGGCTTTCCTGAATACACGGAAACCTTAATAAGACCACTGGAGGGCAGCAACGTCAAAGTGAATCATTCCTCAACGTACTTTTGGGAATTGTTTCGTGAAAACCCAAACCCAAGAAGACGACCTTAGCAAAGAAATAGAAATAATTAGAAATAATTTTCTGCTACCCAGATGCAAATATATAAACTAGTGCAATTCTTCCGGCGCAAAAGACAGTACTGCAGAATCATTTCCCACATCTAAAAAATGCCACCTGAAGTCTGCATGACTTGTCCTGTTTTCAGAAAATTCTAAAAACATCCAAAAATATTCAGACTCTTGATGCATTCTGAATCCTATGGATTTGTGGATTTTTTTAAATCAATATATAACCCAAGACTGTTTTGTATATCCTTTCATATACATATATAATGTAAATTATATTTACAATTATGTATAGATACGTATTTGCAAATGAATCCATATTGTTGCATTAATATAATGGGGGCGGCACATTCAGCAGAATTTTTAACCTTGATTTTTATTTCTAAGGGTGTCCTAAATTTCATAATTTCAAAGAAACCTTTCAAACATCAAGTGAGTGGAATCAGTGTAGTGAGTCCTCCCTCTGTAAGGAAGTCCACTGACATTAGTGAAGATTTTGGGGTCGCCATGAAGATAAATCTATGAATTTTTCTGCAAGCTGTTTTGATTTAGTGAAAGGACGCTATTATTAGTCCAATATTTACACATTTAAGGAATACATGTTGACAATAAGATTAGAGTTAGTCAAACACAGCTGTCCATTGCTTTAAAATATATAAAGAAATATACTGGCTGACTTACAGACCCACGTCATAACATCCATCTATACTTTTGATAAAATAAGAGCAAGGTAAATAAAACTGCTATGGAGCTTGCTATTTTTGTAAAAAGCATAAGATACAGTTCCACTCTGCAATGTAGCTGCATACACATCGCCTCTTAGTACTTGAGCTCCCTGATTGCATTCAAATCACATCTGGCCATGTTATATACAAATATGCCCTGTTACTGTCGGTCTTAGAAAGCTAACAAGCAGAAAGAAGGAGTTGGGCTTGCCTTATCCACAGTGTCATTTGGTACCTGGGTGCCTGAACAAACCATCCGCATGACTGTAAGGTGATTTTTCTGAGGTTACAATGGGAAGGACCTTTTCTGAACATGTTACTACCAGCAGAAAGCATGGGTTTGGACAACAGTTGAACTTTGAGGAGTCCTCATGGGATAACAGGGAATGCGTGGGACCCACCTGGGGAGTGTGAACAAAATAAATATAGAAAAACAATACAAACCTGACAAGATACGGAGACTACTTTTAAGAGTGGCATAATCCAGACTGTAGCAGAACTTATGATTCCTCTGAGGTCTGTGACTTAGACTACATCTACCTTAGCAAGTGGCTTCATGCATTAGGAGCAGAACTGCAGTGCAAAAAAGTCGGTGCTCGGGAGACAATGTCCACCCTGTAGGCATTTGGGGATGTTTTATTTCAGACTAGCTTTTGCCTGGGCCTGTAGATTGAGAGCTCATTAGCTGACAGAGCACATGAGGTGAGCTCCTGGAGAGCTTAGTTTCAGATTAGTTTCCTCCAAGAGAAATGCCATTGTACTCCACACAGCACACAAGCATACAAAGTGGGGCCCTCGGGAGTCTCTTCAGATCGACACACCCAATCCAAATCAAAACATCAGCGTAAAATCCAACCTTACATGGTACAGAGGGGAAATACAAGGCAAAATGTCTGGCAGAAGTCATCAAGGCAGTTAGAGAAAGTGTCTACATTTATACCTATAAATGCAGGCTAAAGTTTCTGTCTGGGTTTGGTTTTTTCCATTTCCTACATGCATGAGTCTCTCTTCAGCCTTTGGAAGTGAAATATCTTAGAATGGTGATAAAGAGGATGATATATATGTAAATTTTCTTAATGTTGATCATTATTTATATGGAAAAGTGAATATATATGTGAATTAAACAGCTTTACAATGGGAACAGTGGCTTTTATTTTTTAAGTTTATATGTGTAAATGATGACGGCATAAAAATGGAGATCTAATGAAAAACATGCCAGTGTCATATGGGAAACAATTGTGTGTAGCTCTGGACCATTGTTTAAGCCCTCCCTTCTGATCTTGCATTTGACTACTGGGCAGATGGATCTCACCTTCACTTCCAGATTTCATGGTGCATTTCTGGACTGCAGTTGGAAAAACAAATCCAGCTTCTAAACTGAGATGATCTGCTTGGCAAGTTACTGAAAGACAGTAAAGATGAAAGTACAGAAAGTTTTTTCCACAGTCAGTTTTCATGTACATCTATATACCATTTTAAACAAAAACATCTGCTTTACTGCCACTACTCTAAGGCTTTCTTAAAGGCTGGGAAAGAATTCTTTAAAAAATGCTGGATTTTATTAACATTCCAGTTAGCCAACAGATGTTATAATCAATTGTAATAGCACATGACAAGAAAAGCTGGAATTCTGATATGGCAATGTGTCAAAATGTGAGTGCTCCAACCGACTCTTAAAGGCAAGCACACACCTACTTGTCTGCACAGAAACAGAGCTGTGAACCTCTTGCATTGGAAAACACCGATACCTGGTCCTGCCCTTGTCAGATGTCAGCGATTTCTCTGACTTGCCTTAACCTTTGGAACAGGATACTGCAGATTTGCCAAGCTTTCCCTTGGGCAAGTTTCCCTTTTTCACAAGGAAACTAAAAACACAGCAGTGCCTCCGAGTCTAGTTTGGTGTCTTATTCCAAATGCAGACTTTGGCGAGCTGATGAACTAAAGCTCGTGACACCGTGTAGTCACAGCCCGTGTGCCGCATGCCTACAAACAACAGTTTTTCAACCACCCCATAAAGCTTATCTGCTCGTGGAACACCACCTGTCAGTGAATTATCATTATTTTTGCGATGGTTATTTTCCATGAAGTACCGTCAGAGGGCAGTAACATTACCCACATCCACTTCCAACCCCTGCAAATCCCCTCTACGGAACCCTGATGGAGCCCAATGACCCTGACAGTGACGGAGAAGCACTGGGGCCCACAGGTAGGCTCCTTCAGTCTACGCAAGATGCAAGGGGGAGGAACAAACAAAAAGAAAAAAAGGAGGCAGGACAAGCAGAAAATGCTACGCCAGGATGGTTTCTAAGGAAAATATCACCCGCTTCAGCGGGAGCAGGCGGCTGTTGTTAGCAACCGGTGTACACAGCCCGGGCGCTCAGGCAGGCAGAGCGGGAAGATGGATGTTTTTCTCGGGCTGATGATGAATTACCCCATCTTCCAGCCCTCGCAGCCCGGCTGCAGCAGCAGGGACGAGCCCTGCCTCGTGTGCGGCCTGTGGCGGCTGGGGAAGGAGGAGAGGATTCCTCGCCCTGCCTCGACGTGCGGCCTGTGGCGCTGGGGAAGGAGGAGAGGATTCCTCGCCCTGCCTCGACGTGCGGCCTGTGGCGCTGGGGAAGGAGGAGAGGATTCCTCGCCCTGCCTCGACGTGCGGCCTGTGGCGGCTGGGGAAGGAAGAGAGGATTCCTTGCCCTGCCTCAACGTGCGGCCTGTGGCGCTGGGGAAGGAGGAGAGGATTCCTCGTCCTCCCTCAGCTGCCCAACTCGCGGCCTGCACCGGAGCCTGACAGCGACGGGGGGGCAAGCCAGGCCTCCCGGAAAGCCCGAATCCCCTCCAAAGTTTCAAGTCAACATTTTGTTTCGTTTCTTATTAATTCATACAGCTCGGCTGCTTTAGAAGAGCACAAAAAGTACCTATTTTGACAGAGGCAGGGCAGAAACCGGGTACGGGCCTCAGGGAGACACAGGGCGCTGCCCTCGGCCCCCCAAGGGCGCGGGTACGGCCCGTACGCCCCTGCTGTGACGGCGGGAAGGCGGCCAGGGCTGCTGTGAGGGCTGAGGAAGCCGGGCAGGGGAGCGGGCTGCCTGCCCCCACTATCCTGCTCCGCGGTGGCCTCGGGCGGAGCTCAGCCCCCGCTGCCTGCGCTCCGCCCCCGGCCCGGCCCGGCCCTTCCCGCCCTCAGCGTCGCTCAGCAACGGCGGCGCGGCCGGGCCGGGCCGGGGTGGGAGGCTGAGGGGGCCGGGCCGGCCGGGGCGACGCCAGCGCCGGGCTCAGCCATGGCTGAGCGCAGCCTCTCCCCAGGCACGCAGGTAACTGAGCGGGGCTGGGCCGCACGGGCACACGCACCCGGGCACACAGCTTCACCCCCCACACACCCACCACGGCCCACAGCCTCACACACACCCCCACACACAGCCTCACCCCCACACACACCCCCCACACACACCCACCACGGCCCACAGCCTCACACACACCCCCACCATGGCCCACAGCCTCACACACACCCCAGCACACAGCCTCACACACACCCCCCCACACACACCATGGCCCACAGCCTCACCCCCCCACACACACACACCATGGCCCACAGCCTCACACATACCCCAGCACACAGCCTCACCCCCCACACACACACACACCATGGCCCACAGCCTCACACACACCCCAGCACACAGCCTCACACACACCCACACCCACACACACCATGGGCCACAGCCTCACACACACCCCAGCACACAGCCTCACACACACCCCCCCACACACACACCATGGCCCACAGCCTCACACACACCCACACCCACACACACCATGGGCCACAGCCTCACACACACCCCAGCACACAGCCTCACACACACCCCCCCACACACACACCATGGCCCACAGCCTCACCCCCACACACACACACACCATGGCCCACAGCCTCACACACACCCACACCCACACACACCATGGGCCACAGCCTCACACACACCCCAGCACACAGCCTCACACACACCCCCCCACACACACACCATGGCCCACAGCCTCACCCCCAGACACACACACACCATGGCCCACAGCCTCACACACACCCCAGCACACAGCCTCACCCCCCCCACACACACACACCATGGGCCACAGCCTCACACACACCCCAGCACACAGCCTCACACACACCCCCCCACACACACACCATAGGCCACAGCCTCACACACACCCCAGCACACAGCCTCACCCCCCCCACACACACACACCCCATGGCCCACAGCCTCACACACACCCCACATCCCCCCCCATGGCCCACAGCCTCACACACACCGCCTACACACACCCCACGGCACACAGCCTCACCACCCCCCCCCACACACACACACACACCATGGCACACAGCCTCACACGCACCCCACACACTCCCACTATGGCCCACAGCCTCACACACACCCCCTACACACACCCCAGCACACAGCCTCACACACACCCCACACACACACCCCAGCACACAGCCTCACACGCCCCCCCACCATGGCCCACAGCCTCACACACCCCACACACACCCCCACCATGGCCCACAGCCTCACACACCCCCTACACACACCCCACGGCACACAGCCTCACACACACCCCACACCCCGTGGCCCACAGCCTCACACACACCCCAGCCCACAGCCTCAAACCCCCCCACACACACACCCCCACCGTGGCCCACAGCCTCACACACACACCCCACGCCCCCAGTGGCACACAGCCTTACACACACACCCCTACAAACATCTTCCAACACACACACCATGGCCCACAGCCTCACCCATACCCCCCCCACACACCCTGGCACACAACCTCAACCCCCCCATCCCTGCAAACAGCCTCACACACACCACACACCCCCTCCACACGCCCTCACACCCCCCGGCACACAGCCACACACACACATACACACACACACACACACACACACACACTCCTGCGCACAGCCTCAAACCCCGCCGCACCCCTAGACACCCCTCCGTGCACCGCCTTACACACATGCATCCCCGCCTGCACACAGCCGCACACATACACGCACGCGTGCACGCCCCTGCACGCAGCCGCATACGCACACATGCACCCCTGCGTGCATGCTGGAGCACAGGGGTGCATGCCCTGCATGAAGCCGGGCACGCACATGCACATGCACACACCCACACACACCCTGCACGCTGCTTGTATCTCTCTCCTGCACACACACCCCCCGCTCACACAGCCCTGTACGCACAGACCCCCTGCATAAAGCGCAGCGTGCACACAGAGAACCATGTCCGCCACCGTCACCTACACATACAGCCAGCCAGCACACACGCACCGTCTGTGTGCGTGCACAACCTTGTGTACGCACACACACGCACGTACTTACATACACCCCTCCACATCTCAGCGTTCACGTGCGCACACACAGCGTGTCCCCTTTTGGGGTTCTTCCCGGGTACCTTTCCCAGCCCTTTTCCCCCACTTTTCCTCCTCGGTTTGCTAATTCCAGTCGTTTGCAACATGGCCTTGAATCTCGCCCTGGGATCTCCTCTGATCCTATCTCAGGCCACGAGCACTAACATCCTCGTTTTCTTTCCTTAGGACATCTCCCACTTGCTGGCTAGGACCTTTGAGGACCTGTACACTAGAGATGTTTTTGGGGTGGACATGGAGAGAAACTGGATCAAGTCCCGAGGAGGAGACAATGTTTATCATGAAACTTTTACGGAGGAGCTACAGAAGGTACAAGTCGAAACCACGTCTGAGTTTGGAGCTCTGTTCAGCTTTCATTGCTACTTCGTAATTTCTAGATGTTCTGTGAAATAAAATAAAAAGGCGGGGGGGGATCCTAGAACTGACATTTTAATGGAGATTTACTTGTGCACAGTTTCTCACAGAACCTTTTATATAAATTAATATTCACCACATGCTCCTTCATGATATTCTCAGCTCTGGACGGCTTTTCAGACACAGAGTAAAACCAGTAAACCCAGTAGCCCTTTAAATGCCTATTCTACTGGCTGGCAGCTTCTCCCTGTAACTGCTGGTCAGTGTACTAGACTTCCTATCTTGCAATAAAGTATTCTCATGTCCTGCATTTCGAAGCCAGATGCTTCAAATATTATTTATATATACTACCTTAGTGGTGTGCTATGACATGTAATCCATTAGCATTTGCAACGCTGTTTGCGAATCTTGGATGAAATCAACAGTAGAAATGCAAAATACTTGTATTAATCATTGCTCTGATAGCTATTGTCGGTGTATCAAAGTAGAGGCTATTGCTGGATGACTTGAGAAACAGGTATTTTTTCCATTTTCTGTCATCATACCCTCTTCAAAAGTTATCAGACGTGAAAAATCTGAAGTTGTGTATTTCTTCTGAGTCATTTATGAATATATTGGTGGACACAGTATGTTCTGAGTAATAAATGGGAGTACTACTGCTTGGATAAGGTTCATTTCAACTGACAATACATGTCTGAACTAGTCACTCAAGGCTCTCTGTATCATCAGAAAAAGGAAAAATAAAACACCAAACCAGGCACTTTTAGGGCACAATGCATCTGATCCATTTTAGGTAGCAACTTTGGCATGGCGTGGGATCGTATCCTGGATTCCAGTGACAGTGGAGGGATTCCAGAATGATCAGGACTGGAGGAAGCATCTCATTTTAGCTGAGATGCATCCTACGCTTTCTATTTAAAAAATTAAATGGAATTATTTAGTTCTATTAAATGAATTATTTAATAAATGAGCCAAAAGATTAAACCTTTTTATATAAAGGTTCTACAGAAAGCTCAGTTAGGCTACAGATACTCTTGAGAGCGATGTCTATCAGTTTCTCTTGGTGTTGGTCTTGTATGTCTCTGTGCCTCTGCTATATTCTCTCTCTAACATACATTGATACCTCTTTGAGGCAGGATTTTTCTTTTTGAGTTGTGCTTGTAAAGCACTTACCACGCTAGGAGGAGTGATCCAAAATATGTCAGAAGTGAAGTATCACTATTGGGTTATTTTGGAGTTTTAGAAACCTTCCTAGCAACTAGGAGAGAGCATTCACTTTAAATCTGCGAGGATATCTTTAATAATTTGTGACGGCTCAAATCAAACTCATTTCTCTACATTCACCCCTGCCCGTGACAGCTTCTTGCTGAATATAAGTGCCGACTGACAGAAGCTGACATAGTAGAAGAGAACATCATTCAGGCCCAGGTTCGAGCAAAAGCTGAAGAAGAACGGGCCTTAAACATGCTGAAAGCAGATGCGGGGGAAGATTTCCACAAAATGGGATTGCCACCAGGTGAGGATTCTGGAAATACTGTCTCTCCCCAGTACATGCTTATGGTACCTGGCAATCAATGCAACATTTGTCTGAATCGCTGGTAGGACTGGCACTAGACTCGGTGAGCTTTTAGTTTGGCTTTACATCAATAGAGCAACTTTGAAGGATTTTGTGCAGAGATTCAGGTAGAGTAACATCTGTTTAACACTGTAAGAAACTAAACGACCGGGTCATTTTCAAGGTATTAAATTTGCAATTAATGGCTTAGCACTGAACTTATTACAAGCATACACACCTTGATATATAGCGGCAACGAACAGAGATTAAATGTTTCTCGGATGGCTGCATAGCTGGGTTTGAACTGAATTTAGAATTGTGGAGATGTATGTCCAAGTCTTGGGATTAAAATAGCACACTGTTTCTCTATCCAAAAATATTACCTGACAGTGATGAGTTATAAAGACTACTTTACTTTGGATTGATCAAGATAGTATATCTTAAGGGGCTAAGCTTTTGCATTTTTTAAATTTGTTTGTTTGTTTGTTTTACTGTTGCAGTGGCATCCTCTTTTAGGTGGATTGTGGATAATGAACTTCTCAGAAAAAATCATTTAACCTGCCCTGATGATTACATCACTGATAAAGTACCTGTTACGAGAGCACCGAAAGGTAACGTTTAAAGCAGAGAATAATTTAGACTTTTTAGAACACTCTCTAAGAATTGAAGCATTGGAGGATGTTGCAGAGCTGAGTATATTTTTACAGTTTTCTGCCAAAGCAGAAGGGACTCTAGTATTAGAAGCATAAAATTCTACTAAAGGGACATTGTCAAAACGAAATTGATAAATTAAAAATTATTGAGTTTAAATGTGCTTAAATATGAAATTTAATGGTGGTCACACGTTTGTTTACCATTCTTTCCATCAGACACAGAATCTATATTAACTGTGACTGCTCTGCCTCTATTCAATTTCATTAGCACAAAGCTGCAAATACGTCTTGTATACAGAGAAGGGAAGTGGTTACATTAAAGTAAAAACTGTTTTCAGTGAAATAAAATTGTATTCTTTATTTTTGGGTTTAAAATTTTCCAGTTCTGGAAATGTATCAGTTTAACTTGCAAATGAAGATCAGTAAGAAAAATCTTTTGGGCAATGTCAAGACTTCTTCACTACTTTTACTCATGGATGAGCCAAGGTGAAAGGTTTTAGTATCATTAAAACGAAATTTTTCAGTCAAGTCAAAACAAACATTTCAGAGTAATCAATTTAATCACAAATTCCAAGATTTGGGGGTTTTTTTCCCCACTGTAATTCCAAACAAAGCCAAAAATCTAACACCTCGGAGTTTCCTCTGAGGTGGCAATTTTGTTGTCTAACTATGGGAACATGGGACTAGATGGTACATCCTGTTTATGTCAATTTTCTGACTGTCATAAGTCCATCATATAGATCTTTTTGTAAACTGAACAGGACATTCTAAGTCCCACTCGTAAGATTAACATAGCTTTCTGAGAGTAATACAACTTTCTTTGTATATAGTTTATTTAATTAGTATTTCTAAAAGCTTTGTTATTAAAGCACTATGCTTCATTTATGCAAAATAAACTATAAGTATAAATGAATTCTAGAGGATTTAAAGTGTATTTTTACCATCAACAAGACTAAAATAAATTAATATACCCATGCGTAGAATAAATGCTTATAATTCATGCTTTTCTCTTATAGAATTCTATTTTTCTTTGAATTGCAGGAAAATCGGAACCTGGCTACATGAGAGAGACATTTAGTTTTAAACAGCATGTTTCTTCAGGCTCGCAGGACCAGATGCCTGCAGGGATTGCACACCTACAGAAAATATCTGGTAGTCTGCCAAATGTGTCTTTATGCACATTAACTCTGCCTTCAACTCCAGACTCTAGCCACCAGACTAAAAAGACAAGTAAGGTACATTTTACAGATTTATTTCTTTGAGTCTGTCAGAACTGTAGGGCCTATTGCTGTTCCTATAACAAAGGGTAAATATAAACACGTTGTTGATTTGGCTCCAGTACTTATTTTATTTGATCTGTTAAGAAAAGAAAAATGCAATATTTCTACATGAATTTTCAATGCTGTATAGCTTTAATTAGACATGTACGGATACCTTTTTCATCACCCTCAAAATTGCTGTGCTTAATTTTGTACCATGGTCTCTTTGTTTTTCAAAGAAAACTAATGCCTCACAGAAGCTAGCCTGGAAAGATACTAAGTGCAAAGCAGAGGGAGAAGGTGAGCGTGCTTACCTTGCAAGACTTGAGAAAAGACAGAATTACTTGAAGAACCCCCGCTTTTTCCCACCAAATGCTCTTCATGGAGGCAAATCTCTTGTCATTTCTCAAGAAAAGGTGGAACAAAGCATAGCCAGAAGAAAAGCAGAAGATAATAAAGGGTATGCAGTATATAGTTTCTTGATTCTGAGCTGGAGCACACAGAGAGCTCCACTATAGAATTACTGTGGATTTACACGTAGATATTTTGAGCCAGATGTCTGTATCGTCTCTAACAAACAAAGTATGTCTGTGTGACATTTTGGTTTTGCTAAGGGATACATTTTGCAATTTCTCATTTTATCAGTATTTAAAGAACTAGGCAGTAAGATAATGTCTCCTTTTATCTTTCAGTGATACCTCATTTGTTCCTGTGTTTCTTGCCAATCCACCTACTGTTTTGTTTTCCGATTATGAAGTTGGCCAGGTTTATGAGGTGGGAACAAACTTCTTTGTAGAGAGTTAATTCTACCACTGAGAAGCATTATGTCCTACCATGATCTACATATTTCACCCAATCTTTTGGCTTTCTGCAGTTTAACAAAAGTCTGAGTTTCTTTTTTGTATTGAATTAATGACCCTTTAGCTTCCTTCAGGATGCTTTTTCACACATGCCACTGACACACTAACCAGTGACAACTAAAAGGGACCCTTTTCAGTCTCTGCTTGGTTTTGGTAGTATCTGATTCAGCCTTTATTGAATAAACTGTGATTTTTAGGCCAGTTGTGATGATAAATTAGCTATTACTAGCAGAGTACTAGGGAATTGCAAACATTATAATGAGTGTTGATAAATACAATGGAGTATTTTATTTTCTTTTTAAATGAAGATGACTATAGAGCTGCAGAACATCACTTCAACATGTCATCGTGTAAGACTTATCCCCCCCTCTACTTCAGCATTTGCCATTGGGCCGGGTAAGGGTTATTTTTACTGCCTTTAAGATGTTACCACATGAGAGATCTAATTTGTCTGCTTGAACAAAGATTTTTCAGAGACATTATGTTTGGTTCTGCTATCCATAGTGCTCTGGGTAGGACAATAATCTGCTCAGTTCTTTAGATGCTGAGGGTTGTCTTATGTCTCTAGGACTGTTCACATGCAACGCATGAGCAGATTCAAATAGTCTAATGAGGAATTCAGGAAGACTAACTAACATTAAAATGTTTGAAGTTACTTTGAAATATATCCATGGAATGCCTAGATTGAGTCTTATCCGAAATTTATCTAGGAACAGACGTAGTGTCCATTGAAATCAGTAGGGGGAGAGGGCAAGAAATGGCATACTTCAATTGCCAAAAGGAAGAATAGGTTAGAGGAAAGGTAAGAAAAACATCTTTCTTACAGTAGGATAGCCAGGCGCTGGCGTAGATTGCCTAAGGAGATTGTGGTATCTCAGTCACAGTGTTGGAGGAATATTTAGAAGTTAGATCCCCCCATGTAAACCTTCTTGTCTTGTGACAGAGGAAAACTGGGTAACGTCTCTAGGTTTCTCCTCACTCTGTTTTCTGTAGGTCTGCGAAGCATATTTCAGATAAAAATTTATTCTTTGAGTTCAGTGGAAGATTGCACATACACAGATTACACTGGCAGGCCTTTTGTGGTCATTCGTTTTTATCAGCTTGATGTAGGCAATAAATGGGGAGAATTTACAGGCACCTTTCCAGAGGGAGATATGGTCATAAATACATATGCCAACTTTGGGAGGTTTTAATTTTTTTAATTCCCTGCATTTTTTTTTCCAAGGAAAATTTCCAGGAAAGGGAGGAATCATTGCTCCTGGGATGACATGCCAGTATACGGTCCAGTTTATTCCTGAATATGTAGGAGATTATGAGGATTGTATATTAGTGGAGACTCAAGTATCAGAACCTCTTCTGATCCCGATCCAGGCTAAAAGATCACCTCCAGTGCTAACATGTCAGTAATGCCCAATTCTTAAGTTTCTCTAAAGTTAAATGGATTTGTTGGGTTTTTATTTAATTTGACTGTCTCCAATTTTATGTCACCAAAAAAATGTGGAAAAACTTGGCAGTGCTTTTTCTGCATTGTGATAGCTATCTCATTTTCACTCATAATGGATTTATTAGTTATTAAAATGTAGCCCTGTCAAATTTTTCCGCAATTATTTTTGCTTGCTACATCAAACTCTTTTTTTTTCACTGTATTAGAGGAGTGAGCAGGACCCACCTTTCTAGGTTTGTGTCTTGTCGATACCTGAACTACTAACTGCAATTACCAATCCTAAATATTAAGAAATTATGGTTTAGTTATAAATATTTCATGCTATTAATTAATATTCATGGAATGTTACATTAATTATATATGGATATGACATATCTGCAGGATTCACCTCTCACATATCTAGACTCAACTGTAACAACCAGGATTAGTTTTGCAGAAACTTGCTTTGATTTTTTGTAAATTCACCTTTCCTGTTATACTGAACTTTTTAAAAAATCATCTTACTTTTTGTCATCATTCAATGGAACCTTTAAGTAGGAAGCACCATTAAAATGTAAGATGAATGTAGAAATATGCGCCTCACTGTTTAACTTTCAAACAGAAAGAATTTAAGGCTTGTTAGGATTGCAGCACCTAGCATATTCATATGCAGTAATGTTGTCTTTAACAAGTTATTTAAGAACTGGCTTAGCCAGCTGCTAGCCTTCACTGTCTGTGTATTCTGATTTTCTGTGTTACTCATTGCAGTGCCTCACATAATAGACTGTGGTTCCTGCCTTGTTGGAGGAATAAAAGTAACAATGGTTTTGTGCAGAAATGAGGGATTTAGGACTGGGAAGTTCTGTATAATACCGAAGAAAGCCTGGCCACCTCCTAATTTCAGGGTGAGTGCTTAGAAGGGAAATACTGGATATGGTATGCTATAGATAGCCTGACAAGAAGGCCTTTAATCTAGTCATGGTATATTAGCACAGAAGTCATAAGGCCTTGCTGGCAACCTCTGTATTGTTCCATTCCCTCAGGGATTCATATTTATCCTCCAGACCAATCTCCCTGGATGTCCGTACCTCCTGCTTGTGCTCTGGCTTGCCTCTGGAAGAAGTTGTCTTGCTCAGTGGTGAGGTAGACTCAGGCATAGATCAGGAAAAGGACAACTGGCTTGAATTTTAATCTTACCCTTAAAGCAAATAGAAATGCAATCGGTTCTAGCATTGTTCGAGATAATTTCCTCCCCCTGCCCACCAAAGATACCACTTACTGACCTTGCTGCACCTGTAGACCCTAGACCCTAGCGGTCCACACCAGTGCTGCTCTGTCTTTAGCTTTCCATCACAAAGCAGGGTCTAAGTGATACAGACAAAGAAGATAAGATCTGACTGGTAGATTGGCTTTTTATGTGCTGGAGAACAGGCTAAAGGGATAGCTGATGTGCCAGGTTGTCCCTCCCGGAAAGCTTTACAGTTCCAACTCAAAGTGAGTCATAAGCATGGAGAAACAGACAGATCTCCTATGCTCAGGCGTAGCTGTTCTTCTGTGAATGTGATTATTAGGGCTCCTGACGCTATCGTTTGCCTTTGGAGATAGCACCTTCCCTCCTGCTTTCACCATGGTAATTATAAAGTACGGAGCATTTCTTCTAATTAAGCCATATACATAAGCCACATACTTTTGGATGTATGAAAAAAAATTACAGTAAGAGGTACAACAGTGCTGTAGTAGTGTCCTGGTTTGGGCTGGGATAGAGTTAATTTTCTTCCCAGTAGCAAGCATAGTGCTGTGTTTTGGATTTAGTAGGAGAAGAATGTTGATAACACACTGATGGTTTAGTTGTTGCTCAGTACTGCTTACACTAGTCAAGGACTTTTCAGCTTCCCATGCTCTGCCAGGTGCACAAGGAGCTGGGAGGGGGCACAGCCAGAATAGTTGATCCAAACTGACCCAAGGGCTATTCCATACCACATGACGTCATGCTCAGTATATAAACTGGGGGGGGTTGGCCAGGGAGCAGCGATCGCTGCTCGGGGATGGGCTGGGCATCAGTCGGTGGGTGGTGAGCAATTGCATTGTGCATCGCTTGCTTTGTATATTATTATTATTATCATCATTATTATATTGTTATTATTATCATTACTATTTTACTTTATTTCAATTATTAAACTGTTCTTATCTCAACCCAGGAGTGTTTCTCACTCTTATTCCTCCGAATCTCTCCCCCATCCCACCGGGGCAGGGGGAGTGAGCGAGCGGCTGCGTGGTGCTTAGTTGCTAGCTGGGGCTAAACCACGACAAGTAGTATGCTGCCTGTTTTAGGTAATGCTGTATTTTAAAAACAACAACCTGATCAATTTAATTTATTAATCTGTCTTTTTTTCCTTTCTTTTTTTTCTTTACCAACTTAGGCTGTTGCCACTGTTGCTTTCGTGATACAAGATCCTTTTGGGATCCGTCCTGCTGTTTTTGAGCTAGCTCCAGGGCAGAGTACAACAGTAGAGGTTAGTACCAACTGCTATAGAAAGTATTTGTACTTTACTAAATACATTGGCAAACAAGATCATTGTAGAAGATCTTGGCTGGAGCTTGTGAATTTGGGTTTGTGTGAACAAAAACGCTCAAATCCTTTTGTGCAATCATACTGGAATAATTGCAATTGTGAGTTGTACTGGAGAGTCTTTCATTGCAACTTCCAAGTCTTGCTTAGCCACTCAGAGACCAGTCAGATTTTCCCCACACAAAGAATCCTGTTAGAGAAAAGAGGAATCTGAGAACACAGAAGTCCTTATTTCACTCCAGCTGGGGTGTCAAGTCCAAGAAACTTCTCCTATCATAGAATCATAGAATTGTTTAGGTTGGAAAAGACCTTTAAGATCATCCAGTCCAACCATTAACCTAACACTACCAAGTCCACCACTAAACCAATTAAGGGGAGAGTAGCAATTTCATGTTTCCTGGCTTGGTGGCTGGGTTATTTATAATGAAAGTAAAAACTAGGAATCATTAAGGTTGGAAGGGACCTCTAAGATCATCAGTCCAATCATCAACCCAACACCACCATGCCCACTAAACCATGTCGCGGAGTACTTTCCGAGCTTCCTTGGGAAAAAAAGGACATTTTGGGAAAAAATTCTTTCATTGTAGAGCAGCAGGTACAAATCCTTCACTTATGCTGTGCTGCTCTTCCCTGAAAAAGATCCTGCAGTAGGTGTACATTACTGGTTGCCACCACTGCTTTCTCTGATGTGGGCCACGTTTTATTATAGCATCACTGTGGGGAGAGGAAGAGTGCTATGGAGAGCATGGCTAGCCTCCAGCCCTTCCTTTTTCCAGTACCTCTTGGTTGTTGATAAGAGGAATGAGTCAGGCAGGTGTGTATAAAGGAGAAACATTTCTCCTCCTTTCTGTCTCCCCAGGTGCATTGCTTCAGCAGGGCCAGGCACATGGGGAAGAGAAAGAGGAGATGGATTTAGTATGGGTTGGGTTTGCAGGCGGTAACGGATAAAAGGTAGAATAACCATGGTGCATGTTACACGGCCAAAAGTTTTGGGCCCTGAACCATTTTTATTGAGGTGGAGCTCAGGGAGGGCACACAGCAGCTGCCCTGGTCACCTTGTTGTAGCTTGACAGGTAGCAGTGGCGTTGCTCAGTAGGTGACCGAGGGCAGATTCGATTCTGAGGGTACAATTCATACAACTAACCCAGCAGACTGCCCACACCTCCAGTGACTACAAAGGCAGCCTCTGGTGACCATCCAGATACAAACAGGTTATTTTAGTGACCCAGAAAACCCCTGTTTCTTTCTGGTCTGTATTAAGGGAATCTGACACTGTCCGTTTCTTGCAAATGTAAGATTTCATTACTAATCACTAGAACTGTCCTTTAGTGAACATCTACAAATTGAAGTTTTTACTTCCTGGAGCGAAATCAGTTACAGACATTGCTATCCCACTTCTCTCTTTCAGGTAGTGTTTTTCCCTTCTTTTCCAGAAGTCTCACAGCAAACATACACCATTGTTTGTGACAATTGCCAAGTCAATGATGTTACAGTCACAGGTTTGTTTCTAACACCTTTTAGAGATTATGTTTCTAACAGTGTAGATATTCAAATAATGTGAGTGGTGGTTGATGACTTGAAGTGATGGTAAGATTTTATGTCATTGGATTAAGCAAATACTGTGTTCCCTGATGGTGTTAAATGCTAAGCATTTTTATTATTATTACTACTGCATACCAGTGCATGAAATACAGGGGATTCAGCAAGCTCTGAGCTATTAACCCACTGTAGCTAGAACTCCAAATGTAAAATATCATCAAGTAGCAGAAAAGAACACCTGTAGTCAGGTGCAATTAATTTATTTGGCTTTTGTATCAATAAGGTAACATGACAAACTATAAAACATCAGCTTTAACAGGGCAGAAATACATTTGGGTGTGAAGAAAATTTGGGGCACATCTTGGATTAGGGTATTCAGGAGAGATAGGCACTCTGGATTAGCTAATGAAACCAGTTGAAATTCCTGTAGATGTTAGTGCTTGTCCTGTAATGTAATTGTGAGTGCTGTAACATTATGCTTGACTTGTAGTCTATTTAATCACTTTATTACAGGTATTTCCTTTGGAATTTTTTTAATAGTGCATTTGCTGCTTATTTTTATTTTAATATACTGCTCAAAACATCTGGGAGCCACATTATCAACCAGTGCAAACATTCTGCTCACTTCAGTGAAACAATGCTGATATAAGTGAGCTGATGTTGTGGCCCTGAAATCCAAATCTGTTAAATTCATGAAGAGAAGATCTCTATTGATATATGTTGATGAACAAAGAACATCAGGAAAATAATGTACAATTAACACATTGGAGTTCTGAAACTTGAGGAAACACCAGATATAATCAGTAATGGCCTTTGCCGGCATTTGCTGTTAATAAGTAATATGAACAATGTTAATAGCCAGGTGGCAAACGGTAATACCTACTTATTTCTTCAAGGGCTTGGACAGCTGATAGCTCTGGAGCTTTTGTTTGTCACGGGTGGAGAAAGCAAACCTGAACCTCGTGAAGTTACTGATGTAACAGCCCAGCATCTCATACGATTTGACCCCCAAAACCCACACACCACTGAAGAGAAGATATTGGTTATAAGAAACTCTACGTACGTAGCTACTGTTAATAGAGTAATGCTCTGCAGTCTGAACATACTGGTAGGGATCTCATTTGTGATACCATCCTCTCTCAAGCTGGAGAAACCTTCATGCACTTGATAAACTTTGTGCAGAAGCCTTGTTTCTTTTTGCTCCATTGTAATTAAGGTTCAAGGATATGCTTGTAAGAGCAGGAACATTATATATAGCTCAAACATTATGGCAACCATTAGCCATACCATTTGGTTCATACAGTGCCAAGGTCCATATATTTGCCTCTGTATAGATAAATCTACAACTGCAAAAGATTCATAAATATGGTGGTTGCAGGAAATATTTAACAGGGTCATCCAGATGGATGGTCATCCAGATATCTATCCAGATATCTAACTTTATATGTCTACAATGTATACTTGTGCAACTGAGCTAAGCACCCTATACTCTTTTCCTTTCATAGCGCAGGGAAATAGATGCTTTTAAGGATGCACTTCTGACAGTAGACATCTCCCATAGAACAAGACATAATGCCTCCTGTACTTCACTGGATCTCCACTGGTTAAAATGGGAGCCCAGTGTAACTAGCTCATGTTAAAACTTTCCAATGATTCCTGCTATTGAATCCGAATAGATTTAAATATGAACTCTGTTTGAAGTCAAGGAGTATGTGCATATGTGCAATTACATTGTACTGAACATAGTGGAATCCTGATGTTGATCAAAATCAGTTGGACAATAATAGAAGTACGCTAATGTGCATGACTGCGGTAGTTAGAGGCTGCAGACCATCAAAGCAGTGAAGGAGGTCAGTGCTGGTTTTAGATACATTCATGTAAATTGCTACTTGCTACAGCGAATTTCTGCAAGTTTGGTTTGTGGCCTGGAAACCACACATGCATAATGCCAGAACAGAATGCTGCTTGGGTATAGAAAGTGTGATTCAGTGAACTGGATACTGTAAACTGGTGAAGGATGTGACTATGCCAATTTCCACATTTTCTCTGTGTTCTAATCATGACAGCAGTCTGTGCACATCTGGTGTCAGCATCTGTATGAAACAAAGCTAGACAGGCTGAGACTGAACTCCACAGAAGCAGGAAAGAGAAAACTTTCTACTGCTGTAGAAAGTGATACAAGAAATTGTACATGTTCAGTATTATGTCATTGAGGCTCACTTTCAAATTCCAGTGTCCTTCCTCCCCTTAGTAAGGCAAGGTTTTTGAGGTCCGTATGAGCAAGGTTTTAAAACCCATGAACACATTCCATGGAATACACTTCTGCTGAAGCAACCCAGTTAAGCAACCTTTTCTCAATTACAAAGAATATTGCAGAGCCATTGCTATAATCTTAGCTGGAGCCCCTGTGTTTCTTGATATGTTAAAGACCACAGCTTGCACTTGGATTACATTCAGAATGCTATGTAGATCATCAGCAGTGATCCAATGCAAACATACTGATATCAGCAGGAATTGTCCTGTTGATCTCAGATTCTTGAAAGAAAAATTGTAGTTTCCTAAAAGTTGCATAACATGACAAGTTAAATAAGGCAAGGAAGTGTTAACATGTCTTGCACATTTATATAATTTACTTGCATATATTAGCATGTTCTTTGTACAATTTATATACTCTGACTCTATGCTGTCTCATCAGCTTTGTAGCTCACAAAGGCTGGTAAGTCTAACCCCTGTAATTTTTAAGGAGGGGAATTCCCTACATGGAAAAAGGAACTGAAAATTTTCTCAAATTCTGAAAATTTGAGTATTTTACTCAAAAATATCTGATTTTTTTTTAATCATAGATTTTTGTTTAATCATAGTTTTTTGATCTCTTTGCAGCTACATAGAACTTCCTTTCTACTGGCAGATAATAAAGCCTAATCTGAAACCATTAATACCAGAAGAAACTGCAGACATTATGAAGCTCAAATACAATCGAGACACAGAGGCAGCTTTCTCCCTAAATCCTGAGCAGGGAGTTTTGCTTCCCCATGCTGATCATGAGTTTATTCTCACTTACACTCCACAGGAGGTATAGCTTGTGATTCCTTCCTATCTACAAACTCCAGCTGTGTATTTTTATGTAAGTCATAAAACCCTTGCTGTACAGCTTTCTGAATTAAATTTAGTTAGCTGGTACTATGGTCTGATAAACAGTGTTCAAAATGTAGAAAGTTACTAAAAGAAAACATGTTTTGACTGCAAAATATGAGACAGTTTCTGCTCTCATGTCATTTTTGGTACTGACTGGACACAATTAATTTTACACTGAAACTGTGGACACATCCTCATAGCTGCAGCTGTGCTGGCTGGTAAAGTTACCACTCTCACATTACCAGCTCCTCCACAATCTCCTGACCCTTCCCATCTGCTGAGTGAGCTGCTTTGGGGATGTGCCCCACTACTTACTGCAGCCTAAACAAGTTTGGTTAGCAAACAGTGATTATTTAAACTGTTTCCAACTGCAGCTTTTTTGGGCTGAAATGGGTCCTGTGAACAGCTGTGTGGTAAATTAAGGCAGTAGTACTAGCCTTGCAGAGAAAGAATGGTATGCAGCTGTGGGTAAAGAGGGGTGCAAGGATGTTTGAATGCAGCTGTACCAGTGATTGTTGTCTTAGTTTCTGCTCTGCTGTCTGTGTAAATAAGGAGCATGAGCTCACCGTATTTAAAGAAACTCAATCCAAACTAAGCCCAAGAGTGGGAATATCCCATGCTGTGGTGATTGACAGACACAGGAATATTTCAAATAAGTATAGAAGAGAAACTAACTGGGGTTTTTAAAATACTTTAGTTAATAGAAAAATATATTAATGAGGTTTTAAAGATTTTAATTTGTTAACAAAAATATATTGAAATAACATATACACTTAAATTAATATCTCTCTACAAACAAATGAATCTTTTGCAAAGCCCTTCAAATTTAAGGCCTGCTTCTGTGTTTCCTTTTTTTTTCCCCCCCATTAGAATATAGAAGGCATCCTCTTTTCCCATGACAGAAAAGTTGTGTTTCTTACTCAAAATCATATTGACGGTCAATTAAGCTAAATACCCTGGAGCAGTTAGAAGAAACTTTAAGTTAGTACAGCAGTACTGATCTTAATTTGGGGAGCCTTTGCAGATGCTTGTGTGTAGTATGCAATATACTAGGGAAATAATAACAGGCATGTCAAAACTGAGTATTTTTCTTGGAACCATACACCATGAGATCAGAATCTGGCTTAATATTTTGCAGTCAAACGTGTTTTCTTTTAGTAACTCTAAAGTTTGAATATTGTTTATCAGAGCTTAGTACTCTGATGATGATCGTTCATCCTTTAAATGCAAATTACTTTTTCTTCTTTTTTTAATCCTCAATGTAACTGATTACTTGACATTAAAATGCTCTCCTTCTTCATGTGTGTAGCTGAAGAATTATCACAGTGTGATTCAGATGGTACTGAGGGACATCCCAGAATCACCTTGGTAAGCTGAGAAACAGTATTTCCCAGTAAGATGTGTAGCCACATTTTAACTATGCTATTACATTAAGTTAGTGGGATTCTTCATCTTTCTGGTGGTGATGGACTGACAATTATAAAGGATTTTATCTGCACAACTAATAGTGGTACAAAGAGCATCTCTGTGATCTTCCCTCATGTCTGAATGCGTGCTTAGCCCTAGCTAGGGCTGCACCGCTCTTGGAAAAAGATAATACTGTCATTTTCTCTGTTCATTTCCCAGCTTTCTGCTGAGATTTCCAGCAGGTTTTCCTGTTATTACTGTTTGTCACAGCAGTCTATGACTTACATACTTGTTCGTGAACAGACTGGGATGACTAGAGTACATTAAAGAACTACTGTAATTTCTCCAGTCTTTAATTGTCCCCAGCCTGAGCTCACTGCACATGGTCAGTCTGTAGTTGAGAAACTTTTGGTGATTTTCAGTTTTGATGTGGCAATTAAAAGATGGGATCCAGTTTAAACACCAGTTCAAGATGCTTAATAATTCTACCATATTTGCTCCCAAAGTTTAGTAAAAGAGGGGATGCTTCAAAACATCCCAGACTACAAAGCAGAGGATGTAATAGCATTGGAAATAGAAGTTAAAGGATCAACAGAACCATTTCATCTTCTTCTGGAACCATACGCCATTATTATCCCTGGAGAAAACTTTATTGGTGTAAATGTCAGAAAAACATTTAAGGTTTGTTTGCTTTTGACTTCATTGTTATCATGTGCTTTGTGTCACTAGATGTCATAAGTGTTATTGGAAGATATCAGACAATCCATGTTATTGTAGTTTTTCTTCAATATTTCTAAAGGAGGCCATGACTCTGGGAGGGTCTGTACTGAAATCCCCTAGCAAGCCTCCTTAGCCCTGCACTCCGGGCAGCAGGCTCTGTTCTTTTTTCATCTCTCAAGTTTGATACCACAGAGTTTTACCCTTCTAAATGTTTTTCTGGGTCACTAACCTGTTTCTTATCACTTTGTCACTCCTGTAGTGTAAAAGTTTTCCAGCTGGGAGGAATAGCCAATGGATGATTAAATTACTTCATAACAGAGGCACTGTTCATGCAAAGGACTACGGCAAGCTCAGAAGAGCTACAAAAGTCACATATGCTGCAGCTTACTAGACCTTATTCTTTCCTGCAGGTTCTGATACTTTCTGCTTGACCATTATGGGACAGGCTACTGCTACAATTATCTACTCACTCAGCATCCTCTTCACTGTAGATCAGGATCCTTTTGATCTTAGACTCACTTGGGAAGAATAGGCCTGTTAGCAAGAGCCAGGCAGGAAGACATTTCCCAATTAATGGTCTTCCCATTTTTTCTTAAAGATATTGCTAATCAGCATTTAGTTTTATGCTTTCTCTTCCTAGAAGTTCTTTTTCAACTTAAGACAGACATTACATACTTTCCAGTAATCCAGTATAGCTACATGTGTAGTATAGGTAATTACGTCGCTTACTGATAATATAATGACATTCTTCACAGTTTCCAATTGTTTTTTTAGTGTTAAAAAGATAAGAATTTGAACTGTGCTTAGAGATAATTGTGCTTCAGGGAACAAAGTTATTTGCTGTAATTAAAAAATAATGTCTGAATAGATCTGAAGAGCAGGCCAAAGATTTCAAGAGCTCACATCTCCCTCACAAACAAATCCTTTGGCAAAAAAAGGCTGCTCTCAAAAGAAAGATTTGAAGTTTAAGTTTAGATGGTCTGTTACATTTTTGAAAAATGGGGAAAAAGTTTAAAAGGCTTCAAATATGGTAATGGTCTTGGAAAGAATGGTTAATGGATTTTCTTCAAGTTTCAGAAAACACTTTCACCTGTGTGAAGATAGCCACTGTGTTAAATACAGCGCTTATATCATCTGAGTAAATACAGTGCTTTCAGCATTGATCTCCACATCTGAGCTACCTGTGCTAAGCTTCCCTTATAGTCCTCAGAGATCTTGTTGGCAGCATCCAGGGGATGATTAATCTCATCCTATAGGCTAAAATAGGTCAGAGGAATTGCTTCCAGCACTCTCTAGTTGGCTTTGTTTCCAGTAAAGAGAATCCTAGGAGATGAGGTCAGACATAGCTCTTCCATCTGTTTTGCAGACATCTCAAGTCCAGTCAGGTGAATCCCGCTGCTTCTTGTCCTTGTTTTACATCACAGAGGAGGAAGGAAAGGGAGGACAAACCATTATCATGAAAATAACAGTAGTTAGTGCATGGCACTGGGTTAGTACTGTTCAAGTCAGAGGTTAGATGAAGTTCTGTGCCTTTCCACTCTTACCGTGCTCAGTTTATTTCAAGATTCAGGTGAAGATACAGTATGTTGTAGCTAGATTCAAGATATATTAGGAGGTCATAATGTTCAGTAGCGATCAGGACATGGTTAGAGTTTGCAAAATCTGTGATGTAAGACTTGCAATACCTAGTTTGTAGTGCATCAATACTCTCAGCAAATTGGCTTGTTGCTATGAAAGCTTAAAGTGCATGAATTGTCTCGTTAATTTTAATTGTTTCAGATGTGGAATAACAGCAAATCATTGATCAAGTACACATGGGAGAAAATCTTTCCCTGTGACATCATTGAAGTTGAGCCTCACACTGGCGTCATAGGTAAAGTTTCTGTGACTTGCAAGCATCAGGTAATGGCAAAAATATTTAAACTGGTATGAGTGGAAGAGAAAAGTCACAGAGCACTGTAATGCAAGCTGCAAAACAAGACCTTATCTCTAGCCCACTGGAGCCAGTGGGAGACTTAATTTGGTTCCAGGAGTTACAGTAACAGGCTTGCAGCAGGTGGTTTCTTTGCAAAATAATGAGACAGGACCCTGAATTTTTCTTTTCTAGATATGAATAAATGCTGTGAATTTGAACTGTTAATTACTGGAAGCAAACCTGGGTGCATCAGCCGTAACCTGGAGTGTAAAATTGAACACTGTCCAGAGCCAGTTGTATTGCACGTTGAGGCTGCTTTTAAGGTAAGGAACAGTTCAGTGTTGCGGGATGAGTAGCTGTGGGGCCTGGCTGTTGTCCATATAAAGCTTTTTGCCTCTTAAAGGCCTGACAAATCTAAAGCAGTTCCAAACAGGAGGTATTTTTGCTGTCTAGTAACTATTGAGTCAATGTTGATACTCCCATGACACTAAGATTTTTTCTGTATTACACACAGTGCATTTGCTTTCTGTTGTTCTTTGTGATATTGAACATTAATCTTAGCTAATGTATGCTTCTTAATTAGGCAGTTTTGGCAGAAATATTCATTCTGACATCTGTTTCCTGGTGTCCTAGGGTCCACTTCTTCATATTGATGTTCCATCACTCCGGTTAGGTTTGATTAAGCAGGGTGAGAGTGTGTTAAGAACCTTTGAGATTAAAAATCTATGTCAGCTGCCAGCACAATGGAGAATGCAAGAAAGCCAGGTTTGTCTAGCTGAAAGGAATGAAGAGGTAAGTCACTGCTATAGCTGGCTATGCTCCTTCTTTAGCTAATTCTTCCTTAGGCTTAGGAGTTGTAATATTCATTCCAGAATCAAAAGTTCTAATTTCTGTGACTTCTTATGAAACTGATTCTGCACAGTTCCTGAAGTGCACAAGTTCTTTTGAGATTAAATGCTTCTTTGCAGTTTTTCCTCTATTTCTATTTATTACAAATCCCTTGCCGGCCTGATCCAGAGAGACATGGAGTATTTCCTGTATGACAGTGATTTCGTCTGCTGCTGATCTAAATAAGGGGGAAAGACTTTATCAGACCTGAGGGTGCTAGACACTCCTGCCATGCACCCACATCAGCATCTCAGACAAGAGTCTCAGCACCTACTGAATTGGGTCTTTTGGCTTTAAACAACAGCTTTGAAGCACACAGGTGTCTCCCAAAATGACTTCTTACCACAGTGAATACTAAAACTGTTGTTTAGTAATATCTAGGCTGTGATGTGTCAAATGCAGTCCATTCCAGTCTTTGACTTCAGAGCTCCTTCCACCATTTCATATGAAATAACTAAGGTAGCTTGGAGGTAATACTGGTGGCAAAGAATTGAGTGAGAGCTGCTATCTGCAGACCATTGCATACTCCTAAAATTAAAAAAAAAAACAAAAGACAAAATGCTTATTTTTATAATTTGTGGCACACAGTGGGCTTTGTAGCTAGATTTCTCCTTAGTGTTAAGCATTAAAGGGAAGTGAGGAAATCCAGACTCTGGTGTAAGTGATTTTTGTTGTCATGAAGGGCCAAATTCTGCCTGTAGGGCTCTTTACATAATTACCCATGCAAGGAATTGAGTTCACTTGTTTCATGGCAAAATTGATCTAAACGCTGTTCAGATGTTCTGTTTTTCTGGACAGGCTGTCCGTCTTGCAACGGAGAGAGGAGCTTGTTAAGCAGGAACTTTCCATTGACCATCAGGAGATGGAAGCCTGCGAGAAGTTGTACTGTGTACCCCCATGAGTTCTTGAGCTTTGTTTTCTTTTCCATGTATCATGTAGATGTCTCACCAGTTATATCCCAGTGAAGATCATAGATCTAGTGCTCCATCCCTCCTGCATAAGAGCTACCCCTTTCCTTTCCTGAACCTCTCCAGCCTCCACCCCACACTGGTGCTCCTTCTGATTCCACTCCTCCAGCCCTCCTTTCTTGACCTTCTGTCCAAGAATCTCCCCAACTTGTGGCACCTTGCATAGCTGCTGCGCAGCCCCTCCGCTTGGAAGGAGACACTGCTACTGCGACTGCTTCTCCTTCACACTTCCCCTCACTCCAAGCATCCGTGTTATGCCCTTGGCTCTCACTACCCTTCTTTTAGGTCATTGCCTTTTTATTAGCTGTCCCCATACAAGCAAAGTCCTGCCTCCTTGTCTAGCCAGATTTTCACAAAGCTAGCACTGTGCTTACTGAAATCAACCCAGGTGGGACTCCAGGGGCAGAGAGAAAGGACATGTCTGAGGGAAAACTAGACACATGCAAGTCCTAATCAGATTGTGTGGCTTCAGCATTTTATGCTTGCTTTGCAAGTGTCAAAGAAATTTCTGTTTCCTCTCTCCTCTCCTCTCCTAGGTATCTCCCTTCACCATTCAACCATCTGCTGGAGAAATACCTCCTCTGGGTATATGCAGCGTGTCAGTTCAGTTTACATCATTACTGTGCCAGCGTCTCCAGACAGTATTAGAACTAGAGGTAGAGAATGGAGAAGGAAGGTAAGGGGGAAAAGTGGCGTTCTGCTTTGTTTTTTCCTGAGATTCACATGTGATTTCACTTTAGGTGGTTTTATCTCCTAAAACAAATATATGCAGCAGGAACTCAGAGTGGGGTTGTGTAACCTATCAATGAACTATCCAATCACTAATATTGCTAAATAAACATAATCATCATTCTTTCCAGCATGCTGTTGTATGTCTAGCACATTTCATTAACGATAACAATAGACCATCTGTGTGTTTATTTCCAGTCATCTTCCTGTTTTTGTTGAAGTTCAGACCCCCCAAGCGTGCCTGATATCTAGTCATCTAGTATTCACTGAAATTTATGCTGGAGTTCCTGCCAAAGCAACCAGCAAACTTTTTAACCAGACACTGCTGCCAGCAAAATACTTATGGGGAAAGGTAAATGCGCTTCTAATGGATGAAGTATTCTTCATCATTCTTCAGCAGGGATGGAAACTGTAACTTCCATCAAAATACAAAGTACTCTTAAAAGCTTTTCTGATGTATCCTTTGAGTAGTGATTCCTGTTTTTCTGGCTTGTGAGCAGGACTCAACTTGAGACCAGCCTTGAAATGATTAACTGCCAGTTGATATTAATATGCTCTTACGGTCTGTGGATCATCCCCGGGAGAATGGGTGGGCAGAGATGTGAGGGGAAATAGGGTGTAAGCTACCAGAGTATTAAACAAAGTGCCATGGCAGTTTAGGGTTTGTATTGAATTCAATGGAGCAAAGAAACAATGGTGCTTTTGAATTATGTCTAAATTTTGCTTAAATTTTACATTCTGGGTGGCATTCAGCTCACAGATTAGGACCCCTAAATAGCATGTAAGCTATGGTCTGAACTCTCTTTTCAGTCAATGGGAATCTGAACAGGAAGTCAGTCACTAGAATACATGTATCTAATGGCACTGTGGGTGCTGTAGAGTGTTCTTCCTCACTGCCAGGCGTCACTCAAGAAGTGTGGTCTCTTCTAAGTCCTGTCACACCAGCCAGCCACACTTGTATGGCTTGGCTACCCTATGTGCCTGTGTTTAGGCAACTGAATTCTACCACGTCTATAGTCAATGGAGTCTAGAGAAGTATTCAGCTTTGGTCTGCAGAATGCTCTGTAGCACATACTAACTGGATGTCTGTTGGCTACAATGGTGGTGTTGACACCAGCTATGCATACAATTAGGTTAATGAGCCTGCAAGCTGAATCCTGCTGTCAGCACCTTGGTCATTCAGATCTACTCTGACATCCAGGATTCAGCTCGGTTGCCTACATAAAAGCATTCAGAGCCATCCAAGATGCCCTTAGGTGCCCAAGACATGCTAACTGAACGTGTGGATGATATAGCACCTATAGGAAAACGTTTTGGAACGGCTGGAGCCTAGGAGGGATATCCACAGGACTTTACATGATATCTGATGTTTGCATGTGAGCAACCAAGTTGAACCCCTGGATTCATGTCATGTGCATTTAGTCAATTAGGGAAGGTGCCAACACCAGGATTGTCTCTGTAGGCCACCTCTGTAGTCAGTGGAGAGAGTTACAGCACCTGCAGGATCCTGCTCCAATATCAGATAGGCTGACCTAACCCTGGAAAGGCTTGTGACTCTGCTTCCAGCCCAGATGCCTCAGTTGGGCACCTGAAGTCATTTGGAATAAATGTAACATGAGGATCTTGTAACATGAGAATCATAGAATTCTATGATTCTATGATCTTATCAACCATGGGGGAATTGTAAAGCAAGCCTTATCTCAACAAACTGTATGTGTTGCTACCTGGAAGTGTCCTAAACCTTAGAATAACTCTGGTTTTATAATCATCTTTGATCTGAAGAGAAAATCTGAAAGAATCGGTGTTAGTGAATTAAGAGAGTTAACTGAATGTCTGTCCTTTCTGTTTGGCAGCTCGTTGGAAATCAGGCAGCTTTCTGCTCCACCACTGTCTCCCCAGCCACTGGTACCTTAGGCCCGAATGAAGAAAAAGAATTCTGCATAGAGCTGTCAGCTAACATTGTGGTAAGTTTAAAAATTGATGCAATTTTGTCAAAACATCAACACTGGCATTCTCATCTCACCTCCATCTGGCAAAAGGAAGGATTTTTATATACAAAATATAATGCTCTTTTTTTCTGTACAGTATCTCTGAAATTGCTTTGCTTTAGAGGTAACTGTGGTTGAAGGCAAGAATTAAAGCAGTCCACATGGTGTGCAATTTTCTACCCTGCCTCTTTGTTTCCCAACTGTTCTTGTTTTCTTTCTTTCTTGAATGCCTATGCAATTACTCTTAATGCTTATCACTTTTCTTAGAGCGTACAGATCCTCACTTTGGATTATCCCAAATGACATGTAGCAGACTGGCATATATAGTGTACATTTGGGTTTCTGAATGCAACTGGGCTCATGACATTTTGAAATTTGAAAACTTAGAAGGGGCTGATGGGACTGAGAGTCTGCAAAATAGGGTGTAGACTGTAGAGTTTAAAAATTTCAGGAATTCAGCCATAGACTTCATAGGGTCATTCAAACAGCTGATTTAATGCAACTAAATAAAGGAGCTTCCTATAGGTGTGGTGTATTAGTTCCCATTACAGTCACTGGAAACCTAAGTTTCATTTATTCACTTAAAAGTAGATGTTCAGTACTATCAGAGATGCCCTAGAAGACCTTGGGTCCCCATGTGTGTCTGCCATACGTGGCACAGGATCCCAGTAAACCTGAGCTTTCTTCATGGAAAACTGGAAGCTCAACAGGACATGTTTGGCATCTGAAAGGGCACTTTTGCATGCGGCTGGGGAACTGAATGCCATCCAAGCCACGTACAAGAAAGGTTGTCTGCATTGTAGGTGAGCCAGATGCCTAAGTACCATTAATGAATCAGTGGAGATTCAGAGCTCGTATTTGGAGTTCACCTTTATAGATGAACTCAAGGGCTCTGTGATGGGTTGAGCCTGGCTGGACACCAGATGCCCACCAAAGCTGCTCAGCTGAACAGAGGAGAGAAAATATAACAGAAAGCTCATGGGTCAAGACAAGGGCAGGGAGAGATCATCCACCAGTTTCCATCACGGGCAAAACAGACTTGACTTGGGGACATCAGTTTAATTTATTATCAATGAAAATCACAGTAGGGTAATGAGAAAATTAAAACTAAATCTTAAAACACCTTCTCCCCACCCCTCCCTTCTTCCTGGGCTCAACTTCACTCCTGATTTTCTCTACCTCCTTCCCCCGAGCAGCACAGGGGGATGGGGAATGGGAGTTGCGGTCAGTTCATCACATGTTGTCTCTGCTGCTCCTTCCTCCTCAGGGGAGGACTACTCACACTCTTCCCCTGCTCCAGCATGGGGTCCCTCCCACGGGAGACAGTCCTCCACAAACTTCTCCAACGTTGGTCCTTCCCACGGGCTGCAGTTCTTCACGAACTGCACCAGTGTGTGTCCCTTCCACGGGGTCACAAGTCCTGCCAGCAAACCTGCTCCAGCCTGGGCTCCTCTCTCCACGGGTCCACAGATCCTGCCAGGAGCCTGCTCCAGCGCAGGCTTCCCACGGGGTCACAGCCTCCTTTGGGCACATCCCCCTACTCCGGCGTGGGCTCCTCCCCGGGTGCAGGTGGATCTCTGCTCCCCCGTGGGCCTCCATGGGCTGCAAGGGCACAGCTGCCTCACCATGGGCTGCACCAGGGGTGCAGGGGAATCTCTGCTCCGGTGCCTGGAGCACCTCCTCCCACTCCTCCTTCACTGACCTTGGTGTCTGCAGAATCGTTCCGCTTGCATATTCTCACTTCTTCTCTCTGGCTGCAATCACACAGTTTTTTTTCCCCCTTCTTAAATATGTTATCCCAGAGGAGCTACCACTGTCACCAATGGGCTCAGCCTTGGCCAGTGGTGGCTCCATCTTGGAGCCGGCTGGCATTAGCTCTATCGGACACAGGGGAAGCTTCTAGCAGCTTCTCACAGAAGCCACCCCTGTAGCCCCCCTGCTACCAAAACCTTGCCATGCAAACCCAATACGGGCTCACATTTAGACAGTTACATTTAGAAGTCTGAATCTGGAGCTGAATCCCAGTCTATTACTTTTTGCAGGACACGCTGGTTCATATACTGATAAGGCAAAAAAGAATAGTAAGGTTGAATTAGCAGAGTACTGGTGTAACTGGGCCACATACTTCATCCTACAAGTCCTGCTTTAAACGCAGATAAAAATAAAATCTTGGTTTTGGAAGACTATTTAAGCATGACTAGAAGTGATTAATGTTCAGAGCTTCAACACTTGCAGCATAGAAAGTGTATAAAAAATCACTAATAGAGCAGTTTTAGGCTTATAGACTGATGCAAGTACAAAGCCAAGAAAGAGCCACAAATTTTTACTTTGGTACTGCCTTCTAAGCAAATCTAATGCTGGCAGAGAATGCACTTAAAATGATTCAGTGAAACTTTTCAAGCTTCTGTTGTAGTTCTGGGTTTAGTCCAGTGAGGTTTATACATTTTTTCTAAGTAAATTTCTTAATGAGGCTGCCTTTCCTCTGTGATGTTTGCTTCATTCACAAGGAAACCTGACTCTTCTCCTTTCAGGGTGAGCTGAAAGACCTTGCCCTTTCCTGTAGCATAGAAGACATGATTGAACCCCTCTTTCTGAGCATTTCTGGAGAAGTGAAAGGCCTGCATGTCACCCACTCAGTGCCTTGTGACAGTGGAGTTGCCAGGTAAATCAAGGGTTTACCCCTGAACTGAACAAAAATTACTTCTTCCCAAAGCAAAAATATAATAGAGAGGGGAAAAAAACCCACTTATCTCTGTAAACTTCATTCCTCCTCCTGCTGTAGGCAGCAAGGACGGTAAAATGTCCTGGGACAATTCACTGAAGGTGCTTATGTGAAGAAAAGGTATTGGGTTTACACCCTAGCCAAATTCAGCATCTCAGAGTTCATTCAGAAACTCATTCGTGTGTCACATCTGTTCTCCCTTGTGCTCCTGGCACTTGTAACCTGCCAGTTGCCTTGACACTTCTGTGTATAGAGAGCATGAAATATTACCTTTCTCCTTGGTTACCAAAGTGTGGGACCTCTGCAGTCCCTCACATGTTTATAAGTAACAGCTACTTTCTGGAATACCAAAAATTTGCAAATTCAACTCTTAGATGTGTATTTAGAACTACAGAGTTATACCCAAGGTCCTGTATTTTGGACCATTAAGTTTTGTTGTTGTACTGTGAGACATCATATTAAAGAAAGATTAAAATACTTCATTTTGACTTGGTATATCTGACTGATATTTATTTTATTTTTCTGATATGTAGCATGATTACTCCTTTTTGGAATATGCTCCTCTTTATATAAGTAAAAATGGCTTTAATTTGGTAGGTTGGCATGTTATACATGATAAAACTTCTACCCCAAATAAATCCTTATGTGGATAGAAGTGAAAAAATGAAAAGCAGTAAATGCTGATGACAAAAATAATAGGCTGCATGGTCCTTTTACACTGGTCATCACAACCACATTGCATATTGCACACTTTAAAATCTAGTGAAATAATCTGTGGCGTAAGAATGTAAGACTGATGTTTTAATACTAATGTAACTTCTTCCGACAGTGATGAAAGGCAAATGTTACAAAACCCGTGTGATCTTCTTTTGGACTTTGGTTCTGAAGTTGCATTCAAAGACATAGTAAAGCGTCAGCTAATTCTTACCAATCATAGTGGAATCAGCGCTCCATTCAAACTAGAAGCGGAGTATTTTACTGGCTATTCACTTACTCCAGAACAAGGAATCTGCCCGTAAGTCTTGCTTTTCTACGTAATCACTCAAACACTAACTTAGGTCTGGGTTAAATCTGAAATCAGGACATAGTGCTATTGCCTCTGTCACAAGATGGACTTTCTGCAGTGCTCTAGTGGGTTTTTTTAAGCTCTTTCTCTGACTGTGGTATTGCATGCATAGCATAGATAGCATGCAGTCCAAGGACGGAAGATTTAGCTGGTGCGAATGGCAAAACACTATTGTTGCCAATGGACGTGAGCCGGTTTACACTGGCCAAGGCTCTGTTGTGTTGGATTGTAGACAGAGTCTTACAACTCCCAAGCTGATTCACTCTTAAGGATGTTACTTTCAAAAAATGCTTTGTAGGCAGTTCTTCTTTAAGTTATAATGGCTTATTGAGGAGTCAGGTAGAGCTGTTACTTTAGCAGAGTCCTGCTCATTTCACAGAAATGTCATGATTTTTTAATTTTTTTTTCAAGCTCCTCAAGCTACCTGGTGAAAAGAAGAGGGCCCATCACAAAACATGCAGCCAGAAGAGCACAGTCAGGTATGAGAATTAGCTGTTAATCCCCACAGTGAAGAGAAGGCAAAAGACAACTGACTACCATATTCAGCATTAAATGTGCCAGTCAGGCACATAATTTCATTCTTGGAGTATCTGGCTAAGTCTAACGCTGCTAAATTACTTAGTTCCTCAGTTCATTCTTGAGTTTGAAAGCCCACATTGCATAAGCATTAGGTCAGTCTCTCTCTCCCTCTGCCCCGCTTCTTTTTTCTCTCTCTCCCCCCACCCTTCTTTCTCTCTCCCCTTCCCTTTCTTTCTCTCTCTCTTTCCTCTTCTTTTTCTTGAAACCAACAGTCTGAAACAAAGACAGGTGGTGCTGGTGATAGTTCACTCAATCCCAGGGTCACTCCCAGCACACAGTATGAATAACATGCATAATAACGTTTGGCTATTTCCCTCCTACAGAGTCTTCTAATACCATTGCAGCAGGCTTTTCTCTCTCAAACCCTTTTATACACCCTCCCCACTGTGGAAAGCTACAGCACAGCTGATCCGTCATTTCTGATGCATTGTACTGAAAAATAATAATATTTGGAGCCACATGAGACCTGGGGAGGGGGGAAATGGAAGTGAAATGCTATAAAGTGTGGATGTGTCTTCTGTATCCAAAATAAAACTTGGACATATTGGTACCTTGCCATAGTGTTTGGTATCTGTTACAAAGACAGAGCTTTTCAGCTGTTGAATTAGTACTTAAGATTGGAAAAATGCTGTTCTGACAGATTCCATGCAAGCTTATTGATTTAGAAGGCTAGGTGACTCAGAATGTGGAAAGGCTTTGCTCTTTGTAATTCGTTCTTTGTGTTGAAGAGCACACAGAGGTAAACAGGCAGCTGCTAACAGAAAGATAACCACTTAGCACAAATTCCAGTTTATTTTTCTCAAATTGAGGGTGTGTTTTCACGTAGCCAATTAGTGCCTTGCATATCCCTAAGAGTCCTGGATCACGTTGTTGGAAGGGAGTCCCTCTGTGAAATAATCTCTGCAAGAACTAATTCTCAAAAAACAGATTAAGACCCACTGCAGAAGGGAGCTTGGGTAAAGTGGTATAAATGTGGGTTGTGTAAATGATCCCAGTTTTTTTTGAAGCCACGGAGGCTAGGCTGATTAACACCAGCTAAAAATATGGTCCTATATATTTTTTGAAAGACTAACTTTGTTCCATTTCCTGAAAATTCATCAAGTGCTTCTTTGCTGTGCTCCCTCAGAGTTTGCAGCGGCACTGCTGTCTCATGGGAAGGGAGTAGCTTTCCATATACAACCTTCCACAGGAACTCTAAAAGCCTTCCAGCAGCTAATCATAGAAATAACAGCTTACAACAACATGTGGGGAGAGTACCGGGATGATCTTGTCTGTGAGGTAGGTGGGGCGTCGGTTTTAAGTGAAGTGTTGCTATGGCAGATTTTACACCAATTATATTTCCCAGATTCCTTTCTGTTAAAAATACTTTTTCAGTTTGTTAGGACTTCTGTAAAAATTGAGGGTAGATATTGCTATACCACTACGTCCAACGACACTTAAGGAACAAGTGGTTTAGTTTTGGGGTAACAAGTTTATCCCTTGGGAAATATTCTTGTGCCTTTAAAATGACTGGAGCAATTTTGATTTACAAAATCTGTTTGGTAGCTGGCCAGTATGCTACTCTGCTCTACCAATACAATATATTGTGTTGTATGGAAAAGCTGCAGGAAAGCTGATGAATGTATGAGGTATTGCATTCTCCTGCTGAGAACAGCTTTTGTTAGCATATGAATTAGATGTTGTCAAAATAAAACAGTCAAAAATATTTGAAAATACAATGCGTTTTCAAAACATAATTTTGTAACCCAGAGAACAGAGCTTTATCTTGATTCTAATAGTAAAAATTCATTTTTAATAGGTGGGAGACTTACAACCTAAATTAATTCCTATGCAAATGACTGTGAAAGGCTGTCCAATCTTCCTACAGATGACAGGACCACAAACAGAGCAACCCATAATCAGGTATAGCGCAAAATACTGTCAGAGAAGTCAGAGAATACCATTGGACTATAGCCAACATAGGTGCCTGTTCCCATCTTTTTGTGATATAATGAGGTCAGCAAAGTGACTAAGTACAGTATCTGCTTCTATAACACGGATACATTTGTCTCCGCCAGCATAATCAGAAAAGAATCACGTACAAGCATTCTCAGGTTTACCAGCAATCAGTGTTCTGGGCTTACAGTCACAGAAGTTCACCCAGTCCAGCCTCATCTGATTCTGTGGAGATGGAAACTGGTACATGGTGCCAGTTCTTGTCATCATCCACAGTCCATTTTTCCCTGTCCCTTTACCTGGACCAGGAGAAATGCAGCCCCAAGGTAAATAGGGGCAGGGGAAGGTTTAAGACCTCTCATACAGCAAGTTGCACCTGCACATCTGGGTAAGGGGTAAGGGTTGTTTTATGGGGACTACGGCATGACACACTCAGCCAGCTGCCATACAGCATGACTGCTTCTTTCTGACTTGAGAGGAATTAACACTGTGTATCATACTACAGCCAAGAGAATTTGCAATGTCAGCTCTGTAATGGGGCATAGAAAATGGATTTAGCTATCCGCCATAAAAAAACCCCTTACGCACCTGGAAATCTGTGTCTGACACAGGGCACTCCACTGCTGTGTAGCCATTTGCTGCCACTGACAGAGTGTTTCACAAAAGCTGACTTCATGTGTTTACCCTGAAACGTCTGAGACAACTGAGAAAAGTGGAAAAAGGAGACTGATTAAATAAAGCAATATTGCACTTCACAGTATAGGCCATGCTTTACCTGATAGCCACTCTTAACAGGCTCCCAGTGCAGCCAGATATGTTTCCACTCTTAAACAAATCTTCAATGATTTCAGACATTCACTTTTATTTTCTGCATGTACTGACAGCAAGGTTTCCCCCCTCAGGTTTGGCACCCATGTCTCTGGAGGGTCGCCTGTCTTTCGGAGGGTCCAGCTCAACAATCCCACTCCCTTTGGTAAGAATGACTTTTGTACAGCAAACAGCGACACTTGCATTGTGCTTCTTATGATAATAAAAATAGAAGAACCCATTAACCTGTTAATTAACAGGCCTACTTGTTTCCTAATCAAGATGTTTTTTTGTAAAAATAATAATAGTATATAAGAGAGTGTCTAAGCTGTTTTCTAACTTAGCTAATACAAACAATAATACATGCTGTCGGGTCTTTATAAGCATAGTAGTATTTATCATTATGCCGTGAATATTAGTTTGCTTTCTGTAACAGTACAACAGGTAAGCTCCAGCCAGAGTGTAGTAGAATATACGTAATTGACTCAATGTGTTGTTACTATGAAACTGCACATCCTATCCTGATGTGTTTGGGTTTTCGCTCATTGAAATGATAGGAATTCAGGATTTTCCATCCTGTTTTTGTAAATCTCTCACAGCACTATCCCTGGTCAATCGACACTGCCTGCTTCTTAGTGGCATCATCTGGCTCTTCTGTGCTTAGTCTTTTTATCTCTTGAGTGAGATTTTAAGCTCTTCAGAGCAAAGGTCAACCACCTTTTTTTTTCACTGAATGCCACCAAGAACATTTGCTTAACAAAAAAAATACTCATAGTTTATTTTAATGTTAATAAGTATAGTTCAGGACCTAGAGAGCAGACAAGCTATAATAAGGGCATAGCACACATGATCTTAAATTATTTTAGTTTACAGCAAACATGGAAAGCTTAAGATGTGCTTTGATAGAAATCTAGCTGCTAGATACAAATTCGTGAATTGATCCTCTTGTTCTCTGGTACCAGCTAAGCTATGAGTCTTCTCAATGACCAGAAGTAATTGTCCTTTCTCCTTTTCAAATCAGACATCCGCCTGGACTGGGAAATTTACAATCAAGAGAAAGATGATAAAAAGCTGGTGGACCTGTTGATGTTCTTTGGAGACCCTTTTCCTCCTAAGGACACAGATGAAAATGAGACTGCACCAATTGGTAGCAACTCAGAGTCAGAGATCGTGTTGAAGTTGGATCAAACTGCCATTCCCTGCGGAAGCATTTATTCAGCTTCGCAAACCACAGATGAGGTCAGCTGTTAGTCTGTTTTTTATACTGCTGCTGAGATACATGATGGGTTTCTTGGCCTGAAAGGTTGAAAACAATAACACGCAATATAACTTGTAACTAAGAGCTGGATTGTTAAAAGAAATGTCAGCTCCTCTCACAGTGAAGAAAGCAATACATGGGTAGATGGCTATTGGTATCAGCAATCAGTTTCCAGAATGAGGTATAAGCAAATAGCTCTTCAACTTCTCCTTTTCTTAAAGTTGTTAAAGAAGCTGATCAGATGATACTTCTTAAAATACTGTCATTGACAAACTAATGCCATTTTCATGTGAAAGGGTTAAGATAACTAAAAGTCCTCAGTTTGGGTCTACTCTTCTCATGGGTTCTTTATGGTGTCAGTGTGCGCTGTAGTCAGGGAGCAGAATCTAACCTATGAAGTTCAAATTGCAGCTAATGTTTTGGAAGTATTTATCCCAGTGCCAAACTTAGATTGGTTACTCTGTTAGAATATGGTAACACCTATTACACATTAAGTTTGATTATAATATGGCAATTTACTGTATTGAAGGGCTGGGAGTGACAGGGAGAAGGTATCATACAGGATATGTATATTGCTCCAGCAAAAGCCTTACAGAAAAGATAGTAAAATCACCTTTTCTCTATTTCAGCTCAGAAAGGATACTTGTTTTGAATACACCTCTAAACTTTCGTATGCAACAAGGGAAAGTTATTGCCCTAGAGTGCTGGTTTGTATAGGGGGCCAGAGGTGTTACGGTCGAGTGCTTCTCTTGGCAGAACAGGACTCAAGCATGCACATTTTCCAAGGAGTTCAGGAACAGTTTCAGGAGAGCAAACCTATGCATGAAAAAATTCGTGTATGGGACAAATCCACATGTCCAGCTTTTGTGCCAGAAAGAAACAAACTGGAGCTGGCCATACTTACTGCCTAGTGCAGCAGTTCCCGTACGCTTCACTTGCATTCCTCCTTTGCAGCGTAACAGTTTTAACCATTCCCCACCCTTGTGTCCCTGCAGCCTTCAGACACCAACAGCAAAGAGAAGGAAATCGTCACTCAAGAACCTACAATACAGAAAATTGTCTCTGTACTTATACGACCTCATGAAGGGGTTCCTGCAGATGACCCCTACTCCATTACTCCAAGACAGATAGTAAGCTTTTACACTTTCTTTGTGCTTCGATTTAGCATATTTTATGCAGGAGAGACAAGGAGGAGGTAGCTTTGGTTTGGTGGAGAGAGTACTAAACAATGAAACAGTAGGCTGGTAGGCTTTGGGATCTTGAAGATGACCATGAGAAGAGTTTGCAAAGTCAACAGAAAAAAGAAAGTGTCCCACCTACATATGAGCAGTGATGACTGGAATTAGGTGTTCAGTTGTACTAGGGCCTCTAGAGTGGCATCTCTGGTCTTCTCACTTGGGTTGTCTTGGTGAAATGTGTGGCATTAGGTGGGAAGCATCCAGCCTGAAGCTTTGGAAGCCTGTTATTTAACCAGGGTAGATTTGCGAAGTAGACGCGGCAGAGCTGGAAAGCAGGCTGCTCTGGGAAAGGCATGCTCTGTAGACAACTCTTTTGGGTAAATGGTTGTAACCCACAGTACTTCAAAAGTAACCGGTGCACATAGGGGCCACGGTGTCACGATTACTTAGGAATAAGGTAAAGCAAAGACAGCACTGGAAAGATTTGTGAGTGACAGCATTGCCCAAAACATCACTGTGTCAATTTTGCTTCTTAAGTATTAGCAATTTTTTTGCCAAAGGGTTTCAGTTACAAGTTAGAATAAGCTAAATTACATAAAAGAAGTAATTACAGAAATGACATCTTAAAGCAGTGAAGCCTACTGTCAGCTCTGGGGTGACTGAGGCTGAGATGGTTCAGATTAACAAGTGCCTCATTGTGGAGACAGCCGCTATCGGGTGTAGCCAGCAGCGAGTTTGGGCCGTACGGAATGGAGTTGATGCCTATGGAGCTGTTCAGGTATTCCTCTGTAGAAATGTTCTCTGTGTTTCTACTGTTGCTCCAGGAAGGTCTGTTAGCTCAGGTGTTATGCAGCAGAGCTGGCCAGACCTGGCTAAAGTCCATGTCTGAACAACCAAGCTCTCTATGAGCACAATGCACAGACCCTGCAGTGTTGTAGGACGGACAGAGCGTACCAACTCTGCTCTGGCCCTGCTAGGCCTTAGGCAGACCTTTCTTATGCTCCTCACCACTCCGAGCAGGGGAACATAGTGCAAAGCGAGCTGAGCTCGTTTTGCTTCTACTGAACGTAGGTCCAGCAGGACCACACAGCTCACGCTGCGATCGCACAGCGCTAGTCTGAAAGCAGTACACGCCACATGGGCCCTGAGCTTACAGACTCGGCTAGACATGAATTGGCTCTGTAGGGAGATGGCAAAGGTTTTTCTGCAGCAACAGCAGGATTTAATCATAACCTGCACATGTTTCTGCAGCAATAGTGAGATTTAACCATAACCTCCATAATGCACCTAAAGAAAGCAGAATCTATTCAACCTGTAAATCCCAGAAAATCCACTGCAGCTGGCTAGTGCATTTGATTACATTCCCTGCTGTCATGTAAAATAAAAAAATAGCCAAGAGTAAACTGAACTGTAAAATGCTCTTAATTCACACTTGTAACTCTTCAAAAAATGTTTCTTGTATCTGTGAGTGCTGTCAGTTGTCGGAGAATCATCTGAGTTAGCCATGGAGTAAGAGTGGGCAGAACTGGGTATTTTTAGAAACAAACAGGGGTGTACCTACGTCTGCGTACTTAGAGAGTTGGTCTATGACTGTGCTTAAACTCCGTTGATGCTAAAGAGTGGCTACACCAATATTTGCAGCTGAAATATTTAAGCCAGTTTTATTGTCACATGTTGTCATTTTAGTCCAAGCCTGAGCATAGCCCATCCCCAGGAGATTTCATGCTGCTTGTGCAACTCGGTTTTAGCAGCTGAGCGCAGAGGATGCTTGCGCAATCCCGGGCAGCTCCCTGCCCCACTGAACAGTTGGCTCTGGGCTGCAGGTGGTTCCAGGAGGTGGCAGCATCTCCGTTTGCATCTCCTTCACCCCAGGCGTCCTGCCAGAGGCCGTGCCTGAAGTGCAATGCGAAGGGTTTGTGCTGGGTTTCATGAACCTAGACGACAAGGTAAGCTGACTATCGCAGCAAGGCTAAAGATGACTAGAAAATAATCGTTTCCCTTCCTGTAATTTATGTACAGGCTGCTGTGTACCTGCCCAGTCTGTATAAACAGTCCTGTACATCCTTCCTTAACTAGGGTTGTTCATTTGTGGGAATGTCACCGGCTTCTTACATTGTCTGGTGCAGCGGACCCCAGACAAAAGCCCAGGGTTTGAAACGCTGTCACAACATCAGGTTTTGTTGATAACAATAGTTAACAATGGGACTGAGACTCAGGACTGCTGAGTTCTGTTCCTGGCTCTGCATCTACCTTCCTGTGTGAATTTGGACAGCGTATCTCTACTCTGGGAAACTTCCTCTTCAACAACTGCAAGTGCAGCTCACAGGCTAATGTGAGGCTTGAATAGTGTTTTATGAATTGCTCTGCGATTCTCTGACATGAACCATTGCAAAGGTGCAAGCTATAATGAATGAAGGATAATAGAATATTTAATAAAAACATCCCTGATGGTCCTGACTCCTGGAGGAAGAAACATGTGCATCTGTATTAACCGGAGCCATTCAGAGTTCAGCTACTGCTTAGCTTTTGCTCTTCCTTACATGTTGCCATCATGTCTTACAAACAGGCAATACGCTGTCAGGCAGAATCCTATTTTGGCTAACAGCCTCTTGAGCTAACAGTAGGGTTTCAGGTTTTAGTGCTATCATTTAATACATCATTTCTGTTTTCATTTTGTCATCAGCTTGCGAAGACAGTGCCTAACAAAGTGCGTCGCAGACATGGCTACGAAGCTCCACCGTTACGAATAGCCTTGCAAGCTTTCGTGAGGCATGCTCTGTAAGTACCATCACACTGACGGCCGGTATGCTTGCAGAATGAACTGACCTGGAGGGCAGGGCTCTGACCAGCTCTGATTCTTTACACTCAGGTTAAAAGTAGACGTGGATGATGACAGAGGAATGGTGTTTTATTCAATGGCAAGTGATCTCATACCAGATCAGCCTCTGTTAGGAGTAAGTATTTCACGCACCGATGTATTCAGCTGGTTTGTACTGCTGTGCTGTTGTACGAATTCAGAGCTGTATGCACATGGTTTTTAAAATGCATCTTTATCCTGTCGTGGTTTAGCCCCAGCCAGCAGCTCAGCACCATGCAGCCGCTCGCTCACTCCCCCTGCCCCGGTGGGATGGGGGAGAGAATTGGAGGAGTAAGAGTGAGAAACGCTCCTGGGCTAAGATAAGAACAGTTTAATAACTGAAATAAAGTAAAATAGTAATTATAATAATGACAAAATAATAATAATACACAAAGCAAGTGATGCACAGTGCAATTGCTCACCACCCGCCGACCGATACCCAGCCAGTTCCCGAGCAGCGATCGCTGCTCCCCGGCCAACCCCCCTCAGTTTATATACTGAGCATGACGTCATATGGTATGGAATAGCCCTTTGGTCAGTTTGGGTCAAGTATTCTGGCTGTGCCCCCTCCCAGCTCCTTGTGCACCTGGCAGAGCATGGGAAGCTGAAAAGCCCTTTATTGACATAAGCAGTACTGAGCAACAACTAAAAACATCAGTGTGTTATCAGCATTCTTCTCATACTAAATCCAAACCGCAGCACTATGCCAGCTACTAGGAAGAAAATGAACTCTATCCCATCCGAAACCAGGAAAATCTCCAGCAGCCTCATGTTGCAATTTTCTATATTGCATATAACAAGATAGGTAAAACAAAAGGATTACAAGTACTTATTAGCCAGGAATAAGCAAAACTGAGCCCAGACAATGCCTATTTTATATGTCTTTCTCTTTCTTTATAGAGGAGTTTGTAAGTAGAAAAATAAGTACTTATTTTCAGGACACGAAGGTCGGATAGCAGAATGAGTCACTTAGCGCGGCATAGTCAGTTTCTGTGACCCTTGACATTCAAAGACTTTTTAACTTTATTACATTATTTGTATTTTGGTTTTTTACTCAAGAAATTTTGAAAAACGCAAGCAGGAAATACTGGGTTGCTTTGGGGTGAAGTCCTTCAGATCCCCGGTGGTGCTGAATGACCAGACTAGCACAAACCTCTCAAGGGAGTTAAAACTAACCAGTTTGGAATCATTTCTCCACCAGGTTTTGACAGATTCAGTCATGACTCAGAGTTTGAAACTCATCAATTGCACTAAGGTTCCTCTGTACTTCAGGCTCCTTCTGTCTACGCCCTTCAGCCTGTCCAGCACAGATCCCAAAAAGAGCACCAAAACATCCCACAGCAAGAAGGAGGAAAAAGAACAGCAACCACAACTCGTCCTTTATCCACAGCAAAACATGCTGGTAGGTTCAAAAATAATAATCCTGCACCAGAATAGATAGTTTAGTAATTGGTGTGTTAGCGTGCTCCAGATGAACCACAAGAAAAACACAACCAGTATAGAAGTCTCCCAATTCCAAGGGAAATAGTGGTATATTAGCAAATGCTAATTACTGCAATTTTGCCTGCTCTCTTGTGGGTACAAAATATTTTTCTACAGTGGCCCTGATGTGCTTTTCTCATCAACTCTGTCCTGCTGCAAACTTCTGCAGAAAAACCCCGTGGTTTTTGGAGCTCACCTAAATCACTAGCCATATATATGCTGGACAAATTAAAAGATTTCCAAAGACTGCAGTCCCTTATTTTCTTAAATTAGATGCATGCAGTGCAAACACAGAAAAATTTGGTTCATTTTGGGTGTACACAATGACATTAGAGGAAACAAAAAGTCCTGGAGTCAAGAATTAGCTAGGGTGCAAAGAATGAGTAACAGTTGCATTGTTTTGAAGTGCGCTTTTCATTTTTCAGTGTTCATTTTGACATAGACACACGTGCATCTTAATTCTGCATGTGTGGGAAGAAAGACGACTTGTGTGTTTAAGACAGCTTTGGGAATATGGTATTTGTAACCTCAGGAATTCAGAACCTTTGTCTTGCTAGAGACCGTTTCTCCTCTGTGGTTCAGAGATTAGCTGTTCACCTTTATACTCCATCTCCATGTACTGGATTCATAGGAAATAGCTGTCTTTTTTCTTTAATTATAATGCTTTGTTCCAGTGGGAATTTGGTTGCTGGCATGACACCTTTGGGTTCCAGTGGGAAAATGTGTGCCTGGGCCTTTGAGCAGTGTTTACTTTGGACTTCCTGCACACGGTGTCTTCTTATGCGATGGTCATCTGAATTCCTCTTCCCACAGGTGAAAGTGTCATTCCACACAACTCTGGAGTTACTTACGTATCAACATTTGTCAGATACCCAGCTGCTTCCTGGATTTCAAGCGCTCCAGTTTGAGAACGGAGAGAGAAAGCTGAAGTTTAATCAAAATCTGGTCATTGAACATAGTAACCGCACTACCCAGGTAAGAGCAGAACGAGATCTCGGGGCCCTGAGAAAGGGCTGTGTTTTATCAGCATCCCTGACTCGGAATGAACATGCCTTAGGATTTACTCGGCTTTGAAATACAGCCACCTCTAGAGTAAATTGTGTCATCCAATTCAAGGGAACAGCCATGGATTTGCAAAAGGGGATAGCTCTCTGTTGAGGCTGCAGGTGACTCTCAGATGGACAGAGCGGTTTTGGGTCAGCACCCCGCTGTTCGTGCCCCAGCTCTTTGCCCAGCACCACGGCCTGGATGACAGGGCCCCGTCCGAGGGCAGCACACCCAGCCATGGCGTGACTCTCGGCGTCCTCCCGAGACATGGGGTCAGGACTGTCTCAGCGAACACGCCAGCGACTGAGTCACCGAGCATCGCCTCCTGCAGTACCCGAGTGCTTCTTGAAAGTTGCCCGAGTCTGTCTAACTCATGTGGTGTGATCACAGCCCACACACATTTAAAGACCGATCTCTTCCAGATGGAAAGCTATAACCCCCCCACCCCCCCCAAGTCTTCAGCAGTTCCAGTGCACTGCAGGCTTTTTTTTTTTTTTTTTTTTTTTCCATACCAGGTATTTCTGAGGGCTGATCTGTGTAAGATCTGAGCACCATATCTAAGATAGTCATTTAATAATGATCTTGGGCAATCTGCACAAACTGAATGACTCACAGCGGGCCGTGTACAGTCCCTAAGGGACGACGAGATGCTGTAACGTCTGCATCTCCACCGAAATCCCTAATAACAAATGAGACTGTTCACTCCGTCTTACTTCATTAAGACCACAGCGTCTGGTTTGAAAACCTATCCCAAAACAGTAAAACAAGCAACAACCTAATTCACTCAACGCTGTAGAATGGGGAATTGACTCTATTACAAAAGAACACAGAACAACTACTCTTGATTCAGTGCTTGAGGTTAAGAATGATCGAGCTATAGCGGATGTTATTAAAGCTCTATGAAAATAAGGTGGTTTTTTTCCCTCCTTTCCCTTTCCTCTGTTTTGCAGCTGGTCCCAGTGACTGCGTACCTCACTGTTCCAGTCCTGGAGCTCTCCTGTGATACGGTTGATTTCCAGACCTGCTTTGTGGCACAGACCAAGACTGAACATGTCTTCCTGCGTAACAGGAGTGGCTGTAGAAGTTACTGGACTGCTTCGCTGGGTATGCTGGTTTTGCAATTGGATTTCCTTGTTACATAGTTTTACTACTCAGTGTTTTTACTTGGTAAGACTGCAGACATTCACTCAATATATAGCCAATATACAATGCTGGCTGCAAACGTATCAGGTCTGCTTCTGTTCTCACTTATGTGGGCTTTTCCTTTCCCGCCCTTTTTTTTTTTTTTTTTTTTTTTTGACATCAGTGTATCTCTACTGATTTCAGCAGTTACTCCAGATTTAACCAAAGGATTGAACCACAACCCTCACAAGCAGTGGACATGCTTTCCTCATTTGTAATACAATCCTAAGAGGCAACAAGAAGTAGTAGCTCCTCACGAGTTCGGTTTGAGCTTGTGCCTAATGATGTTAACAACAGATGGGCTTCAAAGGGAAGAAGATCAGTGCCTTATTATTTTGACGTGGAGGCCATTGATCACTCCCCTTGATTAGAGGATGAAAATGGAAACTGGCCACATGCACAGAAAGCCTCTGACAGTGCAAGACATGATTTATTAGCTGGCTAGCAAGGAGGCGTATCATTTCGAGTGCTGCATGCTGTACAAACTTACACAAAGAGTCTTTGTTTGCTTTGCTTGATATTTGCTCCCTTCCCTGCAGATGAAGAGGAAAGGCATAAGGACCTGCAAGTATTTTCTGTCTCCCCTACTAAAGGCATTTTGGAGGCACAGGAAGGGGACCGACCGACCAAAGAGGTTTTGCAGATCAGCTTTACTGCAAGGTAGAGTTAACAGGACTGAAATCTTGCTGTTACTCCCTCTAAAGCCCAGACTTATGGTGTGAGCAGTCACTGAAAGCAGAGACCAATTCTGCTCTGTTCTTGTGTTCTTATCAGGCTGCTCATTTTGCTTCTAACACTTGCCAGTCCTGTGCTTCCAGCTGGTACTCCTTCCATATAACCATGTTCCCTACACTGTTCCCATATACGTATGGGATTTCTTTTGGAATTGGCACCTGGAATTTCAGACTTCAGATTTACCCACTCAAAATCGTGCTGGTCCAACTGTTGGCATGATACCCTGACTACGTACCACAGGATGAAATCCCTCCCTGTAGGGCAATGTCTTCAGCTGAGGGCAAATCTCAGGCCTGTAAATCAAGGTAGAGGCTGATACGACAGTCGAGTCCTTTATGCATCCAGCACTTTATTAGGACAGAGGGAGAAATGTGTCTGGAGTATCTCACAATCCCAGCAAAGCATCTGTTTGTCATGCAGGAAAGCGCGATGTCTTTTGCAGTCAGTCTCAGGGATCCTTCATTATCGTTTATGTGGCTTCTCTCTAAAGGTAACTTTCTGAGGTCCTTTACCTTCCCTCCATGCATTCAGAGTACCTTCTGATCAAGCAAATCGAGCAAAATGTTGTTCCACTGCAGTGATACAATTTGTTTTACCCTTGCTTAGCCTGGTGCACTGTTTAGTGTCACAGGCATGTTGATGTTTGATGAGAAAGCAAAAAATCAATGTCTAGTCCAAATGTTTTCTACACAACAAAGATAAGGTGAGCTGCAGGCAAATGACAGCAAAGAACAGAAGAGAGCAAGTGAAAAATGACTTTCTTTGTCCTATAAACATCTAATATTGTTCTAATTATGTTATGGAGATCTTATCATCACCTTTTCTCCAGGATAGAGATTACTTGTGAATGGCAGAGGCAGTGACCCAAAGCCTTTAATTTCTTTGCTCTAATTACAGAGATGCAACTCCTGTAGGAAAATTCAGCCTCCATAACAAATTATTTTCTTGGAAGTTATCACACCGTGGCAGAAAAAAAGTAAGACAAGTTTTTCCTAGTGATTTCAGTGAACTCCGAACACTGGTGACGGGGAAGTTTCAAGAGGCCAACTGTAGGTGACGTGAGTTATTGTCGTAACTTCCATCTGGCTGTGAGCGCTCTGTCACTGCAGCTCCTGAAGTCTCAGTGGGACGAAGCCGTGAGCAGCTGCTCTAAGCTGCGGGGTGGACCAGAGACCTCCCCAGGCTCCTGACTGCCTGAATTTTTCTGGAGTGCTTGTGAATACGCCTGAAGCACTCCTTTTTGTCTGATGACAGGTAACGCTCATCAGCACGCCTGAAAGTACCAGAAACCAAAGATGTTTCTGTGTAGCAGCCAGCTCATCTGTTCAGCTCCAGACGAAGAACTCCCAACACAGCAGAGCTCAGGACCAGCATGGCATTAGGAAATAATTATATGCAAGGTGTGAGGTGATTTTAATAATTCACCTCCCTAAATCAGCGGCCTTCCTGTGGGGGAAATTTTGTACAAGAAGAATGAAAGTTGCCTGGCAGAATGGGCTCTAGCCTCAGGCCTTTACAGCAGCCGTCTCTTGGACCGGAGAAGTCCTGCTGATGAACAGTCTCCCGAGTGTCGGGTGGCATTAGCCTTAGGCGAATTATGCCGCAAGGCTTCCACTTACCGCAAAACTATACTTGCTGTAAGCTTTTTGATGTTCATTTACAACCTGGACTCCTGTCGCCTGCCCCTTGTCTTAGGGGAGTTGACAGAAACTTTTCCGTTTGAAACTTCGTCTGTCACAGGGATGAATTTTCACATCAAGGCAGTGCAGGCATTTGCTCCCAAAGGCCAGCCCCCAGCAGAGCTTCATTTTATTTATTTAATGACAATAGAATGCCACAAGTAGGAAGATACTCAAGTTCTTCTTTCAAACACGACGTTAATAATCCAATGTCTTTACTTCAGGTACAGACTGGACCATTCCTTTCAAACATCCTCTGTGTAGCCGTGGGATGTGACACTATGAAGTGAGACGCTAACATTGGAGACCAGTGCTTGTGCCTAGGAGCAGTTTATGTCTCCCATTTTCTTTCCCTTTTTCTCCCCTTTTTCTTTCCCCCACCAAGTAACTAATCTCATCCTTAAACGCAGAACTAAGTCTTGCTGTAACTGAACTGTCTTTTTGCTCCGCATTTTAGGAGCGACACTGAATATGAAACTACTGTGACCATTACTGGAATGCTGGGAGAGAAGCCTTGCAAGCTGCGCATCAGGGGACGAGGAACATACGATGGAAAGTATGAAGACCTGTATTTAATTTAAGCGAGACAATATGGGACATGGCAAGTAATGGCTTGGATGCAGATGTGCCATCAGTTGAGCCTGTATTTTCATCTGCTTCAGTTGGTTTAATATGGACTGGAATTTTAGCAGAATAGAATTTTAAGTTATGAGGGAAAAAAGCTCATGGTACTTTAAAGAAAACAGGACAGAATGAGATTATGACTATTACTTTTATTGCCGTGATAAGCTTACCATTACCCACAGAACCAGGCTCTGCAAAATAATCCATTTTAAATTGCAAAGCAGCTATGGTAACAGGCCAAACCCCTCTGCATATCACCCTATGCCTCAAATTACAATTAAAGACTGTTCATACCTTAAAAAGCAGCTTTTGTTTTGCCTCGTTTATTTGTTTGACAGTAAAATGGACACTGACACATAATAAAAAAGCAAGAATTAGTGAATAGGCCAGCATTCCTCTGGCTGTTTTCTCAGTGCCTTACATGAAAAGAGGAAGAGCCAACTTTCCCTGGACTCCTTGGAAAATTACCAACCTGCATGCTTCATCGTGCTTGGGTACTGAGAACATCCCCTTCAGCTACAGAGGGAGGAACCCTTCTTCCTTTTAATTCTTTCCCCCCACATGGTTCCCATTTACTCACACTTCTCTTTAAATGTTTTTAGTATTACTTTAGCTAAAGGTCACTGAAATTCCCACTTCTGAGCCTGTTAAGTTTTCCACTCCCATCATATAAAAGGTTTTTGTTAAAGGCAGTGCGTGTGGGGAGGAGGGGGCTGCAATCCACGCTGGAGGAGAACAAAAGCTGCAGGATAGCTGCCTTCTGCCTAGTTGAAAACAGACTTGTACTAGCACTGAGAACATTCACAGGAACCTCAGCGTGCAAAAAGGACCCTCAAAGATGCCGATGCCTCTCTGCCCCCTCTACATAATTTAATCTTTTTGCTCTAAAATACAGCACGTGTGATTGCCGAGACAGGCTACAGCACAGGCCTGTGAGAATATCAGAGAGCTCTAACTAATCATGACCTTTCTTTTTCAAGCCATTAGCTCCAAGTTTGAGTGATCTTTCTGCTCGTAAGAGGAAGAACAGATAAGGGAAAACTTTACAAGATGAAACATACATTTCACTGATGTTCATGTAGTGATTGCAGCAAGAGTAATGCTGAAATCTGTTTTATGCTAGGTAAGTAAATACTATTAAGCATAAGCTTGTCCTCTAAGTTGAGAGTCACACAAGCTGATCATTAGAAACGTGTTGTAGAAAATGGAATGGCCAATTTCAAATTCCTGGCTTCTAGCAAATCATCAAAACCTTTCCTTTCAGGCACCTCAACAGTTTGTTTGCTCCTGTGTACATTACATTCTAGTCCTTCCACTTGCCCCCACTGGAGGCTTCAGAGCAGCTTGGTTAAAAGCAGGAAGCTGAAGCACATCCTCCAGCATAGGGACAACATTTAAGACATGGCTAACTTACTTACAATTTGGACAGGACAGACACAATTGTAAAGGAAATTATGTTAAGTCTTTGCAGTGCTTTAAAACAAGCTGTTCTAGACTTCTTGCAAAATGGTGAAATCTTTTAAGAAAATCCTAGAAAAGCCTTTTCATGTGCACTGCTGTTTTGAGCAACCATTTTAGACAACTTGTCATACGAAAATACTGTACCGTGAGCTACTTTGCTCTGGTAATATTCACAGAATAAAGGGATCGATTAGATTAGAAATATTCATTCATAATCGCCATACAAGGGCCTGTAGTTGAACTTCAGCTGAACTCGTTTCTCTTCTCACGTCAGGATGCCATTTGCCAGTTTTGCATACTCCCACCTGCTTAGTAGATCTGCACGATTTATTCTACTCCACAATATGCACCTAAAAATTGTATATCTGGTAACAAATCCCTGAATCCACTTGATTTCACAGTGCAAATCATTTGCTATTACTAGAGAAGGCAGAGAATTAGCTGTTGCGTTGTTTCGTCAGTATGCTGGAGTTTAGTTCCCTGGGTACTCAAACACTGCTGCAGCGCCCATGCCAGTTCCAATGCACATTGATACGACACCGTACGCTCTGAAACGAAAGAACACATGGAATGAAGACAGAGCTGATTTAGATCATCTGGGGGGAAAAAGAATACGACAAATTTGAGCTACCTACTGCTCTCCTCTATCACCCAGAGATTATAGAATCATAGAATAGAATCATACAATCATTTAGGTTGGAAAAGACCTTTAAGATCATCCAGTCCACCCATTAACCTAACGTTACCAAGTCCACCACTAAACCAATTAATGGCAGAGTAGACTAAACCATGTCCCAAAGTGCCATGTCTACCTGTTTTTTGAACGCTTCCAGGGATGGTGACTCCACCACCTCTCTGGGCAGCCTGTTCCAATGCTTGACTACCCTTTCCGTAAAGAAATTTTTCCTAATTTCCAACCTAAACCTCCCCTGGCGCAGCTTGAGCCCATTTCCTCTTGTTCTGTTGCTAACTACTTGGGAGAAGAGACCAACACCCACCTCACTACAGCCTCCTTTCAGGTAGTTGTAGAGAGCGATAAGGTCTCCCCTCAGCCTCCCCTTCTCCAGACTAAACAACCCCAGTTCCCTCAGCCGCTCTTCATAAGGCCTGTGCTCCAGACCCTTCACCAGCCTTGTTGCCCTTCTCTGGACACACTCCAGCACCTAACTAAGAGATTCTAACTCTGGAGCAGGTCCTGATGCCCTGGAGTTCTTGCAGGGTGCTGTCTGCAGAGCACGTGGACCCGTGTTTCTCTGCCTGCTTTCTGGGCAGGAGCAGCGCACCAGAAGCGAGCTCCTTAGCCACCTGCCTCAGACACACGAGCAGTGAGGTCGACCTGGGAGAACTGCTTTGATTCAGACAGGTTGAGGAAGAAACTCCTCCCTTCCTGCCTCCTACCGCTGCCCTTCACGTGGCTTTGCTATGTTCAAGGTAAATTTGGATAGTCAGATGACGTGCAGTAGGATTTGTGGAAAAACAGAGAGGAAAGCCTGATTTCAGAGCAAGTTCTTCCACTTCAGTTTGAGGTGGTTTATTGCTACTACCCGATTTGCTTGGCATTTAACAGCTCGCCATCACTGTTAGGCTCCCCTCCGGGCCAGGGCACAGCTCATCCTAAGGCGCAGTCCAGCGGCACCATACGTGCCAGCCCCAGAGACAGCGGTGACAGAGACAGCGGTGACAGAGACAGCCAGCAGCAGCTACCTTGCCTCTGTCGCACGTCGGGAAGGGCCCAAGCCCTGGGCCTCCGGAGGGCTGGGACCGAACCGCCACAAAGCCGCCAGCCCGCCAGCTCTGGCCGCTGACTTGCTGCTCCAGCGCTGCGTGGCAGAGATGTCCTCCCTCGGGCCCCGCAGCACCACGGACCAGGAGAGACTCTGCATTCACGTGCAGCAAGACACTGCACAGCCCTCCCTAAAGAGAGCCATCGGGAATTCCTGTTCAAAGCTCTCAAAGGGATGGAGAAAGCTCAACCCAAACTGATGGTTACTTCTGAGCCTAAGTTACTTACATACATTTAAGGCATTAAGGCTAATGCTGTTCCTCGGTGCTCACCTCTTCCCTCTGCGCTTCAATTCATTGAGCAAAGTGACGACTTGACGAGCACCAGTACAGCCCAGCGGGTGCCCCAGTGCTATTGCTCCTCCCAGGGGGTTGACCTTCTCCATGGGAATGCCCAGCTTTTCAACACAGTACACAGCCTAAAAGACAGAGGAAATGGTTTCGTGGAGATGCTCTCACCTCTGTTAGTTCTCAGCTCTCCTGCAACAGAGAACTAAGAGGACTGCAGAGAAGACTGGTGATCTTGTCTGTATATAAAGAGACAGCAAACCATCCTAGGCAGCTCTAGGGGCTTCAAAAGATTTGTGCTTAAAATGAATTTAGCTCAAACTCTGTTTGTTATTACACAAACTCCGCATCGTTGCGTCAGCTGCTCTCAAAGTATGAAACAGTTAGTTCTGAGAGGCCTGACTCCAGCTAGACCATCCTTCCCAGCGGAAAGGAGTGGAACTACGTTACAAATCCAAAGCACACAGAAGCGAGCGAAGCCCATCAACTTCACCTCACACTGAGCCCGTGTACTTTCTGACAGGCATGTCATGGATTTGTGGAAGACACAGTAATGAAGTTTCTACCTTTCATTAAGGACCTCCAAATTAGCGAGTGCAACACATTCACACTGACACCACCCGGTAACAAATTACAGCCCTCGTGAAACAGATTTTCCAAGTTGCTATGAGGATACCATGGTAAAGATTACATTCTTATTCGGTGGACTTTTTTTTTAATTTTAATATTAAGCTGTATAAGCAATGCCCTGCTTATTTTTATTTGAAGGAAATGGAAAACAGTCTGCACATGTTATTAACATTTGGCTGAAGATGTAACACATGGAACAAGTTCAAATCATAATTTGGAGACCAGGCTGAAATATACCAAGCAATGTAGCAACTCAAACAGGATGATCACTCACCTGGCTTGCAAAGGCTTCATTAATTTCATATATATCAATGTCACTCAGAGTCAGACCTATGGTTCAGAAAAGTCAGAATTTAAAAGGCGGTATTTTTGCCTTGTAACTATATCAACTATATTCACTTACAGCCTCCCTTTATGAATTCTAGTTCTACTCCACTAATGACAAGAAGAGGGGGACCTTCGCTCCATGTGGGTTACCTACGCTTGCACGCATGTTTATGTACAACAACATCTAAAGACTGCAAAACGTCACAGTTCACAGTATTGTGTCACTGCATTTGCCAAGTTTCCTCAGATTAAGTGTGATCTCTTTGCAGAGGGATTAAAGACTGAAGGGCATTTCGAGACTGAAAGATAAAACTACAGGTGAGCATGCATCGTAGCAATGACAGGCCGACACAATAACCGTCAGCTATAAAAGCTATTTAACCTGATGAGTATGATAAGAACCCTGAGGAAAGCCTGTTCCACTGGGCAGATGTCAACATTGTAAAGAAAAAAAAACCGAAAAAACAAACACAAAACCCATACCCCCAGACGCTGGTCATATTAAGGATGAGAAAACAGCAGTCAATGAATACTAAATCACCTGCCACGTGTTAACTGTTTGTTGAGACTGTGTAGGGAGTTAATCCTGAGCTTCTCAAAGGTGAGTGAATGACAATTTATACATAAGTACAAGTGAACAGCATTACAACAATCGCAGCTGGGATCTCTTTCAAGGTTTTGAATTTAAAAGTTCAGCGTTCCTGTGGCCGATAGCTGCACATGCTAGAATAATATAATCTTAAATTTCAGTCCACGGAGTCCGATTTGCCTTGTGCTGAACACTGTATGAATGACAAGTGGTTCTCACCCGCCTTCTCCACAGCTACAGGGATTGCGTAGGCTGGTCCTATGCCCATGACATCGGGTGGGACTCCAACCACAGCAAAGGACCTGAGCACCCCCAGGACCGGGAGCCCCAGTTGCGCTGCTTTTGAGCGTTTTGCCAGGAGAACAGCAGCTGCTCCATCGCTGACCTGGCTGGCATTACCTGTTGGAAGAGATCTATTAGCACCTTTTTTGTCTAAGCACAGTCTACTACAAGGCAGGTAAATGACAGGAACAACACAAATTTAACAACAGAGCTGACCTGCTGTAGTGCTACCATCCTCTTTGAAGGCAGGCTTCAGCTTTGCCAAGCCTTCCAGGGTTGTGGAGGGCCTAATCCCCTCATCTTGGTGCACGGTGATTGTTTTTTGGTTGCCCTGATTATCTAGAACAGTGGTCTTCACTGGAACAATCTCAGTTTTAAACAGTCCCATCTGCTGAGCTTTTGCTGCTCTGTTAAAGAAGAGTATGAAAGGTTAAAATATTCTGGAGGTGAATTGCAAGAGAACTAATGTCAAGGAAATGAGTTAGTAAGAGAATGAACTAAGGTGTGACTCGGTACACAGGTACATCATCGCCAAATAGTGGACAAGAAGACAGGTGAATACTTAGTTCCATTCACGGGAAGACAAACCTCTTACCTCTACATCACGGGAAATCTATTGCTAACATCATGGGCATTCTCCCCAAACTTGGATCACAGGATCACACACTTCTGTGCAAGACCCCCGTTCTGTTCTCATCAACGCCTTTGTGACTGACTGACCACCACCAGCCCACAGCATGAAGCTGTGCCTGTCCAGTGGTACATCACATCAGTCACATCACAACTGTAAGAAAATAAATGAATCCTGATGTTCAAACATCAGTCCTTATTTTTGAGTTTAAACAGGGCAGGTGGGCTAAGCCTCTACATAATGCTAATAATTTCTGACAAATTAAGGAACAGCTGAAATTTCACTCATTCCTAGTTTTGGAACAAGACAAGTTGAGCTTTAGACCACAGACTTCAAGTATAATCTTCTGGCATTTAAATGTAACCCTTCAACCCAAAACGACTGCAATTTATGTTGCGTAGTTCAGCGTGACTATGTAGAAGGGTACCACTTAATTTAGCAGTAAAAGTGCGGCGAAGACAGGATCTGGTCCCTGAGACAGCAGCATTAGCAGTAGGGGAAAACTGACATGACCAGATTGATATAAGTAGGCAGAATGCAATTAGCTAAATTAGAATTAGCTCAGGACACACAGTTTTAATCTTCCATATCAACAAGGTATTTAAAAGTCTCCAAGGTAGAGCTGATATAGAAGATTTACCTTCCAGCAGCAGGGCACCCTTTACAGGGAATACAAATTGGAGACGGAAAGCTTGTTTTACCCCCTCATTCCTTTACACTTTTTCTAATAAAATGAAAATATTTTAATACTCCCAGGTAAGCGAGAGTTAGGGCTGAAGGACAGCTCAGTAACTCCGCAGACATCCTGAGACCGAGGCCAGAAAATCACCCCTTTCCTCATGTGAGAGGCGAGGATCGCGTTCACATACCCTTTTGTGTTATCAGTTCGATGTCAGTGAGAAAGGCTGGCATGCCAAGTTCCCTAGAAGCAGGGCCAGAATTTAAAGGTTAACTGGCCTGTGCAGTGGCTTCCTGTATTAGATAAATAATTGGACCGGGGCAACGCTTAAACAGAGCTCTGAAAGTTAGTTTAACTCTTTGACGGCAGCAACTTTACCATATCGCCTGACACTGGATCGCCAATACAGCCCCACGGATTGCAGGGGTCAAGTTTACTTACTCCTAAGAGGAAGGTTATTAGAGGTAGCATTGGGCTCACTTGGAGCCAAACACCTGCAGCGAAGACAAGCCACCCTTCTCATCAGCTCGGCAGTTCTCTAGAAACACCTACATTTAAATATTCCCTCTTCGGAAAGGTTCCTTCTGCTGCCGCTCACACGTTCAGTTTCAAATGATACTGAGCCAAAGCCACTAGGAAAATATTGAACCATACGTTCGTTTCAGAAACCTCATGGAGGCTGCATCCTTCGGATGCTGAAAAACACCGGGGCACTCCCTGCTCAAGGCTCGCGTGCCTGGAGATACGTGCGCAAGATTAGTCACGCAATGCCCAGTACAGCGCTGGGCTCAGGTTTCCTTATCGCACAGCCCGGGACACGCACTGGTCTTTGCTCTGACCATCTCAGGCTTCTTTACTCACTATTAAGGTTTGGAAGGCAACACGAAGGCTGCACTTAACCACTCTTGGGAAGTAGCGGTGTGTTTTCTATCTGTATTTATTCCTTAACTAAAAGGTAAAGAACAAAACCAAAACAAAACAAAAAAAGCATTTACTTTTGCTGGGACGCCAAGGCAAAGGCATCTTGCTTCTTTCGGGAAACTCCAAACTTCTCTGCCACGTTTTCTGAGGTTATTCTGGGGAAAACGACATCACAATTAATCCAACAACTCATCTAACGGGGGTGCAGCTGGCTTCTACTAAGACAACACAAGGTGCGAGCGTTGGCTTTAATCTCAAAGCTAACTGCTGCCTTCTCAACCCAGAACTGCCTAGCAGAAGCAAATCCTGAATCAAATCTAGGACCAAAACAAGGTTCAAATCCACTTTCATTGCTCATTAAGCCATTGAGCTTAAGACATAAGACAAGGAAATCTTTCATCTGAGCCACTGATCCTCCCCCCGTTTCACACAATTAATCTTCTACCACAACCAAGGAGGATGCCGACACGTGCAGATCCAAGCTCTCTGCATTCAGGTTGATCTGAAACAGTACAGTCACTGAGGAGCTGGATCATCTAGAAAACCCTTCAACTTTGGGAAGAGGAAACACTTACCCCATAGGAATAAGGCAATCTCGAGCTTTGCTGTTTTCCATCATACTGGAACTGATATCACCAGGGTTATTTGCACTTCTGAGGGACATCGTTTCCACGCTAAACACAAGAAAAATTTGAATTTGCTACCAGTGCTTTCATACTGTATTTGTGGTAATTGCTCAGTTAAGACTGATCAAAACTCAGTATCTTGACAACATGCTTTCCTATCACCCTACAGAAACGCAGCTAATAATTGAGAACAGGCTGAGGCAGAAGCTCTTCAATCATCAATGTAAGAATTAACCACGGAATGAAAACAGATTGCTACATTAAATTGGTCCTTGTTTCACTAAGAACAGGATACCAATGTCAACAGTTATTTTCTCTTGTTTCCACAGCTAGGAAGGAATTGCTAATGATTCTGGCACATTTGTCCTCAAACATAACGAGAAACCTAAGGTCCTAGGACTGGAGTTTCCACTGAGACGAGCAACAGCCATAAAAATGCCACTTACAGCTTAAGAACTGGTTGGCAGTATAATAAGTATTAAGCAAGCCATTACGTCATTTGTATTTCACAACACAAAGAATTTAAGACACGGATCCCAGAGGCTGCAGTCTTTCACCTACAAATGAGTTAACAGATTGAAGATAGCCAATTTTACTGCATAAATACACGGCCATCACTTTTGTAAAGTCAGTCTAGACCATGAAACCTATAATGGGAAGAGGCTTTGAATTCTACTCTGCACCACACAAACACACTCACGAAGAGTAAATAACAAAGAAACTATTCCTGGAAAATGCAAGACAAGCAGAAGATAAGGCTTTTCCCTAAGCAGCTTATAGTAAGTGCTATCAGAAATTCAAACTGATTCTAATACGGGACACTGCATTACTTGACTTCAGCTGCATCTCCTCCCTGAAGGAAGGTATAGAATCAGGTTTTAAGTAAGAGCGAACCACAGCTACTGCGTTTTGTGTTGTCGCCCGGTATCTCTCCAGCTACAGAGTGGGCGAGTCCACTCACGGGAAGAGCATGACTTGGGATAAACCCAACTCACAAAAGCTATTTGTGACATATGGATTTTATGTCTTCATGAAGGAGTCCGCAGGGCAGAGGCCACAAAACTTCCCACAATGAAATGCGGTGTTGCATACGCAAAGGTGCAAAGGCTGGATCCCAAACCCTTCGAGCCTTTCAATACCTTTAAGCGTGTCATTTTGGTGGACACTGCCAAGCAACTTCTTGAAACAATTCTGTTAAAGCGAAGCAGTGAAAAGCATCACACGTTCGAGCAGAAGCATTCCCCATGAACACCAAGTGCTCAGCCTGCATCAGAGGAACGTGCCTGTCTTGCTGAGCTGTTTATTTTGCAGCAGCCTAAGAAGGGTGTTCTCAGCATCAGATCTTGCTCAACCAAGTATGTGCAGGTGTTGAGAAGTTGTAAATGTTTTCCTAAGGTCTACCGGATGACTGTGTACAGTAATAATTCAAGAAAGACTTAAGAGTTACCAAGGTAAAGAAAGAGAGAAACCCAATATTTTAGCCTCAGGCTTACTGAATGCTTTTTTTTATTATTTGTTCTTCTGAAGCGAATTTGTACGTGGTCACTAGTATTTCTCTAAAGCCAACTTAACATTTACATAATCCTCTAAAAAATAAACTCTTCTTATGATGTTAGAACACCTTATGTTCTTATGATGAAGAACAGCATGCCCGTCCACTGCAGAACATCTCCTGTAAGTCTGTAGAACAGTTATTAGCCTGGGTAGGACATTTAATTTCTTTATCCAAGGTAGCTGCTGATATTCTAAGGCACCAGTTAATTGGAGATTAGTTAAAAAGCCAATCACAGCAGGCTCTTTCAGGCTGTCGGAGCTCTGCACACAAGTGGTATCCTACAGCAGAGCCAGAGGACCCTAATAAGGCTTTTTGCATGCTTGTAAGAGATACTCAGACTCTTACTGCAACCCCAGCTGACATGTCACCAAAACTTCCAGGGAAATTAAAGGATTTTCAAGTACCCTCCCTCAGACCCTTTTAAGATGACCCGATCTTCTGTGAAAGCACTCAGCAGCCTCTAGAAATACACGAATTGCATCTGCAGCCACCACTTAAATCCAGGTCCTAATTTTAGAGCTTATTCACCCATTTGTCAAACAAGGACAGCACCTATTTCCATGGGGAAGACAGATCTGGTTGGAAGGGGTTTCTAGTTCCTCGCACAAGAGCTATGGCAGAGGGACCAAGCGCTACTTTCAGGCGGCCTAAGCCAAGTGCCATAAAAAGACATTCTTACCCACAGGCCAAGCCAATGTCATACGACCCATTTCGGATGCCACCTGTAACAGCAGTGCATAAACATTCTTACTATCATTAGGAGCAAAAGCACGTCCATTCCAGCTGCGGTTTCATGAACACCCGAGGTAACCACTGCAGCTGAAAGGTGCATTCCCGCTGCCCTCCCGCCTGCCAGAGCACGAGCCAGGTCAAGGAGCTGACGGGGCTGAAGACCAACCATGACCTTGACATACAACCAGAGAGGACAGGAGGGACCCTTCTAGAAGCTGCCTGATGTGGAAGCGACAGTAGAACTTATCCTCAGAAAACCAAGTTACTTCTCTAGGGGTAAACTTGGCTACTCAAGAATACGAAAGCATTCAACCAACAACACACTGAAAATTCCTAACCGCAGAAGACATCGTCACTATTTTTACTGCTCAGAGAGATTTGACGACAGGAGAAACAAGCACTTGGGGTGGGGCAGGCATCGGCTCTGATCTGAGTACCCACACCACTTACCAGCTATACTGATAATGGCCTGTAGCCCGGAGGAGCACTGCCGGTTCACGCTCGAGCACGGCACCGTCTCCGGAATACCACTAAAAATAAGACAGTGTTGGCAAAGACTTAGTGATGAAAACCACGCAACAAACCAAACCACTAAAAAGAGCATTAAGCCACTTATTAAACTTTAACCCTCAAGTTCAAGACAGATCCCTTTATACGTTTGTTGACCTATTTGGTCCTGCACCAAGAGAAAGCAAAGCTCATAGATAATTTCCAAGCTTGATTTGCAAATGGCTCCGAGTGCTGTTTCCCCACAGGTCTGTCTTCAGAAGGTCCTCTGTAAGCAAGGCCCTCTCATGTGCCTAGCTCTTGAGCTCTGACTGGGGCCAGAAACACTAAAAAGCTCTGCAATATTTGTAATTACCGGTGGGCTGTGTCCGCACTTCTTCAATGTGGTGGCTGTACACTGATTTATGGAAGCAAACATCACTTGGCAATAGACACTGAAATACTTGGAAGCTGGGATCCAGCTCAATATGAGCCATCGACCACACCAGGAGACAAACAGAAAGACCCGAGACAAGTCCATGCTTTCAGGCCCACAGAGAGCAGACAGAAGTGCAGCCTTGCGGTACGGAGAAGCAGCAGGTACAGCTGGGAGCCCACAAAACAAGATCTCCCATTCAGAGGCTCAACACAGGCAGCACAGATTAATCGGCCTCACCTCTGCCTCCCTGTCCTTTATCAGCAGGGTTCTCCAAACACTCGATCAAAGTCTAATTTCTAGGCAAAAGGTGATTTGCTGTAACTTCCTAGGAGAGCATGAGCCTCATTGCAACCTCTGACCCAGTGCTGCTCCACAGCCAAGGCCCGAGAAGGGGAGGAGGAACCTCAGTCTGGTTGAGAGTTTACCTCAGAAACTGTGCAACTCTTGCAATCAAAGCGCCAGCTCCAGGCTGCAGCACGTTTCCTGAATGCAAAAATACGATTCCAGTCAATCAGTTGCATTCCCCTCGCTATCTGCTGCAGGCATCGAAGCAATGTTAACATCACCACGGCCTGGTACCATCCGGCACCCGGCCCAGAGCCCCACCGCTTGACAGAACAGTCGTGAAGGTTGTACCGATTTCATAAACCCAACGCTACGCGCTAATGCCTTCCAACCCCACGATACTTGCGAGCATCCCATGGGACACCAGGAGCAGCCTGTCCCAGAGAGCTATCCAGACCAGGAGTTTCAAGTCCGGACAGAGGTTGTTCACTCACCAACACAGATGTCTCCCAGGACCTCAGGACGAAGGTTGACATCTTTAAGGACAGCCGTCATAACGGCAGACAGAAGTTCATCGGGTGTAGTATCCTAAAAGCACAGGGGATTAGCGCTACTTAACGAACACCAGAAACTGCCCTGTCACCAATTCACCCTCAGACTACTGCAGAGGGCTGGTGCATGATGCTCAGACAGCTTTACTCCACTTATGATAGTTGCTTTTTTCATACAAAAGAATTACTCTGCATGTTTTTTACCCCAGGTATCTTTCAACACTGTAACACACGCTGCTTTCTTACCTAGCTCGGTTTTATATGAGCACGCTTTGCAGGGCCTTTAACACCAAACAGCTACAGTGAGTTACGTGACAAGACTCAGCAAGCAGAGCCCCTCAGTTTATTTTGTGAAAGAAACGTGGGTGACCCCTCAGCGGTGGGAAGCACAGCCGGCACGACGAGGCGGATTTTGCAGGATGACAAACAAGGCGCATCCTTTGGGGCCATCCCGGCACCGCGCTCTTGCCTCGGTCAGAGCCCTGGGACTCTGCGCTTGCCCTCCAGGGAGGAAAAGGGCCGCTCCAGGAGAAGGGTGGCAGCTCCGTGCCAAGCGCCGTCGGTACCTGAGTGAGCGGGGCGGGCGGGGGAGATGCTTCGTTGCTCCGCTTGCCCGCAGCAGGTAAAAGCAGCACGGTAGAGACCTTCCCCAGGCTCGAAGGGGAGCCAGGAAACCCGTCGTCCCCTCGGCCGGCTTTTTTGGGGCTGCCAGCGGTCCCGCCGCAGCCGGGCCGCGCACCCCCGCGCACCAGGCCCATCAGGACGCGTTGTCTCTCAGGGCGCTGCGAAGCCGGGCCCCGGGCGGGGGGCAGCGGGCAGGCGGGCGCCCAGCTCCCGGGCGTGTGCGGCGGGGAGGCAGGCAGGGGGTCCCGCCGCCCCCCGGGGGTGCTCAGCGCCTCCGGCGGGGCGGTGCTGGGGGCGCTCGGCAATCGGGGGGGCGGCGGCCGGGAGCCGCAGCACCCCGGGCCGGGGCCGGCGGGCAGGGCCCCCCCCCGGGCCGTACCTTGAAGCCGCCGCGCTTGGCGCGGCCGATGGCGGTCCTCCGCCCGTGCACCACCACCACATCGTCGGGGCTGGCGGCCCGCGGCGAGGCCCCGGCGCGGCTCCCGCACGGCGCGGCCCGAACCGCGGCCCCGGCCCCCGCGGGGGAGCCGGCGAGGTGCCCCAGCACCCGCTGCACCCGCTGCGCCGCCCCGCCGCCCGGCCCCGCCGCCATTTTGTCAGCGCCGCGCCGCCGAGGGACGCCCGGGCTCATTTGCATGGCCCCGCCCTCGCCCGGGACGGCCCCGCCCCCCGGCCACCCCAGGCTGCGGGGCCGCGCGGGGGGCGGGCAGCAAAAATTAAAATGAAGACGTAAAAGAAAAAAACCCAACAAAACAAAACAAATGATTAAAATAAAATATATATTAAAATAAATAAGGAAATGTAAAATGAATAAGGAAATTAAATCGGTAAAGAAAAATAAAAAATTAAAACAAAAAAGAGTCAAGGAAGGGGGAAGAAGGGGGGGAAGAAGGGGGGGAAAGAAAAAAGAAGAAAAGAAAGAAAAGAAAGAAAAGAAGAAGAAAGAAAAGAAGAAGAAAGAAAAGAAGAAGAAAGAAAAGAAGAAGAAAGAAAAGAAGAAGAAAGAAAAGAAGAAAGAAAAGAAGAAAGAAAAGAAGAAAGAAAAGAAGAAAGAAAAGAAGAAAGAAAAGAAGAAAGAAAAGAAGAAAAGAAGAAAGAAAAGAAGAAAGAAAAGAAGAAAGAAAAGAAAGCAAAGCAGAAGAAAGCAAAGCAGAAGAAAGCAAAGCAGAAGAAAGCAAAGCAGAAGAAAGCAGAAAAAAGCAAAAAGAAAAAAGCAAAAAGAAGAAAAAAGAAGAAAAAAGAAAAAAGAAGAAAAAAGAAGCAAAAAGCAAAAAGAAGAAAGAAGAAGAAAAAAGAAGAAGAAAGAAGAAGAAAAAAGAAGAAGAAAAAAGAAGAAAAAAGAAGAAGAAAAAAGAAGAAAAAAGAAGAAAAAAGAAGAAAAAAGAAGAAAAAAGAAGAAAAAAGAAGAAAAAAGAAGAAAAAAGAAGAAAAGGAAAAGGAAAAAGGAAAAGAAGAAAAAGAAAAAATAAAGAAGAAATAGAAATAAAGAAATTTTAAAAATAAAAATAAATAAATTAAAAGAAATTAAAATGCAGTACATTTTAAAAATATAAACCCCAGTGCATTTGGAGCGTTTGAAGCAAGCGGGACGCCATGACAAAGGCACACGCAGAGCCGCGGGGTGCGGGAACTGCACAGATTCATTGTTTCGAGTAAAACCCACGAGCCATCAGCTCCATCCCTGCCTTGTCACCCCCCGGCCCCGCTGCCGCCCGGGGACTGTCACGTCAGGGTCAGGGTCAGGGTCGGGGTCGGGGTCGGGGTCAGGGTCAGGGTCAGGGCAGGTGGCCCCTCCTCGCCCCCTGCCTGCGCACAGCCGCTGTCCGACGGGGAAGGGGCCGTGCTGGTGTGCGGGGACAGGCCACCTCCGCTCCTGCCTCACCCCCAAAGAACAGCATTTCTCGATGGATACGCGACGATGCGGCGCGCAGGGAAAGCCACCGGGCCCGCAACAGGCAAAATAAAATAGAATTTAAAAAAAAAAAAAAAAAAACCAAACCAAACAAAACGCAAAAAACCAAAAACCAACTTTACATGGCATAATATTACATTCTCTTTTCCTAGTTTCATTCTGTACATCAGAACACTGCAAGGGTTTTAAAAAATAAAAAGGCAAAGGCACCTGAGGAGCGTCGCACACGCACACGGGTGCCGACACGCGCACGCACACACGAGCCGCATCCATCCACGGGAGGATTTGGGTGATCGGGGGGCCCTGGGAGCGTTTTAGGGGCGGCCGGGAACCCTGTTTTGCTCTCAAGGCTTTGGAAAGAAGGAGAAGACCCACCCACTACTGAAGGGCTGAGAAAATCAAAACTGAACAGATTCAATGAAAGAGGAGAAAACAGCTTAAAAATGTTTTTTTGTTTTAGCTTTGGTGAAAGCACACTTTGTTACCCTCTTCTGACAAAACCCTTCCCAGCCAATGCTGATTATTTTTTTCCTTGTATTTTTTTCCGTCCATCCTGTATTACTGAACAGACTGATGGATTTGGTCCTATTCACAGAATAAAATTCTTCATTCCCCCCGAGGAAGGGGACGACTTTATCCCCCCGAGGAGAGCTGCCCGTCACCGCTGTGGCCGACCGGCACAAGCCCCCGGTGCTGCCCGGCCGGAGCCCAGCCTGGGCAAGAACTGGCCTCTGCAGCTTGGCAGGCAAATTTATAGGGAATCCTTTTAGCTATTTCTTTTAATTTGCCCTAACACTACCAGCGTGGGGTTTTTTTTGTTCTGTAAAACTGAAATAACTCTAATTTTTGCTTCTCTTTTCGGAGCTGCGGACAAGGAAACGCTCCCACCGCCACGGCAGCGGTGCAAAGTCTTGATCTCTTCCACACGGAAGAATTCAAGGATGTGTAAAGTCACATGAACAACCAATTTCTCAATTTCCTCTTCAGTCCAAGCAACACTTCTCATTTTCAATTAAAAACAGTTATTAAAATAAAGCTGCGTTTGACACACTGGCCTGACGATGGCAATCTCCTGGTAACTGCTCATTTAACCCTTTAATGAGCCGGGTGTAAATAGCTAATGCAGCAGGGAAGGGGGAGGTGGGATGGTGCAATTAATTTGTCCAAAATACCCAAGATCTGATTAATTAATTAGCTTCCAAGGACTCTGTGCGTGCTCCCTGCCCAGGTTTGCCAGCAGAGTAGTGCTGGTCAAAGAGGCTGTAGCCCAACTCTGCTGTCACCTGGCCCATTTTCTCCTACAACTTCAAATATACAGCAGGAAGAAATCTGTTTCCAGCTGCCCTCGACCACGGCAGCTCTGCTCTCCCTGTCTGAGGCTCCACGGTCCCGCAGCTGCTCCCTTGGGCACCGCCGCGGAGGCGACGTCCCCCTTCCCTGCACCCGGGGCTGCTCCCACAAGGCACGGCGGAGAAGGCACCCAGCCCTCGGCAGCCCAGATCTGCAGGCGCCGGTCCTCTCTGCCCCATTTTAGGCACCCGCTTGGGTTTTACGGAGACCTGCTGGGCTCCTCCTGCAGCTCCGCTTCCAAAATGTGCTGGCACCCCTCCAGCCCCAGCACAGCAGCGTGGGCACGGGTTAGCAGGGCTACGGCTACGAGCAGAGAGCCGGCCTCGCCAAGATCCCACCTGAACCCTGATGGTTCCCAGCACGAACTGGCTGGTGCTCAGCCCTGCCCGCTGCAGGCACCGACAGCTTTCTGACATCCCTCTGCACGGCCCGTGGCAGAGGTCCCAGGCATCCGTCCGTGCGTGTACCCCGCAGGGACCTCCCGCGCCCCGGGAAGACCCCTTCTTCCCAAACCCGCACAGACACGCGTGCACACACACGCAGAAAGGCAAAGTCAACACGGCTGCTGCATCACTGAGCCCGACTCCGTGCTTTGTGCCAAGTCGAGCATCACTCCTTGATTGTAACCGCTTAAGGCACAGAACAGTATTAAACGCCGCCCCGCTGGAGACGCTGGCTGGTCCCGCGACTTCCAGGAGGGTTCGGTCCCCTTGCGAATGGGGACACCCGAGTCCCCCCGACTCTGCGGTCTGAGGATCATCTCCTCCGGCTTGGCTGAAGCCCGCGTCTGTTCCCCTGCGAAAGGCGGTGATCGCCAACGAGCATCTTATTCCTCCGCTGCTCCCGGGAATGTTGCCAGCATCGCTGTCGTGCTGCGGGGGGACACATCCCATTCGCCACGCTTTCCTCAAGAGATAAGTAACACGGCGAGGGGGGACAACCCCAACATCACTGGCGGCAAGAAGTCCAGCACCCTTCGTCCTAGGCCAGCACCCGCACAGTCCGGGAAACCCCTCACTCTGAATTCCCGACGCCGATGGTCCCGAGCGCAGCTTGGAAATCCAACAACGTGGCGGGTGCCGAGCCGGTGCCGAGCAAGAAGGGACCCGCGGGGGCCACTGCCAGGACAGCCCAGGGCGGAGGTCTGAACCGCAGAGCGCAAAAGGCCGCGGGTCTGGCGGCCGCCCCCCTCCCACCGCTGTTTCCCCATCCCCGCTGCCAGGGGCTCAGAGCCCGCAGTTGACGAAGGGGTGTCTCAGCAGGTCCTCCGCCGTCGGCCTCCGCTTCTCCTCCACGAAGATCTGCTTGAGGAAGTTGCGGCAGGAGTTCGAGACGCCGTCGGGGAGCTGGGGGTTGGTCGGCTGGGTGGCGATTTTAAAAATAGCCGCCATGGCTTCGAACTCTGCCCACGGCGGCTTCTCCGTTAACATCTCCACCACGGTGCAGGCCACGCTCCTGCAACAACGCCAAGCACGGAGGGGTGAGACAGCGGGTAAGGGACTGGGGCGGCTGTGCACTTGAAGTGTAATCGGTTCTAGGATTGCTCCTGCTTGGAACGGACTGCACAGGGAGCAAACCCACGTGAGAGATGGGCGCACATCTCCAGCACGCGTGGCCCCCTGAAGCTCGCCGTTCACACAGGTCCCTGGCACAGGGCTCTCCGCTCCCACTGGTGAGAGTGAACTTGCAAGTCTTGCCCTAAAGCTGATGGCTTTTCTACCTATGTTCACTAGCAGATATTAGGTCTCATAAAAGCAAGTGAAAGACCTTATTGGAGCACACCCTGAAGGGAAACCCAGGCACAAGTTTAGACACCACGGTTTCAGCAACAGCATGGAGTTCCTCAGGAAGCTGAGCCAGAATGAAACATGTTCACCTACATCCAACTTCATCTCTGACGTGCATCTGAGAAGGGGCACGTCAGATGAGCAGCAAAGAGCCTGAGAGGTTCCCCTGTGCTTGCTGAGGAGTCCTCGTCTCAGCAGGGAGCCTCTCTGCCACCCCCATTCGTAGCTGCTCCTACAAAATTGAACCCCATCAGCCGGAGCAGAGCTGCCTGCTGAGGACTAGGTTTCCCCCCCAGGCTTCCGGTGGAGGGACTAGTTTTTGTAGACCCTACTTTGCTTGGGCACCCAACGGAAAGCACACTGCGAAAACAGTGCTTCCTCCCTATTTATTGGTAGGATTAGTAGCGTTATCCCAACGCTTTTATGCTCCAGCTGACATCTATGGATCTTCACAGATCAAAACATTCACAAGCAGCCAATGACTTTGGTTGTCTTCGTGCCTGAGCCACATGCAAACACCCAGCAGCAGTTTTTGAGAGGCTGCACAAGGTTCCCCTGAGCCTCCGAGCTGGGTTTAGCTGACCTAAAATCAGGGCCACCAAAACTCAACAGCTCTTCTAGCAAACTTTGTTATCAACCTGCTTTCCAGAATTAAAGAGCAGCTATGGGGTCGAGCTGCGCATGGCCCTCAGGCATGATAAAAGCTTCCAAAAGCAAGTTGTGATTTTGAGTGCTCTTGTTTTGGGACTTTAAGCTACGCCATGCTCCCTCTGGATATTTGCACAGTTGATCCTAACATTTAGCTCCCATTTCCATCCTTTGCACTGCTCCATCCTCCAACTACTAGCTATACCTGTTGCTCCCGTTCCAACTGCCCAAAGGGATCACTTGTTTAAGCGGCAGTGATGGGGTTTCTACCGTATTCCTTACCACACATCAGCTTTCCTTCCGTAGCCTTCTCCACTGATAACCTCTGGGCTCATCCAGTACGGTGTTCCTGTGACAGATTTAATTCCAGTCCCAGACATGCAGATGGTCTGGATGCGTTTGCTGGCCCCAAAATCTCCAAGTTTCACATTTCCAGCAGAATCTCTCAAAATATTGGCACCTAGGGGTGAAAAGCAAAAACAAAAACCCCAAGAGATGAAGCAGCAACCTGAGTTGAAGTGGCTACAGTGAGGAGAGCAGGAAGGGCAAAGGCAAAGAGCTGGACATGAGGCAGCCTTGATGGGTCTGGACTCAGCATTATGCAAAACTCGCCTCTCCTAAGGCAACTGCTCTCCAAGAAGGTTGACTCCCATCGGTTCTCCCGGATAGTCTCACTCAGCAGGTTTCCTAAAAGTGAGCAGTGACTGGGAGATGACAGATCATCCTCCCCATGGGCAGACAGCAGAACAGAGCCTCAGATCCCTCCCTCTGAATGCCAGGGCCTCTCAACTCTTGGTATGTTACACCAGGTTTTTAGGCGTGTAAGGGCAGTTAACACTAATCCCTCTCAAGAGTACTTAATCTGGGCTTCCCAAGCAGCAAGACAGCACAAGATTTTGGTTTCAGCTGCTTGTTCAAGATTCTCATGGTTCAGGTTGGTGAAGGCAGGGGGCAAAAATACCTTAAATACCAGATCCCAGCACTACGTTCTGCACAAGAATTTATACTGGGATTGGGGGAGGCTGGGTTGAACAAATCCAAGCAAGCAGGAAGCCTCTCTGTATTATTCACCCACCTTTAATGTCCCTGTGGACAATCATATTGCTGTGTAAGTAGAAGACTCCCTGCAGGATCTGCCTGGTGTACTTCCGTGTGACGTTCTCGGTCAGAGCACCGTATGCTTTTAGCTGGTCCTTTATTGAGCCCTGTTGCAAAGAAACAACACGCACCAACCGTAAGGACCAGCAGAACCAGGTGCATCATGTCACAGTGACTTTTTAAACTTTCCTGACCACTCTATCTCCCAGCTCAAAAAAAGCCACTCTGCTGTAGAAACAGCAAGATAAAATCCACTAAGTGCTGAGTGGAAGGAAAGACTTGTTCCCAGTGTCCCAGATCCCAGTGGAAAGAGGCATGGTCTCTGGTGCGTATCAGTGCTGCCTTCTGCCAACACTATGGATCTTTTTCCCCCTCTAGTGGCTGGACATCACCAATAGCTCATGGAGAAGGACCAAACTGATGAGGAGTTACAACTCAAGTGAGAGAGTCAACTCGACTTGTTCTTCATGGCCAAGCTGATGAGTCAGTCTTCTATGAAGCCTCCCCCCACCCCAACTTGTCACAGCAAGGACTACCCACTGCCATGAGGCAGACAGACTCCTGAGGGACATGATCAGCCCCACATGGCACTGCTTCAACAAGACGACCCAGGGTAGACGATTTGCCAGCCTTGAATTTCCAACCCAGGCATGCAGGCTCCTACTGGTTTGATTTTATTGATCAAAGATGGAAGGAAGCAGGGGTGCAGACATCTACCATCTGCAAGACATGGACCCCCTTGGTTTTAGCCGTATTTTCTGTCCACTGGGAAATGGATGTCCCTCACTATGCCAGAGCTGGGTTTTAGCAGGGATGAACCAGGGGCAGATTTGGGGTTCAACCAGAGAGGTTGCACCCAGATCTACTTCCAGCATTCAGGTTGGCTGAAGAGCAGGAGGGGAAACTCATCCTGTTTCTGCCTGTCCTGCAGCTCCGGGGTTGATCCAAGATTTCGATAGTCCTTCTCTTCTGGGAACAGTGGGATGCCCTCCTCCAAGTCAGTGACTCAAACTATATCAGCTTTTCCACCTCTGCTGTTGCTCTGCCCAGCTACTGATTTGGCCTTCTTTTGAGGCTGGTGATGATCCTGTGGATGGGCCTCTCCTTTCCCTTTCACAGTGCTGCTGAAGTAACACAAGACGCTCTGAAATTAGCCCCTCGTACAACTTGTATGCGGGGCATATTCCCTCATCCACAACCCGAACAAGCTTTCTTATCTTGGCCTTCCTCAGCCTGATGGGGGGACATCAAACACGATACTGAAGAAAAGGAACAGGGTCTTCAAGGCCTTTGGTCAAATAGACCGTTGTGTTTTCCAAGCACAAATTAAAAAAAAAACAGTTCATGGGCAGGGCAGGACAGAAAATAAAGAGTCAGCTATTTAATGGGGGCAATCATAAGAATGTCAGGCTAATGGTGCACCCAAGCTTGGCCCCGTGAAGATTTTGCCAAGCTGGCTGTGTTAAATCAGAAGCTTGGCCAGACACAGCGTTGTGGAGCTGCTGTCCTGCAAGGTTTGGGAACTCATTCACTTCCACTGGCCTTGGAAACCAAAGCCCTGAGCTGCTTTTGTGAAATGAGCCGGTGTTGCAGCACGAAAGTCAATCTGTATTTGGTCAGAGCTCTGGTTTATCATTAAAAAAACAAACATTCAACTTCCAGCCCTGCTGGACACTGCCCCAGCATCAAATGTTGGTTTCCTGGCTGCTAACAAACATCAGCACACTGCAGAATCAGCGGCAAGAGGACTGCTGAAACTCTCGGGGCTTACTCCTCTGGGCCCACGCCTCGTGGTAAGGCCTGAAAGTGAGCTGCCTGCCCGCAGGGCAAGAGGGAGGAGAGGGCTTGGAAGGGACTCAAACGCGTGGAAGTCCACCTGATTACTCACGTGCAAGATGCATTAGGAGAGCTGCTAGCGTGTTTACTAATGACCAAATTATTTGCAACCAGATAACTTATTAGTCCCTTCTGACCTTACAAATCTCTGTATAAACACGGGTTTATTCTCCCACACTCTGGGGAATGAATCCAGCTGGACAGGTGGGACTTAGGAGAGCAGATCCTCCAGCAATGTAAATAGCATTATGCTAGTTTATACCAACCGATGACTTTGTCTAGATGGCTGATGTAATTCACATGCTCGCAATCAGTGAAAGGGATGTTCAACTAATCTGTGTACATTCTCCAGCCCCTGCTTAGACTCTCTTAGAGCTTTCTGATCTTCTTTTTCCCTAGGGCTACGTCATCCTATATCAGCAAAGTCACAAATTGAAGCCACTCCCGCACAAGAGGATAATGCTACCAACAAAAAGTTCTGCCCTGAACAGGAGAAGACTCACTTACAAGTGAGTAACACTGTTTTTAATACACACGTGCTGAAAGCCATAAATAATTGGTGACAGCTGTGGGTGGACAGTTGTACTATTAGCTTTTCCTGCAGGGATTTGCAATAAATACTTAAGGATGGGCTCAGGCCACAGTGTTTGGAGCCAGATCTGGATCGCGTCCCACATTCACCAAGTTCAGATTCCAGAATGTGAACACACCCTGCTCCAGGATTCAAACCTAAAACCTGCCTTCAAGGCTTTTGATTTCAGCCACTGCACGTTGAGGGGCTTCACCACGACATCTGACTCACAACCTAAGCTTTCCCAAGCCTTAGGAATGCATCCACTGTTTTGTTTTGGCTCATCAGATATAGAGCAGCTCAGCTGAACAGTTTAACTCCAGATCCAAATTCCACCAAACTCCAGGGCAGTCTAAATCTGTCCTCTGTCTCTCAGGATAATCTTTAGCAGGAACCACACTTACCCCTGGCATGTATTCAACAAAGATAGACAGTTTCTTCTCCTCAGGATCCCGCAAGCACCCATAGTACTGCACTATCCTGTCATGACGGAGAGTCTTCAACAGCTGAATCTCACATTCTAAGGCATTCACCTCCTGCAACAAAACAGACATGCTTCATGACAAAAGGGAACGGTCACTTCGGCAATACTATCCAAATATTGCTCGATGCTGAGCACTCTCTTCATAGCACCTGTGAAGCTGCCCACAAGGACATCAGCCATGTAAGGCTCAGAAATGAGGAGTACTGCCCTAAGAATAGAATAGAATAGAATAGAATAGAATAGAATAGAATAGAATAGAATAGAATAGAATAATTTCAGTTGGAAGGGACCTACAATGATCATCTAGTCCCACTGCCTGAGCAATTCAGGGCTGACCAAAAGTTAAAGCATGTTGTTAAATGCACTGTCCAAATGCCTCTTAAACACTGACAGGCTTAGGGCATCCACCACCTCTCTAGGAAGGCTGTTCCAGTGTTTGAAGAAACAGGTAAGAAGAAAAAGAGATGGGATACACAAGGGCTAGGATTGGAGACAGGTTTATTTACTTGTGCTCAAGGAGTTTTTCTGGAAAGGTGTGAATGAAGACACCAGCAAAGCTAATGCGGAGCCCAGAGTAAGAAAGTGGTGAAGGGAGCAAGAAGGTTGAAACTAAGGAAGAGCAGACAGACCTGCAAGAGACGATAGCCAAGACAGAGCAGCCCAACATGACCAAGGAACCACAAGGTAGAGAAGCCACCAGAGCATTCTGACCATGCCGAAGACGGAAAACACCACACACTGTCTTTACAGACTGCTTTCCATCAGGGACCCCTCTGCCACCTCTGCCCTCAGCCTCCAGCCCACAATCCCCCAACATGCTGCAGAACGCAGTCCTGCCCTCGTACTCACTTTACTCGTCTCCTGACTGTCAGGGTCAAAAGGCACCTGTTTCACCGACAGCTCCCGGCCAGTGTCAGCATCGTAGCAAAGATAAACTTCCCCAAAAGCTCCTCTTCCAAGCAGCTTCCCCAGCCTCCAGTTCACAGGTGCCTGCAGGGCTACACAAGAGAGGAGAGGGTTGAGAGAAGAGGACAGCAGGGAGAGTTCAGCATCAGGGTCTGTCTGACCCTACAGAGTGCAGATCAGGCTCACAATGAGCTCACTAAGGCAAGCAATGAGCCACCCTTTCCCAGGGGCACCCTGACAAACCAGTTTTAATTGCACGAGTGCTACTGGTGTGTAGGGGGGATGTCTCCCAGGCTGCATTAGCATAAAGCAGAAACAAGTCCCAGAAAAGTCATATTTCTTTAGAGTCCTTCCTCTAGAAACTGCTTTCTTAGCTAACATTGAACTTTCCTCTGCTATAGGAGTGGTTAGCAGGATACAGCATGGCTGACCAGCAACCCAGGCAGGGACCAGTACAGAGTTTTATCTCACTAGTCATTTCTAGGTTGTTATCCATCACTGAACAGGCCCAGAATGCACCAGTTTCTACAGTCTGGGCAGTCTTGCAATACCAGAGCAGCCTGCAAAACCTCTAGACCCATTTGCTCCTGCATCCCAAGTCTCCTGGAAGCTTCTGCTGTGCGAGCACATTGATGATCCAACACAAAAGCAATTTTCTGCAGCTCATCAAGTGATGAAAACCAGCTGACCCCATACGCACCCTCAAGTCAAGGCCAAGGTAAGATACAGCGTGTTGTATTAAATCTTCCTCACTGAGACATAAGCTAGCACAGCATGCCTCGTGTTGGGGATGGATGGAATCAGGGTGCATTCACATGTGGTTAGCTTAGCTGATGCATGTAACTCAGCAGGTGACAGTAACTCAATTTTGTGTCAAGACCCAGATGTACTGAGACCTCAGGCACTAGTGGCTTTGATTCACTTACAGTTCCTAGCTTTTGTAGGGGAGGTGCTGAAGACCTGCAGACCTTTTTCACAATTGTTCCACCATTTGGGCCTGTACTCCTCATACTGCAAGGTGCTGAGCTTGCTGTCCCCATTAAAGCTCTTGGTTCGGCTAGAAGGGACAAGCTGAAACAGGTTCTCCTGTGGGAAGTAACTCCTGGGGAAAGTCCTCCGGCCTGTAGGAGAAAAGGGGGAGAGTTATGACATGAACACACACACCAGCGTGGATCTACCTATTGCCACCTTCTCATGTTGCTGCCCAGATCCAGTAATGCACCTCTTCAAATTAAAAAAAACAAGTTTAATGAAACTGAAGCAAAGCCCTGTGAACATTTTTAATTCAATTTAAGAGTTATTAACAGCAGGCATTACATCTAATGCAGATGTTTCCAGAGGGGTTTGCAACAGTTTAATCACATTAGGGGTTTTGTTGGTTGTTAATCAAAATTAGACTCTGAACAGGCAGGGATTTACACTGCGAATTATCCCTGCCATCCCCTAAGACCACAATACAACCAACCACACAAGCAATGCCAGATCTCCTGATAGCTGCTTGCACAAGGGTGGTGTCAATGAGAGATGAAGTTCATTCTGGAAGGCTCAATATGCTGTCTGCATGTCCTCAGTATTTTTTTTTCCAAGAGAATTTGATCCTTATTCAGTTTTGCCTCCCACCCCTTGCAGTCTCACACAGTGAAAGAAGGAGGAGCAACGAGGTGATGGAGTGGTCCCCTAAGCTCAGATCTCACCAGCTTAAAGGAGATGTGAACAGATACTGCTACCCTGAAATTGCTAGGGGATTTCATACAGCTCTGTGAGAAACTTGCTGTAAACAAACCAGCATCCTCAAAAGCAAGCAATTTAGGGGAACAGAAAGGTTGATATCACCAGGGATGAGAAATGCTACCCATCCACGTGGCTAAGTTAAAACACTAGGTATAAGCAGAGGAGGAGCTGAGCACTGACTTTCATACATGCTGTAGATGCTTGGCACTTCCCCAGAGCAGACCAGCAAGGTCTCACAGAGCACGCTCTTCAGAATATGCAAGTGAATCCCAAATTACTTGGTGGTTCTCCTTTTATTAGAAAATTCTCCTTCCCAAGTCTCTCCAGTCCTAGCCACTTTCACAAGACACTGAGATCCTGGACTGAGCACCTCTCTCCCCGACCCTCCACCATTTTCTTACCGTCACTGTAGTCCTTGCGACTTTGGGAGAGGTGGTATTGCCTTGGGAAGGTCCCACCTTTCCCAAATCTCTCACAGAACGGGATGTCGAAATCTGTCAGGAGGGAAGAAGAGATGCGTTTCCGAGATCAGCTCAGTATCAAATGCCCAGAGCATTTCTTACGGGAAAGCATTCTGGTCTTCATGCTAAATTATGGGCAAGGACAAAGTGAAAAGCTCTTCATTTACACGACCATACATTCGCCAAGGCTCACTCTGAAATCTGTCCATAGTCACACACTCCTTAGTGGAAAATAAGGGTTAGACACACTTATCTTGGTCCCCCTAAAGCAAAGAGGTTTAACTGCTCTCTTTATGGACCCTGGCTCGCACAGTTCAAATTCAATGCAGGGGATTAACATAGACCATGCCTGATTTCCAAGACAGAGCACTAAACATTTTATTTGCACATGGAAAAGACAAAAATTAGCATGGAAACAGAACTGCCAGGCAAGGTCAGGCCCAGATCCACCTATTCCAAAACCTCTGCTCTGATAACAGCTATTTCCAGGGAAATGCAAAAATCCAGCACTTGGCTAAAACTGGACAATCCCTCCCCTCTTTCTCCTCAGATGCGGCTCCTGATCTCTGAAAGCCAGAGACCAATTTATGACTCCAGAGCTCTGAACTTTTATAATTACTTTGATTAAATGCTAGAAAGATAGACTTAGAATATAGAGAAGGGATTAAAGACTATCAGAGTTTAGATCAGACATGAGATTATGAGAGAGATGGATGGACATGTGAGATAAGGACATATTTTTTTAATAAAAAAATGCAGCACAGGAAGACATTGCTGGTAGCACTGAAAAACTTGAGATTAAAATATCTGTCATTTCCCCCCCCCATCCTTCACCTCCTGTTTTTCCTCCATCCAACTCTAACGACACAGTCCATTCTGATTGTTTGTCTTAGCCTGGGGCCAGCAGCCGCTCCTTGGAGACCATTCCTGGCCTCAGCCGCGCTTCAGCATGATTTCCCCATTACAGCAGTGTTCAAGAGGAGCTCATAATGGCTGAAATATGGTCAGCAAGAAAAGCAACAAGGACAGGTCAAGAGGTTCGCGGCTAGCCACGTGTGAGCGACGATGCCGAGTGGTGTCTCAAAGCAAAATGCCTCCCCTACCACTAGGGATGTATTAAAACCTTCAGCGACATGGACTGACTGCAGCTTCGTCTCTACATTTCAATCTAGAAATCCTGCCTCAGGCCAGGAATGAGCTATCATGCTACAGGCTGACTGCCATTTGTTCATTTTTAATAGTGAAAGTCATTACAATATTACAGAGTTTCCATGATTTAACCAGCTGGATGTTTGTAAGTGATGAAGCAGTAACCTATGATCCTTGCAAGTTACCAATACACTTTCTTGAGCAGCACCTGCCTAGAGAGTTTGGGACTCGGGTTTTGCTATGTAGGAAGTTGGGATCCTGAAAGTGCAACTCACGGGTACTAACAGAGACAAAAGGTGATGCCACAAGGCTGTTTCCAGCTTCTCAGCACCTCCCAGCTGTCTCCAAATGCAAGAGCAAGGCCCCTTAGCACTTTCTTCCAACACAGAGCTCATCTCTGATCTTTCAACAGCTTTACTTGCTTGCATCCATTTATTTCAGGGCCCATACTACCCAGTTTGGACTGTTGTTGCTGTAAACTGATTCCCAAACCAGACCCAAAGGTTCTTCAGTGCCACCACTATTGCTGCAGACCCAAGAACGGTTAATGACGACATGAGCAGCCCTGCCTGTGTTTGATGCTCTGGGTCTTTTAATTTTAGAGAACATTCATATCTGATCATTGCAGGGTCATTTTGCAGTGTAACCTAAGCAATGGAGCTGGTCTGCTTCACCGTTTTTAATGACTTTTCATGCAGTGCCACCCCTCTAATAGCCTTTATCCAGTTTCTTTATTACATGCTTTTTATACTTTTAAGCAAATACAAACCTCCAAGAGTGCTTACCCATGCAATCAAGACTGTCTTTGGGATGGCTCTTCCTTCCAGGAACAGGGGTTTGGGTAAAGGGAGGGCTGCAAGGGGATGAAAAGAAAAAAAAAAAAAAGGTACACTTTATTATATCAGAAAGGCTGTGGAATGAATTAGGAAGTGATTACATGCAGAAAGCACAGGCTGTACCACAAGATGCGCTGATCACTGATCAGCCCAGTCTACCCAACTGAGCTCCCATCCTCAACCTGCTCAAGAATGAACATTGTTTTTTTGCTGGATCACAGCTTGTTCCTGTGGAAAACAAAAGGGATGCTGCAGAAAACACAGTCACCAGGCTGAAACAAAGCAGCCAAAGATCGCACCGTAACATCTACACACAACATGGCACAGAAGGAGGGATGCAGATTTCTCTTCCCTCAACGTCAAGTGTTCAACCATGCAACTCTGCTTTCTGTGACCATTACTAAGCTGCCGCAGATGTACACGCTGGAGTCCTTCAGTCACACTTGATTCATACGGTTCTCCCCTTCTCTGCAACATCGATAGGACGAGGGGAAATGGGCTCAAGCTGCGCCACGGGAGGTTTAGATGGGATATTAGGAAAAATTTCTTCACGGAAAGGGTAGTCAAGCATTGGAACAGGCTGCCCAGAGAGGTGGTGGAGTCACCATCCCTGGAAGTGTTCAAAAAACGCGTAGACGTGGCACTTTGGGATATGGTTTAGTGGACACGGTGGTGTTGGGTTGATGGTTGGACTGATGATCTTAGAGATCCTTTCCAATCTTAATGATTCCTAGTTTTTACTTTCATTAAAAATAATCCAGCCACCAAGCCAGGAAACACGAAATTGCTACTCTACCCTTAATTGGTTTAGTGGTGGACTTGGTAATGTTAGGTTAGTGGTTGGACTGGATGATCTTAAAGGTCTTTTCCAACCTAAACGATTCTACGATTCTGTGATCATCCCCCACCTTCCTCACACAGGAGGGTCTGTACCACCGCTGGGCATGCACACCCTCCCAGGAGACCAGGAGGGAAGAGTGAGGGATCAGTGCTTCAAGGCTCAAGGTCTTTAAACTACGTTGAGAGGATGATAAAGCACTGCAAGAGGATCGCAGCAATCCTAATTTCACCCTAGCCTCTGTAAGGGCCAACAGTGTAATCCAGACAGGTTGCTTTTCCATTCTCCCTTTTAACAAAGTGGGTATAGTAGTAGAAATCCGCTTTGTAAAGTGCTCTGAAATCCACTCATGTCAAAGCTGATCACGACAGGTTTGTTACAGTGAAGAGGAATTTGTCGTGTTATTTCTTAGCATCAGACTGGTCACCATGCCTGGTGACTAGCTCTGCCCTCTGGAGGCTAATGCCATCTCAAGCAATTGGAAGCAATGGCTCAGCTACATCTTCACAGGAATAGTCATACTTACTCCTCTTTCTGCCTTTGAAGAGTATAGCCACCCTCACGCCTTTTCCAGTTCCTAGACCCCATGACTGAACACAGCTGCCTGCTTCTTCATATGTGAAACCAAGCCATACTACCCTCTTGCAAACATACGTAACACTCTTCTCTTCGTTCACAATAAAGCGTTTTAACCAGGCCGTGCTGCTGTTGTTCTTCCTAGCAAAGTCAATGCAAAAGCAAAGCTGGGGCATTGAGGCTGGAAGCGCAAGGAATTCGGCTTCAATACAGCCGTAACAATGAGCAAATACATCACAGGAAATTATTAAAAGCCACAAAAAGGAAATGGACCTTGATGCTGAGACAGATCCAAAGCGCACAGAGCTGCAAACCTGAAGCACGCTACACAATCAACACAACGCAGACCTGCTGGAACACAGCCTTGATGCTTTATGGCAAAAGCAATGGGGGGGGAAAGAAAATCTTTGATGTGGAGGGGAAAAAAAAATATATATATATTGCTTCCCAAAAGGACACTATGTCTTATACACAGCCTCCCATGCACAGCAGCAAACGTACAGTTGCTGTGCACGTGTGAGCTTGGACCAACCAGCCACCCCAACTATTGAACTGCAGCCTGTGTTAGTACAACGTGTCCTGGTTGCTTCCTGCTGAGAAGCTAAACTTAGTTGTTGCTCGTTGTTGCTCGTCTCAGCACCTTGACTGACACATTGGTGGCTGCTAGCAGTGCACAGGGGCTGCCGAATTTACAAGCAGTCAGTGGAGAGCAGACAGAATACCTGGGGAGGAGGAGGCATGGAAAGGCTTACAGAATATTGACCCGGTGACTGCAGAAAGCCAGAGGGGTAGGAGAAGGACTTGACCGAAGCAGAAAACATGGGCACACAAAACCAGGCTGTCTGCAGATCCCCAGCTACTTTGTCCAGCTCAGATTACTGCAATTCAAATCATGCCATCGCACAGAAGTCTGTGCTAGGCTCTGGCTTTTAGCATTCAGGATAAATTTGTTTTCTCAGGTGCATTCTCATCCCAACAGGAACCTCAGGGGATGCCACTGACCCCACTCCTCTGCCGCTATGGAGCGGAGGCTGCATTTCAGCTTGTGAACATGGTGACATGCACAACTCACCTGTCCACAGATCTGTCCAGCGACTGGCAGCTCCCAGAGAGCGACTCATCGGGGCTGATGAAAGCTTCGAGCATCTGACAGTGAAAGAAAAGGGAAAACAATAAAACCACGCACTGTAGCTCTTCAAGCTCCAGTACTAGCAGACCTCTGCAGGGTCAACAAGGCTCTACCAAAGCCAGCTGATTTACACCAGCTGATGCCAGCCCCAGTAGAGATGAGATCCAATCTAACAAAAGTTTTCTTCCCAGTGGAAATCCATTTATGATGCCCTCTCTGGATTACTGTCCTTTCCAACTGCTATTTGCTAGTAGGGAAACCAAGGCAAAGATAATTAGCACCCTGATGTTCAAACCATGCTGAGAAGACAATGAGATTCAAAGCGCTCAAAGTTTTTGCAGAAAAAAAAAACCTTAATAAATAAAAAAAAAAAAAATCAAGACACAAATGATGTGCCCAAGGCTGAGTGGATATTGTGCGTCACAGCCAGGATCACAGCCCTGGACTTCTGACTTCCCCAAGCTGCCCTGGCACACGAGACCAGCCTTCCTCTCCAGTGATAAGCGAAGCATCATCAGGACTTTTGGCTGGAGGAACTGGCTTGGCTCTCACTAGCTCAGTGAGTCAAAAGCTGCATTTGTGTTGCTTCCTGGATGAGACATTGTACTGGACGGGGTTATTTATAGCTGGTTAGTAACAATAGAGGTTTTGTAGTGAGTGGTAAACCTAGGGGCTATGTGCACTTCTACGTGGAACAGAGCTTGCTCAGGGCCACGCTGTGCTGTGGTCAGTACGATGCTTCCTCCTGGCTGCAGACCCACTGTGGACACCCACCCGCTAACCCCTATTCCACAGCCAGCCCCAAGCCCAGCTCATTCCCAAGAAAGCTGAGCAACAACGGTTAAACATCACGTGGAGTCACCCTTCGCTGGCTCCCGGACCCACGTTGCTTCTCCTTCCCTGTGTATGTGTACGGGAACAGCCGCGCTTTCCATGTGCTGTTCCTGCGTTAGACCTCCTCAACCGGTTGTCATAACAGCGCTCATTGTTTTGGCAGGACAGTCCCAACTGGAAAGTGAGATTTTTCTCTGCTTCCCAGTTTTTACCCCAAAGCCTCATCCTTCAAAGTGCACCAGCTAAAGAGGAGCAAGACCCCTGCTAGACCCCACTCTCCACCTCTGCCAGCCGTGCCAGGTCTCTCCCAGCAGTTAAAATAATGCTTGAACAGACTCATTTCTCAAAAGCATAGAATTGGGAATCCAAGCAGGCTCCATACTCAACCTCTGTCCATCTGCCAAGCTGGTCTCCAGGCGAAGACTGCAGTTATATCACAGGCTTGCACAGGGGCATTCCCCAAAAGGCAGCAAGCGGTAGCTTGTAAGCGGTTTTCCGCAAGGCACATATGGAAGCTGTCCACGAGGATATTCTGAGGGCAAAGCCCATACGGGGAAAAGCATGGCTGCTCAATGAGAAGAGGGGGGAAAAAAACCCCATCCCCAAATGCCCATTTTCCTGCATTTAACTTGCCAGAGAAGGGCAGCAGGCCACCCACAGAGTGAAACTGGGGAAAAGCGAGGAGAGCATCTGGGAACCTTCATCAGGAGCAGGCTCAGAGCTCAGCTAGTGCTAACGGAGCTCCATTAAAAGTCAGCTCTGATTTACACCCAAGAGGGGCTTCAAGGGGACCCTCCCCCTGCACGTACACACAATTTGTCTTAATCCTACCAAACGTGTTTGGAAGGCATGTGAAAACAATAGAAAGCCAACTTTTGGCTGCAAGGAGCACAAGATACATCTGTGCTCTGACGCTGCCAAGACTCACCCGGAGTGACTTCTTATTTTATTAATGGCCGTATAATAAACTGTTGAAAACACAACTTTGCCATGGAAACACTGGCACAGCCTGCACACAAAAACAGAGCTAGTGGGTGCTATTTGAGTGTAGGAAATGCGTATCTCCCTAGGCAAGATCCTTGGGGGCCATCACAGCAGCCTGCTGGAGCGAGCTTAGTGCCTTCCAGGTGTCCCTCCATGTCCCTCCTGCACGGCCAGCCCTCCTGCAAATTGTGGATCCTGGTCCTGCCCTTCCAAAAGTTTTGCAAGAATGAATTGTGTGCCCAGTTAGCCCAACTGACTTCACAGGACCTAAACTAAGCTCTTCGGAGCTACAGCTTGAGCAGAGATGCAAATAGAGAGGGAGGTGTAAGCTGGTCCTGCTCTGGTCCCTCGACACTCCAGAGTTTCCCCCATTGTGGGTACCAAATTGACTGGAGGAAGAGGTATTGCTCATCCCTGTGCTGAAGAACTAGCTGCTCTTTTATTACTGAGGGATTGGAATATACAAACTCCTTATTAAGAGAGAGGAAAAAAAAAAACTTGGGGGAGGGACAGAGAGACAAAACCACAGAGAAAGGCTGCAGGCAGAGCCAAGAACTGTAGCCGGAGCTCAGGCAGAAACAGCACATGGGAAGCAGCGAGAGCTGCTGACATCCCCAGGCTGTTGCAATTGCAGGCAATCCGTTGCTTGGCACACTCCCTCGTGGTCCCCAGGATCCGGGAAGACTGCAGCCACGAGGGCCTGGCAACTGGCACGCACATGTGTGCCAGATCTATGCTCCTCCAGAGCTACCTGAGGTGCCTGAGCACATTGCCATCAGCACTGCAGCTGGCTTTTTAGGATTCCTGGAAATCAGGCCCACTGTTTCTTGAGCATGTCAAGCCCAGGAGCACCCATTCCTGGAAAAAGCTGGCCTGAGCCCCGTGCGCAGAGCTCACTGGGGATTTAACATGGGAATGGCACAGCGCAGCCTCCCTCGTGCCTGATGCTGTCCCGTTTTAACCCACACACCCTGGCCCCACTTACGTTCTGATCCATGGTCTCGGGGATGAACTCGCCCTCGCTGTTGATGCTGGTATAGGATCCCTGGCGAGCAATCTGCTGCTGCTCTTCAGGAACGCTCCCTGGGGGTGGAGAGCTCCGGCCAGTGTGCAGAGAGCCTAGGACACGGGAAAGGCACGGGTCAAGAAGAGGAGCTGCCACATCCAAGTCCTTCCAGAGACACTGTTCCAGTGATCACAGACCTCCTGGAGACACTGCTGGGTTTGAACTTGTGTGGAAAGGAATGGAGAAGCTAGAGATGCGATGCTGTTTATGGGCATCCTACAAAGCTTTTGCAACAGGGACAGTTTGTTACTGTGGGGCCACACAACATCTAGCAGACTTGGCCTTCAACCTACCCTGGATCCTACGAGCTGTACACTGTATCCAGATGCTCTGTCGACACCAAAAAGAAAAGGGCTCCAGAGTTTTGTTGTGATATAATCAGGCAATCTCAGAGCAAAACGCAAATCCAAACCCACCTCCCCTCTTTGACCTCCCGGCATTTCCTCCCTGGATCACGTCAGTGCCTTGTTCAGTGATCTGGGAAACAACCCCGGTGAACTTGGTGCAACATCACTTAAAACACTTTTTATATGGAAAACAATTTGCACTCAAATAACCCTCTTCTCTCTCCCTTCCCTATATGAAAGTAAAGAGGAAGGAAAACCAGCCCTCAAATCCAAGAGTCGCAGGGAGGGGAAAGGCCTACAGGATCAGCTCGTCCCAGCTCCTGCCAAGGGAGGGTTGTCTCCCCTGTCTGCAGCCTCAGAGGCTCCATGCCTGCAGCTGGCAGAGCCACCTGGAAAGCCCCAGGGCTTTGCAGTGCATCATGCGCACCTCGGCACAGCGAGCAAGGCTTTCAAAGGCACCCCATCAGGCCTGTTTAGCAAAGGGGGTTTCTATTTTGCACCTGGGAGAGAACTCCACAGCTTCTTTACATTGATGGCCCATTCCTCCCCATTATTCCCTCAAATCCACCCTAACTGACTCCTTGTGCCTTTTCAGGATTTAGGGAGCATTGCCCCCACTTGGCCCAGATGCACAGGCTTGGCTCCACTTGCCTTTCTGCAGTCCCTCCCCTCCATCCCTGGGCTGTCATCACTTCATGGCAAGGAATTGCTGACGGAGGTCCGTGCTGCTCCGTGCTGGAGCTCTAACCAGTTGGTATTGTGCAATGTGAGCCTTCACACCAACACGTCAACTTGTTTTTAAGCAGACTTCTAAAAAGCACACATCCTTGAAGAGTCAGAAGGCACATGGAGATGCGCTTCCTTACACTTCTTACCCACTTTTGCAACGCTCTTGCTAACTCTTTGGTTCATCGCTACCACTTGGTAACCACATGCCCAGGCTTAGCACAATATTGCAAGAGAAAGGTACCGGGAAGCAGCCTATCCCATCGTGAAAAGTCAACACCGATCAATCAACATCACAATTCTGCCTCTTCTGCTGCTATTCTGCATCACAGTTACTGTGCCAGACTGATCTCTGGCATAAATCCATCAGCGTGATCAACACTTCAAGTCCAAGTCCCCACCTTTCACTTAAGCTGATACGCATCAGGAGCTGCTAACGTTAACAGTGTCACATCAGCATTAAAGATCACTAAATCAGGCTTGCTGGATTTATACCAAATACATAGATATCTCTGTCCCACAGTACATCTCCCTCCAGACTCCTTGCTCAGATTGTAAAAATAAAAGTCATATGGCTTTGAGTTACTTTTTTTTCTTCTTCCTATTTTCTCCTTCACAGATTTCCTGCAGGATAAGAACACAGCGAAAAAAGCCCAACTGAAGTAACGCCAAGATCAGGGGGAGAGAAGCTCTCGAGTGCTGCGGTGCTCATAATGAACTGGCTTTCCACCAGCCCTAAAAACAAAACCAGTTGGGAAGTACGGCATCCTCTCTTTGAAGATAAATAAACAAATGTTTAACCATTTAACAGTTCGGGCACCCTGGATAAATCACTGTGTTATTATCCCCTCATTTGCTTAGCAGATGTCAATCCAGAATGCCGCATAAAGACATTAGGGTGGCTCTTGCTCCAAAAAGCTGCTAGAGGATTTGCCACGGTGTAACCGCTGTATCTTAGCTCTGTTGAGCGTTTTTGTTACTGCTACTAAGAGGTGTGGGTCTGCTCGTGCAGTGCAGGGATCTCTCGCTGCAACAACCCACGCCACTGCCCAGGAAGTCTTCAGCTCGGGTTTTACAAAGAGCTGTACATGCCCTGTTTGATTTTGAACCCAGGGAGTTAAAATGAGATTTATCACAAGCGTAAAGACTTTGCATGATCTCACATTAAGCCTTTGCCTGTAACAACTACTCCGAGTCATCAGGTCAGTTGTACTTGACCTTCCAGAGTCACATTTCCTGCCAAAAATGGTAAAAGGGGATAAGACACTAGCCATTTCCCAGCAGGCAAGGAAGTTAAACAAAACGCTTAGGCTTTTGCACGCCTGGAAACTGCTAGATTGAACCAGATCCCTTTCAGCCAGGCTGTTCGGGTGGAAGAGCTGCTCTAAGTAATTTATGCAGCTTCACACCTCCAGGAGCACTTGTTGCTGCTGCTTTGCATCCGTGCGTGCCCATCCGCCTGGCAGGAACACAGGGAGGTGGTGGAAGCAGAGCCCCAGAGCCCAGGGTTGATTCCCCTCTCCAGCCCTATCCTGCCCCGTTAACAAAACCTCAGGCAATCTCAGCGCTGCTGGTGGCGGGGCAGGGAACAGAAAATAGGGGTCAGGGAGAGAGAGCAACCGTGGTACTGAGTGGCAGGCTTAATTCATAGTGGGGGCAACACAAGGCATATTGGATTATTAGAACATGCTGCTTTACCCACCCCGAGGCAGGGGAAGAAATGTACAAACAAGCCCAGATGTGCCTGCTCAACACATCACGGATGTTCTTCACACTTGACCTAATACTCCAGAAACAGCAGCAGCAGCAGGCAGAGAGGAGACCCGCAAGGGACTGTCCTCCTGGGGTCTACAGGATTACCTGGCAGCTCCAGTCCTCAGACCCAGTGGGGATGGGGCAGGCTCTGAGACACTTCTTTCTAATGCTGGCCAGATCTCAGCAGCTCTATTCAGGACTCCTGAACTCAGAGAAACTCTGCAGATTGGCACCAGTTCAGCATCTGACCTCGGTTACCCTTTGAAGCAAGGTGCTTTGGGAAGGGATCCCTGTTCCATGTTACACGCACTAATGTAAAGCCGTGTATTTGAGACTAGAGCACAGCATGTCCCAAGCAGGGTGAAGCAGGCCAGCACGGAGACTTACAGTCACTGCTGGCATCTATCGGGGTCTTTCATGTTCCCTTCTGTTATTTTTATTTAAGAAGTGTCTTTCATGCAGTATGTGCACAGTTCGTGGTGCTGCATGTACAGCCAGCTCCCCTGTGCCAGGCTTGGCTTCCCTCCGCCTCCGTGTTCCCTGGCTTCACCCTTTCCCTGCCCTGGCAGGTCCTTCCCAAAACTTGATCCATCACCAAACAGCATCAAGCAGGGGTCCTGATGGAGAATAGAAGTCCCTTAAAAGTCAGAGGTAGGGAGGGTTTTTGTTGGCAGCCGCCTACGCTCACAGCTGCAGCCACGGAGAGCCCAGCCCTGGGATGACATCGCCACAGAGCCGAACGAGGGCCATGACGTCGAGATGTGCCGTTCCTCTTGAGCCCTGGCAGAAACACGGGGCTCAACGGCACAAGGAGAGATAAACCTGCAGGAAATTTCTCTGTGACTGTCGAGGGGAGATGAGAGCAGATGGACCAAATCCCCCTCGATCTCTTCTTTTTCAGTGGGACCCCTACAAGTCTCCCTCCTCTCCATGCTGATCCTCTGAGGATGGAAGTCCTACATCTTGATTTAAGGCAAACTTTAGGGTACTTCTATACTAGTAAGCAGGACAGAGCCCTCTTTCTAGCCCTAAAGCAGCTGGCATGATGCACACAGCCAAATTTTCCTCGCCTTCTCAAAAGAGAGGGAGGTCTCATCCTTCCCAACTCCTGCAACAGGTCCCTAGCCCATACTACCCCAATTTGTACCCGGGCACTGCTGGGACAGCAGTCATTGGTACAGGGTTGGCCAGGGACTGTGCCAACGATTAGGCAACCCCATCGACGGCCAGCCAGTGCTTGTGTCCTAGCCCAGTGAATTTAGCGGCACAGGTATCACCTCCAGGCCTTTGTTTCTCAGTCATCTGGCCACCCTGTGCACCACCAAAGTCTTTGTACTGTCTCTCTCTGGAGATCTGCATTCAAATCCTCCCAGCATGCTAGCAGGGGTTAGATTCTGCTGCACACGTGTCCAGGCACCCATGAAAACCTGGGTACCATCATTGCAGTGGCAATTCTCCAAGGCGAAAGTCCTGCTGTTCCCGTGGCTGGTCCGTACCGCACGGACTCAGCCAGCATTTGCTCCTGGTCTGGAGAGGGCTGGCAGGCACATGATGCAACAACTCAGCAGCCTGGTTTGCCACCGTGGAGAAACAAACAAAGAAACAAAATAAAAGCCTTTGGCAAATGTTTCCACTGACATGGTGATTCTGGAATGGGGCTCTTGAATAATTTGTGGATCATGTTCTGAAACGTGTATTTCCTCAAAGTAAATAAAAACAACCCTCAGTTATCTGAAAATCCAGAACCCAAATAGATTTTAGCCAAAGTTTCCTGGCACTCAGCTGAACATTTGCAGATTCTGGTCACCAAGAGACTGGAACGTTTTCCACTTCCCCCCCCTCAAAAAAAAAAAAGAAGGGGGGGGTTGGGATTTCCACTGAAAAAGTTTATGGGAAAAAAAAAAGAAAATATTGACTTTACATAAGGTTTTTCAGGGACACGGAGTGAAGACATTTTCTGTTCAGCAGAAGCAAAAATAGCCAAATCTTCCCCAGAACATGTACCCCCCTTCCAATGTGCTTGTGCCAACAACATGCAGTTTTATCATTTTTCGCTGCTGCTAACATGGCAGAGTCAGCAGAAAAATACGAGACATCTCAGAAACACTGAGAACATGACCCTGAAACACCTTTTTTCATGAAGTCACTTTAAATCCCCTTTTAAATGTGGTTTCAAGAGAAAAGCTGAATTAAGAGCCTCTCTTGATAGCAACCTCTCTGATGACAGCAGAAGCAAACACTGTGAACTACCTTGCAACTGCAAGTGAAGAACAGTTTCTCCTACCGAAATCCCAGCACTGTAGGCTGCCTTTTGACTCTCCACCAAATTCAGTGAAATCCCCAGTTCAGGGAACCACAACACAGGATCATCTCTGTCTGTCTATTGCCTGACTTCCAGTTTCATGCACCATTTGAAACACTGCTCTCCCTTTCAGCTCACTGGAGTTTCTGCCCAGCTGCTAGATTACCCAGTTCTGACTCAGGAGGTCAAAAAACTGAATCTGCTGGATTGCGAACACCTCCTAAACAGGGCTGTAGTAGCTTCATGCAGACCCCAGATAACTCCGAAGAGAGGGCTGGTGTGCTGTTACCATACAGATGGTTTGTTGCAACATCTTTTCAAACTAAGAGCGAGACTGACAGTCTGCATGGAAAAAACAGAGGGATGACTGTAGCATGGGCTGGTTACCTTTGCTATCTAACTATATACAGCACCAAGGACACTGGGTTTGGTGCATTAGCAATTGGCATGCAGACTCTCCTGAAGATCCCAACATTAGCACATTCTGCATCCTACATCCGGTGCTGCCCAGTTGTCCTCCTCCATCATCTAGATTAAACCAGCATGTTATACCCACTCCTCCACTCTGCTACTCAGGCATTCCCTCAAAACCCATCTGTACCTCAGGTTCGCACCCTTGCAGAGCTGATGTCTCTTCCTTTGCCTGCCTTGTCTCACCTACAGGATGCTTTTCAAGGCAGGGACACCTCACAGTCAGCAGAGACCTGGTCAGAGACTCTTGGTATTACAGCAGCTCCAAAACAGTAAAAGGCCAAAGCATGGCATAAAAGCTAGTAGGAAAGTCTAACTTTGCAAGAACTAATCTCGCTAGCACAGCTACACATGGGATCAATTCTGCCCATCACGCTCAGTTCACACGCCAGTGGCAGCTCCCGGTGCCACAACTCTTCGCTGGCTTTCATTAACAGCGTAACAGATGCCAAAAAAGAGCAGCAGAGATATTTTGCTCAAGCACAGTTTCTGCTGAGGCTCTGTGCCTTACCCTGTATTTGTGTGTGCATTTTATTCACAATCATCTAGTGACTTTGCCAGACTCTGGGCAAACTCTCAAGAGCCGTGTGAGCTAGAAAAAAAAAAAAAAAGCAACAGAAAAATACATCCCTGGCACATGCAAACAACAGGCCCAAAGGGAGCTCTTGTACATGTACCACCCACCCCTGGCTTCAGTAAGAGTTGGGCATGGCTGCACAAGGGGCTATATTGGACCTACCCTAGAAGAACATTTCCTATATATCATTGTCTGAGATGCAGCAAACCGCAGGCTATGTTATCAAGGCAGCACAGGCTATGAGACAGAGGAAGGACAAATCCTTTGAGAAAAATACTCTTTGTTGCACAGAGAAAAGAGTTTCAGAGTGTTTACTGCCATATAAGTACAGAGGATCTTTGGAGGATGAAACATATCTTCATGTATATTTGTATAGGAGGATCCCACTTTATTCAAGGCCTCCGATTCTGTTGTTTCTACAGTTGTCGAATAATTGTATGAAAACAATAGGGGTCTGTAGAAATTACCCTGTAACCAGCACCCACAGATGCAGCAGAGAATATTCATTGTAGCCTATAGGCTATTCCTATAGGTTATAATACGAATAATTATGCCCCTGCTATACAGTCCTGTGGGCTGCTTTACCAGTTCTGCACAAGGCACCCTGCTCTCTACAGCATCCTGCAAGGTTCTTCACACAAAAGGTCCTACAGACAGCTTATCAAGAGTAGTTACCATTTCAAAAAGCTCAGAGTACTTCAGAAAGCAAGAAAAGCATAAAAACTCAAGCACAGCAAACCAGAGAACAGACCACACAAGGCTATGAACAAACTCCAGTCCCTGCGGGGCTGCAAGAAGAGACAAGGCATTTGCCAGCCTGGCTTCAGAGGCTGCAAGTATCTCCTCCCAGCACCTCTGAAGGAAAGGGATGCTCCCCTTCATCTGAAATGTGACCACTGCGAAACAGTGTGCACATCCATTCTCCTGAGAAACCACAAAAGCAACTACCGCAGACCTCATTCCACCAACAGGAACGGATTGGTGGCACAGAGACACATATTTGGTCCTTATGTGGTGAAGCTGGTCCCAGCTCAGGAGCTACGGAACCCAAGCCCATTCAGCCACATTATTCTGCTAACTGGGGAAGGAGGAGAGACACTGAGAGAACGACAGCATATGGTTAAAGGAGTAAGTATGTCAAGATCTCAAAAAACCTTGGCTTTCTATAGATCCTTACTCTTCACTTTGATGAAGCTCAGTAGCATCAAATTCACTGGAGATTATCACTGCATTTTTCCCCCTCAAATTACACCTCAGAGCCCCTGCTCTTCTTAACTTTCATGCCCAACATGATTCTCTGCTCAGCACAACCTCATCCAACCTGTGCAGCTTGCAGACTCTATTCCTCAGGCTGAGGATAAGCAGCAACTGCATTGAGCTACTGTGGGAGACATCAGGGTGGCTGTCCAGACCGTAGCAGCTACAGGGTTGTGACAGGAAAGAGAAAGAGGACGGTGGCCAGCTTGTAATAGCACAAACCACCCCGCAGAGCATTGCATTTCACTGACCTGTTGAATACTTCCGCGTCCTCTCGGAGTCCTTGTACAGGGAACCCATGATATCACCCATGGATCTGGAGATCCTCATTTCGTGCTGTTTACTGTTGTTTGGCTGGAGGAGCTGGTAATCAGACAAAGGGAGTATTCAGACTCTGCCAGAGCCCTTGCAGACACACCATGTGAAACCCTGTATTTGCCTCCCCATGACCATATTACCCAAGAACCAAAAAAAAAAAAAAAAAAAGACATGAGTGTAATCTAGAGTGATCCAAAAATCATTCACAAATACTCTAATAAGATAAGACTGAGCTCCAGTTGATAATGATAAATACAGATATTTGACACAAAAGACTGTTCCCACACTGGCATTATTTCCAGATAATACAGAGATTGGTCCCTGCCCTGAACCCAAGTTTGCAGTCCCAAAATCAGAGCCTCTCCTCCACGTTGCCCAGATTTCAGTGGCAGCTTCGGCACTGCAGAAGTTCCTCTGTAACAGAGCAGAGGAACAGAGTGGAGGATCAGGCTCTGCTAGGGAAGACAGATAAGGGGGAAAGCAAGGATATAACAATCCAGCTGGTAACTTAAATGGTAGTGGCCAAGTCTTACTAAGTTAACATGCTACAATACACTGTGATTTTGTGATAATTCTATGTATGACCTTCAAACTATTTGTTCTTGCACGGCTGCATGCTTCAGGAAGAGCTTGACCTACTCTCAAATGCATGCATGAATCTACCTGGCTGCCCTGCTCTTAGTAGCTGACTTGCAACACTGCAGCGTTCCTGCAGTTGCTAGGGCAGATTGCCACATTTCTGCCCAGGATTTAGGAAACTCCAACTGATGGCTCAGTTTCCCCCTGGGACTCTGGTCCCTGCACCTTTTGAGAGCCTCTCAAAAGGAGCGAAGTTGTTCCAGGAGCTGTGAGCACCAGCAGTATCATGAGGACAAGCACTATGAGTTTCAAGACTCCCAGTCTCCCCAGTACTTCTAGGAAATACAAGGAAGAAACAGAGTTGCAACATCTGTAAATCCCTTGCTATACAGCCTGTGCTTGGGGCAGCACGACATGTGCTTTGGCAAGACACTCTGTGCAGGCGAGGTCAAGCTAACAGGCTTAACTGCAAAAACACTGAGCTCAGGAAAAACAAATAAATAAATAATAGGAAAAAGACAGTCCTGCATGAGATTGAAGGATTCTCCAGTTTGCTCTCCCTGGCCTTTACTACTACAGCACCACATAGAGAGAACAGTCCCCACACCGTGCCACCCAGCATGGCAAGGGCCAGGGCATCACCCTGTATATGGAGGAATGGTGACAACATCCCCAGGCAGAAAGCACAAGGGGCTCTCTTGGGGTTTCAGCTTGTCTGAGGATCAGTACAGTACTTAACACTTCACAGGTTGCAGGAGGAGCCAGAGGGAGCTGAGCTCCGTCTCTGGTCCACCACCACAGGAGGATTTCCGAGCAGCTGAGCCAGAGCAGGGCTGACCCCCCTCATGACCAGCTTGCCCTCTGCTCTGCAACGTCAGGAGACTCATTTCCACTCCCCGACACAATAACAAGGCATCTCGCTCTGGACACAAAAGAGCAGAGAAGGTGAAAGGCTCACATTCGCTTTCTTTGGAGCGCTCACGAGGATCCGCAGGCTCTTCAGGGAAGGGCTCAGCTCCAACTGTTCCATCGCTTTGTCCAAATCTTCCTGGGATTTCAGCGGGATCAGGAGCTGGAAGGGATTGAACAAACACCGGAGCACAGCAGTGTCACACTATGGGTAAACAGAGGAAGCCAGACCCTTGCAGTGAGCAGCTTGGGAATCAGGGGACAAGGGAGGAACCTGAGAAAGAGGATGGAAAACAGAGCCCCCATGCCCTCCAGCGTGCTGAGCTCTAATGTCTTCTTCCAAGTTCTCATCTACCAAGGAACACGTGCAAAAAAATCACAACAGAAAACATGTGCAAGGAGAGAGCTTAAAGGTCACATCACCAATTCAGCTAGTGGGAAGAGGAGAGGGCCGAGACAAAACCTTAGGCTTGCTGCCTGCTATTCTGGAGCTGCTCTGATCTCAGAGTTTGTAGGCAAGATCTGCTGCTACCCAGCCCCAAAACAGCCCCACACATTCTTCCTGGGTTTCTTCCTGGGAAGATGTTCATGCAATGGTGCTCCAAGAAAGCAGTGAGCTGCACCCAAGGATTTACTCTGGCAGATCTTCAGCGGCCTTCCCTACTGCTGCGAACTGTGTTCCTGTGTGCTGACGCAGTCTCCCTAGTGTTTGGGCATCAGGTGGAATCAGGGGACATCTCACAGTAAGAGTCTCTTTCCTTTTGATGTGAAAGGTGTGCATTGCTTTCCCTCCAAGAACCACTTCTTTGACTCCCAGCAGGACAAATTCAGCTTCTGCTCTTTATAAGGTAAACAGAACAGAGAGCTACACAGTGCTGTGTCTATCAGGCAGCTAAAGGTCCTGATGTTTTCCTGGTAAGTGGCAGACTATTGCCCTCCTATCTCCAGAGGGAATTTGAACCTCCCGACATTGCTGTGTGGTGTACCATGTCCTGCAGACAGCCTGCAAAGCTTCCGATGCCCAACACAGCTGCACTTCAGAAGGGCTCTGTGGCCTTCTGCTGCCCTGGACTAAGATTAAAAACACAGCTTTTTGCCCCTCATCCAGGGGCATTCTGCCTAATCTCACAAAACCCAGTCCTCAGCCTCTGTAGGTTGCCTCGGGCATTGGCACTGAATCCAGCCAACACGTTATACTCATGCCTATGCCAAAGTACACAGCAGTTCCACCTACCAAAGGGACTGAGCAGCCACAGCTCCCACTAGGCTCTCACTGGTCTTACTGGGAGCCACAGCTGCCCAGCACTCCTGAAAGGCAGCTCAGCCCTCTGGGTGATCAAGATTCATGCCACCAGCCACAGCAAACGCACCTCAGATCAACCGCTCCAGGAGACGACACTCAAAAGATGCCTGTGTCTACCTTTTTGATCCCAGGGTGTTGCCAAGGGTTTGGCTGTTGTCCCGTACAAAAATACACCTCAGACTGTGTGCACTGAGGCTAGGACTTTGGGGATGACCAGGTCAAGGGAAGGCTGTGGGCCCTGGCCAGCAGAGATGAGGTTTCACCTCGGGAAACTGCTACAGTCACCTCCTCCACCCGAGGACCACAGCCTGAGCCCGCCAAGCTCCATCTTAGATGTCCGTGTGGCTGCTGTTTCTACAGTGTGAGCACTTCAAGATTTGGACTGAGTTTCTCCTCTCCTGCATGACAGGAAGGTTATCTTTCATCCCCATTTTGCAGACAGGGAACCAAGCCATACGCAGGCCACCTATTTCATATGATAAACATCACGCTTAACCAAGAAAGCCAAGCTCCCGCAGCTGTGGATAGCAGGTGGTCCTGAGCTTACACCTACCTTAGGCATCCAGCTTCAAGATACTAAAAGCTAGGTCTGCAAATGGGCACTGCAATAGCTAAGTTTAATGCAACCTGCTATTCTGTAGAGATTACAGTTGCAAATTAGATACCCAGGACCCCTATAGCTTGCATGGGAGAGTTAGATATGCAGAAATGGGATTAACAGGTGAGAAAAGGAAGGTGCCAGGTGTAATTGCTGGAAGCAGTGGTAATTGCTGAGGAAAGATAATGCCAGTTCTCAAAAGATACTTAAGCAATGAGCTCCAGGTTGAGCTAGGAGTGCTCTTCTGGTGTAAGGTATGTAAACATGGTTGAGAAATTTCTACAAAAAGACAGAAAAAGAGACTCTAGAGCAAAGCATTTAGCACATTCACCCAGGAGGAGGGATAATGAGGCTGTGCATCATTTGCCTGTAAACTATTTAGTTATTTGTGTGTAAGAAAAAGATTCCAAGAGGAACTCTTGAGAAAGCCTTGCCCCAGGATATCCTGCAGGCTGTAGGGACTTCAGTTCTCAACCAAACCAGACAGGGAAGAGTTCAGGAAAATGTCCCCTACCTCCCAAGCAAGGGACCTAACCAGCTGGGCGTTTTACAGAGAACACTAACACCAGTCTTGTCCAGGCTGGGCCTCACAAGCAAGGCTGGAAACAGATTCCCAGTCTGGGACAGGGCTTGGACAGGAATGAAAGTCCTCACCAGGTAGATATCAAGTATTCAGGGTTTTCAGTAGGTCAATGGAGTAAATGGTTAGACCATGGTTCATGGTTAAACTTAGGGATCTGAATGAATCACCCGCAGTCACAGCAGAAACCAGACAAAGATGGTATTGAGTAAGTCTCCCAAATGCTGTGCAGCTGTCCTCAAAGTCTGCTTCCTTGAACAGCAGAGCTTAAGGGATATTCTCTTGGTGCTCTGCTTAATCCTCTTGAAGTTCACAAGGGCTCCACAGGTGCATCAAGCAGAAAAGCCTTCCCTCTTACACTCACCCAAACAGAAATGAGAATGGTGGAGAGCTGCTCCCCCTCATTTCACCACCAAGCAGAATTTGATTCTGAACTGTATGTATAGTCCCACTGCCCACCCATCCTTTTACTGAGCTCCTCACAAGTGTTCAGAGCTGCAACCCCTCAGCTGCTGCTTTGAACAGAACGTTCTGCAGGTCACTCCATCTCACTCCAATATCACAACATACGTTTGCATGCCTGCTTCAGAGGAGCCAAAAACATCAGGCAGAAATTGCCCTCCTGTAAAAAGCACTGGAGCCAGTATTTAGCTTGGCTTTACCTATTACCCACATCTGGCAAGTAAATTTTGCTCCATTTGGCTTCCAGACTGTGGCACATATGGATATCAGGAACAGATATCTACTAGGCATGAAACTAAATATAGACTCATGCAGAACCATGGAAGTAACTGCCAGGGTGCATTTTCAGTAACTGGGTTTATTCTGACTACAGAGTGAGCAGCCATGATGAACAGAAAAGTTTACCCACACAGAAGTTTCACTAAATAGAGCTTATTAGATTTTCTTCTTGCCTTTAAATAGTATACTCCCCTGGAACCAAATGGTTTAGTGTGGGACTTGGTAGTCAATCCACTGCAGTCTAAGAAAGTGAGTGCAAAGGGTGAGTCTTCACTGACTACAACAGTATTGCTAGACCTCACTCTGTAAGACACTGCAGAAAGCCAAAGAATAGTAGGAAACAGGGTTGGGGAAAAATCCGAGAGGTCAATTAGTTCATCTTCCTGCCCGATGCAAGACCAACTGGCATCAACAATTCTCAACAAATGTTTGTTAAATATGCTTTTAAACACCCCTCCTCCCCCTCCATAACAGAGCTTCTACCACTTCCCTAAGGCTTTAACTCTCCCTAACCTTCCAAAATGATGCTGAGCAACAGCCTCAGAGGAGACAAGCAAGAGGAGGTCAGAAGGGAACTAGTGGCACGCCAAGGTTCAGTGTTCTGCCCAAGGTCACAAATGGTGGTGGAGATCGGACAAATGGCAAGGTAGCCCTTAGTCACACCTGGAGCAGCTATTGAGCAGTGCATACAGATCAAATTCAGACAGAGCATTTACTGTAGAAGCCGGTCTTTCAATCCATAACACAGCCAACTGTCTAACAAACATCACGCCATGCTGTCCATGGGCAGGCCAGATTTTGCTGTCCCGCTCATCAGAAAGATGAGCCCAGCCTAGTACTAATGCACAGACATGCCCCATGTGGTACACCCACAGCCAGGCCCCACTCTTATCTATACCAGCCCAAGCCCGCTGATTCCATGGTCCCACCAGGATGTGATTCATGCGTGCCCCTGCTCCACCCAACTGGCATGCTCATCTCGCTGATCCTGGCTTCAGGACTCCTGCTTCACCGGGACAGGGACTGCCATTTAGTGAGCTTTTGTAGAGGCCTGTTGACCTCAGTGTAATTTTGGTCTACAAGGTGCTACTGCAAGAGAAACTTCTGATGGCAACAAAGAACTACTGCACAGTTCCTTTTGAGCATGAAGAAAGGGTGAAACATTTAATTCTAATGAGTCTGTGGTCAGGCTACCTCTGAGACTTGCAGTCATGAGACTCAAAAACCTGACCCAGAACATGCTAGGAGCCAGATGCTGGGGTGTCACCACGTGGATATGTAGGCTGTCTCCCCAAAGGTCACTTTTGTCTGTTTCTCGTGTTTCCACAATAGCAACCCTGAATTACTACTGCTCAGACCTCTTCCCAAAGGTGTGGGTTCTCACAAGGAAGAATTTTTATGTATAGAAGAACAAAACACTGAAGATCCTTCTCAACCCTAAGAAGTTAGGACTACCCAAAGGCCTGCCCACGGTCCTGTTATGTGCTGTACACATGCCCAGGAAGACAGTCTCTAACATGGGATAAAATGCATTATTTAAGCTTCTGTTTGCTGTTGCTGGAAAAAATTCCTCTTCCAGTGGAAAGAAACCTGGAATGAAATGAGTCATTCCTGGAGAATTCAATGGCAGGCTTTTCCCGGGAGGGCTGTCAGAGAATGCCCAAGATTAGAAACCTGACTGCAAAGCCAAAACCCAGCGGACACTGGTACCTATTATAAAAGAATAGCGACCTTTTTGTGGATCAAATCTCCACTGAAACAGAAGGAATTAAAAAAAGAAAAGGGAAAGAAAAAAAAAGAAAAGAGAGAAAGCTCTCTTCATGACCTCTCTCTCCATTCATACTTTAATGAAAGGCTGTTAGGCATTTGCAATTAATACTTGAACCAGCAAGCTGTCAGGACAGATCCAAAAGAACCGGTGTTTAAAAGCCTACCTATTTGTCATTGAGCCCTCTCCTCCTTCCCAAAGCCAAACCCACCTTAAAGAATCCAGTGGCTCCAGCTGCCTGCCCAGTTCATGGCAAGATGCCTCACAAGAAAACGCTAAGCACACCAAACAGATGCCAAGGATGGCCCCCTTCTAGGTAAAGGCCCGCACCAGTTCCCTCCTTACAGACACAGTGCTGGACCCAAAGAAAAAGTTGGAAAACCACAGTGGCCTGTGTTATGAAGAACGCTGTAGTAGTAGTAGTAGTCTTCAAGCCTTAAAATGCAAGGATCACAGAGGGAGGGTTTCTTGGCTGCCTGTACATGGCCACAGGACCTGCTGGAGGAACCTACAGTGATGCACATTTCACTGCAGACCTAACCACAAGAACATGCACATGGTTCTGGGGTTTTGGGGTGAAACAAAGTCAGTGATGGATAAAAGTACGCTGCGTTAGCAGCACTGTCCCTCATGTTCTGGACTTCACCCGTGCTCCTGTAACTGCCCCCAAGATGGAAAGGCTTCACATCCAAACCAAACCAAACACGCAGTAGCCTACAGTCAATTCATGTGACTCTCAGAAAAGCCATTTGGTCTCAGCTGTTCTCCTCTCTGCCCTGTGTGAGCTCTCACCAGCCAGATGCACTCTAAAAGTTGGTCCTATTGACCCAAGGGTGTTAATGGGGAAACATCTACTGCTGCTGACTGTGTAGCTGAACTGATGTCCCCATCATCTCAGTTACTTAATTCCTCCCCCTGTTTGAGTTAGGGGGATTTTTTGTTCTGGGAGAAAGACAATGTTCCTGTGCCACCATTTAATAGGTCTTAATTGAAATAATTTTGAGAAGGGAAAAGACTGGCCTGGAGTCTGAGAATCCAACTGAACTGTGTCCAGACAACAGCTCTTGTATGTTCACTAGCTGGGAACCACAAAATAAGATTATTTTTCTTCACATCCATGTACAACACTAAATTAGGGCCTTAAGAACAAACCACTGCTCAATTCTGAAGTGGGCACCAGGCACCCTAAAACTCTCCTTTAGCAATAGGGAGAAAAGTACCTCATTGTTCACACAGACTAAGTCCATCGTCTGTCCAAAAGCATCCGTGACCTTCTGCACCACTTCTTTGAACTTGACTGGTCTTGGAAACTGGATAATCCTGTATACACAAACAAATACAACAATAGTCTAAATTTAGTAGAAGCATGCTGGAATTTGGAACTAGACTGACAATTCAGAAGCTAGGACCTGTATGCTTCTATCATGAAGCATGAAGCTTGCTCCTTGCTTTTACACTCATAGAAATACTACTCATCTGCTATGCCTAAGAGGGGACTTGACCTACCCTGCAAGAGTATCTACCAAAAATCCCAGTGCAGCAACTCTGCTCCTCCCCTTATTGTGAGGTACAGGTGGAAAAGAAGAAAGTCCAGCAGCCCTTCACTGGAGAAGACCCAGGATCAGGCACTGGTCAGTGATTTATCATCTCCGTTTTCAGCAAGTGGCTCTATTCAGAGCCACTCTATTCAGAGCCCTCCTCCCTGAATAGGGAGGAGGGATGGAAGAGAGAATAATGCAGGCTGGCGTCCTGTGACTCTCCTGTACCATCACATGCAGCAGTTCTATAGGTACAAATCAGCAGGTACAGTCTAGCCCTACGGTGACATTACTTAAATTTTCTTTGGTTTTAAAGTGCAAATTGGACCATCAGCCTGCAAGTTTCCAGCCCTGTGTCCTGCCCTGCCATAGGGACCGAGCACCAAGCAGAGGTGATTCTTTGAAAATGTCAAGCAGGGAAGGGCGGGCAAGCTTTAACTCCCAGCTCTATTTTTATGGGACCCATGCCCAAAATCTGGTTATCTTAAGTGTCATAGGCTGCTAATCAAAGGACATATTTCTGTAGAGTCGCAGCTCAGCTGTGGTTCAGCAAGGCTCAAGAATTAAAAAGAGAAAAGGATCCAAGCGTGTACCCTATATCCCTGGTAAGAGGCATTTAATGACTTCCAGCTTGGAACCACTTCGCCTGTGTGCAAATCCCAGGAGGTATTTGTGGTGAACGGGATGATGAGGCACAGCTCTTGCATATAAAATTGTAGTTGATTTTAGGGGAACGAATCCTGCTGTGAGCTCATCTGCAGCTGGCTGAAATCAGTAGAATGACACTGGGTAAAAAGGGTAATTTGTCCCTGCACATGTGGGGGACTGGGTTGGGTACATACCTTTTCTCTCCTTCATATTCAAACTTGATCCTGACATTTCGCTGCTGAAAGAAAAAGCAGAAAATGGTTAGGTCCCAAACTGCATCCCAGACTGACACGCAGATCAAAAGCTGACAGCAGTTCTCAAGGAGACTCCCCTAACTCCAGTGGGTGTCTGGTCTATTTAGGGCCAAGCTGCCAGCTGGACTCACGGACTTTGGGGAAACTCCGCATTGCTGATAAATGTGCTTGTCAAAAAATAAGGTCTTCTGTAAACAAGAGGACACTCACTCATCTGTGTAACTTAGTTCTAATAAAATGCATTAATAGAAGTGAAAAATTTTGAATGCTCTGAACTCAGTTGGAAACAAGGCACTGTTATCAGAGAGGCAAACATGTTAAGTGTCTGATGTCTGTCCATCTTCAGTGCTTCCCATGGTTTTACCCCAGTACTTTTGTTTGAAACCCAAAAAGCCAAGCTCAGAGGATGTTTAACAGAACACAGGAATATTTGGGGCAAAGAGTTAAAAGCAAGCATACTACAGTGGAAGTGGAGAGACAGCCTTGGATTTTAAAAGCCAACAGTGCTGGGGTGGTGGTCGGGGGTGGCTGTTATTTTCTTAGGACATACAAAATGCAAAGCACATCAGGCATCACTACACTATACACAGTAAATGCCCACCCTGAACTGACCCGTAGCTCACCTCAAGAAAAATAATTACATTTGCCCAAAGAAGAGCCACCGGAATCATGGGCAAACTGGGCACACAGCTGTGCAGGGACTAGTAACAGCCACTTCTCCCATCCTCTTATTTGTGCATATTTAGCAGCGATCGAGACCACAAGGAGCCTTTTCATTCATTCAGCTTCTCGGACCGAGCCTGAGCCAAGCACCTCTCTAGCATCCCCTGGCTTATTCCAGGACTTTCCGACGGTCTCCAAGGCTCATCAAAACCCTCTTTACTTCCCAGACCAGGTTTAGTCACCCCAGTTAACCAGGGCTCTGCCCCCGCTAGTGCACACAAGCCTCCTCAAATAGTGGTTTTCTCCCCATGGAGAAAAAAGTGCTCGCTCCCTCCCTCCAAGGTGTAACACCCAGGGAGGACTCGGTCCCGCGCCGCCTGCATCTCACAGGGATAATCCCCGAATGGGTGGGTGACAGCCCTTCCTGAGCAAGGGCCTTATCTCTAACCCTGACTTGCCAGCGCGTGAAGGCACACTTTCCATCCTCTCAGAGGGAAAGCAGAGCCACAGTGAAACAGCTTTGTCTCTAATGAGGAAAATCCTTAGGTTTATTTTTAAACTGACAGCTCCTCAAGTTCTGCAAACAGCCATCGAAGTTCAGGAAGTCAAGGCTGGAGGCGATTCGATTGAAACGCTTAAAAAACGCCAGCAGATTCAGGGTAAACATGTTGGATCATCCGAAACACATCCTTTTTATCTCTGTTCGTGGCCTTTTCTGTTTCCAGAAAGGCTGGGAAGAACCAGCGCCAGGACAGTCACCAAATGGGGCACTCCAGCAGCGTTACAGGCCTGGGCTAAACAGGCACTTACATCACCTCAATGTCTGCAGCCAGTTCTCCAGACCCACAATGTCTGGACAAACTCCAGGTTCACTTCTAGAACCAGGCCCAACCCATAAAAATAGCAAACTAACTCTAAAACAGTCCAAAATTCAAAAGGAGAAGAGATGACCATAACTAACCTAGTGTTGAAGGTCCAAATCATTCTAGAGAGACAGGCAAATACTGGTGGGATTGCCACCTTGGATTATCTCTGTTGGAAAAGAAAAAAAGATATGGGCTCTTTTATGCCAATTTTTATTTGTATATGCCTCTCTGAACAGGGCCTGGCTGGTTCATCCCTCCTAGATGCTGGCAGTAAATCAGCCGGTGTGGGTTCACTGCACGTAGCTCCGCAAAGCCCTTCTCTAAAGAAAGAGAAAAAAATCAGGGCAAGGAACTTTCGAGGTTTCTCCTTACAAAGAAGCAGGACGTGTAAGGGGAAAAGCTCACGCAGCTCCGGCTTTGCTGCAGAAAACCTTTCAAAACACAGGTTTCACTTTCAGCGCAGACCCGAACACTCCACCGAGCTGGGATGTAGCACGCGCTGCCTGTTTATGCTGAGCAACACAAATTTTGCAGACAAATAAGTTTTGAAAAACAGCTTGTGGCTGGAAAATGTCAAAACACTTGTATAAAGCTCCAGAGAGAGAAGAAAAGGGGAAAGAAAAAAAAAAAAAGGCGTCATGACCCTGCTGCATCCTTTTCTTCTACATCAACAGGGCTGATGTGCTATGGCCCGAAGCCAACAGAAGTAAGCCAGCTGCCCCACACTGCTCCACTCTGCTTCTGAGCAGAGCAACAAACACACTGGCTGCAATAGGGGAATGAAAACCCACTTGTTAATGATAATGAAATCCCATTTGTTCATGGGATTTTTTTTTCTGATATAAACCACATTAACCTCTCGCCTCCCTCAAAGAAACCAAGACCTTAAGCTTGCAAGCATTTGGAAGAGGGATAAATACATATTTATCTATAGTCTGAGAAGCTGGTTAGTTTTCTTTTGCAGTCTTCCTTTGGTTTGCTTATGTTTTTGACCCACAGCTAAAGCTGAATTCATCACTGCTATCAGCAACAAATACTTTTTTCCCTTTTAAAAAAAAAGTGGGCAGTGCCCAAAGCACTAGGAAATCCCAGGGGGATGCAAAGCACTTCCTAAATGCTGGAGCAGGCTGTGATTTTTTACACCCATGGAAATCTGGTTTGGAGCAACTGGTTTGAGATTACACAGGGAGTCTGGGGCACTGCCAAGTGCTGGAGCAAAATCTCACGCAAGTCTGCACCCAGCATCTCAAATGTATGATTGAGGGGAAGGCAGCATCAGCATCTGCTCCAGAAGGACCTCAACACAACACGCAAATGCTTGAGGGCAGGTTGTGGAAGAGGTGCAGGTGGTAGAGGAAGCCGGGTCCTACTCACTTGTGCAATTTTGTGAGGAATGAAGACAACAGCAGCTCCTCCTTGCACAATCCAAGTCGTGCTATTTACCCTCCCTGCCATCAGATGTCAAATGAGGTTAATGGCAGCCTTGTTCTCCCCACAATCTAGAGGTCATTAGCTGGTGTAGGAGAACAAGTGGAGACATCCAAGAAGGGCGTGTGTTAAATACAGTGGAGGAGAGGGGAAAGGCCATAGTGCAAGGCACCAGCCTTAAACACTGAGCTCTGGCAGAGGATTTCATTGACCGTTTCACGGAGCACTGTGAGAGCTGAGGCAGGTAATGGAGCAAGCAGGGGAAACTGAGGCACGAGGTGCTTTTCCTAAGGGTGTGAAGAAAAAGCCCATCCTGGGGAAGACAAGTCTCCAAAGAGACTTTATTGCAGCCTTTCAATATATGAAAGGGGCTTTATAAGATGGAGACTTTTTCCAGGTCCTGTAGTGACAAGACAAGGGGCAACATTTTTAAACTGAAAGAGGGTAGATTTAGATTGGATATAAGGAAGAATTTTTTTATGATGAGGGTGATGAAACACTAGAACAGGTTGCCCAGAGAAGCTGTGAATGCCCCATCACTGGAAGTGTTCAAAATCAGGTTGGATGAGGCTTTGAGCAACCCGGTCTAGTGGAGGGTGTCCCTGCCCATGGCAGAGGGGTTGGACTAGATGATCTTTAAAGGTCCCTTCCAACCCAAACCATTCTGTGATTCATTCTATGAAGCAGAGTAGCAGAGCCAAGCACAAAATTTAGATGTTTGATCTCCTGGATCGTTATGTACTGAGCAACTTTCCCCTCTCCACACAGGTTTCCGTACGACATGGGGCACGGAGGAGCCCATGCCTCAGCTGGCGCCTCTAGGCCCTGCTGCGACACAAACAAAATAAGCGACAACCCCGACAGGAAATACCACAGTAATTCCCTTCGTTTCTGGAATAATTTCTTCTCCGAGATACTTGTACCGGCATTTCCTCCAGCCCTGCTAACAAATGGTATTTTACTCTTTCTTGCCATCTGCCTCGGAAAGGAAAAAGCAAAGCCACCGCTGTGGCCACAAACCCATCACCATCTTTTCAGGCTTTCCTTGAGGTATTTTTAGCTCCTTCCTCAAAACTTCTAATTTCACGAAGAGAAAAGACCACAACTGCCAAGCTTCAGAGGAAGCGCTGACGGGAATTGGGGAGGGGAAGGGGGCAACCGCTCCTGCCCGCGAGGCGCTCGGCCGGGGACCATGCTCCCCGGCAGGCTCGGCCAAGCTCGGCCCCCGGAGCTGGAGCAAGCGGCCCTGCGCGCTGGTTTAGATTAAGGAAAACATTGGAAAAAAACTGGAAAAAGTGTTTCCAAACGAGGTGAATCATGATCTTCTACAGAGATCCCTGAAGAGCTGACTGCTGTTTGTAATAATAGCACACACGGAGAGCAGGAAAACATGCTGTTAGGCCTAAAATGGAAGTAGCTTCGGAGGAACAGGAGGTGCTGAGCACCCTCGGCTGCTGAACACCCAGAGGGTAGATCAGATCGGGGGCACGAGTCCATGCTGAGCAACACCATGCCCGTAGAGAAGGGCGACCGATGGCGCAGGGGCACCCTTGCTGCATCGCCTCGACGGCACCGACTGCAGGCGGGGAGCCAGCGGGGGAGACAGCCCCGCGCCTCCACGTCCGCCCGCACGCTAGCATGGCACTGAGAGCTGAAACACCTAAAACTGCCACGCTGTAAAATCCCAGATGAGCGCCAGGTTGAAAGACTCCCACCCCATCATGTCCTCTCCTCCTCCCAGACGCAGCCACCGTCAGAAACAGCGTCCTGGTCGGACTCCACCTCTGTGGCTTGCTTTTAAAGCTGCTCTGGTCAAACCTCACCAGAGGACAGCTTTGCCCATGCTGAGACACTACAGGGACAGGGCCTTTGGATCACTCCTTCCATCCAAATCCACGCTTGCCTCACAAGCCACCTGGGACGAAGCCTCCAACTCCAGCATTAACCCTTCTGAGGTCAAGGAAGGCAGGAAAAATCATCACAAGGAGCCTCCCCTTCCTTTCAGCGCTGCACCAAGAGGGGCTCATTCCAGCTTTGCTCTTACCCACCCACAAGACCCTGGGCACTCACCTTGCCTCAGTTTCCCCTCTGGGTAGAACAGGGGCAATGAAGGAGACCCATTTCTGCATGCTGGAGGGTGAGCAGAGGGATTACATTCACTTCTCTCATTTTCTGCTTGTTGGATTAGGAAACAATGGGAAAACCCCCGCTGAGCGGTGCAGAGTTCAAGCATTAGTGCTCTAGTTACTCCTTTGTACAAAGCCACAAAGCGGTGGGATTTCTCCGCAACTTCTGGCTTCGGCCAAGAGAAATCAGCACCGCAGGGCCAGGCAGAGGGGACTTCTGCACCTCCCCGACGTGCACGTTGTTTGCATTAGTCCTGCGCTCACCCCTGCTTTCAGCAATGGGATGTTCATTACAAGCCAGACAGCTGGACCACATCCCTAAACCGCAATAGGAGATGACTAATCCGCGTCATTAGGAATTATCTGCACAGAACCCCCACGCGCTCCGGGTTATTCAGCAATCAGACAGAAAGGGGTTTGTCTGGGATTGCCCCCTTCTCCTCTCGGGGGGTGGAAGCTACAAGATAGCCTGGTCCCCCTGGATCCTTACAGCTCTTTTCCTCCAAAAAAGCAAGCCCAGCATGTGAACAGCTCAGAGGCCAGTGGAAAGATGATGTCTAGAGGGTTCATTGCTCCCTGTTAATATATATTTTTGGTTTATACAGCAGCAGAAATCACAGGCTTCAAAATGTTTATCCAAAACCACCTACTTAGCAGGGAACAGCTTTTGTCCCAGCTGGATTGCTCCTTGGTATTACCCTCTTAGCACTGAAGTCAGCTCCACACACAGACAAGGGAAAGCCTCTTGCCCAAATCCTTGGGACTCCACTGCCTTTGCTACCTCCAGCCAAGCGTTTCCCAACTGGTGCTGCTGCCCTCTTGGTCCCTTGCTTCTGCCCCGCAGGTGGGGCAATCCCTGCAGACCTCCTCATAGAGACTCCCATCTCCAAGGTGATATTTTCAGACCCTCATCGTATCCCCCAACGGTAAAACAGAGGTGATAAAGCCAAACTCCTTTTAGGCTGCTTGAAGACCTACAGAGAGCCCTAGAACATGAGCTGTATTTTATTCTAGCTATGAGCAAGCCTTGTTCTGCATCCAACTTGCCAAAGAAAAGAGAGTCCGGAGGTAATTTACTAAAAGAACAACTTTTAGGTCAGTCTGACATTTGTCGTACATGAGAAAACGTTCCTTGCAAGTATTGAACTTTATTGCCATGGGAGAACTTGCAATCGAAATTAAGGTGGCAGAGGAACCGCTAGCTGTCATCAGCTGTGACAGAGGCCCACACCAATGCCTTGTCATTAGACCGAAGCGCAGCACTGACAACCAACTTCATACTGCAAGTTGCCAAGCACTATTTATATGTGCACTTCCCTTTATTTATAGAGACAGATGCAAAATAACTGTTAAAATAATTGCTCCTTTCTCCTCCATGTTTTTGCTTGGGATTTCTAATTCTTTGTGGTTTCCCTTTTTATCCCACTCATCTTTCTCCTTCGTGATCACAATGCAGATCTTTATTCTGCTGTTTCCTCCTTCTCCTCTTCAGACTCGCCGCTATAGACAAACTCCTTTGTCTGTTCAGTCCAGGAGACTGCCTGCAAGGATTCCTTCCAGCTATGCCAGAGGATGCATGAGGAATAATGGAGTGGTAAAAGGAATAATGGAGGAATAATAGTGCAGAGGATGCACTACGAATAATGTCAAGATCATCCCTCTGCTCCCGAAGAACAGCTCCGTTTTAAAGATTGTAACTTACATGCGGAAGGAAAAGGGTGTCCATCTCTATCCCTCTACCCTGTTTTCTCACGAGGCAGAACGCGTAGTGGCTGACACACCTGACCAGCATTCGGGAGATTCAAGCTCAGCCATCACATCTGCTGCCAGCTGCCTGGGCAATCTAAGGAAGCTCATCTGCACCGTGCATCAAGTAGTGCTGTTCTCATTTCCAACTTGTTCTACCATGAGGCATTAGACATCCAGAAACTCAGCCTTAGTCCTAAACTAATATGTAAGGAAAGCAAACTAAAAAAAAGGATTTTTCTGCAATTTGCCAAAGGATGTTCATTTCACAAGATGATCTGAAGCAAAACTGTTGATATTTTTGGGAAGAAATATTGTGCAGCACACACCACCACAGACTACTTTCTTGTGTGGCCCAGGCCTACCAGGAATACTATCTGGCAGGCTCTAAGTTTCAATTTCTGTCAAGAGAGCACTAAGGAACCCCTCCCGGAGACAGGGATGAGATAGCACTTTGGTTGTGTTTCTCTGTGGACCAAAAAACTGCTGCAAGCCACAAAGGCACAGGCTAGTTAGTCAACACATTCTTGTTTAAAGTGTTTTTTGGTGGAAATTTGGAACACTGACTAAAGGATTCCCATGCCTCAAAAAAGCATTTTTCCCTGCAAAAAACCCATTATTATTTTTTTTTAATCTAACAGCTGAACGTCCAGGTCCAAGTATTTCAATGTGAGCATGTTGCTGCAGGGCCTCATAAGAGACGTGTACAATAAGCCTCCCAAGAGGAAAATTTAGCATCTAAATGCCCCATGCCTCGCTCTGCATCTCCAAGAACGGAGACTATGCAGTGCATCCTTCAGCCCAACCAGCCAACCTGATCACAGAAAAAAACAAAAAAGAGAGCGGGGAAAAAAAAAAAAAGCAGGAACACCAAGTACCAAAGGAACAACAAATCACAGGCATGACAACAGCATTTCTCTGCTAAAAAACAAGAAAAAAAAAAACCCTAAAAGTGACCCAAACAAGTCGTTTAAAAGTTTCTGAGCTGCAAAAATGAACCAAGTCCCCACTAATTCCACCTACTTTGGCCACTCCCCACCTCACAGACTAGACTCCCATCATCCCGTGAGCCAGACTTGTTCCAGCTAGTGCAATTTAGTGAAGCAACAATTCAACATACTCCAACGCCCTTCATCTCGTGGGGCCTGTTGGTCTGAATCCTCAACCCCGGATGCGCGACGAGAGCGGATTGCTGACTATTTGCGTCTCCTCCATCAGGGAGCTCTGAGTAACAATGAGCATGCAGCTACGGCTGGTCCGCTTATGGATAAGAAGAAAAATCATAAAGGAGGCAATGTTTTTGCAAGCATCAATGTTGTAATTGGGAAGGAAAGTTTGATTTCTAATATAATAAAACTAAATGCAAGTGGCAGCCAACAGTTCTAAAGCTGGTATCAGAGCACAACATAACTCTATTGGTGATTTATAAATGAAGATACAGAGTGGATGGGCTGTGGATAAGAATTTTATCTCAAGACATCAACTTTATGAAACTTTTGTAGATAAGAATCAGCCAATGAAAACTATTATTTTCCTTATTTTCAACTAGTTATCTGGTTAAATGTGTATCTGCAGCATTTACAGCAACAGTTTTCAAAAATGACAGCAGGGATCTTCCCCCATTGTGAGAAAGCAAATGTTATTTAAGAGAAGTCTAAAAAGCTTTGGTATCCTGAAAGCAACCCGAGATGGCTTGGTATGGTCCCCACCCATCAACTTGAAGAAAATGCTACCCTCAGAGCCATCCAAAGCTGCGCTGGATTGTCTGCTTTGCCTGCAGCTGCAGAGAGCCAGCTCTGAATTTCTCCAGTCAGTTTTGTAAACATCTTGGACTTATTTCAGCATGAGCTGAACACAAATCCAGTGATTCAACTTGGACAGCTGCTACCGCCAGGACACACTTTAAAACAGACATGCTACGTGCACACTTTTCCCCTCTGCATCCAGAGTTCTTTGTTAGTAGCACAAGTGCCATTAAAATATGCATGACGACAGTAAATGACAATTTGTTTTCTTCCTTGCTAGGCATTCAGCAATTGCAAAGTTGATTGCAAGCCTATTCTAAGCCATAGCACTAGATGTGGAATTTCAAGTGGATTTGCTCGCATGCTTCTCCAGCAGCTTCCCAGTCCTCTTAATTATTTTTCCCCTTCTTTTTTTCTTGCTATTTTGACAACTGAATTCTTTCTTCACAACTTTTGTGTTCGCGTAATATTTGTTCCATACGCAAACAGGCTATTAAATCCACTTTAGCTATTATATCAATGTCAGCGAATAATTTCTGACATTGCTCAAGGGAAAATGTTTTTGCTCACCAAATCAACTCTGAATGTGCAACAGGGCCAAAATGTTTGGTTTTAGCAGCATAAAGATAAACACCAGTAATTAACATTTAAACACTTTATGTAAGAATGACATTATTCCTCCCGAAACAGCCTGGGTGTCTACAGCTCAAAGTTGGCAGTCTGTCTTTCAAATATCTGAAGTAAAATGTGCACATGATAAATATTGTATTTCGTCAATGCTGTCAATAGAAAACATGTGACTAATCCAAATCTTAAAGCTGCATAGACTGTAACAAGTTCTACTACTTCCAGTGCTACGCAAGAAAAAGAAGTGCCTTGGGGTAGGATTTGAGATTTAAAACCAGTTTCAGGCTCTATTGCTGTATTTGTGAATCATCTGGGGTATCACACTTCTCCTCTGCTCCTCCATTGCTCCTCTGTGATACAGGGATGCCTATAGCTTCTTTTCAGCTCTTCAGAAAGAGGTCCTAAAGCTTACGCCTCAGTAAAATTATGTCATTTCTGAAGTGCCGAGCTCCTGCAGCACTTGTTAACTTAAGTTCTAACATTTAAATTGTGTTCTCCCAGCATGGTAAGCACCATGCCCACCTCTTTGGTCTACTGGAGTTTGGGGTGGACTCAAGCAATGCCTTACCTGTTTGCTGCAGTGGACGCTGTTTTTATTCCTGTTGTTGTCCAGTAGCCCCCCGCATTTACCCAATGCTGCCAAATCCTTCATAATAGAGTTCAGAGCTTCTTCTTCATCTGCAAAAGAAGGAGAAACACTGAAGCGTGGAAGGCAACCTTCACCCCTGGACGCACAGAATAAAATACGGCATTACAAATAAAATCTTTCAACCCAAATGGGTCAAAAGACATGATGTCTAGCCTTCCTATTAAGAGAGCCATTCAAAGACTACACCACAGTCCCTCCCAGCCCATCGTGTCTTGGAAATACAGGTCTCCATCACAGGTGAGACAGATCCTCAGAAAAGCCAGTGGCTGAGTGTGGGTGACCACTGCTCCTCCAGCTTCTCCAGCCCATAGCCCATGTCTGCAGTCCATGGGGCCCTTTGGAGAGGGACCCATAGGCCAGATGCACTGTCCAGGGGGCTGGATCCAGTTTGTGAGGTATAAGGTGGTGCTCTACAGGACAGAAACCTTTCAGGACCCAGAAAGCTCACGCAGCAGGTGATGGAATACACCACAGTTCTTCATCTCCTCCTTTCCTCCCTCTTCATTAAAGATGCTCAAGAGCCACAACTGAATTTCAAAACTAGAGCCAGTGAGAAACCACGGGAGAGGGCAAGAAACTCATGAGAAGAGGTAACAAACTCAACTGTGCTGGATAGAAGAGAGACACAAGCTGAGAGCCCATATGGTATTTCCGATTTCTGCAGTAACTAGAGAACTCTGAAGGACCCATTCAATGTGAAACCAATCTCCTCCTTTTCAACACTTTTACATCTATGGTTGTGGTCACTTAAAGCAGCTATAAACTATTACATTGCAAACTACCAACCACGAGCACTAAAAACCCTATCAAGACCTAGGGCACAGCATACTCATTAGGAGGGTGTGAGAACCCATTGCACGCTCCACATTCATGATACAGTCAAGACAGGCAGGTATTAGGCACATGCAGCTGTTACTGCAAAAACACAAATACAGCTACCGCATTTCGTGTAAAACCAAGTGTCTCCAGGGTGTCCCGGAGCACCTCTCCTACGAGGCCAGGCTGAGAGAGTTGGGGTTGTTCAGCCTGGAGAGGAGGGGGCTGCGGGGAGACCTTAACGCGACCTTTCAGTGCTTAAAGGGGGCCGATAGCAACGATGGGGAGAATCTTTTTAGCCAGGCCTGTTGTGACAGGACAAGGAGTAATGGTTTTAAACTAAAGGAGGATAGATTTAGACTGGATATAAGGAAGAAATTTTTTACAATGAGGGTGGTGAAACACTGGAACAGGTTGCCTGAAGAGGTGGTGGAGGCCCCATTGCTGGAAACATCCCAGGCCAGGCTGGACGGGGCTCTGAGCACCCTGCTCTGGTTAAAGCTGTCCCTGGCACTGCAGGGGCTGGGCTGGGTGGGCTCTGAAGGTCCCTTCCAGCCCAAAGCAGTCTGTGATTCTATGATAGAGCAACCCCTACACCAAGCCATCCTGCAGATTTAACTCAAAAGTCTGCAAAGATGTGAAAGATGACAAAAACTGTATGAAATCAGACAGGACTGGACCCAAATATTGAGGTCCTTTCCCCAGGGAGGTATATGTCCTTGATCCTCATGCTCAGATACAACATCATCTCCTCTTTTCCCATTGCTGGGTTGTATCAGGACTGAAGTGGTAGGGCAAAAAAAAAAATGTGAGAAAAAGACTTCTCATGTGTGCTGTGCACCTAGAGCCATCTCATTAAAGAAATAAGGGGAAAAATGGGGGAAGATGTTCAAAAACCAGCATCGCTTATTTTAGAGCTTAGAAATGAGCTCATTAGGAAAATGCCTACATTTTCCTGTAAGCAATGTGTGTGTACATATATCTAAGATATAATATAAATATATATCAATAATATATAATTAATAAAATAATAAAATTCTTATCAAAGTACATTAAAGTGCAACTCCCCTTCCACATTTCCCTACCCACTAAAAACACAAGTATGTTTTTCCGGAGGGGTGGCAGGGAGCATAACCTGAAACGCTACAAGAAAACACTCAAGAAAAAGATAACTTTCAGTTGTAGTTCAGGGGGAAAAAAAAACAACAAAACCAAACAACAAGAATGTTCCCAGTTTGGGGTTTGGGTTGGTTTTTTTGTTGTTGTTGTTGTTAAAAGGGACCTCTGGGGCCAAGCATAGTTTTCCAGACAGATTTTGTAGTAGGAAAAAAACCACAAAAAAAGAAGAGAAAAAAACCTTTTTTTTTGTGGAGGGGGGAGGGAAAACTTAAAAAAAAAAAAAACAAACAAACCTACAAAAACAAAAACCCCACACACCACCCTCCAGGAATTTTCCACCGAAGCTATAATCTCTAAAATGCCCCTCACCCCTTTCTTTTTTCCAACCCGAGTGACAACAAAAGTTTCCTGAACTCGCTGACACAAATCGCAGTCCCTAATGTCCTGGGGAAACAGGGCTTCAATGGGCAGCGGCAGAGCCGGGCTTTTGCTAGCAAAACCACCCGATTCTCCACTGCTCTCCCACCTCCAGACCTCCCTGCACACACACCTGGCAGCATCCGCCAGGAGATGCATCTCTGGTTCACCCACTGGTGCCCTACTAGGATATTCCAGGACTTCTAAGAGTCAGCACTGCCTGTCCCAAGGAGGGACAGCAGGGTTTGCTGGAGGTCAACAGTAATAATAAAAAATAATAACAAACCAACAAACAGGGACAGAGTAACTTCAATGTTTTCTGGAGTGACTGGCAGCTGCTCCCACCATTCCTCAAGAGAAAGACCTGGCACCCCCAAGAGCTGGCCCAAACCCCCCATAGGCCACATTCCAGAGAGCTCCCACCATATCCCATGGGTACACGCAAGGATTAACCACACAGCCGAGAGCAACAGCATGAACCACGCTTTTGCTAGGATGGCTGACAAGCACATGGCATCACTGAAGACATCAACAAAGAGAGATCTTTGAGCTGAAGCGGATCCTATCACTATTACCACTAGAGATGAGTATTCAGGGTTACTGCTTCAGTGTTATTCCTACAGGCTCAGTTACTTCGCCCCTCGTACAGACAGTAACCACAAGAAATTGCAATGAAATTTCACTAGAAGGAAGCTGGAAGTGAGCAACCCTGCAAAACGCAGAGACACTGCGATTGAAAATCACCTCTGCAGGGTGTACAGACAACCTGGATGTCCTTGCTGCCTATCCTACCACATGGCTCTGATGCTGGCCACCAAGTCAGGGTATTCAAACTAACTTATGATGAAGTTGTTTACTGATCAAGAAAGCAAGGAAGGCCAATTTCCTATGGACTTCTGTCTTCTCCTTAAACACCAAGGGGTTTCCAACGTCTAGGAAAGGTTGGGTTTCTATTACATTGCCCTCAAAGCAATAACTGAGTCTTCCTCCGCTTACCTACCCATCAATTTTGTCAAAACTTTTTGCAACACAGTCTTCTGAGTCCATCAAATATAGGTTTAAAAATTCCTGGTGCTGCAACCCCACCTGCATGATTGTGAAAGTCACATTTCCTTAGAAAGACAGGCTACACACCTCTGCCAGAAGTGCCCTTTTGCATCTCTCCCAACACAGCAAAGCAAGAAGCATCCACTCACTTTCAGTAACTGCTTAAATTTAGCCTATTTTCAGAAATACCCATCAACTTAATCAGCCTAGAATCAGTGGTGTAAAACTGGGCCCTAGCTGTCCTGAATCAGGTACTAGAAGGAAAGGTCCCTTCCAACCCAAAGCATTCTATGATTCTATGAAAAAAAGACAGAAAGAGAAGATATTTCTAATAGTTAGGCTGTCAACTCAGCACCTTTGTTCCTCCATCTACTAAAAAGCCTATGCCAAAGAGCATTCTGAAGAGCATTTGAGAGTTTTTTCTTATAAAACATGAGTGTTATTTGTCAAAACCCCAAAATACACATCCATGCCATCACTGCTACAAAATAAGATAAGACAACTTCTTCCTATAAGAACAGGAAAGGTTGTTTTCCACTGTTGGAACGTGAAAGAACATGACTTAAGCACAAGCAGAAATACGTTATTTCCTTGAAGTAATGTATTTCTATGTGCTTAAGTAGCTTTGTCACTACTTTTAACAGTGTGTTTTTAGTCCAAGAGAACTGCAATTTTAGAGGGACTATGACCAAAGCCTCAAGTGTTCAAAACAAAGCAAAAAAAACCCCACACCATGCTCTGAAGTAACTTCAGCGCAGGAGCACAATTTGCATCATCGGTTGCAAAACTGACACTTCCCAGTCCTCTCCATGACAGCTTTGCACAGGAACTGATGCTTTCCAGACTAAGCCTCTTGCCCGTTCTAATTACTGCTCTTGGGGTCTCCAAGCTGACTCCCAAGATGGGTGGAGAACTTTGTTCCATGGAAACAAGCAGCCATCTCAGCCAGTTCAGTCAAAATTCAAACAAGCACTGAGGCTTACTGGATAATTAAATCCAAATGCCACTCCCAAGCCTCTCCAGCAAAAGGGGAGTCACAGGCTGCTCGCTCTCCATCCGGCTTGGTTTGAGCAAGCAGAGGGTGCAGGACGGATGGCTCTCCCCAGGGGAAAATGCCAGGGAATCGAAAGGAATCCCATGCCCAAGGGACATGCAAGATCAGGTTCTCCTGATCTAGCACTGGCAGGACCCAAATATGCTTCAGCCTTGTGAGAAGGCAGCACTGAAACTACACAGCAAACATCTTCCCAGGCTCTGCCATGGCTCCAGAGTAGAACAGCTGCAAGTTGCACAACACCAGTGAAGTATCCGCAGAACTCAGATGGACTCAGAGACTCATGGAAACCACTGACTTTGCGCAACGTGAGCAGGTTCTTGCTCCTGAACAACCTTCTGGCCCAGCTTCACTCTTGCACCGTTTTGTACAAATTCACTTAAGGTATTGTAGTTTGACAGGATGACTTACTTGTACAATGAAGCCTGCTCTCTTCCCAGCATGACGTTTAAACAGGAATATTTCTACTATGGAAGAGCAGGACAAAGAAAAGCTGATTACGCAGACAGCAAAAATGAAATGTAAAAATCAATTGTGTTTGGCGCTGTCACTTTGTCCCCTATGTCTCTTCTTCCATCCTCAGTTCTTTCTTTATTTTCAGCCCTTTCCCTTAGTAGGAAATTCATTTCTTTCTTACCTACTTACCATCACCACCCCAATTTCACACTTTTAAAATCATCTTTGTATGACAAAGGTCATTTGATCACATCACCAGCCCACCCAATCAAGGACCACTTCCAACCAAATGTAATAGAGGTCCCAAAGATACTAATTTTACAAAGGTTTGGGGGTGGGGGGAAATATCTATAGTCACATAGAAGAGACAAACACACAGAAGAAGTCAGCCAAGAGCCCTCCCAGGAGGCAATGACAAGCAGAGGTACAGTGGACATGGCAAGGTTGGGTTTACACTTTTATTAAAGTACAGTGATCCATTTTGTCAGGATCTTGTAAAAAACAGAATACTTTCTTCTCTCATCAAGTTTTCAGTTCTGTAAGATGTTAAGACTCACAGGTCCAAGGCACTACCAATGTGAATCTAGGGCATTCAGCACTTAGTAAAATCAACTACAAAGTGAAATCAGAAAGCCTCAAGATGACACATCTCTCAACCCTGCAGATACACGTTTCCGGTGCTGCTACATGGCTTTGGTTCCAGCATGCCTGCGGGGGAGAGGAACTTGGAGTTTCAGTCTTAGTACAGCAGGCTCACTGCTGAACGAGAAGAAGAAAAAAAAGAAAAAGCAAGGGAGAAATAGCGAGCCTGAAGGTCAACACGGACCACCCAAAACAATTCAACGGTCAGGAGAGAAAGCAAATGAAGAAGGGACAAAGGAATAATTTAGCTGTGTTCAGATGGTCTAGACAGTGCTGTTATTGTTGGCTTCACTAATAGGTCATTACTAAGAGGCAGCTTACGGTAGTTCCATGAAGCTGCTTCCATCAACACTGCAAAATAAAAAGCACCAGCTGGATGAAGCACACAGACAAGCCTGCAGAAGTAGAACAGAGTCTTGTAAAAGACGGCAAGTTCTGATTTTGGCCTCTTTCACACATGAGGCAGAGCCGGGGCTGGGAAAAGTCGGGGAAAAATCCTGGGCGTTGCAGAAGAGAAGAGTATTGTCCTCTGAGTCATTACTGAGCAAGGCTGGAGCGCGTAGCTAAGGGGCCGCACGTTGTCACATACACTTCGCTCGGATCCAGCGTAAAACCACAGACGTGACCACTTGTGGTCACTAAAGATCCCACTGTGCTTTTCACAGCTGTGATGCTGATAGCCCAGTTCAGCCCCTGTGCCTCTGTAAATTCCAGCAGCACCCTCCATCTCTTGCATCTACCTCTCTGGAAGGTGATGCAACTGCTGGGGATATCCCCGGGCAGAGGGAAGAGTTCTGTGAAGGCTAAGAGGGGATGAGGAGAGGATGGGAAGCCTCACAGAAATATTGTGCCCTTCAGTAAAAGACCTTCCAAAATGCAAGACTTTGAACATATAGTGAAAAAAATATTGAAATGTAGTAGAACATAGGAACAACATGACTATGACACTAGCAATCTTAACTTTGGCCTACAAAGGACACCAGCCTTTCATTTTCTCTGGTTTTGGAAAACATACATTTATTTGATTAACTGGTATATGACATTTATCATTTACCAAAGAGAACGCTCAACTGAAAGCCAAGACTCAGTACCTCAGCATCACTCAGCACCTGCAAAGGGCTGTCTCTGTCCTGATGGACTTTCAGCTAAACTGTCAGATGGAAGGAAAGATGAGCTGGTTTTTTTGTCTCATTTGATGGACAGGAATCTGAGACAGACAAAAGTCTTGCCCAAGACTACACAAATCTGCAGCCAGAGCTAAAGAGGTTAACGGAGCTTAAATTCAGAAAGGACTTAACTTGACCTAGCCTTCCTGGCTGCACACAAAGGTCACAGAAATTCATTCAGCAGCCTCTGCATCACGATCTTGACCTAGAATCACACAGAACAGTCTCTTTCAGAAAGCTGTCCACAAAGTCTCAGTGTGAAGAGCTCATGTACTTATTCCAACAGCCTCTCTGTAACAAGTTATCTCTCTAAATTCCAGTTTGAGGATAGCTGGCTTTGTATTCTACTCATTAGATCTTGATATCCCTGTATGTTAGAGACCCCTCCATTAACAGAAATCCCCCCCCATCTTCTGCAGGTATTCACTGACTGCTATCTCATCCCCTTTTAATCCTTCTTCATTTAACTAAATGGAAATGTATAGCTTCTTACATTAGAGTTATCCTTCATTCCTACAGCTCTTTCCAGTTGCCTTTTTTTTCTTCATGAAGAGCAGATACTGTTCAATGACCACAACACCTTTGCATTTCTATTTGCAGTGTAAGCATGGGGTAACAGCAAACTTGGCCCACGCGCTACAGTGAAAGCTCGTGTCTACCAGACCAACAGCAACTTGGACTGCCCACTGCCTTCGTTAGAAGGTCAATGTCGTACCAGTCCTGGGTTTGCTTTCCTGGTCCAGGGAACTAGACAACACTAACCTCCACAAAAGCAGGTGTCAAAGAACTTGCTTGTGAAGACAAACGCTGCCTTTTCTCCAAAAGCCAGAGGGAAAAAAAGCTTGGAGATGAAGAGAAAGCCAGGGCTTTTGGGTTTCTTCAGTACTTGCAAACACTGTCAACAGACATGTACTGCCACCAGGATTCGGGCCCTGCACAAAATACCAGGGGCAGAGGTACCAAGACAGCATGGACTTAATGATCTTAAGGGTCTTTTCCAACCTAAATGATTCTGTGATTCTAAATAGCAGAAGGGATCGAACAGTAAGTAAACACTGTCACAGTGACTGTCCCAGTCAATATGAGGAAGCAGAGCAGTAAGCTAGAAGCTCAAGCTCAAGAGCCTGACTTGGACTACAACAACAGCCCCTAAGCAAGTGAAGAAGGGACCCAGACACTCTCACAGGCAGCTACAAATCCTGTGTTTTGTAACTCACCCCCTTTAGAAGGGCTGTCTGTGAATGACCTGCGGCAAAACAGATTGCTGCATGCATCCGTCTAGTGAGAGAGATGCAGATGAACCTCCACGTAAATTAAACCCACATGCACAAATCATTTTGCCACTGTCTGGAGCAGCCTTCAGTATCTGATAAAGAGAAAAATCATCCAATTACCCTCCCCCAGCCCAGATGACCGTGCACTGCAGCAGACAGCAGTGGAGCACGTTCCTTTTGCAAATCACCAAAGGCTCGCCGGCAGCTGGATCCTGCTGTGGTTCACACTCCTGCAACCCCACCCAAGGGATGGCAAGGTCACCCCTGTGTACGACTCGAGGGCAGGGCACAGCTCAGCAGGTCACACAGAGCAATTATACGTGAGGAAGTGAGGAAAGACCCTTCTGATATGGAGGATTTCTTGGCAGGAGTTTGCTCGCTGACGTCTTAAGCTTGGGACGCACAAATTAACATAGATAACTAATGCTGTGAGGTGCTGGGATTTCTTGAAAGCACGTTTCTCCTTATCGAGGAGTTACGATGCTAAAGGGTGCACCATCTAATAGGTATAGAAGGCTGTTAATACTTCACCTGACAAATCGATGGTAAATGTTTGCTCTCCATAAATGACATCATTTTGGATTTTAAATTTTGCTTTTATGGCACAACCAGTAACTGCTTTGTGAAAAGAAACAAAATCAAACCCATCAGAGGCTTTTGACAGCTACAGACATCCATCACGCCAAATGCCCAATAAAACATCTGTGGTTTTAGGGTACAGTTATATTATCTCATAAACCCTTTTCACAGGGGTAAAGCTCATTTTGAGAGTTCCTGCCTCCTATTCCCCCTCTACCCCATGCTATCCCTCAGGTGACCCACGTAATTATTGGTAAAATTGCAGTGAACAGATCAGAGAACCTGTTTAGATCAAAACCAGCCCTTCCCTTTACATCCCCTTGCAAAAGGGGACAGAAGTTAGTGCTCAGGAATGGGCTTGAGGGAAAGGCAAAACTCTGTTTAAAAAAGCTAAACCAATTATTTTTTAAACGACAATTAGTAAAACTGTATATCACATATGTAACTAATTCTTATCACCACAAAAACTTGACCCAACCCATCCATAAATTAGCCATGTACACAAATAAGCAAGCACCTCCAGTGTAATGTTAAGTGATTGGGCTCTTAACATTTCTCAGAACACTCAGAAAACAGCGAGACAATAAACTAGCAAATAAATATGTTATGTCATAATGTATTGAGATAAGGTATATGCGATAATGAAGAACTTCAAGTGCCCTCTGAACTTCCCCAGGGAAAATAAAAAGCTAAGATAACACTGCTGGGAATTCACCTCTGTTTAGGTAAGGCGAGAGTGATGCCTTAAAACGGTGATTGGTACCTTGCAAACACCAAACCCAAAACCTTTTGAGGGCATTGAATAGCAAGTTTTATCACTTACATAAAAGTTTCAGTGGCTAATCCACAAATCATACAAGAAATTTCTCTTGGCGAACGCAAAGGGCTGTGGCACAATACCGATGTACCCTCGTCCCAGAGATTTACACCAGGGACTTTTGCAATGGAAAAGAACTCGGGATCCAAAAGGTGTTTGGTTTAGCTCAGCAGGGAGGGAAAGTAGGGTTACGTCTGCGGTTCATTACAACCCTCTGCTCCCAAAATAGCCATCCCTCTGACAGCGCCGCGCGCAGTAAAATTCCACGGGATCGGAGCTGCCGGCAGAGCTTTCCCATGCTCTGCAACGCGCCTCTTCCTCCACGGCCCCATCCCCGTGCACACTTGTCACCATACGTCCCCCATACATCCCCGCACTCGCGGAGGGCGGCGAAGCCCGGCTGAGAAGCCATTTTCCCCCCCAGATACAGCCCGTGCAACGTCCCAGCAGTCGGATTCTTAGGGCGAAGCAGCTTGGGGATGAGGGCATGTAAACTCTCTGGCGTTACAGGATGAGGAGAGCTGCTCCAAGGCTGCACCGTGGAGGGCGTCTGAGGCGGACAGCTCGGAGATGGGCAAAAATCTTTGCCCTTGTGGGGTTTATCCCGTGGCTTTCAGATAAAGGGCTTGGGCACATAACCCGGCCTCCTCCCTCCTCCTCACAGCCCCCCTCCTCCAGCAGCGCAGTGCCGCTGGGCCCTGTAACAACCCGTGGGGCCCAGCCATGGCACCCCACACCCCTCAGCCCTCCTCGGCTAAGGGGGCAAACATCTGCGTTAGAATTGGGTGGCGTTTGGGGGCGGAGGGGAAGATTTGCTGAAGAGGGCAGAGTTGGGGAAAACAGGTGCTGCTCCTCGTACCCAGCCGGCAACTTGGATGCTGGAGCAGGAGACGTGATGGTTCAATACTAAAAACCACACCAGTTTTTAGTGATACAGAGGGTTTCAGTGCTTCTCCAGCACCGGCTGACGGACCCCGCAGCCTGTCACACAGGGCGGTGGGGCTCAGCACAGGCCCAGCCACCATGGCACCCGGGGCTGCAGCAGGGTGCACAGGCCCAGCCACGTCCCCAGGCCGTGGGGGACAGGACAGGACCCTGGTGCGCTAGTCATACCCGCCCTCTCTCTAAGAAGTCACCCCTCTCAAACTCTTCTCCAGCCCCCAGCAGGCATCGTTTTGCTGCCAAAAGGGTGGCAGCCCTGAATCAGTCCCCAGCACCGAGCACACCACGCGGGGCTGGGACCCACAAGAGTTCTGAAGAGCTCTACGCTCCTTAGACTATTTTTATATTTAGTCAGCTAAGCAAGAACAGCACCCAAGCCCTGCCCTGTGACCTTCCATAGCTAATTGCCAGCTTGCTGCCAGCTTCATCCATGCCACCTCATGGGCCCCCAGCCAGCTCCCCTGCCCCCTGCGCTGCTCCCTGTAAGGGGAGCAGATGAGGCCACCCCATTCTGGGGGAGGAATTTGGCCATCCCCACACATGTATAGGCCGTGACATGTTTTGTTAGCGATCACGGGTGTGACTGGGTAAGCTGCTTTGCCTCTAAGCGCCTCTAAACTTGGCTGTGAAGCGGGGACCGTAACACAGACCGCGTTTTGCAAACCCATTTGAGGCACAATGAGAGCGCACCTCAGCCCCCTGCTACCGAAGCTCTTGAAGAGACCTAAAGCATGGCAAAGATTAAATAAGCAAGTCTCTGTTAGCCAAAGAGCAAGCATTTACCCTACGGAGCACCAAAGAGAAACTTAACCCAGCCTTGGCTGTTCCAGCCCTGCACTGGCTCCTGCGCTGGGCAGCTCCCACGTGCGGCCCTGGGGAAGATGGGGGGCAGAGACAGGAACACGGCAGTGAGAGTCAGGGCTTTCCTATAAAAGCACAGAGTGCTGCGAGATAAGCCATGCTAAATCTCTGCCTCCTGGACAAACCCATTCTCATTTGCTTTTGAAGATTAGTTAGTTAGTCTAGGAGAGCTGCAAGCAGGGGCTAGACCCTTAAAAAGCAAAAATAACCACATTTAAGAAAGTTTTGTATGCCCATAGCTCCGCTGAGCATTAAAAAAAAATTAAATACAGGGGCTGTTTGGTTTTATGGCACGATGCATTTTGACCCACAGCATCTGCATGCAAAACTGCTCACCACTTCAAAGGTACCGGCTACTGGTTTCTCTCTCTCATTCCACAACAAACTTTCACAGCTCTTTTGCTAACCCTGCCCTTTGCTCCACAGACACTAGCTACCTTTTCTTTTAATGGATTATCATAATTTAGTTGAACTTGGGGCTATTTCTCCAGCCTGTTTTCCTGCTAAGATTAAAATTTGCTCCTTCTGAAGAAGGGCTTATGTGCCTAAAAGGCAGCCTGGTTTTTTCCACCTCTATCAGTTTGGTCTAATAAAAGACACTACCTCTCCCCACAATCCATACCTCTCTTGAGCACACTTGAAAGGAGAGAAATGTTTACCCAGCGAGAAACATAGCTGGCAAGTTATTTCCCCTGACTGCCTCAGATACCTTTGAAGGTTATTTGTGGGCTCATAAAGACCTCTTTCTCCCTAACAGCCCAGCTACTTCCAATGCTCAAAGCCACAGCCCAGAGCCTGTGCTGTGCCTAATCTGTTGCTGCAGCAACGGCTGCAACGTCCCAAATACAGCGATGCAGGTCCGGTCCCGCATTCCCCAGGTGCCCAAAGTGCCTGGCGTGACCCTACACAGGAGCCCTGGATGCAATGGGCACAGTGTCAGGAAAGGGAGAAGGAGACATGGACACCTCTTAACTCGGACACCTCTCAAAAATAAAAAAAATCTGATCTAGAAAGCCTGATGTGCCTTATTATAAGATAAACTGCTGCAATTCAACCTGAATTTTGTTTTTAATAGCTCTCAGCATACAAAGAGCAAGCGAAGAGCAAAGAGCAAGAGAAGAGCAAACCCACTGCCTTAGATTGAGGAATAAGGAAAACAAGGCACGGGAGAGCTGAGACATCAATGGCTGCGTGCATGGGGATAGGGAGAGTCAGTCTGTTTCCCCCCCCAACTGGGGCAGTTCTCTCCATCTCAACAGCCCCCCAGAAAACACTAAATTGGGTTAAATGGCCAGACCATGGCTGTGCAAACACACCCCCTCCTCCTTCTGCAAGCTGCTGCGCCTTCTGCCAGCCCAGCCTGCAGTCATCTTCTCCAAACACACCCACGCTGTCAAGGCAATACTGTGAATAAGCGTCATTCTCCCATCTCCCGCACCTCACGTTACCTTTCTGCTGAAGCAAAAGTCACGTTTGCTCCAGCAAAGTACTGAAGACCAAAACCTTTGAGTTATATGTACATAGGTAGAACAGCACAGATAAGCGTTCCTGGAGTTTTTATCATCAGAAACACACATGCATGTGCACAATGTGTAAGCATTTCATAACCAGAATTAACAATACTTAAATAATTTTTAACATTTTTAAACAAGAAGAAAAAAGTTAGGCAATAAACATGTTGGTGCTTTTTATACCACCTTCTGCAGTTTTTTAATATTACTCTTACTGTGGTGTATGTAAACACAGCAATTTTTAACCGCCATTGACCATGGTCCTTCCACTGTGTTGTATTGGAGACATGAACACGTTTAAAAGTGTCATAAGCACTCGCTGGTGCACAGCTACATTTTGATCAAGGTATAAAGAGTCTTGGACTCTCGTGGAGAGATGGCAGATGGAAATGGACTGCAAGCTGGAGGGATTGCTCTGGGCCAGGAGTGAGAGGTGGGACATTCTGCTTTAGGACATGTTCTCCAGTCCAATTCTTCACCCATTACCAAGGCTGAGAAAATCAATGTGAGAGGCACATGTCACTTGGACTCTTTGAGGCCTGAGGAGAATGGCAACCCAACCCATTTTTAACCATGTTAAAAATTAGTTCATTATTCATCCAACCAGCAGGAATTGCAGTACCAAACCGACAGCAGACAACCACTTCAGGCTGTGGCACTGTTTTGGATGATCAGTGACCAGAGAGGTGTGTTGGGGACCAGCCTTCCTGAAGACATCTCTCTCGGACCCATGCTCAGTCATCTTACCCCACTTCACCTCCATATCCAAGACCTGACCCACTGAGGAAACATGTGGTCAGCTTCTGAAACAGTGACAGAACACCTACAGCATGACCACATCTCCTCCTCCAGAAATCACAAAGTCCTTTCAGCGCCATTTCCACCTACAAACCATCCCACTGTTCTCACCACCTTCCTTTTCCATACAAAGAAAAAGTCAAATGCTTCAGTACAAATACAACCATTACACATCTGGAGTAAATTGTCCCAGGACAACTCTAAATGGGAGCCCAAGTGATTTATCGAAGACCAATGTGTGAAGCAAAACCAGAACAATTCTGTCCCGAGATCCTATGCTGTATCCCGTTGCTCTCCTCTCTGAAATTAAGTCCTCTGATCTATCCTGCAGAGAGCTGTCCAGGTCCTTCACAGACAGCACTAAGAGTGTAAGTGTCAAGTGACATGGTCATGTCCGCGTCTACACTTCGTAAGACCACCCAGCGCCAAGGACCTCTGCTTTGGCTGGCTCCAAGCTGGCACATGTAGAGACACTGTCTTGGACCTGCCACAGCAGAGCAATCTACCTGCAGCGCCGGGATGCCACTGCAAGGCATGACACAACCAAACTGCTCTGTCAGAGATGCAGCCCACGGAGGTGCCAGAAGTCCCCACTTCCCATCTTGTGGTCTCCAGACAAGGTCATGCAGCTTTCCTAGAACATGTCCAGGAGTGAACAGCCCTATGCTGAACTCTGAGACACTGAGCAGACTATAAGGAGGATCCTAGGAAGTAAAGGCAGACCTGGAACGGACCTTCAGAGATCACTTCATCCAACACACCTCCTCTGTGGTCTGCCAGAAGGGAATCAATGACATGACGGCAAATTCCCTGCTTTTCCCTTGAAAACGCTCTCCCATCCCAATGTGTAGAGGAAACAAACACATATATAAAAGGAGGGGGGAAGTGAAACTAATCAAATGTCAAAATTTAGCCTAATTTTCTGTGCTTCAGCAAAGCTGTTGGCACAGTCCTTTAACTAACAAACACCACTCAGTAACACTGATCAAGATACACATCACTTCATCCGTGTCGCCCCAGCAGTCAAGCCAGAGACCAGACCCAGGACCACACCCTGATCCTGTCTGAACGCAGCCTGGCAGATCTAACCGGTCCTTACACACGCACTGATGCCATGTTAGTGACGAGCTATGGCGATGCTCCAAGCAGTGACATTTGGGGAAGGGGACATGCACAGCACCTTCCACCCACACACAAGTGTAAGCAGAACTGCAATATGCACAAAGACTCCTACCAATTCAGCTCGCCTTCCCAAAAAACAGTCACAATGTCTTGCAAAAGGGTGCTCTCTTCACTACAGTATTCCCGCAATTACCGCTTCCCTAGTGCATCCATATTATGTTTACAGCTGACACTTTGAAGGCACCTTGAGCAGTTTGTATCAGCCGAGCTCTCTGTAAAAGAAGTCATCAAATTGACTGTCTACTGAGAACTGGACTGGAGTCAGCAACTCATTCCCTACTGGTGCTCAGAGAGAGTCTGAAGTTTCCTTCTTTAAAAAAAAAATTGCATTGACAAAGGAGTGGCTTTCGCCTTCAAAGTGAAAATGTCTCTAAAAATTTTGGGGTTTTGTCACCAGGTATTTTAAACTGAAATTTGTCATTCTTTATGTTGAAGATGCAAGTCTGGACTTTCTACTCCCTTCCTTTTTTTTTTTCCCTTCTCTTTTTTTTTTCTCCCCTCTTTTTTTTTTTTTTTTGTTTTTGTACTTGGCTTTAAATCAGTCCTCTCCCCACAAACTCTCTCTTCTAGGTAACAGAGAAAGAGCGAAACAACAGAGAAATAAAGCCAGGATGGGGTAAACACTGCTTTTCTCCTTTCTCCATGATTTTTCTCCTTTCTCCATGTTTCCTCTTAACAAACAATTAACGTATGGCAGTGGCTTCACATTTTTCATTTTTTAAATTCAAACCACTATCATTCTCTGCATCACTTTTCTGCCAGGTTTGCAACGACGATCCCTGAATTTACCGGTATTCCTCTGACCTCCTTTTTGCTTTTTTTTTTTCCAACAACATTTCAACCAGCCCCGAAAAGTTTTGGGTGAACTTGTGGAAATGCTGCAAATGTAACAGTGAAGTGCTCAGCTTCAACCAGGACCCCTCTGAGATATCTTCCCCTTTCTTGTGTCACCAGGGCAGGAAGCCATTTCAGCAGATGAATTTGGGCTCTTCTGTAACCTGCCTCTTCTGGTGAAGGAAACAGGACAACCCAAGCTCAATTAGCTCCACGTGTTAATTGAGCACTGACACCCAAGTGAGGTAGAACCTGGCCTTGTTCTTCAATCTGCTGAGCTTTCTCTGTTCAGCCGAATTAAAGAAAAGGAACAGAAACCCCTACAGTTGCTGGAACTGCTACTGGCTGGCAAAATGGCTTGTAGACCACTTTGGAACTGTTTCTGTGGTCAATGCTCATTCCGCAAAGAGCTTTCTCATACTTTGCCATGCTCGTAAATGCATGAAATGCTGGCTAAATCCCAAACCCGGCAGTGCTGCTGTCAGTAAGGCATGCGTCTCCTGGGAAGCCCTTTAGCAGGGCTGGGAAGACACCAGGCAACCCCTCCAGCTGTGTCCCACCTGTGTGACAGGTTACAAGCACAACAGCAGAGCATGGACATTTTTCCTGCAGTAAGGTATGATTTTGCAAGAGTAATGTGGTAAGTTTGATGGCCAATGGCATGAGGAGCTGAAGGAGGCTAGGGCTCTCACACTCATCTCCTGCTCATGTAAGACACCACCACTGATCTGATTATTCACATGCTAAAACTGAGAGAAGCCAACACTTCCAAGTGGTCCCAATTTCTGATGTAACAAGTTTTCTTTAGCAGCAGAGATAAGATCAAGATCATTATGTACCTCCGGAGCTACAAACAATTTCCACTTTAAGAAACAAAAGCCTCCCTCAACACCACAGTGCATCTGAAACACAACTACTCCAGTGGAAGAGGGAGAAGCTGCAAGTAATCCAGGTCATGGACTAAGGAGAGTACACAGGCTCTGTTTGAAACAGAAGCTTCCTTGGCAGAAGAGATACAGGGAATGAAGATGCTCTGCCCAGAAATACAAGGCATACTTGGGAAAAGGCTCCATGACCCAGAACATGACCCATCAGATCACACTAATGGTAATAAGAGAATTTGTCCAATTTTGACAGCACTGGAAAGCAAAAAAAGAAAAAAAAAAATAGAAAGCAATGTAATATTCAGCCAGACCGTCTTGGCAATGTCTCCCACTCTTGTTGTCATGTTTGGTAGCCCCAACCAAAATTAGCAGGCTGCAGAAAATTAATTGCTTCAGGGGAATCCAGTTCTTACCCATCTTTCCATCTACATCAGGCCTCCATTCCACTGGTCCCAGACACTTGTACCTTATCCTCCACTCTCAAGCATCCACCCTGTAATAACAAACATACACAGAGTTTACAGATGAATTTTGACATGTCAACAGAGACAGAGACTGAACAGGACCACCCTTCACAAAACATTTCCCCACCATCACCTGGGCTGGAGGAAAGAGGACAACCATTTAGTTAGGAACTGGGACCAAGAATCTGCCCTCTACACACCCCAAAGGTAACACACTACAAACCCGGTACTTTTTTGTTTTTAAAATCTTGGAGTAACCACCTTATACTTGTGCCACAGGTCTCCTTTTGTTAAGAGCAGACCATCTTTAATACATTACACCTTTAATGTATTTTTACATTATTTACTGTAACCTTAATGCAATACCATCTTTAACGCGTTACATTTTGCAGCATCCCTATGGAGTAACACTCACTTGGGGAACAGACCGACAGCAGGACATGGAAAGTCAGTCCCAGAGGCAGCCTGTATCACAGCAGAAACCTAAATTTAGGCCTTCCAAATTCCAGCCAAGGTTCCTCAAGGCTGGAGCAGCCTTCCTCTGACAGCATGGGAAAGAAACCCTGAGTCTGGGCAGTTCTCGGCAGCAACGTATGCCCCATACATCCCTCTTGGCAGGCCATGCCCCTGCAGCCCTTCCGCAGTCCCTGCCTGTTGCCAAGTGCTACTCATGGCTATCTGCTCGTTTGCCCAAAACCGATGCAGAAGGGGGTTCAGTTACTTGGCATGCTGCATTTAGCCAAAGCTCTGTGCCCAGCAAAAGGGTGGGGTTTTTTTTGCTCACCGAGAAACTTTGAGGCTAAACCTGAGCCTGCTGGAGTCAGTCCTGCTCACTAGTGGAAAACCTCATTTTAGACTGAGCGAAGGTATAACCCACCTCAAGATGGGCACCTTCTAAACAGCGATGTGACAGAAGTGATCAGCAAAGACCAGTCCACTTGAGTCGATAAGCACACAGATTTCTGGGCCATAAATCTGCGCGATAGCACGAGTAAATGGAGAGACATCTCAAGTACTTCATCGGACTTGCATGGAGAGAGTAAGACATCCCTGTCCTGCAGTCACTGCAGGCAACATTGCCCCAAAGTCAACGAGAGCTGTGTGTGCCAGGACACAAACATGAATTCTGCAGTGTTAACGCATCACAGATCGGGCAGAAGCAGTAGAAAAAGGCACTTTGAACATCTCCCAGCTCGGTCAAATCAATTTAAACACAATTAAAAAAAAAACCAAAACCCTGAAGTGAACCAGGAGCGATCGCAAGCATGGATTAAAATGGTTTTCTGCAACTCCGGCGCCTTGGTGCTGGCAAGCAGGAGGATATTTATCCAGCCTATTTTGAGAGAGACAAGCAGGAAGGGAAGGCGATAAGAAAGCAGGAGAGGCGGAGATGTACGTGTGCCCCAAAGTGCGTTGTTCCTTTTGCTGTTCCAGCTTCCTCTCTGGACAGCACCATTTAGTCTAAAAGCCCATGGCCACCTTGGGACTCTGCTCTGTCCATTTTCAAGACAACGGAGGAGTCAAGGAAGTAACTAACAGGCTTGGAAAGGTTTAAAATCCTATCTTGAGAAGGAACCAGTCAGTCTGTGCAAAAATGGATCAAGAGAGAGCAGACAAACACCAGAAAGTAGTGTAAAAATTCCATCTGATTATAACAAGAGCAGGAAACAGCCCAAATCTTCACTGCTTTTGCTTTCAAAATTGATGCGACACCTCCAGCAATTAAGCTGCGTGCAGAGTTTGCACCAAGGGCCACCTGCAGATAGCCTGGATTAACCCTAAATTCCTGGGCTAGCCCAAGTTAACTCACCCATCAGTGTAATACACTTTTCTAATGGCTTTTTGGAGACCTTCCAGACCTTTGCAATCCGTATCTAGTTACAAAGGCACGCACCTACAGGAACTGTGCAAACGAACCCTGGAAAAACAGGTGACCTTTCCGTCGGCAGCGCCCTGCCCTGTGCTCCTCTCCACCATCTCTGCCACAGCGAGCCCCTGAGACCCCACTGCCCAGCTCTCGCGAGCAAACCAGCCCCCACACACAGCGCGGGAAATCTCCACGGACACACGAGAGAAAAAAAGGTTTTCTATTTTAGCAGATCTCTTCAATCCCGAGGACAGCCAGCCTTCAAATTGGACTGCAAACACTGGCGATTTCCGTGGCTTCCCAAAAATACAAACCAGCAGCTTCCTGTTACAGAAGGACAAATTCCTGTTTCGAGTACAAATTCTGCCCTTTCATTATCTCCCCTAGAAAACAGGAGGGGGAAAGGGAAAAAATAAGAGGGGGAGAAAAAAAAAAAAGGAAAAATCCTTTTTCTACTCTGATGCACATCAAAGCAGCATGCCCCTTCTCCTCCCACTAAGCTCCCTGATCAGAGCCTTCAAGTGTTGGCAGTTTACACCACCAACCAGGGAGCATCCGAAATGGGGCTCCCGCTTCGCACTCCACCGCTCCCACAGCTGGCAGAACCAGCCTCTGCTGTAAATCTACTGTAAATCTCCATCATCAACCTACAAACTGCTGCCCTGGTAACCTCGCCGTGCACAAATGCCTCCTACCAAGCAATGAAAGTAAGAGCTCGGCAAAGCGTCAGCTCCCAGGGATGCTGGGGCGATGCAGTCCTCATATCCCAGGTTTGAGTCTTGCACGGAAGAGGCTTTGGCTGCTCCTGTCGGCTCAGGAAACTGCTGGAGGTTACTTACCCTGCAGAAAAGCCCAGTACAGATGCTCTCACCTGGAATAAAAGCAGCTTTGACTTGGCTGAGCTGAACTCAATTCTGCAGCTGAAGTGGCTCAACATCATTATGGCTACGTGAGCGCAGAGTAGGAGTATCCACGTGAAAACTATATGCAAGGTTATTAATCCACCTTGAAAATTAATCCCAGTTCTTCCCTTTTCACCCCATACTCCTGGCTGGGAAGGGATTAAGACTGAGTTCAAGGGAGACAACAGCAATGTACTGCCCAGCTAGACGTGACTCCAGCCTCTGTACACCTAAGTTGCAGAAAGCAAAGCAGGAGAGGAGAGGATGGAGATGAGCAATTTTTCCCTGGATGCGAGGGAAGACAAAAAAGTGACTGGAAGAGACTTACTGGGAGGAAGGATGTAGGATGGGGGTTAGGAAAGCTTGAAGAGTGCAGGCCAGCATTGAGAGCTGGAGTCACCAGCAGCCTACTGTTGGTTTGAAATGGGATTTACTGTATCACTTAACTCAAAAAGGGCTGTTCTTACCCCACAGAGGCTCGGCATCCAACATAAAACACAGCCTCTGAGTTGGGATGTCTTGCCACTACTGCAAGTGACATCTCCCTCTGCAGTTTATCATCCCCAGGCTTCCAGGGAAAGCAGCACCTACTTATTCCTCCCTGAGCACCACTTAACACTTTGGTTTGAAGTGTAGGGACACACCACCGTAACAAAAATAATAATAAGCCACAGTTGCCCCTGAAACATGGCTCAGCTGGAAAGCTACTCAAACTAGCATTGCTAAAATTGGGACTTTCCTTGTTTTTTCAAGCAGCAGGGAACAACATGTTGGGCTCAGAGAGTTTAACAAGCAAGAGTCAAGCGGAAAAAATCTCTCCTTTTTAAGAGTTGACCACATTAACTTTCAGCAAGTTTCCGGGAGTCCTGCCAGGGCACTGCAGTTTTGTATACTACGGAACTGTTAAAAATATTATTGTAAATGTTATTTTCAAAAAGCTTCAGAGGCCAGGGCTGGGGTAGCGTTAAAAACAACAGCAAAGCAAGTGAGATTATTTTAACGCTGAGAATACAAACGTATGCATGCTGATAGCTCAGTCGAACAGCCTGCAGGCTTGGCAAAGATGGATTCAAATGCAAAGAAAGAGCGTTGAAATATTACAGGTTTCCTCAGATCATCTCAACCTCATCCTTATAGTTTTGTTCTAGATGCTATAGGACATTTGACCTGGTGCACACATAGCTGCCCTGGAAACGGGTTCCATGTTTAGGGGCTACGCAAAAGAATAGCTGAATTTTGGTGACGCTTCAGATGCCTAAGACCCTACTCTCATAGAATTTTTCTGCTGAGGTTAGGATGTGTCACACAGGGTTAGTCAAAAAGTCGCCATTTAAGACTATGCATCTATGTTTATGAGCATGCAACTGCGATAGAGTTTTTGCAAACACTTGTGTAACCGGGCCAGGTTTGCAGGCGTATCTCCCAAGTAGGCTCAAGGGACAAACTGCATGAGCCAAGATGAGAAGGAAAAAAACCTTTCCTGAGCATGCGCTGATCAGGCTGCTGACCAAGAAGTGACATTGTATGCATCGCCACAGCTCACATAAGCGGCAAGCCAATGCTCTGGCAACTACAGCGCATGAAACCCAACAAGCAATTCTATATGAACATGCATCAGTTGAGGTTTCTTCTGCCCATTTTTGGGCAGGGCACCCCGAAACTGCTTCAGAATCTTTTTCACAACATACATTGCTGGGAGAAGAGATCTGTGCTTAAGAGCCATCGTGCACGATGGAGGATACCTTTAGTCAGTGACCCAGCCAATGCAGCTGTATTCAACAGCTGCTTCTAAAGAACAATCTCCTGAGCCATCCTGTTGATTCCAGCACGTGTACGTAGAAAAAGAGCTTTAATACCTGCATGATTCCTGCTGTTAACTTCCATGACAGCCCTTTAAAACAGCCATTGAGATCTTAAAACCTCTCCCCTCTCAGCCCTTCCTCTTCCTGCAAATTACTTTGCAAATGAAATGTTGCAGATAGCATGCTCCAATAAGTTATTTTTTTCAGTTAGTTTCTTTTCTTGCTTTACAGTAATAATCCTTTTACCAAATGCAGTGGAATAATCAGTAATTTACACTGGCATATAAAATAGCTTTGATTTTGCATGCGGAACTCAAACTTCTAGAAACCCATAAAACAAGGAAGCAAATCAACAGGACTAAAAAGGACCTTCCATCAGCAAAAAACAGACAACACAGCCCTATCAGGTCAGAGTTAATGTATTTTTATATATATATATAAAACAGACAAGTCAAGCAAAGCAAATTTCCAGAGAACACACGTGGTCCCCACCTGCTTGGTTTTTTACTTGCATCAAGGTCTGCACAGCGCAGAACTGCGTCTCTACTGAACTCGTGCTCGTTACAGAGGAACTGCCTCTTCCAGCGACTGGCAGAGCCAAACCAATTTGCAGACACCCTAATTACACCCCAAAGCCCACCTCAGTCCCACCATACACCGTGTCAAAATGCAAATTTTTAAATCAGGCATTGAAGTGACAAAGTCTAATGGATCCTCACCTCCTGCAACCCAGTACGTTACGTTCATCTCCCTGGAAGCCAGCCGAGCCAGAATGATTTAAACACACATCCCTGCTTGCTGAGGATGAAGGTCTGCAGCTAGAGGATAGCAGTGTTCTGCATCATGTCCCCTTTTACAGGGCAAAATCCTGTCTTTGGATAGTTATCTGCATACTTATAAAGCAAAGAGAAACCCTGATGCAAGTTACACCAACAGAAACCCTCTGATTTCAATGAACATACCCCCTAAGTGAACACAGCAAAGGGGAAGGTGTATCTCTATGTTTAAGGCAAAGGCCAACACAGAAGAGAGTTATAACTTCTTCCTCCTGAAGGTTTTCATGGCCTTTTCTTTGTGCTTCTCCTCAAATCAATGAAGACTTTGTGGGGCAGAAATTAAAACAAGAAAGCCTACCTGGAAAAGTGAGGCTTCAGGCCTCTTTCTTCTATATCCCTGGAAAAAGAGAGGAAGAAGAAGGAGCAGAAACCAAAAAGGAGGAATAGATACTACAGCTTTAGATGAAATAAGTTCTCAGAAAAGCATTTGTCTCAGAGCAAAATCTTTCCTGGCAAAAGCAATTGGGAGAAAAGCATCTGCGCAGCACCAAACTGCTATCCAGCATCAGAAATGAAGAGTCTCCATGAATGAAGCTTTACACCAAAGAGCTGCAAAGCCAACATTGTGCAATGGAGAACCTGGCCTGACAGCCGGCATCTGCACCGGGGACTGGGACACCCAGTTCTCCCCAAGGATAATGGTAGGCAGGAACCAACCCTGTCTCTGTGGCTTTGACCTCTAAGAGTGTAAAACTTTAGTACAAACTTTAGGACTGGTGCAACATGCTCTAGTGGTGAGGTTAACACTAAATGACCAAGCTTTGGACTGGGAAAGAGGGAGACCCATCCCACTCCTTAAGTGGGCAGCAAGACCTCATGGCAGTATCGGGGCTTTTAATCCACTGTGCCATCTTCCACGCTCATCCCACCTTCTCGCTGACCCACTTTATCTCACTTGCAACATCCTGCTGACAGCATACAGGATAATGCCTGTATCTCCTACGAGTTGTCCTACCAGCCTTTGTAAACCACCATTTACCCTCAACCAGCTGCGATCGATAGTCCCTCTCGCAGCCATCCCACCACACAGCTTCCTCTTTAACGAGCCGCAGCCTCACCCCCGCAGCCCATCTAGATCTGATTGATCACCATATGACTTTCCAATCGACTGTGAAGCCAAGGGATGAGGACTAATTGACTACTTTCTGCTCTCTCAGCAGCTACCTGGTTATTTTGCTCCTTCCTCACAGGCAAGAAGTGCGAGCTCCAAAGCACATGGGGAGACCAGCCCCCAAAGCGGGGGAGGATCAGCCCCCCCAAAAGCCACTGCAGAATTTGCAAGGTCCTTTTCTTGCTCACACCACTTCTGCCATGCAGTTCTGGATCGAGATCAGACCAGGGGGAGGAAGCCCAGCTCAGTGAGCACTTGGTGGCAAGCAAAGATTAAAAGACATCTCGTGTTTTTGGGCAGAAGGACCACGTTTCTGCATAGCCCCAGGACACTGCTGTCTCCACAAGCGGCTGGCTTGTGCGTGCCATTGGTGGAGTGGCGACGGGGTTATGAAACAGAAACATGTGGGTCAGCTTTCACAGAGGTTTTGTTCTTCTTGACCTCTTGACTTGTAGTATCACATGAACTCCAGTACACTTGCCTTCGTGTGTGACTGAACACGATAAAAAATGAGCCATCGACAGCACAGGAACCAGGCTGGGCAGCACATGGCCATGCACTCACACAACCTTACAGGTCTGCGGAGCATATGTATTGCCCATGGCTCAAAGTGCTCAGGGCCTCCCGGGTCTGCCCTGTCTCTCCTGCCAGCCCTTCGCCATCCAATTTTCACATAGTTGTGGCTCTGCAGAGCCCGCACATAGGCTGTCGCTTGCTGCAGCACACAAGAGGCAGCTTCTTCCAGAGCAGCAGAAGCAACCTCAAGTTGCCCAACCTGTGCCACCCGCAGCCGTCATGTAACAGTGACCTGCTCCCCCAGTGCAAGGCAGCGGGTCGCGGCTGCTGTGCTCGCTCTCCTTCATCCCCCAAGCCTGCTGGGGGGAAGAAAAGATGAGGAAACTGCGGGAAAAGCAGATCTTGCCTCTAAATCCAGCTTAGGACATTGCAGAGTGTACGGCTGAGCATGACAGCTCACCAAGGCCAAGAGCAGCCTGCAAGGGAGGCAGAGCGATGAGTAATTTCCTTTCCTACAGCGTCCAGCCTGATGCGGTGCAACGGAAAGTCGCAGGCAGCAGAAGGCTGCGGGCCTTCTCAGCCATCTCCGAGGAAGTCTGACCTGAAGACCTTCGGAAGAGAGAAGCCCATCACCCTCAAGAGACCGTGGACCAACCCTGAACTGTCAAGGCAGCTGCACAACATCTCTGATCTGGAAGATCATCAGAGCAGCAGTTGCTCAGCTGCTCCAAAATCAGGTCACTTATTAGGTACAGTGGGGAAACAGTCAACTACTTTTAGAGGAAAGCTCTGGAGAAATACAGTTCAACTCAATATTGATTCCCACGGCCCTGTTACAGACAGACAGAATTAATTTCCAGGATGGAAAGAAACATATGCCTACATATCAAAACAAAATACAGAAGCCTCTCCAGTTCTTCAGCTGCATTTCAATGGAAACCAGAAGGCTGTCACGATGGAAAGATTTCAGTTTTCTAATTAATCCTCCCTGCTGAGCATTTAATTCCACTAATTGATGAGGAGAGGCGGTGTCCAGACAGTGTTTGCAATTGCGTTTTACATCTTCAGACCAAGTTTTCTCCAAATTAAATAATAATACAGTAGATTTGCTCCCTGCATGCACTGTGCCCTACTCCAACTCCTTCCTCCCTAGAAGATGCCTGGTTGAGGGAAGGGAGGTGAAGCTCATCTCAGAGCTCATTTACAAGTGTTGGAAATTTTCCTGGAAAACGTCATTGCAATACTGTCGCTTCCAGAGAATGTGCCAAGAGAAAGACCATTGGTGCCAGGGACACAGTCTGTACTGTGAAACACCCAGCTCCTATCCTCCACAGATCTAAGGGGTGGCTTCTCCTGATTGAACAGAGCAATCGCTTAGCCAAGAGACATCCCATAACACCTCCAGCACCTCCAAAACAAAATGCACCATAGTGTCAGAAACAGATCATCAAGCCACAGCACAACCCCAGTGGCTCAACACAGTGCCACCACCAGCAAAAACATCTCGCTGGTGGCAGAGCAGGCTTGGTTGCTCACCTGCACCACAGAACGGTCCTGGTCTCCAATCCTAAATATTGATCTCACACTGGTGTTGACCAGGAGACACCTCTGGAGCCAGCGGAGTGATCCTAAACGCAAAAGCCAACACAGTCTCAACATGAGAACAGTTCAGCACGTGCCTAGATATGAAATTTCTGCTCCTGTCCCCTACTTGTGTTCAGCACGTGCTCTAGTTCTTCCCTGGATTAGTTAAGGACAGAATCTGTCTCTTTATACTCAACGCTCAGCAGTTTCAGTCGGGGAGATGGTAAGTGCTCTGAGCTGCAAATGAAATCAGGGAGTGTGAAATAAAAAAAAAGTACGCATGCATGAGGCCGTGCTATGATTACTGAGGAGTAATAAACAAAGCAGTGTTGATGGTCCCCAAGCTCAGGTTTGAAACTCCAGCACTGATCTGTTTGTCATAGCAATAGCATTTCCACCTGCACCTTTCCGACGTCTCCTCCGGGAGTCTTCACACACCACTGCCATAGATCATGGCCAACGGAGCCCAGGCCAGCTGTGCAGATGTCTAGCTGGCTGACCTCTCCTTACCAAAAGGCTTCTAATTTTTTTTCCCCTATTATTATTAGTTTTCAAACCACCTACTCCATCATAAATATAAAGTAAAATTAGCTTATTCCTAGAACGTTAAAAAAAGACAAGCTGACGCCTGCACAAACCGAGTCCCAGCAAGCCAACGGGAAGGCTCCAAGCATGCAAAGAATGTCGGATCTAGAGCTTTTGGCCCTTTTACTCCAAAATCCTGTTGCTGCAAGCAACTTGTGCACGTGCAAGTCGAGTCACGCACGTGCAGAGCTCCTCACCTGCACAGGCTGGCTGCTACCCTTCCACAGTACCCCGAGTAAACTACTCGTCTGCCCAACAGCCTAATAATAAATATACTCCAGGGAGAAAAATTGCACGCCAGCAGGGAGGTGGACGAGATGATCTAATAGGACCTTTTCCATCTCTTAACTTTTATGCTTAGTCACAGGATAAATATCTCCTACTTTGTAAAGAAACATGCTGGTTTTGCTTGCCTGCTTATGTTGGGAGAGCGTTGCCCTCTGAAGACATTTCTTTTTCTGGCTGTTATTTCACTCATGCTAACAGGACTTACCCAAGGAGAGTTAAGCAAAGGAGGACTTGCATTTGCCTGGCTTTCAGCTTCAGTGAGCTCCGAGGCACCCAAGCGAGTCCCCTAATTCCTGTCCAGCAGCCACAAGCAGCACAGGAACCTTGTTTCTGTATTATCAGAGTACTTGGGCTTCTCTGAGCACTCAAGCCTGATCCTGTCCAGTGTGAAGAGGCACTCAATTTACTTTTTTGCAGAAAGCAGACTGGCAAGAGAACAGACAGAAGCATGCCCTCCACCACCCAGCCAGGTCAAGCCTCCTGTGACAGACTGTCAAAAAACAGCTCAAAAAAACCCTCCAGCCACCCCAGAAAGGGAAATGCAAGGGAGAAAAGGGTTTGGGGAGAAGAGAATCCAATGCAGGTTAGATGGAACACAAGGGAATGCTTTGGGTTGGAAGGGACCTTTAGAGCTCATCCAGCCCAACCCCCCTGCAGTGACAGGGACAGCTTTAACTTGATCAGGTTGCTCAGAGCCCCGTCCAACCTGACCTGGAATGTTTCCAGGGATGGGGCATCGACCACCTCTCTGGGCAATCCCTTCCAGTGTTTCACCACCCTCACTGTAAAAAATTGCTAAAAAGTCTGTCCCCATCTTTCTTATAAGCCCCCTTAAGTATTGAAAGCTTACATTGCAATTTGCATTGGCATCGATTCATGCCACCAGCAGCAGCAAGGCCCTCTCTTTGTCTTAAAATGCAAAGGAAGTGCAGTCAGGCAGAGAAGGGTCCAGCAGCTGCATTGCTCCAGCATCTCCAAAGTGTGTTCAAGCAACGCATGCACCAGTGTGCAAGGTTTCTACAAGAGCCCATCCTCACACATAATCCAAACAGCAATTGAGAGCCTCTGGATCACAGATCTGCAAATTTCACCATGTAAGGAAAAAAACCTTTTACCATATAAATTATTAAAAAAACCACACACAACATAAAAAAACCAAAAGTCACACAATCTAGATCTCTTGCAACAAGACAGACACCAAGGGATGGGGAAGCAATGCTGGAAAGGGAGTTGGGAGTAGAAGGTTTTGCTTCTGTTCCTAGTTCAGCTGCTGGACCACAGGATGACCCTAAGCATTGCCAATTCTCATAGGATTCGTTTTTTTTCGTATGTAGCCAGTTCTTCAAGTCACATGATTAATCAGAATCCACACTTCCTTTTTTTTTTTGTTAAAAAGAAGTACTTTTGGATGTCAAAAGTTGAAGAAAGAAGTGTAAGTCATGAAGTTTGAAATGCTCAAACAAAAAAAAAAAAAGAAAAAACTATTTAACAACAACAACAAAAAAATTGCTATTTTAAACTTAATTATTCTTTTTCTGGCGGAAAGAATGTGATCCAGGATTCTTCTCCCCCAATACTACATGCTGGAAACCTTAGACTGGGTGGGGAATGACTTTAATTTGGGGAGGCGGGGGGGATGTTTCCAACATCCCCATCTGTAAGTTAGAAATGAGAAAATACAGCTTTCATTGCAACACCTGCCCAGAAACTAGGCAGCCCCTTTGAGGTACCTTGATGCTGGCCTCCCTAGTCAAAAGAGCATTTTGCGCTGGGGGACAATATGAAGGCACGGGAGTTTTAAAAAAAAAAAAAAAAAAAAAAAAAGTACAGCAGAACAGTTTGCCAAATTTTGCTTCCACTTATTTTTTCCAGTATCAAGCAGGGTAAAGCCCTGCAAGTCAGCTACGCCAGCTCATCTGCTGGCATCCTCCGCTCACCAAAACTACTGGATTTATAGCTGCTGATGGGTCTTGCCCAGCAGAAATACCTTATGATAATAATGAGTCTGTAAATAAGGACTTGACCTTCTGAAAAAGCCTTTGATGGCTCTTACAGAGCTCATCCTATGCTGCTGCTGAGCCCTGGGGCAGTGCTGCAGCCCACCGTGCTAGCCACCGTGGCACTACAGGCACGTGGGCTGCAGCTAGCCACCACTTCAGGGTAATGACCTTTGGCCCTGCATATCCACAAGCACAGTGAAGAGGAGAAGACTGCAGGTTACATTTATTTCCTTTTTTTTTTGCATGGAAGAAAACTGTTAAGAAGAACTCTAGAAGACTTGGATCAGGGGTGTGCTATGCTATGCACTGAATAGCCATGGAAAAAGGGGGTAAACCCTACGCTTTTGATTCAATCAGTTGTCTTTACCCACTCTGCCCAAAGCTAACTAAGAAAGATGCAGAGAAATCCAATGGAGGAGGAGAAGAGGAAGGACCTGAGAAATCGCGCCGCACGCGGCAGCTGCTGGTGCGGGGTGCTTGCACGGCAGCAACCCCAGAGCCAACCCAAGGGGTAGCGTCCATCGCCCCGACTTGAGCTCAACTGCGCTGTTCCTGGAGCAAGAAGGGTTTGCTTTTCATCAGCCGTGCAGCCAGAGACGATAGCAAGTCAGCTGTTCCTGCCTCGCAGGACGTGCACAGGGACAGAAAAAGGAAGCCTCGCTGTTCTCGCTGGCAAACGTTTCTGGGTTTCTGTATTATCTCATCTTTGAGATTACAAGGAAGTGAGCACAAACCTGTTCAGTCACATTGTTCCCGCTCACCCCTGGCCAACAGCCGGGCCATTACGCTTCTGTGTTCCTGCTGTTCCCAGGGCAGAGCTGCTGCCCCTCCACAGCCCTGGGGCAGCCCTAACCCATTCCCGCAGCACATGGGACACGCTCCTGCCTGCCCCGGCTGGGGAATGTAACCACAGCCAAGCACTGGCAGAGAACACGCACAGCACGAGAGGTCGGTCCGCATCTATTAAATTCCTGAACTCTGTTAACATTGCTGCACACGGTGCTTAACAAGCCTAACCCTCGCTCTTTCCACCACCTGCAAAGCACGGGCACATTAAACCCACCGCTCCGCATATCTCCCTATTCAAACCTTCTATACCTTCTGCCTACAGATTTCCCCTCCCGTCTCTCTGCCTGCTCTCAGGTGCCTGCGAAGGGTAGCTAGACTTGGGAAAGATACTGCAGAGGCTGCTGCAACCTGGTTACGGAGGCTGCAAAACACCTGGGGACCTCCTGCTATCCGACGTTATCGCACAGCTATCGCCGCTCCGATTCTCCTCTGGTTAACGTTCATCTTGCAGCATTTGGTTCTCAGGGATGTGAGTGCTGCTGCTTTTAGACTGAGCAGACAAAACTAGAAAGTGAATCAAGGGTCTACAAATAAATAAATAAATGCTATTTTTTTAATTAAAAAAAAGACCAGACACCTCTTGCTAATACTCTACCTTTCTGCACCCCTATAGAATCAGAGTCCTCTATTTGAGCAAACATTATCAACAAAAAACCCCAATGCAATTACAGTTTTGTTTGCAGAATTTTCTCTGCACCTCCTTCTCCTTCCTCAGAAGGATTTGCTTTAAAAGAAAAATACCACCCATAATGTTTCTACGCTTGCTTATTTAAGAGGAATAATACAGCATGTGGCTCTGTAATGTTATTAGTACCTTTCTCCTTTTTACAGCGGAACATGACTAAATGAGACATGCTACAAAAACTAAACAGACATGGAAGTTACAGGTCTTTTTTCCCCCCCTTTTACAAATGAAGTATTTTATTAGGCGAGCTCAAAAATCCAGATCACACATACAAAGAAACGAGTTTGGAAATCCCCCTCCCTCCACCCCCACTGCTATTTGCTAAGGAAACCAGATGCCTGAACCTGGCCAAAAAATGATCTCAGCCATTCTTAAGAGAGCCTAACAGTGCATTTTCATGAGTCATGGAAAGCAACAACTCGTTGCTTTGGTAATGCTAGGTAAGCAACTGGTCATCCATCCACAACCAGACTTTCAGCAGTAAGTCAAAGAGCAGACCATTTCTTGACAGATTACATCAGAGGCGGCCCCAAAATAGAGCCTCGCAGCAAGTTTGCCTCGCAGGAGGTTTTATAGGGCATGCCACCAAGCGTGTCCTATAAAAGCATTTAGCGAAGCATTCTGAGAGCCCATGCTCTCACAGCAGGCAGAGATGCGCGCTACGGGCAGCGAGCGGATGGGGAAGCGACAGACGGAGGCAGGGATTAGCGAGAAGGCGGCAAGCCCCTTACCCACGCTCTTCCCGTGAGCTGGGGCAGATAGGAGACCTGCTGCCTGCCAGCCCGAAAGCCAACACCGGGGCAAGCAGGCTTGCAGTAAGAATTGCAGGGTGCTTCACCCACCAGACCCCTTCCAACCATGGGGCTGTGGTGACTGCGCAGCACATACACACAGGACTCGATGCACATGTGCACACGAGCGCATGAAAGACGTACTTAAGCTTTCATCAGTCCCTGGCCAAATTGCTTGCTCTTTTCATGTCTCAAGGCCTGCAGGTAATAACCAGAAGGATGCCAACCTGCAGTTAAGCAGAACACCGCTGTGTCTACCACTACCTCAAAACTCATGCAATAAATGTACCTGTAATTTATCCAAGCACTGCAAAGGGAAAAAGCAAGCTTTCAAAATATGTACTATATATATAATTTCCCTACCACCCTCTCTGGGTGAGGGAGGTTATTCCAGGGGCACTGCTCAAAGCCCTCGGTGACGCTCCTGAACATGGCCATGAAGATGGTGGTGTTCCATGATGCAGCCTAGAACCCTTCAACCATACCTGTCCAAGGCACCCATCCGTCAAAACTCAAGGCTGAGGTTTTGGAAATCCAGCCCAGGACAGGTCAGGGAGGCAGGAGGTTCACGCTGCAGCAAGGGGAGACCCTTTCCAACACATTCCATGTTCTTCCACAAACACCTCTCACCCTCGTCACCTCTTGGCAACTCCCACAGCAAACGCAGCCGCCACTGCCCAAGAAGCTCCCGCAGATGTGAGACACCAAACTGCACCACCTCTCTGGCAATGCACGCTACGAAAGGCAAATCAGCTTTCCATGTTATGATGAATCAGGTACTGGAAGTCTTGTTCCAGCTCATGCAAGTCCCCAAAAGCTTTGGGACTCTGTGGCAGTCCAGGACGAAAGCACAGTGTGCCACACCACCTCCCCGGGACAGCCCAACCGGCTTCCTGAAAGGGAAGTTCTCCGGCACAGGATTTCCTGGACATAGACCAAGACTTGAACGAGCTCGTCCCCAGCTTTCCCTCCAGAGACGAAGACAGTGACAATCTCCAGCACTTTTTGCGCTGGGTCCAAAAGCGGATTGTTTGGCCTCACCTCCGATAAAACAAACTGCAAAAAGAAAACACATCCTCACCCTGTACAGCCCCATCTCGACGCTGACTGGGCATACATCAGATGTTAGGCACACCGGTAATGCTGTAGGTGAAGTTGCTGAAATACTGCGATGATTAAACATTTTCTTTCTTTTTCTTAAGTCGTCAGCCAGGTAACACAGTGACACACGTCACGCACATCTTTAACAGCGCAGCATCTTGGGGAGAGCATCGTGGAGAGCCCCAGCAAGCATCCCCACCCCAAACAAAAATAGGCAAGAGGTTCCTCAAATCCTTCACGCTCAAGAGATCATTTCAGCCAAGCGAGGTGAAGCCAAGCTCATCTTCAGACAGGGACCATCACCAGGGTATGTAGCAAACAACACAGCTGTCCTTTTGTCCGAGCCACCCACGACTCAAGTCAGCATCCAGGAGCACTTCGTATTCCCCGGGCAGCACAGCCAAAAGTGACCATATCACAAGAGAGGGAGCAAGTGGGGATCAGCCCAGGCCACCGGTGAAGCAGATCCTCGCAGCCAGCAAAGCCAAGGTGAGTTGATGACGGGGAGCGGGAGAGAGCGCCGGGCTGTGTGGTCCCACATCCAGGCAGCCCTGATGGTCCCCTCCCAGCTTCAACACCCAGAAGGCTGGAACAGGAGATGTCAGCAGGGCTTCGCCCGGCTGCCAGCATCAGAGCAGCAGCTCCTGGGACTTAACAGGAGCCAAGTGCAGTGTTTTCCAGTGAAAACCCAAGAAAGAAGCATGACAGGACTTGCCCCATCATGATTCTTCCAAGGCACTGCAACCAGCCCCCCGCAGCCACCGTTCAGAAGGAATACACAGCGAGAGCACTAAAATGGGACCTTTCCCTACCTGTTTCCCTCTGGCAAAACATGGCACAGCTCGGGAGCAGCCTGAATTCACCCTGCTGCTGGGTTTATCTCAGGCAGCAACAACGTTCAGAGCCGGACCTTGAACCTTTCAATAAAACCAATGATGCAATAAGCTAAGCACAGCTCAATACAGTTTTTGTTTATCTCTTTTACTTGCCACCAGCACCATCCAAAGAGAAATAACTGAAATATCTTGCATTTTTCTCTAATGACTCTTGCTATTCTGTTAGCACCGGCACTGAGGGACTAAGGAGCAGCAAATGCATTCCACTGGTTTGTTAACCGGGTGCTCAGGTTTCCCCAAAGCCACTCTCCAAGCGGGAAGCCAGCAGAAGGATTGCAGCAGAGGGATCAGTGCTGTAGTTTTGTGCTGAAAGGCAAACAGAAGGCATGAAGGCTGCAGTGTGAGCACCTTGCATCAGCAAGGAAAGCTTTCCAGGAGCTTGGCCCAGCCTGGTATCTTTACTGAAGGATGCTTCACCAGTTCCGCAAAACAAGCCCTGCTCCACAGCTCCACACTACATCAATGCGTTGACCAACCTCAAGAGAATCAAGCCCAAATCTCTGATCTCTGATTTCCAAGTACTGGTTATTCATTGCTTACACACTCCCGAACCGCTCTGCCCCACCGCCCCAGCCCGCACACCCGCCTCCAGCTGCCCGCTTCCACAACGACTGCGTTATTTCTGCTGCAGATACCAAGCTGAGTTATCAACCTGTCAGCATCACCCAGCTATAGATAGCACTATCAGCCGCCCTTTGCGATGACACTGCACTGACCCAGCATGCAAAAAAGGGACAGCACCCCCCAGGGCACTCCCCATGTAGTGGCAGAGAGGAAGAGGTGAGAGGCTGAAAGGAAGAGGATATTTAAACCAGGGTTTCTGTGCACACGCACACGCCTTTCTTTCAGTTGACCTTCACCACCAGCTGTAACAGACCTCACCCTCCACTTTCTCCCCACACCATTTTCCCTGGCCAAATCTTATCACAGCACTCAGGTCGCCCCACGCAGGGGATGCGCCAACCCTTTAACCTGAATCAGAGGCAAGATTTCCCCGTTATTGCAGAAACGTGGCAGAAACACGCCCACCACCTTGTGTCCATCACACTTCTGCAGGGTCCTCATGCCTCGAGATACGGCATCGCTGCTGCCACCTCGCAGAGCAAAAGGTGCAAACAGCACACTATGAAAAGATTAAATCTCTGCTAGATTTTTTTAGGCTCTTATCATGGAGGGTGCTGCGCTGTTTCCAGTTTACAACGAGACCATGATGATCTGATGAGCTCTGCTCAACCACAGAAACCCAAAGGGGTTGTAGCACAAAAGCACTAAGCAATCCAAATAATCCACTGTCCTCATCACGATGTACAAGGACAGATCTCAGATACCCCAAAGTCTTAACTCCAAACCTCTGCATCAAGACCAGCAGCAACAGAACTCGTAGCACAATACAGGGTTCATTTTTGCACGCAATGTGTGGGCTAACAACTGTTAGGTGTAAAATTTTCAACAGTCTCTTGGGGATTTGTGGGCACTTGGAAGCCACTGTGCAAGAAACACCTTCACGTGGACAAGACAAATGCAATCGCTCCAGGACAGTCCTAGTAGTGCAGGAGCACTCCAAGCACTGCAGAACCCACAAACACCCTTCAGCAGTGTTGGATTTAAGACATTCCTACCTCCTTCCCAAAGACTTCATATCTCACAAATTATTTTCCCAAAGCAATTGTACAGAGTCTCTTTTCCTCCACATCACCTAGCTATCAATCAGATGACTTTCTGTTATTTAGCATGCAAGGTCCTGGCCACAGTAGGTTTGCAGAACACCTCTAATCCACCCACCTAGGGCTATTTTTTCAAGCAATCTGGTGTTTAATCACCACCTGAACACTCAACCCATCCTCCCACCCCCTCCGAGGACCTTGCCCACACACATGCTGTTTCCACAGCAGCCCACTCAGTAGCTTGGCCGGCTCCTTCCAGGATCTAGCCCGTGCTGCTGGGCAAGGCACGCAGCACGCGTTGCCGACCGGACTTTGTCCCGTGCAGCTTCTATGGTGTTGAGCCAAACCCTGGCTCAGCTCCACCCTGGGTTTCATTGCTGTCATGGCTTCTCCTCCCTGGGCTGCCCCAGATGATCTTGCAGAGTGGAGAGTATAAAATTAGGGGAGCTTTCATGGGAGTGACAATTAGTTCTGCATAAAATGGTGGCCAGCCTGGGTTTTAACTCAGGAGATCAGGACAGGCTTCAGCCTACTACAGATTCTCACTAAATTCAGAGTCCCCTGGTGTCCACTAACATTTATATTAGGATCTTCCAGGGTGGGAAAAAGTGTTTGGGGAATGCATTTGGCAGCGATTCAGCTCTTTTAGGGGGGTACAGGTATGCCTTTCGCCCTTAACTTTTAAAAGCCTCAGGAAGTCCAGGTCAAACCCTCTGGGTAGCCTTCGCAGATGCCCCAAGCTCTGGGAACAGAAGCTGGCACCTGAGACCAGACACAGCGATGACACGCAATAGCATGTCCCCACCCTGGGTCACAGAGATTGGGAAGCAAGGGGAAGAGCTGTGAGCAGCCGCAGGGACGGACCATGAACCCACACACCCTCAGCTCGCTGAACCCTTCCACCGCAACCGCTGTGGCACCGGGTGTGCCGGCTTTGGGCCAAACTCCTCCACAGGTCCCCACCGCGGGCCACGCTGATGCCGCGTCTTCCACCATCCCAGGGCCAGCTTGGCCCCAAGCCCTGCGGCTCCCGGGAAAGCTCCTGGAGCAACAGCCCCAGTGCTGAAACAAAGCAGGGAGCCGTGTACCCACAGCCCCGAAACTGTGCTAGCCTGCTACAGTGTTCTCTTGCTCTCCCTTCCCGTGTAATCAGCCTTCTGCAGGGAATAGCTCCCCAGTGGCTTTGAAGAGCATCTGTTTTAAAGGAGATCTTTGCTTTTTCTTTCTTGCATCTTTACAGATGAGCTAGGACAGACTGATTCAGTTGGACGCCAGTGCCATTTTAGTGATTAATGGGAAGATTACTTGGCCAGACCAGATCAGAACTGCAGGGACAGACAGAAAACAAACAAAAATGCCCACATATCCACGCTTATGCGTGCTCACTCACGCCTTCACAGACAGAAAAGCACTCGTCTTGTCCATCTGATGCTCGCCACGGTGTTCACCACATCAGACGAAGGCTCATGCCGCACGCGATACAGGGCCAGCCCACAGAGACAGCATGTTTCAGGCACAAACGAGATGATATTCATCACTGCTGAGCGCAATATGAGATGCAGAGAAGGCAAACGTGGTCCTGACCCAGCGTGCACGGCCACATGTGGGGACAGGGAACTGCTCCCTGGAGGGACCTGCCAAAAGTTCCTGGTCACTCATTTCCCCTTGTGGAACTCAAATAGGAAAATAAAGTCTGGGGACTGAGAGTGAACCCGCCAGGTTCAGGTTCAGTGGGCTATTTATAGCTTTTCTAAAAAGCGTCTCAGGAAATAAAAGTTGAATTCCATATTCCCCTTCTTATGGCTCCGTAATGCATTTTCCATCTCCCCGGTGCACAGCTGACATTCTGCACATTTCTGCACACATTGCACTTGGCCTGTACTACGTGCTGAGAAGGGAGTGGAAGTGACTGAGCCCCGCAGCCTCCTGCTGCCGTCAGGCACGAGCGAGCCCCAGCCCCGGCACCCGCGGCTCCCCTTCCTGGGAGCCGGGCTGCCAAGGGCTCGGCCACCTCCCGAGAAAGGCTGGCACGTGGGATGCGTGTCCCTCTCCTGTGCTGGATCTCGGGTTCTAAAAGAGCCCAGAGATTTGTAGAGAGAGAAAACATGTTTCCTCAGACCAGATGAACTGTACAGGCTGAACTGCAGTTGCCTATCTCTTTTTTTCTCTTTTCTTCCAGATGATCGCCTCAATTAGGAAAGCCAAGGTAGGCTCAGAGCAATCGCTCCCTCCTAATTCTCAGCTCTGAGGCTCGCTGCTTCTGCATGTAGACAGGCTCATACGCTCCAAAGCCAGTCAGCGTTCACCAAGCAGTCTAATAAAAGATATCCCTTCTAACAGCAAATCCTGACTCACTTCCCTCTAGCCTCCATCAGCAGGTCTCCGACAGCAGGGCCAGGTCAACCAGTACAGAAAATCCTGCCAGCTTTCACACTGGTCCTGACGACCAGCCGGGGAGAGCAGGGCTGGAAGCACATCGCCTCCCATGCCGCGGCAGCACGCTCCATCCCACTGCTCTGCCGGGGAGCCAGACGCACCGTGCGATCCTCGCCGGCATCTTCCCGATGGGAAAATTCAGAAAACACATCAAGTCCAAGCTGCACGCTAACACCACGAAGAATCATCAAGCGATAGCAACATTTTGGAAGGGATGGAGAGAGGACTGCGCTCCTCCAGCTGCCGTGATTGCCAGCTCTTTGCAACACAGTCTCTCCATCCTGGATGAAAATCCAGACTACATCCCTTTGCATGAACACATCTCCGTCACGGGCTCTGATGGCCTCCCAAGAAAGAAATGCATCGCTCACCAGCACACGTTGATGGGGCAGAGCTGTGGGTTTCTGATGGAGATTTAAGACCCACGGAAAAAAACTGCAGTACCAAAACCCATTTAGAGAAGGAAGGTATAAAAGAGTCTTTAAATCCACATCCCACCAGGCTGGCAGCCCATCCAGCCTCGCGTCCTGCCTCCAACAGAGGAGCTTTTACAAGCTGTGAAACCTTCCTAAACCTCCTAAGCTGTGGAGGTACACCCTGAATCTGCAGGAGCCCTGGAAAACATTGGGGCCCCCGGTTATAACTAATGTCAAATCAGGGGCTCTGGAAAGCGTAGCATCCAGTGCAGGTATTTGCAAGACACAGGTAGTGACGGGCAAGCCCCCAAACGCGGCCAATCTCCCACACGCCTGAGCATCCTGATCTCCCAGAAGCCACACTCCAGGCATGAATCCTGCATGGAGCTACATCAAACTGCACATGCCGGACTGGAAATAAATTCGCAAGGCACCACAGAAGAAAATTCCCGCAAACCGCTCACCGAAAAAGCAAAAGAGCTTGACCCTGGAAATCCCTGGGATCACTCAAATTCCACACAAATCCCAAGCCTTCAAATCCCAAGCGAGCCTCAGATTTTCGGTCTGTACACCGGCAACGTATGCGGACCCTGCACTGAACCAGGAGCGGGTTTACTTCCAAAAACCACTGGATTACAAGACAGGAATTGAAGAGGAGGATCAAAGCAGCAGCTGAGGGGGAAGCCGCTCTCCAAGCTGTGCCGGGGCCAGCGAGAGACGCGCTTGGCCGCCACGCAGGACCTGGCGAGCCTGCCGAGCACATCCACTCGCCTTGGCACATGGCTCCCACCTCCGCTCCGCTCCTCTCCCCGCCTGGCCACCGAGGGCTGAGGTTTGGTGCCGGCAGAGCAAATCCTCCCGGAGCGTCAGCCCGACGCGCGGCACGGCTCCCCACGACAGCCGCTCGCTCCGTCCAGGTGGAAATCCAGCTTCCCGGCTCCGCCAGCCGGCACGGGCACTCGTGCCACGCGGATACCGGCTTCCCTCGCCCACGGGGGTGCGTGCCCGCCGCGGAGCCTTCCTCCCCGCCGCTCACCCCATCCTCACCGCTCGGGACAGGCTCTGGGCAGGGAGGACTTTGCTCAGGGCAAGGCTGGAGGGTGAGGGCTGGCCGGCCTGCAGCTCCCTGGCACGGATGTGACGCTTCCCAGCGAAGCGAGACCCAAGCGACCAACAGCCAGCAATGTACCCACTGGCTCAACAGACGCATTAGCGTCCCCACACCGCCAACAGTTCAGTGCATCCCCACGCCAACAGTTCAGTGCATCCCCACGCCAGTAGTTTTAATGCATCCCCACGCCAGTAGTTTTAATGCATCCCCACGCCAACAGTTCAGTGCATCCCCACGCCAACAGTTTTAATGCATCCCCACGCCAGTAGTTTTAATGCATCCCCACGCCAGTAGTTTTAATGCATCCCCACGCCAGTAGTTTTAATGCATCCCCACGCCAACAGTTCAGTGCATCCCCACGCCAACAGTTCAGTGCATCCCCACGCCAACAGTTTTAATGCATCCCACACCAACAGCTCAGTGCATCCCCACGCCAACAGCTCAGTGCATCCCCATACCAGTAGTTTTAATGCATCCCCACGCCAACAGTTCAGTGCATCCCCACGCCAACAGCTCAGTGCATCCCACACCAACAGCTCAGTGCATCCCACACCAACAGCTCAGTGCATCCCCACGCCAACAGCTTAATGCATCCCACGCCAACAGTTCAGTGCATCCCCATACCAGTAGTTTTAATGCATCCCACACCAACAGCTCAGTGCATCCCCACGCCAACAGCTCAGTGCATCCCCACGCCAACAGTCCAATGCATCCCCATGCCAACAGTCCAATGCATCCCCACGCCAACAGTCCAGTGCATCCCCACGCCAACAGTCCAGTGCATCCCCACGCCAACAGTCCAGTGCATCGCCACGCCAACAGTCCAGTGCATCGCCACGCCAACAGTCCAGTGCATCCCCACGCCAACAGTCCAGTGCATCCCCACGCCAACAGTCCAGTGCATCCCCACGCCAACAGTCCAGTGCATCCCCACGCCAACAGTCCAGTGCATCGCCACGCCAACAGTCCAGTGCATCCCCACGCCAACAGCTTAATGCATCCCACACCAACAGTTCAATGCATCCCACACCAACAGCTCAGTGCATCCCACACCAACAGCTCAGTGCATCCCCACGCCAACAGCTCAGTGCATCCCCACGCCAACAGCTCAGTGCATCCCCACGCCAACAGCTCAGTGCATCCCCACGCCAACAGCTCAGTGCATCCCCACGCCAACAGTCCAGTGCATCCCCAGAACGGGCCCGTCTGCGCTCGGGTCTGGCCCTGGCGCTCGCTGTCAGGCCGCTGCAGCGGGGACCCGCGCCCCGGCGGCCTCAGGGCAGCGGCAGCGAACCGGGCGCAGGAGCCCCCCGGGCGCAGGAGCCCCCCGGGAGCAGGAGCCCCCCGGGCGCGCCCAGGCCAGGCAGGGCCGCGCCGGGGAAGGGGAACCCCGGGGGGGAGCCAGGTCCTCCCCGCGCTCCGCACCCACGCCCACGGCCCCCCACGCCCTCCCCTCGGCGAGCCGCTCCGGCCCCCGGCTCCCCCACGGCTGCCCGAAGCCCGCCGAGCCCCGTGCCCGCGGGGACGAGCTCCCGCTTGCTAAGAGTAGCAAGGGAGGAAGAAAAAGCCACCGAGGCCAGAACCGGCTGCAAAACTCTCGGTCACCGCTGCGAAAAAGACAATTAAAAAAAAAAAAAAAAAAAAAAGAGCGAAACAAACCCGCGCACCGCAGCCCGGGGCGGCTGCAGGGACCTACGGCCCGCGGAGCTCCCCGTCCCTGGGGCGGGGGCGCGGAGGGACTCACTCACCGGGCCGGGGGCGCGGAGGGACTCACTCACTCACCGGGCCGGGGGCGCGGAGGGACTCACTCACTCACCGGGCCGGGGGCGCGGAGGGACTCACTCACCGGGCCGGGGGCGCGGAGGGACTCACTCACTCACCGGGCCGGGGGCGCGGAGGGACTCACTCACTCACCGGGCCGGGGGCGCGGAGGGACTCACTCACTCACCGGGCCGGGGGCGCGGAGGGACTCACTCACCGGGCCGGGGGCGCGGAGGGACTCACTCACTCACCGGGCCGGGGGCGCGCTTACCGGCGGAGCGCCATGCCCGGCGGCTCGCAGCGCCGCGGTCCCAACGCCGGGCTCGGCACCGCTCGGCTCGGTTCGGCACCGCTCGGCACTGTTCGGCTCGGTTCGGCAGCGCTTTCCTCGGTTCGGCTCGGTTCGGCACCGCTCGGCTCGGTTCGGCACCGCTCGGCACCGCTCGGCTCGGTTCGGCTCGGTTCGGCAGCGCTCGGGTCTGCTCGGCACTGTTCGGCTCGGTTCGGCAGCGCTCGGCTCGGTTCAGCACGGTTCGGCAGCGCTCGGCCCGGCTCGGTTCGGTTCGGCAGCGCTCGGCCCGGCTCGGTTCGGTTCGGTTCGGTTCGGTTCGGCAGCGCTCGGCTCGGTTCGGCACGGTTCGGCAGCGCTCGGCTCGGCTCGGCGCGGCGGCAGCAGCGGGGCGCGGGGCGGCGCACAAAAGCGGGAGGAAGCGGTGACGCGCGGCGCCGCCGCGGCCAATGGGGCGCCGGGGGGGGCGGGCCGGCCCCGCCGCCACCGAGCGAGCGGGCCGAGCGGGGGGCGCCGCGCCGCGCCGCGCCGCTGGGGGGCGTCCCTGCGGCCGGGGTCGGAGGGCGGCCAGGCCCGGCCCGGCCCGGGGAGCGGGGGGGGGGAACCCGCAGCCCGGCCCGCAGCCCCGCTGGGACCCGGCTGGGGCTCCCCCGGCCCCGCAGCTGGGATCAGCCCCGGTTGGACACCGTGATGTCCCCCGCCTTTGCTTTCAAGAAGGATGGAGTTTGACCTGGGCTCCAGCGCAGGGTTTCTGGGTCCTGCTGAAAGAGGGGGGCCGGGCCCGAGCTGTCCCACTCGGGGGCAACGTGAAGAACCCGGAGACGGTGACAACCAGCGCCGAAACCTCCCGGCTCCGGGAGACCCCGGGCTTCGCGCGTGGAAGCGCTGGAGAAGCTGGTGAAGCCGTGCCGCAGCGTTGCTTTCCGCAGGGCCTGGCTTTCTCCGTGCAGCCGGGATGTGAAGATGGGGTGCAGGCTTAGCTCTCTGATAACTTGGTTTGGTTTTGCCTCTTTTTGGGGGAAATTGAAGCAAAAGTGAGCCATAGTTAAGGCCAAAGGCTGGGTGTAGGCTCTTGGCTGTGGAGCCGTTGTCACCGCTCGCTCTCCGGAGCGGCGCGGGGCTCCTTGGGCAGCTCCCCGCGGGAGGTAGAGCAGCCTCTGGGCTGCTCCCATTTCCCCCCCCTGTCCCAAGCCTCCTTGGCGTGTCCAAATCCCTTGGGCTTGGTTCTCCGTACGGGGAGAGCCATCGATGGCTTGAAGGCAAAATTCACAAAGGGCCAAGGCAAGTCTTGTGCCTGAGACATGGATGGAAGCGGGCCCTGAGTTTTGTAGCAGATATCAGTCAGGGTGGTGGGAAAGAGGGAAAATTCATGTAGACAGTGGAAAAAGTAGGTAAGAATATTTTCTGATTATTTCCCTGTTTCCCCATTTAGTAAATGTGTTGTGGAGAGGAACAGGAACAAAGTCAGTTCAAGACTGGGGGGGGGGGGGGGGGGGAGAAAAATGAGCAGAATCCTAAATGCAGACCCATTCCTCTCAAGTTTTTAAGGACTTGCTGCAAGAAAGTTTGAGCCATTGCCTATACAGGCAATAGAAACCCCAACCAGGGACCCCTCCTGAGAGATTCAGATCTCACATCCTCGTATATAATCACGTGACCTATTAATAAAATCCATAGAAACCAATTCTGTATATACCAAATAACAGCAGATGGCTCCAGCCGAAACCGCTCCGGGTTCCCTCACTCCATAAATGATTTTACTAGGGCCAGTCGTGATCTTGATGTAATTGAATAGGTTTCACTCTTTTCTCTCTCCCTCCCCCTCCCCAGAATATTTGTGCAGCTTACGGAGAGACATCCAGGGGGACCGAGCTGTTGCTGGAAGGAACCTCTGACTCCAGCTTGCCTCATCCATTTGGGAAGCGGCCTAAGTCTATCCTAAGCCACCTGGCTTTGGGAAGGAGGTTGCCTTTCTCTGCACCTTCCCTCTAACTCTTACAGCTTTTAATAACATTCTGGTAACTTGGCACATTTGAAATGTTTTTGGCTCCTGCCCATCGGGGATGTATGTAATGAGTTCTTGTGCTGCACATGCCTTTCTGAAATAAATCACATGTGTTTACCTTGGGAACCAGGCGCAGGACCCCAGGACTTCAGGTTCAAGGCACTAAGTGACAAGCAGTTCCTTTAAAACCTCCGGGTTTCAATGGGAATTTGTTAGGCCAGCACCAATTGCTGCTGAAAACTCCTTCCAAGTGGCTTCTCTTTTCTGAATGTGTTTGATGCACCAGGAATCCCGCTACGGGGATTCCACTTCTAGCGTGTTCCCAAACAATATAAGGATCATCATGTGGGCAAAGCCTCTTTCCATTGATGTCAACAGCTCTCTGCTGATGGGTGTGCTAAGGGTCTGCCCCCATATTCTGCCTCCTCGAGCTGCTCCTGAAAACATTTATGAAGCCTGGCAGAAGAACAGACGGAGCTGTGTGGCTCTGTGCATAGTTTTGTGTGTTCTCCTACAAATGCCGGCTGGCAGCCTTCGCCCCGTTTCTGGAGAGGAGTGAAAACCTGGCAGACAGCGCACAGTGGAGGGCACTGGTAAAACCAGTGTGTTGCAGAGAGTGGTTGTAGCGGCTCCATACAGGCAAATAAAATAGACGTGGGGCTATTCTCTGTCCCTGAGGACAACAGGCATGGCATAGCTTGTACCCATACAGCCAAACTCTCCCTTCTTTTCCAAAACGGTGTCCAAACTGCCATTCGAAACGTTCTTTGGAGCATGCCGTCCCACACTGTGCTGGTGTATGTGCCAGTTGGTGAGATGAAAACCATGCTGCACGTAAAACATATAGATGTGTGCTCTCATTCTTCTTAGTTGGCTGGTATACACATTGGGGTGGATAGGAAGGACTAAATCATCCTGATAATATCTTCAATGAAAAGTTTGATGGCACAAGTGGGTAACAGTGAGCTATAAGAAAAGCTGATGGTTCATCCACAGACCAAGAACGTAGTGAATCACAGCTCCAGACTGTTCTATTTATGCTTCTTCTTTAATGACATAAGCATTACTATTTGCTGTGGGGAGAAAAAGGGGAAGATATTTGGCTTTTACCTAACTGCTACTATTTCGGGCTATGTTAGGGTTCCTGCAGGAAGTGATCACAGGTCCCAGAGCACCGACCCAATTCTTCTGCAACTAAGTATGCTCCATCTAACCTGCAATTCTCCCATGCCTTCTGTTTGATATAATATCCTTTCTTGCTTCCTGTCCTGAACTGCAGCATAAAGCTGTTGTATGCTGTGAGACGTCTGTCAGGCTTTCTCTCCCATCGAGATGGCTGTGTATCGATGGTGGGTGAAATCATTCCTATACTTAGTTTGCAAACTGTAAAGGAATGATGCCGTCTCAGTGTAAAGAAAAGAAAATGTGTGCTGCTTCACAGCAGAAGGCTGGAGCTGGTAATGGACTCGGGTGGGATTCCAGCACATAGACACAAGCCTGTGATCCCAAAATCTCTGCATGGCAGCGCCTGGGCTTGGCAGAACCTGTGTCAGCTGCAGCTGCTCCTCACCCAGGATTGATCGCAGGTCTGCTGTTTGCTGTGGAAAAGCATGTGGAAAAAGAGGGCTAGAGCTGTCCTGTATCCCTCTTAGTGATTCTACTAGCAGAGAAGCCACATTTATTTTGCTTAAATGTTCCCCCATTTCCCACGTGTTCTGACTGCTGATTTGGGGACTACCTGATAGATAAACCTGGTCAGGACCCACAGACCACACGTGTCCGGCGGGGTTTGTGCTGTTCCCAGAACACGCCTGAACCTATGCAGAGGTTTGCTGGGGACAGACATTTGGGGATGGCACTTCATCTCCAGCTCTGCTTCCATTTTACAAGAACCACTTCATGGAGTGGTTGAGAAGGGTGAGAATCAGGTTCAGATTCCTGTTGCCTCCCTGGCTGATACGACCATACACTCCGTGGGGCAGACGCCGAGATCTGCTGTATGAAAGCCCACACAACCAGGCAAGAGCGACAAGTGATCTCGCCGGCTCGATGGGTTTTGAAACCTTTCCTCTGCCATGGCAGAACACTGTTTCTCACAAACAGCTGGTAACGCCTCCTGCCCACACAACAGATTAACTTTGTGGGTTAGAGCTTGGGTTTATAGCCCCTCAGGCTGGGGAGGAAATCCTGGGCTGCTTCCCAGGCTGGGTGTATGGGATATTTCTAGCATCCACTCCAGCGTAAAAGGTAGGTGGCAGCAGCAGCAGCAAACGTATTTTAAAAGGAAAGGGTGAGCCCTGCACTTGAAGGTAAAATGCACGGGCCTCATTCTAGAGGAGAGGGTTCAGAGCATGAAGACCTAAGAGCAGAGGAGCACTCTCTGTGCACTGTCACCCACTGATCACTTGGGAATACTGCAACGCCCCATTTTGGCAGGGGTAGAAAGTTGCTCTGTGAAGGGGTCAGAGCAAAGCGGTGCCCCCCAGCCCTCTCTGCTGCAGCATTTGTGTCCATCCACCTAGCCAGATGCAGCTGACAGGAGAGATTTTTCAGATCTTGAGAAACAAATGCTGAAGGCTAACTGTGACACTCGGAGGAAGGTAGCAGCATGCAGCAGCCAGCAGGGTCAATCAACCAAAAGCCACAGATTTTAACTCGTATTTCAAACAAGCTGGGTGTGACCACAATGAGATTGAGTTGTGTGAATGAATTTTTTTTCCTGGTAGTTGTTGCACGTGCTTTCATGGCTGAGTGTAACTTTCTACACTGTCTTTGTTCCATGACTGGCCTTCTCTGCCCAAACAGAGGGAAAAACATCTCCAAAAAGGACAAAGTGAAAGTGAAGAGGATCTAATTTCTGGGTGGGTTGTTAAGCAAATGTCGTTGGAGAGCATTTCTCTGTGATGATTTTTCATGTATGCCTGGAGCTTGGAATGTGTGTCCTCCAAACAGTATTTCCAAGGTGACTCTATCGTGCTGGTGAAAGGTGTGGAGCTGAAAGCCCTGGAGAGTTACACTATCTGTCTGCAAACAGACCCAGTTTAGACTTTCTCAGGTGAGGTCAGAAGTATCCCAGAATATTTATGGGCTCATCTGGTGCCTGAATATTGTGGAAAATAGCACAAGAAATACTGTCTTTGTGGCATTCACAGCTGAAACTGCAAGAAAGCCAAAAATCACAGGGGACATCCTGTGTTTCCATCCCACCTTCCCAAAAAGAGAAGGACTGAAAGAGCATGAAAGAGCATGGTCTAGACATGGGTTTAGGTATGTGTATCCAGCCTGCCCTGTTCTTTGTTGCCACTGACTTCAGTAGGATTTTGCTCCTTGAGAATATGACCTTATTTCTCTATCCCTCTCCTGATTTGGAAGCCACCCATTATAATCACTGGATCGCAGCTACAATTTCAATCGGTATTCTGCACTCCTCACGGTATTCTTGACGAAGCAGCTCCTACCAGAACCCTTCAGGCGTATTTGTGCTCCTGCAGCTGAAAGTGAATCATGTACGAGCAGCCATCAAGCCTGAGTTTCTTTGTATTTCTTCCCATCCACCCACGTGGAGCGGGATTTTCGGTGACAGAAATCAAGGGGAGTAGAGACTAGTTTACCGCAACTGGGATCTCTCCCACTGGCCATAAACTTATCTGCACACATCAAGTGGAAACCTACAGTTTTTCCTTTACATCTGTCACGAGGGGGAAGAAATCACTGAAACAATCAAAACTTGACTGTTTACACATGTTTTGTTTTATAAATGGACTTGTATAGAAAGTTGCAGCACTGTTGCACAGACAGCTCACATAAATCTCTTATCACAAAAGCCATATGTCCTCATTTCCTCATCTGTGGTAAAATACAGCAGCGGCGCTTCGATAATTAGGAAACTGGAGGTAAACCACTCCGCATCCAGCAGTAGGAAAGTGTATATGGGTGAAGGTTACAAAACACGAAACGGTGCAGTTTGGTTTCGAGCGGTGTCACTTATCCATACAGCTTTCCATTGCGCGACTGTCGTTTGCGTGTTAACAAGCCAGTTCCTCCACAGAGGGGATACTGGAGAAACTGGAAAGGTCTGAGAGGTGCCTGATCCACCCTGCCAGCCGGCAGCCTGGTTGCTCAGCTTTGCTGGGCATTTATCCTTCCCTTGAAAAGGACTCAAAATCAGACCTCAAAATGCAGTGAACTGACTTGCTCCCATTTAAGTCCCTTCGATACGATCTCCAGACGCGTAGAGGGGGAGAAAAGCATCCATGAATGGTCCTGCGAAAAGCCTTCTCATCGGACGGATGGCACAGTGGGGGATCCCCTGTTCCCTGCTAAGCTCCCCCGTGGAGCTAATACAGTTTCACCTTGGAAGAAGGAGCAGAAGGGTCCCACAGGACCACTCATTTTTTGGCTTCTCCCTTACCAAAAGCCTGGTCAACTGTCATCTGTGGCCCTTGTTTGGCACTGGTAGGCCAAGCCAGTGTCACTCACCAACTTCTAACTTCACCCATCTGTTTCCATAAAGCTACTTTGAGATGGATAAAAATTAACTGACTGCGTACAATAGCACAGCTGCCATTATGGCATGTCTGAGTCCTTCCAATCTTATTTTTTCCAAAAAGGAGACATTTTCTAAATTTCAGATCAGCCAGCAATGGTGAAATGCCCTTTTGCCCAGCTTGGTGTGCTTTGTGTAAGGGGTATTTATTTAATCCATCTGAAACTACATGAGAAAGCAGAGAAATATCCCGGCGGCGAGATAAGATGATTATCTTCCTGGCAAACAATAGGAACACGGTCAAAATTAAAAATAATTTGATTGCAAATAGGAAGCCTAGTAAAGCAGCAGGACTAGAGGAAACATGACTAATTTTTTTTAGCTTGTCTGAACTCACACAGCAGAGCTTTGCAAGAGCCATAACTTTGAAATATAGATCTGTAGAAAACCCATGGGGGGAGTATGGCAACATTCCAACTGCAATAGTACAATAGGGGCAAGTTAATGCAGCTGGTAGATCCGACCTAAATGGCTAAATAGCAACAGACAAAAGCTATTTTAGGTATAATTTTGTGGGGACCATAGTAAATATGATTTGGGGAGGAGTGGAGAAAGTGAAGGGTTTTTCCTCAACTCCTTCTTGGTTTCCATTTTTTTGCCATTCTCCCTGGCAACACGTGGCCAAACCGTGATGCCAGTGTTGCCTGCGGGATCAGGACCGAGCTCCGTGTACTGAGCCTGCAGGCCAATGCTTCACATCCTTGGCCAGTGTTAGTTCCTCCTGTCTCCAGCAAAGAACCTTATTTTCTGCAGGGGAAGGAGGAGGTGGCTGCAGGACCACGATGACCTTGGGGTTTGTCTCCAAGAGAAAATTCTAAACAATGTGAAACCTATACAGGGGCCCTTATAAAGGCATTTCCTTCTGATAATGATTACCCAGCAAAAGTGTTTATATGATTCCCAGAAATACTGCCCACTAAACTGCTGCTTCCTTAAAACAAAACTCAACATGAACTAACCTCTGTCCAGTGGGGATGTGAAGGAGAAAATGCTATATAGGACAGCTGTTCCTCGGCACCCATGGCAGGACGCTAACATCTTCCTCTGTCCCAGACGGTGCTCGTATCTGCTGTAGACATGCTGTTGAGCTGGGCAGACACTGGGACCAACCTAGGCTGCAGTTCTTGTTGTCCTTGCATCACAGCCTGCATGTCAGAAATGGCCTAGTGACTATTGATTTAACCCAGTGGACAGTAACATTTGGATCTCTGTTTCTAAATATCTAAGATGACTTGACTGTATCCTTCTATAAATGTTATTGTCTAGAATATTCTGTGCTTTTATTAGCATCGTTAGAGATGGGTCTCTAATATGAAGGCAGTCAACACTCAAAATGCCCTGTGCAATAGGGAAGTGATGCTACATCCATTTTACAGCAGCAGAAATTCTGCCATAGATAGAGGGTTGAAATGATCTGTTCCGAGAACATAGGGAGAAGCATGGATCAGAACACAAGACAGACATGATGTTCCCAGGTCTAGTTGTGACCACAAAACCACAATTTCTTTTTTTGCTTTAAAAGCCTTTTGAACTGACATTTTTAGTCAGCTGAGGGTTGAAGCAAATCCTTGGTTAGCTCCATTGAAAGCATGTTGAATTACATCAGCCAAGAATGTGAGTACACTTAACTGATACTAAGCTACCTCAGCTGCAGTTATGCATGTCTGATCCTTTACCTGGGTAGGTTTTTTTTTCTAGTATTTTGAGGGCATAAGTCAGGTGAGAGTGTGTTGCAAACCCATATGACAGCCATAAGCAGTAGCTGACACTAGATGCTAAACAGTATTTAAGCCACTTGGCAAACCTCAGACAGGTCCAGTAATTGTAGGTGGATGAGAGCTTGCAGAGGGTCATTAGGTTCCTGATGGAGGAAATACCGCTGAAAGGCAGAAGAGGAAATGAGAGATTTAATGAACAGTGGACACAAGCTGAACTATGAAGAGCAACCAGTCTGTATGTTTTCCTGCAAGAATGATCATAGCAGAACCAAGGCCAGATGGTTGCTGCGCAGTACCTGATGGCAAGACCCCTCCAAACCAGAAGGCATGACAAATGACACCAGGGAAAAGTCTCTGGCCAGTAAGAAGAGTGGCTGCATTTATGCAGGCAGTGAACTGAACTCTGAACAGGGCTTTGTCCTTCTGCTTCCACCACAGAAGAGAGTGCCAGGTCTTTTCCAGTCAAAACATCAAACCATTGTCTCTGGAATGGGAGGTCTCAGCATTCAAGGCAGGTTGCCACTGTTACTAGTGGTTCAAAAAGCTGAAAGGTAGATCTAGGTAGATATCAGATATGCGTGGAAAGAAAGGCGTGTTTCATGCTTGTGGACAGGTTTTAGCATGCTACTCAAATCCAAGAAAATGAGATTGTCCTTGACGTAGTCAAAGAGACATTAGAGCATATGCTTGGACACAGCAGGACTGGTAACAGAAACCCTACAGTCTGTCTCTGAGCCATGCTGCACTATATGTTGATCGTGGAGGTTTTATGCTTTTATGAAAACAGCTAATGGTGACACGATTCACGATTCTGTAAAGGGCTCAAGAGGGTGACTCAGTAAAACATCAAATAATGATGTCAAACTTTTCATGCATGACAAGCTAAATGCAAAGGCATCATTCTCACAGACTTAAAAGAAGCAACAGCTGGGAGTTGCTTACAAAATGAAAAAGGAAATTATTCAGGCCAATTTGTTACTTTAAACACGTGAAATACCATCTGAATGAAGATGGTGGCACACATCATTAATGAAGTTGGGCACAAATGCTTATGAACATGGACAGCAACGGATGACATGTCAAAGACTGAAATCAGTGATGCAGTGACACGGCAACCCTGGAGGCAAACTGTGAATCGGTGTCCTGGTTTCGGCTGGAATAGAGTTAGTTTTCTTCCTAGTAGCTGGCATAGTGCTGTGGTTTGGATTTAGTATGAGAAGAATGTTGATAACACTCTGATGGTTTAGTTGTTGCTAAGTACTGCTTATGTCAGTCAAGGACTTTTCAGCTTCCCATGCTCTGCCAGGTGCACAAGCAGCTGGGAGGGGGCACAGCCAGAATAGTTGATCCAAACTGACCCAAGGGCTATTCCATACCATATGGCATCATGCTCAGTATAGAAACTGGGGGGGGGTTGGCCGGGGAGTGGCAATCGCTGCTCAGGGACTGGCTGGGTATCGGTCGGTGGGTGGTGAGCAATGGCATTGTGCATCACTTGCTTTGGATATTATTATTATTATTATTATTATTATTATTATTATTATTATAATATTGTTGTTATGATCATTACTATTTTACTTTATTTCAACTATTAAACTGTTCTTATCTCAACCCAGGAGTGTTTCTCACTCTTACTCCTCCGATTCTCTCCCCCATCCCACCGGGTCAGGGGGAGTAAGCGAGCGGCTGCATGGTACTGAGTTGCTGGCTGGGGCTAAACCATGACAATCGGACAAAAGCTTTATTGTCCTAGGGAAACGCCATCAAGTGCAAGCCTTTAACATAATCAAAACTTCTCAACAGAATACACAGCTGATGTGTGATAGTCACCTCCTACCTTATTGTTTGCAGTGCTGCTCAGTGCATGGGTGGACCTGCTGCTGCTGTATCTGCTGTCTTAAACACTGGTTCCTGTTCAACAGGAGACTCACTATTGAGGAAAACCTCTGCCTTCTCTTGCCTCAGTGCTTCATCACAGCCTGTTTCGGTCTAGGAAAACAAAAATGTTGGTGTTTGTATGTTGTTGAGCTTCCATCACAGCAAGCTAGCTGCAGAAATGTAGGGAGGGGAGGGGAGGGGAGGGGAGGGGAGGGGAGGGGAGGGGAGGGGAGGGGAGAGGAGAGGAGAGGAGAGGAGAGGAGAGGAGAGGAGAGGAGAGGAGAGGAGAGGAGAGGAGAGGAGAGGAGAGGAGAGGAGAGGAGAGGAGAGGAGAGGAGAGGAGAGGAGAGGAGAGGGGAGGGGAGGGGAGGGGAGGGGAGGGGAGGGGAGGGGAGAGAAGCTTGGCCCACCTCCAGTTGCTCCATCACAAAACTGGCTGGCTTTCTAACAGATTTGTTCTGCATAAGCCATAAAAGGAGAGCTTACTGCAGGAGTGATGAGGTGCAATTCTATGGCTCTGTTATCCAAGATGGGTACAACAGACATTTCTGACCGTAACACTCAACTCCAGGAATAAACAAGAGACGATAAATGACTTTAATGAGCGAAAAAGGACACCCGAAGCAGCAAGGGGAAGAGTACCGCTAAATGATTGTTGACTTGGGGTCCGTCCAGGACCTGATATCCCATGAGGTTGTCTTTGAGAAACAAAGGGATCACATGCCACTGTTCACATTGCAAGAAGCAATTGCTAGACACTGTCTAGCCTGGTCCCTGTGTTTCCCCTAGGTCTGGATAGTCCATGGCTATCCAATTCTTTTATCACAGGTCCCCTGTGTAACTTCATCAAAGTTCACAGACCTATCCCCATGCCCCATGAATTAACTAACAACTTCAGGGCTCCAGGAAGGAAGCCATTTCTTGGAGGATACTTAAAAGAACAAAAATTATGGTGGAAATCTTGTTCCTCTCCATACTGGCATGGAGATTGCTGGTATTGCGGCGCCTGTTGGCAAAGCTTCTCTGCTTCCCAAAGGGAGAACGGAAAGCTGGAACACCGTCTTGGAGTAAAAAGACAGGTGTCAGTGGAAAAAAAACAAAGCTTTTGTTCTTCTTGACTGTGTTCATCTGAATGGAAAATCCAGGCAAGGAGACTGGAGAGTCTACAGTTCACAATGCCAGGTCTCCTGTTTTCTAATTTTGGAACAAAGTATTCCTCACCACCACTTTTCCTAAACACCCCATTACACATATTTTCAGAGGATGATTTCACAAGGTTTCACTTAAGCAGGGACTGAGCAGACGTACATGCAGAATCTAAGGAGGAGAAACAACAGTGTAAGTAAAAAACTATCATCCTTTATTATCAGGGTAGACTACAGAATGGATGCAATCAGCACTATTTTAGAAAGCACTGGCTTGAGTGTGCAACAGGGTTTGTACTCTCCTACAACTGTGCAAAGGAAATAAAACTGACCTCCAACCACGTGACAGAAAGGGCACAGTGTCGGGTGTAAGGAGGTCTGGGTTCTGGGCCTGAGCAAACTCTGCGTCCTTTATGGACCTCTGTTTTTGCTGCCCGCTCTTGCTGCTTGGTTTGTGACATTTAACAGCCATGTACGCGCAGAGTCTGCCGTGGTACCCTTAATTGGTTTAGTGGTGGACTTGGTAGTGTTAGGTTAATGGTTGGACTGGATGATCTTAAAGCTCTTTTCCAACCTAAATGATTCTATGATTCTATGGTGCTCTTGCCACCACCGCAATGTTGGACACCTTGCATCCTCAGTATAAATGCAAATAGAAAGCTGGCAGAGACTCACTTGCTTTTAAACCCACTTTTGTTTCCTCATTGGCATATCAAGAGTTTCAAATCTTTTCTCTTCCCTTTATTGATGTTACAGAGGCTTCTGTTTAGTAGAATCCAGCCTTCCTTGCCAATGGGAAATAAACCCTTTTCAGGCAGTAGGGCACCTCTCTCTTGCACGCCCATTAAGTAAGACCTCTTTAAGTTGCAACCCAAGTGGGTGGCTGTCTAGCAGCTATGAGTAAGCTACAAGAGGATGTCATTATTGCCAGACTTGGCCCAGCTTAATGTCAACCAAGATATTGTGGGGGAAACCTGACTGCAAACAAAAGCAAAGCCAGCTGCACTGTTTGTCCTTGTCCAAATTAAGGCAAAGGCAAACAGGGAAGATTTATAAACTGGATTCGTAAAATCCCTCCATTTCTAATATGACAGAGAGGTGTTTGCTTAACATATGGCATATGCACTGCAAGCTGACAACAGTGTTTTCCTTGGGTGCGAGCCAAAGTTTTGGCTCTACTTTTCTTTCACCAAACATGAGCCCTCCAAGATGAGTCACTGGTTCTTATAGCGGGCTGCAGTCTGCTGAGCCAGGAAAAGGAGCCCTTATTGCACAGAAAGGGAATCAGGAGATGATGTGTCATGTGGGTCACACGGGGAATCGGCATCACTTCCCACAGCCAGCCAACGCAGACTGCATGCAGAGGACCTGCGAGCCTGGAGGAGACGGAAATAAAGCCAGGACTCCTCGGGACCCACTGGGGTTTGGGTAGCACATGTAATCTCTGGTGAGCATCTAAGAGTCCGTGTGTCTCCACCAAAAGCTCCACTTCAGCAATTCAGGTACTTAAATGAGCTGCAGCAATTCATTTCTGTAAATCTGGATCCCAAATCATCACCAGCTCCTTGCTGCAACACGTTAACCCCTTCCTCATCCTCTCCCACCCCAGGAGAACCGGTGGAGTTACACAAGGGGAACATGTGGCTGGAGACCTCTGCCAGGGAGCCAAGCAGGGTTTGGGTTTTGGGTTTTTTTTTTTGCATTTCCTCCTATTACAAGAGCTGTCAAATGAAGAAGAAGGGTCCTGAGGGGTAACTCAGTAAGGGATGTGTGATCACTGGCATCCGATGTTGACTTACGGAAACTATAGGATGAGGCAAGCCTTTTCACTTCAGCTGCTGCTGTCACAGAATCACAGACTGCTTTGGGCTGGAAGGGCCCTTCAGAGCTCCCCCAGCCCAGCCCCTGCAGTGCCAGGGACAGCTTTAACCAGCCCAGGGTGCTCAGAGCCCCGTCCAGCCTGGCCTGGGATGTTTCTGGGGATGGGGCCTCCACCGCCTCTCCGGGCAACCTGTGCCAGTGCTGGAAGTCAGAGACATTAATTATTGCTAATCTGCAGCTCACCTTTTGTTAGCCAACAGGTGAGCAGGCTGTCGGCAAAGCGGGCTCGCGCGCTAGCGGGCACGGGTGCGGCCATATCGCGGCCTGGGCGCTTCAGTGACCGGTGTTAATTAACAGTGAGGGCTGGCGAGCGGTGCTCCTTGGGGTGTTCCACTGGCTGCGCCCCAGCACGGCGGCACAAACGGGGCTGCGCTTCTGCGTGAGGTGGCTCCCGGCTGCTGTTCTGTGGAAGACAGAAGATTATCCAGGTTAAAAAAAAAACAAAAAACCCACAAATTCAGCAATAAGTGGGCTCTGGAGAGGCTGCCACGGAACGGCGCGGGGACCTCGGGCCAAGGGAAGGGGCCTCCTGCCCCGCCGCCCCTGCGCCCACGCAGCCCCCACCGACGCCGCCGCCCTCCGGGGACGCGGGACGGGACCTGCCCGCCCCACGGGCCCGCAGGGAGCCGGCGGGGGCGGCCGCAGGGAGCCGGGGGCGGGACGGCTCCTCCCTGGCGGGGCGGAGGAGCGGGAGAAGGGAGGAGCGGGAGAAGGGAGAAGCGGGGCGGTGAGGCGGGAGCGGGCTGAGGGGGGAGCGGGGCGGTGAGGCGGGAGTGGGGCGGGCCGAGGCGGCCGGGCCGAGGCGGCCGGGCCGGGCTGAGGGAGGGCAGAGCCGGGCCGGGCTGAGGGGGCCGGGCTGAGGGAGGGCAGAGCCGGGCCGGGTGAGGGGGCCGGGCTGAGGGGCCGGGCTGAGGGGGGGCAGAGCCGGGCCGGGCTGAGGGGGCCGGGCTGAGGGAGGGCAGAGCCGGGCCGGGCTGAGGGGGCCGGGCTGAGGGGGGGCAGAGCCGGGCCGGGCTGAGGGGGCCGGGCTGAGGGGGGGCAGAGCCGGGCCGGGTGAGGGGGCCGGGCTGAGGGGGGGCAGAGCCGGGCCGGGTGAGGGGGCCGGGCTGAGGGGGGGCAGAGCCGGGCCGGGTGAGGGGGCCGGGCTGAGGGGGGGCAGAGCCGGGCCGGGCTGAGGGGCCGGGCTGAGGGAGGGCAGAGCCGGGCCGGGCTGAGGGGGCCGGGCTGAGGGAGGGCAGAGCCGGGCCGGGTGAGGGGGCCGGGCTGAGGGAGGGCAGAGCCGGGCCGGGCTGAGGGGCCGGGCTGAGGGGCCGGGCTGAGGGGGGGCAGAGCCGGGCCGGGTGAGGGGGCCGGGCTGAGGGGGGGCAGAGCCGGGCCGGGCTGAGGGGCCGGGCTGAGGGAGGGCAGAGCCGGGCCGGGCTGAGGGGGCCGGGCTGAGGGAGGGCAGAGCCGGGCCGGGTGAGGGGGCCGGGCTGAGGGGGGGCAGAGCCGGGCCGGGCTGAGGGGCCGGGCTGAGGGGCCGGGCTGAGGGAGGGCAGAGCCGGGCCGGGTGAGGGGGCCGGGCTGAGGGGGGGCAGAGCCGGGCCGGGCTGAGGGGGCCGGGCTGAGGGAGGGCAGAGCCGGGCCGGGCTGAGGGGCCGGGCTGAGGGAGGGCAGAGCCGGGCCGGGCTGAGGGGGGGCAGAGCCGGGCCGGGCTGAGGGGCCGGGCTGAGGGGCCGGGCTGAGGGGCCGGGCTGAGGGAGGGCAGAGCCGGGCCGGGTGAGGCGGGAGCGGCCCCGTCGAGGCACCATGTCGGGCCCGGCGAGGACGGCCATCTGCCTGCTGCGCTGCGACCTGCGCACCCACGATAACCAGGTAGGGCCCGGCCGGCGGCCCCCCGGGTATTTCTTTAGCAATAACCCCGCTGTGGGGTAGGCTGGGAAGAGGTGTGCGCTGCATCCTGCCCCCGAGAGCTGTCGTGGGCCTCTCTGTGTCTTTCCAGGTGCTCCACTGGGCTCAGAGCAACGCAGATTTCGTTATTCCCCTCTACTGCTTCGACCCGCGGCACTACCTGGGCACCCACTGCTGCGGCTTCCCAAAGACAGGGCCCCATCGGCTCAGGTTTTTGCTGGAAAGCGTGAAGGATCTAAGGGAAACGCTCAAGAAAAAAGGAAGGTAGTTGAGATAGATGAGAAAGTACCATGCAAATAGCATCTCTATTTTTATTTTCTTTCTCTTTTTCAACAAGTATTTGTGCTGTGAGTCAAATCGTGTCAGATACTCTGGGCTCAGATGATGGCTCATTTCCGAGAGCCACAGCCCTTCTGTTAGATACAGTAAGGTCCCATACATATACCCCTGCTCAGATGACCTGCTGTGGCATCTGCAAGGGAGGGAAGAGCCATCCAGGCTGCATGCCATTCGAAGTTTTGCTTTCTTGAACTCACGTACCACAGATGGGCAGCAGCCCTGAGCGCTTCACCCAGAGTCCTGATGGCTGCAGACATGGATGGCAGTCTTCCGAGATGTAGGCAACAACGCTAGCCACCGTGGCATGCGTCCTTCCTTGCCCCTAGTGAGTTTTCCTTAGGAGGCGGCTTGAGACAGACATCATGGATCCTGGCTTGTGAGACTGGAGAGTTAGGTTTGCTCATGCGCTGTCCCGCTAAACCCAATCTCTTTGGTAGGCTACGCTGTGGGAAGGGGGTCTTCAGGGATTCTTCCTTCGTTATGTCTTTAGAAACCATAACTGGGATAGACCAGGGCCTGAAGGTCTACATGCTGAAGAATCCCATTACTGGATAACATCTGGCTTTGCTTACCAAAAGATCTGTCAGCCAGCCTGTCTTCTCCCAGAGCAGCCTGACAGTGGTGGTAGAAGCAAGAGGAATGGCTCTGGGTTTGCAGTGCAGCATGGACATGCAGATGCTGAATGTTATGGGAGACTGAAAGAACTGATCAGTGGGTATCTGCGCCCACGCCCTGCAGTGAACAGATTCAGAGCTGCCTGAATGCTGTTGTGCTGTTGTCAGTGGCTGATAAGAGATTGGTCTTCTGCAGTGGAAGATGTGTGGTTATGAAGAGCCATGTTAAGACCTACGCTCCATTTCCACAACCATGAAGTATTGTCTTAATGCAGTGGTAGACAGAAATTTCCTCTGTGTCCAATCTGTGGTGTTCCCTGCAGACAGCTTGGTCTCTGCTTTTCTGTGGGTTATAAGGGGAACAGCTCAGCAGCACCCCTTGCTCCTGCCTTCTTCAGACGCAGCCCATCTTTGAAGAAACTTTTCAGTTATGCTTTAAATTATTCTGGCAAAAGCACTGTATTACCCCTTCAAGAAATGATGACACAGTAGTGTGTGTGTGTGTGTGTGTGTGTGTGAGGAGACAGGGAAAGGGATGGAGTCACGTATGAGGCTCCTCACAGAGCTCTGCACCCACCTCTGACCAACTTTCTCACCACAGCTTCTCTTTTGGTCTGGTGCCCTGGGTACACAGCTGGGCAGTTGGTGAGGTTGCAAGGTGGGAGGGAAGTTTTGTTGACTCTGTTATGAACATGGAGTATTCAGAGGAATTCCTCTGAATATTCCTACATGAAAGTGGAGAGGGGACTGCCCACAGGCCACCACTACCTGTGAAGGGGATTGAAAGAGGAATTAGTTCTCCAATCTCAGCCTCAGTGTGTGAGGATGAACAGATCTGACAGACTTACTTTTAGGTAACAGCCTGGCTTTCTGCCCAGTCATCCTTTCTAAGGCATCTGGGGTGGCAGAAATGTGTTTGACACAAACTCAGGCCCAGAGGCTTACAAACTGTGTTCATTGGGTCCTAAAAAATGTAGGCTAGTCAAATCCTGTCTGTCTGCCTCCACATGCTGTCCGTGCTCCATAGAGAACTAGTACATGGGTGCCTGGGCCAGAACTAGGGCTTCCTGTACACATAAATAACAATAACATCAAACCTAATTCAGGCCAGTATTCTGTGTTTGCAGTACCCTGGTTGTGAGGAAGGGGAAGCCGGAAGATGTGGTCTGTGATCTCATTACTCAGTTGGGGTCTGTCAGTGCTGTGGCTTTCCATGAAGAGGTAAGGGAAATATCTGATTGACACTGTTAAAAGATAAATTTAGGTTGTGGAGGTTTCTTCCACAACCAAATGGTGATGCAGATCCTGTATGTTCAGAGCCTTCCTTGTGTGTGGTATTGTTAAGCTGGGGGAAATTGGCTAGCTCCTGGGAGGGGGATGGCGTAGGTCTCTGGGTGGGAGTCCTTGCTGGATGACAGCAGCTATTTGTGATTGATCGCTTGCAAGTGCTGTGTCTTGAGGAAGAGGAGTTTCTGGCAACTGGCATTTTAGGTCAGCTGCGTCCATTTCTCCTTCTGTTTGCATCAAGCTGCCTTTTCCTGGCGCCTTCCTTGCACGGGGAGCTAGCTGCCAGGGGCCGTAATGTAGTGAGTGTAGAAAAGGCCCGTGGTGAGTTGGCAGCACCCATATTTAGGCAGTTGCCCACCAGTGTGTTGAAGAACGAAGCACAAGTCTGGTCCCGGGCTGCCGACGGGGTTCACATGTCACTGACCTGTATTCACTGAGCTAAGTGGTTTGATCCAGAGCCTGCCGAATTCGATGGAGGGCTCTGGATCGAAACCACTGGGTCTGGAGGCTTTGTGTACACACACACACACACACACACACACACACACACGTATATATGTACCTAGATGCAGTCAGTGTTAGCAGAGTCTGGGCCTCAGAGCTGTCTAATGCAAGAATCACTCTGTGACCTGCACTGCAGGTATTCCTGTTGTCAGGCCTACAACCCTTGTAACTTGACAACCTACACATCCCATAGTGCCTTACTCCATGCAGCACTGAGAACAACCACAGCAGGTCAGACAAAAGGCCTCATCTAACTCCATAGCCTTTTTCCTGGCAGTGACCAATAACAGATGCCCAGAGAAGACCACAGGAGCAGGACAGATCTGTAAAGATGCTTCCCCTGCATACTTTCCCAGCCTCCCAAGAATCTGTGGCTCAAGTACTTCTTGAAACAGGAATGCTATCCTGATATTCAGTAACCCTCAGTGGATTTCTTTTACATATATTTGTCCAGTCACCTTTCCAGTCCATGTAAACTTAAAAGATCTGCAACGCCCTACATCAGGGAGCTCCTTATTGGCGCTACTGGTGGAGAGCGAACACACTTGTTGGGTTTGGCAGAGGGAAATAGGCAGAGATTGTGAGTGTGCAACTCTCTGTAGAGGGATGAAGGTAAATGTGGAGATGAGGGAGGAGGGCAAGGCCAGGGCTCAGGGGCTGTGTGCATGCGGGAACTGAGGCCGTGCAGCCATGGCCTCGCTGCATTTTGTTCTCCCTAGGCCACGCAGGAGGAGCTGGATGTGGAGAAGGGGCTGTGCCAGGTGTGTAGTCAGCACGGGGTGAAGGTTCAGACATTCTGGGCATCCACGCTGTATCATCGGGACGACCTCCCCTTCAGGCCTATTGCCAGGTGGGCTGCTCCACGGTATCAGTTACCCCTCGAGTGTCCCATTTGTTTCTCACTCCAGTGAACTGCTCAGGAGGGATCGTAGTCATCCGGTCCCACAGGGAAGGGACCCGTTAGTCCACCTGCATTTATGCAAGTGCTGTCATGCTCATACACGTCAAGGGGAAGGGGCACATTCATCCCTCTGTACTAGCAGGATTTATGCTCTGATGTGCGTAAAGCTGAGGGGTTTGTTTGACCATTTATTGAGGAACTGATTTCTCTTTGCCCTTCTAGCAGCACAGTTTGGATACTCAGTCTGCAGTGCTGAGTCCTTGTGACATTGGACTGGATTGCTCCGTTACTTCATCTGGCTAAATGCACCTGCCTATGGCAGGAGCCCTTTGTGTGTGGACTCTTCATGGCTCCCTTAATAGTCACTTGAGGTGCAGGTGATGGAGTTGAGTGATTTATGGTATCCTGTAGAAAATTTATAAAATAGGACAAAAGAGTCAGGCCATAAAAATGCCTGTTTCTCTCCATTGACTGAAAAGGCAGTGGGAGGTTGAACATTTTTACATTGAGGTCAGCCTTGTGGGTAATCAGAAGTTAGGTGAGATAAATCTGACCCTCAGGGGTTGCCCCATCAGGACACACCTTAACTTGAAAAGTCACCATTTGCATCAGAAGCAGAAAGAAATTGGGCGAAGGACTGAACTTCCCTGTTATTGCTAGCCCCGAGGGCATCTGCCTCTTTTGTGCCAGGTGATGTACAAACATGCATCACAAATATGAACTCAGGAGAGCCCAGCCTAAAAAGCTAACCCTCCATCTGTGGAAGCTGTGTGGTGCTGTGTGGAGGGGCCAGGGTAGTCATCCTACAGAGATCTGACTGCGCTGTAATCTGTGCAGGTTGCCCGATGTGTACACCCAGTTCCGAAAAGCGGTGGAATCAGAGGCGAAGGTCCGGCCAACCCTGCGCATGGCAGATCAGCTCAAGCCCCTGGCTCCAGGGGTGGAAGAAGGATATATCCCTACAATGGAGGATTTGGGACAGAAGGGTAAGAAAACTTAATTTGACAGTTGCTCCCATGAAATCCTACTTAGAGATGTTTCTTACTGAGAATCAAAACATGGAGGCCTCCCAAAGGCAGTGGTTGCCCTTCAAACTGTAACTAACCCTCTGTTCACTCATACAGTAAATTCCCTGCAGGGAGGAGCTGCCCTGCAGCTGGGTAGAAAACATCCTCTTAGTCAGTAATTTTTAATGTTTGGTGTGGCCCTTGTTTGAAACGAAGACCAGGGCACAATCTTTTATGTTCCCAAAGCAGACTTCCCTACTGCTGAACATTCCTAGATTTTAAGCTCCCTACCTTTGAGATGCTTTCCAAGAGGGTGACAAGGTGATGGTGTTTTCTGTGGCAGATCCTGTGAATGATCCACGAACAGCCTTCCCCTGCAGTGGAGGAGAGACCCAGGCTTTAATGAGACTGCAGTATTATTTTTGGGACACGGTAACTCTGACATTTCCTTGTCTGCATCCTCCCCCTTGTACATACGGCTGTGCAAATGGGTGAGGCTGCAATTTCACTTCCTAATAATATTTCCTTAGCTCCTGTATAGCACTTAAAGGAGGGAATTAGCATTATTTTAGTTTTTCAGAGAGACAAACAATCAAAAAGAAGTCATCCAGGAATGGGGAATGTAAGCCAAATACTTAGGAACCTAGTTTAGTGGCCATCCCTCTTAAATCTTTTTTTCCATCAACTTTTGGGAATTGGGACAATTTTTTAGTTCCTTTACCTTGATTTGCCCTTTCTACTCTCCTGTCCCATGTCATCAGCAATGTAGTTCCTCCATTTTGGAGGAGTGAAAAGCAGCCTGAAGGGCTGCGATTGCAATTGGGGTGAGGAACAACCGACCCAAGCTGCTGCCCACAGTTAAAAATAGTAGGAGGTCCCTAGTAGTCTGGTTTAAAAACTTGCAGCCAATAATTACAGCTACTTCTTGCTCCCTCACTTTGGTGGAGTGAAGCTGCTGCTGACTGCATTTCATCTAAACATTTTTGAACCTTTTCCTGGTCTAGTTTGAGAAACTGCCTTAAATTTGCCTTGTGTAAATTTAGATGATGACATGTATGCTGATTTCCAACAGCATCAGACCCTACGCAGCTTTGTGGGTAAAGGGGGTAGCATCTCTCCAGTTGAGGTGGGTTAAGAAGTGTGCTGTGTCCAGTGCGCTCACTGGGACAGCCCCCAGGGGATTCTTTTGGCTGTGCTACAGAAGCTCCTGCATTCCCATGCTTTTGGGGAGCGTTGTCGTGGTTTACACGCTGCCCCAGTAGGCAGCTCAGCCCCACACAGCCACTCCCTCACTCCTTGCCACTGGGATGGGGGAGAGAATCAGAAGGGTAAAAGTGAGAAAACTTGTGGGTTGAGATAAAGACAGTTTAATAGGTAAAGCAAAAGCTGTGCGCACAAGCAAAGCAAAACAAGGAATTCATTCACTCCTTCCCACCGGCAGGCAGGTGTTCAGCCATCTCCAGGAAAGCAGGGCTCTATCACGGGTAACGGTGACTTGGGAAGACAAACACCATCACTCCCAATGTCCCCCCTTCCTTTCTCTTCCCCCAGCTTTATATGCTGAGCGTGACATCATACGGTATGGGATATCCCTTGGGTCAGTTGGGGTCAGCTGTCCCGGCTGGGTCCCCTCCCAGCCCCTTGTGCACCCCCAGCCTGCTCGCTGGTGGGGTGTGGTGAGAGGCAGAAGAAGAGGCCTTGACTCTGTAAGCACTGCTCAGCAGTAACGAAAACATCCCTGTGTTATCAACACTGTTTCCAGCACAAATCCAAAACCGCCCCATACTAGCTACCATGAAGAAAATTAACTCTACCCCAGCCAAAACCAGTACAAGCATGGATAGCTTCTAGTCATGGTCAAGCATCAGTATAATCAGTGCTGGAAAACCTGCTCCTTCTTTTTTGTTATGCAAATATTGTCTTCCCCGTTGAGCTAGAACAGCCCGTTAGCAATTGTAACCTGTGCAGCAAAGGGAATCAAGGAGAGATCAGGCTTCCCTATGTCCTCTGCATTGTCAATGGAGTGCCCAGAAGATGGAAGATCTGCACCCTGCTGTAAATGTGGGTGGCCCAGAAATAACAGTGATCAGGGTTCCTGCAGCTGAGTGTTGGGTGCTGTCAGACACTGTGGTTCTCAAACCCAAACAAGCAGCCACACGGACAAGGGAACGGACCGCCAGTCCCGCTGGTGCTTGTAAATGGATTATTGATCCAAAGTCAGATGGGTATGGGCAGGCAGCAGCACAGCCAGTTTCATAGTGCTTGTAGAAAGGGATGTGCTACAGGCTGAAGCGGAGAGCTTAGCTTGTGACATGCATCCCAGAGCTATAATGAAAACTGCTGGCCTGATTAATTCCTGTGCACTGGAGGCAGTAATTTGGCAGCTCTGTAATCCTTCCAGGCAGCCATGAGAGGGAGCCCAGCCCTGCCAGATTGCCCTGGCTCCAGTATGAAAGAAAACATATTTAGCGGGTTGCACGTAAAGGATTAAAACCCTTTTTTCTTTTGCTTGCACAGAACCTGGTTGCATCTTACAAGGAGACTCGGAATGGACTGGTGGGAATGGATTACTCAACTAAATTTGCACCATGGTAAAGATTTTTGTTGTGAGACTGGAAGCTCCTTCTCTGCTCCCATCCCAAATTGATGTTACCTGTCTGCTGAGTGCTCAGTGGGAATGGGTAGGGGTCTAGGTGTGATTCCCTCGCACTTTTTGTTGGGGTGGAGCAGCCTCAGAGCTGCTCTTTATTGCGCTTCCAGGCAGCAGTTCCCTGGGAACATTCTTGCAGTTAGGAATTGCTGAAGTGTAGCAACACTGCCAAGAGCCCACTGTGCTGGGAGCAGCCATGTGGACGGGGCGCTGGAGAGACACGCAACTTGTCTTTGGCTTTGTGCTGTTTTGTGTCTCTGGGGTGGCTGAGACCAGCCAGGGAAGAAGTGTAGGTGTAGCTTCAGCGTGTTGGCAGGGCTGTAGCAGAACTCGATCCTGTCCTGGTTTGCTGAACACTGTGGGGCAAGTCACCTCACCTCACTGCCACTCTGTTTTCCTGTGGGGTGAAGAGGTGCTTCTGATTATTCCTGTTGCAAAAGGATCTCTTGTTTGGGCAAATATGATGACTTCTAATTAGGGCTTTTAGTCTCCGGTGCTGGAAGGGGCAGAGTTAATTCTGGACTGAAACTGCAGCAGCAGAACTCAGTTCAGCCTAATGCTGAGAGCATCTGGAGCGTTTTCCCAACAGAATTGCAATATGAAACAATTTTTTTGAGGCTGTTAAGGTCAGGATTTCTTATTTTCAGCCGGCTTTGTGCTCTAGTGGTTGCAGTGGCTGGCTCCACCTGGTGGCACTTTGGGATCCCAGGACCCCTGGCACCGCAGACGTTCTTTAGCTGTGGTGGCCTCCACCTGCGTTTTTTGAAGCTGGCCGTTTGCCCAGAGCAGACAGTCCTGATCTGCCTGCCCCAGAGTGTTCTCCTGTCAGATGATCAAAATCAGAACGGTTCAGATTGCAGCCACCTCATACTGGCTGTTTCTAAGTGTTAGATCTGGTCAATAATTAAGGAACTCTTCAGGCCCTTTCTTCTTGTTTTCCAAAACTCATTACAACATCAAATGTTTCCACGAACCCTAGTGGGAAATGGCAGTAAAATACATTTCTAGGAAAATCAAGGTAAAAGTTGTGTCTTGTCACCCTTTGCTGTGGGCTTGGAGTGTACAAGCTCTTCCCTGTCTTGCACAGCACTGATTTGGAACAAATGGAAGGAGCCCAGTGCGTTGAAATGCTAGAGCTGGGTTTGATTCCCTAATTTTGCCTGAGGTTTTCAGCAAGCCACTTGCCTTCTGTGCTTGCTCAAATGAGACGCTAAGGTACTGCAGCAATAGGAGCCATGGACACATGATAAATAGAATCATAGAATCATAGAATCTTTTAGGTTGGAAAAAGCTTTAAGATCATCCAGTCCAACCATTAACCTAACATTACCAAGCCAAATAGGTTTGTAGTAAAAGAATGGCTGTTGAACAGCTAAGGCAGGCGATGTAGAGGTTGACACTCGAGATCTATTTCTGGGTTTGTTGTTGGTGCTCTAAGTCCCCAGCTGATCAAGTCTTTTAGGCAAAACTTGTCAAACTTCTGTAAAATGATTAATCTCAGTAGTTTGGAGACTCCTGTAACAGTCATATGCTGGGAAGGGGAAGATTTTGATTCTGAGATTGCAGAGTTGCAAAAAAAAAGTCATACAACTTGACTAAAGCCATTTGGGAAGTCAGCAGCATAACTGCAAACCAAGCAAAAGTTTTCAGACAACAATTCTAAATGCAAAACTGCCCCTCCACTCCTTCCGTGCAGACATCAAGCTGTCAGTCCTGCATTGCATTCAGGACATCATTCTTCTGCTTGCAGGCTGGCGCTGGGCTGCATTTCGCCTCGACACATCTACGAGCAGATCCAGAAGTATGAAAAAGAGAGAACGGCAAATCAGAGCACATACTGGTATGTCCCTGGACGATCACTGTGGCTTGTCTTCTCTGAAAAGGAAACAGGCATTGCACAGGAGAGAGTGGTTTGTTAACTTTCTTCTTAATTAATGTTTGTTTTTCCTGTGCCTGCTCTCTGGTTCCTCTGGGTTGCATTGCAGTTCTGTTTCAGTATGGATTTATTAGTCTGTCTTTGACATGCAGAGGCTTTAGGCACTTTATAAGTAAAGATTACTAACGCTAGTTGTCATTATTATTGCTGGGAAATTGTGCTTCATGATTTTTAAAACTGACCTCTGTAAATCATCACCATCCCTCTCTGTATTGTTATTATGGGCTAGATGAGAAGGAAGAAGAAGGACTTACAAGTAAAAGCCAAAGGGATATGAGCAGGGTTTCACCCAAAAGGCCCAGCGACTGTGTGGCTTGTACGAATCATGTCAGGAGGAGCTCTGGCCACAGTCCAACAAATGGCCCCATGCTTGCTCAGCTGCTTGAGCATGACCACAACACCATAGCAAAGGGGAAGAGGCGACTGGGAAGCGGGCTTAATGCATCCTGCCTTGTCACCCGTGCTCTTCCTCACCCCGCTGCTGGCTGCTCGCCTGCCTGCAGGTTGTCCTGAAGGAGGCTGGGGGACAGTTGAGGTCAGTGTATCCATCCCTGGGCTGGCCTTGAACTTGCTCGTGCACTCTGATCTGTGCAGACACTGTGAATTAGAGCCTGGTAGGGAGCTCTTATGGAGAAGCAGGTGCATGTTAGAGCCTGGCCTAATGCTAGACCCGGATGGGAAAAAACCCAAACCAGAAAGTCTGTGCAAACTGCAGGACTACCTTTCCATATTGGTTTGTTGCATTTGCAATGTGTCAAACAGCACAGTGGTTGGTGAAGAACAGGCAGAAGATTGCCAACAATTCTGGCCGAAACGCTCAGTTTCATTAAAATTCAAATGACAGATAAAATGTCGACCACTGTTGAAGTGTATGCTTTTATTTTTTTCTTCAAAGACAATTAGGAAAGGAAGGATTTCAAGAAATGAACATACTCATGTTTTTCCATCTAATAGCCAGCCAGCCTGCCTGCAGTGGGGGTGCCATGCTGATTGAAGCATTTTAAAGTGATAAATAATGATAAAAAAGAAGCTGTCGAGCTCCCAGGCACTGTGGTCAATTGTACAGTGAAGTACAGGTCATGGTGGCTGCACGTGAGGGACTGATTGAACCTCAGTATCGTGACACTGGTTTGTAGCATTTGGACAGTGTCCTGTTTTGTTATCAGATTTTCCAGAAAGATCTTGGAAGCCTAAACATCAGCTGGGCAGAATATTTCCAATATGCCAGAGAGCTGAAGCAGGTCTCAGAGGCTCAGGTGCCGTCATTGTATAAGAAGCTCTTTCCGTATAAAAGTTTTTATATAAAACTGTCTATTTTCTGTGGGCCTAGCACCTGATCTCATGAGCTAGACCACTGCAAACCCAGTTTTGAAAGTTGCCTTTAAATCCCTTACAAAGGTTATTGCTTAAATCAACGCAGAGCTCTTAGGAATGTGCTGACATGCTTGCTCGTGCGGAAACATGAAGGTGAATCAGGTCCTCACCCTGCTCTTTGGAGAATTGTATCTCAGGAGGGATGGATGAGAAACAAGTTTCCTGAAATTCTGGTTGTGCACAAGAGTTAAGGAAAGCTTCCCAAGTGATTCATGCAAAGTTTTCTTTCACTGTAGTCATCCAGGTGCAAGCTAGGTAAGCAGGATTGGGGCAAGAATGGTATCATGGGAAGGTACATCAAATTGCTCACTGTGAATAAACCTCACGGTGTTAACGATGGGTGCTATGGAAGCAACATCCTCATTCCGTAATTTTGTCTGACCCACAGTGAAATACAGATATGGCTTTGTGTTTTAGGGTCCTGTTTGAACTGCTGTGGCGGGATTACTTCCGATTTGTGGCCCTGAAGTATGGCAAAAGGATTTTCTCATTAAGAGGTGTGTATGGATCACGATATTTGGAGAGGAAAGGTACAGTCTTACAAGAGGGAAAGGAAGAGAAGAGGCTGTCAGCATTGTGTTGTACAAATGTTCATCTCAGCGCTTCTGTCACCACCCTGGGATGTCACTGGGGACTTACTATTAGCACAGAAGTGCCCCAACACCACAGTGCTGGACACAGTGTAGACACTGAGACTTTTGCCCTGAATCTGATTAGATACGGGGAGTAGTATTAACACGTGTCAGTGGGAAGCAGCAGCACAATAAGAGTAAAGATGCTGTTTCCGGAGACACTCCACCTTTGGAGAGAATCCAGCTTCAGGCTTGCCCAAGTTCACCAGAGAATCTGGGACAGAGCAGGAACTGACCCAGCAGCATGAATCCCAAGAAACCAGATACTCTTTCTGCCTTGCACTACCTAGGAATCGGGATGAGATTCAGCTCCAGGCCCTGTCACTTACGTGCAGGTGTCTACACATGAAACAGGGGTCTGAACTCAGTGCAGCAACCAATACCTAGTCCGTACAGCCAGGAAACCCTCCCCCGTGTTGGGTGAGCTGTTCTCCGTGTGAGGTAGCTGCCCACACCTAAGCATACAGCACTGTTCTAGATGCCCTAGGGCAGTCTGCCTGGCATCCAGCTGTGGCTGCAGAGGAGCACGTCTCCCTCAGGGCCTGTGTCACATCTGCCAGGCCTGTGTGGCTGTTCCGAATGCCCTACAGCATCTCAAATGGCGCTGGATGCCAGTGGTGGGCCTAACCTTATATGTCTGGAGCTAGAGCTGACTTGTGCCTGCTGCCTCTATTCCACTGTACAGAGAACTGCAGTTGCCACGGGACCCCTGCAAACCTAAAGTCATCGTCTGTTCCTACCCCACTGCAGGAGCAAAGTGTTACCAGGGGGGGCTTCTGCCAGGTAATTCTGGGTTCAGTATCTGCTACAGAAATGGATTTCACATAAACATTGTCCTGGAGTAAAATTGAACAAGAAAATATTAGCTTGGGCCAGAGCACATCTCCGGCCACTTGTGAAGTCTGAGTCATTTTTAAGTAAAAAAAAAAGAGCAAACACCAACAGAACAAATAATCAAAATCCGTTAGGGCTTGAGTGTCCTCTCTGTGCATGAGACACCCCTTTGCAACACTTGAAAGGAGGAATAGATCGTCTCTAAACCTTTGCAGAAGGAACGTGGCTTGTTTGTAATACCACAGAGAGGGCTGGCTTCATCCTAATGTCTTGTGTCAACCAAGGTGCCTCTGGCTGTCATTGTTTTGTTAATAACTGCCTGTGTCAGCATTTGTCTTCATTAGCAGTTCATTCTTTTCCTAAATAGGGCTTCAAAGTAAAGAGATCCCCTGGAAAAAGGACCTTCAGCTCTTTGACTGTTGGAAAGGTCAGTAGAAACCACAGGTTTGGCTAAGCGTGCTTTCGGTTTCCATGTGTGTGCATGCTAACGTGTGCCCTAACGCTAACTCAGATTTATGTAGGGGAACGGTCAGCACCATCAGTGCTGACGGTCATTGAAACCGTTACCGAGAATCCAGCCCCTCAGTTCGGCGTGAGCGCAGGATGCTTGGCTTCCCCTCTGAGACTGAGCACCACACAGGAGCAGACCCACAGGCTGTCATGAACGGCCAGGCCCCGTCTGGCTGGTGCGTGCTTTCTGAGATGCCCTGCAGTGAGATCTTCCTGCCCAGCTGGAAGTGTTTACGACCTGTTGGTCCCTTCTGTTCAGTCACACAGAGGCTGACCAGCCCTTCTTATCAATGCTAAACCGTTCTTCCAGTTGGTTCTAACGAAGGTTAAAACAGCCTTAGAATAAATCACATCTTTCGTTATACCACAGCCTTTTAATATCCTTGCTTTTCTTTAGCTTCTATAACTTTGTTGTCACATGAATAGCAGGCATAATATCGCAAATTAAAACTTGGAGGGACTAACAGATTAAAGTATCAGAATCAGTGAAATACACACCTATATCACTTTCTTCCTGTTATTGCCATGTGTGTCCCTTTCAGGTACAATAAATCTTTTCCTTAACAACGGACAAGGCTCTCTACTTTTCAGATGCTAACCCTTGGGGACTTGTCCAATACTTGCCTCACTGCTATTAGTCACCTGTCAAGAATTTTTCTGTTCTTGGCCCATCTCACTATTGTGTGCCTATTTATTTTGCTCTGCAAAATGCCCTGCAATCCACTTGATCCGTTGTTTTTCCAGTCTGAGTTTTTTCAGTTCCTTGGTTTTTTTTCTTGCCAAAAATTCTCCTCATTTTAATTTTCAGTATAATTTCCCATTTAATTTCCAGTGGATCTTAGTGGCTGCACGCCAGCTAAACCTCACTGAAATCTCTCCCTGCCGCTGTACGCTGGCACTGTCTTACCTGCTTGGCTGGCTGTGAATGCATGACCACAGGTTGCTTTATGAATGCCCAATAATGTCATCGTATCCCAGCGCTGTCTTTTGTCTCTGCAGAGGGCAGAACAGGGATTCCTTTTGTCGACGCCAACATGCGAGAGCTGGCTGCGACGGGCTTCATGTCAAACAGAGGGCGGCAGAATGTCGCCAGCTTTCTCACCAAGGACCTGGGTCTAGACTGGAGGATGGGGGCAGAGTGGTTCCAATACCTGCTGGTAAGACAATACCCAATACCCCTTGTGTGTCTGGAGTTGTTTGTGCTCCCTGCCCTGAGTGACAGACAGGAGGAGAGCTCTGCCTAATAAGGAAGGATACAGAAGATGATCAGTAATTTCCTGGCTGATATAAATGCATGTATGTACTGCTTGTGTGGTATGTACTTCCCAAAGCTCACGTAAGAAGAGGGAATCCATCAACCGAGATGTAGCTAGGAAGTTTGCAATGACAGTTTTGATCCTCTATGTAGGGTTTTAGCCAGAGATCTGTCACACTGGAGAAAACTTTCAAGCGTAAATTATGTTAACAGTGCTCTGATTTGCTCACCCCAGAGGCTGGGCAGGAGGACAGCCCAGAAATACAACATAAAAAGTAATGTGTTCTGGCTACAGAAGCCAGTGTTGGCACAGCATCTTTGCATTGATCGCTGTGGACAGGGAAGTCATCTAGTCAAGAAGAGGCGAGTATGGACAATAGCTGGATCAGCTTCCAGCGAGCTCCACCCTGGCTGGAGGCATCCTTCTTCATTCTGGTGAGTCACAGGCCTCCCGGCCTGCTGGAGCACCAATTCATTTCTCATATGCCAGTCAGCAGCCATGCAAGCAAAGTTAAATAGCTGGGTCGCTTCTCCCTCCCCAGTCCCCATAGATTCTTTCTAGGAAGTTCTGAACAGGTTGGCAGGCCCCAGTTCAGAGACGCAGGCTCTGTGCCTCTCTACAGCTCTGTGTGTCTTTGCTTGCTTGCCGTTATCTCTGGTGATGCTGATGGAGAGACGGTCAGTAGCACCAAGCTGAGCTGTGAAAACTGAGGCTGAGGAGGTGATAATCTGTGTTTGTTCTTCACCAGACTGAATGGTACAGATTGAAAAAGACTAATATCAGCCTCACATTAAGGATCTTGTCTGTAGAATACAAGAGGCTATTGGTAATCAGGAAACTTTCTACTCACTAGGATGGCTGGAGGTACAGAGAAAGCCCAGTCACCTTGCCATTATCTGCAATTAAAAGCCTTTTCTATGAATGTAATTTTTTTTTTTTTTTTGAGCTTCCTTGGAGCTGGGCTCTGACATGCTGTCTTGGTTTCAGCTGGGGTAGAGTTAATTTTTTTCCTAGTAGCTGCCATAGTGCTGTGCTTTGGATTTAGGATGAGAATAATGCTGATAACACACTGATGGTTTAGTTGTTGCTAAGTAGTGCTTACGCTAGTCAAGGACTTTTCAGCTTCCCATGCTCTGCCAGGTGCACAAGGAGCTGGGAGGGGGCACAGCCAGGCCAGCTGACCCAACCTGCCCAAAGGGCTATTCCATACCATATGGCGTCATGGGCAGTATAGAAACTGGGGGGAGCTGGCTGGGGGACAGCGATCGCTGCTCGGGGACGGGCTGGACATCGCTCAGCAGGTCATGAGCAATTGCATTGTGCGTCACTTGCTTTGTATATTCCTTTATCATTATTATTACTTTCTCTTCCTCTGCTGTCCTATTAAACTGCCTTTACCTCAACCCACGGGTTTTACTTTTTTTCCCGATTCTCTCCCCCATCCCACTGCAGGGGGAGGGTGAGCGAGCGGCTGTGCAGTGCTTACTTGCCAACTGGGGTTAAACCACGACACCTGGCTTTGGCTGCAGATCTACAGGCAGATCTGGGTGCTTTTCCCATTGCTGTGTCTCACACCAGCGCTGTGAGCAGTGGTGGGCTTGCACAGTAACTCGGTGCAGGACTTCTGCAGGATCCTCCACAAAGTGGTGTTGGTAGCTCCATGCAGCAATGCTTTTCCAGATAAGAGCGAGAGTCCCCAGCATGTGGCACCAGAGGACTTGTATCAGAGAAGTGGTGGCCTTATCCTTTATATCCTGGCTGGAATTTGGGATGGAAAATCTTACCTTGAGTGCATTTCTTTGGCAGTTTCAGTGGGTTGTGTGATAGCTGATACCCGGCGTGCCCTAAGCTTCGTAGCAGTGACTTGCCAAGCAGGGGCTGCATTTCAGTATGGGTGATCTAATTCCTGTAGCCTGAGTGCACGGTATATGACACACAGTGGCCCTCCGGAACAGTACAGCACACGCAAATGCACAAACACATCCGTGCATGCCTGTCCTGCGGACTGAGCCACTAGGACTGTTTTGAATGTTTTGTAGTATCTGGCTTTTGATGGCATCTATCAGCTATGGCTTTCACAGCAGTTACAAAGGTGACTTCATTTCACAGAGAGGGCAGCTTGCTTCATGTACAGGCAAGCCCCGTGCTCAAAGTCACCGGCTGATTAAGAGTTGGGAGTCAGGAATTGAGGCTTTGCTCTGACAGGCGGGCAGCCTTGCCTTGCTCAGATAGGAGCTTGGTTCGCTTTGCAGTCAAACTTGGAGGGTAACAGAAGATTCCAGGTCTATTCCTCAAGTGAGGAAGACCTGGAAGGTCTCACACTAGAAGGACGCTCCCTGGGTTACTTACATTTACTCATACGGGCGTGAATGTTGCCAGCCTTGCTGGAAGCAGCATTTAGCACTCGGCACTAGCCCTTTCATCTCGGGAAGCCCCAGATGCTGACTGCCACTGTAGGGTGGTGTGGCACAGGCTGATCCTTGTGTCCTTCCGTCCCTTCCTTTCAGCTTGTGTCACACTGATACACTGCTAGACAGCTCTGTTACTTTAACCTGGTGGCATCCCCAGAGTAACACACAGGAGACATCAGTTTGATGGGGGAGGTATAGCTGTGGAATGGTAGAGGTCAGTACAGAACTGAAACTGGTCTCACTTGCCTCTAAAAAGGGAAAGCAATGCATATTTCATCTCTGACACTTCCAGCAAAGGCCCACCGAGTATTTTCATGTGCCTGTGAAGAAGAGGGTGTTTGTCATCCACGCCAGACGGGCAGGGAGGCTAAGGCGAGCTCTCTGCAACCCGCTGAAGCCGGGGGAAAGAGACCTCTGGTGTCGTGAACAGAGACTATCTCAGCTGTGATTTCATTCACAGGGTCAGGCCCCAAGGAAAGGGAGAGAAACAAACGGAAGAGAATGCCAGGAAGGGGCAAGGCTGAGGGGGAAATGAGCCTGCCTCCTCCAGTCCCCTTTGGATTTGCCCTCGCCTCCCACACACGCTTTCCTGCATGCTAATTGCACAATCAGGCCTCCGATGGCATCTTTCTTCCCCTCCTTACCTCACCGACCGGAGGCAGTGCCGCTGGGAAGGGGAAGCCTGGTGCACGCTGAGCATAGCTGGCCATTGATCACCCTGACCCCAGTGCTCGGCTGGCCGTGCAGGGAAAGGGGAAGGGAACCGGGCACAGCCCATTCCCCCGTGCCTTCTGCCATCTGGGTGCGTTTTGCTCCTCACTTTAAGGAGTGGCTGAGATTCTGGAAACATAGCCATGCGGAATGGTTGACACTGTGGCTGCAGTAAAGGGAGAAGAGAACAGCACTGAACCTGCTCAGTGACATGTCTTTCAAACTCTTGCTGCTGCAGCTGCCAGCACAAGGCTTTCGCAATGCCAACACCCCTCCTAGGAATGCACAGAGATCCCATGCCCTATTTGCTACCGCTGCTGCTCCCCTCCTGAGCTAGGTTTGAATTGTCCTACAACTGAGGAGCTCCTGATGTCGGATTTAGGCCACTCTGCCCAGCTGAAGGGCACTGAGACTGAACCATGTTCTGCTCTCATTTGTGCCTGTGTCAGGAGCCTTGCTGCATTTTACATAAGCATCCTTCAGAGCTTGTTTAGATGTAGAATAACTTGACGATGTGCAGCCTACTGAGTACGTCATGAGAGCTCTAGCGTTTCCCGTAGCAAAGCACCTCTCTCTGCCAAGTCCCTGTGAATTAAGGCTTATTGCCCGATGAAGGTCAAGTATATCAGGGAAAAAACTGCAGTGCTTGTATCAATTGCATCTTCATACACTCTGTGTGGTCACTCCATACAGTCTGAGTTAGACTTTTCTCCAGTCTGCCTAACAGGATCAGCAGAGATTATTTTGTTAGTCTGTGGTCTCTGGGTAACCGGTCAGGAAGGATTTTCTCTTGTATTTGAAATGTACTGGGCTACTGTTTCTTGGAATATGAGCGCTCAAAAGCTAGGGCTGGTTGTCATGAAGTCTGCCAGATGATGGCAGAAAGAGAAAGATTTTTAAAATAGAAAGGAAACTGAGAAAGAGAGGGACTTCTATCTCATTGACCTAAGGACCACGAAGTGAAGTAGCCTGGGAAGCTGATCCCAGCTGTGCAAAACAGCCACGCAGCGTGGTCCTCTTCTGGGCTAGATGGCTGTACCTACATGGGAGAGCGCCTGACTACCGCAGTGTGGCCAGGGTGATTCCTACACAAGGAATTCTTCCCTTGAGATAAGGGATGGATGGGGAGAGAAGATTCACCAAGGGCCGGCCCAGCTCTTCTTACTGTTTTCTTCCTCTGTTCTCAAGGTGGATTACGACGTTTGTAGCAATTACGGCAACTGGTTATACAGCGCTGGTATTGGCAACGACCCACGGGACAACAGGAAGTTTAACATGATTAAACAAGGCCTGGATTACGATGGCAATGTGAGTCTTGTTTGGCTGTCTTACAAGGAAGAGTGCAGCAAAGCACATGTGGTAGTTTCAGGGAACAGAGGAGATGAATCTGCTCTGTGGATACTGCTGCAAAAACAGTTCTGTGATCTCCTTGCCGACAGTCAGGCAGGTTCCTCATTGTGGTACAGGAAGATCTGACGTTTACAATCTGCTCCTGTCCCCAAAGAGGCTGGTGCTCTGTATGCCCTCTCTGCCCTGCCGTTGGCCTGTGTGTTTAGTGTTTCATCACCATTTCTTCCGGGTAACAGCCAGATCCCATCCGTATCTCACACGGCCATTTCCTTGAGCACAGAGCAGCTTCTTGGAGAACTCAGAAGTGATGAGAGACGGAGCTGCTCACATGGCACTTTGGGAGGTCCTGGAGAGCACATTAAAGGTGTGACTCCTCTGACTATCCTCTGTACGTGGTGGGAGCGGATAAACCGCCCTTTCCATGTGCTTAGCCAGTGTTCACATACCAGATAACCAGTTTCTACCCCATTCCTTAGCTTCATGGCAAGCTGTGCTGTTGCCTTTCAGCGCTGTAGCTGCAGGACTTAGCAAGGAATCAGAAATTAGTCCTAGTAGGGGACACAGCAGTAGAGTTAATGGGAGAGATTCAGGGGCAAGGGGGGTGCCAAGCACAAGAGGATGCAGCTGAGCTAGTCACCCTAGTTTCCTTCAGTCACTGGAAAGAAGAAAGGACTTCTTGCGAGTGACTTCATCTCGCTATGTCCTAAATAGGGCAGGTGAACTGTACCAAAAAAGCGCCTCTGTCTCCCTCCTCTGCCTGTAGAGTGAGCTTGGGAGAAGAGCTCCAGCATCCAGGTCTCTGTATTTAGCCGCTAATTCTGGGTAGAGGGTTTAGCAGGAGGAGCTAAGACTTGAAAGAGGTCACTGATGCTGTGACCAGATGCTGTTTCCAGCTTCTTTACCTGGAAATCAGGCTTCTTTCTTTCATATTAAGACAGACCCTTGCTGGGAAGCACTTACAGATTATTACTGAATGGATCCTATCCTGTTGGTTCTGTTTGCAGGGGGATTATGTCCGGCTGTGGGTCCCAGAACTACAGGGCATAAAGGGAGCAGATATCCACACCCCTTGGGCACTGAGCAGTGCTGCTCTCTCCCAGGCAGGAGTAACTCTAGGTGAGACCTACCCACAGCCCATTGTGACAGCCCCGGAGTGGAGCCAACACATCAACCGGAGGCCCGTGAGTACTGGGAAGGTTCGGATGGGGTGGGAGGGCTCCAGGCAGCAGCTGCTCTGCATCTGTAGGAGTGTCTGTGAATTCTCCTCTTCTTTCTCAGGTATAAAGGGAAAAAACTGCTTTTTTTACCTCACAGCAGAGGGTGGTCCAGCTCTGCACAGGGACTGTGCAGCCAGGGTTATTTAGCTGTGGCTGTCCTAGTAAACTAAACAGGTCTGAGGCACCAGCCCACGTACCAACCTCCTCTCATCCAGACAGTCACCTTGTCAGTGTATTGCCCAGCTCTATTTTGCCAAGGCCAACCAGCACCTTCCAGAACTGTGTCCAAGCACAGTTTGAGGGTCCCACGTGCTAAGAGCTGTCACAAAAGACAATCTTGACAACGCCACGCTACGTCGTATGGACATAAACTGTGCCGGGCCAGTAGGCTTTGGGGCTGAGGAATAAACCCATGCATGTTTTGTTTACTATTTTCTAGGTAGCTTTTCTTACTCAGGTTTTTTCCTTCTGGATGTACATAGTGCCAGATATACCCGCTGTGGTGAATGACGTAAATTTTAGCTGCTTCTTTATCCCATCAGCCTTGTGTAGTCGGTAGGGCTTAGAGAAAGCATGTCCTTCACAGCCTCCTTCGTGCCCCAACAGCAGGCAGGGAGGGATGGGATATCTCTGAAGGCCTCCACGGGCCTAACCACCCCAACTGCAGACAGACAGAAGGGAGCCCGGGTTGATGCTCAGTTTCCACTCTGTTCATGAGGTGGAAGTAAAACCAACCAACTTCCTACCATGCTTGAGTGCACCCAAACTGAAGTCAGGAAGACCAGTAAATATGGGGACTGGCCTTTGCACTTTGCTTTTTGGGTGTATCTCCCCTTTAGAATGGGAACAGATTAAGATGTAGATCCTGCAACATGTCAAGACTTGTATCTGCTGACTGGGCTGCTGTTCTTGGAGGAGACAGGTACGGAAGGGAAGTGCTCTGTAGGTCTGGGTGGGACCAGTGGTGGTGGAGCTAGAAGGGAAGGAAGAAATGTTTGTAACCAACAGTTGTGTATTTGAAGGGGTTTTCAGCATTTTGTCTTCCCCCACGCATCCTCCCTGCCTCCTCCTGAGTCTGGATACTTTGTGGAGGCTCAAATTTACTTGTATGATGTTCAATGAGGAATGAAACATGTCTCCATTTCGGGTTTTAATCCCAAGGTGCAGTACCGAATTTCTCAGGCCAGATTCCTTTGCCATGAGTAGGAAATTTTGTGGAAGCAAAGCCTTCCACTTCCAGCCGTGCTGTTTTGGGCCTGGATTGTTACCCTTCTGCTTAAGAGTCCATCTGAGATCAGAGAAAGGACCCTGTGAAGGATCCCCTCGGCGAGACACTGGTTTGAGGCAGTGATGAAACTTGAACCCAAAAAACTCCTCCGTCAGGCAGGAGTTTCATTTTGATCAACTTTCCAGCTCACCCTGGGCTCTGGGCCTGCACTGCCACACTGTGCTTGTGAAATTGAAATACTACTGGGAGGGACTGTTGGCCCAGTGTCACTGAGGCCTGGAGAAGAACCTCTCCCCTCAGCCCTCCCAAACTGAGTATCAAAATATTTTTGAAAATACAAGCCCAATATCTTACTGGAAACCCTTGCTTCCTAAGGGCGAGCCTAGAGCTGTACCTGTCAGGCCTCCCCTCCTTTTTGCAAGCTTGGAGGCAGAAGTGCCACGTGCGCTTTTTTCCACATGTCAAGGCTGCTTTGTGATCCGATTCACTCTGCAGCATCAGTAAATATCTCACTGTTCATCTTTTGTTTGCAGCAGGGAAGAAGTCCCCATCCCAGGGGCAGAAAAGAACCTGCAGGCACACCGATGCAGCGCAAGGACAGAGGGATAGATTTTTACTTCTCTCGCAAGAAGGATGTATGACGACGGCTGTCCAGGGCCGTGCTGGGGAAGCGCTCAGCGGGAGCTTTTGCTGCCAAAGATGCTGGGATAACGGTTAATCTCCTTGAACCAAGCCAATGATAGAAGTCTGGCCACAACAAAGTGGCTAGGGATCCGCCTCTTCAGTGTTCCCGGGGTCACGAGCTGGATGTGGATATTTGGAGGCAGTGCATTGGCACTGACTGTGGTGGTTGGAGCTTGTATTTTCACTTCGGTGCTTAGGCCTGGTGCTGTGAGCTCTCGGGCAGCTCGCCTCTCGCTCTTCAGGAGCGGCTGCCCTTCAGTGCTGAGGGTCTGACTCCCGTGGATAGCGTGTCACTCTCAGCTCTGTAAAGTCCTTTGCCTGAAAGGGGCTGTCTAATATTAATTAACCAAAGTGGCACGGCCTTTCTGTTCAGAGGAGGTGTGGCTGCCTTTCCAGTGCCTCTTGCTTTGCACTGGTGCTTACAGCTGTTACAGCTTCATTTATACTTCTCTTTACAAACTGGAGCAGATGCTTTATGTGGCAGGTGTTCAGTCAGAACTCTTTCTAGTGAACTTTCTTATGCTAATACTTCATGTTTTAAAGCTTAAAAAACTACCGATCATTGTGCAATTAAAAGTTTTGCTACTGGAATATTTTCTCATTCTCATTTGCCCTGGTGCAACAGAGCAAGACTTCAGAGGACCTCCTTCTATGTGTCTCCTACAGTACTTTGGAGAAACAGTAAATTCCTCTTGAAAACTGCCCTGGAGTCCTTGCAGCCCCCCGGTGGGTTTTGGTACCAGCCTGGAAGCTGGAAACTGTTCAGTTCATAGCTGAGAACCGTGGTGTTGTACTCGCCACCCAAAACCACTCTAAAACGGCTCCCCGGCCCTTTTAAGCATTTTGGTCTTATGCAGAATGCTGTACTCGCTGGAAGAGTTTGGGAATTTGGAGGTAGCTGTATTTGTGCTGTCGTGGAGCGTTGTCACCCGGCGGAGAGCCCAGGTTTGAACTCCTCAATCCCCAAAGCAGCCCCTCTGAGCAGACGGGACGCGGCTCTGGATTTATGACCACTGGGTATCCATGGGGGCCTCTCCTGTGAAGAGTAATACCGTAGTTCTGTTAAATCTGTTTGAACGCTTACTTGGCTAGATAGATTCAGGAGCGGATTGAGAAAAGAACTGACACGGAGCACAAAAGCAAGTTCTTTTACCAAAAGGAGAGAAATCAAGGGATTTTGAACACGCGCCCCTGCGGGGCCCCGTCCATCACCCCACTGTTTGTTGTGTTAGGGGGCCAGGCAGGAACGCAGCCGTCATGGGGTGATTTTGGGGGGGAATAGACTTATATTGGATATTAGGAAAAATTTCTTCATGGAAAGGGTAGTCAAGCCTTGGAACAGGCTGCCCAGAGAGGTAGTGGAGTCCCCATCCCTGGAAGAGTTCAAAAAACAGGACGACGTGGCACTTTGGGACATGGTTTAGTGGGCATGGGGGTGTTGGGTTGATGGTAGGACTTATGATCTTAGAGATCCTTTCCAACCTTAACGATTCCTAGTTTTTACTTTCATTATAAATGATCCAGCCACCAAGCCAGGAGGCGCGGGGTTGCTACTCTCCCCTGAATTGGTTTAGTGTTGGACTTGGCAGTGTTGGGTTAATGGTTGGACTGGACGATCCTAAAGGTCTTTTCCGACCCAAACGATTCGACGATTCTGCGATTCTAAAGAGGAAAACAGCTTCAGCGAGGCAGCGTCCCCTCGGCGGCGCAGGTGCCTCCCCGGCCCGGGGCTGCCCCAGGGCTCCGCGGCGGGCGGCGGCGGGCGGCGGCCGGGGGAGGGCGGGCGAGGCGGGGCGAGGCGGGAAGCGAAAGGGCCGCGGCGGCGCGGCGGGGGAAGTTGCGAGAGCGGCGCGGCCATGGCCACGGCGCCGGCGGGCCCCGACCCCGCTGCCGCTCCCGGCGCCGTCCCGTCGCCGCCCGACCTGCACGCAGTGCCCATGGTAGCGCTCAACTACAGCGTGCGGCGCCGCCTCGGCCTCTACCTCAACCCGCGGGCGGCGGCGGCCGCCGACTGGACGGCGCTGGCGGAGGAGCTGGGCTGCGAGTACCTGGAGATCCGGCGGCTGGAGGCGCGGCCCGACCCCACCGCCGCGCTGCTGGAGGACTGGCAGTGCCGCTGCCCCGGCGGGGCCACCGTCGGCCGCCTCCTCGACCTCCTGCGCCGCCTGGGCCGCCACGACGTCCTGCTCGACCTGGCCGGCAGCGTGGGTGAGGCGGGCGGCGGCAGCCGCAGCCCTTCCCGGGCGGCCCCTTCCCCTCAGGGCGGCCGCGGGGGCTCGCCCGGCTCCGAGCCGCGCCGGACGGGGGGAGCCCTCCGCCGCCCGGGCCCTGCGTGAGGGAGGGCGGGGGCGGCGAGGGGACGGGCGGCGGGGCCGTGAGGGGACGGGCCGTGACGGGACGGGCCGTGAGGGGACGGGGGCTGAGGGGACGGGCCGTGAGGGAACGGGCCGTGAGGGAACGGGCGGCGGGGCCGTGAGGGGACAGGCCGTGAGGGGACGGGCCGTGAGGGGACGGGGGCTGAGGGGACGGGCCGTGAGGGAACGGGCGGCGGGCCCGTGAGGGAACGGGCCGTGAGGGAACGGGCCGTGAGGGGACGGGGGCTGAGGGGACGGGCCGTGAGGGAGCGGGCGGCGGGCCCGTGAGGGAACGGGCCGTGAGGGGACGGGCCGTGAGGGGACGGGGGCTGAGGGGACGGGCCGTGAGGGAACGGGCGGCGGGCCCGTGAGGGAACGGGCCGTGAGGGGACGGGCCGTGAGGGGACGGGGGCTGAGGGGACGGGCCGTGAGGGAACGGGCCGTGAGGGGACGGGCGGCGGGCCCGTGAGGGAACGGGCCGTGAGGGGACGGGCCGTGAGGGGACGGGCGGCGGGGGCCTCTGCCGCAGCCCGGGGCCGTCCGCAGGCCGCGCTGGCCGGGGAGCGGGGCCGGGGCTGCCGTGGGCCGGGCTGGAGGGGCCGTGCCGTTCGGCCGGGCTCTGGGCTCGGGTTCCTCAGGGCCCGGCTGAGCTCGCTGCTTCCTCGGTGCCTGGGAGAGGGGGGGATGCTGGCGGTGTTGGGCTTCGCTGCGCTGCCCGGGGAGGTGATGCTTAAGAAAAAAAATCCCACGCAAAGAGAAAAGCCCTTCGCAGACTGCGGCGCGACCCCCTCGGTGTTTTTGTAGGAGCCTCATTTCTGCTAACCATGAGCCCTGCAAAGTAATCTGGAGCCTCGTCTCACCCCCAGCCTTCAATCATAAAGTTTGTGCCTGTCAAAGGGTGCCTTGGGCCAGGTCAGCCAGCAGACAGCTTGCATGGACACGGGACCGTGCAAATTGCCGTGTGTGGGTCGGGGGCGATAGGAAGGTGTTTGCAGGGAGAGATGAGGGATGTGTGGAACTGGGTAATGGAAGGGAAAAATAATTAAAACTGGACAATGGAAGTAAAAAAAGTTTCCTTGCAAACTGAAAAAAATTGAGATAGGTCAGCGCGAAGTATGAAGGTCCTAGTGCTGTTTTGATAACTTGTTCTTTATAGATTTCGTATTTTTCACAATCACAGAAATTCAGAGGGAAGCCAGCTGTCATCAGAAGGGCAAATTCATTGCCGAAGGATTTCCAAAGCCAGAGATGCCGCTGAAGTCCTGTGTTGTGTAATGTAGCGTGATGGGTTAGTGATGGAGAAATAATAAATCTCATTTCCTGTTATTCATGGAGATAAGTGGAGCTGTAGAAATTCATCTATGTAGAGAGCCTGACCAAGAAACGATTTAGGACTTTCTCATACTCTCGCCATTCTTTCTAATCAGCAGCGCACTCTGAAGACTCAGTTTTGGGAAAGACAAAAAAAATCGGTGTGCTTCGTGATCCACCGATCAGAAGTTCATAACAAATAGCAGAAGCTTCCAGCTGTGCAAGAGAGCTGGGGCTTCACAAAAACGTCGAGCGTCACCTAGGCTTTTCCTGGCCCTGAATTCGGGAGCTGGCCCACTGGAAGGGGAATGTGGTGGACGGTCTTTGTCAGAGCCTGAAGAGACAACAGCAGGATGAGTGGGAGGAACCGGGGCTTCAGGAAAGTCACAAGTTTAGCTTGGCAGTGGGTCACACTGATAAGAGGAGATGGGTAAATTCTTGGAAGAAAAACCCACCGAGGGCTATTCAACACAAAAATATTGCCTCTGACTCAGGAAATTCCTTAACTGCAAATCGTCTGAAAGACAGATTATAAAAATAGATTGTAGATTATACCTAAAAGATAGATTATTTTAGGAAAATATCACTTTACGCTTATTTTATTCTTATGTTCTCCCCTAGGCATCTGTTTTTGACCACTGCTGCAGACAGGATGCTAGGGTAGATGGACCCCCGGCCTGACCCAGCACGGCCATTCCTCTCTTGTATTATTTTTGGCTGAGGATTGCAGCTAGGACCTGTTGCTAGCACTCCGAGCTCTTGCAGAAACTGGAGATACTTACACTCGTAAGAGGAAAGGAAATGGACGATTGCAGGCACTCTTGTGCATGGTATTTCCTCATGCCAAGGACATCTTTGCTTATGCCGTTAGGACTCCGGCAGTGGGATTCAGCTCAGAATCAGAAAACATCGGTGTTGAGGTTTCTGCGGTCTGTGCTTTCATTGCAGGAGGTGCAGATCTGGGGCACGGTTCGGCTGCCCACACGGAGGCATCCCAAGTCATTTGAGAGGCCTCGGGATACCCCACACAGCCTCTACCTCCTGATGGACACGGGTCGTTCGTAGGCCCAGTGTCGTACCTGCTGGGCCGTAACGGATGTCTGGGACGCTCTCAAATGCCACCCGATGCCCTCGTCTGGGCAAACGAGCCAAGCTCCTTTGGGACACAGCACCCCTGTGAAACACAACTCGTTGGTGCCGTGCGGCTCCAGAGGATGTTTGGTTTGTGGTTTCTACTGCAGAACCAGTTCCCTGTCTTCTCATCGTGTGCTCCGTTCCTGGCTATGCTTAGGTTGCTAAAAATCGGTGTCGCCTGCGGCCTTTAATAGTTCCACTTTTGGCCGCTCTGTACAGTGGGGCTGCATTTAGCAGCTCCCCTGTTATGCTGCCTGGAGTATAGACACTTGCAGGCTGCAGCTTTTCCATCCTAGCAGATCTGCGCCGAGTGTGATCTTTCTCAGCAGCTTGTTCCGTTGTACAATCATCTTTAGGGGTGTGAAGCTCTTTGCTTCAGTACGTTTGTGCTCACTCTTTCCTGCTGAACCTCAATGATTTTTTGTTTCCTCCTGACCCGTTATAAAAGTGCTGCTTTCCTGCTTGACAGTTACTGAGTCTGGTTCCTCTCTCTTCTTACCGTGCTAATAATTTTGCAGTTAGGTTTCAGGTTTTTATTCTTTGTCCCCAATACCTCAGGCTTTTGTTTGACCGTTAGAGGAATGTAAAGCCTGTACTGTGTTAGTTAGATGCTGGGTGGAGTGGGACAACTTCGCTTGGAGGAGTTTCTTGCTAATTCTTTGTGTTGGTTTGCATCCTTTTTCTTTACGGGCCTTCCAAGTCATCTCTGACCCTCATTCACTCTCGTTAATTTGTACAGTCAGGCACTGTTTCCAGCCGGGGACTAATCCATGCCAAATTACTGAATGTCTTTCATCCTTTCGGGTTCACTGGACCTATTGGCACTTTCAGTGTGATAGGGCCCTCAGTTTGCACTCCTAATAAAACCATGAGGTTAGGTGTTTTGTTTTGAACGCTTTGCCCAGCTCTCAGGTTTATCCTGTAGGTATAAATGGGGCCTGGGATTACAGCACGATGCCATCAAAACCATGCGTGTAGGCTTGACCAGGTGAATCAGAACAGTTGCGTCGATGAGTGTTGTCTCCAGCCACGAGCGGTGCGGTGATGAGCTCTGGGCACCGATCTAGAAAAACGCAGGTCAGGCCAGCATAGATGCCACTTCTGCAGGTGGGAGAAACGAGGGGAGAAGGCATGGAGTAAATACACTTAAAATGAACATTTCTGTGTTGAGCACTAGTACTAGTATGCCTTTAAATAATTGCCTGTTCCTGCCTATTCAGCAATATTTTGGATTGTGAAGCTGGCTACCTAGGCAACCGAGGCACATGTAAGGTGGTGCCTGCATGCTAGTCCTTCCTGTGGGACTTCTGGACCTGTTGGCCAATTCAAAGTGGTTTTAATCATGATTTTGAGGACACTTAGCTGACATCAAATGTACACGCTTCATGGCAACAGGCAGAGAGGTGGGACATGAGTTTGTGCTTTAGTGAGGAAAGACGTGAAATCTGAACCTTCTGGCTGGTGGAGAATGCGGCTGATTCTTCTCTCTGCTGCAGGACTGAGGAGGAAGCGGGAGGAGAGAGGCAGATCGGGAATGCCTCAGCCTCAGGAAAAGCTTTGATCAGATCTGACACTTTATTAGATTGGGGATAATTCAGTCACCAGATGCAAAACTATGAGATGGAAGCAGAGGATGGGGCTTCAGGAGCTGGGCTTCCTGCAGCCCGCTGGTTACTGATGAGGGCTGGGTTACAGCAGTGCTCACCGGGCTCCCACCCACATCCTGCACTTGTGCCAGCGATCTCTGTGCCAGCCAAACCCTCTGAGTGATCAGTACTTTCCTGATTGATGCTCCTGGTTTTGTTTTCTTTAATTTTAAGTAAAAGAGAAGGCTCTAGGGAGTTTCATCTTTTTGTAATTCCTGGTTTCAAATCTGCTTTTACTTTCAAGTTCTTCTGTAATTGCGTATCGCAGAGTGGCTGCAGCTGCAGGGTTTCATGTCACTTCTCCAAAGACTTTACATTTAGATTTATCATTCCTTTTTAAGCAAAATTTGTTTATAATAGATCTGTGTCCATCACTGTCCTGTTTGGGAAGTTCACAGCAGCGAATGTGACAGGCCTGCTTGCATTCCAGTTATCCCGGAGGGGATGTGCATACCCACTCTGCCTGAGCTCAGGAGGATCTCCACTAGTTCAAAAAAAAGTGTTCAGAAAACGGGTAGACGTAGCACTTTAGGACATGGTTTAGTGGGCATGGTGGTGTTGGGTTGATGGTTGGACTGATGATCTTAGAGATCCTTTCCAACCTTAATGATTCCTAGTTTTTACTTTCATTAAAAATAATCCAGCCACCAAGCCAGGAAACACGGAATTGCTACTCTACCCTTAATTGGTTTAGTGTGGACTTGGTAGTGTTAGGTTAATGGTTGGACTGGATGATCTTAAAGGTCTTTTCCCACCTAAACGATTCTATGATTCTATGATTCTAGTTGTTGCACAATATAAAGCCCATTTCAGGGGCTCGCTGGAATTTTACATGGTTCTCCTATATGTGACGAGTGTGCGTACTCATCGTCACCTGCAGTTCTGCCTGATGAAGGCCGGTGTTGTGACTCAGCTAACGTGTGTCTACATTTATTAGTAAAAGATGATATGAAGACTTCTAATTGAGAATCTGCCCCCCCAGTTACTTGATGATTTTAAATACTCCAAAATGCATAACAATGAGAGTAGCCAGTAGAGTTGAGACCTGTTACGGACATGAGGCATGCTGTTTAAAGCGTACTGGCATATACTAGAGCGAAGGTGTCGTGGTTTAACCCCAGTCAGCAACCAAGCACCACGCAGCCCCTTGCTCACCCTCCCCCCCCACTGGTGGGATGGGGGAGAGAATTGGAAAAAAAAAGTAAAACCCGTGGGTTGAAGTAAAGGCAGTTTAATAGGACAGCAGAGGAAGAGAAAGTAATAATAATAATGATGATAAAAGAATATACAAAGCAAGTGATGCACAATGCAATTGCTCACCACCTGCTGACCGATACCCAGACAGTTCCTGAGCAGCGATCGCTGCCCCCCGGCCAGCTCCCCCCAGTTTCTATACTGCCCATGACGCCATATGGTATGGAATAGCCCTTTGGGCAGGTTGGGTCAGCTGGCCTGGCTGTGCCCCCTCCCAGCTCCTTGTGCACCTGGCAGAGCATGGGAAGCTGAAAAGCCCTTGACCAGCATAAGCAGTACTCAGCAACAGCTAAACCATCAGTGTGTTATCAGCATTCTTCTCATACTAAATCCAAAGCACAGCACTATGGCAGCTACTAGGAAAAAAATTACCTCCATCCCAGCTGAAACCAGGACAGAAGGATAATAGGAAGAGATTGGTTTAAAACAAATAAAAGAAAGTACTTCTTTACACAGCAAGTGTGAGCTTCAGGAATTAATTGTTAGAGGAGGTGGTGGAGGTAGCATCAAGAGGTTCAAAAAGGGGTGAGAGAAATTCCAGAACATCAGGTCCATAAAGGGGTACCAAAAACCAGGCAGGGGTTTTCCCTCTGATATCCCTGATCCATGAAATAACTATTCCTGTTTTAAAGAACTGCAACAGTGTAAAACCACCATCCCAGGAGCCTCTCGCATTGGTTGTGTGTTTTTGCAGAGGAGGACTGTAAGAAGTACTTACAAAGGAAGCAGGAGCAGGCCGACCAGCCGCTTCAAGTGCCAGCAGTAGACAGCAGCGTGCCGAAGACATCCGAACTGATGGGCATCACCACCAGGGACGATCCGTACGGTAAGCGCCTGTGATTACGTTGCTGTGTGATACCTCGTGTTGGAATTGTCTTCAGCTGCAGCGGATCCCCACGAGAATTGCCGAAAACCTGTTTGCTTTCACTACTCCCCATGACTTTTCATAACCTAGGCCAGAACGCGTTAGCTGGTAGTCTGCAGGCATTCTCATTTTCCTGTTCCCTAGGGCAGAGAGGAAAAGCAACCCCGGGGAACGCCGTACCCAGAAACAGGCTGGTGCGGAGCCCACTGGATGTGCATGGGAGGAAACTTCCCAGAAATGCATCCCTTAGCACAGCCTGGCACAGAGCAGCAGCTGCTGAAAGCACAGTGGGTTGCACAGCCAAGGGGGAAGTATGTCAGAGCTGATTGCCTTGGCTACGCTGCCCTGTCTTCAGCAGATTTAACCACCTCGAATAAAAAGGAAGCGGGGTTTGAAGTACGGCAGGGTGTGAAGTGGCGGGGAGAGAGGAAAACAGAGTTCTTTGTGTGTGTGCTTGCTGGGCTGTGCATGCAGCTCTGCATGTGCAGCCGCGTGCTGGGCTGTGTGCACAGTCTTCTGCGTTTCTAACCGCACCGGGCTGCGCGCGCAGCTGTGCGTGTGAGTGCTGGGCTGCGGCTGCAGCCGTGGGCTGTGGAAGCGGACGTCCTATAAAGTTCTGTGGCAGACAGAGCAGCAGCCGAGGCTGAATGGAGACGTGTCAGCTCACCTCTTCAGGTGCTCCTTTGGCTAGTCCGACTTCGGGTGGCCACCTTTGCTGTACGTGGGGACATCGTGAACCCTCTCCAAATGTCCGTAGACTAACATGCTGGTGTTTGTATGTGGCAGCTTTGCCTGATGCGACCCCCAAGTTAGCGCTGTGCCCTAAAGCAGTACCCTCACTTTGGTTGATCTGGCAGACAGTTACCCTTCTGCTTGACTGGATGCTTCCTGGGCTGGATCTGCCTGCCAGGTTGATACTTTTCAGAGCAGCTTTTAGAGCCTGACCTATTTTTTCACTGTGGTAGGCTTTAACTGGCATAAAAACTTGAAAATATATGTAGTGACATTGATATGGAAAAAAAAATAACACAGTGGGAAACTATCCAGCACTATTTTATCCAGCACTTAATTATGAGGAACATCGGTGTTGAAGTATAGCACTTTAATATTTGGATAAGTGCTAAATAAATGAGAGCTGCCAGCCGTTAACATCTTCGGAAAGCAGGGCCGTTTACTTAGGATATGACTTCGGGTACCCAAGTTTGACATCTTAGCCGTAAAACTCACAGTTTCCAAATTTCAAGGCCTACCTCACAGCTCAACAGACAGCAGATGTCAGGACATTGCTGGATGGAGGGCCTGCAGGAAGGTTTTGCTTTGGAAGTTTGAATCTCTGTGACCTGAACTAGAGAACTAGGACCCAGAGCCACAAGGATGTTTTAGATGCATAACTCCCCGTGAATTCCCAGAGCATTGGGGCTCTGAGTTGCATCCTCTGGGTTACGCTGCTCCCTCCAATTCTTCCCAGACTGCTTCTGCTGCCTTCCCTGTGGCTAGATGTTATTGCCTCTGCAGATTTTGCACGTCTGCATCTCGGCTGCCCTTCCCTAACCACTGCCAGCAGTGTGGGTCTATATGAATAGCCTGGACCGTGAACCAACGCGGTCAAGGCACAGACACGGGTTACCTCCTGCCAGCCGTGTTATGGACAGGAGTCTGGGCTGAAGGGTGGCTGGTCTGGTAAAATGTTAAATTACCTTCACAAGTCTGGCCAGAGCTTGTCTGTCAAAGCTCCTGATTCTGAGTCAAAGTCTGTGGGAGCTAGTGAAAGTTCACTACAGGAGCTAATTTCATTTATAGTAGAAGATGACAGCTAAATTTTTAATGGTTTCAGGGAACGGAACAGAGATGTTTGACGCCTTCATCTGCTACTGTCAGAAGGACCTTCAGTTTGTCCAGGAGATGATCAGGGAGCTGGAACAAACGGAATTCAAACTGAAGCTCTGTGTATTTGATCGGGATGTCTTGCCAGGAACGTGTGTGTGGTCCATCAGTGGAGAACTTATAGAAAAGAGGTGAGTGAACCGTGGCTGTTTGGGACAGCTGAGTGAATGGAACATTACATTCATTTTACCGTGATGTCTGCAGTGTGGGGCCAGTGGAGCAGTAAAAATCCACAAGGATGTCTTTATGGGGTTTGTTTTATGCTCTTGGCTCCAGAAGGAACACTTGAGCATTCCCAAACATGTCGCTTCGTTGTGTTCACAAGGAAGATGCCACTATGGCAGTGCTGCTTGCATTTGATGCCTTATCTCTTGGCTGGAATATCCTGCAGTCGCATCCTTGGAGGTGATCTGGAAATGAACACAGGCTGAACTAGCTGCACCCCCCAGTGTGGAGTTTGAGGGGACAGCACTGGTATTGGCTCTGGCGCTGACTTCAAGGATCCTTCAGACCTATGTGGGACTCGGGTGTGGGGGGAGCTGTGGGACGTAAAAGCAACTCCCCAGATAGGGAGTGAAAAACACCCAAGGCAGGTGTTTGGGTTTTAAACATCAGCCTTTCTGAGGGAGGTGGCTTGGCGTTAACAGAGACCCTCGTAAGGCCTCACTGTCCCGGCTGTTGTACAGCGTAGCCTTCCATAAAGAGCCCACCGTGTAGTTTACAGCCAGGCACCTCGAATAAATGTAAGCAACAAATTGGAGAATAAAACTCAAATTTATGAAACCAGGTGAATTCACAATAATATGAGTACAATAAAGCTCTGCCCAGTTCATTCTAATATAAAAAAGTACTGGTTATGCTCAGTCAATAAAGGCAGCATGTAAGCAGATAACTGAGGTGGTGGTGTTTGTAATATATAGACAGAGGATCAAATAAAGATTGCACAGACAATCTGGGCTTTGCTATTTCTTCATTTTTAGTATACAAGTGTGTGTCTGTAATCAGGTTTTTGTGTGTAACGTAGCTATCTGTCTGTCAGCAGTCCTTGCTGTGTAGTTAATTCCTGCTGGAACACAGCTGGCGGGTTCATTTCTCCACCAGAGCAATTCAAAGGAATACATGCTTCTACCAGTGAGAATGAGAAGCATCTCTGTTGACGTTTTATTTTTTTTCTTCCCTGACTGCTTTATCTTCAGGTGTCGGCGGATGGTGGTCGTCATTTCAGATGATTACCTGGAAAGTGATGAATGTGATTTTCAGACCAAATTCGCTCTTAGTCTTTCCCCAGGTAAGATCTCGCAAATGCCCCATTGAAAATTGCGTATCAACATTATAATTTTTATTACAGTAACATCTCCAGCTGAGATCAGCGCTGTACTGTCGGGCACTGCACAAATGCAGAATGAGGGGTAGTCTCAGGTGTGTTTAAACAGATGAGATAAATACAGGTGCAAAAGGAGAAAATAAATAACTGATAGTTACAGAACCAGTAACTGGTCTCAGACCTGGGTTCTCAGCACCGACCTACGTTTCACGTGTGTGAAAGTCCACCCAGGCACAGGGCTTGCCCTGGGTGTAGTGCCCTTCGCTGACCACACAGAAATTTATCGCTGTTAGAAGCAGCCGTTAAAACGAACGGTGGCTTTATAATTTTGTTGTGCAGGCGGGGACCTGGCCTTGGTTCCTTTGCCCTGCCGTTGACCTGCGTGGCTGCGAGCGAGAAGCTTGGCCAGCTGTGCTTCAGCGCTCCAGCCGTCAAGCGGGCTAACGCCGCCTGCTTCAGAGCCGTTGTAGCTGCGTGTCAGGCTTGTGAAGTGCTTTGAGATCCATGCAGGAAATACATTACTAAAGAGAAAAGGATTATAAGAAATTCAGGGTGTGAGTAAATGCTGGGTATTCCCAGCATTTAATGAATATGCAGGTTTTTGCAGAGATCCTTGAGTATTGTGCATAGGTAAAGAAAATATGGAGTGAATGTTCAACATGGAGTGGAAAAATCTGTTACATAGTTTGTTCTAAATTGAAAAGCTGTCAATTTACTTCTGTCAAGTCTGTTCAGACTGCTTCTCTCTAACCACTAGTTATCCTGCTCTTGTGCATGTTGCTGGGGAGTAAGTGCAGCACAGCCTAAATAGTATGGAGGATACGTACTATCTGTAGGAGTGTCTGCATGTAAAGTTTCTTTTCTCAACGAGGTATCTGACATGGTATTATAAGTGATGCGCCAGAGGTTAAGCTGGAAGCCAGCAGCAGAGCTAGGAATTATCTCCATCTTCCTTGACACAATAATTTCATACGATGGCCACTAATCCATTGAATGCCCCTAGCATGTTGCACCAGCCCCCAATCACCAAGATTTGTAACGAAGTCCTTTTAGTTCTTCACCAGTTTTTTGATGGCATCATATCTTTTTGTGAGAACAATAGGAAAAGAAATGCCCATCTGTAATGAGCTGAGCTCTACTGGTAAAACCATGCATGTAAGTAGAGGCTGACAGAAATCACAGAGTTACTTGTTTGCGTGGGGTAACTAACACACAGGTTTGGTGGCAAGTTCTGGGAGCTTCACAGATTACTTAAGCGTCTGCTGAAGTTACAGAATCTTGGTTTCTTGGCTAATCCAGGTCTCGGTGTCGTCACTTGCGCTGGGCTGCACAGTTTAGCCGGTAGCGGGTGTCCCTGTGGAGAATTACAAGGGCAGAAGTCCCTCTTTAGAAGAGCTCCTCCTTCAAGCAGTCGCAATACCAGGGAGAGCTGTCTGATATTGCGCGTGCCTCAAAAAAAAGCAGTTCACATTAGCGGAGTGATTGCTCGCAGCTCCTTGTAATCGGCGGGTACTGTCTGCAGCCTGAGTGAATCAGGGTAGGAGGAAAAAGAACTGGAGGTAACCCAGCAACGCTGACCATCGAGAAGCAGCTTAGTCTCTCCACTTTCTCTTCATACACACCTGGAGGTAGTCAGGACTGTATACTCCCGTTTGTGTTCCACAAGAAGCTGCGCTCTGGTCCTTTATGAACGGCGCTTCATTAGGCCTTTATCGCTCCCATCAGCGCAAGCTGCCCTACGCATGCTAGATGGGGCCCTGCTACGTATTTGAGCAAAAGGTTCTCAGCAGAGGGCTTGGGATTCACAAACTTGCTCTCCAGGGTGAAAGCCAGCTGCATTGTAATGAGGTGACACGAAATCAGGAGCAAACCCGGATGTTGTGATGTGCGTGCTGCCATGGGGAGGAAATGGGTAGAGGATCTGACTGTGGCTGTGTGTAATCCTCTGCCTGTGTGACCTCTCTTTCAGGTGCTCGTCTCAAACGGCTGATTCCAGTCAAGTGCAAAACCATGAAGAAAGAGTTTCCAAGTATCTTACGGTTCATTACAATTTGCGATTACACCAATCCTTGCACCAAAAAATGGTTCTGGACAAGACTGGCAAAATCCCTCCTGCTGCCGTGATGCAAAGTCAGGAGAGCTGGGTGCTCTCTTGTCATCTATCCTGGCTGTGCCTTCGGACCGTGGTGTCGTTCACGCAGGGTCTTTTACCACTTCAGAACCTGGATCCTTGCAATCGGTGTTTGGAGCCTGTGACTGGGAGCAAAGAATTTTCTCTAGCACTTTTTTATAACTCGGAAGGGGAAATAAAGCAACTGGGGAGATGTTCCTGCTCAAGTCAGTGAGCAGCAGCAGCCAGCACTTTGTGTAGTAAGCGCTTTCACTGAAAATACAGAAAATATACATTTAAAGACTGAGCGTCTAATACAAGAAGGCTGTGTTGTAAGTGTTTAATAAGACCTCAGAGCCTCAAAGGGCAGGCTTTCTTAAACAAGTATGGCCTATTATATTAAACGCTGTTTAATGGCTATAGTAACGTCTAGGATTGGTGTTTTTTTTTAAATTCCAGTGAAATCCCATGGCTGCCTGGTGATCCGCAGGAACAGAGGTTTCAGGCTCCGTTTCCTGCTTTGCGAATGGCCAGAGCCAGGAGAAGGACTGATTTTGGCAGCCTGGTCAGCGGGGCCCAGCCTGCCCTGGCAGGGACGATGCCCCGGGCCCGGCGCTGCAGGGGCAGCACGGGGGGACGCGTGCGGGCTCTCCCCGGCCCACGCCTGTTCTGAGGGTAGGCAGTCTCCTTTGGTCCTTGTTTTGAGAAAAGCAGAAGCGTATTTTAATTGTTAAAGCACTGCAAAGAAATGAATGGTTCTGCCCTTATTCTTAGCAATATCTGCAAAATTACAGCAATTATCCTTGTAATTATAACTAATGCAGAATTACTGAGCTTGGTTTATTTTCTGGGGATGTTTTCCTCCTTAAGTCATATCACAATATTCCTGTCCCATGTTCATTTACCGGATAAATCCCTTGTCACTAGTGCTTCCTGAGGCAGTCCCTCAGATTTGCCATAAGTGGTTATTTTTTTTTGCTCATTGAAAGCAAGAAGCATAAGGAAGGACACACTCTTGTACCATGTTGGTCACGTCTGTCTCTGTTCAGGTCACGTTTGATTAAGTGACCTTATACCAGCATTTTATATTTCCAGATCTTATTCAATGTTTACAACAGAGCCTTTTAGTAGAAATGCAGTCTTAAAATATATATTTTCAGTGGAAGTCCTTACTACACAAAGCACAGGATACTGTCACTCATTGACTTGACCAGGAACAGGGCCGTGCATATACATGGGTCCAGATCTTAAATTGTTTCACCTTTAAGAGCCTTCCAAAAGACATCAGCTTTTGGGATGCCTCAAAGCTACAGGGATAAATACTGAATAAAGATTAAATTATCGATTGGGCTGTTTAAAATATAAAGGCTAATGTTACATTAACAGGGAAGAGCATATTTTAATAACCCCCATGGTCATTAATGTGTTCCTGTGACTGAGGCTAGGAGCAACGTTGATTTTGCTGTGCTTGTTAGGCTTGGCCTTGCATCCTGCAGAGCGACTAGCGGATCTCACCAGTTCTCAGTGCTCAGGGGTGAAGGGCAAGAGTTCTGCCCAAAGTAGCGTTTTAAAGCGACCCATTGGCGTATCAAACAGATTCACAGCAAATATTTACTTTCTAAATTGGGAAGAGAGGAAGCTTGCTTATGTATCTGCAGTTGCTTGAACTCTGCCACTTCGTTCATTACTTCAGCCACTGACTCATGTTGATTTTACAGCTTAATGTTTTACTAGTTTACATTTTTAAGGTTGCCTCTGGATGTGATTTTTTAAATTTTTTTTAGGATTTCTTTTAAAGCATCACCAGGGCTGAGGTGCAGACAGAAGTGTGCACTCCTGCCTCTTCCTCGCCCACCCTGTCAATGAACGGTCCCTTCGCAGCGGGTGCTGCGATGTCCCGTCCACCGCCGCTGCTGGTTCCTCCTGGCTGAGAGCAGCCAGCCCTTGGCCTCAGCACGGCGCGGCTTGTTCACGCGCCTCACGGTAGCGTCAGGGGCCACCTTTGGGTAGGCCCACGAGCTGGGTGTTTTTCAGCCCCTCCTGTAAATACAACTGCTGCCGTCGTGCCAAGGTGACGTTTGCACCTCCCTCTCTTGCCAGGACAAGTGAGAAGTCCGTGGGCATGGGAGGAGAAAGGTTAAGCTGATGATGGGTTTCTTAATAGTTCGTCTTCATGTCCTATGGCCCTCAGGCCTCTCCTGCAGCAGCAGAGACAGCTGCCGGCCTCAGGTTTTCTGCATCATTAAGTGTTAATTATAGAAGAGTTTCTGGAGGCTGCTTGATCCCCAGGCGCTCCTGGGCCTCGGTGAATTCTCATACTCTGGAGTGTCTCTAAACATTAATTATGCGTCATTACTCACAGGACCAAACCAGATTCTTGTTTCGAGAGCTGAAAGGCCTCTGGCAACTCATCAGGGGGGAGCCCCGGAGGCTGCGCCGCAGACGCTAGAGGGAGGCAATGGCCCGCGCTGCACCCCGAGAGGGGTCCTGCCTGCGGCGCGGGGTGGAGGGGGGCGCAGGGGTGGACCGGCTGTGCCCTGACCGCTGTCACCACCCGGTCCGGGATGGAGACGAGGGGAGTGGGTTTTCTTCCTCTGCCCCATGCACCCTCTTCTAAGGAGGCTGTACAAAAAATAGTGAGAATTTCGGCAGATTGAGCCTCGTGCGGTGTCTTCTGTGCGAGTCCTGACGGGTGGTTTGGGACTTGGGATGCTGCGAATGAGGAAAAAAGAATAGCAGCAAAAATAATGGTCAGCTTCGTAGGAGATGATCTGGCGAGCGCTGAACAGGGAAAGTGCTGCTTCTGCAAGGGCAAGACGAGCTGAATTTCCAAGTCTTCTGACTTCCAGTAGATAAATGCAATATTCCAAATAATTGGGAAAGAGGTCAGTGCTTCGGCGAGACCTCGTTATCACTCAGCTCTCTGCCGTGGCCCTTCTGTCTGCCTGGCTCGGTTGTTTTCTTTCAAGCAGTTACAATTGTCTTGTAAAGCTACAGTTATTATTTTGGGGGTAAAGTAAGGTAACAGCCCTAAACCAGAAAATACGTGCTTTAAATATGTACCCTCTTCTATGTAAAAACCAGGGTTTATGCACTTCTGACATTTTCATATCTGTCTTGTCACGGTGACTTGAGGAAGTGTGACATCTGTGAATGATACAAAATCTAGTTATTGTAAACGCATTTCAGCGGCAATTGTGGTTCTCCTCCCCTCTTTCACGCTCAGTGGAAGGTCAAAATTTTGAACACCTTTAAAAAAGGGATTTAGAAAATTGTGATGTTACATTTTTTTCCATGTTGTTTCTTTCCCTCACTGAAATTGTCCTAGTTGAATCTGTTAGCACCAAATCATTTATTTTTATATATACATAGATATTTATATTACTTTCTATCCTGATACAAACCTTTGGAAAAGCATGTGTGTTTTATAGCCATTCTGAAAATAGTCAATGATTCTGTGGGGTTTTCCTCCTCAAAAAACCAAACTTTTGCTACTTGTGAAAACATTTTAAAATAAAGAATTAAAACCCAGCAGGCTGAATCTCCTTGGGCATCGGCGAATAAATACTAGGTCTCAAAAATAAATAATACGGGCTAGTTCTTTTTTGTTTTCTTGTTTCGCCTAAACCGCTCCCTCAGAGGAGGTTTTTGGCCGTGCCTGGAAGAGGGAGAGGTAGAGCTGTGTCACGTCAGGAGGAAAATTGTCAAGCAATCGTGCTTCAGACACGTGTGGTTCCTCTCCAGGTCTCGTTTTTGGCTTTGCGGTCTGTGCCTGTCTCCGTGCTCGCCTTGCTTCAGCCTGGCACCCAGCAGGCTGGAGGGGACGGAGCCAGGGCAAGCAGGGGTGCTGGGCGGCCGGCCCCGCTCTGCACCCTGCCCAGAGGCCCCGGTGAGGGATACACTGCAGCGCAGCCATCGGGAGGATTTTGCCAGCTTTATTTCCTTTGGCTCGGAGTCAGTCCAAGACAGGGAAATAACTTACAAATCCAGCAGCTGTCGGGCCAAGGCCCTGCCACAGGAAGAGGCGAAGCATCACTGAATCGCGGAAGCGTTGGTTGGAAGGAATTCCTGGAGGTCAAGGACGAGCTGCGCGTCGCAACAGGAGAGGCCATACGCTAAGCCGCTTGCAGGACGATACTCCCTGTAGAGCATATGAAGTAATGTCTTTGCTATGGCTACTACGAGTGAACATACGCCCAGTGATACGGAAACCATCTCCGAATTCATTATTCCAGATAGAAATGGCTGGCAAGAGCAGCCTGCCAGGAGCGTCCCGCTCCCCGAGGTGCTGGCATCCCATCACTTCAGTGCGGCTTTACACTGCTCGCCCCTTTGGATGTTTTTGAGCAGTTAATGATTTTCGCCTGTATTTGGCAGTAGCTCAGGCCCAGGTGGGGCTGGGGGCTCCAGCTGTGGTAGCTCTATCTGTTACTCCTCTTGTGCCAGAAGAAATATTCCCAGTCCTCTGTTTCATTCCGATGCAGGAACGTCGGCGCCATTTCCTCGTTTACTGGAGGACAGCGTTTACCTGGTGAAATTCAGTAACCACCGCAGAACGTTCTAAGCTTCAGAGGTGGAGGGTGAGAGATGAAGTCTTGCCCCTTGACGGATCAAATTCTGTTCTTCGTTACGCTGACATGAACAGAGCTCCTTTATCATGATTGACGCACCGCTTGGTCCTGAGGGCACGTTTACTGGGAGAAAATTAGCATAGGGAAGAAAATGTAATTATGCATAAAAATGCCTGGGAAAATGTTGTTTGAGCAGCCTGAAAATATATTTTAATCAGGCAATAAAAAGAAACAAAAACTACGAGGTTCACATTACTGGAAAGCATGCTAATAGAGCTGATTAAAAAGCACCTCTGTCAGGCCTGCTGGGCTTTTACCAGGCAGCGAGGCATGTGCTGTATGCAAATACTTCTCTAAAGGCAATTTTCTCGAGGTGCTACGTTATAACCATTTTTGGTTCAGCTGATCCCCACCAGGATTTTGAGATGACTTTGAACCCGACACAACTTCTTGATAAGCACTATCAAGCCCTGCCTGGAAAACTTGTTTATTTTGCAGCAAAATCTGCGGTCAGGAGGATGGATATTGTTGTATCCACTCTGGAGCTGTGCGGCTCTGCAAAGCTTCAATTAATTTAAGGTGTATTTAAGTGCTAAGCTGTTCCAAAGTCTGATTTACAAATAATGCATTTTCTGTTCCTGTAGCGGAGCCCAGCTTAGCAACGCGCCTTCTCTCCTCCCATTTCCGCAGATAAAGCCGCTCGTGCAGTGGCGGAGGTCGGGGCTGTCCGTGCCCGCCGGACAGCGGTTTGTTCCATCGCGGCTGGGTAAGATGCTTTCCACAGAGGCACGCCACGGTGCGCCAGCAGCCGTGAACTGCCGTCCCGTGCCGCGTGGGATGCATCCCTTCAGTTCCGAGCACCAACGCTTCATCAGCTGCACCTGGGGCTCCTCACCGGCAGCCAGCGGAGGGGCTTCAGTTCCAATGTCCCCAGTTCCGAGGCTTGCTGAGCTTCGGTTTTGGTGGGGCTGGACTGGAAGGAGGGAACGAAAATGGGTAGATGTGGCACTTTGGGACATGGTTTAGTGGGCATGGGGGTGTTGGGTTGATGATTGGACTGATGATCTTAGAGATCCTTTCCAAACTTAACGATTCCTAGTTTTTACTGTCATTAAAAAATAACCCAGCCACCAAGCCAGGAAACGTGAAATTGCTACTCTGCCCTAAATTGGTTTAGTGGTGGACTTGGCAGTGTTAGGTTAATGGTTGGACTGGATGATCTTAAAGGTCTTTTCCAACCTGAACGATTCTATTTATGCATTGGCCATGAAACACTTAACTACGTCTCTTTACAAAAGGTTGCTTGGAACTTTTTTCTTCCTCCTGTTTCACACCCGCCTTCCCGCGGTCCTGCAGAGCGGGCACCACCGGCGCGGTGTCTGGGGCTGAGCCTGGGGCCAGCACGCTTGCTCCATGCTGCGCTTCCAAGCCTCCCCTTCCTAGCCAACGCGGAGCCCCCCCGGGTGAGGAGGCAGGTGGCAGATGGCTGGAAGCACAGAGGCGCTGGGAGGAACGTGCCAGGGTTTCCTCAACAGCCAAGCATCCAGGCTCTTCCCCGGACCGGACAGATTTTGTACAGCTCTCAGCCCTCCCGTGCGTTCACGCGGGGAAAGAGGAAAGTAGCGTGCCGGGCTGGGTGCCAGCCCGCGGGGGAAAGGACCAGCGGGTGCTGCTGGCTCGTAGGGTGGGCGGCTGCTCGTTTCACCTGCGCCGAGGGAGCGGGAGGGCTCTGCGGAGCAGGCGGCAGGCGAGGCGGTGGGAGGAGGAGGAGAACTCTTGCTCCAAGCCCAGGGAGACCGTGCGGGCTCAACGCTATGAATCTTGTCTGGTTTGTTAATGAAATCGAACTCGGGAGGTGATGAAACGGGTCTTATCCGCTGTCTGGGATGCTAAAGTAAGGAAAAGGATGGACTCACGGGAAATATGCTCAGGCAAATGTGGGGGTTACAGCGAAGTGAACTCTCACAAAGTTTTTGCAGCATTTTTCTGGCTCTGATCTTCAGCTATGTTCGTCTTCTGTTTGTGTCAGCAGAACTAAATGTAAGAGCCGCAAGTCCCAAGGTGCTTAACCGCTTGTGTGCCAGTGTACGATCTGTTGCCTCAGAAACAGAAAATACCATTCAGGAGGGGAAATCTGGGTATGCGAACCTGAAGGTCCACGTGCCATTCCCTGTCCTGCCGGAGCCACCGTGGGCTCCGTGGAGTGCTTCACGGCAACGTTTTCAAAAGTGTTCAGAAATCTGGGTGATGGATCTAAAACTACTGAATCGTGGAAGATTTAGTGTTTGATTTTTGGCAGCACTTGGCAGACACCCCCAGCTGAAATATGTGTGGAAATGAGATTTAAAGTGCTTTGAGCTGAGGACTAAAATGGACATTGGCTTTAAAACGTCAGTGTCTCAGCATCTCTAAAACCTCGCATGGGTATGCAAAGAACATAATTTTTCAGTATCAGTAAAGGGCTTTTGAGATCTTTAGAAAGAAAGGCAAAGAAGAGAAGCATCACGGTTTTTTAAAGCTCTTTAGTCTAAAAATGAATACTCCCTGTTTTTCCTAAGTTATTCTTCAGCCTCCTTGGTGACTTAACCTCTCCTAGCACTGCGTCTGGCATCTGCTTAGCCGCATTGTTTATCGAGCATCGGGAATGGAAGCTTTTAAGATTTTCTATCTGAGCTCTCAGAAATCTCGCCTCATCAGCATGCTGCTCTCGGCAGACGGGTTTTTCTTCAGCTCCAAGACATGCATATTGATCAGTCATTTTCTTTTGTTACCTAGCATCCTGTCATCGATTTTAATTGTTCAGTATTGAAGAGGAAGCATTCAGTACACGCAGAATTACCAGCTATGAAATTTAGCTTTCCGCACCTTTCGCCAGACGGTGCCTGCAGCTAAGCCCTTAGGAGCCGTGGATATCTCTCTCTCAGCTAGCAAACTGCACAAATTATGCTGCAGTCAATTTTTCTCTATTAAATCAATTTCTGATTCTCTGTGGCAGCTTTCCCTGCCGCATGATTTCACACTTCAAGGGTTTGTTTCTGAGGTGCCATGCGGGTTTTTTTTTTTCTCCTTTCAAAGGGGTGGTGGTGGGAATCCATTTAACTCGCAGATACCTTGCTCGTGTCTTCCCAGTTGCCCTTTCCTACTGCTGTCCGTCAGAGATTGGTACGACTTCAGGTGGCTCCCAGTGAGTCTCCTTCTCCTGTGGCTCCTCTCTGGCTCCTCACCAGCCCACAGGGCTGCTCCTGGGCTCTTCCCTGCAGCTTCCTCTCCTGCTGCTGGAGTGGGACAGCTTCTCCATGAGAACTGCAGCTTGGTCCTGTGTCTGATAGACAGAGGAATCTTCCCATCCCCACAGTGCAAAATATCAAAGCTGGGAGCTGGTGCTATTCACTAACTCTTCTTCTGCCTGCAAAATGTCTTCTTAGACAATTGTTCCCGTCTTTAGAAAACATTCGTGCACTCTCAGAGGGCTTTCATTACAAATATTTCCTGAAGGCTCCGTATGCAGGGACCTTGGTCCCCTCCTACTGTCACTCTGATTCTAGGTTCTCCTTTACTTTAGATACACAAAAAGGATCCTATTTTTAGCAGCCAGCAGTCAATGACACAGGAATTCATGAGTAGGGAGGAAAGGATGTGAACTATCCAAGTAAATTTTTTTTCATGAGAGATCTGTTTACATTCCTATTGCCATAGTAATAAGCTATGAGTCACTGTTACACTGAACTATTAGACTATTATTGTAAACTCATGTCATTAGAATCTGCTCATGTGAACCACAAACCTTGCTTGGCCTCAGCTTAGCTGGGTTCAAGAAGATATTGGCCGTTTATAAGAACAATATTCCCTCACAAATCTTATTCCCAGATGGCAAGAAGTGAATGAAATCTTATTCAACCCTATCCTTCTATTCCTAGAGTTTCTCTTCTCACTGCCTTTTGAGAGAATTCATCTTGCTCCATTGTAATGTCCCAAAAGACGTTTTATTTTATTTCTTCAAGGTTTGCCAGCTGTAAATTGGGTCCAAGCACTCCCAGCTGACAGAATATCCATGCTGTATCACCTGAGAGCAGCAGTGTCTCCAAAAGTCGCTTTCTGTGTTCAGTTCTGCTGTGGCCAGCCCTCAGGAGGAGACTCCAGTACCCAGGGACACTCGGGACTTCTCTGCTGCAACAGCAAGTGGCAAGGAGGGGATCTTCTCTGGCATTGCTAAGCTGATTTCTGTCAGGAGTTATGTCCGGACCGAGTATTTTTCTAAAACAGTGTTGTTGAATAATAAAATGTCCAAAACGGTCTTAAATACAAACACAAAGCTTTATGTAATAGAACCAACAGTCCTTGGCCACCCTTCATCAGCTGCAAAAGAGGAGTCAGGCCAGGTGTACCCGCTTGTCCATCAGGGTCTGGATGCTTGCAGGCTTATCGTGCACTTTCAACAACAAGGGGAAAAGCTCTGAAACACATTCTCACCCTCCCTTTCCTGCTCAGCTGCTCAGAAAATGTTTTACAATGGAGGTTTACCCTCCACAGAAAAGGCCAGCAGGAAAACCTTCCTGTCCTTAGAAGCTGTGACATTCACAGGGTGAAAAGAGGTACGGGCATGCAAAGTGTCTTTCTTTCACTAGCTTCTCTAAAGACAAAGCAGTATCAAGAAAGCATTATTGCAAACCAGAGGAGAGCAAGAGCTGATTATTAAACAGTGGTTCAGGTATGTGGTAATCAAGAGCTTGTTGTAATTATTTCTTGAACGTACCATTGATTTTATATTAAGATTTGAAGGAGGCAGCAAAGCTATAATTTGTTACAGAGAGGGTTAACTGGCTTTCAAGTTGTATACTAAAAGAACATAGAAGAAAAGACTAAGAAGAAAAAACTTGTCTTGGTCATAAGCTCTTCGCTTGTCCTGGAACTTAAAAGCTGGGGGATATTTTCAGCGGAGGAAGTAAGAGAACAGTGCAACATTTCTACTGAGAGGCAGCGGTGATGGGATAAGAGGTGTGTTTGCAGAGCGAAAGCTGGTTTCAGTAAACATACTATGAAAACCAGAATTCACCTGTTAAAACCGGGCCTTCAGCTACTTGACTTCAAAGTGACCTCAAAGGTGAATTTGAAATGACTTAGTACACTGGCACTCAATGACGGGGCGGAGATACATGGTAGTATACAGAATCACTTCGGAAAACCTGCCAGTGTGGTTTAGACTGGCATTGGCTTGTGTTTTGGAAACAACTATTATTAAACACTTGCTCCAGTTGGAGGGTTTTAAATCACTGCTCCTTCCTCCACTGCATGGTCCTTGCCTTATTTCTCAAAATCCAAAGCAAAGCTGCCAGGAGAAATCCCCGGAGATAAAGTGCAGTGCCTGCCTTTGTTGGCTGGAGCGGAAAATGCCTTGTACTTTGTTAATAATCAGCTGCTGTTCGATAGAGTAAGGTCCCTTCAATAAACCTGAAAGTGTTTCCATGAAGAAAGAATAGCGGGCAAATTTTGTAGTGAAACAAGGTCAGGCATTCTGCTTGCTGACGCGCACTTGCCCTACTCTGAATGCAGGAAGACAGGCGCTGCTGTGCTCCCCCTCGCTTTAGCGAACCATGCCTGTACCAAGCAGTTCAATAAGCACATTAACTGCTATTGTTTCCAAGAACCATGGTAGCTAATGCACAGTCACTTACAAACAGCGGTTTATGATCCCTTCAAAAGCCTTTAACTGGAAACACGGCAACAAACGCCGCGGCCCCAAACACTACGGAACTGTGACAGCAAATGCCTCTGCATTTGAGAGCAACTTCGCCTTTAACTGTAACAAGAAGAAAATGATGTTTCTGAGAGTCTACACGAATAGTAAGATGAAATCTGCAGTGCCTCGATAAGCAAACCAGGAGTTTAGACTACTCTTCTACAACCCAAGTGTAAATGACGTTAGTTTATGTTCACACCTGTGATGATGATAAAATACATCAACCATCAAGGATCCTTTACAGGTACTGAAGCTCATAAGATCTGTGTGCTATTAGAATCACCAATGTATGCATTAAACATCAGTTTTACGATAGCCAGTATTACATGAATGGGGGAAAAAAAAAACCAAACCAGGCAAAGAGCTGGATATTGCCAGTAAGTTTCACTGAAACAATAAGTAATTGGCCCACAAAGGCAGGAAACCATGTGCCTTAACGAGAGCATTTTGTGCCAACACATGCGTTGTGTGCCTCTTGCACAAAGGCTCCGTGAGCCCCGGGGACATCGGTGAAATGCAGGTGCCAGAAGAAAGCCTTTACTCTGCAGCAGAATCAATGGGAGGAGGGCACTGCCTGCTCTAATCACCATGGTGTTTTACTGGAAGTCAAAAAAATACAGGAAACCCAGCTCCGAGACTTTTTCTCGGACTGCAGCCTTCCCACCTGAAAGACGTCTGGAGTTTTTCCACTTCTCGGTCTCCCCTAAAGCCTGATCCAGAGTGGAGGTGGATACACCAGGAAACTGCTTTCCCACTTCAGATTTCTGCTAAAACTTCTTGTTATTACAACAAACCACTTGATTCAGCAGCACCACTTCACAGGCTCTTTTATAAATAGAGACATTGCCTCTGCCCTGAAGAGCTTACAACCTACAGGAGACAGACAAAATAAAGCAAATCAGGAAAAGTAGGGTGAGCAGAATGTTAACGATGAAACAGGAGAAGGTGCTGCTTGCAGATCTGAAGTGGGCTAAGGATTAAGATCTTCGTGGAAGCCAGCTCCCTTTTTTCATCCCTCATCTGACTTGGGTTGAAACAACCCGCTGAATGAATGAATGCAACAGCAATGCCTGACTTCTGAGGGACCCAAAATGCTGAGCTCATTTAAAAAATAATACAAAATTTGTGGGACCCAGATTCTATGTGAATGAGAGATTTTGGGTTAAAAATGTGGAAAAGCATTTTTCGCTGCAGAGCTGGAAAACTAAAATACAGCACTCATTTGTGTATGCCCATGTGGCCACTGATGGTCTTGTCAGTGCACATTTTAAATTTTAATTTCGATCAAAGTCTGCTCTAATTCTTAAAGAACAAGGCTTATTGTGGGCCTAATCCTGCCCCATTGATCTAAATCAATAGAGCTTTAGCATTGCCTTCAGGGGGTGGATTTTTGGCCCAAAATAAGAGAATTCAAAATATGGTTCTGACTGTAAAACCACTGTGGTAAAATTAAGCATATATAAGTCTCTTTTTGTTGTTGATGCCTGGCTCAGATCCATTTCTAACATGCTGTTAGCTATCAGAAATATGACACTGGCCACCCGTGTGCATGCTCTGGGGTAAAACCTGGTTTTAATTGCTATATAAACTCCTTTTATAACATGGTTAAAAGATCACAGAGACAGTTCCCAGCAGTAATTAAAGCATATTTAGCAAATATTAAAAATTGCTCAGCGGAGGAATGTTTAACACAGGCAAGTAAGAAAAACAAACAGCTTTTCAGTTGGAAGCTCTGCCTCACGGACAGAGACCATCGTTGTTGAGTGCCTGCACAACAGCAAGCGCGACGGGACTGCGGGCCTCTTGCTTCTGTAGGACAAAGAAAGAGTGGAAGGAAGGAGTTGGTGTCCTGCGTTAGGTAGCACAAGTGAAAATACTGGAGTCAGACCATGCATTTGGCAGGGTACGGTGGCCCTCTACAAAGCCTGGTTCATCAGAAGCATCTCAGGAATTTGTCCTAATAAGCTAAAAGTATGTATAACTGATGTTCTTTGACTCACAGCAGTGCCTGCCTGCAAGAACAGTGACCGGCGAAGAAGAATGAAACCTGATACAGAAATTCCCAGCTGGTTCTCCTGATGGTTACTATTGTGGCTGGTGACAGAGAGAGATGCACCGTTTAATCTATTTTACATCAGGAAAACATAGATCTCCAAACTGCAAACACTTTAAACCTAAATGTATAGACAGCAGCCCTCGTGGGTTCACGGTACCAGTTAGCCTCATATTCTTCACTCTTTTAATCTGATTTTTTTTTCTCCACTGACCACCAGATGTACTCCGAATGCATCCAGCTCAACAAAGCTTCAGCTACGGACTCCTGGGCCAGGAACCGTAGGATAAGGGTGTTGGACACATCCATAAATGTCAAAATTGCAGTGTGGAGCAAGCAGAAGCACCCGGCAGCTGGGAAACCGGAGAACTGCTCGTCCTGGGAGGCGGTGAGGAGAAAACCAGACCTCCCGATCCCTCCATACCCATCGTAACCCCGGGACCTATTTTTAAACGCGGAATGCGGATCCCTGCAGCGCCTGGGCCGGGCTCCACACCTGCTCACCGCAGGGCCGCGGGGAAGCGGAGACGGGAGGCAGTGCCTTGGCCCTCTTTGCCTCGGGATTAAAACGTCCCTCCCGGACCAAATCCGGGCAAGGCCGCGCCACCGCCTCCCGTCCTTCCGACCGGGGGGCTGCGATGTGCCCGGCACAGCCGGGAGACACCACAGGGCCGCCGCCCCGGCCAGCCGCCACCACGGTCGGGAGGAGGGCTGCTGGCACGCTGCGCCCGGACCCGCTCCCACCCGCCCGGCTCTGAATCCCCCTCCTGCCAGGCCCGGGCCCCGGCTCAGGCCCCGCCGCCCCTTCCCGCCGCTCCCCGGCCTTCCCTCCCGGCCCCGACCCGTGGCCCCGCGGGCGAAGGGACCCTGCAGCAGGACGAGAAGCGATTGACAGCCTCTCCGCCAATGGGAGCTGCGGGTTCGGCAGTTGGCAGCCAATCGCAGCTCGCAGTGGGTCTTAAGCCAGCAGCCCCTCCCGCCGCTTGCCGGAGGGAGGGGAAGATGTGGGCAGCCGCCATCTTGTGTGTGGCATCCCCGCCCTTGCTTTTTTCTCTCCTAAGGACTCCCCTTCCGCTGTCCGCTCTCAGCGGCCCGCCGTACCGGCCCGTCCCCCGAGGGCGGTGACGGCAGCCGAGTAAACCGTGGCGGGCTGATGCGGCGGCGGCGGAGGGGCGCCACGCTCAAGATGGCGGCGGGCGGCTCCCCGCTGTGGCGGGCGGGGCGTGCGGGCGGCGGCGTGCGCGGGTGACGTCAGGGCGCTCTGGGCATGGGCAGGTGGAGGGAGCAGGCAAAGTTTGGCCGGCGGTAGCGGCGGCGGCGGCGGAGGCGGCAGCGGCGGGGCTGCGGGAGCCGCTGCCGGCAGGGGCTCGGCGGGGGTCGGGGCAGCCGGGCCGCGCAGGGCAGCGCCGGGCCTCTCCGCTCCCTCGCTCCTGCGTGGCGCTCCCCCTCGCGGCGCGGAGGGCGGGCGCGGCGCGGCGCGGCCATGGCCGAGGACCCCAGCGCGCTGCCCTGGTCCATCAACAAGGATGACTACGAGCTGCAGGAGGTCATCGGTGAGCGGCGGCGGGGCGGGACGGGGGCGCCTGGCCCCCGCCCGGCGTCTGTGCGCACCGCGGGGGTGCGGGGGGGGGGCCCTCGCTGAGGGGGGGGGGTGTCCTCAGCTGAGGGGAGTGGGGGTCTGTCCCCCTCAGCTGAGGGGGTCCTGTCACACGCCCCCCCCCCCCCCCCCCCCCGTGAAGGAGCCCGTGAGGGGGGGGTCTGCCCGCCCCGAGGGGAGGGGGGGGTCTGGGAGACCCCTTTCCTGAGGGGATGCGTGGTGTGGGGGTCTGCCCTCCCCTCGCCCCAAGGAGGGTGTCTGTGGGTACCCCCCCAAGGCCGTGGGGCTGTGCGTGTCCAGAGAGGGGCTGGGGGTCAACTTCTGCGGCCTCCGTGGGTGCGGGGGGGGGGGGGGGGGCTGCTCCCCCTGCTCACGCGTGTGCGGGACCCACGGAGGAGGGGCGTGGGTCTGCCCTGCCCCCAGCAGAGGCTTGGGGCAGTCATGGGGGGGCAGGGGGTTCACCCCCGCCTCTGCCTCCCTCTTCTGCTCGGGGCTCCGCGCGTGTCCCCTCATGGCCGGGGGAGCGGGGATGGAGCGGGACGGGGTCCACGCTGCGTGGGCTCCTCTGTCTGCCCGTCACCGCGCGAACTCGGATGCGCTGGGCGTGTAGGAGCAAACTGCACAGCTTATGGGGGCTCTCCCCTTTTGGGGCACCCCCATTCGTTTTGGGGGGATGACTCTCATAGCAGTTTCAGAGCCCCGCGTTGCTCCGGTCCACGCAGGCGATGGAGGTTTTGGTAGTGCCGCCAGACGAGCCTTTTACCCTGGGTTTTTGCTGCTGCTGCTGTGAATTTTCATTCATTGTCCTCACAGCTCAAGGCCCCAGCCCTCGCTCTCTCCATTAAATGATTTTTTTTTTTCTTTTTTTTTTTTTTTTTTCCCTCCCCCCCTCACTCCCTCTTGACTTTAAACCGCACAGTTACCAAAGGCCTCCCGCTGTACGGATTCATGGGCTGTCTCAACCATTTTGTTGGGGTGTGTGTTTGAGGGATATATTGCTCTAGGGCGAGTATGTGACACATCAGAGGTGGTGCCACAGGTGACTCTAAGGTCAGTGCCTCTCGCCTGCTCTCCGGAGGCACGAAATAAAGCAGGAGGCGGCAGGACAGGCTCCTGGCCAAAGGCTTTTAGGAAGGAGGTTAATTTTTAGAGTAATCTTTGTGGAGTGCTTTTATTTGAAGTTTATAAATGATGTAGCGCTATCGTGCCCAGGCCTTCCATCTCTGCCTCGTGGGGAGACTTGTTTTCTGTGAAAGAGGGTGGGAGAGTTTGCGAAAATGCTGTTTTAAGAGATTAAATTCTTGGCATTGTTTAAAAGTAGGAAGGAACTAAAGCTGGGGGGGGCGGGGGGGAAATCCTTCTGGAAATCCCTGTTGCTCTGTGGGATCAGGCTTTGTCCTCTTCCTTCGCTCAGTGGGAGCAGCAGTGCTTTAGGAAGGAGACAAACTCCCTGTAAAGAGGGAAGGCGTAATCTGATGGATCAACCCTTTAAACCTCCTTTGGAAAATGCGCCCTGGGGAGGATGATGTTCAGCCTCTTTGAGGAGCAGGAGATAAAGGTGCGGGGAGGAAGGGGGAGAACATGCCACCCATTTCCCGGGGAAAAGGAACTGCATCTGTGTGTGTGTAGAAAATGCTTTTTCTTTTTTTTTTTTTTTTTCCTCTTTTGGGAGCCTGCAAAGGGGTGCTCTGGTAGCACAAAGCAAGGATTTGAGCTTGAGTATCCAACGACAGGAGCAAACAGACAATTTGCCTCTTTGTAACTGGGGAGCAGAGTGGGATGGGAACAAAAGGGAATGTAAATGTATTTCTGCTCTTAGGAGTACTTGCTGCTGGAGTCGTGCATCCTACAGCCTCGAAGTATTAGGAGGAGCACAGAGGTGTGTCGTCATCTCACGTTAACTCTCAGAATGTGGGGAGAAATCAGGAAACAAGTGTTTAATTTCTTCCGTATCTTTTCCCTGTCCCTTTGTAAACTGAGTTTCTGGATATCACCTGCTCACTGAACGATTGTGTTGGCATTCTGGTGTGTGATGGAGTGTACATTGAAATGTGTATATTGCAAATATTGGTTTCTCTTTTCAACTTTCCCATCCCCTGCCTCCCCCCCCCGCCTCCCCTTCCAAACATCGGTGTGTCTGCCAGTGTCCTGGATGGAGATGATACAAGTTTCCTAGCACGTATATGATTTGTGGGACAAAATGTCACTGTGTTAACTGAGCTGGACTGCCTTGCCTCCTGCTTCATGTCTCCTGTAAACCTCAAGGTTTTTTTGTTTTTGGTTTGGGGGGGGGGGGGGGTTGTGGGGGTTTTTTTTGAGTGCTCTCTACTTCTGTTGAGCTGTAAAAGTCTTTTAGCAGGGAACAAAGAGATGTCCTGGTGTGGAGAGAGGTGAACCTTGCACCGGTGCTTTTACAGGGTTTAACTTGTTTCCTGATGAAAAATGTTGCTCTTTAAATTTAGAGTCCAGTACTCAGTACATTACCCACTCAGCTGTTTTTCCACATCAGAATAAAGGAAATCCATGTGTAGTCCGATTCCTTAATTTGTGCTGATTTTGCCTGAAAACAGCCATATGTGGCTTTCATTTGACATGGATGGCTCCATACTGTTTTGGTGCAGGAATTGAAAGAGCAAGTTTTGTACCTGCAAAGAGAACTTCTCCTGTAAAACCACCGTCCTGATTCTGGCTAATAGTTTAAAAAAAAAAAAAACCAGGAAAAAAAAAAGATTACTAAGCACTGGGGATGACTCATGCCATTATAAAGGTATGGATTAATGCCTGCGTTTATTACGCTTGATTAATGTTAGTAAGCGCTGAGTAGCCTCCTTAGGTTAAATACCTTCTGTTCCACTGAATCAAGGAACCTTGCTCAGGATCAGAACCTGACTTTCATTTCAAAAAAAGGATAAAATGGAGGTGGGGTAGAAGGAGCAATTTATAAAGCATTTCTATGAAATGTACCCCCAGGGTAGCGATAGTCTTTGCAGGTGAATACCTCCTCTGGAGACATCTAAATTTTCATCCAAGAAGAAAAATGTAGTCTGTGCTGGTGGTTGTGAAGGTGGTCTTCCAAGCGTGGATTGCATATAAATCACGGCAGTCTTTTTGAAGCCTGAGGAAAAAAAAATTCGACCTCATGCTGCTTGTGCTGATCAGATCCTCGCAAATGCAGGTTCCCTTGGATCTCACAATTCCTGTTGGAAATGGTGGTAGCAGTAGTGAAGTTGACTGGAACTGGGTCATTCTCATTTTGCTACTTTTTTGGAAAGATGAGAGCTGTGCTGGCTGTGGCTGTTTGATTTAGGAGCATCCTCTTTGCTGCGAACAGTCTGTGCCAGAAAGAGAAGATAAATTAGCGGTGGGAGTGCTCCCTTGCTCTCTTCCTGTGCCCTTTCTCCACTGACAGATTCCTTCGTAGCAATGAGGACAACGCAGGCTGCATGAACAGATGTGGCGGGAGTTTCTTCTCCCCTCAGAAACCAAGCTTAAATTGAAAACTGAAGTCACCATTTACTGAATGATTAGGTTTTTTAATGAGTGCAGTTCGTGTAGCTTTTGAGTTGGGCTTTGCCTGTGAACACATTGATCTTTTGGGGTTGAATATTTAGATTTCTAGCCACGCTTTTCCCAAGTGGTGCATGTGAGTGTATGTATGTCTGTGTGGGAGAAACTTTCTTTTGCAGGTATAGAGGAACTTAGAATTAAGATTTCCGCTTCCCCAAACTTTATCAAAATGTCTGTGGTCACCCATCTTGTGCTTGTGTAGTTATCTCCTGTACTGAAAAAACACTGCCATTGGAAAAGAGCAGCCTGTAAGTACTCGCCAAATATGATCGAAGTCTTTGGTTGTAAAAACCAGGCTGGAATGGGAGGCTCTTATCCAATGGTAACTTTTTAGGTTTCTTTTTTGAAGCGTGGTCTTGATTTTTACCTGTGAGTCTTATGTGCTAGCTGCAGCCAGTTTCATATGCCTGACTATTTAAAACCCATTCAAGAAAAATGTTACACTCTATAAAATATAACTGCTTGAGAACTAAATTGAGTGTTTAGACTTCAGTCTTGGTGCCATATGTTTTGTTTTAGCATTTCCTCATGGATTGCCACTCCTCCCCCCAGCCTAGCTAAACAAAATCGATTCCTACAGCGTATTCCCAGTATTCAGGCTGGTTAATTCAGTTGAAGACTTGCTTTGTGTGCTCATTTGTAAACTTTTTCCACTTAAAGTTCATAGAAAAGCCTTTTTGGTTTATATTATGTTAAAGCTTATATAAAATTATCTTTGGGCAAATGTAAATCTGTTTAAAAAAAAAAAAAACCAAACTGTTAGTGGTCAGTCATAGTACTTGGTCTGCTTGGGCACTGAAGTGTGTGATGCTCAGTACCGCGGTTTCTCAGCTGCTTGGGCATGGACAAATATATCTTGTGTATTCCTGAGTGAGGCTGAATAGCCAGGTTACTCCTGCATCCAGGCGACCCTTCCTTTGAATACTTGGCACATCTCCTTTCTGGTATCCTTTTGATACCATTGCTCTACTAGAATAGGGCTAAATTGAATTGATCTTCACCTCTTGGGAAGCGAAAGCAAAAGGTGTTTAGTTGTGCATGTGCCTTTGTTTAGTGTTTCTGTTGTTTGCTCTCTGATAGGAAGGAGGATAAAATGCACAAGGAAGCAGACTGAGGACATACAAAGCCAAGCGGTGGTGAAAGAGGCTGGCTGGGAAGAATACATCGTTGTTATTGAAGCAGTGTGGCTGCTTTTCCTGCTGATTTGAGGGGAGGGCAGAGAGGATTCCCGCTGCTTTCAGCTATTCTGGGGCATTAAAAGAAAGAAAAAAAAAAAAAAAAAAAACAACCAGTGTGGGGTGTTCTGTGTGGAAGTAGTCAACGCTATCCCGTGGTTGGTTTCTATGTGGTAGTTGCTTCCAGTACTGCTAGGTTCCTGGACTGATTAATGTTTTATCACTTTCATTTCTCAAGAATACCATTTAAATAGTTTAAATTTAACGCAAATATCTTAGCTAGTGCTGGGAAATTGGGATGTGCTGTGCTCCTGAGTACACCTGAGGGGTGTATACGCTGGCTGACAAATGCATGCCTGGGAGGTTTGTTCCTTCTGCAACTGATGAAATCTTGGAGAGAATCAACTCTTCCCCAGAACATTTGTCTATTTAAACTTGGCAGCATCTATTTTATTTCTGAGTGTTAGCAGCTTGCCCACCAAGTCAGTGTCTGGAGATGTAATCTTTTAATAAAAGTTGGAGCTGTTTAAAATGATGGGCAGTAACACTGGTTCTTACTGCTAATTGTGTTAGTGAATTCCGAAAAACTGCATTTTTGGTCAAATTTTCTTGGAAGATTTCCCCTAAAATGCATGATATCCATTGTAAATCTCTGTAGTAGTAAATTTAGCTGTGGACATACTAGTGGAGAGCTTGTAAACTTGGTGTTATTAAACTTTCGTAATAGGGAGAGACAGACTTGAGAGCTTTGTGGGTGTAGAAGAATAGCTGTTGGAGCAGTGGAATTTGGCATTGCAAAATCTTTGAAATATCAGGATCCTGGGACTTTCCAGATGAGTTCTGCCTATTACCCTGTGCTCCCTTTAGAATCAAACAGCTGAGATGCAGATACGAAGAACTTGGCTCTCAACGTTGCTGCAGTTTCCTGTGACTTCACCTAAGGGAGTTCAGCCTTGACATTGCTATAAAAACATCAAACTCCGTCTGTCTTTCTGGCAGTCATGCGGGAAAGTCTCGGAGGCAGGGTTACGTCCGTGAGTGACGGGCAGTCCAGGCTCTTCACCAGGTCATCGCTCCTGGTGTATGAGCAGAGATGTGGTACCTCTGATGTGCAAAATAATGCATATGCTAATGAAGGGAGCCAGATTAAGATCAAAGTCAAACTTGTCTGACTGAGTAAGACAAGATCACTGTAGCAAATAGTGTAAATACAGCTAAATGACAGTAGGGTTACAGGTACCTCACTAGGTCCATGATACCACTTCAGTATTTCTCATGTTCCTCTTGTGCACAAATACAAATGAAGAGACTCACCTTAGTGTGGGATTCTGTTAACCATAAGTTTGATCCCTTGGGTTGTCTGGGTGTGTTGTTCGCTTTGAAGCGCTGCTCATGCATGGGGTTCTCATGTTCATCATCACAGCCTGCATATTGCTTGTTTTTAACTAGATTATGTGGTCCTGTCACATAGTACAAGCAGGCTGGGATTTGTGGTGATCCAAGTGCAAAAAGGAAAAATACAGTATTTCTTTTCACCCCTGCTCAATAGTTACAATATCCAGCAACGTCTTTTTTCCAAGTCCTTTCTTTCACTACTCCCCAAGGTTCTTGAAGATCATTGTTTCCTGATGTGCGTCACTGCACGTAGAAGTTTTGCTTAACATGGATTTTTTTGCAATTAAGAGAAATTCCACCCTGGGGGGAAAAAAAAAATTGGTTATGTATCAATCGCCACCAAACCAGAGTGTAACACACCTTGTGAGGATTTCTTAGACCTCTTTGGTTCTGCACACTGGGAAGACTGCAGGGGACAGCTTTGAGTTTTAAAGGCTTCACCAATACCATCCATGAATGAAGTACAGAGTAAATCCACAGCACTGTTTCACTTTCTCGCTGAATCGTCAAATGAGCCGAATCTTTCCTCCACACATCCGTTAAAGTTTTATACAGCTTGTACTGTATGCTTGTGAAACAACACTCAAACTCTCATAACTCAGTCAAATTCAAATGCATTTTTTAGGGAATACAGAAAAGCTCTTCTGAATATGGTTTTAGTTTCTGGCCAAATTTCAATTTTTTGCCCCATCCGTTTTGTCTTGAGAGCTAGTGAGTTGGGGGCGGAGGAGAGAAAAATTCCTTGGTTTGTTTCATTTCACTTTTTCATGCTAAACTGACTTTATAGCATTCTTCCAAATGGATATTTCCTTCAGGCAGGAAATGAGCCTATGTAAATTCATCCTGGAGAGAAAAGGTATGAGCAGCTGTTAAAGAAGAATAGTGAGAGTTGAAATACTTCAGCAATCGTCTCTTACTGTAGTAAATTCTCCTTGGGTTTTGCCAAAATTTTACGGCTTTATAGTCATGAATGGTAATTTAAGCACAATCTTTACTCTTTTTACTGCTAGCACCTTGCTATTAATAAAGCTGTGTGGGAGGATGCTCTGTTTCCTTTTCATCCATCCACAGAACTGTTAATTAAGTCAAAACTGCAGAGTGAAATTTTGACCTTGGGTACCCCTCTGAGTCTTCTGAGCACGTGGCTTGTCCTGTGGTATCCTCTGCTAGCTTATTGTGTGGAAGAATTTAAGTTGCCTTTTGTCTTAGAGCAGAGTTAATTGAGAAATTTTGCAGTTTGTTAGCGGGGAGAATGTTTTCAAATAGGAAAATGTTCTAAAAAACTAGTTGTGAACGTGGAATTGTATTGACACGCTTGTGCTCGGGGCATGAGACTTGCATCTTGTCGCAATTCAACATATGTTTTGTAAAACTGAAATTTTTCTAAACATTGGATGAAAGCTCCGCAGTTACTGTTGGACGCGTTTTGCATTTTCATTTTTGATTTGGTCCAAGTTAGGCTCTTGCTTGTTTTTGGTCTTCAGGGGATCATTTTCTTGGGATCCAGGGTTCGTTCCAGCTCTCTGAAAAGGAAGCTTTGAAAACGGTGCAGAGAGTAGTGGAAGACGATAGCATTTGAAAAGTGAGAGAGCATGTTCATAGCTGTGGGATGAGAGCACTTAAAGAATATTTTTCTTCAGAAAATTAGCTGGCCGTGCTCAGAGCCGATACCTGTTGAGGTAAGCGGGGCAGCTGAAACAGCAGTTGGGCATTTCAGGTCATCTCCAGCTTCAGGCAGACAACACAATATTAGGTTATCTTGATGGCTTAAAAACGCATAAAGAAGGTGCTTCTTGTCACAGAGTAAACACCTTTCCTGTAAAATCTCCAGGGATGGATTTCATTATGTCAATTTTCAGAACACAGATGGAAAGCTACTGTCACTTATTTTGCTGAGACACAGAGCTAGAAAGGACACCCAGGGTCATGGAGTCCAGTTCCCTGCTATTGCTGATGCCAAATCATATAATCCCTATACCAAATTAATGAATGCTTGTGTTTGAAATGGCACATGGGGGAATTACAGGCACACGTTCTATTAAACACTCAAACCTCCGTGTGACCCTGTCACGGCTGTATGAAACAGCTGCTTAATGGATTCCCTATGACAGTGGGAAGGAACAATGCCTTCTCTTTTATAGCAAGCGTCTATAGCTCAGTGTTTTTCTTACGCTGCTTGCTTTGCATTCAGGCTGTATCTGCAAGGACACTTCCCAGCGAAGGCATGGCAGAGCTGCAGCTCGGCGTTCGTGCTGTCTCCAAACCTTAAACGCATTGACTACAAACATCTCTGATTTGTGATTCCTTAAGATCTGCCAGTGGAACTTGAGTCCTTTGAAAACTTGACCTGTTATATGTCCTCATCTGTAAGAACTTCACCTCCTGGGCCACTTGTTTGTGAACCTCTTTCTGCCTCTCACCTTGTGAGGTAGTGCACCAAGCAAGTGGAAAGCTGAGACCGTAAGTTCCATCCCTTTGCTGAAGTAAAAATTGTCATTGAGGATGCCAAGTGCTGTCTAATAAATAACTTGGTCTTAACAGCTAAGAAATGCCTTGGTATTGACTTCCAGCAAACTGTACTTCACTGGAAAAAGCATCTTGAGCATGAACTCTTTTCCTGTTGGACAACTCACCGATGCAAATCTTTATTTGAACAGCTGAGAGGCTGATGGACTAGCAGCCTGAGCACAGTTATTTGTCCAGATCCTAAAGCTCAGGATGGTTGCTAGTACTCTTGGTTAAAGAATGTAATTTTCAACCAGTGGGCTAATCTCGTGTTCTGAACGCGCTAATAGATGCAGAAAAGACTTATTAGATTAAGCTATTCCCTGAAAAGAAAGGATAATAGCCTTCAAGAGAGGACATACCAGATACTTAGAAGCTTATTTACCTAAAATAACCACTGTACTATCAAACATCTGCACTGTATGCAGACAGATTGTTCTGTTTAGTGGAATCCTGGCCAAATAAAATACCTTCTACAGTTGACAATTACAGTTGAGACAGAGTTCAGAGATAAAGGTTGGGAAGGAAGAAAGGAGAACACTAGCTTGGCTACTGTACCAGGGCTGTGTTTCGAGCCTTGGTAATACCTGATGACAGCCAGCACGATATTTACATTGCTGCATATACCATAAAGACAACTGACAGTGATTAAAAGGGAAGGATAAACCTTCTCCAGGAATATTGCTGTGTTTGGAAATGAGCTGTTTGCGCCTGCTTTCCATCGTGTAGAATTAACACCGCATAGCTGCGGTGCCCTTTAAATTAGCCAGAGATGCTGGCAGGAAATCAAATAAATATAATTGGTTTCAAACTGAAAATCTAATTTAGGCATGCTAATAGCATCTTAAGTAAATGTGGCAGGTCACGCAGGACTTGTGTAACTGGCCCTTGGAGCTTGCTGTAGTTACTGCTGTGGGGTGGATGGTCTCGAAGGCATTCCCCAAATTGCCTGGGCACCTTGTGCAACTGGTGGGTGTTTGTATTTTCTGGTGAGGTTCTGATCTATTCCCTGCAGACCGTCCCTGTGACAGTAGTGTTTCTGTCCTTTTCTTGAGGTGGGCTTTCGGTTAAATCATACCCGCTTAAAGGTATGATGGGAGTGGATGCTAGTTTGAACTCATTTGGTGTATCCTAGGGGCTGCAGGAGGTTGGGCATACGGTCACAGCAGCACCCTCTTGCCATATCTCTCTTTCATGCTTTGGTGTTTGCAGTGAAAAGGTTGGGGGGAATATTACATGGGCTGATACGTGCCCCTGTTAACTCTTCTCTCCACTGATGCATCTGTGACCAGTGGCTTTTTCTCATTTGTTGGTGGGGTGGGTTTTTTTGGTATGGTTTTTCTTTTTATCTCTTGTTCCAGTGTAGAGTCTGACACCTGGGCAGCTGCAGGTCTTCGCTGTGTTTGGCACAGCTTGGTGGTAGGGAGGCAGCTGAAAGCCCGGCTCAGCTGCATGCACCCTAAACTGGTGTCTGTAGGTGAAGCAGTTCATTGGTGAAATCAAACAGCAAAGTGCCCCGGTGACAATTTTGTCAGATATCTTGCTGACATGCTTTGCATGGCCAGCCCTATTCCTCGCCCTCCATTCCAGTCCTGGCCTGTACTGTATTGACAGGCTGATTGTTTTCTCTCCAAAGCTGTCACTTCTGTGCTCAGCCTCTAAGGATTCCCAACCTGAATGTTTGCTGAAGGTGGGAAAACAGATGACATTTTTCTGTGTTCAGGGCCTAAGAGATATCAAAAGAGTTTAGAGAGAACAATGCGGGGTGGGGTGGGGTGAAAATTTCCATAAGACTCCCCTTCCTTTCTGCAGAGACCTTGGCCTTTAGTTGTGCAGTTTACAGTAGCTAGATCTCTCCACAGCATAGAAATCAGAGACTCATTTATAATGTGGAGTTCGATGGGGCCATGGGGAGATGAACCCAGCCGCAGCTATTGCCCAGCTCACGGCTCTGAAAATGGTATCGGTCGTCTTACAAGTGACTGGATATGGGTTGGTATTCCTCCTTTTGAGTTTGAGAACTGAATTAAAGACCCAGGCAATAAGTCTGCAGCGTCAAGTGTTTCTGTATCGATGGACCGCTGGAGGGGAAGCATGCCTAAACAAGTGCTGGCAGCATTGTATGGTCTTTGCTGGATTATCACAGCTCTCCGAGGTACACGGAGCATTAGGAGTCCTGAGAAAGACATTGTCTTACATGGGCAGAAGCCTCTGAGCTCTGAACACAATGCATGGCTTTCAGTGGTACTGTCAACAGTGAGAGCTCTCATCAAGATGGTGAATAATTCACTGTCAGCAAGTTTATGTGCAGTTCAAATATTTTGGCTGTATTTGTAATTCAATAGCTGAGTTTCAGAAATCTGCTTCTTATTTTCTGAAGTTCTTTGAACATGCTGGATTAATGCCGGAATATTAGTTGTCTGTTGGATGCTGCAGGTACTAACACAAAATGATTGAGCAAAGATTCTCAGGCTTTGGGGATAATGTGTAATTGAGTCTTAACAACATAAATCCCTCATGTGTGAGTACCGTTTGAAATAAATGGCCTCGCAACTTGCACAGAATTGCAAACTACTTGAGCTCTGGCTATACTGGAATAAATGAGCAGAGGTCATTACAAAGAGATACACCTGCAATTTAAATGAAACAAACGTAGGATTTCACAAGTAATAACTGTGCTTTTTCCCATTCCTCCTTCCAATTCTTTCATTAAAAGGTCTAGACTGTAGTCATCAGATGTGCTGGTGCGAAATAGATGTAATTTGTATTTAAGTCTTAATTCTGTGCCTGGACATATTACCTCCCAGTTATTACCCTTTCTCAATGTGTTGTCCAGCACATGCCCTGTGTCTTAATGTACGTGTGGTCACCTTCGGCTTGAACCCAGCTAAGTGTTTGCAGCGCTTGGCTGTGCTCAAGGTGAGCCTGAAAGAGGAATGAATGTGCTGCATTCAGTGCTGTGAGTTATGCCGTATCAAAGGGCAGGGTGACATTTTGACATTGACCACATGGAAATGCAAAGTTTTAGAATAATTTGTTTAAAACAGGGTTGAGCTATTCTTTTTAAAGCCTTTTCTGTGGAAATATGAGGGTAGCTACTCTCTTGTAAATGTGAGGGTTCAGCTACTATGTCTGCCTGTAGGACTGCTGCACACGCATAGTGTAGGTGTCTTCATGTGTAGTCTGTACTTGCATATAGATGGAGGGATTGCTGGTTTTCCTCCACTCCCTCATATAGGCTTTAAAATTGGCTTTCTCACAATTGTTCAGTTAAATCTGCTTTCACTTTCTAGCTTTGCTTATGCTTCTTTATTATAATAGATGATTTATTTCTTCCCTGCATGGTATTAGCAAGTATTTCTTTCCCCTCCTCTCTACTCAATGTATATCAAATACTGCATGACTGGGGTTGAGAGAGGATGCACCAAGTTAAAGCTGGCCTCTTACTACATCTACCAGGGTTTAAATACGGTATTGCCATCTTGCGCTGCAGATGTGTCATCCGTCAGCTTGTGGAGAAATAAATGTAAAGCCCTCGTTCTTCTCTCTATGGGAAATACTATTCATAGTAAATCCCTATCAGGAATGAGTGGTGGAAAGGTGTCTGGGCATGAGCGTGGCTGCATTGGTGCAGCTCTGGGAGCTTGCTGGGGGTAGATGCATGTCTGCACTCCCCATGTTGCTGTGGGAGGGGAGCTCTGCTCACTCTTGTGGTTTTGTAGCTTTTTTGTCATCTTGGCCGTGAATTGCTCTGCTGCTGCTTTAGTTTCCTACAGGTTTTCCAACCAGGCACAGAACAAAACCGACTGAATTCTCCCTTACTGGTTTCTCTGCTTGCTCACAGTGTTTCTAACAGCAGTGTTCAGAGTCCGCTTGCTGTTTGGGTTCGCTCTGAGCAGTGCTAGAAGCACCCCAGTGACCTTCCTGCTGATTCAGGGCTGTAATTCCACTTCTAGCATCATTGACATTTGCAACACTTTTCCTGCAGCACTGGGCTCAGTAGATGACACTGTCCTGTGAAAGCTGTCTCCTCACTATGGGTGAGCAGATATTTTCATCCCTTCTGTGGCAGTACTAGGAATATGTCCGAGTCCCATTATGAATTCCCTTTGGCTTTATTGATGCTATTTGTAACTGTCAGTGTGGATTGCATCTTCCATTTCGAAGTAGGAATTTGACACGTAGTGGGGAGATGGCTTGAAGAACTGTAGCCATATTCAAGAGCCATTAACATTGCATTACTTCAGTCTTCCTGAATTGTGGAGCTTGTGCCAGGAAGACTTTTGACATCTAGTGGACTCTTCTTACCAAGTCCTGCTTGGGGAAAGGAGTACTCCCACCCCATACTGAGCTGGCTAGAAATTTAAGAGTAGGCTTTTTTGCTAGCTTGTTTTTAGAAGAGGCTCATTCTTTGTGAGAGGACTCCTCATAAGACACCTCAAATGAGGTGGAGAAAATAAAGGCATAACTTTGCCTTCATAGCAAACGGACCAAACAGTGCAAGACCAGTCTGAGTTTGCAATCTGGTGTTTAATTTCTGGTTTAATTAGATCTGTATCTGCCCTGTGCTCTGTAAGAACGCTTAAGAAATTCTATTCCCAATCTTGTAGCTTCTTGTTTTATTACTGTATTGTCCTTGGAGCGAGTAACCACAGAGCAGGGCTCCCTCAGCTCTTTGGCATGAGGCTGTCAAAGAGTTGAAGCATCCAGAGATGAAGGTTGCCATCCCCGTGCCTACAGTGGCAGGCATGAATACGGAGTCTGTGTTACAAAGCATTAAAGGTCTCCTGGGCTTTGGGTGTCCTGTCTGTGTGATCTGGAGTGAGGACCTTTAATGTCACACCCTTGACCAAGAGACCTTGGGGGCGTGTGTGTGTGATTGTGCGGCTGGATCTTCTTTGTTGTTATGGATGTGTAATCCCATAAAAAGACACAGAGTGAAGCAAACTGTCTACTTTTCTTGCTGCTTCTGCAGCTGATCACCACAGGTGATTTCTCTGGTTGGTGTAACCAGCAGAGTGTAAGACAAACCCTTTGAGAGATCGTGCCAGATCCCGCAGGACATGGTTCTGAATTGTTATCTTTTTTTTACCTGAAACTGGATACCTGGAGCCTGAAAGCCATTGCTTGGTCCAGAGCTGCCTTGCAGGGAAGTGTTTTGTGTGCATTGTTCATAAGAGGAAAACCCGGGGGCACAATTATAAACAGAGCCTGCGTCACAAGCGGCTTTCTGGCACTGCACTCCAGATAGTGGAGGATGGATTCCAGATCTCGCTTAAAAATAGAGAGCTTGTGTGTGTGCTGGGGAATGGTGAGAGGGCAGGGTTGTGCAGAGGTGTTCAGCTGAGCATGGTCTAATGCTGAAGGAGACTTGGGAAGGTGACTTACAGGGGCAGGCTGGGAGATCTGGATTTCTTCAGCCTTAGAGTGAGCTAAGGGGGGGATGCTGTTGCTGTCCTCAGCTGTCTGGTGGGAAGTTATAGAAGAGATGGAGCTGGACTCTACAGAGGTGCACAGTGAAAGGCCATAGCTGTGAGCAATGTTGGGAAAGCTGATTAGATGGTGAGGTGAAAAAAAGCTTTACCAAGTGGGTGGTCAAATCCAGGAACAGCCAAAAATGTTATAGAAACATCTGTTGTTAAAGATATTCAAAATTAGACTGGATTTGATGCTGAGGTACCTGATCTAACTTGGGATTCAGCCCTGCTTTCAGCAGGAGAGTGGACTAGCGGCTTCCAGAGGTTCCTTCCAACCTAAATTACTTGTAACATTCATCTGACCCTAGAAGAGCGTGTTTCCTCTGCGGAGGGGATTTCATACATTAAGATAAAGGCTGATGCTCCAAGACTCTTGTGGAAGACATCCCGTTGATTGGAGCAGCTGAGTTACCTTGAAGGGAAGTTTTCACATCCCAGGGTACCTGAAACTCAGTTTCTGGTAGTGGGAAGGATTTAAAGCTTGGGCAACACTGTTTTGTGAGCACTCTTTCCATGTAGCTGCTTTAAATTGCCATTGCACATGGTGGGGGGAATACTGTTCTAGAGCCAGGATTTGCTGTTTGTCTTGTGACCATTTGGCATGACTGTTCCCGTTGCTTAAGCAGATCTCTCTGCCAAAAGGACCTCTGGCTTGAATTGCATTTGCCTGGGAGGAGGCATCAGTGCAATTCATCCCAGTCTTACTGGGAGAGCTGCAATGTCCTTATGTGGCTGCAAAGACTCAGTTATCTTTGGAAACAAAGTGTATATGAACATGCTCTGTCCTCAGGTCAGTCCTCTGTCTTTCCGCTCCTCCAAATAGCCTTGAAATCATTGGTTTCCATCAACTTTAACAGAGATCTCAGAGGGGTTGTTTCTGGTTTGTTTTTGGTTTTTTTTAAAAAAGCAAGTTTCATGTAAGTTATGTGACAGCAAGTGACTGCAGAAGAGAAGGTGTCCACCTTGGAGGCTGGCAGTGGACTTCTGCAGGGAGTTTGAACTTAAAGAGTTCAGGCTGGAGCTGTGAAGCATGGATCCAGAGGACCAGAGGAGATACCCTGGGAAATCAGGCTTCAGTAAACTGAGTGCTTGGGGAGTTTTTGGTTTGGGTTGTTTTCATCCTTTCAGAGGTTGGTTTTGACAGAAAGAACCATTTAATCATAAAAACATGAAAGAAGCAAGGGTTATAAAGGGTACGTGTTCCTCCTTAGGCAGTGTTTCCTAAAGCAGGTCGTGACCCTGTTGTGCAGGAATTTTGCAGCTGCTATCCTAAGGGTTGGAACTGTATCTGAGAGCCTACAGAGGTGAAAGCTGGGGGTATTAAATGGATCCTAATACCCACTTGGGGTCTCCCCCCCGCCCTCAACAAAATGATCTCCTGCTTTTCAGGAATAAAGCAGCAAGCATTTGGCCGTGCCCAGTTTTCATTGTTTTGCTAAGCTGTTTTGCTGGAAGAGATTAGGGAGCGAATTTTCTCCAAAAGCTGATCTCGAGGGAGGCGCAGAGGGGGAAGAGCCTCAGCACTGACCTTGATCAGAGTGTCTTGAGGTAGGGAGCAAGCACGAACTGAGCACAGGAACATTAACCCGGTGCTGCCCACGTCCTCGCAGCTGAGCAGTGCGCGGGGCTGCAGTTGGCTCTGATCACAGCAGCTCTGTGTCTGCTGGGGGGGTTGGTTTGCCTAAGTTGTGCCACCCTCACACAAACTGCCCTTGTGGGTTTTTTCCCTCATTGAAGATGGTTTGTAGCAGCCAGGGAAATCGCTTCTCTCCCAACCTTTCCCCATATATTTGTTACCTGCTCCTAAACTTTAAAAACTTCCTTGCCAGGCTATTTCTTTTTCTCTGCATTGGTGTCATCATCTCTATCTATGCTTATTTTCACTTAGCGATGTGTTTAGCATCCTTGCTGCAGCTTCTCTCCTTTCCTTCTCTTGCCACCTTGGAATTTCAGAAACAAATTGCATGGCTGCAAAGCCTGAAGTGGCTGTGTTGCTATGTTTTCTGCACTCTTCAAAGAAGCATGGAAACCTGTCTTTGTTCGGTCCCAGAAGCATGGCACGCCGCTGCTGCTACCAAAGAGCAGCTTGCTTGTGGCACATCGTGCTGCAGCTTGGCTTAATCCTTGCTTGATACGCTTTTGAGATTTCATTGTTTCTCTATAATTAAGTGCTACAGAGGAGCTGAAAGAAATGACGAATTAGTGGGAGAAGGGGGAGCTGGGAGAGCAGGTGGTGATCGAACTGAAGAGAGCTGCCAGAGAAGTAGGAGCAGCAGGGAATTAAATGGGAGGAGTCTCGAGTTTGGATGATTTGCTGCCATGTGCCCAGAAGGATTTAGTTTGGGATTTCATTACTGTTCAAATAATGCCATACACCCATAACAGACTGGGTCCCTGTAGGCTGGGGCATTGTCCAAACACTTAGCGAGAAGCAGTTTTTTGCCCTGAAGTCCTAGCAAGCATTGATCAGGCAGGCTCAAGGACTGGGAAGAAGCTGTAGCATGCGTGATCCTGCTTTTAATTAGTCTGCATCTATTGTTTCTGGTAGTAACACCTTTAAAAAAAAAACAAAACCCAAAACACAAACTACCAGAACAAACCCCTTCCCCCAGCCCCTCAAAGCCATTTTTTGTGTAATCACTTCCGTGAAACCCTGGACTTCACTGTCCTCTTGTGAAAGATTTGGTCTACAGTAGTGGTACCCCATCTGGATTGTAAGAAGCATCTCTGCCAGTCATGCTTTTATACCAACTGGGTTTAACTGGCACAGAAATCCCGGTACGTCATGTTGTGGGGGGTAGCAGGTGTATGCTGAAGCTATTGAGTGTCTGAGATATCCAGAGTCTTTGAGCACAGATGCTTTTGTGTTGATGAGGACAATGCAGGTAGCTTTAGAGACGAAAACATGCACTGCAAAACTAACAGAAGAGTGGAAGGGGTTGTGTGACAAGATGGTCCTCTGAGGTGCACAGTCATATATTCTTACAGCATCTGGCTTGTGTTTTCAGCCTCCCTTATTATGCACCAGGACATCCAAAGAAAGAAATCATAATACTGGTGCTTTGAATGTGTCAGCAGCAATGTTTCTTCTGGGATCTAACTCTGTCCAAAAGAATGATAGGCACATGTGTTTGTTTTTTGGTTTGACTTCCAAAAGGCTATTGCTATAGGGAAACCAGCAGTGCTAGGAAACGCAAACTGACTTCTCTGCCTTTTGTCACCACTTCTGTATGCTCTGCTGTCTTTATCTGGAGTCACTTTGTGTGTTTTGACTTTTTTTTCCCCCCAAAGAAGCAGCAGAAAACTTTAGAGGAGCAAAATTTAGAGGAGCAGGTCAGTGCAACCCAGGATTCCCAGTGGGTGGGAATATGGCTGTGCTGGGGCTGCTGCTTTCGCATTGGAGTGCTGCATATTGTACCTGCCAGGCAAAGTGACCACGGAGACTGTACGTTGAGGTTTGCTTTTGGGATGTTTGTCCCGTGCTTAATGTTGTGTATTTCAGCCTTGCTTCTGGCAGTCTAGCTAAACTCAGCTGTGAAAACCTCCTTCCCTTGCTTTTTCTGAGTGCTTTTTGTTGATGTTTGCCTAGACTCTTCCATTATCTCTATTCTTTGCTCAAGACCTTGCTTATGGCACTCAAACTTCATTTTCAAAGTCCCTTGTAAATATTCTTGCCCCTATTGCTGTCCTTTTCTTCCACCTAAGCTTCTCCTGGCAGCTTTGTTTTGCCTTCTGCTATGAATAGTCTCTGAAAAATAGTATGCATGCAAGTCATAAATGGCCTGAGTCTTGAACTTCTTAAAAACCCATTTGCAACCTTGCCTTTTTGTGTTCTGCACATTGCTGCCTTCTGCCGTTAAAATGTAAACTCTTAAGTGCAGGGAATCAACTGGAAAGCTGAAGCTATTGTCCAGGGTACGCTCGCAATGCCATATAAAGCGAAGTGAAACTCCTGTAGCCCCAGTGTAGCGGGTACCAGTTGAAGATTAGAGGAGCAGAGTCCCACAGTTCAGGGTTTTGTAATTTATTTCAGTATGACTTTTTCCTGTATCTTTCAGGGCTGGATTTCAAGCTCTTTCCCCCACCTGGCACTTCATTCGAATTTGACTGTGACTTGGTGCAACTTGCTGCGGGAAGACTGTTGATGGTGGTTTTAGGGAGCTTTGTTAGCCTTTGTTTGAAGATAAGATTGCAGGGTTTTGCCCCCAGTTTATCTGAACGTACTAGAAAAAAAAAAGTTTGCAAAAATGTGCTTGACCTGTATTGCAGAATCTGGAAGCAGTTTTTATAGTGTTAAAAATAGGATAATCTGGTAAAATAGGTGTGTTATTCTAACATGCAGAGTAGCTGTTCTTAGTTCCCTCATCAGCCCAAATGGGCTCAAGAGTTATGCCTGGGATAATGAACAAAATAGCTGCGGGTTTATTTTTAATAACACTTTTTTAGGTATTGGTAATAAGAAGCTCTTGAGCTATTTTCCACCTATCCTACCCCCTTTTCTATTAATTTGAAGTTACTCCTTTCCAGTGAAGTGCGTAAATGCAGGGAACCAAGGTGAAGGTAGAAAGTAAAGCAACAAGGTGTCCTATTGGTGAGACAGGAATGTTGCATTGCAACTATTTCTGGAGGCCAACAAATACGGGTTTAACATCCACTAGATTTTAAGTCTCACTGTTGAAAACTCGTTTTGATATCAAAGGATATGATATTGCTGAGCAGTTTAAATCCAGAACTCTTATCCCTACTTCTGGCAGTTTGAACAACTGTACATTAAAATGCAATATTTTTTTTTTCCCCCTATTGGAATTTAAACGTTCTCTGGCTCTGGTTTTCAACCCAGACACTGAAGCAGTGTGCTACTACATGAGCTGAACGGGATTGAATGAAGCCTACCTCGTGTCTTTGCATAAAATGAAGAGAGAGGAGAACAGCAATTAGTACATAAGAATATTTGAAAAATCTCATTAGCGTTGGTAGCAAAGCGTGTGGCTTGTTTCGACACTTTGGGTGAACACATCAGGTTAAAAGTCTGTGTGACCTCACTGGCCTTTCTTTTAAAAGCACAGGAGAAGAATCACTCCTCTGTTCTAAGTAAGCTGGAGTCTGCGCTTTTTTTCTGTCTGCAGAGCTGTACTGATCCCTGCAAGGGATCATAAAGATCCACTTGTTTTCGTTCGGTTAGCCCAGTACTTCCATGTTGCAGCTGAGCTGGCCTGCTGAGTTGCACAGGCGTGGAGTGGGGAGTGCCTGCGGGGTTGCCTTCACTGGGTTTTCACCTGGCTCTGCCATCTTTATTAATTACCACCCGTAATTTTGTTGTCCAACTTCCCTTCCTTTTTGCTGAAGTCCCAGGAGATGTTGCTAACTCTCTTTTTCACCCACAGGGAGTGGAGCAACTGCGGTGGTGCAGGCAGCCTTCTGCATTCCAAAGAAGGAGAAGGTGGCAATTAAACGGATCAATCTTGAGAAGTGTCAGACAAGCATGGATGAACTCCTGGTATGCAATCAAAATTGTCTGGGGAGTTGTATTTCAGTTAGTGTAATCTCTGTGTCTGCTAAGTGCCTTAAACAGCCTTTCTTGAGGCGGTGTGAGGGGACCTGACTGATTTCACCAGAGGCAGTTCAGTTGTCCTGGTTGTGGGACACAGTACTTAAAAAGACCAACTGTTGGAGAACTTCAGCCTGTTTGTTTAGAGCTAAGCACTTTGTGTAATCCCTTTGTTTTGAGCAGAGTTAATGTGCAAGTGTGAAGCTCAGCTGTACCCACAAGAGCTCTGCAGTTTAAGGGGGATCCAGAGCTATGTTTCCAGAATATTTTTAAAATTTAAGGGAATTGTTTTGCTTTCTCTCCTTTCCTGCAGTTCTTTACTTCTCCCCCTAGTCCCCCCCTTCACCTGTTAAGAGAAAAACTGAATATACTAGCTCTTGTTCCTAATCTCTTTCTGGTACTCATGCCAGCTAAGGGATCACTCTGACATATTGCAGGCTGCCATATGGAAACCCCCACTAATTCTGAGTTCAGGATAGGGAGGTGAGAGTCCTTTGGAGCTGCAGCTCTGTAATTGTCTTCTGCCGTGTGCCTCTTTTCTCAAGATCTTCTCAACGGAAAACAGCTTCTGGCAGGTAGCTGTGGCAACTAAAATTTCCTTTTTCTCATCTGGCTTGTTTGTTGATAGGCTTCATCTTCTCCTTTTCTGTGTATGCGAGCTGGTGTTTCTGTAGTGCAGCAGCTGTCACATTCACCTTGCATGTGGAAGGTCCCCGGATTTAAGCTGGGCAGAAAATAGGCATTCTTGTGAACATTGAGGTGTCTCCACTAAAGGTGAGAAAGCTCTCCTGGGTAAAACTTCCCATAGTAAATATTGGCTGGCAGGGGTTGAGGAAGGGTGGTGAGGTGAGGCCTTGTAATATTTTTCCTTTTAAAGCAACTATCTAGGATTTTCTTTAATCCTACCTGTCTGTCTGTCTACTTGCATCTTGACAGCTTCTGTAGTGTTAACCCAGGTTTTTGTTTTGGTGATTGCAATTAGAAAGTAGAACAGAGACAGAATTCAGGAGTCCTGGCTAGCTCTATTGTGCGATCTTCAGCAAGTCACTTTAACCATGGTTCCAGTTTCCACCTAGTAACTAATGCTATTTGTATCATTACAGGTATCTGCAAATCTGCTCTTGTAAAGCGGAAAGGCTTCATCCAAGCTGTCACCCTTTAGTGTGCCTGTGAAGGGTTGCATATAGGACTCTTAAGACGACCTGCGTTCAAATCCTCTTATGGCTCATGCTAGTGTAGGAGTTCAAGATCTCTTCCCTCTTCACAGTTGGTCTTTTTGCCCTGATACCATCCCTTGGTACTGTCTTCAAGTCTGTTATGTGGATTGTCCTTCCGACTCTGCCTCAGTTGTATTCCGAACTGTATTGTCATGATGTAGTAATTGCGACTGTTAGCGTCTGAGTAATTGCCAACTCCAGCTAAAAGGGTTAAGTACAGAAAGATATGCTGCGGAGACTTGGCATGTAATTTTAGATAAGTACTTCTAATTGCCTATTTTAAATCTCTGGCTGACACATTCCTCACAATGATTTTTCTTGTTACGGGTAGGACTGCAATGAATTGCTGTTGTCTGCTCTCCTGAGCTTCCAATTTTGTGACCAGATCCAGTACAGGTCCTTCTGTAGGGTCGTGTATAGGTCTGTTGTGAAGGCAAACATTCATGTCACAACATCATGTGGTAGATGCTGTTCATTAATGTCTGGGATGAAGATAGGAAATTGAGGTCTTCCCATACCTGCTGTCAGTAAACAGACTTTTCATGACTTGCCTTGTAGCATTTTATAGACAGCAACACAGGCATTAAATGGCTTCAACTGACAAATTTGGGCATGGCCTATAAAACTAACTGCTGTAATAGTGAGACATTAGGCCAGGAGACTCTGCAAAAATGTAGAGGGAACCTGATGATGACCTGTTCTCCAGCCAAAACCAGTTGATTGCTTGACTGGTTTAAGGTCTTCCTTTTAAGACTCAGATGTGGTACTCTGTGAGTGGGTCTCCTTTTCTCTGTATCCCAGAAGGCAGATTATTAGCCTGATCTTTGAAATAAGCCTCTGTACCATGTCTTTAGTTGTGCTCCCAAAGTCTGTAGCCCCTCTAGAAAACTTGTATGTGATTCAAGGAGCATGGGTAAGTGATCAGTGTCTGATATTTCAGAGGAAAGTGCAAGAATCAACCTCTGGGCAATTTTGGGATAATCTCTCCCCAAACCAGTTCTTGTCTGGACATGTAACAGTTGAGCTTTACTTATCCAGATTTAAGCTGACCTCTTAATTATTTTAAAAGCTCTTTAAAAATGTAACTATAGATATTCTTAAACTTAAAATCATGGAGAATTGGAGGGGGGAAGAGGATGGTTCTGAGCTGCAGCAGCTTCCTGAGGCAGTGGTTGCCAAGGTAGATGTGTTGTGTGAAAAAGTTATTTCCCTGGGTTTGTTCTGAATTTTGTTAGTTGGATGTTGTTTCCCAGTGCGAGAGCCGAAAGGATGGAAGTTCCTGATGTCCTTGCTCAGTGCTCTTAGCTTCCCTACTTTTTAATCCTGTCTCTGTATTTGCTTCTTCCCCAAGTAAACATTCTCAAGCTTTTCAGTCTTGTAGTCTCCCTTCATGGCAGTTTCTCTGATCAGTTTAATTATCTTTTTTGAGCAACTACTTGTTATTGTAGGACTGGTTGTTTAGGGGTTTTTTTTCCCCTTCCAAAAAATGTAAATATAAGTCCTTGCAGATTACAGTGGTTTTAAGAAGTAAGTGCAAAGAGAAATATGATGAGTTCATACTGGGGTATGTTATGCCCCCTCCCTGCTTTCTCCTCTCCTCCAGTGCAGTGAAAAGCACAAACTTGGGCTTTTATTAGATCCATTATCCTTCTATTGTGCTGAAGGTATCTGAGCACAATAGTCAGCTTACGGCAAACTTTGATGTACAGTCTAGGGTCAGGGCAAGCTCTGACGGCAAGTGTTACAGCACTGTCCAGTCATCAGGCAGTGGGATAGAAAAGGGAAAAGTGTGCTTAAATTCTTTTAAATTTTTTTTTCTACAGTGCTTCAGATGCATAGGCTTCTCTATGAAGCAAGCTTGTTTATTCCCAGAATCTGCCTAGCAAAGAGAGTAAAATGGTGTCATGTTGCTGGAGAGAGGGCAACGAGAGTGGCAAACAGTTCTGCCATCAACAAGGATGACTTGTCTCCTCTATGACTCTTTCAGTGTCCATGCCGCTTAGTGGCTGGTGCTTCTATTTCTTGGGATGGAGGAGAAGAGGAAGGTTAGTTTGGAGTGGGGTTAGGAAATGCACGGCAAGTGGCCCTATCACTTCGAATGGATGAGTGGCCTTGAGCTTCCCTTAAGCTTCTATAGCAGCAGGTGCCCAGAGGCCTGGGAATCTGGGGGCACCTCCTAGCTTGTGGAGATGCCATGCTTGGGGTGGTTACGTGGTATGACTTGGCTCATTAAAGGTATTGATCTTGATCCTTGTCTCTCAACATACACTTGAGCCGTGTGGGTGGTCATGGGTAACCTACACACTTTGCCAATGATGCATGACACTTTAGGTTAATGCAGTGGATTAATTTATTGCTGCTACAGGGTATGGAAATGTAGGAAGGACCAATTTTGTTGCACTGTGAGCAAACCAAGTCAAGGGCATTCATCTCTTCAGCAGAAGTGCTAACTGCTGTAAAGAATGTAGACAGGAGTAATGTAGTGCCAAGATGTGGCTCTTCCTAGCCCAGCTGCCAAATTAGGTGATGTTGGTCAGGAATTTATTTCAGTGCTTCATTTTGGGTTTTTTTTTTTTCTTTTCCTGTACGCTTCTGAATTCTCCCAGATCCTTTTCTAGATGGCATGTGGGGTTCAGCTGGAAGGGAAGTACAACACAGTTTGTAATGCTTCTTGCTCACCAGTGTGACTGGAAGTGGAGTGTAAGGAGAGGTGGTCAAATACAGTGTTGACTACATTTGGTCTTGGACTTTTTGATTTGTTACTGAAGTTCTACTTCTCACTTGTCTTGCAACCCACAGTAGTTAACAAACTTATGCAGCATTTGGTGTGTGTTCGAAAACAGTCTGCTCGTGCAGTGTATTTCACAGCTGGACGCTGTTCACTGCTGTGTTTTGCTCTTACCTCTCCTTTCCTTTGTGGGATGCTGGTTGCGTTGCTGCTGTTGCCAATGTTTGAAACACAGTGGTGTAACATCTCCCTCAAAAAATACCCATGCCTCTAGCTTTTTTCTCATATAAGTGTTTTCTTGTTTTAAAGAATTATTGATCTAAAAGGCCTTAAATCTCCCCTCTGTCCAGCAAACTCTGTTTCATTTTCATGCAGTTAAAGCTGACTTAGCTTTCTTTCATCCAGATGGGTTTTTTTTCCTCCACGCTTTGAGTAGCAGATGACGTGGGTTGTCAGCTTAGCAGTTAGTAGGAATGTTGAATGGCAGATAGGGGAACATAAGCTATGGGCTATTTCCCATTGGGCTTTCCAGCTGGGGGGAACTGCTGCTGGTTTAGTTCCTAGGGTGATTCAACAGGAGACAGGTTCAGGAAGGAGCATGGGAGATGTGGTGTTGCTGCTCCTAGGAAGAGACTCTGAACTCTTCCTAGTCCAGAGACTGATAGGGGTGGCCCTGCCAGGTCTGCACATACGAGGAGTGAAGTGAAGTACTCTTCCACTGGTATGGTCAGAGGGCAGTTAAGGAAGCCAAGGGAACAAGTTTAACTGCAATAAAAAGAAATGTCCTTTTGAATTTCATGGAATTAACCTGGGGAGCTTGCTGCCAGTAATACGGAGATCAAATATTGTGTGAGATTTAAATAAATCAACCTATAGTTGAGAATGTTAGATAGGATTTAAAAAAAGGATTATGAACTCCTCTGGTTTAAAGCATAAGCCAACTGTTAACTGGCCAGGCTTAGTCAGAAGTCTTCCCTCTGGGCAGAGAATTGTGTAACTGCTTGTTATAAGGTTTTACACCTTCTTTTGAAGACTTGGACAGGATATTGAACTGGCTTTGATCTGACAAAGCAGTTCCTACAAGTGGATTAAGCAGACTGTAAGGTTGTTGGGAACAAAGCAGCAGACTGCTGTAGCAATAGTAGAGACGTTCCATCCATGCCTGTCATCTTATGGGAATTGCCATTATAATTCCATTTCTAGTCCTGAGGACCTTTACACTTGCTCCAGGGGAAAAAGTCCCCATGTGTCAGTGCCAGAGAGTCTGATGTATAATATGTGGCTTCTGCATGGTTATTTGATATGCCATGTTATATGTTTCTTGCATGACGGGATTGCAGCTTTACAGAAGACTTAAACCGAAGCTGGGTACAGCTTGGTTGTATTGTTTCTCAAAGCAGCAACAACAGAAATCTTAATTACTGTGCTGGTTGAAGTGGTTTTTTTTTTGGGGGGGGTGCGTAAAGTTCAGTATGTACATCAGGATTAATGGTGGGTGAAATCCTGAATGTAGAATGTCTTCCTTCACTTGGACTGGATAAGCATGAGATGGTGCATGTAAATAACTTTGGAGAGTTTGCGATTGACTGCGTGGACTAACAAATTTAAGGCATTATTGAGCTGTAAACACTGGGTATTGATCTGAACAACTATAAGGGTTGGTGGTATGTTAGTTGGTGGAGTGGGTAAAGCTGGCTTCGCTTGTACCTGTGAGATGAGCCAGTCACTTGCCTATTGGCGTTGTGACTGAAACCAAGAAAAAACGAGTGTGTATGAATTGCTCCATCCTAAGTTTTAAACGTCTGCTTCCTTTGGTATGTTGTCACTAATACTGTAGACGTTGAAAGAGGGAGCGACCACTGAATCACGCTGAAGAATGGGCACTGAAATGGGCAACTGCTGAGTGACTTCCCACAGGCGTGGTTTGTTCCCATCACCTAAGATTAATTTATGGATGAAGACTTTTTATCCCTTTTAAGAATTGTTTCTTTTCCGCTGTTGCTCTGGATGGGCTAATCTAACCCCTTTTTAATCGTGCCAGTCTGTCTCCTGTAGCCACATATGAGGTAAGAAACTGAACTGGATAATCTGGACATGGAAGTTGGATCATAATCTCTGATTTTGAGCTCTGTGCTCTTTCCCAGTCTCCTTCAAAAAATGCCACTCAAGTTGGTTGTGGCAGGGGAATATGTTGGTTTTTTTTTATGCTGATGTTTAAAAAGGGGAATGAATATTTTCAATTTTACAGCCTTTTAGTTAAACCATTAAAATTTCACTTGGAGCAAAATTTGAACACTTATGGCTGCCTGTAGGTCCGGAGCTCTAAATTCTGCTTTAAAAGGATGAAGAGGAGCTTTAATGCCTTATAGCTTGAGATTTCAGCTGAGGGATAAGTTCTTTGCCAGCCATACTTGGAGCAGTGGTGTATTCAAGGGGGAGATCACATCTGACCTGCTTTGATTCCCCCCGCCCCAGGCGTGTTTTCCTCCCCCGGTTCCCTTACGGTCATGATTGCCTTTGAATAGGGTAGCCAAGTTGACAGCTTTCTGGATTCCTCTGAAGTTGCAGGTAGCCACATAAAAGCAGTCTGCTGCTGTGTTGTATTTCTTGAGTTCATGTCAACATGTAGGAAGTAAAACTAAATAAAGCAGGATTTTCATCCTTGTATTTGAGAGCAAGTGTCTTTGAAACGTGCCTCAGGGGCAGATAAACACACGGAGTAGAAGGTGATGATGTGAACAGAAAATACGAGTAAGAAAGTTCAGCTAGTAGCTTAAACACAGCCTTACCTGGTTTGTATCTCTGCTCCTATTAACTCAAACTTCAGTTGTGTATCAGTGGGCAAATAAACCCACTTCCAAATAGTAGATCTCCAGAAGTATGTCTGACTTACAGGAGACTAATAGGTTTCTTATGATTCTAAATTATACTTCACAGCAGTTTTAGTAGTGTTTCACAAGCCTTGAAATGCTTCTTTTATTGCCCACAGAAGTATTGAAAACATTCATCCGAACCCTTAACGGAAGACGTGGAGGCCTTTATAGCTAATCCCAGTCTATTTGCTTTTGGTATTTGACAGTGCAGTTATTCTTAATATCTAGCCCAGGGTGAGCATCTAACCATCTCCAAACCATTGTCTGTGTCTAGACATGTTTTTATCGGTAATTCATTCTCCATAGCTGAGCAGAAGGCAGTGTAATTTATGGATCCTGAAACCAGGAATTGGCAGTAAGGCTGTGTCTCTTAACTGAAGCCATCTAGTGTGAGGGGTGTTTGTGCATAAGAACTGGATGGAAGAGCTGTCTGCCGTCCACTGGATCTGTGGAAGGCTTGAGGGGTCTGTATCAAGTGACCCGTGACTGTTGGCAGAGTGGGAATAAAGCAACGTTTCCAGCTTAAAACTTGTATATAGCAGCCCAAATAAATTCTGATGTTTAGCGCTGACATTATTCCAGTGGTGTAGCAATCACTAAGATTTTTATTAGGAGTCTTCCAATATAGTTTTGAGGCTAGTGGAAATGAGGGGAGCACAGTTATAACTCGGTTATTTCTTCTTTGTGTAATTTGGGGATAGCAGTCGTGTTAGGGAGGAGGTAGGGAGAGGAAATCTTTGCCTGCTATGACTTTGTTGTGTTTGAAGAGCAGCAAACTCTCCAAAAAACTTTGGAAATAGTATTAAAGCTGTGCTTACTGCACACAGATGGACTGTTGCTGCATTTTATCCCCTCCTGCTCCCTTTTTCTGTAAGCGCGCTTATGAGCAGAGCTCCCCGGTGATCCTTGACTGGGATTCCTGCCTTAACTACAGCTCTTCAGCTCTGGCATTTGTACTGCTGTAGCACAGCCTGTTGTATGTACGACACAATTGGCTTGGTTCCAGTTATGCAAGGAAGCATTTTAACCGCAAATCCCATTGTGATTTGCCACGATCAGTTAAAACAATTGTATGCGTTGAGCTTCCAGGATGTTGGTACCCTCTGTGGGGGAGAAGAGGAACGAAGCTTTGATGGAGCCGGTGTGAGATTAGTCTAGAAAACTATTGAATATGGGGTGGGGGGGTCTGTGGGTGAGAGGGAAAGGCTGCCTGACTGTTGCTCTTTCTTATTGGTAATAATGTAAAAACACTGGAAATCATGGGCTGTGATGCAATTAATTATTCAGAGCTGTGCTACGCTGTGTGAGAAATGGTTTGACTGCGTTACACATCCACTAGCTGACAGAGGTGTTTAATTGCATAGATCAGGTTTCTGATTATTTATTTTCCCTCTTTGTGCACCAAAGCATATGACAGACTTGAGCTATTGGGTTTTTTTAACTGTGCTTTTTAACCCCGGGGAGCAGACTGTGGTAACGAATGAGAGAGAGGAAGTTCATGGAAAATAATAAAATAGTAACTAAGTGTCATGGAATGCCTGCAAAATGCTGTAGTACAGAGCTGCTGGAACTGCAAAGATCCAATCCAGGTCTAGGCTCTTAAGTAAACTTGGTCCAGACTTTGTCTTACCGTCTCCTGAATTCCAGGGATACACTAATGATACACTAATGTATATTAAAAATATGCAATGTTTGTGTAGATTTCTTGTACTACTCTCTTGATCTCCCAGAGAGCTGGTTCAAATTATTTTAGGCGGTCTAGCTAAGAAAAGATAAAACCAGCTGCTCCAGCTCATTCCTGAGAATGGTGGATTTGGGGCAGGTCTGGCTGATGGGGAGATCAACCAGTCAGCATTCTGCTTGCTGCTTTCCACCTGTGTTTCCTCCGGTGCCATTTCTGCACGTGTGCATTTTTTAATTGTCAGAGAGAGAAGTTAGGCACCTGGATTTGCTTGCATGTTTAAAAGAAAAAAAAAATCTTTAACATTCAGCCTAAAGCTTTAAATTAATTTGAGGCTCAGGGACCAAGATTGTGTTAGGTTTATGGATCTCTTAACTAGGGGCTCAGTCCAGTGCTCTGACCAAGTCCAAAATGATCTAGGGCAAGCAAATGAGCTCAAAAACTTGGAGCTCAATGAGTTTTGGAAAGGTGTGAATCAAAAATGTTGCACTTAACATTTACAGACAGCCGCCCAGAGCTTCCCAACCAGCTGGGTTTTGCGCAAGGAGTGGGACAGAAGGCACAAACCCGTCACTGAGTCTGACCTGTCTTATCCAGGGCCCCAGTTCTCATCCATCCCCTAGTAGAAATTTTGAAGCAGGGGAGTAAAAAGAACATTTTTGTTGTCAGCTTTGTCTGTCGAGGGGCTTTCCTGCATTGCAAAGAAACCTAACTAGAAGGCATTAGAAAACTCTAAAGGTGCTGATTTATTTCCTTTTTGAGAAATAGCTTGACACAAGTGAGTGTTTGCACTGAAGGGAGCTGGAGCTGTCAGAGTAAGCAGAGGATATTGTTTCAGGCTGTATTTATTTTCACGGAGTGGTTTTTAGTTGACTATGCTGCACTGAGATGAATAGCCTACTCCCCACTCTTCAAATATCCTTTCCTGTTTAAAAGGATTCTTCTTTAATATGCTTACTGGAGTTTCCTGGAAAGCTGGTGCCTCTTCTGGGGCAGCAGAAAGAGGAACCAATTGCGTTTGATTCCTCAACTGCACCTACTCCCTGAAAACCAGTTTTGAAGTGGGTAAATCAACATTAGCATATTTTGTAGCTGTGATTGCCAGCTAAACCCTTGCCAAGGGGGAAGCAGTGTGCCTTTACCCTGTACTCAGTCACAAGCAGAGCTCTGTACAGGAGCAGGAGAAGAATATGCTGCACCTGTGGGGCATCCTAGACATGGGTGAATCCTTCTCAGAGCTTTCCCTTGTACTTTGGTACCAGAGAGCTCTTGTGCTTAGAGGGAGGAAAGGATCAGGGTGTGAAGGGCCCTTGCTCTCCTCCTTCCCCGTGTGTTTGGGATTATGGTGCTCGGCTGAGTCTGTGTTGTGGGGAGGGGGCTGACAGCGAGCAGTCATTAAACCTTTGAAAAGTAAGTGGTGTCCACATGTTCAGTGAAGGCATGTCTTAGTTGAGAGCAGAAGTTCAGGATACCAGGGGATGAGTGTCTGGTGTGGGTGATGCTGGAGGGTACAACTTGACAGGTTGGGGGGCTTGGCTGAAGCTACCAGCTTGGCTGAAGCACAAAGGCCCAGCTGGGTGTAGTGCAGGGTGCCAGGCTTGGCTTAATGGATGGCTTTTGTCTACACACAGTCAAGAAACTGCAATGCTTTCTGTCCAGACTGGTGATTTGTGCTTGCATAATGAAAAATCAGTCAATGCTTTCTGCGCTGTTGTTCCCACACATAACCTGGAAAACCTCAACCCTTAACCCATAACCAAATCTAAGAATAAGCACGGTCAAAACTCAAACAATTTAATATCTGAGCATATTTTACATTGTATTCCATCTGTAGTGGCTAATGACTTTCTAATCTCAAACTGATTTCCCTCTTCTTCCAGTCTGACAAAAGATATAGCTGTCCTTTGTGCCTTCAACCTGATTGAGCTAAGCCATCTGCTTTCCTGCTGGGAAGAAACATTAGGAATAAGAGGCCTTTTTTTTCCCAGAGGCAAATATTTCCCTTTCTCATCCAAATGATAGTCTTCAACAGATTAAGCATCTGTTGTGTAATGTCTCACTGAAAGGAGGAGTCAGCATGAACTTCTTAGGTAACAAGAAGTTACCTGGTGTGAATTTTCAGGAATATTCTGGTGTAGCTGCATGTGACTGTTTCGGTTATGACCTCTTTGTTGCCTTTGCCAAGGGGTTTTTGGTCAACTTTTTCTTTCTTCTAGACAGACAGGAAGAGCACCCTAAAATACCTTTGGGCCACAGTATGCTGTGGGCTGAGTGTTAGGAGTATTTCTGGATTTTCTACATTTAGCTTCTAGATATCCTTTTTCTTGGCCCCCTCTTTGAACATCGTGTCTTGAGGAAGATAACTTCCATGCCTGAGGAATAATAGTCACTGGGTCCAACTGCTAATGCTTTATTTTTCTCTACAGAAAGAAATTCAAGCCATGAGTCAGTGCCATCACCCCAACATTGTATCTTACTACACATCGTTCGTGGTGAAAGATGAGCTTTGGCTGGTGATGAAGTTACTTAGTGGAGGTGAGTGGTCCAATTTCTCTACCCTAAAAGGCAACGTAAAAAGCTGTTGTCTTTCCCTTGTTTACCCCCTAATCTTCCCACTTGTGAATTAAGACATTTGAATAACAATATTGAACTTCATTCAGCTCACAAATAGCTTCTCATATTATGTACATCAGTAGTAACATCTAACTACATGACTGTGCTAGCTTTTTTTTCCCCCCTCCTATTTTGTACATTTGACAGTATTTTGTAGAGTTATTTTGTATGTGTTTGCTGAATGGCTTGTTTAAGTATTTGAAAACTGGAGTGTATGACTCCAGACATTGACAGGAGAAACTTAAATGCAGATGTAGTAGGCGAAACCATCCTAAACTTCTAGAAAATAGATCTCACTGTCATGTTCTCAAGATGGATCTGAAACAGTGCTTCTCAGGTTATGTTAACAAAAGTTTCTTCATCTTGCTCTGTAAGCCTAGGATAAGCTTTTGAACTAGAGAAGTGTGCAACTAACTACTGAGCCCGACCATTTCCACTAGCTTTATTGTGAGAATTGCAACTCCTCTTGCAAGGCTGGTTCCTTGACCTTCTTCTCACTTGCAGCTTGGAGGCCTGCATGGTGCTGGTGGTTTGTTGGTAACCAGCCATTCTGTTGATTTTAACTTATTTACATGTTGGCTGCCCTTGTGAGGAACTTTGAATCACCTCTATTTTGGGCAGAGCTAATCCTATAATGTCAGTGTATTGCCTTAAAAAGGGAGGAGAACATCAGTGTGAGTGCAGCTTGATTTGTATAGTGTCAATCCTCAGAGCTTGGATTACTTTGCCCGCTTGTTCTAGTTGACAAAATAACTGGGAATACTTGGGGCAATTTCAAATTACTACCTAGTTAAGACAGAGCCAGGGAAATGTCCCCTTTCTGGATTTTTTTTTCCTCTCAGACACTGGAGAAACAGCTTTTTTTTGAGAGAGTGAGTTTCAAAACTTCTTATCAGTAATGCTTTATTTGATGTCATGACATTTTCTAGGGTCTCTATTGAAGTTACAGTCAAGAGAAGAAATGGAATCCAGTTCTGGATGATAACACAGAGGACTGTTGCTAAATCTTCGGCCTGTCTTTAGGAAGACTTGATTTTCCTGGCATCCTAGTGAAAAGAAATTGAAAGCTGAAAAAACTCCGTTTTGTTGCTTTTTAAAAGAGCTTCTTGGCTTCTCTGTTCTTGGCTTAATACTGAGGACTATAAAATGCCAGAAGATGATGTGGAAAAATCTGGCTAAACCTGTTGGCTTTTTCCACAAGAGACAATGACCATAAAACATGTGTCTTTGAAGATCTTGAAAGAATTTTAGCGGTTCTCTTGGGGGCAATCAAATTTCATGCCAACTTAAGTCTGTCTTAAAGGGTTTTTAATGTCTCATGTGCTCATGTGTCATTAAGCAATACCCTCTCTTTTCTTGGAGGGACACGTAATGGATCATTAATGATGGCTGGTTGTACATAGAAAAGAGTCCCCTGCCATCTTAGTGCAAGTAGTTTTGCTGTGTGTATAAAAAGTGTATCTATGGGAGGGTTTCCACAACATGAGGAAACGGCATTTCAGGGGTGCAGGAGAGGCAGCAGCAAAGTTCTTGGCCTTTTTCAGGAGAGTACACAACCTCTTTGAAGAAAACATACAGCTGCTTTAGCTAGTATTTTCACAGCAGTTTTCTGTCAGAACCAAGTCATGATTAGGCTCATCCTTGAACCTCCAAACGTTGTTCATGTTTGTCCTCATTTTTGTGTGGGTTTTTTTTTTTTTTTGTACAAAGCTGGGAAAAAAGTCAGACTCTTTATGGACCATCTTTTCATTATCAAGGCACCACAAATGTAAAGACCACACTGGAAAATTTCTGGAATAATAATCATTGCTTCAGAAACAGCCTCTTGGTGGTGTGAATGATAACCTGCTTGTCATTTAATATTCACTTTGAATGGGCTTCTACGTTACACAGACTGAGAACTGACCTTTGTGCAGCTCTGGCATTAAGTGGGGTACTTTCAGTAAAGTAGTGCTATGAAATCTCACTGCTGCTTACTCTGCATATGTTGAAGACTAGGGTCATACAATAAAAGATGGACTAGTAGCAGTGCAATCCCCCCCCGCAGTGCTTCTGTGAGCCAGTGTTAAATTTTCTCACTTAAAATGAATCATTTGGGGGCTGGGGGAATTGCTAAAATAGACAGAAAGACTTTGAGAATGACCTGTCACTACTTTTTATGCAGGAGGGTACCTTGAGAAGTTATTTTTCAGCTGTTTTCACTTTATACTTTTTTCATGGCTGTACTTCAGAAATCTCATTTTAGATCTCATAGGCAAATTCTACAGGACAGTCTTGAGGATGGGGGAAGAAACTCATGTATTGGAGCTTTCTGACTGAAGAGCTTTTTCATTCACGTTTAATGAGGCTATTTCTAGTTGTTTTTAGGCTGAGTGATTTATGTGATGAGACACTTTAAAAACTGCTTCTCATTCCTTTCAGCTTACTTCTTATCAGTATTAAAGTGGCTAATTTTGCGGTCATCTGTCGTCCAGGGGGAAAAACAATGATCTGAGTTTCTCAACAGGAAAAACCTTTGAGCTGTTTTTATAAACCAGAAAGAAACAAAAAAAAAAAACCCCAAAACAACCCAGCCTAACTCTTCCATTCCATCTAACTGTTCAGAGAGCATGGACTGAGATTTGTACATCCCAGTAAGCACATACGAAATCTGTTTTGTTGTCCCTTCTGCATCTTGATTGTGGCTTTTGTACTTGAGAATTTCTTCTGGGTAAAAGTTCGGAATTTTATTGCTTCTCTTCCATCAGTGTCAGTCTATGCTGGCATGTGTTTTCAGGCTGAAACTAGTTTTAATTTCAGCCTACTTACACTGACCTTATTAATTTCATAAACAGCCCACAAGACAGACCAGTCTGTAATGCATGCTATTTTTTGTTGTTGTTTTAAGTGCAATTTAATCTATTTTTTTGATGGCAGTAATTTTGTTGAAATCTTAACCTAGTCATATATGCCAGTATTTTAGCAACGTCTCTAAGGGAAAATACTCTAAATCCATGAAGCGTTATTGTCTGATAACAGTACCTTGCTCCTCTGAGCAGCCAGCTGGTGCACTCAAAGGTAGCTTAATTGCTTGACTGGCATTGTTGCTGAAACTTGAACTGTTTGTCTCTGCTTTGCAAGTACTGTGTTGGTGGAAGATACCATTTTCCATCTTTGAAAGTCGTCAGCAGCGAGAAGGTGATGTCCTGGTGAGCTGTTGGGGAGTAACACGTAAAACTGCTAATCTGCATCAGAGCCAAGTCAGGCAGGCTGGTTGAAGTTCCTGCTGAAAGCAGTTTGAACTGGCAGATTTGACACCGAAGCAGATGTAGAGCGTGGTTGTTGCTGATGGCAGAAATGTGGCTGCGATGATATACAGCTGGTAGTGACAAGAGGTGCTGGTGTGTCCAGTTACTCTGACACCCTCTTTCAGATCTGGTGATGTGCGCCTGAGTCAGGTTTGTGAAGCATCTGCTGCTTTTGTTCCTTTCAGCAGGGATTTCAGACCCTTTCCTCCAATGACGAAACTGTTTTGTAGGGATCTAAGCTTAGTAATGTCAACTTGGCACCCTGTCCTTTTGGTCCAATGTTACTCCAAACTAAACTCCAACGGCTATTTCTAGACAACTGCTGACCTCCTCTTTGCCTCGCCAGCATTCCCCTGTCGTGAATTTTACTCATGCCTTTTTAAAGCCATCTGAAGCCCGGTCCTGCTCTCTTAACTCCTGCGGCTTTTTAGTAGGAAGAAGAGCAGCTGCCCTTTTGTTCTTGTGCTTTTTTTCTGATTGTGACCTGTTTGCTCCTCTAAATTCTTGCTGGTTTTAACAAGAACTCTCATTTCACAGGTGACCCAAGGCTGTGGCTAACTCTACAAAACAGTTGTTCGTATGAAACAGCTGTCTGTGGTGGCTTGCTACATCACACAGCAATTTTTACTGTCATAGCCTGCAGCAGATGAGACCTCCAAAATATTTTTAAACTGTGTAAATCCTTTAAATATTGAAACATTTCTAGGTAGGGCTCTCAGATCTTCTGCCTTCTTGAAGGTTCCTAATTAAATCTGCTAAGGAGATTACTGTACTGAAATAGTTAAACCTTTTATTTTCCAAAAGTTTTTAAGATTATCTAATCAACCTCTTACTTCAACATTTGATTTTGATTATCTGATGAAGTGCCTGGCCAGCAGTTCAGCAAGCCAGAGCAAAAGGGACATATGGCAAGTCTTAGGTCTGCACCAGGGAGATAGGACTTCTTGTTTCTACTTCTACTGTGTTAATCTCTGATCTGGCCGCTCCTAATTCCAGCAGTGAGTTAAGATCAAAGCATAAGCCACAGGTTCTTAGACAACCTCGTGTTTATGTTGAATTATTTTGTTAGGAGAGAGCTATGCTATTTTGAGTCCATTCGGAAGGGTTTTAATTTTATTTGTAGAGACACAACTTAATTTCAAACAACTAAGGATGGGATAAGTTGGAGGCAGAAGATGGTAGGGACTGTACATGATTGTAGAATGTGGAGCTTGTAGATACATTGCCACTCCTAGCTATAACAGGAAAAGCATAAAAAAAAAATTGTCTTCAGATTTTTTCCTGTAAATGTCTCAGTCTCAGCTGCAATAGGCTGTTTTGCTCCCTTTATTGTATTATCTTGCTTCCTGCCTTAATCTTGTCATATTTCTTGCACATCCAGGCAAGTGCTCTAGAGGGAAGGAGGCAAGAAATGGAAGTTTCCTTAACATTCCCACTCCCTCTGTGCTGAGGTGGTTTAACCAGGGTTAAGAAGAAACTTCAAAACCAGAAACCACAGCAATCTACTTGGATGTCTTTTTCCTTTTTGTGTAAAACTTGTTCTTTCCTTTACTTCAGTGCTTTTGCTATATCTGTATTCCTCAGCCCCAGAAGTACTGAATCCAAGCAGCTGTTCCTTCTTTCATGTTTTCTTCCTCCATTTGTCAGAGGCTGACAAGATGCAGATTTAATTCTTGGCTCTGATGACAATCAGGCTCATCGAAACCGCTGGCTTCTGCTGAGATGTCTTAAAAGAAGCAGCAATGAATCCTGCCAGCTCCTGGTTCTCAAAGATGTAGCATGTTCAGCATCAGTGTCCATCAGGTTTGGGACAGATCTTGATTCTCACAAAATTGTGTAGTGATCCCCAGCACTGTTTTCCAGCCTATATATGCCAGGCCTCTAAATGGCAAATCAGTGCAGGTACTGTTACCTGCTTTTTTTTTTGTTGTTGGAAATTAACTTAGAGTATTAGGTTTTCTTGTTCTGCTTGCCAGACAAATTTAGAGGAGGAGTTTTGTTTGCATTTAACTTATCCTGTATCTTTGTCCTGTCACTTAGGTTATAGTATAACATACAAGATGTGGTTCCCACAGTAACTAGCTCTGCTCTACACTTCTTTTGCCTCTGGGGGCATGTAAGATTCCTGTCGTAATACTCTTGCATTTATCTGTAATCTTGTTCTAAACAAGCTTTCGTTTCTGCTCAAGTTTTCATACCCTTCTCCACTTCAGCCCCATGCGCTGAAGCATTAAGCAGTGTGGCTGATGACTGTCACATGGATACTTTCTTCCTCTCCCAAGGAGGAACATCAGAAGCAGGCTTCCTAAATGCCATTACTCGTGCTTGCTGATGTAGGTGAGGTCAAAGAAATGCGCTCTGGATTTGGAACAGGAAGCATCGATGTTTGTGGTGGCTTGCTGTTGAAAGTGAATCAGTGGCACAATTAGGTCTTCTTGCTTCGAGGGTGTGATTACACAAAAGTTTTGTCCAGCAGCAAAGCTGGTTTAAGAAGTCTCTGACTGCTCGGTCTCCACCCTGCCTGGAAAACCGGATTACCAATTACTGCAGTGATCTCATTTACAGTATGGGTTCGTAAGCAGATGCGTTGGCACAACAGGGGGGTGGTGAACCATGGAACTCTTTAATCTCATTTTGCTGCCAAAGAAAACACTGGAGTAGCACAAAGTATGGGGTGTTGAAGGAGACAGTTTTCCTGGGTACGTTTGTGGGGTGCAAGACAGGACTGCATTTACTCTGTTTCAAGACAGTCCATTGCAAATGGTGTGCCTGATGTCAATATATGACCTGAATATCTCTCTCTCACAAATGCAGGATATCGGTCTGCTCATGGGTTTCTTGTGTCTTCATTGCTCAGATACTGTTGTCACAAGTGGAAATCAACTACTTGCTTCTGGAAAGTTGGAACTGGCTTCTGTGGATTGAGTCAGGCCTCATCAGATACGCTCTAGCCATGACGAAATGGGAAAGGCGAACCGTGGGGCTTCCTGCTCGTCACTGCTGGGGAGCAGTGGAGGGAGCAGTGGGATATCTGTTCTGTTTTGTGCAGCTGGACAGACATCAGTCTGTGTGCTGCGCAACTGGTGTGAGCAGTAAGGACTCCAGAAAAAGTTGCTCACTGCATATTTGTCGTTGACCTGCAATAGTTACAGGTTGGGTTTTATCAGGTGAGGGTAAGTCTGTGTACAGCTAGTTCCCGTTGACTTCCGCTGTCAATAGGAGCTATTGCATTAGCAGCTTTCAGAGCAGACTAGGAAGCTTGTGAGTTTGAGCAGAAAACCACTTAACTTTCAATTGCTGTGCAATTTGCAACTGAGAGATTGTGCTTTAATAAGTAGACATAATACAGTTTGCAGTTGGTGTCAGAATATACCGAGACACTTTAACGATGAATAATAAATAATGCAAAATGCTTTATCAGATTGCACAGTATCTTTAGGCTTCCTGTTGGTGTGCTGCTCAGTGTGTATTTGATGGGCAGGAATTTGTTTATAGCCACATTTTTTCCATACCAATCTCTATGAATGTCCCCTCCTTTCTTTTGTCTTCTATTTGGCTTTGAGATCAGTTGCTCATCACCAGACTTTTTTATTTTTCCTTATTAATGACCGCAGTATTTGTATTTACATTTAGGCTCTAGTTCTGGCTCTTCCCTCTGTCTTGTTTTGTTTTTTCCTGATACACTTCCCCTTCTAGGCTTGGAAGAGTGTTTCAGTCAGTCTCAGCCAAACTTAATTTCTTTCTCACTTAAGGCTGACCCTCCTGTTCTGTGAATATGCATCTTCTACTCATGCATTTCTAATGAGAAGAATCAGGAGGGAACTGTTGTAATCAAACATAGTGCCATGTATAATACACGACAGAGTATTTCACAGCATTATCTGAAATAGAAGCTGTATTCCAGGGAGGAGTCAAAGATTTCTTTTTTTAAAAAAAAAAAAGACATCATAGTGGGTGGTTTGTTTTTTTTTTTTTTTTCCCCTTGAAAATGTTGTGACTGTTGTCCAATAAGTGGATGCCTTATTTCCAATGTGAACTTAACATCTTCTGGCCGCAAGATCATGGGAGACATTTGTCTTGCAAATTGTTCAATCTCTTTGTGTACACAGAGCACAAATCTGTACTGAAACTACATTTAAGCAGAGATCCAACTATGTTCAGATGTACTTTTAACTTCCTCAGTTACTCTTAAACTAGTTGAAGCTGGCTCAGAAACTGGCAGTATCAGGAATTGTGCCGGTGTTTTGAAACAGGATGATGTGTTTGTAAAGCTCATGCTCTTGTGTAGATCGGATCTTGGTTCCAGTTCAGCTGAATTAGTTTCCAGTTAATTTCTAGCAGTTAACGTATCGCTGGATTGGGAACAGGCCACTTTGTGCAAAACAGTTGCTTTTCCCCTTAGGCTAAGGATGAGGCTCCGACCTGCTAAGCTGTTGTTCCAGTGTAACGCAGTGGATGTGAGAAAATTTGTCTACATCCTAAGGCAGTGGAGGTCTTACCCTACCTAGTAAGTGTGTCACACGCTTAACTGAGATCCTTGGGAATGACTGCATTTTGGCATCAGCCTGATAAATTCAGTGCAGTATCTACCTTCTAGCAGAAAGCGTTTCCCTCAGTGAAATTTCCCATGACTTCTGGTTTCAAAGTAGGTTCATGCTTAGCTGTGGGTTTCTGTTTGGGGATCTGGGCATTCAGTTGCTCCACGGCACGCTTCCTGAGCCAAAATGCCAGAAGATTTTGAACACGGCATGAAGCAGTGTGTAGAAATGCAACTTGGCTTCGTTCTTCATATCCCGTGGTGCTATGCTTTACAAAGTTGCAATTGAGTCAGGAGTCAGTACCTACCTCCCAAATTTACTGATCTGTGAAGTGGAAAAATCACAACTTTATGGTGGTGTGGTGCCAATAGCAAAACTTTTTTCCCTGCGCAAAGCAGGGATGATCCAAATAACACTTTCTTCAGCGGGAAGGTGGCTCTTGGGTTGATTTTTCTGCTGTTTCCTGAACTAAGCATAGTGCTGATAGCCTTTTTGCTGTTCTCCTTTCTGTAGAAGGCTGGCAAATTCCTCTACTTCTTTGACCATCTCAACATGAAAGTGGTTTTTAAAACACCGCTTAAAAAGCGGCAGGCTGGGCTGGGAGGAGATATAGTTATGGGTGTGAATCAGCCCTTTCACAATGAAGGCTGGCTCTGTGCACGTCCTCTTGTCTAACCCCCACCCCCTTTTCTGGGTTAAATACAACCTCTAACTTGGCTAAATACAGGATTTTTTTGACCGAATGAATTTGAGCACCATATGATCTGCCTCCTCATGTTCCCTGAGCCCTTTGCAGGAGAAAGGAAATGTTTTTGAACAAAGTCTGCTAACAGAGTTGTGGGTGGAAAGAGGACAAAACGAGTACGTGAAGAACCACATATTTTCACTGGACTTCTGAAACAAGTGACAGTTTGTTCTCCAGATAAAGGCACATTTGAGAGGAAAAACCTGAACGGTGAAAGTGGAGGGGTTTTTTGGTGGGTTTTTTCTTAGGTGTCCCAAAAATTCTTGTCCAAAATAAGAAGCAGCGGAGCTTGTAAGCACAAACTTTTAAAATATGAATACGTGACAGGCTGAATCCCAGGTGAGTCCTCATGACACACAGCAGAGGATCCTTTCCTTAGGCACTAGAACATAAAGGCAAGATTTCAGTGAAGGGGAGCGTACTCTTACATCTGGGGTTTTACAATTTCCTTTGGTAGAGAGAATCTTGCTCCCATGCAGGAAGTCTGACATACATCAAAACGACCTGAGTTACGGCTGGGTGAAACCTTTGGCTGGCTAATTAAGACCCATGTCAAAACTCACTGAAGATGAGTGTGTTTCCATGCTTGGACAGGATAGAGGAAGGCTGAACTCTGCTAAGAGTATTCCTGCATAAAATGTCGGGGGGATGTTATGTAACTTCATCTCTATTTTTTTTTTTCATTTTCTTTTTTTTTTTTTTCCTGTTTTGTTAATGTCTGCCATGTTAAGATCGTATCTTCAGCAAATACCTTGAACCAAGCAAAAGCCTTTTTGGGAAGAGGAAGCTGGAGGTGCTGGTCAGGGCAGCCAGGGAGCTGGTCTAATTGCTTGCTGCTGACAAAAGGGGTTTCCTCCCCCATTCACAAATGTGTTCTCCCTCCTTGTTCCCCTCCTTTTGCTCTTCATTCACTCTGGAATTCGTCTGTTCAGAGGCTATGGTCACTACCAACCAAACATAGCTTTTTTTTTTTTTTTTTCTTGGTGGATTTAGGGGGTGGCTTGGTGTACACTGTGAGCACCGATGCTGGTGGGCCGGAGACGGTGGAAAGCATGCCACTGGGCAGAGTGGGGAATAGTGACTCTCCAGACTGCAGCAGGCTGTTAGATGAACTCAGCACATACTGTTTCCCACAAACTAAGGGACACCACGCACCCGTGTAATTGTTTCCTGTGCAGTTTGAATTGTGCAAAACAAGCCTTTCCATGTGGTGTTCGGATTTGAACCTTGCAGCCTTTTTGCTTTCATGTGAGAATCCACAAGTAAAATACTTTGCTAAGCGAAAACCTATCTGCATGATTGTTTTGGCCAAGAAATTCAAATAGGATAGTTAATAAAGTAAATTTTGAAGGGGGAGAAGTTTTTTGTGAGCCTGAACCATAAGGATAAAAAGAAAAGCCAAAGGCCTCCATTGTATTTTTCTGCTTGCTTCAAGAATTCACAAGGTGGAGCTTGTAATTTCCCCACTGACCAAATTCATGAGAGTTAGTTTGTCAGCTTTTACTGTTCCGAAGAATAAAAAATATTTTGATTCCCTTATGGCTTTTTTGGTTGCAAGTTAGGAAGAATGAACTTTCAGCTTTTCTAAACTAGCTGACTTAGTACTGAGATGTTCTTTCCCGGTAAGCTTACTGTTCAAGGACAGCCAAGGCTGGAATTTGTGCTTTGCAGTCGTGCCTGCTTTTCTTATTCTTTAAGAACGTCCTAGTAGTGCTGACGTTGCTTTGTGTCCATAGCTGTAAAAATCCTACTAGCTGACTATCCAGTCATTAAACCATAGAAACCCAAGTTTGAAGGGGCTAAATAGCACAGGCCTGGAAAACAGGCTTCGACATCCCATACTGGAGCAACAGAAATATAGTTCCAAGAAGACTGTCTTCAGTCCAGATGCAAGTACAAAGATTACAGTACCCAATGTATCATGAAAACAGGACCTTGCACAAGAGGCGTGTTACTAGTCATTGACTCCGTTTATTCCTGGGTGCAATTGAAAGAGGTGGTTTGCTCTATAAATGGGGTTTGTCATGCAAGATGATGTAATTCACACCATGGCTGGGAGAGAGACTAAGCATGATGTTTCTAGGGAAGGATCTAAGCTATTCCAGTTTTTTTGTACGTGGTGAAGTGACTTATTGTCAGAATTCAGCCTCATTTGTTGTCTATTTAATAATTTCCATATTTCTTCTTTTAGGGCGGTGTCATCCCTTAATATATTAGATTTTTCTTGCTATTCTTCTGCATCAAGTTTATAAGAGCTGAAAAAGAGAGTCTAATTTTATCAAGCTTGTTGCATGCATCTTGTCGGTCCTGGCAGCTCCCTGCTTTTTCCATTTTCCCCTCTGGCTTCTCCAGTACTCAGTACTAAAACAACTGTAGCATCAGTATCTACTTAAAAGCCTTCCAAGAGTCCTGTATATGCACACTTTACATTTTGGCTTGTACAAACAACTTCTCAGTTACTTGTGACCGCAGGGGTTTTACAGCCCACCTTAAGGATCCGCACCCCTGCAAGGCTTGTGTGTGGGAGGGCGGGCATCGTTGCCTCTGCTTTCCTGCAGCAAAGGCTTCGGCTACTGACTCCGATCCTGACCATCGTTGCTTCCCCTCCCAATAAATTCCTCAGGCTTGTATATTAAGTCATTATGAAGTACACTTAGCTGTGAATCAGTGCTTCCAGTCTAAACTAATGTGTTTAACTCTTTTCTCTAGGCTCTGTTTTGGATATTATAAAGCACATTGTGGCCAAAGGAGAGCACAAGACTGGTGTCCTGGATGAACCCTGTATAGCCACGATCCTCAAGGAGGTGCTGGAGGGGCTGGACTACCTGCATAAAAATGGACAAATCCACAGGTATTTTTCATTTTTCTCATCTTTGTCCCAAGATGCGTGTTGCTCAAACAGAGCAGCTGAGCACATGCAATCTCATCCTACAACCAGCTGTGAGGGCACGGAAAGAGGAAAATAAAAGTGGGCGCTTAATCAAAACTCAGAATTCAAATGTCTATATAGTAGCTGCTGCTTTTGGAATTACTATGACTAGGCCAAGTTTGGGTGAACTTTGGGGTATCGAAAGTTCTGATATAAAGAACCTCTTTCCAAATATCAACATCCAGCTGCAAAGTGTAGTTGTTGGAGCTGGAAAACCAGCTGGTTTTGTTTCTTGCAGAGCTACAAATCACCAAGAGCACTGCATAAGAAGTGTTGAGCAACTTAATTTATTTTTGTTAATAATTACTAATTTAATAATAGCCAACAATTATTTAACAACAACAATAATTTAATAATTTGCCAATTTTTTTAATTGATTTCAAGCCCTGTTCTTAATTTTCTTTTTTTAAGGCTAGCTGCAAGATCAACGTAATGAAATTTGAATTTGGGTAATTTCATTAAAAAAAAGAAAGGGAATAAAATTAGTGGAAAAACTTCTGTAGGCAAAACCCAGTTAACTAATGGCTTGTGATTTGATGGATCACTGAAATGTGTGGGTTTCTGTGCTGCTGTGTCATTTGAGAGGTATTTTTAAATCATGTTTTCCTCTCCCATGGTGTCAAGGTGTGGCATAGCTCAGGAAGAGAGGATACTAAGTCAGTATGTTCTGCCATTAAAAAGAATGAGATTTGCAATCCTAAATATGTGCTGAAAATAGAGTATACCACTTGCGGGTAATATACATCATGCCAGCCACAGGCTGCTGCTGGGAACAACAGCCTCTTCTTTCTTGGGAATTTTGTGAGCTTCGCTGTCTTCTGGTACAATGCCATTACAAGCATTGCTGCTGTGCTGGAGTAAGTTTCTGTCCTCTTATGATAGCTGTGTAAGAAGAGGTAACTCTTTTTGCCAAAATGTTATTTTAATTAGATAATCCAAGAAGTATTTATTTCATATTTTTGGTCAAACCAACTGGCTTTTGTAGGTCATTTTGGTTAAAAAGAAAGCAATGGTTGGAAACAATTCTGGTGGAATTCTTTTCCCCGAGAGAAGTCTTAAATTTTGGTTTCCAGTCTCTATTAAAATTCTGATTTAACAAGAATGGTTGTCATCTTTGAAGACAGTTTTGATTTCACAGCTGGTTGCTTAACTTTGTTTTCCAGAGATAAGACTTCAGGCAGCTCTGGGAAGTTAAGAGTAAAGCGACAGACCAACTTACTCACTGAGTGCATGGTAACTTTTCACCCTTGCCATAAGTAATTTACAAAACCATGCTCATCTGTGACTTGCAGTTGATTTGCTTGACTGATTTAGTTCATCTTCTGGTCTAATGAAATCTAAATATGTTAAAGTAGCAGTAACCTGTTAAATTCCGGTTTTTCTGAAGATGTCGCATAGTGCTTCCTGTATTGCAAGAGAGGTGGTTCTCCATTTGACTTGCTGTAGTGAAACAGCAAAACTAGTAATTGTGGTGAATGTTATAGATATATTGCTGTCTTTCTTTTCTTTTTTTTTATTGCACTCAGCAAAAATACGGTGTTCACAGAAAGTTCAAGCTGCTTGGTCCGAAGAAAATGTGATTCATATTGAATCATTTGGAAGCAGACTGAACCAAACCTGCTGCAGTCATTCTCGTCCTGCTCTTTGGAAGCATTTTGCCCTTATTTAGGGGACTTCAGCAAAAAAATCAAAGCTGTGTCATTGCTGCAGCTTAAGGTTGCGGTTGCGCGTCAGCTACTTTGCATGTGTTGTATCCCTATGTTTTGGGGCTGCTCTGACAACTGGGTAATGTTTTATCAGAAAAAAGAGTTTGGATTAGCTCATTGTGTTGGGGTACGGTGGTCTGGGAAATTTGGAGAAGTGGTAACAGTCATATACAGAAGGAAAGTTGTGTAGTTCCCTGCCTGTGATGCAAGGGATGGGTTTGTAACTGTTTTTGGCAGAAAGCAAGCTTACATGCCTTTGAGGGATGAAACATGTTTCCTTAATGGAGTTAATCGTGCAGTGTTGCATTTTATCCAGATGTGTGTACACCACTGAGAAAAACACAGTTTAAAGTTGTAGTGCAGATGGAACCTTTCCTCATACATAGGAATATCTGTATGGTTTTCCCATTTTTCTTAACACTAGGGGTCATGATATTGGCCATGCCTGATGGGAAAGGCAGGTGGAAATCTTGTAGTCGTGCCAGAGATGCTCTGAGAGGAAGTGTTTAAAATAACTAAACTTTGGTCCTCTGGGTCAGCTTAAAGTATCTGGCTCTAAAGGAAACCGACTGCATCAGGTGATGGCTGAACCACTGAATATAGCGTCCGTGGTGTGGGGCAGCTGCGGTTGGGGTGAGCTTCAGGCCAAAACAAGGTCAGTTGTGAAGGGTCAAGATTGAAGGGCTTTGGTTAGACCTGGGACAACCAACCCAAAGCAAGCAGCCATCCAGCAGAGCAGCGTGTTCAGCTGGTTACACTGAAATATCCCAACTCCGTTTGTATTACACCTAGGAGAAAATGACTGGATAAAGGTAGAGACACAGTATGGGTAAAATGAATGTAATGAGCACATCTGAAGTTGGACAACCAGGATGGTGGCAAAGCCGGAAGGATGAATATCTGGACCCAAATGTAATTTTGTGGGTGCTGTTGACCTGAAGCAGGGACAGCCTGTTACTGCTGTAAATCATCAGTGAAACCAGAGAATATATGTCTGACAGTGGATTTGCTGGATACTTTTAAATTATGTATCATCTTAAATGGGTAAATTAAGTTAACATGTGGAAGACTGGCTTAATGAAATTCTGCTGCTGCTGAATCTTTCTCTGCGCAAGCCCATCTTGAACTTAATGCCACTTCCAATTAAGGTTTGGGGAGCTGGCTTTGGGTGGAAGTGTAAATCCCTGCTTTGGACAGGAGAGTAGCTTGACAGTATTCTCTAGAGAAGATTAGAAAGCCAAATATCTAGTGAAGGCTTAAATTATAATTTTTTTTTTGTTTACTTTCCTGATTAACAGCTAGAGCGAGGCTGAGACTTGAATAGATGCCATTGTTCTGCAACAAATGCTTAAGTCTCCCACATTGTCCAAAACGATATTTTTTGCTTTCATCTTGCAAGAGCTGTTTGGAACAGTGTCCGAGGCCTTAGAGAAAAGACAAAGGAGAAGGCAGAATCACTTTTATTTTCATGAAACACTCTAGACCAAGGTAACGATTGCAAATGGTCCCAGTCGTTGTCTTCCAACATCACCACTGCATCCCGTATCTCGGGGTTGGCAGCTCTCTGCCTTCCCTGCCATGTGCCTGTCCCTGGCCCTCTCTCCCTTGCCAGCTGCCGCCGTCCCCGTTGTGGTTTTCTGTACAGCACGGTGATCCCAATGACAATTTGAAATCCTGGTGATCGGCTCATGTTAAGTGAGTTCAATACCAGGGCACCAGCTAGTGTGCTGAGGATGGAGGGCCAGACTCAGAAACCTTCAGATAAAGCTGTCCTGCAGGAATCTGCTCGGACACTTTTTTTTTATGGGAGTTGAGCAAGACTGACATGCTGCGAGGGGTCACTCCCAGGCTAATCTTGGCTGGGTGACACACAGGGTATGTCGCACCTCTTCCCCGTTTGGACTCAGATTCCTCTGTGTATTTGGGGATTAGCAGGGGTTTGAGTGACTTGGAAATAAAACTAAAGCAAAACCAACCCAAGAGGTTTTATTGCTTAAAGGGACTTGTTGGAGGGAAGTTCAAGGCTTTTTCAGGTAGTGCTCTTTATGGCAGTCTGACAAATGAATCACACTGATTAACCGTTACAAGGCGTCTCTGTCTTTCTGCCTATTTTTATCTCTGAGCTTATCTTCTGTTCATGATTAGCTGTTGTGTAACTGAATATTTCAGTTAGTCCAGGTGAAATGATACACTGCTCAAATATAATCAGATCCTCCTATTGCAGCATAATAAATGTGATACTTGCATGCTTTTTTGTAAAAACAAGAAAAGCTTAGGAAGTGGTTTAGGGTTGCATGCACTTGAAATATGGGCATGGCAGTAATCTAGCTATTAATTTGTTTGCTGCTTGACTTCTTAGGGGGTAAGAGGTGCAACGGCGCTTTTGATACACCAAGTTAGATCAGCTTGTGCCCCCATACAGAATGTTCTGGGGATTTTTTGGTGTCTTCTCAAAATCAGTTTTCTGAGTGCAGGGCAGCAGGGAGCCAGGGTAGCTGACTGAATGTTGCTTTGAAGAGACCCTGGAAATAATATTCTTGCTGTGGTTTTGTGCCAAATACATTAGCTTATTTTTTGGACCTTAGAATGGTTTTGACACAGGATCGAAGTTTAATTGTCTGCCTGTTCTACTTATATTAAGATAAAAGAATTTCTGAAAACAGGATGTCTGTATGTGAGCACATACACATCACCAACACTTGTGTGGGGGGTTTTGCAGGAGTGCTCCTGCAGTAGCAAGTTTTGAATTTAAGATGAAGGAGCTGATGGATATATTTTGGCAGAACTCAGCTGTCCTACAGGATTCAAGCTTAATTTTCATGTAGCTGATTAATGCATTGATAGCCATGCTGGCAGGTATTGTGGTTAAGCTGGATTCCAGTATGCCACTGATTATTTTGACGACTGAAATACTGTACTTTTTTGGTTCTGTAAGAAATACCGTAGGAGACCTTCACAGCCCTCCTCTCCACAGTGCTATAATCTTGCTTTGGGAAGTGTGTTTTGGGACCAAAGTTTGGTGGGGGCAGATTGAGGGATGGATAATGGGATGTGGAGCCTTTCACCTCTAATTGCCAGTTTGATTTTTAAGTCAGGACACTAGTAATTTGAAAGCTAGCTATTGCTCAGCCATGGGAAGTGGAATTTTACATTCAGAGAAGTGTACTTTTGGTCTCTTCTTCCTTATAGTATGGTATGGGCAGAAGTAACCTTTAGAGGTAGTTGTTAATATAAATTTTAAAGCTTTAATTTGTAAACAATTCAGTAGCCAGAATAATAGAAATGTTACTCTTGGGTGTCTTGGTGGAAAGGAAGAAAAGATGCTGCTCTAAATTGTACTGGGCGATTTGTTCCCACAAATAAACACCTTGCTGTGCAGTGTCAAGGGCACAAGGACCACCGAGTCTCCATGGTGTATGCACGGCAGTTACTGGGGTGTATTGTGGTGGTTTAATGAACCAGCATGTTCTCCTGATGGCTGTTTCTTCCACTGCATCACCCAGAAATTCATTGTTTTTTTTAAAAAAAAAAAAGTTTCTCTGTGGTCGCAGAGAGAAAATATGAACCAGATGTAAATCTCAAATCTGCAGACAGCCAGAAACAATAGCTCCTGTGGAGACAGTTTTCCTCGAAGTGGATAAAGACAGCCTCTGCTCTGAAGCCTGAAAACCTGGCAGTTAAAAACTCTGATGGTGAATATTGCTGCTGCTGAAAGCACAGGAGTGTCGGGGGGGCTCTGCAGTGGCTCCAGGCCCCGCAACCCGCAGGGGCTCTGTGTGTTACGAGGGTCCTTGTAGCAGCTCACAGTGGGATGCCTGAAGCCAAGCGCTTGCCGTATGACTGCTATGTTCAGGTGTCTGTCCCCACATCACTCTCCTTGGACCCAGGTGCTGCCTCTGGACTTTGTCACTGGGTGTCCTGCAGTTCCTCAAAGTAACTTTGATTTAGTCCAAGGGAAAAACAACTTTTTGGTACAACTACTATGCACCGCACTAAAAGGGAGGTGAGTTTTTACATTTTTCTCCCCCCGCTTTTGTTACATGGAGAAGAGAAGCAGGAAAAATACCACGAAGAGCAGGAGATAGAGGTTGGGGTGATCTCCGAAAGGCTCAACAGCAATGACAGGTCATTGGTCCATGACCGAGTTACTCAACTAATACGGTTTCTAGCAATTCCCGAGTTGTCAGGAGTATTTTGGGTTTGACGTGTTTCTAGGGGGAATAATCTTCATTCACTGTCTGCAGCATTAATTGCATCAGGTAAAAATGAAACAGACTCTCTTAGCTTCTGACTTTGCAGAGAGCAAGTGCCATTCACATGTACGTACAACCACTCTGTTCATGACATCCTTCTCGTGTCACTGCTTTTATCTGATGTAGATTACTGGGACTAGATCACCCAGTATAGGCTCTTGCAGCATCTCTCCAGCAGTAGAGTAATTTTTTATGTCACTGGTGTTCATCCTATTTGTCCTTTCTACTGCGATGCACAAAAGTGAATAACCTACTTCAAAAAGATAGCTTTGATTATTGTACCCTGTTGTAATTCAGCAGACTTTCTGGCCTTCATAGATCCTAAAAGCTGCATATATAGAGATGCCTTAAGCATGTATTCAGACCACTGCAGTCTTTTCATTCATGTCTTATGCTAAAGCATGGGAAAAAGGTCCCTAAATTTGTGTGTCAACATGTTAAGCACACTTGAAAATTTTGCAAGGCTGTGTCAGAAATAATTTTTGCGTGTTTACTAAATCAAATTATATCCTGTTTTGCAGAGTTCTTATTCGAATGGGCAAAAGTAAAGCTTAATACTTTCAAAACCAAAAGTGAGATGAAACCCACACTCATTTAGGACAACAAATAGGGAACTGCCATAAAGAAATCTGTCATTTCATGGCAGCCGGGGAAGTATCACCAAGTTAGACTGGGAGTGCCAAGACGACTGTTTCCATTGTACAGATGCCCAATTTTATAACTGCTTTCTCCATTTTATACAAATAGCTGGATGAAATAAGGAGATCTTCTTTCTTCTTCCTATACTGGCCATGCTTAAAACTGTCATCATCTAGATTTTGGAGAAGGAAGTTGAGCTGGCAAGTCTCATGCGAGCCCTGGTTCTCTTGAATTTCTCCTGTGTCGTGCTGCAAACGTTGCTGAGCAAGAGTTGTGGGTGGCTTCGTAGATATGGATGGCTCTTGGCTGCGTAGGGGAATGCCTTGGACCTCGTGTGTGTATAGATACACATGCTGTTTTTCCATAACAGGCGTGCTTATTGCCTTTTGGAAATTAAGAACTTTTTGAGTTGCCCTGTATCAAAGTTTTTGGGCCTTACTTGATCCAAGTTGATTATGTGTTTACTGGAATGAACTTTCCTATCTCCATCACAGCAGGGTCAAGGCAGAGAGACATGTGAATTGCTGGCTTTCCTGTTTCTTCTGCTGCCTAATCCGTCTTGTACTCAGACTGGGATGATCTGCGTGTGGTAGTTTTGGGGAAATTCCTATTTCTAAGCACAGTAGGAACATGTTTTAGCATGCAGGAGATACCACAGCATGGTGGCGTGCATCACTAGTATTGCCACATGAAGGATGCCCACCTACTTGCATGTTAAATAATTTGACATGAAACATTGAAATAAGGCCACGTTATAACCTGACTATTTTCCTCTGTTACCAATGACTAAGGCAGGGCCTCCCAAAAATATCTGGGCCCCCAGGGGTAGGAGGCAGACCTTGTGACTCCACAGCTTGCTCTGTGTTTTGCTTTTTATGCAGCAGCTGTTAAAGGAGCTTTGTGCCTTGTCCCCACTGCAGTCGTTAGGAAGTAGGGTCAGGAAATGGAAGGCCAGAATAGATGAATTTGTGGAAGAAATCCTGGTACATTTTTAGCTGCTGTTCAATGGTATGAAAACTTGATTTTAAAGCCTGCTGGGCAGGATCCTTTCCTTATGGGGGATACAAGAGAAAAAACTCAAATTCTGGCTGGATAGGGGAAACTTTAAAAAGTGGCATATGAGGCTAGAGACGTAGCTTCTCTCTTGCATTGACTACCAAAGGGCTGAAGCTTGTCAGAAGCCCTAGCTGCTTGGCAAGTCCTCCTTGCTGTAAGCTGATACTACAATGGTGATGTGCATTGGGGTGAATATGTGAAGCAACAGCTTCTTTGGTAGGAGGAAGAAGTGGGGCTGTGAGGGTTGGTATGACTAGATTGTTTCCATGTTGGGAGACGGCCAGAAGGCTCGGTCTAGTGTTCGCAGCACTATTATCTGGCTGAAGGAGCTGATCTATCTGAAAACTGTTTTTTAAGGCTTTGGTTTTAGCTGGAGCAACTTCCCCCACACTGATGTGCAGTTGAGGTTACTTGAACACTGATGCTGGGCTGGAGGCATGGTGATGGATGGGAGGTAAAGTCCAAGGCAGACAGGATCTGTCATTGAACCGCACCTCCCTTTAACTATCGTTAGGCTTGTAAACACGTGGGAAGAGAAGGAATTAATGAGAACGCAAAACCATCAAAGATGAAGTTGGCAGAGGAACAAAAAGCGTAAGCTGGACATAATTTGCTGAGATAAAGGAAAGTTGCAGGCGCTGCGATAACAGTGCCTGTGTGACAGACAGGAACGCAGTAAGTGATGTGACATGCCGCTTGCTGTCTCACTTCATGTCAGAGATGTGCACCGAGTTAGCCCAAGGTCTGCAACTCTTTCTTTACTGCCTCAGCAACTTACCAGCCCCTGGAGCTATTCAGATAACTAAGATGACAGAGTGAATTTTGGGAGGATCTCCTGCAGCTTTCTTTGAGCCCTTCCTTGTCTGAGCTGACATAGCAACTTAATCTAAAATGAATTGAAATTCATGGTCTCTTGGATCCCAAACCCTCTACTTAAAGTAGTAGTCTACTTCTGCAGCACTGGAAGGCAAAAAATCAGGAGTATCTAGTAAGTGCATCGTGGATCCTCTGAAAGGTGTTTTATATTTTAGCTAAAATAAAGTACAATGGGAGGGTCATTTCTCATGTAGCCCTTACTGGGCTTGCTGTTTTGCCTGTGCCAGGAGACTGGATGCAGTTCTCTCTCCCAAAAGGCCTCTTCACTGTGCTGAGCGTGATCTGCCTGGATGTTAAGGGTAGGGCATGGAGAAAACAAGTACTCGATGTACTTGTATAGCTCGTCTTGTTGGAAGCTGACAATCCTTTCTAGTAGGCTTTGTCTACACACCCCTCTGTTTGCAAAGCAACAGTCTGTCAGTCGCTTTTGCCTTTCAAAGCCTTGCTTCACACTGCTTAAAAGAACCAAAAGGAACTTTTTTTTAGTTCTTCGTAACACTGGATTATTCATCTAACTTTCTCCAGACATTAAAATAACAGTTAAAAAGCCCTTAAATATTCCTACCTACCTAGCCCCCATGAAGTTGGGGCTTTAAAAATGCCTCTACCGTTCATGAGACTCAATCAAGAGTTGCCTTGTGCTGCTGGCCTTTAGCTCCTGCGCTGAGGGACTGATCTTTCGCCATGGACCAGCAGGAGCAGCTCAGAGAAGAGGGTAGAAGCAGTCGCTGTGCTTCCCTGATCCTGAGCAATACCGCGTGTCGCTGGGCTGGTCCCCCGCTGTAATTTATAGCAGCCTGGCTGCTGCCGCCGGTCCTGGCTGGCAGTGGCCGCAAGGGCCTGCTGAGAGGGCTGTGGATGAGCAGGGATGAAGCAAGCTGTGGACTTGGCCCTCTCTTCACCCTGCTTATGCCTGCCTCAGCAGGGAGCCTGGAGAGAGGAGTAGCGAAGCTGCTTTGCCAGCTCTCTGCCATTGGAAGACCTTCAAGCTTTGGGAGATGTTCCCAAGTCCAGCTCTGCAGAGTTAAGTACAGCGCTATAACAGACAGTAATTGCATCTCGTCCAAGAGTTTGTGACTTGAAGCTCAACCCCGTGGCATGAAAACGTTAGTACACACAGCTTTTCTAAGCAGAAACAGGGAGCATGCTAATGTGCAGTGCTTCTAATGCAGTTGTCTTGAATGCCTTCTCCTACCTTGTACTGAACATGCTGACATTTGAGGGCATAAAAATACTGCTCTGCTTGCATGCTCCAAGCCCAGTTTCCGTTTTGCAGCTCTGTCTCAAATGGTAAAGCTCTTGTGTATGGCCAGCTTTTTATATCTTGGCCTATAGGGCAAAGGGAAGAGGGTAACATAGGTTAACAGTGTGTCATTGAAGGGAGAGTAATGTTTGATAGTAGAGAGAGAATAGTGCTCATTTGGTGTATAATGTCACAAATTGCTTCATATTTAACTGTATGTAGAGATACTGTCCTGGAAGTATTTTGCAAATTACTCAGAGCAATGTCAACTCTAGCAATTGGTTGCATTCAGTATAAATATTTTGAGTTATTCATTACCATTAGCAGAAAATAGTAATTCTTGTAAATAGTCATTCTTCTATCTTGCACCTTCTCTTTTTTTAAATGAAACTTGGCAGGACCAACCACTCCTTCCTCATGCCAAATTATGCACTATGGAGTTCAGTCCATCAAAATTTATTGTTACAGTTGATGTAAATTGCATCTAATGGGCAGATGAGTCATGGCTGCGCTGACAGCCAGCATTGCATCCTAAAGGCACATATGAGCAGGCTGGAAGCAAAGGCATAATAAGCAGGGCTTATCTCCATTTCCCCCTTCACGTGGCAGTTTTCTTAGTGCTGCTACAGAAGTCCTGGGATGCCGCTTTTTGCTCAGGTCACTTGCATTGTGGTTGCAGTGGCCTTAAATTGTCCTAGCTATTGCTCCCAGTGTAGACTTTTGAACACAAGCCAAGTGAATCCTTTTTGATTTCCAAACAAATTAAGAGGCTTGTTTAAAAAGCAATAACTTAACATGCTTTATTGCTTTTCTTGTAAACACCAGTTCTTTTAAGTCTGTAATACAAACTTTTATTGCATATCCCAGGATTACAGAGCTGCAGCTGGTTATTGATAACACTGCTCTCCATTATGGACCAGCAAGTCTTGCTTTTTCCCCTTAGTGTTGTCGCTGCAATGACAACCGCTATATGGCAGTGCCAAGGAGAGTGGGCTGTGGGTGAGGGCAAATCTGATAATGTAGCAGGATTTTAAGGTCTCTTGTAGGCTTTTTATAGTGGGAACAGACCATTAGGACACGGTTCCTGTAGTTCACCCCCCATCCCGTTGAAAAATTAATTGGGGGGTGGGGTAGGGTGGGAACACTACACTCAAAACTGGGGAGCATCATCTTACTGCTTTCCTGTGCTCCTAAGTCTCCTGATGCTGGATGCTTTTGTTGGATTGAGGATCAGTTTGGGTTATATAGCACCTAATGCCTATGGTCCAGCCCTAACCTGGAGGCACTAACGTCAGCGTTTGGTAGCACTGGGAAACCAGTTTGGAATGCAGATGAGGAGGGGCTTCTGCCCTGCTGCGAAACCTTTTGAGGCTGATGTGGAGAATCCAGCTTTGCACTGGAGCAAGTCCAAACCCCTCTTCCCATTCTGGTTGTGAAGTATGAGGTAAATAAAAACCTAATCGTTATTTTGCGGAAGGGCTTTTGGAGGCTTTTAGAAGTAGAGGAAGATGACAGCTACGGAACGGGAATGTCCAGAACTGTGGTAGCATTTGTTAAGCTACTGGCAAGAAAGAGTTTACTGCAGCCTTCTGTAACTTCATTTAAAATGTGATATAATTACTGTTTACGCTGCAGCCTAAAGCTGCTTCCTGTTTCCAGTATAGTAATTATGCCAGAGGCACACCACTTATTTCAAGTGTATCAGCCCAGGATATGGTCTTTACCACATTAATAGGAAGTACCTTCAAATTGTTATACTTGGCAATAACTATATCCTGGAGTAACAAACTTCTCGCCATTCAGCTTGCGAGTTTATAAGCATCTGCTGACAAGAATAAACAGGAAAGCATCGTTCCCCTCTCCCCTGCCCCACTGCTCTAAATGCAATTAATTAATCTTAAAGATGGTTTTAAAGGAGGACCTAATTTGAAGATACTGCTGGTGACACCGGTATATGCTAAAGAAGGGGATCTGTGTTCACCCAGTGTTATTGCTGCTCAATGTTCACCCGGTGCTGTTGCCAATACGTTGGGCTGAGGAATGGGAAAGCTGGAAGTTGCCTCGACAGTACAGTAACTCCGAAACAGAGTTGGTGTCCCCAAACAGCTTGCTACCGATCCATTTTGCTGCTGTGGGGTGGAGTATACCACGCTGGGGTGAGTAATGGCCTTCTCAGAGGGTTGGTCACCAGGAGGAAATGCCACATCAAGCGGTGATTTAATTCTGCAGCTTGACTTGGATATTTGGCAGTGGCTGTTGTTGGCCTCCTGGATTTCTTATTGTAGCAACTTGTTTTAATTTCTTGAACCAGCCTGAAGCACCATATTTACTGACTTTTGTTTCCAACGAGAAAATATGTATATTTTAATTAATCCAAGCTGAAGTTAAAAAGAAAACAAGCCTCTGCATTGGAGGGGATTAAGGGACTGGAGTCCTTTGGCTCTTTTTTCCTATGGGATTCAATCTGAGTGCTCGTTTCACTACTTTTTGCACTCCAAGCCTGTCCAGCTTGCTCTGTCATGGCAGGATGGTCTGGTGGTATTGAATGCGTGCTGCTTTCTGGCTGCTGTTGCTACATCAGTGAAACCTGCATGAGGTTTTTTTGGACTCTGAAGCGCACAATGCTTGAGACTTCATCCTTAGTTCTGCTTAAAAACTTCCCCGGCACTTCCTTCATTGCTGAGCGTGGTCTGCTTCGGGGGCTCGGTGAGCTGCACACACCATCGTGCCAGCGGGGGAAGTTTGGATGGGCTGTACGATACCGCACGGCACAGCTTACCGGGGAAACGCCCCGGCATCCTGGGCTGCCTTGGAGTACAGATGGAAGAGGAAATTACTGTTGCTTGCGTCCATCTTCAATAAGAGGAACAATTAACTTTGACAGGCAACCTCGGTGCGTGCTATTCCTTTCCCCATAACCTGGAACTGGCAGGCAGCTTTGAAAGGGCCTCGTGCATCCTGGCTGTCACAGGAGAACTGACCGTCTGGATAAACATTTCCAGTAGGATTGGAGAGTTTCCTGAACACCCTCTGTTCCCTCTGAGTTAGTGCTGGTACGAGGGGGGATTCCTGGAGATGGTTGCGCCTGTGCCAAGCACATTTTGCGCCATGTGAGCCAGCTCCTTACCTAGGAAGCAGCAGACTTGGGTGCTGTGCTCTCATGGCTCCACGTGCTGGTGGGGTTGGATCCCAAAGGCATCTTCTACCTAAATATTGGCAGGGGGCTTTTCCATTCCCTCGCTGTTATGGACCGTGAATGCTTTGTGGGGACTGCAGGGGTTAGTCAGGTTTGTATCTCTCACGGTGATTAACTCTCTACAACTTCGATTGTATTGGATTTGGCCAGTGGATGCTAAGTGGGGGTAGCTACACACTTAATGCTGTACTTAATCCCTGCAGGTCCTTCCATCTACTTAAGAGTCTCCATCCACTGCAGTGCTGATGCCTTCTTGTCTGCAACGGCTGCAGTTATTAATTACAGGAAGAAAACAGAATAATGCTTCTTGGAGGGAAAGCTGACTCGCCCCTAAATGCATGTTCACCTATTTGGCCAGTGTAAAATGAGCAGGACTGGAGCTGACTGGCAGCAGGTTTTTTAAGTTTGTCTACTTATTCCTGTCACAGCTTCTTACTGCTTTGAATCCCATTCTGCTATTAAGTCAGCTTCTCAAGGCTATCTCGCCATACAACTTCAGTGTTTCCATATAGATCTATCCAAGTGTTCTTGATCAGTAAAGCAAATTAGTATTTTCCTGTACTCTCTCTTACAATTGTGCTTCAAACAAGGACTAGGCTCCAAGGTGGTCACTGCTAGTAAGAGGCGTACATTTGGCAGGACTTGAAATACTTGTTTGAAGGTTAAAGGCTGCTGTCAGCCGCGGTTTGCTGTTAAAGTAATCTTTAGTGGGACTGTCTTACGGACAGTCTTTGTTCACTTTTGTTCTGCTGGATGCTGAGGGAAAGCCTTGCCATGCCAATGTCCTAGACTGGGTATTGGGAAGAATCTAACCGATGCTAATGCTGGAGAGGATGCGTTTAAAATTATCCTGGCCTGGAACTGCCAGCGGCCCAGGCTCTGCTTCAGAAGAGCAAAGCCAGGAAGGAGGAGATTTCCAGGGCCCAACCGGGGCTCTTTGGCCAGGCCATCATGCCAGTTCTGTTCTCATGATGCACAAGGGAGGAGAGGAAAAAATAGCTTTTGACTTGTTTTTTGTGTGTGTGTGTGTGTGTGAAAGGATTTGGAATATTTGTGGAAGGCAGTGGAGGGAGAATCTGCTTGTTGGTTCTCCCTCCCCTTTTTTTTTCTTTTCCATGCAGGTGGTTGCCATTAAGGTGAGGTGTGTTGTGAATTGCTATCTATTCACTGGCATCCATTTCTCCAGGCAGATGCTTTGCTTGCAGCCTTTCTTGAGACGGCACCTGCACGTACTCCGGGTCTGCATGGTTTCCTAGCCAGTGCAAGCTTAGCAGCCATGCTGATGAACACGGGTGTTGGCTATAAAGGTGCTTCTCTGGGCTTTGCGTGGGGAGCAGCCTGTGAAAATAAGCTGTAAAACTTCAAAGCGTATTTGGAGTGAGAGTAGCGTTCCCCTCGAGGATGGAGAAGTGCTGCTGTTAACCTAACAAACCAGAGCTTTTTGGGGGTAGAAAGGGGATAGTACAAGAACTCTCATAGCACATGCTGGATATTCTTGTGTGTTCATTGACTTTGGTTGGAAAAAAACCCAGGGAGACTTTTTCAGTAAAGCTGAGACTTCACAGAACAACTGAGTGACCCCACATTCCCATTCTCCCCCTCTCTGTTGTACCAGCTCTGCTCACCTGACCCTTGGTAATGTGGTTCTGTTCATTAAGCCACGAGCAAACAACGTTTTTCTTCTGTCTGGATTTTCACCAGTATATGGGGCTAAACTGACTTCCTGAGGAGGGATGTGAATGCCTCCAGGGCTGGGGAGCAGTGAGACTTGGGGCGGGGGAAGAATAGGATGCATTCAGCGGCAGTGAGACCAGATCAACTCACTGTCTCTTGAAGTCTCCCCCCCGAAAGGGTATATGAGTATCAGACCAGTGCTAGGTTCTGTTTTCACATTTTTAGCTAACTTAAGAACCTGGGAGAAACTACTTCCCTTGTATTTTTGAGGGTACCTTCTGGTAAGTTTTTCAATTTTTTTTTTTTTTTTTCCTGTACACAGTACTTAAAATGCTGCTAGCTATAAATCATACAAATACCACTTTGTGTCTGTCTACTGAAGTTACAATTGGTGTTAAGTCCCTACTGTTTCTGCATGATTGGAAGCAGGAGGTGCTAATGCAAGAAACAAAATACAAGAAATAATAACCTTTTAATGTATTTTTGTTGGTTGAAGGAAAGATGTAATGACTTCCGCTTATTGTTGCTTTATGTTTCTGCAGGGATGTGAAAGCAGGAAATATTCTTCTTGGAGAAGATGGCTCAGTGCAAATTGCAGGTAACTTTCCTGGTGGCTTTGAATAAACTTTAGGTGTAACCATGCATCCAAAGAGATGGTTTAATGATCAAGAAGAAACCTACATAAAAATGTTAGCTTCAAGAAGCCCCACAGGTCTTGAAAGAAACAAAATGAAACCAACAGTACCAAAAAATCCAACAGTAAACAAACCACAAACCAACCAACCAAAAAAAAAAAAAAAACCCCAACCCAGAATTTATTACATCTTGTTATCTTAAAATACCATTCTTTGGAATAATGACAATCAGCATGAATAAATTGTTTGACTGTTAAGTCCTCAGAATCAATAGATTAGATTAAAATTCTTGGCATAAGCTAGTCAGTTTTTTAAAACAGCAAGTTCATAGGCTTGGAAGAGGACTGCACAGACCACTGATTTATCATCAGTGTGTAAGGTGGTTTTCAAAAGGACTGTGGTGAGCGGTGGGTAGATTCATCAGAAGGAAATTGATATGTCTGATGGTAAAAGTCGCTTGCAACTTTTGCCTTAACCAGAGATCTGCTGCTCGGACTGCTCGTGTGGATGCTCCCTAGTCCGTGTCAGTTGAAGCGAGTGGCAGAGTGCATGTTTGACCGACTGCCCTAACCCAGCCCCAGCTGGGGGGAACTGAAAATCTTGGAAGCAGACGTGCAAGCTGAGGGACGGGTAGGGGAGCCTGTTAAGACAGTTGCTTTAGCTAATACACGTGTGCCCGGAGGAGATGTCTTTGTAGTCACTGCTGTCACGAGCTGCATCAACACGGGTATGTTGGAAATAGTCCTTGGTGTGGATGGATCAGATGTCTGGAAAAGGGTGTTGTGTGGTGGGGGTTCCCCCCCGTACTATTCTGGTCTTTTATTTTATACATGCTTCTGCAGACTTCACTCTTCTTTCCAGAAATCAAGAGTTGTTGTTATTGTTATAGACTATTAAGTAAGACAAGACTTGTGAAGAGTACATTTAGAACCTGTGAGCCTTGTTTTTCCTCCTCTTCCCAGTGTGCCATTTTCCTCTCCTGAGTACAATTCCTCTCTGACTATCCTTTCCCTCAGGCCTGTGCTCTTCCCGTGAATCTTGCGGTGCCTTTCCAGTCCTTGTGCCACTTCTAGCTGGAGGGCAGAGTTCGCATCTGGTCCTGCCATCTTAGCAAACATGCTGGTCCAAGTTGAACCTTTTCAGTCCCATGTTTAATTGGAAAGAGCCATATCTGTTTGTGATAAGGTCAGGGTTGTTTTGGTTTGTTTTTATTTTTTAACGCCTTGTCCTGCTGGTGAAGGCGCAGCAGTGGGTCAAGCCAGTGTGCTGGGGGTTAAGGGACAGGGCTTTGCAGCTGTGTGGCAATGACTGTCCTGTCAGGCAGAAGGGTGTGCTGCATTGTGTAGTGCCGAGAGGTACGGACTCCTTTGGTGTATCTGTGCCTGGATTTGCATCTTGGAATGAAAGGTGTAGATTTTCCACCAGGAGGCAGAATGCATTGCAATGCACATGTTTGCTTTTTATAGGTAGCTCTTCTGCCTCTGCAGAAGGCAGTAAGCCCTTTTACAGGACATAACACCTAAAACACAGGACATGTGTTTAAAACCTGAAGTTGCTTTGTTTTCTTTTTTAAGTCTCCCAGTGCTCTTAATGCCTGCTGTTGTATTTCTAATGAGGTGTAAATAATTCAATCCCATGTGGTAGCTGATGGAAGGTAAGGTGTGGCTTCTAAAAATGCTCAAAGGAGCGAACTTGATACAGTGAAATCCTACAGTTTTTTCCATAATGGGGCCAAGATGTAACATTTTGGATTTGTAATTGTATGGAGCTTTACATTATGTGCTGGGAGAGGCTGCAAATAGCTGTTGCATTAGGGCACTGCACTGTTATCCCAAGTGTTTCTGCCAGCCTAGCAGAAAGCTGCTTGAGTTTCTCTTCTACAAGGGTGCCAGGGCTTGGCTTCTTTTTTGTTAAGGCTTACTGGTAATAGGTACCTGTTCATGGTTTTGTTTTTTTTTTTTTCTTCCTGCTGAATAATTTTTAGTTGATAAGTAGTTTTAAGGTTGACTAGTCTTACTTGTATGAATTTTGGAGGATTTATTTTGTCTGTAATTTGTACATGTTGCACTGGACTGAACTGGTTGCTAGTGGTTTATATGTGCAATGTTTAAATGATGAACTACATCTCTCTGCATAGCCTGTGAAAGCAACCTTGCGAGATATGCCAAATTTCCTCTACAAATTCTTTCTTTGCACATGCAAAAGGACTAACCCGGTAACCTTTCATGAGAGACAGCAGAGCGACTAAACTCAACCAAGGTCAGCAAGTTCACCACAGTGGCAAGAAGTACTTTCGTTTCTGCGAAGGCAACTGACTTGAAAGAAACAAAAATAAATGAATGACTGAATACTAGAGAAGAGGCTGACCTGGTCATAACATGAGACTTCATTTCTGTGGGAATTTCTGACACTTAAGCTTCCTTTCCTCCTGACCCAGGATGAAATAGCAAAATTTCTTGTGAATTTTTTGACGAGGAAAAAAATGCTGGAAGCAAACCAATCCCAATAAAGTGAGTTTTGTTTCAGCAAGATCAAAGCACTTGCCTTTGACAATAATATTAATGCATATTATGAATAATTCTGTTGATTGTCGAGTGCTTCAGTTATCAGCTGGATGATATCACTGTGTTCCCATGACACAAACGTGTTTTAAGTTCTGCTGGAAAGTTACACCACAAGGCAAAAGAAAAAGATTCATCAGCTTTGGAATGAAGCCTGAGGGTTAGAGTGAATGGGGCACCTCCCTTGAAGGAGCTGGTGTGGTGTACATTAAAAATGCAAATAATGTAGCAGGAAAGAATGACTTCAATTCTTTTATAACAACTCCTTTCCCTTTTGCCATCCCTCCATCAAAACTGCCTGTGAACAGTTGTTAAGAAGGTCTTATTCAACGTCTGGCCTTTGCAACCTCGTGTTCCTGTTTCCTACTGCTTGACACAATTTATGTTTCTTGTCTTGGAAGAAATGTAAATCTTAAATGTAAATGTAAGGAATGTAAATCTCAAACTGGAAATCCTTTGAGGGGGAAAAAACAAGGCTGCTTTCAAGGTTTAGAAAAAAAATGCTCAACTGTGTGGTGGAGGAAACCCCACTGCTGGGCTATACCTCCACAACATGACAGCAAATTTAATTACTTGGGAAACTTTCGCTGCATAAAATTCATGGCAGTAATTTTGCTGCAGGATTATACAGTTCTAACCAGTGAAAACTAAAGCCTCTTCTGTTGATTCAGTCTGTGCAATTCTGTTGAGGCTGAACAGAAAAAGCAACTTGATGAAGGTGCGTCCGATGTTTCTCTGGTTGTTTGTAACTCCGCGTTGGTGGCTGCGCGTTGGACGTGAAAGCCGCTGTGGGAGCACTGCGAGCTGAGGCGCGGGCGCAGGTAAAGCGACGGAGGAGAAATCTGTGAGCTCAGGGGCATTTGCTGGAATTAGGAATTCTAAAAATTCCTCTAACGGCCTGCACAAATGCCCAGCTTCAAACTCCTCCCCAAGTCCTGGGACTTGGTGTTTTTACTCATGGCTCTATTTTTAACTATGTAGCTCCTTTTTGCTTTCAAAATGTGCATCCACTGAACTGAGGCATAAAATTGCCTTCAACAGATCCAGCTGACCAGTGAGACCTAAACTGAGGCTGTTTGCTTCTATCTTAACTTTTTTTTTTCCTTCCCCCCTAAGGGCACTGGGTTGGGCTTGTGGCTTGGCACCAAGTTTTTGGAGCGTGTTACAATTCAGGGAGTATCGCTTTCTCAGTTTGAAATGTTTTCCTGCACATTGAATTAACCTATCTTCTGGAGAGAGCAGGACTCTCTCCCAGATACCATTGTTCTGGGCCGTGCTGACGGTGGTTGCCGTGTAAATTGAGATAGCCACGTTCTTTTGTGTTCCAGCCTCTCCATGGCAATTACTGTATTTTTTAATTATTTTTTTTAATCAGATCATAAAACTTCTTTGCCGTGGCATTTATTGGCTCCCAGGAGTCTAAAAGGGTAAAAACGCTTTTTGTCAACATAAACTGTGTCGGCACCAATATTGCTGCATAAACCAGGAGACGACTTCTCACAGTAAGCAAGGCTTAATACTCTTCAGTTTGTTTAACTGTGCAGGCCCTATAAATTATTGTGAAATGAAGTGAGAGTCTTGATAGACTGGGAAGGGATGGGAGAGGTTGAGGGGCTGCTGAAGGAAACTCTCTCAGGGTGCATGAGACTTGCTCGCTGCGAACCATGCTCCAACCATGGCATGATACTAGTGTCCTACTGAGACTGGGTGCTGGCTAATTTTTTTTTTTTCCCCTGATCTTAACCACTGGGATATTAAATAATGCTGTCACCCACCCCTCTGTGATTGAATGTGAAGAAGCAAGGGTTTACTGAAGGCTGAAAGGCGCGTGTCCCTCCATGTGTGGGATTTTTCTGTTGTAGGGACAATAACATGGTATCTTCAGGTTTTAAAACCCATCAGGATTATTATTAGCACGTACTCCAAGAGGCGCTCGGCGTGCCTGCCATGTCCCGGGCAGGCCGTGTTGCCAAGCAGTTGAAGTAGGTGAGATTTCACTAAGTCGTTCAGGACTTGCTAATTGATACTGGGCAAACTGCCTAACCCCTCTCGCTTTATCTATTTATAAAATGGGGATAGTTAAGGCCAGGCAAAACTTGTGTAACTGAATTTGTGTAACTTTCCACAAATCCATGCCAGCTTGTCACCGGTTCGCTGTGTTCCTGACTGCTCTTAATTCATTGTACTAAAATAGCGCTCTACATAAACATTGAGCTATGATGTAGGCAGTGTCATTCCCCCACTTTCCCTTAGGAAACTCTAACTTTGGGAGATTAAATTGCTTTAACAAGGGGCAAGGCACAAATCTAACTTGGGAAGAGGAGTGCCCATGGCACGGCTGACTTGAGCAGCCAGTGCTGCATCACGGACACGTCTGAGCCTCTTCTCCCTTTTGAAAAAGGCCAAAACTGTTTTCCTGTGGTTGGTGGAGAGTTTTGGTGCGTCCCCTGCAGCAGCATGATGTGAAGTAACTCATTCTCTGTGTCACTTGCAATATCGGCGTTTCCTGAAGAGATGTTGCGCTATTTGGCTGTTGAAACAGCTTGTGAGCTTCTCCAAGGGCGGTGGCTTCTCCCAGCCTGGGCTTTGTTATCCTTAAGTTACTTTGTGCAGTATTAACGTATCTTTATCACCATGCTGGTGGGGCTTGGTTTCAGATGTGATCTTTAAGTTTGACAAAGGGATTTCATACATATTTTATGTGCCTTGACATTATTGCAAAAAGGCTAAACTTGTGATGCATATGAAAACAAAGCTGCTGTTCTGCATGTGAATTAATTAGAAATATATGTGACTCTCATTTGGAAAGGAATTTGGGAAAAAAGTGTGTATTTATAGATCTGATACCACTTTATAACCATATAGTCTTTAAAGGAAAGAAGTTTTTGATGCTTGTTCTTCACTAATCTTTTCTGGTGTCTTACCATCCTGCTGCATTCTCAGCACAAAACTGCTATTTACCACTGCCTTCCTCCTTTTCTTGCCAGACTTTATTAATCTTCAGTGCTCTAAAAGCTGTAAGGTTTGCAGAAAAACATGAAGTACAGCTGCAGATATTTTCTGATGGTAAACAACTGAACAAGAAGGAAGGTGACCAGTGAAAAAAACTTAGTGCTGTCTTCTGAAATACTTTTATTTTTGCTTGAGGAGGGATAATACCTTGGCTACCCAAGTTTAAAAACAGCTCCGAGTAGTTTGAAGTCAAGATTGGTTTATTCTGTTCTTCTGCCCCCACTGAAGTTGGGAACTGCTGGTTTAGGATCTGATCCAAACCGAGCAAAATTGTAGGAGCCTTTCTGATGTCAGTAGGCTTTGGTCCTGGCTCCCGATTAGTGCAGTCTTCTTTCCCTTTTGTTAGCTACCTACAGGAGCAGACACTTGGGCTTTTTAGGTTTTAGGTAATGTTACAATACGAGATGGCCAAGGAGAGATGATTTTTTAATGGCTGACTTCTGGATTGCGATAAAACAATCGAACTTACGATACTGTAGAAATCTATCTTCCTGACGTACACGGCAGCAATAGTTTTCAAGTTGACAACCTGGGATACCTTAATAGCAGGAATTGTTGCCTAATACCATGCTTTTTCAAACACTAGCCCACAACTTCATTGCCACTGTAGAGTGTTTTGTAGGGTATGTGGTTTGCAACGCATGATGTTTCTACTGAAAAAAAAACAAAATTGGCTGTATTTTCTGCAGAGCCTGCATCAGCAGTATTGTCATTTCCATTCTGGATTGGTTTTGCTGTGATATGAGAGTCTGGGGATATATGTGTTTTGTTTTTTTAAGAAGTCTTTGGTTTATATCACTGAAACAGGTCCAGCTGATGAATCTTTCCTACATTCCTTCAGAAAAAAGATAAAAAAAAATGATCCTACCACTTGCATCCAGACATCCTGGAAACTATTATTTGCTAGCAGACTGCTGGAAGTCTGCAATTTTTGGGCCTCTTTAGAATATCTGACAGTCGTTGGATTCCCGGCGGTGGTGGTTACTGGTATTGCAAGCCGGGTCCAAAATTTCCAGTTCCTCCTTGTTTCCGGTGATGCAGTCCTTTCCAGTTATCACCATAGTCAGCCACAATATAAAGTACAAGCTGCCAAAGAAGAGTACAAATGTAAACACTTCGGAGCTATTGTACCTCTTGAATTTCATGACTTTTCCCATTTTCTAGAGTTAAATTTATTTGCAATAACCTTGTTCTGTTTCAGCCTTTCTGAGGGTAGTTAACAGTGGCAGAATGAGACTCAGATTGTACCAACTGCTCAGAAGTAAGAACTGAACCCTAACTTGTGGGTAGTATTTTATTTTACTGCTTTACAGATGTTTCTTGAGAGCAGGCACATTCTTATCTTAATAGCTGGGACTTGGATAAAGTTAGTAAGATGACATTTGAGAAGACTGTTTCAAAGTCATTCCTTACAGCAGTGTAGCACAGGCTGGTTGTGCTTGTTTTAGCCCACTGGAAATGAGGGGAAATTGATTCGGAAAGCATTGAATAAATCAAGCATGTAACGGAATACAATTTAATTCCGTTTAAGCTTTCTGCTGACCTCAGATGGCAGACGTAGGGGCACAATTTCCAACTGGAATTTTTTTTAAACCCACGTTTGAGAAATGTGGTGAATGCTCTGTGTGCTCTGTAAAGGACTTTTGTTTTTACTGCTGGAATGCTTTTGCTTTGAATGGCATTTCCTTTACCCTCAAAATGACTGCATGGAAACTTGAGGTAAGATAATATACACAAGTTCAAATACAGCACATCACAATAATATGCTGATGGCACTTGGACAAGTTTCTGTTAGTATTATCTTATTTAAAAGAACTACTAATTGCTCTTGTGTTTAGAACAATAGATCTTGCGAGACTTCCCGTAATGAGGGGTAAAGTGCAAGTAATTTTACTCTGAACTTTTTAGGAAGCTCATTCAGTTTTCTGAGAAAAGCAGGGATTGTGGATACACACATGGAAGATCTGAAAGCAAAATCACTGTTGCAAAAAGTGGGTTTCCAGAAAAATACAGTTTGCAGTGCTGATGGGGGTAGTGATCCATCTAGATGTGCTAAAACTTCAAGTTTAGCAGGAAAATAAGATGCCTCCGGGAACGGGGAAGAGAACACGATGGCGCATCTGGAAGAAGCTGAACCCTAATGATAGGGATTTGCTGGTGCTTGGTTTAGCCCTGTGATTTCTACACCACTTTCTTTAATGTCCACTTTCAGTTATCTGTGTCTAGTATTTTAGTGAGCACTAAGTTGCTGTCCTTGGAAGCCTCTGACCTAAGTGAGCTGGAAGCTTTCAGCGTGTTACTCTTCTGAGCCATATTTTCAGTGGCGTTTCTCAAAGATTGAAGGACTGGTGAGAAGGGGCTCATTGCACTGCTGGCGTGATGCAGAGGAAGCTTGGGACTGTCCTCACGTGGATGCCATTGCTTGCAAATTGTACAGAGGGATCTTTTGTTGCAGTTGATTCCTCAGTTAGAATAACATCCTTAAGCCATGGAGTAACTCTTTGGCTCCTCTGAGTAAAAGTCCTCTACGTTTACAGTTAACTATGTCAGGCAGCTGAGTTTCAAGAGTTTTCAACCCAGTTGTGGTCAATAATGCTCTGTTTTTATGTGAAATAGCCCTTGAATTTCAGAGGCTTATCCTCCAAGCCTGTCATCAATCTCAAAAATGGCATTCAAGATTTTGCTTGTTTCTACTGTGTTTAAAAAAAAAAAGAAAAAAAAAAAGGGAGCAGTAGATAAAATTGATTTATGGAGAATGATCCATTGCAGATCTATAATGCTGTAATACATAAGTAGTGTAGTCTAGAGCAGATTGGGAAGAAATACTTCTACAGTTTTGTGTTCACAGCTTCCCTGTCACCTGATTTATTTTACTTTTTTTCTCCAAGGAAAGTCTACCGTCCTCTCATGGTTGTCAGGTCTTTTGTAATGCTCCTCTCTGAACAAACACACTTTATCCCATTGCTATCCCTGCTGCTGTTCACAGATCCTGTTTTCCATGTCATTCTTAATTGCATAAAACATCTGTGTTATCTTTGAAAGCATAGTTTTCATGTAAAAGAATGCTTTTAAGTAAAAAAAAAAAAAAAAAAATCAGTGAGTGCATGGGGCATCCCTGAGCATCCTTCAGCTTGTGAAAAATGCTTCAAGCAGGGGTAGCTGTGCAGGGCACAAATACCTGTTTGCCAGGCTTCCTCTGGGATGGTGGGGCTGGTTAGCGGCACGTGCTGCTCAATTCAGTAGTGCTGCTGTATCGTCGGGAACCGCTCCAAGTTCCTGTTAAAGCATCGAGCATCTCAGCAGTGGAAGATTACCAAGCAAAGCATATTCTGTTAATAAACCCTCCAGAATAAGGGGCTGATAACTCCAGTCTGCAGGATGCTGTTAGGACAGTTAAATGCTATGTCTAGTAACTTTTTATGTACCCCACTTCATTGCTGCAAATATTAACAGGACGCTAATTGAAGTTCAGCTATTACTTGTTACGTACATATACAAATGTAAATAAGGCGCTGGCTGTCAGAGGCAGGTTTGTACAGTAGCAGGTCTGCTGGGGGAGCGCGGGCGTGCTGTGATGTGACCAGTGGGCCGTAATGGAAAGTGGAATTTTCCTCTCTGCCAGCCAGCCAGCGCTGAAAGCTCTGCTCTCCCCGGTAATTGAATGGTGGACTACAGACTGTTCGTGTACCGGCACTCTTGGCTAACTGTTGATCATTCTTTGTTCATTAGGAAACTCCTCATGCATAACTGTACTTAATAGATGGCTGGGAATATGAGGGGAAAAGGGGGACAACCCTTCGGTTTGCTCAGAATGTGTTCTTAATAAAATCTGGTTTTGTTTTCTTTTCAGACTTTGGTGTTAGCGCATTTCTGGCCACTGGTGGTGACATTACCAGAAATAAAGTCAGGAAAACTTTTGTGGGCACACCTTGCTGGATGGCACCAGAAGTTATGGAACAGGTGAATAACAATTCCTAGTATCCTCTTAGCTGATCTGCACCTGGAATTCCCTGTTGTCAGCAGTGGTTTTATTTACTTCAAACTAAGATGATAATTTGGCATCCTGTAAAGCTTTCTTAAAACCACAGGATTGTCTCTGATTTGCCTATTGTAGCCAGGCTTGTACTGGGGAATATTAAGTGTTCGGTAGGTTTTTGCCCTGTTGCTTCTCTTCAGGCTCCTACCTAAGGTAAGGATGAGACAGCTCAACTGTTGCATAAAGAAGATTAACCTGCCCATCCCTCTTGCCTAAATGTGAGGTAGAATATAAATAGTGTCACATGTGGCAAATGCACATAGGCAACTTGGTAATGTGCTCTTCTGTGTTTGCAAGTACAAGAATTTGGGGTAGCTAATTGCAACATGTTGGAGAGGGGAGTTATTACAGTAAAATAACATGTAGTTGACTTTACTCAGCTTTCTAGTTTCTCTTGGCTTGTGAGTATCCAGACTGTAATTACTGAGGAATGCTTGCCTCTCCACCTTCCTCCTCTGCTCTTTTGGCTAGCTAAAAGATGCCATGCTTCTTCCCATTGGGTGGAGAGATGTCTTTTTTTTTTTTTTTTTCTTTTTGTCCTCCACTACTTCTAGACTAAACTGTAGAAGCTTTGTCTGTGTGACTACTGATGAAGGCCACCTGGAAACTTTGTTTAATGTAAAATATCATTGCCCATTTCTGAGCAAAATCCACAAACAAAACTATGCCACAATCCTGACAGGGCATTTGCAGTAGCTGTCTATTGCATTGACGTTCAGTGCCATAAGCATTCTGAAAATTATCCCTGATCCCCTTAAAAACAGTTTGACAGAGGACTGGACTCAGGGTTTGATTTTTGACAGGTGCACTGAGCAGAAATACAACTGATTACAAATGTTTTTCCATTTTTCCTTTTTTCCTTCTAAAAATCTTTGAAACAAAAATATTTTGGGAAAACATTGTTTTATTGAAAACCCACTGGTTACTTTTTTCCCTTGCTGTTCACAATAAAATATATGGGGGTCTTACTCAAGTTCCTCCTAAACTTCACTTTCTCTCTCTCTCTTTCTCTCTCAAAGGAAATGCAGCTAAAACAGTGGTAGAACTTTAATGCATTTTTTCCCTAGATCTAAAACTTCTTGAGGGATTGAGATAATTTTGGAGTAGCTTAAATATACTATTAATGAAAGGCTTTTTCAATGTTTGGTCTTTTCAGTGGCTCCCCATGGTGGCATTGAGGGGCCAGTGTGTTACAGCACTCCTGCAACCTCCTGAGAGCACAAGTCTTAACACCATAGAGTACAAGACCTTCCCCAAGTCAGGAGCCACCTCTGCAAACTTGCTTCTGAACTGCTTCACTGTCATATACTTCTGGATTTTTTTTAATGTTGATTTAAAAGTAAATAAAAATATAGAGTATTTCAGTGTTTCCAAAACCAGATCAGAGTTGCCCCTTGCTTTTCCGTCTTTTGTGTCCCATCCTGGTGCACAGGGCACAGCGGGCTGGCCAGGACCTAACGGTGCTGCTCCAGGCTCATTGCAGTGAGGGTGGCTGCAATCCGCAGGACAACAGGGGAAAAAAAGATCTTAAGGAAGGTGCTAAAAAGGGGAAATTAAGGTTTTAGTGACAGGCATTAGTTCTTGATGCAACAGGTGTGTTTCTTAAGGAAGCAGATTTTTCTAGGGAGTCCAATACTTCCATGAAGGCTGTGCACATCTAACTTGGTGCACATATTAGATGGTAAGGAGGTATTTTGGAAGCTGATGTGAAATCCTTCAATGCCCATTGATATCATCTTGCTGTCTTCCAGCAGGTGTCACTCTGAGCCGCTATATCCAACCCGGGAAAGAGGACGAAGGGGTTGCTGTAGGTTAGCTTTTGATATGTAGATATTATCGACCCCATGCCATCTGGTTTACTTCAACATCATTAAGTTCCTTAAGCATGTTAATACATGATAACCTGGCATTGTCTTTTAGTGTATGTTCACTTGACAGATTTATGTCAAAAAAAAGTTGATGAGAAAAATAAATGTTGTTGATGTAAACTAACTGCAGGGTGGTGACTGTGTATTGGACAGATGTCAAGATGCACTGCTCTAGACAGTTTTGAACTTCGTAGCTTTCATTTGCAAGCAGGATTATATGACATAATTAACTCCCCAACCCCACCTCCACCCCCTCAGCCAGTTAAAATCTTTGTGAGGAATGGGGAGTTGTACATTGTATAGATGTGCTGCAAGACTAACTGAAAGATAAGCTAAAAAATGTCCCAAAGTTATTCTCAAAACCTAAAAATAGTGTGTGTGGGGGGCCCACAATCCTTACAGCGTATTTCTTGTATTGTGTTCTTTTAAATTATACTAGGTATCTGTGCTTGTTCAGTTAAATGACTTGAAATCTATTCATAATCCATAAACTGTGACACTTCAGGAAGCCTTTGAAACCTTTAAGGCTCATGAAGATGATGCCGACAGAGTTGATGAAATTAGTGCAAGATATTAACTCCTGTTGCTGTAATAAATTTCAGTTCAACTATATTATTATAGAAAAATAGTGCAAGAGGGTTTTTTTGTTTGTTTGCCAAAACTCAAGATCATCTTAAAGGTAGTCTGGGGAACATTTTTGGCTTCATCACAACGGTTGTCTTTCTAAAGCTTGTTAGGTTAGCTGAACACAATATCCCTGTGAGCGCTGATTCAATATTCATATTTCCATAGTCTAGTGAGAAGAAACAGAAACCATTCTTAGCAGCCAAAACGGTTTGATTTTTGTAGCTGCTCTTGAAGTTAGTACATAATGTCTCTCCCCTGCAGTGGAGAAAGCAAGTGCCAAAATATTACCTAATGATAATGAGGAAGTAACCGCTTTGGCATATGAAATATTTTTTCCTGTGTGTGAGGGGGAAGTAAATGCTATAAATTTCCTGAACAAGCCCGTGTTTAATGTCAAGTGCAGAAGCCACTATTAATTAGTGGAGGGAAATACTAGTCTGCAGACAGGAATGAGGGGCTTTTTACTGAGGTGGTGTGTGCTAAAGTTTCAGGATCGAGCATGTTTGCAGTCAGATTGATTAAGCAGGTGACTGAAAGCGTAGTGAGGCGTATGTCCCAAGGGGATAACAGTCCATCTATTAACTATGAGAGTTTCATTATACTGTTTAATGACTCTCTGTGTCTTTGTGTAGAAGTAGGAGCCTGGGTTAACCCCATTTATGTTCTGCACATGGAGAGGTTTATGGCAGAGCAGTCCCAATTGCACAGTCCACAACCATAATTTTCATCAGACTATGACTTCTAAAACACTTCCTCAAAGGTGTAAGGAGCTGGGAGGAGAGGAGGGAGAAAGTGTTCTCTCCATCTTTTCAACACTATAGTGCTGGTCTTTCCAAATTCGAGGGGAAAGGAAGGAAAGAACAAAAGGATGTGTAATAGGCTAAAGAAAGGGATTGTAGTGTAGGATAGCAAGACGCACATGCTAACATCCTCTAATATTTTTCAGGTCAGAGGATATGATTTCAAGGCAGACATCTGGAGCTTTGGGATCACTGCTATCGAACTGGCTACAGGGGCAGCTCCTTACCATAAATACCCGCCAATGAAGGTGAGCAGGTCTCCAGCTACATGTGCAAGATAAAGGATCAGTGTGTTCTGTGGGTGTTTCCAAGAATTTGGCCAGCATGCCTCGTTGAAGAGTTTGTCCTCTCAACTTGTACTTGTGGATCACGATGTTCTTGGATTTGTCTGAAGTCACCTTTTAAAAATACGGCACTTAATCAGCATTGTCTGAAACTGTGCACAGTTCTTATTTAGATCCTGAGTCTTGCCAGGCTCGCCATTCTTGAGGAAGGTGCTGTGTGTTTTAATCCTGGAGCCTCTGAAGGCAGCAGATGTTTTTAGGGATGTAAATAATGATTCAGAAAATGTTAGCTGGCATCCAGTGACAGTGGGATGGCGAGCTGTTCCTTTTCCTGCACTGGTAGTCCTTCTTGATACCTCTCAGAAATCCTGTTACCAGTTATCCAAAAGAACATCTTTCTTTGTTTAATGCCAACACAGTCCTGTCAAGCACTGAACCAGGGTAGGTAGGGCATTTCTGGAAAGTACCACATCAATATGAAATAGTTTGGTATTGGCGATGTGAATATTTTATTGAAGTCGAGGTGGAGGAAACATTCTTCTTTAAATGCTGACACTTCAAAAATCTTTTTTAAATATCTTGAACTTTGGAGTGCCATACAGTTTGGCTAACTTTCCCTATTTTCTCACTCTTGAACCAGGATCTGCTTCCAACTTGCTTTTCTTTCAGGGAGTTTACATCTTAAAGTTAACAGAGGTAACTGCATCAGTTGAGGTCTGAAGCATCCTGTCCTTCTACTGAGCTTTGATATCATCTTCCTTAGCCACTTTGAGATCTGATGGGATCCTGTCTCAATCACAAAAATTCTAGTCCCTCCTGCATTTCCCACCCTCTTGAAGGCCACTTTTCTTCTACTCCCTCAAATCGAACAGGAGGGGGTGGAGAGCCCTTTCTAACCTTTATGGTTAGACTACTTACCTGGGATATGAGGCCTATGGGTGCCGAGTCCCTCAATTGTACGCATACCATGGAGCAAGATTTCCTTTTGTGAGTCTTTTAACTGCTGGAGTGCTATGCGAGGTGGGTATCACCTCTTTAGGACCTGGGTGCATCTCCACTTCTCAGTTACAGTAGCATTTGGGAATTCAGTAGCCCCGAACTCATTAGAACAGGGACATCTGCGTATTGCTTTAAATGCCAGGACTTTGCACTGGTTTAACTCTTGTAGAACAGTGTTAATTTTAAGATTTATGTCACCTCTGTGCAGGGTTGAGTAGCTGAGTGGTTTAGAAATGCCGTTAAAGTTCATACCATGTTGGTGATTGTGGCAGAGCAGCGAGGAGTTCAGGCAAATGTGTTGCTGATTTAGCTTTTGCTGGTTTCATTGATACTTCCTTCTGTGCTGTGATTATTGGTAGCATTTTGCAGTAGCTTCTGCAAGCTGTACTTCTGTTTATTGTGTTTTGAATGCATGGGTTGTAGCTTTGAATACAAAGATCGCCTATTTAGTATTGTGTGTTGTCATATGGTAGATAGAATTATGAGTCTCCAATTCTATTAGGTATGGGTTCCAGTTGTGCAGCCTGCAAAAGGACTTCTGTTTTTTTTATTTATTGAATGTAACTGTATTTCACTGCAGATTAATTTTGTTCGCAGCAAAATGACCTGTGCATTAAGTGATCATCCAAGGAGAGGGGAAAAAGAAGCAGGGAATTCTGTCATGGACTGTATAATTTCAGCTAGATTGATGGGCTCTTGCTGCCCTAAGCAATATAGCTGTTAAAAGCTATTTAAACGTGCTATATGCTGCTTCCTTTTCTAAAAATAGATATTCATCTGTATGTAGGTGACAAGTGAAAATGGAAATGAGTAATTTTCTTCCTTTCCTTCAGAGTAGCTGAGTGATGTGAAGGAAATAATCAGTTTGGCTTGATGGGTGCTTGTGTGAGATATGTCTTCACCTGCTGTCACATTGGTACATGGAATTGAACCCTTGTATGTTTTTGTGCTGCCCTTCTGCTTTTACTTCAAATTAATTTGATTTCTAGCTAAGAAATACCTGCAGGGAGATCTAAACAGAGCCTTTGAATCAAATGCCTTGCTCTCGGATGAGGACGGCTGGTAGAAGTTCTGCTATGTTTACACCTTTAATCACACCAAACAGGCCTGAAAGGTCATCCCAACCTTGTCTTTGGCCCGCAGACTGCGCCATGAGCCAGGAGATGTGATGGAAAACAGTAGCGTAACCTGTTGGGTATAAATTAGCCTGGCTTCCCAAGGAAAGGAGGTGGAGGTAACTCTTTCTAGACTCTGTTGTACAAGCCTTGAACCTCTCAGCTCACAGTCAGAATTTGCAGAGGTGTGAAGGTTTTGAAAATAATTGTTTCTGCAAAGTTAGTGAATGTGGGAAGCAGACAGAAGAGGAGAGACCCTGTAAGTGCCTTGAGGGAAAGGTAGGTGAGTTTTTGCTGTCTGGTGAATGCGAGGAGACGGTCTAAATTGTAAGAAACTTCACTCTGAGTTCAGGCTATCCTCAGAGAGCTGTTGTAATAAAACAGTCCTTGCTAACTCAGATGCTTGATGAAAATGCTTGTCTAAAATACAGTGTTCCCAAGATCTGTCTCTAACAAAGGCCAAGAAAAATCTCATTGCCAATAGATGTAATTCTTTCAGGTTTTAATGCTGACGCTACAAAATGATCCTCCATCTTTGGAAACTGGTGTGCAAGATAAGGAGATGCTGAAGAAGTATGGGAAATCATTTAGGAAGATGATTTCATCATGCCTACAGAAAGACCCCGAAAAAAGGTAAGAACAGGCAGGTAACACCAAAATAAATGTAAAAAAACCCCCTAAAACAAACCCACAAAACTCACCGTATTCTGTATTTTTAAAGCCAGTATGCTCTCTGCCCCTCCAGCCTTTCAGTCACAATGAATGCAGCAATCCTTCTGTGTGGCAGCAAATTCTCTTGGCTGTCCTTATTTTTAAGGATAAATGTCTGGCATGGTGCCTGACCGGGGCACACATCTTCCATTTGGGTTAATGAGAGTGCATCCGTCCACTGCATGTGTAGTGCCATTCTCTCCCTTGCCACCTCCAGCAGGTGACTGCAGTTCACGTTTTGTTCCCAGTCAAAACTGTTCTGTGTTTATAAATTAGAAATTAGACCTTGGGCAATATGTGTTTGCTTGCAAAGCTTCATAAATAAACTTTTTAAAATTTGCCAGTACAAAGAAGGCTTTCAGCGTAGTTTTGACTTGCTTTTAATTATAAGTGATATTTGCTTTGGCGAGGCGGGGGGGGGTGTCAGGAAAAAATACTGGCAAATTTTACCAACATGTGTTCATCAATACAGATTGCTTAATTGACCTGATGACACTTTTCAGTCTTCCTTGTAACTGTAGCCTGACTACTCACTGATGTTAGAAATACTGCTGAGGGGGTAGCACGTATTTTGCGGTTCCCAGGACAGCATTATATCGTTATGTTACGGCATCGTTCAAAGCTGTGTGAGGGTCCAGCTGTGTACGGCACTGTTTAAAACCCACAGCCTGTCACACAGGAGAGCTCAGATGTGTTTCTGTGGAGGACAGTCGTAGCATTTGCCAGTCTGTGAAGCTGTTTAAAGTTGGAGTGTTCATCCTGCATTAAAAATAGTGTTCCTTAAAGTGCAAAGGTACAGAAACAAGCATTCCCATAGATCAGTTTTTATACCTCTTAGTTTTCTTCCGCCCGCCCCCCCCCCCCAGTAACCAAAGTGATTCTGGAAAGGAAAAAGAGGAAAAAGTCCCTTCATAAAAAATAATGAAGACATTTTTCAGTTCCCTCTGACAGATCCAGGAGCAAAGGCTTCTCACGCATTGTGAGATGGGATCTCTCTCTTCTAACAAGCTTTACACTTGAAATGCTTAATGAATCCAGTGGAGTGCTTGATAAATGCTGATAGCATTTTTTTTTTCACCCAGCATGATGTTTTTTCTCCTTTCAAAGCATATCCTATCCCTGCAGGTTAGAATGTGTGCTGATCAGAATTAAACATAATCACTTGGAATTGTGGCATACCCTTCCTCAAGCACTGTCATCATCCTGACTGTGGGAGCAAGAGGTTGGCCCATAAAGAGCAACTAGCAGAATCAGATACACTTATCCATATTGTGTGGGCTCTCAAAGGGGAGAAGTTAGTGGAATTGCTTTTTAACTATTTTAGAGGCTCCCTTGCTATAAGGTGGATGATTTTTGTTAGAGTAGTCTGAGGTGAAATAAACCCTGTGATGAATGGCCTTTGCAAGTCACTAATTAAACTCTGTTACTATTTAAGCACAGTTTGCAGTGTGGGAAATGGTGGAAGCTGGTACTTTCTCATGTAGGCCTGAGTCTTTAGAGAGCTCCTTGTAAACTGACCAAGGGATATCTTTTACTTTCCGGTATTTATCCTAAATGTCGTGGCTAAACCACGACACTAACTTAAGGGGGAAAATACTTTGTACTTGTTCCTTTTCTATTAGACAAAGGTTGATTGTCCTGTCTGTGTTTAATAGAACTAATTACACACATATAATCAAGTATTTCTGAAATAACTCTGTTACTTGCACATGGTGAGTACTGCACTCCCGCTGTAGGTGATGAGCCTTCAGTTTAATCTTGAGCAAATTGGTTCTGTGATCCTGTCAAACTGACTTGAAGAGACTCAAGTTCAGCATCAAAATCGACCCTTAATTGGTTTAGTGGTGGACATGGTAGTGTTAGGTAAATGGTTGGACTGGATGAACTTCAAGGTCTTTTCCAACCTAAAGGATTCTATGATTCTGTGAAAATAGGAGCACCTTCTCCCCCCCGCCCCCAAGTGATTCACTGCTTTTGAACAGAATAGAATACGCTTTGATCAGAATACACTGAGTGCTTGACAGACTGCTGGTGTAAAATTTACTTGGGATACATTGACTGATTTTTAGGGGACTTGTGCAGGAGAAGCTGATGATCTTACAAGATGCCATGTTACAACAAGCTGCAGCAACCTGGAAGACTGTTGTGTTGAAAGGGAGCACTTATAATTGTCTTTTCTACATCTGTTTTTATTGACAGACCGACAGCAGCAGAACTCTTAAGACACAAATTTTTCACAAAAGCAAAGGTAAGAAAACACTTCCTAAACTGATCTGTGCAGAGGCTGTGGAGAGGACTTTTCAGAAGTATGATAGGTATGGTGACACCTTTATTGGCGTGAGTGTGGGCTCTTTCCCTTGGGGCCAGCATAGCTGAGTGAGTTGAATGGGTCGTTGTGAACGACCAGAATGAAACCCCTCTTCTGTACCTCCTTGCATATGTTGCTATTAAGAGAAGTTATCTAAAAATTCTTGAGCATTTAAAATGTCTTTCAGTGGCTTTTGGGGTTTTTTCTTTTCTTGTAGTGGTGCCATTCTGGGTCCGTGTCCATAAAGGTCTCTGTGGCAGTAAATGTAACTTATATTTTAGTAAACTCTATAATCAGTCTGTATGCAAAGCAGTGAATGAGGCCCACTGTGCGGAGGACTACCTAAAACTGTTTCACCCTGTGTTGCCTTCTGGGAAGTGAAGATCCTGTGATACAAAATAGTAGGAAACTCCCATTTCTCGCCTTGAAGTGAACCACCAGTGAACATTTGTGTAATTACTGCCTGGAGATTAGTGCATATGCAATGTGTAAGGTCTTATTGAGGGAGACAGACAAGTAATACAAGGGAGAATTTATATTTTCATGGGAATGAGGAAATAGTTGCTGTTTGCTTATTTTTTGTGGCATGTTTGTGATCAAAATACATGGGTTTTAGAGCAGAACACAGATTAAAATGTCATCACCAATTAATGGAAGTAGTTTTCAGCTCCCAGATTAAGATGCTTAAATGGAAGTGGCCACATCTAGGTATCTGTACAGGAGCTGGATGTCCTATTAAAGTTGACAGAAATCTAACAAGCACAATCAAGGAAGTCTAGAGAGTGATCCAGTTTATGAAATGTAGGAGTTTGCTTTAGGGCAAGTTTAATTGATGCCTGGGCTCTTGATAGTATTAACTAGGCTTTCATTTTCCACGATGGGATTTTAGGCAACTGAGTAGTCTGCATCTGTACGCTGGATGCACACTTGGTGTCCAAAGTGACAGGATGGTTTACACATTACTGACCTTTCTCTGTTTGGTTATGTGAGTTCTGGTTCATGTTATACTTCATTGTGTGTAAAATCTCCTTCATGCTTTCATTAAGCTTCTGCAGAGTAACATATTAGCATATGTGGTGATAGAAAATTAACATTATTGTAAACGAGGCAATACTTAAACCGGCACCCAAAGTGAAAATGTGTGCCAGTTAACACTTGGTGTTAAATTACTTTCATACATCAGCTCTGCCAAACTGACAGCTGTAACCTGAGGACAAAAAAATCCAACTTCTATATGTCTATATTGAACCATATATTTAAATACAGTCTATGTTAGTAAAAGTATGTTTTGATAATGCTGAGAGCTACTTACCAGGAAGCAACAGCATGTGTCTTGAGGCTCTCCATCCTATGTGCAAGAAACCATCACGGGGGAGTTCTGGGAGCACTTTGCGGGCAGAGGCAGCAGGGCTATCCAACCTCACTCGTGTGGTATGGAATACCCAGCCAGATCCCAGTGCTAATGCCAGGGTGCTTGCCTGGCCTGCTTCCTCTGCAGCCAGTAGCTTGGCTCTGTAGTCAAGGGGTTGGAAAATTGTATGCTCAGGAGCCCACATACTAGCCAGTCTGGAGTAGCTTGCTGAAGAGGAAATTTAATACAGTAAAGCATCACAGCAGTTTCCTGATACTTAGTCTGCAGTGATCACTGCATTTACTTCCTCTCTAAATGTCACGTGCTGTACGTTTTTTTAGCCACTCTAACTCCTGTTGCCCTAATTCCTGGATCTCATTACTCCAGCATATAGAGGTTCCTGCATCCTGGCCTGCCTGACATCTGAGGTTTGCCTTTGACAGTTGGACAGGCATAAATTTAGGGGTGAGATAAAGCAAAATGGCTGGATCTAGGTGGTATCTGTGAATGGAAGAATGCCGAATGTCTCAGCAGGGTATCAGATGCTGGGATATAACAAGTATAAGCACGTTACCCAGAAAATCAGACAGAATAGTATACCACTCCTTGATTATTAATTCCCTGTCACTTTGCATAGGGAAAGTGCCACCGCTAGCTTAAAAGGTATTTAGGATGAAACATCATATACTGTAGTCCAAAGGAAGAAAGTGGTTAATATCGTTGGGGGAATGGGGGTGAAACATGTGAAACGCTTCCTGCTAGAAATAGCTTAACAGTTTCTTTGTCAGAGACACTGAAGGAATCAAAGGACATTTTCAGCAATGCAAATGTTTGGCGTTTTGTCTTTTGCAGAATAAAGAATTTTTGCAAGAGAAGATGTTGCAGAGAGCACCAACAATCACCGAAAGATCCAAAAAGGTACTGAAAACCTCCTGGGCTCTTGCTGTAACAGTCATACGAGGGGTTTTTTTTTTATGCTTGTGTTCACATTTTTAATGAGAATTATTGTAGTGTGGCATTTTCTAGATACAGAGCTAGACATTTCAATAAAATACTCAAGCGCCCTGGCAACCTGAAGATGCTCTTGGGCTGTTTCTCCTAAAAAAGATCAACTGTAGAAACTCTCTGCCTGACATATCAGTTTTCCGTCTTTGTGCTGAGCAGGTCCGGAGAGTCCCAGGTTCCAGCGGACGTCTTCATAAGACTGAAGATGGCGGCTGGGAATGGAGTGATGATGAACTAGATGAAGAAAGTGAGGAAGGCAGAGCAGCAATTTCACAGCTCAGGGTGGGTCCTCAAACTCCAATAGCTCTACTGTCTCTGTTTTGTTTTCTAACTGTGGTATGTCTAAATATCCCTGGGAAGCATGTGGCCTTGGTTTAAGTATGATACACAGTAAGTTATAATTGCTCCCCTTGAGTTTGTAGCCACACCAGAGAAAGCAGACTGAAGGCTGAAGAAATTGTATTGATCTCTTTTCTGTCATCATTCTGGGGCACAGCTGGTCTCATTCAGGGATGCTGAGCGTAATTGGGACCACGAATTCAGACGGTCTGCTCCCAGCTCAGCATACTAATTCACTTGAGCTAGGATATTCTCTTTGTTTTCAAGGGTGCTGACTGTTTGAGATGCTTTTTTCTGGAAGTGTCAGGAGAGGTTTTGTCCTGCTGCCCTCTCCAGGATGGAGCTGAAATCAGTAGGGCCTGTGCTTATGGCTGATTTCTGAAACACACAGGGCCTGGTTCTGTCCCCTCAGTTATGCTGAAATCAATTAGTGCTAGCAGAAAATGTTACTGCATCCCCAAAGCCACAAGGAGTGATTGGCCTAGCACTCAGAAATCCTCAAAAAAGCACACACCACCCCCCCAACACATACCTGAAAAACCCCAAGCCCAGACTAACCCCCAGAAACACAGAGGAGTAAGGCACAGTGATGAACTCAAAGAGTAAAAGAAATTTCCAGATTGTCTTCCAGTAGTCAGCTGTGTGGATTTTGACTGTAATGGCTTGCCGGTTCCCTTTTCACTACAGCAGGTAGCTTGAAGTGGACTATGCATTTTAATCATTCTGTAATTGAATTAGTGAGACAGTGACGGATTTTTAGAGGAAGCTTTTCAATGTGAAAGGAAAAAAAAGCAAGTAGTATTGGTTTGAAGCATTTATCCCTTTACAACCTTAATTTTTCTCATTTCTCTTTCATTGCTTTTTCTTCTAACTGGTGTTCTGTATAGACACTTAAATATTAAATGCAAGATTTTGCATCTTTTTGGCATCCTTTGAAATGCTTGGGTTTTTAAAGGCTGCTATTGATACAGTAATTCCATACTTCGTGGCAACAACTATTGTGTCTTTCTAAAGAGCTTGCTATATCCAGCTTTGCATTACACGGTCAAGGAGGATCTCTTTGTACCAGGTGGATACTGCTGAAATTCTTGATCCTTTATAAGTTGAAATCTTCTAAATTCCTTTTGTAGGTTAAAATATAATAAAATTTTAGGAGGGAATATTGTGAAAGACCCTAACTGTATTTCAGAGATTACTTAGAACTTGTGTGTTTAAACTTAGGATACTATGACTTAGCACTGTTTACTGTGCTTTGAACAGTATTTACTTGTTTTGTTCCTCTTATGCAGAAAAGAGCAGATTGACACACATGTTTACAAGCTCCTTTTCAAGCCATTTTCTTCTCTTGGAGCTTTGGCATATTTCCTTATACTGCTGTTTGTTCTGATCTCTGTAATTTGGGCCGTGCTTGGCCTTTACTTCTAGGTCTCCCATTCAGGAAACCTTTAGGATGGGTGTTGGAGCAGTGGATCTCAATTCAGTTACTGAAATGAAGATGTATATTGCTGTTTTGGAGGCACCCTGTGTAGATATAATGCAGAACTTTGAGAGACCTGTACCTTTCTAGAGGTCAGGAAGGGCACCATGGCATCTTAGAACTCACTATGTATCCACTTACGTGCTTGAATCCTGCCCTGGGTGTCTTTCCTGTGCACAGCTTTTGAGTCATTTTCTTCAGCCTGAAGATGAAAGGATAGGAACGCCTGTGTACTTCGTGCATTTGATCCCTTTTCGAGCAATCTTAAGACTTGTATTTAAACTGCCGGTGTTTGCCACAAATACGGTGGTGGAGAGGTGGTGAGGGCTAGTGCTAATTCTGTCTTTTGACAATATTTCAAACACAGGATGTAAATTTCACCTGCTTGTAATCCCTGTGCAATTTTAACTAAGTTGTAAGGTAGAATAACTTACATCAACTAGGTGTTACCTTTTATTCCTGCCCATGGCAGAGGGGTTGGACTAGATGGATCTTTAAAAGGTCCTTTCCAACCCAGACCATTCTGTGATTCCAACTGTACCTGCGTTTTACTGCTGTCAGCCTTAAAGAATGGCTTGCAGATTGACTTAATTTTCTAAAATACTTCATTATTATCCTGCATAGAAGCTTCTACATAAATGTAAAGTATTTGTATTTTTGCTCATCTCCATTTTACAGAAAAAACAAGGTGAATTTAGTATGTACAAACATGTATTTTACAAGTCTCTTGCTAAGACTGCACCTCAAAGCAGACAAATACTTATGACAAACAACCAGAAATGCCTGCCCAGTTCATTGAATAAGCTGACTTGCTGGCTCAACATTACCTTTTGGATACAAAGACTTACTGAACTTCTTTGCTGTCAGTATTTAAAGCCTTGAATTTGAATTAGAGGAATTGTGCTGTGTGGGCTCTTAAATCATTCGCTTCTGTTTCTCAATAAATCTGTGCAGTGGCACGCGGTGGGGTCACATTTCACTGGCTACTCGCATCATCTCTGATTACACAAGCAAAAGTAAGTTAGAACTAATACATGTCAGCACATCCCCAAAGCCATCCTATTTGTGCCTTAATTAGGTAAACATCTTTCAATGTTTGTCCTATTTCCTTTCTGTCTCTTCATGTTTTTCCTTAGTTTACCTCTGCCATTTATCTGGATTAGTAGTTAGCTGTGGGGCAGGGCCAGTGTTTCCTTACTTGTCTGTACAGTGTCCAGCACACTGCGATCTTTCAGATAAGCTCCTTTTGAGTTATTCCTTGAGGCATCTGGGTGCTCTTGGATATGAGCTTTGTGCCTGAAAGAACAGCGCTGCAGCTGTGGCCTGCAGATGTGGAGCATGGCTGTTTATCTCTGGGAGCAATGCCACGTTTTTCATCTTGCCTGGTAACTGTCAAGTGAAGGTTTAACATGTTGAGATGGATTTCAGGCTTTACCTTTCCAGCTGTGTGACTTTTTTCCTGACACTGTCTGCACATAGTTACCATGAAGGAACTGTTCCTTCTTTGCCTGTCCAGAGGGCTTTTTGCAACTTGCTGTTCTGAGAATAAGAGCTTTTACTTTCTCTCATGAGAGGCCTCTGTTACAAATTGCTCTGATCTGCATTGGTTAAGTGTTAGGGGCACTGGTTAGTGCATAAACTGGCTTGAGTTAAGATAGAAGCATGATAAGACGAATGTTCTTCTGTCAAACTTGTACTGTCCTAATCGCAACCTGTCTTTTAGACTGTTATGTGGAGAAGGAACATCTATTTTATTAATCTCAGCATGGACCAAGCCATCCCACCTGTCTGTCTCCACATGGTAATTGGACCTGTTAGAAGTCAAAGCTGCAGGCTCTCTTAATTGCAGGGCTTTCCAGGAGTACTTGGCAATTCCTTCCTGCTCATGTGAAATAGCTAATGCATGTTTTCTTTGTTTTACTGATAAGCAAAGAGGGGTTGCATTGCTTTTTTTGCACTTTCCCCTCCATTCCACTGATCTCTTTGTTTCCCTGCTGAACTTGTGTACAGCTGTCAGTTTTCTGCATTCTCTCACGGAGACCATAGCATACTGCAGAGTCCAAGGGCAAGGAGAGCAGGCTAGAGATTCCTTTCTGTAAAGCAGTACAAGTAAGGCTGACTTTCCTCCTCCACTCCCCCCCACCCCCCAAGGTTTTATATGGTTTAAGGAAATTGGTTTGCAAACTAGATCCCGAAGTATACGGAGGGGATTTGTTTCATAATAGAATTCTGCAAGGCAGGTTTGTGTGGCTTATCTTTTCCTGCAAGACTTGGGTAGTTTAAAATGGATTTTGCCATACTGGCGCACAAGTAATTTGATCCAATCTAAGTGATCTTCAAGAGTACTGGCTTTTGCTAATGGTTAACAATGATAGCAGCTTAGGTATTGTATACTACTGTGTAAATATCAACTGCAAGTTCCGAAATGTGACTGTATGGTTCTGGGTATTATGATATGCTTTAGGTTGCCAGCAAATTGTGTGGCTTCCCTTTCATTATGCATCTTAATACATATATGTAATTTGAAAACAATTATGTACATTTCATATGTTCAGTGTGGTTCGGAAAAGTCCTTCTAGTCATTAAGTCTCATTTTTGTCAAGGCAGTGACAGCTTTTTTCCTTTGTTTTTTTCAGTCTCCCAGAGTGAAAGAACCTGTACAGAATTCCGAGGTAAGTTATAATTGCAAATGACTTCCCAAAGTGATGACTCCTAGTTATTGCTGTTGTTGCAAGGAACATGTTTTTATTAGCCTTTGAAAACAGTATTGTGTGAAGTAGAAGCTAGAATCTAGCTGACCTCTACTTGAAAACCTCTCTGTAAAAGGAATCATTAGCTGTGTAATGCCAAGAGGTCTTTCTGAGGTAAGTTTGGTGTGTAGCTTTTCAACTTCACTTGATATGGCAAAAGTCTGTTGTAAGATAATGAATTGGTCGCAAGAACAACATAAGCAAAACTACTGTGTTCCAATTTCCTCTTTTAAAAAAGAAAAAACCAACAAAACACAACTTTAAAACGTCTGTTTTGCATAGTCTAATTCACTCGTTTGGAACATGTGCTTAGAATTGTGAAATAAATCTGTAGTAGTATCTAACAGCAAACTTCAGCTGCAAGTTATAATCTGCCTTCAGTTCTGTTCTGTGCTTCTTACATTAGGAATATTAGTATATCTTATCTCTCAATGATAGAGACTGCTTATCTTCTAGGGACTGTTATGTCTTTCTTTTCCCTACCTGTGTGGAAAGATAAACAAGTCTGTCTCTTAGAAATTAGTCTTGGGTTAGGCTGTCCTGTTCTTCCTTCATCTGTTTCCAAGGATTGATTATAAAGGGAGATCTTAAGAAAGACTACAGTTCTGCCACTGTAATTTGGCATAAACTCGAAATTCAAAGAGCGAGCTGAAAACCAGAATACCTTTGGGATGAATTTCCCCTTTGTGACACATCCCTTAATATATATTGTGGTTTGGAGGTCTGCTGCCCAGGTTTTCAATATTCAAGTGATTTTTATTTCCTACAACTTAGCAGAATAAGTTGGAGGGCACACTGAAGGGCGGCCATCAAGCTTACAGTTCTTTGGCTACCATGCCAAAATTGGTTTCTCATATCTGAATAACACAAGAGGTAAAAAAGGTTAAACTTTCATTTAGCTCTTTTCCTCCACCCCCAAGTTAATTGCATATGACTTTTTTTTGCAAGGGACTGACTTTAGTAAGTCCAATCCTAAACAGTCTTGTCTTGTGTGTTTTGAAGAACTTAAGGTCTGAATTCACTTTTCAGTTGAATATCCAGATTGCTCTGCCTCTGACATTTGTTTTACAAATAGATAAATTGTCGATAGTTATCTTAATGCTTTGCTAGGCTGTGTTCTCTGAAAGGAACTACAAGTCAAAGCAGAGTTGCTCTGCTCTGACTGCATGGCTGTGTGGAAATATAAGTAGGACCTGGATTCTGAGAAGGGGGGGAACTAAAAGATAGGGTGCTCTCGTCCAAGCTACGATATGATCTGTGTGCAGCCAGCCTTGCTAGCTTCAGTGTGTAATTTTTGTCCAAGATCACAGTCATGCTGCTATCTTGGTTTCTTATCGTTCTGTACTGCTGAGTAAAACTTGAAAATAGCAGAGCAGAAGGGGTCCTTGGACATGCGGAAATGTTAAACCTCTTGAACATGAACTTGTGATCAGTGTTCATGTCCGGGAGGCCTAGGAATGCCCTTGGTGAACTTCTCTGAGTTATGCACCAAGCAATCACTCTTTGGAAAGCTGATGCTTGAGTCAGAACTCTTGAGTTCCTTTTCTCATTAAAACACCTTTTTGCTTGCAGCTATTCCCATCAGCTGAGCCGCCAGGTCCTTCACTCAATGCTCCGGCACAGGCACCTACTCAACTACCTCAGGCTGCAGGACAAGTACCTGCGCAACCTCAAACTGCTGTACCTCCACCTAGTCAGGCTCCTCCAGCAGCCCCAGCAGCAGCCCAGGTAAGATCAGAAACCCTTCGTACCAACTTTTAGCTTTGCACTTCACTGTTCTGTTCAAGACATGCTAAAACGATCTAAAGCCGTGAAAGTTGCTTGTCTGGAGTTGCATTAGTGCTGCTGCTTATGCAGAAGTGACAGCTGGTCTGGTGGCTTGCAAAAGGAAGACAGTCAATGTGGGCGCAGCAGTTTTTCATTCTTATTCTGTGGGTAAGCAGTGACTTTTTTTATGCTGTTCAGGGGGTGGACTTTGGCTTGAGGCAAGGTTAAAGGTAAGGGAAAAAGGAGAGTCCCATTTAAGTGGCAGTTGCTTGTTCCTGTTGTTTAAGGTTCACCACAAACAGGGTCTGATTGTGTCTTTCGGCATTACTGGCATCTATGGGATAAGAATGGAGAGAAAAGTGAGAGTATGAAACCAGAATGTGCAAGTTCTCCAGGCTTCAAAAGAGAGACAGGAGGCCTGGGTTAAAACTGTCCTTGTAGCAGTCAAAAATTGTGGAGAAACTCCACCTCTGAGAAGCTCTGAACCTTGTGGTACTTTCAAATATTTCCATTTCAAGCAGAGAGAGGAGAATGGACCTTTGAGGGGGAGTACAGGGAGTGCAAAAGCTTGACAAGTCCGTGTTTAATTCCTAGCTACATCACCCCAAAGTGCCTACTATAGGTCAGATAGGCAGGTATAGCAAAGTCAGGAAAGAGCTCTGACTTGTGTTAAAAAGAGAAAAATGGCCAACCCAAATCATTACTGAGATACTTGGAACACATCCTGTGATTTGCTGGAGTAAAGTACTGCAGAGTTTGCCAGACTCCTGAATGATAGCACCTCTTTTTTTCTAAAAGACACTAATGTTCATATTTGGTGGGGAGAGGCTGTCACTGTTGGATGGGGCCAAGCTAGCATCACCCTTTGGCAGACAGACCCAAGGGGAAGAGACTTGGCAGTGTTGGTCAGGAAAATAATTCTTAAACTTACTCCTTCCTAGAAATGTTTCATTATTTTTATTTTAAAGAATGTAGAAAGATACGTATATCACTTCACTGCAGTCAGCTCATGTTCCTGTTTACAAAACCGTTAAAGACAGTGCATTAGTCATTAAACAAAAATAATGGAGTTGGGCTCTGACATATTCTTGGCTACATTAAAAGTAGCTGTAATACTTAAATCAAACCCCTTCAAATGTCTTGAAAAAGGGCCAGTGTTTAATCCCTGAATTTTATGCAGCAGTTGAAACACCAGCAGCAGTGAAGGCCAGGACTCTGGTAAATTGAGGTAGCAGTGTCGGCCTCAATGAAAGTGTTTTGATTTGTCCTAGCAGAGTATCTTGCTCCCTGCCACTAGTGCCCAATAACTTATTTGTTGGTAGCTTGTCCTAAGGTGAATTTCATACCTTTGTGTCAGTGTGCTCTTCTTTATAGCTCCTTTTTGTCAATATGTTCTTCTTTATAGCTCTTTTTTGTCAGTATGTTCTTCTTTACAGCTCTTTTTATCGGTGTGTTCTTCTTTATAGCTCTCCTCTGGTTCTTGTAGCTCATTGGTTACTGTTTTGCAGACCTTTGGGCTTCTCTGTGCACCTTGTTTGTTTTCACTGACCTAGTAAAGCTTTCAGCTTCAACAGAAACAAGATTGTGATCAGAAGCCCTAAGCTGCATTGCTGGCACAAGTGCACCAACAGATGGAGTAAAATACTAGTCTTAAACAAAGGGTTAGGGTTGTTTTTTCTCACAAAAAGCAAGTGACCTAGATGAAGAAACTTGGTCAAGAATTCTAGGCTTAAATTACCAGCCTAGCGTTGTGTCTGTCGTCTTATGGCAGATTTAAAATTCCTGCCTCAGCATGTGCAGTACAGATGACTTGCGCAGTGGAAGAGTGGCTGACCCTTCTTCGTTTTGTTTGGGTTTTTCTGGTGGAGATTGATTAACAATTAGCCCTTTACTGGAAGTATCACAAGTGATACAAAGATGGACACCTCCTGGGTCTTTCCTTCTGGAAATCGGCTGCAGACCGATATAAAATGCTTTGACTACAGGTTCCAATAATTACTCAGAAGCAATTTAGAAATTAAAATAGGCAGCTATAAAATTGTTCCTAGGTGCTCTTAAAGCCTTTGATTTCACAAAAAGGTAACTGAGAGTATATGCTAACTAACCAACTAACTTATTTCCTAGGTGTTCTTTGCAATTGTATCAGGTTTTTAAATCAGATGTTTGGGGCAGGGGTTAAAACACAGGAGGTCTTGAAGCTGTCATGAATGCCAAAAAACCTTAAGTTTTGATGCAAAGCAAGCAGTCTCTTTACATTTAACCCTTCTTCTGAAGTCTCCTGCCATTTTGGCATTTCTCAAAGTTGTGTAGCTTTTACTCTTTTCAAGACAATTGCAGAGAGAACCTCCTGGGTTACTATTTAAGCATGAAGTTCTCCTGTTCCATTAGTCTGTCTTTTTCACTGTAGTGTCATGATTCCAATGATGAGTTAAATTTTTATTTGTATTTATAGTTGATCAAAGCTATCTCTAGTTTTAAAATCGGAGAAAGGAAGTGTTAATCTACTTTAAAATGATGTAATCCTATTGCAGGCCCCACCTGCCCCTGCTGCTGCTCCGGTACAGGAAGATACGAAAGTCCCCATCAGCCTTGTACTAAGGTTAAGGTAAGGATACAAAACTGACCTGTTCTGTCAAAATGAGCCTTTGTAGAGAGGGACACTGGAAGACTTCTGTAGTGCATCTTGCCATCTGCCTTTTCATTAAAAGGGTGGTGGTCATGTGTTGTTTGTCAGCCTGGATTTCATCCATTCTTCTGAAACTGGGACCCAGAAAAGCAGTTATCTCATCCACTTCTTCAGTTTGGCAAGAGCTGTAGATTGAAAGAGGTTTTGATATTTGTATAAATATTCCTAAACTCTTAACGGGGTGGGAAGGAAGGAATTAGCCAGGTTCCCTAAAGGGGATCAGGGATCCAGGGGTTCTGGCCTTGTGCTGGACCATCTGACTGTTCAGGTACAACTTCAGACTTCAGCCAGTTCTGAGAGTGAAGAGCTTTTACCCAATTCAAGGCATGGATTCTGGTCTGTGTCCCTAGAAATAGGCAGAAAAAGGTTTGTAAGCGCATTCTACTATCATTACTCATACTGATGTTTCTCATTTAAAGAACCTGCCTCTCATCTCTGGAGGCGTCTTGGTTGTTGATAAGCATTAGACTGGGACTTCAGAGCATCACCTCCCAGTCATTCCTGCACAGTTGCATAATGTGTGTACATCTGCAGTCAGTGAGGGCTTCCTTCCTCTGAAGGATGTGCTCCAAGGATATATCTGCTGACAGATACGAGTTGCTGAGACAGTGGAACAATGTTGCCTTATACTAGAGAGGTGGCACTCGCTTATCTTGGGAGTTCAGCCCACTCGGGCTCTGTCAGGTCGAAAGGCAGAGCGTGCCGAGAGCCCTGCTTCCCGATGCACACCCAAGTGATTAGTTTCTGCCCTGTGAGGAGGAAGGGTGCGATGAATTCACTTCTCTTCGTAGACTGATTATTCAATGACAGCACTTTCTTTTGGGTACCAATCAGTCCAGTGAAATGGTCTCTCCTATATAAAATTCTCTTCTTTCCACAGGAATTCAAAAAAAGAGCTCAATGATATTCGATTTGAATTTACCCCAGGGAGAGGTGAGCTGGTGGGAAATCCCAGTGTGTGAAGGTGGTTTTGGTGAAGGGGAAGTGTTTGCTGTTGTGCAGTTGCGTGTGTGGAAACCCTGTATGAGTGTCTGTCCACAGTGCTTTCCTAAAGGGCTTGCCTTATGGTTGGGCTTGGAGCACTGCAGTTGAGAAGACCTTTCTCGTAAAACCATCCATGGATATGACCAAAGGGCAGCCCTTTGAATTCCAACTCGGAGTTTGACAGCATAGCTCAGAGCTGTCTGACTACACCTGGTGTACACCCTAATATCCCTCTTGTGTAAACAACACTTTTGTTGTTTGGATTGTACAAGCTCCTTTAGGTTTCTATGTGGTGCCTTTATCAGCTGGACAATTTCTATTAGGTGGTGACTGGCTCTTGGATTTCTCCCCAACAGATACTGCTGACGGTGTGTCTCAAGAACTCATTTCAGCAGGTCTTGTTGATGGCAGAGATCTGGTAATAGGTAATTACGTATTATTTTTCCTGCTCTAACCATTTCAGTCATTTTTTCACATGTTTAAAATGACCTGATTAGTAGGTACCAGGAGAGTTTGCTGTGGCCTTGATTCTCTACCCCAATGGCTCTACAAAACTGCTGTTAATTCTGGTAGCGGTTCTGTGCCAGTACATTTAGGCACCCCCCAGTCTACAGGAATAGGATCTAGTTGGAAACATTATGAAGCAAATGTTCCTTGTAATGCAAAATGAAGACTAATCAATGCATTAGCTAGATCATTATCGTCTGACATACATGCATTGCCAAATTGCTGCACAAGCCTGTACTGCTCACAGGTCCTGTGCAAGAGAGGTCTGGGACTGGAAGCAGCCAGGCTTTTTTTTAAGTGGGGCTGGGGAAGGAAGTATGAAGTGCGCACACACTAGGGCAGCAGCATGCGTTGCTGCACTTCAAGTGAGCATGAATAGCTACCTCTAGCAACAGTTTGCTAAATAAATGTGTCCTTGTGTGCAGCAGGTGAGACTTTTGAACTGTCAGCACTGCCTGAATATTTCAACTACAGCAAACAAAACTGTTCCTTATACACGGGCCGCAACATCTGGAAAGGCTGCTAGTGCAAAATTAACTGGATTTCCAGCTGCAGTTGGACGGTTTATTACTACTAATCCCACCACATCCAGGAACAAATAACTACCTCTGAAAAAGAAGTATAGTAACAAATGACAGCATTTTCACAGTTGAAAGCTTTAGATTTAAGTAGACTGAGTCTGAGACCTAAACTTTTTCCATCATTTTAAAAGTCTAAGTTTGCTGAGTAGAAAGAGGCCTGATGTGTTTGGGATGTTTTTCTCTAGCCTGTCCTAATATTTGCCCATTTTCTTTGTGTGTGTGATTTCAGTTGCAGCTAATTTGCAGAAAATTGTGGAAGAGCCCCAAGCAAACAGATCCGTCACTTTCAAACTGGTATTTATTCCTGTTCCCTAATTGAACAAGTTGTCACTTGCAAAGAGAAGGCATTGCATATAGATGCCTGTGATGTCTATTGTAGGCATCTAATGTATGCACTCTAAATCCTCCCTTCTTTCCCCAAGCTTCCTACTGGTTGTCTGACAGTAGGCAATGCAGGCTCCCTGCTTGTGTCCTCTAAGCAGCACCTGGATTAAATAACTGTGTGAGATGATGTGCTAACACAGACATTCCCTTAGCCTGGTTAATAAACATATAAAAATGTTACAAAAGGGTATTTTCTGGGCTTTGAATATACACTTGCCCAGAACAGGCAGAAATACTTCGGGGCAGGTAAGTGGGCTAAGAAATGTTGCGGACTCCTTTCTCAGAGGAGGAGAATGGGGTCCAGATACAGTGTCTCTGAGGAGGAAATGAAGGGGGGGGTGGAAAGGGGGCAGGGGGAAAAAGAGAGCCAAAACTAAGAGAAGGTGGGCTAGGAGAGGAGAAAGAACAGCAGATGAATCCTTCAGAGGTGGTTAAATTCAGAGGTAGTTACAGTGGCAAAGTGAAGGTGTAACCAGTTTATTGGCAGTGAAGCAGTAAGTGCCATTATTTTTGACTCGTTCTGTAAGTTTTCACTTGTTTTGCCCCAGTTAGTGCACGTAGCCCTAGTCAGAGCAGGCATTGGCAAAACTTCAGCCCCAGCCCTTCCTAGCTTCAAAAAAAGGGGGAGAAACCCCCCAAAACCAATAACAAGAACCCCAAAACCGTGCTCAGTTTTAACTTTGGGTAGTGCAAAGCTGTGTTGTGACTGCTCCCCCCCCAGATATGGATCTGATACGCCTTGTTGTGTTATGTAGCATGGTATGTGTCAGAGGGTAGAGCATGTGTGTTGCTATTTGGATCTCTGTTCCTTGTGTTTCAGGCATCTGGAGTTGAAGGCTCAGATATTCCTGATGATGGCAAACTTATAGGATTTGCACAGCTCAGCATCAGCTAAACAATGGTCCCAGGAGATGTTTCCCAACTGAGAACCCACATGTGCATATTCGTAATGCTTCTGTTAGCCTAAAAAAAAAAAAAAACCAACCACTACTGCCAAAGAATTGAACTACAGCCCCCTTCCTAGAAGCTTTAACATTTTCCTTAATAGGATCACAAACCTTCCTGAAATTACCGATGGCGTTTACACCTTTTGTAAACAACTCTCATGGTTTTGTATCTGTCATCTCAAACATGCAGATCCAACACGTCATTGCCTGCATGTTCATTTTATTATTGCCTTACTTTAAAGAAAAATACTACTGAGTACGAAGCAGGGGGTTCCACTGCTCTGATGATCTTGCCTAAATGTTTGCTTACATGTGGTTTCATTTTTTTCACTTGCTATTTTTGCACAAGTTTTAATACTGAACGGATCTTTTTTGTTCTTTACCTGCTTCTCCTTCCATCTGAAACACCAATGTACATGTTGATTGGGTCACCTGGAGTGCTGAGAAATCTGCTTCTCTTTGGCTGTGTTTTTTTTTTTTTTTTAAAACTGCTGGTTTGAATGCTTGCACCTGAGAAAGCAAGCCAAGTCTTAACCCACAGGAGGGAGAGCCTTTTTCCCTTGTGCTTGTGTTTTTGAGAAGTTCCTTGACTTTGAGGTGTTAGAAGTCAGCTTCCCTTTGTAAACTGCCTTAACTTTTTTTTTTTTTGACTATTTTGGTTCTCTCCACATGAGTGCCAGGCATGGCATGAGGGCTGAACCTTTTAATTTACGTTAAGCAGTCCTTCCTTAAAACGTCTTTCATTCTGCATCTTAGATGTAGTCAGTTCTTGAAGCAGACCAATGAGGCATTGCTGTCTGGAAACTGGTCTTTCAGATGATCAACAAAATAGTCGTGGTCAGAGGGAGAGGAGATCTGTGTCACTCTGTGTTTGGAAAAGATGCACTTCAAACCGTTCCTCAAACCCAGTCTGTTATGCCGGGCTGCGCGAGTCCTCCCGATGTGTTTCCCAGTCCTTTGCAAACTGGTACCCGTGGAACCATCCCTGTCGTGTTTTACAGCAATAAAGAAGCGCCAGTAGAGTGGTCGTACTGGGCAAGCGAGCGCCGGGCTGTGTCCCTCCTGCACTAATGGCTTGGGCCGTCAGCCTTCTCGTCGGTCCAAGCCTCGACGTTTGATCAGGATGTCACTGAAACCCTGTCACACACGTATTTAGCTTTTATTTCTATGTGGTGTTGAATTTGAGTTTCTACATGAATAATATAAATTATACTCTGAGTTTGATAAGAGACACTTGTAATGCAATATGTGAATAATAAATGGTGTTGATTTTTTTTTTCCCTACTGTTTCACAGTTGGCCTTTGTAACTGCTATTGGCTCTGGAGTGTTTTCTACACAGAAATTGTAAGCCTGTAATTTAACACACAGATGGAAACGTGTTTGGTTTCCATCAGCCACAAACAATGCAGAAACAGAGTGTTAAAGCAGAATGACTGGGTTCAATTAGGACTTTTTTTTTTAATTTTCAAGTCTTCTGATGAACAATCTGTATTTATATATTGTTCTCTATGAGCAGCTGTGGAAGCTTCCCGAATTGTGCATGTTCTTTCTATACCGCCCTTGTTGCTTTTAGGCTCTGGGTGGATATTGGGTATGTCCCCATGGGCTATTTGCAGCCCCATGGCTGGTGAGTGTGAAGGGGAGGGAGAGGAGAAAGAGGGTTTGGGAGTGAGAGCATCCCAGGGTGCTGAACAGATGCTCTCAAGAGCCCAGGAAGCGGGTGCCCGATACCAGGGAGTTGGTGGCAGCTGGGTTTGGCCAAGAGTGTGCTTGCACGTGTGTGTGGCACCTCCGGTACTTTCTCCTGTTGTCTGACACAAAGCACTCCCTACGGCTTCCCCCATGGAGCTTCTTGGCTTGGGAAGAGCAGGCTGGCACCTCGATTTTCTTGTCACCCTGTGGTCGATATGGTTGTGTTGGAAATCCTTAGGATACGGAGACAAGGTAGTCTTGGTACAGTATTATTTTCCCTTCTGCCTGTTTGCCGTGGGGACCTCCTTATTCATTTGTGTACTGGTGCTGAGAAAGGTAGGACTCTAACTGCTCAGATGGAACAATGCAGCATCTATTTATTAAGTTATTCCCCACCTTCCCAAAGCCAGGACTTAAGAGAGCTTGAGCTCACACTAACCCCAGGCTCCTTAGTTCTTTAATGGAGAAAACAAGTAAGGACGAAACTGATGTTTTTTTGCTCTATAGATCTCCAGATGTTTTGGGTAGGGATCCACAATACTTACTCGGGCTATTACAGTGCTAGACAACTGTCTTTTCTGATGTTGTTCCAGTAAGTGCCAATGCTGTTCATAATTGTTTCCCAGTGTCATTAAGAACTTGGGTTTTGTGCAAATTTCTGATCTGAACCTGGAAACAGGTGGCAATTTTATGTTAGTTCCTACTTTTAAGGACAATGCTCTGTTAATGAAAACGGATCCTCTTCACAACTTTGGTGTATTGTAGATTATAATGAAAGATGTAAAATATTCAGGCTTTTTTTCCTTTTTTGGACTTTGTATTTTACTGCATGTCTCTAATTTTTAATCAATAAAGAACAAATTGTCCATTGCCATGTGTGTGGTGTGTGGCTTACGTGTCATTGGGTTGGACGGTGTCTCTTGGGGAAGGGGTTTGCGTGAGTGGTGCCTGCAGCCCCTGGGGCGTTTCTGTTTGGGGCGGTGGGAGGTTCGACAACCCCCGGGAAGACTCGGTGAGGAAGGGGGTGGAGATGCTCTCCAGGAATTCTGTGCAGAAGCAGAGCCAGGATGGCACTTAGGATTGTACCCTGAGGGCTTGTCTCCAGTTGAAAGGTTTGCTCCAAGCTCTGTGTGCCCTGTGCCAGCTGGGGATGAGCTTCCCCTGTCCAGGAGCACCTCAGGGTGACAGAGGCTGGTGCTAAGGTGCGATGACTTACACCTTGAGAAGTCTTTGGAGCATGAACTGCACTCCTTCCTTTCCACTTCCACACTACTTGTTCTTTCTGAATTTGAAGCTTCAGGGCAGATCTGATCCAGAGGTGCCCCTGAGGTCTCTCCCTTACATTTGTAGTGGAGCCAGGACTTCAAGAAAATGTGCTGCCGGCGAGCGGCAGAGCCCAGGCGCGTCCCCATCTCCCCTCGTCCTGACAGCTTGTGCTGGTTTTGGCTGGGGTAGGGTTAATTTTCTTCACAGTAGCTGGTATGGGGCTGGTTTTGATTTGTGCTGGAAACAGCATTGACAACACAGATGTTTTCGTTACTGCTGAGCAGTGCTTACACAGAGCCAAGGCCTTTTCTGCCTCTCACCCCACCCCACCAGTGAGCAGGCTGGGGGTGCACAAGGAGCTGGGAGGGGACACAGCTGGGACAGCTGACCCCAGCTGACCCAAGGGATATCCCGTACCATGTGATGTCATAGAATCAATTAGGTTGGAAAAGACCTTTAAGATCATCCAGTCCAACCATTAACCTAACATTACCAAGTCCACACTAAACCAATTAATGGTAGAGTAGACTAAACCATGTCCCAAAGTGCCACGTCTACCTGTTTTTTGAACGCTTCCAGGGATGGTGACTCCACCACCGTTCATGCTCAGCAATAAAAGCTGGGGAAGAAGAAGGAAGGGGGGACATTGGGAGTGATGGCGTTTGTCTTCCCAAGTCACCGTTACCCGTGATGGAGCCCTGCTTTCCTGGAGATGGCTGAACACCTGCCTGCTGGTGGGAAGGAGCGAATGAATTCCTTGTTTTGCTTTGCTTGCTTGCACAGCTTTTGCTTTACCTCTTAAACAGTTTCTGTCTCAACCCACGAGTGTTCTCACTTTTATGATTCTGTTCCCATTCCTACCGGAGGGGAGTGAGGGAGTGGCTGTGTGGGGCTGAGCTGCCTACTGGGGTTACACCGGGACACAGCTCTTGGCTCTAGCTGGGCCGTTCCTCTCTGTAAGCACCGGTACCCCCCGCTGCAGCGTACTTGTGTGCCAGCGGTCATGCTTTGGGCTGCGAGAGCAAGGAGGTGCCTGAAGTGAAAGGTCTTGTCCGAGTGCGCAGGTGACAAGACTGTTGGCAGACGGCCGGTGAGCCTCTCGCCACGAGATTGAAAGCGCTGCTGTGACCTGGCACTGAGCCGCTGCCACGGTTGTGTGCGAATGCTGCAATTCAATGTCAGTTAAACTGAGTGGGCACCTGGACAGCTTTCCTCAGTCGTGGTCATCTTTTAACAGTGACCTTGGCCACAACCTTTTAGTATTACCTAATGTCATGCAAAAGAGAAGGGCCTGGGTGCAAGCAGACTACGTGACTCCTTGGAAAGCCAACTCTGAAGCACTGCACTGGAGAAACCCTTAGAGTTTTCCTTCAAATCCTTCGGTATTTCTTACCCATCTTCCACAAAGGAAGGAAAATTTCAGAAATGAAGGGAAATGTTACCTAAGAAGTAAAAACCCCTAATATTTCTCACTGGAGGTCCTTTTGGAAACTTTCCCCTAATGTACGCACCTTCCCAAGATGCTCTGTTCATTCAAACCCTGACAGCTTTGTTGACATGATTTAGCCAGCGCTTAGTGAGGTTCTCTTTGAGCGAGGTCGTGGTGTCTTCATTCGGAGAAGCAGAAGGGGTCTTCCTGCTCAGAGCATGGGAACAGAGAAGTTTCTCTAAAGGTGCAGGGACTGTCAAGGGCAAGGTGCGTGTCTTTTGGGAGGGGATAGGGATGGTCCAGTTGTAGGCATGTTTTGGCTGGGATGCACCTATACGTTTGCTTAAGGATATGCATGCCTTTGCTTAAAAACAAACAAAAAAACCCCACCAAAACAAAAAAAAACCCTGTGGTGGTCTTGGATGGTGGCACTTTCTAAGGTGCCTCTTCCATTCACTCTCTTTTCTGAGGCTCTTGGGCTTAGTTTTTCCGGCTCTTTATTTTTCTTAAGGTGTTCCTCTTTACTCACAGATCCAGAAAACTTTGTCTTGGGTGAATGTAACTTCCAGGTTTAAGACATGTGATGGTAAGGGACATCCTGGGTTGCTGAATCTCATCCTCTGCATCTAAGCCAACTTCTTTACAGTCTTTCCAGTATTTGGCCAAACCCAGCTTAAAAAGCCCCAGAGAATTATATCCCAGTTTTGCCTCCCATCCCTGCTTCTGAAGGAAATCCCTTTATGGACGCTCCTAAAGGCTTTCCATGCTGCCTTAGTCCAGTGCCTCACAGTCCTCCTGTGACTGAATAGTCCACCCCTGTTACCTTCATACTTGGATGTTCCACCAAGCCAGAAAACACGAAATTGCTACTCTACCCTTAATTGGTTTAGTGGTGGATATGGTAATGTTAGGTTAATGGTTGGACTGGATGATCTTAAAGGTCTTTTCCGACCTAAGCGATTCGATGATTCTATGATTCTATGTTTCCCTTTGTGGGTGCTCGCCGCAACGTGCCTCATACTGCCCATGCCTCTGGGCTTCCCTGCTCTTCATACCGCATCCTGATCACCTTCTCGCAATCTCTCCTGCCAGCTGATGGGCTTCCAAATGGAAAATAACCTCCCCTGGAGGGTGTGCACCTCCTGAAATTTCTGTTTCACATAATGGGAACGCAGCGTGAGTACAAAATCCCAATGCGGAGCACTGCTTTGTCTTCAAATTTGCATACTTGTTGTGGCTGCCTACACCTGCAGGGCTTATCTTGGGCTTCAGTACGGGTTCCAGCCCTGGGGAAGCCTGTCTCTGCAGACGCAGCTGCCAATGTCAGGCGTCAGGGAACTTTGGAAAGCTGTTGGTGATTTTGGGCCATTTCAGAAATGGCTGGTGCCGCTCACTTTATTTCCATGCCTCAGTGTGACTTTCCTCCAGTTTTGCCAACTTTTTATGGTTCCACATGTGCCACATCACTGTGACACCAGCTGGATCCGTGCCATCGGCCCCAGACTGACGGAGGAAGAGCAGCTGAACCTCACCCTGCCCCGGGATGCAGACGGGGCGTACGAGCAGTGCTCCATGTACTCACCGGTGGACCAGGACCTCACCTCCATCGTGGCGTATGGCCTGAACGCCACGGAGAAATGCAGCAGTGGCTGGGTGTACCCCTCAGGTCATGAGGTGACGCTGGTCACTCAGGTTTGTAGCACCCTTTTGTTTCCCATTGCTTTGTGCTGTGGTAAATGCTGTTTTGAAGGCTGGGGTGTGCTGAGCTCAAGCAGGGCATGCCTGGAGGCAATGCTCATTCTGTGCTTTGGCTTTGGTGCACAAGATCTTCCCCAGCTGCATCAGATCGATTCCTCCTGACCTTTAGCAAAAGCCATGGAAATGTGTGTCATGGACACATGCCCTGGTCAGGTCCTGAGGAGGCCATCTCAGCCCAGAGATGTGACTTCGCTCCAATCAACCATTGCTGCTTCCTCACATGTTGCTGGAAACCTCCAGCAACAGGGTTCCCACTCCTTCCTTTGGTCCTCGGTCCATGGCCTTGGTATCCTCCAGCCTCCTTTAAGTGTGATGCCCAGCTCAGGCTCTCCAATGCTGGTCAGAGCAGAACAGACCCCATTTTCTCTCTCCTAAGTCCTGGCAGTGTTTTGTGCCAGTCCTCTGGCTCCTGCTTCTCCAGATCCATGAGACCCGTGACTGGTGTCCAACTGACCCTCCCGGGCTTCCCCATTTAAACCATGACAGAGAAGAGTGGATGAGGCTGCTTCATGCCCTGGACGACTTCTAGCATGGAGCCAGGAGACGGCCAGGGGAGAAGGCAGGTCAGGCCTGGGAAAGGCTCCTGAGTTCTTAGACATGTGTGATTCTGCTTTTAGCAAGGTTTGGCCTGTCCCGTCTCCTGCTGATGAAGCAGATCCCAAGGTGAACAGGGGCACCTCAATTTCATCCTCCATCTGAGTTTCCTAGTTGACTTGAACAGACCCAATTTGTGTCATCCAGCACCTCTGCCACATTCAGTATCTGCCTGCTTTTCTCTGTCTTTGGTGCTCCCTGCTTGTGGCTGCTAAGCTGGGCTTATCCTGAGGGCAGCATCTCTCCTCTGGCTGCCCAGGGAGCTGGTGTACCTCCAAGTTTGACCCATGCATGTGCTCTGCTCAACCCAAATGGGACAGCCATGGTCCAATTTCCATCATGCTTCTACAATGCTCTTCCCACGGATCTGTGGGCAGGAGAAGGAACATCCAAGTTGCTTTTGGGCATTTCTGGAGGCTTTTCCTCATGGACAGCCCATCAGGGCCCCAGGCAAATGCTGTTCCTATGTCAGGGATGGGCTCAACAGAGTTGATTTCATGTTCTCAATGATCATTTTAAGGCAGGAAGGCATCTGATCTGAGATTTGCCAAGCCTGCTTCAAGCAGCATTGCCCTGTGTCAGATTTCTCCCATCTCTGTATGCCTTCCCCAAGTCTTCCCTGCACATAGCCCCCACCAGCCTGGGGGGTGGCCCAGAACTGGTGGGAGGGGTGGACGTTCCGTGCATGGCTTGCTTGTGGTTGCACAGGGAAGCTGCAAAAGATGAAGGCAATGGAGTCTCCCACTGCCTGGGACTACAGCCAACTTGCCCTCCCTTCCTCATCTCCAGCTCTGCCCATCCATTAACATCACTCCCTTTATTCCCCTGGACTTTTCCCAGCTCTGCATCACACTGGGCTATCTTGGCCCCTCTGAACCTTGCTTGCCCAAGTGGAACGACCGGGGACCATCTCAGCAGTTCAGCAAATGCAACTCCTGCAATTGCTTTGGAGAAGAGTCTTTTCCCCCAGCAATGCCACCTGGCCCTGTCAGAGGGGGTGATCCAGGTTGCCTGAAACAGGGGTCCTTCTGCTCCAGCCAGCACTGTATGTTTGTGAGTGGCACAGAGGTGATTAATATATTACACTGTGTACTTAGGACAGGTAAAACATCAGGCATTAAATCTATCCTGACTTTACGTATTTGTGGTGGCTGCCTACAATTGCAGAGCTTATCTTAGGTTAAACATTAATTCCAGCCCACTGGTAAGTCTGTCCCAGCACTGTCCTGTTCCAGACGCAGCTGCCAATGTCAGGCATCGGGGAAATTTTGAAAGCGGTTGGTGATTTTGGGCCATTTCAGAAATGGCTGGTGCTGCTCACTTCGTTTCCAGGCTTCAGTGTGGCTTTCCACCAGTTTTGCCAACTTTTTATGGTTCCACACGTGCCACATCACTGTGACACCAGCTGGATCCATGCCGTTGGCCCCAGACTGACGGAGGAAGAGCAGCTGAACCTCACCCTGCCCCGGGATGCAGATGGAGCGTACGAGCAGTGCTCCATGTACTCGCCGGTGGACTGGGACCTCGCCTCCATCGTGGCGTATGGCCTGAATGCCACGGAGAAATGCAGCAGTGGCTGGGTGTACCCCTCAGCACAACCACCATCCCTGCTGACCGAGGTCTGTAATCGTCTTTTGATGTGCCGGGGACGTGGAAGGGATGGGACACCCAAACGGCTGCCCTGTCCTGCAGTTCAGTCGAAGCTGGTGCAGGCCATGGTGCAGCTGGGCTGGGCTGCTAGTTTGGGGACCTTGGCTCCACCACCCAACACCCAGGTGTGGTCCTGGAGAGGTTGCAGGCAAGCAGGCTGTGATATAGATGTCGGCGGGACCACAGGCAGAGCCAGTGGAGACATTAATCACTTCTGGTGGGACCTTTTTGGTCTCCCTGCCCCAGCTGCCCCTCTGCAGACTGACGGTAACCTTCCATCTTGTCCCCATGTACAGCTTTGTGCTTTGGACACCCGGCCAGGGGAAGGAGGCAGGCTCAGCACTTGGTTTCTCCTCCCATGCATGGTGGGGAACTTGTCAGGGTGAGAGGCTGTGGGGTGTCTGCCTCGGGGTGTCAGTGTGGAGACCCCAGCTCAGGGTTGTTACGAACAGCCCGAGCACCTCACTGCTCCTCACTCTGGGTGGAGGTACCAGGTCTGATGAGGAGAGGAGAGCTTGCAAAGCCACACATCTGGCAGTCACCTGGAGCTTCAGCAACACCAACAGTGCTCCAGTGAGCAGGGCTAACCTTCTTTCAGTGCTTTCTGACCTCTCTGTTTCCTATACATATTCCTATATATATTTCCTACACATGCCCTCTGGATGCTGGCAGTTGCAGAACATCTCTTTAACAGAAACTGCTTGGCCTGGGAATCACTGTTGCACTCATCCTTTTTCCTTTGGGAGAGAAGGCAGTCTAGGAGAAGCAAGGTGCTGGGACTTCTGTCCCAAGCCCCAGTTTAAGCAAAACTTGCCAACCAGGAGGCTCCCCTGGGGGTACCTGGGCTGGAGGGGAGTCCAGCAGGTCCCAGTGTTTGGGAGAGGGGCACCACTGAGTGTCCCACAGGCTTGTCCCACCATTGACTTGTGTGCTATGTGCACACCATGGGAACTCACATCCTTGGAGGTGGGATCAGAAAGTGTCTGGAGCCTGTCGAGAGCAAAAGCAGCTCTATTTCCTTCCTGCAGTTTGACCTGGTGTGTGACAGAAAGGACCTGAACGACATCTCCCAGTCCATCTACATGATGGGGCTGTTCCTAGGATCCATGCTCTTCGGGCCATTAAGTGACAGGTGAGGAGACACAGCCACCCATCCAGGGTCTGTGCAAAGCCGGCAGTGCGCAGAGTAGCACACTGCTCCCAGCCTGGCTGGTCACTGCACCCTGTGCATTTTGTCACTGCTCCTCACTAACAGGGACCCTGACCAAAGTCCTCAGGTCCTGTGACGACATGGCCATAGTGGGGGTGGAAGGGAGAAGGGCACAACCTGTGCACAGGGTGCTTCACATGTCAACCGGGAGTCCAGTCTGAGCCTCATCACCCTCAAAAGAGGGCGATACGATCATGGTGTGACCCACTGAGCTCTTCTCCGTCTCCATGAGGTCACTCCAAGTACTAACTGTGTCTTCCCTCTTCCTCCACAGGATCGGCCGCCGACCAGTCATTCTGATTTCCGTCTTCCTCCAGGGCTTGTTTGGTGTAGGAACTGCCTTTGTGTCCCATTTCTATGTGTACATGGCCTTCAGATGTGTCGTGGGGGCTTCCGTGTCAGGGATCACCATGACAATACTGGCCTTAGGTGAGTGGGATGCCCATGCCTTGAGGCAGATAGATGTGGCCTCTCAAAATGCAATAGGAAATATCTGTAAAGAAATAAAAATCATCATGTGTGGCGTGAAAAACACCGTGGTTAGGACAGCTCTTGCTCTGCACTGTTCTTTGGCACTTTGGCATCTCCTCAACCCTGAGTGAGAACCACGGGGAGCATCTCTCCCACGCCAGTGCTCAGAGGAGGGCAAGGGGACAGCCTTCCAGCTCAGGAAGTCAGTGTGGGCAGAGAGCCAGTGGCTCTGGGACATGATCGATTTGGGCCCCAGCTCTGCCACGGTGAGGGGCTCTGTGGACGCTGAGAGCAAAGAGGTGATATACCTGAGCTTCATGTCCTCTGGCAGAGGACCAGGATACCCAGACAATAAGGAGAGGTGATGCATCTCATGAACCACTGGTGACTTGCATATGTGACTGATGCCAGAGCTGGTTGCTCCTCACCTCCAGGAGAGCTTTTCTCCAGGGAAAACACCCTGTATGTGTCAGGGGAAATCATTTGCATGGATAACTCTGAACCTTCATTCTTCTTCGCAGCTACAGAATGGGTCGGTGTCTCCTCCCGGCCAAAGGCAGTGCTTATTTCTCACTGCTGTTTCGCCATCGGACAGATGCTTCTGGCTGGTTTGAGTTACGGTATTCGCAACTGGAGGCTCCTGCAGATTGCGGGATCTGCTCCTATATTTGCCTTTTTCTTCTGCATTCAGTAAGTGGGATGCGGGCAGAGCTCCTTGCAGACAGGACAGCAGTGGGTGTGAGGGGTGGCAGTGAGGAGGCAGCAGCTCAGGAGCAGGCTGGGTCTTTCCCGTTATAGCACAGATGGTGGAGGGACTTCTGCAGAGCTCAGCACATCTTCCTGGGGCACTGGAGCCCTGAGAGCAGCAGCTGCTTTGCTTCAGCTCCCCAAATGTGGCCTTTGAAGCCTAAATGTAGGGCATTTAGACCCCCTCCATCACACATGATGCCCATGGCTTGCTGGACGTGGCCGCAAGGAGCTGGGCTGTGGGGAAACTCAGCAGGTCACGGCAGCATCTCCTGATTTCACCTCCTTGGCAGGGTGCTACCAGAATCAGCTCGGTGGCTGGTGACAAAAGGCAGAATAGAAGAAGCTAAGAAGGTCCTTCAGAAGGCAGCATCCACCAACAAGCGCACCATCCCACCAGCGCTCCTTGAGCAGGTACCTGTAATGGCACGGGGAACTGCTAGTTGTCTTCAGAGACGTTCCTCTGCGCTTGCGTTTGTAGCAGCCACTGGGGCTGAGGTCATCCGATAAACAGCTTTCCATGCCCACTGGGGATGATTTGGGGAGGGACTGTGGGTGATTCCGGCTTCAGCTGCGTTGTACAGAGATGAAGTCAGGGAAGAGGCACAGCTTGTGCTGAGGCTCAGCCTGGAGCTTTCTGGAGTCCACCTTGGGACGCGGAAAGGCCTCAAATGCTTCCCTGGCTTTCCTTCTGTGAGGACTGCAGGAGTGTTGAGGATGAGCACGAGGTCTCTGTTTAGGCTGTGGTTTTCCATGTCTAAATGCCCAAAGCGGCAGCAGGGGTTTCCTCCTTGCCCACCCCAAAGTCCCTACCTTGGGGAAATGTTCATGCCGAGGAACCTCTGTGCCACCAAACTACTGTGCTGGGCACCCAGAGCACAGGCACAGGAGCCCAGCCCCACTGGGCTGCCTGCCCTCCCAGAGCAGTTTGGGGTCACAAGCCTGTCCCACTGAGGCGATCCTTTGGCTGCAGATGGAAAAGGAGCTAGCCATGGGTTTCCTTTGCCTGGTTTGACTCTTTGGCTTTCTGCATTTTGAAGCTGAAGCCTGAGACACAGACCAAGTCTGGAGGTACACTGGATCTCTTTCGGAAGAAGCACCTCCGGAAGGTGACTTTAATCATGTCGTGCACCTGGTAAGAAATTCTCTGGTCTTCTCTTTCTGAGCTCCTAGGTGAATAAAAGAAGGTATTGATTGTTAGTCATAACAGTAAATTTACCTTGGGGTTTTTGGGTGTTATTGATGGATATTTCTGTTTCTGGCTATTCAAGATGCTATGCGGTTTGTGGGAAAAGTTAGAGCCATTCCAGCCTTGGCAATCCTATGGACTTGGTCTGGTTTTATGTCCCCTTGGAAATGCTGTGGCTTGGTCAAAATGTTGTCATTGGAGATCAATATTGTATTTGCTCATGGCCAATAGATATGCTCAGTGCCACCATGCCCGACTTTCAGGTTTGTGAACAGCCTTGTCTACTATGGGCTGAGTCTGAACGTGACAAATTTTGGTCTGGACATCTACCTGACACAGCTTGCGTTTGGAGCAGTGGAAATCCCAGCTCGTATTGGTTGTATCTTCACGCTGCAGTGGTTCGGGAGGAAGAAAACCCAGGCTGTTCTCCTGCTGCTGAGCGGCCTAGTGTGTCTGATCATCACTGGCATCCCTGAAGGTGAAAAACCTCTTCCCATCCTGAGAGGAAAACCTCTGGGACAGGGAGGCACAGAGCCCCAACCCTTCACTTTCTGGTGCAGGTCCTGTCCTCCCAGCCAGGCTGGCTCACATCTCTCAGGGTTTGAGCTGACCCTGGTGCCATGGCCACAAGGGACTTGGTCAACTCCCCAAGGCCCATTCTGATCAGCAAACCTTTGCCTGCTGATTGTGTTAGGATAAGGTAGAGCTGAGCCTGGTAGACCACCTATTAGTAGGCTTGTCCTCCAGGAAAATTAATACCTGGGGAGGTGAGGTGATGGATGCAAAGTGCACTGAAGGTGGCCCCCAGCCAGAGCTGTTCCTCGGTCCATGTTCAGGCACTGTTCAGAGGTGATGGCTCCCTGCAGGCGACACAGTTGTTGCTGTGCATCCCAAGCCTCCATCCCGAGCAGCGCTGGGCCCTCCTTCATCTCACAACAGTGGTCTTTCTGCCTCCCCTCAGACCAGCCGGGGGTGACCACCATCCTGGCCATCATTGGCAAGTTTACTGCCTCAGCCTCCTTCTCCACCTCCTACGTCTACTCTGCAGAGCTCTTCCCCACGGTCGTCAGGTGAGGTCTCCCCATGCATCGGAGCTTCCCTCTGCCATGGCTGGCGGCAGTGGTGGGCAAGAGCCCCGTTGTCCCCATGGCTGCACTTGGTCCCATGGTGGCCTGGGGGTGGGGGCAAGCCCTGCCCACGTCTCCTGCTGCCCCTCGCTCCCCCAGGCAGACCGGCGTGGGGCTGTGCTCAATGTCAGCACGGGTGGCGGGGATCATGGCCCCGCTGATCCGCCTCCTGGGCCAGTACCACCGGGCCATCCCCATGATCATCTTCGGGAGTGCGCCTGTGGTGGGGGGGCTGCTCTGCATCCTGCTGCCTGAGACCCGTGACACTGACCTGGCGGATGACACAGGGGGCGGCCACCCCCCAGCTGAGGTGGGTGGCCAGCGGGTGCCTCTTGGGCAGGGAAATGGGGTGCCAGCGTTGTGGGAGGCCATCGGCATTGCATGGGCTGCTGCTGGGGGTTTCTTTGAGGGCTTACAGTGATGGGAGAGCAGGGAGTGGGGCTGCCCCACTGCAGAGGGAGGGGAGGAGGCGCCATAACCCTGCCCATGGTGGTCATCCCTTCGTTCCTGTCCTTGGAATGGAAGGACTGCAGGAGCGGCCAATGCTTCGCTTGGCTCACCACCTGTCCTTCTACCGGGGAAGGGCTGGTGCCTTGCAGCCATGTCCTCTGGCTTTCAGCCTTGCATAGCTCCCAGCACCCCATTGCCCATGGGACAGGGTAGAATTGCACCCCGATGCTTTTACTGGGAGAAGGGTGTCCATGGAGGCCCAGAGAGTGAGTAGTGAATGGGAAGCCAAGTTGCTAAAGGCTGCATGGCTCAGAGAAGGCTGCCATCGGATCGTAACGGGCCTTTCTTTGCTTTTAAACACATTTCCCTTTCATTAGGTCTGTGAAAATGCCAACAGCAGCTCTGAAAATGGACACATGAAAGGAAAAGATGGTGGCCAAGACAATGAGTACACAAAGACCACTCACTTCTAGCTGGACCTGCAAGCGGCTGTAGCTAAAGGCAACCTAGTGCTGTGCTGGCACTGAGGACAGGCAGGGTCTCCATTTGCAGGACACCACCACCTCTCAAATGCTCACTGCCAATTCTTGTTTTTCCTTTTCTTTCTTGCCTTCCTGTATCTCCCTCTATAGCTTGTCCTCAGGCACTGCATGCTGCCTCTGGCTTTCAACAGTGCTCTTGCTGGAGAAAATCTGATGCTTTTCATTTAAGGGAAAAAAGAAAAAACAGAAACCAGGATGGGGGCAACATTTTGTCTTCTTTTTTCCTGTCCCATCTCCAGGAATGTGAGACTGTAAACTATGTCCAAATGAGACACCTGCTAGAGCATTGAATAGACTTGCAACTGAGTACTGTGCTCACTAAAGAGAAAGCCAGAGCAAGATGCAGCGCTGAAAACAATCTCACGCTTGCAAGGAGTGATTTCTCTTGACTGTCTAGCATGATCTTCTCACCCTCTCTTAAAAACACTCCTTTTTATTCTTTTTTTTTAAAAATTTGAGACACTCAGCTGAGAAAAAAAAGATGTGATGGAAGAAACAGCAAGCAGCGAGCAAAGATGTCTAACAGGCAGCAGAATTTTCGCCTTAGCGTTGGTGGCTTTGAATTAAAGCATGTCATGATGCTTTGTGCACAGAAAATTTTGCTGTCGGGCTGTGGTGTAGGACCCCATTAATTTGTCTGTTCTAGGAAACCGAGAGACATTGTGGCAGCTGGTCTCTTAGAAGACAGTGCAAATCTTTCTGGGAACTATCAGGTCTATTCTTACCCTGTTCCAGTCTATTCCTTCTTGCTGTATTCATTTCTGTCTTTAAATGGTTTAGGACCACTTTTTTCTTATACTATGAAGAAAAAACATGTGCTTCTCCTTCTCTTATCTCCTATCCCTCAAGATTTCTTTCTTTTGCTACTGGCTTGGTACAGATGAAGTCCAGAAGTTATACGGTGGTGCTGCTCCAGCTTTGTCTGTATACATGTCTGTCTGCCTGTTTTCCATGGATCAAAGCACCCCACGGATATGCAGTTTGATGAAGACAGAGTTTTGGACAAAATCAGTGACATGAGACAATGTCCCATCAGGAGGGTGGTGCTATCTTCTCTCTGGCACTGCTTTTCAAAGGATTTGCTGTGGTGCCCTGTTTAGTGGCCCCAAGTACAGAGGAGCTTGGTCCTTTGCCCGAGGGCACTCTTTCCTTCGCAAAGCCTGGGGGCTGCCTCCTTCTGGCTTTTATGGAAAATAAGGCATTGAGGGTAAAGGCTGAGGGAAGAGCTTGGGGCAAAATGCATAGTCATTGAGAGAACCATGTGTCCTTTTGGGAATTCTGCTCTGAGACTGTGTTTCAGCTCACTTCATAAATAAAGGTGTCCAAGCACATCTGATATACTTCTGCTTCCATCTCATTCACGCCTCCAGCAGGCTGAAGATCCGTTTCATCTGCTTTTCTCTAGATCACTGCACCTGGTTAGTTTGAGGACCACTGGATGGTACACTTCTGGCTGAAAAGCACCTGAATAGCTTGACTCATGATGTTACGCTCAGCTCAGCAGAAATGGGAGGATGGCCAGTGGTTTTGCTGTGCCTTAATGTCACTGCTACCTGGTCCACACATGGTCTTGCGCTGTAATAAGTAGAGCTCACAGTACAGAGTTGAGCTAAGTGTTGTGGAATAGCATGCGAGAATGCAAACACACTTGCATGCATACAATGGGATGTTTTGGGCTCTCATCATGATGAAGCTATGGGCAAAGGGTAAAAAGTGCCTCAAGCGACCTGCAGGGAAAACTGAGGGAAAGAGGATGACCCCATAGCCAAGGGGAATGGGCCAAAAGGCTGAGGAGAAGGTGAGGACAAAAAGGGGTAGCAAGGTTTAGCTGGGCAGAGCAGATGCAAGACCTTAATAGAGCGGCTTACCAAGCCATGACTGGAGGGCCAGTTGTGGGAAGGTGTTGAAGGCGGCAATGGTAAGCAAATGCCAGGGAGACTGTAAAGGGTTTGCTAAGGCATACTGATTAATGTCCAAGCCTTCTTCAGGCCCTCCTATGTCAGACATGGGAGTGAGGCCCTGCTTCTGCACCTACACCCACTCATGCCTGCCTGTGTTCAGGTCAGAACCTCTCGACCTCCATTTCCCCTTTGGGGGAGACCCAGGTTCAGGTACCAGAACCTCCCCACTGCTGAGGAAGCTGGTCAGGCAGGGCCAGAGGTATATATGGCGTGGAGGGGCAGCAGAGCCTGGCTTGGTCCTGTTCCCTGAGGTGAGGCCAGGAGCTATGGGGCAAAGCAGCTCCTGTTGCCAGAGGAGCCCCACAGGGACAACCAAGACAATCAGCACATCCTCGGGGTCAGTGACACCAGCAAACTGTGCTGCAACCCTGACTCCTGGCTGTGGGGCAGAGGTGTCAGGATCCTGAGCTTTGCCCTTTGGCTAGAGGACATTGTCCTCTCCTTCCTCCCAGCCCCATGCTGGGAAGGGCCCAGGTCCATGACTGGAGCAAAGCTTGCAGAAAGGGACCCAGCAGGGAATGGCTGAGGAGGTGAGGAGAAGCAGCATTCATGCTGCTCTCATGACTCTGTGCCATGAGTCAGTGCCAAAGCCCAGATCCTGCAAATGCCCGGCCCCATCTCCAGGCACGGCCAGGTCCCATGCGATGCTGGGGAGATCTTGTGCACCAAAGCCAAAGCACAAGATGAATATCACCTCCAGGCCTGTCTGGCCCAAACATGGGACGCACCAGCCTTCAAAACACCGTTTACTACAGCACAAAGCAATTGGAAGCAAAAGGCTGCTACAAACCTGAGTGACCAGTCTGATGCTTAAACCAAGACTAGCGCTGTGGTTTGAGGAGATGGCGTCATGAGAGGGCCCCAGTTACATTCTCTGCTTGCAAACAAGTGGTGCAGGAGAGGAGGCCACCCTTCTCTCTCTTTTGCGTGACACTAGATGCCTCTAAAATGTTGTGGCTGAGCTGGCAGCAGCCAGCCAAGGTCACTGTTAAAGGCTGACCATGACTGGGGGAAGCTGTCCAGCTGCCCACTCAGTTTAACTGACATTGAATTGCAGAGTACACCACACAATTCAGGAAACTTCCACAGCTGCTAGTAGAGAAAATAAATACAGATTGTTCATCAGAAGTCTTGAAAAAAAAGAAGTCCTAATTGAACTCAGTCATTCTGCTTTAACACTCTGTTTCTGCATTGTTTGTGGCTGATGGAAACCAAACACGTTTCCATCTGTGTGTTAAATTACAGGCTTACAATTTCTGTGTAGAAAACACTCCAGAGCCAATAGCAGTTACAAAGGCCAACTGTGAAACAGTAGGGAAAAAAAAAATCAACACCATTTATTATTCACATATTGCATTACAAGTGTCTCTTATCAAACTCAGAGTATAATTTATATTATTCATGTAGAAACTCAAATTCAACACCACATAGAAATAAAAGCTAAATACGTGTGTGACAGGGTTTCAGTGACATCCTGATCAAACGTCGAGGCTTGGACCGACGAGAAGGCTGACGGCCCAAGCCATTAGTGCAGGAGGGACACAGCCCGGCGCTCGCTTGCCCAGTACGACCACTCTACTGGCACTTCTTTATTGCTGTAAAACACGACAGGGATGGTTCCACGGGTACCAGTTTGCAAAGGACTGGGAAACACGTCGGGAGGACTCGCGCAGCCCGGCATAAAAGACTGGGTTTGAGGAACGGTTTGAAGTGCATCTTTTCCAAACACAGAGTGACACAGATCTCCTCTCCCTCTGACCACGACTATTTTGTTGATCATCTGAAAGACCAGTTTCCAGACAAAATTGCCTCATTGGCCCGCTTTAAGAAAGAATGGATCAGACTAGACCTTTAGTATATGCCTGTCCATTCATCACTTGCTCTCCGAGCACGTGTAGAAGTCCTTCTCCAAGTCTACTCTATCTTCTGTGGTGTCTCTCTTGGACAAAATGTCCAGTCCCCTGCAGCTGAAGAGAAGAAGGAAAGAGGAAGAAATGATTCTGTTTCCATCCTGGTTTCTGACGTATTTCTCTTTGCCTTAAATTTGCACCTTTACATTTTTTTTGCCGTAAATTCAGAGCTCCAGGTACCCACCTCAGCTGGGGGGCAGCTGCCCCTGTGTCATCCGCCAGGTCAGTGCCACGGGTCTCAGGCAGCAGGATGCAGAGCAGCCCCCCCACCACGGGGGCACTCCCGAAGATGGCCATGGGGATGGCCCGGTGGTACTGGCCCAGGAGGCGGATCAGCGGGGCCATGATCCCTGCCACCCGTGCTGACATCGAGCAGAGCCCCACGCCGGTCTGCCTGGGGGAGCAAGGGTCAGTGGGAGGTGTGGGCAGGGCTCAGCATCCCCTGGGCCACCATGGGACTGAGTGTGGCCATGGGGACAACGGGGCTCTTGCCCACCCCTGCCACCAGCCATGGCAGAGGGAAGCTCCGATGCATAGGGAGACCTCACCTGACGACCGTGGGGAAGAGCTCTGCGGAGTAGACGTAGGAGGTGGAGAAGGAGGCTGTGGCTGTAAACTTGCCAATGATGGCCAAGACGGTGGTTGCCACAGCCTGGTCTGAGGGGAGGAAGAGATACTGCCACTGTGACCTCCATGGGGAAGGTTCAGTTGGGACCAAAGGTCTCTGCAGTGGGATTTCTTGGGACAGCCCTTCTAATGGACTTACCAAGCAAATCTACCACCTAACACATTGGAAATCATTCATAGTACACCCTTTCCTGGAAAGTACCCTCTGGACAACTGGCAATGAGAAGCCAGATTTCTCCTGAGGCTTTGGACATTTCCTAAATCTGCAACTGGAGTGAGCCACTGAGCCACTGCAAGTCTTTGGGGAGTGTTTAGTTGGAAATATCACATGCATGAGCTTGAAAGCATTGTGCAGCCCCTGTCTTTCCTTCAGCCTTACTCACAGCACTAGCACAGCAGCAGGGGTGAGACTATGAACTGCGGCAATGTGTAAGCAGAACAGATAAGGGCGGGGTATTTGCTTTTCCTGTTCATCTAAATAAGGGAGACATGGTGACTTTTAAAATGCCTCTTCTGCAACACCTTTCTGAGAGGAGGTGGTGGTGTGTTGTAGGTGGAGGTGGTGGTGTCTAGTGGGTGGTGGTGTGTAATGGATACTGCCTGCCAAGGGCCAGGAACTGTGGAAGGACCAGGCATAGCTCTGAAGGAGAAGAAAAAGTCATGCAGAGAGGAAGCCAGCACGTTGGGAACGCAGTCCCTCGGGCTGTGGCACTTGAGGCAGCGAGTGTGGGTCTGTGGCCAGCTGGGCTGTGAGGATGGGTCTGAAGCAGGATAGAGCTGGCTGGGGCTCTGCCCGGCTGTGCTCTTGGGTTGGGAAGAGGTTGTTCACCTTCAGGGATGCCAGTGATGACAAGACACATCACGCCAGACAGCAGGAGGAGAACGGCCTGGGTTTTCTTCCTCCCAAACCACTGCAGCAGGAAAATGCAGCAAAATCGAGCTGGTAACTCCACAGCCCCAAAGGCAAACTGCGTCAGGTAGATGTCCAGACCAAAACTTGTCACATTAAGGCTCAGCCCATAGTAGACAAAGCTGTCTGCAAACCTGAAATTCAAATAAAGCGGAATGGAACATGTAACCAGACGGGTTTTCCAGGGGTTTATCCTCAAAAATTAGGATGGTTAGGCCACACACAACTTATTTAAACTCCCAGCAATCTCTGTTTTGCTTCTAGTCACCACCTGTGATAGTATTGTGGGATGTGGTTACATGAGATAAAGCAATATGGATCCCCATGTGGTCAGCAACTTTTAGATTGCACCTATAACTTCTAGGGGGACACAAAACTACCCCAAGGTCCAGGGATTGCCAAAAGTGAGAATTACTCCAGCCTTTCTCACAAAACCTGCAGCATCTTCAATAATCAACTTCTCTCCATGCCCAGATAAGGTAGATCTGGTCTAACATGGGGAGACAGAGAGACAGCAGATGAACACATACATAAACATGACCCCCAAAATCACGTGAAGTGAATTTACAGTTCTTGTCAACCCTCAATCTCTTCTTTTCTTCACCTACAAGTTTAGAAAGAGGGGACCAGGGGATGTCTTACCAGGCGCACGACATGATTAAAGTCACCTTCCGGAGGTGCTTCTTCCGAAAGAGATCCAGCGTACCTCCAGACTTGGTCTGTGTCTCAGGCTTCAGCTTCAAAATGCAGAAAGCCAAAGAGTCAAACCAGGCAAAGGAAACCCATGGCTAGCTCCTTTTCCATCTGCAGCCAAAGGAACGCCTCAGTGGGACAGGCTTGTGACCCCAAACTGCTCTGGGAGGGCAGGCAGCCCAGTGGGGCTGGGCTCCTGTGCCTGTGCTCTGGGTGCCCAGCACAGTAGTTTGGTGGCACAGAGGTTCCTCGGCATGAACATTTCCCCAAGGTAGGGACTTTGGGGTGGGCAAGGAGGAAACCCCTGCTGCCGCTTTGGGCATTTAGACATGGAAAACCACAGCCTAAACAGAGACCTCGTGCTCATCCTCAACACTCCTGCAGTCCTCACAGAAGGAAAGCCAGGGAAGCATTTGAGGCCTTTCCGCGTCCCAAGGTGGACTCCAGAAAGCTCCAGGCTGAGCCTCAGCACAAGCTGTGCCTCTTCCCTGACTTCATCTCTGTACAACGCAGCTGAAGCCGGAATCACCCACAGTCCCTCCCCAAATCATCCCCAGTGGGCATGGAAAGCTGTTTATCGGATGACCTCAGCCCCAGTGGCTGCTACAAACGCAAGCGCAGAGGAACGTCTCTGAAGACAACTAGCAGTTCCCCGTGCCATTACAGGTACCTGCTCAAGGAGCGCTGGTGGGATGGTGCGCTTGTTGGTGGATGCTGCCTTCTGAAGGACCTTCTTAGCTTCTTCTATTCTGCCTTTTGTCACCAGCCACCGAGCTGATTCTGGTAGCACCCTGCCAAGGAGGTGAAATCAGGAGATGCTGCCGTGACCTGCTGAGTTTCCCCACAGCCCAGCTCCTTGCGGCCACGTCCAGCAAGCCATGGGCATCATGTGTGATGGAGGGGGTCTAAATGCCCTACATTTAGGCTTCAAAGGCCACATTTGGGGAGCTGAAGCAAAGCAGCTGCTGCTCTCAGGGCTCCAGTGCCCCAGGAAGATGTGCTGAGCTCTGCAGAAGTCCCTCCACCATCTGTGCTATAACGGGAAAGACCCAGCCTGCTCCTGAGCTGCTGCCTCCTCACTGCCACCCCTCACACCCACTGCTGTCCTGTCTGCAAGGAGCTCTGCCCAGCTCCTGCTTACCAGATGTAGAAGAAAAGGACAACCATTGGAGCAGATCCTGCAATCTCCAGGAGCCTCCAGTTGCGAATACCGTAACTCAAACCAGCCAGAAGCATCTGTCCGATGGCAACAAAGCAGTGAGAAATAAGCACTGCCTTTGGCCGGGAGGAGACACCGACCCATTCTGTAGCTGCGAAGAAGAATGAAGGTTCAGGGTCACCCTTTTCAAAACATGCAGGTCTATCTTTTGCTATTGCATCTTTTGATGCCACATCTGTCTGCCTCAGGGCAGGGGCATCCTACTCACCCAAAGCCAAAGTAGTAATCAGAAGTCCTGACACTGAAGCCCCCATGACACATCTGAAGGCCATGTACACATAGAAATGGGGCACAAAGGCAGTTCCTACACCAAACAAGCACTGGAGGAGGATGGAGAGCAGAAAGATTGGCCGACGGCCTACCCTGTGGAGGAAGAGGGAAGACACAGTTGGTATCTGGAGAGACCCCATGGGGATGGGGAAGAGCCCAGGTGGAATACAAAGTGATCGGAGAACCATTCACACCAGATGAGATTTGACATCCATGTGAACAAAGCTTATTTATAAACCCCAGGAAATAACCAGCAGGAAAAGCCGCATCTCACTTTTGACCCATTGTAGTGCTAGAAAAGGCAAAAGGAGGTGCTTCTAAAGGAGCCAGCCCTTGAAGGCGCCCCATGTCCTCTCTCTTGAGAGTAGTGAGGATCAGACTGAAATGGACTGTAGTGCTGTGAGGCACCTTGTACACATGCTGTGCCCTTCTCCCTTCCATGTCCCCTGTGTGGACATGTCCTCTAGGGAGCTGAGGACTTTGGTCCAGGACACCATGAGCTGAGCAGAGCCACAGGAAGGAGGGACACAGCTGAAGCTGTGCACACCTGTGCACAACTCTATGTCCAAATGTAGGTTTATGGGATTCCTGGAGACACCCTTGGGTAGCTGAGACACGAGCAGGGGCTAGACCTGTGGTTCCTGAAGGACACCCCCATAAGGCTGTATCTGGCCTCCCCCTCTTTTTAACCCTCAGACATCTACAGACACGTCAGGTGGCACCAGATGCCCTTGCTCAGGCAAGGGAATCGAGTCCTGCGGAGGGAGTATTTAACGCTCAGTGCATGGACATCTTGAACTCTCGGCTGGGCTGTTTCTGGGTGCTGGGCAATAACTCTGGGAAGGTGGCTGTGTTTCCTCACCTGTCACTTAGTGGCCCAAAGATCACAGCTCCTAGGAGAAGCCCCACCATGTAGACGGACTGGGAGATGTCATTCAGGTCCTTCCTGTCACACACCAGGTCAAACTGGAGGAAGGAAACACAGCTGCTTTTGCTCTTGACAGACCCCAGGTGCTTTCTGAGGGTGGGCAACTTTTCTGGTCCATGGTGGACCCAGAAGTTGGGTGCCCAAGCTCTCACTCCAGTCCCTGGGAGCAGAGAACCCACCCCCAAGGAGATGAGCCTCCATGGTGTGCATGTAGGACACAAGTCAGAGGTGGGACAGGCATATGAGGTGCTCAGCCTGCCTCTTCATCATGGTGCACATCTCCCGAGTGCTGGGACCTGCAGGACTCCCCTCCAACCCAGACATCCCTGAGGGAGCCTCCTGGTTGGCAAGATTTGCTTAAAGTGGGACCTTTGGATAAGAGTCCTAGCAGCCTGCTTCTCTGGCTGTAAAGGCAGGACAGGGTAGAAGGATGAGAAGGGCAGAAGAGCAGTGTTTTCTCTGGTACAAGAGGACTGGTGCAGGAGTGGGAAGGGATGCAGCAGCTGCTGAAGAGCCTCTAGAGAAGCTGGCTGTGAGATGGACACAGTGCTCCAGGGACCCCAAGGAGCCTTTGCAAATGCCAGAGGCTGGACTCTCTCCTCTGGTTTCAGCTCAGAGGAAGGTACTTGCTAAAAGTGCTGGAGCTGGGAGTGAGGAAAGGACGGAGGGAGGGAGGAAGAAGGGAGGAATGAGGGAAGGTGAGAGCGGAATAGCAGTCCAGGGAGGGAGAAGTTGGGGATGCTGATAGACGGAGCTTTTGCTCAACTGCATGGCCCATGGGGTGTCTTGTTTCAGCCCTGAAGGTCTGTGGAGGCCCCAGAAATATCAACGACAAGCTCTTGGAAGGTAAATGTGTTTCACAGAGAAGGTGATGTGAGGAGAACCAGGCTGAAGAATAAGGGAAACTGGCAGGGTGACCCAAAAGGTCCCTCCAGGCAAAATACATCATGGGCTCAAGGGCCAGGATATTGGAAAGGGGGGGGATGGTGGGCAGAGCATGTGCTGGACTCATGCCCTCACCATCTCTGCCTGTGGCCCCTCTGGGCATCTACATCATGGTCTTCCTGCAACAACCTCCCAAGGATTACAGCTGCAATCTGTGTGATGGAGCCATGGTCCCCCAGTACCTGGTGTAAATCTCAGCCTGACTGCACAACAGCTGGCACTGGCTTACCAAACTACAGGACAGGATATACCCATCCCTTCCCTTCCATGTCCCTGGCACATCAAAAGACGATTACAGACCTCGGTCAGCAGGGATGGTGGTTGTGCTGAGGGGTACACCCAGCCACTGCTGCATTTCTCCGTGGCGTTCAGGCCATACGCCACGATGGAGGCGAGGTCCCGGTCCACCGGTGAGTACATGGAGCACTGCTCGTACGCCCCGTCTGCATCCCGGGGCAGGGTGAGGTTCAGCTGCTCTTCCTCCGTCAGGTTGGGGCCAATGGCACGGATCCAGCTGGTGTCACAATGATGAGGCACATCCACAACCATGAACACTTGGCCAATCATTTGGAAAGGACTAAGAAGTAGTGGGAGGGAAAGGAACAGTACCAGCAATTTCTGATATAGCCCAAACTCCCCCAGAGCACTTATAAAATCTCCAAACTCAGCCATGGTGACTATCTCTATGGCCAGGCTGCACTAGGGCACATTGCTTAAATAGGCAAATATTAATGTTTAAGCTATGTGAGCACTAAACCCCTAATCAGGCGTGATAAAATGAGCACTTGTATCAGCACGTTTGTCCATTACAATGACATACTACAGTCCTCCAGGGTGTACTTTGGCACCAGCCATTCCCTTCCTGTTCTTGGGGCCAGAACAAAGGTGCCAGAGCATTGGCAGTCTTGGGGACAGTGTGGGGACAGCTTTTCTTGTCCCAGCCCAGAGTGTCTCCCCAGGCCTCCTGAAGGCAACTATGCTGCAGCACAAGGTTTTCATCCAAGACATGAAGTCGTGACTCTGCAAATGAGAGCTAATTTTCCTATGTGTGGTGAAACAAACTGAGTAAATTTGCTGCTCTCATTAATGGCTTAATGGATATATAACCCACCCCAGAGACTGCAGGAAAGAGAAGCAGAAAAGCAGTTCTCCTCTGGACCAGGAAATATGGCTGGTTGTCAAGTAAACTTGGTCTTGACAGCTGCGTCCTAAGCTGTCGGTTTTGATTTGCCCCATGTAGAAACCCTGGTTAGCCATAAAACTAGATCTGAACTGCAGTGTCTTGGGGAGAAGCCTAAAATAGATTTGGCTTAGAGAGTACTCTTAAGAAAAACATAGCACATTATCCACAGAGACATACAGAGCACAGAGGATTTGAGGATAAGAAATGACACCAGCTTGGTTTTGCCCGAGGTTCTGATGTCACTTGAAAAGCAGATTGACCTGATTTCTGCTGCATGTCTGAGCTGCTTCCTGGATGGACTCCCTGAGTGGTTTGTATTTTTATTCCTGGAAACTGGAAAGCTGGATTGCCCTCAGTGTATGAAATTCGGTGTGTAATTTGGCAAAGGTCTCCTGGCTGCTTTCACCAGAGCAATAAGGACAGGTCACTAGACACTGACCTTCTCACTTCATGTCTCCCCTCAAATTCTTCGCCCTTCACTCTCAACCCAGGTAGCACATCTGATACTCCAGCAAAGTTACTGGAGCATCACACAAGTCTGCGTTGGTGTTTCATGAGTGGGTATGGCACTGACATGCTCATGAAAGTGGGAAGAGGGGTAGAAGATAGGATCTTAAAACATCACCCTCTAAGCTGGGGTGGGAGAGAGAGGTCATAGCAGTTAATGCTATTGGGAGTAAAGGAAGAGAGGAGTAAATGTTACTTAGAGTTGTGTAAATTCACACCAGAGGTGTGAACGTATCATGTGCATGCACCACTCAGCCAAACATATCACTGGGCTCTGAATCCACATCCTTGGATGAGAGGACTTGCTATTATTCAGAGACATGCCTTGAACAGGAGGTTGAGCTAAGCAACCTCCGGAGGTTCCTTTTACTCTAAATCCATCTCTGGCCATGTTGTGGGATGACTTGGCCAAGGAGATCCACTGTGGCAGGGGCATTTTGATCCTGTCCTGCTGAACAGGGAGTAGGCACCTTTTCCATCAGCATGCAACAAGCTGAAATCTTCAAGCTTACCCTGTTGTGTGTGGCTCATGGTCTTGCCTCCTGCCCCTCAGCCACCACCTGTGGCAAAGAGGTCAGATTTTGACTATAAAAACTCCTTGGGGGTGACCCAGACATGACTGCAGTCTCATGTGCTAACACAGATGTGACTTCTTGAGGCTGTTCTTCCTAATGTCACCAGAGAGGCTCTTCTGAAGCCCTAGGAAAGCTTCAGTCCCTTATAAACTCTGTCAGCCTAAGATGACATTTCTCATTTCTTATGACTATCTTCATCATCTGGGGCTGAGTGGGTCAACCCTGCATGGTGGCGATCTCTCAGGGACAGAGGCTGGGTCAGCCCTGCAAACCTCTGTTTCCTGGAGCCCCACAACTAGAATTTCTGTCCTTATTTCTCTCTGTCTGACAGTTTTACCCAGGTGGATTACTAACACTTGCAAAGCCTCTTGAAACTGGAAAAGCCTCTATCAGAGGGCATGAGAAATCAGCAGGTCTCCAGGAAGACCTGGTATGGGCAGCTGGAAAGCCTGTACATCCATGTACACATATCAAGGACTAGGGGAAGGGAGAGGGAGCATCCAAAAGTGTAGTTCAGAAAGAGAAACCATTGCCTGGGAAGGAAGGCTGGTGTGGGCAGCAGAGCATTGATGCACTAATTCATGGACTTGGCTTTACTCTTACACATCTCTGAACATCAGGAGTAACTGTGGTTGGAGACCCATTTGGACACCTGTATGTTGGGGTGAACTGCGGCCAGAACAGATTCATACCCACCAGCTGTGGTGCTCCTGCATTTTCCCTCTTCCTCTTAGTGCTGGCAGGGAGAGGCCAGGCTTGTGGGTGTCATGTACTAGTGTCAACCTGGTCTGGGGTGTCACTCAGAGCATCTTTGGCACAGGTAACAGGCCACTCCCCACTGCTTCAGTGAAAGGTGCTTGATCCCTGCAAGCCTTTAGGTCTCATTTCTCCACCTCTAAGCAGCTTGACCAGGTTTCAGGCAGGGCTGTGAGATGGTAGCACCTCTGTCCCAAGTCTCTTGCCCCATCCCCAGGTGAGACCAACTTCAGCATCTAATGCGTCATGTAACTTTCAAGGACATCTCTCTTTTTCCTGACTCATGTTGATTGAGCAATCTCCCTACACAGAGCACTGACACACTGCTTTGCAGCAGATGCAGTCATTAAGCAGCTTTATTCCTCCAGCAGATCTGACAGAGCCAGGGTTATTTCGGCAGGGAGGTTGGGGGTTTTTTATTATTTTAGAAATGAATTATTTTAACATCTTCATCCCTGTGTTTTTACAGACAGCTGATTAAAACAGGTGAAGTGATATGCTCTACCACCCTTTTCATAGTACACGTGTTCTTGCTTTGACCCTCTGAGGTTTCTGGTGAGCTTATTTATCATTAGTATAATTGTTAACTCCTATAACATTTATGTTATGTCAGCAAAGGGCAGTCAGGGAGGGTCAGAGTGCAACTGCACAGGGAGAGCAGATGTAGCAATGTCCCTACACCCCAAGACTTCAAGAGATCTGGGTTCCCTTTCCTCCTTTGCCCTTCTGACCAGGTGACCTTGGAAAGGTCATTTCACTTATCTTTTCTCATCATCATACAATGAGGCTAATGATGGCAACCTCCTATGTGAAGCAATTTTGCAGTCTACTGAAGGAAAAATATAATGAGGGGAGTGAGATATCATTCTTAAGTGTAGGCAAGCAATATGGTGAAAATGGGTATGATGTTTTGGGTTGGATTAATCTCTGGATGTCTAAATGTAGTTGTCTATATGTGAAATAGATACATAAGGTTGCGCTGTAGTTAGTGGAGGTGGATCGACACAGTTAACAGAGTCCAGAGAGCTGTTAGCTTTTTGAATGCAGTTGTCTCTCTCAGGGTGGGCTGCATCCCTCCCCAGACTGTACTTGTTAATTCTCCATTGACTCTGACGTGGGCTTAAGCATTTGGCTTACATTGAAATGCTAATATTGCAGCACCTAAACCTCATTTGGAGACAAATGTTCACCTGCCCCCCTCAACTTTGCCTTTGTTCATTGCATTTTACTTGTGCACTTGTGGCCAAGGATTAGGTTCCTTCCTGATAATGACATTCTATTCTCATTTGAGTTTCTAGTTCTTGATTAGCTTGTTGCTCATGGCTGCTTGCTGGGTGGACCTCTTCTGAGGTCTGTCTCCCCTCTGCCATGCAGACAGTAGCCATGCACACATCCTCTGAGGGACCTTGGCAGTAGATTGTGCAGAAGAACCCCTCTGCAGAAGACCCCTGGGTGCAGAGAACGGGGTGCTGGCTGGTCTCTCCTTGGAGGTTCCTCACAGTGAAGCCAGTTTGTGCAATGTTCTTTTTCGGGAACTGAGCACTGATCCACTATGACCAAGATAAAGACCTTAAATTTAGCTCCTTAAGACAGTAATAAATCAGCCTATGCACAACTGAATTTGTCTCATGGCAGAGGAGTGGGGGATTTCTGAACTGATTTCATGAATCAATTTTTATCCCATATTAGCTAACTTGTGCTGCAGGGGTGGATGCTCTTTTTCCTCTTCTTTTCTTCAACTATATAAAGAACTCCTGGTCTAAAAGGCCATCATTTGACACATTCAGGCCTGCAGAAGAGAGACTTTCATAATCTTCTTCAACTGCTGATGTTTTTCTGTTCACTTTTTCAGGAGCCTCCTGGTTCATTTTGGTTGAATCAACATCAAAAGGATCAAAGACACCCTGATCAAAGATTTCAGAAGCATGGCTGGTGAACACATACACTGGGGGAAAATTGTCTTCCTGTGTGGAGACACGCTTGTTTGTTGAGCCTTCATCACTGAGACCCAATTCAAATGTATCTTCTGCAGCCTTTGGAGCCTGGCACTGTGGATCCAACTGCTGCAGCAGTGCACAGCTCTGAATCCCTTCCGGGTCTCTAATATTAATCTCATCCTGTCCAGCAAGAAGTGGGAGACTGGAGGTATCCCACAGCACTAGTGGTGTATTTGTTTCTGCTGGGATTTCCTGGCATAATTCTGAAGGATTTGGATCAAAGCAAGGTGGAGCTTCTGACCCTGAATTTTGCAAGTCTGAACTTGGGGCTTTACTTGCTATGCTGGGAAAATCTTGTCCTCCAGAAAAGAAGAAATTATTGCCCTCCAGAAAATCCACGTTGTCTACCTGAAGCTCAGCTTCCTTGGGTAACTTCTCTGAATTGCTTGGTGAAAAAAATATCCCATGATCTATCACTGTGCCCTGAATTTCTAGTAGATGAGTATTATGAGGATTTCCTTCCCTGATGAGATTTTTGCTGTTATCAGCTGCAGGCCTTAGCTCTGGAGGAGGATGTAGAGGGTTTGTTCCACCTTCTGAGGTTACTGCAGCTTCTTTCTGATTTTCCTGTGCTGGCATGAGAGAGGGCCAACAGCTGTCTTGTTGCTGCCGAACCTGACTATTTAAAGCCAGTTGGTCATGAACGTCAAGTTCAGTTCTCTCATGTTTATCCTCGTGTGAAATGCTTGTGCCGGGAGCTGACAACAGGCCATCGGTCTCCTTGCCCTCAGTAGAATCCGAGAAGCGTCCAGAGCTCTCCTGGATATGTTTAGGGAAGACCTCCATCTTTCCTGGCTGTGGCAGCTGATCATTCTTGGAGGCCTTTTGTTTTGCTTGGGTGGAGGAGCTGAGGAGGCCCTGGGGCTTTTCTGGCCTGTTGTCAATATTCATTTGTTCTGAGGATCTTGCAGGTTTTTCCTGTTGAGTCTGCTTCTTCTCTGAGGAGTAACCAAACAAAGTGACAAGGGCTGACTGGGGCTTAGTGGGTTTCCTTTGGGTTGTTTCTTTCTTGGGAGTGCTGCCTTTGTCTTCAGAACCAAAAAGCGTAGTGAAGGGGTTTTTCCCAAGCATGAAACTTTTACCTAGCATGTCTCTGCAGGCTTGACTGCTTCTGGTCTCTTTGCTCTGGGCACCAGGCCTTGATGTATGCACAGTGCTTTCCCCTGGGAGTTTCAGATCTATTTTTTCTTCACCCACTGGATGAACTCCAGATTTGTCCAAGGATATATTCAGTTTGGAAGAGTCTAATGTCTTGACTGGTTGCTCAGAAATGTGAAAGATGTTTCCACTAAGAACTTCTCTGGGATCCTTTGACTTGGAGTTTTTGACTTCATCATGTGAGAGCCAAGTGGCACAGGTTCCTTTCAGAGGTGTGTCTGCTGATACTGGAAAATCCTTGCCAGGTGATTTTATATCATGTCTTAAAATATCCTCATGAGGGTTAGTTATCAGTAGGCCACCTGTGCCTTGAGGTTCTGTTTCTTGTAGACAGGACACACTGTGGTCATCTGTCTTAGCTGGCAAACCAGGTGAAGAGACTCTGCTCTTTTCTGCTTTGTTTTCCTGAGATGTATGCTCAGGACTGGGCTCTTCCAGAAACCCTGATGTACTTACTGGTTTAACTTCCTTTGTCTTCTCAAATTCTGCCCCTTTGCTCTCAATTCCAGGCAAATGAGTGGATGGCTGCATACTTTCCCCCAAAGTTACTGGTATCTGTTTCCCGAGAAACTCATTGGTGCTTGCCTTTGATTCCTCATTCAACAACTCAGCAATCTCAGGTGATACACTCAGCCCTCCTGGCTCCAGGGAACCAGAAGATATGAAAGGGGTCCTGGACACACCAGAGAGGCAATGCGCTTCTTCAGCTTCATTTTCAGGGGGATCAACACCCTCAGTTCCACATTTTAGCTCTACACTTGTGGTGTTTCTGGTTTTGGGCTCTCCTGGTACACAGATGGGCTGTGGGCTGTTCATTGTCTCTCCAAGGTGATGCTTGTCTCCTGCAGTAGCTGGCGTGGCTGTGGTCACTTCAGGCTTGTCATCTGTCATTGCAGGCATTGCGCCTCCTTCATTTGGTGTGCTTCGAGACCCACAGACCTCATTTTCCTTCACTGGGAGCTCTGCAGCAGAGAGGATGCAGCCCCCTGTGCCCCCCAGGTACATCCAATTGGTGGGTTTAGTGCTTTGACATGTGGCATGGTGGACAACAAGTGAGCCACGAGGCAGGGATTTCACAGGCCCCAGGACTAGAGGGGAGGAGGCAGAGGAAGGTCCTCTCTTCAAGTGAGCTTTGCCCTGCTGGATTGCAGCCACTTGCTGGGACACCTTGCCCCCTCGCTTCCCTTTGGGCACATCCCCATCCCCAATCTTTTCACCATCTCTCTGTTCTCTGGTCTTGGGCCAGGAACATGCTGGCTCTCTTTCCTTGGTATAGGTGACACCAGGTAAGAAGCTTTCCTTCTCCATTGCTGCCTCTGCTGCTGATTTTCCCTCCTGAACCCTGAGCATCATCCTGCTTGCCCTGCTGCCCTCAGCTTGGCAAGTTTGCAGGCTCAGTATGGGCTTTTTCCAGGAACAGGCTCCCTTTCCAGCTGTTCCATCTACAGCCAACAAGGCTGTTTCTGAAGGTGGCCAGTCCATTCTGAGCTTGTTCCCTAAGATGACAGACCTGCTGTTCAGCTCTTGTTCAGCCAGCCGCAAGCTGCACCGTGCATTGAAGGATGTGGGTTTCTCTCTTTTTTCAGTCTTTTTTTTGTCCCTGTTGTTATACCAGTCCTGGGGCTGTGGTCCTCTGCCTACCATTGCCACTCGCTGGATCTGATGGTCTCCTAGCTGGTGCTTCAGCCTTTCTGTCTCATTTCTGCTCTTAGCTCCAACCATCTGCTTGTAGTGGACTTGGCAGTAAAACACCCCATGGAGGGCAGCATAGTTTTGCAAGCTGGAAAACACACATTGGCATAGCTGTTAGCAGCTGTGTGGGAGGGAAGGATTAACAGTAGTACTGATAGACAGGTTTTCAGCAAAATTGTTTTTCAGTGGAAAATGTTGGGGAAGGGAGGGGGTTTGAAGAATGAAACCTTTCAAAAGTTGTGTTGGTTTTCTGAGGATATGTTTGATTTTTCTTTCAAAAGCCAAAACACATGAAAAATTAAACATTTCCTTACAATACCTCTGGGGGTTGTAGTCCAGGTTATGTGCAATCTCTTTCTCATTTACAGGCCAGGCTTCATACCAGCACTTCATCTCTCCCCTTGTAATGCACAGCATGGGCCATGTGGGTAAAACTGCACTGTAAAACTGGTCTCCCATGATACAACAACTGCATGATAGGAGAAAGTATCTGTGCAGCTGGGTGGCCAAGAGGATGGCAAGCAGCCTCGCAGAAAAGGACCAGGGTGTCTCGGTGACTGACAAGCTGAAAACAAGCCAGCAGTGTGCCCTTGTTACAGAGAAGCCAGCTACATCCTAAGCTGCATTAACAAGAGCCGAGTCAGCTGGTCAAGAGAAGTCACCATTCCTCTGCATTTGGCACTTGTAGGACCACATGTGGAGTACTTTGTCCAGTTTTGGGCTCCTCAGTGCAAGAAAGCCATTGACATACTGGAAGGAGTCCAGCAAAGGGCCACCAAGTTGGTCAGGGGCCTGGAACTTTATCATCTGAGGAGAGGCTGAGAGCTGGGTTACCTAGGTCTTATAAGGAGAAGGTTAAGAGGGAGGAACTGTCACAGTTTAACCCCAGTTGGAATCTAAGCACCACATAGCTGCTTGCTCAGCTTTCCTGCCCCTGTGGGACAGGGGAGAGAATTGAGAAAAAAGTAAAACCCGTGGGTTGAGATAAAGGCAGTTTAATAGGACAGCAGAGGAAGAAAAAATAATAATAATAATGATAAAAAAATATACAAAACAGTTGATGCACAATGCAATTGCTCACCACCCACTGACCAATACCCAGCCCATCCCCAAGCAGTGATCACTGCCCCCTGGCCAGCTCCCTCCAGTTTGTATACTGAGCATGACATCATATGGTATGGAATAGCCCTTTGGCCAGTTTGGATCAACTGTCCTGGCTGTGCCCCCTCCCACCTTCTTGTGCACCTGGCAGAGCATGGGAAGCTGAAAAAGTCCTTGACTAGTGTAAGCACTACTTAGCAACAACTGCAACATCAGAGTGTCATCAACATTCTTCTCATCCTAAATCCAAACCACAGCACTATACCAGCTACTAGGACGAAAATTAACTCCATCCCAGCTGAAACCAGGACAGTAACTCATTGCTGTGTGTGTCTATTTTATGGGAGGTTATAGAGAAAACAGGGCTAGAGTGCTCTTAGCTGGACAATGACAGGATGAGAGGTAATGGGAACAAGTTGTAACTTGGAAAATTGTGATGAGATGTAAAAAAACCCCTTTTCACTGGTGGTCAAATCTTGAAAAAGGAGCCCCAACTGAGAGGCTGTGGAACCTCCACCCTTGGAGGCATTCACACCTCTCTCGGACATGTTCCTGAGCTGCCTGCTCTCCTTGGACCCGCAGGAGGTGGGGTGGAGACTTCCAGAGGCACCTTCCAACCTACCTGACTCCATGAATGTGTGAGGCATCCAAATGACTCCTCCAATTAAATTCCATATCAGCATTCCCAAATTGCAAATATTTCTTGTATTTTCAGATCGCCCTTGCACCACCATGCAGATTCCTGATCTACAGGTATCTACAAGCTTGAGGTGAGCCGTCTTCAGACTCTAGTGATGGAGAGGCAGATTGTGTCAGGGAAACTGTCTGCCCTTTCTCATTTCCTGAAACCTGCCCTGTTGGAAATACCCTTGGGCTATTGTGATGGAAACTACTTAGACAACCCTTTAAAATAAATGTGCCTTGGATCCTACCACTCACCTCAGCTTCCTCCCACAGACCTGGCAGCAGAAACATGAGCGGTGCACACAGACTTTGTCGGTGATGACACGCTCCATGGAGTAGACAGGCTGCAGGCATGAAGCACACACTTCTTTCAATATGGGCTGAAGAAGAAGGAGAAACTGAGGTTAAATAACTCTGAATCATGACCACTTGGAAATGCATCTGCAAGCTAATTTGCTGAATCTTCTGCTTGTGTTGGATTTTCTTGTTGATGTTCTTTTGCAGATCTGTTGTGAGAGTTCAGATTCCTGTCTGACTCAATTTACTTGTCATCTTGGATAGGTCAGCATTAATTTTCAGTCAGGACAGAAAGACAAGACACCCTTGGACCCCTGATGAGAGAAATCATTCATTTGATCCAGAACAAATGATTCACTCATTTTAATAATTTAAAAGCCTTGAATGAGGTAAGAAACATTGTTCAGAGGCTCTGACTCAGAAACTCTGGCTGGGCAACTCCTGAAATCACTGATATCATACTGCTGCTCACACAGACAACGTAGTCCAAACCCTACAAAGGCAGCACAGCTGAGTGTTAAAGCTTCCACAGCTCTGTAAACCTGGTGGTTTACTCCAATATGTTTACTTTGTGGACAACATTTTATGCAATAACTTGATCCCTCAAACACCACTTTATTTGAAGAGCCCTGGAAAGCATTGCCAACACCAGCTATTTTATTAGTGGAGAGAGAAAGGGAGTAAAGAAGCTTGGACAACAGGCGAGGTGCAGAAATAGCTCCAGGTTGTCCGCATGGTCAAGTAATCCAGAGGATGATGGTGGCAATGTGGATATCTCTGGGCACTCCTTTTCACAGTGGTGCAAAGCAGAGGCTCAGCTTACCTGGTGAGTCCATCTGCAAGTCAAGTCTGGCCAAAGCCCCAGAAGGAGAGCAGCTGAGCCTAACCTTAACTCTGACTGACCAGGTCAGTGCTCTGACTACTGATAAGCCCTCACATGAGGGCATCTCTGCCTCTTTCTTGGGGGTAATTTGCCACAGTTTGCTTTGACAGAGTTTTGCTGGTGGTCTCTGATCCCTCTGGCTTTTTGTTCAATATGTGCTCACCATGGTTTGCAGTGTTGTCAGCTCAGAGAAAAGGCAAATTTACTTTCTGATCTTATGTGGAGTGGGCTGGTGGCCAGATTTTAGCTTTGACTAGAGGAAACAGGTTGCCCAGAGAAGTTGTGGATGCCCCCTCCCTGGAAGTGTTCAAGGTCAGATTAGATGAGGCTTTAAGCAACCTGATCTAGTGGAAGGTGTCCCTGCCCATGGCAGGGGGGTTGGAACTGGATGATCTTTAAGGTCCTTTCTAATCCTAACCATTCTATGATTCTATGAAACATGAAAGGTGTTTCTGTATCTCAAGAGAGGAGTTGACAAAGGAAAAAGAACCCTGTCTTTTATTTGCAACAGAGACCTGGGGGACCAATTTTTTTAATTACCTTCATTTTGGCTGAACATACCAGTAAGTTCAAGTCATCTTTGTTTTCCTATGACAACACATTCAAGAGGAGTTTAACGTCTTCAGTTTTCTTCCCTCCCTCTAGAGGGAAGTATACAAACAAAACCCCTGTCTTTCCTTCAGTCTGCAATGATCTCAGCATACCTCTGCTATTCCAGTCCTCTACAGAGAGGAGACCATAGTTCTGTAAGTGTCTACATATGTAATGTGTGTCTAAACTCCCAGTATACTCAGTGGAGGTCCAGTTAAGGGAATCTAGAAGGTGATACATCTACCCTAAAACAAGCCCATGTAGTTGGACAAAATCAATCAGTTAGACAAGATGAATTTCACTGATGTGACTACAGAGCTGTGCTGATGCCAATGGGAGAGCAGTGCTGGTGAAGGTAAAGCAGAAATACGCTTTCATGACAAGACGAGAGAGATCCTTCAGGTGGAAAATAGTAGCAGAAACCAGGTGGGAAGTGATGCCATATTAGCGGGTCTCTCCAAGGGAAATTGAAGCTCTGCACCTTTGGCATAGATGTCATTTCACTGGAGGAAATGAGCCGGCCATTTGGCAAAGCACAGTGAGTGGTGATGGGCAGCTGCATGAAGGCAGCATCATCTGTGACGATGGAGCAAAGTGCCAGTTCTGGCGACAACAAATCTCAGCCAATGGGTCAACTTTGCTGTATTTGGCAGTAAAGATCACAGTTACATCTAGGTACTCTGGCAGGCATTTCCTCTGACAGTGATGAGCTCTCATGCAGCATGAAGGTTTGTGACCTGGCAGAGAAGAGAGTGACTGTTGACATGTCTCTGTTGTATAAGAAAAAAATGCTTTCCTTTAATCATGACCAAGGAAGGAAGCAGAGCTGTTTAGCAAACAAACAAGATCTCTCTACTCTTAGCTGGGAATGAAGGTATGTACTCCTGGACTGCGTTTCCAAAGTGGGATAATCTTTCAGAAGGGATGCAGGTCTCTTTCACTAGGAGATTTATTTTAAGTGCTCACTTCTGATGCATGGAAAATACTCTTGCTTTTCAGAGGTATTTTTATCAGCCCCAGGAATAAGCCTTCCTAATGGTTTGGAAGATAGAGAGGTGATTAGCAGCAACTGAATGGCACTGTGGGCAAGGAAATTATCTTAAGACTTCTGTGAAAAGCAGTTACAGAGTGTTCCTGGAAGGTTCTTCTAGCACACTGCTGATTACTGCCATGCTGAAAGTTACAGCTGGCTTATGGCTTATCAGTTGTTGCCTTTTTTCCCCTAGGCAAATTAAAATCTTTATAGTAGGAGGGATCAGCCTGAAAATGCCTATGTTATTGATAGGTGGAGAAGATGGTGAGCACAAAGCTTTCTGACCTAGGACTGAGTATTCTTGGGGAGACCAGTGGCTGAAACAGAGCTGAGAAGTTTAGTACTTAATGTAGGCACTTCAAATGTGGCATATTTCATGTCTACTGCTATAAGAGACTGAGATCTGTAGCTGAATTTTTCCTTTGACCACTCAAGGAGGTACAGTTAAGACAAGGCCACCTGTCCTCTGTCCACTGGCCCAGGTAATTCTCCCAGCCATTTTGCTCTTGAAAATATCTACCTAGCACTGTGTGAGAATGTAGCGACCCACTAGGGCAAAGAATGGTGAACAATGTCATGTCTTGTATCCACAGATCACAGAAAAACTGTGACAACTCATTTGGGATTTGAAAGTTTGTATGTGTTCTGCTGGTTTATTATTGCAAGGTCTGAGAATATGAGCTGATCCTTCAGCTTGTATTTGAGTCTCAAATCTTTGCATTTGTTTTTTTTCTCTAGTTCTTTCAGTGCTTCAAGGAGCCATGTATGATCCTGAAATAATGCAGCATCTGTCCCCTCATGATATTTCAGTCCCTGGTTGATGGAAATACCATGAAAGAAATACATCTCAGATGATCTTAGCCTAATAAATGTCTCATTGAGACATTTAGAAATCCTGTAAAACCAGAAACACAAACAATAAGATCAGTATTTTTAAGCACTGGCAGTGCAGGATTTTTGGGTTTATTTGAGTTCCTGTGGAATCATTTTCATTGCCCAAGCAACCTGTTTGCAGTTTACTAAAACTGCTCTGCAGCTGTCCTTAAAAAGAAATGAAACAAACATGTCTTATGGGCATCCTGAAACAAGTTAAGACGAGAAACAATCAAGGATAAGAAAGCAGTGTTGGAAAAATTTTGAAGAGTAGCTCCAAATTCCTAATTCTCCTCTGTTTTTACAATTGGTCCTACTAAAACAATTAGGAAGGTTTAAGCAGTTAGTTTTTCTGATTTCCTGAAACAAGGTACGGTCTGTTTATGATGATCTGCTCTTCTACCTCAATCTTTGTTGTATTCTTTGGTGGAACTGAAAATTATATTCTTTTGGCATATCTCACTTTCAAATTCATGGGGTCCTAGAGGCAAACCAAAGAGCTCTGGGTATGTGCCTGCTTTTCTGGGGGTTGAAACAGAACTTCTACTTGGTCTACAACACCTTGAATGAGGTATTGCATGATGTGAGATGTTATTTGCTATTTAAAAACCTAGCTATGGACTTAGGGATATGAAGTGGTAGACACTGAAACAGTCCCTTCCTCCCCAGTGTCCTGCTCTTGGACCATCAATGTGAGCTCTTTTCCCTCAGAGGAAAAAAGAAAACATTAACCACAACATCCTACTGGAACATGGTGGTTTTTTGAATGAAGTTACTGTCATCTTCTGCAGAAAAGTAAACTGATGCACTGAGAGATAAGGTGGCTTGCCATAGACCAGCCAGAAGGTCTACAGTCCGACCCAGGGGTTGGTAGCCTAAGTCTGAGCCAGGTGGTAGGACACAGATCCCTGAGAATCCATCCAGTCACTCTGTAGGCTCCTCACCTTCTCCCACACCTGGAGCAAACTCCATTCTCGCTCCCCTCTTTCCCAAACTGAGGCCAACCTGGGATGTGAGTTGAAGCACAGCGCTGAGCAACAGCTGGTTCATCAACTGCCCCTCCTTGTAAGGCTTATGGAGGCACAACACCTCTGCTGCTTTCTCACATGGAGGAAATGGGTACAGGCAAATGTTCAGATCTTTCTTGGTGTATACATCTTACCCAGTCTTTCCACACCTACACAAGGTCCTGGATTGGGCGGTGTATATCACCCTGGACTCAACTCAGTTTTCAGACAAGAGTATGAACGCTGCTTGCCTCAGGGCTGTTAATCCACCCACACTGTAAATCCCAATCTCCAATGATTTATAGTGCTCTTAATATGTGATTCAACTGGTTCACTGAGAGATGATTTCTAGGTACTTTGAAAGGAAACAAGCACTCAACAAAAGAAACTCAACCAGACCAAAGTATTTTAGAGGTAAAGTTTACCTTCAGAATGCAGCAATAGAAATTAAAAAAAAAAAAAAGCCACAAAATATCTAAAATCTTGAGTTGAGAATGTACAAAACAAAGTCATAATAAAAAGAAAATTGCTTTACAAAGTCTCAAAATGAATTTAAACAGTAAACATGTATGAAAGCATGGAAAATCTAAAATAAGGTTTTTGTTTATATTGAATAATAAATTACAATTCTAAAAATAAAGAAAGGAAAGCAGTAACCATTCTGACTCAAGTAGAGAATCTTTCATAGCATCTTTCTTTGGGGGAATGGCACTGATAATAGCTGTAGATCTTGGCTTGACAATTTTCAGTAGCATTGAGTACTTTCCAGGAACTGAAAAATAAACTGACAAACACCTCCCCCAACCCCAATAGTGACAGCAAGTTGAGATTTTTTTTTTTCCTTTTCTTTTGTTAATGGCTAAGAGAAAACCTATCCAACCCACCCATCAATATGAGCATGTGTATATATGTGTGTTTAGGATGCCCTTCTTGGAAAGTCTGTATTGAAATTAGAAAAAGAAGATAGTGTAAAGGTGTTTGTTTGCCAATGACCAGATTGGTTCATTCTTTCACTGATCCTACCTACCCTTTCTTCTGCATTAGTTCAGAGAAGGCTGATACAAATGCCTGCCCCCCCACCCCCCAGCACTCTAGGGGGAAGAAGCTACTCTAAGGTGCCCATGGATGGATTTTTCCCTTGTGCTTCTAACAGTGTCAGGGCTCTGGGTTGTGGTGCAGCACCAAGTCTGTTGAGTTGGCCAGGTGAGGGCTGTTCTCCTCCAGTGTCAAGGCAGACTGCATTTGTCCTGTCTGTATGCAAACACCAAGACGATGACCCTGAGAAGTCCTTAGTTGTAGATGAATCCCTGTGTGTAACGTGGATAAACCAGGAGGGTTTTTTTTTTTTTTTTAATTGTGGACTTTCTTTTTTGTCTTACACAGTTCTCTCTTGCTCTCCAGAATGTCCTATTTCTTTGGCTTGGAGTTGCCAAAGGTGACAAAGACCACTCCTGGCTCCTGAAAACTGCCGTTGGTGTGGAAGTCTTCGCCTGGGCTCTTCGAGTACCTCCGAAACACGGGTGAGGCAGATACCTCATACTGGGGATGAGAGACCACATCACATGTGGAAGAGGTTTGTGTCTCAGATTGCTTGGTGACTGTGGTGGACGAAGTGATGATTTTGTTTCCAAACTGGTCCATTTCCTCGTACTGTTCCATGACAGTCCGGGTGGCTCCATAGAGCTTGGACCCATCAGGCCCTGTCTGCAGCTCCAAGATGCTTTTCTGCCTCCGTGGATTTTGTGGGCTGGGGACATTCAGGGAACCATAGTCCAAAAAGCCTCCTTTCATCCTACAGTGGCAGCTGCCTTTGGAGGTGTCCAGAGGGCACCTCTCTTTCTCACTGACTGGATGGTTGGCATTGCCAAGGGTGTGCTGTTTCATCGAGCTCAGCTCAACTTTTGTTTGGACGGGCTCTGGTCTCTTCTCAAAGGGGGTCACGTCATGCCCAGCAGACCCTGCTGATGGATGGTTAAAGGAGCTAAAGCTGTTCTGAGCAAAAGCATCCCTCTTTCCTTGAGTGTCAAGACAGTCTGGTGAAGGGACGTCCCAGGGGGAATGTGCTGTCCTGGGTGATTCTGCTGGTTTCCTGGCAGCAGACTCGATGGAGATGTAGGAAGGTGAGGAGGGAGAGCTGACACGAGACTGAACAAGGCGGGGGACCTCTAGCTCTGCCTTGGTTACCTCGGTCTTTTCTGCCACCTTTACACCTTCCACAGATGCGGCTTCCCCTGTCTCCAGTGTGATTCCCTCCTGCTTGGCTTTGCTTGAGACGATACTGATTTTACGGATATTGCTGCTGCTTACAGAGCTTTGGGTGTTCCCCAGAGACTCCTTGAACAGCCCTGAGAGTCCAGCAATGTCTGACTCAGACTTGAGACTAGAGACGGAATAAAGAGCTTTCTTGATGGCCTCCTCGATGTCCAGGAGCCGGGCAAGTGTCTGCTCCTTCAGGTGGATAATCTCGGCACTTGCTCGTTCCAGGTCCCCGAAAACCAGCTCCACTGAGACACTGTCAGTGTCATCCTTTGCCAGTGTCTCAGCCCTGTCCTGTTGCTTGGCCTGCTGGGCCTTCTGATGAACAACCCAGTCAGGGACCTTCTCAAAGAAGCTCTTCAGAGCTTTCACATCCACTTTGTTTGTCTCCTCCTCAAACTCCCTCACCCGAGTCAAGATCTCTTGCAGCTCCTCCTGTCTCCTGAGGTTCTCAAAGATCTCCATAGCCTCCTTGACATTGCCTTTCATGATCTCCTCTTTGTGTACTGACAGCCTCTTCCGACGCTCATCTTCTGTTTCTTTCTTGTTTTTTTCTCTCATAACAACTGCTGGCTTCTCCTGGGCAGGTGTCTCTGCCTCCCCATCAGCACATTTAAATTGCCCACTATTCCCCTGCTGTTGCTCCCCAAAGGAGCTCATTGGCTCCTGATGGAAGGACATTGAATGACACATTTGCCTACTCTCATTCACTTGCTGCACGACTCTCTGACTATCCCATGTTCCATAAGAATTAGACACATTTTCCCTTTCCACCTTGGATGAGGCATTTTGTGCAGTGTCATCTCCTCTCTTTAGAGGAGTGGTGTGGCCCACAGGGGAGGTGTTTGGCTCAGTCTGTCCTTGCACGTTAAGCGTCTGTGGTCTACCAGGACAGGTCTGGTATAGGACCTCACCTGGGCATCTCCTTGGTGCTGTTGCTTCCCTGCTCATCATTCCCTGCTCGACTTCAGAACTAACCACTCCATTTTTTATTGGCTTTGAAGTCTTAGCACTGTCTGATTCCACCTTTCCTTGTCCTCCTTTGCTGGCCTTGTACCTTTCCTCTGCCATCTGAAGAGGGGTTTTGGCAACGTTTTTTGGCAGCTTTCTCTCAGGGCTCATGCCCTGAACTGTGACAGGCTTGTTCACAGATGTCTCCAAAGTGCAGCACTTCTTTGCCTGAACCTCCCCATGGCCTGACTGTTCACGTACTTCCATGCAGCTTAATCCCAGCTCTGTGGGGAGAGGCTTTGGACTGCTGATCTCCCTCAAACCTGGAGGTTTTGGAGGCAGGGGTGGAGGGGTGGGTTTTGTTGATCTGCTTGTGCTGTTATTTGCAGAGGCAGAATGTGCCTCGTGTAAGAGGTGCTCAGGTTTTGGAGGGGGAACAGGTTTCTTCCTGGGTGGGGCAGTGATTTCTGCTTTTGGAGGAGTCCTGGGCTTCTCTGCAGGACTCTGATCACTGGGTTTGTAGGACAGAGAAGGGAGAGCAAAAAGAGGGTTCTGGAGTGGTGCAGAACATCCTGGGGCTTCATCTTTCCTGGCTGGTAGTGGAAGGGCACCTTCTCTTGTTGCTTTAGTTGAGGGTGGGCAATGCTCTGCTTTCGTCACAGCAACTGAGGGAGGAGGAGGAAAGTCATTATCAGCCTGCGACCCTGAAGCCACTACAGCAGTCTGGTTACTAATGACTTGAGTCTCATTTTTCTTTTTACACACAGAATAGGACTGCCCTGCATTTCTGTATATCATAGCGGCTTTAAAATCCCCTTTGGAGACATTAACGTTAGACTTTTCCAGCGACTGAAGTGTGGCTTCTAAATTACCTCGGACAACATCCTCCTTTTCTACCAGGCGCTGTTCTGTGGCGGCACTTTGCAGTGCTCTGATAGCTGTCTGTACATCCCCTCTGATAATAACATCTCTTTCTTCTTGCACTGATTGCTCTTTGTAATCAGACTCAACAAAAGGGTTTATATAGGTTTTCACGGGTGTGGCAGTATAAAGGCCATCCTTAATGCTAAAATCTCTACTAGGCACAACTTGGCATTCCTGGCTCAATAGTTGTCGTCCCTGTACTTCCTCTGAAGCACTGACCTTTTTGTGTGATGCTATGCTCTTCTGAGACATGCTTGTGTGGGTCTTGGATGCCTCCTGGACTCTAGTGGTGGTGGTCCTGGTGGCAGTGCTGGTGTTCTCCTGCGTGGTGGATGCAGAGTCTTGTTGGCGTACGGTTGATTGAAGGGTCACTGTCCCCTGTGTGCTGGCTGCCTGCTGCCTGCAGGCCATGTGGACCTCCTCCCTGTTCCTCTGTAGCTTGCTCTGGACATGGTGTTGAATGTTTTTTGCTTCTGCTGTTGCTAGCCTCAGGCTTTGCATTGCAGCCTGAAGATCACTCCCAAGGGCCTTCTCTTCTGGCTGCATCTGGATGGCTACTCCAGTCACCAAACTCTGCTGTTTCCCAGCCATTTCTCCGCTCTGAGCCATCACTTGGGTTGGAAATTTGCCTTGCGTCATAGCTTTGGGTTCCTTCAAACTAGCAGTGGTGGCTTCTTCTTTCTCTGCCTTCTTGCTGACATCTGCAACCCTTTGGATTGACTTTGTAGTCACTTTAAGCCCTCCTGACAGAATTTCTTCCTTTCCCATCCCTGTGGGAAGGGGCTTCCCAAGACATTGCACAGTGGTGCCTGTCACACCTGCTGCATGCATGACCTCTTTCTCTAATGTACCCTCTTTGCCCATGCTTTCACATGCGAACACCTTTTTTGCTCCCTCCATAGCCCTTGGCTCACTGTCTGCAATTACTTTCTCTAATTGTTCTTTATTTGGTAAGATATGTATTTTAGCCCTTGGCACAACCCATGGGGCACTCTCATCTGCCCCCTGCTCTGCTTGGGAAGAGATGAGGGATTGTATCTCCGACTCCTGCTGGAGGTTCTTCAGATAGTCTAGATCTCCCTTCTCAATGCAGCTGGCAAAAAGCTGGACATTTCCCTTCTCATTGTCTTCACGCTTAACGGTTGCTGTTGCTTTCTGCTCCTGAGAAAAAGCCAGCAGATTCCCTATTGTTGACTTGACATCCCCCTTGACAACTTTCTGCTGGACAGAGTGGAATAGGAGGGAGTAGAGAGTCATCTTCACTGATCCTGACCTTGTCTCTTGTAAGACCATCCCCTTTTTCACAGAAGCATCTTGACTGAGGAGACCCTGTAAAGCCTTAGCTACATTTCCACTCAAGTCCTCTTTGCCTTTAACAGCTTCACTCTGGTCCAGTAGCTGCAATGGGCTTACTTTGATCTTGCCCTCTCTGTCCTCCTCCACCAGCACACTCTGTGCTTCCACATTGGTTCTGTGCAGGAGCTGCAACATAATCCTTTGCAAATGGCCTCCCACAATCTCCTCTTTCACGATCTCTGGATCACCTGGGCTGCTGAGCTGGTACTTCACCATCTTCACACTCTCCGTATCATTGGCTTCAATGAGGATCCCATCATGCTGAATAGCCTGGCAAGTGCAGAGCGTCTCTAAAGTCTCCTTCATAGTCCTTTCTTTCAGTTCTGTTTCTATACTACCTTCAGAAGCACTAAATTTATCCAAGGGTGTGCTCTCGAAGAGCCACGTTGTACTTTTCACATCTGCACGAGGGATCGTTTCTTGGGCTCCAACACTGGTCGTCACCTCGGGGTCCTTAAGGGTGTCCATTGGCTGGGTTTCAAACAACCAAGTGCAGCGTTTTACATCGCCTTTCTGGCTGTCCTCTCTCTGCACTGTACTGATAGATGAGCCTCTCTCCGCATCCCCGTACAGGGAGTCCACAGGCTGGTTTTCAAAAAGCCAAGTGGATGTCCTCACATCACCCCGCTGAACATCACTGACACTGACCATCCTCACGTACTTCTTCTGGCCCACTTGCTGGGACTCAAAGAGCTGCTTGTTGGACTGAACATCTCCCTTCTGCACATCATCTACTGTTCTGGGCACAGACATCTTTCCCCCTGAGAAGGAGTCAAGAGGCTCTGTCTCAAACCTCCACCGGGCAGTCTGGACATCTCCTTTCTTGATGTCCTCTTGGGTGACAGCCCTAATCACAAACACCTCTTCTTCCTTCTTGATCTGATCCAGTGGCTTAGTTTCAAACAACCACCGGGCGCCTTTCACATCACCTTTCATGATTTCTTCTTTCTGCACTGAGGTGACCTCATGGTATCCCCCCTCTTTGTCCTGGATAGCATATAAGGGTTGACTTTCAAAAAGCATTGTGCAGGACTTGATATTAGCTTTGCTCATGGTGTCTTTCTGGATCTTCTGGAGCTCTGTCTCGTCCACTTTGTCATGGATTTGGTCAAGGGAATAGGTCTCAAAAATGAACCTTTTGCCTCCAACATCTCCCCCCTTGATACCCTTCTCTGGAGGGATTTCCTGGATGCCCTCAGAGCTGTCCTTCAGGGAGTCCATGGGGTAGTTCTCAAAGAGCCAGGTGAACTTGTGCACAGATCCGGCTTCAATTGTCCCATCATCCTTCTGGGATGTTGCTTTGGGGACTGTATCCAAGGGCTTAGCTTCAAAGAACTCCTTCACTCTGGACACTTCCCCAGACTGTATCTCCACACGACTGGAGTACCGCATGGTTTTCTTTCGGTCAGCTTCACCAACAGCACTGCTGCCCAAGGGTTCAGTCTCAAATAGGTGCCGGACAGTTTTGACATCAACTCCCTGTAATTCCTCCTGGCTGTATGCCTTACTGACTTGTAAATACTGCTCCTCCTGACCTTTCAGGGAGTCCAGGGGCTGAGTCTCAAACATCCATGTGTATGACTTCACATCAGCTTGGGGCACACTGTCATCCTCCTCCTGCTTCTTTTCAGCCTTCTCGTACAGGGTGTGGATGGGCTGGGTCTCAAAAAGCCACCTGCAGGTCTTCACATCCCCCCGCTGGGAGATCTCCCGCTTCACTGAGGGACGCTCCTCACCTTGCATAGCTTGGTGCTGAATGACATCCATGGGCTGAGTTTCAAAGAGCCACTTGGCTGTTCTGACATCACCAGCCACCACCTCTTGTTTTGTGATCCCCCGTATTATATCCACTTTCTTGGTGCTTTCATCAAACTGGTCCAGAGGCCTTGTTTCAAACATCCATTTGTAGTTCTTGACATCACCACTGATGATTTGCTCTCTGCTTACAGAGGTGACTTCATGGAAGTTACCAAAGCTATCCTTGATGGCATACAGAGGTGTTGTCTCAAACAGGATTTGGTTGGCTTTGACATTGCCAGCTGGAATCTTCTCCTCTTCTTTGGTGACAGGCTCAGCATCAGCCTGCTTAATGCTATCTAAGGGGAGAGTCTCAAACAGGGTCTTGAAAGACTTCACATCCCCTTTCACTACCTCTTCCATGCTGGTGGCTGGAATTTCTTCCTCAAATGCCTTGGAGATGCTTCCAAGGGGGCAGGTCTCAAAGACATGTTTTCTTTGTTTCACATCTCCCTTCTCCTCTGCTGAAAGCTCTACTTTCTTTAAACGTCCCACCTCAAAATTGTCTTTCAGGGTTTCCATTGGCTGGGTTTCGAATAGCCAGAGTGTAGATTTCACATCACCTCCAATGACTTGTTCTTTGGCTACAACGCTTTCTGAAGCTTCTCCTTTCAGAGAATCAAGAGTCTGGGTTTCAAAGAGCATTCGCTGCTTACTGACATCTGCCCCTGTGACAAAATCCGTTGAAGCCTTGAAGTCCTGTTCTTCAACTGTGATTTCTCTGATGGCATCCAGAGGCTGAGTTTCAAATATCCACCTTGCTCCACTGACATCTGGTCTTCCAATTTCTTCCAATGAAATCCCACGGATTATTTTCACTTTGGAAGTGTCCTTGTTGATAGTATCCAGGGGCTGAGTCTCAAACAGCCAGCGAGCTGTTCTGACTGCATTGCTCTGAATTTCTTCTCGGCAGACGGACTTGATTTCATGGATGTTCCCAGTTTTGTCTCTGATGGCACAGAGGGGCTCTGTTTGGAAGAGCCTGACAGTCTTCTTAACATCGCCTTTTAGCTCCTGGATTTCTGACTTGAGTTGGAGGATGCTCTTCTCCTCCACTGAGCAGCAGCGACCTATAGCATCCAAGGACTGTGCTTCAAAGAGCTGTCTGGCACCTTTCACATCACCTCCCTGGACAGGCTCCTTGAGAACCGCCTCCTGCACTTCAGTTTCATCTGAATACAGTTTGTTTAGTGAGTCTAGTGGTTGGGTTTCAAACAGCCACCGGGCAGTATGCACATCCCCTCTAGCAAGCTCTGTTTCTGATACCTTTGCTGATGTTGCCATACTGTCCCCATTGATTGACTGGCTTTCAAACTTCAGAGAAGTATTTTTCACATCTCCACTGGGAATGACCTCTTCTTCTGCCAGCTTCTTGGTGGCTTGATGGTCCCCAATGGAGTCAAGTGCCCAGTTCTCAAAAATCCAACGCATGGACTGAACCTCTCCTGGAAGAACTTTGTCCAGGTTCACAGATGCCTGTGCATTGGGATCTTCAGTATTAAGCATTTCTGCTAGGTCCTCAGTCACAGCTTCTTCCAAGTTCTTCCTGAGCTCAGGATGCATGTGTCTGTAGAGCCTCTTTAGCTCGTTCACTTGACGCTGCTGATAGAACTTGGAGAAGGCTTGCTTTGGAGGAGGCACAGGGAGTGGGTTAAGGTCCTGGCTCCCTGGAGCGATGACCTGGACTGAGCCAAGGGCCGGAGGGGGAGGTAAGTCATCTTCCATTTTCTTGATGGCAACTTTAGATGATTTCTGAGCTTCTGACATCTTTAGGGAAACAGTTTTAAATGTCAGCATCATCTCTTACCCCCCCAACCCCATGGCCGTTAATAGTGAGAATGGCAAAGGAAAAAGCCAGCCAACAAGGGAAATCCATGCACCTACTAAGCTCCATACCTTTGGTTCAGTAGCACACAGCACTCCAAAGCATCACACCACTGCACACGCTCCAGGCTTGGTGTTAGCTCTGGTTCCACAGCAACATGCTCTAAAGCAAGGTCTCTAATCCAGTCACGTGCAGTGGTTAGTCTACAGGTGCCAGGATTCAGTCCAGCTACAGCATAACAGAGATTCCCAGTTTGGACTGTGTCAGCAAGAGAGAGTGACCACAAGAATAACATGAAGAAGGTTGCCTTAAAGTAGCGAGCTAAACGTTAACTTCTCCTTCCTGCTCCCAAGTGTCCAGGACAGTGTAAGGACCTAGACAGAGTCTGGAAATATATAGGATATGGGTGCAGGAGAAAGCCAAGGAGCTATTTATGAAGAGGTCTCAAGAAGAAAAATGGGGAGAGGGAACCAAACAAAAGTGTTAGTCTGAGCTGATGAGGACAGCCTATTTTTGGGTAGTGAGCTAGCATGATGGTAGCACCATGGGCTGCCCTCTGCACAGGAATGAGAGCTTGGGGAAGGATGTTTGTATGATTTATGATTTCTTCTGTGGGACTCACGAGTGTACCCCACGTCATCATTTGCATAAGAATAGATGCACAGTTGTACAGTTGGAGACTTAACTAAAGCTGTCTTGACTTGCAGACCTGTACAGCATGAGGCTAACTAAGGTTTACAAACCACTGGAATTAGCAGGCCAAATTCTGTGCTCTATTAGGAGGAAAAAGCAAGGCTGAGGGACCAGAGGCTGGGGTAACAGATAACACCCACAGCTGGGGGCCAGCAAAAGTTAAACCTGTTTAGGCTCAGTCAGCTGAGCCCAGGCTCAGCTCGAATTCACAGCAGCGTCGGTACAGAAGTGAACAGAGGGTGCAGTCGTGACGGGGTGGACTATGGTTGTTCAGCCTACCTTTGAGCCTCACTTTCTGCATTTTTTTTCTCCTTAGCTTGGGAAGCCTGGGTGCCAAACGCTGAACTGAGTACCTGCAACCTGCACTAGTTTGGCATTTATCCAGAGGGAAGGTAGCCAAGGCCTATAATCATTATCTAAAAGGGACAGTAATCCTGGTGGCTTTCCTTTCAGTAAACAGATCTGCTGACCCTTGGCATGCCTGTGGAGTTACGTCTGTAGAGTTATGCCTGGAATATTATTAGTTGTTGCTCAAAGCAATGGCGCGCAGTGTTATTTCACTCTGTTACACGCAGATTGTTCCAGCTAAAAATAAGTATTGAACATTAGTAAAAAAAAAAAACAAACACAAACCCAGAATACCAAAATCAGCATATTTTGTAGCAAATGTAAAATGCAAATCTTTCACATGAGCCAACATACTTTAAAAGCATTTTTTAAAATAAGGTTTTTTTGGGGATCCGTGAAGAACTTCTGAACGTGGGGAAGGGCGACCAAGCAGCTGATAGCTATATTCAGTATGAAAGTGCTCCTCGCTGCCTTGTGTGGGTATTTAAATCACACTCCACCACAGTCCACAAGTATTTGGTTAGATAACGGTGCTTATCTTTAACATTTCTTACCTTGCTTTTTTTCTGTCTGTGGGGAGAGTGAATGGAGTTGTCCTTCACAGTACTCTGGAAAAGATATGAGAAGAAATGACATCAAACTGTATAGGAAGACACATTATCTGTGTATGTGTGTGTGTGTGTGTGTGTGTGTGTATATCAACTACAGAGACCTGAAAACCATTAGAGGTGAAGGGTCTTTTTGCTTCATTGGCAGTTCTGTACAGCTGGGAAAAACAATCTTATTCCAGGTTGATCAGAAATATTTTTTTCCAAAAGTCTCAGTCAACACACAAAACCCCAGATATATTTGTTTAGAGTTGGGGGAAAAAACAAAACAAGCACTGATTTCTCCAAAGTTTGATTTAGCCTATATTTTTGTTTATACTTCAATATTTTAAAAACAAAACTGATCTACATTTGTAATTGCATTATGAATTGTGCAATTCCTTGTTTTGAAATTGCTATTCTTTTTCTTTTTCTTAGACTTCTAACCAGTTGTAATTTTCTAATTACAGTCTCCACTCATTTATTTTCAACTGGGACTGCTTCCGTCCGGACTCCTCCAGTACAGAGCCCTGATACATGCTCGAGAGATTGCATCTCTGGATGGGGACCCTGCAAAAGATTGAGAGTGGGAGGGAGCATGAACGCGTCTGGAAAGGTCCAGATGTGAAATCACATCCCACGCTACTCCTGGATCACCACTGGAGCTGGGGAAACGGGAAAAACGTAGCTCAGTGGCTCCTAACCCTTATAACCTGAATTATCCTATGACCCAATGATCAGCCTGGAGTGGGTGATTAAATCCTTGGATCCCAGACCAAGCACTATAAGCAGAGGAACACAGGGAGGCTGCACTGTAAAGTTATGCCTGAGTGTGACATATATGGACATACATATGTGCGTGTGTTGGAATGCGTATAGCACGAAGATGTATGTGTTGCTGCATGCTGAATATTTCCTCCATGGATGTGAGAGTGTAAATATATACATGCAAGTAAAATGGAAAACTTATGTATGAATAAACTGTTTGTATGGGCTAGTGGATGGAGATTCTATGATTCTATGATTCTATGTGTGTGTGTTTGGTATACATGTGCATGTGTGAATATAATATGTATATGTGTGTGTGTGTATGTATACACAACTTATACATCTTATACATGCATATCAGCACCTCTGATAACTTTGATACAATATTTGCAAATGCCAAGGGAAAGCTGGTCATTTCTGGAAAACCAAATGCTGTGTTTCTCCAGATTTATGAAACCAGACATGTTCTCTCTCACCCTCTTACAACCACTTGCTGGGTCGGGACATTGTTGGGATGCCGCTGGTGATTTGTGAGGGGGAGGAGGGGGGAGGACGGCGGCGCGCTGTGCTTACCGGCTGTGGGGGGCTGCCAGCGTGAGCAGCAGCAGCAGCTGTCTGGGAGAGATAGAGAGCCAACAGCTCCTTCACGGAGGCTGCAGAGGACCTCCCTCGTCCTTGGTGAAGTATGTGGCTAGTGTTGTCTGATATGTCTAAAAATGACCGCGTCCTCTCATCTGAAACAGGGACAGACGTGCACGGTGAGCTATGTGCCAAAGACTCGAGGGCACGGCCAGCCTGGAGCGTGAGCATCGCTTAGGGCTCTGCCGGGCACCTCCGCTGTCTGCACACTGATTCCCCCCACAGCCCACACCCTGGTCCCCCAAAACTTAACATCATGCCTTGATGGTTTAGGGACAAAATGTGGACATTTCCACCTCTTTCATGGCTGAAAGGGACTTTGAGCCTGGATGAGAGTAACACATCGGGCAGTGACCTGATGCCACCATCCTGCCGGTGGGGCACAGAGCCCGCACCCATTCCTGCATCCCTGGACAAGGCCATCACCAAACATGAGCGAGATAGAGGATGTGAAGGAACTACGCATGTTCAACTTGAACCAATTCCCACTTTTTTTCTTTGTGGCCGCACCGCTCTCCTATCAGCATGCTTCACAAGCAGTTATGTCCATTTATCTTTACCTCTCCCCTGGAGCCCATTTCCAGGAACGGAGAGATGAAGAGGCTACGAGACTTGCCCAAGGATGTAGCAAGGAGTCTTTGGCAGAGCCAGAGGACCAAACCCTGCTCTTAGTTTAGACATCAGATATTTTGAGCCTCACCAACTCCCATGGGGCCCCCACTGGGGCCCAGCATGGCATTGCTGAGATATTCAAGATATTCAGCGTTCCTCCTACCTTTGTTCAGATGCCTTTCATGGAGATGACTACAGTTGAGTATGTCCCTATCTGGTTCATGGAGAAACGGCTGCTCTGGGAGGAGGTGATCTATTAGCCAGACCTCCTGAGGTGTACACAGAGGGACTGGAAGGTTGGAGAGGTCACACACTTTTGGATGACGCTCAGACCATGCTCCCTCATTCCTATCTGTTGTACTCTGCCCACCTTGGTCCTCAACCCCCTAAACAGCAGGGGCTTCCCCTCCCTCTGAGGATGAAAGTTGTGTTCATCCCCAGAGAGAGGTTTGTGTTGACATTAATGGCTCTAATGCAGATGGGTTCACTTTTCAAAGAAAGAGGCAATGCCAAATTCTAGCTAAGAAATTACTTTTTGCATTACTCTGCTAGGTGTGAGCAGGATGGCCATGTCCACCTCCCACCACAGATGTATATAGAGCTTTACAGCTATATGATGCATCTTAGTCCTCCAGGTTAGTCAGGGTTGTAATTTCTCTGTTACCGCCATAAAAACATGAGAAGGTTCTCCTTTCATCTGCAGGCTTACACTGCTGCGTTTGGATTTAGTGCGGTATTTGCAATGTTTTCTGTTTGAACAATGGGCTCTCTCTCCACAAATCCAACTATTGCACAGCCAGGAAAGGGCTGATGTACTTTCTAATATGTGCACATTAGAAGCACTGCAGCAATTCTAGCATTCGTTGCCCTCAAATCTCAGTCCCCAAATCATGACATTTTGTAAATAACAAACTTAACTCTTTTTCTTTGTTTTCTGCATTTTGAGTTCAGATTTTCAAGTTTTTCTCTAAAATACTGAAGGAGGTTTACTCTGTTTTTATTTTAAAGTGACAACAGCTAGCATTATACACTAACAGGATTCCAGGAGCTGGTGCTTCAAATGAAATACCAGTTCCTACGGGGACAAACTTGAACCAAAAAGCCATGAAAATAAGAGTAGAAGGACCCCAGTGAGCCTGTCAGACACAGGCCAGTGTGCTGCTGAAAGGTGCCAAACCCCAAAGTTTCTTTTGTCCTTGGTTCCAGCTGCTCCTGCAGATGCACAAGCATTTGGATGCAGAACCAAGGCTGGTTACATGAGGAAGCAGTGGGATGCACTACAGGTTTAGCTGCCCAGTTCTGCCGGAGGTCACTAGGACACCAGGGGAGGAAACAGAAGAAGATATTTCCTTAATGCTTTTTTTGCTAAGTCACCATGTAAATATGGAACCTCTCTCCCTGATTTCTGCTCTCCACAGCTTAAACGCTGAGTCAAAAGGAATTATCCATCTACAGCCAGTGGAGACAGTGACACTGGTGGGGCAGATTTGGTGCATCTTAAGATAGGCTGTGAAGTTGCAACCACCCTCTGATTGCATCAGTTTTTCCCCCACTCTGCTCAAGAGGCCCCAAACTTTGACTAGGTCCCTGTTTTTTTGAGATGAACAGCACCCTGGAAATGGGGAGGAGAGGGTCAAGGCATCACTAAGACACTGCTTTTACAGGAGCTGGTGCCAATGTCTGCTAACACAAGCCCTTTTGTCTGCTGCAGTGGGCTTCTCCCTTCATTTGGAGGCTTGAGGCACGCATTTGATGTGGTCTACTCTGTAAAAATGGGAAATGAAGTAATTGCCAGTGAAGGTACCTTGGATTTCACGGTCTTTCCTTATTATGGCTGTACCCTGTGAGAAGAGCATTGAAGCATGTGCTGAATTAGCTGCAGAAAGCTTTGAAGAGGGCTTTGAAAAATCTTTTCTGGGAATCTCTTTCTTTTCTCCTACATTGCTGAATTACCCATTGGAAAGGCAAACGGAGTTCAATCAGTCTGGAAAACAGAAGCCTTCTTCCTTGCAAGGTAATGAGGTTTGGCTAAGCCTCCCAGTAAGAGCAATGGGGAGAGCTGGGGAGAGTCAGCCTTGCTAGTTTTAAAGCAGAAAGAAAACCAAGCACAGATTTGCAGCCTTTGGGAAAATGAACACAAGTCCTTGGCAAGACCATGGCCACGCTGGAAAACACTCTCTTAAAAACTACCTCTGGGAGATGAGAGCACTTCACGGCAAGGTAGGGACCCTGCCTAGGCTGACATGAGCATTACTGTGCTTAATCATTTTGGTGCTAAGTGCTTAGCAAAAGCATCCCCATGTCCTAGAGCTGGGCTGGTAACGTTTAATGGTCTCCTCCCCCGCCAGGCTATGGGTATTACCGCTGAGCTGATATAATTTGTATAGGCCCACGGGCCCGTGGGTCAAGATGCTGCACAAAGAAAAGCAATGTGCCCCTCCAGCCAAGAATGAATAATGCAGCTGAAGGAAGATTTCCAGTCTATGCAGTGGAAAGCAGCACAGCCTCAGTGTTGCCTGGTCCTTCATCCATTAGCTTGGATGGATGAAAGGCCACAGGGCTTCTGTTTTAATGATGGATATAATTAGATACAAAGCTTTTGTTGAAGCCTTCCCCTTATCGTTGCCTTTGTTTTCTTTTCTTCTCCTTTTTGACATTTTTGCAGTGCACAGGCTGTGCGCAGCCCTCTGTTTGCTTATCACTTCTCACAAAACTGCCTGCCTTAGATAGGGGCTGCTCAAACCCGCCGGGCAGGCGGCTGGCTCTGCACTTGTGGAAAGTCTGTTTTCTCCATGCAGCTCTGCCTGACGAAACAGGCTGCTGCCACCCTCTAAATTGCTAATTATAGATAAGAGCGAAAGAACAACAGTTCATTCCACTAACGAGAAAGCAGAGCTGTCACGTGTGTGCAGCTAACGGAGTCTAAGAGGTACCTAGGACAACTCAAGAGCTGTGAGCACAGTGCCGCTGCAAAGCATCCCTTGGGAAGGAGGGGGGAACTTCCCAGCTGGGGATGCTAAAGCAAAGCCAAAGGACGTTATGCAGACTGGGCTTAGGGAGTTATTTGTTGTATATGAGATGGAGAGCATGGAAGCCCATTTTAAGACCTGTGCCGGGCTCCACGTTTCTGCCTTGCTGAGCAAAACGGCTCCACTGGCACGTTCGGCATCCATTCTAGTGCCGAGTGATGCATCCCGCGTGGCGCTGATTGATTACCACTGACAGTGGCCCCAGGGATTTTAAACCTGATACTTCAAGCATTAAAGCATCCCCTGTGAGCTAAAATAGAGGAAAAGAGCTCCTGAGGACCCCCTCCTCCTGTCCCACCCAGGGGCTGGCACTGCGACCGACAGCGCTGCTGTCTAAGTGAAGAATACGGGGAATGCTCCTCCCCGCTGGGGTTTGTCGGCAAAATGTCCTTCGTGCCAGTGTCTGGCGCCGGATGAATCTGCGCATTTCATGTAAGGGGCTGCCATGTTAGCACTGTCCATAGGGAGCAGCTGTCGGGGTTTCTTTAGCTCTTCCCTTGCCCCACGTATGTGCCACTGGGTCTCAGTTTACAGCCTCGCTGCCCCATCAGCCGTGCCCCTGGCAAGCAGGGAGGGCTGTGGGACCTGGAAACTTGCAAGGGGGGAAAATTATTCCTCATATTCATTTGTACTCACTGATCTTCCTAGACACAGGGGGGGAAGAAGGGGAAAGGCAAGGCAACAGGGGAAAAAAGACTCTTAAATATTAATCTAAAAATTCACTCACTTCCTCTTCAGTTACTGCCCATAAATCACTCAATGCTCTGTCTCCTGCTGAAGATAATATTACAGGTCTCTTGAACCATAATTGTGTTACATCTGACAGCCAACTCCCAACAAGTGGAAAACAAATCCCTAACAAAAACATTATCCCCCTCCTTCCCCTAAGAAACCCCATCTCGCCAGTAATACGGCAGCTCTGGCTTGCTCTGCCCTCTATTTAAACCACTTTATCCTACAGAGAAACAACGCTACCCACCTGTTGGTGTCCACCACCTCTGCCGCTGGCACTCCTTCGCAGCCCGGCTCCCACCACCAACCCCAGTGAGCTACCGAGAGCCTGAGTCACCTATTAAAAAAGGAAGCTGCAAGCTCAGCACCAGTCTCCCGGGTGGCCTGGCCAACCACATGTCATCGGCTTTGCTCCCAAAATCAGCCACCCTGAGCAAACACAGCTGCTAAACAAAGCCCTTTGTGTCGCCATGTGTGCCCCACGGCAGTCCGTGAAGCGGGGGTTGTGTAACGGGGCCTGAGATCAGCCGGGGGCTTGCACGGGACTTGCACGAGCCGGAGGGAAAGAGATAGCCCGGTGGTGCAAGTCTTGCCAGGGTCCTGTCCCCCTCCATCGCTCACTGAAGGCAGCAGTGATCCGGAGAGCATGCCACCCCGGCCAGCCGAATCCGGCATCCTCGGCCACCTGCTCAGCATCTGCCCAGCGTCGCTCCTCTGCAGACCAACAGTGGGTTAGCCATGATGGCTGCTGGATCTGGCATGTCCTACCACGGAGCACAGACATGGTACAGTCTCACCCCTTGGCTGTGCCATGGCTCGGGTGCCAAGAGACATTCGGCACATCCCCCAGTGCAGGACCCAAACCCCAACACTCAAAGGCTGGTGGGAGCAAAGGGATCCATGTCCTGGAGCTTTTTAGCACTGGGGAAATCAGGGCAAAAAACCAGTGATTTCTTCACACTGTGAAAGGGACTCTGTTTTCCAAAGGGATGGAGGTGAACCAACATGGAAATGCTCCTGGATTTGTGGTGCTCTGGGGTGTCTGTTTCCTGGGAATTTGGGGCCATTTCTGCTATTGCTCCCTGCCTGGGATGGGTCGTGGGTTACTCCCAATTGGACAGTCATTACCAGCTGGGACCCCTGACTCAGGATGTGTGGCTGGATGAGTGCCCCCATTCCCACCTGCTTGTCCCCGGCGTGCATGTCAGTGAAACCTCAGCAACTCACTGTGCCGCTCCTGAAGCTGGAAGCCCGTCACTGCAGGTGGGGACCCCATTTCTCAGTGCCTCAATCCCTAGATGTGGGAGCTCCATGTACCGAATCACACCTACCCCATCCTCCTCCCAGCTTTGCCCCCTGGAAAATCAGTCCCCTGACAAAAGGAGCTCCTAAATACCGGCACTGCTCCACGGCTTGGGCTGGGGGAATTTGTGCGGATGGATAAGCACCCATAAAAGCTGGCTGGGAAACCAGTGCTGCCGCTTAATCCGGGAGCCTGGCAGCCCATTGGCAGTGCTTGGTCAGCGGGGAAAGGTTTAAATCTCTGGCCCCAGCCCCTGCGCCAACGGCCCTGGTCCATGGGGAAGCTCTACCGGAGGAGACGCACGCTGAAGGTGGCGTGGGAAGAGGCGTAGGCTGCCTTGCTGCCCCAGTTCGGAGGCTGCCAAAAGGGTGAGTGTTCCTGGGATGCTGCAGCAAAGGGTGTGCAGGGAAGGGTGGTCCTGGGAGGGTGAGGGTTTGGGGAGGGGAGAGCATCTCTAGCTATTTCTCATTGGCCTCATGACCTGCTCTTGAGGCTTTAGCACAGGTTAAAATGTTATGTGCTTCTTTTTCCAAAGGAAGGGTGAAAAAAGATGGGGCAAGGGTGCAGCAGGGAGCATTGAAGGGATTTTAGGCAGTCCGCAGTAAAGAGTGAGGACCAGTGGTGCTCTGAAGTATCCTGTTTATCCTCATGGGTACTCCCTCCTGACTCTCGGATCACACTTTGCTCTGTTTGCAAACTGCAGTGTTTCCTCTCATTTTCAGTTCTACAAAGGACAGTGAGGATTTGAAACTCAAGCTTTTTCTTTTTGCCATGAATTGGCCAATTATGTGAGAAAGTGACAATTGTAAACATGTTTTTTTTTTTTTTAAAGAAGTCATCTGTTTTTTGACTGTTTTGGTCCAAGTTACCTTTTTGTTATAACTACATGGGCTAGGAATTGACCTTTAAAAGTGAGAACTGAGATTTTCATACGCTCACCTAACCAACTCAGCTGTAAGAACACCACTGATTACAGTTAGGTAACTAACAAAAATCAGACAAATTCACAACACTTTTTGTCTGATTCCATACTTTCATGAGTAGACTTTCTCCTTTCAAGTAAGTTTGTATAGCATCGAGTACAATAGATCCCTGATTTGGAGGTGGGGGGCATCTCTGGCATAGATCGTAAATGTAATGACTAACACACATCAAAAAATATAAATCATTCTCTTTTGCAAGGGTTTAAGAAAGATTTTGCGCTGTCTGCAAGCTGTATGTTGCAATCACTTGAGGAGCTCTGGTGCATAGAGCTAATACATGAATTCTGCGGGGGGAAATGGGCTGAAAAGTGCCAGAATGAGAGGAAGGTGCTAAACAAATAAGTAAAATAAAATATTGTAACTAAAGAGCAGCTGTGTTGAAGAGGAAATAAGATTTAAACTATCATTTCCTGCTTTAGGAATTGATTACTAAATTATAGTAAAACAATTAACATTTTTCACATGTATAAAGTTTTATTTGCAAATCTGAGGAGGTGGGAGGGGGTGAAGAAAAAAAACAGCTACTGAAAAGTGCCTTGTTTCCAGCACTTGAATTTCAAAGTCAGATCTCTTTACAATTTCCAGCACCTCTAAACTGAAGATTCATGAGCTTTAGTCATTTCTGCAAGTGTTTTTGGCTCCTCAGTGTCAGCTGGACTATGCAGGAGCAACATCACAACCACCAGGTAATTTAAACAGCTCCCGAGAGAAGTCAGGAAAATTTAGCCTGAGGCGGAGCTGAGTATCTGCCCCAAGGCAGCTCGGGGCTATTTCTGGGCTTTGCAAAAATCCAGGAATGTGGAGGACACTATTCCTGGTACCAAAAAAATGCCAAGAAGCTCTGCTGAGAGACAGCTGCCAGTGGCATTGCTGGTTGGGGATGTGGCCTTCCCAAGAGGGCCAACTGCTGTGGGGTTGTCTTTCCTTAGAGAGGGACTGAAACATCACCCAGGTCGGCTCCCCTGCTTTTGGGATACGAGGTGCCTAGCCAAGGCGGATGCAGCCCCGACTATCCGCTCAGCACTGCCTTGTTCTCCATGTTCCTCTATTATTTGCAAGGGGTTAATAAAAGCCGAGCGGACGATTAATATATTGCTCCCCGGGGCTGTGTATCGCTGGGATCTCGGTATCCAGCCCTGCCCTCTGACATTCCGAGGATCGCGTATCGCACACCGTTCTTGTACCCTCCAGTAACTCTTTACCTGTTGTTTATAGCGGGGGCGGGGGGGTTCACTGAAACGATGATAAACACCCCTGCTGCCAATACAACAAGAGCTGTTTTTATTTTCCTCTTTCTCTATTTCACCTACCCCTGAATGCTGGCCAGCAGCAGGACTATTTTTATCCCTGCCCACCCTGCCAGGCTCCGTGCCCTCTGTGTGCGCTACCTGCTCCCGTAGAGCAGCGTCTCAGCCCCTGCAGGTTACAATGCAGGGTGGCCATTCCTGATAGCGGCTTCCCTCCCCCTAAAATCCCCTTCCCCAGGGAAAGCAACACCGAGCTGTCCACTGGAATAACCTCTGCCTGGGGAGAGGTCTTCTCGGCATGCCGCAAATACCAGACCTTTTAAGGGAAGCCCTCTCTAACCGCTGCAAAGAGATACCTTGGGAATGTCTGCGCAGGCATGAGCCCTGCGAGCATCACCGGCTGCACATCCCTCCTGGGATGCAGACCACAGCCGGGATCAGGGCTGCAGCGTGCATCTTAAAGCATTTCTTTGCCATGCCATGGTGTTTATGTGGGGGCATTGCATGAATACCACGTAGCTCTGACGAGCTGCTGAGACCCTGTCTTTGCTTTCTATTCTTATCATGGTGTTTCCATGCTGCTGGCAGCTTTTTATCACTGACAGCCAAGAAAACTTAATACTGTTTTGGAAGAAACAGCCATAGCCAAAAAAAAAAAATTAGCAGTATCCTTTAAAGAGAAAACCCAACCCACTTGTAGCTATTGAGTTTCCCTGGCATTTCCATTTATTTCTGAATGAGGCAAGTTGCCAGTGAGAATATGGGGAAGGAGAGAAATGGGTGGCTTTAAAAGAGTAAAATACCAGGTTGTACAGTACTTAATGCAAAGATTCCTGCTACCAGGTTCAGACCCAGACTTGGGGTTTTTGCTGGTGCCGAAGAAGGATTTCCATCCTCTCAGCATCCTCGCCTGGTTTCCCCCCAGAAAGGAGGCTTTTGTATCCTGCAAAATACTGCATCTATTCAAGGGCTGAAAACTGCCTTTGTAGGACATTCCTATGAATTTCCACCCATGCTGGATCCCTTAATTGCCACTAGTGGATTATCTATCACTTTGCCTGGACAAGAACACAAGTTTTCATATTTTGCCTCTTCTCGACAAGTGATATTTGTACCTGAGGCACCAACTCCACTTCTCTTTTCCCAAATCCCTGTTTTCTAATAAAAACATAAGGCTACTTCAGATATTTTCCGGCAAAGATTTGGGTGAAAACTGCAGACCTGGAAGGATCTGGGGGAAGTTAAAGAATTTCTGTTATTCTCACAGCAATCAGCAGGATGTCTATCCCAGAAGGAAACGTTAATCACTGCCAAATGCATGAGCAGAAAAATACTACTTTCAGCTCAGGCTGTTGGGGTCATGCCCTCAGTGACTGAAGGGCAGCACTGAGACCTGGATCTGAGGTCCTGGCTCTCTCCTGTTGGCCATGACACAGACCTTAGAGCTAAAAGGCTTCAGCAGATGGATAATCAGGTATGAGACACACACACGCATGCACAGGGGTGGGTTTCTGCTCCGTCTTACAGAGTTGCCCAGGTTTTTGGAGTTACTTTCTATACATGAGCACAAATAGGGAGTGGTATGGCCATATTAATGCTGCTAACACAACAGGCTCCTGAAGCCCTTTATTTGGCTCAGGGTCACAAACACATTTCTCAGCCCTCTCTGGAGACTGAGAGAAAAAGGGAGGGAAAGAAATTCCCTCCTTAACTAATCCTACACTGCCTCCTGTTCTCTAGGGATGCAAGACGAAGCAAAGCTCATTTCCCTCTGAACAGTTCACATTTTGCTGCCTGCTGCCTACTGCCTACCAGTCCTGAACACAGTTTTGATCTGGAAGATGTCCTCTCTACCCCCAGCATCCATCCAGCTCACCCAAATCCCATACAGATTCTTTCCCCTGCTGCTGGTCACGGTGACCAGAGTCATGGTAAATAACAGTGGTTTTGGGGAGAGAGTAGACATTGAGGTCTGGCCCCATGAATTTAAGCCTCAAAGCTAGGAACTTCAATATTTCAGGACAGGGGAAAAGCAAACATGTCCAATGCTCTGTTTCTGCCTTGAACATGCCCAAGCACCCTAGACAACAGTGCTGAACGAGTCCGAAGCCACCATCCATGGAACACAGAGAAAGCACCTTCTGCAGCAGAAGGTGGGATTTATCAAGCTCTGGGCCAAGAAAACAAAAAACATGGCTTTCCATGAGCTGCAACCACCTCTTTCACAGTACGAGGCGCTGAGCATCCTCATTTGCCCTGTTTTTTAGCATTGGTCTGAGGTTCATATTCAGGCAACATTTCACCCCTCTCTACCCCCAAATTACTTACAGGGAGGTCTCAGTAGTCCCAATAGCTGTGTCACGCCGTAGACAGCCCCAGTAGAAAATCTGCGTGAAACTCACGGCTGGGCAGCCCTTAGTGTATCCTACTAGGAGCCCTGCTCCGCTCCCCACACCCTCGGTCCTGTTCACTGCCTCCCAGTGGTCTCTGGCAGCTGGTTTTATCACCGAGCACTGGGCTATGTTGAGAGGATGAACCACTTGGTCTATTTTTAGGGAAGAGAGAAATTGCTCTTCCACCAGGCTGAGTCAATCATGAGTTTTAGCAGTCCTACATGGAGGCTGGGAAAGTCTGGGGGCCTGGCGTATTTTCAGAACTTATTCATTCAAAATACCCCTGGTGTAACCTGGTACGGGACAGGGGATGCTTCCAGGCAGTGGTGCAAGGGGAAGAGGCATTTCCCTGACTCACTGTCGTGTCCTCGGGCTGTGATCTGCATGGCCTGGCCCCCTTTGCCTCTGGCCACAGCCAAAGCTTTAAGGGAGAAGCTGGGAAGGTGACTATTTTCTCATATTAGGTATATTTTCCGGTTCCCTATTTCCTCATCAGTTCCAATATTTTAGAACCAAGAAAGAAAAAAAGAAAAAAAAAAAATTAGGAAAGTGAGAGGAAGCGTGTATGCCAAGAAGGATGATCAAGCTATCTGCTTTATGGTCAGCTGGGAATCATCCCCATCCTTGCAGTCCATCCGTTAGCAACGCGGTGCTGCAGGGAGGTGCTCTGGGCAGTGTTTGGAGAGGGATAACAATAAAGCACTCAGCCCCAGGGGGCTCTTGATGCCCTCAAAGCTCAGCAGGGTAATGGGTACTATTTTCAGCATATTGATGGTGGGCACAACTGCGTGCCAGAGCTGGGCGCCCCGACCTGGCCATGCTGATTTACAAATACAAACATAACCAATGGCTCTGGGGCTTATTTTAACAGTCCACCTTTACCAGGCTGGGATAGTGATAGCACTGAGGAACCCAGTAATGTTTGAATCATGTCCAGCTGCTCTCTCTTTGGTTTACTTTCCTGACATCTTTAGAGAGCATAGGCTTGAGTAAATCACCACGTGGCGATGAAAGGAGATGTGGGTTGGCTATGCCAGTACCAGGAGTCACCATCACCTGATATAAAACACTCACTCAAAGGTGCTTAGGATCACAAAACACAGGGTGAGAGCCACAAGAGACCCATGATCGGTCCCACCCTGCTTGTACCCACCCAGGCCATGCCCGTGGCCCACAGCACCCAATGCCAGACAACATGGGACTGCAGCAATGGGGGAGGGAGATCCATGGATGTGAGCTGTGCTGGACTAGATGGTCTTGGGGCAAAAATCATATCTGTTTTATCTGCCAGCACAGAGCTGTCTTAGCCTTTCTCTGTGGTGTGTTTTTGGACTTGATGATCCTAAAGGTCTTTTCCAACCTAAACGATTCTACAGCATGTAGCACAGGAAAACCTCAATTTCTGCCGGACTTGTTGGTCACATAAAGATCTCAGCAGCATTGTGCTGAGTAGGTGACCCTCGTCCTTAAAGGGGATCCGTGTTTTTTTTTAGAACTGTAGAGTAGAATCATAGAATCATTTAGGTTGCAAAAGGCCTTTAAGATCATCCAGTCCAACCAGTAACCTAACACTACCAAGTCCACCACTAAACCAATTAAGGGTAGAGTAATAATTGCATGTTTCCTGGCTTGGTGCCTGGATTATTTTTTAATGAAAGTAAAAACTAGGAATCATTAAGGTTGGAAAGGATCTCTAAGATCATCATTCCAACCATCAACCCAACACCACCATGCCCACTAAACCATGTCCCAGAGTGGGTCTACCTGTTTTTTGAACACTTCCAAGGATGGTGACTCCACCTCTCTGGGCAGCCTGTTCCAATGCTTGACCACTCCTTCTGTGAAGAAATTTTTCCTAATTTCCAACCTAAACCTCCCCTGGCGCAGCTTGAGCCCATTTCCTCTCGTCCTATCGCTAACTACTTGGGAAAAGAGACCAACACCCACCTCACTACAGCCTCCTTTCAGGTAGTTGTAGAGAGCAATAAGGTCTCCCCTCAGCCTCCTCTTCTCCAGGCTAAACAACCCCAGTTCCCTCAGCCACTCCTCATAAGGCCTGTGCTCCAGACCCTTCACCAGCCTTGTTGCCCTTCTCTGGACACGCTCCAGCACCTCAATGTCCTTCTTGTACTGAGGGGCCCAAAACTGGACACAGTATTCCAGGTGCAGCCTCACCAGCGCCGAGTACAGGGGCACAATCACCTCCCTGCTCCTGCTGGCCACACTATTCCTGACACAAGCCAGGATGCTGTTGGCCTTCTTGGCCACCTGGGCACACTGCTGGCTCATGTTCAGCAGCTGCTGACCAACACCCCCAGGTCCTTTTCCGCCGGGCAGCTTTCCAGCCACTCTTCCCCAAGCCTGTAGCGTCGTATGGGGTTGTTGTGACCTTTTGCTTCAAAGGGCCAAACAGCTCACCACTGATGATTTTCTGGTTTGAGTTGCTGAATTTTTTTGGTTTCCTCTTTCTGAATACCTTTGCTGGAGTTTTACAGGGGTGTTTGGAGGGGCTGCTGCCCTTCTCTTTCCCCTATAGGTCTGCAGGTATCAGTCCCTGGAGAGGATGCTACACATCAACCAGGCTGCAGTTCAGCGTGTGAGGACGTTTCCCCACCAACATTGCATCGCATCGCATCGCATCACATCACATCCAGCTCCAGATGACCATCTGTTTTCAGATGGTGCTGGGAGGGCCTGGCTCCTCCTGACCATAGCCCAGTTTCTTTAAACACCCTGCAAGGCTACAAATTACCAGTCCCCTGCTGTCTGTGTTAAGCCTGGTGCCTAGGAAGACCATTACCTTTCCATCTGAAGTGGTGTCCATTTTCTTTGTTGCTTCCTTCACTAAATGAGCATCACGGAAAAGAGCTCTGTTAGAATGGGCTGAAATTTAACCATCTTGGGGATGGGGGGGAAAATACAGCCACCCTTTTTACTGCTGTCTGCTGAGGAGGAGACCGTACATTGTGAATGATGGCTGTGAGCGAGGTGCAGAATGAAGTGGCCCCTGCTGAGTGTACCCTGTGATGTGGAGCAGGAAAGCGAGGGATGTCATTAGGAGGGTGGTAGGCAGGTCTTTGGTCACCAGCCAGACTGTGAGTCAAAGGGCTGGGGATGGCAGGGGCGGCCAGCAAACACGTACCCACTCAGGTAGCATGAACTGGGTGGCAGGGGTGTCATCAAACACAGCAGCAGGCTGAGGACAGAGGTATCTTATTTATTCCATATGGGTGGAGGGACAAAGGCAGGAGGTGAAGGGCAGAGCATATCGGCTCAGTCAGCAGCTCAGGACGGGTGTGCCTGTGTGTCCTTGTGGTGTGCATGTGCCCAGCAGGAACACACAGGGTACATGTATATTTGCGTGGAGCTCTGTCTCCATCTGCAACACACATTTGCCTGTCTGTCTAGCTGCAACATACAACATACGTATGCAGGGGTGGTTGCCTGTGTGCATGCATGGCTGGCTGGTCATTCTCCTGCTGTCTCTCTGACCGTCCCTAGGTGGAGGAAGTGGTCTGCTATGGATTGTGACTTCCATGCCTGTTCTCCCATCAGTGCCCCTGCAAACTACCCCTGCGAGCACTCTCCTGCAAGATCTGAGCTACCTGACAGCTCTCTGCGCACAGCTCCTGGGGAAGGGTTTTTCTCCTCCTGTCCGGAAGATAGCAACTAATTAGAAAGCAGGAAATGAAAAAAAAACCATAATCGATGTGGCACTGGGCCTTTCTGAGAGACACTGAGAGTGTGACAGGGGGAGATCAGCAGCCCGGGGGCACAGGGGTCTGGAGTAGAGGGCAGCCCTGAGCCCTCGACTGGGGCAGGCTGGCTCCTGCTGGGAGCTGAGAGAAGAGGGCAGCAGGGGCTCAGCAGGGGAAAAGCTCTTTTGGTTACCTCAGGTGAGAGTATGGACTAGGGCTTGCAGGAAAAAACAACTAGATGGGACCAGCCTGTCTGTTTTGATGGCTGCTGCCAGCCCAGCTCGGCCAGGCGTGAGCGGAGGCTGCTCGCTCCCCTGCCCTCCGCGACTGCCTGGGCACTGCCGCGTGCTCCCACAGCAGCCCCCAAAAGGTGTCTGTGATCCCAGCATCCCTGTCCGGCTATCACAGGGGATGGGGGCGGTGAAAGGGGATGGATTGGCACCTGCTTCTGCCCCTTTTTTCTGCAGTGCTCTAGTCAGGGCGGGCAGGTGGATCCTATGCTTTAACACCCCAAGTTTTCCTCCTGGCTGAGTGGCTGAGGCACAAAGTGCTTCGGGCTGGACAGATTGGCCACTTACAGGAGTCCTGACATTCAACTCCTGCTTCTCATGCTCATGAAAAGCAACTGCTGAACAGGAAATGAGCTTTTGAAGGTTGTTTTGACTGCAGGAGCCTCTATCATTTCAAGTGCCAGAGCAACCTTGAATTCAGAGTCGTCTGTAGCACAAGCACAACCTTTTATCCTAAATCAGCATTTTTCCCCCACCTTTCTGATCCTTCCAGTTCACTAGTGATGTTCTCCCAAACCTGTCTGCTGAACACTGTGCTGCAAAAAGGGGGACGCTGCCTGCAAGTCCCCAGGCCATGGAAAGATGGAGGGCAACAGCCTTCTTCCACCGCCGGGGCTGAGACATGGGGTCCAGCAGCTGCTGTGCAGCAGCATCTTTGTGGAGACCAATTTTGGGACTGAAGTGGGACAGTTTCATTGTCGCTAGATGGCACCGCACCCCTTTGCAGGAGAAAGTGTGGGTGCTACAGCGAGGAGGGGAAAAGCCATCCCCTGCCAAGCAAGTGTTGCAACCAGATCTCGGTCTCCCTGCAAGCAGGATGGGGGAGCCCACCACTTTCTGCCCTCTCCTTCACCTCCTCTCCTTGCTCTGAAAATTCCCCTTGGATAGAGGTCAAAATGAATACAGAATAGAAAGGGGAAGGGGGAGGAGGGAATTAAATGCATTTTGGAAGCTGTCTGGATGCTCTGTAATTTGCAGTCACATCAAGCTCCCATTTCATCTTTGCTCTGCACTGAGGTAACATCCTCGTGTGCCCTTCAGCTGAAAGCACTGAATAATGGAGCTATATTAATACATACATGCACAAGCGTATGTATGTGTGTGAGCTGGGGGAATGGCATGCCTGTGTGCATGCCCCTCTTTTCTCTTTCTTGGTTATGATTTTCCTCTCTCTCATTGCCAAGATTCATCTAGAAGTTGTTAATTTTTAAACCCACCGTACTCAGGAGGCTCTACCTGCAGCAAATTAGCTGATGCCTTCTCCTCTTCAATATTAAAAGTCTCAAGCTTTCAGCCATTTCCCTTTGGGGAAAATGGTTCCTTGATTTACCACCTTCCTTCCTAGGAAGTCTTTTGTTCTTTCATGTAAGTCTTCCACAGCTCAGTTTAATCTCATTACTGCTATCTGTAGGCATTTAGACCTCTTTAATTAGTGATTTGGTGACGTTTTTTGGTGGCAGCTTCCTCCGGATCATCTGATAATGTCAGCGTGGCTGGGGATGTAGCCTGGCTGGTTTAGCTGCCTGGGAATGGGTTTTTCTAAGGTGTGTAGCAGCCTTCCCCTTGAAGCAATGCTCAGGACTCCAGCGGTGCCTGAGAGGTGACTATGCTGTGGAAGGAGGTACAGCAACTGGTGCTTTGACTCCATGTGTAGTTATTCAGCTCTGAACTGTTCCATGGATATGTATTCGCTGATAAGCCAAACGCCAGTCAGCAGAACTGTCTTGAACACTGCCAAGCTGTTGTCCTCCATATCACAGCGTCCCAGACCTGAGAGCCATGCTCTGTGCTTAACCTTACAATATTGTGTGTCTTCAAACCACTCGACACCCTGCCTTCCCCATCGCAGGTCACTGCATTGGCTGGGTGTCCCCTCCTCAGTCCTGGGGAAGGTCTGTGGGACAGTCCCTGCATGATGGTGAGGAGGCTCCTGTAGAAGACCTGCCCTGGTCACTGCTGGGGCAAGTGGAGCACTGATGTCTCTCTCGCACCATGGGAATGACCAAGCACAGCACAGGTATAGTCCTGGACATGTCTTGTCCCGAGGTATGGGACAGCTGGTTCCTGGACTTTTTTAGGAAGTGTTACAGCTCCTGTCTCTGAGCAAATCCAGCACCTACATCAGAGGTAGCTGTCATATTCCCAGCTCCCTGACTGCAACTGCCTCCCTAGAAGGACCCCACACCACATAAACCCTAGCCCTACCAAAAAAGCCGTGCTTGAGACAACATGAAGTTTTTGCTATTGCAAGGCCTTTGAGTCAGGGGCTGGAGAGTGGTGTAAGGCTTTAAGATAGACCGTGATTCATCATAGACCAGCTAGAGGAAAAGACATTTCTCGCGCTGTAAAAGGCACACTGCAGCTAATACTGTGATCATGTATAGCAAGATAGCATGGTGACTTCATGTGCTTTGATATTAAAAACAAATCCCAGCAATGCTGTGGAAACTTCAGCTCCTTCACTTGTCTGTGTGCTCATGTAAGAGACTTCTTTTCCCATGCAGTTAGGTAGTTAAATACAGTGTCTCAAATCCAGGCAGCATGTGATTTTTTTTTTTTTTTTTTTCCTCTTGTGTGAAAGAAAAGGAAGAAATAGAAAGGAAAGGGAACAAACTCTGGATAGATGGGATGGATTCCTGATCCAGGCCCAAAGCAGGCAGGATGGTTCCCCCGGTCTCAAACCCACTCATTATGGGATTGCTGGAGAGTTGTTTGTTTCTGCTCCCAATCTACAAAACCTTCCTGACAGTGAGTCTTAGTAAAATTCAACGCTTTCCCATGCAAAGCTTCAGCCTGGATCTCTTGCTGTTCACAGATACCTCTTGCCTTGAAATATCCCTGACCTGCTTTAGTCCCAATGACATCATAGCATTAGGGATCACTTACATGTCCTATCTTAAGCCAAGGATGACTGTGTCTGATACACCCCTGCTGCCAAATCCAAAAAGGAGCCCAGCCAAGACTCCTTAGTTAGGTGCAAAGGAACCTCTCCCTTTTCCTATCCTCAAGGCTGAGGTGCAGGGAGACATTACTCATCCCAAACTAAACATGGACGTACTTCTGCCTTGGTATTTAATATCAGCTATTTTTAAATGCTGAGATAACAGCACAGGGAGGGTCAGCGTGGCTCTGTGGACTCATCACTGGCCCAGATCCCAGCTGTGCTGGGATTTGCCAGCTCCAAATGGGAGCAATGGGACCAATCAGGGCTGGAAGGGGTACAGCTGCAGTCGTGGGGTCGTCTGCTCTCTGTACTCCTTATCCTTGAACACACTCCTGCATGGCCAGTCCTGGCACTACCCACACGATCCCCAGCCAGAATTGCCCGGTCAGTCTCTGCTATGGGATTACACAGGAAATATAACTTTGCACAAGGACCAAGCAGACCCTTCCCGGTTGCAACTATAGAGCTGGCAGTAGAATAGCAATGATGACTGGTAATGAAAATAAATCCAACTCACAGCTTCTGCCTGTGGCTGAGTCATCGGCTGTATCCGTCACCGAGGAGATGATCGCCTGCCCAGCGCGGGACAGCTTCCCTTCCTGTGTGGGAATGACAGCAGGGAAACAGGTAAATTCCCATAAATAGAGAAGAACTGCACCAAACCTTAGTGTAGGGAAGGCGACTGCACCAGAGGCTTTCCAGAGGCAAAGGTGGTCCTGACATTGCCTCCATATATTGCGTGTGGTTTGGACTTTTTTTCTGTAGACCTGACCCAGGCTTGGCTTTGCTCTCTTCTCTCCAAGGACAGTGCTTCGCAGCATTTTGGGCTCCTCTCTGTTTCCAGAGCTAAATGGTCTTTTCTCTACCCATCCTCATTTTTGAGGCAACCATTTCTGGGTTGGGTTTATCCATCCATTTTCTTTACCTGCTTCCACAATGATTTCCATGTCTCAAAGCCAGTAATGATTGCTGTTGCCCTATCCTGTACCCAGTGAAGGGACCAGTCCCTCTTGTGGAACAGTAATCATCGGGGTTCTAGCATACAGTGGTGAGATGTAAATGATCATTTTAGACAGAATCTCATCCATAATTAATATTCCAGGTGATAATGACTTCATGGGACTCTCTTGTTTCCTTGATGTAGGTCTCTCTCCAATCTAGGCTGACCATTCCTACCAACTCCTTTCTCTCCAGGAAAAGGATGATAGCAAGGAATAGTTTGTTGAACGTATGACCTGTGGCCCTGATAACATTAAATCACCCAGAGCTGGATAGGATTAAAGATAAACTGTGAGGGACCACAGACAAAAAGATGGGTGTCTGGACTGAGAGGAGAGTAACAGGGCTGGAAGCAAGTTTAAGCCACAGATGATATTATGAATTTGCCCTTTCTTGTAGATATTGTCTGACTCTAGGCATCATCAGCTGCTTACATGAACTGGCACTGACTTCCATTTCCAGCTCCTTTGGTGCTTTAGTATTTAATAGAGTCAGGCCTTTCTTCACTTGTCACAGCACATGGTACCCCTTTTCCACTGGATGCTGTGGCATTGCAGAACCTGGCCCAAAGGAAACCCAGCATGTGTTTGAGGATTTGGTGGTGTTTCTGCCAGCTTTTAATAATACAGAAAGAGAGGTGGCCTCCATGCTGCAGGGAGGTGATGTGCCAAGGGGTTTTCTGCAAGTAAGCTCTGTTGCTCACCCTCACCACACCTCAGAGCAAGCTCTATCCTGATGGGAGCTCTGATGTCACAACATGGCTCCCCTGTAAACCTGCTCCTCTTTCCCTGATCATGGAAGGTTAGGCTTCCACAGGGCAGCCTCCATGCCCAGGGTTTGGCATCAGTGGATGATGAAGCACCACCATGAAGCCCAACCACTTATAAGGATGACTCTGGACACCCAAAGAAAATAAATTTCCAGGAACTTTCAAAGAAGAGTACTTGCTAACCTTTGCAGGAGACTCCTTCCATTTGATGGCAGCAGGACTCCATTGTGCCTTCCTGTGGATGCTCTGAAGAGAGGAAGGGAAGGATGGGTCTTTATGGAGCTTGGACTCCATGCTCAGGGGTTGGATTGTTGTCATGATTCTGGCATCAGCCTCCCTCTTCATCAAAATGCCATTGGGAGATGGTGTCTTGAGTGGAGCAAAATGTGAACTCTTATGCCATGGAGTGGCTTTAGGAGTGTCAAAGCTGGTCAGGAGTCCTCTGAGATTCCTTGTTGGGGCACTGATATTAGGGATGGGAAGATCCTCCATGGACTTGCTTGAGCACTTATCACTGGGATGGCTTTGAGATAAGACATGTTTTTTCCCCATTGGACTGACATTAGTCTGTGGTAGATACCTTCTCTCCATGAGCTAAAAAAACCAAAACAAACATCAAAATAGTCTCATATCTAGCTTCAATAATAAATCTTCTGAAATTTTTATTTCTTGCTCTTTTACTCCAAGCATCACATCTGTTGACCTTCTAACTTTTTGGGATGAAAGAGTGTCCCATAACTGTCTGCTCTGTGTTCTCTGGAGTAAATGTCAGGGACATGATCTAAACACATTCTAGCCCTTTTTGAAGTGTGGGAGAAGTTTCTGTCTTGCTTATTTCCAGTGAAACCTCCTGATTTGTCCATAGTCACGCAAGGAGGCCTTGGAGTAGAAAAAATATGACCACTAGTTTTCTTCTCTCTTGGTTCATTGTCTTATCCCCATTTCCATCCTCTTCCTCTAGGAAACTGTGTTTCCAAACAGTCAGAAAATCCCCGGCTCTATCGTTTCATAGGAGACCTCCAGTTTCATCTTAAAAACCTGGACTAGAAATAAAAATTTTCAGATTCTGCCTTTTTTTAATGAGGTGCAATTCAGCTTTCTCTGGTCAGTGGGAAGCAGCCCTGTCTTCAGCAGGGAAATTGGATGAAGTCCAAGGTATCTGGCTTCCAGCGTGTGATTTTATCATTGTTATTCCAGGTTATAAGAGGCCCTTATAACAAAGCAGGAGGACACATCAAGCAAATACAGAACCGAGAACTGCACCTTATGCCAATAAGTTTGCAATCAAAATATGATATACAGGACTGTGGTAGGTGGGAGGTGCACCTTTGCCATGATGTGACAACAGTAGTCACAGCTTCTAGTTAGGGGGTAACTCAGTTTAAGATGCTGAAATGTAGACATCTGAATGTAGCTGTGAGCAAAATCTACTTGTGAACTTGATGTCTAAGTCCCATTACAGTCAAAAGCACCAAGAAAGTGATTTCTGCACCCTCGGGTAGAACAACAGAAATGACACTAAGCACCTACCAAAGAAAGTAGGTGCTTAATGTCATCTGAGACACACAGGGTAACTGCCAAAGCCTCCAGCTACTGGTGCAGAAGGGCAGAGATGTTTCAGTGTCATATCTGTCATCCCAGTGTGGCTGTCTGGGTGCCTTAATGACTTTCTGTGCCTTTGCCTCAGGCTAGATCCTTCCCTTGCTTCCTAACCAGTGCTAAATCCTCTGCCAGGTTCTACATCTCTTGATGGTCTTCCATTAGGCTCTACCCCTACTATTTATTCACTCCAGAGCAATCTGAATGTTATATATGAAGCTTTCATCCCATCCTGGAGCATCTTATATGTGTCAGTCCATCTGTACATACCAAAAGGGAATTGGATCTGACCTGCCCTGAGATGTTCTCAGAACAGCACCAGGTATTGCAAAAAATGTAAGGTTTTTGTTTGTCTCTAATTGCCAAGAACTGGAGCATTATGTTGTTAGGACATGCTCTGTTCCACCTAGTCTGAGCCTTTGGCTCTCACCTTGGGATGTTCTTGCTTTGACATGCTGCTTTCACAGTCCAGGATGCTCTGGTACCTGCAGGAAAGACAGGAGATGGCACCTTAATACCTTTTTAGCCTGGATTTTTCCATATAGTAGACAGGCTCTTTCTGCCTTCCCCTACCTTCTGGAAAATATCAAACCCAATAGGCTTGAAAAGCAATCTTGAGGAGTGAGAGAGACTTGAAAAATCCCCCAAAGAGGACTGGTTTTAGGTCTAATGGATTAGTTCAGTGTAGTGCCACTAGATCCAGCGCGAGCCCTCTCCTCCCAAGCCCTGTGCAGGTGTGTCCCTGGCGGACCCTGTCTCCCCGTTGGTGGATGATGTGCTGGGGGGTTATATTGGGTGAAAATGGAGTATTATTGCACTTTGCTGATATGTGGCTTGCAGCTGAACTCAGGCTTTCCAGAAAGTCAACATATTGTTTATTTATTCAGCTTTAATCTAATATAAAGGGATTTGTCAAGTCACCACCTGACCTAACATAACACTAGTGATGAGTGAGACCTTTGCAAAAGGAACCACTTCCCTTCTCTTCCTTGCTGTGGGGAGTGCACTTTCAGCTTTGTCCAAAGACCCTGTCGGATAGATGACTATTTACAATGCAAACTGACTAAGTTTGGGATATTTGGAACTAAACTGTCCCAAGGGGAAGTTCAAGAGACAGTCTTGACAGCTGCTCTGTCACTGTTATGTTGAGGGAGATGTACTTCGGGTTCTGTTGCTAATCTTATTTGTCTCACTCTTGGCAACGCTGTGGTCTGATCTCAGTTATGGGTTGTAACCAGAAAAGAAATTAGCCCTTAAAGGGCTTGGATTGAAATGCGACTCTCCCTGGAGCACTTTGGTTAGAAACAGTTGAGAGAAACTGGGAGGGGATGAGATGCCCATACCCCTCTTGTCTCCTCATCAGCTCATCTCTCGAGCATTTGCTCGTTTCCCTCATGGCACCTTAGAGACTATCAAGATTAAAAGCTTTAATTATCCACCTGGGAATGCTCCAGTCATTAGGGTCAAGGGCAAATTCCTGTGTGTCGTTGTATTTGGGGAAGTCTGTTGAGTGGATCTGGCTTTTAAATCAGGGCTTCTCTTCCAAGAGTAAATAATGCATCGGTAATATATAATGGCTAAGAACACTTATGGCAGAAAAGTACTTGCCTCTAGTTTGATACCTGGCATGCTGGGATGCTGTGTTTGGGAAAGACCTTATCTGAGTGAGATTTTGTTTATTATGGACGTGGGAGAGGGAGAGTCCACCCTGGAACCCCTGAGATCTAAGGTGAACTATAGATTAACCACCCACCTGGCAACCAGTTCAGAGACGGACACAGATTTTCTCAGAGGAACTGCTCTGTGATCTGGACTGCTCCTTGGAGAATGGCACAGAGAAGGAAAGGACTGAGCTGGCCTCAGTTTGTCAGCTTTTTCCATGTTCTCTGTCTGCTGGCATCGGAGCAAGAGAGCAAAGGTTACGGTGCTGGATGTGAAGATCCAGGGAAAACAGGCCAACAATAAGTGCATCCATGTCCACTCACGGGACTGGCGCATCAGTAAAGGGCTGTGGAACAAATGCTGATCCATCTGCAAACCTCATCACATAAATTCACTTTTGAGAAAATAAAATAGAGTTAAAGAAGACACAATTTAAATTGAACTACTCCTAATGCATGGAATGGGTCTTTTCCACCTCTGCCTATCACTTTTCTTATTCTCTTAGATCACCCAGTTCATCTCTGTGACAGGGAGAGAGAAAGAACCTGAAGAAGAATTAGCTTTAAATAATTTAAAAATTATGTGATGGAAATTTTATATATGCATCATTGGTTAAAATTTTTTCATATTTCCAATGTTGTATAGACCTGAACCAGCTCTGAATTCAGGCAGTAACTGGAGAATTAAGCTCCTCTTGGCCTCTTCTGCCAAAAATGCTCTTGTTCTCCAGGCTTCAGAAATGTGCAGTGGAAGTCTCAGGCACTGGGTTTGCAATGACTGATCTGACACTTGGAAGTACATTAGGTCATCTGGGGTTCATTTTCTGAATTTAGAAAGAGCTCTAGGGACCTACAAGTTATATGTAATTGCTCTTTAATTACTGACACAAACATTTGAACTATGGGATTATTAGATACTTATATTTAGATTTTGAAAATACTTGTTTGAAAAGCCATGTTGCTTGCAAAATATGTTTCATAAGCGATTTCTATTGCACTGGCCTGGGAGTTGGGTGGTGCCCAGATCCATTGTCCACCCATGTTTGGGTGTCCACTTCCAGGTGCACTCAAGAGGGGCAGATTTTCTGGGAGGTAGGGATGTCATTCAGCAGTTTATGAATTTCTTCCTCCCCTCTCATGCCTTTAAGACATCAGAAATCAAGGCCAGAGGGAGGGAGATATATTTCTTGCTAGTTTCTTTAGAAATTTCCTTTTTTTTTTTTGTTTTCCAGGTTATTTCCCATGATGTTAGAGAAGAGACAGATTTATTAGATCACAGGCTCCCACAGTCCAGGGATTGTTTCCCTTTTTTGCAGTGGTATCTAAGATTAAACAATTCCAGGTGAAGAGCCCTCAAGGGATTTACTCTGTGGCAAATGAGCCTGTTAGAAGGGAAGTGTTCCCCAATTTTCCATTTATATCCTCCCTTTTCCTTAAATACAGTACAGGCAGTTGATGGAAATACTCTTCTCAGCCCACCCTGAACAGTTCCCACAATCAGCACAGCATCCCTCAGTTGCTAAGGGTTTACAGGATTTTTCTGATATTAATTCATCCCATCTTCTGTGATCTGGGAGGGGTTTTGTGTAAAATCACTTACATGCTAGAGCGCTTCTCTCCACCCGAGAGCTGCCATTTGATAGTCTCCTCGGGGCTCTTCAGTACCACACTTCTGACTCCTTCCTCTCCCCCTTCTTTACAAGACAGGAGGCAAAGTCCCTTGGCAAAGCTGCAATTAAATATTAAAAGCTGATGTGGGAATGGGGATGGTGTGAGTTGGAGAGCTGGCACTGAAAAGCAGAAGAGATGAAGCCTTCTCCCTGCTCCTGTCAGCCTGTCACCAATTATTGAGGTCTCATTCTTCCCCATAAAAACACCGGGTAAATTCAGATCCCAGCTGGGGCACCAATAGCCATTTAGACCCAAAGCTAGAATCTGATTTAGGTGGAAATCTGCTGGAATCCGTCTCCCCACCTTGTCCCAGGTGTGGCAGAAATTCTCTCCTCTGCATGGGGATTTTTAAACAGATGTTTCTGGCACAGGTCATATATTCATCTTCCAAACCAGTGAGTTTTTTCAGCTCAGCTTGTGGTCCCCTGTGCCTGTGGCTTCACTGGGGAGGTTTTGCATGAGCTGCAGGAGAGAACATCTCCCCAGGGTGCTAACAGCTCTAGGGAATACACTGATTCTCCCAGCAAAAATGAAAGGTGGGCCAGGCTTTGTGGGAGGCAGGGTCCAGATAAATAAATTTAAATACTTCATTATTAAGGGTGAGAAAGGTCAGGACTGTCTAAGGGGATCCAATTTAGGCAATGTCTAAGTCTGATTAAAGTCAGAGTTTGGCAAAGGTAAACTCTTAGCCTTCTCAAAAAATATCATGGCCACAAACAGAGCTGCTTTTGCACCTAATAATAACTGGGTTTCTATGAAGTTCTTTCTGGGGATTTATTCTGTGCACGCTGGAAAGTTGACCAAGCAATAAAGCCAGTACACAAATAAGCACGGATAACAGTGCATTGGTTTATAATGAACAAGAAGGGCTGCATTTGACATCAAAAGCTGGAAAATCATTTACCCAGAAATGCCTAAGCTAAGCAAGAAACCTTTGACACAAGGAGCTAGTGAGTTAGGGCAAAGCAGAGATCCCAATAAACAAACTGGCTGTCCCTGTCATTACTTTACAAAATAATAACTTGCACTTCTTCGTATGTGCCGATTCAACTCTTACTGAATCAAAAATTCCTTACCAAGCTTTTATTCCAGCACCTAAAAACAACTGAGAGACATTAATGATTTTAATTCTCTCTCCTGTGGGTACAGTGAGTCTGATTTCATATGGTAGACCCTTCTCGCTATCAGTTGTGTGTTCATTGCAGCAGTGCCTAAGGACCAGCCTAGAGCACAGCCCCGGCTTCGTACATGCTCAGATTTGTGCCAGACTTGAACCCTTCACCCTTCTCCTGTGCTCTCAGGGTCTCCCTGACCTGTTGGATGCTTCCCAATGAACAAGATTCAGTTCTCGGTGGATTATGTAGGATGCCCTGCACCTTAATGGGAAAATACCAGTGACTTTAGTAGCTGGTGGGCTATCAAAAGACAAGTCTGATGGAGGCTAGAAGGAGTTTAGCTGCATGGGCAAAATAACGCTCTGAAGCTGGGATGCTTCGTTGTTAGTTATTTAATTTAGAGGAGAAGGATTTGGCTGACAGAATGAAGAAATGAACATTGCAGTTCATCCAATAGTGAGTAATGGAGGCTGCTAAAAGACCCATGAATTATTTTGGGGACTACTGCTATCTGTTCCTCTCTCCATAAAAGGGCTGCATGGACACAATTCTCTGCATATCTCTAAGGCGCACTCACTAGATAAAGTGCGTTTTGAAACTGTTTTTGCCAGCATCACAGTGCCTTTAGGCTGGTTCTTCAGCTACTGTCTCTGCTGGGGGCCTTGCTCAGCTCACAGTGATTTTGGTCTTTGCTATTAGCGGTGCACCGGGTTTGCTCTGTTGGCAAGCGCCAGTGGGAAGATGGGAATGAATTGTTCATGCCAAACAGTTTCTGTGAGCTGAGAAGAAGAGGTGGGGCCCAGTCCAGAGAGTGAGCAATGTCTGAGTTAGGGCTATACACACCTGCGCACTGCTGAGCTGCCCCTTTTGCCCCCACTTAGTCCCTGCTTTCCAGGAAAAAATCCCACAAGTCCTATTGCCTGTTTCTCCTCTTGCTGCTTTATTTTCATGCTGCTGTAAGTAGCTCCACTGGTTTGCATAGAAAAGTGCCTGAATCAGGTTGACTTGCCTCCAGGTACCAAGTCATGGAAGTAGGGGACTAGTTAGAGGATGGAGGGACAGTATGTACAAGTCCACAAAACACCTTTTCTTCCCACAACCAAGGAAGGCAAATCATTACTCTTGAAGACTCTTGGGGTTTTCCTCTTGCCTTGTGAGAAGTTGGAAGAGGTCTCTTGTAGAAACCAGGAGCTTTGATATGACATGATTTCTGAGCTTCAGCAGTTTCCCCAGGTGGAGGAGATGGGGTGAAGAGGTGCTGTGAGGACCCTTCTGTTCATGTTCTTCTGTGGCCCCCAAATGCTCCTTCCAGTCACTAGCCCAAGCAACCCTTGCCTTGTTTTGGGGACAGTTTTTCTTTTGGCTGCTCTGCTCCTGTTCTCCAAGGGGAGAAAACAGCTCAGCGCTGACTGTGCTCCTGGAAGGGCCTTTCCAGATGTTCTTCACCCTAAATAAAATGTGGTGGCCTAGTGTGCCAAGCTAGAAAGAGCAGTCAGCCACAAATACCTCCTCTGTTTCCTGCAGAAAGGTGGAAGCAACCATGTTACTTATGTGTGCCTCCATCCCAAGGACCCCGTATAGGGTCTGACCCAGGGAGAGAAGATAGCTGAGAATTTTTAAGAAGCCAGGCTGCACTTTCTCTCCTCATTGTGATAAACAGCCAAGTGACACCTTTTCCTTCAAGCAATGGGAATTTGCCTGCAGAAAATGAGAAGGGAGCTAGAAAGTCCTCCAGATGCTTCCACGATCCTGGGCATCAAAATGATGCCACTGGCACGTTCCTCTGTAGGGTCACAACTCTACCTGTTATAGACATCCACCCTTCCTTGTTCTGTGATTGCAACACGGGCCTTCTCCAGGGTAGGGGCTGGAGTTTTATTTCAGGCACTACGAAGCTTTATTGCTTGCCCAGGACATCTCCTGACCACCACACTAGGAACAATAAGCTCTGCTTTTTGTTTTTGTTGGCTATGGTCAGACACCCTGTGGGGACACTGAGGGTGCTTGGTTTGGCCCGCTGGGGCAGAGCAGGGCATCCAGGCTGGAAGCTGCACTTTGGTGTCTCATCCCCTGCCGAGACGCTGAGCTCTCTGGCACAGGCGTGGGCAGGGGTGGCCAACGCTGCCCGCACCTTGCTGGGGTAGTAGGCAGCAGGCAGGCAGCCATGTGAAGGAGGCAGAGGGAGTACAGGCAGGACACAGAGGAAGCTAGCGGGGAACTTTGATCTGAGAGCTACTAATGGTTAACATAGACAATTATTTCTAGCTGTGTCAAATGGACAGATCTAAGCCCACATGAGATTTGTGCTGACCAGACAGGGACAGCGGTTTACATAATCACCTCTATTATTTTTTCTTCTTTTTTTGCAGTTGTATAATGTTGTTTTGATAGCTGTATTCCCACCAAAAACATGTGTGCTCCTCTTTCTTTTCCCCCCATGCCCAGCCTGTGTTGCTTTGCTGCACGCACGTTTGTGCCCTGCTCGTCAGATGGCTGTGTGTGGGGATGGTGGGATGGTGCAGGGTGTGAGCAAGCACGAGAGGGAATAAATCAATTTGGGTGTGAATAGAGATCTGCTATTTGTTATAAACAGATTGATACATAAAAGAATTTTTGAAAAACACTGGTTGTGATGTGTGTCTCCTCCAGATTTGATCTCCTGTCAGGGAATTTACAGCAAACGGGCTACAAGCAGTAGAGAAGAGCCAGATTTTGCACTCTGCCCAGCATGTTCTCCCCATTTTTGGGGGGTAAGGGGAGCTGTTTGCCCCTGTGGCATTAGGGCTGTGCATGTGGCTGCATAGAGAGTATCTGATCCTGTAGCTGAAGGCACTGTGCAGCTCCAGGGAGCTGATGCTGGCAGAGCCAATTTGCTCTGCTGGGTAGGGCTCTGCACTAGCAGGTTACTAAGGATGGGTGCATTAGGGGAGGAAAAATCCCTGCAAAGTCTCTGGTATTGCTTTCTCTCCGCTCTCCATCTTTTTCTTGCAGAGAGTATCTGGATCCTTGCAGACATTTCCATAATTATTGGTTTCATGTTAAGTAACCAAAAAATTATCTATCAAATGCACATGTGGAACTAATGTGACTTATTTGAAAAGACCTGTCTTTGCGTTTACGGCTGGCGCATCACTCAGTCCTTTTTAATGAGCTTCCACGGCATCAGCACGTGCTGGCGAGGGAGCTCACGTGTGTGCTCACCCCGGGCTGCCCATGCCCCCTGGGACCGTGGGGCTCTGTTTTTGCCCCAGCTTGCTGAAACATGAATGCGTGGACTGCAGGGGCAGGCACGGGAAAACTGCTGCAAGAGCCTCTGTGGATGCACACTTTGAATGGTCCCTGCTGTAGATTGCCAAGTCTTTTTTCCAATTTTTTCTTTCGGAGTGAAAAACTTGGGAGACTGGCTTTTCTTGGGAGACCTCTGTAGTGGCTGGGTTTTGTGATGGCTGGAAATACCGTGGCAGGATTTTCAATAATTTCCACTTCAAGTAGTAGGATGGCTTCTGAGTTCCTTAAGGAAAGAAAAAGATCAAAAAATTGAAGTTTTTCAGACTCCACAGTCTCAATTTCAGGTAGAGGTTGAGATGCAGAGATGGCCAAGGTTGTAGGGTTCAGAGTGTGGGGACATCCAAGACCAACTCCAGCTCCTGCTTGGCCTCAGCTTTCTCAGAGACCTTGGCATGAAAAGCAGCAAATCTTGGACATCAGTGGAGTTAAGGTGTGGCCCTGAGGACATCAGAGTTGCCATAGGTAAACTCACCCACCACCACAGGGTGTGTGAACGTGAAGTTCACTCTGGCCTGTAAGAAAATGAAACACTGGGCCCAACATACTCGAAAGGAGAGAAGACTTCTGATGGCCTTCATTTAGAGTTTTAGGGTCTGATTTTGAGAATAGCACTGGCATGGCCTGTAGGACCTGATGGGGTTTTTGAGTAGAAAACACCCTGAACTGCTGCCTGGAGTTGACTGTCTTGTGACACACAGGGGACCAAGCTGAGGGGTAGCAGCAGGGCTGTGTTCTCTGGGGTTGCACTCAAACACAATCCACCATCTCCCCAAGGAGCAGAGCGGTCCTCAAGCAATATCCAGTGATGGCCTCCCCATGACACACCACAGCATGCCCCTCTGCATGAAACATCCTGAAGTCATCTCCACCATTACCAGGTGCTGCACCTCAATGGGCTCCTCTCAGTGCTCACAGCCTTTTGTGGTGCATCTTAACCACAGGGGTGTGAGCTCCCTGCTTTAGGACACGACTCATCTCCCCAGAATGCTGCTGCTTGAAACCTGGCTTGCCCTGTTCCAAGGTGGATTCTGTGCACATTCCCATGGCTGTCTCCATCTGTGGGAATCCTGAGCTCCCAGGATTTGCCCCTCCTGGACCCAGTGATGTGACTGGCCACACCGTGAGGCTCCCATGCTGACGTGGGGGAGGGATACATGGGTTTTCCCCTGCAAAGCAGGATACACTGCTGCAGCCATGCCTGTGGAGCAACATCCCAGGCTTTCCTGAGCTGCTCTTGAAGGCAAATCACCATCCCCAAAATCCTCCTGATTTCTCCCATGCCTTTTTATGGGTACAAGCCACATCCCCTAACTCTTCATGTCACTTATTTATTGCAGAAGAGAAACTGCCCATTTATGTGGCAGTGAAAAACGAACGCTGGGGTGGAAAGAAGGAAGGAAGAAAGGAAGGAAAGAAGGAAGGAAGAAAAAGAAGGAAAGAAAGAAAGAAAAGGGAGAACTAGAGCTACTAATTTTTGAATATGAATAAGGCCATGCAACTAAAAGCTGTGTGACTCTCCTCACCCTGAGCACTCTGCTTGTCCCATGCACTGCTTTTTCTCAAGGGAAAGACTTTGTCTTTTCAATCCTTAGTGTATAAACCATCTTATTCTGACCATGCGGGATTGCCGTGTCCCTTCAGGCTGATTGTGTTTTTTGTTTACAAGATTTTTGCTATGAAAGGGGGTGGTTGCCTGAGATGGTTTTATGAAAATGTTCGGAGGTGGATGTTTCTTCCACCCTTCCCAGCAAAATGCGAAACCACAGATTGTTCAGGCTTCAGTTTCTCATTGAAAAGTATCTTTTTTTTTCCCCCCTGGGAAGCTCTGAAAATTAAAACCAGCAAAAATACATTTCTTGTGAGAAGGAAATATTTCCTGGCTGTCTCTAAGACACCGTGGGGCTCTGTGTGTGTGTGTCTGCAAATACACAGTGTGCATACTCTGTGCTGTTGTACTCTGTGGGCATACATGAGAGCTTGGTGCAGCCATAATATGAGGCAAAAGCTTCTGCTTCCCACCTCTTCCCCGCCCCCCCCCCCCCTTTTTTTTTTATGAACTGGAGAATACACACTGCCATGATTGATGCTAAAGGAAGGGGATAGGCAACAGCAGACCCTCAGCATCTCTGCCCTCTCCTCCCTGCCAAATGCACCCTTGCACACAGTTTACAGTGTGCTTTTGGGTTCTTTGGAAGATGTGCAAAAATCTGGTGATCATTAGGGCGTCTTTTTTCTCCATACCTGCACTAAAGGCTCTTGGCACTGTGAACTCTTGTACCTGAAAGTGTTGACTCGGGGGAAAGGGACCACTGCAGAGCAGCTCAGGGGGAGCTGGCTGAGCGGCGCTGCTGCCTGCCAGCCCCGCCACGAGCCTTGCAGCAGATGTGTAGGAAATCTGTTAAGATTTGTCTTGGGAACGTGAGCAAGTGCAAATGTAGGTGAGGGGGAGATGCTCCCTGCTTCAGGCTCAGCAGTGTGGGCGAGGGGCCAAGAAGCAGCTCAAGTCCTGCACCAATGCACCTCTGCCGATAACCCACGCTGTACGCAAGCGGCAAGCCTGGCTCCACTCGTCTCCGATTCTCGGTGGAGGAAAATGCATGTCGCTCCAGCGCTTTCAGCTGGGGGTCTGGCCCTGAGCGTATCTGGAGCATAACGGCTGCATAAGGACCCAGCGGTGCCGGGGGGTGGTGGGGCATCTCCCCAGGGCCCAGCCCAGACAGCCCTGCTCCATCTTCAGCCTCTTTCCAGCTGGCTGGGGTGCTTGGCAGCTGTCATCGCCTCCTCTCGGTCCCTGGGCTGAGCTCCCTCCTGGTGTGTGGTTAGGAGCAGGGAAAGGGTTTTGGGCCAGGGGATTGGGAATGAGGCAGAATTGCATCAGTCTTGCATGTGTCAGGACTCCAAACTGCTCTTGCTAGCCTTAAAACCAGCTTTTTTTCCACCAGGTCTGGTTTGACCTTCAAGATCAGATACCAGAATGAACTGTATGTTCAAAGGTGCAGATATGTGCTGGTTTTTTTGCAGCGGGCTGCAAGGGCTTGTGGGTTAGAAATGAACTGGCTGGGTATCAGTTTTATTACACTTTAGTGCTTGCAAGTCCTCACTGAGGAGCTGTATTCCTGAGCCCTATGTATTTATCTTGAAGGTTTTCACATTGCCAGCTTGATGCAACTGCTAAGAAATAGATCTAGCTTCGTATCTGCCTGATCCTTTAGAAAGATGCAAATAAGGAAGAAAAGCAAAGTGGGATCCAAGTGAGATTTATTCAATATTATTATTGTTATTATTAACGGTGGTGTGCTTCTGTTTGTCTTTGAAAGGCAGGAAAGGTAGTCCCTGGAAAACAAGAGATCTCTTCCAGCCCTTCTTTTCCTGTAAAGAATGATTTGTGAGGCCTGAAACCTCCCAGCCCATGGTGCCACCACTTACTCAAAATACAGAAAGTGATCTCCAGCCATGAGAATTGGTGTATTAAAAGATTCAGAGTCTGCCTGTGAGCATCCCGCAGCACCGGGTGTCTGTGGCTCCGAATACGCTCCCAGGCAGCTGTCAAACGTGTGGAGCCCTGGGGACGTCCCCACCAGAAGAGAGGGCGTCTGTCTACAGCAACGTGGGGACATTTGGGAGTGTGTCGGCAGGCGTGCTACAGCAAGCGCCCTCAGGATCTTAACGTGCCTCTGACAAGACAAAACCCCATGGGAACAGTAGGCTTTTGCTGGAGAGGAGTCAGCAAGCACAGATCAGACGTGGTGGTGGTGGGGGAGGCAGGTTTGGCCATGCTGCTGTCTGCTCAGCCAGGTACTTTTGCTGTCTGTACAGCAAACTCAGGATTACCTGTGGACAGGTGCTGTGTGAATAAACCCTCAGCTGCAGAGGCTCAAAGCCCTGCTGTGTTCTCCCCTCTCCTTGCTTGTGACCTCTTTGCATTTCTGAGCTTCATTTCTTTGTTTACAACCCTGTTCTCTGTCTCACCTTCACGTCTTCAAAGGTAAATACTCTGAATATGGCATTTGTCAAGCAGTTTGCCTGTGTTTTCCATAATCAGTATTTTTCCTCCATATGGGTTGTTGTAATCCCTGTACCCCAAAGGACTGAGGTTCACTGCTCCCCTGACTTCAGAGGGTCTATTGTGAAATGGCCAAGGGTATGCCCAAAGTGCATTGGGGGAGTTTGTCCACCCAAAGAAGGCAGTCCATTGAGGATGGTGGGTTTGAGTGGCTCTTGAATTATTGTTTCCAAATAGTTGTATTCCAAGTAGATCTTTTTTCTGTGGGGGTTGTCCTGAATCATCTGCCCAGATCTGCCCGCTGCTGATGCATGCAGACCTGCATCTACCACCTGCTCTCTCTGGTGCATCTCACCCACATCTGGGTGAGCAAAGGGGACAGAGCCTGAGAGATATTTTTTCTGTTGAGGCTCAAGGGTCCCACTTGCAAAGGTGTGTGTGTCCAGGGACAAGGCACCTTGGTTGGGCTCTCTCTTCCATGGACGGGTGCCGTTGGTGCCATGCACTTCCCTGCTGTCCTCATCCTTGGAGGAGCACCATGCCAAGCAGAGGGAAAATGTCTGGGGAGCGGGAAGCACCAAAGCACCTTGGCTTGTTCAGGGAGTAAAAGCTCTCTTGGAAGATGCACTAAGCCAGTCTCTCAACCACAACCCATTCTGGAAAGGATCTAGAGGGCAAAAATATGCATTTTTTTTTTTTTAAACCTTCCAGTTCATTTTAACTTCCTGTGCAGTTTATTTTTCCAAATCCCCTCACTGCTGTCCTCCATCTGGCACTTTCCTCCCCACAACTCTCTGCCTGAGGACACATCAGGGAAGCATGGTGGGCTCTCTGCTGGGTTTCCTTACAGCATGGTAACACCAGTTTCCATGCTGCCTCTGCATGGTCTTTCCCACTGTGTTTACAGCAAGAGAGGGAGCTTCTCCCATGACCACGGTGTCAAACTGGGAGAACTCCCTGTTCCCCTATCTTCTGCCCTTTAGGTAGCAATGATGTTCCTGACTTGTGCAAAAAGGTCTGAAGAGGACTGTGCACCCACCTATTTTCGAATACAAACCCACTTGGCCTCCTCCGAGGACACAAGAGGGCGCTTCCACCTTACTTTTGGGGAGCATGTCCTCATTTGCAGGCATTTCTCTCCTCTTCACCCTGTCAACTGGAGAAGGTTGGGTGAAGGTCTTTAAAGCAGGGAACTTGTTTCCATATGTGTTTGCAAGGCACTTAGCTGAAGGGAGCTTCATCCTTGCAAGATTTCCAGAGCCTCCCACAAAGTAATAAAATCATATTTATTTATACAAAATAGGGGGTGTCTCCACTCCAGGATCTGATAGATTATCAGAGGCTATCTCAGAGGACCTTGGCTCTGAGACATGTCATTGGTTTTGATCATTCACTGCAAGAAACACAGACATGTCAAAATGGCATTGCTGGGATCCTCTCTGAATATTAACAGAAATGATGGATCCAGGGGAAGTTTCCTTTAAAAGCAGGAGGTGGGAGCCTGTGAAGGGAGAGGGGACAGATTCATACTCACTGCCCCAGTGGGTGTAGTGGCAGAGGGGGTGCAGCGAGCACATCAAATATCTGGTCTCCCTGCCACCAAGGAGCAGGCAGAGCAGGTAAGAAAGCTGCCAGAGGTTGGGAAACCACCCTGTCCATGTCTGTTTAATAAAGGCAATTTCCTCCCTAGTGTTCTTTTCACAAGAATGTTGTTAGCTGCTGTTGGCTGTACCTTAGCCATGCTCTGGAGATGGAGACCACAGGACCTCTGACCTCCAGGCTGACCTGCAGTGCACAGAAACATCGTGACACTGGCAGTTAAAGGCACTTTTTCTTCACTCCTATATCCAAATGCTCCATACCTGGTGTCTGAACAATATCCTGGATGTCCAAGCTGCACAACAGTGATGGTATACAGGCAGCCTTGATATTCCCTTCCCAGGTCAGCTCACTCTTGGGACCTGGACTCAGTCTCCTGCGGTGGAGTCTGCTTTCCTTCTTCCATCCCCCTTCAATGGATGCTGTAAGGCTGTTTTCAGACAGGCTGTCCCCAGAGGAGGACAGAGTTAAGGAACATCCGTGCAATGGGAACATGTTTTGTCTCTCATTGCAGCTATGAGAGCAGGGAGTACTGCAGCTGCACCTAATTACCTACTCATAAATAGAGCCTAATTAACCAGTGCCCAACTTTTCCTGTGTATCTTTGTCCCATCACCTCTGTTTCAACATGGGGAAAGCAGTTTTTTCCTCCGTGTGTTTGGACAGGAATGCTTCTGCTACAGAGCTGGCAGAAAGAGGCAAAAAGTTTATAGCAAGAGCAGGGCTGACCTGGAAAAGGGCACAGAGCATGCTGCCAGCAACGTCTCTTCATACAACCTTCAGGAGAAAATCAAAGCACTGGGGTATTTTTCATCATGACAGTAAGGCTTTAGGTTTTTCTAGGGCTGCACAGTCTCTAGGATGTAGAGATAGTGGTGGGTTTTTTTTTTTTGTGAGTGCTGGGTGACATTGAATGGGTTACTGCTTGGTATTAAAAAAAAAAAAAAAGACTATTGAATCAAGATGATTTTAAGATGCCTGTCTTGCAGAAACTGCTATATGGGAGGAAAGGTCTTTCCTGAAAAATCAGACTGTGTTCTGGTGTGTAAAGCTGTGTTCTAGAACAGGATGCTCCCCAAACACTAGTTACATGTTAAAAGATTTTTTGAAGTGTTCTAGTTTTAAAGGAGCAACAAAAGCCATTAGGGGAAAAACAAACTAAAGGTGCTTGGCACCTTTGAAAATCAGAGTGCTTCTGTTTAGGTCCTCAAATATGGAGCCTGACACAGAAAGGCACTGATTTCCAGAGCCTCCATAGCTTCTTGGGGCTGGAGTTGGTGAGGGGGTTTGTGAGCAGCACTGCCAGGCTCTGAAATTGTGTGCCTCCTTTTCAGCCAGCTACAAGTGACTTAAACAGATCATTCTTCTCCGCTGTCTCATCCCAGGTCAAATCCAAATTTTCATCAGAAGAAAGAAATTTGGGGCAATCAGGATGAGGTTGTGTCTGTCTCCTCCCCTCTGTGCCTCAGCCCCCTTCCTCAGCCCCAGCTCAACCTTGGCAACCTCTGGTCCCAGCCTGGTCCTTGGGCCTGGAGCCTCCTCTGATCGGGATGAAGACTGCAGGCAGGAAGGAAACCCAAGGTGTCTGAGCCAAGATTGCTGCCGTGGTGCCTAATGGCCTGCTCCCTGCACCATCACCTTGGGAGATTTTGGCCACAGAGCCAAGGCCAAAGTAGTAGGGGGACAGAGCAGGACATCTTGTGTTCTGGTAAGACCCGTTTTTAGGACGAGCAGGTCACAACCAAGCACATTTTCATCATCAGCATGAACCCTGGCACTGTTTTGACCTGGGATATTGAGATCCCAAGCAATGCTTGAGTCTGGTTTGGAAGTAGCCACACCGCTCTGGGTTTCACTATATGGATGCAATACATGCCATGTCTTCAGGACTACAGACTGACTTTTTATTAGCCCAGAGGCCTCTCAGACTTGGGGGTTACACTTAAAAACATGCTTAGTTCTCCTGAATGTGCATACAAGGGTCCTGCAAAAACTAAACCCAGACATTGAACATCTGATCCTTTCTGAAAGAAGGTAGAACATCTAGGTGGAAGAAACCAATGAGGTTAAGAACTTTATAATTAGACAAGCACTGCCGGGGCAACCTTTCAGATGGGTCATGCTCTTGTGCATGAGGTGGCACAGGTATTGGTATTTAAAACTCCAAAATGGCATTTATTTTTCCATCAGCAGAGAAATGTGGCAACATCTCCCTCTTTATAGCCTTAATGCTCTCTGTTGAAGGATCTTCCCAATGGTCTTGTCCCTTTGACCCTGAAGAGCCTGTCTGAACCTTCCTTCTTTCTTCCAAGCCTCCACAGTTTAAAACCTTGACCTTCATATCAGGCAAGATGATGTCAGAGAATTTCATTAGGGGAACCTGCACCTTAGTAAGCAGGACCATTTTTTTTCTGGGTCCTTTCGGGGTCTAGATGCCCCATTTTAGTTACTTCTCCAGGGCTTGGCCTTGCAGCATTTTCATATTGTTGTTTTCACATTTGCAAGTTGCCTTTTCCCACTGGGCTCCAGGCTTGCACGGGAAAACATCCCAGATCAGATACCATAAACCCATGAGTAGCGTTGCTTAATGCGATCCATTTTGCAATGTTTCCACCCATATCTGTTTATCCCCCTTGCCTGCCTTTTCACAGCAGGGTGGAGGCATTTGCTCCACAGCTCTTGGCAGTTACGACCTCTGCATTCACAGGGACATGCTGGCCAGGCTCGGCTGAGCACAGATGTGAGAATGTATTGCAGATATTCTCCACTTTTTCTTGACCATATAAGGGAACGTTGCCCTTCCTAAAGCTGGGGGACGGGGGTAGTACGAATAACTTGGAAGATTAAGAATGAAATCTGGAGCTGTTCCCCTCTCCTGCTTGCAGGCTCGTGGGCTGGGAAGGATTGTTACCATCTGAAGGCTGGTCAAATGGGTTGGCTCCTTGCTGTTCAGCTCCCCACGTTTGTTCCGGCAGTTTGTTGGCAGGTCTGAATGGGTCTGGGGATCCAGCCTGGATGTAGTCCTCCAAACCAGGGCTGGAATACTGAGACAGCCTGCACGCAAGAATCTGCAGTCACTCGCTGCGTCCCCACTCTGTGGCTAAATAGGGCACTCGAGTCTTCAGGGCTGAAGTCCATCTGGCCCTTCACAGTCACTTAAGCAATGTTTTCAAACAGCAGCTGCCAGGGCACCCTCTTCTGATGATTTGTACGCCAAGAAAGAGAAGACCACCCCTTGTCTGCAAGGGACATGAGTTCACTGTCTACTAACCATTCCCAGCTGCTGCTTTCAGCCAGGGAAGACTCATGGATGTAGGGGAAATGTGGAGAAGGTGGTCCTGTAGTCCCACCTCTGCCCCAGGAATTTGTGTAAGAAGGAGTGGTCATCTGTCCAAGGGGGAGAAGCTGGGAGATAATTTTAACAGCATCTTGGAAGTGGTGAGGTGCAGACAAGGCCTGTTCCCACTGAATGTGCAGAGATGTGGCATTGATGGGAGAGGAAGCAGAGCTCTTAGGCAGTGTGTTGGGATGACTCTGAAATGACCTCCAAGGAGACCTAAAGGAGCAGAGGTCTTAGGCAGTGTGTTGGGATGACTCTTTGAAAAGGCCTCCAAGGTGGCCCATGACAAGTGAGAAGCTCATCTATGAATTGTGCATGCTCCTGGGGCAAGGCTTTCAGCAAAGGTTAAGGGGCAGCCCGAGGCACCTGAATTCAAACTGCTATCACCCAGATTTACCTCCGAGATTGGCCATGTGGCTGCTGTGTCCCTGCTGCCTGGTGTTGGTAATATTGCCGTTTCCTGGTTGAAGCTGGGCCACCCTCCTCTGGTTGTATTTTCTGTCCTGCTTACTCCCCAGCCTTCTCTCCTTTGTCCTGTCAGCTCCCCCCTGCTGGGAGTTGAACCTCTTTCCAGATGCCTGGCTGGTCTCCCAGAAGGAGCGCAGCACCATTGTAATGTGTAATTAGGCTGGAATTCTCCTCCAACTCCCTCTTCTATTTAAATTACACCAATTGTTGAGTATGCAAGAGGTTATAAACCCATGCAGAACAGGGTCCTCACACTTTGTCCTTTCTTTCCCCAAGATGTAATGTTTTAGTGTTTTACCTGACAACACAGGAAAAATATCAACAGTAATAAAGCCTAGCACTGAAAGAGGACACATCTTGGAAAGACGGAGTAGAGCTATCTTCATCTTGTGAATGAGATGGGGCAGAAGAAGTGTTGGGCGAGTTTACCAAGGCTACCTGGCACAGTAATAGCAAAGAGAGATAAAAAAGCGGTGCTTCCAAGGCCAGTCCTAGTCCTCCTTCCACTGGCCAACACCAAAATAACTCCAACACATAAGCAGTGCCACATCTTTCACGGACAGTTATTAGAAACAGACTGTAGCCAGACATCACAATAATACTAAATGCAGTACAGTAGTGCCAACCTGGATCTTCTCTTTAGTGGCTAAAGTCCAAGGAAAACACTGAAGCATTTTTAGAAGCCCAGCTCAGACAAACCCCACTGAATGGGCACTTTAGACATGACCATCTCTGATAACCTTTTCTACCAGCTGGGAAGTGGCAGCTGTGTCTTCAAGGCTGGTTACTGCAGTCACCCCTTCTGAAGACAGCACCTGTTTGACTTCATTAGAGGGTTTGACTTAATGCAGGGTAGACAGATCTGATCCAAGAGCCCAGGACACTTTCAATGTCCAAAAGGAAAGACCACCCTCCCTCTTTGGTATCCAGTCTGCATAACTTTACTGTGACAGGCCAATCTCTGCCATTGCAAGTGCTCGGGGCTGCATCTGCACTGGGATATCTAAGTGTAGCTCCATGTACTTCAGTTGCTGATGTGACCCTGGGCAGGCAAAAATACCATGGAGACAGAGATTGCATTTGCAAGGTGTTAAAGGGTAAGAGACATTTTGGCTGCAGACTTTAAATGCATATAAATGCATGGGAAAAAATACAGATATAGGTAAAGATGCTTGGAAATCGCCAGGTCTCCCAAATTTGCTTTGGGTTGGCCCTGTCCTCTGCATTAAACCAAAACCAACCCAAAATTGGACTGGGTGGTTTAAACATCATCAGAGCAGCTCTCCAGCTGTCTGACATTGTTAGACTCCATCATGCTCCTTGTCAGCGTTGATCTAATCTATATTAGCAGGAAAGCAAGTTACTGTGAAGATAAAGCCAAAGTGCTAAAGGGTAACAGCCGCGTGACTTTTTCCTGTGTAGCAGTTTCTGTAGCAGTGACAGCTTTTGGATTACAGGTCCAACTCAATGTCTGTCAAAAGGATGTAATTCTCCAGTATTGCCTGCTATGAAGCACAGCTGAGATCCTCCTGAGTGCCTGAGCTGATCCCTGTTTTAGATGTTCATGCATCTCGGCTCCTTGGGCAGATCCTGGTGTTGACCGAGGCGGTGGCTGTCACACCTATTGGAGGACTTGAGGTGCTGTAACCCCTGCTTTGTGCTTGCTAACAATGTCACCTCTGTGTCCCCTCTGCCAAGGATGCGAGTCTGTTATGCTCCCAATTGTATAGCTCTTACTGTGGCTACAGCAGGAACTATTTTTGGCTCCAGAGGGTGTTAGTCCATCTGCTGAGGTATGTGTAAAAGTAGCAGCCTTCAGACAAGCTTAGAAAATAAGGAGCATTTGTGGGGAAGTCTCGAAACCACCTGCACTGTTTTAGGGTCATACACAAGAAAGCCCAGATCCTCATCCTGATGAGGTTTGTCATCTGTGTCAAATCTCAGAAAGTCTGAACGCTTAGGAAATGTCACCCTTCCCCTAGTTAAATTATGTGCTGTCACTGTTGATTGGTACCTTAAGCAGGCAAAGGCATAGTGAGAGCGGAAGACTAAAGGATGGAAGTACAAGGTCAGTTCAGTCCTCCACAAAGTTTGCCCTGATCTAGGAAAGGAGGAAAAGAAGAAAGCTGAGGAGGTTTGGTAACTTATTGTAGCTCCTACATACTGCGTAGCAGCTCATGGCACTCAAATAGTTACTTCCATGATCTTCAAAAGGTCCCTCATCTGGGTGTCTGCGCATCACACAATGCAGCCTAGATGTCTGCTCCAGCAAACAGAACCTAAAATAAGACCTCATTCAAAAGTCGTCAAAGGGAATCTCTTGGGGTGAATTGGCCAGGTGGCTTGCAGGGACACAGACACCCTGTGCAAGCTGTGTGCTTTGGCTGCTCTGACAATGAAACCCTCTATGTGGGCAGCTGAGACTTTCTTCAACACATCCCCACCCAGGTGGCTGCATGTTCAGAAAGACATGTGTCATGTTGGGCTATGCATCTATAGGTGAATCTAAATGCAGCCAAGAGCTCCTGCAAACAGAACCTTAAACAGGACCTCATCCAAATGTTGTCTTAGTCTGGGTATTTCTTCCTTCATCTCTGATTTTTTTTAACTTAACAGCCACCAAGCCAGGAGGCATGGGGTTGCTACTCTACCCTTAATTGGTTTAGTGGTGGACTTGGTAATGTTAGTTAATGGTTGGACTGGATGATCTTAAAGGTCTTTTCCAACCTAAACGATTCTATGATTCTATGATTCTAACTTTCTGTAAGAAAAGTCTCACTAAAATGAATGGTATTGTCTTGCAGTAGTGTTTATTAGAGTCTTTTGCTATGTGCAGGCTGTCTCTCGAGTATCACCATAGCATGTAAACTCTGAGTGGTGTACGGCTGTATTGCATAACACAGTGCTCTTCTCCTATTCTGTAGCTGGGCATTGCAGAAAGGGAGATGTGGGTGGAAAGCCCTCAATTGTAACGTACATTTTTCTCCCTTGGTGCAGACCAGACTGGTTTTCCAGCATGCTTGAGTTATACATCATCCATAGCCAGTCACAAAATGACACTAAGTCTTTTCCAAGCAGAAATGAGATTTAACCATACTTTTTTTAGTGAGAAGCAACTGTTTTTTGTATAAATTCCCATCTTTCATCAAACACATCTGCTAAGCACTAAAAGTCTTGAGCTGAAAAACGGGACTCACTCACCTCTCAGGAATCTTCCTCCCCAGTGTAGGAGACAATTCTGCATTGGGTCTGATAAGAGCAACATGGGCATGTTGGTGACATGACTAGGTCAGGGTTATGGTACTGTACCTGGGTGAGAACAGGCTGCTAGTGGGACCCCTCTGTCCAGGCTGTGCCAGGTACTGTCCCCCAGATGGAGGATTAAGGGTCAGGCCCTTGAGTTCTGTGTGGCACATGAAACTGGAGGGGGGAAAATGGACCAAAAGGCAGCATTGCAAACACAGGTCTACCTGTAAGCATCTGACAAGACTCACTTGTCCAAAGTCTCACATTCAGTGCACAGGTCTGGACAGGTCTGGAGCTGTGGTAGCTTCTGAAGCATTTTATTTTTTTCCTTCTTCCCTTCTGTGGGCTGAGATACCCAACCAGACTACGTGCCGTATTGTTTCTTTTTGCCACTGACAACCACCAGTGAGTCTTACTCAGTGCAGAGCTGACACAAATCTCAAAAGCAGGAACCTTTGCCAAAATCCCAATTCCCCTAGAAATCTTTGACTAAAACTACAATTTTTCTTTTATTTAAGAAATTTTAAGGTAAGAAACAAGCAAACAAAATAAAACCAACACTATGTCTACTCCAGTTGAGTGGATTTAGGCACCTGTATTTTATTTTTGAGATACTATAAGTGGTTTTGGACATGAGATGCAGTTCTTCAGTTCTGGGAAGCTACCTATGACAACCTCAGTTCTTAAGGCCCAAATAATTCTTAGGGATGATGGTCAGCATGCAGAGTACCAGGATATGCTGCAGATGTACCTCATCTCTTGAAATTCCTGGTATCTTTAGGAAACCAAAGAGAAATGGAAATCCCTGCCCTGATTATTTTTTTTTTCCAAGCCATATCTGGTACTATTTTCTCTGTTATAGCTCCTGCTGCAACATTTATGATCATGTCATAAATGAGGACAAGTATTTATTACAGGGTGGCTGTACATACTGATTTGGCTGGAGATTGTCCCAGGAGATGGAGAACATTCCCACCATCCTGAAAATAACCCTTGGGGTGCTTGGCTTTAAGACATGAGCTTTCTCCTGTATGTCTTGAGCTTGCCCCTGGGAACCAGCCCATCCTGAGGGATAGGGAAGCGACAGCGGCATTGGTGTTGGTGCCAGTTCTAGGCCACATAATCTGATAAGGTGAGTGCCCCATGTCCTGGCATCTGGTGTAGACGTCATGGTCCCTGCATCTCCACTTTGTTAACACTCTACTGTAATTTGTTATATACCCATCTAGAGAGATGAAACCATTTTGAGGCCCATTGCAATCAGCACTGTTTGTAGGGTCTACCTTGGAGAAATCACCCTAGACAGATGAGGCAATTACCTAGCTCTTTTTTACCTATGTGCACTGGGAGGTGGAGAAGAGCAAAGTGCCCAAGGTGGGACTAAAACCGGTGCCTCTGTGCTTGACGGCTTCATGACAAAGTCAGCTCTCCTTAGCTGGAGGCAACTGAAAGAGAAAGCTATCTGTGCTGTTCCTGCTGAGACTGGTGTAGGGTTTGGGCTGGATACGTCCTCACACAATACCTGGCGAAGTGGCAGATGTCCTAAAGCCCTGACAGCCACAACAGAGTCCAGCCTGCTCACAGCCATGGAGAATCCGTTGCCTGGCATTGGGGATTTTGCTGCCATTCATCAAGTGATATCTCAGCTGTGACTACTTGTCAGAGAAATTTTACTGTGGATGCTTTATCCCCTTATGACTGCCACTGGACACCTTGATTTACAGCTTCCAGCTCTGGGCCCAGATGGAGCAGTGCAGCGACATTACCGGGTGACGCAGCCTGTGCAAGCTGGGGAAATGCTGCTGTGTCACCCAGTAATGGGAAGGCAACAAGAACCGTCTGCTTTCCTTTTTCCCTGTGACCACGGTGACACAGAAGTGTGGTCTGTAACAGGAGGAAAGAGGAATAGCTCTGGGGACCAGCTCTCTGCCTGTGCATCACCCAGCACGCACCCTACTGCCTATTGATGTCCAGTGCATAGGTACAGCAAATTGCCCTTGTGGGCCGTGGAAAAAGGCTCTGGCTCTCTTTGCTGACCCACGTTTTCCATTTCGCTGTCTTTTTCTTGCTCTGCCCTTTGGCAGAGAGGGGGAGGCAGGGAGTGCGTGACCCCGGCTCTGCTTCCTATGAGGGCTGTTTGGTAGGGCTTGAGCTGCGAGCGCAGGGGAAGGCACATCTCATCTTTGAAGTGGCTTTCCCCTCAGGAGGCAGAGGCTGCGTTGATGTGGGCTCTGGCATGCCCACACGTCCGTGTGCTGGAGCGATGGGTTGGGGAGTGCAGCCCCACCGCAGGCAACAGAAACCTCTCTCCGTGGCTTTGCACATCCACGACGCTGATCCAGCTCCCTCCCCTCCGGCTCTGGCACAGCCAGTCCCACACTTGCCTCCCCTGTCACGTTTCCTGGTGGACGTCGGCTCAGGCAGAGGCTGGAGCGGGCTGCGTGGATGTGGCTGGCCAGGGCAGGGAGGGAGGGTGACACCCCCCCAAATCCACGGTCCTCTGGAGCAGGTGAGAGAAGAAGCTGATGTTCAGCAAAAGGGTAGTAAGTATTAACCTCTCATCTGCCGGCACTCGAGGCACTAGGCGCTAGCTATTCAATATGCATCTCTAAAACCACGAGGCAGATTCCCTGCTCCTGCTGGAGGCATGGGTCAAGCCCTTGTTAGCCTTGTGCCTTTGGGCACAGCCTGGCTCCGCAAGTATGCCTGCATGGCTTGCTGCAAGCCAAAACAAGTCAAATGCTACATTAACCCTGTAGAGAGGCAGGATGGACTAATTCAGCCTTTGGGATATTGCTTGGGTAACGGCATTGTGCTGACTGCATTTGCACAGACCTGCTCAGCCCGGAGCACAGCCTGCGCTTGCTGTGAGCTACTTACGAAACACCGTGGACCTCTGCCTGCAGGAGCTGGGTCCAGCTGTACTCATATCACTCCTGAAGGAGCTCCTGAAGACCTGTTAAGATAGCGGCTAAGTCAGAGAGCAGTTGTGTGGGAACTAACATGAAAGATCAGATTGTATTGGTAAAAAGTAAACACTACATCAGATATTCAGGATATGGAGAGCAGGGGATTGATTGATATTAAAATCCCTGTTCCTTTATTTCTTTACCCAGGGTAGCATTCACACATCTCGGTGCAGGGCGTGAGGAGGTTTTCACTGGCATGTGTTTGGGCAATCTCATTATTCATGAATGACAGAGCGAGGCGAAGGCAGTGAGTTATGTTGGCCTTTGCAGACAAGTGGCAATAAAATAAGTTTATGGTACCGCCTCCTGCACCATCACATATTTATGTCCCATATTTATCTTGCTTTGTTAGCTGTTTGTGCTTGCTTGTCTTGCAAGGCCATCCCATCTCCATTCCCACAGAGTAGCGAAGGGCTGGATTCTGATATTGCAGCTCATGCTGGGCAGCAGTGACTCCACTCCAGCTGCCTGGAGACATCCAGGCTGAAGTCCTTTTTGGCATCAGTGAAGGCCAACCCTACCTACATATTGGCTGCCTCCAGGTTCAAGCCAAGCGTCTCTGCAGGCCCTTGGTGGGGTTAAGCCCAACCTCTGTCAGCAGTCTGGGACACAACCTGCTCAGCAGACTGCTGAGATCTTGAACCATAACTCATGCAGCCTGTAGGTACCTGGTCTGGTGAGCAAGGGACTAGCTCCTTGATTTGAGCTTGCATGTCTGAGAGGTTCCAATTTTCCCCCCATCACAGTTGTAAAGTTACAATTTGACTTTTCATGTATGACAAGAAGGTAAATATTGACAAGTAGCAGTTTTATGAGCACCATTGTCTCCAGTTTCCCTGTGGATTAATATCTCCTGATTGATTTTTTTTTAATTGCCTGTATTAAGAGCTCCCATTTTCCTTGAATAAACCCATCACCTCTTCTCACACTCCTTAGGCTTACCAGCAACCATGTTTGACTGTAGAAATCAACCCCTTTGGGTTGCAAAATTATTAAGGACAAATTGATTCCAGGAAATTAATTTTTCCTCTGCCTTTGTTCATGTACTGTAGCTGTCTATGAGGTATCCTCCCCTGCATCTGGCTAACAGGTTCAAAAGTTACTCAGTACAAGAACATATGTAGGCACATTTGCATGTGTGACAATCACTTGTTGGGACTGGAGGAGGACATTTTGATATTTGGAATAAGAAGGTGTTTTCTTTCCCTTCTTTCAAGATGTCCTCTTGAGATCTGTGCTGCCATCTCTCTCTTTCGCTCCCTCTCTGTCAAAAAAAGGGGTAGGAGCATTTTAGAGATGGGACTCTTCCTGTGAATGCTAATCTCAATTTAGGCTGTATAACCCCTGCAGAAAGCAAGAGGAGGAGTGGGAATTTGTTCTGGCCTGGAAAAGAAAGGAGAAGGTTTGGGGTGAGGAGGAAAGGTGCTCATCCAGGAGGTCCAGAAGCCTTTTCACTTTGGAAACAAGTCTGGAAAGAAGTGTGAATAAAGCAAGTTGTGTTGCAACTTGCAGACTGGACAACTGCATGTTTACATATCATCATTTCCCGTGGCCAAGGACAGTATGGTTCCTTGGTATCTGACAACACCAGAGTTCTGCATCCCATGGAAGGTCCATCCCATGTCAAAGCTGGTCAGAGCAAAGGGGATTAAGCCCTGAGCAGAAAGGACCTGATTCTGTCATTTTTAAAGCTAACAATGAGATTTAGACTACATCCCCAGCCAGAGAGGTCAAATGCATGGTTTTCATTATAGATCCCAACTCTGCTTTTTCCCCATTTTTTTGTTCTCTGGCTGGCCCATGATGTGCAGCCACAATACAAAGACATGAAAGCATAGCCCTTTGTAACATCTGACAGCAGCACACAGTCCCCCATCTGTCCCCGGGGGCTGCTCTGTAGCGTGATCCTTCCATTGTGCTCCAGCCCTGTCTGGAGGGCAATGATTTGGCTTTGCACATATGAATTACCTGTGGAAGGACAGACATCTGTAAGATACAAAGTAAAGGACACTAAATTATGATAAACAGAGCTTTCTATTTCACTTCATGAGGGTGTAGCGATAACTGTTCTCCAAGTCGTCTCTGCTTCCCTTTTCTGAGTTATTGACGTATATTCTCTTTTGCTGCCAGCTTCAACGTCTGCTGCTAACTCAGCCAGCGCCCATCTTTCAGCCCTGAATAATCAAGTGACTGGGACAGCTAACAGAAGGAGAGTCTCCCTCTAGGACATGATGGTCCTGATGTACAAACACATTCAAACACAATGAGGTTGAAACGAGAGGGCCAGGTGGGCAAAATGCCCGTGCTGGTACGCTGTGATTTTAAACACACAACAGCAAAGGATAACAGAATTTCTACCACAATATTAATCCTATGTGACTGCCTGTTTCAACCTTGCGTGCTCAGTGTGGCTCTGCTCTGCCTGATCCATCTGCCTCCCCTCCCCAGCTCTCTACTCCAACAACCAGGAGCGGGAGAGGCTGCAAAAGAGCCAGATTTGTCCTTTTGTTACTCTACGTGGTGGTGCTAAGGTGATAAGCTCAACAAAATAGTGGAGTCCCAGTTCCTCAGCCTCCTATCAAGAGGGAAATCCCATCCCACCAGCAAGGACAAGCCCCTGGAGAGCAGGGGTTTAGTAGCATTTAAGGCAAAGACTTCCTCCCTCCATCACAACAACCCATCCTAAGCCCTAAGTCCTGCTAATGTCTTCCAGAAAGTTGAATGATATCTAGATAATTGGAAATATCATAGTATTTCCTTGGTGTTGGTACTGTGGAAGATTTAAAGGGTGTCACTAGATGCTTTGATACAATCCTGATGTTCCCTTGATGGCATCTCTCAGACTTTGCACTCACACAAGCCAGATTCAGCAAATTCACCCCTGAAAGATGTCATGGATGTGCTCAGCAGGACTTACCTACATGCAGCAAGTGTTTATGTATTTGCAGGATCCGAGGTAATGCCTTTCTTACCGAGCATTCAGAGCATGAAATGCAGTAGTCACTTCTAGGCAGCCTACCTGGAGCGCTGGAAATTTTTAGTGTAAAAATGAAATGCACTGATTTGGGGAGGGAGAAAGAAACACGAAAGGTCTTAAGATTTCGCTGATTTCTCCTGACACCCTTTTCTGTACACAAAGTGTTTCCTGCTCTGTTCTTGGAAGCATTAGCCTTGGCTGGGTCTGGCCTTTAAAACATTACCAGCTGTATGCAAAATAGAGTGCAAAGTGCCAAAAAGCCCTGCAGGCTATTTACATTTGGCTGGAGCTTGCTGTGTTGGCCAAGGTACAGAGATACTTTGTTCATCGGCCTTGCAAGGAAAGCAGCTACTTCAAGCTGTTTGGTCCTGTTTATACACAGAGTTACCATGGAAGTCCCCATGCCTTGCAGCTTTACACACTCATATGTCCAGGGTATATTTTTCTGGGACCTGGTTTCTCTCCCCTCTCCCCTTTCATTTTTCAGGGGATTGGTAGGAAATTCTGGGATGAGGCTCTTGGGTAGATGTTGGGTGCAAACTGATTTATGTTTACGATGAAGGGCTGTTTGGTGCTGCGTTGATCCTCTCTCGATGCAAGCAAAAGCAGGTGGAGCAATGGGATACCTGCTGGGTTGGTAAGAACATTTTTCCCAGGGTGAATTTGGGGAAAGTAATATGAAGAGCAAATGGCAAATCCTGCAATGACAGGAATAAGAGTAACTTTTTTTAGGAGACTTTAGGGAAAAGGTAACAACTTTTGCAACATTTCTGGTTAAAAAATGGTTTGAATCCTCAAGCTACCAGTCCAGCTAATAAGGATGTGGATTTCTTTCCTTTTCTTTCTTCTGTTGTTTGTTACTTTACCTGTTGTATTGAAAAGACTGCTCATAGCCAAAGACTTGTCATTAATCACCTCTTGCAAACACATCATAGGCAGACTGATTCATGGGCATGGCATAGCTGGATGCAAGGGTATAGCTGGACGCCCTCTTCTCCTGGCTGGCTCTAGGTCTCCAGCTTAGGGCATTTTACATCTCTGCCCTGGCAACCAGTGCTGGGGCAGACTAATACATTGCTTCCTCGGCCTTGTACCAAGGCCCAGGATTATCTCATGTGCTTGATGGGGTGGTTTGAATATGGCCTTCTGTACTGCAAGAAATTGTGTCCTTAGCAAGTGTTCAGAGGGACCACTCTGCTGAAGGGAGTGGAGATGCATGAACTTCTCCAGCTGATGATGGAACAATCCTCCCTGTGTCTGAGATCTGACCTCAGAGCGTGAGTGAGATCGATGGGGGCTTTTCCCACTCATTTTAGCAGAGCAAGGGCTTGACACTCAGAGGTGCTGCAGTTATAAGCAGGTGGAGGGGAAGCAAAGCTAAGCCCTGCAGGCTGGCCAAAGGTCTCCAAGCCCAGTTGGCTGGGGTGGAGCCTGGACAATGTACCTACACCTGTGAAAGAAGGTTATGCTGCTTTGGCTATCGAACATCCTCACTCAGGAATAGAAATGCTTGGGAAGCAAAACAGCAATGTGTCTGCTGCCTGTGCACTTGCTTTCTACCAAAGAGGGAGTCAGCCAAGCCTGGAGTTCATTCTGTCTTGGCCAATAGTTAATAATAACCCTGCAACAGCTTCTTTTTTTCATTGAAAATTAAGGGTGGATGAATGGCCTGGATAAAATTAGAAATCTCTTCCTGAAAGGCTGAGCTGAGTTTACAAAGTTATAGCTCCACAGATGTCCTGTCGCAGCTGGGGAATCCCGGCTGCTCTCTGAAGGGTGAATAGATGGTAACAAAATGCACACGTGTTGCACGCTCTGGGTTAGAGGGTCCTCTCCATCGTGCTGGCTTCACATCACAGCAACTTTGAGGAGGTTGGTGGGGTGATTCCTGATCTCACCTTCCTTTACTGCCAAGACAGACAGCTCAACTTTTCCCTGCTGTAGTGGGCAAGTCCCCCATGGGGTGCTGAGGAGTAAGGGCTAATGAGAGTTTGTCTGGGGTTATATGATGGATGTGCATAGAGTGGGTCAGATCACAGGAGAGGAAAGGAGCACAAGCTCAGGAAGGACTTCTAGTGGGCTGCTTTGAGAATAATGCCTAGGTACCGGCTGGATAGGGCACTTTCTAGATGTGGATAGCCAGGCAGGAATTTGTTAGGGAGGCTGCTCATCCCCTCTAGTACTATACCTCTTCCCACGGCCTTCTGCATGACTCTCTGCTCCACCCTGGCCATCCATCCTTGAGGTGATATGATGAGTTGTGCCCATCTTTTGAGGGAGCCTGGCCCTGATGCTGGTTTGTAAATGGAAACTGATTTTTTCTTGACTGTGAGACCAAGAGTCCTCAAGAAACTCACCCATGAGAGAGTCTAGCAGCAAGGGTCAGTGCTGGGTGAGGCTTATTGTGGTAAACCCCACCTTTATTTCTATGTCTTTTGTGGGTAGAGAGGGTAAAGGCACAACTGGATATGACTGAGCTGCTGTGACAGACCAGATGTCCCCTTCAGCAGACCCCATTGCTGTGTGCTCCTACATCATTCCGACCAGTGAGGTGGAACATGTGGGCTCAAACCAGCACGACACAAGATGGACAACAGTTGGCAGTAGCTGCTTAAACCATGGTAATTCCCATTTGATTGTGTCCCCGCAGTCTTAGTTTACATGGACTCTGAGCCATTGACTTATGTGTGTTATGTGGATTTTGCTGGCATCTAAAATGATCCACTGACGTCAGTAGAGATGATGTACACCAACTCAGTACTAAGCCCAGCACTTTCTGCATAGTATCAACGTTTATATCTCCTCTAGAAAGGCTGGAGAAAGCACAGGTTACCTTCATAATGAGGTATTAAAAAAAATCCCCAAACAAAACAATATGTGTTTGATAGCCTAGAAGATCTGTCTGTTGGTTTTAAAAGTCATTCTGGGCCCTTATATAACAGTGTAATTAGTTGATACTATAAACTTATTATGTACCTGCTGGAACACAACAGCTCCTTTGAAGCAATTCGGATCTATTGTGTAATTATATAATTAGGCCACATGCCATACTTAGGAGATTGTGCAAAGGGGGAAAGCTTTCCATTTCAAAGTAACCGAGAGCCTTGATGGTTATGGACATTTTGTTTTTCTGCTGCCCTGCAATTTAGAAAATGCAGAACTCTTAAATATATCACTCTTTGGCTGAGTTAAGCACCCCAGGAATCTCCAAGGGGGTCTGGAATATATACACAATAAAGAGATTTCCTTGGACAGTGCAGACCTGCTCTGCATGCTGTCAAATGTGATGGGATCTGGCACCTCCAGCTGCAGTGGAAGGGAAGCAGAAGTCAAGTAACTGGTTAAGAGTGTCTTAAATAATATGGTTGCATCTTTTTGCAGGTGCTCCAGAATTATTACAGCTGGATTTTTCCTTCCATCTTATAAGAGCTTTTATGTGTCTTCCTCTTTGGGTGGATGGAACAGGCCTATGTAGGACATGAGACAGGGGCTAGTTATAGCATCTCAGCATCTAGAGTGTCAGTGGCAGTTCATCGCTGTTTGATGTGCTGGTTGCTTGCTGGCGCTGTGCAGTATGCAGGCTTGTGAAGAAGAATTGCTGGGATGACAGCAAGTTTGGTGGCCCTAGCTGTGGTGAAACACAAGAAGAGAATCAACTGGTTCTTGGTTTTGGTGGGGAATCTTGACAGGCCTCCGAAATAGGACAAGGACCTCTGGAGCTCAGAACCTGAGACTGCACAGCCTGGGCCTGGGGTGGGATGTCCAGACGTAGTCACCTATAAGGTAGGTACAAGCTCCGCACTGGAGTTGGTCTCCTCAGCTCTCTTTATGCGGATGTCTGGCCCAGGGTGTGACTTGTCTAAAATAGACACTAAAGCAGAAGAAAGTGAGATGCTCTTTGTAGGTACTTGGTTCCCCCATTGTCTCTAGTGGGAGTCCCATGTGAGGTGTTCAGAAAGACAACATCATCACAGATGTCTTTAGGTGAAAGCTATCCCACCCTGGTTTCCTACTCATCAGTTGTAGGAGACCCAGCTCTGCCATTGAAGGGAAACATTAACACAACAGTGCTTCAACTTTTTCCTTTGTGAAGGATAAACTTATCCTCATCTCGCAAGCAATCTGGGCTTGGGGAATGATTGTGTTTCCTAGCTGGGATCTATATCAAACCTCTGCCCTTCTGGATACACCAGGCCTAGTGTGAGGCACATACAGATTTTGAGCAGGAGGCCCTGACCTGCAACGCCCACCTTCAAGAAGAGTCTTTGCTCAGGTGCAAAGGGACAGTGTTTGTAGTTCTCCGACTTTTAATTTGATGCTGCTAGATTTGTAGGACTTGTGATTGACTGGAACATACCTGCTCCTGAACCAGGGGACCCAAAGGAGTTAAGCCACGATATACCTTTGTGGAGGGATTGTGAGGACATACCGTGACAGAGCCTAGGACTCCCTGGAAACCCAACACTTGCCTTTGGTCCCCGCATTTGAGGCCTGGTCCAAACTCTAAATCAAAGGGATTGTTCCCCTTAACATCAGTGTTCTGGTGGGATGAGTCCTCTGTCTTGATGAGAGCTGCCAGCTCAATTGTCATTCATCACATGGCACAGAAATGTTGTATTTTAATGATTGGGCTTCCCTTTGGAGGCTGTGCTAGAGTGGCTCCTTGACTGAATGTCTCCGAAGATGTGCTCCACGGGGGGGTCTCTGGTGGCATAAGTCCTTATTTCTTCATTATCTGGGCATTAGGGGAAGCAGGTCACTTTTTGCACAGTATTTTTAAGAGTGTATTTGCATATAGCTGCTGTGGGTTAGGTTCCGGTGCCAGTATAAATCCTGAACAAATTCATTAAAGATTGTGCATTAAACCATGCTATCTGTGAAGCCTAACCCTTCTGAACACAGAGCAAAAAAGGACCATTAGTAGGGTCTTGTGAAACAACAAGCAAATATAAGAATTCATCTGGGAGCATTAAGGAATATTTCATCAAATTTTCCGCATCCAAGATTACTTTTTCCCTATAAAAAGCTACATTTTTTTTTTTCCTTGTGCTTAAGCACAATTTTTTCTGTTAAGAAAAGCTGTGCAAATTACTCATGTGAAGAAATCTGACCTGCTTAACAGACTGGAACATGACATGATATATATCTACATGTTCATACACACCTACATATGTACACATAGAGAGTCCACAAAAGAGATGATACAGCTGGGTTTTTTCCCAACTCAGTTTTGCCCAGCCAGATTTACCAAAGGATTTTCCTCATTATCTCCTGCTGAACTGCTGTGGCAAGATGACCTTGAAGATGAAGTCAAGCATGATGTTTAACTATACCTATTTTGGCAGCCCTATAGAGGCCTTTTTAGTGTTTTTCTTGAAGCTGTTACTAGGTTTTATTCTGCCTTGGCAAGGATAGTCCTGCAAAGGAGTAAGGGAATTTGCAAACCTGGGGTACACAGAGGAAATGGAAAGCACAAATTTCCCAATGTACCTGACTCTCTGCCTGGTGCAGAACATCTGGCCCAGCCCTAAGTAGTGCCTGCAACATGCAGAGCATCTCCAAGCCACCTGAGGTCCATGCTGTAGGACCTCCCTATAAAGAGACATAGGCTGAAGCTGCCACAGGTCTACAAGTGCTGAAATCTAACTCTGACCCCACACAGGAAGGGAAAGTAAATGTCAAAAAGGGTTTAAAAAAGTGAACACTGACAGTAGCAAACAATTACAAGTTAGGGTTTCCCCTCCGCTTTTTTACATCCCAAAACGATGGCGCGGCCATGCATTTCTACAGAGGACAGATCACCCTGTGTGTGTGTGTGTGTGTGTGTGTGTTTTCAGGGGTTGGTGCAATCTATTTCACAAAGCACCGTGCGCTTTGACATTGCCATACCAATGGTGTTTCCTGCGAGTGCAAGAACAAGGCAAGACTCGCTCCCCGCTGCCTGCAGCTCACAGCAGGCACCGAGGAGTGTTTTACCTGTGGCATGGGTCTCTCCCTGTGTGCATCCCCTGAGCTTTGAGATTCAACTGCAGCTTTTCCCTTTGTGGAAAACATGTAAGAGGCACAGACAGGTTTTTTCCTCCATCCAGCTGCCTGCTTTCATGAAAAACACGGGGCTGTCACTGTGCTGGAGAGCTTTTTTAGCTCACGTGGGCAAAGGGGACATGAAGGCACTGGAGTAAGGGTGTCTTCATGTGGGTATCACTACAAGCATCCCATTTCAATGGGAAGCTGCCTAAAAGGGTAGTGTTTTGTTGTTTTTTTTTTTTTTAAAGAAAAACTTCCTGCTCTTACCCCAGAGCCTGGACCTCTGCAAACCAAGAGCCAGAGTCCCTTTGTGATGTGAGTGATGCCTTTGTGCTTGCCAGTGCCACCTGGGTGTTTGGACATGGTCCTCAGGAAGGGATTTTTCCCCTCGGTGATGGGGATCCTCAGTTTCCCACTGCTTTTCTTCTTGCTCCGTTGCCTTGATCAGCTGAGCTGGTGTTAAGATGAAGCTTGGCCGGGGTGCCCTGCTCAGCTGTGCTCCCCGCATGGCAGGGGCAGCCGTTGGCTCTGCAGGGTCTGGCTGGGACCCAGCTGGAGGATCAGAGAGCAGCCGTGGGCTCCCTCGGGACCCACTGTGCCAAGCAAATCTCAGCTCAGCCGAGAAACTGGGCAACGCAGGCTTCGCAGTGCTCGTGCCAGCTGAAATACAGCCATTAAGCTGCTTGCTTCTTGTTTACCCAACAGCCCCTGCAAAGCTGGAGGATGTCATTAGAAAAGCTGAAAAATTGCAACGCTTCTTCTTCTACCCACTTCTGCTGTCAGCATCTAACTTGAGGCCTTAGTATCCAAGGAAAGAGACAAGTGCATGGTTTCTATGGGGCCGGGCAGCAGACACAGGCTCCTTTGTGCTTAAACAGCATGGAGATCACAGGATGGAGACTTCGTCTCTGGGCTGCTGAGGACTGTGGATCCTGCTGGTGGTGATGCAGCCAGCTCACCGTTGTGCAGGGCAGTGGGGCTGGTGGGTTGCAGAATCATATAGAATGATAGAATCATTCAGGTTGGAAAGAAGCGTATGGATAACATTCTACTGCTCACCCAGGGCAGAGACCCAGATGGGTGTCCCAGCACCATGTTCCCAGGACGCAGGAGGATGCACATACTTGGATGTGGCTCCAGTAATAATAATAATAATTATTATTATTATCATAAATTGTTATCTTAGTCTTACCGTTTTACTCTTAATTACTATTACTATTACGGTTGGGATCATGAGATCACCTCTGAACCCCCTACCAGTACAGGCTGAAAGCAGTTGTTCCCCAAGAAGTAATTGCTCTATACTCAGACTGTAAGCCAAGAGGTGGGAAAACACAGGGTTACAGTAGCTGCAGAGATAGCTGTGGGATAGGCTTCCACCCAGAGATGGGAGGCTTTTCACCATCTACAGTCTAGTGTCCTCAGAAGGACTTTCCCTGCAGGGCTGTGGTTTAAAGCTGTGTTGAGACAGCACGTTATTGCATCTATTCCATATTTCTCCAAACTCCCAAACACCAGGCCTGGTTTTTTCCAGCAACATTTCTCTGCTGAATAGGTTCTTGGCTCCTCTGAACTTCTTTTGGGTGACAGTGGCTTGGTTTTGTAGTCTGTGTTTCACTGGGATTGGCTCAGCAGTCCCTGCGCTGTTACACTGGCTGCGATCTCTCCATCTGTTCGAACCTGTTCTTTCCTGATGAGGGTTTAGTTTTCCTTGCCTTAAAAGGAGACAGCCTTCACCACTGATATATCTTCTTCCCTTGCTCCTTGCTGTAGTTTTCATCAACTGATGGTACATCTGTATTCCTAGGAAACTAAGCTGTCCTTAACATCTAATTTCTCTCTGTCTCCTGCTCTGCAGGCAGTGATGTATCTTTGCCAATTTATTGAAGAATTAGCTAGGGATAAGGATCTGTGTATGCTTTGTACTTTACTTCCCAACACCCATCATTAATAATGAGCATGTCCTTTATGACCTAAGTCTTGTTTTAAGTGAATGCAAAGTATTGGCTCTTTTCTTGATGATCCATAACCCTTGCTGCCGTGCATTGCTACCTGGAATGTTTCCAAGTGTTTTGGAGCAATGCGCTGGAATACATCACAAATGAACCAGTTTTGCTTGTCTAGGTTTTGTCTCTGGGGATCGGGGAGGGACAGCAGGGGAGGAGAGGGATGAATATTTATTAGCTTTTAATCAAAGAAAGTGCTCTCTGTAACCAGACAGGCTACTGTCTGCATCTGATCGAAGAGAGACATCAAGGTCCCTGGTCCTTTGCTATGCTGCAGCGCATGCCCCTCTGAGTTGTGCAAATGGGTTGCAAAACACTCCAAGAAAGGTCTGTCTCTGTTTGGATTTCCCTCCGTCCAGATTTTCCTGGCCACATCCACCCAGGGTTCATCTGGAGAAAACGGTTGCTGCTGAATGAATGAAGATCAACAGCAAAGTGCATGTGCAATGACCCTGAGAGACAAGGTGTGTTTTGGATAAGTTTGTGTGCATTCAGGCGATTTGTACAGGGACTGTGTATCTGGGGTATCCTGGATAACCCCTCCAAACCCTGTGCTGGATATCCTGAGTGGGGAAAAGGAACCTCTCTCAAGCAGAAAGGAGAGCAGACAAGACATAAAGCAGCAGAGACCTGAAGCTGTGGTGGAGAACTCTGTACCCTGAGCCAGGAGGCAGGAAAGCTGCTGAGTGGTTTATGGAAGTGGTTGCCAGCCTTGGTCCAGCTCCTCGCTGAGCGTGATAGCCTCTGGTACCGTAGGCTTGGCACGGTGGGAGATGCCTGCTGGGAGCAGGATGCGCAGCCGGTGGGGATACACCATCCCTTTGCATTGCAGTCTGTCAGGGTAAAAGGTTTGCATTCTGCTGCTTCATGACACGGGGACTCCACAAAGACCTGCAAAGTCCTGGGCATCAGGTGGGACTGCAGTGCTTGGTTCTGGCTCGGGCGTGCCCACTTCAAGACCTCTATGTCATGAGAGGACAGGCACCAACAGGGAGCCCAAAATCTCTAAGGCAACATTCATAATACTGCACTAACCCAGGCACCAGCCGTGCACTGATTCACAATGGTCCATACTGTTAAATTGTCATCACGCTCCTTGGCACGGCTTCGTCCTCTCTCAGATAGCGCCTGGGGGCTCTTCAAGGGCTGGTGTGGGGCAGGGACTGGTCCCAGCTGTCAGCATGGCTGAGGCCACCCTGTTCAGGGTTTGGAGGGGAGGAGAAGAGAATTTGGGTCACAGGCCTGTGTCGTGCCATCCGGCCACACAACTGCTCTTGGTCTCTTTTATTTACTGGTATAGACATAGCCTCCTTGTTCAGCAAAATCCTGCTCATTCCCCTCCTGACTGTAAAACCAAAGGAGTCGCATATCCCACCCTCTTAGACATACAGCTCCCCAGCTACAGGGATATCTGGTAGGAGCCCTGCTTTCGGGTTAGTGAGAGGCCAAAGAGAAAATGAGAACAAACCATGCTGCAGGGATCAAACTATCTCAACCCAAGGCTAGATCACCTGGGGGCTGTTTGAGGCTGAATTTTGCCCTACAAGCCCATTGCAGGACCAGGCTCTTGGACATGTGCTGTCTCTTTATGCCAAACTGCTCAGAGTGCCTGTTTGGCTCCCATGGTGCTGCTGCCTGAGCATCTCAGAGCTCTCCAGGGAGAGAGGGGATGGCACACCAATACCCTTGTGCTGCAGACCAGGACCTGAGGGTTTAAGTGACTGGAAACCTTTGGCACAGTAGAGAACAAAGCCAAGCATTCCCAAATCCCAGGGCAGGCGTTATAGCCAGAGATTTCTCTTACTTCTCAGCTGGGATGTCTGTACTGCCAATGTACCTGCACATGAACCGATGCAGGACCATAGCTTCAGCTTTGCAGGCTGCCACAGATGTGGGCTGAGGGTTGTCTCTGCAGCAGGAGATCCTGGGGGTGGGAAGGGGTCACGTGTCCCCTGAATACAAGAGATGAATATTTTCCTTATTTCCCAAAGCACACTTCTGTTAGCACTCCCTTTTCCCCCTAGGAAGTGTCCATGCTGGAGTTAGGTCTTCACTTGTCCAGAACAGACTGGGGATACTGATATGGCAAAGCATCGTTCAGCTTGTACCCAAATTGTGAACATCTGATATAAACAAAGCCATGCTTCTGTTTAAAAAACAGCCAGACAAAACAGAGCAGGCACTTCAGTGATGATTAATGTAGCACAGTAACACTGTCCTGAACACTAACACTTTTGGACTTGCATCAGGACACACATAGGACTGCAGATGTCCTGCAAAAACCAGGAGTGTGACAAGAACATTATTGCAGAGCTGAGAATGGCAGGGTCAGATGTTTTGAGAGTGAACACAGGGCAGCAATTAAGCAATCTTCAGATCTGTGCTTTACATCAGAACACGTTGCAGGATTGTACCCAAATCCATTCTCTGTGGTAGGGCAGAGGGAAATCGCATCGTTGTCATTATGAGGGCAGGGAATGTCAAAGCAAATCCATAATTAATGTTACACAGTAAAAATTAAAGCAAAACTTTCAGCATCCTTATCTTGTTGGGATGGAGCATGGTGATGCTGGTGTTTGGGATAAAGGTCTGTCAGCAGGCAGCGTGTGGGGTTGTGCTGGGAGATGTTGGAGGAGACATCTGGGTTCTCTTCAGACAGCCCAAACAAATGACAGGACTGCAACCAAGGGCCCTTCAACGCCTTGCAGGAGACAGAATGAAGCTCCTAAGGCATCAAGGGCAGGCCCAGTGAGCCTCACAACTTTCTCTGTCAGCCCAGCCTAGAGATACCACAGACCCTTGCTGTCTTGATGGCTATTTGAGGAGCCTCTGCATGTATCTTCTGTATATAGCTACGTCAGACAGTCCCCTTCCTCGCAGCCTGGTGCTCACTGGCATTTTGGTCCTGCCTCAGTCTTCTCCTGCTGCCTTTTCCCACCATTCCGGCTCCTTAAAACAGCCTGTCTCCATGATGCCTTCTGCAGAGCCGCGCCACGGCTCATCCATCTCCTGCCAGCACCACTGTCTGACAGCTCTGACTAAACAGCAGCTTCCAGCCTCCTAACAAGGTCATGGGGAATAAGAGAGTTTTCTGGATCATGGAAAAATATCAGACCCTCCAGCCCTACTGCCGTCCTTTTCTCTCCTCTCATCTCCTCTCTCTTCTTTTGCTTTTCCAGGGGGATTCAGGGGCTCTTTGCTATGCTGCCAAGACAATGATGCAGCAGGGAAATGGAAAAAGTCTGGGTGTTCACGTGAACCGATGCCACTTTTTGCAGTTTCAGAAACAAAACAGGACCCAAAGTTTCCCAGGGAAGAGCTTCAGCCTTTTAAGTTTTGGGATGGCTCTCTGTGAGCAAGCTGCAAGGCCAGGGGGGTATTTACCGTGGCTGGAGCATGGATTGCTCCTGCAATCAGCACAGCTCACGTTGCATCCAGCTCCAACAGGCTCCTTCAGACAGACGTTGCACCTTCCCATATGGGTTTGCTTCAAGCTACGGGATTCCTGCTGTTGTGTTGGGATTTCTGGATCTCACGGTTCAGGAGCAAGCAGCATGTGCACAGCAGTACTGGCGACACAGGATGTGTCACCTGCAAGGTGCCCTGTGGTGAAGAGATGGCTCTTTTGGGAACCTGTCCCCTGGGAGGCTGGGGCTTTTGCAGAGGTCTTGATCAAAGCACTCTGGGCCCAGTGCCAGCTCCTGTCTCAGCAGAGCCCTTTGATACCTGCTCGAGATAATCAGCATTTCAGGAGCTGTAATCCCACGGCAAGGCTTTTACCTCCCTTTTGACTGGAGGGCTGAAGCTCAGGTGTGAAATGTCAGACATGGGCGCTAAGCAATTTAAGGTGGTGTAAAACAGGCTCTTTTTTTTGCTGTTACATTTCCTTTGTGTGTGTCCTGACTTAACGGTGTGGCTCAGGGGGCATTTGTGGCCTCCCAGGCTCTGCCTTATTTCCTAAACACTTAACTGCATTCTCTGGACCTTCTTGATAAGGTTGTTTTGATTTCCAAATGTTTCAGCCAAAAACTTTTCTTGAGTAAATATAGGCTTTCCTTGGCAGTCCCTTGAGAAAAAAAAAAAAATGTATATTTTAATGCAGTGTTTTGACTTACTGGGTTTTCTAAGAGGAAAATTTGGACTGGGGTGCATTGGTGATACAAAATGCCTGAGAATAAGCCCACACAAATGCTGCAAAACACTTTGTGCCTCAGAGTACGACGACCTCTCCAAGGGACCCACAGACAACAGTGCATCCTCTGTCTGTGTAGGGCAGAATGACATTAGAAATGCAAGGCATGTATAGATAGCAGGGCATTAATCTTGCACAGGGGATTTGCAAACACATCCCCATGGCGAGGAAGAGTCATTGGGTCAACCAGGGAAGGAGGGAGGCAGGACAGAGCCAGAGCAGAATAACACCTCCCTCTTCCATCTGAGACTCCTCTGCAGACAGGCTGACATTAGTCCAACACAAGCATGCACAGGACAGTGCTGGGCAGCCCAAACCAAGCTTTTATATGGCCTGACCACCAACATTTCATCACTTGTCGTCTACCCCTCTGCAAGCGCTCATGCTGCGTCACTGGCACAGCAGCCGCAGTGGTAGCCACAGCAGAAAAATGTTAATGAAAATAATCTATCATAGGCAGGGCAGGACTCAAGGCAGATAGATGAGGGCACTGCGGGCAAGACTGAGCTTCTAAGTGTGGGAGCTGCTGGGTGAAACATTTGCAAGAATCCTTGTTTTCACTGCAAGGCTCTTGTCCTTGCAGCCCACACCTGGATGGAGGCAACAGGGCTTCCCAGCAGTAGGGTTTGGTCATGGCAGGTTTAGGCATGGACACTTCTGTTTCCCAGCTGAAGGTGTGGAGAAAGGCTGCATCCTTATGCATCCTTACACAAGGGCATGGCTCATGCAAGAAAGACTTGGCGTCCAGTTCTCTGCATTCTTCATTCCCCCACGCAACAAATTGGTCACTTTGGTGGAAATGTAAATGTAGCCCAGGGGTGTGCTGAGATCTCCCACATGAGAGATGATGCCAGCAAGAGGCCTCCGTCTTCAACTGGAAATGGAAGGGTGGAGATCACAGAGAAAGAGCCAGGCACGGCAGCCCATGGCTTCCCTGGGACGCTGTGTGTGGTGGGATGGCTTCCACTATTAGTGGTGAACAAACCTGAGTTCGAGGTGACATATGTCTTTTGCAACATTGAACCCTCCCTGAAGGGGTGTCAAGACCTTGTGTGCATCGTACAGTGCTACTCAGACACCTTTTATTCAGGAAAATTGAGGTTTTTTTTTATACTTGTGGAGCCGTACCTACCTTCCTCCCACCGTCTCTGCACCTTAGTGTTGCTTGGTGTCTTTCATCAGGAGAGAGGTCCAGCAGCCTCTGCAGCCCATGTGTGCTTCTGGATGGACCCTGCTGGCTCTGCAACCTCCCAGACTGAGGTGCAAGAAGCCAAGAGGACCCTGGCTCTGCCCCAAACCCCCATGTGCTTTATCCAGCACAATTCCTGTGGTTGAAACCATAAAGACTGAGCCCTGCCAGCCCCAATACAGAAATCTCACCATGATGCTAATGTCTGAGCAGATCTTATCCATAGGGAAAATACTCCTTGCCTTGCAGGCTGCACAGTCTGCATCCGAAGGCTCCCAGGCTCCTCACCCAGAAGTGGATGTGTTTTCATTGCCATCTTGCAATAGCTTTGGGGAGGAAAGTTAATAAAAAGGCTTTTACTTTATCTTCTTCTTTTTGTTCTGACAAGCAATTGTACTTTCCTGCACTCAAAGGGGCTTTACAGGTAAAATGACAATTTCCTTAGAAAATGTCAGCTTTGGTAGAAATGTTTTAGTACTTATGAAAACAACACGCTTAAAAACATAGGGTTTTTCCCTTCTCTTTCCTCCCTGCTTTCCTCCAAAAACAGGTGGGCAGGAGGGGGAGGAAGATGGAACATTTTCTGTTCTCATTTTCTCAAAAAAAAAAAAAAAAGAGAGAAAAAATTAACACATTGCCAAGAAAAATGGCTTTTTTTTTTTAGTTATTTTGTTCAGATTTTTTTTTCCATGGAAAAAGACCATCTTTTTTAAAACAAGTTTAAGTTGCTGTTATTCTATAATTATACCCCAAAGTCTGGGAACTAGGGCAGAGGAGGCAGCGAGCAGAGAGAGCACTACAGTGTAGACAGCGCATGTAATGAGCGCGTTGCAGGATTTTGCAACTGTCCTGTCTCAGCCATATGGTACATGGGGCTTGTTCCAGGGTAGCACTGGTTCTTTTTTTTTTTTAAGTATCCATCAGGTTTTCTGCTATTTTGCTGAAAGATGTAAAGAAGGGGGGAAAAAAGTCATATAGCCGCCTTTAGGATGAACTATCTAATTAGACTGTGCAAAAGCGCTTGCCTCCTGAGGGGAGAATGGATTAAATGACCTGCAGCGGAGGGCGATTCATTTATGCTTTGCTCTTGCATTTACCCTTTCATGACATGATTCATTTGGCCACCAGCACATGCAGGGAGGAGGGCAAAGCTCTTCCACCAGCCCGTGGGACTGGTTTGCAGGACTTGGACCCAAAGTGCCATGAGCAGCCAGCCAGGTTTGCTCTCCTTTAGCAAGCAAGCTGTTCACACAAGCTTCAGCTCTCGTGGAGGCTTCCCATGGCTTTTTGCCTTGTGGAGGGAGTATCACACATCTCGTGAGGTATCAACTCTGACTGAAACATCTGCAGAGCATTTCGTGTGTCTCACCCAGGAGGCTTCTCTGCTGGTTGCTGGTACCTCTGGGCTTGTAGTACCTCTTGCAGGTGCAGAGATGGAGCCTAAATCCTCTCCCTGCCCACCCACATTCACAAAGCTGGTAGCAATTAAATACTTTGAGGACTCATAGTCCAATGGCCAAAATTGCCTTACAGGTTTTGAAGTTCTTGGAAAAGTCAGGACTAAGATGTCACAGGCAGACACTACAGTGACAAAAGCCTCATTCCCCAAGGGAACCAAGCTAAAACACTTCCTAATGCTGTAATGAAACTTCCACAAAGGTCTTGGAGATAGCTTTAATGCAGGATTACCCTGACATGACTTCCCAAGGCAGAAATTACAAGCCAAATAGTCATCGGTGCCTCCACCTCATAAGGTTGGAGGTAGGAGCAGAGGGGTGCCCTGGGCTCTTTGCAGTGTTCAGCTCATTCCCTGGAGCTGTGGGGTGTGTGACCCAGACAGGAGAGGTGGCTGCGATGTCCAGGTCATTCCCCCAAATGCAGACTGTCTCTGGACCATGGGTTTTGACTCAGAAAAAAACCCAACCTGCTTCCTCCCCAGGGCTGGGATGAGCAGCAAACACTGTCCCCCATAACCTGCAACAGGCAAAACACATCTGCACTGAAATGGGTGTTCTAACCCTGCATGAATCATACCAGGTGTAATGGGGATATTTTAATCTCCTTCTGAGTAAGAAAATTAAGTGCTTACTGGAGGAAGGTACAATTTAAAAGGGAATGTCAAGGTCCTTTGTCTACTGGGGCTTAGTCTTGTTTGTACCATTTCAAACCAGGAATCTGGTAAGGGCAGGTGGGTTGGGAGTGACTCTGCTCATGTGGTAGACTTGAGCAGAAAATCTTAGCATCACCTTTGAGGAGACAACAAAGGTCAGTGCCTTAGAAATCTTCATCTGCCCTCTCTTCTTCCTACTATGGAAGTGCAAACTTGCAATCATTGGCTTGACCAGGTCATGCTTGGAGTCCTGCTCAAACTTCTCTCAGCTATTCTCCTTTTTCTGAAAAAATTTCTCTGTTTGAAAATGTTGCTGTTTCTGAGAAGAACCTATTCTGCTGGTGTGCAGTGCCTGCTGCTTGGGACACCATGTTAAAACCTAGCAGGTCTTCTACCAAGACTATCCTCACAGCCTTGACCAGCTGCCTTTATATCACAGGAAAGAAACCCACTTAGGAAGGACATGGGGATGCGGTTGGTAGCAAATACACAGTCTGTCAGGGGAGAAACTTGAAATACGTCACCACCAGAGCTGAACAAAAAATGCTGTTGTGTCTTTTGCTAACTTCGTTTTGTGGTTGTTGAAAAATATCTATGACAGACAAAATGACAAATTTCTGAAATATCTAGCTGGCTGTTTCTACATCTCCTAATTCAAACTTCTGAATGGACTTGCTCTATGTGCTCTAAGGAAGCAAAGGCAAAATTCCCTGTCATTTAAAGGAATTTGTCCTCTTCCCTCTCACCTCTGGGAAAATTCCTGGACAGCTGGGCAAAACAGGGTTGTTTTCCGTTTTCCCACTGAAGCTGCTCCAGTTTGCATAAGAGACTTAAATATCTGTGGGAGAATGGACACTGGCCTGGACACCCATATGAGGGGTGCTCAGCCACTGGGCTCCATTTTGCTGGCCAGCGGCACATTTTGGGGCTACAGAAGGGTAAGTGCTTCCCTCACCATGGCAACGAGCCCAGCTGAGAGGTTGAACCTTTGGGGTCACTAGTGGCAGTTCCCAGGTACATCTTAAAGAGATTTCTTATTTGTTAAAAGCCTCCCCCATTAAGTACTGACACTTCCATTTCTATTGTAAAACAAGTGTGAGTTCATCCCCAGGGTATGAGGAATGAGAGTGGACCTCAGGCTTTGACCTGCAGGCAATGCTGGCACCAGGTGAGAGATGGGGATGGTAACTCGGAGAGGCAGACGTCATTCGGCATGAAACCAACCCCTCTGTATCTGCCTACCTTCAACCTGCCTGGCTCAAACCAGACAGCAGTTAAGCACTCCAGATGGGGCCCTGCTAGCGTAACAGGCTTAGCTTGGCCAGCTTCAGCCTTCCCCTTTCTTCTGACCTTACCAAACAGCCATCACTTCCTTTGAACATCAAAGGTCTTCATTAAAACCTGTCAACCGCAGGGCTGCGCTTCCCTGTCGGGCGTCGATGTGTAACAACGAACACTGGGGGATCCCCAGCCTGCGGTGGGAGGTTAGCCTGGTTTTGGCAGGCGGGGGGAACTATTCATGTCATGCTGCTTTCAATTTGGAGTCAGCGAGGTGGAAGGAGAGCTCGTACCAAGCCTGCGAGGCGGGTGCTGCAGCTGTAGGACCCCTGCACCGGCAAAAGGGAGCTGCTGGATGAAACAGCCCCCATGTGTGAAAAGGCAGCCTTTCCCCCCTAGCCTGGTGGCATGTTCCCAGATGGGGAAGTGGTCTTCAGCCTTTGTCAGCTCCGCTTAGATCAGGCATGTCTCATTGGGTCCTCTGATGGATGGAAACGGGCATGACCCATCGCAACAGCTCCCCATCAGCCCGGGGGTGCATCTGCAGAGATTTCATTTCAGGTCACGTGCTGAGCTCTCTCCCACACTGAGATGCTGGAGATTTGTCTTCCTCTCAGAAAGGCTTCCCAAATAATGTAGGACATTTCCCAGGCAGCTGATTGCTGCAGCAGCTTGCACAGGGAACCGCATAAAGGAACGGTCGCAGTGACCATCCCTCCCTCCCCTCGTCTGTGTTTCAGGACCACTGTTATAGTAACTGTACTGCAACATCATTATAGGTGCTATAGTGGAGCTTTGCTCTCTGCACGTTTGTGTATGGAGGAAGAAAGGTAGACAAGGGCTGAAAACCTCTCCTGGAGCTGCTGGAGGCACTGTGAAGATCCAGCCTAGGGGGTTTGCAGCACTGGTGGGCAGCAAAAGCCATGTATACTGAAAGCTCCAGAGCAGTTTTCCCTCTTTCAGCCGGTGTCTACAAACAGCACGTGGCATGGTGGACCTCTCCAGGTCCCATTCACAAGGTCGATTCCTGTAGAAGCTGTTATTTCCAGGACCATGGCACATGTGGTCAGCAGTGGCTGTCAGTACGGAGAAAGTCTTGAGCAGTTTAAGGACAGTCCCTACACAGGGAGGTATTGCCGTTTGGCAGTGGGCTGTGCTGGCATGGGGACAGCTGGGGCTTGGGGTCTGAATGCCCACGTTGTTCTCTCAGATAAAACCAAAGATGGGTTTTCCTGCTTGTGTGTTTAATCAAGAAAGATGCACTCTTCACATAACGTGTCCCCTCTGTGCAAACACACTCCCTGCAGCAGGCCTGTGGTGCCAGATGCTGATTTAGATACACATGCAGGAGAATCCTGACCTTAATGCAGGTGTCTTCTTTCTCCCTTGCTGGAGGAAACACTTTCGACTGCGAGGCAAGTAATGTACCATGTTACAGCCACAATAATGTTTAATGGTTGTGTCCTGTGGCTGAGGTTAATGACTAGTTACGGAAGCTTTTACACTGAGGAATAAAAAGTATAAAATAAAGCTGGCAAGGAGCAGGAAAGAGGGTAACGACTATTGCTGGCAGTTGTGGATCCCGATCCTCAGTCCCAAGGAGGTGGATGTTGTAAAAGCCAACCCAGCAAGCCCTTCTCAGGGCATTGACTTCGCTAAATCTCTGGGAAGGTGAACAAGATGTGTAGCTGTATGCAAGGAGCCTGCTGCAGTTGGGTGAGCAAATTCTCCTGCAGATAGTCCTGGATATATTTCTTCAGTATCCCATGGGCACACACAGGTTCCTGCACCCATACCTTGAGCCTGATGGAGCAAGCCAAGCCACCCGAAAGGCCACGCAGTGATGCTAACCCAACCACCCTTGGTAGGTCATGCTGCCTGCTCTCTACACACCTTCAGCAAGGCTCAGTGACCTCAGGTGTTCTTGAGAAAGGCCATGCAAGCTTAGCTGAAATGTTCACCTGTGCCTGTGGTCACTGATGCCTGGCCCTACAAGGAGACCCTCTTTGCTCAGACAGCTGGCTCCAGACCAGCCCTGCACCAGGATATATTTGTATAGCCTCACCCTCTCTGCAGTCCTCTTTTCCAGCTGAACTGTCAGTGTTTTGTAACTGGACTCCATTTGTCTGTCTGTTGGTTGCATACTTGCCTCCCCCCTCCTCCTTTTTTTTACAGTTGTTCCTAAAGGTGTCCCCCCCGCCTCCCCTTTCTTTTTAAAGATTTGCTGCATAAAAAAAAGGGCCCCGTTGTGCCTGTATGAGTAATAAATGAGAGCCATGGGAGAAGCCAGGACTGGTCCATGAACCCAGGTCTCTCCTTTCCCAAGCTCTGAACTGTGCCTGGTGCACCAGCTGTGGGGCACTGCTCTCTCAGCTGCTGCCAGATGTGACAACGCCTTCATTGCTGCCTGCTCAGCCGTGGCAGGCATAGGGTTGGTCCCCAGAGTGGGAAGGGAGGGCTGGGAAATGGAGAAGCCACCTCTAGTCTTTTGTGGACTTGCTGGCTGGGGACAGCAGACATGCAGACTGGCTTCAGATGCAGGTCCAAGCCAAGGTGAGCATCCCCAGCTGTGCTGGGTACAATGGTGTGGCATCATGGTATTGGGTGTAGAGCTACTCCGGGTGACGCAGGATGTGCCTGCTAAGCATGGAAGAGCTTTTAGGACCCACAACCATCCCTTTAGCTTTTATTCATAGGAGAGATCTGGATATTCCCCCCAAATATCTTCCCCACTATGGCTGGCTGTCACTGCTGTTCAAAGACATCTTGCTTGTCACTAGGGTGTACACCTCTGGACTCTGGTCATGTATCTGTTGATTCCTCCTGATATCTGCATTGCATGTTTAGTAGGTTTCAGTACGTTAGCTCTGAAGTTCCCTCATTTCGGCCAAGGTAGGGGTGCAAATGTGTCTTGGGAATGAAAAGAGGGAGTCCAAAGCCTTTAGGATCCAAATGCTAGCAGTGGTCTTGGGTGTAATATAACCTGCAGGGCCAAGCAGGGACATGAGCAGCTTCATCCAGTTTCTGCTGAAAACAGCATGCCCCTGTGAAAGATTTTGCTTCAAGGAATCAGTACTTTCCAAAGCTCACTTATGGGTGGGTGTCTGAGCTCCCACCCCCAGTGAGCAATTCACTCATGCAGACCCACAGTGCATTTGAGATGTCCCAGAGAGACCACGCTGTCTGCAAGGACCCCTGACATGCCTGCAGTAAGCGGTGGAGGCCAGGCAGAGTATTTTGGGGCATCTCTATAGCAGCAGATGCTGGGGGACGGCAGCACTGCCTGAACTCCTCCAGAGGTAAGAAGTGCAAGCCTGGTTGCCAATGCTTGTCCCCAGACCCTGCAGCAAGGCAGCTGGAGTGGAGCAGAGGTTTGCATCTCCAGCAGAGAAGGGGGAAGCAAGACCCAGTAGGAGGAGGAGATGAGGCTTGTCCCCCTGTGAAGTGACCCAACTCTAGGGTGTACATTGCCCAGCTTTTGAGGTTTCACAGGCTGGGAGATAAAAGCCAAGAGGGCTGGTACCCTGAAGGAAGAGGGTACCAAGGATGGAAACCATGGTGGCTCTTGCCTTTCCTTCTCTGCTGGGTCCCTGAGCAAAAATGAAGCCTGAAGTGCCTGTCTCTGAGGATGGTGAGGTACTGGTGTTTTCTACAGTGCAGTCCTGGGGAGCAATGGGAGACAGACCACAATATGGAGGAGAAGACTTCCTTGCTGCCTGGCCTCTCACACCAAATCTGCAGACTACACAAGAAGCGTTAGGCACTGGGACTGGTTGAGACCCTCCATTGATGTGCTGACTGGCCCGACCGCTTTAAAATGCTCCACAAAGGCCTGCTGAAGGCCAGGGATGAGATACCTTGCAGGGACTGAGAAAGGAAGGCAGGTTTTGAGGGTGTGAAGTCCTGGCCAGGTAATCAGTGCTCTGCACCCTCTCACAGAGTGTCTGAATTCAGTGTCCATCCCTGCCGCAGGTGCCCAGGTGGCCACGTGTGACTCACTAGGCAAGCACACACCTTGCACACCATCCTGCTCAGCAATGTCTTTGATGTTGTCCCACGAGGGCAACCACCCCAGGGTTAGCAGAACAACATCAACCCTAAATGTGTGCTACAAACACCACTCCCTGCCTCAGCCTCAGAGCCTCTGAGCCTCTCCTGAAAGTCACCTGAAAGGTAAAACCTCTTTCTTCATATCTAGCATCTCATCCACGAGTGTCAGCACTGGGCAGAGCTGAATTAGCCCTCCTGCTTCCAGTTTATGGTCAAGATGCCTTTATATTTCCAGTGCACCACTTAGCTTAAGCTAAAATACAAAACGTGGAGAAAGAAAAAAACCCCAAACATGCAAAACATGACATACAACCTCATCTGCTTTCTCTAAGGCTTTTGTGTGATGAGCCTCAAAGGGAGGAATTAGGGACTAGATAAGGCTGCCTCACTGGCATTCAGAGAGCAGAGCGGTTTCATTACTGCTCACTGCTTCAGTGGCTTCTTGACCCTCTTTGGGATATATTTATTGCTGCTGGTTGTAACTTGGACACGCATTGTGTAGTCTGCAGGATAAAAATAGCTGCAGTGCCTATTTCTGTCAGAGTAGAATGCACCAAACCTTTGTTTACCAGTTGCCTTTGGTTTAAATATAGCAGGAGGCTGAGCACTCAAAAGCAGAGGGAAGCTGTGTGACGTTAAATCCACCCAGCTAATTTTAGATCACTCTCTGCACAATGCTGCCAGTGGAGAGGTAGACGTAGATGTGCGGGTCCGCAAAGGTATCTCTTTGGAGGAAGAAGGGGACGATCCAGTGTGTGCTGTCACTAAACCTGTTGCCTTTGGCAGACTCTGCCCGGACAAAGTGAGTGTCCCAAAGCTGCCATTTGGCTTTAGGGATGGGATTCAAAACCCAGCATCTTCCCCATCCCATAGATGGGGTGGTGGGAGTTTGTGTTGCATGGTGCAGGGGTCCTTGTTTTGTCAGATGCGGTGGTTATAGCATGAGCTTTCAGATAACAGTGGAAAGGGAGTGTTCCTCTCTTTTTTTTAATACCCAGCTCCTGGATCCTGAGATTTTGGAGGAGTATCAGCTTGCTTGCTTTGTGTAATATGTATTTTAGGAAAATTCACCGCCTTGCTGTCTGTAGGAAAAGCTTGGAAATATGACTCTGAAGGTTTAAAAATCAGATGCAAATGAAGGAATCAAGTACAAAGCTCAGTATGTTTTTATCCTATGTTCCCATGAAATCAAACCCCATGTGATCATGACCCCCTGGCCTCTCCCTCAAGGTCTGGCTCGCAGCAGGGATGGCATCGTAAAAAATAACTTTGCCCAGCAGTGGCAGAGAGCCGCTGGGACTTGGAAGAAATGGTTTCTGATGGGTGAACCTGCAAGACATAACACATCCCTGCCTCAGTTTTCCAACCTGCAGAATGGACGGACTGTTTCCTTCCCCAAAGGGTCACACCGAAGCTTCAAAAGCGCTGTAAATGCCCTGACATGAGTGAAGAGTTTCCAGCTCTGGACTTCAGGTCCTGATCTCTACCATTTCTTATTCCAGTCTTTGGAGGTGCTAAGGTTGTCATTGGGTTTTGGCGAGGGGCTGCAGAAATACAGAGAGAAAGCACTGAGACTCAGCAGCAGCTAAATCAGTTCTGTTAGGAAGGTGATTTATATCATGCCATTTCTAATGCCACTCAAATGCATTTGCTATTATAAACCCTCCAGGGCTCTCACCCAAGCCCCAGCATGCCACAACACCCCAGCTGGTGCTGAGACCTGTGTCCGACTGTGAGGTCGGTCTGACTGTGCCTGTCCCATCAGATGGTACAGCACCAGTCGGCTTGTTCTCATCCGCTCAGGTCAATGACAACCACTTGTTAAAGGCAGGCAGCTATTTTCAGTGTTTGTCACTCAGATACATAAAATATATGGAAATTAAAGCCAGGTGCTCACCTAAGGTAAATCAGCATAGGCTGGCTTGCTTCAATGGGGAGAGACTCCTTTACACCACTGCAAGATCCGGCCCATTTCCTGTAAAGGTTTCTATTTTAGGGGAGCTTTGATGCACTGGCTGTATTTATTTATTTATTTATTTTAATAGCATGGCCATATTTACTTGAATCCAGGATAATCTCATGTCAGAAATAACTCTGTGTATTCTCAGAGTTGTTTCAGAGAAACAAATAAACTTTTAAAGCTATTTCAACGAGTCTTTTCAATTTGACGTGATGTTGGCATCACATCCAGTTCCTGTGCAAAACTCTTTGAGCTTAAAACAATCCCTGTTTAGAAAACCCATCTCAGGCTGTTGCTCACCCATGATATGGCAATCCTGGGTGAGACCAAGGAGGCCTTTAACAGCACTTTTATTTTCTTTTTTCACTCCAGCATCTTCCAGTTTGTGTGTGTGCGGTTTTTGGGTTTAGTTTTTTGCTTTTTTTTTCTGGTCTCCACCCACCCAGCTGAAGCTCAACAATCGGAGGTGCAAATATCTTGAAACCACAATATCTGAATTTGGTTTGAATCCTTTTATTTTCCCAGTTAAGCAACGTTCTTGCGTACCGGAAGACAAAACATCTCAGAAACAGCAACACATCCATTTGGGAGAAACCACTCCCTGTTTTGCAGCACAAACAGTGCTCCCTGAGCACCAGCTGCAACACTCTTTGCTACCCTCTGTCCACCATCACCCCACAGGAAAAAGGAGGCAATTCAAGTAACTTCATCTTTGCAAGCAAATTGAAGATGTCCCTCGGATTTCCAAACCTGGCAGGACTGTGGAAAAAAGCTTCCTGGCTTTTGGCTAAATACAGCTTTTGCAGGGCCGAGTCAGGCAATTGGCCGAGTGCTATCCATCACATCCGCTGGCTGTTATTAATGAGGATGTGTGCGTGCAGCAGCAGCACGGACAAGCTGGAAGGGGCTCCCCTCTCGCCAGCGCAGGGCTGTGGAGAGGCCGTCTGTCTTGCAGCTGCCATCCCCTCCGTGCCGCTCCGCTGCCAGGGCCCCCCGTCCTGCTGCCTCCCTCCTGCTCCTCACAGCACATCTGCTCCACTGCTTGTGCTGGCACTTCTGATGTGCTCCCATCACAGATTTTAAAGAGTCTTCATGCTTTGAACTACTTGTTAAAGGACTGGGAGGTTTTCAAGGGATGGAGGGGCCATTCTGGTGGGTCAGGGGGGACCTAGGCAGTGACTGATATGGTCAAGATGCATAGAAAATGAACATGTGGAGTTTAGGACAGGTTGGAGACGTCCTGCTTGGTAAGGCTGAAGGACTTTGAGAACATGCTAGGAGCAGAATAAATCCTGCAGCAGCATATGTCAGTGACATTGCACACACTCTTGCAAACCACTGAACACAAAGCAAAGCCGAAGGAAATGTCTCTTTAAGGGCAGATATGTACCTCACGGTGCAGCCTGTCTCTGGAAAGCAGCATCTCCTCTGCTCTCACTGTAGCGATGGCAGATGGGATTTGATTGGGGATAGCAGCTGCTGGTGAAACATAACATTTTTAACATTGCTGGAGTTGGTGGGGCAAGAGTTTCTGTACCTTTTGAGTGTTTAGAGGGGAAACCTTCTGCCTTTCTTCTTCAGTGCCAGGAGCAGGCACCCAAAAGGGTACTTTGGGGTGCTGCTGGTGGTTGGTGGGGTCTCACCTACACTGCTTCCATGCAGAAAAGAAAATGGTCACAAAGAAGCATCACTAAACACCCCGGTGAGCAAGGAGTAGTGCTGGGCTGCCACTGTCTGTGCTGCATCTGCTGAGATCTTTTCCCAGACAAAGCTGGTAGGTGAGACTGCCGAAGAGCAGGGCAGAGAGCTGGAATGTCTCCTGTCCTCCTTGCAGGGAGGAAGCTCAGTGACACTGGGCTGAGCGAGGAGTAAAAGGAGCTTTTTCCTCCCAAGACAAATTTAAAGTAACAAAAATAAAGACTAAAGAGAAACATTGCAGGCAGAACCGAAAGTAAATGACTTCAGAAAGGGTCTAATGAGACTGGCACTCTCCTCCTATCCACTTCAGTAAGATAAGAAGATTTCAGCTTGTGATGGGCCAAGGGTCAACTCGGGAGTTAATGCAGATTTTGAAACAAGCCAGGAGTCCTGAAAATTCAAATCTATCCACACTAGTCCCACATTGTGGCACAGCAATTTACTGGTGGATGTGTCTTCAGCAAAACCTACTTGTAATGAAACTTCTTGGTTCACAGACAAAATATCAATGCAGAAAGGGAAATGGAAAGCTTTTCTGTCCCCCACGCAGACAGCATAAAATTAAACCTCTTCGATTGCATGCCTGAATGGAAACTGGCAGTAACTAAAGGAATATGCTATGGGCCATCCATATCCCTCCTAACCCTATTTATTGTCATTCTGAAAAATGCACTGAGAAAAGCTTCTGCTGCGGTGAAAAACATAGCTCCATTGTTGTCACCCTCTGAGTCTTTCCCACCACTGTGTCAGTTCTGCGAGCACCAGATACACGATCTGTCCTCAGGGACGTGAGGGCAGATACACGCATACCAGCTTCCAGCTAAGGCAGCCCAGCACTTGAGTTGGCCATCCAGGATGTGTCCCAGCTCCTTGGGCGAGCTTTGCATTCCTGCCCTGCCAGTGAGGTTAAACTGGGCGGGTGTAACTCTGCCAGTTGGGTAGACCTGCACAACCGGTCCCTTGGCAGACCAGAACTGCTGGGAGCAGTTCCAGGTCCAGGCATGGTGAAGCCACGTGCCATGCTGGTGCCAGGCTGATGTAGCTCCGCTGCTCCCAGCAGGCACAGCAAGTCTGGGAACATCCACACAGTGCAGTGCTGAGCTGTGCAGCTATCTCCTTGCTGTGACCACAGTGATGATGAGCCTTGGAGGGGCATCCTGAGGGCTCTGTGATGCTCACGGGGTGTATCAGGCATGCACGTGAGTGGGATTCATTCTGCCCAGATTGAGCTGTCCACCACGCTGGTGTCAAGGTTTCCTCACTCACATGTCAACAGATTTGTGTGCTACACGGTCTTTCTGCTTTGCAAACAGAAGTACCTGCAGGGAACTTAGGTTTCCTGAGGCTTTCCAAGTGATTGTCTTGAGTATTGCCAAGAGGTGAGAGAGTCCTAAATGAAAAAAGCTTTCTTTTTTTCCCTATTAAATAGTTAGACCTCCTGCCAGATTACTTTATGACTTACGAATTCTCAGACAAATGCATTTATGAAGCAACTATACACAAGGCACGGCTGTGGGTGATACTGAGAGCTAGCATGCATCTCACCACCGCAGCCCAGGTATAGGGCAAGCCAGAGGGAAAAGATGGTTGCAATCTGTAGGAGCTGTTGAAATGAATTTGGGGAGCCGACGGACGAGTGCCAATTTCCATTCCGAGGAAATAATAGAAGTTTAAGCTGAACTAGTGAGCACGCTCATACTTTGGCAGAACAACCATATCTGTAAATGCCCAGCATCTGTAAATCTACTGCTTTTGATGTCAAAGTGTTTTCATGTGTTTTGCGAAGTAAAATATTGACTAAATTATGACCTATTGGAACCTCCTCTGATGACTGCTGGAGCGCTGGCAGGCGATAAAAAGGGTTGCTGAGCCTTTTTTTTCGAGTTGGATTCCAGTAGATATAAAAGAAGTGATTGAATTAATTGGCTATAGAACGAGGTTCAGAGGTTGTTTAGAGTGAGTTGTGAGATGGTTTGCTGTGTTAGGGCTTTTTTTTTTTAGCAGCCAATGCAGATAAACCTGCAATTTTCCACAAGCATTTAAATGTTTCCCACATTGGGCTGACAGTACACTTTGCAGAGGTTCTGGCCTTTAACCTCATGCATGTAAGCCAAGGATGTCATACAACTTAACTCATTCAACCAGCACTTTCTTGGTTTTCCAGCTCTGACTCTGTCTTCACAGCTATTCAGTGTCACGTCTGAAAGGCTCTTAGAATGGAGACCTTCCCAAACCTCAATAAATGCAGCTGGGCTGAAGCACACGAGAGAGAAAATTGTCCACAATACATGGACTTGCCCCTGCTGCAAAGTGTGAGTGCGTGGGTGTCCCCGATCCAAGTGGCAGCACTTTAGTAGGGTGCAAATGGTTACGTGAGGGAAAGGCATTGGGGATTACTGAATTATCCTGACTGGCTCAGGAACAAGAGCCCTGAAGGGCTAACTGTCCTCCCTGTTCGATGATGAAGTTTTCTTTGAAGGACAGACTTGGCCTTTGGGTTGGGTGAACTGGTGTTGCCTGCCCTGATTAAGATGTCTCCAGTGGTGCTGGGTGGGAGTTTTCTGAAGAGACTTTTTTTATTAGGAAATGACCATTTTCAAAGCCAAAACTGGTTCCCAAGTCCAACTGACTTTGGGAGCAGGGTAGGAATTACAGCTGGAGGAAAAGGCTCATCCCTTTCCCTTCTTGGGATGCAACAACTGGGTCATTGCTGAAAGCAGTCTCCTCTCCAGCTATAGATGCCGCGGTCAAACCTCCTCTCTATCTTGCTCAGAGCACTGACTTGAATGTCAGCCTTCACTCGCCTCAGGAGAGTTTCCTTAGCATGTAACCATCTGGGTAATTCTGGGTTTTACCAAAAAAAAAAAAAAAAAAAAAAAAGCCTGTAGGCTCCTTCTAATGCTGGATGGGAAAATCTTTCACATCGCTCAACCTTTCTCAGAAGAGGAAAAAATATCTCAAACATCTGGGACAGGATTTTTTTATTATTATTATTTCAAGCCAAGATAATGCATGGCATTATATTTAATGCTGATTGACCAGAGAAGAAAATCAGTTGCTTAGAATGTAATGCAAAAAAATTCTAACAATGCATGAGAAATCCTGTAATAACAGACCTACTTGAGAATTTGAGTGGCATGAAATGTGAAGTGTACTGTTACTTTAATTGTATTTTTATGCAGACGTACTCAATTCCTATTAGTGGCAGAGTTGTGTTTGCATTTGGCTGGAGGCAAAGAATTACTAGTGGACAGTTTAATCAGGATGAAAGAAGGAAAATAAAATTAATGTAGCATGCGCTAGGCTCAGACATTTCTGTTGGAAGAATTTTCACATCTTTGTTGTGTGAAGATTGGTCCTGTTTATTTTAAAAACCTGAAAATGGGGGTTAAACGATTTCAGACTGGAGTTACAGTTGCCAGTCATTCAGTTCAAGGGTTGAGGTTAGTAAATGAATAGTTCTAGTTTGCCTAAAAGTCTTTGTTGGTAGTCAGTGGTTAAAAATCAAGAGCTGAAGATGTTGCTGCTTTACTCCTGTGTAAATCCACCCATCCATTATTTATATAATTACTGCTTTGAAGCCAAATGCAGATGGGGATCCTGCTGGGCTGGATAGCTCATAAATATCTTTAGGTATTTAGTAAATGCCCTGAAACATTTCATACCTGCATAGGACGGAGCAGAAAGTGGAATCAACTTGCCCATGTCCTGTCAGTGGGTGGCCAGTGCCTGGTCTAGGACGGGAGCCCCAGATTGTGCCTGACTGGACCAGATGTTTGCAGCTGTATGGTTGCAGCTGGGGCCACTGAGATGAGCCATGCTCCCTGGGGAAAGTGATTCCTCCTGTCCTCCAACAGACCCCTGAGATGGATGTGTCAGGTGAGTTGCCCCATAGTGGTGTCTACTGCTCTGTGAAGAGAGATTATGAAGACTATGAAGACAGGTGGGGTTGAAGGCTGAAACCTACCTTCCAGGTGTTTGAAGTGGGTAGAGATGAATCCCACCATGTCTCCTGACACCCTGGGCAACAGCTGTGGTGTTAGACCGGCCCTGCCTGTGCTACTCATACACAGAGACCTCCAGTCAATACCAACTGCAGTGACACTGACAACACCGTCAGTGCAGTATTTTCTGCAAACACTAAATTGCCTGAAAAAATCATAGCTGGAATAAAGGGAAAACTGTAGAAACTTATTCTAACAAGTGGTAGAATTTGTGTTTATATTTCTATCAGCTCTGGCTTCCCTACAAGAATCCTGCCGTGACGTGATCAATCTGAGAGGAGGAATTTTCTTTGCTTGCCCTCCATTTATTTTACCATTTAATGCTGAGTCTGTTTAGTCAGGAAGGACTTGCTTCCAGACGATGCAGTCAATGAACGATTCATCTTGTCCAAGAGCAAATTAAACAGAGTGAATAATTAAATAGAAGCACTTGACCAATATTTCTCAGAGCTCTCTTAAACAATTCCCCACAGTCTCCTTGCATCCTCCCCCATCCTCACCCCCAGACGGCTTCAACCCATCTATTCAGCAGCACTATGTCCAGCATCAAGCCCAGCCCGTGCCAACACTGGCCAAAGGTTATTGCCATCTGGGTAGTCAATATGAAAGGGTTGGTGGTCTAGCTCCTGTTCCTATGGGAAAATCTTCTAGACCACAAACCTCCCACTCCATTCAGCCAGTATTAATAAGACCTCCCTGCTGGGAATGGGATTGGGATTGATTGGGCAAAGAGAATAAACTTGCCAGAGGAGATGGCTCTTCTGGGAGAGAGACTAGCAAGTGGGTTGGAAGCCTTTCATGCTGCTTCCTCACAGCATTGCTGCCTTTTGGTGAGACGCAGGGCTCCCCCGCTCCAGTGCTGTTGGTCTGGCAGGCTTCCCCACATGAGCAGGTGTGGTTAAAGGGGAATGTTAAATGAGGACTTTAAGCCAACTGATTGCATCGGGAGGCTTCTGACAAGGATGATCATGCCTTTTTGGGTGCATGTGGGGATGAAAGAGATGTATTGTGCAGACTGGGAGGCGCAGAGTGTGTTGGTGTTATATGGTAGGCATTATTCACTGAGGACAGGCTGAGCATGAATGGAAATCTGAGCTGTCCCAGGGAAATTTCTTTATGGGCTTCACAGGCTAAACAAGCAGCAGAGGTTTCTGCAAGCACAAAGAGCCACCTCCCTCCTTACCATTTCCTTCAAACCACCTTTCTTGGAAGGGCAGAGCCATGAGGAGGCAGAACACAATGAGTTAATTAAAAGTCCTCAGTGAAGGGACTCCCAACTCCAGTTACCCTGGAGGCAGCAAAAGTCAAAGACCCAACTGGAGATGAGGTCACCTGAGACCACCTGGCTCCTGAGACCACCAACATGGAGGCCTAGGGTAGAACATGATGAGATGGTTGCTGGGTGATCTTGAAGGTGTCTTGAGAGGTGAAGGGAACCCTGACTGTGATTGTTAATTTATTTTAAGGAAGATTTTGGAAAATGATGGCAGCAGGTAAAAGATGAAAGAGAGGGGAACTTCTTCACTAATAACCCAATACATGCCATGCTTCTGAGCTAAACTGTTGCTAGAGCTGATTGGGAATTTTTCAGATAAATGTATTTTCAGCAGAAAATGCTGCTGTGTCAAAAAAATAATGATTTTCATGGGATTTAGAATCATAGAATCATAGAATCATTTAGGTTGGAAAAGACCTTTAAGATCATCAAGTCCAACCATAAATTTAGCCAGTCTTGGAAGTAATTTAGGGAAAGGCAGGAGGATCCTCAGGTCTGCATGCCCCTGGCCAGGTTATCATTTTCCAAAAGGTCAGTGCCAAGGGATGTGGAAATCCCAGGATCAAGTCATGGTTTCAAATGGACATTTGAATATGAAATGGAGCACCTCTGATGGAGAGTTTAAGAGACAGAACCACTTCAGGAGAGTCAAAAGTCCCCCTGGTCCATTCATCATTTGGCCTGGACACACCTGCAACAGAGACTTGAGTCCCAGCCTCCCAGAGTGGGGCAGAAGGACCCTGCCACCATGCTGGGGCTTGGCCAAGATGATCGTTTCACTTCCATCTTACAAAATGGCAGCTCTGGGCTTTCTCTCACTGAGGAATGGGGAACCTTTGGAAGTTACAAAAAGTTTTAACAGTACTCAGAAACCTTTTCCCGCCAAGCTCTGATTTCCACCATATTATAATAAGCACATCTGAGAGGAGAAGGAGGAGGGAAAAAAAAAAAAATCTTGATTTTCCCATAACACTGCTGCTGTCAGACAGGCAATTTTTCACCACCATGGATGCCACTATGACACAATTCCTAAGCTGAAAAAGGCCCAACAGAGTGAACAATATCCCATTTGGGAAGATAAGGAACTGCAGGACATTACCCAGAGAGATATAAATTGTAGTAATCTATTTGTTCTCTTGCCCATGGGGTCCTTGTAGTAAACAGGGAGTTCTGGGAAGTGGGTAAATTCTGACATGTCATTTCTCATTGTTCCCAAGGGATGGTGAGCAATTCTAGTGCTGGCAAGCCAGACAGGCAGTAAATGTTTCCTAGAATACAAACAGTGGGAGCCGGTACATAAAGGCTGCAAAATCACTGTCAAAATGTAATCAGCTGAAAAAAAAAGCAAAAGCAGAGACCAAGCCACAGCTGTGTGGCCACAGATGTAATGCCCTAAAGAAGGGTGAGGGAAGAATATAATGAGCACCTGTGGGAAAGTGAAACTTGCCCCTTAAAGGGGGTGAGGAACTTCTGTAATAGGAGCATACAATGCAGGGACAGACAGGAGAGCTTTCCAGAGGTCTATCATGCAGCTTTGTGTCTGATGCAAATCAAAGGTGTAACTCTGCTAATGACTCGGTTTATTGAGTCTGATGATGCTCTAGGCTATATCTTTGTGCTTTTTTTTAAAGAACTCCTGCTTGCAGGTGAAGGTTAATCTTTCTGAAGCATCATTAAGACCCAGGGATGTTAGACCTGGAATGGAGCCATATTCCAGCCTTCCTTCCAAGTTGGTGGGCTTGCACATTTCTAAGGGTTTTTCATGGAAAGGCATGGCAAGCTGGCAGCCCTGGGGCTGGCTCCGGGGCTCACTGAGCAGGAACTCTATAGTCCCAGGCCTGGCTGAGATAACTGCTGACATGCAGACATCACACCTCAGCACCAAGCAGTAACCCAAGGCAGCTTCCTAATGCGCATGGAGAGCTACGCACCACCAAGGCATCATTCTGAGTCAAACAGTCAGAGGGCTCAGATCAAGATGGCTTAATTCCTACTGGACTTTTCACCACTTGTCTCAGGTGGGAAATAGTTATTGATCTTGGACAGCTTGTGGAGGTAGCAGGATGCTGGCAAGGACATTGACAGCCCTGGACAACATCCTCCAAATGAGCTAAAAAGCCAGCAGAGCCCTACTAAGAGGACAGAGGCCACCAGCCTGTGGGGTTCAAGCTAGCAGATGGATCCAGACAGTATGGCGAGATGAAAGTGAGAAGAAGGAGACGACCTGGAGATGTGAGCTTATACCCTCTGGGCCCAGGCCCGTGCTGCTCAGCTGTTTTGCTGTCCTACTTCCCTTCTCCGTGGCCCATCACCCCATCATTCTGCTTCCCTGCCTGGAGCATAACTCTGAACAGGCATTTGCCAAGTGCAGCTTGCACCTTGATTGACTTTTGACTGAGCTTGAGATGGGGAAACTTGTTCTCCAGCCCTCTGCTTGACTTGCTGCTTCCCTGTGGAAGTTAGCAGCATCACGTTGTTCTGTGACCTTCTGAGGGACGAGCCAGAAAATATCTTCTTGGCTAAATAACGAATCTAAAAATCAATTTGTGGAGAGGTTGGAAAGCAATGAGCATACAAATTAACCAGTGTATGAGTAATACATTTACATCTCATGGATCCAGTTAACTTCAGAGCAGGCAAAATTTATGACCTACTGAACTCCAAGTATGAGGCTTAAAGAAATTACTGGGAGGAGAATTATTGGGTTGGATACTAGACATCATTCCAACTTTCAGTAACGTTTTCATGTGCTCTTTAAAGTATCTTCCTAGCAGTACCCATTTCCATGACTGGGAAAAAATCAACCACTGAGATCGCTTGAAAAACACTTTGCTGCCTCCCTTTCATTTTCCCAAGTTGTATTTTTATTTTCCACATAAACCTGATGGTCAGACAAATTACTGTACAAGTGAGATTCTGATAATAGGAATCATGTTGTAAGCCAAATGCTGATGATCTGCAGGTACAATGTCAAGGGAAAAAATCTTTTGTGGTTGTGTGTGCATGTATTTAGATGGATGGTTTTACTTTTTGGGTGCATTTATGACACTTTATGACACTTGGTCTACAGCTGTGCAGACCTGCAGCCCAGGCAGACCTCTGGATGCATTCAGCCTGGTTATAGAGCTATTCCTAGTGGTTCTGTGAATGGTGGGAAATTGCATGAAGCCATCAGGCTTCCAAGGTTTGCACTTGTTTGAGATTTCACAGACTGTTGACAAATCCCTGTGAGTCATTTTTACCATCCTGTTGAGAGTAGACACCTGTGGATGCCAGCTCCGTGGGTCACGCAGTCTTATTGGCCTCCGACCAAGGGTCAGACACCTGCTCTCTTTCTCCTAGGGTCACTCTCCCAGACAGTAAGGGACCAGCTCCCTTTCTTAGCACTTCTGTGGACAGTCCTAGTCTTTGAGGTTCCCAAGGAGGAGGAGGAAATGGGAGAGGACACTTCTTTGTTTGCTTTCATCTGTGGCAAATTAGCTGCTCTCCTGATGACGGCTGATCCTGTGCCAGGAGGTGCAAAGTGGGTGAGGAAGCAGGTTGAGGCAGGCCCAGGTCTCCTGCTGGTTGTCCACACGCCTGCATCTGAGCCTGAAGGTGCTTTCAAAGCCCCAGGTGAAGCTGAGCCAGGGATAACTGCGGATGGGATGGGCTTTAGCACACATGGCCTGATCTTGGCCTGATCCTTGTGAAATACACTGTCATGCCATCAGCACACCAAGGCTCTTCCTCTCTGGAGATGAAGCTGTTATAGATTGGGCCTGAGGGTTTGCAACGTGTCTTGCATATTTTGGAAATGCACTCAGACCTGTGCTTGCCTGCCAGGGTAAATGGTGCTTTTCTCCTTCAAGTGCCATAATTTCCCTTCTGCTTTCCTATGTGGTGTGGTGTGGTGTCCTCTAAAACAGGGATTTCCTCCACAGTGGTGGTGTCTCGAGTGCAAGGTAAGCACAGTTCTTGTCCCCTGATCATCCAGATGGGACACATTGCACCTCACCATTGTGGCCGGGGGAACGGGACATGCCACCTCCTGTCTCCTCCCAGCACATGACCAGGGTGTGGACAGGGTGCACAGCTGGACCAGGGTGCTGGGGAGCAATCCTGGGCTGCCTCTGATTGCTTTTCATTTGTCCACAACAGCAGGGAAAATCATCAAAGAGAGAAGAAAAAGGGGTTTAAAAACAAAGCCAAATAAAAATAGGTCCCAAGTTGCAAAATTTGTATCTGAACTTCCTGGAGGCTTTGAGAATCTTGGGTGGGGTTTCATTATGGTGCTCCAGTGAAAATGCCATATGTAAATCTCCTGCAACATGAAAGATCACGTTGCCTTGTGATCCAAATAGACAGAGGCATATTACTGGTAATGGTCCAAGCAGCTGCACCAGGGTAAGGATGTTTATTAAAGAGGGGATTGCTGGATTTACATATCCTTGCCTAACAGATTCAGCTCTCTTCAGTGAAGGGATGTTAGAATGCAAATTTGGAAGAAACACAAGAAAAAGAACCAGTGGATCCAACACAGGCCAAAAAGAGGTAGTGCTGCATGCTGGACACAATATGTGATAACACATGAGAATGAACAATTCTTTGGAAATCCCCTTTCCATAGAATTTTAAAGGAACTGAAAGTGAGAGGGTGAAAGCCCAAGAGGTTTTTCCTCCTTCTGTGGAAGCTGTCAGTGCGGTGGTCTCAGAACAGGGGCTAGCAGCGGGGTCTCCAGGCCCTGAAAATGCACAGCAGTGTCTGGGTGCCTGAGAAGCCTTTCTGTGCTTGCTGGTAAAATGGAGACTGCTTCCCACTGTGACAGGATTTTGCATAGTCCTCTGCTCCTCTCTGCCAGTCTCTTGGGTTCAACACACTTGTGGGCTTGGGAAGATGAAGTCAGTGCTCACCGAGCAAGTATGTAGTACATATGTGAACTTAGAGATGTGAAATGTTTCTTCTGTAAGAAACAATGATGTCCCACCCTGAAAAAGCCACAAAGATGTGGCACAGGTCTCTGGGGACAAGCTGCAAAGACCTCTTACAAATGCATTTCAGCCATAACATTGCTCCTTCTCATCTGACAGTGAGAGATAGTAGGAACCCATATGCTCAGGTACAGACCTTGCTAGGGCAGCAGGCACAGATTTCCCAGCACAGAAAACTGCCTGAGCTTTGTTTCTGGTGTGTTGTGAAGAAGAGGATGTGACATCCATCATTTTCATAAACAGGATTGCCGCATGGTGTGTATTTGTGTGGCCAGATCCTATATACAGGATTACAGCTCAGCCAAGGAATTTCTTCCCTGTTGTTTCTCCGGGCATTTAGACTGGGAGGTCTTTGCAGAAAAAAAGATCTTTCCATTTGTTTTCCATCCATGCTGTGCCCAGCACTGTGGAACCAGGGCTCTAGGCAACAGCCCTGCATGGTTCCTGATGCTGTGAACAGCGAGAAGAGTCACTGCAGCTGGTGCCTGGCTTCCCAAAGGCAGAGCTCTCCCTGCCCAGCCTGCTCTGCCAAGGTGACACTGTCAGCTCCCTTACAGCACTTCATATTTTAACATCTACTTCTTTTAAAGGTCTCTGAATAAGGCAATTTTCCCCTGTTCTTCCTTTTCCCACCCTTTGAATTTAGCCTTTGCAGCAATCTCCTGCTTCAAACAGTAAGCTGCAATCTTATAGTAACACAGGAGAGACTCTCAAGGACACATTGAGCTCTTGATTCCCAGTCAATAAAAGCCAGGACTGCATGTGCCAGTGAGAAGTGTCCCAGCAAGAGGCTGGGGACATCTGTCTTCTTCCTAATCGAGGTGCTCCTGCTCTTCCTGTTTGTTCACCTACCCCTGGTTCCAGCTGCATAAGCTCCCTTGCACCTGTGACAGGCAAAATGAAAAGCACCTTTGCCCGAGGTGTGACCCCCCCTCAAGCTGATCAGAAGGTACTCCGGTCCCTTGAGCTGGCAGAGATGTGGAGAAGAGGGATCAAAGTCCAAGTGGTAACACACTAACTATTTTCTATCAATTTTCTGTGTACTTTTTCTAGTCCCACAATGCGGAGTAGTGAACATTTTTCTGTAGATTAAATGAGGGGATAGTTTTTCCAAAAATAATGGGAAATTTAAAGTAGAACAAATGCTCATTTTCCCATATGAAGCAGGGAAAAGGATTCTTTTGAACCAACTCTACTGAGCAGCTTACATTAACTCTTCCACCATGTGACCCGAAGCACTCCTCAGTTGTCCTTGAAGGAAGTTAAAGCTAGAGCAAAGCTCACAGCTTGTAACAACCTCATTTATGCTGCAACCACTAGAGGAAAGTAAAACCCCTGGTTGCATCTGGGTTGCATATATCATGTGCTGGTCTAGACCCCAGGCTGTGGGTAGCTCAACATTTTCTACCTGCTCAGCCCTTACCACTGCTATTCATGGTGTCATTCCTAATCTTGGCAAAAGTTAGCACTTTTGTGTGAGCCTGAGCTTTGAATGAGGGCTGCTGAGCTCCTGGGAGACTCTCAGGTTTGCAGCATCCACACGGAGGGCAAAGGACCATCTCAAGGAGCATTTAGTTCTCAGAGTACAACACAAGGATGCTGGGATGCAGATAAGGGAAGCTCAGTGCTGGTTTCTGCTGTTCCTGATAAAGCACACAAGGCTGGGAGACAGAAGTGATATATATGTTTTTCTCATACCACCTGATACAGTTGGGAAAAATAGGCAAGTTTGTGGGCACAGGTCTTTTGGTGATGCCTCCTTCTTCTACCAAACAGTTGAATGAGATTAAATAACCCACTCACAATTTGTGTTTTGTAGTTTACAGCTGCAGTGAGTAATGCATTTAAAGAATCCCTTCTCCCCACCCCAAGGATTCATAATTTATAGATTTTGGGAGCACTTGAGATCTATTAAATTTAATAAGCCTTCTCTTGAGAAGGTTGTACAGGAGGACCAGACTCCTCTACACTTACATTTTCAATTAGACAACACAACAGCCTTTGCGTGCTGGCGATGAGGAATGGGAGCAGTCGCCCCATCACTCTCTTGTTAGATGGCATTTCTGGCACACAATCTGCCAGCATTTGTTGCCTATGAATTATGGTTTCTCTAGCATCTTAAATCCTTAAGCTTTTTGTAAGTTTTCTGGTGGTGTTATTTCCTTCCTACTAATAAAATACTGTATCAGGACCTTGTCTCTTGAATAGAGTGCTGAGAGGGAGGGAAGGTGGCCGTGAGTCCTGGGTGGAAGCAGGGCCGGTGGGACCAACCATGTGTGATATGTCCTCAGTCCTAGCCTGCAAGTCTCCACGAAACATGGAACATTGTCTCAGGAGGTCGCAGGGAGGAGAGATTTGAGAGGTGTTATTGCAGCAGTACTTTCTTGCACAGCCCTAATTTAGTGCAACTGCTCTGTTCTTCAGGAAAATGTCATCTGGGCTGGTGAAAAGCTTTCCTACAGTCCTGCCCTGAGCTGGAGGAGATGACACATAGGAGCCAGAGAGGTGGATGCCTGGAGAAGCTTGTAAACACTTTAAAGCCTATTTGTGCTTTGCTCTTGAGTTTATCTGCCTGTTGTAAACATGATAACAAGACAGTAGCTTGGAAATAATTATTCACCCTTATTTTTGCAGAAGAAGCACCTGAACCCAATGCTGGTGAGTGCTACACAGGTACAGCTGTCAGTAGTCCTTGCAAAACTCCTGGCTTGAGCAGACAAGATGGACACAAGGTAGGGAAATGGGCAGGGCAAGCAGGGAGATGGAGTCTTGGGGTGAGGATGGGAACTGAGGGTTAGCTTTATTAAGGGCTAATTAGCAAGGACTGTAGAAATGGGCAGGCTTAAGTGATAAATTGTGATAACTGTTGCTAGGAGGTATGGGGAAAGTGTTGTTGGATCTGTTGTTCAGATTGTGACCCTCTTCCAGCAAGGGAGAGGTGCATGCTGCCCCATGCTGTGAGCAGGTAAGGGAGGGACAGGTAACACCGGAGCAGAAAAGACAAGGTGAAAAAAAAGCCACAGTGCTCTTGTCTGTGCATGACACTGTACAGGGATTGTTACTGGAAAAGAAAGCTGAATCTGTAGGTTGCTATTCCTTTTACTCTTCTGCTGTGATTTGGTGTGCTGAGGCAGTGCCTTGTTAGAGGAGCTCATCAATGCAGTAAGAGCCGCATTGTCAAATGAACGTGCTCTCTCATTCCTGATGGAGTGGTGCGGTTTTCTTCTGTGCTGGGTCTTCTACCACATCCCTCACTTTGGTTGCTTGTTTTCCAGAAGAGCTCACTGGGCTTGCTGAGAGCAGGCCCACCTGCAGTGGGTCCAGCTGTGCATGCCAAGGGCTTTGGCAGCTGCTGCATTTAGCTTGGCCACAAGAGCATCAAGGCCACGTCTTTGCTCATGAGAGCTCACTTAATAAGACAAAGCTGTGTAGACAGCAAGGCAGCCGTGAGGGCAGCTTGCCACAGGGCCCACAGGGGAAGAGTTGAGGTCTTAAGTCATGACTGTCGGAACCACAATATACTTTTTCATGCTTTAAAAAACCCTACTATGTTCCCTGGTGGGGAATTTTCTGGTGGATGCCAAAATATGAGAAAATGGGCACAGGGGAGCTATTCTGAGTGTTATATTTGGTGGTGCTGGTATTCCCAGGCATGCTGGACAGCCAGCCAGGGGAGAAACCCCTCAGCCCTGAGTGTCACAGGGTCACTGGTCTGGACATTCCAGACACTGTCAATATTAGCATAAGTCCTCAGTTTGCCAGCTCAGCAAGTCTTCAGTTTGTCCTCTTTTATCCCCTCCTGCCCTCCACTTCCAGCCACCTAGGTCCAAACCTCCAAGAAGTGCTCATTCAGGCTACCCGCTGGCCTGTTTTGCAGTGAGAAAGCAAGGTAATTCCTGACATACTTCCAATACAACTTCCTTGTTCCTCAACAGGGTCCCTGGTGACTGACCAGCTTGTCCATGAGATCAGAGTGTCAGCACCAGGCAGGTCTTTGCAACACTGAAGGGCCAGAGCATCTTCCTTGTGCCACCTGGCCAGAGACACCATAAGGCTGGAACTGTGCCCTGGAGTACATCCAGGTAGCATCTCTCAGAGGTGTAGCTCAGACACAAGCTGTGCCAGCCATGGAGCACAAGGCTTTTGTTTAATTCTTGTGGGGGTGAGATGGGTTGGAGGTAAAAGCTTCCTTTGCTGTGCTGTCTCCTTCCTCACTGATAGTTGCACTGATGCCATTTGGGTGCCTGGGGCAATGAGGGCAAGAGGTATTTGGTTAGGGAGCACCCTGATGTTCACTGCTGCACAGATGGACCTGCAGAGCCTCTTCTGCTGTCCGCATCATCTGGAGGAGCTGCGTCACCCAGCCCGGCCAGGCTCCTTGGAAAATTCCCAGGGAAGCTCCAGGCCTGAGAGCCTGCAAGAAGCTGACACATGTTTGGCAGCCCTGGGGGAGGAGAACCTCATGCCCCCTGGATGGCCCTGGCTGGGAGTCCTGGTGACTCAGCGCTGTGGGATGGCGAGTGTTGCTCCAGTCTCCAGAGACACCCTCCAGCAAAAACACAGTGATGACAGGCTTGGGAGAGAGCTGCTGCAGTAAGGATGTGTAGGGTGGAAAGAGATCTCACAACAGACCCCCCTGCCCAGGACCAGACATCTTCTCTCATTTCCCTCCTCCAAGGCCACCATCACCTGGGCTGAAGGCTTTCTAAAGCTGTAACAGGCAGCAGGTCAGATAATTTGACACTGTGATGGCCCCAAATAAGGAACACAGGTCTTCGATAAGCTGCAGGCCAGGGCACTCTGCAGCCTGCCCTGACAGTGAGGGAAGTAGCATGTATTTGGGGGCTAAGGAGAAGGGAAGGGCCATCAGTCAGGAAGGCAATGGTCAGTGGAGAGCAATTCTTTGTCACCAAAGGAAGACCTAAAAGGACTTCAGCAATTTTGCTCGGTTCTGATCAATTACATCCATGGCTATTGCAGACCCAGATCTCGTGGTGGCTTTGAACATGGGTATCCGCTTGGAGGGATATTTCAGGCACATCCAGAGGTGCTGAGCGTTGCAGCAGGATTTGACCACATGTGGGCGTGGGGTTGGAAGGTTTGGGAGGAAAACAGCTTCCAGTCTCTCATGCATGTTTCTTAGGTAGCAAGCACAACAGCTTGAAGGCGTTACCACATTGTTTCACTTGGCTGGTATTAAAATACACCAGGGAAGGGGTTTTTTGCCTGAGAACATGCATGGTTTTTGTGCAGCTGGTGTGGCAACAGGAGAGCTGGGCTAGGAGGGGCTAGATGACATTGTTAAATGTCTAGTTACACTGATTCCACAGGAGTGCATCCTCCAACGCAGTCAGAGCAAGGCTCATTCATCCTAGCACAGACGTCTGAAATACGGTGGCTGAGTCACGTCCTCCCAAGTGTGAGCTTTTTCTCCGTTGACTACAAAGTGAGCTGAGAGTGACTGGCTCGGTGGTAGGAACTGACATGTAGACATCTAAAACTAAGATGTAGGTCTCCTCCAGACTAACTGCAGCATAGCATGGAGTCAGTCAAGCTTATATTTAACTGACCTCCTGGGCGTGGGCAGAGGTCTGATGCAGCACCACGGTACTGTGTGATCTGAGGAGAATATGGCACAAAGGCAGATGTTTCATGAGGAGCATGGTCCTGCTGCTAGGTCCTACATGAGCTAACTCAGCCGGGCATCTTTAGAGGCACTTGACTCCGCTAGCATGACCTGGGTATCCTTCATGCACCTTCAGAAGTTGTCTTCTGCTCCTGGCTATCTGTGCTCACAACCGGAGACACAGCTGACTCTCTGGGTGCTATGAGCTGGGCAAAGTCCTAGATAAAGTACAGCACTGGTGGTTCAAATGTCCAGGGAGTGCTTAAATGCTCAGGGCCTGCTAGCTTTTTAAAACCATCTCTCTGTTGTCTCCCACCCATGTGATATTCATGGGCTGTGTAAGCACTCCTCCTCTGCGCCAGTGCAAAGTCATCCAGCCTCATTCAAATGAAGATGGCTTGGGCCAAGCCCCTGTCTTTGCACCAAAGAGGATGAAGCGGGTTTATGCTTCCATTTAGTATGGCTCCATGCTGACCTAGGGCTGATGGAAGATGGAGAAAGGCCTTTGAACCTCAGAGACTGAGCCCATTGGGTGCAGAGGGTGGAAACCTGTGAGCAGAGTTTGATGAAGATCCTTCATCAGAGTTTGATGAGGAGCCTGCCAGGAAAGGAAATGTTTGACCTTAGTACCCAGGACTTGCACGAGAAAAGTGGTGCCAGTCAATGGGTGCTGCATCCTCAGGGAGGCCGGAATGTCTGCTTCCAGTTTGATATTTTTATTTCCCTGGTCCATCAGTCACCAGTGGGAGGGACCCAGATCCAGCTCAGAGCACCCCACGTCCCTCTCCCTGTACTCTGGGAGCCGGCAGAGCCCACAGGGTGGCACTGCGACCCAGCCTCCTGGATCGCCACTGCTGCTCTCCGTGGGGACGGGTTGTGGCAGGCCACTGCTGGGTGGTACAAATCTGGCAGCAGATCCGATGTGGGACAGCTTCGCTCTGTCTGCATGAGCCTTGAGCCATGCTGGACAGTGTGGCAGGGAGCAGGATTCTCACCTCCATGTTGCAGCATGGCACCAGCCTTCTCCAGGGCTTGGCTTTGTCTCCACCAAGCAAGAGAGTCAGTTCTTCCTCATGCCACAGGTGACAGAAGGCACATGCTGGATTCAGCAACTGATCAGGATGTGCCCACTGCTCCTTTTGCAGCAGCTAAGAGATCAGTGTTGGTTTAAGGAGGATGAAGGCCTTGTATCCTCCACTTAACCAAATGTCCAAGCAGTTTCTGGGTAGAGGTGAGGGTCTATGGGTGACCCTGGCTCCTTCACCCAGAGCAGCTGCCACCAAACAGCCCCATCCTGTGTCCATGTGTCTAACTTGGAGTCTGTGGCCAAACTCTTCAGTCGCGTGCAGAAGCAACGAGACCAAACCCAACGACCACATGAGGAACTGTGATAAAGCTGTGGCTGGCCCCAGCATTCCGCCTCAGCCAGATGTCCTCATACATCATGTACGTGCCACGGGCTGATTTTTCAGCTAAAGACAGCAGCATTTCCAAAAAACCCTTCTTCCTGGAAGGAGTCAGCTGCTTCCCACCCTGGGGCTAGCATCCCCAGCCTGCACCCCCGCCCCTGGGGAGATGTCTGGTGTGGGTCCCCATCCTGCCCTGCCACCTGCTGAGGAACAGATCCCTTTTCCTTGTTGTGCCCTCAGTCACTCCAGTGTAGACACCTGTAGCAACAAAGCAGCTCCCTGTGCATGGGCTGGCTTCAGGAGGGGGTGACTAATACATCACCTGCAACCAAAGCCGGGGACCTTTTTTTAACTTCTGCAGCAGATAGGACTACTGATCATTCCAGATGAATGGATCCCTAAGTAGTTACAATTCGTATGAATAATCAGGATGTTCTCTGCCAAGTACATAATTTAAATCACTAAAATGTTCCTACTGGCATCACTTGGTGGTGGCCTATTTTCATGGCAGGGACTCTGTTTATGGTGGAGCAGAGTGGTCCCCTCCACCCTCCCACCCCAGCGTGGGGTGGGGAGAGGGATGCTCAGTCAAGGTGCTGTCCCAGCGCCTGCTATGTTCCTCCTCCCGCTTTGTGCAGTAAAGCCCAGGGGATGCAGCTAAATGGAGATAGAGCTGCCTCCAAGGAAAAAGCCCAATAAAAACAAACCCCCTCCCATCAAGTTGTCATAGGATATGTTATGAAATGGGAGGTGGAAAGCATAAAAAGTGATGTATGTGTGTGTGGGTTACTTCTAATTATGTCTTGGGATGAAGCAAACTGCAGGGGAGATTTTCCCCTTACCAACAACTTCCCCTGAAATGAAGAGAGCCACAGTGATGCTTGTGCACAGAGAGTTGAGGCAGCAAAACAAGACAAGGATGAACAGGACTTGCTCTTGCCCAAATCCCTTTCCAGCCCCTTCCTCTTTCCCAGATTAATTCAGCCCTGCTCTTAAGGGGGATGCTGTCTCTGCTAGGCATAGCCCTGGATCCTCCCCCAAACAACCTCCTCAAGCCCAGGTGAGCTGAAAGTCTGCCTGAGTCCAAGGTTGCAGGGAAGTTGTCCCACAAGGCTCAAGCTCTGTGTATAGTCCCAGCAAAGCAAAGAGTAGGAGGTCATGCCATTGCCCTCCCTTCCCGGGCAGGGTCAGCCCAGTTGTATTTCTTCCTATTTGCCTTGGGCTGACTGAGGTAAAGGTCATCCCAGGAGATGCTGTTAAAGATGCACACATGATGTGGTCCAGGGATCAGGTGTGGGGAGCCGTGCCCTTCAGCAGAGGGTGTAACAAACTGTTGAAGTGGCAACACTTTAATGCTTCCTAACTACATGTGCACAAAAATATCTGCCTCTCTCATCTACCTTGCTTCTGAGCTCTAAGTCCTTGGGAAGAGCACTGCATTAACATGGGTGAATTGGTTCCTGTCCCCAAGATATTTCTGGTGTCTTTGCTTAGTTCTGCACTGTGCAGAATAAAATGCCTTTAGATGCCAATGTGGGAGGCACTTCACAATCCCCTGAGAAAGATCTTATCCTCCAACATAATGGTAGGATCAGAAGTGTTCCCAAGCATCAACCCCTTGATCCTGCAGTGGAAGTTGCACAAGATGCATCTATATGCAAGACCCAAGGTGTCCTTCAGGGTGACATGTGCTTTGCCACAAAAAGGCTTTAAATCTTTAATGGGAAAGTGCACTTTGTTCCTCTCTACGAACACAGTAAAAGGCTTTAAATAATAGCTGTTCATGTGGCCCTGAAAAAGGTTGCCATGTGGATGAACTCTATAAATCTGGACATTTGCTGAATTGATTTTGCCAAGAAACATACTATGGCTGAAAAATGAGCTGGAGGGATAAGACAGTGGTTGCTTGCACATGCCATGCTGCTGCTGCTCTGCAGAGAGCTTTGTTCCTCATTTAAAAACCATATTAAAGTACACTGTAGTAGTGGGAAGTTTTTGGGTGGCTTGAACAATTGCTGGATGAAGCTAAAACACTCTCACTGTGTAGGAACAGGATGAGCTTTAACCCAATCACTGGGAGGGAAGAGTTGAATTAGATGCCATTATACAGAACTGCGAATCCAGGTCGACTGCCATGATTCATTCCCTCTCTGGTTATAAGAGCAGAGATCAGCTGCTGTCTTTTGCTTCCAAAGCTGATGAACATGGCATGGTTTTTTTGTTTGTTTTGTTTTGTTTTGTTTTTCTGATATGCTGGTGTAATTAAAATGCTCTTGTTTTGCCAGTATCATTCCCTTATGCAATACTGGTTATACCAGTATAGATCTATTCAGGAATAAGCAAACCACCAAATTACCTTTTTTTTTTTTTTTTTTTTTTTTTTAAATGAGGATATTTATGCACAAAAGGAATCAAGCTGGTAACTGGAAGAGTGTAAATGCATGCCTGCTCTTTTAGAGATACTATTTCCCAAGCAGATGAGTACTAAGAGCCTTCCAGTGCATTGGTTGTGTTTGCAATCCAACACTGAGCAGCTTCCCCGAGCACCTCTGGGTGTCTGTGCCCCTGGACATCTACATATGGGCAATCTCATTGACCCCGTAGCTGTCCATGTTTGATGAGCTGAACAGCTCCCAGGCTTCATTGACACTATTGACTAGATCTGCCTTGACTACATGGTGAATCTTGCTTCCAGGTGGACACATAATTGTGGGCACCCAAATGTGACTGTCTTAACCTGGAAGCTGAACTACTCCCCAGTCTCCCCCATCAGTGCTTGGGGGTAGATACTCTGTCCTGCTTTATTTCTTCCTGACCCTAAGATGATGCTGAGGACATAACAAATGTGTGTCTTCTGGGGGGGATTCCCTTGGTGCTAGAGACTCCAGAATCACCTGGATCTTGCACTTTCTTCACTGTCATTCTTGACACAAGAGGATGGATTTGGGCAAGAAACCAAAAGATCTTAGCAGTTTTGTCTATAGTATTAAATTGACTTTGCCTAGTAAAGTATACTAGCATGGAACAGCCCATTTGCATTTTACTAAACTCTGTCAGCCTTCAAAGCAAAAGGAGTTGCAAGCTGCCTGTTGGGAATGGGTCTTTCCAGGAATTGTTTGGGACAGTGCTTGTTGGCATAAGCATAAACCAGCCAGGGACTATGCTAATGATCTAAAATTATAGCTCATTGAGTTCCACTAGCAGGGAACATTTCCTGACACTAGTGACACTAGTGCAGATGAAGACAGAAATAGCAGGAACCCTATATTTTCCTCCCCTCCTGCTTAGCCGATAAGAGCAGTATGGCCTCCATTTAATATCTTTGGAGGAGCTATTTGTATTCTGTTTCACTTCTTTTCTGTCTCTCACATGGTGTGGTAGAATATTCATCTTTCATTTTCTTATACCATTGTTTCTGGGTATAGCTCCTGAGTCCAAATTGTCTACGTAGTCAGACAAAGTGAAACTGTTCTGAAGGAAGACTTTGAGAAACCAGCTTAGAAGAACCTGCCAACCAAAGCATGTAATCAGTGCAGAAAAGATGCAAGGTCACAGCCAGGTGTCTTAATTGCTAGCTCTTCCTTGTTCAGTGCTACTTGAACACCTTGGCACAAGGGAAAAAGATATATTCAAGCTTTTAGCCAGCTTTGAGGCCACAGTCCATTAGTATTCTCTGAAACCTCCATCCCTGGCCCATGGAAAGGCATACTTTGGAAACCAAGTAGTGATGGACCAGGAAACTGAGAGCAAATGTGGTGCAGGACCAGCTGTTTCTCTTGAGCGAGCTGTTTCCACTAATGTGGAAAAAAACCCTTCCATCCATCTTCCAGTATTTCAGGCTGCTGCGGACTTGTTCCTAAGTCTCCATGTCCAATGATAGATTCACGGCATGTGAACATTTTTTTAAAATGTTTTGTGGACGATTTTAGCGGCCAAAATGTGCCCATCGTTCCAGTAAAATAACCTTCTTCATTTCCAGCCAGAGCCTTTTATTTCTCTATAAATATTGACAGGAAGGGTGACTCAAAAGATAACTGTATCCAGGACTGTTCACCACAGTATTACTGCTTTGGATCCCACTGTGGTCGCTCCTTACCATCATGTTGTTGTTATGTTTGCAACAAACAATGTGGTGAGCCAAGTGTTTCTTACATGTTGTTGTATTATCTGTAAGCCAGGAGCTGACGATACAGTAAAAGGTCCTCTGAGTTTGCTTTGAATATGTTGGGGTTTTGGCCTCAGAAAAATACAAATAAACTTGAGAGGAAAGGACAGTTTTGTTGTCAAAGCTGGAGTGTGTATCAGTTCCTCTCTCCTCCTTCCTGCGCAGCATGTGGCAGATCCCAGTCCCGTCTCCAGTGGGCATGGAGCCACCAGCAAAGTGGAGCAGTTGCAACAGGAGATCCTGAAGGGTCACCTGTAGGACAAGCCATGCTGGCAGAGGACTTATTTTTTCAGATGCTTCCTCGAAAGTCTGATTTGCAATTAATTGACACTTTGCAAATAAAAAGTTATCTGATAATTCCCATCCAGGTGCAGTGTGGATGTGATAGCCACAACAGGACCACTCCAGAAATGAGCAAAGTACTTTGTCTGTGCAAGGACCGTTTCTGCAAAATGCTGGCCGGTGGGAAGAAGATGGTTTCAGTCTACATGGCCGCCACCTTCCCCTGCGATTTTGGAGAAGAATTTAAATAGACTATTTTTCAAGAGTGAAAGGGCTGTACTCTCCTTTCCCCTCCCCCTCTTCCCACTGACATTTTTAGCTCTAAGTCTTCAGGCCGCGATAGGTGACAGTTGCGTTTTGTGGCCAAACAGCTTCCCTCTTTCAAACGAGACAACTTTTGAAAACAAAGCACAACAGGAAAAAGTTGGCAAAACCAAATGTGATTTTCATGGGGGCTTTTCCAAGACCACCGCTTCTCTCTTTGCTGCACCTTTGACAACAAGGCACAAATAATTTTGACTATAGCAAAGTTCCAAGCCATAGTTACGCAGAGTAGTCCTCTCTCTTGCTTGCCTTGCTTTCTTACTTAGAAAAGGAAGAAAAGTGTGTGAGAGGCTGAAGATACTAATTTTTCAGGTGGTCCTGTGCAAGATGTATTTGAATACCAAACATGATGATCTATAGATCTTGAACTGATGAAGTACTTAGTAGTCCTTTGTGACATTGATTCAAAATCTTTTTTAAGATTGGAAAAGATGGTTATTACCAGACCCCCACACAACACAGAGCAAAGGCCTCTGGTCCAGGGCCGCTTTGTGTCAGTTTTTTAACATCTGGTTGAACTACAGCATTTTCTGCTAGAACATGCTCAGTCTTCATTTAAAGTCCCTGGGTGATGGAGAATCCACTGTATGTATAGATATGTTGTTGCAACGGTTCATTACCTTTGCCATCAGAAGATGTGTACATCATTTCTAGCCTGAATTGGTTGGATTCATCTTACCTAAATTTAGGTGTTTACAGTGTAGATGTCCACAGCTGAGCTGATTGCCTGAGAGTCCTTTCAGATTCAAAGGAGAGAAAAAGGCACTTGGTGGGGGGATCCATCTGCCCTATTTCAGCTGTTTGCTTTAGGATGAGAGGAATCTCATGCTACAGTCCATCGGCTGTGTTGGCTGGGTATCTGTTGACAACATAAGGGCCTGGAGTAACTGAAATGAGATGCAGTTGTCTACACTTAGACGAATGCTGCTTGACATATCTAACTAACATCTGGCTGCTGTTAGCCCTTTCTCTACTGTTCACCTTCAGAAGCTCAGACCCCACACAGAAGGAGCAGCTGAGACTCAAGTCACTTTTTACCATCTTGGAAAAATTGAAGGGATTGACATTTCTAAGTCTTTTCCAGACTTTGTGTCACTGGAGCTTTTCCCTGAGCTCTTGCCAATATAGAAACAGCCTCTGTAAAGAGAAGTTTCCCACATCGGTCCTGCTAGTGTGCAGGTAGGGCAATGCTCACTGTTGTACACACTGTCTGGGTCTTTTCCTCTTTTTACACACTCAGAGTTAACATTTACCTTCTGAGCATTACTCTGCACTGGGAATTCATACTGCCTCCATTTCATTTGGGGAAGTTGTGACCACCTATGTCCCTTTCAGAAAAACATGCCTGGTCTGTCGGCAAAGCTTATACTGACCCTGCACTGAACTGATTTGTTCATGTGAGCTATGGTCGGCCACGTGCTCTTCATTGGTCTGTAATTATCTGGTACTCTATCCCTTTTTCATCTGTTTATTTAATGTTGTCAGCACATGCTATCTGGAATTATTTAGTTTTCATTTTTTCTTGCATTCTTGCTAACATCACCGAGAACATGGGCCCAAGGACATGTCCCATCTTCTGGAATTATTCCTGGGGGATAAGAATTCCCCAGTTTAAATAAATTGCTGTGATATATCATAAACTACTTCCCTAGTTTAATATGGGTTATGTTGACTGCATGGTTTTGGGTGCTGTTACTGGTGACTGAACCAGACAGATCCTGGAGTCTACGCATTTTATGGCAACAGCCACTCACGCCTTCCAGCTTCGTGACTTCACTCTTGAACTGACAGATGATGCTTTCCAGATTCTTTTAATCCCACCCCTTGATGTTATTTGTGCCCCCAACTTTTACCTCCTTCCTGGGTGCTCTCAACCCTGCTGCTTCTGTGATGTGGCTCAGGTCCAGTGTCAGACTGACCAACCTAGAGCTACTGCAGGGTCACACACAGGTGCTGCAGAAGGCTAAGGATTGCTAGGCTTCCTCATATGATTCATTATAAACAAACATGCAGCCCTCTGGGGCAAAGAAAAGACCCCTATTCAGCAAGGTGCATAAGCCAAGGGAACCTTTACATTGTAGGGTCCTGCAGGGGCGTTCATCAACTGCAGGACTGAGTGTGCACAGGAATGGCGGGATTAATCTCACACAGCTTTAGATGTCTCCAATGGTAGATGCCTATGGCTGGGCTGCACTCTTCCCTAGACAGAAAAAAAAATCACTCTATATATTCAAATGTATTTTCAGAGCCCAAAAGTAAACTGTCAGCATACAAGCTTTAGTGTGTCTTTTTGTTGAGAAAAGAACATAAGAGCAATTACAGGTCCTGTGTCTCTGGCAGTGGCCAGGGGTGCAATTATAAGAAAGAATGTGAAAGTGGAGCAATCATGAATGGCCGTTCTCTGCAGTGTTTTCCCAGTAATCCCCACATGCAGCCCAGAGGCTTTCTGAGGTGGATTGGTTTCCAGGATCATAGTGAAAACGTGTAGTATTTTGAAATTTATAAATTTCTCTTCCATGAATTTCTCAAATCTCCTCTTGCACCCCTAAAAAGGTCTAGCAACCACAGTGTCCTGTGACAAGGAGATCTGGCAGCCCAACTCTGCACAGGGAGAAGAATTTTCTTCTGCTTGTTTTGAACATATCTTCTGCTTCTTCCATTTGATGCCCCCTAATACTTGTATTGGGAAAAAGACATGATCAGTTCCTACTTGCCTTCTCCCTTTCATTTACATTTTACTGCTTCTGGACATGGTCTGAAAGCCAGACAGAGGAGAAAGGACTTGATTGTGAAATGGATTTGATAGCTCCATGCCTTCTGCTAGCCATGGAGGCCTCAGAGAGGTGACCAGTAGTGGAAATATTAGTATACACCCTCCCATGCCCACCACAACCTGTTCCCCTCATGCAGACATTTTCCTTCAAGTGGGTGTAATATCTAATCACACTTTCACCAGGCCAGGTTGTTTTGACAGAAAGACTCATGTGAAGCGAACAGCAAAAGCCATTCAGTGAGAAAAGAAAAAAATGCTTTTCATGGTCCCCGCACTGAGTATCTGCTGTGCAACACACACACGCGCACACACACACAAACACCCCCTCTCAACCACAGATCTTATCAGGCTGGACTGTTTCCCCTGAAAGGTGTCTTGCTGTTCTCTTCTATCAGTGATGCACATGCTGCAGTTGTGGAGTTTATAGACTATTTTGGTAAGTAATCTTTAGATCTCTGCACTGCAAAAGGTCATGAATTCCTGGGTTTTTAATAAGAAACAGGGCTGCAAATGTTACAGTGCAAACGGAGCAGAAAACTCCAGCGACTTTGGCATGCTGCGACAAATGGGTGAGCTGCAATGAGACCTGCTCTGGAACAATGGATGTCCTGGTGGCATCCAAGGTCGTTTCCTCTCCAAGGATGGGACATGCAGATCGATCAAAAGAAATTCATCTGCTCTAACCTGGGTGACTGCAAGGGCTTGTGACTGTCTGTACACCAGAGTCATGACAAGTGACCGGCATGGTTAATGCTAAGAAGTAGGTACTGCAATCAGGTTTAAGCCTACTGGAGTGTCCTTTATCTGTAGGCATTCCTGCCCAGGCATTGTGGGCATTTGGTAATGGCGTTGGCGTTGCAGCATCCTAAAATGAAACAAAGAAATGCGGGGCTGGCAACTAGAAGTCTCTATGCCTCAACGTTGTTCTCGAAAGTATTAACGTCTGCCTCCATTTTATGTGTCTGGTTTGTTAAGGCCTAAGAAAGAGGAAAGCTGGGCTTATTTCTGAAACATCCTCCCCTCCGCTTTCTGAGGCGCCCAGCTTGTGTCTCCCCTAGCAGCCAGATGCAGACAAAGCTCAGGGAAAGGACCACCACTTCCGTATCTGGGGTTTTCAGAGGTTTGTTAGACAGGAGATATTCAACATGTAGGTCTAGCTCCCTGTGCCTGTGGAGGAAGAGGGATGAGGATTTAAGCACGCCTGAGCACGGCTGTGGTCTCAGGCAGCCAGTCCTGTGTGTCCTGGCTGGAAATATCAGCCCAATGTGTGGTGTCCCAGGCTGTAGCTCTTGTGGGAATCTCAAATTTGCCAGCAAAAGAAAAAAAAAAAGGAACATCTAAACCACCTTATTTTTAAAGCAAGGCAAAACAATGATCTCCTGTCCTGTTTGACGCTGACTTCCCAGAGACTGTTCCCTGCCCCTACACCGTGCATCCCCCTGTGGGCTGTCAGATCAGGCTAGACGATGCTTAGAGGCCGGAGGGGAAGAAAAGAGAAACAAAGAAAGAATTTCACTGCCCAGCTTACGATATCCTCGCTCCTCAGCTGGGGGTCGGTGTCAGATACTGTGCCATTCCCACAAAGGCCAAACTGTGGTGCCAGATAGGAGCAAACCTGCGACGATGGCACAAGCCCATTGACTCTGACTTGGTATTTGAATTAGAGCAGGAGTGGGGAGCTGGCAGAGAGTTGGGGGGAGCGGGGAGTGGCAGATAATTTATGGGTAAGGTCTTCAAAAGAGCTCTGTTCCTATTTGGGACAATGGGAGCTACTGGAGGCTTCGCATGCTCTTGCCAATCCAGTCACGTAAGCACAAACTCCCTGATTTGGTTTATGAAGAATACCCTTCAGTCTGACACTGACCTCTAAAACAAATAGAGTATTGCGGCGTGCTGATGCTCCATTCATCACCGGGTGACAATGGGAGCCAGGGCCCGTGAGCGAACAGCGTTTCATTCAGGGGAGGACTGAATTGCTCTGAAACACTCGTTGCAGTGCTGCTGGTACCAGCTCTCTGCTGCCCTGCGGGCACGCTTCTGTGCCCTTCCGAGATGAAACCCCCTGGGAGGCCTCGGGATGCCACGGGACTGCAGGGGAATTCTGTTTCATAGCTTGCCGTTGGGTTTAGCTGCAGGGTGGGACAGCCAGAGCAACCCAGGGAGAGCCAGAAGGTGGGAGGGATGAGGAGGTCCAGGCCACCAGCTTGCCCAGAAGAAGGTGGAAGAGTGGAACACTGGGCTGAGTCAAGGGGCAGTTCTGTCCTGAAGGGAAAATGCTGCCTGAGATACGGTCCCTCTCTATGCACTGATGGAGGAGACCAAGAACTGGGAAGTGTAATACAGCTGTGGTGAAGGGCGATGGAGAGGCAGGGAGACAGGGATGAGCAGTAGTGGGGAGCTGGGCATGAAGCCTACCTGGCCATGCTGTGCCATTGCCAGAGGGGTAGGCATCTGCAAACAGACCATAACAGGGGCACTAGTAACTCTCTAGCTAACTTTGGTGGCTTCTCTGTGGCACTCATTAGCTCCAGGATGAGTTTTCTCCAGCTATTTCTTCTGCCCACAGCTCTCCTTGTTGCTGTCTATGCATGAGGACAGAGGAGATGGCTGGTGACAGGAGAAAAACACTATAGCAGGCTTCAGAGGAAGGTGCAGGGACCATTTGATGGCTCTCTATGGGGAGCCAGGCCAGTGGAAGGCTTTCTTCCCTCTCCCAAAGCCAGGCTAGGCTGAGCGCTGAAGCATGAAGGTACATATGCTCACTTAGGGTTTTTTTCATTTGCATCCTCCATCAATAGTTAATTCCTTCTGAATGGGCTCTGGACTATCTGGTGATTGTGTTTGCCGGTCACGCACCTAGATCACAAAAGCAATCACAGTTCTACATATGTTCCTCTTAAGGACCTCTGCAAATGACCAAAGTGAATATGCAGCGAGTCATTCCCATGTGCAGATATTTGCATGAAGTGTGCAATTACAGAGATTCCTTGAGCAAATCGCCTGTGTATGTACAGATGTGTACGTTCACACTTTTAACAAGCCCGGTCTTTTCTAGGCAGGTGTCAGGCCTGAGAGAAATGCTCCCACACGTTTTCGGAGGGTGTTGTTTCAGGGACTAATTCTGCCAAGGACTTGGCTCTCTGAGAAAGTGGTCTTGTGCTGGTGCCTGAAAGATTGTAATGTGCAACATTATCTTTTAACAGACATCTGTGTTAACAACTGAAATGAAATGATGGCACATTAAAAACTTTACAGCGCTGTTGCAAAACACTTGCCAAAAAAAAAAAACCCCAAACCCCAAAACTGAGCTGCTGCTGTAGGTTACTCTGACTTATGCCTGAAAATAGCATATCCAACATTACTTGGAAACAGACACACAGTCACTAGCAAATCTAATTATCTCCTGGAAAATAAAACATCAGTGCCTGTGTGAAAGGCTCAGGAGTGAGTGTAGGCTTTGTCCCAGCATTTGGGGGAATAATATGTGGATTTGTGATTTCTGTAGGTCATGAAATCACAGTGCCCTTGCCAAGTGTGCAGTTGTCTGATCATGTGAAGATCACCTACCTAATGCTGTCTTGGCCTGCAAGGGATCTCAAATAAAGCAAACAAGAGTGCACTATGAGAACTCATGTCTTGATTTCCCAGCTCACTGCTCAGAGAAGGACAGTGTTACAAGGCTGAAGCGACTCAAGGCGAGGTTTGTCCTCACCGAACACAAGTCATCTGGTCGATCATGCTTGTTTCAGCACCTTTGATACCAGTAGGCGAAACCTGCTGGGAACCAGCATGGCCTGGAGTTGGGGGGCTTCAGTCTCTGCAAAAAAAGTCTTCTCCGTGCAAGCCAAGAGGGCAATTTCTTCTTTAAATGCTGCTGTAATAAGAAGTAATAGTCAGGGAGAGCTCAGAGGCTAACAGGGGTAAGAAGATATTATGCTGTGTGTCTGAACCACCTTACAGATCTCGTTGTTTGTGAGGCAGAACTTGAGAGCCTTCATCCAGGGCTCAGCAGGTGGGGGATTCTCACTGGCACGCAAAAATAACATGATGAAAATATGGCTCTTTGATAGCAAGAACATATGAACAGCCATGCTGAGTCAGACAAAGTCCCATATCCTCTTCCCCACTGTGGTCGTGTGTGGCTTGCCTAGAGAAGGGTTTTAAATAGGATTAACACATGTCTTTCTCTGAGTGCTCGCTAAAGACCCAGCCACTTCTCTGAGAGGTATGTGGCTTCTTTATATTTGCAAACCCTCATGGGATTTCTCTTCCATGAATTTGTCCAGTGTCTCCTGGATCTATCTGGATGCTCATGTACATTTTTAGCATCTGCCCCTTCCTGTGGCAAGGAGTGCTGCAGTTGGACTACCCATTGCAGGAAGACCCACCTCTGGTCTGTTCTGAACCTGGGTTCTCCTACTTTGATCTCCCCAGAGCTGCATGGTTGCCCCAAGATTCTGTCTGGAGAGGGAACAGCACCAGGTGAACCAGGGCAAATGTGACTGTGCTTGAGATCATCAGTGGTTAATCATGCAGCAGGCACAAATACAGGATTTCCAGAAAAGCTTCCAGGAGGAGATTCAGTCTAGCTAAGAATTGCACTGCCTTCTGGGGATGGCTGTTGGCCCAAGCAGGAACAGAGGGCGATCTCAACAAGTCAGGCAACAGAAACTCAAATGTAGGTGGGCAGACCCAGTCCTTAACATTCAGAGGCACCTATTGGTGTAGAGAACCTGAGCTGTGAATGAATACTTAGGCCTATGGGTATGTATACTGTGATGTGTCATTGTATAATAAATGTATGCAAAAAATGCAAAATTTGCATGAGTTTCCATTTCAGCAGGGTTTATGTGTGGGTCAGCTTTGGAGAAGCTGAAAGGAGAGTGGCTGAACGTAGGCCACTGCCGAAATGAATATGAGGTATCCAGCACATATTCCAGCACATTGTGGGCTCTTTGAACTGATAAGCCTGCAGGGCAGAATGTAATCTTGGAAACTGTGCAGTAAATGGTGGAAAGACGATGCTTAAAATAAGTAAGTTGTGCCATTTGGAAAGGTCTAGGGTACGGGAACACCACAGGGAAAACCACAGGGGATGGGAGAAGAGGACCAAGGATTTACAGGAGGCCTGTGATGCTTTGGAGCAGCAGCTGGAGACCAGAGAGGATATGCAGAGCACCTGAGAGGAGAGTGCCTGCCTATACACCAGCAACTGAATGTGGCCACAGCTATTACAGATGATGCGAGTGGAAACCAGCTCTGAGGCTGTACCATCTGCATGATGTCTACATGCAAGTGGAGAACTAGGGCAGAAGTTTCTAGTGCCATTTGAAATGCCTGATGGCGTCCCACCTGGATGGGATGAAATGGCATGGGATGCCTGCATCTGGAAGCTGAAACTCACCTCATGTCAGAGGAGTCCAGAGATGGCTCAGACAAGTCCAGAGATGGCTCAGCTGACCAAAGGAAGGCATCTACCCTGGGGGACCTGAACAGCACTCCAGCTATATTAACTGGCTCTTCTTCCACTACAAGGGGAATTTAGGTGCCAGATCACATGTAGACACAGATGTAGGTGCCTAAATTTAATCTATGACTGTGTTAATGTCAGAGAATTGCTGTTCATCTCAGCAGCATGAAGAACGGTGAGATAGACCTGCAGAGGTGGTCACAACATGCAGAGCTCACAGCTGGGGTAGTGCTGCAGCAGGGAGAACACGATACCTGGGGGAAGGGGTTTTTGTAGCGGGGCTAGTGAACAGTATGTGCTGAGCAGCTCACTCCCCTTGCAGGCATATCCCAAAGAGTTACAAACCACAAAGAAGGTCCCTAACACACTTCATCCTTTCAAAATCTCATGCAAAATCCACACACTGTCCAACATCAGCCAAAATTTTATTTCTCAGGATTATTTATTCTCCGGATTTTTTTTCCACACTTATTTCCTGAGGATTTTGTGATAAACTGTGCTAAGAATAACCCTAGTAGGAAAGATGTGGTTTGGCTGAGTGAAAAGGCAGCCCACTGTCCTTCAAAACTTTGCTATCAACGTCTGCAGCAATGAGATTTATCCTCTGAGCGCTTAATGTGTGAGAAGCCCCCAGTATGGTGAACATGGCTTGGTAATGTGGTGGAGGATGATATTGTCTCTGTAGGGAATATTCAGAATTTTTTGCTTCTGCAAAATTCAAAGTACTGTCAGAGGCTCTCTGACTTGAGCCTAGAAGTTGCTGCAATCCAAACTGTTGGCTGCGAGATTGCAAGTGCTGTGTTTGTTTGCTCCATGCCATGTCCCATGTTCATTCTTGAGGGACGTTGTGTCCAGACCATCTCCTGGCCTCTGGTCTATTTTACATTAGCAGACCCATGTTTTCAAACTTAATCCCTTGACCAAACTTCTTGAGCCCTCCTATTTTTTTGGCTTGTGCACCAAAGGCTCAGTTTAACCTTTTGCAATAATGAAACACTCCCTGGGATAATGCCTGAAGTCTCTGCCTGGTTAGCAATTATTTAAATACTCTGTTATGAATAGGATCAAAGCCTTCTCTTATTGAAACACTTCATTCCCAATGCCAGAAGTTGTCACCGCATGACAAATGGATTGCCTGTTCTCTTCTCACAAGTGCGCTCTAACCAGACAGGGCTGGGCAGCCTGTGGGATGGGGAGTTTAATTAATAACAATATTTAATTTCTACAATGAAACACTTAGGGGAGGATGAATATTGCAGCAGCTGCTGTGGCGCAGACAATGCGTCTGCCTCCGGTGGCCAGCCGAAAGCGGCTTGGCGTGTGTGAGGAATGGCTCCATCAGCAAAAAGCACGGCCGCGTGCACTGCGTCGTGCCGAAGTGTGAGCTTGATAGCATGCGTCTCCGAGAGTTGCCTGAAATATTTCAGCCAGGCCAATTTTTTCTCTGCTACTGAGCAGCATAAGTGTCATCTTTCCTCCAGCTGATAGTAGCTATGGAAACCATGACATCACTGCCGACATAGCGATACATAAAAATTCAAATGGCTGGGGACCGGTTGCTAGGAGAGCTCTGCTCAGGAAAGTCATCGGGCAGGCAGCCAAGGGACCAGAGTCTGCTGAACATGTTGTACTTCACCCTGGTGATTTTACCCTCCTCCCCCTATTTTCCCTTTCACATGCAAAGCTTCTCTTTTTTTTTTTTTTAATTTTTTTATTTTTTTCACTATATTCACCCTTAAATTATCTCAGAGATTTCGACAATGGGCTAATGAGCTGGTGTCGTAGCTGCACGTTACCACAATGTGTGCAAGGTCAGGAAAGAAAAGCATGTACTGTACTTACCATCAAATGAAAGCCACCATCAGCCACCTTTATAGCACCCAAGTTATTATAAATGTGCATTTTGGATCACTTTTGGGCAAGGGTTTTCCACTAAGCTTTATGTATACACAAATTACCAGAAAATCTCTGACCAAAAAATCATCAGAAATGAAGGTAATCTGAACCAAGGATGAGGAGTAACCTCTGTAGTGGGTAAAACCTTGTGTTGCAGCTGGTCTGAATTTGGGAAGCAGAGTGTTTTCCAGCAGTCTAAGTCACACCTGGTTTCTGGAGAGCTGGTGCTTCTCAGCTGGTGTTTTTGGACCAGTGGTGGTCAAGGGAAACAAGTGAAGCAAGTTCTGTAGGACAAGGTGTTGTTTTTGATTAAACGAAAATTGTTTTATTAGACCAAAATAGTTAGAAAAATCCACCAAGCAAGCACACCTTTCCTCAGGCTCTGAAGAAGGTGGTGAAGCAGCTTGTTTGTTCCTTCCAGCATTGTTGGTTGGCTTAATGATAATTAATCTTGTGCACAGATATGGTCACATGCTGGTGCGTGCATCTCCCCTGGGCCTACCTGCAACAAATGCACAACTGATATGTCCATGCTTCTGTGCAATAGATTCAGGGGTCCAGGTTTAAATTTGTGTTTCTATGTGCATATAAATAGACACATACATATATATTTTTATATAATACTTTTTTTTTCTCCCAGACTGAAACATAACTTGCAGAGGAAGTTGTCCAAGTAGATTGTCACATGACCACCCAAGTACTAACAAATGACAAGATCTTAATAAAGGCAATATTCACACTGAACAGTCCTGGTAACTGACCAAACAGTGAAGTGGTGTTGGGGAGCTTTGCCTAGGAATTGCTTATCAAAATTATTTGGTAGAGGGCTTTTTCCAGAAACTGGTTGTGCAAAATTCTTAGAGTGTAACCAGAAACCGAGAAGCAAATAGAAAAGAAAAAAAAAAAAAGCCATGGAACAACTCATTATCAGGAAGTCTCTGATTCTTCAGAAAGGCACGTGCACTCAGCACATCCCAGCCACCCACATGAACCCAGACACAGCCTGAAGATGCACGTGAACATCAAATGAATATGAAATTATTTTAATTTTTATGAACCAAGTTGTGATCTATTAAACAGCTAGTATGTTCCACTCCAGAGACAGCTGTGATTTAACTTTTTCATGTTCATTAAATGTACAGGATAATGTGTATTAGGCGCTGAGGTCTTCTTGACCAAGACAGTAGAAGTTTGAGTTAAGAAGACATCTTCTAGTGTGGAAGGGTGTTCACCATAAGTGCAGCTCACTGCTTAATGTGTATTTCACTTTCTTTCTTGTGCTGATAACCCCTTCAAGGAGCTTTCCTTGTCCCACCTGCAGCAGACCCTGCTTGCTGTGTCTTGGAGATCCATAGTTCACTGAACTGAGCTTTAGATCTCCTCTGAGTTGAGTACCTCACTCACATTGACACCTAAACTCAAACATCTTCATTTGCTAAAAGCTGGTCCTCCAGGAACTGCACAGCATCATTATGATACTGGTTTAGTAACATATTTCTGGCTCAATAGATCAACTATGAAGAAGGAAGAATAAGCGTAAACAGGACCAGACCCCTTAAGTTTGGAAAACACCTCATCTAAAGCTCCTCAAGTACTCAGCTTTAAGAGTGGGCTTGTCCAAGCTGGGTACTATCTGGAGAGACTTCCAGCAGTCAAGCCAGCTGAGTGTCGTCCTGGGCCCTGGACTCAGCTCAGGCACTGCAACATACTGATTAATCTAGATGGATCAGGTCCTGGAGCCGTCGTGCTCTATATACTTAAAGAAACTCTACTAGGTTCCCCTGCATAATGCATGGGTGGGTACATGAAATTCGTTTCCATGTCCCTAAGTTGAGTGGCACTGTAAAACAAATGAAGGGCTTTATGTTCATGCCATTGCCGATCCCTGGGTGAACTGGTGCCTCTAGCAAAAGTATTTGAGTTGCAGATGTTAGGTTAATGGTTGGACTGGATGATCTTAAAGGTCTTTTCCAACCTAAGCGATTCTATGATTCTATACTCTGATTCTCTTTCATCTGCACACTGTCACTTGAACTCATTTAATAAATGATTAGCACAAATGCTCCATGAACTTTTCCATCCATTAAAAAGACACTACTTTTGTTGGTGTTCCAACTATTCCATTCATTTCCTGTGTACTTTGCATCATACTCCCCAAAACTAAATAGGATGCTCAGTGATGAAGCTGGAAAGAAGCAGGAAACCCAGGGTTGTCCTTGGGTTTAAGTGAATATTTTCTTGCACAAACTGTGGCAGCAGAAGCACTTGGTGATTTTCTTCTCTAAGGTCTCCTGCAGGACCAAATTACTCAAGATGGAAGATTGTACGGGTGTAAATGCAAGCTTTGGGCCACTTGATCAGGATAAGAACAGAAGTCATGGTGCATTCAGGGCAAATGTGAGCAGGTTTATGGATCTGAAAGAGATATGAAATAAGAGACTTGGGCTATTCCTTCAATGCAATAGACTTGGTTTAAATTGCCTGCATTAAGAGGAAAAGAGCAACAACCAAAACCAGAACTAGTCAGTCATCAGTGTGCTAACAGAATCTTTTCAGAAGATGTACTTGGTACAAGAAGTACTTGTGTAACTGAGGTCAATGCAACAAAACATGAAATGTGTCATAGAGCTTGCACCTCCCACCTTATCTTTCCTGGGTGTGCTGTCCTTATGAGATCAGAGTCTGGTAGTTGGGGAAGAAGGGAACTGGGTCTAGACTGGCCAAGGATACTCTGAGTGATGTGTTTCCTGGTAACAGCCATTGGTTTTGTATCACCTTTTGGGAGGAAGGTGAGATAGACTTGGAGATATGTGCTTTTCCAGTGCAGTCAGCAGATTTGCCATCATCTTCCAGTGGAACAAAGAATAAAAAATTAAGGCCCTGAGCTAGAGTGAAGATTTTCCACTGGCCTTCACAAATATCCCTCTGCTTAGTGTGGTGCTTGAGCATGGTCAGTCTAACTACTTTTTTTACTTCCTCTTGCTTAATTTGATGATGGCGATGGTAACTCTCTTCCATTTTGTCTGAAGGTGTGTGTATTTCTATGGGATCAAGCTATTGTTTTCCTAGCTTATCTTTAGGGGATGTGAAATACTTTGGACAAGCTGCTACATATTTCACTGTCATTTTAGCATTAGGTGCAAAGATTTCTCTTTAGTCATCTTAATGGAAAACAAACAAACAAAAAAGTTAGCCAACAGCCTCCTTTAATAAATATAGCCATAGCAGGATTTGAACTTGCCTCCCCTAAAATAAGGTAGGCATTTTACTATCCATTAGGATACAAGAACTTTGGCTACCTTCCATGGGAATTTAAAGGTGTTAAATTAGCTACAGGAGGGTTTCACTATTGTTCCCTAAATGTAATGGGAGCGGATTTAAATTTACAAGGGGGAAAAGCTAATAATTAAAAATTGAACATAAGGGCTATAAAGTACAAAATGGGTTCCCTCGGATTGGCGTACAAAACTTCACGAAAAGTGGAGCTCCTGCTGTGTTATGCTTTTCTAGAATGACTAAAAAAAGGTTGTTTAAAGGTGATTTTTGTTGCAAATTAATTGCTTGTGGCCTCCATGGATCTTACAGCCTATAAAGATGTCCCCATTGTTGTTTCCATTGATAATTTCATTGAGGATTTTTCCCCCCTTCTTGTTGTTAGCAAAATCACATACAAGTAAATAGAAGTGTTGGTGAGGATGTTGCGAGAGCTACTAATGCCCCAGATCTGTCAGACCTTAAGCACTTAGGGTAAAAATCACAGTTGTCTCCAGTTCCTGCCCAGATTTCACACATATGCCCCTTTTCCACTCAGTGTCCCATTGGCTACTGGCAGCCGCTCAGCCCAATATGTACCATGGTCCCCATCTACATGAGGTCTATGGGTCACGGGGATGTGGTGCTGTGATCTACCTGTATGAACTCTGCCAGTAAAGAAAAAACTGCTCCTCTCAGAGTTCCTTTACAGATTGGAAAAAAAGTTTTTCTGGTCTGTTTTCAGCCCTTGACCACTAAATAAGAAAGACATACTGGCATTTGTGGCATCATAGTGTTTTAGTTTGGGAGATGGTAGGGACTGGGATCAGTTGGTGTTACTGTAGCTTTGCCAGGTCCACATGATGGAATTGTACCTGCCCTCATGTCAGATCATATGTCCAGGAAGGTCTGGGACATGAGCATTTGAGCCAGTAGTTTGACCGATCAGTCAGCTGGCGCCAGAAAAGACAAGCTGGAGAAAGGTCTGGTGGCAGTGACGGACCTGCCAGCAACCTGGCAGAGGATGGAGAACTATGAAGAGAGCTCAACCTCACTTGCCTTCTCCACCAGAAAGTCCAAAGATGCAAGTGATGTGAAGTCCCAGCAATCCCAGCTGCCCATGTAGAAATGCCGCAATGCCCAAGTACCCCTTTACTGGGAACAAGGGTCAAGAGAAAACCTAGTTCTTCATGTGTTTCTCCTGCAATGGGATTTTCCTTTCTGAATTGTAGCATGTTCACCCCAGATAGCTCCCTTCCCAGAAGCACCTGCCGCTCCCATCTTTTTCATCTATGCAGTCTCATTCATGTCCTCATTCCTTTTTTCTGCAAGCCACCAGTTTGTTATTGTTCTTATTACTTTTTACTTCTGATCACTACAAACCCCCTTCTGCATTTTCTCTGACTCTTGCCACTTTTGTCAAATAAGCAGTTGTATTATTTGTCCTAGAAGGGACTGGTCTGTTTCTTCCCTATTTCTCCTTTTTCACTGAATTTTTTCATTCCTCTAAACTTTTCTCTGCTCAGACTGAATATCCTCCTACCTTTTCACTCCTAGTCTGTTTTCAACCAGGTAATATAAACTCCAGGTCTCCTAGGACAGCTCACCTGGTATGAAGAACATCACACTAGTCTATTGGTGAAAGACTTGTGAAGTGCCTATGGGGAAAAGAAAATTATCCAGGCAGACACTGTTGTGCCTTCAATAATGCTTCACCCAGAGGAAAATTTCTGAAGGAGATAGTAATTTTAAGCCTGCAGGAAAGCAGAAAATGCAGATACAAAGCAGGGTGGGGTTACCAAGGGTAATCCCCAGAGCTTACTTGCGTAAGATAAGAGTGTTTGTAGAAAGGTTGTGCATTGGAGCTAATCCCTTTGGGTGCAAATGTATTTGCTGATCTGAAGGACACTGTGAGACACCAGTGTTAGTCAGATCACTCATGGCTAGTATTGGGCTAGGTCTGCTACTGATCCCGTAACAAAAGGGGGCTGAGTAAGGAACGGGGAGCTTTTTGCTCAGCGTATGCGAAATTTTTGTTCCACTGCTTTGGCAGGGACTCTGTTTCATCTTGTTTAACACTCCTCTGCAAATGAGCTGTTTAAAAATATGGGTTTCCTTTCTCTTTTTGGAGAAGGACAACAAAAAGTTGAAAGATTTTCGTTTTCAGCTTAAATTCCAACAAGAGGAAAGAAGAGATGGAAATCTGTTATTTACTCTTGCGTTGCTGCTATATATCAACATATATGACTAAATGGCACAATCTGGGCTCAAACCTTCATTATCAAGAACAGATCATTTCTAAACACAGAAGAAAGTTTCAACTAGACCTCTTGGTCCCTGGCACAAGGACTCAGTGTTTGCAGAGAGTAAGGACTGTGAAGTTGGTGCAATTCCCAAACAAAACTGCTGGCAGTCTGCATGGCTGGAGGTGTGTTTTGCAACAGACTCTTTGTTCATTAAAGATCAGCTTCTCCCATTTGCTCCCCCGGTACATTAATCATCAGCTGTAGATGGGTGGAGGGGAAGAGATACATGTTCAGGTTTTAGCAGAACTTTTATGTGCTGAAATTGTTGGTCAGTTAAGAGATGACAGGAGATAAGATTAAAGGCTGTATTCGAAATGTTTTCAATGGCACTGCAGGTCAAAAGAGCAATTCAGAATGCCTGCTAGTGCAAGCACCCCTATGTCAGCCAGAGGAGGTCCTCTAATTCACTATTCAACAACTGCTTTTTTTCCATTGACTGGGTAGGAATTGAGGATCTGGTGGCCCAAGGTTGTAGAAAGTCTCAGTTTCTCACTGATTTCTTGAATTCTGGTTGCATACTCTGAGCATTAGTGTCTCAAGCTCATCTTCACCTGGGCTGTCTACCTGGATGTGCAAAGTGGTAGGATAGTCAGTTTGATCCAGAGCAAGACAACTTCAACCTGGAAAGTCAATAGACCCAGACATTGTTCTGGTGTCTCCCATGGGCTCTTTGGATTGTCATTTCTCCTTCCTGTCTCCACTTTCCCCACATGCAGTGAAAAGACAATGCTCCAAACCTACTTCCCCATGTAACAGGGACTCAGGGAAGAAAGTCACCCAGCAGCCCTTTTGACATTGCATGGGTGCCATGTCAGGTGACCAGCAGCAGATGGGTGGACACAGTGAAGCCACCAGCTTGCATTCAGACCATCCATTCCCGACACACTGGACTTTTCCAAACCCGTATTACTGGTGTGAGACTCAGCGAAGGCAGTGGTTCTTGGACAGAAAGGTTGGGATGATTTCACTTTGCAAAGTGTCTTCAGTCAGCAGCCAACCAGACTCTTACTGAGTATTCAGCATTTTATTTTTTATACAGAAATAAATGGCAAAATTCCCATGATCTTCAAAGGGAGAGTACAGCCCTGAGTCTGTATGTAATGCATTACTATTAGATGGAAATACTTGCTGGGCTCTGTTATTGGTGAGATTCAGAGTTTTATTTTTAACTGCTGTATTTTATTTTATTTTATTTTGGCGCTGCAAATAAACTGTTCAGTTTATTCATGGAAAGAAATAAAATCTGGTCCAGGACAGTTTAGTCTATAGCTCTTTCCATAGTATAAAAATCCAGAGATTTTGATCAAACTGTATTCCTGAACACAGACTGGGGAAAGGAGGGGTGGGGGTGAACTCAGCTCTACTTTGTAGTGCTGATCCCAATTTCAAACATAATCACCTCCAAATGTTGCAGATTGAATGTCTGCTGAAACAGGGAGGTGGGTTTGTTGAGGAAGAAGCAGGCCAGAAAAAATAGTTGACATGATCAGGTGAAGCCATGCTGGGATGAAGGGGAGGCAATTGCAGTGCTCTCTGGCATGGCTGCAGCTGCAGGTGATGTGGGAAGGGGTTGGTTGAGCAGCAATTTGCACGGGTCACGGCTGAATCCAGCCCTCGTGAAACCACCGCGCCGTGACTGCCAGGCTGTCTTTAGCCCTGTGTATGAGTCTGGGACCCGTGGATGCTCCTGGAGCTGGCAGCTGCATCCATAGCTGGCTGCCTTCCCCTGGGGCCCTCCTCACCTGCGCACATACTTCATCGCAAATGCAAACTGCAGACCAGGAATCTTAAAGGGGTTGCCAGCAACTGCGGGCTGATTTATGAGTTGCTGTCGGATGTGATGCGATAGAAGGAGGTCTGCAAACTTCCCAGGGAGACCAGGTGGTTCTAAAGAAACCTCTCCAGGTCAGGGCTGTTGGTGGTAAGTGCCCTTGGCTAGTTACAGCTTGGAAAATTGTACTTTCTGCAGCTGTACATCTGAAGGAACCTGAGACCAGGAGGAAATGGATGGGTGGTGATTCTTCATGACCTTGTCTCTTGCAGACAGGAGCTGGATTGCTGGGGGCAAGTTATTCCCTAATTGGGCATTACCGGCATTAGTGCTGTAGCTGACCCAGCAGGCCCTGTTAGGGGCCATGACCATGTTCAACCACATGAACCAAAAACAAAGCAATCAAGTGCGTTTTGAGAGACAGTGGTAAATACAGTGAGCAGATGTGAGGACAAGGGTGAAGAGAAAAGCTGTGATAGAGCCTCTCACTTTCCTCCGAAGCACCTGCTTGTGGTCACAGCTGTAAGTGGAGTGCTTGACCCGGGGACTGCGCTAATATAGTGATTGCTCTGTGCCTGGCCCAAGATCAGCTGGCTTCCCTGGGTCAGCAGTCAGCAGTAGGATGTGCAGTGCACCGAGCAGAGGCAGAAGTCCCATGTGTGGCTCTCCGCTTATCTTATTTGAGAGCAGTGTAGATGCCCGCAGCGAGATAAATAAATCCTACCCCCTTGTCCATGAATATGTCTCCAGGGGTCAATGCCAGAATCACAGTTTCCCAGCATCTCTGCTGAAAAGCTCCAGATCAGCTTTGCAAGCAGGGTGGGCAGATGGCATCCAGCTGAAGGACTCCATGGCACCATTTGTCATGGTGAAGAGCCACCAGCCTAGAAGCAACTCTCTTGGCTTGTTGCAGCCTTGATATTACAAGTGTCAAGGCCATATGCTTTCTTCCACAACCTGTGAGTCTGTTCACATCTCATCAGGAGCTATGCTGAGATGCTATGAGAGCTCCCTATTTATACAGCATGGCTTATAAGCTTCTGCATTTGTCACTCCACGTGTGTGTCTCATGCCAGGTTTCAAGTCTGTGATAGGTCTCTTTGGTTGCCTAGGAAGGTCAGGATCCTTCTTGGCCAAAACTCTCTCCCTCAGGTTTGATCATATTTTCCATTCTGGTTTTGGTGGTAATCCAGCTTTCAGACAACCTTTTATGAAACTGCTTTTTTCTTGGTCTCCTTCTCTCCCTCTTCCTTTACATTTTAGTTTGAACTGGTCTAGACCTTCCACACCCTGACCCAGGCACCTATATGGATCCAGATGGTCGCACTGGGGTCTGACCTGCAGCAGGCAAACACTGAGCCGAAGGCACACAGAAATGTTCCCAGAGCAGAAAACCTAGGAGCAAATGCTCTACGCAGTTTGCCCAGAAGTGGGAGTTTTCCTTCCAGGAAAACTTTTCCTCCAGGGGCTCAGGCTGCTACAAAAGAAGGGCCCTTTTTGCTAGAAGTATACCTGTACATCTGTGTATCTGTATCTGCGCAGAAATGCCAGCCATGCAAAAAATAAAATATTCACCAAAAAATGAAGTATTCTCCAAAAATCCATCCCAGCTGTCTTTGCCAATTTGCACTGCCCAGCTCTGCTTTGTGTAAAGGCCACAGGGACCCCCCCCGAGTAAAGGCATGGGTGCTAACATGGCTACATCCTCCTGCACTCACACCAGAGGGTTGCTCACTTACAAGCAGACGGAGGGAATTGCTCACATCGAATTGCTGAACGATGCCACTGGCAATGGAGGACAGGGGGCTGAACTGTGGCAGCCCACGAGCAAATCCAAACGGCCAGCTGCCCCCAGCCCTGGCATTGCCAGGAGAGGAGATCCTGCTCTGCCGCGCCATTGCCTGAGCAAGCCAGGCTTGCTGTCAATGATGGGTGCTGGCACGTTCCCCTGCCGTGTCCCTCAGAGAGGGCGAAGGGGACTCGGCCGGCTGAGCCATCTGTCCGGGCTCACGTGGAGTGAGGGGTGGCTGCGGCGAGTCCCCGTGGTGTCCCCGTGGCTGGCAGGGCTGGCTGCCACCATCTCACTGCTAATAGGATCAGGGCTCGGGAAGGGAGCCAGGGTGGCCGCTCGACGTCGGGCCCGTGTTTCTCCGCCTGAGGAAGAGTCAGCTCATTGCAGGGCATGTGAGAGAGAAACCCGAGCTGCCGTGCTACGGAGCTGGATGCAACGCAGCAGGGGAGGGCAAGCAGCCAGGCTTCCCCCGGGTCCTAGCCGCCTTTTGCTGCAGGGTTGGCCTCTGGAGCTGCTCCATGCCATCCTTAGGTAGAAATCCCTCCTCAAAGAGGTTTGCAGGGGGCTGCGGGTTAAACGCAACCCCTCCTTGGCCGCCGGCCCACAGCTGAGTTCGGGTTATGCGTCAGGGAGCAGGGGAAGGAAGCCAGGGGATGCAGTCGTGCTACGGGGCGGGGAGATTTGCACGTCAGAGCCTTCCTCACGCGTGAGTGATGGTTGGAGGTGGCTTTTATGGGTGCAAATGCCCCCACCGAACGCCGCTGCTGGGCCCTGCTGTTACAGAGACTTGGGAGCTGCTGCAAGGCGAGGGCTCTGGGCAAGGGACCACAACACTGAGCTTCGCTTTGACCTGCAGAAAACCTCCATCCCTCACTGTGGTTGGGAGCACCCTGCCTTCTCCAGGATGTTAAAGATAGCTCATGTGCCCTTACATCCGCTAGCCAGCATCATCTGGTTCTACCAAGGGGACACATAGACCTGCTGGACCTGCCAAGCCCTTGGCTCACCTCAGTAACCACTATCCATATGACAGCTTTGGAAAGGAGAAGGAGGTGTTTTGAGCCCCTTACACATTTCCCTGGGCCTGGTTGAGAAAAACCAGCTCTTGGCTGCTCTGGGACCAGCTGGAGATCCTGAGGGAAGCTGGGAGTTCAGGTCTTGTAGCAGATACCTATCTGTGCCCTTACTTCTGGGGCTACTAGGTGATGGGGAAAGGACTAGATAGCTGTGTGGGGCAGCACCCTTTCCAGAGCTAACTAAGTGACTTCATTTTGTTTGTGACAGTTTTTAGTGGGTCCTGTAGTGATAGGACAAGGGGTAATGGGTTTAAACTAGAAAAGGGGAGATTCAGCCTAGATATTAGGAAGAAATTTTTTACATTAAGGGTGGTGAAGCACTGGAGCAGGTTGCCCAAAGAGGTGGCAGATGCCCCATCCCTGGAAACATTCAAGATTAGGTTGGACAGGCCTCTGAGCAACCTCATCTAGTTGGAGATGTCCCTGCTCATTGCAGGGGCTTGGACTAGGTGACCTTTAAAGGTCCTTTCCAACCCAAACAATTCTATGATTCTATGATTCTTTGAAGTGCATCTTGGCCTGCTTTCGTGTAAACCAGGGCAGAGTACCTGAGTGCAAAGTGGGGGACCAAGAGGTGAGATCCACCTAGTGCAAAGTGGGAGGCAACGCAGAGCTGCTCCCAGCATGGGCAGGGAGCTCGGTTCTGCAGTAGCTTTGGGAATGACCCACACAGGCTGCTGTGAATTGGATCCAAGTGGGGCTTGATAGCAAGCTACAAATCAAACCCATGCATCTGGGGCATGGAGCTGCTGTAAGACTCACCAGCCTTGCTGTACTTAAAAATCCCCAAACTGGGAAACTCCACAGTCCTGACCCCCTTCAGGATGTTCCATTTAGAGAGAATACTGTGTCCCTCTCCCAAAATCACATAAAACCCAGAAACCAGGGATGCTGGCATCTGCTTGGATAATTTGGCTGACTGAGCATGACTTTGATTCATTTATTTTTTGAGAGGGAAATATCTGGCTCAACTGGAGACTAATTCCCTCCCTCTCCTGAGATTGTCTTTAATAGCTAAATCTCAGCTCTCTCGCTTGCTCTCATACCTCTGGAAACAATTGAATCAATTCCTTGTTTATAAAATGCCTGTGTTTGTTGTGTACAGTTGACAAAATAGAACCTGCCTTCTATTTTCCTGCCAGATCTCAGCAGCATTAGTCTTTGAGGAAAATTTTCACTTTATTTTGTGTATGTTTCTCACTCTCCAGCTGCAGGAAACATGCGCCTTTAGAGAAATGGGAAACGAAGTCCAGAGTGAGATACACCACTCACATTAAGGAATTCAGGTCCTGACCTAAATCCATTTTTCATCCAGTCCTGAATCCAAATATATCTGTTTTTCAGAAGCTGATAGCTGGAGCTGGACTTAAAACACGACACAGACATCTCTATCACAGATATGGGGTCTAAAGATCTGCCTTAATAGCTGTTTTCCAGGTGTCTGCTGACCCCCCACATGCCTCTAGCTGTGATTCATTTTCTCTGACTGTCGCGAATGAGTGGAATGCACCTCACTCAAAAGAGAGAAGCAGTAATATGTTTTATTGAGGTAGAATAATAATTCGACAGGGTTCAATAAATTCAGTGGAATTTAACAAAGTTTAACAGTGGTTTACCAAGGTTCAATAAGTTTGATGGCAAGGTTCACTTTATTAATTACTGCATGGATGAAACATACAAAGGAAAATTGAGTTAGAATCAATTTAGAATGATTCACACAGAGACCAGAGATGAAAAGGGTAAGGAAGACCCCCCCCTGCATTGAGCCACAAGGTTCAGAGTGGACCCCCTTGCTTTCTAAACTCCTAATGGAGCTTAGGTGCAACTATATCTCATCTTAGTCTCAGACTTGGACAACAGTTTATGTCTCTCAGACCTGGACAATGGTTTATGTCTAATGGAATTATCTATACAAAGTTTATAGTAGTTAATATTTGATAGCTACACAGATGAGTAATGTTTCATTAGTATTGATTCAGCATGCTATCAGTCAGTTACCAAAGATCTGCCATTGGTAAAAGGTCTCTCTTCCTTGAGGGGCAACCTTGAGAGGTGTCCCAGCTCAAGGGGAGATCACCGCCAGGCAGCCACGCTGCCTCGCAGGGAGTGCTCAAAGGCGGCTCACTTCGGCTGTCATATTTAAGGGATAAAGTGGTTGGCTTGTAGTCAAATTACATGTGATAGGAAAAGTATGCATGAGACTCCTTGTACCCACAACTTTCTTTGTTCCTTGATAAATGAGTCTTGGAAAAGCCACCCGCTATTCATGTGTTAATCGCATGGTCAGTGTTCCAAGCTCATATGCATCGATGCTCACTGTGTCACTCCACTCCTTTGTGGGTTGTTAGAGAACAGATTGAAACTAGAGGAGTTCTTGGCCTGGCCATGGCTCAGGCCTTTACCTCCTTTGGAGCCTGTACAAAACTACTGCTGGTTTGGTTAAGGGGTTGAGTGCATCCATTACACTAACCTTAGTCAGCTGATGGTGCAGAGGATCCACACTCTTTCAGACTGAGCATCAGGATGGCACGAGGCAATCTGTCATTGCAGGAAGGGTTCTTCTGATCTATTTTGGACATCTACTTTGGGTGGGAAGAATCGCATCAGGACTTTACACATCTTTAAGGGGACCTGGGGGTACTTGCTTTCATTAAGATAGTCACCTTTGGTCCAAAAATGCCATGATTTGGTGCTGCAAAAGTACTGCACAGCTACATCTGATAGGCATATGTGAGACTGGGGCAGCCGGGGCTCACCACGGACAGGGTATGCGAGGAGGACCTGGGATGCTCCATGTGAAGGACCCAAAAGTTGTGCCTTTGTGCAGCATTTCAGATGTGCCTTTCCGCTCCAGAGAGTTTCAGACTTATATTGAGACCAAGAAATGAAAAAAGTACTTATATTTGTCTGATATAAAAGTAACACCATGTGGTTTAATCAGTTCATCTCCGTGTTCTAATGTCAGGCTGGCAAAACATCCCAGCTTCTCCCAGACCCAGGACAGTCACCCTGGGCAAACACAGCTCAGCACTAGCATGAGTTTTGGCTCTCCCATTCAACCTTTGGCCCTCAACCTTGTCATGCTTTGCTGCTGCCAGAAATGTTCCCAGGGTTCAGGGTAAGTCATTGCCTGTGCGTCACATGCAGGTCCCTGAGGCTTCGCTGCCACCAGAGACCCACCTAGCATGGCCATTCTGTCCCAGTCCCCCCTAGAAAGCAGCAGGGATTTTGAAAAGAAAAATTTGTGTACACGCAGAGCCATTATGGCACAACCATGATGCCTTTAATTCATATCCTCCATTTGTTTGAAATAGCATCCTCATGTAGACAGGCTGTAAATTCAGTTCTGCCAAAAAATCAAGTTAATCCCTGCATTTCTTAATGCTCATTAGATGGAGTTTGCTCCTGGCTTTCTGGCTCTGAGAAGGAACCTCTACCAGATTTTCTGTACCTTGTGTTACTTGATAGCCAGTCACGTCAGGGTACTTCTGTAAAAGTAAATTTAAAAAAAATACTTCCTATGCCAGGATCTAGGCTGCAGAGAGCAGTTGAGGGCAGTTTTTACAAATGAATGGGTTTTCACTGCCTGGGGAGGTTGTGAAACACATCAAACAGGTGGTCGTGGGTTAGAAGAAGCATTGTTATCCAGCAGCAACACTGTTCCTCCCACATGGGAAATGAGAAGGGCCTCGGTTACTGGTAGCAAGAGGTCACACTAGCCAGGGAGCTGCTAAATGTCTTTAATTGCTTTCAGTACTCAGTCCCTGCATGCTGGGTGCATCTTCTACCTCTGCAGCCAGTAACCACCAGCACATCTTGCTCCTTACCTGGAGGGACTGAGCTGCTGCTGTATAGACTGGCTGGAAACTAGTCCCAGTGTGAGGGAGTTTGAAAAGTGCCAGTACTTTTTAAAAAAATGCCGTGAAAAGGAGCCTTATCTTCAGGCTGATACAATGTGTAGTTATTTTTATCTCAGCATACTTAATTTTTATGTGTAATCTAAGGTAAACACACTGCAAAGGGAAGGTAGTGCAGTTTTAGTCAGCAGTAAACTTCGCAAAGCCAGCTCCAAGGAGGGTATAATCTTTCCCTTGTCTAGTTTGTTTGGAAAGAAAATTAGACTTGCTTGTTCTCATTGTGTGTTTACCCATTGTATGCACATTGATTCTCAGTGGTACGAAGTACAGCTTTTTCTGCAGTGCAAATCAGTCTATAAACACATTCACTTGCTTTTCCTGCTTTCTTGACTTTAAGTGATTAAAAAACCCCTATCTTCGCCAAAAGAGCATTTTCAGCTGAATTTTGCTGCAAATGAAATGAGAAGTTGAGCCCTGTATTGCAGTGAAAGAAGAGATTTTACTTCTATTTCTTGCAAAGATTCATGGTACAACCTGTGCAGAAGCAGGAATATTTTCTGCTACATCTCACAGCCAGGGACTCTATGGTTTGTGTTGCAATCAGCAAAGCAGAGCAGTCCCCTCCCCTTATTTGCAGGGGGAGATGCGGTTTCTATGAGGCAGGTGGGCAAATTAATAATCTTCAGAATCAAGCCAGGCATGCACCCTTGTAAAGCCTGTTGTTTAAAGGTGCTTCTGGTCTGGAGATCAACAATAAGAGAGAAAAACTGACTGTGCTTATGACTAATTCATTGGGTTGATACAGAGTAAAGTGATGTTGGGGTTACACGTACTATCTCTAACAGACAGTTAAAACCATATCAGTGGGAACATTTATAGGTGGCTATATCTATTGACTGATTAACCATTTATGAAAATACATAACAATAACATCATAATACTTTACCACTTATTGAAAGTCCTGTGATGTGAACTATTCCTGGAAAAAGACATCTCACCTTTCGTTAAAGAATAACGATGAGATTTTTTTTGGCCTTGCAAAGGTGGTCTGGATGGTACAAACCACACTGATGGAGGGGAGAAGAGGAGACACATGAGTTCTCTGCAAGCAGGGACTGGTAGGACCCAGGTGCCACAGCCGTCCCTTTTACCATCCTTTTTACTGCCCTCTTGACTCTTGTCCTCCCAAAATTTAATAGAGAGCAGGGCAGTGAGGTTTTGGGATCTACCCTCAGCAGCCACATTGTGATGATTTTTGAACCAAACCAGTGAGATGTGATCACAGAAGTGTGTAGGGTGAGGTGAAAGGACTGGTGCAGGGAACCTGCCTGGCACCTTCAATGCATCTGCTTAGAGCTGTTCTCATGGGAAAAGCTCATCAGAGCTGAATCCACTGTGCCAACATGTTTCCTTGCAAAATTTGCAGGGGCTCCAGACCCTGATGACACCACCACAAGGCTATTTCTTCTTACAGTGTTTCAGCTTCTCCTGACTGGAAAGCATCATGGAAAGGAGAGGAAAAGAAAAAAAGCCACAGGCAAATATTTCCTTTTTAAGCACTGATTCCACATATGTAGGGTACTCTGGGGCTGTGGGGGTGGAATATGTTTTCCCCTCTTGGTTTTTCCTCATCCCTAACCTCTCGGTCCTTTTCAACGTTTCCTTTCTCTCCATGGTTACTCTACACAAACAATTTCTCTGCTGACATGGTCAATGCAAAACTACCATAAATATGCACTGCAGATGCAACGTATTACTCACCCGCGGGGTGACTCATCTGGAGCAAGCTGGTGAAGAGCCATTCTGGGGCCTGTGAGTCAGCAAGGCTGCTTTGCTTTTCAGCTCACACCTACAGGGAGTGGAAGCACATCTCAGTGCCTTTTGTGGAAACCCAGGGAGCCCTGCACGGGTGGCCCTGATGGCTCATTCAGGAGATTACTGGAAATCGGGGGAGGAAAGGCTTCAGTTGGTTTTCCTGTTGTCACTGGCAGAAGGAGAGGGCTTGTGTAATGAGCAGGTGGCCACTGTGATCTGATGTGGGATTCGAGCCTGAGCCCTCCCATGGTGAGAGCCCAACCCTCAGTCACTGGAAGCCAAGAAGATGTTAGCACCTGAAGGAGGACAGGCACAGCAGGCTGCAGGTAGCAGAGGGAAAGCCATGCAGGCACTGTCTCTTTTTTAGGGCAGAAAGCAAGCGTCACGTGCTGAGTCCATAAACCATGAATTTTCTTGTGGTGCTGACCCTAACTCAGGTCTCAGCATCCTCAGGATGCTCGGAAGTATCCTCTATTTACCTATTACTGTGGTCTGTTTATTCCCAGATACTACATCAATGTTCACAAGAATTCAGGGTGCCTGCCCCAAAATGATTAGGTTTTCACGGTGACAGATTAAAGCAAATTTTACTTAATAATATAATCAGTCACTACAATGAGCAAACAAAGGATAAAGCAAGGCAGATATGGCATGGAAAAGTTATGTGTATAACTGATAAGAACCATATGCAAATGTGAATGCAGAATAGATATAAACCCAAATATAAAAGGAGGAAACATAGATACTTACAATCTGAAGGGAGGTGTTGTGTTGTTTTATTTGTTTTGGGGGGTTTTGTTTGTTTGTTTGTTTGTGTTTAAAGGATAATAGGGAATTTGACCACTAAGGCAGAAATTTGGCATAAGTGTTGTGACTAAATTTCATGCAGGACTAGAACATCTGCAGGTGGAGGTAAATGTCAGCTTGGGGACAGGAATGCAATTGGGGCATCAGATCCCTCTTTTATTTTCTTAAGGAATAATTTAAAATATCCTCATCTAGCTGAAGCAGATGGCTACAATCACACTGTTTTATCTGAATCTGAATAAGGAAAAAATTGTTTCTTGGCTTCATGACACTCAAGCTGTTTCTTTTAGCCTTTTCCCCAGGAAAAGCCCCAAATACTTCACACCTTTGACAGTCTCAGGTTCTTTACCTACTGGCCAGAGTGACTCATGCTAAATTTCCCTAAGCTGTCCATAACAGTTTGGATACGCTAATCTACCACCTATCTTCTGCACTATCTCCAACAGTTATCATATACTGTTCCATAGATGATACTGTGCTAAGTGCTATATTGAGTCTTTCTGAAAGAGTCAGGCTTAAACAGGGTGTCTAAAGGGTGTAAAGCCTTTCTGGATAATCATTTGTAGATTGGTCTGGTTGTGCCAGGTGCAACTTGTGCTCAGCCCACTCTGTTTGCTGAGCAAAGCTGGGCCAGTGCTGCGATCCCCAGCATGCTTGGGCTGGCTCTCATTCAGAGAGACCTGGAGCTCAGGTCTACCTTCATCCAAAGCGGTTGGTTTGCAGACTGACCTTAAGATCCAGGATTGGCTGGGAGCGTAGCCCCAAACCCCAGAGGCTGCATCATCTGAGGGAGGATTCACCCCAGCACCCTGCAGTCAGAAGGCCATGAGGTACCTCTGGGTTATGGTACCTTGGTATCTCCTACTCCTGGCCACAACACGCAGAATTGTTGCCTCCTTTTCAGTGAAGAACTGTTTCCAAATCTATGTTGTCAAGCTCCAAAACGGGTTGGCTCACAGCCTGTTGTATAGAGGAGATAAAGTTAGATGATCCCTTACGTGCCATGAAATGCTCCATGAAACTTTGTAGGGGATAGGATATGAACCTCCTTTAAATAGACTCCCTGTGACTGCCTGGGGCCTGCATTTCTCATTAAGATTGCTTTTGTTTTTGATGAGCAAGGGATTATTGGAGACAGTTGCTCCTCTTCTCTCTTGTACTTAAATCTCTTCTTCACCACGCCATGTTTTGGCTGTTGTGATGACACCTTTGTGGGGCTCTTGTTAACCACCACCCTCAGAGCAGCTGGTTTGGTTCCCAGACCAACTGCACCTTGCTGGGTTTCCCCCTTTGGTGCCCGGGATCCTCTCCACATTGGCAGGAGATGGTGCCTTCACACAAACCCACTCAGAGCCAGAGGAATGGCTCGCTGGATGCAGAGGCAGAAGCATGAAGATATTTGTCAGGCTTCTTGCAACCGTCAGCTGCTGCCAAAGCCTATACGGTGCAGTAGAGCATGGGTTTGTTTTTGTGGTGCTTTCCAGAGGGGAGTTAGCAGTCTGAGGATATGTTAAGTAGACTTGGGTGGAAAGGGAAGGCCAGCATGAAAAGAGCAGGGATGAGAAAAGGAAAAGCTCTCCTGCTAGAAGTGGGAAAGGTGCAGGCATCCTTCAGATAACTTGTCAGCCTGGGAGCCATGGACTGCTTCCAAGAGGTCCAAGAGTGGTAGCTAAGAAATGCACATTAGTAAGCTTTATTTTGCTTTGCGGGAGTCTGCTGCACAGCTGGAAAACGTAATTAGGTCCTTGTGCTGTAAAATGGGCTGCACACATGCTGCTCCAGGCTGAGATTAGAAAGGGAATCTGGGAACAGGTTAGGCACAGGCTATGCTGGAGCGGAAAGTGCTTGCTGTGAATACAGGAGGACAAGATTTGTCCCAGAAGTCACCTCCTCTTGACCCCAACTGTTTGCCTGACATGTCCCAGGCAGAATAGTTTGTTATAAACCTGGAACATCTCATCCATGCCCCACAATTTGGGTAGAGTGCTCAACCATTTCAACAGCCTGAACATCAAGTTTACAGGATAAATTGGGAGGTTTAATGAAGGAGCAAAGTTGGAGGAAAAGAATGGGACAGAGAGAATCCAGAGCAACAGGACCATCTCCACAGGAGATGTTCTCCACTGATATGGGGGTAAGAACCAGAGCTGAAAGAGGACAATGTGTGAGCAAGAAAGATCGCTTCCCAGTCAGTGAACTGGTGTGGAGAGACCAGAGGTTTGTGTTTCCTGCATATCCTGCATGATTAGTTGCCTCTACTGGAGAATGCTCCTTCCCAGAGCCAAGTGAAGGATTTAGAAAATGTTGTTGCCAGCATTCTTCTTCCATCTAGCAAGTAAACAGAGCGCACAGGGTACTGTCCTCTGGTGATGCTTCCAAAGGGGAGATAATCACCTGTCACTGCCATCAGTCATTCCTTCAAGTTGTAAAGATCTCCACTTTTATCTATAGATTCATATTTTGCTCTAGACCTAAGTGGGAATAGTCAGTATGTTTCCATGTAAAAGAGCTCTTCATACATTATTGCTTAGTAGGTTGGTTTTTTTTTAACCTGGAGAAAATCCAATCAAGAACAATGGTAAGACTCCAAAGGTTGCGAAGTCAAGCACCCTGGTACTAGAAGCTGCCAGAAATCAGGTTGTTCATGTGAGTTCACTTTTATCTCCTATTTTGATTTCTTTTTACAAGATCCTGCATATTTCAGCAGAGGGTCCCAACCTCATTCAGCATGCCAGTTGGACAGTGAACCAGGCAGAGTGTGCCATAAAGCAAACACTTTTTCTTGTGATTAAGCCACAGTGTGGGTATCCAGGAGAAGTAAATTATATTCTTGGCTTTTCTACCACCTTTTGTTTGATGTTGAATTGGGTGAGATAGTATCATAATAGAAGTGTACGAGGTGGCTGAATTATGGTGGTGGCTTGGCAGCATGAATTATGGTCTTCTCCACTGTAGCCTTTTTGGTCTGTACTTTGCAACCTTTGTGTTCTCGCAACCAAGCTTTTTCATAACACACATTGTCCTGGATGACTGGGTAGATCCCTGGTTCTTTTAGTATCCTCAAAGAAAACAGCACCTCAGTCATCACTGGCTTGCGCAGCTCGTTGTGATCGTGCCTTTCTCCACTTGAGGGCGATGTGACCTGATTCAGCACACACAAGAGGCAATTCAGCGTGAAATAAAAACGACAAAATTTTGGCATCTAACATTGGGTGTCCAAATGAGGTCTAAGCATCTGAGTTCCCACTGTAGTTGGTGGAGATTTGGTCAATACAGCCAGCAGAGTCTGGAAAGAAATTCAGCTTTCCCTAGAATAGACAGGCATCAGCTGGGCATGTGAACTGCTCCCTACTTTCACTTGAATGTATTGGGTAGGGTCAGGACTCCCCACCATAATGCCTTGTGTCTTTGAGATGGCCTTGAGCCCTCTGTACAGGCTCCAGCTACTGCCCCAGAAAGGTCTCCCAAAGGTCCTTGGACACATCTGCCAGCTGTGTACAGGTATGCTGGCTATTCTGAGGCATGTCAAGTGGCAGTGGATACCTACTGAACAACCAAACCGAGGCCCAGATCTCCACTCACAATTACGGGAGCTAGGACTTTTAGCTCATGTGTAAACATAGGCACTCAGCTGCCTACATTTAAGGGTCTTGTTTTCAAGCTAAGCCCTGCCCAGGGTTATTGATGTCATAAAAGAAGGGAAGATGTCCAACTGGGTGTGGAAATGCAGGACACTTTTGCTAAGGGGACTGCATGCCCACCTCTCAGCTGGACTGTAAGGAAGGCACTTTGTGGGTCAAGATCTCAGTTCAAGAAGAAGCTGAAGAAGTTGACTGAAAATACAGGTGATGCTCCACTGCCAGGTTGCATAGTCAGGTTTTGCTACAAAATATGTGGCAACAGGGTTTTTTAAAGACATAAAACTTTGCTTTGTAGAGGCCCATGATACTCCTTATGGCAAGAAATACTTTTCAGGTTTCTGCAACCAACAATACACTTTCTTTTTATAGTTCAGGGAAGTTACATTGCACTCCAGGAACATGGGAATATGCAATAACTGCCTGATAAATGTTAGTTGATCTAAATGGTCCACCCTAGTTATGTTTGTTTTACCTGTTAGGTTGATCAGCATTTATCTTTGTTGTTTGTAGAAGGAACAGGAGAGAAATATTACAGATGGAAATGTTTCAGTCCACTTAAAACTACCTGAAACCAGATTAGTGCTATAGTGGCAAATGAAGCAGACATTGCTAATTAGCAGCAGCTTGAAATATCCAGACAGCAATGGTCTGTAATGAAATAAATAGATCTTCATTGTCCCTAGCAGTAGGGAAAGTGTTACAGGGCACCAGATATCCATGGCAGAAGCCTAGGAGCTCATGCTTCTTTCTGGACCTTGCCTCCCATGACCACATTCAGAATCTTCGCAGGTTCAGTTCTCTTCCTAAAGTCAATTTTCACATATGGCACTTGAATTTTTTTCAAGCAGAAGGGAATCTGTTCTGCCTTAGTGGGTATAAGTGTTGTTCTGATGTGGTGAGAGCTGCACAGAAACTACCCTCTTCTTGGGTCGGAGGGGACAGGAAAAGAACAAGTCCCAGGTCTTGGGGCAGAGCCCAGACCTACTTATGCTTATCTCCTTGAAACCAGTTGAAGTTTAGACCCATAACAAACAGTTGGGTCCCAAAATAGCTCTGTGGGTATCCCCAGATACCTCTTATCTAGTTCCTTGGGTCTGGTTGTCTTCTGATGGCCAATCTAATAACACTGATTGAGTTATAGCCCACACAGGGCAAGAATTTAGTTTGGTTTGGAAAAAACGGAAACTAGAGTGCCTTCTTAGTAATTCATATATATATTAGTGGGTTAATAGAAAGTGGTTGTTGTATCATTTGTTTCATGTGTGCCTCTGTCTCAGTTCTCAGACAGACAAGGTACTGCTGTTCTTTTAGCCTTTGATATGGGATAAAAGTAATAACAGAAGGGAATTAGTAAAGGAAAAACAAATTCCAATGGGAAGATTTCACACTGGCCTGTGGACCTCACTCTGACAGGATTGCACAGAGGCCAAGAGCTGAGCAAGGCTCATGACAACTGGAAAGTGTCTGTCCTTGTCTGGGTAATTGTACTGGGTCTGACAGAGGAGTGCCTTCCAAATACATGTTGTAGGGCTCCCCGACCTTGGCTGTGGTCTTGCATTTTCTCCCCAGACATGTACCAATAGTTCTGCTATTGGTTCCAGTTCCCAGTTCCCAGTGAAGCTATCCAGAAAGCCCTGGCACTGTGGTGGCTGACCCTCCAACCATCTGCCGGTAACAGCAGGAGCCTTCTGGCTGCCTTGTTGTGGGAAGCACATGGTGACATTCTTGCAAGAAGGACTTCTGCTGAGCAATCGCCCTGCAGAAGGCTGAATTTACTGGCTACATCTTAAAACCTTCCACTGTAGTGCTGAAGGTAATGGGAATATATGTTCCTGCTGGCCTGCTTGCTGCTGATTTGACATCATGCCACGTGGGGGAGGTGTTGGAAATAGGCAAATACTACAGAATTTAAAAAAAAAAAAAACAAAAAAAACCCACTCTGAGTTGAAAGGGAGGAGAGCCAGGAAAGGAAATACCTCAGGCAGAGAATTACTACTTCTGTAGCAAAGCCAGCAGCTCCTTACTTTCATATTTAACACCCAGGAGAGCTAAGGGGGAGGATGCTGGGAATGGGTGAAATTTTTCAAAGGCACCCAATTTCTAGTGATTTTCCTTGGGTGTATTTTTGTAGTGAATATTCAGTTTGATGTGAAATGTGACTTTTGGTCATCAGAAGCACATTTAAACATTCAACTACAAATTGCTGAACAGTTTCAGCTGGAAAGCAAAGTGTGGAGAGTGGCTGGAAAGGGAGGTGACACCAACCCCTACAACCAAAATCCAACACTCATTGCTGCTGCTTTTCTTACTAGAAGTGAAAGTAATGTGTTTCACTCTGGGTCAAAGGGATTGTTCAAGGTGTCAGGAGAAAAGAAGGTAAAAGGAGGAGGCAGCTTTTTGCTACCTAAAGGAGGGCTACTGAGAAGAAGTGCACAATAAAAGGAGATGAAATGGGCACAAGCTGCAGCAGGGGAAATTCCTTTTGGACGTAAAGAAAAGCGTCTTTCTCATGAGAGCACTGAAGTGCTAGAAAAGAAGCCCAGAAATGGTGAGAAGTCTCTGTCTTTGCAGATAACCAAAACTCAGTGGAGCAAGGCCCCGAACAACTAGATATGACCTTGAACCTAGATTTGCTTTGATCAGGGCATTGAACTACAGACCTCCAGAGGTCCCTGACAACCCAAATTATTCTTTAGTTCTGTGAAGTTGAGACAGAGATTGAATAAAATGAGGAAAAACTGTTGCCCATTTTCCCCTCATTTCTTTCGCTTCAGCACAGCTGGAGGCTGGTGTTCCTGTGCTTTACCATGCTTTTTGCTTTTAACACCTCTGGTCCATACAGGGTACTGATATCCATTTCAGCAGCTTTGCTTAATCAATTAAGCTAGTTTGAAGTTATTTCAGTCCCCAGTGATGCTGTCTGCATCGGTGACAGTGAAATCAATTGCCCTGCAACGAGAAGGACACTTATTGCACTGCCAGCACTTATAGGGATGTCTTTTGATGCTACAGAGACAGGGAAACAAATAAGACAAGGGCCAGACAAGGTACAAGGTAGGTCTACAAGATCACCAAGGGAAAGACAAGAAGGAGAAGAAGTTACTGGGAGGGTTGAAGCTGGTTGTCAAAGTGGCATGGTACATGCACAGGGATCTGCTCCCTCTCTCTGCTCCCTTAACCCATCTTGTTGGTAGCAATGGTATATCCTGAGGTCCCAAAACTGGATCCAGCCTACAGGAGGCCAATGCTGTTATCTAAACCAGCACCATCACAGTTCACCTGTATCTGGTAAGGAGCTGCATCCAGGTGTTCTCAGGAAGGAGCAATATTTTTTTTGCCTGTTTGGAGGTCGTGTGCAGGAATCCAAGAAGCAGGGCTTAGTTTTGGGGCAGGGAGGTGTGCAGTCTTTCTCTTGCTGCAAAACCCTTAGGCATTTTAGAGTTCTTAATTTGCATGGGGCTTGGACTCTGCACCAGAGGCAGGAAAGTGAAACAGTCCATTGCACCTGGTGTTAACAGGCCAAATGCATTAATACTGCTTGTCACAAATTTGGATACTGTGGGGCTCTGGGCCTGATCCTACCTGCTGGCTGTAGTGGGAAAGTCCATGGATTGACTTTGTTTGGCTTGAGGTCACCTCCCATCGGTGTAAGTACCTGGAGAGTTAGGAAAAGGCCAGGACATAGAGTTAAACAAAACACTTGCTGGCATGTTTGTCTTTTTCTGCACTGGCAAAAGCCCTGTTTGAGCAGATCCAGAAGGCTTTTGTCCCAAATATTTACAATATGCTGCTAAAAGGAACTGCAGGGTGTGACCTGGGGGCCTTCTCTCCACCTCTTTGCCTGAGGGAGATCCAAAACAATGCAAGGGAGCTGGACTTCCTGCCAGGCTGGTCTCCGCCTGCAGAGGGGATGAAAGAAAATGAACCACAGACAGCAGATGTCCCTTATATTACTTAATACAGGCCGCCGCAGGGGGCAGGAGAAGAACCTGTAGCGGATGGACCAGCTGAAAGCTCTGCTGGGGAGCAGCCTTCCTACAGATCTTGGAAAGGGCTGGGATGTGGAGTGGCCAGACCCTCAGCCATGTGCTGGGTAGCTGCAGCCAACTCAAACCCTGAGTTGCTGTGGGTCACCGCATCTGCTCTGACTTCGCTACAACCAGTGAGAAAAGGGGGAAAGCTGGTCCTTTGTAATTTATTGGAGGAGGGTACATTTCCTCTGGAGTTTTTGAGTCCTTCAGTGAATCACAGAGAAAGCTCTATTCCTGCCCAGCGCTGCTCTTCTGAGGTTTCAAAAGCAACTGTGCAAAAACGTTCGTTCCTTTATTTGTAGAGTCTGTCCCAGTAGGACTTTATTGGTGTCTCTCCTCTTAAATTCAGAGACTTTTTCCTGGCTTAAAGGTAGCCAGTAATTGACTTACAGCTGCCTCTCCACAGGAAATTGCAGTATCATATTCCCTTTTATGTTTCTGCATCATGGAAACATTCCCATGGATTTCGGGGAAAAGGAAGAATGAGAAGATGAGAGTGGGATAGAAATCTACCTCTCTTTGGTCCCAAGTCTGCTGCTGCTTGCCCTGAGGATCAGAAGTGATCAAGCTCTGTCCTGATAGGGACTATCATTAATAAGAGCTACGTGGTGATCATGGTCATCACAGCACATGCAGGGGACCTTCAATTTGGGTCTAGATATCTATTGTTCCTGAAATTTTCTTGAAGGTCACTCTTGCTTTCACAAATGGTAGTTGTGTCTCCTTGTCTGTTTCTAGAGGATGGTGAGAGAAAGATCCTTGCACTCAGTGCTGGCTATATTCCCAGCCCAGCCCACAGCGTTACAAGAGCCAGTCTTGGTCACCTTGAGTGCCCATGCAGAAAGGTATGTCTGCAACTTCTCGTGGCTTGCATCTCTCTGTGGATTTACTGACCACTGAACAGTGAAGGAGAAGAGAGTTGCAAGGTTCAAAACCCATACTTTCAAAGCAAGAAGCATGTTAACAAACCTGGAGGAGTAGGCAGCCAATGCTAACCGTATTAGCTACAATTACAAGGCCTAGCTAGATTCATTCTTCAGGGCAAAACTGATCGCTGGGGATGGTCAGGAAGGCTGTTTCCCCCGTGGAACTGGATTATATAAGCAGGTGCACGAACCAGGTTTTATGACTGTAGCGCGGTAACAGCTGGAGGCCCCAGCACTGGATCAGGTTTCTTGACTTGGCCTAAGATTATACATTACCACAGGGATTGCCAGAGATGCGCTATCTGGTTCAAATCAGATAAGAACATCTGCTTTCTCTCACTGCCCTCTGCGGAAGATACGTGAAAACTGGCCCTTGGCATAATTCTGCTGGAGCCTAGCACCGTTTGCCTCCAATTTGGTCCGTCATTGCAAAGTGTCAGAGCTGCAGGAGCTTGCATTCTCGCGGCCACAGCTGCTCATGGTGGAGCTGGCGGAGGAGATGTCTTCGTCATTCATTGCGTGACCCTGCTTCCCCTCCACGGCTTCAGCAAGCGGATCAGCTTCCACCCAGCTATAAAAGGCTTTTTCCTTACGTTTGGCTGTGCGTAGATGGAGACTTGCCATGGTACAGACGCACACGGACCACATGGCCATGGCTGTGCCATGTTGCTCAAGCATCTCCAGACTGGCAGGGATGCTTATCCAGGTCTGTTCCCTTGAACAGCTTTACTGTACTTCTCCTAATATATTAGTGATGGGGAAGTCTGGCCTGATAAATGCTCTTGGTAGGAATCTAGACAGAAATGAAGCTGCTGAAGCACCCACAGATGAAAGCTTTTTCCTCATGTGATTGTAAGCAGGATGACTGGTGATCTGTGGAAGCAGCCTTTGCGCAATGACTGGATGAGCATGGCCCATGCTCCACAGGCCCCTGTGGGATATCATCAGCCAGCACCTGCTGATGGGCCAGCACTGTCCAAGTCCTCCCAGCCATTTCTAAGTGGGCACAAAGAGTCCTCCAGCACTTTAGAAACGAGCATGGGAGTCCTGGAGCTGACACAGGAGGTGACAGTGAGTGCTGCCAGGTTGTGATATGAGGAACCCTGTATGTGACATGGCCAAGGTTATGACGCTCTTGTCTGAGTGCACTGATTCAGTTTTGCACTAAACAGCAAAGCCACTGAGAAGCTTCACACCAGCAAACCCTAGTGAAGAGGAGGGGCAATTTCTGAGTAACTGGAGTTCCTTGAGGTTTCTGGTCAAAGTGTCACGGCTGTTCAGCTAGGAGGCTGGAGAATAAAAAGCTATCACCATTACACAGTGGTATAATTTAAAGCCATAACTCCTGGGACTGTAGCTGAATGATCAGGCAGGGGCTGCTGAAGAGCTGTGATATGAGACGAGCTGACCTGCAGAGCAGCTCAGCGGGGAGGCACGTGGCATTGGGTCTGGCAGGGTGGGTGAGTGCTTGGGAAGCTGTAGTTTTATCTCCTCCGAGATGCCTTGGCCGTATGTACAGGACGTGGCGTGCTGCCAGGGTTGGAGACGTCGTTGCCCTGGGGGGAGTGGTGCTATGGGGGCTGAGCCGAGGCTTTGGCAGGTCTGTTGCGGCACGGCTGGGTTGGCTGCTCAGGAGCTGCAGGAAACGCGTGTGCTATCATTCTGGGGGGAGACCTTTAGGGTTGATAGCAGCCAGGGAGGGTGCGTGCATCAGCTATGTCTCAACTGGTAAACCACGTAGGTCCTGAGCACGGGCTCCCACGGCAGCACAAGACTGTCCTTGCTGTTAGATGGTGAGCACAGTCCCTGGAATGGCCCTACTGGCATTTCCCAGGTGATGCCCAGGCACAATTTAGGGGTTATCACAGGCTGGAGACATCCCCAACAGGCAGCAGTGATGTGGATGTCCTTTTTGAAGAACAAGAACACTTTAGCAGAATAGGTGCAAACTGCTGCTGCACCCTATGTCCTCAGAGCTGGAAAAGGGGCCTGTGCCCACTCTGTTGGCTGGTACAGCCAGGATGGTGCCAGGGTGCAGAATCGGGGCTGGCAGTCAGGGGACTCCTGGCTGTCCATCATATGCTCAAGCCCTTTCACGTAATGGCCTCCTAGAGATTTGTTTGTTCGTTTATAGTCACCCCTGAACTCTCCCCAGCTTCCATCAGGTTAACACATTCACTCCCCAGCCCTGCAGATGCTCGGGAAAATTCAGACTAGGTGGGATCTGCACAGGGAAATAGCAGTTGAGCACTCTGCATTGCTACACTGATCTCCTGCAACGTGGTACTTTATCTGAGTACTCCTGCTTTATCCTGATTTAAATGTCCTGACAGTGGTGCAGCCCCATGGCTCTCAAGAACAGCCATTATTTGAACAGCACTTTGCAAAAATACAAGCTGCGAAATTTCCTGGTGCCACCTGGGGTTGCTTGAGAAAAAGCAGTGAAAAACTGCTGCTGGCTACTGTATTACAGCACAACAGAGCTGCAGGCAGGCTGGCTTTTTGGTGTTATCACAGAGTTAAAATTGATGAATAATAGGGCTAACAAAATAAAAGAAGGTTCTTCCTTGCGCTGCCCGGGGAACAGGAAATTCTGCACGGGCGAGCGCGCAGAGGTGAACAAAGCGTTAAACCCTGGCAGAGCAGCTGCTGCTGACCTTCTGGTCCCAGCACCGCTAAACAAAGCTCCTGTTACAGCTGAACTTTAGTACCAACTTCTGCTGCTCCAGGGATCCTCGCAAAAGTACATGCCGAGCTGCAATTAGCACGGTGCAACTCAGGGGGGAATCGCAGAAGAAAGAGGATGGTAGGGCGGTGAAGCCCACAGAGCCCATCGTGTCCCCTCCCCGGGCTCTCCCAAAAACCTTCCTCTGCTGTAGTCAGTAGTTGAGGACTCCTGAAGCTGAAGGGTGCTTCCAGACCAAGGTTTTCAGTAACCACTAATTGATATACCCTCCATAAATTTTTGAATTTCCGCTCAGACTTTTGGCCTTCACAACATCCTGCAGCAATGAGTTCCATGGATGAATTATGTGCACTGGGAAAACATGCTTCCTTTTGTGTCTAAAATGTGCTTAATTGCAAGTTTTCTGAGTGCTCCTGGGTCCTCTGGCATGGGAAATAACGAACAACTGTTTAATATTCATATTTCCCTCGTTGTGCATGGTTTTAGAACCTCTAACATCATATCCTCAGAGAATTCTTTCCTTTCAGAGGGAGAATTCAAAACCATTCAGTCTCTTCTCACATGGGAGCCTTCCATAGCCCACACTGGGCATCCTTGCTGCCCTCCTGCATTATTTCCACAGAAAGCAGTATTTGTGGCGCTTCCCAGCAGAGGTCTCACAGGTATGGTCCAGGCTCTCAGTGGGACATAAAGATACGTGAGAAACATTTTCAACCGACGGCACTTCTCATCCTCCATTGGGGGTGATGTTGGAATTACACCCCACAAGACAAATGCACTTATTTCTGTGTAAGACTTGATAGAAGGATGAGGCAAACTGGACAGAAGGCATCTGGAGTCTCCTTATCTTTATTCAGTCTCCCAAGCTGTGAGGAAGAAAAGAATTTTTCCTGTGAAATAACAAATAAGACTCAGCAGACTTAGATGGGCATGAAGACTGGTTGCGGCACAGAATAAACAGGACAAAAAAATAAAAAGTTTGGGTTGAAATAGCAATAAACATTATCTTGATGCTTTCTGCATGCAGCTGAGTTCAGTTGTGGTGCCCAGTTTTGAGAGTTTGAGCTTGAAATTTGCCCTTATCCAGCTGAGTGCTTTTTGTGCACATAGCTTACAGTGTGGTCAACCCCAGAGCTGTCCACCATGTCCTTTTTGCTGCTCAGGTCAAGAGTTCTTCTGTGCCTTGTCCTTATTGCTCCTGGCCTGTTGCCATTACACTGACAACAGGGTGAGGGAGGTGGGAACTGTGTGGTTGCTTCCCAAGTGTGCAAGCATCTGGGCAGGTCGGTTGGCCGTCAGAGGTTTACCTAATAGCACATGTCGATAGCGATGTGTTTCAGGTCAACCTTAAGATCAGCTCATTATTGCTAATATTGTTTACTGGGCCCCAGGAAAGCAGGGAGCTCGGAAGGACAGGAACTTTATTGCTTGGGAGCTGGGAGACTCTTTGGGCTTTCTTGTTCCCAGCCCAGTGGTAAGAATTATCCCAAAGTGGTTGAGCACTCAAGTGCATGGCATGCAGGCCCTTGGGAATAAAAGAATGTGCAAATTACCATAGTGGATCATTCTGGGCATGTAATGCCCTGTCTTGGCATGGTTGGTAACTTCAAGAAAGCTATGAGAAACAAGGGATGTGTACACTGCTTCTCCTACCAAGACTTTCTCTGAGTTTTAGCAAGCAGTGTTTGTGGACTTACCCCCTCTGAGGCAGGACAACCCCTATAGCCCCTCAGCATTCAGCCAGGAGAGGCAGTAAACAGTCCCTTTACCATATATTTGTTAAAACCTATGTGTTTTGGTTTGGACCAAACCACCTTCTGTGCAAATTGGTTTCATCAGACAGCCGCTGCCCTCCTCTAAGCAATATTTATTACTTGGGGTCACTCTTCACCTTTCAAAGGAAGTCCAAACTCAGCTCCAAACTAACATGTGCCTCAGGATGGCCTTGGGATGGAGCAGGACCATAGCTTGGAAATCACTTTGGTTGCACCACAGGTGAGAGATGCAGTTTCCACTTTGCAGGAAGAATTTGTGGTTGAGGCCCTAAAGTCTCGTGCTAGGAGATGAGTGCCTTGCAGAGGAGGTCACTTTGGGAAATTGGAGGCTGTGGGTCAGCTCCTTCCCCTGCCAGGACACCCGCAAACCTCCTCTCCCAACTGGATGGAAGGCAGTAGTGTTGCCAGGGCTCCTGGCTGAGTCACATCATCCCTGGGGCTTTGCCCCAGTTCCTGGGTTTTCATGAATCCTCACCTTCCATTTTGAAAACTTGTGAACCTGATGGTTGGCAGGGGAAGACTTGAAAGCATGGTGCAGGCATAACTGGAAAGCTTAAAGCCTCAAAATTTACACTAAAAGCTGACACTTCTTGGTTTCAGAAACCTGCTATGCGTAGGTGTGTGAGGAGGTTGGCAGTGGTGCTTTTAGCAGTAACATTGACAGCATTAATATTAACGGAGCCTCCACGGTCCAGGACTTCATTTGCATTTGTTCTGTGATAGCAACTCATCCCAGAGAAGGGTCTCCTGTTAAGTGCTGTAGAGTTGAGGCATGAGACCACTCTGCCCCAAGGAGCTCCTGGTCCAAGTGCAAGGGCTCTGACTTGCAATAGCTGATCCTTCTCCACAACCACCTGACCCTGTCCCTCAGGTTGCAGCTCCCCAGCCTCTGCCCTTGTCCGCATGGGTAAAGCTAATGAACACAGGGATCTTGCTTAAGCGGTTGGGATACAATTAGCTCAGCACCTCCCAGAGACCTTGGGGACCGTGTGATGGTGATACCCACTCCCATTCCTTCATGAATCATTGCATTTGGAGAAAAGATGTAAGCAGAGGTTGAGCAGACATTTAGAGAGGTGCCTGGAGCACGCTGAGCCTTTTCTCCATGGGTGCCTGTCAGGAGAAATCGCTGCAGCTGTCTAGGAGATTTCTTGCCTCCCCCTGCTAGATCTGTGTGTAACTGGTGACAGACTGGTATGCTGGGTTCACATGTACCTGGGATATAGTGGGATTCATTTTGGCATGTTTGGAGCTCTCATACATCATCCCAGGTCAGGAGGATTTGCAGCCTTGGTTGCACCACTGCCAGTATTTGTCAGGAGCTGAAATCGTGGTATCAGCGGCAATGGTGGCCAAGTTTCCAATCTGGTCGATGCTGTGGAAAGCTGCCAGGACTGAGTCCTCACCCAGGACCTCTGGGAATGTGCCTGGGGATGGGCTCATCCCTGTGTCACACTGCCCACTGGTCACCCCACACTTTCAGTGCTCCCCTCCAGCCCTGCCTCTCCACCAGCAGATGACTCCAGCAGGAAACTCTGCGCAGTGGTAGGAACTGAAGCCTAGGGTCTCCCTGCCTAGGGGCATCCCCCTGTAAAGTTGGCATGAGGAGCACTTGGCAGCTTCCCAGGGCCATCACTGCAAATTGAAAAATGTTTTTGGAAGCTGCCAGACAGCCGCTCAGAGTGGCCCCGTTGTGTTCTGTCCTAAGCACCAGGTTTTTGGGTCTTTTTTAATCTCCTAAATCAATAGTCTGGTGCACTGTGCAGTGCAGCCTGGACAAAAAGAGTATGGAAGAAAACATACCCAAAAGCCAGACCTCAAACCTCCATAGTTGCTTTGGACACCATGAATTACCAGTAGATGCACAACTAGCAGGAGAGAGGATGGGGAGAGCAGAGGTCCATTAGTGATTCCCTACCCCCAGCATATGGCTAATTAAAATTTCTAATTAAGGCACTGTGGGGGTGAAGAAAAGAAGCTCTTGGCCGAAAGTCCCCCTCCTTTTTCTGTATTTCCTTCGATAGCTTTATAAATTTCGCTCCTAAATTAATTAATTAATATCACCTAATCAGTTAATAGAATTAGCTAATTAGATTGCTTAATGGAATTTCTGAAGAGCAGATTTAGAAGCTCTTAAGGAGACTTTAATCACTTTTTATCTGGGAAGCAGGGCACCAGTGTCTGCGTTCATTCAGCAACTTAGAGCAACTGCCATTATCAGCAGAACATTTCTGAAAATCACTAATCGGGCTTCACCCTGCTCCAGAGTCACAGCTACAGTCACCCAGGCTTGAAAGGTCAGGCTGAACCTTGCCGGCTTGCCCCTCCACGTTGCTGTTGCCTGCACCTGATCTCATTGAAAATCCACCACTCTCAAGTGCTTGGCACAGTATTTTAATAGAATCAGCAGTGGGGTAGAGCGCTGCGAAGGTAACCGATCTCCCTGCAGGATCTGGAGCGGTTTGTTAGCCCGTGTCATTTTCTAGGCTTGTTTGCTGACGGCGTGCTTAAGCGGCAGTGAGTCATAGCAAATCGCTCCCTCAGCCACCGCAGCAGTCGTGTTCGCAGAGGTCAAAGTTTTCTCCCAGTCCGCTCTGCACCGGCGTGCAAACACACGCACATGCACGCACACGTAGGCGTACACACATGCACGTGCTGCCGACTGCTCCCGACACTGAGCCTGCAGCGAGGGAGAAATACATGTGCTGAGAAAAACATAGCGTTGGGTGAACTTGTGCCTCGCCGCATGTGCTGGGAACATATGCAGTTTGCAACCACCACCAAAGATAAGGCTCTCCAAGGAGCACAGGGCAGCTCTAGCGAGTAGTTATTTGTTTAAGGCTGGCCAGTGAAGAGGGGTGAGAGCGGAGCTGTGTTTGCAGTGGTGTCCAGCTACAGGTAGGCTGGTCTTGCTGGGACATCCAGAGCTATTCTGGCTTTGGGCACTGGTTCTCATTGCTTTTCAGCAGTGCAAAGTGGGAGCAAAGATGGGAGGGCTTGTCCCTGCTCTTTGGGGGCACTGTGTGAGAAAGGGAGATCTTTGTGATCTCTGTGACGAGCCCAAGCTCACCAGACCCCTTGCCCAGCCCAGCATGAAGAATTGGGGTAAAATGGGCTGCTCTGGGAGATCCCGGATCCCACATTATGTTCATGCCACCATGACAAGGGCTAGATCCTGAGTGACCTGCACTGCTCCTTGGGCTTGCTGGAGTTGGGTTGATGTTCCCCAGCCCAACATCTGGCTACGTGCAGTGGTGGGAAGGGAGGCAGGGATCTGGTCTCCCCACAGCATTGCTAATGTGGCTTTGAAACAATTTTCAAACAGTGTGCAGCTTCCAGCCCCCATGTTAATTGGCTTGTTATCAGGAAGGCTGTCAACAGCCACAGCTGAATGCAGGATACGCACTCTTGGCTGGGTCTAGGAGCCCAGTGTCTGTCTCAGGCAGAAGTTCAACCTGGCTATCTGGGAGTCATTCAGTTGTCCCTCCCCTGGGCAAACTGTGTCCACCCTGCAAAAAAAAATCAGATTGACACAGCCTGAACTGTAAACTCTAAAGGTGTTTTAATCCATCCCTGGTTTTCAACACCACGACCTGGGATGGGTGCAGCAGTCGATGGCTGTGCTGTTCCTTGCAGTTGCTGTTATATTGGTTGTGTGATCTTCTGTTCTCACCCTGAGCGTAGTGTGGAGCAGGAGAAGAATCTGATGTCAGCTCTCACCATGGAGGTAACTCTCTGCCTCTCTGTCAGCCATGCTCATGTGATTTAATTAAACAATTACGTTGTGTTAGACTCTTTGTACAATGACATGCTCTAGGAACCCCTAAGAGGTCACCATTTTTCAAAGGTTATCAAGGTGGGCTCCTTCTCCAAAGTTGCCTCTGTACAATTTTAGCCAGTAGCTAGGATGGCTGCCCAGCTGCAGCTCTCATAGGTGGCAAAGTGGAGCTGACAGATATGACCTGGACCTGTCCAAGTACAGCTGCAGAATGATGGTGGGCTCCTGGAGAGAAATCAGCCCCTGCATGAGGGAAAACCAGAACGACACTGGACCAGGACAGTGGGCAACTTTGAGACTTTCCAAACTTGTTTTCCTCCTGCATTGGAATGAAAACAAGGCTTTTGAAATATTTCCCTGTGACGTGTGGCATTTTCTTGAGCTGCAAATGCTCAAGTCTCTGCCCTGCCTGAAGGTTCAGAGGGCAGTTTTATCTCTGACTGCTGCAGAACAGGACTCAAGCCATAAGCCTGGCAAGTCTGAAGGTCTCAGGGTGGCGAGGGGTAGCTCAGGTAGGTCAGCAGCAAGGAGGGAGCCTTTCCAGAGCCTGGTTCAGGCTCCTGCTGTGAATCCCCATCAGGAAGAGCCTGTCTGTGTATGCTGGCTGTGCAGGACCGGTGCATATTTCCTCCCAGTCGAGCTGTCTAACACAGACACCTGAGTCTTTCTCCTTTGCGCCTCTAGCACCAACAAAATTGTTCCAATGAAGTTCCCATCAAAACCCAGCCCTGTGAAAGAACGCACTGTGCTGGGACTTAAGTCAGATATGCAAAACCGTGTTCTCTTAATAAAGAAATCTAGGCAATTATCCAGGGAATTTGCCCCGCTGTTTCCCCCTCTTGCTTGTGGATTTCCTGTGAACAAGCTGAGGCCTCTAGATTTCCTCAGCGTCTGGGTTTTTTTCTGCCATTGACCTTCACAAGCCATCCCAGCCCAGGGATCGCCTGCAACCCAGCCTATGCGGTTATTTTGTTAGAGAGGTGATATACTGTGCCATGCGGTTGTTCTCCTCTCAGGATGAAGTGGGACCAGAACGAGCTATTTACAGACGATGAATGGCACCCTATGAGTCTGGCTTCAAAATCTTGAAATTTTACATCAAATGAATAATCAATTAGAAGGGTCTCATGAGGAGCTTTATAGAAAAATCAGTCCTCTCCAGTGTAGACATCTGCATCTAATATTAATACTGTTCTCTGTGGAGAAAACCAAGCATTTTAAATAGGGTGATTTGCCTCTTCCTTGGAAGATATGGAGAGAAACCAGTGAATGGACCCCACGTGATGATCCTTCAGAGAGCAGCGCAGAGATTCTGGAGCAACCTAAATGTCATGGAGCCTCATCTTTGAGCATCTAGTTGCTTACAGGCTTCCCTTGGCAACACTGAGGAAAACATTATCCAAGATTCTCCAGTCCCCAAGACCTGGTGCTTAGAGGGACAACCCAAGAGGAGGGTAACCAACCAACCTTCTCCAGCTAACCAGCTGCAGTGTTGAAAAGCAGCAGATGTTGTTCAAATCAATGCAACTTATTGTACTGCAGTGCATTATGGACCTGTTGGTAGTAACTAAGAAGTACTGGAGTTTGGCAGCAACACCACCAGTTCACATTATCAGGCATGAATCAGTTGCTGTAAAGGTTTTGCAATGTTAATAAAACGGTTTCTCCCTCCCCTCCAAGGCTCCACATCCCACCGCCCATGGCACAGAGAGGAGGAGCTGGAGGCTTTCTTGACACTAATGTCAGCCTGAAAAGTTACAGTCATTTTCTGGTGGCAGCACTGGTTTCCCTGACATGGAAGGTTTGTGATGATTGAACAATATTTATCCCATTGGATGCCTGGTGGTGTGTTTCCTGACAGGCAGATCAGTTCAGGTTTGTCCCTGGGCACTTGCAGCAGGAGCTCCATGTGCAGGTGCCTGGTGCTGTAATGCTACCTCTGCCGGCAGCTGCCTTGGTAACAGGGAGACGATGAGGACCATATGGCAACAAAGCAGCCTCGCTGCTCCTGTAAGGTCTCTTAACCCTTTGGAGGGCACCTTCTTCTAGGCTGGGTAACATGGCATGTTTAAACGGCTGTACTGGGGCCAACCAGTGCAGCATCTTGGTGTTGATAGTGGTCCCTTGCAGATGCCCAGGCAAGAGAGGAGAAATAAAGGAAATCTGAAGTGGCTCCTTCATGTTCCCATCGGCCCAATGCCTGGCAATAGATGGATTAGTACCTTCCTGATCCACAGAGTTGTGTCCACAGTTTTGTGTTTCAGGTCTTTTGATGGACTTTGAGGAATGTGTCTAGTCTGTAAAATTTCTCGAGTCATATGCAGCAGCTTATACCCCCTGGCGCACAAGTTCATGAAAGCGATAGGAATATCATTCCCTCTAGCTCTCCACGGAGATTTCTTAACCTGTCAGGTGGATTCCTTGTGTGCTTTCTTGGCAAAGGCAAAATTTATTTCACTAGGAGTACCAAAATACTGCTGGAAAAATAAAATGCAAATAGGAAAATAGGCTGAAAATGCTTAAGAACTGTTGGATTAGCCCCTCCCTAGCAGTGACTAGATGCATAGAGAAAAGCTGAAAAACAGAAAAAGGAGATATAATATTTTAATAGGATGCTTCAAGGCTTTAGCAATATGTTGTATGGAGTCTTTCTGAGGCAGAGTGTCTTCAGCTCTAATAACCCCTGATGGAATTTTTTGGGGGAACTAGCCTAATTCCTTTCATAGCCCTTGTGCATTTCCAGCATCTACAGCATCCTGCAGCAAGGAGCTCCATAGCTCAACTGTGCATTGGGTGATGAACCACATCCTTTTGTTTGTTTAAGCCATCTGCCTGTTAGTTTTACTTGTTGGTCTCTAATTCCTGTACTGGTGGAGACCATGGACACCTGGTCCTTGTTTATCTTCTCTGAGCCACTGATGGGCTTTGAGACATCACATTCCTACTCTTTCCCCAATGACTTTCAAAGAAAGGCAAGTCCTAGCTTATTTGATCATTGTACAGTGTGTTATACAAAGGCTGTTCCATAACTGTGCTATATTCGTCCATTCCAGATGTTTTGTATTCAGCAAAACATTTGTGATAGCAAAATTTATGTAAACTTCTGAAAAACATGGTAGTACGTGATCATTTTAGAGAGAGGTAGAGATGGAGAATGATGTGAGCAATGAACACATTAGGAGTATGGATAGGGATTTTGACTAAAATACTAATCTCTAAATAGTGTCTCTTATTTGTATGGGCTTTCTAAGAAAGAAAAAGTTTTGGTTTTTTTCTTTTCTTATTCAAAATAACCCTAAAACTGAATACCCCAAGCAGGGTCTGGTTTGTTGCTGAAGTCTTACTCAGGGATTGTATTCTGACCTGGCATAAAATGGTTAACACTGAAAAGCCAAAGTATCCCTCTCCTGGACATTTCTCTGGTGTGTCCATTTTCACAGGCTCTGTCTCCTGCACTCCTTGAACATATGAACATTTTCTGGTTTCCAGAACTACAGGCTTATATTAACTTTCCCCTAGTCAGGTCACTAGCAAAGCTGTGTAAACAAATGACCTGTAGCCATAATCTTCTTCAGTTCCCCCTATTGATTTCACTCTGCTATTCGCCTGCCAAATATTAGCAAACGTTCCTTCAGAAAAGGAGAAACTTTTGAATGCTTCTTAGGTGGGGTGAGTCAGGAGACTGAAACTAGTCTGCTAGTATCTTATGATCATAGACTGAGGTTGAGGAAGGGTACTGGTTTTGGCTGGGATAGAGTTAATTTTTGTTACAGTAGCTTGTGGGGTGCTATGTTTTGGTTTTGTGATGAAAACTGTTGATAACACAGGGATGTTTTAGTTACTGCTGAGCAGTGCTTACACAGAGTCAAGGCCTTTTCTGCCTCTCACCCCACCCCACCAGCGAGCAGGCTGGGGGTGCACAAGGAGTTGGGAGGGGACACAGCCGGGACAGCTGACCCCAACTGACCCAAGGGATATTCCATACCATATCACATCATGATCAGCAATAAAAGCTGGTGGAAGAAGGAGGAAGGGGGGTTGTTTGGAATTAATGGTGTTTGTCTTCCCAAGTCTCATGATGGAGCCCTGCTTTCCTGGGGATGGCTGAATACCTGCCTGCTGGTGGGAAGTAGTGAATGAACTCCTTATTTTGCTCTTGCTTTACCTATGAAACTGTCTTTATCTCAACCCACAAGCCCACGTGTTTTCTCACTTTTAACATTTTGATCTCTCCCCCACCCCACTGGGGGTGGAGTGAGTGCGTGGCTATGTGGGGCTGAGCTGCTGGCCAGGGTTAAACCACAACAGGAAGACAACCATGTTGATATAGTTAATAAAAAATCTTCAAGGAATGTCACCTATGATAGCATGATATTTCGATTTTGAAAGCATACATTTTGCAGTATCAAGGGGACAGCAATTAGGTGGACCAGTTCACTGCTGCGTCTTGAAAGCCATTCATGCCATGACTGTAATAAGTAGAGCTACTTTAAAGTGGCTTCCCTAGAGATTCATCTTGCTCCACCACTGTTCAAGGTTTTGTTTAAGTCATTTTGCAGTGATATAGAACATATAGGGGTGAGGAACCTTTTATGGCGTTACAGATGACAGAAATTTGCAGGCTAGCAAATAAGGAAGATATGGGTTACTCATAGTGAGAGATATGGATTGTGTACTTAACTGGTCATGGTTCAGCAGGATGCTTTTAGTCCAGCTAAATTGAAGGGAATCCCTCTGGGAGTGAAGAATGCAAGGCTGTGCTTACAGAAAAGCAAGCTCCGTGTTTGAAAGCAGTGTCTTGAGGAACGACTTCAGGGTCATCTGTGATAACCTCTCAAGATGAGCTCTCACTGCAATGCCATGGGCGGGGGGGGGGAAGATAATCTTCAGATCAGTTAAAAAGGTAGGTAATGTCAGCTTGGACAGGCAAAACACAGTCTTGGGAAGAGAGCTGTGCTGAGTGCAGGCATGCTGGAAGAGCAAGCATGAAGAGTTCAGAGACACACAGAGCTGGATAACAGTAGCTGGAAATGAAACAAATTCAACTTCAAACTAGACCTCAGCTCCCTAAGGCTGGAGGCAACTGAACATTGGGCTACCTGGAAAGAGATGGTGGACTGGGCTCTCTCCAGAGCAGCTGCTGAGCTTATGCTTTAGCTCAGCTTTGAGGAGACCTTATTTAAAGGTGGAGCTGGAGGATTGATGGCCTCCTGGACCAGTGAGGCTATGGATGTGATTCCTGCATTTTCCCCACTTCTTTTCAGGTCTGGCAGCTGTTGCTGGTCCATAGTAAGGCAAACCTGACGAGCTTCAGGCTACCCTGAAGTGTGTCAGGAAGGACTCCTGTACAGGAGTCTTTGGGTTTCATGAGGAGAAGCAAGTTCATGGCTTGCTGGCCCGTGGTGCAGGAGGCCACTTAGATGAGCCAATGCTCCTTTATGCCAGAGATTCCTGTTGCCCGTGTGTGGGTGCAGAGATACTCATGTGTAAATGAGTGTGCAGCTCTGCGTCCTGAGGATGCTCAGCCCCACCGGTGATGTCCAGGGCAGCACCATGACTCCTCCATTCACTCAGCCAGATGGATTTTTTTTTTCCCTCCTGCTCACTTGCCCTTCACATTCTTTGAAGCACACAATTTATACAAGCGGGAACTGGTTGCCTTTTGCTTCCCCGACAAAACAAAAGGAGAGACAGAGAGAAAGGATTGTATGTATAAAGAAAAAGCTCCAGAAGAACAACCTTACAGCTGACAGCTCAGACAGGGTCTCCCCCAGGGAAAGGAATGCATTATATTAACCCTGATACACTAAGGAGCCTTGCACATACATCATTTTCCAAAATGTTTTTAAAAGTTCATTAACTTCCAGTGGAAAGTTGTGGCTGCATCAGTTGCCTTCGAGCCATTTTCGCCGACTCTTGGCCCTGGCTGGGGAATACTTTGTTGATTTAGACGGGTCTATTAGAAAGTGTAAGTCTGCTGGGATATATAAAAAGCAAAGCTTCACTCTCCTGAACATTTCCTTAGTGCAGCACTTTAAAAATTGCATGGGAAGCAGGCTTTGAATGCCTTGCTGCTTTTTAACTGCTGGACTTTCAGCTTGAATGTTTCAACTTGGTTAGTAACCTGTAAATGACACCAATAAAAAGGAATCTGAATGGGGAGGGAGGAAAGAAAGAAAAATATGAGATCCATCCAGCATTTCTACTGCTTCTGGGAATTTATTTCTAACCAGTAATAAAAACACCTGGCACCCAGTGAGGACCACGTACTGGAAAATTGGATGTGACCCACTTACCCAAGGGAAAAGTGGTTTTTTGGGGGGTGAAAAAAAGGATTATGTCTATAATATCAAAGCAGGGAGAATAGTGGGGTGAAATATTTTCAGGGTTGTCTCCACTGCTTTTTGGAGGTGCTCTCCCAAACCAGCGTTCCTGGAGCTTCAGATGGGGACGAAGCATCTCTTCCTCCCAGTGTCTCGCAAGGCTGGGACCTGTGATGCCCAGGGAGGCCCTGGGGACGCAGCTGCAGTGCTGCACCAGCTGGGTGCTGGGCACCTGCCCTCCTGCACCCTGAGCTCTGGTCCTGCCACCATCCAGACGGCTTTGCCAACGTCGTTCCTGGGGCTGACAGAGGGGAAATGGAGGAGAAGGTCCTGGGAAATCAGGCAAAACCTGTTCCAAACACATGCCCTTGTGCAACTCTTAACTAGGGCTGGTTGCAGCTTTTGGGGAGATAAAAATTGACCCCCTTCCTCCCTCCCCCAACAAATAATTGTATTTTCTATTATTGTTCCTATTTCTTTCATGATCCCACCTGCCAAAATATCCCCAGATACTGTATTTTCCCCTCCTTTTTATTCTCTTCTCCTCTAATCTGACTGTTGCAATATTAAAAAAAGAAGGGGACTAAAAAAAGGAAGGAGATAGTCAAGCTGTCATCTTCATTTGAAAGCAAGAACAATACAAACTCTTTGCTAAATATATTTAATGTATTTATCCTCTTCACCCCACCCCCCATCTTCCCAATCAGACCAAATACTGCTTTGTGGCCAAAGAGAAACTGCTGTATTTTTCTGGCTCTGACATACATTGTATGCTGTTAAGCCTAATACATATTTATTTAAAATATTAATGCAGGTGACTGAGTGCTGCCTGGCCGATAAGCATGTTCATCGGAGGCTTTTGTGCACATTGTCTTCTGTTGCTCTCCAAGCCTCACTCAGGGGCCTTGTTGGAAGAAGAAATATATTGGAGAGTAAAGGTTTACTTCCTACCCTATAGGAATTTTTTAATTACCATTTTGACAGAGAACAAGTTTAACTGGCTCTTCAACCACAGACTATAAGGTCATTGCTATCACAGACCATAAAGAAGATACAAAAATGAGGTAATAAAGTATATGGGCTGTGTATGTCTGGTAATTTAACATTATTCTTGTAACCCTGTGAGTCACCTGTGACTAATTTAAAAATGCTGATGCACTTAGATGAAAGTCACAGTAAACCACCTAAATCAGAGTCTGAGAGCAGTAAACACTGGGGGTGGGGAGGAAGATGGAGACGAGGAGTGGATTCAAGCTTTTATCTGAAAAAATGCAATCAAGATGTGCCTTCAGCCGGTGGTTCACAGATCCCAAGAAGCTGCCTGCTTTGCACTAGCATCCCAATGTGCCGTTCACCCACTGCACGACTGCATGGTGCCTGAGTGCTCTCCCACCAGGGCAGGAGCTGAAACAGGTCAAACTCAGAGGGTTTTGGATAGGCACAGGCTCCCAGGGGTGATGACCAGTCCTGGGGGTGCAGGTCCTGGGCTCCTGCTGAATGGGCTGTGGGGTTTACTGGGTAACTCGTCCCAGGGCAGTATCCCTTCAGCTGCTTGCTAAAGCTGTTTTATCCCAAATAAAGGGAGGGACAGAGACATGACCTGCTGCTTCTGCTGCGCTGCAGCCGAGAGGGGCTGCCTGCTTTGAATTTGGAGTATAGCTCTTTCAGTTTCTTTTTTCCCGCTGTCCTTTGCCGGCAGCGGTTTGTTTGTTTTTCAGCAGTCAGTATCATGGGGCTTGAGGTGGAGGAAGCTTTTCTTGCAGGTAGACTATGTGTTCAGGCAGGTTCCCCAAGCAGGAAGGAGCTGGGGCTGGGGTGCACAGCTGGGCAAGGGTGCTGGCTGCAAGGGTGCCCATGTGCCTTCTGTGCCCCTTCACCGTGGGGACTGAGCTCTCAGCCAGGCTACAGAGTCATTTTGTCACTGTGAAACTGATGCAAATCAGCTCAGCCCCCAAAAGTCCTGCTTGTCCCCGTCCCCCCCAGCCCTGCGTTCCCACTCCATGCCTGGCAGGGACCAATGCACAGCTCACCCTGGGATGAGTCAGTTCAGGGAAATGAACCAGCAAGAAATAATTTGCTTATTTGGGGTGTCTTCTGCTGGCTTAGCTCTCTGAACCAACTGCCTGCAAAGGGAGGGCAGGTACCTCTAGGAGGGAGGATGAGGATACCCAGGCGGGCACGGGGCAGAGGTTGGGATCCCCAGCAGTGCCAGACCTGGTGGCTTAAAGATTCAGGGAATGTCCCACATCTGGAGAGACTCCTTCCTTCCCCATCCTCCCTACCCCATGCAGGGAGGCAAGGTTTTTGCACGCTGGTGCTGTACATTTTGTTTCCATGAAGAACAGGCACCAGAGGGGCATTTTTGGATGTAATACTTCAGTTATTTTCTACCCACAAAACCAAAATTTCCTGAGTAGCTCTAATCCAATGACAAACATTACCCCTAATATTATTATTTTGGGTTGTGAATTAGTACTGGCTCCAAGGAACCCCGTTCTGGAGCTCTCTTTGCAGGGGCAATGAGGTGAATTCCTGCTGTGGAAAGCAGGCCAGGAAAGGAGAGCAGATACATAATTGCGGGGGCTCGGGACACTTGAAGGGAACAGCAATGGTCGATAGATATTGATCCCCTTCTTCTGTGTGCTCAGCTGCTGCAGGCTGGAGAGGAAAAGCCTTTTGGTGTGGGAGGCAGGTTGTGCTTGGTGGCCCCAGGAGCAGATGGGCCAGGGCTTTTTTTTGTGCTATCTGGCACAGCTGAGACTGGTCCATGGTGGGGAAGAAGGGATGCTCCCATGCTACACAGCCCCAAGCCCATGTTTTCTGCTGACGTCTCACCCAATGCAGCATTACCCATGCCTCCTGTGGGATTGCACAGTCCCATGGGGCATGTGCCATGATTTTGGAAGCCAAGCCATTCTGGCTGGTGGTAATGGGGAAGATCTGCCATGATCTGCTTTGCCCTGCTGGTAAATCTGCTCCAGGCTTCAGAGTGGTTCTGCCTTACCTAGTGCAGGACCCACAACTTTGGGGGTTTCCTGCAGAAGGCAGATACACGAAGAGAGAGGCATGATGGACATAGATGCAGAGTCCCTCAGAAAAGATGCTGGAGGAGAAGACATCAGGGCTTTGTCGTGGTTTAGCCCCAGCCAGCAACTAAGCACCAAGCAGCCGCTCGCTCATTCCCCCTACCCTGATGGGATGGGGGAGAGAATCGGAAGAGTAAGAGTGAGAAACACTCCTGGGTTGAGATAAGAACAGTTTAATAATTGGAATAAAGTAAAATAGTAATAATAACAATATAATAATGATAACAACAATAATATACAAAGCAAGTGATGCACAATGCAATTGCTCACCACCCACCGACCGATACCCAGCCAGTCCCCGAGCAGCAATCGCTGCTCCCCAGCCAACCCCCCCCCAGTTTCTATACTGAACATGACGTCACATGGTATGGAATAGCCCTTTGGTCAGTTTGGGTCAGCTGTCCTGGCTGTGCCCCCTCCCAGCTTCTTGTGCACCTGGCAGAGCATGGGAAGCTGAAAAGTCCTTGACTGGCATAAGCAGTACTTCGCAACAGCTAAAAACATCAGCGTGTTATCAACATTCTTCTCATACTAAATCCAAACCACAGCACTATGGCAGCTACTAGGAAGAAAATTAACTCTATCCCAGCCAAAACCAGGACAGGCTTATCCAAAAGAACTCTCAGGGCAAGTAGGAGAGGAGTGGACCTCTTAGAGGCCAGGTTCATCCTCCTGGTCTCAGGAGACAAGGTGATCACCTGAGTAAAACATGCTCCCTTATTCACTCCTTCCTTGACGCAGCCATCTGACCCATCATGCCATCTCCAGATGGAGAATCTGGAAATGCTGGTTTCCCTCCTGTCCCTGACCTGGCCCGTGGTATGATCTGGGTTGAGTCGCTCCACCTCTCCCTGCTTCCCTTTCCCCTTGGTGCTTTGTCTTGTCGGATGAGCCCATGAGCTCTTTGTTGGCAGTGTTGCCTCTTGCATGCTTGTTCAACATGTAGCGCAATGAGCTACCAAAACCCACCATGACCTCCAGACCTCAATGCAATGCAGATAAAGATGATTTATTTCAGGCAGTCTTCACAAGAAAGGCTTTGGTATCAAGCACTCAAATTTCTTAGTTTCCTGGGAATGCAATATCTGCCCCCCCAAAAGTTGCAGCATCTTAACATTTGGCTTCACTATGACACAGTGTGAAAAAGGTGACTTGGGAACAAGTCTACCTGAGTGTCTTTACAGAATGACAAAGTCTGACATAAGGCGACAGGTCTCAGGGAAAGATTTCAACATTTTTGACATGAATTATAACATTTTTCAGCTAAACCCTCAACATTTACAAATAGTGATTTGAAAGGGAGGGGAAAAAAAAGAACAAGCTGTTTGCTTAGACTTGGTTCAATTTTTCTATAGGAGAATGTCATTGAAAGTCATGTTTTTGAGCCAAAAGTTATGTTTTGACAGAATCCCATATTTCATTAAGAAATATCTCTTGGTTGCAAGACATCGTTCGACCGGCTCTGTTTCTCCCTGAATCCCAACAAGATACTTGGTGCTGTGCAAAAGCAGAGAGACCGAGCCTGTTCCAAGCAGCTTCTTACCGTGCAGACTACCTCTTATCTCTCACTTTTGATTTCTTTGCTTTGTAAGATATATTTTGAGAAATGGAGGCAAAGCCTAGGAGCAAAATTGCCCAGTGTGTGACTCTCTGACATGTAATCAATTGTCTGCTCACTGACTATGGACTAGCTGTGTTAATATGTCCGTGAAGTCCTTCAATTTATCAGGCAGGGCAGCAACATCTCTGAACCTAGAGCTGGCTGGCAATAACAGAGGGGAGAAAAGTAACTGAACATAGCCACTCTTCCCCGAAGTAACTTATCATTCAGTCTATATTCATGGATTAGCCTGTGCTGGGTTTTTCAGCCTCTGGCTCGCTTGCAAACTGCAGTGGTTTTTACTCAGGATGTTTGAAAAACAGAGTTTGGGTAGGGAAAATGTTAAGCAGTGTATAGTAATGAGGTGCTGCTAATAATATTTTTTGGTGGAAATTTTGGAAGAAAAACCTGGCAGAACCTTATGGGTCAGGCCCTTTTCTTTTTGGTGGATCAGTGACTGCCTGAATTACCTAAAACCATTTAATTATCTTATCCTGTGTGTAGCTGTGACACAGGCACCACCCAATTTTAAAGAAAGACCACGTGGGAAACATTTTTTCTATGATTAAACTACATCTGAGTTGCTATTGTAGACCTGTCAGAAAAAACCTTAGGGAACAAATGTGGACCCGATTGAGTCTTGCAGTTTTAAAATATTTGCCTTTGGGATGCTTGGCACCCGTACAGGAAGCAGGCAAGGAGCTGGGATGTAACGGCTCACTGGGTTGAGACACCACGTGGCTATGGCAAGAGGATGGCAGCAGCTGAGGTGGCCCAAGACACAAACTTACTCCGGTTTCTTCTCATCTTTCTCCCAAGCCCACAGCGGACCACGGGAAAGACGAGTTTGCCCTTTGCAAGCAGCCAAGCTTTCCCCCTGTTCTGCCCTTTAGCAATGGCAATCAGAGCATTTCTCTGCCGAGACTTCTATTCTTTGTTCCTTTGTTTTTTCCCCTGCTCCCTCTTTAGTTGTGTGCTTCAAGGAGTTTAGCTGGAGAGGGAGTTTCACCAAAGGAAGTGAGCTGAGCAGCCCTCATCTGTGCAAACTTTCCTGGGCAACAACCACCAGTGCAGCTGGAGCTTCGACTAGATTAAAGAAAAATATTATGGGGATTTTTAATTTCCCTCTGTGGAGCTGGGATATGAAGAGCCACCACGAGAGAAGTTTGCCAGGGGCAGGGAGTAGATGAGAATGTCAAGCCCAGTGAGAAACTACTGAGAAGTACTGTAGCAGCATTTTTATTCGAAAGGAGTTCTCATCTCCAGCACTCACTGCTCCAGGCGCTGAGCTGGAGTACAAAATGAGATCCCCAGGGTCCTACCAACAGGACAACATCTAAAGAGCCCTGCTCAATTACAGTTGTATGGCTCTTGTCACTCCCAATGTCCTCATGTTCTCCACGTGAGGGGAATGAAACATGAGGATGGGGGCTCCACTGCCAGCTGCCCCATGCAGGCTGCAAGGTGAGGACGAGTGTTTTTTGGAGTGATGTTGGGTGTTGCTTGAAGATGCTGCTAATGTGACCCTTTTCCTGCTCAGTTTGCTGTGTTATCCATCATCTTTCAGTGGCTACAGCAAGTACACCAGGTTTTATCTCCTAGGCCCTGAGTTTGTATCACTTGGTTTTTCACAATGCCTCTAGTCTTGATGGAAAATAATTCTCAAAAGCACTGACATAACACAGATCCTAAATGCCATCTACCAGCAGGACTTAGGAGCCTGCATACCATTTCAGGTAGAATTCAAAGGGAATTATTTAAATCAGGGCCCTGCGCAGAAAGGCTGGACTTGCCCACAGTCTCTGCCTGCAGGGATTCCCACAACTGCTCTAGACCTTCACAAGTGACAAGCCAACAGGAGCCAGATAGTACAGGTAGTACCAGCATCTGTGGTTTGAGATCTATGAGAGTAAGAAAGTCCATGCGACACATTCCTATTCTTTTTGTGCACTAAGAGCACCTTCTTGCTCAAGGTATTGGGGATTCACTTCCTAGCATGCATCCCAGAAGCATCCCCAGGTGACGAAGCCCAAAGTAGAACAGAAGAAAAATGCCAGACAGTTTTGACATGACTTTTCAACCCATAGTTTTTTTCTAATTGTTCAGTGAAAAAAATTAGTTTTCAAAACTTAAAAAAGAATGTATTTTTAGTGTCCTATGCACTATATGTATATATGAACATACATGTTTCAACCAAATTTGGCAGGAGCAGAGGTGTCCCAGAGTCTCCTAAATACTCTGAGGAAAAGGAAGGCTGAACTGAGGAACCCATATGGGTTAGAATCCTAATACATGCCCCAAAGTGGGAACAAGGGCCACCTTTTCAAATACCCATCTTTCAAGCTTACCTCCCTCTCCTACACCAAAGTCCTGGTGCAAAGGAAGCCAAGTTTCCTCAATTTCTGCTTCCTGCCAAACATTCAGGGAGTGTCTGGCTAATGCGTGGGATTTTAGAAACTGAAAACAAGGTGAAGGCTCTAACCCGTGTTGCACATCAAAATGCCAGAGTGTTTTGGTGCTGCTCAGTCCTTCTCATTGCACTGGTTAACTTGCATTAGCTTGTTCAAGAATGATGCCTTTTATCTGGTTGTCACATGCATGCTTAATGTGAACAACAGCAAGAAGAATAGCAGAAGAATAAAGGCCTTTGATGGGGATTTATGAAGGTCACGTGTCTTAATTTTGCAGGGGTGGAAGTGTGCACTCAGAGGCCCCATGGGAAAATGTGCTTGGCAGGCACTCATAAGTGTGGAGACCTGGAGGAAGCAGAGCAACTAAGGGGAGAAAAGGCAGTTCCTGGGGGGAGACAAGAAGGAGCCAGATCCACCTTCACTGAGTGGTCTCTCCCCTTCAGAACCAGTGGATCTAAAGGTCTCTCCCTAAAGCAGCAAACAGGCTGAGAGCTGGAAGAACATGGACAAGTCCCTGGTCGAATTGTCAGGTTGCTACCAAGGTTTGGTGTCACAGGTGCCTTGAGGAGCCATTTCAGATGCTCTTTCACTGGCTGGTTATTGAGTGTGAGGCTGACACAAAGCTTTTGGATGGCTGACAAGGACTTTTGGGTGAGGTGAGACCATCGCCATCAGCACTGTGCGGTTCCCAGTGGGCAGAGTGACCCCAGCCAGCACAGGCATGTTGCATCCATTACACCCATCAGGAGAGACTTCAAACACAAACAAGATTAGCATTTCCCTGCAAAACCCAGTCCTGTGGGGTCTGTTCAGTGGAGATGGTGCAACTGTGAGAACCACAGCAGATATCCCCAGGGAGAAGTAACCCTTAGACCCCACTGCTAAATAAATCTGGTAGCTCCCTCAAGATGCTGGGACTGGAGGTGGGACCAGCCAACAATTCTTCAAGGCCTGGAAACAGGGTGGGCAAAGTGCACCTTAGGATTTATAGACAGTCAGCAGTGGATGAAGGAGGGAGATGTGCAGTGAAGAATATGTCTAGGTTCTCTATTCTTGCAGTGGAGAAGAGGCCGCAGCTGAAGGCACTGTGGGTCCCCTTTGCTTTATTGGTCCTGGCAGCAGGTTTTTGCTGTGCTGGCTGCTGGTTTCCCTTTTCTATTGAGAAACTCCAGCCCTGGAAGCCAGGAGGAGTAGAGTATGGCACCAAGGAGGACATTGAACTGTTTAGAATGGGGACTGGAGCTGGCCATGCCTGCTGCTTTAAGGAGAGAAGCTAATGATCTAACCCCTGCTGGTAACTTGTAGTTGCATATGCCAAGCTCCTTTGGTTCATAGCAGGCAGCTACTTTGACCCTGAAGCTCCCTTGCACCAACTGATGTGCAAGGAAGCCCCTTCCTCTCCCTCCCTGCCTCTCCCCCCTGGTCCTGCAGCTCTCTTCCCCCCTTGCCAAGGTCACAGAGACATTTCCTCTGGGTCAGTCTCCTGCTGGACCCTTGCCAGGTCTGCAAAAGCTCCTTCTGTTGCAGGAGGAAAATGTCAGTGATGAATGATGGAAAATGCACGTGAAAGACCATGGGGCAGACGCTGGGTAACAGAGGGATTTTGGTACTCTGTTCTCAGATGCTCTCTTTCCCATCCCTACGTCTTGTTCTCCTTATCTCCACAGTAAGTTGTGCTCCTTCCCAGCACTGCAGGATGCTCAAAGCAAAACTACGATTTTCCTATTCACTCCCAACCAAAGGACTGTGGTGCACACATATCCTCCTTACAGCAAAGAGTGTCTGTTTGAAGGCTGCTTGGCTCCAGCTTTAAAGCAATTTTGCAATCTGACATCTTAAACTGTCTAATGACAACTCTTCAAGCAATTGGCAAATTGCGACCTTCAGTAAACTCTCCAGCTGAGTGAGAGCTGGTTTGTGTCTCCTCCACTCTCTTGGCAGGGCTTGGGACTCTCAGTGAAAGTCAGGCTGCTCTCTGTGCACTTGGCAGGGCGTTAATGCAAAGGCAGGATGCGAAAGGTGGGTTGAAGAGTGTCTAAGGCTATGTCTATACTATTAAATAAAATGGGCCAGGGCTTGCTCCCTGGCATGGGCAGCAGCTGGCAGAGCTTACATACCCATGCATAACTATTCTCCTCTTCATGGCAGCTGCATCCAAACCACCTATCGAGGATGCATCCTTGGCTCAAGCATCAGCCTGAACTTGGGCCTGTGGAAGAGCTCAATAGCCAGAACTTGGCCAGGGACTGTGTTCCCAGTGGCCCAGCCTGGCTGATCACAGGACATGTTGGGGACATGACTTAGTTTGATGACGTTTGGGTTTCCCCATGCTGGCTATCATGTTCGTAGCTTTGGCTCCCCAATGCTTTCCTGAAGGAGTGGGTAAAGCAGTGTGTGGTCGGTTAGCACCTACTAATATCTGCTGTGAAGCATGTTTAGAGGCTCCAGCTGAGATGCAGGAGAGATACAAATGCATAGAAGGGATCTATCCAGCCCCATCATTGCTTTGCCATCAAACTAGGTAGAAATAAAAGAAAAAGATCCAAGCTACTGCATGATACAGGTGGGGAAATGAGGCCTGGAGGGACCCAACAACTCCTGGAGATGCTGGAGGAGAGTGTCCATAAGGAGCTGTGATGTTATGTTTTGCTAAGGGCTGGATGCTGGCTGAGGAGAGACGGGGCAGGCAAGGCTGGGGTTATCTCATCTCTAATGAAGCTGTCAGGGAAGCAGCAATCAGAGTACTCACTTTCCAAAAGCAGGCTAAATCTGGATGAAGAGATTACATTTTTTGACATATTCAAACCTTCCTGGGAATCTGACAGCATTCTTGCCCGAGGAAAGAAAAAATGGATAAAAGACACAATATATTATGTGTAAGGCCAGGGCAGTATGGAGGTTATGGAAAGAGAGGCAGTGTGAGGGTGAGGTTTCACCCCACAGCCACAAGGAAGGTGCCTGCTCTGGCTCAGCTTGCCCCCTTCACTCTGCCTCATTGCATGCTTGGGCAGACTCCAGTGGATCCCCTTCCTGCATCACCTTGGTCATGCAGAAATTCATCCTCACTGTGGGCACTGGAAGCAAACTTCCAGGGCCCCATGAGTGTCCCATCCTTCTGCAGCTGGCTGGAGCTAGCACTGGAGAAGGGGAGCTGGAAGGGTGGGAAGTCTCATACCCTGACAGGGGGAGACTGGGATGCAGAGCTAAAATGAGAGGGGATGGGTGGTGGGAGCAGGGTGTAGCGTGTCTGTGCTGGCAGTTGTCTTGACTGGAGACAGTGGTGATAAACTCAGCAGAGCTCCATGCAAGGAGAGAGGAGAGGAAAGAGCATCAAGGGTGTTGACTGACAATGGCTTGGCATGCTTACAGAATCCAGCCAAAGTAGTTTGGTCAAAGCACTCAACCAGTGTACATCAGGACTGGTTTCATCTTTGTGGGGCAAATAAGGGGAGAGGAAACTCACAGACCCACATTCACCTCTGGAACTCATCCCTGGTACAAACAGTAGGAGTCTTGTCCTATGGAATCACATGGGAGTAGCCCCCTCTGTATCTCAGGTCTGTGATGGGGAGGGGTATGGGATAAAGCCAGCATGTGGGGCTGTCTGCCAGCAGTCACGCTGCTGAAGCGATGCTGTGCCGGGGGGCAGCTGTGGCATCAGCTGCACCAGGGCAGATGTGCTCAGCCAGCTGTGGGACCCTGCTGGGGGACAACAGCATCGCTTGCTGCCACTGCACACCCTCTCTGCGTGGGGCACGGCAGCCAGCATCTAAGTCTGAAACCAAGGAGGGTTTTGGCTCCGGCTCTGCCCACTGTGGCTTGGACTTCGCAAGGCAAACTGATGAATTCCCAACCTGATGCTGGAGCCAAATGATCCTGCAATTTGGGAAGCAATTTGATTGCGCAGTCCGACTCGAATATTATCACCCCAGCCAGCTCCAGGGATGAGCAGAAACTGGAGCTGGGCCAAGGCCAGAGAGACCAGCGCTGGGCTGAATGTGCGTCTCTGCAATACTTGGAGCTCTGGCTTTTATCTGTATTTCTTTACAGCTTATTGTGTTTGTACTAGGGCTCCACAGATAACAATCTATTAACAGTAAAGTGAGTTAGATCACTGCCTGGTTATTTCACTCAGCTGAGGCCAAACTGCTCTTGTCCATTCAGAAAATTTGTGTTACTTTATTCTCTCTGTGCACGAAAGCATGTCACTCTAATTACCTCCCGTCTCATTCAGCCCGAGCAACTCCGAAATGTTTGTGAGTCAGGAGGAGAGCTATAACCTCATTAGAGCATGTTATCGTAAGAGATCAGACACTGGCAGGGGTTTGTTGTGATGAGCCGTTCACAGATGTTTTCTTTTGAAACTACAAAAGGGGAAGAAGACTCCAAAGCTGGCAATGGGGAGCCTTGAAATAACCCCCTCCGGTAGCAAGGACCGTAAACAGGTGCAGAGGGTCGCACCCTGCTCTTTGCTCGGTCTGCAAGGGGCCCCAAAACCTGTGTCCATACCTTGGAGAAGGAGCCTGGCCAGGGCCAGCCATGCTGTTGGGAGGGCAAGTAAGCACAATTCTGCCACAAAACCTGCCATACCAGTGCTTTAAAGTTACAAGCAATGCACCTTGTTGCTGGTAGACAGGCCTTAAGCATTTAAGAAACGCAACTGAGCAACTTCCTAATGAATCTAAATATCTTCATTTGTGTCAGAATAAACTTAAATGATCCCTTTTATTATTAGCTGTTGGAGAGAAGCTGAATCCATTAATGTTTAACAAAGACAATGCCCATAAGCAGCTCACTGCTGTTGTATGTGCCAGGCCCATCTGGCAAAGACACAAATCCCACCTTGCCAAGGGTGCCCAGGCGGATTCTGGCAATTTACTGATGAAAGCAATTTAATGGGATATTAATTTAAGTCATCAGGACAGAAATGTGCCCAGGCAAGACAGCTTCCAGGAGCAAAGGGGTTAATGCAGAGCCACCAACATCCCAGTCTTGGTCCCATAGGATACGTCCATTGGAGCTGGTGGGATTACAACATGCTACCTGCAGCTTGGAGATGTTTTATTTGATGGGATCACCACAGCCAGAGCTGCTGCAAATGGAAACATTCCCTGCTTACTGCTTTAGCAGGTTCTTAACTTAATGTTCGTTTTGACCCCTGCTCTCTGGCAACGTGGCTGCCCCTAAGGCAAGCAGAGCCAGGAGAGCCTCACACAACACCCACTCCCTTCCCCATGCCCATTCGGGTTTGTGGGATGTGGTTTCACCCTCAGTGAATACTGAAGTGAAACAATGAAGGCCCTGATCCAAAGCCCTCTGAAATCAAAGGAAGGTTTGGGTTGGGTTTTTTTCTGCCTTTGACTTCTACTGCTTTGGATTACACCGACACTCAGCAATTTCCAGCAGGTGAGAGAGCTGATCAGAGTTGGGCAGTAGCCAGACAGTCTAGCTGAGCATCTATACACACAGACATGCTTTAGCAATGATTTCCAACAGATTCAGCTTCAAACTGAAGGTCCCATTCATCTCTTGACCACAGTCCAAGCTGAGGTCCTGGCTCTAAACAACCCTAAAAAATGGGGAATTAAGCACAGACCAGGACAAACCCACCTAGCAGCGGTGCACACACATTCCTCTCCTCCAGGCGCCTGCAGGAGACACCAATGCTAAAGTCATGGGCAACTTTCTGCCTGAACTGCAGTACCTATTGGTGAAGCCACAGTCCTCTTCCACCTCCAGTTTTCTCCATTAGAGACACCCGGTCCAAGTCTGAATTTCAGACGCTGTAGTTGCAATTTGGAGCCAGCCACGCAACTGGCTTAATATTCAGGCAATGACCTCAAATATGTCTTGAGGACGTTTCCTAGCCTGTTGGGCTCAGGGAACCATAGATTTCAGCTCTCCCATGAGGTCAGGAGGGACAGAAAAGCATAAGTCTGCCTTTTCTTTTTCATCTCTGTTTCCTTTTTCTGAGTTTTCCACTGGAAATTTTTCTTGCAAGTGCCCCAGAGACAGCCCAGGTAATGAAGCCCCAGGGACAGAGGGTGGTCAGACTTTAGTTGGGCCAAGCACACAAGTGTTGACTCCTGATCCCTGAGCAGAAATCGTTCAACCGCTCCATGTTGTGGTGTGTGGAAATCTGAGGGTCTCGTTCTCCTCCAGGACTGATGCCATAACTGCTCACATGTTGGTACCTAAAACAAATACAAGCCCAGGGGACTCCCATGCATCCCTGACATCTGCAGGAGGGCAGTACTTGGAGCAGAAGAAGAAAGGATGCACACAGGCATGTAGGCAGACATTGACTGTGAGAGGAGTGGGAAAAGGCTGCTCTGATAGACACATCAAAGCCGAGAAATGGGTAAGGGAGCATTCCCTGTGGCAGGACAAAAGGTGACTTTTTCAGCAGTGGAGTCTCTGAGTCTGTCCCATTGCCCTCAATCTCCACTCTGGCTGCTGAAGCTGTTGCAAAATCATCTTCCCGTCTAAGGTTCTGGCTTCGCATCAGCCCAGCACATGTACAGGATGCCTTCCAGAAATGCAGAGCCAAGCAATGTCTGCAAACACAAAGCCTGAAAGAAGCCAGTCTGCTCCCAAAACCTTTTGGCTATTTGGGGAGTAGAGGCCACAAGGTGACAGCGGGTAGAGGATAGATAGCAAAGGGGACAGAAGCTTGCTTAGCCCAGGGGAGCCAAGCAAAACACAGGGGCATTGAAGGCATGTACCTCTTACAGTTGTGCAGTGATTTATTGAGAGCTTAAAGAAGGAATTGCCAGGCGCTCTTTGTTTCCATGGTACCATAAAAAATGGATGGGAAGTGACTGGGCTGTCTTGTAGTTTGAATGTTTCATTGGCATGTCACGGAAACCTCCAGAGGATGCCTTGAGGGCATGAGAACCGGCTGATGGAATGTGCTAGTTTGTTAATTTAATAGGATACAGCGTTTTTCCCTTAACACCGCACATGCAAATCAGGGTGGTGAATCAGGTCAGCACATCTTCCCTGCGCTGGGAGTGCTAGGACCTGGCTCTGCCATGGCAGCTCCTGCCTGATGCTGAGGTGCCCCAGTCCCCCTTGCAGCACCCAGCAGGATCAGGCTGCGGAAGGAATTTTGGACTCCAAAGTGTCTAGTGGGAAATGAGAAACAGTATTTCTGCGGTGTGAAAGCCACTCTGAACAACGTGGTGGTATGCAATGCAGTACCAGCTCTGCTAGCTGGAAGACAACAGATCGATGTGCGCATTGATAGGAGTAGTAAAAAGTGCAGGTTGTATGTGGTTCATTGGGGACTTTATCAATGAATCCTTCTAGACAATTAAGGAAAAAGTGTACCAGATTTATTTGGGATTAGTAAACTTACTGTAGCATTTTCAAACCAAGCTACAGAATGCCATGATCAGGACATGACTCTCCTAAAGCTCACAAGGTGCTTCTTCAAATCCCACAAAAAGGATATCAACTTCAATAAACTGTATACACAATTTTAGAGTCCTTTCTATAACACTGTAGTATTTTGATCCCCATCAAATTCCCTCAGTGTTTCCAAAGGGAGGTTGGTAAATCTTATGTAAATATTGTGTATGAGTGCATGCATACTTGGGTGTGCATATGCATCCACCGGTCTTTGCCTGCTCTGTCAGTAGAGGTGAGTCCAATCCTTCTATTGAGCTGAATGGCTAAAGTCCCGTTTTGGGAAAGGTTCAGTCCTGTCATAGACACAGGCTCTTCAGGGGATAGACATAATCCAAAAATTAATTGAATTGAGTGGAGCTCTGCTCATTTAAACCAGCCAAAGACAACTGAACTCACTGACTTACCCCATCCCTTCTCCCTACTGCAGCCAGGAGAGGATCCCAGCTGTAGCTTTGCTCTGAAATACCTGGGACATCTGCAATCAGTGTCCCCAAGCAAGTACAATTTCATACTTCCTGAGGTTTATGCAGCTGTCCTGCAAAGCTGCAGTGTGACACTGGGCATGGGCTTCATGTCAGCAACATTCCTGTGTGGTGGGGGGGGACCCCGATGCTGGCACTGATGTGCTTTGCTCTTTGGGGAAACGATCTAGCGGATCCAACCTCAGCACATCCTTCACCTTGCCGTGGTCTCCACAACATACGAATGCCTCCTGTGTGTGGGTGGCTGGGCTGGCTCCATGCCAGCTACGATGCACAGCCAGCTGGTTTCATTTTCTGTTGCCTGATGGCTTTGCGCTCGTCTTCCTCTCTCTGTATCTTGTGCATTCCCAGAGCACATGGCTGTGTTTCAGGCTCTTTGCCCTACACTGGAGCTCTGCTGCTCCACCAGCCAGGAAAAAAGTGGTGACACATTCCCATGAAGCTGCAGAGGCAGGGTCTCATGGTGCTTCTTTGTTCTTTTTTTTTTTTTTTTTTTTTTTTAAATGCAGGAGGGAAATTACTAATTTCTATTGAGAACTTGCTGTTGTGTGGAAGCACACTCCTTCAACTCAGAGTTCTGTTCTCAACCATAGAGACCTTGAGCCACAGAGACCTTGAGGATCCTGGAAGAGAGGTTTCATGCTCTGAGAGGAGCTCCACCAACCTTCCCCATGTCACCCCAGATACTCCCAGTATGAGCCAGGAGGATAAACACAAAGTGAGAACCTTTTCTAGAGAAAAAAATGGAAGAACTGTCACAAAAATCTGACTGAAGCTCATTCCCAAACAATTCAGTGCCAGCTGCACAGCAGGAAAGCGGATCCAAATGGACAGTTGCAGCAGTCATGTTTGATCTCTTACACAGAGCAGGCCAGAGGCTGCATCTGTGCCAAGTCCGGCATCGTTACCAATAGCTCAAGGCTGAATGGGACTCTGCTCCTGGCAGGACGACTGATCTTAATTTAATGACTAGGTGGTGAAGAATGTACCACGACTCTTTCTAATCAGCAATTAAGTCCTTTTGGTGTTGCATTTACTTCATCTGACTTCTATCATGTGCTTCCCTGTGGCTACATCTATATTATGGTGGGTAGCAGTGGACTTGAGTTAGCAGAGCTGAGTGTCTCTGTACTTTGTGAGGCATTTCCAAGCCAGCTAAAACCAGGATGTGTAAAAGCCCAGGCTAACTGCAAGTGCACATCCAGACCACACAACACCCACTCAGCCTTGAACCAAGTGCCTAAACCTTTGGAGTTCCTCCAACAGTTGTCCTGCTCCGGGATGGCATTTTAAATAAGAGAGACAATACGACAATCTGCTTAAGGAAGTGAGTTTTAGATGTGCACAGACTGCCTACCCTGGACTAGAGTGTGGATATAACCAAACAAATTTCAAATCATCCTGATAGCCACTTTTCCATGACACCAGGATGTATCATATAGATTGTAAAACCTGCCTAAAAAGCAAGAGAAACCAGCCTGATACTTTGTTTCAGCTACTGTTCCCTTGTGTAAAGCAGTTTTTGGTCTGTTTGCACTATGTTCTTATGTGCAAAGTAGAGAGGGAAGTACAAATCTATCAAAGGAGATGTTACGAGAGGTTTTTCAGCAGCGTGACTGTGACAAGATTGTACTGTAGCTCTGTAGCAAACTATCTGTAGGATGCTTCAGTACAGCCGTGGAGACAGATGGCTAGCGCAAAGTGAAAAATCTAGTTGCATCAAACACACTATCCAGCAAGTACTCGTCAGTACCCTATGCAAAGCATGGCTAATCTGCACCTGCAAGTCCATATGTACATGTCCCATCAAGCATTCTCAGCCATGTCCCTGGAGTGACAGCAAATCCAGACTTTTTTTCAATGTCCACTTCTACTCCAGAGGTTTTGTGAGGATGTGCAGCATCCTGTAGCTACCAATTGCCATCATGTGCCCAGTTCAGCCTCCTCTCCAATACGTGGCACTGACCTCTGCTGTGTGATGGATACCAGACAAAGAGAATTAACCATTCCTCTGTTCTTATTTAGTTAGGAAGCAGTAACCTTTCAGTGCTCCCTGATGTACCAGATATGTCAGAGCATCCCGCTCTGACTTCAAAGGAATGTCACAGGAATAGGAAGCACCGAACCAGCAGAAAAGCAATTAGCAATACAATCTGGTAAAGCAGTTCCCCTGCTCTGCTTCCTAATGCCACTTAGTGTGTTTCCATTAATGTTAAAACATGTGTTAAAAGAGATCGGACAATGAGAAATGAAGTCCCTCCTAGAAAGAACTGGACACTGCTTTGCTGTTGATTCGCAGCGAAAAATCTGAAAATCCACAGCTGTGGATTCGCAGCAAAATGAGGCAGAAGAAAAGAAACCAGCACAGGGAATGGATTTAAAGCCTGCACCGGGGAACGTTTTTCTCTTACATGGATATTTCCCATGCAAGTCAGTTTATCTGAGTTTAAATACAAGAGAATCAAACTCTCTGCCTGACATCCTGCTCTCCCTGTACGGTGGGACATAGGCAATTGGCAATATAAATGTAAGTAGTCCCAGAGCAGTGGGAAAAGTAAAGTCTGACTTCCCTTAACTATATCCTACTACAATAACTATAGTTCCTCCATGGCAAGAGATAGTCTGTGCACGGATTTATCATTCATCTTGATGGCTTAGCCAGTTCTGCATGCTAAATGGCCGGCTGGCCACTGCCAAACATTGTTGCTTGCGTTTTCCCTGTTCGCTAATAATCCATTGCTCTCTACTAGCCCAGGATCTGTGTAGCCAACACCTGAATATGGTACATTCTGCTGACAGGGAAAATAGAGAGAGGATTTATGCTGCAGAAGTCCTGTTTCTAAGCCCTTCTAACATCCCAGCCCTGCCCCTGCAAAGCTGGGCTCCTGCTTTACCCCAAATGCACGTTCCCCTTTCACCATGTGTAGGAGCATTTCAGAGCACCTTTCTCTAAAAGGAGATTTCACCTGACACCTCCACAGGCTAGAGAGGGACAAGGAAGAGGACAGGCACCCAGCTCAGTTATCTCGCTGTTATTCCATTGGTTTGGCATTGCAGAGAGCCCAGTGAATCACAAGAACATCAAGAGTGCAGGAATGCCCAGGTGGTGGTGGTCCTGCCTGGTCCTTGAAATCTGGCCCTTACTCTTGATTTTGGGAATTGTTTTGATGTTGATGAACGTACCTCTGGGGAGACATTGACCCCCCCAACATGTGAGAATGATGGGTGGTAGGTTTCTTGTGGACAGCAGGTTCACCATTGCGTGTCTGCCCCTGCCTGAATGGAGGATGTTCTGCTGCCCGTGCAGAGTGAGACCAACTTACAACAGCCACATCCAGGCAGCTTTAGTTCATTTATATGACGTGAAGATCTGAACTCATGTCTGCATTAGCAGTTTGTAAAAACTGGAAGCCTGCTTGCACTGTCCACTTGCTTCTGTTATTTACTGCTCTGGTGTTTAAAAGCTCTACAGGCTTAAAGTAGACAAGGAAAAAAAATCATCCAGCAAACTACTGCACAGGGTGAATGTAATCAGCCCCATAAACCACATTCATGCTACCCATGGGCAGAGGGCTGGATGCTGATTCCCTCTATGGGAGCCCTCAGTTTTCTGTGCAACAAAACTGCCTAAAGTCTCTGTTTGGAGAAACAAGGGGAAAAGGGTTATCACCCTCCCTCCTTCAGCTTTTCAGGCTGTGAGTGCTCCAGGGCAGGACTTGCTTGGTTGTTTGTACAGCGGCTCAAAGGGCACTGGAGCTTTGCTGCTCCTTGCAGGGGCAGCACCGTGGCTGCTAGGTTAGCATGGACTGGTTTATGTTTTTCTCTGTCCTTTTTATGCCCTGATTTCAACATCGAACAGGGACTAATCCTGTAGCAAGCACAGGGATCGTTTCTTATTATTGCCCTACGTGATAGGCAGATCCTGCAGCCAGCAGGGCATCGTGGCTCGCCCTGGCCTTGGAGGGTATGGAGGATGCCCGGCATCATGCCAGGATCAGAGTTGGCCCCAGCATGGGGCCAGCCTGACCCGATTCACCTCCCTGCTTTGGAGAGGGAGGTGGTGGCGGCGCTGAGGGGGGAGCAGAGGCAACAGGGAGGAGGGGGAGATGGAGGGAAAACATGCACACCAGCATCTCTGCAAATGCGTGCAGCCAGGGACAGCGCCTGCTTGTAGGCAGAAAAAAAGGAAGGGAAGGTGGAGCGAGGGAAAAAATGGAAGAAGATTTCTTCCAGGAACAAAACCCGTAAATGAGAAATGTGTGTTTCCCCTGAAGCCTTTTTATTGTCAGCATGCAGGAGGCACAAGCTCTCTTCTTCTCATGCAGGTGTTTAGTGAGTCTCATGGCTCACACAACAGATTTAGGCTTGTGGCTCTTCCAGCTCCCCTCCTTTTTCTCCCTAAAGTGCCCTCCATGCTCAGCTTTTCATTCTGTGCATCTCCAGCTCTAATTATCTTTTCTCTCCTGCTGCTTCTGATGAATTGTTCCATTTTTTCATATCTTTGGGGCCCTGCTGCTTCTTGGGGAGCTAGGCTAGAGAGTTATATTTCTCATCCCTCTCAGTCATTACGAAAGACAATCCTCTCAGATGAGGACATTCATTAAACTGATTTGGGATGCTTGGCCTATCTTCACTGTGTGTGTTTGCATTAGTGTGGAGAAAATAATTAAAATGCACAGGAAGTGTAGGCTGGAATAATAAGAAAAGCTGGCCCTAACCTTAGGAAATCTGGGAGCAAGGTACACATTTACTTTTTAATAGGTGTCTCCATCGCGGCAATTGCAAAACATATTTGAGTGTTTTCTTCTCCTTTACTCTAGTGTCTTTGCATGCTGAGGTGTGTGGAAGACACAGATGATGAGACCCTGCACTCAGCACTGCGTCCCCCAAGTCCTGAGATCACCATAATACCCTGATATTTAACAAATCATTAATGCAGATATGGTGGGGGAAGGAAGAATGCTTATCTGCCCTATGAATTTGAGCCTCTTTGAGGCTCCTGGATCCCAACTTCTCTCCACAGACAGACAAACTCAAAGACTATTTCCAACATAAAATCTGAGATGAACCTGATTCCAGAAGATGGGGATTTAAGGGAGAAAAATATGGAGAATATAAAACACACAGAGATGAGAGTGCCAGGAGTGGCTATTATTCTGCTGGTGGAGTAGGCAAGCAATCCCGGAGGTACACCCTGCAGTGAATGAGCACAAGAATAGGGCGGTTTCAATGGGGACGTCGGCATAGATCTGGGGGCCATGAAATCTCACCTCTGCCACAGCCTCTCTGAGTCAGGATCAAGCCACCTCCTCTCTCTATTGCTCATCCCCAGTAAAAGCGGGTTAACACTTTTACTTTTTTCCTTCTTCATGTATTGGTGTTGAAGTTCCTTGGGGCAGGGATGGCTTTTGCAGTGCGCAACATCTGATGCATGGCAGCCCCAGATGAGGTTTGAATGGTGCTGGTGCCACTACCAGGCTATGAGAAAACCTGTTTTTTTCAGATGCTGCTGAGGTCTCTTCTTGCCTTTGGAGATGAAGTGGCCACAAACGTGGCCACAGCTTGCACAAGCCAAAGGGACGCTCACAGGGTCCAGGAAAAGCAGGGCGCAATTAGTCTGGCCTGACTCCACGCTAATGTGCCTAATTGGCTCTGTGCTCATGTCTGTGGGTGAGCAGCCCTGTAGGCATGAAGAAGAAGAAGAAGAATCAGGTTCACTGCAAGGCTTTGCAAATAAATGGGCTGCCTTGGGGTGAGTTACACTGAGCTACCAAGCTAGGGCAATCTGGGATACCACTGAGAGATTCACTACTGGCCAAAGACCAACCATAAAAAGGACTGTACTGGCTAGGACTTTCTACAGCCTCCCTCCTGCCGTGGTCTCTGGAGGGGTTTTGCATCAGGTCAGCATTGTTGGTTCCCTCCCTTTCCAGGATCCTTATGCCAGGTCCTAGATGAGGCCAGAGGGCAGGATCTCATGGCAGAGAAGAGGCACATGCAGGTACCATGGAAGGGTGGTGTGAGATGAGTCAGAAGGAGCAAGCTTCATGCTCTGTGCAACCTGGAGCGCTTTGTGTCAGCCCTCTGGCTGGGTCGCCCTTGCTGAGGACATAACAGCAGTGTGATATCCCTGCACGCATGTGCTCTGCACGAGTCTCAAATAACAGTAATGGATTTTGAGAGTGGGATTCAGCTGCCTTTAGGTAGATGTCTGCATCTCAGGCTGCTGTCCTTGCTCCTCAGTGGAGACTTGGTCAGTGGTGTCCAGGGTTCAGCTCTTCCTAAAGGAGATATCTCCAGCAGGGCAAATGGAGATATCTGCATTGCCCATCAAGGCAGCAGGAATGGCTGGCTCAGGTGGAGGCACCCAAGCTGCAGGTATCTAAATTTAAGCTGCCTAACATGACAGGCGAGCTACTGGGGTCTGGGATGGCAAGGCTGGGGGTGCAGAGCATCTGGTTTGGGATAATTCAGTAACAGGAACCCATCAGCAGGCAGACAGGAGTGTTTTCATTCAAGAACAGCGCAACATGCACAAATATTCCTGTTCCAGCTCCCTGCACTGAGAGAGAAAATGTGAGTGCATGAGTGTGTGTGTGTACATGTGCGCGCCAGTGTGGGTGTGAGAGAGACCCAGGGAGAGGAAGGGTGGGAAGCAGGAAGAGATGATTTAGTACCGCTCGCAAGGTATGTCCTGTACTTGCCTCCTCTCCAAGGTCTTGGCACCAGCACATTTCTCTGCAGAGAAGCCAGAGGTGCGTTCTTCCAAAGTGATACTCTATCAAACAGGAAAGCCATTTACTTTCTGCTGGCTCTGCAGATTTTCAGTGCCTGCAACTGCAGACCTAAAAGTTTATCTTACCGGAGGAATTTATATGGGGCTGTGAGATGGGCTGGTGTTATATGGCTCTAAGTAGTTACGTGAAGCCTCTGTGGGCTAATAAAATGGTATTAATTGTATTGCTAAGGTTGCATTTTAAACATTAAATTATGGATGGCTCATGAAAGCCAGCATCTTGACATGACCTAACCATTATCTATGGAAATGGCTAAAATGCCTTTTTACAATGTACTCTGGGTGATTTAACTCTTTGAGGTGACACTTCACATTAAATTATTTCCTCAAGCAGAGGGAGAGAAGTGAGGGCTTCTTCTTTCTCCTTCCCCTTCTCCTGCTCTCTTCCCGTGCTGTTTCTGAGCTGCTCTTAACCTCCCCAGCTTACTTTAGCCCAGAAATAGCAAATGGGGGGACAAGCCCAGATCACATACCATTCCTCACTTTGTCCTGAGCATCTCTGATAGTGCAAAAGAGAGGACCCTGCCAGGGAGAGGGATCAGTGGCAGCAGGAGGTGTGGGATTGCAGGGAGAAGCTCAGAGGAAGCCCAGAAGCAATGGGAGTGGGTGCTGTGCCCCAGCCCAACTCTGTCCCCAGCCCAAGGAAGAAATCAGAGAGGGAATGCACCATCCCCTGTTAATCTAATTAAAAGGGTCATCCCTAAAGGCCAATTACAACACAGCCAGTGTCAACAGCAATTCTTCCCTCGCTGGCTCTTTTAGGGGCAGGGGGGCAGGGCTGGCAGTGGAGACTTTCGGGGCTGGGAACGGCGTGTGCTGCCAAGGAGGAAGCATAGACAAATAAGAATTTAGTGGTTTTTCTTTTTCTTTTTTTTTTTTTTTAAAGGGATTGATGGATTTGTCCCTGGAGGTGACCAGCTAAAGAGTAGGTAGACATCCCTGCCGTGTTGGGTGAGTCCCACCCCCGGTGCCCCCCTCCCCTGTGTTACCCACCCGGATATTTTCCCGTATGTCTCCTGCAGCAGATGAGGCACAGTGTCCCTGTGCACTCTGTGGTGGGATCCTGGCCGGTGGCACGCTCCCACCGCAGCAGTGAGGGCCCCTGACTCGCACCCCCAGCTGTGCAAGGTACAGCTGGCTGGTGGGGCAGCCGTGTGGGACCCCACCGTGCTTGGCATCCCACGGCTGATGCGTGAGACTTGGCAGCTCAGTGTTTTCAAAGCTGCAGATCTGACGTGTCCCTGCTGACCCCAGTAGAGCAGCCGGCACACTGCTCCTGCTCCCAGCTCCTCAGCTGCTCAGAGCCCCAGCTGGAGACCAAAACCCAAGGGGGTTTTAGGAGAAGCCCTTGGCTCACCCCATAACTGATGCATTCAAGCTGAGGGAGACATTAAACATAGAGGAGAGGAGAATTATACTTTCTGCCACAGTCCCCTCTGGTCCCTGTGTAACATTGCCCTAGGTGCAGCGGGGTCTCTGCTAGGATGGAGAGCCTCATGACCACTCGGTTTCATCCCACAAGCCATGGGACCTCCTGCCCCATTGCCTTTTCACTCACGAAAACATCTATGCACTGGCAGACACGGAAATCAAATGCAAATCTCTGCTGCCAATGGCTCACGTAACACACCCATCCCCTGCTCACTGTGGCAGTGTGAAAACCTCAGTCGCAGCCTCTAGGAATCAGACAAAATCAGTAAAGGTCTAAAGCATGTGATCTGGTGACCTTGAATTTTTACACTGATAAAGTTACTTGATGGGATTTTTATCAAAAGGAAAAAAATCCTTTCATAGGTTGCTGTCCCCTGATAGCATTTTGACATTAGAGACCCATCATGCCTCTTGTATTATGGAGTGCTAATTTATCTTAGAAGCCAGTAGCAGCTGCTCATGTTACAAGTGGGAATTTCTTCCCTTTGTTTTCCTCAATGTTGCTCTCCTGAACTTCGGTTCAAGGGTTGATTTAAGCGGATCTGCGTTACAGAGTGAGGAGATATTTCCAGTGAGTGAAATGGCTAAATGTGGTGTATTTAATGTCTTTGGTGGATCAAGCTCACCAGTCATTGCTGGCCACTTTAATAAGCCCTGCTTTGTAGAGCTTACAGTCTGAGGGCTGGGTTTATGTGGTACAAAGCATAGCCAAGGGAGTTCTGCTGATGCAAAATATATATAAGAATCTCATCATGTTTATATTCCCTGCAGCCCCCAAAGACCCCCGTTACAAAGCAGCTGCCCTGGGAAGCCAAACTGTTACACAAATCAGCCCAGAAGAGAAGAGCCCAGAACTGGAGCCTGGGTGCCCAACAAAGCCGATAATAACTTGAATATGAAGAGATAAAAAGAAACCCTGCCACAAAAGCCCAGAGGATGATTTATGGGAAGTGTTTGTTAATAATGTTTAAATGTGATTTAACAGTATAAGAGCTGAGATTTCCTGGGAAATATCTCTTCTTAAGGCATAGAGGAGCCATCCAGATGCCGATGAGATGGGAGAAGGTGACTGCATACACAGAAAAATCAAGTGTGTCCTTAAGGCAGCTGGACTGTCCTGCATGACTTATAAAATAGTTTGTTAAACTCCGAGCTGCTCTCCTTCCTCAAGAAAAACACGGATTCTTGATTCAACCTGAAATCCTCTGTTGGGTGTCTGGGACCAGCAGCCCCTTGGTGAACAGGCCCAAGAGCTGTGGGTTTGGGGGTCTGGTTGCCTGGTTTGACTCAGACAGGATGACCTCTCTGGGATGGTGCTCCTGAGGGAAGAGAGCTGGTGACAGCAGTGCCATGCTAGCTGGTCCATCATGTGGTCTACACAGAGGCTGCATGGCTGGTCTGGAACGAGCCAGCTGGTCCTCCTGTCTGGGCAAGCGGTATGTGACCAAAGCCTGGTCCATGCCCAGGCTCTGCTGGTCCATGCAGTCTGGATACGCAGAAGCAAGCCAGCTGGCTCCAGGAACACCACCGTGGGCTGAAGCACAGCTCCTAAAGGCAGAGAAATGCCACCCAAAGAGGCTGAATCCCTCTTTGACCTGCATGTTGTTGGAGAGCAAGGGTCAATTCCTCCAGAGGTAACAGGAGTTTCTTGCCCTGCTGCTGCACCCCAAAGAGATGAAAGGCAAACCTCTGGCAAAAATTACAGTGGAGAGTGGCCTGAGTTTTCCTAGGAAGCTTTGGAGTCTGTTCCTTGCTGAGAGGGGGTTGCTGCAATCCTACGTGAACCATAACACCAAGGCAGCATCTGCACAAAGCGCTGAGATGTGAAACCACCACTCCCCCCCCAGCTTTCTTCCCTGGTTCCCAGGCTGACGGAGAGGGCTTGGCTCTTCTTTACAGCGGCAGCCTCCTTCTGTTCCCAAGGTCTGCTCGCCCTCCTGGCTTCCTCTTTGTTCTTCAGACCACCAGGAGGAGAGACACATGCAAAGCCAGCCCTGCCCTGGCTCTGCAGCGGTGGTCTCCATCTCACTTTGGCAGAGGTTTGCGACCTTAAGAGCAATCCAGGATTTCCTGATCCTGTTTGCTTTTTCTGCACAAGCCTTCTGTGATTTGGTCAGGAACCCCAGCAGATATCCATCAAGGCTATGTCCTTTCCAGCTGGCATTTGATGGTGCCTCTGCTGGTTGCTGGTGGTCTGTTAGTCACTCCCCCTGGCAGATTCACAGAGAGTCGATCTGCTTCTTGGCCTTTTAGCAACAGCCAGTTCATGCCTTTTTATGACCGATTCCTTCAATACCTCCTCTTCAGGTGGTGGCTTGTAATACCTTTGTGGAGGGTTGGTACTGATGAGCATCTGTGTGACTACATGTGTTGTGCCTGGGTGTCTTAGTACACCACTGCTAGTACACAGCTAGTGACAACAAGCGGAGATCGCTCCTGTCGATGGGTGACCATCTAAAGATTTAGGAGGCTGGTTTGGAGCGGCATCTGAGAGTTCAGATGCTTCTCTGAAGCTTAGCCAAACCCCTTTGGCCTGGAAACTGAGCTGGGAAATATAATGAGATTAGGCTGTCAAGTGAGATTTACGGCTCATCCTTCTTCCAGCTGGGTCAAAAATACCACAAGTGCAGCTTCTTTGAGAGTGCATCAGTGCCTCTGCTCTCAGACTCAAGGAGGGGAGGACAGGTGGGGTTTCCTTTCAAGTCAGTGGTTGATTATTAGTTTGGGGGAAGTTCAGCTTGTGCTCCAGGCCCATTTGTAGCTGAGGCCATCTGCATGTTGATTGCACACCCTGGGGGTGGGACTCAGCCTGACCCCGATGATGAAGGCAACACTTGGTGGGGGGCTGCAGATCCTGGGGATGCTGCCCTAGTCCTGCTGCTTGTCCACATTATTGGCAAGCCTGGTTCACAAGCTCCTTATGGAAACCAGATTTTGCCTCCAGCCTCCAAGGGCTTTCCTCACTGCTTTGTCCGCTGTGCTTCCAGCGTGGATAAAGTGGCAGTGCAACATGGGAATCATCCACTGCTGCTGCTGGCAACTTCCACCCTCTTTCTGTTCCTGCTTGAAAAGCTGGGTTAGCAAAGACCTGCCATTTAAAAACTGTTTCCTTCAGACTGACCTGAGCTAGGGGTCCATCGCGTGAGCAGCACAGCTACCAGAGAGGAGAAGGCAGTCAGTGACAGGGGACTGGGTAAAGTCATCTTAGCCCATCCAACTGGTGCTAGAAAAGGGCATGCATCCATGCCCTAAGCCTTCTCAAGCCATACAACGGGGCACCTTTCAGGACATTTGCATCAAGCCACAATCTCTGTCACTGTGAATCAAATCAAATGTTGGGATTTGTGAAGAAGTGGAGAACAAAACAGAAAATGCCATTATACTGCTACAAATGTCTCTGATGCATCCAGATAGGCTGATGATTCAGGTTGGAAAGGACCTTAGGATGTTGTTGTCAGTAGTATGTGCCATTTTGGTCCTGCAATGCCAAAAGGAAATAAGATGTTTGGGAAAGATGCGTGGAAAGTAACAAGGTTGGCAAAAGGTCTAGAAGGAGACATTCTCCAGTTTGGAAAAGAAATGGCCAAGGAGAGATGCAAGAGAAGTCTACAGAAGTCCTGAGGGATGACTGACTGCTCATTGTCTTGTATAACAGAAGAATTAGGGGCATAGGACAAAATTAGAAGCTGGCAGGTTCAAAAGCTACATCCTCCCACTGTCCTGCTCTGGGGTGTGGGTGCAGCCATACCCCTGAGGCATGATATGACCAGCTGTGAAGCTCATGGTGTGCCACCAAGCTGACCTTCAAGCTCAGCTGAAGAGGATGCCATGGGCTTGCCATGGCTTTCACACATGGTTGCTTTTTTAACCTCTGTGTTGAAGACTTTGAATAGTTACATAATTGTACCAATGAAACCACCATTTATACAAAACAAGGTAATAACCACTGAAGTCAACAAATACTGGCAGCTGCTGAGTATCAGCCATTGTCACAGCCCACAGGTATACCTAGGAAATTCAATCACATCCCTTCCCAGTGGTCCCAGAAACCCAGTCCTTGTCACTCTCCAGGTTTTTTTAAGTTCATAGTGCCCTGAGCAGGAGTGATACTGAAAACTACTTTTCTGCCAGTGTATGTCTTGTAGGGTGAATTTGCTGATGTTCAAATGTAAACTCCAAAAGCAGCTTCTTTTGGTGGGTGATGCTGGATTCTCTAGTGGCTAGTAAGAGATGAGCTCAATATTGTCACCTTTATCCAGGTGCTTATACTTAGGACTGATGGGGGTCTACTGATGGGCTCAGACTTTGTTCAGAGACAGTCAGACACAGGGAATGTGTGCAAGTTGCATTCCTTGAAGAAAGCAGTGGAGAAACCCTTCATTTTGCACAAATTCTCCTTTTGGGCTTTGCAAGCATTTTCTCTTCTCCCATTAACTGGATAGCACAAGCTGCTCATCACCTGCTCTCCTTGTCAGGGCTGGTACTAGCATGACTTATAGCGCAATGGTTTATAGCCACAACAGCGTCTGAATTACTGATCATTCACTTTTATAGTGTACTGTGGGAGGAAGAAGCTTTTCTCCTTAAAAACAATCATTTCTCTTAATAAGCACACCATGCAGCAGCTTGAGGGAGTGGAGCCCACACATCCGTCCTGGTGTGGGACAAGGTCATGGCAGTGTTATCCCAGTTTTGGTGATTAGGGCACAAAGTTATGTAAATTCCCCATCACAGTGGGTTTGCACAGTCTCTCCTTTCAACCTTCAGCAGGGAGACAGATGTATATGTGACAAAAAATTCCTTTTCTTCGCTATTCTGGATTCTGTGCATATTTTGCCCAACACCTTTTACTTTGCTTTTCTTCCTTTTTTTTTTTCTTTCTTTTTTTTTTTTTTTTAAATTAGTATTTACTAGAGCAAAGCAACCAAACTGTTATGGAATTGCATTTTTTTTCCTGGAAGAAGCATCCCCAAAACTCAAACCATCCTGATTCTAACTTTTTTCAAAGAAACACTTTTGATTTTTCAGCTTGGCGCAGCTTTCCACTTCACAATGTATTTTACTTCCGGATTTCTTGATGGGATTTTTTCCAAACAGTGCTCAAAATCAAAAGCACTTCTTCTGTCCCCAAACAGCATTTTAAAAATTCTCTATTCATGGAAAATCTCCCAACTTCTGGCTTCCACGGCACAATGAAAGGAAGCACTTGGAAGTTTTGAACTTGCCGTCGGCCGGCAAACCGGGTGCATGAGCAGCTGTAGCTATTGAGAACCTCTTCAGCAGCTGTGAGCAAGAGCTATAAGTCAGCTCTGGCCACATCTGCCATCACATAATAGCATTTTTGCCACTTAAAGGAAGTTTTAACATTCTTGTGTTCTGCAGATTGTCCTCATCTGGGTGCAGCGAATCTTGTAGCCAGGCCAGGCCTTTTGCAGGTGGACTGGAGTGGGTCCTCAGCTGCCTGACCTCACCTGAGCCTCTTTCTCTGCACGGAAGGGGATGTTGGTGACCCCAGCAAATGTCCCTTGGCCCAAAGGGTGTGTTCGTGGGGCAGATGGTCCCCATGCACCTGGGGCCCTCCTTGTGCCAGCCTGGCAGGGCAGACGTGGAAAGCACAGCTGTGGAGGGGTGGCATTGAAATCTGAAAGCTGGAAGCATCCATGCTCCCTTTGCTATTTCTTTCTCTCAATTTATTTACTTTCCTGCCTCTCTTTCTTCCTGCTTTTCTCTTTCTCTCTTGCTTTCCTTTTTTCTATTTCTCTTTTTATTTTTCTTTCTCTCTTTCTCTTTTAATTTCTTTCTCTTTTTATCTTTCTTTCTCTTTCTCTTTTCCTTTCTTTCTCTCTTTTTTCTTTTCCTTTTTATCTTGCTTGTTTTCTTTTTCTTTTCCTTTTTCTTTCTTTTTTTTTGCTTTTCTTCCTCTTTTTATCTTCCTTTTTCTTTTTTTTGCCTTTTTCTTTCTTTCTCTCTTTTTATCTTTCTTGCTTTCTCTCCTTTTCCTCTTTCTTTGCGTGTCACTGTCTCTCCCTTTTGTCTCTTTTTTCCTCTTTTTTCTTTCTCCTCCCACCTCCTTCTTTCTCTCCCCCCACAGCTCCCTTTGGCTGTACTCCCCAGTGCTCTCACCGGGATGCCGCTGTCTTTGCAGCCATTCCCGAGGCATCGCGGAGCCGTGGATGGGCCCCGGGGCCAGCAGCGCCTCAGAGCTCATTTGCGAGCAGCAGGGTGCTTTAATTGACGATTTCCCACCACCACCATGACTCCCAGCCTTGTGGGAGCACAAGGAGAGCAGTGATGTGAGAGGGAAGAAATTATCGTGGGGGCTGAACCGCCCCAATGTTTGTCACCTTCCTGGGAGACTGGCCTTGTCCCAGGGCAAATCCCCTTTCTCCCTGCTCTGGCCGGGGGGGGGATTGCCTTGGGGCTGTCCTCGCCCTGGCAGCCCCTTCCCCAGCCCCCCCAGCAGGTCCACCCCATCACCAGCTCTCGCTCTGGCCGGTGCATTCAGGGCACAGAGTTGCTTTGGACTCATGAGGTGCAAACAAGCATCTGCATCCTTCTGCGATGGCTCGGAAGGTGACTGGCGGACTAATTTAATATAGCTTGGGCTCAGTTCTTTTAATTATGGCTTTATAGTCTTTTAATTAGCCAGAATCCTACTAATTTAAACCACTCTTGTTCGGAGAGACTTCTGCAGAGCAGCTGTTCTCACTCAGAGCTTTCTCTGGGTTAGAAAGAGGAGCCTGGGATGTTTGCTTCTCCCCTTCAGGCTGTTTTTCTTATTTTGCTGCATCAGCAAAAGGTTGCAGAACAGAAATGGTTCCTCTGAGATAGAGGAACATGACTTACAAATAATTATTTGTGTCTGGAACCTGTTTACAGTGTTCAGACAATAAAGAAAACCAAACCCATTGTCTTTCCCTTTGCGTACAATACCGCTCCAGCTTTTCCTCAAACAAGGCAGAGATTAGAAACTTCGAGGACCAGGATGACAAGCTCATCTGAAAGGCAGGGCTCATCCAAGATAAGAAAGGTCCTGGCAGCCAGGCTAACTTCCAGGGAAAGCAATTGGAAAGAGGGCTCCAGGAACTGCTATTGTATGCCTGTTGCATGCCGGACCTCTGGCTGCAAACCAGGCTTGTGTTAGTTGCTGTACAGTCCCAAGAAAAAAGGGGGTTCCCTGGTGCACAGCACAAATTAAGATACCAGCCCAGAGGTTCATGGGGGACACACGAGCTTCCTCGGCTCCCTTTCCCACGAGGGCTTGAACACAGGTCTCCTCTGAGATGTGGCACTGAATCCTCTTTGTCACCGAGGATTTGCAGAAAATGCAGCTTTCTACATCACTGTCAGATGGTGCTTCCAGCAGTGGTAGGAGGTGCAGGGCTTGGGACCTCAGGCATGCTCCTCAGCTACTGGTGGCACCCATCACCTTCCCGTGGCTCAGCTCCGCTCTCAGCAAACACGGGGTGTTGTCCAGCTTCAGATTTTAACAGGAAAAAAAAAAACCCAAACCAAAAACGAAAGGCTGTGCAACAGCTGTGAGGGATTATCAGTGTGTACCGTGCTGTCCTGCTCTGCAAGAATAAAGTATGCTTTAAAGTTCAGGATAGGCATTATTGATTGCATTTAATTGCTTATGTCCCATCCTAGGCAAGGGCTGCAGCGTGCCAGGAGTAATACAAACACACACAGAGGACGATCCCTATTAAAAAAGGCCTGCCATCAAAGTGCAAGGCAAGAGACGGCAAGTGGGAGCCAGTCTGTTTTTCTGCGTTAATAATTCCTCCAAAACATTAGTCTTTTGAAAACAAATCCTGAGGATGGTCTAGGGAGTTGAAATCCATCACAGCAAGGCGAGCAGACAGCCTTGCTCTTGCTGCAAGTCAGGAGGGAGGTGGGAAGAAAAGGGAGAGCCAAGGGGGAAAAGTGTCACTGTCGTGTGGCTCATTATCATGACTGTTTTGGTTGCTGTCTAAGTTTATAATCCAGGCTCCATGGTACTATAAGAGCTCATTAATTTGGAGTCTGCATTGGTGAGTCAAATGCAATTAAGAATAATCAAAGAAATGTCATCGTAAAATACACTTCATGGATTTCTTTTCAAAGTTATAGTATCACTGTAATTATTTGTGGTATAAATTCGTAGCACTGCTCTAAACAGACTGTGGTCATTCTTGCAGAAAGACGAGCCCTTTGTAGTAGAAGAGCTGGCTCCAAACACTGCTGCGAGCGCTCGGCTGGTTGCTGCCAGTGTTTTACGATTAGGAGGTGGTTTAGCAAAGTGCAGATAAGGACCAGGCTGGATTTTGCACACAAGAAAAATAACTGACCTGTGTAACTCAGTGCCAGCTGTCATGGAGGTTACAGAGTACAGCTGGACCTAAGTGTAGACAAATTTATGGGTGATAAGCATGCAGCAGTGGCTCTTGAACTTACTGGTCTGGTCTCTAAACTGGTGTTTGCTGGATGATAATGGATGAGACACTTTTTATGTGTTATACCTTCCCCTAAGCAGCCCCTAACCCAAGTGGCAGGGTATTCGCCTACAAAAAAATCAGTATCCAGACCCAGGTCTGAGGGTGGAGGTGGAGGGGAAGCTGAGCAGCTGGTGTTTTGCTGTACGGCTGACAGCAACCACACCACGAGGGGTGGTGGGAAAGGGGACAGACCTCCCCTCCCTTAACCTCCCCTCCCTTAACCTCCCCTCCCTTAACCTCCCCTCCCTTAACCTCCCCATGAGCCGACTGCTGTGTACACTAGGAAGCGGCCCAGATCATAAAGCTGGGGGACAGATAGGTGGAAAAGAGTACTCAAAAACTTTCCACTGACCCTCTTTTTCAAGGGATGATTACTTCTTTGACTAAGTGTCTGTTCACTTGCCAAAGCAGTTGAGAAACCAGATACTTCATGCTGCAGTACAACCAATTCCTGTTTGCTGGTGTTGGGATGTTTTTTGGAATAATTTTTTTTTTAGTTTCCACCTGCTTTCAGCCAAAGCATGATTAAATCTTATTTTCCTTTGAGGAGGGGAAAGAATACATTTTTGATTATGCTAAAGACCCCTAAGAGCTGTAAGAGAGGATTTGTCACTCTGAGAAATATGTGCTTTGCAAGGTGAGCTCCACTGAAGGACGCTGAGCACCGGGCTGAAGGAAGGGTGTGCCTTGTCTTATAGCATGGCTGGGAGTAAAACACATGCAAACCTATGACTGTGCACTCTGTGTTGGTTAAGTCTATAAAGCGACTTGCCCAATCTGAAAATGCAATATATGCCTTGGTGTCAGATGAAACACAACCTTCTCTGTTCATCCATGATAAGGTTTGGTGGAAGCCAGTGCTACAAGCAGCCTCGGATCTTGCTGCTCACCAAGGCTGGGATTTTCAGTGGAGCCAAGGAGAGTTAGATGCCCATGGAGAACCAGATGCCTGCCTCATGTTGACCCCTCTGCTTGCAAAGGCACCTCCTTCTCTTGGGTGGGCTGAATTTTGCCAGCTGCTGTCATCAGTCAAGTTTACAGCATACACTTAAGCTTGAGGTGGCCAGCGAGGTGGCAACACAAGCACCCCATCAAGCACTGGGTGAAAAGATTCACACCTCCATGATGGTGCTGTGTTTTCTCAGGTCTTTTGCTGGTGCATCCTTCAAATTCCTCACGAAAGTGCGAGTCTGCCTGCAGGAGGGAAATATGTGCAAAGGGATTTACCTGATTGCCACCCATTAATTGTCCCATAGTCATGGCCAAAAGCCTCAGAGATGATCCCTATTATTATTATTACTGCTAATCATAATAATGATTCCCTGTGTTATGGTAGTACCTGAGGTGTAAGAGTCTCCATTGGTTGCTACATCTAAATGATCACCATGCCCTGGTCAGCATCCAGTCTGATCTATAAAAACCAGTGATGCTATAATCCTAAACCCAAAACTAAAGCTTTGGTACAGATTTCTTCAAGTCAACCTGAAACTAAGGCACCAGCTGAGCAAAACTCCTCCCAGCCAGAATCAAAACCCCTTCCTCAGCTAGCCACTAACTTTTTATTGCCTTTATTTGCATATCTTTCCCACCATATCAGTCATCCCCAAGGCGCCCAGTTTTTCTTGCTGCGACCTGTAGAGGGAACTGTGCAATATAGCAATCCAAAACACTCTGGTGTGTCCCCTTCCAGGAAAGGGTGTTCCTTACCCGTCCCCTCCATCCTTGAGCAGACCTCACATTTTCCACTCATATCATTTGATCTCAGGTGGTCTGGGATCAGGCCGGGCTTCCTGTGTAAGGCAAGGTGCACACAGGCCGGCTGCAGGCAGCAACCCGAAGATGCAAAACACCATGCAATCCCATTTTCTTTCTCCTTTGTTTTTTTTTTTTAAATGAAAAACAGCTAGTTGGAGGAATTTGTCTATTATTTTGACTCATGGTTTCTCAGCTTCTGGGGCCTGCCAGTAACAAGTTAGGAAAGGGCTGTTTCAACCCGGGATAGAAGTGGCCAGACTTCCCGGGCCCCTGGCCAAGGGTGAGCGGAGCCCAGTGTTTCTGGAGAGAGCGCTGGGCTCGGCACTACAGCTGCGGTTTGGGTCTTGTTTTATTGTCTCTCATGACACTGAAATAAAATGACTCAGGAGACCCTGGAGCCAGACAAGCCCTCCTTGCCCCATGGCTGAGTTGCAAAGCAGAGTGGGCGCCATGGCAAAGCAAGCCCACTCCCCACCATCCAGTGCAGGGTTGTGGTGCTCCTTGCTGGAGGTGACAGCTCAAGACCACTCAGCAAAAGCCTGGCAAAATAAAAAGCCACCCTGACCATGCAAATATGCCCATCTCTTCCCATCTGCCCAGCACAGATCTCAGGGTTTCTTGCTTCTGCCCAGCAAGGCAAGGGGCCAGGCAGACTTTCTTAGTCATCGCTAGCTCTGCAGATATTTTCTGATCGAGGCGTCGATTCTGTCAAACTTTAGTTTTGCTGATGTGGTGAAGTACAGCCTGACTCAAAGGCCCTTGAAAGTTGCAGAAAGATCTGGCTGAGGCTGTAAAAGCCAGTGGTTTGAATCTACTTTCTCCTGACACTGGTGCTATGGAGGAAATGAGACCAAAGCTGGAAGTGACTGATGCTGAGGTCTGCAGATGCCCAATCCCTCCCCTGGGATTTCTCCCCCGAGAAGTTCCTGCATGTCCAGAAAATGCATATCTCCTTGGAATGGGATAATATATTGTTGTGGTGGATAAATATCCCCTAGCCTACATTTCTTTTCATTCCCCTGGAAAAAAAACAGACAAACAAAAAAACCCCAAAAGCAAACAAATGAAAAATCTGTAAATATTTATTTGGTGGCACCTACAAGATTAAAAAGAAATTGAACTGGGTTTTGAGACCTGCAATTTTTAACATTTCTTGGAGGACTGCAACCTTGAGCACCCTGGGTTTGGTCTCTGCCCTACAACATACAGCAATACAGAGGTCCCCCAGTTTTTAATTTTTTTTTTTTTTTTCCCCTAAGCCAATCAGCCTGCAAAGGTAGGGAACAAAACACCACAGCCTTGCTGAGGTTTTTAACTTTACTTATCAGCCCCATCCCTGTCTGTGCAGGGGAGAGAGAAACCCATCCTGTGCCATGATGACACCAGTTTCTCTCTCAAGGACCTTCTCCAGACCTTCACCCCATCCCATGGAGCAGTGGAAGTTCTTTCACATTTACAGCCATGGGACCCTCGAGGTGGTAGGACATAGTTTGACTGTCGCAAGTGAATCGCAACCAGCCACACACTAATAAGAGTCTTCGCAGGCTATGGTGACGACTTTTACCCAGCCCATTTTCAGGGCAGAAGCAAGGGTGAAGTGTCAATCTTTCCTCCTGCTCTTTACCTCTCCAAAGGGAGCAGCATCCCTCGCTGACATTAAAGGCGACAGAGCGAAAGGGCACGAATATAGGCCAGACTTTATATAATTATATAGCGAGGAAAACTGGGATGTCTCTTTGTAGAGGCTGGGAATGTTCCACTGGAAAACTAGGTTAGACTGAAAAAAAGAAAGAGCCTCTGTAACCCAGAAATAGCTGGGAGGTTTAAGTATAATTTTCCAGCCCTGTGTTATTATGGTGCTAATTCAGGTCTGAGAAATAAATGTAGGTAAAGGTCTCCCAAGGTCAGGAGGAGAAACAAATCGCACTCACAGCTTCCTTTTCATAAAAAATCCCTTGTCCTGACTAAACAATCTCCATTCACATGGGGTTGGTTCCCCTCACTGGGGGGGGGGGGGGGGGGGGGGGTATATTTGTGTTTGTTTGATTGATAGATTCATTAATTTATTAATCTAGAAATAAGGCAATTTTTTTGAGTTGCTTGGAGCATCCTTTCACCTGGAAGGTGAGTTTTGGGACCAAGAAGAGCCTGGAGGTGCCTCATGTGTCCCGGAGGGTGAGGTGGAAGCAGCACTGCTGCAAGCAGAGAGCTGGGAGGAGGGACTGGCCAGTGCTGTGCAGCCCACAGGGAGCTGGGATTTCAGTTTGCGTCCCTCAGGCAGCAAGCTACGGCACAGTAAGGCCAAGCCAACCACCTCGGAATTAGCTCCTTTCATGGACAGCCACCATGCAAGGTGCCGCACAAGAAAAAGGTGCCTGCGCCTAAAAGGAAACAAACTCAAAACCACGTCAGCCCCTTGTCAGTCCACAGAACCCTGCTTTTTGCTGCGAGCAAAGTGACTGGAAACACCAGCATCTCTGCCCTGTTGTGGGAGGAGGTTGCTGCTAAGAAACGTCAGCAATGCAAGGAAGGAGGAAGAAGTCAGTGCAACCATTTTTCCGGGAAGGCAAGACATTTCCCTTCCCCATCTGAAATGTGCATATTTAGACAAGTTCTAGGAAGTTGGGCAAAATAAAATGAGCTGGTTTTGACTACATCAGAGCCAAGAACCCAAAGCCTTGTTGCTTTGGCATCTTCCAAGCCTCCTCTTAACGTGAGCTCCCAAACAGAGGGTATGTCTATGGGGAAGGATTACCAGCAACAGGTCTTGTTTCAGATTAAAGCCTATTTGCTACCCCAGGGCAGTGGCTGGATATCTGGTAGCAGTTTCATCATACAGCCACCCTGAAACCCAAAACCTGATGTCCAGACCTGAGACAAGGAGGTAAATTCTTGGCTCTAAAGCCAGAGTTCAGAGCAGGAAAGTGCAATGCTAGAAATGGCTGAAACAGTTTGAAGGAACTGTGGGGTTTGGCCAATCTGATCTGCACTTTCTTCTTTCTTAAGTGTCAGGCTTTCTCTGAGACTTGAATTGTTTTTATCTTTATCTCCTTAGGACATGGAGCCTGTGCAATCATCAGCCCTCAAAGGGGCAGACAGAGCAGCCGGGGTGACGAGGATGATCAGGATTTGGGAGAGGTGCAAGAGCAGGAGGGTGGGCACCGGTCTCACAGCTCAGCCGCAATGCACAGAGCCAGGGGAAACCAGCCTCCAGCAGCCACGCACAGGACCACTTGGGTTTTATTGGCTTTTCTTGGACTCCTTTTTCTGGCGTGGTTTCAGCCTCAGTGCCAAGTCCACCAATTTCCCCAGCCAAGGCTGCAGACCAAAAAAGACTGAATAATCCCGAGCAGCACTTCTCACTTGTGATTGCTCCTGGAAGCTGAAACTCTGTCCCTTCTGGTTTTTATCCCCAAAGCGATGACAGGTAACTCTTTTCTTCTGCTGTGTTTTTCTGAGATGAATTTAAACCCCAGCCCTGTAGATTTTTGACTAGGACTGCTCAGGCCGTGCTCGTTATGACTGTTCACCTGTAAATGCATCAAGATGAAATCTCTTTGGCAAACCTGAGTAAGGCTCAGCCTAGATATGGGGTGGGTAAGAAGTTAAATTCTTAGACAACAACAAAATCTCAGCTTTTGAAGAAAAACCCCTAGAACTCCAGACCTCAAAGCAGGATTTTCACTCTTCCATTTACACTGCAGGTCTTTAAAGGCCAAAAGTGATTTAAAGGCCAACCAAGATTTGCACTGGCTGGTGCAGAATGCATTGGGTGGCACGATGAGAGATTTGAAATGAAATGAAGTCAGAAGAACCAGCAAGGTCAGCTGTCACTGTGGGACAGCAGGCAAAAATCACCTGTCTTGGAGTTAATCTTTATGGTTTGCTCTCCTGCATCATCCTGTGCTGGGACAGGGGACAGGGACGGTTCATGGACAGTTTAGTGAACAGCTTTGCTTAAGTTGGAGGGAGGTGAGCATCTTTGGCTTAAGCTAACAAAGAGGACCTTGAAGCCATGGCTATTTTATCATCTGGGAGCAATACAGCTGCAACCTCAGGCCAGCAGCTGTGCTCTTGTGAGTTTTGGACCCCAAAGAAAATGGGAGATAAAAGTTGCCTTTGATCTTATTGGGCTGGGTTTTTTATTCCAAAGTCCCTCCGTTTATAATTTACTGCAATCGTAGGTTGGGGAAGGATGGGGATTGGGGGAAATGGAGCAGCACAGCTTGTGGGAGGGACTAGTCATTTTGAAAGCTGTGTCTTAGAGCCAGTATGTCTATCTGCTCGGTCAGACAGGGAAGAGACTATTTTTCTCCCGCTCCTCCTCCTTTACAAAATATATCCATGTCTGAAATTGCTCAGTATCAGGGACCCATCCAGAAACCCTTCCTTATCTCTTGGCTAATCATGCCTGGATGAGGCCAAACTGGAGCTTGCTTCATCTCACAAAGGACTAAACAAACATTCTGGCTCCCGGTGATGCAACTCCAAGTTGATTTTTCCAGTTACTCAACTTCTCTCTCCCTATGTATAATGTGCTGAACTTTGAAATAAATGCCTCTCTCAGCGATTTCAGCAATTTATGTCAAGAAAATTTGGATGCATCAAAGTGAGAGATAAAATTTTCTGACACAGCACAGGAATAAAGCTGGAGCAGTACATGTAGCTCCTGAGCCTTCGTTTCAGCTCTGCCGCTGACAAGGTCTACGGCCAAGGGCAAGGTAGTTGAACTGCCTGTTCCTCAGTTTCTCCACTGCTGAAAAGAAGATCGTGGCATTTATGTCAAGCAAAGGAATTGTGGCAATATCATACAATATACCTGTAACACTGATGGAAGCTGTCTGTGAAGGAAAGGAAGCGTGGACTCTGCTGTCTCAGCAGAGAGAATGTTTTATTCTCAATTTGTGCTAAAAAATGCAGCATGTAAAGAGGTGTTGCTGATTATTCGTAAGTATCAGGAACATACATTGCATTCAAAGAGCCTTCTCCATATGCTATTTCTGTTCTCTTGGCTGCTTCCCAACGTGGGTCATTACCTCCTGCCTCTTACAATTGCTCCGCTGCTTCTTTCTGATACAACCTCCCCCTTCCCCACCCAAAATGCCTGTACAGAGTTGCAAGGAACTTGGAGGTCTCAATACCCAGAGAGACAGAGTGCCCTGATAGGAGCTGAGGGTGTTCGGATATTCATGAGAGCAGCTCCCAGCTTGAGGAATCAGACCCAATGCTCCTATTTTTATGCAAACAGCCTTGCTAATGAGAGACAGGTCTCCCTCCAAACCCCTTGATGAGAATCCCAGGAGCCTACGGGATCTGAAATCCAGAGCATCCTTGTGATTTATCTAAAAGAGAGGGAAATGCAGGAAATTAACAGTGCCTTGAGGTTGCCTTTTTTCACCTCACGAAGACTGGGGTTGATGAGCAGATCTTTTAGGGTAGTATAACCTGCCCATGACTCTGTTTACAGCAGGACACAAAATTGCCCAGCTTTGGCCATGAGGTTCCCAGTAACAAAGGTGACCGGTTTGCCTCACCGATGCTCCCCATCCCAGAGGCACTTCGAGAACTGGGGGGCTGCCACCCGATCTGCCCACTGAGCATCACCTTGGAGAGGCTCAGCCCTGGGCTGGGGACCTGCCACCAACAGGAGCCCGAGTCTCCACCACCCGCACCCTCAAGAGAGAAAGGTTCAGCCTGAATTTGAGACACCCCAGTTGGAAAACCCAGACTTTGATGAGGTCCTCGGTGAGAAATTAATTCTCTTTGCACTTTTCCACAGCATTTTATAAAGCCCTCTTTAAGACAACCTGCCTTTTAATCTTCACAACAACCTTGTGGCATAGCGACAGGCTATTTCTTTTCTGATTTACAGATAGGGAGACTGAAGTGTAGAAGAGCTAAATAAATACCTTCATTGCATTCACACAGGTGGTCTGTGGCAGAGCAGAGACCTCACCAAGTCTTTGGTTACCGTCCAGTGGAGTAAAATGTTGTTCTGGAAGGCAAAATAGAGTGACTTTTGGCTTGCTATACACTCTGTCACATTATTTGGGTAACATCTTCCATGTGGGTAAGGCCTCTTCTGGTCCTTGGCCCAAGGCAAGGCTCTTGTGGTGTCCTCCAGCCTGGGGTGTTTTGCTTTCTCCTTTTGTTTCAGAGCCATGGGGAAAATGCTCATGTAGATGTTTGCTTCCCAGGTCCGGCTCCAATCGAGACATCTCTTTGAGCACTGCCAGGAGAACGGCACTTGTGCCTCTGGCTCCTGGAGCTCAGCTGCAAGTCGGAGGCACTGATCAGAGCTGAAGTGACCTCAACCGACCTGAGCCAGCACTTCCACAGCCTCGTCCAGCATCTGCAGATGCACGGACACACTCCCTCGCAACCCAGATACCTCCATCCCGGCTTCTCCAAAAGGCTTTTTCTCCTCTGCCTGCTCCTGTAACCATCAAAGGAAATTTTGAGCCTTCATCCTAATGCACAGAAGCATTTTTTTAAAGTGCTGCACTGGGCATGAAGACAGTACTTAAACTGAAAGGTTTACTGAGCAGTGCAATGGAAGAGGAAGGTTTAGACAGGCTTGTTCTTTCCCTCTGCTTTTCCTGGCTACTCTCAGGTTTTGACTGGATTTTGTCCATCTCTGGACCAAAGTTTCCTCTCTCTCTCCCCCCCTCTGAATTCACCTTAAGTAAAGAAATATGTATGTGATGTGTATTAAAGCTTAGACTATATAGCAGTATGTGTGGCATGCAGTCTCTTGCTACTGATGTCAGTATACTTGTCAGAATACTGACAAGTATGCTTTTTATACACATATACATTAAAAAAAAAAAGTGTATACATACATAAAGTATAAGTACAACTGAGCCTGAAGTGGGAAGGCACCAAAGCCAGGTTCCTCTTCTGCCTGGGGACGGAGGTTATGTGGCCAGTGCCCGGCACGTGGATCTCAGCTTCCCTTGGGTCAATGGAGAAGGATGGAGGGACACCTCGGACTGGTGATTTATCCACCTCTTGACATGGGAGGAACCCCCTTGCAAATGAAGCCGTACAGTCATTTTTGCAGCCAGGGAGTGCCATGCATCTCTGGGATATCACCTGGGCTGTAGTCAGCAGGAGACTTCAGGAAAACCAGCAACAAACAAAACAAATCCCCTTCCCAAAAATCCTTTAGTAATGAATCCTGGAGACAGATATGATTTTAAATCACACTGAGGCTTGCTGGTGGATGCCAGGAATAATGTCCACCATTTTCAAGGTCTACCTATGAATTACCCCAGGGTTAACATCATCCCAGAACACCTTTGGGCCCCACGTTTAAGGTGACTTGTCCCCCAGGAATAACCGAAGGGAATTTGGTGAGGATTTTTGTTCCTGCGGGCACTCTGTGGATTTTTCCCTGGAGTTAGTTGATGGGTCTGCTTTCCCTGCTTGGGATGTCTTCCTACTACTGCCTGGAGTCTGCCCTGCAGCCAGGGTGCAAATTGCAGCCTGTAGCATGCAAACAGCCCTCTGTGCTGTCGTGGGCCCAGGCAAAGGCTGTTCTTGGGGAGCCCTGACTGCAGGTACCTCCCAACACAGCCTGGCCTTAGCTGAAAGCTGGTTGATGTTAGAGTCACTGGGGATTAAGTGAAACACTGCCCTAGCCTGCTGTTGTCAATTCTGCCTTGGTGTCAAAGCATCTGGGATCCCCTTAGCGCTGCCTTGCCCTCCATATTCCCTGTGATAGGGAGCAACAGTGCCAGAAGGGAGCTGTGGGTTGCCAAGAGGAGGATCAAAAAGAAAGGGAAGAAAGGAGGGGATTTGGGATGCACTAGATACGTGGGTTTGGAGAGCTCCTTCCTTCCTCCCCTTGCAGGAAAGGAGTCCCTGTCCCCAGTGCACAGGGAGGTAGGTTATCTGGCCTCATCCCAGAGGTAAGCTTGGGTATAACCAAATTAACATGAAGTAGCGGCATATATTAGACCCCCGTGTAAGTGGTTTCAGGCAGGCTTGGTTTATTACACCTCTCCTGGTTGCTGCTTGGAGATAGGAACGGACCAGGCACGTGTCCAGAGCCTGCACAGGGAGTGTGCAAAGTACTGCCATAACCCAGCAGGAGATGAGCACCATATCACCCCTGCCCAGCAACCTGACCCCTGGGACACATGCCAGGGCTCCTGCGAAATATCTAAGAGCTAGCAGGGCACAACGGGATTCACCCTGTCCTGCTACCTCGACCTGAAGGAGGGAAGTCCCCCAGCTGCCTGGCATGTTAATGCACTCCGCTGCAGTGAAGCCCAGTGGGAACACCTGGGCTGAAGCCAACTGGAAAGGGCATAGTGGGAGGTTTTGGAGTGACTTTGGGGGACTTGGATCAGGCCTTGGGGAGAAGTTGCTCTTTGAGATCTGGGGAATGGTGTCAGTGCAAGGAGCAGAGTCAGGCATTGGTGCTTGCTTGCATAACTGTGGCCTAAAGGGGGTTTCTAGAGCACTAGGACACCCAATGGACACATCCTCAGCCAGTTTAGTCTCGTTAAGCTCTCTAGGCTCAAGCTGCTGACCTCCTTCTCCTGCAGTGAGTTGCAGACCTTGCACAAGTTAAAACATCCCCTGAGTAACTATACTCCTCTCTTCTTGTCCCCAGCACTGGTTTTGGGCTCCCCAAACCCCAAAATATAAATTAATCCAGATAGAGATAGTCTTCAGAGGCAAAGTGCAGCCATAGACCTGAAGTGACCCACAGCTGTGAGTATTTGGATGAGCCCCATCTGAAACAGAAAGAGTCTGCTTGTAAAGACAAAACCCAACCTGTAGCAGCAACACAAAACAGGAATTTCTCCAGAGGTCAAGAGGAGCTGGCTGCATTTTTACCTCTTCATCTGTCAGTAGCGTATACTTGGCAGGATTTTAAATGAAGAACCTGAATCATTTTAGTACAGAGCTGGAATGAAATGGTGATTTCCCCCAAACTCCTCCCATCACAGCTGCAGAGAAAGCTCCTGATCCCCCAGGTCAGACCTGGCTTGTCACCACGGTGTCCTCTAGATGCAGATGTCACTGGCTGGCAGTGCCCACTCCGAGCTGCCTCTGCTTTCAAGGGGGTGCAGGCAGCCCTGTCCCATGGCCAGCAGGACAGGGGAGGGCCCTGGAGGATGAATGCAGGAGTTCACTTGGCTTGCTCCTAACTCAGGTATCACATCAGCATCATGCTCTAGGGTTTGTTCAGGCCTTAAAAACTGGAGCTCTGCCCATTTTAAATATGAGAAGGGAAACTCTGGAGGGCAAGTGTGCGAAGTGGTTCTCACACACAAGCACATCCACACAGCCTGCCTAAGGCTTTTGGAGATGTGGAGGAAGGGAAAGCCTTCTCATGGTGCAACAGAAATCATTCCAATATCTTTTGCCATTTGGAAGATTCCCTTGAGTTTCTAATTAAGTTTTTTTTCCTTTAATTTCTCCTTGTACACACAGGGAGCTCCCCTGGAACCACTCTAACCCCACCCCACCTGTCCTTTGGTGTTTTCAGCATTGTATAGTTACAGAAAGCTTTTGCATTCCCCCTGCTTGGTGATGGATGGAGCTGTGCTGAGCAGATAGGAGCCCTTGCTGTGACTCCTCAGGCTTTGCTGGCAGAGCTGCTGGACAGAGGGAATGGATGACCAGAAGGATGAATGCTTCTCATCTGAGCTTTCTCTAGAGCCCAAATGGCTGTCCCTTGTTCCTTCTTCATCTGTGCTGGCTTTTCTGATTTGATTCATTCACCAGGCTGAGGCTGCGTGAGGAGCAATGTGAGCCACCAATGTGTGATAGGTTTGGGATTGCTTTGAGTTTCCTCTCTGAACCCAGACCTATTGTGCATTGGTGGCTCATGGTCCTCCTCACACAGCCTCAGCCTGGCTTCACCACCACCTGGGGCCAACAGCTTTGGGCTCTGCCCCTCTGGTCTGGCAGCAGTTCACATGCAAAGCAGCAGCCTAATGGATTTATGGACACTAGTTAAATATATAGCCCAGCTAACAGACTTTTCCAGGGCACACAAGCAAAATCATGATGCCCTGTAGCAGTTGGAGGTGCTCGGCACACAGCTGCTCTGGACCAGAGCCCTGAGCAGAAAGCTCAGAAAGGAAAGGGGGAATTTCAGTAGGAATATTTCAGTGAGCGCTTCCATTCAGCTTCCTCTCTACAGAAGGTGGATCTGATTCATCTGAGGCAACCCAGCCACACATGTTGGACACTTTTACAGCAGCCAGGGAGATTAAATCCAGCTCTTCCTGTGCTAGAAGTACAGGCCCTTTATTACCCAAATGAAACCTGACTTCCCTTAAGCAGACACACTGCAGGATGACAGACAAACCATCTGGAGTCCATCCAGGTCATGGGTGGGTTTTGTGCACACAAATACACCGGCTACAAGTCATCAAAATCTTCCCACCATCTGATTCCCACTGTCACCTGCTTTCTTCCCTTGACTTCAACACTCCCAATGGGACTCCTAAGAGCCCTGTTATAAACAAATTTTACATGGCGAGCTGTTGCCCTAACTAAAAACAAGAATGTTGGCTTAAAGCAATGGCTTCCAATTAAACCCAACAATATTAATCAGCCTGAGTGCAGCAGCATGTTTAGCAAGGCTGCCGCGGCCACTTCTTTTTATGAAGTTGTTTGGGTGGGATTTTCTGTGTGTGCCTTTTTAATGTCAGTGCATGTGTTTTGAAACCACAACAGTTTTGTTCCCGAGAACAGATGGTGACTGGGGGCTCTTTCAAGCCAGCTGCAAGAGGAACCTGGCCAGGGTGCTAACTGCTGGTGCAGAGTCTCCCACCTGCAGGGTCTATCTCCTTTCCCTCATCGAGAGGCGAAGAAGACCCAGCTCTGCTACAAAATAAAGGTAAAATAAAGGCCTGCCCTGCAAAGCTCCTGCTGGTGTCAAGGAGAACTCTGCATGGCTGCAGATTAAAGGGCAAACCCTGGGCATGGGAAGTGCTGGGTTTGCCACAATCCCATGGAGCATACAAGGGCACAGCAGAAAATGCACCCCATGCACACAAACACACTCTCCTCCTGGTCAGGACCTCAGGCCAATGTCGAGTCACTTTTATTGGGGCTTTTATTAGCCTGGCAGCAGGCACTGCTTAGCTACAGAGCAAGCTCCTGGGCTGTGACGTCCAGATGCTGATGCCCCTGAGCTATGGTGCAGCCTGCAAGGATGGCTCTGCTCCCTGCCAGGGAGAGGAAGAGGAGTGGGGCTTTGGGGTAGCAAAGGCTGCAGTGTGGGGTTGTGTGCTTGAATCCTACCTGAAGAGTGACAAGCAGACCTCATGTGGGATGTGAGAACAGAAGGAAAGTCCCTTGGACAGGAGGAACCAGCTCAGCACAGCCCACAGCACCAGAGCACACTAACAGCATGACTCTGATCACTGTCCCTTGTCTCTTCACCCCCTGGTCCTCCCACATGCTGGTGCCACAGCTCCTCTCTGCCTGGATCCATCCCACCTTGCTATGAGCATCTCCCAAAGGAGTCCAGAATCCCAGTCAACATCAATGGCTGTGGAAGGAGACAGGTCCCTGCAGACAGCGATTCACAGCCTTGAGCTCAGCCTCCTGCGAAGGGGTTTCTTGCCTTGCATGGGCTACCAGGTGACCATGCTTACAGTTGGTTCCCTCAGTTAAGTGCTCATACTACATGGCTAAATCAGGATCTGTGGCCTGTAAAGCGGATTTTAAGTCACCTCCTAAAACCTGCCTTTGCGGAAGCAAGGAGACCTCAAGAGCAGGCCAGCAGCAACAAACTACATATTTGGCCCCATACACAAAGACCTTTCCTCCATGAAGCTTCTCTCCCTTAAAGAAGTTTCAGCCAAGCAAAACTTCATCCCAGACAGCCCTGGGGAGACCAGGAAGTTCTGCAAATACAATATGTTGGGATTAACAACATGTTCATCAATAACAGGTAATGTGACCTGACAGGTATTGATTTGGCAGTGCAGCGTCACATTTGCTCAGTATTTAGGTCACTCAAGCACAGGCACTTCAAATAAGTGTGCAGCGTGCCCTGTCTGAGTCGCGGGTACAGGGCGTCCCTTCTGCGAACAGCATGGGTCACACCTGCCTCCCTGGTTTGCTTTCATCCAAGGCAAGTGATCATTAGTGTCCAGCACTAATGAAATTTCCATTGACGTTTGGGGTAGGGGAGTTTTGCATTTTTCGAAGTGCAAGCATAAGGCTGCCATGTGTCTGTTTTTTTCCCCCACCTCCACGTCTTCCTCTCCCCTCTTGCCCAAACACATTTTTCATTTGCTCTCGTTGTGGGGGAAAAGGGAAGTGAGCTGGCGGGGATGGGGGGGCTACAGCAACTTAGGTGAGTGGGCTTGAACGGGGCAGACCCAGACTGGGGAAGATGAGGGATGGGAAAGGTTTTAGAGCAGGAAGGTTGAGACATGAATTTTGGGTTGAGAAAGGTGAGAAGGGAGAGCGGTGGGAGAGGACACTATGGGGTATGGGTGCCCTGTTAGGATGTCATTTGGGAGCATGGTATGTAGCTCCCCCTCCATCCCTCCGTCCCTCCATGTGCACACAAAGGAATGATGTTCCCCTGCCCCATGAGGAGCAGTGAGGCATCCATCTCGCACTATTTTTAACCTCCAACAATAGGGCTGTACTCAAATGCATCCCACACTGTGGTTTCACTGCTGGGTGAAGGGTCTGCCTGTGCACCTACCCCCACTGCTGGGGCAGACTTTAGGAACCAGCTCTTGGTTTGGGATTTCTATTAAACCACCTTGCTGTGTCATTTTTCCTTCTCTTTCACTCTCCTCTCTCCAACCACAACCACCTTCAAGCCAGCTTGTGAGGGAAGAGGAACTCATGTTGACTTTTTTTTCTTTCTCTTGTGGTTCCTCAAATGATTAATAGAGAATCTGGGACTCGTGCACTTCCCACTTAGGAAAAACCGAAATAAGACTACAGGGAAATTCTCTGGGTTCCCTCTTGCAAAGTTTTAACCAGATCATCCCATAAATGGGGAGTCCTGGAGCTGTGTCCTGAATAAATAAAACAAAATATTTCCCTCCATTCAAAGAGGCTGTCAGAAATCAGCTACGCTTCATATAGCAATAGCAATAATAGAAACACAAATTTTATTCCGGTGGTTTTATAGGCAGCCAGAAAACAGGATGAATTTTCATGACAAGTTTTGCAAAGAAATATAGTGGTTTAAGGTTTGCTTTTCCACCAGGGGAGGAGGGGGGAGATGGTGGAAATTAGTCATTTGAAATATTTCAAACCACTCAAACATTGTTTAGCTCATATCTAACCTTCCTGAAGCACTGTAGACACCCATGGAAAGGAGAGAGAAATCCAGCCTGGGCTGCTACACAGAGAAGCCTTGTGTTTCACAGCCTGGTTTCACAAGGTTTTCTGTTCAAGGCCCCTGGGATATGAGCTCCAGGTATGGGAACAGGCACAGGCATTGCTGGAGCTGTTGGGCTCTGGGACCAGCAGAAGTAGTCATTTAGTAGTAGTCAAGTAGTCACAAATACCCCCAAGTCCTTATAATAACAAAAAAATAAATAAAAATAAAAATAATAATAAAGGATAGGGAAAGGGGATATTCAGAGTAGGTAGAAGGAAGAAATTTTTTATGATGAGGGTGATGAAACACTGGAACATGTTGCCCAGAGAGGTGGTAGATGCCCCATCCCTGGGAACATTCAAGGTCAGGTTGGACAGGCCTCTGAGCAACCTGGTCTAATTGAAGCTGTCCCTGCTCACTGCAGGGGGGTTGGGCTGGATGACTTTTAAAGGTCCCTTCCAACCCAAACCATTCTATGATTCTACAATTAAGGCTTAGTAGCATTGGGCCATATTCTGAAGCCTGTTATTTATGTTATGCCTGATCCATGTCTTGGGTCAAGACTTAGAACACAGGAGATCAAAAAGTCATGACTTCTCCTGTCATTTGCTTGCTTTAGGCAGTGCAGATGAGAGCTGCTATCAACTTTCCTTAAGGTGTTTTATGGTATCATCATAAGGCTGAAGGAAAGTTCCGCTATGGTTGTGATTTGTGGATTGCGGACAGTGAGCAGCTCATTACCATCCTCATTAAACTCATGGTTGGATGGTGACATTAATATGAGCGATTAACAACATTACTGATATTTTAACATTGGAAATTCAAAAATGAGTCATTGGTCCTCTCCTAGATTGCAATGTTGGCTTAAAGATTAAAAAACTTACATGTTAAGGTTTTTAAGTTTTTCTCCCCAGATGCAAGTGCTAGAAAGCTTCTTTAAAAAAACAATAAAAGCAAAGATTCCAGGATCTGGGTAATGGGAAAAAAAGCCTTAGAGCTGGCAGCCTGGGAGCCTTGAATCCTGCCACAGAAAAGATCAAAACACTGGATTCCCATAATGTGGTCTTGATCACGGGATGCTCCGGTGGTTTATTTTGTCTTGCGGCCTGTTTATTGAATGGAGGAGAGTTTCTCATGGATGTGTCCCAGTGCTCTGTGTGTGCATAGTGCGTGTTTAAGGAGAAGCAGCTCAGCATTTTTATCCGCTGTGTTTGGCTCGATTAAAAACAAAGAAAAAACAGCAGCATCATGTAAGGCTCAGAAGCAAATGGTAAAATTAAAAGGCAAAGACTTGTTTTGGGATAAGGCTGTGGGACTGAGCTGAAATCTGTTACACATGCTGCTCTAGTCTTAACTTTTTGTAATTCTGGAAGGGATCAGAGAGAAAAGCTGTTGACTTTGCTAAGTGTTTGCAGATCAGGCTGTGGGGAAAAATCCCTTCCATGCTCCAGCTTTCTTATGCCAAGGAAAAAGAGAGCAACGTCCCATGCTGCGCGGGGGGAGATTTCTCCATTCTGACCTGCGGGAGAGGATGCTGCCCTCTGAGTCTCTCAGTGTGGAGATGGGGTAGGGTGGCACATGGACATGGGGCTGCAGGGATGCGGGGTGGCACTGAGGTCTCATGGGTGGCCCAGAAACACTGCCAAGGCTGATGGGAACTACTGAGCTGCTTGCATCTGGGATGCAAATTTTGGGTGCTGAGGAGACCCTGCTGGGCACCACAGCCTTGGCACCGGGCAGAGCTGCCATGCCGAATAACCGTTGCAGAACATGCTGAGTGATAAGGAGTAAGAAAAGCCAAAGTAGCATTTCAGAGGTGTTCACAGCCCTGCTCACAGCACTGCTGAGCCCACTGCCCTCCTGCTGGCATGGCCTTCATCACCCCTCAGGCCTCCCAGCCTCAAAATGTGCAGCACATTGAAAGCAGAAAATAAGGGGGAAAGAGGGGAGACATGACTTAGAACCTACCAAACTTAGCATCAGTACCAAAGATAAAGGATGCTGGCACTGACTGAAGGGAGGAAGGAAGCGATGGGTGGACGGATGGATGGATGGAAGGAGGGGTAGGCTAGATTCAAGAGGTCCAGCCTCTGGATTGAATCGAGTTTTGATCCACATAATGTATGACCAGGTCCCCAGTTAAAATAGACTGTAATTTTTCTGAGATATGGCTTTGAAACCATCCTGACCCTCCTGATTATACACACACACACACACACACACACATAAATAAACAAACAACTTATTTGAGGAAATGATTTCTCTGAGACTGTATTACCCCAGGAATGCCATAGCAGGTTCTGATAATTGGTCACTCAGGCTTGCATTTGGAAGAGCCTGAGGATTAGAGCAAGCCTTAGCATTTCCTCCAGAGATCTCCTGGCTCTGAGCTCTGCCTAAGCATCATCTGCCAGAGAGCTTCACTGTCGCTTATATAAAGGAAAATTGTGCTAACCCTCTTTTATAGGCATGGTAAAGGGACAAGGCAATTTTTATTGTTACAGTTGTTGTTCTCTTTGTTGCAAGAGCTTCTGCAAGCACCAGGGTCTCCCGGTGCTTTGTGTTTCATAAAAACACATTGAAGACAGGGTGCCGGCCTTATGTGACCTACTGGAGCTGGGAGCGAGAGCCAGGATTAGGACTCCAGTTCTCAGCTCCCAGTCCTGGATTCTCCTTATTAAATGACACCTCATCATTACAATAATGAGATCATCCCTGTTATTTAATTACATTCTCCTTGTTGCTACAAATCCTCTGTGTAGCAATCCAAGCACTTGCTTTCTAAGGTTAGCAGGAACACAGAGATATGTTTCCTGCCTCACTGTTAAAATGTATATCACCTACATCTGGCCTGACATCAGCTTTTTCCTACTGTGGCCATGGAAAAGCTGAACTCACATGCATGCCCATGCTCTGAGCAGTGAGACTCACCTCCTCATTCAAAGATTTAGATGCAGGCTTAATTTTGTAAACCTGTGGGATTTCTCAAAGGCTGCTCACACCAGGAAAGTGAAGGGTCTACAAGATCAAGACTCCTGGGGCTACATTCCATTTGCTTGTTGCAAAGATGTGGCTTTTCAGGGTGTCAGCCCAGAGGAGGTTCCTGGCTCCAAGGGGGTTCAGACATGCTGAGACCTGACTCTTTGACCACCTTGCTTTGGTTTTGTACAAGAGACACTTTTGTGTCCACCTTATTAAAATGTAGCCCTTGAGAGTGAGGAGACGCTACCTCTAGGAAGACCTGTTGCTTCTGGTGCTGGTAGTGCTGCGGCAGATTCTGGCCAGCTTTTTAGAACCCATCGTTAGCCCCTGACAGAAAATAAGGGCTCCAGGAAGAGCATTCAGTAGCAGAAGACTGGATGGACTTGTTTGCAGGGCTGCACCCCACCACAGCTTTTTGGGGGACTGGGTGCAGTGGTGGCAGGTGGCAGCAGCAGCACTGCAGGAGGACCACGTGTTAACTGCCACCACTAAAAGTTATCCCAAGAATTGAAGAGCACTGGAGAAGAAAAGCCTGGGATGACTTCTTGGGTGATGGTTCCAGGCTGCTCCCAGATCCGCTTGCATTTCCCCAGCTCTTGCAGGGATGACTGGGGTTGCATTTCTGGCAGCCTCACCAGCCCCAGGCAAGACTGAAGATCATTGAGTTTCTGGGTATGAGGAAAAGGCAGGCTGTGCGAGTCACAGCACAGCTTGTGCGTGGAGCACAGCCTGCCACAGCTTTTGCCAGCCCTGGCTACCAGGGCTACCAGCACTTCCCAGTACGGCTCCTGTTTGTCTTGGTGCTGCCCCCTGGGAGACGTTGGTATTCCCAGTTAGGCAGTCCAGGTACCAAGGAGTTTATGTGATTTACCCACAGTCATGCTGAAGATTTCGGCCAAGGAAGAATTTAATGCCAGGTAGTGGAAATCTACAGGTTTACATCTTAACCACCCAAACACCCTTTATAGCTTCTTTCACTTCTCATATCTCAGGAAATTGTGTTCCATGTCTTTTTAAAATTCTTCTTCAAGATGCCTTTAGCTATGTCGCCTGCAAGAAACAAGTAAGCAAAGACACCTCCTTGTTCTGGATGTTAATTTTTCATCTCTTTGCCATGCCAGGCTGGGCACTGGCCCTTGCTAAGCTTGAGCAGATGCCCCAACTTCTCTCTCCGCTCAACTTCTTGCCGCTTCATTACAACCATGTTCCATGCCATCAGATATGAGCCAGTAACTCCCCAGGGCAGGGCTGTGTACCTGGGCAGACTGGGAGGGTCTAGCATACTTTCCAGTACTGAAATAATTAGCAATTAAGTCATTAATTAATAGCTCACATGGATTTCCACAGGCACATGAAGCACTTTGCAATGGCTGGGATCAGTAAAGGATTCTCTCATATTTAAGTCTAGAGTAATACTGCTAGAAGAAAAAAATCAGAAGCGATCCCTCCTACATCCCTGAGAGATACAGAGACTTCCCGTCAGACAGACAGATGCTGTCTTTCCTCCAGACATCTGGAGAAGGGCGCTTTGATGCTGATGGTGGGAAATGTTCTTGGCTTGCTCTGGCTGGATGAGAAACCACTGCTATCCGAGACAGTGATTTTGCCATGTCTTTCCTCCAACAGTAACTGGGACTGGAAGAAACCGTGTACTGGGAGAGAAATGCTGCTCAGTGACTGCATCAGGGGATGCAAAGGGGGGAAATATCGTCCTGTTAGTATCCCCAGTAAATCTGCAGTTGATCTGATTGCTCATCTTCTTTGCTTTCGCTTATCACCATATGAACTTGAGCCCTTTGATGGGTTCTAGCAGCAGCAGCAGCGACTCTAAACCCCTATGAAACAAGCAGTATGCTGGCAAATGAGGATGTAAAATACCTTGCTTCTATTTATGATAATGCAACTCCTGCCACACTCACAGGCAGAGCTGGAAGATGTTGAGGTATGGGCTTTGCTCACCACCAAATCATGTCCTGACTCAGGTATGCGGACCCCCAGGATCTTAAAGGTCCATGGTCCAAGGTTGGTGGGCTGGAGGAGAAGCCACTGAACACTCATCCTCCAATACCATCACCCATCAGCCTGCAGTGCAGCGAAGAATGGCAGAGCCCAAAGGAGAAACATTTCCACTTGGAGCGCAACACATCTTGTGCAGCACAAGAGGGGCACAAAGGTTCTTTGGGGATTTTGCTGTTTCCACCTCCTGGCCTGGGAGACACTCAATTATACAATGATAAACACTGATTAAAGCAAATCAGGGTGTTTTTTCCCTCATGCAGAAAGAAAACAAATAAAACACATGATGTAGTATTTTGTTTTAAACCCCCCCTCCCACTTCCCAGAACAGGGAAATGGGGAGAGTGAGTTTTACACACAAGAAAATGCAAAGCCTGCCTTCTGCCCAAGTGAGGTGTTTGGTTTGTGTGAAAAAAATCCCCATTTTGCTAAGACCTTGTCTCCCACCAGCAATCAAAGACAGAAAAGTTTGGCGGAAAATTTCCAGCCAGTTCAAGTGTCAGTTCATAACCCTGAGTTTAGCTACCCTGGTAGAACAAATAAGCCCAACAGACACCCTGATCCTAAGATAATATGGCCATATACTGCCTCAGACAGACAGACATGTTGACTTCAAGTCCAGAGTTTAAAATGTGTTTGACTTCAGTGCAATAAAATCACAAAGGAAGCAAGAAACCTGAAGCGGTACCACAATCGTTAACCCATAGTGCTGTTGCAATGAATATCATATTTGTGTGCCTGAATGTAACTGAACTCCTTGGGTTGGTCTTTTATGTACCTGTAAAGCAGTGTCTACATGTACAGCACTCTGTAAATAAATAATGCACAGTAATAACGGTTAATAAAGTATGCTGGATGGTGGGGTAATTTGGCTGTTCAGCTGGATTGCTGCTGACAATTCAGAGACTTGATTTATGACTTTGAGGTCATTCTGGGAAATATTATACCACAGTTTTGTCATCCTGTTGCCATGTTTTTCTGATTATTTGTATATTTTTCTGTTGAGCAAAGCAAGCACTATTCCATTATACTACAGATTTGAAGTCAGAAAAGAGTGTCATGGTCTTCTCCCTTGTGCTCCTGTAATTTCCTGCCAAACTAGTGTTTTTCCATTTGTGGTCTGTGAGTAATGGTGGGTGTAAAGGCTATTTCAGAAGGGTCTGTAAAGGTGACTAAGAACGTTAAAGGGTTTTTTTTCAGAGGTCTCCACAAGCTACTGGATTAGACAATATCTCAGAAAATACTGAAACCTATTTTGAAGATGTCAAGGAGCAGGGCCCTCCTTGTGTTCATTGCCACCATCTGTTTGCATCTTGCTTTCCATTTGCACCTCTCTCTCTCCAGACCTTTGTATTCCATTTTGGCTTTCTCTGTCCAACAGGAGAGCATTGTGCTGTGAGAGGGTTGCTGCTCCAGAGAGGTGGTTTGCAGCCGACAGCCCTTGGATGCCTGGCAGGACAGTGATTACTTCTGAGACTTTCATGAAAGAGGCTGGGAAAAGGACACCAGCTGCCAACAGGCTGGAATTTGCCAGTGTCTACATTTTAAGGGACAATTCACAGGGGTCACAAGTCAAGAAAAGGTAGAAAGCATCTGTCTTTGATAAACAAAAGACCTGAGCTTCTTCAGAGTCACACTGTGTAGCAGAGTTTTCAGCTCATTTTTTTCTGCACTCTTTCCAGATTTGCAAAATTCCTTTAAAAGCCAGGCACCACAACTGGGTGTATTACTTCAGTTACACCTCATTAATGCTGCCTACAGAGGTAGTAAGATCTTGCCTCCTCCCACTGACCAGGTCCACTCCTAAATTGACAGATCACACAAGCTCTCCTCACCACAACATCCCACTATAAACTCATGCCCTGTGGACTAGCACCAGGACATCATGAACTTTCGTGGAGCTGCTGACCTGCTGTGGATGAAGAACAAATGTCCCTGGCATCCTGGCTTACCTTTGGCTTTGGTAAGGTACATATTGTCCAATGAATCAACTTCAGAGCTAGTCCAGTTTTATTTTGTCTGTCCTTATTCTTCATCCTAGCACTAATCAATGTAGTATTATCTGACAGAATTGGTCTAGATCCTAGAATCATCCCAGTCTGTCTCTCACATTTGCAGTGAATACTGTAGTCCTCAGCACCCACTAAACAGCTGCAGCAGCTCCTCCATGCAATACTGGCTGTACTTGCCTCCTGCCATCAATATTAGACTCTAGACTGGGAAGAAAAGATGAAAAGTCATATTTCTAATGTGTTAAAAAGAGTAAAAGGCACCCCAGGCGTCCACAGTGTCCTAAGATCTTCCACTATCAAGAGGGAAGTTAAGGGAAATTCCTTGAAGATCTTGGGATGAAGACCATGAAGGAGGCTTAAGAGCCCAACAGTCCCTGCCAGTGTGGGTCCTGTTCCTGTCCACCCATCTGATGACTTATTTTATAGAATCATAGAACAGTTTGGGTTGGAAGGGAACTTTAAAACTCATCTAGTCCAAGCCCCCTGCAATGAGCAAGGACATCTTCAACTAGATCAGGTTGCTCAGAGCCCCATCCAACCTGACCTTGAATGTTTCCAGGGATGGGGCATCTACCACCTCTCTGAGCAACCTGCTCCAGTGTTTCACCACCCTCATTGTAAAAAATTTCTTCCTTCTATCTAGTCTGAATCTCCCCTCTTTTCATTTAAGCCCATTACCCCTTGCCCTACTGCTACAGACCCTACTAAAAAGTCTGTGCCTATCTTTCTTATAAGCCCCATTTAAGTACTGAAAGGCCGCAATAAGGTCTCCCTGGAGCCTTCTCTTCTTCAAAGGTTGTGAGCAAGGCATGTTGACCAGGTGTCCTAATTTCGGCTGGGATAGAGTTAATTTTCTTCCTAGTAGCAGGCATAGTGCTGTGTTTTGGATTTAGTATGAGAAGAATGCTGATAACACACTGATGTTTTAGTTGTTGCTCAGTACTGCTTATGCTGGTCAAGGACTTTTCAGCTTCCCATGCTCTGCCAGGCGCACAAGAAACTGGGAGGGGGTACAGCCAGAATAGTTGATCCAAACTGCCCAAAGGGCTATTCCATACCATATGGCGTCATGCTCAGTATAGAAACTGGGGGGGGTTGGCAGGGGAGCAGTGATCGCTGCTCAGGAGCTGTCCAGGTATCGTTTGGCGGGTGGTGAGCAATGGCATTGTGCATCACTTGCTTTGTATATTGTTATTATTGTTATTATTATCATTATTATTATCATTATTGTATTGTTATTATTATCATTACTATTTTACTTCATTTCAACTATAAAACTGTTCTTATCTCAACCCAGGAGTGTTTCTCACTCTTACTCCTCCGATTCTCTCCCCCATCCCATCAGGGCAGGGGGAGTGAGCGAGCAGCTGCTTGGTGCTGAGTTGCTGGCTGGGGCTAAACCACAACACCAGGTATCAGAGATACAGTAATATTGCAATCACCAGCATTCCTATTCACTCCTATCTTTAGTGGTTCATCTTTATTAGATACAGCTCTGCAGTGAACCTAAGGATGTAGCATTTTGTCTGGACTTCTGCATAGGGACCACGGCTGGACTGTCCCGGTGGGATAGAGCAGATGGGTGAGGAGGGAGGTCCAAAAGCTGCCTGCATCACTGGGCACCCATTTAGACAGCAACAGCCGTAAGCTCAGTAGCCTCTGCTCAGGTTGCTGTTACTGGACATCTAATCAATACAGTCAATGGGCTGCAGGGAACGATTCATCTTGGCCTAAAGGAGACATCTGCAACAGCTAAGATAAATCATGTCCTGCACATGTCTGTTTCTGCCCATTGACAATGAAGGGGACCTTGAGGGACTAACTCAGCTGAGGACATGTCTGAAGTTAGATGGGGTGAATATCACCTCCACTGACTCTTACCAAGCTTCACTGTCTAACCCAGGTTCATCCCTGTCCTGTCAGTTGGGCCCCTTCCATAAAGTCTGTCCTCGGACCCTTCAGATCTCTTGCCTCCACTCCTCTGCTTGAAAGGTTCCAAGAGCCAGACAAAGCTTAATTCCTGAGACAATTAGAAAAAGGCTTCTTATTTCCACTTATGTCTCACTTTTGTTTTGCTAGGCAAAGCAAACCAAACAACTTCAGTCTCCTGTCACCAGACACTGCAGCCAGCTTTCCGCTGCACCTGCTTCAGTATAAAGTTGCATAGTGACAATTCCCCATCAGCAATGATGTTTGGAGATCTCTATCAAGGCAGGTGTTCAGCAAATGGTCTCTTTTAGGGGGAGTACCCCGGTCTGCTAATTGCCAGCACAAGAGCTGTACAACACAGTGACACAAGGCTTTGCAGCTTAAGGCTTGGCATGGGGTGAATATAATCTTCTTCTGCACCTGAAAGTCTGTTTTAAAAATGTTATCAGCCATCTACACAAACTGGTGTGTGGCAACAGGTTGCAATACAAAATATTCCTGCTCACCAAATGAAGTTGCGTGGGGGGCACCTTGGGTTGCCTTTTCAGTGGCGTGGGTGAGCAAAATCATCACAACAAGCCCGATAGCAAACACCAAATAGACCAGTGCTCCTGCAGACTGCTCTATCAGCAAGTATGGAGGTGGAAACCAGAGCTGGACAACAAGCAGAGACTGTGTTTTGCAAAGGATATGGTGTGTTTGGTCTTGCTACTGTATCCTCTTTTAAACAAAGAAGATACTTCCAACTGTACTTTTCTGGCATTACCCCCAGAATCAATTTGGCTAAGTTTGCCTTTATTACATAAGTTAGAGTGATGTACAAGTCTCAGGTCACAAATATTATAAAATGTCTCCTAGAAATTAGTTTTATCCTGTCTATACTTAGCTTCTGCATTTAACCATTAGAGGGGATCCTCATAACAGGCATTAGCAAAATGACAGGCAGAAATCCACATCCTTGGCTAAAATGACTCTCCCCTACCCACCTCCCCTCCCAGATTATTGAGCTACATTTAAAAACCTAGATCTGAGCTTCATAGCTTGACTTTCATGTTTGCTCACAGTCAAAGAGCTGAAAGGCCTTGGTTTTGAGAAAGCAAGTATGATAAAGCACCTCTATGGGAAAGAGGAGATTTGCAGTCTTTGGCATCTCATGGGCCATGTTTATTTGTTACTGATGGGAAAAAGCAGGCACTTTATTCACCCACTGGACGACTGCGGCACAGAGACAGATTATCCCCAGCCAACTTTCATTGGATTGCTCCTGCCACACAGCATCTCCTGCAGCCTGCAGACACAGGGGCTGGTTTATTGTTGGAAGGCAGATGGGTGCCAAAGATAAGCTTTCTCAAAGGAATGTCCCTCTCTGATCCTGCTCTTCCACCGGTGGCACAGTAATAAAATAAACTTGGCTGTGCGTGGGCCATGTGCGTAGAGCCCAGCTCCTGGACATGGAATTCCTGGTCCTCACCAACTTTCCTCTAAAGCTTCGTTATTCCAATAAATCACGGAGCTGAGTTATGGGGCTCTGTTTGGTGGGGGCTGCTTTTAATTGCAGTTTTAGGAACTGTGGGAAAGCAGAATTAATGCCATATGTTTTTTAGGCTTTCGGACCAGTCGCGGGGTCTCGCTTTCAGTTTTGGCTGGGATTCAAACATCACAGCGAATTTTCAGGTTCCTCCGTGTCAAGCCACAGCAAGAGGGGGAAGGGGAGGAGGAGAGATGGTGGCAGAGTGAGGGAGGGTGCTGCTATGTGATGCTGTGTTGCTGGGGTGGAGAGGCAGAGAGAAATGAAAGAGTGCTTCCAGAGGTGAGGAGAAGCACTCCAGGTAAAATTCATCCACTTTCTAGCTCTCAGCAGGGACAAATGAGGCTGAAACTTGTGAAAAAAGGGAACATACTGAGAAGGGGAATGGAGCATACAGTGCTGTGTTTTTTTCCTGGACATTGGTTTCTCTCATACTGCTTCTTTCACTAATTTGCCTTCCCACAGTGGTCTTGGTGCTGAATGATGTGGTGTCTTCTCCACTCCTCTCCCCACTGCTGTCAGGCTGTGCTATGGGAATGCATTTATAAAGGATGAGCTTGGAGGAAGTTCAAGGTAGGGTTTACATACCATAGGACTGACTTCTGTGAGCAAAGGTCAGCCCCTGAAATGATGGGACAATTGTCACAAGACAGCCAGGCTGTTTGAAGCCTTCTGGTCCAAGCCACCGTGACCTTGGAGACTTTGTCTCCAGGTGGCTCCAGCCTGGTTTCTTCTGGCGAGCAAGAACTAAGAACTCAAGGCTGCTCTAAGAGGATACCTTTCATCCAAATGCAAACCTCCCCTGTGCCCTGCACGAGAATGGGGGACCCTACCGGGTCCTCTGCTTCATTGGCACCAGGGCTTTAGCAGAGCCAGTCCTGGATGGTGAGCTCTGTCAATCCATAACACGCAATCACCTGCCCAGTGCACACTTACCACGGGAAGAGCAGTGCTTGGGGTGTGAAAAACACTGGTCTGAGAGAGGAGCAGGCACAGCATAACGTGGAGCACAGCTCCTGTTCCCTCTGTACCCACTATGCCGGGTATTGGTTCATGGTAGATATTGTGTGAGCCTAATCCTGTTCTGTGCAGAGAGGATGTGACCGTGCCCACCACTCCAGGTGATCATCAGCCACCTGGAAACTTGTCACAGCCTCCATTTGATGAGATTTGCGGACTCATTACACTCAGCCACAGGCTGGCATTTGCAGATCCTCACAACACACTTGCTGAGGCTGAAAATGTGTCTTTTTGTCTTTTCTGATGCCAAACCAGGACTCAGCTGTCCCTGTTGCAGGTGATGGAAGTGATGAAGCCCTCACCACCTGAAAACCTGGTCCAGGAGTGTGTTGAAATGCCTTTCCCCTCCAAATCTTGTCCATGGTATACATAGCATTTGCTTCACCTAACACAGAAATAAGACCACAACTGAAAAAGAAAAGATGGCTTTTTGTAAGCTCTGGGCACCGTGGGCAGCGAGGCAGGTGAGAGACTGAATGGTGAGCAAGGTCCCAGCTGAGCATGGAGGTTCAACACAGAGACGACGTCTCTCTTTTTCCCCTGCTGCTGGGAGCTGCAAAAAGACTGTGACTGTCATGTTGGGACACCATCACAAACATGTTTCCCTCCTCTCTTCTATTCTGACTTGCTTTTAGCTTGGGTTTAAAATATCCTGAAAGCAGCATGGGATGTCCTAGTCAGCAGTGGTGAGGGGAGAAACAGCTCTCGTCCAGGTGGGGACCCATCCAACGCATGTGACCATGCATATGTTGCTTGGAGCATGACTAACTGTGACAATTAGCCACCAATGGTAAATAACAAGAGGATAACTCCAGCCAAGACAGAGGTAATAATTAGTTAGCTCATTTGTTAATATGGTATGAGGAAGGAGGGGTCTGTCAAATGACTCAGCTCTGATGGTGGGAAAAAACATGCATAACATGTCACAGTGGTTAGATGGATTTTCCAGGTCTGAGGATATTGCCCATTCTAGATGTTGTCATCAGTGCTACTAAAACAACTCACTCTGAAATTTACCCAGCAACAAAAAGTGCTTGCATGTAATAAGAGAAGGGTTGTAATGTGCATTAAGAAGGGTCTAAGGAATTGTTTCTACCAGCTCTGAGTAAGTGTAAATACCTGATGACTTCTAGGTCTTGCCAACTATTGGAAGTGACTTTATTTTGCAGAAAAATAAAACCCACACATCTCAGAGCTGCTCAACAATTTTTAAGAAAACGATTCTCCACCTTAAAATGTATTCACAAGAATACACGAATTTTCCTGAAAAGCTTTGAGAGAAACATTTTAACAAATTGCATTTCCTCAGTTTCACTTCAGCAATGTTAAAATGTTTTGGTAACTGTGCTGGTTTTGGCTGAGGTAGAGTTAATTTTCTTCACAGTAGCTAGTATGGGGCTACATTTTGGATTTGTGATGAAAACAGTGTTGATAACAGGGATGTTTTAGTTACTGCTGAGCAGTGCTTACACAGGGTCAAGGCCGCTTCTGCCTCTCACCCCACCCCACCAGCGAGCAGGCTGGGGGTGCACAAGGAGTTGGGAGGGGACACAGCCGGGACAGCTGACCCCAGCTGACCCAAGGGATATTCCATACCGTATGACATCATGCTCAGCGTATAAAGCTGGGGAAGAAGAAGGAAGAGGGGGACGTTGGGAGTGATGGCATTTGTCTTCCCAAGTCACCGTTACCTGTGATGGAGCCCTGCTTTCCTGGAGATGGCTGAACACCTGCCTGCCGGTGGGAAGGAGTGAATGAATTCCTTATTTTGTTTCGCTTGCGTGTGTGACTTTCGCTTTACCTCTTAAACTGTCTTTATCTCAACCCACGAGTTTTCTCACTTTTACTCTTCTGATTCTCTCCCCCATCCCACCGCAGGGGGGGTGAGCGAGCAGCTGTGTGGGGCTTAGATGCTGGCTGGGGTTAAACGACGACAGTGACATAGAGAGATATTTTTACAACTTGGTTTGATCCATTTTGTATTGTATTGCAATATTAATTGAAACATTTTCAATGTGTGTTATATTTTATTGTGCTGGGATTTATGTTGCATATGCCTTTGGTATGTTTGGTTTTCACGTTATCAAAGTGAAATGTTTCAGTGGTGTCAGACTGAATGGCTTTTACATTCTTGTTCCACCAAACATTTTAAAATTTTATGGTTCTGTTCAGATTCAAAATGATAAATAGGAAGCAAATGTGGACATTTCCCAGAGGACAAAAATTCTAAATTCCAGCGAACTCTGCCTCTGTGTTTAGAAGGAAACCATGTTTTCTGGGTATTAAATCTGCAACTTTGGAGAGCTGGTCTGTCTCCCAGCTCCACCACAGCCCTGGGCAAGTCACTTAGGACTTGACTACTTGAGGAAAGAGTCTAGAAAAATTACCCACAATCACCCAGAGTACATGCATTTACTCCATATGAAGGGTGAATTCATCTCTACAGCAGTTCTCCCACACAGGCCACTCACCCTAAACTCAGTTTACCAGGGACTCATCTCACCCTAAGTGAAATGTCAGTTGAGGTCAGATAAATCTTTTTTATGCTGACTGCAAAAGGAGCCAAAGGTGAGCACCTCAGCTGAAGATGTCCAACCTTCCTGTGATGAATCACCCTTCCAGTATCTGGTGCAACAAAATTTGGCCTAGCCTGAGAACAGCTTACACCCATGTACAAAGGGTATGGCTACACTGCTGCCCTCCATGCCTCCAGACTGGCAGCTTCTGTGTCAAAAAGGGGCTTCAGCCTGGCCCCTGACTCCAACCCTTGGGCAATTGGGACCTAAAGCGAAGGGACACATACATCGTTTGGTCTAGATATGGTCTCCAGCTCCAGCAAGTGGTATGGAATTTTAAATTTACACCAAAAGTTCATTCCCCGGTCATTTCCCTAGATAAAAAAATCCTTAATCTGCTTACCTATCCAATTTGTCACCTGTAAAATGAGCATTATGCTAATGCTTCTTGTCTCAGCTTGGTCTATGTAGACATATCAGGAGCATGTCTTTCTTTGTGTACATTCAGGGATGACTGCAAGGGATCTTTGATCTTGTTCAGACCTCTTTACAGCCCAGTACAGTTGTCCTTTGGGTTTCCTGCATCATGGGAACGTTTACTTTTTGTGTGATCAAACATAGCACCATTTAAATACTTACAAACACCTCCCTGGCAAAAAGGATTACTTTTTCCCTACTAATTTTCCCACTCACACTGTGCATCCAGTTTGTAGATCTGCACTGACAGCAGCAAGCTACTCAACCTTTTAGGACAGCATTGGACACAACTCCTGAAGACCTCTTCCCCTTGACACCTAGGGCAAAACTCCCATCCGTCTTGCTGGGAACAAGGTCCTAGCCAGTTGATAAGCAAATCCTTGTTGTGTCTCCTGGAGAGTGTCCCATCCCTCATTTAGCAGGCTGGGAAACTGAGGATGAGGGGTTAGGGTAAGAAGGGACAACCAGGACTACAGCTGATGGTTTCTCATCTTAACCACCTGGTCTGTGTGACAGCCCCAGCTGCCTCACTGGAGATGGTGGAGGGAGGGGAAATGAGGAAGAGCTGTCAAAGACAGACAACATAGCAGTTTCAGTTGTGTATTTCAGTTCACCTCAATGACCTTGCTGCTTCATTTTTGCAGCCCCTTTGTCTTATTTTCCTTCACAAGCAAGTTTTCTGAAGCACATTCTCATTTGGGGAGACCCTCAGGAGGTCTGTGGACCTGAGGGTCAACTCCTTCTTCCCCTCCACATCCAGTGTAGGTTTGCAAATCACTTTACTGGGACAAGAAGTGTGATGGGGTACTTGCACTCCCCGTTCTAGTTGCCCACCTTGCTATAAGATAGTCAAACCAGGGCAATACTGCCAAGTCTGGGAGCCAAACCTCAGATCTCCTCTACAACTTCTGACTTGTTTTTGAAGGCTGTACAATTCTTTGCACACTTTTGCCAGCTTCTTGGGCTGTTAATAACAAAACAAAAGATAAAAGCTCAAATAAAGTTGCAGCTGCTCGGCACCAACCCAACTCTTTAACACCAAAGTGGTGTGCAGGCAGAGAGGGGCAGCATGCAGGTTCTCTCTTCTGACCTAACAGGGGAAGAAAAGCATCAGAAGGGCCTAATTTTTCAATTGGCATGAAAAACTGTTGGGCACCTTGTGCTCCTTGTCTTTCAAAGTGATCTGGGCAGCTAACCCCCTTCACTGCCCTTCTGCTTTGGAAAACTGCTCTGAAATAGGAGGAGTTTGCTGCTGCTTGCAGTAATATCTGCTCCATTTCTCAGATTTCTCCTCTTCATAGGGCTCCTTTCATAGGTGCTACAACAGGACATTGGATCTGCTGTTCTGGGTCAGGACAAAGGCAGAAAAGAGAATTAAATGGTATTTCCCAGCAGCCTGATGATCACCAGGGTCCCTCCCTTCTGCCTGCTGGGTACTGGATGAGGCTTGAGCTCAACAGAGGTTTGGCTTCCCCTGTGCAAGATGTGCAAATGGATTTCATGGAGAAACTTGAGTATGAACATGCTTGTACACACTGGTGATTGCTGGATTGGGCTTGCATTCCTTGACAGCTGGGTCCCACAGGTAAAAAGAAGCAGGGAAGTCACACAAAGGCTATAGACCATCAAGGGCTGTGGTTGCCTGAGACAGCAGCATATTTAGGCAGGTTTTTTGACTCTTTTTAAACCAAGCCCAAGTGCTGAGCACACAGAGCAAAAGGTCACAGCAAAAGCCATCTTTGGGCTGATCAGACCCACAGCATCATGATGCAAAACAAGACAAAGTGCAGATCTTATCCTCCCTTGTCACTCAAGGTCAGAGGTAGTCCTCTTGCGAAATCAGTCCAAAAGGAGCCAAGATGGGGCTAACCCCTTTTTGGGCAAAATTTCCACAGCAGCCAGTCTGGCAAGAAAGAAAATGAGAAATCTGTTACCCAATTACATCTGAGACCCTCCCATTCCCTGATGTTCAACACGTGTTTTAGTCCAACTGCTCGCCCCACACTCCAGCCCCCTAGAAAAAGCCTATTAACAGCCTAAGGGATGTTAATGTTAAATTAAGGGCCTTAATTATGTGTGGAGGGTTTTATATGGACAACCTAGGAAGAATTTAGCTCCCATTTCTGAGGGATGAGCTATGTTCGACTTCACTCCAAAATGAACCCATCTGTTTAAGCCCAGATCTGTGTGGGGACAGTCATTCTGAAATAAAAATGACTGAATTTTATCAAAGACTGACTTTCACCAGCAGGATGAAACTCTGCTTTTCAGACCAATGTGCAACACTTGCACTGATGGGACAAACGGTGCAAAACCCAAACGTGTTTATTTTGGTGCAAAATTTACATACAGAAAGGTCTCCAGGGCATTTACTGTATGACTTAGAGCAAACAGCTTAATTTCTGGGCTTCCATTTCCTCTTCTTTAAAATGAGGGTGATGCTATTTATGCATTTTTCAGTTTAAATAGCACTTAGCAGGTGCACCATGCCTGCATGCACTGCAGCCCTGGGCTTTACTCGATGGGCATCAGTGGGAAGGGCACCAACAGCTTTGGAGGGGACATCAAGCTCTCCCTGCCTTTGGATGGCTGTGTATAGACATGGTAGCTTGTCATTTAAGCTATTCTAATAGACTGTGGAAAGAAATAGGCACCTACCTATACTGCCTTATTTTCAACATCTATCTTAGGACAAAATGAATCAGGGTCTTTTGAATACACATTGCTCACCCTCATATTTAACATGTGTGGGACATATGATTAAAATCCTGACATTGGTCCACTAGCCATAAATCCCAGCATACCACTAGCAGCGCCTTTTAGATCTCTACAGCCCCAGCCATAGCAGTGGTTTATTGGGGTGTCTGCCACCCCCATGGCATAGGCTTAATTATTAATGGTAAGTGTGGAGTTAAAAACCAGGTGGACAGTGGCTACTTTTTGCATCTTCATTGCTGTGAGGAGGGGGTTAATTTCAGAGGGGAAAACTAAAATAGCACAGCACAAACTGAGGAACCTCCCTTCACTGGCTATCAGGAAACCAAAACCAAGCAAGGGTTAACTGGGCAGAGCCAGCACTGACAGTAAGTGGGAGGTTTGGGCTTTATTTTATTGTTGTCATTAATTTCCTTCCTTTTACTTTCAGTAGATGAGCACAGAGTTATTTACATTAGACACAGCTGTGTCCCACTGAGGTATACAGTAAGAAACATTAAAAATAATAGAAAAAAGCAGCTGAAGGCACATGGATATCTGGTACTAACATCATCAAGGGCTTGTGCCATTTTTTCCCTTTGGAAGACGCAGTGACATTGTCAATTGCCCAGATCTTTGCTGGTCCATCTGTAGGGTGTCAGAAGAAGGGATGAGCCACTCTGGCTTTATAGGACATGAGATGTTAGTGATATGCCAGCTTATCTTCTTTACTCATGCTTTTATTGCAGAAATAACTAAGAAAGCCTTGGTGTGAGCTGTTATCAGTAGGTTTCAGAGTTAATGAATTGGAACAGATCATGCCCCTTGCTGCACGTCTCTGCTCAGAAGAAGGCTGTGTGCCTATTCTCATTTTTGTATTTTGAAGAGGTTTTGTTTTCCCACTCAGATAAGGGCTAGAGCCCTGCAGAAGTAGGGGGATGGAGGAGACTGCATGACTCTGCCTGAACCACTCCCTTTCTTTATACATTTCCTCTCCTCCTACTATTTGTCTGCTTTGGCTAATTAGATTATTAAAACATGTGCCTTTTGTGCAGCTCCAGGGATGGTGAGGACCTGACCTCAGCTGGGGGCTCCAGCACAAACGCTTGGTCAGGAGGAAGGGACGAGCTCCCCACATCCACCTCCACCCTGCTCTCTCCTCTGCTCCCTGGGACCTTGTTTATCTTAACGCCAGCTGAGTTTCCCAGGGAAACCCAACGCAAGGCATTTGCCAGACATTCATTCCTTTGTGCAGCTGAGCCGAATGTATCACTGCAGGACTGTTTTTGCAGAAACCCCAGTAAATTCATCAGGACTCATCGCTCCCCTCCCTCGGCTGATCCTCCAGGGCAGCGGGACATCTATGTCATGGTGTCGGTGGAACCGGGCTTGCAGAAAGGCTGGGAGCCTCAGCAGGAGCCAAAGCGTTTCAGACTCCTGGCACATCCAAAAGTCAACGCCTTATTGCTACACGGCTTCCCTCCCACCCAGGTTTCTGCACAGCCGGCCAGAGGCTTTATTTATGGGCTGGGATGCTCAGCAGTGAAACGGTTAGAGCTCTTGGCATCAGGGGTCATAATTACCCTTCCAAGTTAACACCCATTGAGATGAATGGGAGCACACCCTTTTCTGCGGGTGTTATTGTTGCAGTCTGCCTGGCTGCAGACTCAAAGGCGAGAGTTTACCTTGGTTTGCAACCAGAAAGCATAGAAACAGCCTCTCTCCCTCTCTTTTTTTAATAAAAGGAAAAGGAAACTTTGCTTTTGCAGATTCGTGGGGATGGGAACATGGGCGAATGGTGAAGCAATATAATTTGGGTCTGATGGTGCTGAGCACCTATGAAGTCTTCTGGCTTTGGAGAGCGGACAAGGGCTGAAGTGCTCTGGGAACCAAGCTCCTGGGTTCAGCCTGGTTCCTGTCGGTGGCCAGCGAAAGTTGTGTTATCTTTTCCTCCTATCTGAGAAAATGCTGAACCTAATAAGCAGCTGGAGCTGCTGGGCTTTCCCACACTTGGCTGCTGCAGGCACACCCTGGGGTACAGCCACAGTCCTGGCAGCAGCACCACGGCTGTGTCCATCTAAGAGATGGAGCTGGGCTACGGCCGGGGCTGCAGCACGGGTTGGTCATCCCTCTAAGGGCATCTCAGCACACTCCCTGCCTTTCACCCAAAACAGCTCTGGCAGGCGCAAACCATGAGCAATGGAAAAGGGCTGAGCCCTGACCTGGACGGGGGCACCTCCAGCTCATGGGTGCTTCAGCCTTCAGGTGTTCATAAGGGTACAGCGGAGGAGCTGCTGACCCTGTGGCGGAGGAGATGCTCACCCCACCTGCCTGCCAGAAGTTGCCTTGCCCCTGAGCAGAAGGTGTCAGCTGGGGAGGCAGCATGTCTGCTCTTTAATCCCCAATTCCCATCCTGGCACACCTTACTCATTTTGGCACCCGTTACCATTCCCCACTCTGACCTGGGAATCCGCAATCAGGGCAGCTAAAACCAGCCGGGACCACAAACCAGTGCCTGGAGGCCATGTTTGCAGGAGGAGATGTTTACCAAGCAGCCTGGAGGGACACCACTCCACTAGCACGGTGTTTTTTGTCAGGATAACAAACTCACCTCAAGGGCTCATGTGCACTTGAAAGGGTTCGATGGGAGAAGCGGCACAACACCGCAGGGAAGATGCAGACTTTGCCATCAGAGGACAGCTTTGGCAAGGATAGTCTGGAGCAGTTCCTAGAATAAAATAAACTACCCTGGCACAAAGGTTTTGTTTCTTGATTAACACAAGTTGTACATTTAGCAGGGGCACTAAGGACCTGTAACACTGCCCACCCTGCTCACAGCATCACTTGTATGCATGTAACCCAGCGTACATAACAAAAAGCAAGCAAAAATATCTTTACCACCCCACCCTATCCCCTTGCAGCTGCTTTCCCTCTAGGGTGCAAATAAGATTTGCAAATACCCATGTGCCAGGGGTTATTTGCAGGAAAAATTATGCTCACTAAGGGTTTGAGGGTGTTTTAATCCGTTCTTTTAAGTGCAGTAAAACAAGGTTCAGGTACAGGCTGCCTGGTGTGCAGCAGGAGCAGCCTCTGCGGTGCTTGGGATTTTCATCCCCTCTGAGCTCCCCTGCATTTGTTTGTGTAGCCAAGGCCCCATGGGGATACCAGTAGGATGCTCTGTGTGTGCGATCCAGAGGCACATGCGTGTATGCACAAACACAGCCATGGCTGGACAGATAACCCCAGGGCAAACCATTTCCTATTACCTTCTCCTTCAGCTCCCAAAGGTGGCAGGACCAGGGTGGCGGTGGGATGTGGGCACCCTGTGGGATGGCAGCACCCGCTCCTGGGGACCGTGCTCCTCCTGACTCCACTGCTCCGACCGCCTGCTCACAGCCAGCCTCTGCACCCTGCAAAATTGCACCCCAAGAATGGCTGCCAGCACATGCAGCTCCAATTAGTACAAAAGCAAGAGGCAAGTCCCCAAATTCCCAAGATGAGAAACAAAACCTTATGCAGCAGTCTTACTTGCTTTTTTAAATGGCTACTCTTAATCATAAAGGCTTCAAACATGCTGAAAATAAATTCCAGTTAATAAAATCCTGTAAAGTTGTGCACTTTGAAGAGGTTTGGTTTTAAGAAAAAACATTGGCGGAGACAGGGCTGTCCAAGGAGTTGAGAAAGCTGGGCTGCATTTCTGCAGAAACGAAACTGCTTCTGCACCAGGTGCAGTATGTAAACACCTGAGTGGACCCAAGAGCAAGGGAATTAAGAGAAATCACATGATCTTCCATAAAACCTTGAGGAATCGGATATGAACTGGTTCTGTGAGCTGAGTATAATGCAGATGCGTAATAAATAAGGGAAGAGAAATTTGGTTGCAAAGAAATCCACTCCTAAGTAAATCCTTATATAAACATGCTGCTCAAAAGCACTCAGCCTGTGCTGCGGTGACTGTGCTCCCCATTACATTTCAGAGCAGCAGCAGATAAAATACGATTAAAAACCCTCTTCCCACCCAGTTACACCAAATAAAGTGGTTTTGCCAGCCTGAGAAATTTGTGTGTTTGTAACCAGAGATGCAAATCAAAGTCCGCCTGGCAAATCCTTGTGTGGCTGTTCTTAGTTTTGCACAGCGATGATTATGTTGTGTGCTGTTTGTTTTTCCTGGTTCAGCTGGGAGTCAGGCAGTTTATGCGAAAGCAAAAGGTGCTGCTCCGCTCAAAAATAAACTGCTGCTCCAGTGATCACGGGCTGTTTTATAGCCAGTCTGAAAACAAGCCCAAGAAGAACTGGTGCAAATGCACATTACTGTGGCCTGTGCTGATGCGAGCTGTGTTAGCATCACTCCTTAAACCCCAGACATTGCAACAAGTTGTGTGTGTCTGTTGTTTTCAGAGCAGTGACAGTGGAAGATGCCCGCACCGGGGTAATCCAGCCTATGGATTCTTGCAGTCACTCAGCGCCAGCAACTTTTCCCCCGTTTCCTGCAGTTCCTTGCCCTGTGCTGAGCTCCAGATCCCACAAGCAAGGCTGGAGACATCTCAGGTGTTTCTGCATGGTGCTGCAGCAAAGTGTCAAACTTCAGGGGATGCAAAGCGTCGGCGAGCCCCGGCTGCTGGTTCGCAGCCGGCAGGCCACGGGTGAGCACGCTGCCCGTGCATGGGTGAGCCAGGTTAGCTGATGGGTAAAGTCAGTGTGGTTTCGTGGTTGGAGCCTAGGCCAGCACGGCAGAAGAGCCGAGCTCTTGCTCCATCTGTCACCAGCTTCCTGCGCGAGCTGGAGTGTTTATTCACACGCACGAGACTTGGAAAAGAGCGCAGAAAGCTGGGGTTTTTTTCAAACCTAACTGACTGCGGGTTGGATTAAAATGATATCGTCAAGAGTGCAAAACAACCTCCCTCTCCATGGTCGTGCCCACGTAACGGAGACGCTCTCTGCTCTGCTAATATTTACAGGCAATAGATTTGGTCAGACTCTAATGATCACCTTTCTTGCTTAACAGGACTTCCTTCTCATACCCATCTGCGGTACTCATATCCCCGGCTGTCAGCTGTGTAAATTTGCTGAAAAGCAGAACTGCACAAAAAAATGATGGGGTGAGGGGTGGCCAGACCAGAAAAAATAAACGTATTTGCCGTGGGGAAACCAGAAACGAATGTTTTCCAGCTAGGAAGGGGGAAAGCAGCATTTTAATGAAATAACTTTGTTTCAGGCCAAACAAGCACTTTGTCTGACCACAGTGATCTCTTAAGTGTTTTTATAAATTGCTCAGATAATTTGTTAATATGAGAGAAGCTTCAAAGAGAAGTGAAATATTTCTACTAAAAAATAACGTCTTTTTTTTTTTTTTTTCACTCAGGAACAGTTTCCTGAAATTGCTTTCAGTCAGTGAAACATTGCAGTCAAGCCCATCTGCATATTTTGGAGGAAAAAATTGCCGCCTTCCACCTCGCATCTTCTCATATTTTGGAGGAAAAAATTGCCGCCTTCCACCTCACATCTTCTCAGGCTGTTAAAGTAACTGTATCCTCACCCATTTAATCCCCTTTCCTTGCTTCCTCCTTTTCTCCTGTAACAAATGTGAATTTCCTGTCTTTTTTTTTTTTCACCCTGTTTAACCCGTTATCTGATCCATGCTCTCTCAGTCCTGACCTCTCCTTCCTCCAGCTGACCTTCCTATCGCACCACTGGTATCCATTTATCTCCTCCTCCCAAAACCCACGTCTTCCCGTTTTCTTTCCCATAGCCATGAATCACGGAGCAGCCCTGGAGAGGCGGGCTGCTGGGTGTTATAGGAATAAGAGTGGGGAATAAGGACTGAGTCCAAACCCAAGTTGTGCAGGGCTGGGAACAGAGCCCTGTTGCAATATTCCATACTTTGATAACCTGAACCAAAACTCCGGATCCCACATCCTTAAATTGTGGGTGTGCAGTTAGCATTGCTCAGTGTTCAATCCTGAGGACGTGGCCTTAAATTAACGAGGACCCTTCATCGGTCCCTTCGTGACACTCATCACCTCTGCTTAATGTTAGGTGCCACGCATCGGGCATTGGGACTCTGCCCTCCATGTCCCTGTCCACCCTGGTGCGATGTGATAAGGTCTTTGCCAGGCTCCACAGGCTTCCTAGGCTGCTCTGCATGACAAACATCCAAAGATGGCTTGGAGCCAGCGCTGGGTTGTAACGATGTGGTGTTCATATAGACAGTATCTGATCACGTCCTGCAGGCAGGGATCACTAATAAAAGCCAGTGCTCTTTGCAGTGCAACTTTGTAAGCAAACAGGACACAAGAAAGGAGCTAAATATTCCCTTCCCCCTGCAGCTCTTTTGTTCACAGCTTGCTGCCACCCTCCTTGCCGTAAAAGAGCAAAGCAGTAGGACATCTGATCTCTTCTCCCTCGTACCCAATGATAGGACTCCTGGGAGCCGTTCAAAGCGGTGCCAGGGGAGGTTCAGACTGGACATGAGGAAGCATTTCTTTGCCAAGAGGGTGGTCAAACACTGGAACAGGCTTCCTAGAGAGGTGGTCGATGTCCCAAGCCTGCCAGTGTTCAAGAAGCATTTGGACAGTGCCCTTAGTAACACGCTTTAACTTGGTCAGCCCTGAAGTGGTCAGGCAGTGGGACTGGACAATCATTGTAGATTCCTTCCAACTGAAATATTCTATTCTAATCTATTCTACTCTACTCTATTCAATCCAATTCGATTCAATTCAGTTTGATTCAATTCAGTTCGATTCTACCTTTCATCAGGTGGATGTGTAGGGATTTGAGCACTCACTCCTTAGTAATTATGTTTGGGCTCTACAGGGCTAAATTTTCAAAGGCGTCGTTTTTACTCTGGTGTTTTCTCAATCCAAATTCATGTTAAACCCAGAAATAGCCCCTGGCCACCTTGCTGCTCAATGGGCACCGCTGCTGACCCTCCTTGAGCCACAAGCAGAGCTTCAGAGCCCACCACTGGTTGAACCCACTGACTTGGGCCTTCCCAGTAGGGCTGGCCCAAATTGAGAGCACCAGCCAGCCCTCCAGAGATGCAGCAGCACACAAGGTTTTTGTGGTGCGGGGGATTGTGTAGCGCCGGGGTTTCCCAAGGCACGGGGAGTCTCCAGGGTGGGGAGCTGGCACGGCAGCATGTGCTACCACCCTCCCGGGCAGCAAGGTCTGGTTAAACACCACAACACCAAAGAGGAACTGACGGGTGTCCTGGAGGAAATGGTGGTCACTGAGAAGAGTTTCGGTTTTGTCTAAATTTTCCGTGGAAAAATTCCCCCTTTTCAGAGAAAAGCTGCATGCCCACTTGTTATGGAGAAATATATCTATATACTTACAAACATACACACGCACTATTACACAAAATGTAAACACATCTCTCTGTGTGTGTATATACACATATATATGCATACATCTACACAGACATATTTTGATTTGAGGTTCAATGTCTGTTCTCCAGTAACAAGTGTTTCCAAATTACAGTGAGTTTCTGTGCAGAAAAAGGACAATTTTAAAATCCCATAACTGAAAACCCAATCTTTAAAAGAAATTGATTTTAAAAGAAGATTTCCAACCACTTCTGCTGATCAGCATTGTCTAACGATCCGCAGAGGAGCAGTTCACTGGCACGGATGTGGTAGAAGAGTCATCACATGCTCACAGGGGGACCAGAGGTTTTGCTGTTCATTCTCAAACCAGTTGCCAAAACAGAATGAATGGATCAGAAAAAGGACTTTTTTTGGCATAAGTGCATCTGTGCTGGGGCTTTTGGTTCTTGTGGGGAAGGGTGTAAGTTTGCTGCTATATCTCTGTGTGAATTGCCACCTGGCACAGCTGCAGTGAGTGTCTCCCCTGAACCACCCATCAACAGGTAACTCTGGTGTGTCCTGGCCTGACCTCTTAATGTAAGTAGGCTGTAGTTCTCCTGGTTTTCTGGAGCTCCCCAGATCCTCTCTGGATGTGTTTTCTGCCACTGTACCCCAGAAATGGGACTTTATGGCGCAGATGCACTGGCCGGTCTTTATGGACATCGCGAGTTTGTTGTTCCTCTCTCCTGAGGTCATACTGCAGCGGGATCATGCACGTACTTTGGAAGAGCTCAAAGCACAGTCTTTCTTCACTGTAGCACAAGGAATAAACAGCTGCAGAGACAAAGCAATACAACATCTGCAGACACTTCTCTGCCTGAGGTTTAACATTCTGCTGACTTTATTCATATACCCAAAAAATGTCCTATATCTTTTTCCTCCTACACAGGGTTTCTCTTCTAAGCCATTCACTTCTCCCCCCTCCTCTAAGGAAGCTTTCTTTTCCCTGTGCAGGTTCTTCAATGCAAAGGACGTCTGTGTTACAAAAAAATCCTGCCTCTTTGTTCTTTCTTCTACACAAGTTTCCTTTTAAGTGGCTGGAGAGACCTTGATTTCTGTAAGTGCCAGAACCCTTTGTCAGGTTGGCTCTCTGATCAGGCTCCTCGGTGGAGCTAAATCCCTTGCCAAGCTTTCCCACATTTAGCCAACAGCCCCTTTGAGTTGAGTCTTGAAAAACTGGCTTGTCCTCAGCAGCAGCTATCTCTTTGTCCAACAGAGCTCCATTTGAATGGGTAATCATCAAAGTTTAACGAACCTCTTTTGTGAGCCTTATTCCAGGTGGAAGGATTTTTAGATTTTTTTTTCTTGTGGGTTTTGGCTCAGAAATATTAGGCAAGAAGGGAAAGCAAAGAGCTCCGTACCCAAAGAAGAATTTGCTGCTTGACACCTGCCTAAGCCTTTCCAGAAAAATTGCACCAATAATTCAGACAAGGTGCAAGGAAAGGCAGGGAGGACAGGTTAGCACCCCACCCTCTGGTAGCTGCTTGGTGCTTGAAGAGGACATGGAGCGAGACAGCAACAAACCATTGAACTAGGGTTTGAGAAAGTCCTTGGCTTGTTTGGAGCCTGAAAGTTTCCAGCTACAACTTCACTTTTGCTCACTTCCCCTCCAGCCCAGCTCTCTGGTATTGCATTTGTCTCCTGTCTCTTCCAGGAGAAGAAGAGCCTTAATTATGAGTCCAGGACCAGAAAGAAGGGGTTTTCCAACTCAGTGTTCACCTACCTTGGAATGAGCTCAACCAAGCCTCTCCCAAAGGTCCACAAATCTAAGAAAAAATTATGTCAGGCACAGTCTGCCTGCCTTTTCGGCTAGCTGGTGGCTCTGGTATGTCTGCTCTGATAATTAGAGGAGGGGAACTAAAAGGATAGTTACAGGAGGGAAGCCACAACACTTCCCATCCCTAGCTGCACAAATTCTCCGTTGCTTCAGGGTTGACCTCTGCAGGTGGAGCCCAGGCGGCTGCTCCAGCTGAGCCTCTAGCCGGAGCACTGCGGAGGGGGTTGGAGATTGATAACTGTGCTGTCAAGATAAGTTATTTGCCAGAAAATCAGATCAACTTTTTTTGTTGTTGTTGTTTCTTTCTTTCTTTCTGGGATAAGAAATGCTGCTAAATCAGGTAAAGTAAATCACTGACAGTGGCCACAGAAGATTCAAAGCTGTGGTCATGTTAGTGCCCTGCTGTAAAGCTCTGCCAGGCATGTAGAAGACAAGATCACTACATGGGCAATTAAATTAAAAATGAATAAATAGCCAAGGGACTGCATTATCTGTGTAAAATAGATGCTAATGGTCGCAGCGAGGTCACCTCAGCGAGGTCTTCTGAGGCCTGTCAGAAGGGGTTATAAGAGTACATATGGCCTACCTTGGCCAAAGCCTGGTGATAGCTTTGGGCAGCAGGGGAAAAAGCCCATCTGGTATTTAGGTGCCCAACTGAACCTATTAGGAATGAGGCACCTAAATGTTGCTATGGGATCTGCAAATCACAAACCATGGGCTCAGCAGACCTCAGAAAAGGTGAGCTCTGGACTGACACATGGTATGGGGATAGTTTTCATCTGGGCAGGTGGCTTTCCTGCAGAGTTTCTAAGGCTTCTCCATCTGCTTCCCCTCTTGACTTCACCAGCCCCTAAAGTGGACCCCACAGCTTTCCAGTGGGTTGAGCCTCCTGAGTGGACCCACTCTCACCATGGGTCCCAGAGGAGTGGTAGAGCATCCAAGAAGGGCTCAAGCTGAGGTGGATCTCAAGCAGTTGATTCATTAGCAGGTGTTTTGTTACTGGGGTTGCAGAAGGAGCAGGCTAGTTGTGTTACTGTCTTGCAGGACACCCTGTACAGTACAGGACCCAAAGGGGCATCTAGGCTTTACTTCTTGGCTCAGTGTCTTGAAGCCTGGGCTGAATTCTTGGAAATCAGGCCTTAAAATGAGGTATTATTTCCTTGTTTCATTTTTTGTGAGAATTGAGAAGAAAATAACAAAACCAGGTCCTCTTTCTGCAAATGGTTTGGGCTTGTTTGCCAGCTGGGAAAGGATGTACTCAGAGAGCTGAAGCAGCCTGTGGCTGTGGTATAACAAACGCCTCCCAGAGTATGTCTGGGGGGGAAAAAAAAAAGAAAAAAAAAAAAAAAAAGAGAGAATCTGGCTGCATTTGCACAGCCTGTTTACATTTGCCTGGTGAAAATGCTCTGACAAATCAGTTTGCTGGGAGAAATTATTGTGGAGGCTGACTCTGCCACCTATGAATTCTGCTGCCTGTGGCCTTCAGATGTTCAGTTTCCAGGTACTGAGGTCTGGTGCTCAGGCTGTCCCTTGGGTAGGACCCCAAGCCATTTTCATGCTCCTGGTAAGGACACCTTGAGTGGGGTTGATCTCTGACAGTTGCCAAGATCATAAGCATGAGTCAGAGATGCCTACACTGGCTTCCTGCACATCCGTCCACTGTGTCACCTCAGTGCAGCCAAACTTCTATCGCTCTCACTGCAATGTTCTGCCTGGGCTTTCCAGCTAGTTTAGGAACCCCCATGTGATGAGACATAAACCAGGGTCTTCCTCCAAGCCTGTCATACAGCCATACATATGGCTGCTAGGAGAGCTCCTCAGACCCAGGAATACTGTCCTGATGCTCAATCTGTGACCTGAGACGCCAGCTTGACCCTTGCAAGAGCTCTCTCAATGTCCTCCAGTTGAATGGAGGCTCATCTAAATTTAACAAACCCTGTTTGCAAGCCTTATGCCAGGCATAAGGGTGACCCTGTCCTTCTTTGAGGGTTGGAGGCAGAAATCAGATAAAGAAAATGGCCTTGCAACCAAAACCATTTTCTCTGTGATACCAATATTGCAACACTCCCCCACTGTTAGTTACACCATGGGACAAATTGCCATCTTACTCCGCCCAGGAAGACGGAACCTATAGATTAGATTCACCATCTCACACCTCTCCTATGCTCCATGGATCACTCCCAGTTACACGAGATCAATTTAATGGGACCCCTGTGCAGCTTTTGAAGGTGTCAGGAGGAAAAAGCTGGATGCTATTTTTATCTGATTATTGTCCAAACAAAGCCAACGTGACAAGCTTCAGAATGAAACACAGCATTAAAACCAGTTTGGCTGCTTTATTGCCACCACCTGAATGAATGAAGCACCTGGATGGAGAAGGCAGGTCCCAACAGACCAGAGTTAGACATTTGGCAGCAGTATCGAGGGCATCTCTCAGCAGTGGAGTAGTTAACATTCACGGGCATTTCCAGACAAAGCGTTTTCATCGTCAAACACCAGTTAGCAACGCCTGCTCTGATGAATGCACTGATGTCTCTACTTTCTCTCAGCGCTTCTATTTCCAGCTTTCAGGCAAACAGCACTTTGCATTTAGCTAATTACTCTGAGAGAGCAGCGGGGTTTCTGGGGCTGCAGATTTTGCACAGTTTCTAGGGCTTCCCGGTTTGCATTTCCTTGTGTTCCCAGGGCTTCCAGGTTTGTGTTTCCTTGGGATAACACCGATCTCTCTCTTTGCCAGGACCACTCAGGTCTTGGGCACCCATTTGCTCCCAACCACTTAACAGGGCAGCTAGCTAATTATTTCGCTTATCACATAACCTGCCTGATAAAGCTGCTTTGCAATAGCAGTGAGGACCAGTGCCTGGTTTCCTTAGATCTGCCTCTGGCTCCAGTGGAGACTGGAGCCTCCAAGCAGAAGAGGAGCAGACGCCTTGGGCTGGAGCCACGCAGGGCTTGGTTCTGTCTCGCCCCTCACCATGACTCTTACCTTGCTGTGCTCAAGAGCCCCCTGCCTTGAGCTAAACACCACAGCTCTAGAGGGCATGAGGAGGGGCGGGTGCCTAAACACAGCTCCCACAAACCCCAGCAAACAGGGGGGAGACACCGAACATGGCTGACAGGAGGTGTGGAGGAGAGGGATGCAGATTCGGCATCTCCCTGACTCAGCACCTCACCCTGGGCTGCAGGGTCTCTGCCTGGCAGCCTCCCCCAGTGTGGGTGCCCAGCCAGCCTTTCCAATGGGAAAGGCAGGAACAAGAGCCTCCTTTGCTCCAAGACTGGAGGCATATGAGCACCGACACATAGGAGAGCCCAAGATATAATGCTTTACAAACCAAAGGCAGCTTTAAAACCCTCCGTGCATTTGCAGCACCCTCCTTTTGCCTGCACACAGCCTTGACTGGAGGTGAGGATTCAGATGGGGCACACGCGTCCTGGTTTAAATAGCTCATCTGGCTTTGCCTTAAATTTACAGGCATTATAGTGAATCAAAGAGTGCACAGCTGGGAGTTTAAAAAGTTTTTTGTTCCTCTGAATTACATGAATCCTAAAAGATCTCTGGCATCAAAAGGACACATTAACCCCAGCAACTTTGTTATTGTCATAAGGGACTTGTTTTTACTCTCTGTTGCACGATCTAAAGCTTAAAGTCAACAGAGGCAGGTCTGTTGACTCCACTGCACTTTATTTGCCTGATAGCAGAGCTTGTGACCATCCTCTTTAGAGTGATTATAGAAAACTTGAGATAGAGGTAGAAAATAAAAAAAAGACAAGTGCAAGTAAGTACATGTAAAAATGTGCAAAAAATGTACATTTGTCCATGAATTCTCCTGGTAGTCTTTGTGCTCTTGCAGTCACAATTACTTTTTTTTTTTAGAGAAATTTTCTTTCCCACTTCTTGAACAATCAACATGTATAACTCCCTAGTGAGAGCCGTGGAAACAGAGTACTAGTTGCATTAGCAAAAACGTATTGTCTTATCCTATGCAAAGAGAGAAAAGAAAAAGAAATAGCTATAATCCCCTGATTACTTATAGCCGTAGTCACTGGCTGCCCAGCATCTTCTTTAAACCAGTGGCAATCCTGAAACTCAGATCAAGACTTTGTTGTTCTTAAAAAAAAGAAAAAAATCCAACATTGTGTTAGTGTAAACTAAAGAGTTGCAGGCAATAAAAGGCTGTTTTGGGGAAGGCTGGCGTGGAGGCTACAGGCGACAGCTGGTGGGTGTCTGATGGGGCTGCCCTTTCTAGCTACCATCTGGACTTTGCATAGGACATGCAAGAATAAGCTACTTATACCTTAATAAGGAAAAAGCCTGTAAAAATGGAATGGGGGGGGGGGTGGTTTGGCTACGAGATCACTTCACAAATAAACAGGAATGCGAGCTTGGGCTTTCCTGCTCCACTCAGGTTAAGACAGGGACCACAGCTGGAGACTGAAAGTACCTAGAAGTTTCAAGGATATTTAAACATTTTGTCCCTGATGTACTAGTGTGTGTTATTTAAAAAAAAAAAAAAAAAAAAAAAAAACAACCAAATAATTTGATTATTATTATAATTTAATCACAGCAGAGTCAGGAACAGCAATGCATCAGTAAGCCTGATTCTTCCACCCAGACAAACCAAAAGGCAAAACTGTTGTGGTAGTCCACGGGAAAAGGAATGGATGGGGCTACGGTTGCAAAGTGAGAAGGAAATAATGCAGGAGAGAAACGCAGGACCAATGTGCACTCAATGCAGGTGTGAGTGTGGTCTGCCATCAGCACACAGAGATGCTCATTTATGCTCCCTTTGGCAGAAGGGCTGCGTTTGGGTGGACCAGATTTAACTCCTCACTTCAGAAAGAGTAATTTCACTGGGCCTGGGGTTTCCCAGCCACTTGACACTGCACAAATAATGTAAATTTGGCATAAATAGGCATTAAACTCCATTAAATACCAGTTCCCCTACAGGCCCTCCTGTAGGGGAGGCCTTTAGGGCCTGTTGACGCCAACCCTTGGTTCATCTTGGCTTGAGGGTGACCAGGGTGAAGTTATTGCAACAGCAACGCCAAGAGCAGTCAGCCTAAAATAAAAGGTTTTGGCAGACCACCTCTGCCCAATCTGTCTGCAGAGGTTTTGCATTGCCCTTCTGCCCCACTGGCCCGGGGCAGTTGGGCAACATGGTCCCGCCATGGTGGCATTGGTGCCCAAACTGGCAGTGGGTTGGGTTTGACCCCAAAGTGCTGAGCTGCAGGGGGAATTGCTTTTCTGCCAACAGAGGTGGAAGCTGCCATGGTTATTCCTGCCAAAGCTCATCTGCCATAGCCTTAATTTGTTCATCCGGATCCCAGCTCTGCTCCCTTCCCCTCCTTGCAGCTGGCCAAAAGGAGGCAAAACTCATCGCCGTGCCACATTGGCGCAGCCCCTGCCTGCGGCAGTCCCTTCCCACGGGAATCCCCAGCTGAGGAATTGCAGGTGGTTTCCAGTCCTTGGAGCGTGGCCTCCCTGGGACCCTGGAGGCATGTGATGCCTCTCCTTCCAGCCCCTTCAGCCCATCCCATCCCCTGTTTGCTCTGGGGAGCGACTTCACATAGGAGGCTATTTGCTGATTTTGAACTGGTGCAACCATTTGTCTTCTCCTTTTTTAGCATTTTTGCCCCAAAACCCCTTCCCCACATTAGCATGCACATGCTGCCCTGTTGCAATTAAGTCACAGCATCATTAAGATGTGGAGGAAGCAACACCGGCAAACCTTTTCCTCCCTGAGGTAACATTTAAGCCATGTTTCAACCCCTGTCTCAAGCAACCTGCCTTCCTATTAGCATCTAATATTACCCGTTATCTAAAAGCACCAGGCCATAAACCCAGAGAGCAGCAAGCAGATAACCAGCAACATCAGATGCTACTTAGAAAGCATTTTGTTCCCGATTAAAGCCAAAATATGCACTAAAAGCTATTGAGGGAAAGTGCAGAGCATTTGATTTCCCTCTTTTGCTAACACACTCAGGGAAGAGGTGACGAGTTTATGGAAATGGCTGCAATTTGCAGTCAAACATGGTGCATACATGAATAGGAATTGGAAGCGAGGAGCCAAACAAGCAATGTACTGCACGGATTTCCTCCAGCAACACTGACGGAGTTTATACAAACCAATTAGCTCCTCTTTGAAGAGGAACCCTATCCCCATCACCATACCTTTTATTTCTTAAGGGAGAGGTGATTTTTTTTTTTTTTTAGCAAGTCTTTTTTTTTTTTTTCTTTCTCTTCTCTTCAATTTTCCTGGGGAAAAATGTACCTGAAGATCCAGGGAATTGCTTCTCCATGCTCTCACATGGTTTTACCATGAGGTAAATTTATGGGTGTCAAACAAATTGTTCCTTATGCCAGTGTCACAGAAATAGGAGTGTGTGGGAGGTCTGGTGGCTTCTGCTTAGTGGAGTTGCCAAAGATTGTGCTAATTAACAGTTGGAAAGACTCGTATTTTGGAGGTGTGGAGTAGTCCAGGGAGGCAAGTCTAAGCTTGTCTAGACACTAGTAAAGGCTGTTCCCCATGGACCAGCTGCAAACGGACATTTGGGCTGGGGAATCAAAGCATGTGGCTGAGATGGGCTTTTTGAGAGGCCTCCAAAAATTGCATCTGGCTTAGGTTCAGGCATGTGTATTACTAAGCCCTGCCACAAGTGAGCTGAGCTTGTATGGGCTCTGACAGCATTTCCAGCTGCTACCTGAGTTCAGGACCATTAGTGGAAATTGATGGAAGCTGCTTTATCTTGCACTACCTTAATAGCTCCAGGCTGCTTCCGAGGCCAGTGACTGGTGGCCACCTCCTCATGGGTGTCTCAGGGCTGGGCTCTCCATCATTTTATCTCTTGTAATTTACGCTGGTGAAAAGTGGAAGCAAATCACAGTTGAATGTAGCAGTGAGAGCAAGGGGCTGAGATGGACCTCGGGTGGTGGGAGGCAAGTTTTTCACCAGCCCAGTTGCTGTATGCCTGTGCCAGTGGTCGGTTGAAGTGAACATGGCACATGTCCTGTGTATGAGCTGGAGCTTTACCTGCAGCCTGAGCCACCCTGTTCTTTCTTACACCTCAGACTTAACCAAGAAGGAGGTGATTTACCCTGCTGTAGCCCAAGCAACACCCCATGGGAGTCTCTGACATGGGAGCATGTTGGGACACCTTCTCCTTTGCAAAGGTCAGAGATTCCAGCAGGAAATTCTGGTTCCCCTGCTGCACCATGGCATTGCTCCCCGCAGCATCCATATGTCCAGAGCTGGCATTGCTGGGCTGCAGTGGTTCCACATCTGCTTGACAGCTAAACAAACCCATCTCAAGACCCTCAGCATCACCAACACTGGATAAGGTTTTACTCTTTAGGGAGACCAGCTAATCTGGAGTCCAGCAGCTCAAGCACAAGGGAAGCCTCCAGCCATCCATGTTGTCCGACGTGCACTGCCTCATGTCGCAGGGAAAGCTGGAGACCAGCTGAAACGACAGCGTCTGGAGGAATGTGGTGCATCTTCCAGCACACACCCAGCTGCCCAAGCTATGGGAAAGGCCTTTTTCAAGAGTACTAGCATGTTGATCTTAGCTCATGTAGCTCTTCTGAGCTGGAATGCATTAGGGACCAGCCTCCGGAGCAAACCAGCAGCAGATTTGAGGTGAGAGGGTCTGGATGGAGGGTGATGGGGGCAGAAAGAGCAGGTTGGGAACATCTCCATCAGCACAACTGAATCCAGAAGGAGATGCATGTTGACAACCTCAGTGTCTAGCTTTCGACAACTGATTTGGCAAATTTCGGCCTGTGCAAATAACTAAGAGCAGATGTGTCAAATGGTTTTTATTTCCTAGAATTAACACTAGATACAAGAATACTAAAGCAAGTTGCCTGTATATCCTGACCATGGGAGTCTCCTTGACCCTCTCATCCTCTCTCTTAACCATTTCCAGAGCAGATACTGCTCTCACTTGTGCTAGAAAAAATTAGTTTGACTGGAGCCACAGAAGATATTAACCAGCACACGAGAGCTGAGGAGGACTAGCTTTTTTCACACCATTTGCTGTGTACATGCAGATAATGAGTTTGTCTGTTACTTGCTTTTAGTCTCCTGTTGCAAGTCCCTTCGGCGCAGGGGGCTCACCCTACAACATAAGATCTCTCCTGATTTCAGCTGTAGCAGAAATGCTTTCAAGATCCCATTTATAACTCTGTTCACACAAAATGTGACAGTTTTAGCTATATTGGAAGACCAGCCTGACCCTGGCAGCCACTAGCACTGTGATCAGAATAGTTATCAGACAAACCCCAGTATGTGATGTCTGGTTGTGATGCTGTGGCAATGGAGGAACATATCTGTTCTTGCAGTAATGCAATCCACGCAGCACTGGCAGCGATAATCAGTAAAGCACAGCCCCGCAAAAACAGACAGGTGGAGTAGGATTAGTCTCAAAGTCAGGCACACAAGTCTGAGCTAGCCATCTTGGACTCCCCTTACGGTCCATGGGGAAAAACAGGTTCTTTCAGAGGGTGACTCATCTCATCCTAAAATAGGTCAGAGGAACCGCTCTCCAGCAGTGCTTGACTCCTCTCCACAGGCTGTAAAGGGAACACAAGGGAGACTCGTTCAGATTTAAGCAACTTATTTTCACTTGTCTGAAGTTCATTGGTATGAATCTCAGCCAGGCTGTACAAAGTTTTCCGGAGTCAGTGGGAGTCATGTCAAAGGCCTTTGGACGTGACAGCTCGTGGTCTGAGTCAGATTCTGCATTTCCCAGAAAATCCCTGAATGCAAAGAGCCGGGCAGGGCTGAGCCAGAAGGAAAAATGTGCACCTTAGCCCTGTTTTCTGGAAAGTAGCAACAGACAGGAAGTGCATCCAAACAAGGGAATTCTGCCTTTTATTTAAAAAAAATTGAGCAGTGTAAGACACTGCAGAGTTTGGTGTGGCATCTTTTTTCCCAGTTATCCTTCCAGTGAAAATGAGGTCACACTTCTCACTGTCACAATTCCTGGGACTCTCATCATCTTTCATCCTAATGCATCCTCGTTCCTCTGGATTTTCCCCTTGATCTAAAATATCTTGAAGTCAATGAAAATCCATGATGCTCGGAAAGACGTGCCAGCACTTTGCAAGATTCCCTTGCTGGGAGAAGGGTACCAGATTTCTTGTTAACTCCTCCTTTCACCCTCTCGCAGCAGAAGCTGATGACAGGATTATTTTTTATCAAGATGCAGATACTACACAGAACCAGCACAAAAGATCAGTGATTAGCCTTTGGATAAGCAGCCAAGATTGCTTTTTCCTGACCTTATCAATCTGGTATTTGAATTTCTATGGAGCTTTAGGGAGTGGGTTTTCTCGGGAAGCTGAAATCCTTCCTTTTAACCCTCATGCAAAGTTTCTGCTAACTTCACTGGAATTAGTCTCTCATTCAGGATAAAACCAGATAGCCTTCCATGAGTTGTCTGAGATCAGGAAGGTCTTCAGGTTGCCAGGGGCTTCCTTTTCCTTCCTTTGCCCACATTTTGACACAGCACATAAAAAGAGAACAAGTTGTTTCCTGTGGAGTAGAAGAGGGATGAAAATACCCAAATGCATGTGGATGTCTACCTGCAAGCTACACATCTGAGCTTCCACTGGAGATCCAGGGTGCAAATTCTGCTGCTTAAAGGCAGACATCTGGTCCTGTCTGAGATGCCTGAGGGCATCTGAGATGTCTGAACTGGGTTGGCAGGTATGACACAGGAGGTGCAGGAAACTCTTCTTGAAATCCCCACCATTCGATAATCAAGTTCCAGGGGCCAAATAAACCATTTTATATTCAGCCCCAGCAAATGATGAATCACTTAAGCAATCAAAGATGCAGTTTGACTGGGCGTCTCCTGATAGCTACTGTGTACCTGGTGTTCCTGCAAAACTATAGATCTGTGCAAGGAACAAGAGATCTTGCTCCCTTTCAGACTCTCCTTAAAAAGAAATTTCAAATTCAGCACTGAACTGCTTAGACAATGGTTGTTTATATCTGCAAGGGAAGAGGGGATTTTTTTCCTCTCCCTGTGGCCCTCCAGTACCGTCTCACTGACTGAGCAGGACACTTTTAAAAACAACATCTCCTGGGGGCTGAGGAGTCAGAAGCCCACACACTGCTTTGGGTCCACACACCTCGATCCCTCCTTGCAGTTCCTGTGGCCTTCTGAACAGTTGAAGTCTCATTGAGTCCACATCTGTCAGTCTGCAGGGGTTTGGAGGAAGTGCACAGGGCAGTTTGGAGAGGTAAGTCCATGTAACATGTTGTGTTCAAAGCAAAACTCATCCTTCCCTGTCCTTGTGATTGAACCAGTGCTGAAGGACTGAGCCAAGGGGCCATTGTAAATAGGAGCAATGAAGCTCCTGAAAATTGTCCAGGTGGCTTTGCATTGCGGTGTGGACCTCAGAGTGAGGCATTTTGGCACAGAGAACAGCCCTCCACATGTTCAGGACTCTGCTCTTCACCCTCTGATCCACCATGCTCCTGAAAGGATCCTTTCTGGGGCTGTCGCTGCCGCAAGCCTGTAGAACCTTTCTCTGGCAGAAGCAGATGCAGGAACTGGAGTCGGGAATGAGCATTTTCAACAGCATTCGGTAGTTTTCTCACCCACTTTAGCCCTAATTCTGGGACGCAACATGAGCACCACATTAATCCCAGCCAAGATTTGCAACAAGACCCCATTTCCAAGTGCTTTGTAGAAGACAGCGAAAGCATTTGGGGATCGCCAGGGAGGAAATCCCACCAGGTCTTGGTGGAGCACATTCATCTCAACCCCTCTTTGCAGGCAGAGGTTAAGCTGAGTAGTTGGCTCTCAGGTCTTTTTGGCTGAGAAGCGCAGAAGCAGCCGCAGAGAGGCAGTAAAGGGAGTCCTGGCGTGTCTTACAAAGGAGAATAGACTGAGTAAGCATGAAGAAGTCATGTTTCGGATATAGGAAACAGTCAGCCAGGGGAGGGTTTGCTTTGTCAGTCAACAGGTCTTATCTGCATGGTCTCTGTTTTGCATCGGTGTGGAGGAGTCCTCAAAGGCTATGCTTCCCAGCAAGACCCTGCAGCCTGTCTCCTGTGCACAGGCATCTCAGTGGAAAGCGGTGCATTTATTTTTAGCTTTGTGTAGAAATTAAGCAACATGGAGGGGAATGTTCTCAGGAAACAAAATTTTGGACAGTTTCCTTGAAAAGATATGACCTATCCCATTTCAGTAGGGGAAAATAGTTAGCACAGAAAACCGCTGGGAGCTTTCTGTTACGTGTCTTGTTCTTGTGAAAATTGCCTACTGACACCCTTGGATTTAAGCCAACCATTTATCTGAACAACAGGAACCTTCTTCCAAACTGCCTATCCGCCCCAGCCAGGTATGTTCCCTCTGATCCCTGGGGACGTTGTAGGCAGGTATTTCCTGGGACTGGCTGTGATTCTCCCAGTTCCTCTCCATTGTCTGCCACCTGGGATTCACCACCCCACCGTTCCATCTGCTGATGGGATCCTGTGACCTCCTTGAGCAGCTTCAGACAAAAACAGAGCCTTTATCATAGCTGAGAAGTTTTGCATGAAGCAGATGAGTGCTCAGCAGACCCATCTACTGGGTGACCTTGGGGAGGGAGTGGTAACACCAGCGAAGGGAGGAAGGCAATCGTCTTGCACTGGCACAGCTGCTTACCCAGGGAATATCTATTCAGACTTAGAAGCAAACAGATGGTTTTCTCCCACTGGCCAATCCATTCTTGCTTCTTCTTCTGACACTGCCAAAAAGGGTCAAAGCAAGAATAGCGATTCTCCTCTGCATCCCAAATGGACAAACATTGTCCTCTCTGTCCTAGGTGGAGATAATGCAAAAGCACAAGTGACCAAACTCAGATTGCAAAAGATGGATAACAAAGTTTCTTGACTTGTTGGCTTGAGCAAAAAGTGCCGCTTTCCCTGTCCAGCCTCAGGTCTGCTCGTGCCACCACCATGCACAGCTGTTCCCCTGCAAGGCTGCCAGCCATACACAAGGGGAAATAGGAGGCTTGTGACGGAGCCAGGGACCGAATCATATTTCAGCCGCTTGGGCATATCCGTGTGCTCTAAGCCAAGAGGCATGCAAACTGCTCAGCAACGAACAACTGCTGCAGCAGCCCACAGCCAAAACGAAACACACTCAGGCACGTCAGCCAGTGACCCAACCCACCATGGAGGTAACTGTAAGATTGTGTTATCGCAGGGTCAAATCTGCATCTTCCGCTTGGGAAATAAATGTCACTGCTTTGTCATAGTAGTTATATAGAGGTAAGAGACCATTATCCAGCAATTATGCTCTCACTGACATTCTCTCTTAATTGCACGTTTGCAAGTGCTTCTACTTGCAGGGTGGGTGAAGGACAAAGGTGAAGTAGTGTTGCCTGTCTGGGATATATGGGGCACCCAAGGGACCTGCACCATTGCTAATTCTTAGGCTATAACAGTACAGCTGCACTTTGGCACCAGAGAAGAGTTTATACCCTCTTGGCCCAGGAATGGACTTCAAATGGTGCAAATAGTGCAAGTGGTGCAGGCCTGCACATCCTGGACTGTATCATCAGCCCAAGCAAAACTCTCAAAGTGCCAAGAATGTTCAGATATACCCTGAAAAACTGACTTTTGATGGAGAAGCACAAGAACAATCATTCAATATACAGGCATTTTCTATCTCCTTCCTTTTCTTTTGAATTTTGTACAAATCCATGGCCTTCCAGGAACATCTGGTCCATCACTACATTGCAAAACATGACCACTTGCAGCCTGATGTCGCCTGCAGAAACAGAACTCAGAACCACCCATCCTAAAAAGCATCTGACACTCCAGCAAAAGGATTGTCCCTGGTGGCTGCCAGAACACGGCATATGACACATATTTGCAGTGCTGCTTATTTCCAACGTACGGCAGCAATACACATAAACATCTGCCTGTGTATTACGGCATGACTGATTTTTCAGTACTGGGCCTTGGATCTTGAAAGACAGTTTGGTCCAAGGAAATCAATCAGGAATTAGGTTTCTAAGTACTTTTCCTGAAGTGCGTGTCTGTCCCTTAATTCCAAGATCTGTATTCTCTCTACTAGACTTTGCTGCCTCTCCAGTCCTCTAGTCATTATATTTTGGACCCGAAGCCACAGTTCCCTGTTTAGCACACCGTCACAGCCTCCAAAGGAATTAATTTTAATATTTCCAAGTATTGCAATTAGCTGGGTACCTTCAGCTTTGGTTAACTCCAAATTCTGCTGGTAGCTGCTGTTGTACATTGAGTTTTCTGTCACTGACAGTCACATTGGAACAAGCCCATTTTGTAGATGTCTCGCTGAGGGTGGACCTCGTTCACATGGGAAAATCTTTCAAACCACTCCAAGCGTGAGGCCAGGCCTCATATAGCAATGTTGTTGGAGCAACAGAGGAAAACTGCAGAAGTACCAATCCTCTAAAGATGCCCTTTGAGCACTGACTGCAGAACTGAGAAGGTGTGTTTGACTGTCCTTGGCTCTCATGAGACTGAGCAATGAGATGGCCTTGGTTCTGAGACCTGAGACACCTGCTCGCAGACTCTCCTGGTACTAGAGCCATGAAGAGATAGGGACATCTCACAGCACGGAGATGAGTTTGACCGAAATAGCCACCAGTGTAGCACAAGCTGAGGACTACAAAATGGGTTGTCACCTACCAATGCTACTTGCTTATTATGGTACTGGTGTTATTTTAATTAAACTTTTGGTGGCTCAGCAGGCTGGTGATCTTTTCAATTACATTTTGAATTGAAAACTCAACTGAGAGCTACGTACAGGCTCAGAGGGAATGATTGGCCTTCAGTTCCCTGGTGGGACATGGCCTTATGCTTCTGACCTGACCAATAACTGGTGTGACCACACGCCTTCCTGTGTTTCACCGCTGCTTAAAACCTGCCTGAGATAATAAGCCTTTTTAGCTTGATTCAGTTTTTTTCTTCACATGTTTGAAAAGTAATTATGCTCAGCATTTTTTCCACGATGATGCTATTGGAAATCTGGTCGCTTCAGAGTCCCTGGGCACACATCAGTGCCTCATCACAACCTGGAATGTTTTCAGCTAGGAATGATGAGATGCGACAGTTCCCATTGAAGGATATTCCTTACAGATAATTCCAGTTTCCAGGGTCCCAGGCTTTGAAGATAAACTTGTTGCTTGTTTGGTTTCCTAGCAACTTTTGCTCTGCAGCAGAAATGCATTCCCGGGACCCTGCTCTCACCAATGCTCGGAGCTGAGATGTGTGCTGCTCTGGTGAAAGCAACTGCCTGAAAATACTGGAATGGAGCCACTGCAAGAAAGCTAGGGCTGGATCAAACCCTCTGATTAGATCCACAGGTCTCCCCCAGACCTTGTTGTTAAACACAAATCTCATTTTAAGTTAAAACAACACATTGGGCCAGTTCTGAAGGTGGATGTAGCTCAGGTTTGAGTGGTTGTCCAGGTCCTTGCTGGGGAATTTGGCATTGATCCCACACCACCAATCATCCAGGGTCAAACACCCTGGCCTTCACTGGAGCTTTAATCCAGGCTGAGCTCAGATGAGAAACCCAAGGATCCAGCTTGTCATGAAACATGATGGGGCAAATCATTACCACCAATGAGACCGTTCAGGTGTAAATCTAGAGAAAAAACCAGGTCTGGCCACCTGTAAGACACACGAGTCTTAGCCTTGGGATTTTTAATATGTTGTTCAAAAGAACAAGGAGCAAACCCACCTTAAAGCTCACCCTCACTACAAATTTTATTTAGGTCCTTCAGCTCTGATCTCCCAAGGGAACTCTGCAAGCTCAGATTCAGTTTCACAAAGCTGTATCCAAGGCAAGTGAAGGGCAGACCTAGAAGATACTGAATCTGCTTCTGTTTTGTATCTATTTCATTTGTTCTAAGGGTTTTGGAGGTGTTGCTCATCGGGTACCTGGTGCCATGGGAAAAGAGATCTCTTCCATTCATGTCCTAGTTAAGAAAGTAAAAGAAGATTAGCTCTCCAGTTCAGTGGATAATAGCAAAAAGAGCAACATGTTCATATCAAAGAAACTTCTAAAGGGATCCTGAAAGTCATCGGGTTTCAGTGTGTGAGGTGCTGTGTCAAGAAATAGGAACAGGACAATCCTGTGCTAAAGCAATGGCCACCATGTAGCTGCAGCATGGAAGGAAGAAGCCCTTTGCTTTTCAGACAGGCAAGGCATGGCTAAAATGGTTTACGGTCACAAGAAGCAATGAGTTCTTGAACTTGGGGCTGAACAGGGGTCTTGTGAAACCCAGTATTGCACAAAGACTTATTCTGAATTTGTCTAATAAATTGAATCAGACCTGTCAATGATCATGTGAAGATTTTTGTCCTATTTCAGTTAACTCAGGGCATTCTTTCCTGAGGATAATCTTTAGTGAATATAACACTGCATTGTTACAGCACTGTATTATGGTTCAGGGAACAAACTGAACATATTGTTAAGTCTGAATTATATCATATTACTGTCAAGGATATTCCTTCTAAAAGCTGACACCTTTTAATTACCTCTGTGAGACTCTGGGAAAAATGGCATCCTGGGGAAAAAAAATGCTTGGCACCCAATTTGTTAGTTTTAGCTTGATGTTCATTTCTATCCATTCATATAGGGCTGAGTCATAGAAGAGAAGCCCATAAGAGAATCATGAACAAGTTGTCTGGCTTGAGAAAATTGGAAGCCATTTAAAGTGTGCATTGCCTCATCTCATAGTTAGTGGCAGAAGCTATTAGCGACTCTAGAGAGTCTGAAACTAGAGAGGGCATTTTTCTACCTGAATAGTTCTGCAGCCAGACTGAAGATGGGACAAAAACAAGCTTCGGGAGAGAAAGAGACCTTCCCAGGCAGTGCTAGAATCAGATGTACCATCAGAATCTGATGCAATCATCCTTCACCTGCCCAGGGCATCTCTAAATCTCACTTGACAATCTTTTACTTCTGTCTTTAGGCAACATTTTTCACCTCCACTGAGCTAGTTTGAAACCTTTAATTCCATTCTGCCTGTTCTTCCAAGAATATGGTGCAGCAAGTGGAAACTCATCTCCACACGGGAGAAGGCGGTGGTGAAGGGGGGGCATTACATGAATATTAAAACATTTGCAGTCGTGAAGTGTTGGGTCATGAACAAAACCAGCACACCTCAGGCAAGCAGCATGGTGCCAGAGCCGTGCTAGCATGTGGGGTGTCCCAGCAGGGTTGGCAGCAGTGCTTCGGGGAAACACACGCAATGCCACATAGGTGGGCTTGCCAGGTTAGGGCTCTGGGCTTAGCAGGAGATGCTCCGGGATTGAGATGCTTTGGAGGAAGATGCACAAAAACTGTGAGCGGTGTAAACCTGCCAGTGCAGGAAGCTGGTTCTTCCCTTGCCAGTGAGGCTGGCGTACACCCGAAGGCAGCATTACAATCTCTTATAAACATTCAACCTCTCAGTATGAGTGCTCCAATTTACCCATGTTTGGTAAGGGATGCTCTTCCTTCCTGGGCCAAACCACTTGCAGCTCAGCGTGGTGGAGGAAAGGTTTTGTTCTGCCGATGCCATTTGGCAGTGAAGGCTGCAAAGCTTTGGTCCTGCTCTGGTTGCAGATGGTGACCCAGGATGCCCATCCCCCTTGGCTGAAAAGTGGAAGAGAAGAGGTCAGGTCTGAGCAAAGCACCTTGTTCCTGCTCTTCGTGCTGATAAGGTACCAGAAAGGTTGTGCAAGCCCTATCAGAAGAAGAGAATGTGCCTGAGGCTGTATGCTTAGTAAGCTCAGTGTAAAATACATACTCTCTGATGAGTAGTGCATGGGGTAGTTTAAGCCTTGAAGGTTCTTAAGGTGTTTTGGGCCATCAGAGCTTGAAGGGGGTGAAATGCAATAGATGTCCAAGGCAGGGACCATCAATTCTGCATTGGTATCAGGTGAAAATAGGAAGCAGAATATATCCAAGGAACAGAGAAATGTGACCCTGGCAATGCTGTGATTTCATGGAAACTGCGTCTCTGCTTCCCACACTGATGCACATCCTAAGGACTTTGGCAAATACGCAGGAGCAGCTAGGAGAGTGGTTTGCTCCAATGTCTGGAGTCACAGTGCATTTCAGTAGGAATCCTGGTTTTGGAGACCTTGCAACTCTAACCCTGAATCTGTTACCCTAAGCCTAGATAAATGAGCCTGGGATTTGTGTTATGAGAAAGCTGATGTGCTGTAGGGGAGCAAGATGAATCTGGTGAAACTGGCAAATTCAGAATGCTCGGCTTCGGAGGAGTTATAAAGTGGAACAGGAAAGCCGGGGACGTGCTCAGAGAGGTTAAGCCAGGAGAGGGGCCAAGCCAGGAGAGGGACCACTGCTGCAGCAAAGCATCTGTGACAGAGACCTCTTTGGCAACTGCAGGATTTTGGGAAGGAGCTGCTGGTGACCCAGAAAAGCACATTTCCTACTGCATGCAGGCAGCACCAGCATGCCTCCCTGTCCAGGTGTTCCTCCAGCTTCATTGCAAATACCTGCTGAGGGGTATCTAATGGGACAACCAGACCAGGGTGCCTCAGTTTCCCAACTGGAAGGATGGGATAAAAGTGCTCATGACTTTTGCAAGGAGCTTGATCTCAGCTCACCAGCAGTGCCAGGTCAGTGCAGACACCAGCTCTCATTCCCTTGATGGATTTGCCATGTTATTTCACTTCCTGACCCAATCTCTTATTCAGCATGTCTGGTTGAGAAGATACAATATCCCTGGAGAGTGCAGTGGCTGGGAACTTTGTTTTAGCTTCCCCTTGGCACAGCAGTCCTTTACTGATGGCTGTATTGGTCCTGCCTTACCATGGAGACGTGTTTCTCCTGAATGACATTACCACAGATGAGGGTGAGAGCTGTCCGGTTTTTGAACGCAAGGGGACGATTCAGTCCTTTTGTGAGAGCTGATCAACTGCAGTAAATAAAGTTGCAGCTTGTGGGAGTAACGATAAAAGCCCATTATAATCTGCTTAACTAGTCAGGGACTGAAGCGCCTGGAAGAACTTGCTCTGTCCTTCCTGAGTGCTGTTTTTGTTTCACCCATCTGCCTGATTTGGGAAAAAGATTGTATTCTGGGGGGGTCAGCTTGCAATTCCTGCTTTCATGACCAGGGCACTGCTTCCCAGTTCCTAAAGATGACTGATATCATAGGGGAAAAAAAAAAAGTTTCCCAAGTGATCCTTCTGAATTAAGTATTTTGATTCACAGGACGTGTAATGCCTCTTGTGTTCAGGACAGACAACACATCGTAAATGAAAGCAAACTGTGCTTTCGACCAACCACTGAATGGACCAAAACTACAACTCCAGTGCTTTCAGTGCAGACACCTGGAAGAAGGATGAGTCGGTGTGACATGTCCACGAGTGAACCTGCCCTGAGATGCTTGGTGGAGGTAATAGCATAGGCTTCTTGCTGGCTCACGCTGAGAGGTTTGGAGACAGGAAAACAGGGGCAGAGAGCCCATGTCTATGTGGAAAAGGCAGGGTCTGAGCTGCTGGGGCCTGTGAGTTGATGACTCATGGGCAGGATTTATGAGTGCTGAGCCATGGAAACTGCCTGGGTGTCTGATTGCCCCCGCTGCAAGGCAGGAACACTCAAGAGCCACCTCAGCCTTTTTTCTCTTTTTTTTCTAGAAGAATACACACAAGACAGGGCTTATCTCCACTGGTTATCACTCTGCTTTCAAGAATTAGAAGGGAGGAAAAAACATGTCTTTTTTCCTCCCTCTCTCTCTTTTTAGGAGTGCTGCTCATGGCCACGTTTTTTGCATGCCTTCCAGATACGATCAGAAAGGAATGGTAGCTTTTCCCAGGTCTTTACTGCAGCTCAAGGCATTTGTTTATTTGGCTTGCATGGTTTCTTTGTATGTTGCAGTGTTTTTATTTGGGACAGCATCGGGACAGATGGTGTGTCAGTCATGGTCTGCAAAAGCCAAGGGGGCTCATTGGGCTCATGTACTTATGGCATGGCCACAGCATACAAATAGGAGCTGGAGTTTTCTGTGCCAAAGTACGTGCCCATGGGCTGCAGGGTTACCACACCCCATGGCTACTTGTCTGGGATTTTGGGATGCCTAGAAATCTTGGCCAAATGGGCAAAGTCCTCAGATACCACAAGGACGGGAGGTTCAGGAGGAGAAAAGGGACACGTCATGGGGAACCTCTGTACCAAGGAAAAAGCTGCCCCTGATGTCCTGGCTCAGGATGACCCAGGCCTTTTTTACAGCTGGGTCAGTGAGGGACAAACAGCCTTCAGCACATGTCGAAGATGACATTAGCCAAGCTGTCCATCCATGTCCCCCTGCCACCCCACACACAGACAAAGATAGACTTCTTCACTTTGCTGTGCTCTCCAGCAAGCCAAGTCAAAAAGGGGAAGGTTTACTTAAATATTACACCACCTTGTTTGCAACAGTAAGACCGGCAGTTATTTGCTCTCTGCTGCTGGGGAAGGGCCAACAGTTTCCCGGGACGAAAATGCCGTCAAACCAAACCTGAAATACATGTGTTGGAGATATAATATCTATTAAAAAATGGATGTTCTTGGCCAAGATGTCATTGTTTATTTTGCTATGGGAGGTGTTCACTAGACCTCCCTTCCCTCTCTGTGGGCTCAATAGCATCTGTAACCTACTCTGGATGGCAAAGCTCTTGTCCTCCCTCCTGTCCATCACATAAGATGTCACCCTGCAGGAAGGACAGGTTGCAGGACTGAAGCTGGGGAGTGGGTCTTGCAGCTGGCCCCTTGGCCTTCCTAGCCAAGACAGAGCTGGCAGCCAACCAGAGAAGCACAGTGAGAAGATGGAGAGAGGAGGGGTTTGTGTTGCTGTGCAACGTGAGATGGGACAGGTCTGGCATCATAATGTTACTGGCTGGTACAGCATCATGACTTATGATCAGTCCCCCGCAGGCGAGACCACGTGTCCTCTTAGCTACCCATGGGGGAAACCACGGAGGAGATGGTAGGGTCATTCTTGCTGGCCCCACATGGATCCAGGAGCTCGCTGATGCTAACCCAGTCCCTTTCCTCCGTGGTTTTGTCTCTGAGCTAGCAAACCCTGAGGCCTCTGTGACTCCAACAAAGAAGATGCTCAGATTTTTACCAGCTTGGACCCAGCAGCCTCATGGCATGAGGGGTGAACCAGGGACATCCCCACAGGGTTAGCTTACTTACAGAACAAGGCTTCATTCAAATGGCTTTGATTTTGGGCCGATTGCACCACGTGAGTCCCCAGCTAAGTACTATGATGGAGGGAGCCAGCCTTAGGTTAAAAATAAGTATCTTCAGTAACTAACAGACATGGCTGGGAAACTTCTGAGCACCCTTCATTTCTCAGAGGCTTCAAAGCTTGAATTCCCAAATCAGGGCAGTTTTCTCCAACTTGCTTTTAGTTACACATCCACTTTGCTTCTCCAGGGGGATTTGCTGCTGTTTGCATTGCTGTGACGTGGAGGTATTTATGGTCTTAGACTTCTGCTTATCTGATCCACCCCTGCCCTCCACACTCCTGGTATGGGTGCCAATCCTGAACCACTTTTCCTCCCTCTGCTTGTGCCCCTCCAGAGAAGGTGATATCCAAACACAACAAAAACCAGGTAGCTCACCCAAAGAGCTTATGGAGATTAATTTCTCATTTTCATCGGGCTGCAGCAGAGACACTGCACTGATTTATTCTCTTTTGGACAGGGCTTTCAAGAATAAAAATCCTTCTGGTGTTTACTACGGTGGAATAAAACATCGCTGTGACCATGTTGCCACCGTTAAGAAAATTTCAAGTGGGACTCTGGCTGTTCTCTGAACTGCAGCCAGCATCTGAGTTACTATTCCACAGAGGTTTGTTGTTGGAAAATAACGTAATTGACTTTGTCCCATTTCCAATTTCACAGAGAAACGAGTTGTAAGAGTACACAGGGTACAGGGGCTGGCTGCTCCTGGAGTTTATTGAAAATGATAAATGTAGCAATCAGTATGAGACCGTACAGTACGTCTCCTTGTACTTTCTTCTCCTCCTGCCTGCAGGATGGCATCGTCACAGGCTGGTGCTGCCTGGTCCCACCGGGGAGCTGCGGCCGCTACAATGGAGGCTCCGCTCCAACCGCACCGCTGCCCTGGAAAGCCACCGGCACCCTCCCCCCGGGTTCCCAGCCTGGCTTTTAGCCCAAATAGCTGACCTTTCATTAAAGATTACCTATTTTTACTGCTCCTCAGGATGGAAAGAAGAAAAGACCGAGGCTTGCAGAGGCAGGCCAAGCCAAGGTGGTGTTTATAGAAGGGACAGGGAAATTACTTAGGGCAAATTTAAAAAATGAATCTTTTTTATTAAATTAAGGTAGTGCCCAGTTAAGCCTGGACCTTATTCTATTTGATCCGGTCCTAACAAAGCAGCACAGACCTTGGGGCCCAAGGGCTACTGGATAATGCTACATCTGGGCTAGTAAATTAAAAGTGCCTGAGACCATTTCTGGGCTCTCAGACCACAAACACAGAAGGTCCTGTGTCCATTAACACCCTTTAGGCTCTTAAACAAGGCACCCACATGCAAACTTTGTGTTGGGAACAACCCCTGGCCTGTGCTAATCTGTAAACTAGCCTGGGGAGCTGTTAGGGACACTGCTGGCTGCCACAGGGCAGAAGTGCTGGAGGTTGTGCTGGTGATGATGCTGTTGGGTCCAGCACCCAGGAACATACCCTGACACCAGGTTCTTGTAGAGACATCACCCCAGCAGATGAGCCAGGCTGATATCCCATCCCTTGGTACCAGGGGAAAATGAGGCACAGAGAGACAGGGTGGCTTGACAGAGGTACTAAAGTCTGTGTCAGAGCAACCTCTGGTGCTTCATCACCCTTTGTCATTCAGGTGGAGGACGGACTTTGAAAGTTGCCTTTATCTCCTCCAAATTTTCTTTTTAGACCTCAGAGAGGCACTGGATGTGCTTCCAGGTCACGGGTGCTCATCTGGCCATTTGGGCAGCCTGAAGTCCACGCCTCAGTAGCTGCTGGCACAGCACAGAGCAGAGCCAAGCACTGAATCTCCCCTTTGCACCATGTACAGTTCACTGTGGTTACTCCAGGTTAGATTTATTCCAGTCACCTACACTGAAAATCCCCACCCTGCACACTGTCTGAGGCTGGCTGAAGGACCAGCTACTAATTTATTACCTTATATCCCTATGAGGGGTTGTAGCAGAGCATCTGGTTTCATTTCCACTGGGAAAAAAACAAAAAAAAATCGAATTTGTGTTCATCAAAGCTGCTCTGCAAACTGGACTATGATGGGGTAAGGGAGGCCAAGCCAGGGAGCTGCTGTGAAACAGCATTACTGCTCAGAACCCAAATGTTAAGGCAGAGGCAGCCAGAAGCACCTTGAGCTTCATCCAAGGTTCAGCAGAAAGGTTCTCATTTAGCAGCGCTCCTTGAGTAAAGCCCTTAGGGCTTGTCTGTACGCAAAAATTAATCTGGATTAAGATGAGGCAGGAACTTAAGGTAAAGTAACTCTTCTGGAATAACTTCACTTTGTAACAGACAAGCCTCTGGACGGTTTGGTTAGGAAGCGTCATGTTACATCATATTTATTATGATGAAATGCATTTTCAAGAGAATGTCCTTGTGGTATTTGGTCACAATTACACAGCAAACACTTAAAAACACATCCATTCCCTGCAGGAGGAGAAACAGAGCTGCCTGCAGATTTGGACTGCTTTCGGGGGCTGATTTGCCAGAGGAGTTGGAGGGGTTTCACCATTCCTCTCTTTTCCTTCACACTGAGAAAGTGCATAAGATCCCACGTGCCCAGCACACCAGCTCTCCTGCCAGCAGGGTGTAATGGCTGGTGGAGCATCAGCCCAAAATGTTTACATGGTCGTTACTCAAAACCTGTCCCATACACACTAGCTCCAGTCCAGACGCACTTCAGAGCATTGGTTCAGAGCTGTGTCCAAAAGAGTAAATCCTGCCTAAACACAGATCTGCATGGATCCAAATGCTCTCCCTGAGTGAGCTTGAATTACACCCTCCTGGAGTGCAGCCAGGTCCCCCTTTTCAATACCTGCACCTCTGCTTGCTCTGAGAGTCACACATTAAGTACAAAAAGACCAAATGACCTTGTTAAGTTGGATGTCATCGAGTAGAGTGATAAAAGCATAAGGCCTGGAAGGATCACAAGTCCCCCTCAACTCCCTGGGCAGAGGACAGGACAGGAGATGGAGATGTCTTGACGATTGTGAGGTTTCTTCCTCCACTGAAACCAGTGTGAATGGGAGCATTGCATTCAGGATTTTTTCTCCTACCTGAGTGCTTCTGCATGGCTTTACTTCCAGCCAGGTTTAAATGGCCTGTTAAATATTTCTACCAATACACACCCTCTCCGAAAGAGTCTGTTTGCATTCAGCTCAAGTTAATTGTTCAGAAGAAACAGTCCATAAGCATAAAAGTTTCCACATATTATTTTTTTAGCTCTCTTACTATTTATTCTGTAAGGTGATAACATTGATTTCAGCTCACTCTCTGTTTTTATCAGTCTTGCACAAGGACAAACGAGGAGGCGAGAAGGAACCTCCCTTCTCTCCCATGAAATGGAGTCTACTATCAACCAGCCAAAGCAGAGGAACAAGCCCTTCATCATGCTATATATACTGCCTGGTTGGCAGAGTGCATTTTCCTTAGCATGCCTAATCCCACAAGTATGTGGTGGCTTGCTCTGCAGAGACCTCAGCTTTTCAGGTGCTAGAAAATATGCATGCTCCATGTTACTTGATAGTTTGCTCACATCTCTATCTCCTGGAGGCAAGCAATTGCTGACCCTCTCAGCTTTCTTTAAAAACTACTTGTCTTTCTGTGTCTCCTGGGAAGATAGAAACCTACTCTGAATATATCCCTCATGCAACACTGCAAGGAACAATAATGTGCTCATGATTTCTTGGTTTATATTTTTCTGCTGTAAATCCAGAAAATGAGACCTGAATTATTCTTTTCTATTTGCTTTGACAGACATGCAGTCCTAGCTTCTCAGCAGACTGGCTTACGTATGCTGTGCTTTCCCACAGCTTCCTTAGAAGAATGAGAAGAGCTGGTGAAGTTGGGTTTTGGTAATGGAGCATATCACAGCCACAGTATAAAAAGTGATCATTGCTTCCCTGGTGCAACCACCCTTAGATGTAGAGGTACACCAGTTGGCCTACTGGGCAGCAATGGGAGTTGAATGAGGGACCTCCAAGCAGGTGGGAAGGATTTTTCTCCATCCTAAAAGACTATCTGAGGTTTAAAGAAATGTGCTTATTCTGGGATGAAGGGGAAGAACCAAATCACCACATTTTTGCAACCTACATGAAAGGGCTTACACAACTGCATCCCACTTAGCAAAACAATTACCTGCCCTGTACGAGACCAGCTTCAAGCCCTTACACTGTCATTATCTCCTGTGTCTCCAGCAACCAGGCTGTAGGGTAATCTGCAGCCTCTCTCATCCTTTCCTGCTGGAGTTGTTCCACTCTGTATAAACACTACTCATTGATGCAGCTGTTGGGAGACTTCCCACATCCCAGGGGAGTGCTCTAACCACAAAATTATTGTCACCCTTGCTCTCGTCCAGTGTGTATTTAATTATTCTTACAACGTGAAGTAATTTCAACTGGAGAAAACAAGAGGCACCCAGGTCAGAGTAGCCCATAATTATCGCAGTAGGGAGCACTCTCTTAGGACATGAAATTTCCCAATCAGACACTGAAAACCCTGGGCTGTGGGGGTAGCTGGGAAGAGAAAAGTTGTTGTCTTCTCCTCCATTTGTGAATGGTTCCTCAGATTCCTGAGAGTAATAGAGTTTGAGATATACGTGTATCTGTGTGCGTATGTTTCTGGAAATGCTGAAATGAAGTGCTTCAACATTTCCAAATTTTTTCATTTAATCCAAAAGCATCTGAGAATATGCATCATATTTGGCAAATAACTGTGGCCACCCTGAAACCACATTTTTAGCAAATAAATGATTCACAGAGTAAATTTAGCTCATCTTAAATGTCTATTTATATCACGGGAACACACCCTGTCACTGTTGGGGCTTCACCATGTTGAGTACTATCCAGAGCTTACAGCCAGACACGCTCTACCACAAACAGCCTGAGAGGGAAAAATAAAGCCCTGCCTATTTTACAGGCAGATTTTTGCAACAGCACAGATGTCAGCCTCACTGTCTCAGAGGAGCTGTGCCCTACCCTACAAACATATCTCAGATACATCATTTTGGGACTAGGAAACAGAGTATCACCTTGCCAATCTCCTCTCTGGCACCAACACAGCAAAGCCTTCCATCACTTTTTTAGTTCCCCTCCCCAGAAAAGAGTCACCTCTGGGAAAACTTTGCCTTACACCAGCAACATCCTGCGAACAGCGAATGGGTTAATCCCCTTTAGCCAGCATCCCGGTAATGAAAGGTTTCACTCTTTGTCACCTAATGGTCTTGTGTCTAAAATACAAGCCTAGCTGCCTTCACTTGAAATGTTTTTAATCACTGTGGAATAAAAACCTAGCCTGGCTAGTGCCAACCAAAGAGATGTTTGTCTGCTCAGCAGATTTTATCAAAGCTTCCTTGATGTCTTTGCCTTTGTAATGCTAAGCACTTCACTGTTTGGCATATTTAAAGTAGGATGCGGTACATGTGAAGCATTTCACAGAGCGATGATGTATCGAGTGTGCTTTAGGAAGTAATGAAAGCAGCAGACTCATGATTTTTGAGCTTTTAATTACTTATTAAGTGGCATGACATAAAGGCTACGGGGGAGATTTTTTTTCAGCATCCAACTTATTGACTTTGAAGTCAGTGCCTAAATACCCTTTGTGCCTTTGAAACTTTCCGTCTGCTCACAGGGGAACGTGCTGCTGCTTTGGGCTTTGTTTCACGCTGACCACATTTGTTCAGAGGAGAGAAGCAGAGAGATGGGAGTCTGCTCAGACACAGGTCTCTGCCTTCGACATGGTGGATAAAGATGAGAGACAGGCTAAATACGTGTCCTTTGACAAAGGGTATAGAGAGGGCCCTTAGCGCAGAGCCTGGAGCAATGAGTTCTGACCTGGCCTTAAAAATGCCAGCACTACAGGGGGCAAATAACCATAGCAGCCCCCGGGGGTGCTTTTAATGAGCTGAATCGCAGTCTGAGTCCAGCTCTCCATCACTCACAAGCCACCGCCACAGCTGGTTTTAGCAGATGTCCCCTCCGACAGAAAGGGCCCAGCAAAGCACAGTGGTTGGCCTCACCACCATCTCCTTCAGGTTTGGTGTGACCGCTGTGACAGGAATGCCATCCAAAGCTTCAGGAGCAATAAAGTCAGGAAAGGCCAAAAAGAAGAAAAGACCCTCTCATTTGAGTCTGGGTTTTGGGGGTAGTTTATGGGGGTTTTTTTAGTGTCTTCTGAAGGGAAAGACTTTCCTCCCACTTATGATAAATTAGGAGACCATGGCCTCCTAGACAGGTTTCTCTGTGGTGTGAGGATGGAGCCAGATAAGGGTTTCTCCATGATGGTGGGGATGAAGCCAGATCCTTCCCTCTCTACCACCTGGACCAACACTCGTTGTGTTGCAGCTGGGATGTCCTTGTGAACAGACATCTGTTTGCTCAGACAGTCGATAGGTGACCCAGCAGTGAGTACACCTGTTTTTTATGAGTCCTATGGATTCCAAGAAACCCTTGTGGATCATGAACCCAAGATGCTCATTCTGGCTCCAGAAGCTGCTAACTTGCTGGGGGTCATGTCAAAGCTGGAGTTACACACATGGGGAAAAATTCACCCTACAGCTGCCCAAGGCACCTTCTCATCCTCTGGTCTCTAAAAAAAGAGGTGTCTTTCTGGCATCTTCAATCAGTATCAAATGCTCCTTTCAAATAAAAAGAAAAGAGGAAAAAAAAGAAGAAAAAGGAGGGATGGCTGCCTGCTGAAAAATTACCCTCCCCACTGATGGAGAAATGAAATGTCAAATGTGCGATATGTGTATTTTTATCCTCACTGAAGGAAAAAGCAAAGCCACAGCTTCCCATGTTCGGTAAGTGACCAACACAAATACACAAGGACTCAAGTGCATTTCTACCCCCTGGAAAAGTTTTCTTTAATTAGGACAGACACACTGCTCAGTCAAAGCAACATCAATATCCAGGCACACAATTCGATTAACCCACTTATAATCTTTGCTGCTTGTTCAGATCTTCCGGAAAAAAAAGAGTGGGGAAGACTAAAATTCACTATTTTTAGAACAGATTTTTTTTTTTTCTATCTTTTTTTCCCCCCAAAGAATGACAAATATCACTGTCCTGCTTCTTCAATTTTCTGAGTCTGCAAAACATTGTAATTTAACTGGATTTTTCCTAGTACTGTTAGATCTGTGCAGGGTCACCCAGATGGGCAGCTGCAAGGGGATTTGATTCAGGAGTAGAAAGACTCAAGCTGCTTCCCAGTATCACAAGCAGGACATGAAAGAGTTGTGTCCGGGTATTTCTCTGAAGCTTTATTAGGTCATATTATTTAGGAAATCTACTGCATAAAACAATAATTAGTTTTTAATAAGTCCTGCAGTCTACACTGCTCATGATAGATTAATTTGCAGGCCTATTTTGAGTATAATTATTTTGCATGTATTACTGCAGGTCCAGTAAAGAGCAGAGGTGGATCCTGTTTGAAAAAAAAAAAATGAAGGCAAAGGGCTGAATATTAATATCCCCATTTTACTAGTGGGAACTAAACATCAAAGAGACAAAGGGACATGTAAAAAACCATACATTTAAGTGCAATATAGAAACCCTGAAGACTCCATTTAGCAGAAACCCAAGTCCAAAGGTGCTGTGAGCACCTCACTTTTAGATTTCCAATATCTTTGAGGCCCCAGACTTGCTCCTAGATGCAGTCAGCTGGAAGTAGCACAGTGCCTAGGTCACACCGAGCTCCGTCAGCATCCAGAAATGAGCCATTCCTCTGACTAACACCCCAGAGGGATCCTACCCACTCAGTGCTCCATGCACCCATACAGACAGGATCAGCCTACCTGCAAAATGGGGCACTGAACACCCCTTTTGTCTTGAATCTTCTCATGGCATAAAGCTGGAAATCTCAGGAGGTGGGAAGCAGGTATTTGATGTGCTCCACAGCCTGAGGACAACCTCAACTCTCCCCATCCCACAAATGTCCCTTAATAGCAAGTCAGTAGTTTGGTCCAGGGGTAGCCACCGTTCACCCACCTTTTGAAACTGGCATGTTGCACATTAAGGAAGTCAAGTGCAATTAGGTGCAAGGGAGAAAAAAGGTGACAGCTCTTTGGCCCTTGCACCAGAGTTACCTGCACTTCTGGGAGAGCTTCCCAGGGGTTTCAGGATCTCCTCTGTAGTACCAGTCTCTAAAGATTAGGTGTCACAATGCCTTACATTGAAATGTAGAGGTTCCTTTACCAGACTGAGCCCTAAACAGCTTGTCTTGTTGTCAAAAGTTGGTCGTAAATTAGGGACACAACCGTGAGCTCTTAAACTCATAGCTAATGTGGGGGATTTCTGCAAATTTGAACCACGAATTTGTCATCCTTCGCTCTGAGTCTGAATCCACTAACGTCCCTTTTCTGTCACTTCATCACAGTATTGGGCTTTTCAGGACCATTCTCTCTCCCTGGGACTTTCTTGATAATACATATTTAGTGGCACTTTCTTTTTCCTTGAGGAAAAAACAATGAGAATTTCCCCCAAAAAGCCTGAAGGAGAAGTTGGCCTTGGCACACATCTGTGCCTTTGCTGCCATGCCCATCACACTGCAGATCACAATGTGCAAGGTGAAAACCACACAACATGGTGACACGAGCTGACCTCCACTGGAAAAGAGCAGGGGCGGTGGGAAATGTTGCAAGCAACTTTACAACATCCGCTTTTCACCTCTGCAAGGAGCAGCTCAAAACCACTCCAGGAAAGCCCGCAGAGGAGCTGAATTTTTATCTCATTCTCAAAATCTGAAGGCTTTATGTTTCCTTTAATGCATGCAGGTAATTCATGATAACAGGATGTATCATGAAACACTTAGGGCCCAAACTGTACTTTAGCCATGCCCAACTTTCATCCATGGTAGCTCACCTGGAGTCACTCCAGATCAACATCAGTGTAGCTAAGAGCAGGATCTGATCCGTCATCTCTTCCAATGAAATAAGATCAGAGGGTTTAGACAATGGTGGGCTACCTTCTTACTCAGTGTATTACACCAATACAGAGGCTGAGGGATCCTGTTTATAAAAGAATAGGATTTTTTTAAAAAAAATTTAATGTTCTTTAGAACAGTGTATGGTTTAGCGTGTGTCAACTGAGAGCATCTTGCCTTCAGTCCTCAGTCAGGCCAACTGCCACATGACAATTGAGTATAAAGAAGTGGGATTGCTTTGTGTTATACATTACAGGAGCCTAGAGCTCAGCTTTCTCTGCTCCAATCACCTCCATTAAAACTGGTAAACCAGAAGTGTGCAGCCTACGCATATGGAAGAGCGTGCGCAGGAGGGGAGGTGGACCTGGCATCATGTTCACTGTGTATTTAAAGAACTGCAGAGACTCCAGAGTAGTTCCCCATGTGGACACACACATATGTTCACACTCCTACATATTTTAGTGTCTCTGAAATGAGAGTCTTTTTTTTTTTTTTTTTTAGTTGATTTTTCTATGGAGGCATTTTAAATTGAACTATAAGGAAGTGACTACGATTCCAGAGAAATGGACTGATACTGATATCCTAATGCTTCCTTTAGATGGCTGTATCTAGGCAACATCATTCAAGCTAGTCACCCCCACTTGACTAGTTATTAAAGACCAGCCCACTGAGGTCTGGAGTGCAATTCATCTCCTCCTACAACAGATGCCTAAAATATAGCAGAGGAACTGCACCCCAAAGTGCCTGTTCCTCTCCATTGACCGTAAGGGTGTCTCAGATGCTGATATATGCATTTGTGCAGACGATTCGTAAATCAAGTGCCCACATAGGCAGAGATAATGCACAGATCTATAGGGTCTTTCAGCAGAGGCTAGGGTATGGGCTCTGCCTCCCCCTTGCCAAGATGGCTTGCATTGCTACCCAGCTTAGCCTAGGGTTTCTTCCCATCCTATGCCTTATCAGAACAATCACTTCCACTACTTGGTCCCAAAATATAAGGAAGCCTTACTAGTCCTATTCAGGGGCTTTGTGTTCACACCTTGCATTGCTGCGGTGTAACTTCCCACGCAGACAAGCTTTGCATGTGGTTCAGTAGCTCCAAACTTCCACACATCTGCCTCTGAAGAGTCTTCGCTGTTTTTCCTTTGATAAAGACAAAAAAAGAAGGGTTCAGATGAGTCGGTTCATGGGATCATGGATTAAGTTCCCCTTAGTACACATGCACATGCAGTCAAAGAATTCACAATTCACATGAGCAACACCTGGAGATAAGATTACACAATGTGGGTGAGCACCTGTAATCCTCCATGCTGACCCACAAAGAGGGTATCTTTTATTATCCCATCTAGAGGCTTTTAGATTCAATGGGCTGTGGTTTTTACATCTGGAGGCCTCTGCCCCGATTGCCTTGACTTTAGCCACAGTGAAGGCCTGATGGGGCAGAGGTAAGTCTTTTAAGGCTTTGCCCCTGAGAATGAGTGTCTGCAGCTGGGGGGACGCCGTGCAGCTCGGTTTGCAGGAGCAGATATGTGCAGAAGGGTAATTCAGGGGCATCCGAGAACTATTAAATCATTATTTACATGTCAGCCTTTAAAAAAGGGATTTCTGAATGCTCCATAGACATTAACTAAGCCTTCCTATCTGTGCAGGCTTAGCTGCGTGAGTCAAGTGAGCGGCTTCAGAGCAGGTGACGAGGCAGCAGCCAGGACAGGGACGAGCCTCCTGACTCCTGCCCTGCACTGCTAACCACAAAGCATCCCCTCCCCTTTGTCAGAAAGGCTAATCCTGTAATGTGACTCTTGAGCAACATTTAGGAGCCCGAGCCTAAATAAAACTTCATTCCAAAATAGCGCGTATGAAAATGAAGATAAGGCTCAACAAGTTGTAACAGATGCCTGTTAATTAGTCACTGCAAGGCGCTTTCAAATGCGAGCCATGTTTCGGTGCGTGAGCCATCTGCAAAGGCTGCTGTCCCCTCTCTTCTCCAGACATGATTAAGGAGAAGGGGCAAGCCTGGACACCCGTATTTCTCTTAAACGCCCGGTCTAGCTGCAGCAAGGTGAGCCCTGCTGGCTTTCTGACACTGGACTCAGCCCGGCATTAAAAAGGCAAGAATTTGGGTTGCACACTTGCACACAAATCCCGTCATCAGACAGTTCTGTAGGTGTAGGGTAACGTCAGGAAAAATCATCCAGGACTAATGCGCTCTTATATAAGCACAGACAACACATACCGGTATCATTTCATTACTTTTGTCTTGATACCTGCATTTTATCTTCATTTATATCACATTTTTGTGAACCCAGTAGTAAACAGTTTCTCCCTCTTTCATAACCCTTAATGATACAGGTTGTTTTTTTCCCAACTCTTTAAGATTACCATTTAAATTAACTATATAAATCAGGCCCTGGCCTCTATTACACGGGAAAACAATTGGGTTCTGTTTAACTTAGGAATCTGCAGTGTTTATAGATAGACAACCCCGAAGGTAAGTTACTAAACTAGTTTCTAGTTGCATTGATCTGTTGCCAGAATACATAAATTATTAACTGAGAAGTAACTCCAGAGAGTGTTGTGTATTTCAGTTCATATTTGGTAGGGCTGGGGATACGTGGCTTGGCCATAAGTAGACACTAGAAATATTAATCACTTTCAAGTAGAATTCTATATTTTAATTGCTGAGAGGAGACTTCTTTCTTTCAGCGTCTGACTAAGAAACCCTTCCCTTGCTTTGTTCAAGCCACCGCAGTGCAAGCCTAAGGGAAAACTCCCACTGATTTCCCTGAGGACTCCAGCTTTAAGTCCATGGGAGTCTGACCAGTTATTTTGGCTGATCAGAGAGTCCAGATCCCTCTGCCACGTAAATCTATCTCCTTTGAACTCCAGTTACTCAAAATATAGTGTGCTGTCACCGGAGCACAACGTGGAGAGTGAGATAATAGCATTTTCCTCCCTAAATGACACAAAGCACTCAAAATACTTGACAGTGCCAAGGTCCAGGTGAAGAACACTCTTTCCTGCTCTTTTCTGTTAACCAGGTGGTTGACCTGAAGTTAGCTGCCCTTCAAAGCATGGAGGGTCGCAGAAAAATTTAAATTAGTTTCCTGGCTGTGTTTCTGAGGACTGAGGCAGTCCTTTCTTGAAAATTAGGGGATGTCACCTGGGCATGGCATGTGCCACTTGGGCAGTGCATGCTGAGAAAACACATCTGCTCTTTATTTTCAAATTGTCTTTAATTTTCTAGGTGGGGTGTCAGGGTAGCACTTTGATGCTCTGTCTTGAGGTTAAATAGGACAATATATGGCATCCTGGCTGCTCCGATGGGCTAGCCTGCCTGTAGAGGATGGGGTGGCGAGGAATGCAAGCTGTCTGCATGCCACTCAGTCCCTGGGTGGTTTAACATTAATTCTACTTTGCCTCTCCCACCTCGTTGGAAAAATTTTCTTCCCAGACAAACTGCACTGCAGACAGTAGCTCAGAGAGAAGAAAGAAGACAGCCTGAGCGAGGCTTGGTCCCAGCTGGGCAGATATCACTCCATACTTTCATCCTGGAAGACCACAGCAATTTAACTTTGCCTCCATGACGCAAGATGTCAACCCACTTTTCATATAGGTCCAAGTGTGTTGAGTGTCACCAAAAGGAAATTGCCTTGCAGAAACAGCCAGGAGCCCATGCTGCAAGGGTGAGCAAGCCAGCAGTAAGTGGAGGAGCCATGAGGCTTGCAGTGTGCTGCAAGTCCCTCTGCTTGCAGCAGGTCCACCATCACAGAGCAGCTCAGGAGAGGGGTGGGAGAACCATTTTCACAGGGAGCAAGTCAGATTTAAATACCTATATCCAGCCACGTCTTGTCCAGGTGCCTACATATGGCATCCCTGCTGTGTGAGAAGGGTGTTCACCTTTTGTATAATCCTCTCCCAAGCCAGATGAAAAGTACCTTTTTGGCTGTACAGGTGCCATGAATATTTTTGCAAAACCCTGTGAGTCTTTGCAATTTGGTGCAAGCTTTAAACTCATTAGGACTAATATTTTTTTCCTACCTCAAAATCATGAGGGGCTAGAGGATGAAAACCATTACCCTTACTTGTACAGTAACTAATGCTTCACCATCCTCATGTGTATGGATCCTCACTGCATCTGGAGGCTGGTGCTGTCATTTAGCAATGTGGAGATGGGGTGTGGATTTCAAGTGGATTTAAGCACTTAAATATCTTTAAGCAACAGGGCCATACAGATTTGCCAGCTATTATACAGAAAGTCCACAGAAATGCAAGGGAGACCGGTTACCTAAAGATGTGTGACAGCTACCACGGAAGCTTTTGCTCACAAATGGCAAGACTGCCAAATTTTGCGGAGCTGAGTGCTGCAGCCGTTGGTGTTGGATGTCCTGGCCATCCTGTGTCCTCCTCTCACAGCGTCTTCTCCAGAGAGGCCCAGTCTTCCGAGGAGTAGTATGGGGTTGTTTTGAGAATAACAAGGGAAAGCTCTTTCTTGTATTAAGGAGCTGTGGTTGCTACCTGCCAGAAATGCAAATAAAAAGGGATCTGGACATTTCAGAAATTCAAAGGTTCTGCTTTGCAACCCTTGAAGGCCCACAAATTTAATTTGATCTGGACATTTTTATGCCATCTTTAAAACTGTAATGGTGTAGGTGACATCCGTACTGAAGTGTTATACCAGGCTTTTGTGTTTTAGTTCTGTTCCTCAGCAGCATTATCAGGGTAAAGTGGAAAGTTTTGTGGTTACGGTTTCGAGTATGTTGGTAGACACCCATTTTGCCTGTGACTTTCTGCAAGTCACTTCATCCCTCTGCTGTAGTTCTCCGGTAAAAGAAGGGCAAAAACCCCCCTTCCCTGTCCCAGGAACAGCTTCTGAGGACAAATGCTGTTCATATCTGAGACACTCAGATGCCACCAAGATGGGGAACCGTCCAAGTGATAAGTTGCTGCGACCCCTTGGTTGCACCAAGATGGAGTGGCAGAGCTTGATGCAGCCATGAAGCTGTACCACTCCTGGCTGGAGAAAAAACTGAGACAGAAAACATGAGTATTGTGACAATTTCTATATTGATCCTACTGTTTGTCTTCCTAAAGCACAACAGCAGAAATGCAGCTAAATGCCATATCCGGAGAGATTTTTCTTTCATGAGAGAGCAGTGATCTTCAGAGATAAGGGGCAAGGCAAACACTGTAGTCTTGTGAACTGCCTCTGTAGACAACTATTCTTTGGCTCATAAGCTATTAATTACCAGATGTTAGAATTTATTTATTTTTTCCTGAAAAGAATTCTGACAGCGTAGAGTCTTTAAAAAAAGAAAAAAAAAAAAAAAACCCAACCACTGCTTGTTTAAAAATTCCTCTTCTCTCTCCAGTTCTTTAAATGCTGCTGGATTGCTGAGCTGTGAAATACGATGTCTTTTTAAGAGTTCCAAGATTTTTGCCCAGAAGGAAGAAAACACTGTTCAGGTTTGTCTCTTGAGGATTTAATGATCACATTGTAAATTTCTCCCGAGAAATGAAATAGCAGTCAGTGGATAATATCCCATCTAATGCTGTTTTTCCCCTCCTCTTTTATTCCTCAAAGGCCCAGCCCCTCGCTTCAAACCTCTCATATTTTCTGTGTAACAGGAGGATGCAGAGATGCAGGGTGATGTGCCCTTCACAAACCGATTCGACACACTCAGATATTATTCCTGCTCCAGCTTAAATCTTCCTGCTTGATCTAAACCCCTCTGTGCCCTAAAGACAACGGTGTTTGGTGTCCTTAAAAGCCAGAGCAATTGAAATAACGAAATCTTCCTATATAGCTGGTGTGTGACAGTCCAAGCATCTGTGCCCCTGCATCCCAGCGCATTTCAGAGGGCTTCAGCTTCTTACTGGAGGGACACAGATACCAGAGCAAAAATTATTTCCATTTTCTCCTTCCTCTCTGCGAGGCGTGGGAATCCAGCCTGCCTCTTCGCTCAGAGAAGCCTACATGGAAACCTGTGAAAGGGCGAGATGAAGGGGCAAAAGGTTGTTATTTTTTAAAGATCAGCTGCCAGTTGCACTGCTCAGCTTCACTCCTGGACCCAGACAGAGTGATAACAATCCTTTTTTTGATGCTGTGGCTTTTTCCCAGAGGCATATGTGGAACAGAGGGAAAGCCCATCTGCAGGGTAGAAGCAATCATGAGGCTATGACCAAAATCGGTGTACCAGTGGTGTCCTCCATGCTCTCTCCACCTAAACCCTTCTTTTAGAGAACACTCTTTGGGGTTAGAGCTCCTAGTTCTGATATCGGCTTTTCTGGGAGACCATGAGCTATGTCTTTAACTACCCTCTACCTAATTTTCCTCATAAATACTACAAAATAAGGAGGAAGGTTTTATTATTTGCAAGAGCATCAGTACCCTTGAGCTGAGGTCTCTCCTGACAGGTAAGGATTTATGCATTTTACTTTTTTCTAACCACCACTGGCATGTGACTCTCAGCCCTTTGGTGTCCAGGCACCTTCACCGAAAAAAAGCACACAATTCCCTTGTTACCTGGTTCGTCCCTTGCAGCCCAAATCAGATTCAGGGGAAGCCGAGCTGTGCCCTGCTTTGACTTGACAGTGTTTTTAAGTCACATCTTGCCCTGTTTGCTTGTCTTCCTGCCAGCCAGGGGTTATTTCCATGTGCGAACAGGCTGACCTGGCTACTCTCAGCAGCTGCACAAGAAAACACTGTGGAAATGGTGGAAATAATGGCATGAACGCTTGAAACCCTGCACTGAGATGGATGCGAACCCCTCTATCCAGATCACCAGTGCTGGCGTGTGTTTTTTGGGCAGCAAAATAGCTGAATCCAAAGTAGGGGGGGGACCCATGCCCTCTCCTCATACCCACATGCCTGCTGCGCTGCAGTTTGCAAAGCGGCAGAGACGAGTGGTTTGGGTATCTTCGGGCAGATCTCTTCTTTGTTCTCCGTGTTTTGTGCTGCCTTGTTAGTCACGAACGTTGTGGGCTGTGGGCACAGGCAGCAGCGGTGGTGGCTTCCCACTCCAACCTTGCCACCACCTGATGGGGCTTAGGGCAGATCTTCCCAGGGTCTCCTGCAGCCTTCAGGGATCTGGTTTCCTTCTCCTACCCCATGAGCCAACGTGCCTGATCACACAACAAATCTTGTACAACTCATACAATGTTCCTTTAGAAAACACAGGGCATCAGTATCCCACTCTTACTCCTCTAAATAATCCATTTCTGCACACGGGTATGTGGATCTGAAAGGACCTGTTGAATGTGAACATGGGACACAACGCATTGGACTTCGTCTCCTGACTGCTGGCTCTGTCTACACCTTAGCAGAGAAAAATAAAAGACACTTTACAATACAGTTGGAGATGGGCCCAAGCCACAAATTCAAATATGAATGAAGACAGAAGGTGTTTGGCTCCAGGGTTTTGGTTCTAGTCCTTAAATAAAGCAACTTAATTTACAGTGTGCTTGGCCCAGAGGAGCTTGTGAGAAGGAATGGAAATCCTCCACCAGAAGTTATAGGTTTCATATGGAAATCTGCGGATGAGATTCCTACAGCCTCTGCTGTGAAGACATTAGGCCAGATCATCAGCACAGAGCCTTGTCATTTAAATCACTGCTGCAACATATTTTCACTTGACATTGGCACACAGTGTCTCAGTACACCTACATGAATGTTTTATAAATATACTTTGTCCTGGCAGGATGCAATCCCAAAGGATAAATTAATAATAAGCCACATATAGATACACGCAATGTTCAGAATTGCATAACAGTTTCAGAGACGAACAATCCATGTAAAGTTGGGCAAAACTATTTTGTTTCAGGCCCTCCATCAATGCGCACGTTCCCATTTTGTACTGCTAATATTTGCTGGCTTTAGTGTTCCATGGATGGGATGTGACTCACAGTAAAAGAGCAGATGCTGCCCAACCTAGAAGCATCCCATTTAGTGCATTGAAAAGGCACCGAATTAGCTATTTCCTCAGAGGGATTTGAACAGTCTTTTTGCATGAAATGTGCTTCAGGGTGTAGGGTGTATTCCCTGTCTCATTCTTCTCGTTTCTTCATCTTCATGGCATAGCCATAATTTTTTTCATGGTTCTGCCATGGTTTCTACAGGCAAATAAGCATCATCCCATCTAAACAATGGCATTACCTTCTCATTTCCTCTGTAGCCCACCAAATCCAGGGGCTCTCCTTCTTTCAGCAAAGCCTGTTTTCCTCCTTTCTGCTCCCAACTCACCTGAAGGGAAAGGGATTAACATGGAGACAGTTGCGCCAGCTGCAAGCCCGGCTGTTTGGCGAGAAGAGACAGGATGGCTGCAAAGTTCCCACAAAGTGGAGGCTCCCTCCAGCCAGGACTGATGATGGCTTCTGCTTGGCACCCCGCCAGATGCAAGGCCCTGGGGGTGGAAAGGTAGCAACAGCCGAAAGCAGCTTCAGTCTCCTCTGCCAGGGCAAGAAAGGAGATTGTACAAGGCCAGGAGAGAGACAAGGCTTTAGCCAAGGGCTTCAGCGTTCGTGAGGGTCTTTCTGCAAAGAGTTTTTTAGGTATAGCCAGTAGAGAAAACCCATGCTTCCGTGGCCTCACACTGTGCACGTTTTCCTGAATGCATCTAGTAGCCTTCTTTCTGCAGGTGTTCCCAGTTGAGATGCTGGGAGCTGAAGCGACCTACTTAGGGACTACCTGAGAGGCAGGGACATGAGATGTGGTCCCCTCAGTCTTCACACCCAACCCACTACCTGGACTGTTCCTCCTTCTTCTGTCGGGCTAGCCTTTCTGCCTCCACACCGTGCTGCTGTCAGGATGTCTAAATGGTCCCCGTGGTCTCACCAACCAACTTCAGCCCTGGTCTTAATCAATTTTAGGGCATTCCCTTTCCACCTTGTCCTGGGGCAGAGCCACGAGCTTGACTCAAGATAGGTGTCAGGTTCCCTGCGTCTCTCCAGCACTTGGCGATGAGTATCCTTTGAACTTTTTGAACCTGCCCAACGCATGGCTGGAGAAGCCAGCCCATGCTTGCTGGCAAGCAGTTTGTTTCAGAGCCCTGTTGTGTACATGCCTCCTGCCTGGATCTTCTGGCCAAGGGAAAACAGGAGACCAAGCTCATTCGTGCTTCTTGCACTTGGTCCCAAATAGAAATCAGACTGAGAAATGGATGCACAGTGTGGTCTGTGACTGGAACACCCCAAAATGACACACACTGAATAATCAGAGCTCTCTTTAGCACCGAGGAAAAAAAAAAAATCACATATTGGCTAAAAGCCGAGTCACAATGTTGGCAGCCTGTTGCTACTGATGGCAAATGAGCTGGTTTCCTGGCTGGCAATAACTTGCTGCATTCACATCCAGAAAGCCAAACTTGTACCCATGAATCAGAGCAAGGGTACAGGCAGGGCCCGGCAGGCTGAGAGAAGCAATGCAGGGGTCTGTGATCTCACATCATGGAAAACCCAAGTTATTTGAGTGGATTTCTTCCCAGTTTCTGCCAATATAACTAAAAGCATAATCTGGCCTCTAGTCATTGCTTGGTTCCAGGGCCATGGGAATATTTTCTGCTTGCTGCTGGGTGACCATCCTCACGGTGCCTCTAATTGGGAATTTTCTTTTTCCCCTCACAGCAGCACTCAGGATAGGGTGGTAGACACAAAAGAAAAAAAAAAAAATCACAGCCGTTACCAAAAAGCTGGCTCTTTTCTGCGATTTTTATCGCGGGCAGACAGCAAACCCACACAGCTGGGTGCTGGTGTCTGCCCAGCCCAGGGAAGGGCTGGTCTGGGCAGGGTGCCTACCTGTGCTAGCCGTCTAGGGGAGCACGGCAGCCAGGGCAAGATAGTGCGGGCTGCAGCAGGGCCTGGCAAGCGGCAGCCCCCGGAGAGCTCGCGCGGCGGTTGCTAGCACATTTCTCAGCCAATTCTGTGGCTCCCTGTGCCAGCTGGATGAAGCCGGCCTCGGTACCCCGGGGATGGAGCTGCGGCGGCGAGGCTGCACAGAGGGATGTGCTGCATGGTGTGGTGGGTAGTGTTAGTGGGAGGTGTGTGCTCCTTGCCCAGCGTACAAAACTGTGCTAACCCTGTGTGTCAGCACTCCTCTTCTGCAGCATTTGGGTGGACGGCGTGTCTCACCCCAGCATCTCCATCCCTTGAGCTGTTCTTCCTATCACCCATCATCCAGTGCTGTGCCTTCACAGTGCAAAGGCTTTAGTGCAGATAAAACCTGCCCTGGGGGTTTTCCATCAGCATTCAGCCCTGGACATGCTCAAATCACACCATGGCTGGCTGTCACTGATGCTGGGGGATCCGAGCTCCTCTTCCTGCTCTCTCTGAGCTGGAGGCATCAGGCTCAGACCCACATGCTGACTTCAGGAATACAGCAGGTTGTGCTTCTCCTTGCTGCAGGCTGTTCCCTCTTGTCCTGGGACTGGGCGTCCCTGCTAGTGGTAAATCTCCTCTTTGCCTTTGGTGCCAGGCAAATCTGCCCTTGGGACCTGCTTGGGCATGCTGCTCCAGAGCCACCTCCTCCAGAGGCTTCCTCCCGATTATTTTGCTAGCACGGCACATTGTGTGCACTGGGGCAGGTCGGGTAGCTGTAGGGCTGTCCCCAAAGCCTGTCAAAACACCATGGCTTGCAACGGGATTGGGATCCTTAACAGGGAAATGAGTTTCCGTGACATTGGCCAACAAACCTAGAGCAAACTGCATCCCTTCATGCTAAACATCTTCCACTTCAGGCTGAAGGAAATCTCTGAGGACAAAACCAAAGGCAGACAGTGTGGTAATCAACTCTGCAATATGCTGCTCTGCAGAGGGATGCGAAATAACCTAGGAAGACCCCACGTGCAAGCCACCCCTCTCAGTGCCCCCCATGCTCTCTGTCCCTGCACGGCATTGCAGAGACAGGAACCGAGGGTCCTTCTGCAGCAGCAGCAGCTCAACACAATTTGCAGAGCGGGGAAGCGGTTGCAAAAGACAGTTTGGGAAGAATAAAAACCCAGTTGGAAATTTCACTACCAATATCTGTGACGCAGAGCCGAAGGCTCACACCAGGCCATTGGGATTTGGCAAGAAGAAGCCCTGTCCGCTCCCTCATGAGAACAGTGGGGATCTCAGCTGGTTTCGCTCCCAAGGCGTGATGCCAGAGTCATCTTGAACGATACCCAGTTTCCACGTGTCTTTGCTCATGTTTGCAGACTTTTGAGAGTTGCATAATTTCCCCTTCCGCCGTCGCGCTGGAGAGGGTGGACACTAGCATTCTTCCCAGCCCCAGGGTCAGATTGCTCAGCCTTTGAAGATATTTCCTTGGAGTCCTTGATCCTGAATTTCTTGGCCTCTTTGAAGTTTCCCCTTGATGTTAGTGCATATCTGTGTGACTCAGTTCCCTTCCTCTCCGAGTGAGATCAGATCTTGTTTGCCAACTTTGTCTTATGTCCCTCTGCTTAGATAACTGCCAGATATGTGGTCTCAGGCCACCGAGTCCAAGGGCTCTGAATTTCTGTGGAACTCTGCATGTACCAGCATCATCTTGTTCCTTCTTGTTGGCAGCACATTCCCCTGGCATGGGGGTCTTTGAGGCATCCCTGCTTTCTGGAGGTGAAATCCTACAGCCCAGTTTCATAGGTCCCAGGATTCCCACCAGCCTCGAAAACAGGGCATTTTACCTTCATTTGCTCCCAGTTTCGCTGTGTGGGGCAGAAATGAGGTTGAAAGAGCTGAAACACCTCCCCCAAGTTCTTAAGAAAAGCCCCTTTGACCTTTTTTTTTTTCCTTCTTCAGGAATTTCTCCTCTGTTCACATCTTTTCTGGAGAACTTTTCTGGAGAACTTTTGCAGCTGCAGTTGTCTCCTGAGGGCTGTCATGGTCACCTTCAACAGCAGGAATCAGCTTTGAACGCTTCATGCTGCCCAAGGCTTGCACAAGCCACACATTGGGCTTTGATGTCCAACCTGCAGCCATAGTGAGCGTGCCACCTTACAGCAGACCTCACTGCCATGCAGGGCCAGATTCAGACACAGAAATAGTGGGGAGGTGCCCTTATCTGACATCCATCGATCTAGGCCTTTAATCTAGGAAGGAATTTACTGCAGGTCACAGAAAGCCAGTGGATAAAACCAGGATCCTCACAATGTCCCAGCCCTGCAGTGTTGGCCTCTCAGGCACGTTTTTCACCAATGTAGATATTCGTGCACTTCTGGCCAAGGAAACCAGTCCCTCATCTTCCTCTCCTTACACCCATTGACCTCTGAAACCTGGAAACCTTTGGAAAGAGAGAGGATTGAAATGCTAAAAGCCAGAGGGCAGAAACCAGAGCTTGTCCCTAGCTCCTCTGGCACTGCCATAATTAAGTGCCGTGGAGTGAGAAGGATGAGATGGGGAAACCCAAGATAAACAGGCTCATATTAGCGCTGGTATCCCGAGCCAGTGATGACTCTGCTCCTCTGTGAGAATAAACCCCTACGAGCCGGCGAGCCGGACTGCTTGCGGAGCTACAACAAAGGATTCAAATGTGTTTCCTCTTGGAACAGGATGAAGCAAACCATCCACAACCCCATCCATCGGGCAGGTTTTCGGCCCCCCTCTCCTGCCTCCATCCAGAGCAGCTCTGCTTCTCATCCACATCCACCCTCCCCTTTGAAAGCCAAGCTTCCTGCTCTGGGCTATTTCTGACCTCGGGAGCCAGGCTGCCAAGCTCCCAAGGATGAGCTCGCCAAGGCTGGCTGCTGGGGCAGAGCAGGGGGCTGCAGAGCCTGGGATGCCTGGGGGCACGCTCCAGAGGCTGCAGCTCTTTTCTCATTGAAACAAGGCAAGATGCTTCCCTGGTCAGTCCAGTGCAAGCAGACAACCTTTCATCCACCCCCCAGGAGGCAACAAGAAATTGTTGCCGTTTGGCCCCCGTTTTCAGACATTCTGGTATTTTTGCATGTGCATTTACTCCCTCCTATTCACACGGATGTATAACTAGGCAGCAGCTGTAATGTAATACCAGAGTCCTGTATATAACTCAGAAAACAGCACTGGAGCAGGCCTATTATCGTGAGACCAATCTGAGCAGGAAATATTATCATTACCAGGGGGCATTATTTTTTCCAATCACACTTCATATCAGTTGTCATCAAACTCTGTGTTTTATATAGTGTTACAATAGCCACAGTTGCCATGAATTGTCTCTGGATGGACTGTAAGTATTAAAAACAAAATAAGAAGCATATGTTGGAATGTCTGAAACTAGCAGACAAAACTCAAGGCTTTGACAACGTTACGGGTTTTTTGGAAGGAGCCAGATTTTAGCAATAACATTCCACTTTTGTTAGTCTACCCACCAGCATCTAACCTGCCCTATAACATCTCACTCGAGTTTACAGTTTCCTTCACCTCCTGTTCCTCTCTAATGTAAACTTTCTGGCTTTTCTTGAACGTGTGGCTTGGAAGAGGAGTAGCTGAGGCTCCAGCCTCTCAGGTGCCAAGTGGAAATCTTCCTTCACAGCGGACAGGCAAGAACAAATGTACGACCTAAGGAAAGTGCTTGTCCATAGCTCTTTTTTTTTCCCCTCCTGCTTGAGCTGTAGAAAAATGTCAAAGGCATGATGCACACATTCCTTTGAAGCCATTCCATTGCCTGATGGTCCATTTTGCTTATGAAAGGAATGTACACTCAGTGCTGTGATTTTTGTTGGAGGCCTCAACAGCAATGTAATAACTGAGAGGAACACTGCCAGGTTTCCCCCCTTCCTTACACATTCCAAAACTTCCATCCAGTGAGCAATAAATAGGAAAAAAAATATTAATTACCCAAAGGAAGAATTCTCTCCTGAACAAATACTGGCTTTGTGACGAGAAGGAGCTTGTGAAATGTGTGTTTGCCTACCAAGCCCACTCAGTCTATTTCTGATTCCCGAAGAACATAATGACCTGTGTGCCAGATTTTATTTTGGCTTTTTTTTTGCATGGCCAGCAAGAACTGTAACAAATATACAGGAAGGAAAACACTCTATTGTTGCTCTTGGTCTTTTGGTGGTTTTTGTTCTGTGCTTTTAACTGTGCTTCACTTCTGGAGCTGCACAAAACAATGAATGTTAATCTTTTTTAACCTATTCACCAATTGTCCCAGCTTTTCCCTAACTCATTCACTGCTTAAAAATGTTCAGTAAATGAGCTTGGGAGAAATCAGTTTTGAGCTATTATATGCCACACACACAAACACACAAGCACATGCATACTTATATATATATTCACAGATACACAAGTAGGGGCTTGACCCTGGAGCCACATGGGTTAATGTATAAAAGCCTCCAATCCCTGCACCAAAGCAAAAATGGTGGTCGTCATCCTGTGCAAAGTGTTGTGCACAAGGGTCAGCCTTTGTCTGAAGAACTTGGTGTAAATGAAAGTGAATAGCTGACTTTTGGGGTCTGATGGTGAACACCACCTACACTCATCCCTGCCACCCATGCTGCAGGAGCTCAGCTTCAAGCTCTGCTGCTGGAGATACCGCAGGCAGCAGCTGCCGTGAGCATGAGAGTGGCTGAACTGGGCCCAGACAGCTAGCCTAGTACCCAGTAGCAACCAAGTGCAGATGCCACTGGAGGGACATGAGAATTGGGACAGGAGGTGATACTTCCCCCAGGATCTCCCCCAGCTTCAGCCTTTTGCAGCTCAGGGACTTCCTGAGCTAGATGTGGATTTTCTGTGTTTAATAAATCTTTTCCATCAACTTCTTCAATCTACCCCTTGAACCTCCAAACTGAGAAATTTCCTGCAGACCAGGAGGGAAAAAGGGGAACTGGGAAAAGGGAATGTTTCTGCTCCCACTTTGGTCTGCTGGATGCAACCCCCCTTCCTCCAAATGAAGGGGGCTGTCAGTGCTCAGGGGGAAGGGCAGCAGGGCACAAGGCATCAGCAAAACCCGCGTGCAGCCCATGTGCACTGCGGGCAAATTGGCCATGGGTGGCTCCAGCCCCCTGCTCAGGACTAGGTGAAGTGTGCTGCAAGAGGGGGGCTGTGATCACTGTGCTGTTCAGGGAAGAAAGATTTTGTGCCCAAACACCGTAGCTGGCCCCTACTCAGACACAGCCCTTGGATCCAAATGCTGGAGGAGCTGGGGTTGATGGCCAGAGCTGTGCATGCTGCTGACAGCTAGGAAAGATGCATCTATGTTCTCAGTCGGGGGCAGCTCCAGACCCCCAGCTGCTCACCCCATGCCCTCAAGCACCAAGCTAGCACTGAGACAGTGGAGCCCAGGTGTGGGAGAGGGGGAAATTCCCTCTGTGGTGCACAGCCTACACTTAGGGGTGGATACAAGCCAAGTGTAGGCTACCCCACTGCAAAACTCCCATGGCATTTCCCCAGCAGGTCCCACACCGTCCACAGATGCTCTCAAACTTCCCTTTGTAACATGCTCAAATCATTCAGTCTTACAGGAGCTGAAAAACCCTCTCAGTATTTGCTCCTTGCCTGGCTTGTTTTGGCGCTATTCTTTTGGGAAAACAAACAAACAAACAAAAAACAACACTGCATGCAATGGGTGCAGAGAGAGACACTTGGAGGAGACCAGGAGGGATTCCAGGTCTGTGCAGCCCCGGGGTATGGTAACCACAGTCTCAGGGCATGGCACACCAGCCCTCTCCTGCAGAAGAGTGCAGCAGTGACATTTTGAGTCTAAGAAAATGATGGCAGCCTTCCTGAAAGCAAAGCCCGATTCAAAACACTCAGAGGAGACCACCCAGAGAAGACATGCCTGGAGATCCCCACGAGCAAAACTCTTACATCCTAAGCTATCCCTCATCTAAGTTGCCCAAGGCAGGACAAGATCCATTCATAGGTTGTGCCCTTCACTGCTGCTGGGAGCCGGTTGCATTGTAAGAGCAGTCAGCAGTTAGGAGTAGTTATATAGAATTTTTTATCCACATAGAGATCTTTTCATGAACAGAATAGCAAATCTTTTCATTCAACAATTTTTAGACAAGAGCTATTTGTTAATATGACATTTTTCAGCTGTAGCAGTGCAAACACCAATCCGTTTGGTTTTTCACACACAGAAAACTTCTTTCTTGCTGTCTCCAAAAAAGAGGGGGAGGATGAATGAAAACTGGACGTATTTTTGTTGTTGTTGTTTGGGGTGTGCTCTGCTGAAAAAGAAAAGAAGGTCAAAATAAGGTGTTGCTGTGAGTCTTTAATTTAGGGGAAAGGCCATTTTTAACCGTCCAAAATCACTTGATTCAATAAACGTTGCACAGCTCTAATGTCATGCTGTGCTAATCAGATTTCAGGAGATGTTCAGCACAGTAGATCATGCTACCATGTCTTATCAGCTAAACTAAATGTTGTGGTTACACCGTGCAGCAATATCACAACAGGAATACTCGTTTTTCACAGCCGGCTCTTGTAGGACGCTGAACAGTGCTGCTGGTTTTCTGCACATCCTTAAAACCAGTTCAGCTCCTATCAGGAGCAAAAAGACAGGGAAACCGGGAAGGAGATTGCGATGGTCAGTAGCATCCCTTGGCATGCTTTGGGGCAGAGATCCGTCTGGCCTTAGCTCACTGTCCTCACCTTGCCCGTGGTGGTGACTGTGTAATGCGGGAAGGATGCGGTCCTCTCCACTTGTCATGTTTATTCTGCCCTTGTGCTGCAAAGTTATGATTTCTGTTCATTGCTTTTTTTTTTCTGTGCCTGTCTACCTTTTCAACAAGATTCCTTTCCCCTTCATCAGCAGACGTGAGAGTGGATTACAAAGTGATTCAGCTGGAAAAACTGCCAAGAAATGAAACAAACAATCTACTAAATTGTTTTCTGCACAAAAATCCAAATTCTGGCTTAAATTTCTAGAGCTGGAATATCACCCTGGGGATTATGTGCAGTTATCTCCAACCACTGAGTATTCATATTTTCTCCTGGTGTGTTTCCCTGACCATCATTTGGGTCTTAGCAGAAGATTAATTTCTTTTAGTTTGATGCTATTCCTAGGGCTTCCGTGGTGTTCCCATGTAAAACTTCGGTTGCGATAAACCCCTTGAAATCTATGCCATGTAAAGAAATAAACTGATTTGCTAAACAGCACTCATTACACCAAAGTAAGAATAGACTTGATTTCTATCATGCAAAATCAGATTTGGTATCAGTATTCGAATAGTAAACAGGAGGTTTCATGGGAAAACCCGCTTGTTTGCAGCCGGTAGAATGCATTTGAATATTTTGGGTGCGACTCATTTGACAAGAGCAGACACCTAAATTGCCCATCTAAGCAAGTCTCCCCAGTCTCCCTCTGCAGTCGATGGAGATCTCATCAAGGGAGACCAGGACTCGCCTCCGCCACAAGCAGACAGCTAAACCTGCCCTGATGCCCCATGCTCTCAAGTCCTGACTGTGGCAGGGTCCTAGCTGGTTAACAGAGGTGCTGGGTTGTAAAGCAAGATGAGTTGCATGTGGGGGGGGGGGTTGTGGTGGAGCAAATTCTGGTGTTAGGGCATGCTGGAGGGCATGCTATCAGCAGAAATGATAAATCCAGACCTTGCGCCTCTGTGGGAACAAACCTCTTGATTCTGTGTCAAGTTTAACCTCAGCACAGGTTTGTGTTCAACTTGAACTCTCTAATTTGATGCACTCATGAACACAAGGTGGTTTGTCACATTCCCATCACTCGAGAGGTCACACCCTTAGCTAGCTTGGGCTGCGCACAAGGCCTTGTCTCTGCAAGGAACACTTGGCTGAAATCTCACTCTTCTTGGTCAAACCTTGAGTTGGCAGCTGGGTGTCTTCACGGTGAGATATGCCCCTACCTGGTCCTGGTGGCCAGTGGGGTAGGGGATTAGAGGTGGTCTGGGAGTGATGCCATGCCTGCACATCTCCCTGATCAGCATACCTTGGGCACTGGTGGAAGGACTGACCTCCCAAAATGTCCACCAAAGGATTAATTCTTCTGGTCCCCAAGCTGCAAAGGGAGAAACCTCCTGCCCTGCCAGGAGGGAAACATCTTTTGTGCACCAAGGGATTCCCATCAACATCTTGGGGCAGGTGGGAAGTGTGAGGAAGAGTAGGTCTGGTTTGGCTGAAAGACAAATCCCTATTTCCAACGGGCACCTGGAGCTGTCAACACCCTGACCACACCTGGGTTTTTCCAACAAAAGGTCTAATTTGCATCCCTGTACCACTTTGAAATCCACCAAAATGCAAGCATTATTTCCACCTCCTGCTCTTCACGTGCCGTGATGATCTGTATTTGAGCTACACACAGACTTATGACATGGCACGTAATTTCTCCTGGTAAGGCAGAGACAGTCTGTTTTATCCCTGTGCCTTGCATCCTCTAATACAATGGGGTGTCAGTTATAAATGAACCTGAAATTCATGTAGCTTCAGACTTTCCAAAATCCAATCCTGACCCAGCCTCCCATTCTGAATAGATTAGCAGTTATTTCTGTTTAAGAAAAAAAAAAAAAAACCCTGACCCAGTGAAAAATGTTAAAGGGAAATTGCAAATGTTATGCTTGTCTGAACAGGAGTCACTCTGGGAAACACACTACAGACATATTAATTTCTGAGACATTCCCCCCCTCCCCTCATCCTGTGTACACTCAGATGAGGAATGCTCTGTTTTGGCTCATTCCCATGTTCTAAGACGCACCCAGCTTATCAGAGATGCACTAGTTAAGGTGGAGGAAATTAAGGTGACCTTTACTAGTTCAGGTCTTTATGCAATCTGAGATGGTCATTAGTCACATATTTTGGCATGCTGTGAATTAAAGAGAGACTCAGGCTTCCAGAGTATCTCAGACCTTTTATTTTATATTTTGTTCTCCTTTGTATGATCGAACACCCTGGAAGGTTGTTTTATTCATCTGACTCTTAAAACTGATTACTTTATACATTTTTAAAACAAATCTGTAGGTCTTCTCTGGCTCTTTTGGCTAATACCGTGTGAAAAGTCCCTCCAGACTCGACGGGAAAATTGTTTCCCAGCTATTAATCAAGCCATCGATTTAGGAATTTTGCTCAGGGAAAGAACTTAGCCCTCACACAGGGAAAAGACCATAAATCTACCAGAGGAAGAACTTCTGGGGCTCCGTTACTCATCCTATTCCCGCCTGCACAAATAGAGTGACTTTTGCAGACCAGATGCAGGAGTCAGCTCCACAAGAGCAGTAGGGAAATCCCCACTTCCCTCTCGGCATGGAGGAGCCATGGTTTGAACATGTTTGGCTGAAGCCAAGGAGGAAAATGCAGAAAACAAGGTAAAAATCACCCCTGGGCTCTGCACTTTGTGCTGACACAAGCTCGCCAATGGACAACAGAAAATGCTGCTGTTGGGATGCCCACACTTGTTCCCACGCAAGGGTCTAGGTGCTGCACAATGAGATGCCAACAAACCTGCCTTTGCAATATGCCCGGACCCACACCACCTCCCTCACCCCCATGGCAAGTCTTCACAGACCTCCTCCTCCTCCTCCTCCTCCTCCTCCTCCTCCACCGCCACCTCATCCCACCCTGGCCAGTACTTTCACCAAGGCTGAGCTGCCCCTGGGGACAAAAACCCCAAGAGAAAAAACTTGGTGGGTGCAAAGGGGAACACCCAGGAGCTAGGAGAAGCACTGATTTTGTGCCTTTATAACCAAAAAGGGTTGTGCACAGCTGATTTGAATAAGTTATCTCACTGTTAAACACATCTTCCTGTTAGGGAAAACATTGCTCAAGACTGAACGGGCTAGTAATCACTTTTTGAAGCTGACTTTTCGTGTGGGCCTGCCCACTTTTTGCCTCTGTTCTAAATAGCACAACTCCCACTGACTTACTAGAAATATTAAGAACTAATGACTCAATTCCTAAGAATAATTTCGGGTGTCTCTATTTATAGGTACCAGCCCTAAGCTGAAAAGCATTGGCAACACCCAATCCTCTATTTTTCCATCATGCTTTGATATCACACCGGAATAGCCTGGAAATCAACACTTTCCACTGCTCCTTGTTTCTGTATATCTGCCCTTTCCAATCCAGATACCTCGCAGCACTTCATTTCTCAGGAAGGGACATGAGCCGTCAACTATTTTCAGGAAGTGTCTGGAAGCTCAGTTTAAAATAGAAGTGGGGATGCTGGAGGACAGATGCAAACTTGTCCTTTGGTGGTGGATTAGAGACATTAGAGAACACTTCTGAAGGGCAACCGGTGGGCTGGACATGTCGCTGTTGGAAATGACGTGGGTAAAGGCAGTCCTGTTGTGGGGTTGAGGATGGAGAGGCAGGTCATGGAGAGGCAGTCTTGAAGCTATTTCAACTTATGGCAACCAAAGGACCTTCAAACTCTCCCCAACCTGAATAATCAGACCTACCTCAATCACTTTTGACTGCACTTTTCAAAGGTAACCCATGACCTTTAGAGGACAGATACTAGCCAGGCATCAAAAATTTGAGACTAGAAAGTCACTCTTGGGCATTTAGACCAAAGAAATCAGTAGTGTATATCTGTAACCAAATAATTAAAATAAAGAGCTAAACAATTTAAAAACTGCAGGAAGCAGAGATATCTATCTGTTACAGGAATCTCCCAAGCCATTAGGTGCCCTCTTTTAGGGCCATAGGATACCTGTTGCTTTAGAGCAAAAAAGCCTGCTTGCTCATGTTTATTATTTAGAGGGGTGGTCCCGTCATAAAGGTGTTAGCAGGAGGATGGGCTGCATTCTTCTCCTCCACGGTGCTCAGCACAGCATCTCCACACTCACAGCCATCACCAGCACACCGATGTAAGGTTACAAAGTGTGTCAATGTGATGGTGGCGTTGATGACTGCAGTGCCAAGTCATGTTCACCTTTTCTTTGGAAACTCTCTGCTGAACACCCTCTTGCCTTTCTTCCGCCTTGCTGCGGGCTCAGCAGCGAGAGGCAGGATGCCAGCGAGGCCAGCGTGTGACTCATCCTCTGGGAAACTGAGCGTGGTGTGGCTTTCTGAGGAAAGAACCCATGAGTAAAGGCTTTTTTTCTCTTTTTTTTCTTTTTTCAAGGGGAATCAGGCCATGCAGGACAGTGGCACATAAATGAAGGTCACATCAGGTTGTCAGGGAAGAGGGGCACTGCAAGAGTCCCAGTGCTTCCCCCGTGCTCAGAAGCCACAGAGCTTAATGGTGTGGTTAGAGGATATTGCTTTCACAGGTTACGAAAGCCCATTTTGGGCAAAGAGAAATAATATCAAAATGCTTCTCCAGACAGCTGCAGCTCACTGACAGCACTTGTTTCTCAGAAGTTGTTGCCTCTCCCGAGATGGTGGTTTTGAACAATATTATTTTAATCAAATGTTTGACTTGTTGCAGGATATTGTAAGGAGGCTGGGATATGCATGGATCAAAACAGGTTTGAAACAGCAGCATTTCCCTTTGCAAAACCAATGGTGTGTCTTTCCCCGTAGGGTTTTAATTTTCTTTTTTTTTTTTTTTTTATTCACCAGTTATGCTTAATTGCTGGTTCAGACGGCAAAACCAGTCCATCTCTGATTTTTAGGAGAGATGAAATAAGCCTTTCAGTAACAGCACCTCCCTGCCACATCAGGTGTTGTGAACCTGTTGCTATTAGGAATGATTAGTCATGTAGATGCTTTGCCAACAGCACTAATGCACATGCCTGGATAGGTTATTCTTTTCTTTGGAAACCCTCTGCTCAACACCCTCTCTGAGCATCCTCCTGCCATCAGCCAGCCAACGCGCTCCAGAGGCTGCTTGCTAACCTCTCCTGGTCAAGATGACATGAGTTAGCACCAACCTAATACTTACACAAGCTCATTTTGGCTATCACTGGTGCAAGGAGGTGAGCCAACAGCCCCAGGATGGGGAGGGCAGTGGCCTCCAAGAGGGGTTACTCTGGGTGTCACAGGGAAGGGTGGTGGGACCTGGCATCTCCTCCCAGAATAGAGGGTCTTGGAGGGGACCTGAGCCTGTCCACGGTGAGCTGGGGACTTGCCAAAGAGCCTTTCCAGTGGCATCTCCCAAGGGAAGGCAGAAATAAAGCAGGAAGCCCAGAAAACCTCAAGCCAGTTTTCTAATGGGTGGAGAAAGGCTGGAGTGAAAATTTCACCTACTCACATTGTGTCCAATGGAGGAGTTAAAAATAAAAGGGAAGGAGTCAAGGCTGGTAAGACGTCCCTGTGACAGGACAGCATTGGTTAACAGGTCTGGGGAGGGGGAGTGTGACAGTGACACACACAAATAACTTCCCAGCTGTTGCAGGAGAGGTCATCCCACTGGCAGAGCTGGCACAGAGGTGCTTAAGGTTCATGCAGGTGTTTCCCTGTAACAGGCACTGTCAGGTTACCTTTGCAGCCTTGATGACCATCTGGTTACTATAAAGAAAGGTTTATGGGATCTCATCCTGTTTTTTGACTACTATAACATAGTATTGAGAGCCTGTAAGTTATGGCTTCATAAAAATAACAGCTTAATAATGAGAATGACTTTCTCCTTCCAGGCCATGGCAAATTCAGGTGTATTTTCCCCCTCCATTAGGATTGTAAAATGAGACAAAAGAGACCAAGGCATCCAGGAAAAAAAAAACCCAAAACACTCCCACAAACCTCTTAGGTCTCTGTTTTACAGCAGTGTGTCAGCACAGATCAAAGCTGTTTGCAGGGCAGGACTGAATCCCAGCCTCCATTTTGAAGAAGGAGAAACTGAGGCACCAAGCTGTGAAATAGCTTGAACAGCATCATCCGGTCAGTCAGTGGTCAGAGCAGGAACTGCATCCTCAGCTACACCTCTCACTCCAGTCTGCACTGCTGTAAGTAGAGATACCAGCACAGCTACCCAAGAGTTGTCCCCCTTCATCACAGCTATATTTAGGCTACGACTTGGTCTTTCAAACTCCTTTTGTATTTCCAGAAAGCAATAATCCTCTTCAGACCCAATTTCTCCATGTTTTATAGGGTAGCAGGGCAGTGTGTAAATATATGACTTTCTCCTTTCAAGCAGTGGCTGCTAGATCTGGCCCAAAATTGTTTGCTTTCTTTTTCACGAAGGTATGTATGGGGGAGGGCCTTCTGCTATACATTTCTTTAGGACACTGGAATCTTGGATGTGTAAAATCAATGGTTTTGAGGTTTTTCTTGGGCATTCCTCTCAAAAACATTCTCTGAATTTATTCCTGAAAAAAAAAAAAAAAAAAAAAAAGCTTTTCACGCAAATATTTGAATTAAAGATTGCAATTCAGGTAGCTGAATTTTGGAGGGGGATTAGAGGAGTGCACAGAACTTCCCAGTTAAAATTAAGCTCCATATCCCTGCCCTGTTCAGTTCTATACTGCTGTCATCTCAGGATAGCTGCATACAGCCTGCAAACTCTTTAAAGCCAGGTTTTAAAGACAATGAAATTACTTATGGGAGGAAATCAGTAGATATCTGCTTTCTTAAATACCAGGAAAGAGTTGACAGTATTATGGACATCAGCGCTATGCATAAAACGCTCTGCAGCTCTGCAGACAAAGACCGCAAACACAGGACAGAGCACACGCTCTACGCTGGAGAAAGGATGAACATGTTTAATATGTTGGCCCATGTCTTGGAAGACCCAGTTTTGCTTTCGGCTGTTACAGACAACCTGCACGACCTGCAGAAAGTCAAACAGTCCCTCAGTTCTCATAAAACAGAGCTGCCAGGAGGGTAACTGTGTGTTGGACAGTGGGGTTGTGGGGTACACTGGTAGGGGTTGGTACGTTGGGAGGGAGTCATCTGCCCTGATTTTAGGTTTCCGCAGCACAAATGTCTCCATCTGAGTCAGCCAGTCTGAGTTTGCCTTTACAGGCAAAGGAGACAGTAATCTCATCTGAAAACAGGTGGCTGTGTCAGGTGAACCATCCTCTGGAGGTACCTGTTGCTCTGAAGTGATGGGCCAGACACACAAGGTTGAGCCTTGGGGAAAGGGGACCAGCCAACCTCACCTACATAGGGATGCAGCCTCCCATGGAGCGGAGACAACAAGGCATCTGGTCCTCCCTGGACCCCTCCTTTGCAAACTAATTAGCAAAAAGTAGTGGAGCCATCATGAAGAGACATCCAACCAAGACGTGGGGCAGGCTGGGGACCCAAGCCAGGCTGTGGGATGCTTATAGCAATTAATAACCTGCTTAGATAGCACAGAGATTAGCCCCCTGGGGCGGGGGGGTGCTTGGCAGTCCCAGAGACAGGGAGAGCTTCGCCGTTCCCGTTGTCTGTCTGCCAGGGAAAAATCCCTCTCTTTTTTCTTTTTAGAGACAAGGCAGCTCATGATGTCTTGAGATAGGCTGGGGGAGCTCGGGAGTGGGCCAGAGCGCTGGAGACCATTGGCTGCACGTCTGGGAGGAGGCAGGGGTGGGATTATCTTTCCTATGCCTCCAATTTGACCTCTTTGCCAGCAGATTGTTCTGATTTTCCACATGGAGGAATCTAGGGACCCTCTCGAAAGTTCAAACTCCTGTCATCTTCCCTACCAGCAGCGGTAAAGCTCTGGGCTTCTGGAAAGCCCTGTCTCACAGGGAGCTGGACTGCAGAGCAGCCGTCTCAAACCCAGCTTGCTTCATGCACAAATTTGGGCATTTCATGTCGCTTTTATACTGGACCATGTGGGGTTTTTGCTAGTCAAAAATTTCCATGGAAAACTAGGAATTTGGGTTTGCATTTTCTGCTGGTTTTACCACCTCGGCAAAAGACCTGGGGGAAATTGCTGAGATTATTTCAAGTCACAGCATTTCCATTTTTCTTATTGCAACAGAATTTTATTTCAAAATTTGTGTGCTGTTAACAACCAAAAAGCTTTCAAGTAAAAAACAAGAAACAGGGTTAGTTGTTTCAGGTTTTTGCTTAGCTCAGAAAAGAAAAATATTTCCATCTTCAGTCAACCTGAATTCTTACCATTTTTTTAACTTTCTCAGTTCAGCCAGCAAACCTGAAAGATCAGCTTTTGCACAGCTTCATATGACAAACTTGTTGACTTCCTACATGCTGGTGCAAGAATCTGGACTTGGGTTAACCAAGTATTGTCCACCAATGCAATGCAATACAATACGGTAAAACACATGGGACTATCAAGTACCGTCCTTCTGCCCTTCCCAGCTCAAGAAAGCATCAGGGCATCTAAAACCAGAATTTCCCAGTCTGTGGCTGCAGCACAGAGGCTCTACAATCACATATCTTAATAACAGGTCTTACCCAGCACAGGAGTACTCTATGGCATGCACATTATTGCTCCATCTGCCCTGGTTGCAAACTTTTATTATTCTCTGTGACACATGCTATAAAATTGTACTGAGGTAACTATATCTAGTTAGTAATTTCCATTCAGATGAGCTGAAGGAATTAATGAATTTGGAAGATCTCAGGTCTTTGGAGATAGGGACAGGCAATGGCACTCTTTAAAATAATCACTCTCAACTGTGCACAAGCTTGAAACCACCCTACTGATCACAGGCAATCTAAGTGCTTATCGGGGCAGAGGGAGAGCTCAAGCACCATTCAAACTCTCTAATAATGGTAAATGATTCCACAAATGCACGTGTCTGGGACTCGGACTGCTTCCAATGCTAAGTGCTTATGAAAACTTGAAGTGCTCCACTGGTTTTAAATCACTGTGCAGGGCTGACTGATTTAAACTACCAGAGCACTTTTTTTTCTTGCATTTTCTTCTCCACTCCCCCCCCCCCCCGCCTTTTCCTTTTTTTTTTTTTTTTTTTTTTATGAACACTTCATTTTGGAAGCAAGTCAAACACTTTAGGTTAGTGGTTCGAGACCATATTGAACCGATTTAGAAATATGTCGAAAAAAGCAACAGTAAATTACGGTTTAAAACCCTTTTGTTTCGGAGCATTTAAGAAGTGAGGATTGCTGCTAGAGCTGGGACGTATTAGCAAGGGCTGGAAGACAGCACTGGGTCGCAGGCACGGACGCTTATCTGTTTGATCACATACCTACTGCAGGACAGATCTGCCCACGTGCTGCTCCCCACTCTGTACCTTTGATGTGCTGACTTTTTTCTCTGATCCTTAGCAGCCTTTTGCTGCAACTGGAAAAATTCCTCGGCTTGTAGTTGCAGTGCTAAAAGTGTCCTGAAATTTAAATGTTGTGCATGGAAAGGGGAAAAGACGCAGTCCCCACCCAGGCTTTTTAAATAAGGAGCGTTGCAGGCTTGGCAGTCTCCAACCCTGACAGCGTCATAATCTGAAAGTGAAACTTTCTGGTGAATTCATACCTCTCAGAACATGGGATAAAACTGAAGCAAACAGCATAAATAATGGAAAAGTGAATTAGACTTTAAAAATTCTGTCGTGTTTAATAATTCAGAATGATTATAACATGCTGCAAGGAACCTTTTTTTTAATTACTTCTAGCCTGGCAATCTTCTATTAGTGCACACACATCTCTACCAAAAATCATCAGCTAACGAGAGCTGCATTAGCGTGAGACAAGCAGCAAAGTACATCCCTTTGGATGTTTATTCGCACCAATGACCTGCGCAGCCTTCCCACACCTATGGCAGGCTGTGCCAGGGAGGGAGGAGATGCCATGGCTCCCGGGACCAGACTCCTGCCCCTGGCTGCAGCCACATTCAGGCTTGCATAAAACATTCAAAATAAAACTCCCTCGGAGCCGTAAATCGAAGCTGCTTGTCACCATTGCTGGGAAATGAGTGCAGCGGGAAGGAAACCGAGCTTACAGTCGCAGACATGAGCTGAGGTTTCCCGCTCATGTAATGTGGCGAGGTTGAGGGACTGATACAGCCACAGCAAGTGGGGTAAACGAGAGCATAGGAGCATGCCAGGCTGAGTATTGAAGACAACATCAGCAGAGCCTGAACAATGAGCCCTGCCTTCCTAAAATGATGGCAATCCTTGTTTAGTGACTCAGGCTATGGTTGCTACGGGTGGCAAGAGGTGTCAGGTGCTGCTGGCCATGACTTGCCAGTGAAGGCTGAAACATGGGCAGACCATCAGCGTTCCCATCACCGAGAGCCACGTCTTCCTTCTACCAGAACAAGGAACTTCTGTGGTGAGAGTAAGGAAGCATTGCCCCGGTGATGCTTTCCATGAGACATGCGACCAAATGGCAGGTGGGTGAGCAGCGAAGTTCTGGAGAAATCAGGAAAGGAGGAGAGCAGATGGCAGGAGATGAGTGGTAGGTGTCTTGATTGATGGCTAAGAGATCTAGGTAGCTGAAAGAGAGTCCAGCTGAGTCACAAGCATCAGCATGGCTAGAAGCAATGAGGCTGAGGCACGAACTGGGACAATGGAGTAGCTGAGAAGTGCACAGCTTGGGAGGAGCAGGAGAAAATGCACAAAGGGCTCTTTTGTAGCTGGGAGGCGAGCATGGCTCCGCTTGCGAGACTCAAACCTGTGGTCACAGGAGCCGGGCTGTGCTCTGAGGTTGCAGCCAGACTCATTTAGCATTTTGCGGGCCGTAATTTACAAGCAAACATAAATACTGGCCACCCGCAGAATATACCCGACTCCTGTAGCAAAGCTGGTAGGTGGGGGAACACGGCCACCCCTCAGCCACTACCTTCACCATGCCATCTGGCTTGCTGTTGCCAAGCCCATGATAGCCATCTGCCTTGTGGCTGCCTAGGAGAAAGTTAATTATATTTTTTTTGTAAAGACACAACAGCAGCTGGAGATGCCAGCCAAGCATACGCAAATAAATTAGGCTTAAATTCCATTGCCAGAACTCAAAGAGAAGTTGTTTCTGGGTTAGCCATGCTTCAGCCCACCACACCAGCAAGGACAAGGCTTTCCAAGTGTTTAGGAGCTGCTCCTATCTCATGCTCACGTTTTGCTGTGGTACCTGGCTGTGAGAGAAGCTCTCCTCTGTCAGAGGATGTGTGGCAGGGCAGTCTGCTCCAAACCCTGCCTGGACTTGCTGGGGGACAGGAGGAAACATTCCTTCACCTGATCTCCCAGTTCCCACATGCATCAAGTGAGTGCAGCCATTCCCATTTCCTTTGGAAAATGCCTCAAGCAGGAAGAAATAGTGTAAGAACAAAGTATGAGAAAACCAGAGTTTTCTTTGGCCCTGTTAAAACTACTGTGAGAAAATGCAGCTGTGCAGAAGCATTTAATAAATTTTCTTCTTTGCAAAACCTCAGCTTTTTGTACCAACCAACATTCATTTGTCACCCTCTGCTAATTGCAACTCGTAGACACACTCGCTACCACCACTGGCACATTAGCATGGTCCTGAGCCCAAACCAAGCATCTTTCCTTTGGGTGAAGGCCCCTGGGGGTATGAGAGCAATGCCACACTCTTGCATCGAGGCCATTTTGGGGTCCAGGTTGGCATCCCACACTCTGCCATCCTATGCTGTGCTGACATAACTCTGCATCTTTGCATTTTGCTCCATAGGTGAACCCTTAGGGATCAGACCTTTCCTTCCCTGTGATTTTCAGGACACCAAACATATTCCAGCAGACACTCAAGGGCCCTGGTTTCATTTAGGTCTGGAGGAAGCTGTGTTGTCCTCACACAAAAGGAGCACCAGGGCATAGATTAAACCCTCTCAAGAGACGGGAGTTTTCCAAACTGCCTCGTAAAGGGAGCAGTGCGTTGTGAGAAGAGAAAGCTCCTTTGTTTTGGATAGCAGCTGTAATCTCCACATCAAGCACATGTTGGAATTCATAAGTGGCCATTTAGCCATATTCTGACAGCAGAATGAGCAACCTCGGGGCGGCAGCCAGACCTATTTATAGAGAGGAGGTTTGAGGTAATATCCTTACCTTGGATGCACTGTCTCCACTTAAGAGCCCAGCTTACAAGAGAAAGTGATGCCAGACAGGCAGACGGCAAGGAAGGAAAAGAGTCACAGCTCACTCTGCCTGGCTTGCTTTGCATCAGAGCAAATTAAGTTTTACAACAACAATAGAAATCTCTGAAAGCTCAGTTTCTTCCCAAGTCTAACAAGAAAAGGAATGGCAGGAGATGAATAGCTGTAAAGGTTCCTCAGGCCAAACCTGCATAAGCATATCAAGTTAATGTATCACTGTTGTTGCAGTACAAGAGCATTGGGAAATCATGAGCTATCCAGGAGGTCAGAGCTTAGCTCACAAAGTTTGCTGACCTTTTTGTTGACATTACAGATGACAGTCAATGACTTAGGAGAGCTCTTGGACACTCATTGAGTGTTACCATGAATCGAGGCTGTCCCCCCGTATCGCGTCAAATATTGATGCTTCAAGTCTGCTAATGCCAAGGTATTTGGTAAAACTCAAGCAGTGTCAACTTAGGTGTCCTATATAGATGGGCTGGGATCCAAGTCTGGCTGAAATGAGAGGGGTTTGGAGCTGGTCTGGGACACCTGAGAAATGTGGATTTTTCCAAAATGAACAAGAGGCAGGAATGCATTGAAAGAATGAGAAGGGGAGAGGACAGCAAGGTGGTGATGAGACCCCTTTGGTTAGCAGAAGTCTTTGAAGGGTTGTACTCGGAATAACAGGGTGCAGTGGCCATGGCCTGTAGAGGTGATAGTCCAAGGGTAAACTGTAGCTTGGAACAAGGCATGGTGCAATAAGATTCAGCTCACAGCCAAAAAATCTAAATGTAATCATTTCATTTAAATTTATTGTCCACACTACACGTAGGTCAGCTACGAGCCTGAGCTCCCATTGTCACCTCAAGAGAGATCACACTGGCCTAATGTGGGTGGTTACCTTCAGGTATGTTGAACAGATAAGGTCTTTATTCAGGAGGGTTGAATAGCCCCAGGCTGGTGCCTTCACCAGAAGATCCCTTCCTCTTGCTATAATGAAGAAGGAATATGTATGACTGCTCCTGGAGGGCCCAAGCCTAGAAGTAACAGCATTTGGAGTGGTTTCAACAGCAGGTGAAGGTCAGGGTTCAGAGCAGGGCTTTTCATCACCTTGGCTTACCCATCCTTCTCAGAGATGACCTCATACTGTTTCTGTTTTTTGGACAGTACAGCTGCCTTCATAATCTGTGTACCAAAATCTGCCTAGGACCAAGAGTCACAAGACACATCTCAGGTACCATACGGACCAGAGGAGATGCCTACACACACACAACCTATGAGCCCCACACTGGCTGCCTCAGCACTGATTCTTCCAAAGGGAGGATGCTCCCTTACACCAAATGTTGATTTTGGTTTACCCCTTGGGTGTGAGAAACCATGCCAATGCACCCTGAACCTTTAGATCATACCTGTAATTAACCTGGTCTTCTGAAGTTCTTCCTCCATGGAGGTACAAAGCTCTCTGAGTTAGAGGACAAGTATTTTATTTCTCAGGTAAAAAAAGAGTATTTATAGGAATCTCACTTCTAACATTGAAGCTGCTCTAAGAAGCTTCCCTGTAGTTCCCACTGGCACATGGGAGTGGATGAAATATCCCTCTGAGATACCTCTGAGCCCTTCTTCTCAGAGTTAAAGTTGCTACTGCTGTTGCTGCAGGGACAGCTGAAAATATCCTGGTGTGGGAGAGAAGGAGAAGCTGGCAGGTATCCAGCATCAGCTTCTGCTGTGGGGGGAGAGTCCTGCTTTCCAACAGATGCTTGGCTTTTACAGCTCCTGGAGCCCTGTTCCCTTATCTTCCAAAGACATCTCTAGCGACTCCTTTACTGACCGAATTCAATAGAAGCAGGGACTGAACTGGGAATAGGTATATTTTATAATACGCACACAAAAATCAGCTGATTGAGAAGAAAATCCGTATGTATGTACACATACACGCATATGCATATTACATGCATGTTGAGCTGCTTGAAATGGCCAGTTTGCTAAGGCTGATATCAGTTACAAGACAAAAAAGTTGAAAGAAAGAATTTAAGTAAAAATGTGACTGATAATTACAAATTCAGTGGAGCATATTTTGCTCTTGGCCCAAAACCCTGCAACTCCCCACAGAGACACTGACCCAGGCGGAGGAGTGAATATGCACTACCTGTAGGGTAATGTCTGGGTGTCCACGCACAGAGTCAAACATGACACATTCAGAGGAGAGAGAAAGCTGATTGTAATGAGTATAAATGAGAAGTCTGAAATTGTAGGATACGGATAAGGGAAGCAAAAGGACAGAAGGAAAAATTGTTCAGTAAATATCTCTGTACGGTACTGGTGAAAAAGCCCAGTGATACAGTCTTACTAAGTGTTGAAAATTAAATGCCTCCACTCTGCTAATACCTGTTGTGGTCATTAAGCAGCAAGTGACTAAAGCTAAATGGATAACTTGAACCCCAGGATTTTCACCAAGATGCCCAAGGGCTATTAGTATTGAATTTCATTATTTCCAGGTTGTCTGTGAGTTAAGATTGAAGACTGTATCAATCCTAGTGCCATAATAAACCTCTGATAACTACATCAGTTCAAATTTACTAGATTAATAAAGACACTAATGTAGTCAATACCAATCGACAGTGGTTCATGGAAAGGAGATCTTGTCAAAGTAAACTTACCTTTTTGCTGTTGATAGGGACAACAGTGTTAATAGACTTGGCACTTTATAAAGGTATCAGTAGCATAGGGTATTTTAAGCTGATTAAATCCACTTGGCATATGTAAAATCTGTTAAGAACTGGACATTGGATAGATCTCAAACCCTAACTGCAACAGGAGACAGTTCGCTGATCTCCTGTGCTTCTAGTGGTACTTTGCAGAGCTCAGTTTCTGGCCTTACACTCTAACCTTTTTTACTAATATTGTGGAAAGAAACACATTACTAGTGTTTGCAAATGGTGGGGAACTTCCAAAGAAAGAGGTTGGGGTAGTGGGTACCCTTGATTGCTTGCTACATTCACTGCGGGCAAACTATATTCAATATATGTTGTACATTTATTCTTTGAGGAATGAAGACTTTCTGTGCACATTTACTGTATAGGACAGTGCCCCAGGAAGCAGAGATTTTGGAGAATACCTTCCAGGGCTTTAGAGGGATCCTGAAGGTAAAAACAGATGGCATAGATCTGACAGATGCAGGATTTGACTCAGCTGTACTTCTGCAGTTGAAGAAATATTAATAAATTGGAAAGAGTCACAGGACTGACAAAGGATTTAAATACATATGGCCTACACTGAAAGTCTTAAAGGGCCCTCAAGATGTCTTGAAAAGCATGAAAACAGCTAAGGGGTGACTTGATTCGGGTAAGTCATCAAAAGATGACAGAAGGATATTCTGCTTATGTGATAGGGCATAATATGATCAGACATTAAAAAATTGAAGCTGGACAAATTCATACCAGAAACAAGATACATGTTTTTCAGCAATGAGAACTATCAACTACAGGAACCAATTTCTAAGGTTTGTATTTGATTTTTCATCCATAATTTTTTTTTTTTTAAACAGACCAGATTTTTTTTCTAAAATATATATATTTGAATGATAAAAACAAGAATAATTTCCTCCAGTCCTTACAATTAATAAATCTAAATAAAATATAAAACTATTAGCTTTATATTTGCCCAGGATCCTGGAGATACCTAAAGGACCATGAAGCAACCTCCTCTGCCTCCTAGACTTGGGACAGAAGGCCAGGATCAAAGCAGTCAGCTGCTTGAAAATTCACAGCTAAATCAGTTTTTCTGCAGGTCAGTCTTTATCCGCCAGGTCACGAAAATTGTCTCCACTGTGTTTTGTCATTTTGCCTTTTCAATTAGCCAGATGCTGTGGTGTGCCTGAATCCCCAGATGGGCTCATCCAAACGGAATATTTAAAAAGAACAGAGAAAATAAATCTGGAGTCATTCTGTGGTGTCCTCTAGTCTGGCTCTTCTGAATCATCAATTAATGACATACTTAATCACATTAATGTTTTCTCTAGTCCTGATCAGACTTGCTTATGTGTTTAACTTTATACTTTACTATGCTGACCTACTATTTAATGTAAACCAGGTATATGCAAAATTCCCACTGAGCTCAGATAAATTTATCTACTAATGCGCTCAGATAAATTTATCCACTAATGTGCTACTTGCTTACTGTGTCATAAGCAAGAGTAGAACATGATAGCTTGATTTTTTTAATTAATTAGTTTGTCAAGCTTATTTTAAAAAGAAGAAACTTGAGCCTAAGTTTGCCTGTCAAGCAAAAAATACTATGGCTAGATAGATTTTCCAAAGCATGAAATTCAAGAGGAGTGAGGTTTCCCTTTGTGCCTTTGAAGAGCTTTCCTTCGTGTCCAAGAGCTTCATCTTGGCTAATTTGCTGTAGGTGCTTACCCACAGCCAGTCCTGGGACATTGTGCTCTGTTTCCAGGAGGCCCTGTGACCGAAGGACTCCGTGTTGCCAAAAAGGCATGGGCCAGACAGGGGTAATTGCAGCACCTCTAAGGTTCATCACCCCCTTTCTTCATGTAGTTAAAGACTCAGTCACAAAAATGCAGGTGGCTGCACACTGAAAATCAGACCACAACATGATGGTTCTGACCCTATTTCTCTATCACAGCACACATGTCCTGTTGACAGCTCTTTCTGAAGAGCCCTGGAGTTTTCCAGCCAGCTGGGCTCAGAGCAAGGGCGGTGGATATTTGATGGTGAACACTGAGAGGGGCCTTCCCAGACTCTTCAGGCAGGCCCAAGCAAGCTTTGAATATGAGCTGCTGTGGTTTTGATTAGGTCAGGAGGGTCTGGGTGGGTTGCATGTGATATCCATGTAAAACATCTTATTTTCTCATTCTCAGCACTGATTCCAGCAGAGCTGTTTTGCTTCGGAAGGGAAATTCTCCATGTCACTAGACCATCGCAGGATGCAAACAAGGATGGGGGAAACCTCTTGTAATGCAAACCCAGATGTTTTTGTAGTGGATTTCAGCTGAATGGAAGAAAATTTAGATATTTAGATTTACCCGTAAGATGAACTTTATTAAATGGGTGACTGATTGTGGGCAAATGACGGAAGCAAATGTGAAAATGTTAAACCAAAGTCTGGAAGCATCTGATATGAGACTTATACTTCACCTTTCTTAGTTTAGATCCTTCTTCTTCTGCTGGGGAGGTCTCTGATTTGCTTTGCAATCTCAATAAGCTTTGCCTTGTATATGTGTCTTAAAACCTTCTATTGTCCTTTGGAGAGGACATTTCCAATGTGAATGCTCCTTATACAGTGAGAGTTAACCTTCAAAACAGCCTGTGCCTACAAGATGAATCCAGATGCTCATCATGTAGTATGTCCTCCCTGATGTGCTTCCATTAATGTTTCTTCTCCCTTTTGCCGAGCATCCTTTCCTCTTACGGAAATTGAAGTGCAGGATCAAGCCTTGAAGTACAGGAACCACTTTTTGCCATCTTGCTTAAATTAAATCGCCTTTCCCTCTTCAGAGAGCCCAGCCAGCTTCAGTGGAGCCATGTGAGGACCAAGACGTACCCACAAGATGGGCCTTCCAGAGCATCCTTCAAATATTAAGGGCCCAGGGGCACACTCCATGACTTGAGGAGTTTCTAGCTGGGACAGAGACAGAGCAAAAAGTGAGATGAAGTGCTGCAAAGGCTAATGTATTCAGTGAACACTGATGTATCATGCATATTTTATTATTCCCGCTTTGTAGGATTCTCACAGGATTTCCTGGAAAAAAAATATGCAGCACACGAATATCCTGGGCTTGTCAGACTGCTGCAAATGTGCTATATGGATGGGCTGAGCGCACAGAACGGATGTGCCTGGGGCAGGCTGAAATCCCAGGCAAACGTCTGACGTCCCAAACTCACATAGCCATGATCTCCACTCAGAGACACAAGGGCTGGCTGAGCAAACCTGAGAAAATATTAACCTCCCCCATTTCTCTCTTTTTTTTTGTTTCCTTACCTTGAGGTTTTATAGGGAACCAAAACAACGGTTTTGAAGAAAGACTTTTAGGTGAGGAAGGGAGTTTGATGTGACTGGCCATAGCTCAAGGAAGGATCTAGGCATTAGAAGCCATGTCTGAACTGATGCTTGGCTAAACATGATAGTTACCATTTAGCTGCCTGTTTTCCTTTTAATATGGCTTCTTAATATTTAGGGGTCATCTTTGACTCCAGCTTGGCAGCCCACACTGGCTGTGGCTACAGCAGCAAACCAAACAGGGCCAGCTTGCCCCAGCCTTTTTTCTGGCCCTAAGGATGAGTACCAGGACACGGCTCGTGACACAGCTCATGCCCATACAGTTACCTCCTTCCTGCCCCCTTCCACAAACCCCACACAGTGGTCTTGCCTATAAGGTCACATACCCTGGCCCATGCAATGCCCTGAACCATGCCCGCATGGGAGTCTGATAATTTGCATGGGCCAAAAATCATGCCAGGGGATGAGCTAACTTCTTGATGATCATGGGAGAGTGTTTGATCCTGCGCCCAGGTTTTGGTTAGTTACTAGAGCATTCAGACCACCTACTACCAAGCCTAATTCAAGTGTTGCCATCACCTCCCTCCACAGGGTCTACGAGGAAGCAAGAACCAGTCTGCCAGCCTGGGGTAGCAGACAGCCGCTTTGATCTCTGCAGCAAAGGTGCCCCAGCGATGATATGTGTAGGCAGCCTGCATGTGACCTGAGTTCATCTACCACCCATCTCTCCTGATAAGCCATGTCTGGGATAGGGAAGTGTTATTGCCCTGTTTACACCTGATGGAGATCACATGGGAGGGTGGGCAAAGCCATTCCACACGTCTCTCCAGCTCCCTACCACCCTTGTGTTGCACCAGGTGGGTTCAGTGCTGCTCTGTTCCCCTTTGCAGTTTAATCTGGGGTTGCATATCAGTGACTTTCTCTGCCAAGATAATGGAAAAATTCTGCTTTGAGGCTCAGCCTACTATTTCTTCATAATCTTTTCTAGTGAGAATATTTATTAATATGCCACCACTGCCTCTATTGTATTTTGGAGTGGGGAGACAGATGTTGTGTTTTAATTTTCAGTTAGACATGAAAAATCAGCATGAAAAGCATCAAACTTTTCATCTTTGATGTCAGAGGAGCAGGGAGGGGTGTTTTTCAGAGCCAGGCTGGCTAGGGAGCCTTGGGAATATATGAAGCTATTTCGCTCCTCAGCCACGCAACTTCCAAATATTAAAGAGAATTTCTTTACCGGATCTTAAACTACATTTTCCATCTGACCTCTAACTCTAAAGAAAACTCCACCTTTTATTTTTAGTTTTTAAATTTCAGCTTCTTAAGGACTCTGCTCAGTAGGACGTGCAATGTAGAAATAGCTTGCGCAGCTTCTCATAGGCCAGTGTTATATGCTATGTTTTAGGGGCCTTCTTTTATTTAATGACAAAATAGGGGTTCAATCTGCAGCTGTAGTCACATTTACGATGCTCATTTGCACCCTGCTACAGCAGCAGAGTGTGGCTGCAGACCTGTTAACATGGTACTGGCAATTTGGGTTATTTCTGTGCTTTTATTGCTTTTTTTGCACTTCCCAAGATCTTGGGAACTTTATGTTTTATTGATGCTTTTTTTTGCCTTTCTGGTTGTGGAGGAAAGCTCACTAACCTAGTCAGGAGTGACCTGCAGACTCAAACCAGAAGGCATGAAGTGAACTTGAAGTTGATTATTCTCCTTGCAAGCCCTGTGATTCTTAAGTCAATCTTTTCCTTTCGGGGGGGCTCATGAGGCTGAGATCTGAAAAAAACACAGGTGGATTTTGCTTTCAGTGAAGAAGATGTAAGGCATAAACTGACTACCTGCAAAGGGGTGATCTACTCTCAGCTCTCCCAGCCACACTGCCGAGGAGAGACAGGATAACTCTCAGTTGTGGCTCGTTATGGGCTTGATGGTATCTCCCTTGTAAGTTACTAAACCCATTTTGTTCATTTTGCAACACATCAATTTTATGGCTGAGGTTGAAATATTTACTCGTCCTTGGGGTTTGCAGTTGTTGAGATACAGGATGGAAAAGCTGCATGTAAAATGTGACTGAACTCTGCTATCCATTCAATGGAGAGTCGATAGTTCAGGAGTTAATTCATGAGAAGAAGGGAGGAAAAACACACCAAGGTCAGGATCTCATGACCCACCACGAGTTATAGACAAGACTCTATCTGAAAGACCTTGTAATACATAGGTATGTGGCTTGGAAAATGCATAATATTGAGGTTAAGCGAGGCATTTCACAAGTTTTGTAACACCACACTACTGGCAAACTTTCTCGCCTGCATATCATATTCAGACCAGAGTTCTCTGTGGGATGGAAAACGTTAGGGTGATGAAGGTTTTAAATCTCATGACACACAAATTGATATGCCAAAAAAATATTTACAAGCTGGTGAGAGTCCCATAAACTCCCTCCAAAGATTTTTCTCTTCAGGCACCAAAGGAGCTGTGCTGATTTACACCAGAGCTCTGGTCCTCTCCATACCATCTCCCAGCAGCCAGGAAATGCCAAGCCCAGGTAGCCTCTCCCTGTTACCCACTTGCTGTTCCTCTTCACAGCACCGTGAGATTTGTGTAGTGTCAGCACTGACAGCCAATTTCCTGGCTTTCCGTCAGTTCATCGCTGGTGTGATGCAGATAAGGTTCAGGTTTCCAGGATCTGCAAATCTCAAGGTGCGGGAGGCCCACCTTGAAGTACAGTTTCAAGGCATCTTCCTTTCTGCTTTGCCTTTAAAGTACCAAACTGCTCAGTCCCAGACGGAAGACTGCAGAAAGCCACCACCTCTCTCATGAAATGTGGACCTGGTGAAGCACGAGAACAAAGTTAAGCTCATCAGGGCTAATGGGCTGCGTGCTTTCCATCTGTCCAGCTGGCCCTGGTGACCAGAGCTTGGGATCCCATGCACCGACCTTGCTCCAGGCCATCGCATGAGAGCTGGAAAGCACTTGACATGGTCTAGGAGCTGGAGCACCTTTCCAGGCTTGCAGCTTTGCCATGTGAACAGTGGGTTTTATCTTTAAAGGCTGCGGTGATTGTGTCCAAGAGGTTGGTGGCATGATCACACTTGGCCAGATGCTCTCTGCTATCTGCACTGAAGCCATTCTCCTAAGTGGAGCTGGGAGATGACCTAGCTTGAAAAAAGAAAGGGAGGGGAAGAGAGACAGGGTTTCGTAAATCTGGACAAGGTGCCTGAACGAGACAGCAGCGCAGGCTGCCGTGGCAGGGGGAGGTGGCAGGGAGCAGGGAGAGCCACCGCAGAGGGAGGGGAAGGAGGGCTGCTCTCAGCCACCATGCCTCAAGCACTTGTCTCATGATTCCTGAGGCTGCTGCTAGCTTCTTGTGTGAACTGGGGCAAAATCACTGACTTTCTGTTCCTCATCTGCAAAACGAGACTCTTTACACTTCCCTTCAGACCTGTTCTCTTTGTTTACAGCATGGGACGGTTGTGACAGAACATGTCTCTTGTTGCATGCAAGTGCACAGCTCCAAGCGCTGCAAGCTTCGTTTGGGTCCCAGAGGTATTGCTGGAGAGTTAATTCAGAGGCATATTTGCACCCCAACCCTCAAGGTAGCCTTTGCCCATATAGGGCCCCCTCTTCTTTCACTTGCAGGTTTTTCTTGCAGCAATTTGAAAAATAAGGGGCAGGAGGAGGGAGGGAGAAAGCATTAATGGAACAAATGCTCCAAACACAGTTCCAAAAACATTTCCATCTTCCGGCAGAATAGCAGCTGCGGCATGTCCAACGCTGTGTTCGGCGTAATGGTCACCAGCTGTGAGGAAACACTTTTTTATTGACCAGAGCATTTCCTCGGGGCTGCAATAGATACCGAACACCTCCAGCTCCAAGTTTTGCAGGTGCCCTGAGCTGGCTGTGCCTTCAACCGACAGCTTTGCCAAGGAAATCCTGAGGCTGAATTTCCCCCACACCACCCCTCTCCCCGTGCTGCCCTCCAGCCTCCGAACAGCAGCAATCTTGCTTGGGATGGGAGAGTCAGAGCTCAGCTCTCCTTACCCAATGCTCCTTAAAGCCCCATGCACACCAGTCCTAAAGGCACGGTAATTAAAGGACATTTAAAGAGGTAATACCAAAGATAAATCACATAGCAAGAATAATTAAAAAATAATAAAAGCTAAGACTTTTATTTCAGGAAGATCTTTTGAGGAGGGGGGCTGGATAAAATCTTTTTGAGTGCTCTATTATAAGCTCTGAGTTATAAATAAATCCATATTTTAACATCTGGGATTCATAACATCTTGCTGACAGTCAAATCTCATAAAAGATGTGGTGAGTTCTACAGATGTGGGAAACCTCATTCAATGAGCTGCATAACAAAGGAAATCTAGTTCTTTTTCATTATTTATTGTTAACTCTGTGTCTCTCTGGCGACCGGTAAAAGTGGCTGGTTACAGCGAGCCTGGCTCCAGAGAGGGAGCAGAGCTGCAGGGTCACCCATGCTTAAATGCACCCTTGCTCAGAAACTCACAGCGGCATCATTGCCCTAAAAACAGGGGTGAAATGAGTATCCTGCCCATCATGGGCTGCCTGCAGAGTATAGTTTTTCAATCTCTCCCTGATGCTCAAGGCTGGACGTTCATGCAATAACAAGCAGTCCCTGCCATGGGAAGCTTACAAATAGTGGGGGACAAGGAAAGCACTGCCCAGGGCAGCAAGAAGACACTAGGCTAAGGAATGTGCCTAAGATTTGCACGAATGTCCCTTCAACCCCAGCATGGCATGTTAGCAAGGTGAAACAGAGGGAAAGAAAGGGAAGAGAAAGGGCAGGAGAGCCCATCTCCCTGTCTCACAAACCCTCATGAGCCACCACGACTCCTCGATGAGCATGTAACTAATCGAGGCTACAACCCTGACTAACATTTTACAAGTAGCTGGTTTAGTTTCCCAAAGAAAGGAGGGGAAAGTATTGAAGTATTTTCTAGCAAAACTTAATAACAGCAACCATATTACCATAAACTAGACCCAACACTTGTCCTGTCACAGGCGTTACAGCAAACTGGAACCTCCTTTCTACTGGGTAAACCCAAGGAAAGTAAACAGTTTATTATGGTCACGTTTAATTTGGGCTTTTACAAAGTTGGAGCACTGAAGCCTGTGTTTAATGCATTTGTGGTGGTCGCGATTTTTTTTCCCTCCCCAAATAGCTTACCATTGATTTTCCTCTTAACAAGTGCTCTTGTTCTGACGGTCTGTCTCACTCTCCACGTTCAGACTTAGAGGTTGTAATCTTCCCATTGGTGATATCTGAATCCTCTAGCCGTGGGCATGGCTATGTTTTCATAAAAGAGGATTATGACCTACTAATCAATAAAGATGAAGTGGACTAGTAGAGCCGTGACAAAGATGTGGTTATTTTGCACAGCCCTGGAGAAAGAGGCAGGTGTGACAGGCATGAAAGAAAACAGCATCTCAACAGCGTTGTCCTCAACCATGGGTTTTCTGCATCGAACAGAAACAGGTGGTGTAAAAACAGGTCACTTGAAGAGCTGCTGTCGATCCTTGAATGATCGGTCTGCTATTTCGTCAGGACCCACGCAGTACAGGCGCTGAGCCACATGAGAGAGGAGACCAAAAGGCTGCCCTGCTCTTCTCAGTGCCAAATCTCAAAGCGCTTTATGGTGGAGGACAGAATTGTCTGTGTTTGACAGAGGGGGAAACTGAGGCATGCAAAGTTGGTGGCATTTGTTTGTGAGCCTGCAGGAAATGGGAGCCAGGGCTGGATAACAGAAAATAGGCTTTGCGAGTTTAGTAAGTCCAGCCCAGCTGGCTGCGTTGCATGACTTACACTAAGAGGCTGGCAGGACTCTGAGCAGAGCCAAAGCACTGGAACTATGAATTTCCAAGCTTTCAAATATTTGGATAGCCTATAAATATAATTTTAAGCTCCTAATCCCTCCCTGTCAAACGGTGTAATTTTTTTTCTTCTTCTTTTTGGTTTCGACCTTCCTTCTTTTTTGGTTTTGCTAAAGCAGCCTCAGCTCTGACATCATCTGAGAATTTCATTTAACAAAATGTTTTGAATCATTTGTGCCGGCTCTGGCGACTCTGCCAATGGAAACATCCCCTGCAGCAAGTGCGATTTTAAACCTTGAATGTGCATTTTTTTTTTCCCCTCCTGTAGTTACATTCAGAGCAAATATCTTCCTTTGACTTCTGGCCATCCCAGGGGAAAGGGTTGCTCCGGGATGCCAGGAGAACATGGCTTGCACAACCAGGGAGAGCCCATATGGAGATGGGGCAGCTTCCTCGCATGTCCCTGTCCCCTATTAGTCTGCCCTGGGTGGGTAAGAGGAGGCAGAGGATGGGCTAAGGGAAGGTTTGCTGTGTGCCTGGGGCTTTGAACGTGGCACAGTGGCTGTATCACCAAAGCGATGGTGAAGCTCACCAACCGGTAAAGGGACAGGACACTGCTGGGAATGCAAGCTGTGACCGAACCACACTCTATACCTACCAATATTTTTTTTTTATTATATGACAGTGTTTGCACTTCCTGCTAACCAACACTACTCCAGAAATTGATGTCCTTGCATCAGGTCCTCCTTCATCCTCTTTTTAATGGTTGCATGGAAGCAGGAACATCATATCCTGAACCCAAACAAGGCAGAGATGCAAGGACCCTAGCCCTTGAAGTCACATTCAATACTCAACAGCCTTCAGATATCAAAAACAAGCAAACAAACAAGGTGGCCCTCAGATATCCCTGATACATGACTGCCAGATGTCCTCCTTGTCATGACATGCAAGCACATGGCTAACAGTAGTCGGTGCTTGAGGTTGCCTTTAGGAAGCAGGAATGTCCTTTGCCTTGAGTCTCAGCAATGTGTCTTTGACCTACTAAACCCAACAGACATGCATTAAGAGCCTCTTCATAGGGATCAGGACTGAGGGAAATGAAGTTATAGGGTCTTTCCAAAGAAAATGGTCCCTGAGCCCCCCTGCACACCAGAACCACCACATGAAACCACACTGAGATGCCTCTCTTCCAACAGCAAAAGAGACTCCAAAAGGGGAGGTGTGTGAGATTTTATGGCACTATTATGGCTCTATTGATACTATTTGAAGCAAACGCAAACACACTGAGGCTTATAAGAAGAGGGTGTAATAGATAGTAAGTGCAAATGACTCATTCACCGAGATTTTCCAGGATTAGACAGCAGCAGAAGGGCAACGGCTGTGTAAAACGGACTTTAAAAAATAATCTTCTAATAAGATTTTAATAAACCTGTTAGTAAATTATAATGCTTGACTTGAAGAAATATTTCTCCCCTGCAGTGTTTTTCTGTGGAGTTAAAGCTGTGATGCTCTTCAACGTGCATGATACAACCTTGACTGCACAGTGGGCAGAGCCAGGCAAGGAAAACATTCCTCAGGTCGATGGATGAACAGAAAATCACACCTGTGGGGAGAAGTTGAGTCCTAAAAAGCTGTTTCAGGCCTCCTGCAACATTAACTTTTTGAATTAAACTCAACCTCCTTTTTTATACTATTCTTGTCACCTTTTTTCTTTCTGTTGTCTTGAGTAGATTAATTTCAAAATGAAAATAAATGTTGTTTCTTGAAACAAAAAGCTTCCTTTTTTCATTGCCCTCCAGACTGCATGTAACAAATGCTGGCTTACCAAAGCTTTCCCCCTAAATCCCATGTCTGGACATGCATGCGCATATTGCCGATGCAGGGGAACTGCCACATTTTTGGTACTTTTCTTAGAAGTCTGTCTCCTGGGGTCAAGCCATTACATGGTAATCTTGGCTTTCGTTTGGAGGAGAGAACTCATTTTTGCAGCTGCCACATTTGAGAAAAGCTTGCATGTGTAAATGTTTAGGAGCTCGAAAACCAGAATGGAAACCAAAAGGACCCAGGTTTATTGTCTCTCCTGAATCCTCTCTGAATTGCAGCATGGTTGTGTCTAAGCTGGACCTGGCAAAGCTGCTCTTATTTCCTATGAGTTTGTGGGCATTTTGGCCCCAGCAGGACAATGTCCATCTCCCTTTCTCCCTCTCAGTCTCTTGTTAAATGGGGTGTCAACCGTTTATCTTGTTGTCTTAAAGAGGTTTCTACCACCCACAGATGTCACCACCACATATACATCATGTTATTAAGTGTATCTGTAAGTTCTCTCTTACATTTTCATTTTTACACTTTGGGGAAAGTTGTGAGTAAAGGGGCAGAAACATAAATGTATCTTCTCAGTTTTATCTCTATCATACAGGATGACTAGGGAAAATAACCCTCAGATGGGGTGAGATGCATCAAAGCCCAAATAACCCTCCCTGCCACACTGGGGACAGGTTACTTTATGGGGCTGTCTGGGTCCCTAACACCTTTGCGCAATTAATGGAGTGCTGTGCAAGTAGAAGGTTTTGTTCTCCAGGACCATTAGTACTGCAGACTTGAGGAGACATACGTAGTTTTGATGGCCAGTGTCCCAGAAAAGCAAGATTTCTCTTTGCAATTGGCCAGTGCTGCAACCCATCTACTTGGCTAACACATGTAGGGTAATGTGGTTTTGGGAGACTGCACAGCATCTCATGGCACCGCTGCCGGTGGCATGGGAGGCCTAACGGGGCTTTTTCTTTTGGCTGGGCAGCAGCTTCATACCGGACACGCAGGGACGTGAGGCCAGATCAGCATACCATTGCTCCCTGGGCCAGACCTCATTCACACTGCCACCACCACTATGTTGTTTGCCACACCTCGATGATAGCGGTTCATTAGAATTTCCCTTTTTTTTTTTTTTTTATTTATAGCAAGGAGTCTAATGGCTCTGAGAGAGCAGCCCGCAGCAAGGCAGGAGGTCTGCCTGTGCCCCAATCTCTGCCCTTCGTGCCCCACACAAAGTTGGAAGGGTGCTGAGATGGTGGGGGCAGAGCCCCAGCCCGTGCTGACTGTGCAGAGGAATCACCTCCTGCAGACCTCCACCGCAGGTAGCTGAGGGCGGCGCAACCTTTTAAAGCATGGCAGCTGGCTGCTCCATGAACAGGAGCCAGAGCTCAAAAGCATTTTGAGATAAGCGCAGTGCATTGGGGTGCCAGTGTCTGCAAGGAAGGCAAAGAGGAAAAGTCCAGGTTGGTCGCTTGTTGCAGATGGTAGGAGAGGTGGATGCTCCCAAGTCCTCTGGGGTCAGGCCTCCAGATTTTAAAGGTCGCCTGTTTTGGCTGGCAATGAAATTACCAAAGGATCAATATTTTGCCATAAACTATTAAGTGGTAGTTTTTCCATGCAGCTTCCACCGTGCAGGGCAGTGCTCGGCCTGCCTAAGTACGTGTGTTCAGTAGGTGCCTGCAGTGAGGGTTTAGGATTCCTATGGAAATACCTGAGCTGCTGCACGGGGTAATTCAGAGTCCCCACTTTTGCACCTTACCCACTGCATCCATGTCAGAGGAGCTTCATGATAGGTGGCGCAGGCTCAGCCTCAGAAAATTGTGCCTGTGCCCTTCCTGCTCCAAAAGGATGGCCCCAGCACGGGTCCTCAGCTTCCCACTCATAAAACTGAGGGTAAAAGCCAGGTCCTGCTCCCCAGGGAGCAACGAGGATGGCACAGTCACTCTGGGGAGCACCAAGACCTTCGGACATGGCAGCTATGTCAGTGGCCTTGCTGGGAGTTTAGCAGACGTGAATTTGGCTTGAAAGCCCCAACGTTGATCACAAGCACTTCAGGAGGGTGACCTGTCACCAAGCCCATAAAGCACCAGCAAAGACAAATAATAATTAACTGTCTGTACCTAATTCCATGCACTTACCCTTTTCAGAGCAAATCTTCCACCCTGCCAGGATCTGATGTTAAAACCCGGTGGCCGTGGGCATCCTGCATGTGTCAGGAGGACAGGGACAGCTCACAGATAAAACCAACGCACAAACGGAGACCTGATGCTCTTTTGGTAGCTTCCATTTTTAAACAAGTGCTGTCGTCTGGAGCTCTGGCACTGAGAAGAAGGCACTGAAGCGTTAGCTGTGGCTGCTGTGGCCACCAAACGCTGCTTCAGCTCTTGGTGACATGGGAACAGCATTTTTTCATTCTATCAAGTTAAATATATAGAGATGCGCACACATCTATTTGTATGTATATAATTTATGCATGTATTTTATTGCTGTTTCAGTCCAGCTCAAGTATCATAAAAGTCGCCGAGGGGAAGCAATGCCCCTGCTCCATACCGTGGGCTTGCGACAGCCTTCTTTAGAGGAGAACACCGAGTTTTAGCCATATTGTTATTTTTGATGCCTTTTGATCCTGGCTTCTCTGCTCTGATACGAGCATTTGCAGTGGCTTAAGGAGCCACTGCAGCCCTCCAGGAGCCTCCAGCCCTCTCCTGCACCGGAGGCTTCACCCCTGGTAGTCATGGGGGCAGATGTGCGGTGCCCCAGGTGTTCCCATTCACAGTCCAGCCCATTTGCTCAAACTTTGCATCAAAATAGGTTTGGGCTGAGATGCCGGAGTCTGAACTCATCCTCCTTTGCTGGAGGCAGGGGGGCAGTAACTTTTTCAGACAGCTCAGGTATTTCCTCCAGAGCTCATCTGTCACATCACTGCAAATATTTTGCTGGTTAAGAACAGGGTGCAACGAAGGCTTTAGGACGTTTCTTGCGAGGAGGGCAGGGTCTGGCAGGGCCTGCAGGAAAAGCCCCATCCCCAGCCTGCAGCCAGGCAAAGCAAGTGAGGCTGGAGGTGTGACGTCCCCATCGTGAGCCACCAAAGTGACAGGGCAGTGGCTTTCCAAAGCTCATAGGGAGAGACCGTGGCAGGGAATGGGTAGGGAATGAACCCCAAGCAGTGCCTGGCCAAACCATCGCCCTACCCAGATCTGGGTCTGGAGCAGCTTCACTGCACAGTGACAAACAGACAACAAAAATTGCTCTTTCTCTCTAAAAGCTCCCACCAGCCAACACAACGGAAGGGAAATAACCCTCTCACCCAGCCTCCCTCGTAGTTTACGATAAAGAGCCTTTTGTTGCATTTTAATTTGCAAACTTTCTCTTCTGCCATTCTCATGTACCACAGTTCCGGAGACTCACATAATTATTTTTACAAGAAACGCTTTCAGACAAACACGTCTGGGGAGGTTTGTAATTTCTATTACCTCATGGCGACTCTATTGATAGACAGCAGCACACCTTGGGAGAATTAGAGAGCATAAAGTAATGGAGGTTTTTGTCCTCTCAAGACAGAGCTGCGAGCACTGCCTGGCTCACCGCCAACACCACCAATTACCAACCTGGAGCAGGAGACAGGTCCAAGCGCTGAAAAATGACCATTTTCCAACGAGCCAGGTAATGATGGAGCTGTACTGTAAGCTACCATTTCCTTCAGGGCCTGCTCGGCATCCAGGACTGCGATGTATTTTGGGTGCCCTCGATGTTTAGGGATGGTTGTTGTCCCTGCTTGATGGAGTTTGTATTGCTGCTTCTTGCCTTTGCTGCCGCTCGCAACTCTTCCCTGGCTTCTTTATTTTTCTGGAAGCCCTTTCTGCCAGGAGACAGAACGGTCGAGCATACAAAGCAACTTCGGAGGCACTGTCATTGACAATTACGCTTGAAAGCCAGAGATTTAATTATTGTGCGAGAGCAATACCCTTGAAAGAGAAATTGCAACGGTCCCATCACTTGAGACATTTCAGATCGAAAACAGACGACTCACGAAATGTAAAGGAGCAAAAAACACAGCACTCCTCTTTTTCCCACCTCCAAATCCTGGTGCGAGAGTTTCTGTTGACACCGAAGCTAACTATTAGTTGGGTTAATTGAGGACGCAAGTGCCCCACTTGAATTCAGCTGTCTGGATAACACGGGGTTTTTGCCACATATATTTTCCTTGCTGCTAACCACTGCTAGTGAGCGGTGGAAACGACATGGCACTTTCACAATTCCCACTTCATGCGTGCATTTTAAGTTCATGCTTATTTGCTCAGGTCGATGATTTTTGCATGTTTGTTTGGAATCTAACAATTATATCGGCGTTCCTCAGCAAACAGGTGATACTCTCCACCTCTCTCAAACGTACAGGGTGCCTGTGCATTTAGGAGAGCACCGTACTACGATGTCCCTATCTCTATCAAGGACTGACAGCATAGCGAAGTGCATGAAGAAAGCACGTTTCAGTAAATGCATAAATAATTACCCAGCAGGTATAAAACAGCACAGCACATAGGGCCTTAAATGCTATCGATCTGACTGTCTTCCAGCATCAGCTCAAATCAGGAGCAGCTTTGCAGAAGGTGATGGAGTTGTGCCGGTGTAGAATCAGCAAGGAAACCACAGGACACCTTCTATCACATCTTCATGGCCAGACTCACTCACCCAAGGCTGTCCCAGCACAGCCGCATCCCTCCCACGGTTCCCAGTGTAGGTGAATAGCCCAGAGCGCAGCTGAAGCAAAGTCTTTGATTTGCCACTTTTATGTCCATCTTTCAGAGGAAGAAAAAAACCCAAAGCAACTCAATGCCCTTGTCCAAGTTGTGTTCCAGATATGTGGGGTGGGAAGGAGCCCTGGCACCAAGACAGGCAGCCCATCAGCAGCTGCGGCAGTTCACTGCAATTGCGCAACGCGTTATAAAACCTCAGCGTTCACTTTATCTGAATGCGAAAGAGGAGGAGTTGGGGCCACGGGGCGAGTTGGGGCCACGGGGCTGGCGGGGGGTGATTCCGGACATGCGATTGCTCAAGCGGGGTTGGTTCAGCGGTGGTTTCTTTTCCCATGGCCCCGTAGCTTCATTCTCACATGGGTTGCTACAGTACCCAGGAACACATCCACAGCCAGATACAGCCGATAAGCCCTTTCAGAACCATGCTCGGGATGTGCACGTAAAACTAGGAAAAAAATTCCTAGCTCCAAGCCCGGATAATCCTGATTTATCCATGCCTAAGCACCCAGAAGCTTTTAACCCCAGGGAAAGCGCTTCTCCCGCTGCAGGGCAAGCACAGAACAGGCAGCGAGGAGCTTGACATCAAGAGCTTGTCCGGCTCACACCTCTTATCTCGCTGCCCCGTGTATCACGCAACATCCTCCTCCGGTCCTTTCCCGCTGGGCTCCCCGCTCCCTGCACTTGGTCTGCGGCTGCTGCTCTCTGCCAGACCACTTATCCCTGCTGTGGCCGGTCAGCAGGGAATTTCCTCCCGCTGGAGCAGTACTCGTGTGGCATCCGGCCAGGGAAACCAGCTCCGGGCCGGTGCTGCCAGCAGCCTTTGCCAAAGGAGCGAGGACTTTCCTGGGCGCAGGGGCTGTGTGCCGCTCCGGCTGCGCAGGGAGAGGAGGACGCTCCTTGAGAGGTGAAAAAACTGTGTTAAAAACCAAACCAACTTGGCTCAGGTTAAAGAGAAACAGGTATTTTTTCTTCCTTCTCTCTCTCTTGAATTAATTTGTTGGAGGAAGGAGGCTCAGAGACGCAACAACAAAATACACGTTGAGTCAAACTGAGATATTTCATTCAACCTACACAGCAAAATGTTTTATATTGGTTGAGGGCTATTTATCCTTCTGTGTAAGCTTCCGCTTATTTATGTAGTAGTGCTTCTAGGTTGATTTTAAAACAAACAAAAAAATGCTGCTTCAAAAAGAAGAGCCAGAAAGTTTTGTTTCAAACCCCCCGTTCTCTTTCACACACACACAAGCACGGGCAGTTGGGGGTCAGAACTGTTCATCGTCTGATTGAATTGCTAAATAATTTCTGCCCTGTGTGGGACTCTACCTCACAGTGGCTTTAATTAAAACTACTGAAAGCAAGAGAGAAAATGTTGTAACCCGGAGGTCGCTGGCAACTTTGCCAAGTGTTTTCCAGGATGTGCCCTTTCCCTCATAACCCGGGTTTCATGCCAAACTCATCTCGGGGACAGTGACAAGCGACACCCCCCGTTCATCTCACAAGCACGGTATATACATAGGTAATATTATTGATGATATCCCATCATATCGAAGCTGTCCCGGCCCCCCGGGGTTGTGCGGTGAGAGCTCACGGGCGCCAGGACCCATTTTTGGCTCAGCGATGGGTGAGTGCAGCTGCTGGGAGGGCGGCTGGCGGCTGCCGGGCTGGCGGGGAGGCAGCGGCCGGCCGGGGTGTAGCCTCCGAGGTGGAGGAAGTGAGGAGCCAGTGTATGACCTGAACTGGGTCACCCTCGACCCAAACCCTGAAGAGGAAAGCCTGCACGCATGACGTCTTCCTGTTAGGAAATATTAATCACGGCCATGTCCAAACATGGTAAATGAAACCTCAAGAAAACCGCTCCTTTGGTGATCGAGTGCTGTACGCCAGCGTATTCAGGAAGGCCCTCGTGCCTCAAAGAGAGGACCCACCCGTCATCAGGGCACCATCTAGAATTACGTATTGCCTCCACAATATTTGCATCTTTGAAGTAAACTCTCAACTCATCCCTTCTGTGCTTCTGTACTGCTGGGGGCTGTTGCCGCTGTTTCATGGATTCAGGAGAGAGACACAGGGAGGTGAGCCAGGTACTGGGCTGAGCACCTGGAGATGAGAAGCGTGGGGCAACCACAGGGTTATGGAGTTACATCAAGTATAGCAGCAAAATCGGCTTGAAGACGTTCTCAGTCCTCCCTGGTTGCTCACCCTCGCACACCACTACGGTTTGCTGCCCTTGCAGCGGTGCCATTGGGGCAACCGGGGGGCTGCCCTGTCCACGGGAATCACTGACACACACCGGGCTAAGACCAGAAGCAAAAATCCCGGTGGCACCGCTGTGCATGGTGGCATCAAACTGGCTGTGGCTTTGGCACTGAAGAGGACCTTTTTCAGCATCAGATTTTTTTTTTTTTCCAACATTTTAGCCCCAGAGTTTGAAAGCATTCACTGGTGAAAGGACTAAGGGTGAGACTTTGACAGCAGTCTACTCTAAAAGAGCTGTACCACGCTAAAGCTCTCTCCTCATCTTCTCCACTCTTCATGGTCAGACTGGGCGCCTTCCAGATGAGACACCTGTGTTACTAAAAATAAATAAAAAAAAAAGATGAAAGGCATCCCAAGAGTTTTACAAGTAAAATAATATTCCTGGAAAGAGGTGTCAGCACCCCGGCTCGCAGCACTATGTGGGAAGCATCTTGGAGCTAAGGGGCTCAAAACGGAGCACGGGGGTACATGTGCTTGGGGAAATCCCCCCACACCCCAATTCGACCTCGTCCACCTTCTTGGCCAAGGCAAATTCAGCCCCACTCCGTCTGATTTTGAGTTGAAGCTACGGCAAGTGAAGGATCGAAGTGGGCCCTTGGCATAGGAAGGGGGTGAGCAGCCCCTTAGAGGCTGGATGCAGAGGTGGAGTCGAGGAGGCCCCGGTACGGCTGTCTTCAGGCTCCTCCATCTTCTTACCTCCATGGACTTGGTCCTGCGTAGGGACTCCTGCAGCTTGGCTGTACCCAAACCCTGTGGGGTACACCTGGGCTACATTTTAAAGAGCCGTCCCGAGAGCAGGCAGCTTCATAGCCCGAGGACTCTGACCATGCCACCGGCTGTTGGCCCAGCTCCAGCTCGTGGGGCGAAAATCCAGCCAAGTGACGAAACTGGGAAACGCCGGGTCAGCCTGCACCTCACCTGCCGCTGCAAGGGGTTTAATCCCAGTGCTGCAGCTCTCTGAAAGCTCCTGGTGGTCAATGGGAAGCATGTGGAGATCCTCAGCTGAACGCTGCAGTGACCAGAGCTGGGGGGTGACCTGGTGCAGGTCCTGCATGTCCTCCTGGACGTCCCTCCCATCCCAGCTGTGCTGGGAAACAAACTCCCCAAAACATCGCGCCTCTTGCTTGTAGGGCCTTACACCCCTCTGGGGGCCAAGCCTGGCTTACGGGGCCAAAGTCCCTTTCAGAGACCCCCTTGGGGGCTCAACTCTTGACTGTGGGGCTCAAACCCATTTTGGTGGTCAGCCCTTGCCCACAGGGCCCAAGTTTCTTCAGGGGACTCAAATCCCCCTGAGGCATCAACCTTTGCCTGTAGGGCACAAACACCTTTTGGGGATCAAATCCCCGTGGGTCCAAAATTCCCTTCAGGGGCCAGGCCTTGCTGCTATGCCCCAAGCATCTTCAGGCGGGTCCAAATCCCTTCAAGAGGCCAAACCTTGCTCGTGCATCCCAAACCCCTCATGAGACCAAACTCCCTTCTGGGATCCAAGCCTTACTGTGGGGTCTAAAACCCCTATGGGGCCCAAATCCCTTTTGGGGGCCAAGCCTTTTGTGTAGGTGCCAAAGCCCCTTGGTGTCCAGAAACCCTTCTGAGGGCCAAACCGTGCTTCTGGATCCCAACCACCTTGTGGGGCCAAAGCCTTTTGGGGGCCAATTCTTGCTTGGGGGCCAAGCCCTGCTTTTGGATGCCAACCCTTTTGGAGGCCAAGCCTCTCCTGTGGGACCCAAACCCCTTAGAGGGCCCAAATCCCTCGTGGGGCTCAGACCTTGCTTGTGGGTCCTGAATCCCCTGTGGAGCCCAAATTCCTGTGGGGCCAACCCCCCTGTGGGGCCCAAATTTGGTTTTGGTTCCAAGCCTTGCTCATGGGTCCCACATTCCTTGTGGGGCCCAAACCCGTTCTGGGACCCAAAACTGGTGTGGGGTCCAAGGCTGCCTGTGGGTCCCAGGCACTCCGTAGGGCCCGAGTCCCTTTTGGGGGCCATCGCTTGTGGGGCTTGAAGCTGTTGTGGGGCCCAAATCCCTTTCAGGGCGCAGCCTGCTTGTGAGTCCCAAACTCCTTGTGGGGCTCCAACCCCTTCCAGGGGTCACCCCATGCTCATGGGTCCCAAAACCCCTGTGGGGCCCTAACCCCCTGTGGTGCCCAAAACCGTTCTGGGATCCAAGCCTTGCCTGTGGGTCCCCAACCCTTTGTGGACGCTGAACCCCTTGAAGCACCCAAACCCTTCTTGGGGTCCACACCTTCAGGGCCGCCAACCCCCTGTGGTGCTCAAATCCATTTTGGTGCCTACAGGTCCCCAACCCCTTGTGGGTCCCAAACCCCCTGTGGGACCCATATCTGCTGTGGGGTCCGAGCTGTGCCTGTGGGTCCCAAACCCTTTGTGGGCTCAAAATCCCTCAAAGCACCCAAACCCCTTTTGGGGTCCACACCAGCTTGTGCGTCCTCAGCCCCCTGTGGTGCTTAAATCCATTTTGGGGTCCAAGCTGTGCCTATGGGTCCCCAATCCCCTGTGGGACCCAAACCCCCTGTGGGGTCCAAGCTGTGCCTGTGGGTCCCAAACCCTTTGTGGGCTCCAAACCCCTCGAAGCACCCAAACCCCTTTTGGGGTCCACACCTGCTTGTGGGTCCCGAACCCCCTGTGGTGCTCAAATCCCTTTTGGGGTCCAAGCTGTGCCTATGGGTGCCCAACCCCTTGTGGGTCCCAAACCCCCTGTGGGTCCCAAACCCCTTGTGGTGCTCAAATCCATTTTGGGGTCCAAGCTGTGCCTATGGGTCCCCAACCCCCTGTGTGTCCCAAACCCCCTGTGGTGCTCAACTCCATTTTGGGGTCCAAGCTGTGCCTATGGGTCCCCAACCCCCTGTGGGTCCCAAACCCCTTGTGGGTCCCCAATCCCCTGTGGGACCCAAACCCCCTGTGGGGTCCAAGCTGTGCCTGTGGGTCCCCAACTTTTTGTGGGCTATGAACCCCTCGAAGCCCCCAAACCCCTTTGGGGGTCCACACCAGCTTGTGTGTCCCCACCCCCCTGTGGTGCTCAAATCCATTTTGGGGCCCAAGCTGTGCCCGTGGGTCCCCAACCCCCTGTGGGTCCCAAACCCCTTGTGTGTCCCGAACCCCCGGTGGTGCTCAAATCCATTTTGGGGTCCAAGCTGCACCTATGGGTCCCCAACCCCCTGTGGGACCCACACCTGCTTGTGGGTCCCGAACCCCCTGCGGTGCTCAAATCCATTTCGGGGCCCAAGCTGTGCCCGTGGGTCCCAACCCCCTGTGGCTCCCAAACCCCGCCCCCGCGTGTCCCGACCCCTTCCAGGGTCCCCCGTGTGCCCCCCCGCCCGGCTCAGCGCGGGGCGGGGCGGGGCTGTGTCGTCAGCCCTGACGCACGGTGACGCCCCGCGCGGGGCGGGGGGGAGGCAGGAAGCCGGGCGGGCCGGGCGCGCGCCGGCCCCGCGCCTGTCACCGCCTGCGTCAGAGCCCGGAGTTTTCCACTGACGAAAAAGGGCAGCGCGGCGCGGCGCGGCGCAGCCCCGGCCCCGGCCCCGGCAGCGGCAGAGCGGGAGGCGCCGCGCCAGGCACCGCCGCTGCAGCCGGAGCCGCCGCGCCGAGAGCCGCCGCAGGTAGAGCCCGCGGGGGGCAGCGGGCGTCGGGACGGGGGCGGGGAGCGGGGTGGGCTCCGCCGCGGGGGCGGCTCGGGGCTGCGGGTCGCGGGGTCCGGCGCAGCGCCCGGCCGTCGGGGCTGCGGCTGGGGGCGGGCTCGGCGCTTGGGGTCCGGCGCGCTGCGCGGCTGCCGGGGGTCGGGGTCGGAGCCCGCCCCGCTGCCCGGCGCTCGGGGGCTCCGTCCCGGTTCCCCGCCGTCCGGAGCCGGGCAGGCGCGCCGCGGCGGCGCCGTCCGGCCGCGCTGCTCCTGCCCGGGGGCGAGGGGAGCCCGGCAGGGCCGGGGCCGGCGGGGGGGGGGGGGGGCGCGGGGGCTGGGGCGGCGGGACCGCGCTGGTCGGGGCGGGTTTGCGGCTGCCCCGGCCCCCCCGCGCTGTCCGGCGGCGGGAGCGCTGCGCTCCGTGCGCGCCGGTGCCCGTGCATTGCATCCGCGTAGCGCCGAGCTGCCCGTCCGTTAGGGCTCTGCTCCATCTTCACGGCTGCGCTTCCAATTTTCTGATGTTGAAAGAACGGCGGGGGGGTGGTGGCGGTGGTGGCGGCGGGGGGGTGGCGGCGGCGGCTGGGGGGAGCCTTTTCGGCTCGCTCTTCCCCAAATCTGCCCGGCTGGGGATGCTTTCCCGTCGCTACAGCAACACCTACCGACCGCCGCACGGATGGACCGACGGACGGACCGGGAGCGCCCCCCCCCCGCCAAGCCTCCCGAAATAAAAAAAAAATCTTTTACTGCGCACTTGAGAAAAGGGAAAAAAGGGAGGAAAAAAAAAAACAAACCCAAACTACTAAGTTTTCTCAGTATTTTTTTTTTTTTTGCTTGCCCCCCGCATCCCCGAAGGGTCTGTCACCCCCCGTTACACAGTGTCGCTGTAGGAGGGGGCCCGGGACAGCCCTTCCCTAAAACAGCCCTGCCTCACCGGGGCTGTGAGGACAACGCCTCGCTGGGATGGAGAGAAAACCCTCTCGGCCATTTACAAACCTCAAAGTCTTGTCATTTGTTACAGCGAACTCATCAGCAATTTATTCCCCCCCCCCCACCATATGTTTTTTTTTTTTTCCCCTTTCCCCCTCTTCCTGCACAGTTTGCAGATGAGGCCCGGCAAGGTTTTGGGGAGGGGGGTGGCGGTTTATTTTCGGGATGGCACGTTTGTTCTCCGCGTGGAGAGACTCTGCAGCTCCCGGCGAGCCTTTAATAATTCAGCGCAGGAAATGCGTGCGTATATATAGCAGGCAAGGTAATGCACGGCGTGTACCTACAGGAGGACAAATATGGAAACCTGGTGTGAATTATTCATGAGGTGTAATCAAATAGAGGATTTTCCTAGACAAAGCGCACTTCGCCGTTTTCATATTTATTACGGCACAATCTGCGCCGAGTACGTTTGAACCTCGTCTCATTTGGGCTGTGTCAGATAACCTTTAATGTATTTGCTAATGTTTCTTATTTACCTTTCAAGCTGTCAGCGAGAAATAAGGGCTCGATAGGAAAAAAAAAAAAAAAATCTTGAAAAGCCTTTGCGGCCTTCTGAAAATTAGTCGATGGAGTAGATGCTTCTGATGCTCTTCCCGGGAAAGGTGTTTTGCCTGTTCGGTCTCTGGCAGGAGAATAAACTCGCGGTGCTACGGACTGATTCATGCTCCTGCTCGGTGGCACGGGGTGCTTTGGGTTTTGCTGTTGCATAGTAGGCAGAGGCTATTTTTAACCAGAGCAAGGTTATGAAACCTTAGACCCAGCTGGGTGAAAATAATCTGGTCTGAACTGGAAAGCGCAGCTTGCGTGGCTGGGAACACGTGCGGGACTGTCCCCCTGGAGGGTCCCGATGGGATGATCCCGCTCGCCTTGGCCCCGGACAGCCCCGAAGTTGGGAACTGTTGCCATCGTGGAGGCTGTCACAGCAGCGCTGGGGAAACCACTTAAGTAAATATGCAAAGAATTAAAATAGTTAAATGAACAAGCAATGAATCAGTGTTGATAGCGCAGTGATTATTAAGTAACCCAGAGGCGTTACTGGAATCGCTGCTGCTGTTAGACATCAAATATCTGGGATAGCTGAACGGGAAGCCCAGCTCCGCACCAGTTTTTGGTGATACTCGCGCCGAGGTCGCCTGACCCGCGATAAACCGCGGCGTGCAAACAAACACCGACCCCCAAAAGTCCCCCAGCTTTGCTCCGCGAGTCGCGTTCGGAGCCGTACCTGGCTAAAATATGCAGTGGTGTTTTTTAAACTAATATTTACTCCTGCTAGACCTGCACAGCCACTGCGGCTCTGGGGGAGGGAGCGGGAGCCGCTCTGACTCAGCTCGGCAGAGTTGTTAACTCGCTCCCGGCGCCCGAGACCTCGTCCCGGTGTGCTGGGAAGGGTCCACCTTGGCTTCCCAGGCTGCAGGCAGACGGCTGTGCTTGTTAAGTCAGCAAGCCGGCTCAAAAAATCGCTGGAAAATAAATGCTTTTAGGGCATTGCACTGAGGTTTTGGGGGATTTTTTTCTTGTTTTTACCCAAATTGCTTTGCAGGAGAAAGTTTGCTTTCGATAGCTCATGCACAGATTTGGGATCCTTCCCTTCTTTAGGATGCTCCACCGATGGAAACCCCAAAATTTGAAATAGCCTTGCTCGTAGGTGTTCTCCTGCAATACCATGGGAGTTGTGGCACGAGCGCGCACAGCTGCTGGACTTGCTGGGAGAAGTTTCCTTTGCCTTGCTTGCACTGCTGCGTTCGCCTGTCCGGTGCAAAGCACATAGACAGCCCCAAAATATAACGCCGAAAACATCTTCTGTGCATACTTCTTGCAGAAAGCCATGATGCCTCTTTGTGCAGCCTCTTATAAATAGACTAACTGGACACTGGTAGGGGGTTTAGTTGCCTTCCTCTGCGCTTGGCTAAACAAATGCCAAACCTTCTTAAATCTAAATTACTCGAAATATTTACTGTTGAGACGTCGTCCAAGAGGAGGATAGTTAAAACATTAATTCCTCGCATTCCAGTGTATTAGGGCTTTACCCTGCGACTTGCTGAGCGCCAGAAATGGGACTTTGCAGATTCGATTCCCTTCCCCCCAACTAGACAGCCCCCCCCTCCACTCCCCTCCCCCCCCCCCACCCAAACTTTAATGCTTTTTAAAAAAAAAAAAAAAAGGAGGGAGAGAAAAAGAAAGGAATGCACATCTGGGCTAAATATTTGTTAGAAAGTATTCCCAGGATAGTGGGAGTTCTGGTGCCAGAGAGGAATTCCTGCGGGTTTGATCCATTGCATTATGTACTTGTTCCAAAAGCTGTTTTCAGTAAAATAGATGAGTAAGAAGTCTTAGCCAAGAACAGAATGTCTTTTTTGGCAACTAAAAGGAAGATAGGATTATTTTATTTCAGGTTATGTAAAAAAAAAAAAAAAAAAAAAAAAAAGAGGGAGAAGGTGGTAAAATCCTGCACTCGGTGGTGCCTGCAGAGATTTGCAATGGCAAGCGCAGAGATATATTTTTCTCTTTTTTTCATGCTGCTGTGCACATTTTTGTGACTTCTTTGTAAGATATCAACGTGGATTTAAGATTACTTGCGGAATAACTGCAATTAAAATATCCTCGCTCTGTCTGAATTTGCCTCTGGGTTTTTTTGGATGAGCGGCCAGCGGTTTCCGCGACATGGCATTCAAGGCAGCGTCCAAATCGCTGACGTGAATTCAGCTCCCAAGTGCCGGGCCGAGGAGGGGAGGAGAGGATCGTCTTTGCCTTCACAGCGAAACCCCCGTCTGGAGGATTTTTTGGGGGTGGATATAAGTAGACACCAATGGGTGCAGCCCCACTACATCGCGTATAGCTCCTGAGAAGGATTGGAAAACTTGACCTGGAAAACGTCGCAGCCATAAATCAGCGAAGAAGGGGAAGGCGTTACGGGGGAAAATTAATGTGTTTTGGCTGGTGGGCAACAGGTTCACCAGCTTTTTTCCCATTAATTGAGAATCATGTTTGCACGACACCTACTTTGCATTAACAAAACAATAGGTGTTTGGAGTAAGACAGCATGCCAAAGGTGGTTTTTTTTCCTATGCATTTGGCTTATTCTTATAGATGGGAGATGCATACACCTCCCTTCATCCTTCTGCCAGGCGTGGCTAATCAGCAGTGATAGTATTTAAAAAAAAAAAAGAAAAAGAAAAGAAAAAAATTGCACCATCTTACACACAGCTTGCCTTGGCTCTGGCTTGGTGTTTGTGTTAATTCGGTTAGCTTGCTTGAGGAAAACGCTTTGGTTTTTTCTTGCTGTGTGGTTTGGGGGGAGGCGGTGCGGCTCGTGACGGGCACTGTTGGGTTTGCAGGCAACCTGAGCGGCGGGGCTGCATCGCTCTGCAGCATCGTGGTGTCCACCTTCTCGCTTCTCTGGGAGTCCTGCAGACCAGCTAAATCCCGGTAGGAATGGATGCGGCATGGGGATTTTCTTTTTCTTTTTTTTTTTTTTTTTTTTTTTTTTGGTCTGAACCTTGGCTGCTCCACCACCCTCCGGTGTCTCCCGCGAGGCTCGGATGTGGCCAACATCGCATCTCCGAGGGCGTTTGCTGTTGGACACGTGTCCTACGGGCTTTTCAGGGAGCTGGTTTCTCCCTCCCTCGGCGAGACGCTTGCATCCTTCACCAGCAACGTCGGAGGTGTCCTTTGGAGTAGCAAGTGGTTGCTCTGCAGCGCCAACTGATGCTCTTTGAAGCCACGTGTGTGGGTTTTGGTTTTTTTTTTTTTTTGCAAAGTTTTTGGCTGCTCTGGGTGGACGGTGGGGTCAGCTAGTATGAGCAAACCTCTGGCAACAGCCCAGGCTTTGATTCAGACCCCTGCCATGGATTTGGAGGGTTTCTTTGCTCCTGGTTGTTTCTTAAAGCAAATGTGAGACAGAGCAGAAGGCACAAAAAAAAAAAAAAAAGAATAAAAGGTTTGTAAATGCAGCCAGGTCACCGGTTTGGGTGTCGTGGCCGCCTGCAAGCTCACGCAGGCAGGAAGGGGGTTAATCCAGGTGTCAGGTAGGACATGTGCTGCTGGGGCTGGAGGGTGGCCAAATCCACCTTCTCCCCATCTGTTTTGGATTAAGGCCAAAAAAACAACCACCCCTCCGTGGCGAAACCACCTGCAGCTCCGGGGCTGCCGAGGAGGAGGAGGAGGGATGGAAGGTTGGGGGGAGCGGGGGGATCTCCTCTCCCTGGCCCCCGGGTTCGGGGGGCCGTGGGGGATGCCGTAGCCCCGTAGGCGAGTGTTGCAGTGAATGATTAACTTCGTCAGGCTGAGGAACTGCTTCATCCAGGGATTTTTTTTTTTTTTTTTTTTTTGACCTTTTAGGGGACTATTGTCTCCTGAGAAGCTGTTGGTAAACATAATTACCGAGGGCTGGTGGGGCTCGGAAGGCACCGCGCGTCCTCCCGTCCCGCTACGTGTTCCTGTGCGGCGCTGTCGGGATACTGAAAATCCCATCGTTGGGAGGTGTTGGAGCCCGTGTGGTTTCTGTGCCGCCTGCTCAGGGCTCTCAGGAGGGCGGGTTTGTAGGTTTGGGTTTTTTTTTTTTTTTTTTCTTGACTTAAATTAACTTCAGACATGCAAAAGAGGGTGAGAAAGTGCTACGGTTGTAGAGAACAAATTTGGCCGGTGGAGGAGTTTGAGCTGGCGGGAGGGGATGGGGATGGGGACCGGGTACCTGGCACGTGTCTGAAGCATCCCAGCATCATCCGAATTTCAGGAATGCTTTAGGTTTTGCCTGTTAGCTCCGGTTTTATTGAAGCACCGGGGTGGCTGGTAGCATCCCACGGTGCCAGGGCTCTCCCGTCCTTGCTGGAGGGAGTTTCTGGGCTGGGGCTGCCTCTCTCCCACCATGGTTGTGCCTTACAGCCCGGTGGGATGGGATCAAAGCAAGGCACTCCTCCGGCAGCAGCCTGGTTCTCAGCTTTGGGTATGGCTCGCTGGCTTCAAAATAAGCTGGCAGTGACTTCTGCAGAAGCAGGGGCATCTGGTGCGGTGTTGCCAGCGTCTAAAACAGTCCATCGTCTATGCCAGAGCATCCCAGGTTAGGTGGGCTCTGATATCCATTAGCCTATTGTAGGCAAAGTGTGTAGCTTTTGTGCAATTTCAGGAGGCAAAAACCCCACAAACGCTCTGAAAGCAAAGGTTAAAACATACAACAAAGTTATTTTTGTTTTTTCTTTTTTTTTTTTTTTTTTCTTGAGATGAGCAGGGGAAAAGCATGCAGGAAATTTAGGAATCTAGGCAATTACAGAGCTCCTTTGTTTTTAATTAGCTGTGTTGTTTTTAATTGCTACTATGCTTGATACATAACCCAGCCTAAACAAGAATAGCTTATTGAATGGGGGACTGACTATGAAAGGCACCGTGAGGAGAAGGGCTGTTCTTCACAGTTGATATATTTGTATTTCAGTGCTTCGTTTAATAAGTGTGTTTCCCCAGGGGGCTGTAGCAAGTAAATCATGCCAACAGATTGTTCTCTGCAAACTGGCTTATTTTTGTAATTAGCAAGACGTTAAAGCTGTAACTGCATAGAAAGCAATCTGGGTAAGGAGTTAACATAAAAGAATTAGTAAGCAAAACGTAATACTTATTGTTTGATAACACTGGTGTTGATTGAATTGGTTTCCGGACAGTTTGTTGTCTGCGATAGTTGGGTTTTCTGCTGCGTCGGAAAATGGGAGAGAAATTCAGCAGGTGTGCACAGCGAGGGCGGTAAGGTGTGGGTCTTTTGGGGAGAGCACTTTTTGGGCATCAGACCTGCACGGCCAGGTGGACCTGATGGAGAAGTCTTGCTGGGGGTTAAAGCCATCCTGCTTATCACCAGAAACTGCCAGCATTTCCCTCGCTTTATTTTGCTTTTCTCCTTTGTCTTCCAGTTATATGAAAATTACGGCGTCACCATGAGCGGGGTATTGAAAAGGAAGTACGAAGAGCTGGGGGATGACAGCACCTACTGCTCCTCCTCTTCCTGCTCCCCCCTCTCCTCCTCGGCGTCCTCGGGCTGGGAGTCGGATGAGGAGAGCTCCCGCGGAGAGCCCAAGCCCAGCTCTGCCTTAACGCCCGGCTTCACCCGTGAGTATCTCCAGCAGCCCCTTTCCTGGGATCAGACATGCCCACGCACAGGTTTTTTGTAGCGTGGTGGTGGGTCATCGCCTCTGTCCATGCAGAGACCCCCTTGGAGCACACCTTCAGGGGTGGAAGTGGCCGTGACACTGGCTCCCTGTCATTACACCAATTTATCCTGGTTTTATAATTGGCCAGCATCTTCAGGGTCGTCTTTCTCAGCCCTTCCTCCCAGCCTTTATCATTCCTTTATAACGTTTTTGCTGAAGTCCAAATTTCTAGGAGTAGAAACCCAAAGACCTGGGTGTGCAGAGACCACCAAGCAGTGCTGTAGGACCAGCCCCCAGTCCCCCGTCAAGCTGTTCCACAGGCAGCCACTGAACAGACAGCAAAGGCCCATAACGCTGGGTTTTAAAAACTATTAACCAGTAGTGTAATTACCCTTTCAGAACTCGTTTCCTACGTAAGTTGGGTACTTTGCCAAAGAACATGACACATTTGACATTGCCTCCGCTGTTAGTACAGATAAATGCTATTTTGTTTTCCCAGCGATACCAGTTTTGAGAGCTTTTAGGAAAACACACAGAAGACAAGGTTGTAAAATCCTTTATCTGCCACGTGAAGGGAAAAATAAAAAATACAATAGGGAACATCTTCGTGGAGGAGAAATAGTCCAACCTAGTAAATAATACTGAACACCCACTGTATATAGCAGTTAAGGTCCACTTAGCAGACATACACAAACACGCAGTGGTCTGAAAAGGCTTTAGAAGTCTTGTAATAATAAAGAGTCTCATTCTTGCTTGTCTTCCCAGGTTTTGTGACAAAACAATGAACTTTTTGTATTCTCTGGCTCAATTGGAAAAGGGTCAGGAATGGGAAAACAATTTCAGAGGGGGGTTGCGGGGAGGGAGAAGCAAATGCCAAAGCGCAGCAGCTCAGCTGATAGATGATCGCGGTGGTTAACTTGCCTTTTGATAAAGAGCTAATGTTTTAGAAGATTGAGTCAAGGTTATTATGAAAATGCAACGCGCAGTGCAAAGATATCATCAAAGCAACTGCAGAGCCCAGTGTGAAACCCTCAGCTATTTAGCAGAAGCTGCTGACGCAGCTGGGTGAACGCTTTTTTTTTTTTTTTTTTCATATGAAACTGAAATGCTGTATTTTGGCAAGCAAGACTTGTGAAACGTGGGTGCAGCTAACTGTTCGGTCTTGCACTTTCCCAGCCTTTTGGGGCCAGCCAAACCAGCCGAGCCCCTTGGGTTTTCGGCAGTCCTTTCAGTTGGCTCCCTGCAGTAGGGCTGCCTGCGGCTCCGCCATCCAAAGAGTGGGGCTCGGATCCCAGCTCTGCGGGAGTCACCCATCCTTTCTGGGTTGTTTTTTCCCATATTCTCCATGCTGGCAACTGGGACATCCATGCACCAGCAGAGAACGGGACCAAAAAACCCCACCACTGAATTTGTGCACAGCTGACTCTGACGCTCATGCGGCAGAAAAAGCAGCTCTGTAACCCAGTACCACTGAGTTTTGCTTTGCTTTCCGTGGCCAGCTACGTTCGTGGAAATTCATTGACTCTGAAACTGTCCTGGCTAATTAGTCCACCTCCATCTGCTATGTTTGCACATGCAAATGTGCAGAACTAGGTATCTCTGGAGAGGCTCCTCTTTAAATGGTGTGTAGCGTGTTTCAGCAGTTTAAGATAAACCAGCGTAATGTATTGCCATGTTTACCCTGGGATCACCTGCATAAAGAGTAACATCTTTGCAGCTGCTCTCAAATGAGTCTCTTGAGAATAAACTATAGGTTTGTAGTTCCTCCCAGTGGATGGTGAAAGGAAGTACCAGAAAAACAGCCGGTTTGGCTATTTTCTACCCTGCCGCAAAAGCTGGAGCCACGCAGGGCTGGAGCGTTGGTGCTCCGGCATCCCGGGAGCGAACCGCGAGCTCCTGAACGTGAGGCAGGGTGCTTGGGTTTAGAGCAAGGCAGGCATGTAGGATGGTTTGTTGCTTGTTCATTATGCTCTGCTGCACGTGAAGAATAAGCAAATGTATGTTTCCTGGAGGAAGTCAAGCGGGAAGGAGAAGCAGCAGCCGTTTCTTAGGGCGAATCTGATCGGTGACTCCGATGCATGGGGGCTTGGCTTAGTTTCCTCTCCATCCTCATGCCACCTTTGAAGCGTTAGATCCTAAAACACCAGAAGCCATCAAGCGATGTTGTAACCTTGTCCCATCGTGTCCCTGTCAAGAGAGTAATTGCACGTCCTGCCTGTTTGTAATATTTACAGCCTGTTTGTAATATTTCTGTCCCGTCTGCAGGATGGCAGTACTGACTTTCTCCCTTTTTTTTATTTTCTTCCCCCATTTTTAGCCACGTCTATCCTGAAGAAATCCAAGCGACTAAAGAAGAACAATGTGGAGTTTGACCGGGTCACTGTGTTTTACTTCCCACGCTGCCAGGGGTTCACGAGCGTGCCTAGTCGCGGGGGCTGTACCCTGGGGATGGTGAGCAAACACAGCTCCTCCCGGCAGTTCACACTAGCAGAGTTTTCCAAGGAGCAGGAAAACGTTCGTCGGGAGAAACTTGAAGAGAAATTAAAAGAGGAGAAGTTGGAAGCGTTGAAATGGAAAGTGAGTAGGAGCATGGGGCTAGGCTGGTGAGGAGCGGGTGGGTGTCGTTAGTTAATGGCCATTTTTTTAGTAGGAGCCTCTCTGAGACCTGGGGGCATCGGTCCTTAACCCTGTTTGGGTCTCCAAAAACACGGGCTCCAGCGTGGGATTTTCAGCTCAGTTCTCCACCTTTGAAACCTGGTGGAAAAGACACGGAACTCCATGTGTCAGGTGTCTGTCAGGTCTCTGGGGGCTCTGACACAGATTTTAGTCCTGGGGTTGTCCACCATGGGGGACAGATCTTTCCTTTCTTGTTTCTCCTGACCTGGGGGTGCTGATGGCTCTGTGTCCGCAACAGGTCCCTAATGCTTTGCCCATTTTTTGCCCTCAGCTAACCATGAACGGCACAAAGGAGTCGGAGGAGGCCAACCAGCTCACCATCGAAGACATCTCCGATGATGACATCGACGTCAGCAACATGGACCTGGAGGACGGCTTCTTCCTCCAGCCCTACCCCCGCCAAGAAGAGGCGCGCGCTGCTGAAAGCCGTGGGGGTGAAGAAGATCGACAAGGAGGAGAAGCGGGAGCTGCACAACATCCGTCTGTCCCGGGAGGACTGTGGCTGCGACTGCCAGGAGGTCTGCGACCCGGAGACCTGCAGCTGCAGCTTGGCGGGCATCAAATGTCAGGTACTGCCCTCGCCGCTGGGCGCGGGGGAAAAGCCGGGGCTCCAGCTGATGTGGACGTTAAAGCGGGGGGGGGTTGAGCAAGCAGGACGGGGTTAGGGCAGCTTGTAAAATGCGTCTGTTCCCACCCGCACTCGTAGCGAAGCAGGCGAGAAAAGCTCTTGGAGATACTCCCCAGGCTGCTCGAAAGCGTGCGCTTCCCAAATCACCCGTGTGGCCATGCACACGCTGCCGCTGCAGCCCTGGGGACGTGCCCGAGCCTGCAGCCTGAATGCGCTCGCCACGTCCGTCCCCACGAGACCCGTGCCTGCTCGCTCTCCTATTGGAGACGGGCCACGTGGGAATGTCTGGGCAAACAAAAGCTTCTCGCTCCTCACACGAGATTGCAATTTCTCCTCCTCCCCTTGGTTTTATTTTTGATTTTTTTTTTTCCCCCCACCCCTTGGTGTGTATCACAACTCCCAGTGCGCTCAGGCGAACGTGGGAGTGTCAGCTGAGCGTCAACCCCCAGCTAGCAGTGCGGACCACCTGCAAAGTGGGATAATCCCTCTATATTCAATTAGCTTTTTTTTTCTTTTTTTTTTTTTTTTTATGGGTGCCTGCCCAGCTGTGTTTGGGGAGCCATATTCCCTACCCTGGGTGCCGCTCGCTCCCTCGATACTGTGGTTGCCGGTGGGGGTGGTGTAGGGTGGGTGTGCGCGGGCGGGTGGGTGCACACAGGACGGGTGCTCCGTGTGCATGTCACAGCCCCCCTCTAGCGGCTGCTGATAACGGGGACATGAAGGTGCCGCAGATGCCTGTGGAACAATTTGTCCTTATGTCGGCGAGGGGCAGAAGCTCATGATATGGATCAGGTATTAAACATCATGATGCAATATATAAAAACTCACGCTTGCCCTGTTATGTCTCCTTTTGGAGCATTATATTTTGCTTTTTTGGAACCTTTTAACTTCCTTCAGTTGTACTGAAAGCCAACATTTTTATGACAACCCTTCAAAAGAGCAGGGTGTCTTTTTTTTTTTGTTTGTTTTTCCCCTTTCTTTTTTTCTTTTTTTTTTAAGTCTGCTCTTAAACCCCTCAGCTGTTACTTGGTTTCTCAGGGCGGGTGAGTCATGGGCGGTTTTGGTTTTGCGCCACCGGGTTCGGTCCTAACCCTTCGCCTCTGCTTCTCCCCATGCCAGATGGATCACACCTCCTTCCCCTGCGGCTGCACCAAGGACGGCTGCGGCAACACTGAGGGCAGGATCGAGTTCAACCAGTCCCGTGTGCAGACCCACTTCATCCACACCATCATGAAGCTGGAGCTGGAGAAGCAGCAGCAGAACAGCGAGAAGGTGGTGGAGGCCGAGCCCCCTTTTCGGGAGCGGCTCCCGCCCTTGGGATGTGCGGCGGGGAAGGGCTCTTTGGAGGAGCGCGCCGTGCCGCTGGCACCCGCCTTCCAGTTCAGCCCCGACCTGGAGGCCCTGGGGGAGAACAGCTGCAGCAGCGACATGACGGACTCCTCCATCTCCTCCCACCCCAGCGAGGACCTGGAGGAGCCCTACGAGAGCCTCCCCTCCGACAAGTCCCAGTCGGACGTGGACGACGACGGCTTGGCACGCATCCTCCACTTCAACGACTCGGATGCCGAGGAAGATGGTGGCCGCGGCCAGGATGACCTGAGCTGCTTCCACCCTACCGACTTCTTCATTGAGGACCACAGTGGTGAGGCCAAGCCTGTCCCCGGCCACTTGTCCCACCTCTCCGAGTGCCTGGATGAGAATGCCAACCAGGACGGCGGGGGTTTGCTGGAGGATGCTGCCCACGCGCGGTGCGATGGGCTGTCCTGCTGCGCCTCGTCCCCGGCCGAGCCCTGCTCCAAGAGCTATGCCGACCTCAGCCTTTCCTCTGACTCCTTGGATTTCTTCCAGTCCTTCTCAGACTATAACTTGGGACCTCTTTACAACTCCTTAAAGGAGTACGAGAACCTCGATAACTTCTCAGCGTTACAGTTTCAGTTGCCTAATTTCCCCGGCTTCCCGCAAGCCGGAGATCAGGGCTCCTGTTTCTTGGAGTCCCTCATCGGTTTGTCCGAATCCGTCCCCGAAACCCCAGCCCCTTTCACAGACAATCAACTTTTGGAGGATGCCATCAAGTCATCGCTGATGGAGACGGTGAAAGTGTGAAATGCCTGCGTGGCTGGGGTGGGAAGGACCAGCACCAAAAGGAAAGATGAAGAATGGTCAGACGGGCAAACTTTCACCGAAAGGTTGATGTGCTCCTCAAAAATAAGGAGGAAAAGACAACAAAAAAAAAAAGACTTTCTAAGCAAACAAACTATTTTTGGTCTTTATAGAACATGGACGTTTTGACATACTGCAGCTACAATCAGTCCTCTCGCTGTTTGTGCAAAAATTTCTAAACTTTCATGATGGGGTGGGGTGGGGAGGGAGGGAAAAAGACTTTCACGTATGAATTTCCTTGTGTTTTGTATGAAAAGACCTGTTGAGAAATACTCCTCGCTAACGTTGCCAGTCGTACACACAGCCCCTTCTAGAAACGTTTCAGTGTTGCAGGAACTTTTTAAGACAACTTTTTGAAGCTGTATTTATTGTGAAAATTTGTGGTTTGCGTAAGAGAGCCCAACATGCTCTTACGTTTAAATCAGACAAGGTTTACAGAAGAGATCCATACACTATATGCATAATCATTCTTCATCTATTTATTGCAAATTCCAGAATTTAACTAGCCACTGAAGCTTGAACTAGCATGAAACCTTATTTAAATTGGTAATACCTCAGATGTATTATGTGTACAATCATATTTTTTTGCATAATATATCTGTATTTATTTATTTTCTACCTGTAGTACATGAATAGCACTGTGGTTTATCAATGACCTGGAAGGGCAACAAGGTCTTCAGCAGCACCCGTCCGAAAGACAACCCTGTTTTTTTTCTGAGTCTGAAAGGTGTTGGCTGTTCGGTCTTCACTTCACATTTCTAAAAGAGCTGAATGCCAGCGGGTGGGAGGGGAGGGATGGAGGAAACCTTGGTGCAACATCCTTTGGTTGCTGTCAGCCTTCGAGTAGACATCACGATGGTGTCTGATCTCCATAATATCGCTATGGAGAGGAAAACAAGCAAAACCCTCAACTATCCAAGAAATAACATGAACTAGCTCTATTTAAACAAACAAACAAACAAAAAAAAACCAAACCCTTTTCATAAATTATTTTATAATTTATTTAATTTCCTAAGGATTTGGCTGTGAGATCTTTCCCAATCAGTTATGGTGCCTGAATATGCAGAGGAACCATTAGCGGCGAGGGGGGTGGAACAAGAAGGATCTCTGCAGCCTGGGGCAGGTTTGGGAGAGCAAAGCCAACAACACCAACACCGTGCTCACGCTTCTCAGCAAGTGCTCCTTAGGACTCCCCAGTGCTGAGGGTATCGCAGCTCCAAAACCTAGTTCGTCAGACTGTTTATGCTATTTTTTTTTTTTTATATAGGTAAATCGGGTAAATCAGGTAAAACAGATGCATATGAAGGTTATTGGGTTATTCATCCTTTGAGTACGGTTTTAGAGGGAAGACAAAATAACACCTGAAAACAAAGCTGAAAAACTTCAGGGCTTTTGGTTTTTAAAATGAGAGAAATCGTATTTAGGAATAATACTGGGGGCCCTCTTGGCCTCTTGCTATTTTAATCAGTCTGAGAACATGACACTATTTGGCCACAAGATGTAACTGGACATAAAATCTGTACGTCAGTGATACACTAAGTGCCTATGCCAGCAGTATGGAAAAAAAAAAAAAAGGCTTTAAAACCTACCGGCTTTAACTCCCCCCTTGGAAAATGTGAGATTTGGTGATGGGAGTGATTCCTGGCATTGCCGGCATGGGGCAGGAGGCGGCAGCTCTGGCATCCCAGCCCTGCGGCCCCAGGAGCGGGGTGCTGGGGGGAGCTCCCGAGGGGTGTGGAGCCACGCAGATAGAGGGGAAAAAACCCCAAAATACGGATTTGAGGATTTTTCCATTGGCTGAACTGTTTATATCACCATGACAGGGATGGTGCTCTTGGGTACCTGCTGTTAGACAGGCGCCTCGTGCAAACCTGCCGGCAATTTAGGAAACTTCTGGCGTGTGAATATGGCAAAGGCTGGGTTGTTTGGGTTTTTTTAATCATTATTATTACTATTTAATTGTACATCTTCTCTGGTATTGAGCCGGTCAACTTGGAAGCGGAGCTGACCCGCCACGGCCGCAAGCAGGTGCTCGCCCCGCGCTCGCTGCCGCATCCCGCGAGGCATCGCCCCCGGGACCTCCCCGCCGGGCAGGAGGGCGACTGTAGGAATACTACTGGCAGATGGAGGATTTCCTGGATATATATATATATATAATAATAATTATTATTATTTTTTGTTGTCGTCGTTGTTTCCTTAGACTGAAAAATCCCCTTCAGTTATCTCCTAGGTGGTAGTTTCTATCCTTCAGACAGCATCAAAAATACTGACAGTTGAAAGTCTGGTACCATTCTGTATTTATTGGCACTAATATATTTTATAACATTCCTAGGTTTCTCTGCATATATATATATTTATATATATAAAATATATACATATATTTTATATATATATACACATTTTTTTAAAATGAATGACGGGGATAGACTCCTGCCTTTGTGGATTTTTTTCTATAATTTATTCTTTTTATTTGTGTTGGTGCCAAAAAAAAAAAAAAATTTCTCTCCCCTCCCCCCCACCCTGGGCACTGAATTGTAAATATATAATTTTTTTTTTTCTTCTTGGTATCTGTGTAAAAAGTTGCCTGTTAAACAGTTTAAAAACTGGGTATTTATTGACACAATCTGTAATTATCTAATGTATTGATTGAAACGCTTTGGTTTCAACATAGCTTTATTTTAGCTCTCTTTGTGTATATATTGTGATTATGTTGCTTAAAGGTACAAGTTAAAAAAAATGCTTTATTTTTACCTTATCCATTTGCATTTGTTTATAAAAAAGCATATTTGTCTACAGCTGCTGTCTCTCATTTCATCAAAGCAATATGAAGAAATTTCCATTACACTTTCAATAAAAGAATTTTGTTTGAATACGTCAGCATCTTCGCCCTGTTTATCCTTTACTGTGGCTCAAAAATTTGGATGATGGCTGTGTACGCTGCATTGTATGTCCTACTTGTCCTTTTTTTGTTTGTTTTGGGCTTTTTTTGGCCCCTTTTTGAGGCTAATGGGTGCCCTGGGGTTGCTACCCCAAGTGTCGAGGTGGGAGCATCCTACCAGGGCAGGAGCAGCCCTTGTCCCAGCCTGGTGTCCTCCAAAAGGCTTCTCCTGAGCTCGAGGACCCCCGTTGCTTTTCCAGCTGCTCACCCATGCTTTTGCAGTGTCCCCACCGCATCGTCTTGTGGTGGCACGTGGCAATTGTCCTGTTCAAGTTGCTTCCTGCTCCACTTGTGTCACTCTGGGTGACAAAGTGCCTTTTTTTCCCCTACAAAAGGCAAAATTCAGTGCAAGGGGGTCTGGCTGTGTTGTTTCCCAAGCTTGCTTGGCTTGTGGATGGTAGCTGCACCTCTTCACGGGATGATGGAAAAGACAGCGGAGGTAGCAGCATCCCCATCGCCAGGGAGCGTACAGGAGAAATCTTGGGGAAACCCTAGAAATCCCTTCCCCTTGCAGGCCACAAACTCTTTCTCATCGCCCCACGGCACCCCCGGGACCTGGAAGGATGCAGCCAAAAGAAGCATCACCACGATCCTGTGCCCCAGGGGAAAAGCAGAGAAAATACACTTGGTCCTGGCAACAGCAGGGAAATAAGAAGAAGGTGAGGATGTGAGCCAGCCCATGGTGCAAAGGAAAAGCTGAATAAATCCCAGAAACCTGGATGGGCAAATGCACACCTATCCCAAGGACTTGCGCCTGGCAGTATGGGTATAAATCATAACCACTGACGTTGACCTGAAAGCAAGGGAAATTGGCCCAAGAATGCCATTGTCTAGTTTTCCAGCGAGAATACATTTCTGAAAGGTTGCCATCTGCCCCCCATAGCTGAGAAGCTCAATTAATTGAATAAACTATTTGTTACAAATTATTTGCTGGGTCATAAAAGCAGCAATACTGAAAAGAGGCCTGGTTTTTTTAATTTTATTTTATTTTATGGGGGTTATGCCTATAATCCCCTCATGTTAATTATTCTGCGATTGGGAGGAGCAGAGCCCGTGGTGTACAGCTCCAGCTGCCACACTGGTGGCTTTTTGGCTCACAGTGATGACTTTGTGCCATGCCCCAGCAAAGAGCATCGCAGCAGGGGGACCCGCCACCCCCAAGGGATGGTGCCGAAACAGCCCCAAGGTGCTGCATCCCATCAGCCAGCCTCCAGCACAGGCATCTGCCATGCCGGCACCTCCACGGGGAAGCGGCAGAGCTTCTAACAGCCTCTTTGTGCCAAGAGTTCATGTTTGCTTTGAAGACCAAGGCTGGAGGAACTTCCCTGGCTGGTTTGGGATGGTCCCTCTGCAAGGCATTGAAGTTAAAGCCGTGGCCACTCTGCTTTCATAGGGCTGCATCTTCAAAGGGGTGCAACCAGGTGCAACCCTCGATTTGCTCCCTGGCCATGGAGGGGTTGAGGCCAGCTGACTTTCTGCACACACCGGGACGGCCGTGCCCCAGCCCGGTGACACAGAGCTGGGACTCACGCCTCGTTCCATAGTGGGTGGTGGTGCTCCTTCCCATCCCCAGGAATCATTGACCCCAATTAAACCCATCTGTGCGCTCCCCACCTTGCTTAGATCTTCATCACCCTCTTTATTTTCATTTATTTTCTTTTTTCCTCCACACAGCCGCCCTGTACGCCTTGCTTGTAACACCCAGAGGCACAGAATTACTCATCGCCTGCTTTCGTTTCATTTTTAGACGAACTACGACTACAAGAGTTGAACCGTGCGTGTAGCCACCAGACTAGAAAGCATTTCTCCCCGGGTGGCGGAGCAGCCTCCGGAAAGGGTTGAGTCATTTGATGATCGACGGCCGGTGGGGACAGGGACGGTCTGCGATGCGAGGCGAGGCTCCTTCAGACCTGGCGCCATGTGGGAACGAGGACTTTTCTCAGCAGGAAGAGCTATAAAATTACTGGTAGTATGGACTTTATCTCCAGCAGGGAAAAAAACCAACCCGGTAGAACCCAGTAGCTCCAGGGCAAGGTGAGGGCAAGGGTGTTGGCTCTGCAGCACTGGGGGCCTTTCTGTAGGGCCAGATCCTGCACGCAAATGGCTTGTGTCCACTTAGGAGGCAGGAGCATTGGGGAAAAAAACAGTTTTTTTCATTTCTTGTCTGGCTGGTAGAAGAAAAAGGCAGGTTTGTACTGCATGGCTGAGCAGCGTGACACTGCGGAGGATAAGGTTGCCCCAGGCCTTCTGCACAGCTAATAAAAAGCATCCTCGACGGTGCCTCTGCATCCCTGCTGGCTTCAAGACCTCTGTCAATGTAACAGCACCTTCTCTGCCCGTGCACGTGTATTTTCCATGGAAATGAGTAGAAGTTTGCAAGTGCTAAGGTCTTAACTCAGACCTGTTGAACAACTTGGCTTTCCTGTAAAATGGCACTGCAGAATTGGCAATAGTTAACGCATTCATGTGGCCCATCTGAGTTTTAATCTGTCAGTGCCACGGGATGGGGAAAAAAAAGTTTCAGCTCTTATTCCTTATTCTTTGGGGTAATGATGTTCAACATCACAGAAATGATGTGATGTTCACATCTTCTTCACGCTGTGAAGAAGTGTCCTCGCCACCAAATCAACCCAAAGTACACACCAAGACAAAAGCAGTTTGATTTCTGCACCATGTGAGGGCCCCTCTGTGGTCATCATCTCTGGAGGAGCTCTGAGTCCTCAGCATCTGGGGAAACAGGTGGTGCTAAAGTTAGTGAATAAATATAAGTATTCTGGCTTCAGTGTTCTCCCTGCATAAAACAGCAAAACATCCTGGTTTGCCAGAGCTCTGGATAAAGTGAGACTTCAGATAAGTAGGCAGTAGAGAGAACTAAGTTTTCTCCTTCACAGCTATGACCATTAAGAGTTTTCAGTGCTGCTTAATCCACACGTTTCCATCAGCTTCTTTTATACCCCTAAGCCTGCTGCTGAATGAATGGCAGTATTGCCATCTACTGGGCAGCCGTCTCCTTCTCCCAGCCTCTCAGCTGGCCAAATTGCTCTTGGGCAATGCTCGTCCTCCTCAGTGGGACCAGAGTCACTGCATATCTCACTGAGATACGATATTAAAAACCCCTAAAATAAGTCTTAAATGGCCCACTAAGGCCTGGATGAAGGGTGGGGATGTCCCAGGGCTTGTCTACACTCCCATGCATGGCCTGGCACACATGTTCACAGCTGGAGGAAACCATCTCCAGAAGGTAAATGCCCATAAAAACCCCATGGAGGCACCCCATTTTGGCCAGGAAAGCTGAGGGAGGGACCAAAATGCCTGTGGCTGGACGTGCCCTGATTCCATCGCATTGGTAGGTCCATGAAACCCACCAAAGGGGGAATATCTGTGACCAGGAGGGCTGAAATATTTTGGCATGAGCGTGGAGGCTGTGAAGAGTTTCAGGTCAGTCCAGCCGAGGAGGCTGAAAGGCTTGTGATGGTCTGGGGACCCGGTTCCCCAGGGACCACAGGAGCCACATGCCAGGGCAAAATGTTACAAGAGAACCCTGCTACCACGATGAATAACATAAAAAGATCTCCCTCCAACATCAGCCTGCTCCATGGAGATACCCTGCATAGGAATCTATTATCTATTACGCTTCCCTGGAAATAAATATTTGGATACTACTTCGGAGTAAATAGAGATGAGAACTTAATGGTCCTTAAGTGCTTTTCTTATTCAAAGCATCCCAAAGTGCTTTCTGGTAATTAAGGCTGAATAGCTGTCAGGAGACAAGGGAGCCCGTTGTAGTCACATTCCCAAATACCCATCATTTTTGCCTGCAAGTGAGTGAGCAAGGGAATGGTTGGGTGAAGGAATGATACAAATTTGACTAGAGATTTTAGGGGTTAATCTGATAAGGGGTACCATTGGATGGCACCATTAGATGAGGAGGTACCATTAGAGGAGGTACCATTAGATGACATGTCCATAACCAGAACATCTCTGTTCAGCTGTGACACGACTGAGGGCCCCATTGCTGAACTTATTTCTATGTGACTTTAAAGCTCCCCAGCTCTGTTGTGTTTTGGGCCACTTGAGATGCTCAAGGGTATGAAGACATCCCCATGTGGCTGGTGGAGAAGGCAAGGGACCTCAGGAGAACTGTGCCTGTTCAAAGCAGTGGCAGGATGGGGTGGGATGTCCTCAGACATCACTGATGGCACTGACCACTGTATTTGATCCCTGTACCCCCAAGCTGTGTTTCACAGCATCTACAGCCTTATGTACCCCAAATAGCTCAAGGTGTTGTAGCCAGTCCTACACCTCACTGCAGCACCCTACACCTGGTGGGACCAGCCCCAGTAGATAAGTCTCCTGTTGCCACTGTTGTCTCCTTTTTCTACTCCCCATAAAGATGTGGGGAGCACCAGTTTTCCAAAATCTGTTTTTTTCCCTGGTTTAGCTGCATCCTCCAGCTTTGGAGAAAAGATGGGAACATTATATGTGAGCATTATAGTACTGTGCGCAGCCGAATTTTCCCAATGCCATTGGATATTATGTCGCTGTGACACCTAGTATCTTTGTGCAGTAAAACCTGCATGAAGCACAGCATTTTCAATAGGCTTCCCTATTGGGGAAACAAAGCTCCTGGAATCACAGCTTTGTCCGGCAGCTCCGGGGAACAAGTAGCTCTAGCAAAGCTCTTGGGTAGTGAGAGGTAAATGAAGTGCAGGAGAACCACATGCACCCTGTCCGCATTCTGCCAGGCTATCGCCTCCCTCTTATCCTATGCAATAAATCATGGCTGAGCAGCACAAGCTGTTCCTGTCATCAAAACACGGAAAGAAACGTTCCTCTTGGCACCAGGGAGGTGATAATGACCCTGAATTAGAGCTGTACGTCTCCAGCACCTGATCCTCCTGCTCCTGCGGGTGCAGCCTGATGTTTCTTGTCCTGGCTGTTGCAGGAATGGTCCAAGTCTTGCTCACGTGGAGGAAGGATTTAAAAGAGCAATGTCCAGCCTGGCTTTTGCAGCAGCTTGTGACAAGAGGTTTCAAGCACCCAATGGCCACGGCTGCCCCGTGGAGACCCGGGGCAGTTGCATGGCTGCGGGCAGAAGCAGGGAGAGCCCGTCACCGCTGTCATGTCAGGGGATGAATTGGGGATGACCGTGGCATTTTGGGTTGTGCCGAGGCACGTGCATACTCATTAAATTGCTAACGTAGTCCTGGGAGTGCTTTTGGCCCAGGGAGCAGCAACATCCCCGACGGTTCCCAGCTTTGCTCAGCCCAGGCCAGGGACAGAGGCTGATGAGAGTTTGGGACCCCGTGTGACATCCCCAAACCCCCCCATGACCCATGCACTGAGCACGCAGGGTTACACCCCCCAGCCCAGGAACCAGGCACTGCAAAACCACCAGTAATGTAATACTTCATTTCTCAGCCTCTGAGTAATTTTTTGAAGAAGTTTGAGGGGCTCCCTTTAAAAATCTCCTTTTCCAAAGCCTTTGATCTGTGTCTTTTTAATTGCTTCTGAAACTCAAAGGGAAATGTTTGAGTATAGTCAGGCCAAGATCTCAGATGCCAGCGTGCTCCTGTCACTTGGCTCCTAAGTGAACTTTTAAGGGACATTACTCCACCACTGAGCCTAACAGGTCTAGGCTTCTTCAGGAGAAGTTAAATATTTGAACTTGATATTGCAGCAGAAATCACACATGCTGTCTTAAAAGGAGCAAGAACCATTCAGTAATATTAAAGGGCAGGAAAGCTGAGATTTGGGATTTTTCAAATTGTCAGAAGAGGAAAATTGCCAAACTACTGAGCACCCAGGAGACACTGCCAAGTGCAGTCCAATAAAACAGAGAGCTAAAAATACAGCTGGAACTCCACTCCTTTTACAAGCCCTAAAGAAAGTGCCGCTGGTTTCGTTTTCATTTGTGCTTGCCGTAATAAGGAAGATTTATCTGTTCACAAATTGGACCTCTGGATAGGGGCGGTGAAAAGCAGCTCCTGTGTATCATTGCTTATCGGTCTGTCTGCAAGCAAACACGAAGGACAGAGTGCAAGGCTGCGTACATGCCATTTTATCATTCTCGGCCCACAAAACTTCTTTAGCAGTCGGTGATAACTGTATCGGATATTCCTTCGGTTTGCCAATGCCCTCTAGTGGCTTTTGGAGCAAAGAAATGTGCATTCCCCCCAAAAAAAGAGAGGATTTTGCAAAAATACTGCTATGCCCTAGGTGGGTGCAGGCTTTAGGAGAGATGGGACATAGGCAGTTTAAAATGGAAAAAGAGCTAAATCAAAATCCTTCATTCATAAATGCTCATCTCATACACAGCAAAAGGGGAAGAGGGAAGGTTGTGTGGGGGATTCCCCGTGTATTCCTAGAAGATGGTTTTGTAGTTCATCAAAAGACAAATCTTGCTTTATTGTGGACGTACATCTCCCTTTCTTCCTCCTTCCCTCCCTTTACCAACCCTGCTGTGCGTCTAATAAGAACACGGCTTTTAGATGGAAATGTTATACACTGCAGATAGGCTTGCCCAGCTGGCTGGAGTATGGGCCCCTGCGTGCCTAACAGTGCAGGGGATCGTTTTACACTGAATTTATTGCTTCCTCACTAGAAAAGCACCCTCCAGAAATGCCCTTTTCTAGGCACTTAGTCTTAGAAAACTGATTTAAAAAATAATCATCCTGCACAGAGTGAATTTAAGAAGAAGTTAGATGGATCATGCTTTCTATGGGTTGAGTTTGCCAATACACTTGAGGCAGATGCCCTCTGTATGAGCAGCGCTGTATTGAAGCTGTTTGTTTTGGAATATAAAAAGAACCCAGTTCTTCAAGCAAAACCTCTGCTGGCTGAGAATAGAATAGAATAGAATAGAATAGAATAGAATAGAATAGAATAGAATAGAATAGAATAGAATAGAATAGAATAGAATAGAATAGAATAGAATAGAATTGTCGTGGTTTAGCCCCAGCCAGCAACTCAGCACCACGCAGCCGCTCGCTCACTCCCCCCACCCCGATGGGATGGGGGAGAGAATCGGAGGAGTAAGAGTGAGAAACACTCCTGGGTTGAGATAAGAACAGTTTAATAATTGAAATAAAGTAAAATAGTAATGATAATGGCAACAGTATAATAATGATAATAATAATAATGATAGAATAGAATAGAATAGAATAGAACAGAATAGAATAGAATAGAATAGATTAGACTTTGGTTGGAAGGGACCTGCAATGTTCATCCAGTCCCACTGCCTGAGCAATTCAGGGCTGACCAAGTTAAAGCATGTTACTAAGGGCATTGTAAAAAGGCCTCTTAAACACTGACAGGCTTGGGGCATTGACCACCTCTCTAGGAAGCCTGTTCCAGTGTTTGACCACCCTCTTGGTAAAGAAATGCTGCCTAATGTCCAGCTTGAATCTCCCCAGTGCAGCTTTGAACCATTCCCACGTGTCGTACCACTGGATCCCAGGGAGAAGAGATCAGCACCACCCTCTCCACTTCCCCTCCTCAGGAAGCTGTAGACACCGATGAGGTCGCCCCTCAGCCTCCTTTTCTACAAACTAGACAAGCCCAAAGTCCTCACCCGCTCCTCACAGGACACTCCTTCCAGCCCTTTCACCACCAGCTTTCTTGCCCTCCTCTGGACCTTCACATCCTTCTTAAGTTGTGGGGCCCAGAATGGCACACAGTACTCCAGGTGAGGCCACACCAATGCTGAATACTATAAATAATATATGTATATAAATAAAGTGGGATAACCACTTCTTTTGACTGGCTGGTCATGCTGTGTTTGATGCAACCCAGGATGAGGGTTGCCCTCTTGGCTGCCAGGGCACACTGCTGGCTCCTGCTGAGCCTGCTCTGGACCAGCACCCCCAGATCCCTTTCTGCAGGGCTGCTCTCCAGCCACTCCTCTCCCAATTTATACTTGTGCCCAGCAATGTCACACCATTGCTCTGCTTCCACTGACCTGCAAGCACTGAGCTGACCACCTCTGCTGCTGATGGGGTTATCCCTATGGAATTCCTCATCGAGAAAAACCCATCATGGTCATTTTCTGCAAGGTGGGTTTGGTGCCAAAGTGACAGTCTTGAAGAGCCATGCTTGCTGCCCACAGCCCAGCCCCAAGTTAAGGACACTGTCATTGGCTTATATTGTCGTTACAGCCTGTGGCGTTTGCTGGAGCCTCGTTCCCTGCTGACCGGGTCTGAGCGGGTGCCTAAGGTAAGGCAGACACAGCACCAGGTCACTGGTTGAAATCACAGGTACTTTATTATACTCTTAGTCAAACCTTGCTATTAAGGTTTTGGGCCCCTCAGTACAAGAAAGACATTGAGGTGCTGGAGTGTGTCCAGAGAAGGGACAGCTGGTGAAGGGTCTGGAGCACAGGCCTTATGAGGAGCAGCTGAGGGAACTGGGGTTGTTCAGCTTAGAGAAGAGGAGGCTGAGGGGAGACCTTATAGCTCTCTACAACTACCTGAAAGGAGGGTGTAGTGAGGTGGGTGTTGGTCTCTTCTCCCAGGTGACAAGAGACAGGATGAGAAGAAATGGCCTCAAGCTGTGCCAGGGAGGTTTAGATTGGGTATTAGGAAAAATTTCTTCATGGAAAGAGTAGTCAAGCATTGGAACAGGCTGCCCAGAGAGGTGGTGGAGTCCCCATCCCTGGAAGCGTTCAAAAAATGGGTAGATGTGACACTTTGGGGCATGGTTTAGTGGACATGGTGGTGCTGGGTTGATGGTTGGACTGGTGATCTTAGAGATCCTTTCCAATCTTAATGATTCCTAGTTTTTACTTCCATTAAAAAATAACCCAGCCACCAAGCCAGGAAACATGAAATTATTACACTACCGTTAATTGATTTAGTGGTGGACTTGGTAGTGTTAGGTTAATGGTTGGACTGGGTGATCTGAAAAGTCTTTTCCAACCTAAACGATTCTATGATTCTATGATTAATAGCCCAAAGAGTGTAGAAGGGATGAGAAGAGGGTTAATGAGCAGAGGTACTTTGTTCTAGTTCTTCTCGTATTTATGCACCAGTCAATTCTTCTCTAGAAACCCCCGTTATTCTTTGTAGTCTGGAAAACAAAAAAGATGTGAATTCAGTAGAGAGCCAGAATAAAGCGTGTCTCCATTCCCTGTAAGTGCTCTGAAGAAGGGCTTGTTCCCAGCTGGGCCAGGGGACTGCTCTAACAACCTGTTCCCACCCAGAAAGGTTTATGGACTGCAGTAGCCTCTCTCTTCCTTGCAGTGATTTAAAATACTTCTCCCCACCTTTCTTTCCAGCAGGCCCCACAGTTTACAGTGGCATTTCCACAAAACCATCCCCTGTGCCTGGGAAACGGCTGCTCTTTGTGCCAGACATTATGTCTGGGAGCAAAGAGGTCGTTGCTCATTCCCAAATGTAAAGCTGAGTGCATAGTGCTGCACTGCAGGACTTGCACTTGTAGAGATGGTTTATGTTTGCTGCATTTCCCATTTTCCAGCCAGCTAATTCCTTCAGTGGTTTCCTGCAGTAAGGTTTTGTCTGGGTGAATGGTGATGATCATTTTTTGGATGCAAAGCCCAGCTCCTGCGGGGCTTGAATTTTGCCCGTGGACCTCAGCAGAGTATTTCAGCTCCAAGGCAGCAGCTCCTTCCTTACAATTGTTTGCCTACACCAAAAGTAGCACCAAATATCCTGATTTTAGGCCTCCTCAGATCTCCCAGTTCAACTCCTAATGGTTTAATAAATGAAAGACTCCAATTCCTCTGGCACTCCCTTGCCTTCATGGGAGACGCATCAGGTTACCTCGCAGGCACTAAGCAACTTACGCTGTCGATCCAGTCTATGTAGGCTGACACACGTGTGAAGACGGTTGGCTTCCTGTAGGTGTTACAGTAAGGAACTAGCCCAAAACTGACAATCCCGTGGACTTCCCAGCGATTGTCTTTGTAGCAGCTGAGAGGGCCCCCAGAGTCCCCCTGGATCAGAGGAAGGAGAGGAACATATTAAGTCAAATTATCTGAGCAATTTAGGAATGACTGGATAGGATTAAGGAGTACCAGTTAGTTAATCACTGTCCTGAACATGAAAATAAATGTTTGTGCTGCTTTCTTTGCAAAGGGCTGACTGCTCCTGAGCAGCATGGCAGCAGAGACCCCCCAGCACCTCCCAAAACATTGCAAAGATCAGACCCACTATTTATTATCTCAGTCTATACACACATACACACATGTGCACACACACACACACACACATACACACCCCTGGAAGGGCTGAAACTCTAATTTCCCACTACTATTGCAAATATAGTGACTGTAAGCAACTAGTCCAGTGCACACTGCATGACACGCAATCCTTTCCAGCAAGGTCCACCTGCACAGCATCTGTTAAAAAATCAGCTACAAGGAACCAGGTAGAAGGGAAACGCTGGTCCCCTTGTTCTTCACAAACAAGTTTATTCAAAGGGTCCTGGGAAGTTAAGGTGGTGAAAAAGAAAGCAGCTCGAGTTAAAATATATGAGAAGATAAAGGCTCTTGCTTGGCTCAGATCCCGGTTTGTAACACAGTTCCGCCATAATTAAACCACACCAAAAAATACACTAAATATCTATAGACCTATAATTATACTATACTTACATAGTACTATACAAGTACTTTGTATAATTGCATAACCTGTTTTATTTCTATATGTTTCTATGTTATATTCATGTATTTACATAATCAAATATCTTACATATTTGTTAATTATTTTTTGAAGGCTCTGCATAGTTGCTTTAGCAAGAAGCCACCTCTGTAGTGAAGGAAATACAGGCAGAGGTAACATATCCCCTGCCTTCACACACCAAACCTCCTTGCCTTGACTCTGGGGCCACCTGGAGCCCCTGGGATAAAGGGGACCTCACAGCATCTTCCTTTTCCACCTAACCTGGGCCAGATGGTGCAGCCTGGACACAGCCAAAACTTGCAGCAACCTCAGCTGCCCATATAAGCAGAGCGGCTGGGGAGGAGAAGGGTGACAAGCAGGACAAAAGCATGGGGGAGCACTGTCTGGTCCAGGGTGCAACATGACAGCAACATGGGAGGAGTGGTAGGACTTCCCTGAAGCTTCATCCTTTGGATGAGGGCAGAGGGGACTGCCAAAGTCTCAACCCATTCCCCAGGATCTGGTCAATGGGACATGCTGCTGAAAGGAAGGCAAATCTCCCCTCCAAAATCAGAGGGGAGAGATGCACCCTGAGGATTTGGAGGTTTCCTCTCTGCTGGCTGCTCTGTGGGGAGATGAAGGAATGTGGAGCAGTCTGGTTTAGAAGGTGCAGGTGGAGAAATGGCAAAACCAGGTCCCAATTGAAGGAATAGCAATGGTTACCAACTGAAGGAACAGCAAGGTCAGATAGGAAGGAAAGAGAAAGAAGGGAGCTTGAAAATCCTCTGATAATAACAGGTCTTACACTGCATCCAGACTTCACGCCATCTCCACCTGCACAGATCATAGTGACTTTTGCTAGAGATCCCCACCAGTCTTGCTGGGAGCAGATCTCATGGTCGACCACCGGCAACATCGTCTCCTGCAGTGTGTCCACAGTGCTGCCATCCACTAGCAGAGAAAGGGTGAGATTTTGGTCCAGGAGCTCTAGCGGTTGAGGAAGGAAGCCCACACCCTGCCTTGGGCAGCCTTACCTGCCCTGTGGTCCCTCTGAAACCAGGAGGGACACTCAACACTCCTCCTTCCCCCTTACTCACCACTAACCACCCCCCAGCCAGTAATATAGCAGGGATAGTTATTGGGTAAAATTTCTCCTGCAGGTGGAAGCGCTCCCAGCTCAACGAACCCATTGCCATAGGCAGGAGAATCGAGGCGCAGCAGGGCAATGTCATAGCTGAAACGGGATACAGGTAAAAGACTCTTCACTGAAAATCCTGAATTAGTCATAAACCAGACCTCCTCACTCACATTTCGTCACTTATACAGGTCTCTATAGCCTCTGGCATGATGATAGGCAAGCACCTTGCAAACATCATTAATTATGCCTCATAGCTATCACAGGCGACAGGAAAATCTGAGCAATTAAGAGAGAAGAGACCATGGTACAGACTCATAATGGGCTAACACTCCCGCAAAACCTCATACTCCTTTGGAGGCACCCAACCTCAGAGTGAATTTCGGTGGACAGGCATGCCTCTGAGGGGGGATTTAAGACAATCTCTTGACATTTCCTTGTTGGCTTCCCTCCATCAGATGCAAACAGTGGTGTGACTGCTGGCAAGCCCCTGAATCTGCTGTACATCCTGGATCCATCTGTGAGGCCCATCTTTCCCCCACCTTGGGCAAAAGAGGACTGGGGTCATCCACACAGACACCTCCAAGAGAGGAGATCATTTGGGAAATCTCCATTGCATTATCTTCCAGTGCTTCCCACAAATCCAACCTCACTGGGAACTGGACTGAATATACACATAAATGCTAGCAGGACAGGGTGCTAAATATCATTCAACCATCTGATGATATTCAAAATAATTACCCATTGGCAATATCAGAGGGATTCCAGCCATCATGAATGAAGACTCTCTCCACATCGATATAGTACTCGGTGCCATCCACTGTCGAGAGATTGTGCTCACCCAGAGCCACTCGGTAGCTTGCTCCCGGTGGCCTGAAAATGAATCACAGAATAATTAATGTAAAAACCACTAGCTTTGCAGTGTAATTCCTGCACCACTGAGACCTTCCACCAATGTAATAATTTCTAAAGCACCTTCCACCAGAGGATTTTCAATGGACTGTAGCTAAACGGTCTTATGAATTAGGCAAATGCTGCCTGCAGTTTGCTGGCGAAGCAAGTGAAGGTGCAGCATCAGCTAATACAGTGCTGAGCTCGGTCTTGAACGAGAACGTTCATTTTGTATCTCTGCATCGATCTGAAACACGGTGTGAAGGATCAGCTCGTTACACTTTATTGTAAGTACATTCATTAAAGGCATGAGTAATTAAAGAGGAGTGTTCGCTTATTGGTGTCACGCTGTATCATTTAGGCGGTGCCTGTTAGACATGCTGCAGAGCAAATTGTACAACACAGCCCATGAGCTACAAAACATGCCTCTCGTTCAATCTTTCCATCTCTGTGCAGGTTTCTCAGGATGCAAACCTATTCAAAATGCTCACATTCATGCAAATGCACCACCTCTTATGCAAATCAGCAATCAGTTTGATATCCACTTCCAGGAAGTCAGCAGTTAATGTGTAAAATCAAGGCTAAAGCAGAGTTTTCCAGTTCCCTTGATGAAGTGTGCAGAGAGATGTCCAGATGTGCAAGGAATGGCACCAGTGGGGAGCTCAGAGGGTGAGAAGTGTCTGGCTCCTGTCTGCAGCAAGAATGAGGACCTGAACAGGAGTTTTAATGTTTTTTATCCTACTCACATGCTGAGGCAATGGGCTGCAGTCATGACCCATTTGCTGCTGATAAGGGTTCCACCGCAGATGTGAGAGTAGTACCTCGGGTACTCAGCATAGGCAATCTGAAGTGATACCTGTATCAAACAACAACATATTTTACACCCAAGCCATGCTGTACCTCTGCAGAAACAGTGTGTGTGGCTTTGGACAGTAGAAGCTGTCATTTTCTTACTGTTTTTTCAAGTATATGGCTTTTTTCAATTATAAGACACCAGCATTACTTGCCACTTCCAGGTGTTTGGTTGGGCTTCGTGGCCTCCAATTACTCGCCCTGTCAGCACATCCTCCTGAAGAGCATCCTTTAGGGGACTTCCAGAGATTGCCCCTAACCACACAAAAAACGGAGTGCAATTTGTCATATGGAATCCTAATGAGCACCAGTCATCACAGGCTACTGCCAGCGACAAACTTGTGCTGCACAGGGCAGCCAGCGCAGCAAGTCTGAAAGACCAAGTGATTGAGACTTGCACATGGTGACACTGTGATCGCTCTCCACCCTGGAGGCTGTCTTTAAAGCCTCCATGGTTGAAAAATACCATAAACAGGCTTCAAGATGCAAAGCTCTCATATAAATTGATTTCCCTTTCCCATAGTCCCAACAATCCCACCATAGCTGCCAGGTGGTTGTGCACCAACCTAAATCCCCCTTTTTTGGGGGTGTAGGTTTCCCCTCCCCTCCCTCAGAGCACCACCAGGTCTTTCTCATGGAGATCTTGTTCCCACAATAGAGAAAAACCCTTCCAGATAGACTAGTTAGGTTTTGCCCTAGTACAGTAACTGCAGAGAAAAACAATGATGCACTCTAATCTGCACCACCAGTCAGAGGATGAGAGGTTCACCCTTTCCCAGCTCAAATGCTTCAATTGCAACTTACCCAGGCAACTAAGAAGAACTAAATACTGGAACATCTTTAATGAAGTGGTAGCATTTATCCAAGAAAAATTCTTTTTATACTACAATATCGGATAAGAAGTTGTGTCTAAATTTGTGATTAATACAATTTATCTATACTCATAGCTCATTAAAGTGATAAAAAATGTTCTCTACATGGAAAAAAAGGGGGAGCAGTGACCTGTTCAAGGTAGAGCCCAAGGTTACACAAACACCTCCACACCGCACATTTCCCACAGAGAGATGAAGCAGAAAAAAACCTGGTAAATTCAGAGACCTCTCAGATCAATTCAAAAGCAAAACAATGCAAACCCAAGCTCAACAAGCCAACACTTCAGACTAGTAATTGTTGATGCACATACTGTATTCCCTTGTTAGAAATTTCTGTCAGTCCAGCTGTCTGCTACTCCATGTAACATGAACTGATCTTTGTCAGCTAGATAAAAAGAGCAACAGCAAACAGGGAGAAGCACTGAGGGTGGTTCAACCTTGGCTGAACATGTTAAACCAACCTTGGCTGGACGTGCTGATCCTTTTTTAGGATCCTTTTTTAGGATCCTTTTCTGCTCCTTCTTCCCTGCTGAATGAGTTTTCCTCTGCCTTCCCCAAAATGCTGGGTCTCAGTGGCAGGATGGGAGGTAGGGAGCTGGTCTATGGCCAGTGGGGAAAAAAGGGAATGGTGCAGGTGGCAAAGGCATGTGCTATGTCTGAGGAATGGAAAAGGTCCCAGAATCACAGAATGGCTGAGGTTGGAAGGGACCTCTGGAGATCATCTAGTCTAATGCCCTTCCTCAAGCAGGGCTACCTAGAGCTGGTTGCCCAGGCCCGTGGCTAGACAGCTTTTGAATATCTCCAAGGATTGAGATTCCACAGCCTCCCTGGGCAACCCGGGCCAGAGCTCAGGCGCCCTCACAGTAGAAGAGTGTTTCCTGCTGTTCAGAGGGAACCTCCTGTGTTTCAGTTTGTGCCCATGGCCTCTGGTCTTGCCACTGGGCACCACTGAAAAGAGCCTGGCTCCATCCTCTTTGCACCCTCCCTTCAGGTGTTTCAATACATTGATGAGATCCCCCTTGAGCCTTCTCTTCTCCAGCCTGAACCGTCCCAGCTCTCTCAGCCTTTCCTCATGGGAGAGGTGCTCCAGTCCCTTCATCATCTTTGTGGCCCTTTGCTGGACTGTCTCCAGTATGTCCATGTCTCTCCTGTACTGGGGAGCCCAGAACTGGATGTAGGACTCCAGGTGTGGCCTCACCAGTGCTGAGCAGAGGGGAAGGATCACCTCCCTCGACCTGCTGGCCGTGCTTTGCCTAATGCAGCCCATGATACCGTTTGCCGCCTTTGCTGCAAGGGCACACTGCTGGCTCATATTCAACTTGGTGTCTGCCAGGACCCCCAGATCCTCTTCTGCCACGCTTCTTTCCAGCAGCTTGGGACAGGCAGTAGGTAGGGGAAGCACCAGGCAATATTGCCAAGACCTGCATCCCATCTTTGACAGTGGCCTTCACGTAGCACTTCAGAAGAAAATGTAGAAGCCTTTGTAATGGATAACCTTGTTTTAGGGGGAAGTATGTTTTGCTTTTTTATATCTCCATTAACTGCAGTCCCCTAATCATTTTATACCTGTGGAGCATGATGATTTATATCCCTTTAATTGTTTAAGGCATCTATCTAGGAGCAGAGCAGATGTACAGATTCTTCAGTTAAATGTAAAATACAGCCCTGCTTTACATATCTAGTGAGGAAGAAAACAAGAAATGCTTTTAGCTGGTGGAAACCCAGAGACTTGTTTCCATGATCAGAAGAAATCCCCTTGGGACACACAGGCTGTCAACAGGTGGGCAGTAACGCTCACCTTGAACTTTAACTGCATCCAGAGACCAGCTGTCAAGTGAAAAAGGAAGAGTTAAGGAAACAAACTGGAGAAGATAGCAAGGCTCATCCACCCAGGTTTGCTAATGGGATCCACTGTCCATGGAATGAATACGGTAGGACCAGGACCTTTTCCATATCATCCCAACAGTCCTCTTTAACAGATCCTTTCTATTTTATTGGAAGCCATAAAAAGTTCAGTTTGCTATTTCAGCACTGAGACCGTCTTTAAGTCATTGAACACTTTTTCCCCTTACATCATAGATCATTTTTAGCTTCCAGTTAGTTTTGGCTAGGAGGTCAGAAAGTGGCCTCCTAGCCAAACAGTCTCTTCACTCACTTTCACTACATTCATCATCCCTGTTAGAGCTGGCAAACTCACTCATTTTCTATTGCTAATTTATTTTTCCAAAGACTTTATGTGTTCACTACATACAATTTTGTTGAAGAACATTGTTGTCTGTTTATTCTCCTTTTGGACATCATGTCGTTTAGCTTAAGTAATTGTTTGTCCATAATCTGTACTCTACAGCAATGCGCATGGTATCATACTCATTTTGCAGCTCAGTGGCTTTGATGTTGGGCTGTGTTGCAATGCCCAAAGGAGAAATAAGTTACGCTGAGGATGATGAATTACAGCTGTTTTCAGAATTCCTCCACTTCAGACATTGTTTTAGCATAGAGCTCTTGAGGGACTGTCTGTGTTTTGCTCTGGGCTCTACATACATGGTTTGTGGAAGAGGTGAACCTACAGAACATATGTGAATGGAGAGAGGGGAGTTTGAGCATCGGGACTGGGAAGCTGTTCCATGTACAAGCACTTGCCAAGGTGAAAAAACTTGAATTTATGAGTTAGGACTTTAATTATAAGGGAAGGAAATGAAAAAACATGGAGATTGGTGTTAATGGCAACGAGAAGGCTGATTAGTTTTTGGTATCTCAGCATTACCATGGAGTTCCAATTGTGAAGCCTGGCTTGAGATGCCGAAGTCTAGAGCTGTCATCCAAAACACATCTCACCTACTGCTGAATCTCAGAGGCCCATAACCCTCCAGGGGCTATGAAATCTGTTTCAGAACATGCACAGTCCAGGAATGGAGTCCAGGACTCTTCCTCTCTGAAGGACCATCTCAAGCCAGAGCCATCTCAGGGTTTCTTACAAGTGTAGGCAAAAATGAATTTCTGTGCTCCAGGTCTTTACCAGTAAACCAAATGGATTATCTTTCACATCACAAAACCAACTCAAGTGGCCCTGTTTGTGTCTACATGGCAAAACTCTTTTATACTCTAAACCAGAGAGGTCTTATCCATGCTGCCTATGGAGCATGGTCTCTCATCCATGCTAACTTTCCAAACCATGCGTAAGAGTTGCTATGGGGAGCATGGGCTGGTGCAAACCAGTGTTATGCTAGACTGTGCTAACATTTAACTGTACAGAAAAAGCAGGACAACATCTGAGTTGGTGCTCTAGCACTGTTTAGTTAATTGGTGCTCAAATATTGTTTAATTAGTGATCTAGCACTGTTTAGTTAATTAGCATATAGCCTTTTTTTCCTTATTCTCAGAGCATCAAAATTAAGTATTTTGATGACAGCAGAATTTTCTGGGTGAGTAGATTATTTCAGGAGTGATGGGATGGATAAGGGAGGTTGTGAAAGATAGGACGGATGGTAGGGAAAGATTCCGGGACTATACAAATAAAGAGATTTGGGTGGACTTGATGAAATCCATTACGAGCTACTGAGCACAAAGTTGAGGATATAGTCATCTGTCAGGGAAGTCCTAAAGCACAAACTGACTTCCAGACATTGGAAAGGTTTACTGTGCATGTTTATTGTGCAGCTTTATGTTTGCTCTGCTCTTACAGGCTTTTTCTAAGCATCTGCTATCACCCATTGTCACTAGGATATTGGCTAGATGGATCTTTGGCCTGACACAGTTCAGCCTTACATATATCTTTATTTATTGACTATGTTTCTAGAAATGAAAGCCTCAGATTTATTTTTGCAGAGCAAACGCCAAGGCTTCCTTTCTTCTTTATAGCAGCAATTTAACATAACATCTCTATTCAGGATAATATTAAGCACATTGTTAACTTAAGTATGTGCTAATGTAAAGCACATGCTCCTCTTCTCAACAGAGATAGTTTTAAATGTATTAAGCAGGACTAGAGAAGACTCCTTCCAATGCACACAGAGTATTTAATTTTTCATTATTTTTTTAATCTGTATTCCTTCTCTTCCATACTGAGTTTGAGTTGATCAACACACTAATAAACCCATAAATATTCCTAGCTTATCATCATTTGGCAACAAGTTAGGACAACATGAGGAGAAACCCTTTTATTACTTAATTTAAAAAGTCTATGGATACACTGTCCTGAAGACTGACAAAACCTTGCTCTAACATACAGTTCTTAACAAATATACTACAGTAGCCTTAATAATCAATAAATGAGGATAAAGGAAGAAATTACTTCACTTTTTCCTCCTCTTTCTATTGCCACAGGATGAAGCCTTTATTTCAGTACGAATACTGTTGAGCTGGGAAAAGGGATGCTTGATATGAAATGGCTAATTTGTCAGACCACACTGTTAATCTCTGTATCTGGAAGCACATCTTTGAAGGTTTGCCTAAAATATATCTGACAAAAAGAAATTCTTAGCAAGAAGGAAACATAAAATAAGTAAGTAAGAAAACTTTACATTTCAACATTGGAAATTGTAAAATGACATGAGGCAATGCCTGCATATTCACTTTAATAATAAAAATGTTGATTAAATTTAAGATCAGTCTCATGGAATACATGGACTTAACCCATATTTACTGATGTTTCACATGATGTTTGATGGAAAGGGCAAGTGACTGAGTAACACTAGAGTTAGTACACACTGTGAGGTACATATACATGAAAAATGCTAACTGATGAATTTATTAGGCATCTGAGGTGCAGGCAAGCTATAATGCACACATAAGCTACTCTGCAAGTGGTTTTTGAAGTTTGATATACAGACTGTTGAGGGTATGGGGAACGTGAGAGCATCTGCTTCATTAGAGTTATAACACCAAGGACATTTTTAGTTCAGAGGGAATAAGAAGTAAAAGGGAAAGGGATAAACAAAACACAGAGACACAAACCTGGTAGACAAGGGATAACTAAGATGATGACGAAGACCAAAAGTCTCCAGATTGTAACTGATGGGCCATTAAGGAACTACAGGCAGAGCTGTGGAGAGAGCTAACCTGTAAGGTGCAATTGATAAGAAGGGGAAAAGAAGATGAACTTGAGGATTTGGGGTATTCGAGGGGGCCATGCAGGACAAGCAAGAGGGACTAGCTGGCAAGTAGGAGATCGTACAGGAGGTATAATGGCCCAGTGTTCCCACTGAGGGTGCACCAGACTGGGCTCCAGCAGCTGGGCAGGAGAAATCCTGGGTCCTGGAGGCTGCTGGAGATGGCAAGTCTTATAATGTGCTTAACACATATATAATACTGCATATGACAGTCTTACTGGTTTTATTTAAAACCTTTCTGCACTATCTGGGCAGGTAAAGGACGTTTAAAATTGATAAATCCAATTTACTGCCACCTTAGGGTTCTTTCAGTCTGAGTAAATAATATAATTGGCTGCAAGACAGAGGGTCTGATGTTCACTGTCTTTTAAATTGAATCATCTTAAAAATACAGCTATGATAAATGCAATGTCCCCTGTTGGTGAACCTAAAGCTCTCCCTTGCTGAACATGCACAGACTTTATTGTTCTTGTCTGAGTCATCTTATTCTTTTCTTAAACAGTTGTCTTTCCATGTGATTCTTCTAAAAAATGAAAACTTTAATTTTATGTTAATTAGAAAGTCCAAAATACATATTTACTCTACTTTTTTTTTTTATTTCTAGTGTTTACTGACATCTCTAATAGCTAAATATTTCGCATTAAGATCTTATTTTAGGGTTTAATTGCTGCTTATGCCTTTTCCAAAATCTTCATGAATCTTTGGATAACTTGGAGAGAGCATCAAAATCTAGTTAAAAAAAAAGACAGCTAATAATAAATTAAAAGCTATTTTTCTCAGGATGTAATTCAAAGCTTTGTGAATGAGTTAAATCATGACAAACTTCTGTTGCCTCCACATATCTCTTATCCTTTAGGTTACTGAAAGCAAGTTTGAAACCTTCAAGAGATACAGAAAAAATAGTGGTTTACTACCTGTACAGCTTCTTGAGGTTAATCTGAGATTCAAACAGCACTTCAGACCTGATATGACAACAGATTTAGAGTGAAAATAGGGTATCCCAGGAAGTGTTAAGATAATGAACATGTGACCCACGGTACAATTTGTTTCCATCTGGCCATTTTACTTGGATTAATGTGTACGTTGTGTTAGGAAACCCCCAAAAAGGAGGTCTTCAAGGAAAAATTTTTGCTAGTTAATAAAGCCTTATGCACCTTGGATCCTGGTCCAGTTTGCAAGTAAGGTGCCGAATGCTTGGTGAGCTCACACTATCCAGGGCTGGGAAATGAGGGCTAACACGCTCGCAGCCGTTGCAGTCCCGGGAAAGGAGCCTGTCACATCACCATGCTTTTCAGAGCCCAGATGCTGACGCAGCTCCGGGGAACTGCAGGGAACTGCTTGACTACACGTTTTATTTGGAGGCTAAATCAGTACATAAGGACCAACGAACTGGGAGATGAGTAACAACAATGAACACCCCACTTTTTTCTAACTCTTCAGCCTCTGACAACATCCAGTTTACTTTTGCTAATAGTTTTAGTTGAATTCTGGCCTTGGTGGTCTGTTTTAAGTATCACATGGGGTTGGGCTATTGTCAAAATACTTTGAATGCTTTCCTTCTAAGAAAATATAAATCACACAAATTACAACAATCTCCCTTCATATTCTAGTGATCGCATCATATCTTGCACTCTCGTATTACAAAAGGCTAATGCAAAACCAAACCGGTTGTTAACAGATTGCGAAATAAACCTCAGTACTTCCATTTATAGTAAACACCCAATATAGCATAAAAAAAACCACTGAACATATACTTCCACTTTTATCTTTTTTCTTGCAGCAGAATTCCTACAGGCAGGTTTTTAGGTCCTCATAATACAGAGGAATTTATATGTGAAATCTTTATATTAGAGCAGCATATTATTGACAAACTAGATGGAATATATGGACCAAAAGTTCTTATAATTAAAATACCTGTAAAAGCTTTTCAGCTTGTCTGAACATTGAGCACATCAGATCCAAAAGGAAAATCATCTCCCATGTTACAGGCAAAGATAAAATTTCCAGGAATAACCTTTTACAACTGCATGCTGTCAATGTGACAACATGTTTCCCCAGTGTCGTATAAAGAATTTTGATGATTCAACTCTTAATTATTCAAAATGTTGCTAATCAAATCAAGGTCAAAGGACTTTTTTAAGTAGCAAAACATGTTACCTACTTTAATATGTTTAATGATTGATAATTAGTTTTGAGCATTCATATAGCTCTATTGAAATCATTAAGTGTACATATTTGTGCAGGGGAAGCATGTAATTAAATATTTTGCTGGATCAGGAACAGAGTGTTCAGCTAATTGTAGTTTCATGCTGCTATTTCCCAATATTGATTTGACTATATTGAAAATCTTAGGAAAGGAGTAAAATGTCAACAATTCAAATTACTTATGCACATCACAGAATTCAAAACGTAAGTTTTGAGACATGTCTTTTTTATTTATTTTTAACAGCAGAGTAGCTTGATCTTGCCTCCAGATTCTGCAGAACATTCAGAACATAGTTCAATCTCTTGTTTCAGTTTTTTAAGTAACTGTTGTGCTAGTAAGCACTTTACTGAAATCTACAGTTTTCAAAACTCTTAAGAGTTATGGGTGTGGTCTTCTACATGCAAATAAACTGTATGCTTTAGAAAAATTAGTCTATGAAGCTTTATAAATACTGGCATTCCTAACTCCACTGAAATCAATGGAAAAGTTTAGTATTAATGACATCAGAATCTCTCCCAGTATGTTTATGGAAAAGTTCACTTTGACCTTAAGTAAAGAGGAAAAAGTACAAAATAAATAGCCCACATTCTGTTTTTTTTAGTCCTTACTCAACATGGAAAAAAGTAGTAAACACATTCATATATAAGTATTTTAATATGCTTATTAATTTAATTTCAAAGCTTTTAGTTTAAAGTTAAGAAGAAAATGTTATTCATTGTGGAGAAATAACCAGGTAAAAAATCCAGGCAGGAGTCTATTAGCAATTTATAGTAGGAAGGAATGTATAGGAAAACATCTTAAGAATTCTTACCTTTTTTTTTGCCATTTCTACAAATATGCTGAGAGCATTTTCTACAGTTTGTATGCCTGTAATAGCCAGTAAACCATAGTTCTGTAATGTCGTTAGCTGATTTTGGGCCTCCTGCAAACAAGGACAAAACTCCTTTAATAGTTTTTCTGCTGTTCTTACACCCTGTTGTACAGCTTCCTTCTTCTCATCTAAATCACTGTAACATTAAATTCTATATGGCATTTCCTAGTTTGTAGTGACTAATATAAAGCAATATGCTTCTTTGCCTATAAATTCTAACTACCCCATATGTAAACAGAGTAGTTATGCATTTGTTTTTCTAAGTATATCATAAATCACACTGTTTCCAACACCAGAAATGAATCACCTTAATCTGCTACTATTTGCATATATGTTCTATAGCTAATTTCATCCTACTTCAGGTGTCACATGCATGGCAGTTTTCAGAAGTGGTACATCTTCATTTAGTTTTAAAATGAAAAGACATTTTAAAAAGAATGGTTAGATATTAATATTCTATTTCTAGGTGTATTGTCAGTATGTACACTTGTGCTTTTGCTGTACATAAATTCATGCATTCAAGACTGACAAATTTTTATCTCAGTACTGTCCATGGGGGATACATATAAGTTACCCTTCTCTATTTACCCTCATTTCTTCTTTCCCATGTCATTCATGCTGGTGTAATAAGAAAGGCACACACCCTACAATATCTGTTTCTCTCAACATCAGAATTTCTGGAACAATATTTATGGCCTCAAAGCAAGAGATGTAGGAATATACATACAAAAACATATCTCAAAGAATAGAATTTCAGCCAATTTCAGGAAACTCAACAAAAAGAGCAGAAAAAGGCTGAGTGCCTCCACTTGTGGCTGCTGAGATGGCGGCTAAGTATTCACAACAGATGGGTGGAGATGCCCATCTAGTTCAGCTTCAGTTAACTGGGTTTGCAGTGCCTAATATTTCAGCCAAACTGACAAAAACATCTGAGATGACAGCAGTTGACAAATGTTGTGTACTCAGACGCATAGCAGAGCAATTTTTTAACTGAGGATCAGAATTTCTTTTGCTGAGAAGTTGCAGGTGTGCTCTCATCCAGAAGGACAAACAACATAAGCACCATTGAACAGGGACAGCTGAGCCTGGGATGGCGATTCTGGCCTGAAAGAGCTACAAGATGTGGAAGGAAGGGAAGGGCTCTTGGGCTCACTGGATACTGTCAAAACAGAAGAAGGTCCTTCGCCAAGAGTAGGATCAGCTGAAACTCTACTGGCAAACTGCACTTGGCAAGGGTCCTGAGTGCAGCAGCAGGTGCTGCAACCCTGTCCTCACACTCCCTGGGTGTTCAGCTGCCTGCATTCAGGGTCAGCTCTGATATAGTGGAGCTGCAACCTTGGATCAGGCTTCTGTGGAAACTGCTACGTTGTGAGAAAACGCTGAATGAGGAAAAAAAAAACCCGAGAAGCCTCATCTGGGGCCATACCCATTGGGCCTGCTGCTCAGGCTCTTGCTCTTGATCCTTGCTTGAGCTACGTTGCTTAGGATACAATTCCCCATCCCGTCTTCTCCGACTCCCCATTTCATGGTCATCAGCTTTAAACAGATTAGCACTTTCACTAGTACGTTTGAAGCTCTTGGCAAGTCATTGATTGATAAATTTGATGCTAAAGGCTGCCTGCTGGTAAAGAAGATAGGAACCTTGCAGTACCTTATTTATTGATATTACAGTAGTGATATTACCTGTTACTATGTGTGGTTGATGGATCTTCTTCATGTAGGGCTTTGGGATATTCCCAAGAATGACAGACTTTGAGCTTTCAGATCACAGGAAAGGAGGCAACTGTAACTATTAACTAGGGTAGCAAAGATAATTTGAAAGGCATTCTGATACATCCTTTCTTCATGTTTGCCGTTAGTAAAGAAAAACCCAGACTTTCTACAGAAGTGACATATTTGTGCTGACCAAGTGATGAAGTGATGAGGAGAGTTGGTACACTGACCAACTTCATGCTCTGCATCTTCAATATCACACAATCCAAGTCAAAGCCAGAATTCCAGAGGTTTAGTTGGCTCAAAGGGAACTTTTCTACATTTATCTTGAGGCCCAGAGCTCCTTCTATGCCAAGAACTAAACAGCACCAGAGCAAAGGGCTTGGCATGTCCTTCTGTTGTCTATATTGTGAAACTGTTTGCACAGTTTCTGGTGTGGTTTTGCCCCAAATTTTGTGTCATCTGAAACTCTGTCCAGATGCCTCCTTTTTAAGCCTGCTGCTGATGCAAAGGAAGCAATTACTCTTTTCCACCTCAAGTTTCTGACAAGCAATATCAGCTTTTTGAAAAGTCTGGATGCTGAGGCAACAGCGGTACATCGTTCTCTCCCTGGAGAATAACGGGATGACTCACTGAATGTGGTGAATCAAATTAGTCTTTTGCAGAGTTTAAGAACTTGGTTTAGGCATTGAAAAAGACTCTACAAAAGGTGCTGTACTTGACAATTAAATGAAAATGCACAGGAAAACCTCAAGATAGCAGCCAACCTACCTTACAGACATCCCTACAGGTAGAAGTCTTGAATTTGACAGAGACAAAGCATTGCTCAGGAATACAGTCATGTTGTGGTCATGTAGCATGTGAAGAGCCAATGTCCGAGAGGATTTAGACAAATCTGAATCATATTGTTGATAGCACTCTGGCCCCAGTCACTGCTTTTTCTAGCTTTGTTGAAGCATCTCAGAGCTTGATTAGATTGTCCCATGTGCCTACCTGAAAAAAATAGAGGGCAATCAATATTCTCAGTATGAAGTTTCCATATTTACCTATACAAAGCACCACAAAAAAAGAAAAGTTTTTTAGAAAAAGAGAATTTTGAAATATTTGCTGTAAGCATACATCTGTGTACAAACCTATAAACAAGAAGTGTATGGATTTCTTCAGATAGATGTTTAATTTATTTTATAATATTGATGGATGTACGGGGTTTCTCATACATATGCCATCCTTTCATTTATAGCTTCACAGTTCTTACAGTTTTACAGATCATGTGCTTGCCAGTTCTGATGCACACATTAATACAAAATCAACCATTTAAAAAAGAGGCAAATCAGGCATCAACCATGTAAACTCTAATAATGAAGAGGACAGTTAGCCCTGGAAGAGAATGAGTTTGTTTACTTTTCCCCAAGTACCACAACTCTTGCACTGAATCATGACTGCTTAAGTGCCTAGCTTCTGCTTGTACGTTTAGACAGAGTGCTTCTGCAATTAATGAAGTACTTTTGTTTAGGTACTGAATGAATTTAAACTCAATGGTATGTGTTGCTGGAAACCTGCCAATTCAAATCTCTCTCTGGGACACAGATGCCTACTTTTCTTCAAACTTCTACCTTAATGTCAAAGCTGATGCTCCCACTCTCACCCTGAAATCCTGGCAAAACCATGAGCTCTACTAAATGCACAATGTTCCCTTTATGAAACAGTGAGCAAGAGAATAGGTGTTTTGTGCCAGATGTTAACTATGTTGTTTAACACAATTCACAAAGATACACCTATACTACAGCAATGGTGACAAATAAAATAGCGAAGATCAATATTGATGAAGAACGGCATTTCCTTTAACAACTGAGGTCTAGAAAGAACCCCTTTGAGCAACTGGAAAGGACAATTTATAATTAGAGTAGCATACAGTATTAGGGTATTGGCTCATGTGCTCTCCAGTTACGGGTACTTACGTAGCTCAAAACTGATGAGCAGGCAAGCTCCATCAGCTGTGCCAAGGCTAATGTTACATATATGGTTGAGCTGCTCTAACACCTTGTTGCTACAAAAATAAGTGAGTTGTTACCACTCTATTCCTGGCAACAAGGTCCTCACTTGCCTTGAGCTCCAAAACTTTTCCTCTCACATGGTAAAATGATTTGATTCTCTAACTCAGGGAAAATAAATTCATTTTCTCCTGGTTATTTCTCTGCCATTTTAGAAAGGTGAATAAGGCAGGTACAGAATTGGATGATTTTCAGAGCCTGTGCAAAGAAGCAGGTGAGACCATGTGGCAAGAAGCAAGGCAGGAGGAAGAGCAGGACCTTCCCATTTCAGCAAGTACCTGAATCTGTATCATAAAGTTAGACAATAATGCTCAGAAGTAAAAGATTGTACATCTACATAATGAACATTTGACCAAGTTTTTCACTCAGTGCTGCAAAGACAGTCCAGCGCAGGCTGAAAGATCTGTGCCATATACTCTCTATTGTTTCTTCACATACTTAATACACTCCAGTTGCTTATGCTTGTAGAGACCTACTCTGAGCAATCAAGTCATAAAGAAATCACTAAAGACTTAAGTTAAACAGATTCTAGTTACAAACAATTTGGGTTTGTGTATTCTGCATTATGCAGTAAAAGGAAAAAAAACCCTTTCTTGCTATCAGATTGATTATATAGTCCAAATTAGCTTTGTTTAATTGTATTTTGATATATCACTTACAGATATATATCACTTAGATGTGAAACCCTATAACTGTAATCTCTCATTTTAAAGCCAAATGCCCAAAAGATGTAAAGCCAAAAAGTAGACTAAGAACTACCTGGACTTATATATACAACTGGAAAACAGGTAAAAACCCAAATCTGTAGAATATAGAGGTCATGTGTATAACATAAATGTGTAAAAAATGTTTTGAGAATCCCAAAAGAAACAGGTACTTTTTACAGTATGTTAGAGGACTTATTTGAATTCTCTTACTGACTACATCATAGAAAACCATCTTGGTCAGAATCCTGGCTCACTGAAATAATTTAAGCCATTTGTCTCTTCATGTTTGCAGGTGGAGGACTACGTACAATCAAGGCTCTTGTGCTAAGTATCTGCAGCTGATATATTCAAATTAACATACTTCTATTTGGCGTACTCTATTTCACTGTAAATATAGCTTTCCTGATTGTCATGCTCCAGTACTTTCCAAAAGAAGTCTTGACCTATTAAGAAGTTCATATTTTTACCAGCTCTAACTTATAAGCAAATCTGAAAACACTAGTTGTATTTCTGTGCACATGAAGAAATAACATTTAACAAACTGAGCCTTAAAGCAGTCACATAAAATGCACAGAGGTTCTGCAGCACTGCTCTGAAAATCCAAAATCCACAAATATTCCTTTGCATGCCTTACCAGCAGTAGAGTCCTTTGCAGTAGCTATATCCAGGTTCCAAAAATAATCATGCTTCTTCACCATTTCAAAGAAAAAATGTAGTTTTATCAAGGTTACCACTTCTCAGCAAACCAACTAATCCTTCCAGGGCTGAAAAGTTACCTAAAAATTATAAAGTAGTAAAGTAAATTTTTTTTGTTTTGTGGCCTGTAATTAATAAGATACAGCAATATGCTTATCTCTTGGGAAGAGGGTAAGGTTTTTAAAGGAAAAAATGGTGAAGCCACAGAGCCAGAAAGAATTCAGATGCTGCTAACATTTCCAGCTTCTTGAATTAGAAAGCTCTTCCAGAAAACTTCAGGTCTATTCATATTAGATATGTGGCACTACAGAAAGTCCTGAGAAATCCTGGATTTTACTCAGAAGGGGAAAATTTTGTAGGCGAAATTAAGAAACAGAGTTTTCACATTTTCATGAGTTAGCTTTTTAAAACTTAGAGCAGAAATCTGACCACACACACGCGCGCACACACACACACACACACACAGAGTCTTCAAGTTTATTTAATGTTATATACCTGGGGATTTTTCCACCTTCTGGTAAAGGTTTATTCTTGTTCATACTTCTGTTTCCTAAACATGAGATCTGCCATCATCTAGAAGATAAAAACTTGTAAAAATAAAAGGAGATGCACAAATCACCAATAAAAAGCCCTACATAGAAACTGGCATTAAAGAAGATTCCAAATTCAGTTCTTTTAAATCTTATCAGAATACATAATAAAAGAACAAATTACCATACCAAAAAGCATGTGGGCCATTTCCACTTTTTAGGAAGAGAGAGGCCCAAACCCATCATTAGGTGTCACACTGTAATGGTGGATCGATGTCACCATTTTGGCATACAATTACCCACAAAAACCAAACATTTCTTCTATTTTCATAACTGTGTATAGAGTGAATATTCTTTCTGTTCTACAAGGACTGTATCTGGGGGATACAGATCTCCAATTTTCATCATTCCATTACTTCACTCCTTTTTTATCACTTTTTCTGGAAACAATTTTGTGTTGCCAACCTATCATGCCAGCAATTTCATTGTTAGTACTTTCATGTGAAAATAATGTGCTGGTGTGTAGACTGGGAAAACAGTTATTGGATCCTGACAATCAATCATCCAAATTAAAATAAGCCAACTTCAGTATTATCTGAGAAAATAAGAAGTAATTAAAAATCAAGTATTTAGATAACAATTTTAATAAGTATCAAGAGACTTTTATTTTCTCTCTACTGAGTTATATCATTGAAGACAGAAGAGTAGATAATTTTTTTCCAATGCAATTGCAATCTACTTTTATAATTAAATCAAAGATAGATTTCCCCATTAGCACAACTATTGCAGTATCCAAGTAATTATGAATAATCAGCAAAGGATATTCTTTACTGATTTTTCTTGTGCATCATTAATTATCTGAAGTGACAGGGCTAACATTATTTCTATTATGAATAAACAACTAGAAGAAACACAGAGGAAGTCAAATACAAATAATAAAGAGAAGGCTAATCTTCAAAAATCAGTGTAATCCTGGAAAATGTTAGTAACAGTTCTATTTAAATGAAGCTGCACGTGCTTGCTAGACATTAAAGATTGTAATATGTTGCTTATCATTAGTTCTCCGTAAAAGCATAGATGGAATTCATATCTAATTCAGTGCTATTTTCTGCCAGTTAATGGTCCTGAGAATCAAGCATTCACAAATGTAAATGGGAGTTTTTCCAAACCAATACTTTATGGGCTTTAAGAACTAGTTTTTACTGCAAGTAGAAAACCACACCTGAGCAATTTTCTGTGTTGTAAGTGTGACCTGATTTTTACATTTGTAATATAATACTCTCTTCTGATGATTTACTATACTGCCCATGAATTTTTAAATATTTTTCAATTTGATACATTTTACTGAATGGATAAATAAGTACAAAAATGGCTAACATGGCTGTATATCCTTTTGGTGTTCGTGTTCCTTTTTGACTCTCATTCCATTCGAATGTCAGAAATATTATTAAGAATTCAGCCATGGTAATTCTATGGTTTTGAAAAATCACTAAATACTTCCTTTTCCACATTTTTGAGGACACAACACCAACAGAACAATTGCTCTCACTTACCTTGTATATAGATACTATGAATGAGATGTTGATTGAGATTTTAAAAAATACTTTCTTTGCTACCTGTTGAAGTATATGTTAATGCATTTTTATAGCCTGTACATAGTCCTTCTGACTCAGGTAGTGCTGGACATTAATCAGCGCTGCCAGCTGCTTCTGAGAAGAAATTGGTCCTGGCTGCTCCAAAGGGACACGTTTCAGTGTTCTCGCATTTCAAAAGCCTGTAGCAATGATGAACAGTGTAAGAGAGATTCATGAAAATGCAATAACAAATGCAACAATTTCTGACAGGTTTTCAGAGCAGCTTCTTTCATGCCTGTGTGTTGTTTGGGCATCCACCTGAGGAGTGGACATCTGCCCTTAAATCGCCTTTTCTTGGTCTGAAACAGAGAACTCAATTCAACTCTCCTACCACCAGATTTGTGTCCTAAAAGCCAGACTGGTATTAAAAGATAAACCTCTTTCAGTTGCTGCCGACTGAAGCTCTCCCATTTTCCATAACATACATTAGCATACATTAACTAGACTTGGGCAACCTGACCCGTGTCTGTCGGGAGGGCATGGCCATGGGACTATAATGTCAATATTTTTTTCTTCCAAGTGTGTTTCATACATAAGCATGGATGACTGAGAATACAGTTGAATAACTAACCATCCATTGAAATATCATGCCTTTTCCGAGTGGACATGTGGCTCTCCCTATCTCCTGGCTTGACCCTTGCCTCTCTGAAGTTCACTTCAATGAAATCCTTTCTTAAAATGCTTAACTCTTCCAATGCAGTATATGGGGAGACTGATGGGGGTAAATGCAGCTATGAATTCCACCCCTACAGTGACTGTATCCTGATTTTAGCACTGCTTTTTATTAAGGGATAATCCTCAATATATAAAATTTACCCATTTTCAGTATGTCACAGTAAAGGCAGTACGGATTTTAAATGGTGTCTGGAATGGTGCTGCCTCTGCAGGCAGGTGAACTGTGCTGAAAGAACTATGTTTACATTGAAATTCCTGCTCTGTCTTTGATGGATTCACAAGTGTATTTCTAATATGAAATCGGTTTCTCAGTCACAGAAACACACACACACATCCCTGGCTCCCACATCACTTGCCCTACTCGCTGGCTAGTCTGGCTGAATATTTGCCATGCACTGACATACCACAGGTCAATGCTGTTCAATGTTTTTATTAACGATCTGGATGATGGGGTAGAGTGCTCTCCCACTAAATTTGCAGATATTACCAAACCAGGGGAGATGTTGATATGCTGGAGGAGAACATCGCTCTTCAGAGAGATGGAAATGGGCTGGCAGAAACCTCCTGAAGTTCAACAAAGGCAAATGCGAAGTCCCGCCTCTGGGATGGAATAACCACGCGCGGCTGTGCAGGCTGGGGAATGCCTGGCTGGAAAGCAGCTCGATCTGGGAGTCCTGGTGAACGACGAATTGAACATGAGTCAGCAGTGAGCCCTTGCAGCAGGTAAAGCCTACCACGGGTTGGGCTGAATTAGCTGGAGCGTAGCCAGCAGGTCAAGGGAAGTAATTCTCCCCCGCTCTTCAGCAGCCATCAGCCTACGGCCCTGAAGCAGCGTGTCCAGCTCTGTGCTCCCCAGTGCAAGACAGACAAGCGCATACTGGAGCAAGTCGAGTAAAGGGCTACCAAGATGATAAGGGGGCTGGAGCCTAGAGAGTTAATTGGCTTGCCCTATAGGATAAACCTATACTTTATCAGCAGAATACATCTTTAGACTCCCTTGGCAGTGATTCAGTCACTTAAACATAGGCTTATGCGGCCATTTTAAGTGCCCCAGCATAGCTGACACATCCTGACTGGGCTGGCAGTCTGACAGAGGACCTATGTCTAGACATGGTCCTGGGCAACTGGCTCTCGGCAGCCCTGCGGGAGCACTGGGGTTGGACAAGATGACTTCCAGAGGTCCCTTCCAACCTCAACCGTTCCGTGATTCCACAGGAGACCCACTCACTTCTGAAGCTTTTAAGTAACTTAATCCAAGTTATTTCAGTTTGCTGACGACTGCATTACTCCTTGACTGCTATCAATGCAGTTAGCCTGCTCCTTCATGAAGCAGCGCAGCTTAAATGCTGGAACACTTCCAAGAGCTCTGTTTGTATGGGAAATGCTGTTGCCCACCAACCCGAGCAGTTGTGATAGCACTGGCACTCTGCTACAGTAATGGACGCAAAAGAATAAATTGCTTAGTTTCTGCAAGTCTCAGTAATAAGAAAAATAAGACTATTAAAGAGATGTTATGCTATACTGCTATACTAAATTCAGTTGCACCCTAGAGCTTTGGAAACACCAAAACTTTCTTTATCAGTGAACATCAACATGTTATTTACATTAAATGGGAATTCTCTCTTCTGAATACAGAAAGCAGCTTGAAACACACTATGGCAGTTCACCAAAATCAACAAAACTGGATACAACTGAACACTTGCCTCTGCCTGGCAACTTTTATGTGTAGAAATATCTTTCTTTATGCTTCTCCAGGGTTGCAAGATTCAATTCTTTATGAGTTCTGTAGAGGTGATACTGTTTACAAGGTGATGATCATGTAAATTTTTAATGTATGGTGTACATATGAAAATGATGTCTTATTGTTACGGAGACAACTGCTTTCAGAATTCCTGTTCATGAGCATCCTGTGCATGTCTTCAAAGAGGTATAAACAAATATGACTGAAGATCTTGACAGATTTATTAATATTTGCCAGTGAAATGGATAATCTTGTTGGTTACGGAGTCATTCAGCACTAAATTCCATTGCTCGCACATTGGCATCTAGTATCCCTGGAGATCCCCCAAAGTATTTGGAGTGAGGGCTTACCTCCTCCTTCCCTTGGGAGCTGCTTTTAAGCTGAGCCTTTACCACCAGCCCCAGCGTGCGCTACGCTGCGGCAGCTCAGCAGCTATGTCTGTGCCCGGTCTCAGACTGCGGCCCTGATCTGCATTTGTTGGCTTAGCCAGCTAGCAGAGGAAAGCGCTCAGGCCCTAACACCCTGTTGATGCCCAACACACCAGGCTGCCACAAACAGCAGTAGCTCTCCGGTGCAGACAGGAGAACCAACCTCTGGCCAGTGCGGTCAATGGAGTCCACAGTGCTGTTGATCTGACTTAATGTAGGTGTCTACTTCAGGTGAGCTTAGAAATTCCCCACTTTCTAGACCTCCACGGACTACAGCGGGAGCTTTGACGCCTAAGGCTCAAGTCGTTTACCTGCAGGTAGCTGTCCTGCACCATCTGAGATGCCATACAGTACCTCACCTCGCTTTCAGACGCTCTTCCAGAAAGGCACACGCATCCTGTCCTTCGTGTATAACAACTAACAGTCTTGTTCCGATTTCTCAAGTACCCTAAGGCGTCTCAGCTGGCACCGAAACCCTGTGTTTAAGCAAATGAATTAGGACCATAGGCATTATGTCGATGTTTTAATGTTGACCCAAACACCACCCTAATAAGCGCTATTCCGAGGGCAGTAACACTGCCATCAAGTAGTTTCCAACTCAATGTCAAGTTCACTTTTTTCCCAAAACAGATCAAGCAATAAAAGGTATCTTTTGAAGTAAATTTAGCATCTTTAAAAGATGGACAAAAGCAGTTTTTCAGGATAATAAAGGTCCTGTAAAAACCCCATCTGCACAGGTTTGAGAGGAAATTAATCTCCTTAAGAAAAGGCAGTTTAAACAGGTTTGATCTACTAGAAGCTCTTCCTTTTATTTTTGAATATTGAATTTCTGTAATCTGTCCTCGGTAACACTTAGTTTCTATTCCCAACCATTTTGACCAAAACGTCACTGCTTGTTTAGGGTCAACTTCTTTGATCATCTTAAAATTTATTATAGGAATATTATTATACAAATCTTTTGTATTCATAATGACTGAAGAATGAATCTTCCATTGACACTTTTCATCTTTCTTGATTTTTCTAACTAATTAAACTCATTCACAGAATTTCCTCTGAATTGCAAGCTTGCTTCTGAAGCTTACTGAGTTCAGATGGTGTGACATTTGAGAATCTTCACTCCTTTGAAATTTTTGAATTGGAATGTTTACACTTTTATAATTTCTGATGAGTTCTACAGAAAACAATTCTGAAAGAGGCCAAAGATCTTTATTCACACTACACAATTCTTCTGCCATAGTGAATAATTACTTGTACAAGGGGGATGACAAATCCTTAATTACAACAGCTACAGCCAAGACGTGCCTGTTTTTCTCCACTGATTGAAAAAAGGAACTTACAGCTAACTCAGTTGCAGCTTTGTATACTATATCTGCATAGCTAAATGTATTTTAGAACAGTCAGCACACGTTTCACATATCAACTTTCATTTACACAGGAACTTTTAGAAAAGACTGATACTGCAAATAAGCGGTAATTGCGAAGCATACAAAGAGCTTTGAAAAATAAGCATTTAAAGTTTACAGTACTCTGCAGAATCTGTCAGTTCTGTATTACACTGTTTTAGTTTCATTACCATGAATAATAAATGACATTTCTTTCAAAATTCAGTATCTGCAAAAGCAAAGCCCTCATGTAGATATCATTATGTGAAAATGCCATAACACTGCATTATTTCTAGTGGCTTAAAGCCTTATAATTATCAGAATATATTTGTAATGACTTACAATTGTTGTGTTTTTAACCTTGCATTACCAGTTAGCTGTTTTTTATCATGTACCAACTTTATTATAAAAGGAAAATCCTCTGTTGACGAAGTATTTTGGAGAATGCCTAAAATATAACTCTTAGCCATTTACTAACAATAATACAAGCCCATTTTCTCTGTCTAATACACAATTAACAGATTAAAACTTAAAAAGTAAGGTTTCAAAAAGTATTTACTAGGAAACTTGACAATTTTCATCCACCAGTTATGGAACAGTCAGTTTTGACGACATCAATATGCAGGTAGGTAACCTTTATAAAGTGTCACAGATGTGACCGGACAGTCCTCATCATCTATTTTCAGGAACTCTTTTAAATGCAGACTGTTTCCTCTATAGCATAATTCATGAGGAAAGAAGCACAGAAAGAAATACAGGAAGAAGATGCTTGAAATTCTTCTTAAACTCCTCATACCTTTTTCTCCGTAGGTCAGGATTTGCCTCTTAGTGGAGTAGTCTGTAAGACCTGTTCAGAAAGTCTTTTAATTCCAGACTCCTTGCCTCTGGCATACAATTACATCAAACTAATTCCAAGGTTAAAACCAAATGTAAGTAGATCTGATGAAACAGTTTTACCCCCAACCATTATTTTATTTTCTCACTGTGGAAAAAAATAATAAACATTCTTCCTTGTCAGAAAAAGAGGTTTGGAATAATGTAGAAACATCCACTAAAAAAACAAAAATCAATTAATTCCCCCAGATTTTATAGTAAACAAGAAATATAATCTAGATAATTATAATCTTAGGTACAGTATACATTAGTTTTTGCATATTTATATTTTCTTATATTTGGCTAAAAGTCTGATGATTTCATTTTACTTTTTAAATAGTGAGAAATTTTGTCTTGTTATGGATGAATACCATTTATACACTACCTCTCTAGATCCAGGAGACATTTTCAGCATTCTGTCAAGTCCTTCATCATTTTTATCCATTAGCCATAAAAACTTTCCTGCATAATATAATTCATTAGTCCCTGCATTTTTCCTGTTTCTCTTGTTTTCTAGCTCTAAACCAGCTTCACAATCTAAAAAACAAATATTCAAACAGAAATGTGCTAAACGTGTTAAATTTTGAAAAGTCATGTAATGACAAAAATAGTCAAATGAAACAAGCCTCCTAATCCTTGAAACACACGTGCAGGTAGCTTCTCAGATTGTGTTACTGAAATAGAAATTGTTCAGCATTTGCCAGATTGGAAAGTAAATTAGTAAGCTTTTCTCCTTTAGAAACCATGTCTTTAAAAAATGAGTTATTTTTGCACAAAGGCACACTACAAAATAATAGACAATTCTCCACTGATATGGAATGTAAATCTCCCATTACCCTGTAGGGGACTTCAGCTCACTCCCAACTGCTGTTGAACGTTGGGTGACTCCCATGTGAGCTGCAAGTGTTTTGTGTCTTTCACGATCTTTGTATTCCTAAAATGTATTACTTCTAATAGAAGCAATAGCTGCTAGTTCGTGTTCTCCTCTAGTGCCTGAAATACTCTTGTGCTGATGTGCTAGAAACACCCATGCAACTATTCCAAATAAATCTTTAGTGTAGTGCAGAATCATCTTCAAGGTAGCTACATGAGAATAAAACTTGATTTCTCTTCATGAGAATACCACAATGTGATGACTATGAATTCTCCTACACACTGCTGTTCTTTAATAATTTATTCAAGTCTCTGAGCTTTCTATAAGTTGACAAATTGAATATGCAAGCACTGCTTAAGTGTTGAATAAACATGAACTAGATTATTTTTCTAAATAAACAAAAATGTATTGCAAAAGAGTGGTCCAGGGAAGATTGGATTTTTTCAGTAATTGTAGTGACAGCAGCACTATTTTTGGTACTATTTTATTTAGCAAATTAAGCAAAATATTACTTAAAACATACCTACATTTATCCTAGATTTCTTTCATTCTACAACCCCTAATTTAACCTGGACAAGTGGATGAAACACTGGACTAATGTATTGCCAAGTTTCTGACTGCTGAAACTTGTGACAAGTAATACGTAAAAGCACAAGGAAAAAAAACCCCTTACCTATATTTTTACACCTTTTGTGTGTATAAATGAGTTCCAAAAGACAACACAATGACACAACAGAGTGGTTCTTTCTGGCTTTTGCTGACTGAGATAGCACCTTGCATTTGACCAGCAGAGACACTGCAGCTGGATGGCTGACTCAGATGTTATTAGCAATCACTTAAAAAGTTATTTGTATAAATGAAGTCCGAGCCACAGTCTAACTAGGTCGTTTGTTTCATTTGCATGCTCTGTCCCAATAAGCTATTGTCAGCACATGCACGTTTCTACGATAGCTTTGTAAATGACGTGGAATAGCAAGGAGTAATGAACTATGAGCATTAACATTAAGAACAGCTGTGTTGGCTCAAACCAAAGCTACATCCAGCCCACTCGCAACCTGCAACAGCAGCTCTAAAGCGCCTACCAAAGACTACGACAGGGACACGCGTAAAGGATACTTCCTTTGGACAGCGTCCCAACCTTCAGATGGCTTCAGCTCAGAAAATACCTTTCGTTGTATGGGTTTCCGTGTGCTTATTGGTCCTCCCCGGATTCTTCTTCAGTGAACTTGCCCGCTGCCTCCTTGGGTCCAAATAAGCTCTTGGCATCACACTCTTCTGTGGTGGAGAGTTGCAGAACTCAATTAACTGTTAGGTGAAAAAAATCACCTCCTTTTGCTTACTTTGAATGTGTGCCCTCAGAGTTACAACAGTTCCCTTGTTATTAAATTGAAAGAGAGCAAACACTCAATTTCTGCCTACCCTCTCCATACCACAAATGATTTTATAGCACATTCTCTCTTCGACTCTCTCTCTTCCAAATGAAAAAGCCCTGGTTTACTTATCATTCCCTATGTGGTAACTAGTGATAACTTTAATCATTGCTGCTGCCCTTTTTCAAGCTTTCCCATTACTGCTTTTTTTGTTTTTTGTTTTTTTTTTTTGTTTTTTAAGGAAGGACAAGATGTGGGAAGACTATGAGTTTATACAGTCATTCAACAACGTCCCCTTTCTTAGTCTCCATTGCTTTCCTGATAGTTCTTAACAACGGCATTGCTTTTTGGCTATTTCTGATTTCTGAAACAACACTTGGTAAACTCTAGATCTCACGTCAGACTGTTGCTGAACAGCTCAAAGCTCACCATTTCACAAGTGGAATTAGTCAGGATTTTTCCCCACACGTATCATTTTATGTTTATCTGCACTTAATTATACCTGTGGTTTTATTGCCCACCTAATCTTCTAAGATCTTTCTGTAGTCCTGCAATTGCTCTTTAGTTTTGCTGTTCTGAATAATTCCATGACATCAGTACATTTTGTCATCTCAATGCTTATCTTTTTTTCCAGGACTTTCAGAATATGAAGAAAACCAGGCTCGGCTCTAACTTCTATTTTTTGACAACTCTTTGGATGATCTTTCCAGGCAGCTATCATTCACTCCTATCAGCTACTTCTTATCTTTTAACCACTCATCTAAATAAAGATATGTTATGGTATTGATGCTTAGTTGCCTTGATAAGCCCTCGATAAAGCTTTGGTAAGAGACTTTGTGAAATCTAAACAACCAGATCACTCCTTTTTGTGTGTTTGTTAATGCCTTTAAGAACTCCAACAGATGTGTGAGACAGGACATCCCTTTATCAGAGCCACATTGACTCTTCCCAAGAACATAATACTCAGGTACCCACTAGAACTATTATTTATTATAGTTTCTATTACTTTGTTGACAGAGGCTTACAGACCTGCCCTTCAGATCTCTACTAGAATCCTTTTTAAAAAATAGGGTATTTGCTACTTTCTAGTCCCCTGCAGCCAATGTGCTTTTAAGCAAGAAGTTCAATACAACTGTTTGTAGGTGTGCTATCTCGTTCCTGAATCCCTTTGAAGAGATTGGGTAAGTAGCACCTATTCCTGCAAACTGTGATTGTTCATTTTGTCTGTTCCATAGTCTCTTTGACCTTCACCTTAATTTAAGACAGATGCTCTGATGAATTCCCTACAAAGAAAGGTTTGGGGATGGGAACCTCCCCATTATCTTCCATGGTAAACACAAATGCAAATAATTCCTGTAAACTTTTTGTGCTATGGTCTTGTATTTCCTAGGTATTCATTTTATACTGGGATCAGACTCTTCTCTGGCATCTACTTTTGGTATGTCTGAAGAAAGATTTCTTATTTCTGTTATTTGTAGAAATACAACTATGTGGCCAACACTGCAGTTCTTCATTGGCACACCTGTTATAAAAGACATTCTGAAGAAAAGGAGTTTAAGAAAAAATATAATTCTGTGATAAGGTTCCCAAATATGTAGCAGAAAATACAGAAAAATGATGTGATTTTTTTTTTGCATACTTATGTGTACTTCTACCATATGCTCAACAAATGCGATGCAAAGTTCTGTAATAACAGCTTAGAGATAACACCGGGAAAAAAGTCACTTAAAAAGGCTCCTGAGAATATCCCGGTCTTTCTTTGGAGAAAAAACGAGCCAATATGTATGGCTTTCAAGCAAAAATAGCTATTGAAGTGACAGGGAGTTTAAGAGTTTCACTTGGAAGCAAAGGCAGAAGATGGAGAAAACAGTCACACTTGAACCACAGAAATTATGTGGATGGATCCTTTGGAAAAATGACATCTCAGAGGTGAGAGCAGTAGCTACCAGCAAGTTTTACTAAAATGGATTCTTTTACAACAGAATGAAAGTATTCATGCAGGAAATATAAACGGCACTTTAACTATATTAATATATAAAGCTTCATATTAGTACTATTACTTTGAAAACTTTCAGAACTTTTCCATTAATGAGTTAAAGGCAGGATCAGAAGAATTCATCCGAAGTAAACTAGAGTGGAACAGCTATGAAATTTCAGGGGAATGGAAATATCACCACTTCTTAAAAATTACTTAAACACAAGGTTCCCTGTGCCTTGAAAAACAGCAACACTGGACCGTTGATTTGCTGCTTCAAAGTCTGCAAATTGTGTCAGCTGGTGGAAATACTTTTCTTGAGTGTTAATACACATTATGTGCCTACAGGGAGGAACAGAACAGAAACACTTGCTCTTTTGAAATGTGCAAATTAGGTATTGGTAAAAAATAATAATCTCTTCCTGGATTATACTAACAGGAGTATAATTTTGAAAAGGCTGTTAGAATAACAGTAGTCAACTGTTTTTTACAGAGATTTGTAAGAATATATGGGGGGGGGGGGGGGGGGGAAATTGTAAGTGAAAGTCTGTTTCTACCAAAAAAAAAGGTGCTGAGACCCAAACTGCCGTTCAGCTGGGTGCTGGCTGCCAGAGGGGCTGCCCGGGCTCGGCAGGGAGCACCTCCACCCTCACTTCGAGCACAGAATCACAGAACAGAATCATCGAATCGTTCAGGTTGGAAAAGACCTTTAAGATCATCCAGTCCAACCATTAACCTAACATTACCAAGTCCACCACTAAACCAATTAAGGGTAGTCACAGTTTCACATTTCCTGGCTTGGTGGCTGGATTATTTTTTAATGAAAGTAAAAACTAGGAATCATTAAGGCTGGAAAGGCTCTCTAGGATCACCAGTCCAACCATCAACCCAACACCCCCAGGCCCGCTGAACCATGTCCCTGGGTGCCACGTCTGCCCGTTTAGCTCAGGGCACTTCGGGCGCCGGGGGAGGCCGAGGGAGCACCCGACCGCCTGCCTTCCCTCCCCGGGGCCGGCGCCTGGGTCTCTGCCTCCCCCCGAGGGGCACGGAGGGGTCCCGCAGCCCGGCTCGGGGCTGTGACAGAGCCCGGCCCCGCCGCGGCCCCGCGGGCCCCGCTCCCCCTCAGCGCTTCCCGCCCGCGGCTCGCGCCCCGCCCGCCCGCGGCCACGCCCCGCTTGCCCCGCCCCCCGCCCGGTCGCTAAGGGCGACGTCGCGTCACGCGCCCCGCCAGGCCGCCGAGTCGAGCCCAACTCCCCATCCCCTCCGCCGTCCGCGGGCGCTGCGCTCGGCGCTCGCTTGCTCAGGCCTGCGACGCCCTCCGCTGAGGGAGCGGGGCCGGGGCGATGCTCCTTGCCGCCGCCTGAGCCTCCCGTCCGGCCCGGCCCGGCCCGGCGGCGGTGGGGGCATGGGGCTGGCTTCGAGCTCCGAGGTCCCCGACGGCGGCGCCGAGGGCTTCCACGTACACGGGGTGAGGCGGCGGCCGCCGCGGGGGCGGTTTCGCGGGCGGGAGGGCCCTGAGGGGCGGCGGGCGCTGAGGCGGCGGCGGGGGGGTCTGGCGGGGCGCGGGGTCCCGCCTCCCCCCTCCTGCCTGCGGTGGCTCGGGCAGGCCGAGCCCGGCACGGGGGAGGGCGCTGGGCCCGGGCAGGGGCCTGTCGGCCGCGGGCTCCCCGGCCCGCACCTGTTGGCTCCTTCCAGGGAACTGCCACGGCGGCAGGGGAGGAGCGGCCGCACTGCTGCCGGCAGGCACTGAGCACTCGCCCGGCGGCTTCGGCGGGCTCGGAGCTTTGGCCAGCGACAGCCGAGGGGAGCCTGTCGTGCGTCTGTCGAGGAATTTGAAATAGTTCGAGAGTAGCATGGCCCTCCCTCCCCGCTCCCCTCCGAATTCCCTTGGCTTGAAGATTTGACACACTTCCCTGCAGATCTTTAGCCCCCCAGCCAAGATGCTGTAATTACTGCTCCAGCCAGCGTTATCCTGAGGGGCCAAGTCTCGCAGTGCTGTGTCTAGACGCCAGTTTGTTGTGACTCCTCTGTCTGGCAAATTGTCGGCACGCACATTGGTTTAAATGCGTGTCTTGGAGCTTAAAGGTAGGCAGAGGGATTGCTGATAACAGTTGTTGCATAAGTTATGGTTTCATTTAGTTGGTGGTCTTCCTCCCTGAAAGTAAGAGTGGAAACGTTGTTGCCACATGCTGCTTTCCACTTCAGTAGTCTGTTTCTCAATACCACAAGATGTGTTTAGGGTACCAGTGTTGATAGGTAATCTGCTTCTGTCGGTCTCCTTAACTGAGTTAACTCCATCAGAAATGACTGTTGCTCACGAAATGCCTCTTCCTTTTATGTTAAGTGCAGGATACTGCTCAGTTTTCTGTACTGGAGGGTGATTCTGGTGACCTACAGTATGCAGGAGACAAAGTCGGGGTGTTTTTTTTTTTTTTTTTTCCCCTCCAGGGAATTCATGCAACTTTTGATATGGTGTCATTTTGAAAACCGAATACTGCAGGATCTTTTTGCAACTTACAGCTTCGTGTGGGAATCTGTATGGCTTTTAGGCACCTGAACAACAATGTCATGAACTCTGTAATAACTTCCATGTGCTGCTGCTTGTGTGCATTTTCATCCTTGACATTGTATTATGTGATAGTTTCATTGTGAGGCTTCTTGCACATTATTTAGAATTGGGATGTAGGGTGAACTCTTTTTAACCTTTGGCTTGGTTCAGTATAAGCTGGCTGTTTGCTTTTGATGCAATTCAGTGTTGTGATGAAAGTTAATACTTCCTACTACAATTATGGTTACAGCGGTCAGTCTTGACTGTTTAATAATAAAGCGTGATTTTTTTTTTTTTTTTGCTTCAAAAGCTTTTGCTGAAGTAACTATGCTATTACTTATGTATATTTTATAACTTGCATAGACAGCAAAAATAACTTGCCAGCAAAAGTCCCAATACCAATACAACTTTATTAAAAAAAAAAAAAAAAGCCGTTTGGTAACACAAGACCAAATACAAGATGTAGCAGTTTTAACTTTGCTAGCAATGAACTTCTTGGTTTAGATGATGCGTGGGTTGCAACTTAGCACTTGAATTGTGGGGTGGCTTTCAGGAGTCAAATATGTTGCAGGTTAAGGGCTGTACTGCTGAGTTCACAAAAGTAAAGTTACAAGCAGTGTGAACTGTTGCCATGTTTGCAATGGTTCCCTTAATATCGTGTTACTTTGTTAGTATACTTTGAAGTGGGTATACTCTCATATGCTCTGCATGTATCAAGTTCCATGTTATTTTTGGTGGGTTTCATCCTGGTTTGAATGCATTTTAAGAGGTATTCTCTATATTTCTTTGTTACATCTGTTTTACAATAACTTGGTTATAATGAAATTGAGATGTTGTAACTCTCATTTCTTGTGAAACTTTTGTAAGTGATGGCAATCTTCTTGACCAGTACTTGTGGTTAGCCATGCGTTTGTAGCATACTCTTAAGTATTCCTATTCTAATCTGCTGTAAACTGTGGGAACCTAACTGTAAGTCGTGTTTATGTAAAAAATGGCTGTGATGTAATTGGGGACTGTCAATGTGCTGAGGTTATTAGTAGCACGGAAGAAAATCCCAAAGCAGCACTCTGAAAACTAAGCCCTTCTTTGAAGTCCTCAACATTTAATAATGCCATGCTGTGCACTTTGTATCACAACGCTTGTGTTTTGTACAGGGTTCGAAACCTGGTTTTTACAGCTTAATTATTAAGCTGTGAACCATTATTCATAGTTCTGTAAAAAAAGTTCACAGTTGTGGACCACTTCCTGAGGTCTGTCGTTTGGTATCTCATCTCTGGTTCAACTCAAAAGTAAATATTGAATCAAGTGTAAAGATTAACATTGTCCCTTAGTGTAACTAGAGATTGATGTATAATAAAAATAAAATGTATGTTTTGCAGGTTCAAGAAAATTCCCCAGCTCAACAGGGAGGACTGGAACCTTTCTTTGATTTCATCGTTGCGATAGGACACACTAGGCTTGTAAGCCTCAATGACTTTATTTTTTTCCCCTGCATGAAATATGGGTATTGTAATGATGAAAGGTAGAAGGCAAAGCTGTCACAGTAAAGGAAGCTTTTCATATTGGATGATGTGTATGGCATTAACAAGATAAAGTAAAACTTGATGGTATTCAAAGTCTCCTCTCTAGCTGGATCCAAATTTGAGGAAAGTCTTATTTATGCTTCTAGTTGCTTTAACTTCTTGACACATTAACATACTGTTTATTATATTACTCATTCATGCATATTTTCTGCCACAAGGTGAATATTGAACTTGTGAGTCAATGGTAAGAGCTCAACATTTGCTTAAACAAACTTGTTTCAACATTTGACAAAACAGGAAAAAGAATCATGGCCTGTCTGCTTATACTTAAGACAGGGAACACAGTTCCTGTGTGGTGAGTTATGAAAGAAGAGTTGAGTTTTGGTTTGGTGTTTTTTTTGGTTGAAAAAGCTCATGGCTTTGGCAATATGCTTCATCCTAGCTACATACAAGCTGAATTAATGAAGTTTGTCTTGCTTTCATTAGTGCAGGTGTCTTTCTGAAAATGATTGTTATAATGGTAGATTTTGGTTAAAAGATCAATCTTTTAACAAGACAGAAATAATGATAGTTCTCTAAGCTGCTGCTAAATAGTCTGTCCTTTCACAGTCAATTTGTAATGACTGAAGGGTTATTGAGTAAGGACTGGGATTAGAGGCATGAAGTAAAATGTTGCTGCTTATTGTTACTCCTATGTAGTTGAGATCTAATATTGCTGCTGTTATTTAATAGCAGTTATGAAGAACAGGAAACTAAGTGATGAAACTAAGTAACAGTAATTACTGTAAAGGGATGTGAGCCGACATTACTGACTTCTTTCTAATAAAAGAAGATTGAACTGCTGGGACTGATTGTGAGATACAGAGGCTAAACTTTGCCAGTTTTGGTTCCTTGTATTCAAATTCCGCCACAGGCGTGATGTCTATGTTACGGGTGCAACTAGAAATAATGTTAATTGTATATCTCTTTCTGTGCTCCACAGAATAAAGAAAACAATATGTTGAAAGATCTGCTGAAGGCAAATGCTGAAAAAGCAGTGAAGCTGGAGGTGTATAATATCAAAACAATGAAAATAAGAGAGGTGGAGGTGATCCCCAGTAACATGTGGGGAGGACAAGGTCTTCTTGGAGCCAGCGTGAGGTTCTGCAGTTTCCAGGGAGCCAATGAACATGTGTGGCACGTTTTGGTGAGACAGAATTCTTTGGTGGCTCATTACTGCTCATATAATCTTGTTGTAAAGTGTAATGTTAGAAGTAACTTGCATGTAGAAGTACAATGCCAAAATCACACAGAAGAAGGCAACGCAGTCTTGGTTTGTCTGGGGTATTTGAATATGGACGAGTAGTGGGTGAGTGTTCGTGTTGCCTGTCGCTGTAAAGAAAAATAACTCCATCCCAACCAGACCAAATAGTTTGTGATGGGGAGAAGGTTTTTTCTTCTTTTGTTAAAGAGTCAACAGCAAAAGCAAAAAAGATTCTGGCTTGATAGGGGTGTCTGTGTTGTAATAGTAATGTTACAAAGAGCACCAAAAATTATTTTAAAATTAAGAGGGAGATCTGAAAGAGTAGAATGAAATAGAAAAGACTTATGTTTCTGGTTGTTTAAATAAATGCAACTTTTTGACATCTTTAGAGTATCTAATTTTGAATTGGTAGTATCTTGGTCTTTCTCAGTCAGCATGTTTTACAAGATGTCACACCTGGATGTAGACTGTTCAAGGATTTCTGTTTTGTCCTATAAACAAAATATTCTTTCCCTCTGTTTTTGGAGTTAGATTTCCTTTTTGATCTTGGGGTAGTTTATCCTGCTGTGAGTGCAGATGACTCATGTCATTCTTTCACAGGACGTTGAACCTGCATCTCCTGCAGCTCTAGCTGGTCTCCAGCCGTACGCTGACTACATTGTTGGATCTGATCAGATTCTTCAGGAGGTAGGGCACATGTTCCTTCAAGCAGTGATTGTCTTCATGCCTGCCAAGTGTATGTTGTAGGGTTTGGTGTTTTTTATAAATCTAATTGTGTGTACATCCAATGTATGGGGATGATTTTTTGGGATCTTTGGGAGTCTGATGTTTATGACAGATGCTTTATGGTTAAGGTAAACATTATCTTTTTTCAATCTGACAATAAATAAGTTGCCCCTAAAGATCAAACTACACTAGTGAGTTTTAATCTGTCTTTGGGTTTTTAATATCTCATGTTGAAGTAAGTAACTGCATAAAATGCCAACTTGCTTCCAGCTCCTTGTCTTACACATTTGAGTTTAATAACTACTATTTTTTTTTTTTTTTTCCCCCTTAGTCAGAGGATTTCTTTTCACTGATTGAATCCCATGAGGGGAAGCCGCTGAAGCTGATGGTTTATAACACTGAAGCAGATTCCATTCGAGAGGTAGTTGTGACTCCCAATGGAGCTTGGGGTGGAGAAGGAAGGTACTGATCTCCGGACAGTCACTGGCTGATGACAGGTCATATACTCACTGTAAATGAGCTCCTGTTAAGTGTATTATTATTGATTACAGCTTGTTGTTTTCAAGTTAAGCCTTGTTTTCTTACACTTGTCACACAAAACTGCTCATCTTTCCATTAAAAAAAACCCAAAACCCAACAACTTGGAACTAGGAATTAGGCATGTTCTGGATCCAGTCCTGTTTGAGTTGAAACCGATGGCAAAACCTGTGTTGACTTCCTTGGTAGCAGATTCACTAGCTGTGTTCTCACAGTCAAACATTCGGTTAAAGCAAGAACAAAATCCAAACCGAGTCAGACTATATATTTTGTAAAGATAGCTTAGCTTTCAGTTGATTTTATTTCTATGTATGTCTAACTGTCAATTGCAGGGTGCTCCTTGAGTACTGTAAGTGAAATGATTCCTGCAGGTAGGTGTTTCTTGCTATAGATTAAAGACTCAAACTCTTCTTATTTTAAAGAGTCAAAATTTAAAACACTTAATAGCTCTAAGAACACCTTTTTTTTTTTTTTTTTTCTTCAAGTCTTGCTTTACTTTTCTTCTACAGTTTAGGATGTGGTATTGGATATGGCTATTTGCACAGAATTCCAACACAGTCTATAGTATCGAAGAAAAAGCCAGAAAGCAAACCACCTTTACCAGAAGCTGGAACTCCTGTGCCATCTACTAATGGTTACACAGAGGTATGTAAGAAATCGATTATGTTCTCTGGAGTTTCAAAATTTTCTGCTTGTTGGAACATTGACAACACGGTGTATTTGAGTACAGCATACAATTTGGCTTGAACAAAATGGAGTTAGGTGAAGGGAAAGCGAGAGCTGATGGTGCTGAGCAGATGACAGGAAGGGTAGCACGAGCGAGAAACTCTGCTGAGCTGTACCCTTTGTTTTCTCAAACCTTCAGCTGGTATTCTTCCATACCCCTCATTGTATTTGGGTGCAACTGCATATATTACAATTACTTTTTCACCAGTGTTGGCTGCTATAAATTTTTGCCAGATATTTGCTTCCCGTTTTGAATACTTGCATACTACAGTTCTATCAGTTAATGAGAACCCCATTAGAAGAATACCCTTCTCATTAGGAAATAAAATACACCTATAAGAATTAAGCATGGACTGTTCTTCTAAGAACACACTGGCTTTAAAAGCCTGCATTGGAACGTGTCCTCATCAGTGGCTTGGCTATCAGTTTTGGCATCATAGGTTCTCTCTGAATTGGCGTACTTTGAGCGCGAGGCAGAATGCTTTCATAGGAAGGCTGTCTTCAGGTGAAGCTTTCAACATAAAAAGATGCTTTTCCTTCTTACCGTGTTATTCCAGACTCCATTATTGGCACCTACTTCTCAGAGTGACAGCTCTGAAACAGTTACGAACTTGGATCATTCCACAGATCAAGAAATGAGTGGTTACTCACCAGAAAGCTCACTTTCTCCTCCTCCCCCTCTCCAGAGAGTTATGGATCCAGGTATATTTTCTTAGGTGCTTTTTTTTTTTTTTTTTTTTTTTTTTCAGCAATTCTTTAGAGGACAGCTAAGTAAACTAATAAGGTCTTAAACAAGTTTGAGGCTTAAATACAGAATGATGAGCACTGGTGGTTGTTTTCCTTAAAGTTCTTTACGTCACTGGACTTCAGAACTGTAGAATTTGGGTACTGTGAGCCTGACTGAGGTTAATATTCTGCAGAAGTCTTTCCGCTGATGTCAGCTAACTTTTAGATTAAATTGATTTGCTTTTAGCAGGGAGGGGACTTCACTGACTTCACTCTGGATATAATATGCTTTTTTGGATTTAGAATTTTTTGTTATATCTAAAACAGTACTGTAATACTTGCTCTCTCCTTCAGGATTTCTAGATATGTCTGGTATTTCATTTCCTGAAATCACTGAGTTAACAAAAGTGTCCAACATGTCTTCATCTGCCTCCTTCAACATGCCAGCAACAGACGTTTTACTAGGCGCTGAAAAGTTAATGTCGAACAATGATACTTCTCCTTATTTTGGTAAGTGTATTCAAGATTTCCTTTAGGCCTCTGACCTAATTTCTGGAGTGGCACCAACTCCTGCCTGTTCAACAGTATCATGCTTTTTGGAAATAGGCCAATTTTAAGAAAAAAATCAGGGGATAGGCTAAAATGAGATGGAAAAAGTAGCAGAAATTAGGTGTAGAAGTGGACAAGAACTAATAGGCTTTTTTAATAAGATTATAGAATTTGTGTCTTTTTCTTTAAATGAAAGTGGTGATGATCCAAATTAAACTGACCTTAAAAGTAGGTATTTCTAAAATCAGTGTAAATGAGTTTTTGTACCACAGGCTTGTCTTCACAGTTGTAAAGTGAAAACGAAATTGCAGTCATCTTAATAGTGACTTTTCTATTTACCAAAAAAAAAAAATCTTCACATTATACATGCCTTTCCCTTTTAAAAGGTGGGGTGACTAAGAGTTGTAACACAAAATAAAAACATGTCTAGCATAAGAATACAGCAGACCAAATGCTTTGTGGTATTTTAACAACATACTTGCAGCATCAAATTTTCTGGATTTGGGGAGAACTGAGTAAGAAGCCTATACATTTGAGAGTTGTGAATCTGGTTATGTGCCTTAAGAGGTACCTCATTCAAGCTGTTTTTCTAGCTGTATGGTAATCAGAGGCACTGTGTTAGCCTGACAACTTTTGGTTTTTTTACAAACTATTTCCATTTCCCAGAAAATGCCATGGCTTTGGACCCTGGAGATGTAACCAGGTATTCTGAAGGCTCAGTCAAGCAGCCCAAGTTGGATGACCTACTGCCTTCAGTTCCCTCTTTACCTTCTTTTGCTCTTCCTAATGAAATTTCTTCAAAAACAGCACTAGGAACTGATCCCAATAACCAAGAAACAAAGCTGCTCTTAAACAGTATTGAGAGCTCATTAACTACTACTCCAGTGAAACCAGATGATGAAGCAACATGTGAACAGAAAGAAGGAGCAGCTGCGCAAGGTCATGAGTGAAATGGATGCTGCTTTTGTTTACAGACTGCCATATTCTGTAATACTACAGCTTGGAATATTTTTCTGATCTTGAAAGAATTACAGGTATTCTATTTTGTTAGTATAGACAATACTATAAAAGAAATCATACAAAATACATATCCTATTGTCCTTTTCCAGTCATTGTTTAATGGATTGATCTGTGTTCAAACTTTGAATGCTGTTCAAAATCACCAAATTAATGGAGAAACAAGGTGGAGACTGGCAAAACATGAAGGTCCTGAAGTCACACATTGCCTACAAATGTTCCTGAATGTATTTATGAAGGCACTCTGCCTGAGCAGTGACAGTTGATGATGATTTTCTCAGTATGATTGATGGCATTAAAAAACAAAACAAAACAAAAAATTATTTATGGTTTTGACTTGCTAGAAAGCTTTTCTATGGTACACCGCAATTTGACAAGTCTTGTGACTTTCAAGGCATTTCCTACTTGTTTCAGAGTTTCCCTTCTCTACAACATATTCACATACCTCCTCTACAACTACTTTTGCAGGAGAGGAAGTACCATGTGGTTTGAAGTTGCAGCATATAGATACAATAAAATCATGTGGGTGGGTCCTGTCAGTCACTTTAGCTCCTCAGTGGATCATGTGGTTGTCTCAGGTGTTTTTTCTTTTTTTTAAAAAAAGGGGTGGGGGGGCGGGCAGGAGGAAAATGATGATGGTTGGTTGAAACAAACTTAAGTCAAAGATGATTTTAAGTCAGGCCCATGTGTTTTCAGGGTGATTAACCTTTTCAGTGGAGTTGAATATGTGTTGGTTTCTGTAGTGACAGAGAAACAGCTTTTCTTTAGTTGTGCTTTTCTACTTACCCATTTCTATTTTTATAAAAATCACTAAATTTAAGACATGGGGATGGAACTTGTGAGTCCAGCCACATCTATTGCTTGCTGTAGCTTTTTTGTTTTGTTGGTGCTTGTTGTCAAATAGCTTCTGAATGTAGTAGTAAACACGAAAGAAACGTGGATGTTTTTATACCCCTCAGATGATGATTTTTCATGGAATTCTAAAGCTGCTGATTGGGAATAACTTCACTGTAGCTGGTACAGTTAGTGTGGTGAAAATCCTTCATAAATTAAGAGAATGGGGTACAAGGTTAGGTGTGTGTTTAAGCTATAAACTAGAGTATACTTATTTAGCACAGTATTGTCTAATTTCCTTTTCTCTGCCCTGTCTCCTGATCTGTTTCCACATCGTGCCCATTGGAGGTCAGTAAGCGAAATGACTGACTAGGCTGAAATCTCATGACAACGCAGGATGGGGAGTCTGGGTCACACAGATTTGCCCGTGACAGCTCAGCTTCAGCAAAAGGGTGCAGGCAAAGTCACAACACAAGAGAGGTTGTGAGATGAGTATACCCTTACCTAAAATCTGTCTGTTATGTTCCTTCATCTCTGTTAGTCTTAAATACTGTTTTCACATAAAACACACTAGCTCTGAACAGGATGGTCAAAATGCCTTCTGCTTTAAAGAAGAATGCATGAAGGCCTAACTGCAGGTAGTAGAAATAAGAGATTGGAAATCTAGTCTGCTAAGTGGTCTGTTAACAGTGAGCAGATTTTTTTCCTATCTTGTTAAAATAGTTGTTCTCTTCTTCTCCCAACTGACTGCTACAAGGGTGAACAGCCAAACACTAAAAATAAATGGAATTTAAACTATTGGTAAGCTTGTTTGGTCTTGGAGCCTGATGACTGAAGAGACCTAGGTGATCAATTTGGTGTTTTGTTGTTGTTTATTTAGGACTGTTTCTAGTCTTACACCTTTGTCAAAGCTGTTTTTAAGCTGGTAGTAGCTCATTTAAGCACACTTCAGAAATTTAAGAACAGGGAATGTCAAAGTTCATACTAAACTCCAAATGTTACAGTAATAAATGGCTTAACATGGCAGTCTGTGTCCAGCCTACATTATGTTACTTGGCTCTTGGAAGGGGAGGTGGTTTATGTTTATGAAGACTTAATTTTTTTTTTTTATAACATCCAAATGAAGAGTGGCTGGATCCAGACCAGATCCAACTCTCCTGGAGCCACAGGCCTCCTGCCTTGCCCGCCTGCTGTTGCTGCAAGCATAGACAGGGGGAGAGCATCCCCTCCCATACCGACTGCGTGTGGTGCTCCTGCACCATGAATTCGGCAGCAATGGGAAGCAGCAGAGAGCAGCCTCCTCCCTGGGAGAAGCCTTTAATTCAGAATTCTCCTCAGCACCCTTACTCTTCTCCACCATCCCCCCATAACCGGGCAAGTTAACAGCCTCTGGCTGTTAAGTGAAAGCAGCTACAGGTTACTCACTGTGCTTATCATTATTTCCTGGCCACTGCCCCTACTGCCCACACATCCTCCCTCTGTGCTTTTGCTAATTTACATTGGTTCTGCTGTAATGGCAATTTCAAAGCAATTGTTGGGTTTAAGTTACATTTCTAAGCTACAAAAAATAATTAAGCATTCACAGTCCCATGACAAAAAGATGGCTGGAGTGCTGTCACAACATCCTCAGGAACAGATGTGCAGTCCCCACTCAGTACCTCCCTGTGATCTCTGTACAAAATGGCTCTCTTCTGTTCGTCTCTAAAAGGATTCAACTGCTTAGAGAAAAACCTCTGCCATGTAGTACAGGAAACTGTTGTGGTCATCACTTTCTTCATATTTAAGTGTGCATGTGCTCTTAATGGTTTTTATCTAGCTGGGTGTAGATCAGCACATCTACAAGTGTAAGATCATGTACTTAAAGATTGATGCTAAATATCAAGGTCAAGACATTTCTGGGGATAAAGTCTGAATTGAATGGGACATTTGGTCCCTGAATTACTGCGCCCTCTCCAAGAGCAGCCCAGCTGCCAGTCCCCAGAGCAACGGCTTTGAGCATTCTGGACTGGCATTTTCAGCATCAGGAAACCCAGTCTTGGCTTCCCGTGTGCCTCTTACAGGGCTATAACCCTTCCGCATCCAGAAAACTCAGTGTCAGCTGGCACGAGTCGCTTGCAGCAGGGCCGACTTTTCTTATGTACTACAGTGGTGTCAGCACAAACCATTTTCTTAGTAGAAAAGCAGGCGCTGCCCGTGCGGAGAGCATGACTTGAGCACATTCTCCACCTCACCAGTATCTCAGAGCTCGTATGTGAAGGCTTGCATGCCTGCTAAATTCTTACATCCAACCATATTATAAGATCATCTTTAAGGGATTTTGTTAAGGCACTGCCATTTCTTCAGCCATTCCATTACTTGAGGCTTCAAAGGACTCTGGACTCCTTTGTAGTACAACCGTTAGGTGGCAACGGTCCAAGCTCTAAAATTGCATAATTGATCCAATACACAAAACAACTGGAAAATATTTTAACTAAAGCCTTTTATTCTATACAACTGTGAAACATCATTTACCCTTCTGGCATTGCAGACTCTTCTGTCAATCTTTCCTGAAACTGTGTTTTGGGATGGTTAGAAAGAAATAAAAAAAGAAAAATTACAACCTTGGCTGATTTCAAACAAAATTACTGGGAGCAATTCCAATGTATACAACTGGACAGCAAGACAACCAGAAAAAAAACCCAAAAACAAAAACCCCAAACCCAAACAGTGCCTATTGGAACAAGCGTAGACCCTTGCTATTAATAAATACAAGTCAGGACAATTTATCAATAAAAGTTACAGTTCTGTTTAACCATTTAATTCACAAATATCACTAAAAATGTGCAGTTATAGCACAACTGTGTCAAACTGAGCATACACAGAAATGTGGATTAAAAACTGAAACTGACTCTCAAGACAGGGAAAAAGATGTGCTAGCTTAGTTCTGAACCACATTTTTCCTGTAAGCAATGAGTTTGTTTAGCTAGGTTAAGAGTGCAGAGGTAATGATTCGACTATTTTTTCAAATAAAATACGATGAAAAATATTTCCTTTTTGTCTGACCAATACAATCCCAGTAATATAATTTATTGGGACTTTCTTTAGGCCTCAACCTAAATCTTGATAGCAAGATACAGGAAGGGCAAGAGCATGTGTCTCCTGAAGAAACTCAAATAATATACTGCCCTTTGAAGGCACTTGTGCTTCTGCTTCAGACAAGAGTCATTTTTACACAATTTCTTTATGAGGATTTGTAATTTGTTCTGGCTACAAATGGTTTTCTGGGACAGCCCCACATTTTCTCATGAAAAGTTGAAATGCCTTTACCCCCTCCCCCCAATAAGTTAAACTCTATAAAAGACTACTATGAGTCTATGACAGTCACAGATTTTTAGAAATAACAGTGAAAAGAAGATCCGCATACATCTATAACAAAAGAACAACTGCATATAAAACTTCGGAAAAGAAGAATAAGTATTTTTATATCATGAATATGAAATCTGCCGAGAAGTTTCTAAAGTTTAACATTAAACATATGAAGTTATTTTCAGAATGGTCTGAAGTTTTAGCAAAATGTCACATAGTTTCAGAGCACAGTTACCAAAAATTAGACTAGTGTGTCTTTAGAACACCTAGGACACAGTGCAGGAAGTAGTTATATATATTTTAAAAAAAAAAAAAAAAAAAAAATCTCTTTTAAGTTGCTGCAAAGCTTGTTCACTCTATTATGATGCACAGCATCACTGGACTGACCCTGCTACAATATTTATCTAGTGTTCTTATCCTGCATGTCAACAGCTCTCTAAAGCCACAAATGTGTTGCAGTATTAAAACAATTCTACTGTTAACCCTTTGTTTGCAATTAAATGGGCCGATTCTTTCAAGTACGCAATACCTATTTTCTGTTGTTTTTCTTTTCCAAATTTAAGTGGTAGAAACGTTTGAGTAACCTGTGAGCCATCATTGTAGGAACTTTATGAATGGAATGTACTAAAAATACCTTGTGTGCAGTTCTGAATTATATTGTGAACACAGCGACTAATATGGCCAAAACGATTTTGTATCAAGCATGAGCAGATGAGGGTATTATGTTCTGGAAAAACGAAAGCAAAAAGGAGGAAGCAAAAGTCTGCACTGGGTTATCATCCGTTCTCTGTACACCTCACACAACACGAACCACTTGCGGACTTCCCATCTCATTGGCTGAGACTAGGACAGACTTTAGTTTAAGTCATATAGATTTTTTTTTTTCCTCTATATTACAGATCTATTAGTCACTTCAATTAAATTTATACTTTCCGTCCATACTGAGTCATTAGAAGTCTCATCTACCTTAGGGGTTCAGTGGGCTTCTATAGTACTACTCTTGGAACCAGTACAGTATGGTCAAGTAAATAAGTAACCATTTGGGTCCACCACTCCCTTCACGTTGATTTCTGGCGATAATGCAGCGTCAGATCACCACCGCTCTTCCAAATGAAGTGCTTTACAGTTCGAAGGTCCATATTCGGATCCAAAACCTAAACAGTAAACATTTGTCTTTTATTTCACAAATCTGCTAGACTGTCAGAAATTCAAAGACAAAACACTCCAGTTGGGCAAAACAATCCTATGGGTGAACTGGCGTCAAAGACGAACCGTGCAAAGGCTCAGATTTTTCAACTGGCAAGTAAACCTGACACATTGCTGAAAGATTTTAGCAGTGGAACATATAACTTCATATCACAACCTCCTCCTCAATATTTAATCTTCATACACTTACTAGACAATTCATGATTTTGGACAGATTTTAAACTCTGCTAGAAATGTAGAATTCAAAACATTCCAAAAATGCTGGAAATGGAGCTCTATGGAATTGTATGAAGTCCATTTGTTGAGTATGAGTAAGTAATCCTATAAAAGCTATGAGTCAGACCAAATTAAACAGGCATACTGTAAAATTCTTTGATCTGGCTATCTGCAGCTATCTGAACTTGTGTCAGCAGTAAGTTAACATGATGTCAAAACATTTACTTACTTTTAAAGGTAACAGATAATCTATAGCATATTTCAAGCTCAGTATTCAGAAATTCACAACGGATTCATTGCTAGACATTGGTTTTGTTCACACCCAAGTAACTTGCCTGGTCCTGGCACAGAAGTTCAATCTTCTCCTCTGCTAGCACAGCAATGTCCTCCTCTTTTTCTTGTTCTCCCGCTTTTTCATTATTGGAAGAGCTAGTTGTCTGAGACTCATTATCCAAGTTTATGATTTTCTCATATACGTGTTCCATCACTTTTCTCACCTGAAGCATATCACTTGCTGACAGTCGGTCTCTACAGAAGGTAAGCAAAGTTTGGCAGGAAAAAATTTCAGAAACTGTATTTCTTACCTTCACAATACCTTAATCTGTAGCAAACTATGCAAGCACACAGATAAGCTCTTTATAATTTAAGTTTAATAGTAAATTATTAGGATCATCCAGAATACCATGATCATAACAGCTATTTATCTGAAGATTCATATAGCCAAAGGGACTCAGAAAAGTGGTAAGTTATTCAAAAGATAAATTAAAATCAAACCTTAGAAGAAGAGTATTGTACGCAACCCTCATTCTTTCAATAGAAAAGGGATTAGTAAGAGAAGGACAGAGGATATGGAATAATAAAAGCGGTAAGCCAGAACATGCTGTTCACCCTACTGCACTGACAGAAGGGCATTCTAAAGTAACAAGCAGCAGCAGTTTTTCCACAAAGTTCACAAAGAGCCTATGAAGCTTCTCTTTCATAAATTGTCTCTGATGATGACTTAAAGAGGAACTAGGCATTTGTGGAAAATACCAAAAATTGTTACATATAAATGGTAGGCAGACTGTCTACGACATTGACTCCGTATCTGAGGACCTGCATTGATTTCTAACCTATACAGCTCCCAGTTACAGCTAATGTGCTAAGACCATCTTATTGTCAGGTTTTGTATCTTTTCCTTTTAAAAAGCTGCTACTCATCACTGTTAGCAATAGGAACCATAATATAAAACTGTGGTTCTGAACAGTGTAACAATCTGTAAGTTCCTGTTTTCTGACTGAATACCACAAAAGACAGAAAGTCTAATTGCAGTAGTTAGTTCTTGGACATTTCTTAGCATAAACTTAAGCAACTGCCCACTAAACCTAAAAGAAACCTACAGTTCGTTCAAATATTCTGATATAATTCAATGCTTCAGAGTGATGCTGCTTAAATGACTGGAAACTTCTACAAATTCATCAAGCACGATACAATTCTCTGTGGTTTTTGTTTGTTTGTTTTTTGAGCTTGCAATTCTCTTTCTGCAGTTTTGAGAATCCGATATGCATTACTTACTTTTTTAGAGTTTTTGCCCCTGATGATGAATGAGGTTGGAGGTAGAAGGGAATCTTATTGAATTTGGGCATATTTTTCTAGAAGGAAACAAATGTGAAAAGTGTTAATTTAGGATGAACTGTTACCAGCTGGTGGAAATAGGAGCTGATATGTGAAGTATATTCAGCTCCTAATTATCAAAACCCAAGAGAGAGTCTTAATCAACATCACCACCACAGCCAATTTCCAAATTACTCATACTCCTGAGATGCTTCCATTTAGACGATACAGATATTATGTCTAGCTTTTGAATATAAATTATCATTATTTCAAAGGAAATTAGATAGTTTCAAAAACAAAAGACTGCAGCAATATGAAGAGTATTCTCTGTTCCCAAGTGCCGCACTTTAGAAGGATACCAACTATGCACAGTGCTTTGAATTCTTTTTCTAAGACTTCCTGTCAAAAGTAAGCGAGCAAAAATACCTTAACTGGACACATCAAAAAATAAGGAATCTCAAAGGGTCTTGAATACAGACCTTGAGACCACTTACTTTAAATACAAACAGAGCAAAAATTTAAAATATTATTTCAGATCCTGTACAGTTAAAAAAGTTGTAGTTCACCTTAAAAAAAAAAAGCAGCAAAATCTGTACATGCGATACTTACATCCACAGTGATGTCAATTACCCATTGTGGCACAGTTTCATTAAGAAGCATAGATTCAGTTTCACCACCTGAATCCCGACATAATAACCTAAGACGTACAGAAATAGCCTTTGTGAATGAAAACAATTATTGCAATGTGCATTAAAAAGCTTTCAGGAGAGGACCTGCTCTTTTAATGGGCAGGGAGCTTGAACTTCGTTAGCTGCCCCTTCACGTCATCGAACTGACTGGGGAAGTGATCACGCATTTTCTGTAAAGACCAGAAAAAGCCGCTGCAGGCAGAAGGCAGATCCCTAGGGCAGAAACAGGGAGAAGTATCGCAGGAGACTGTAGGCTGTGGCACAAAGAAATTTTAAAAACTGCTTTGCTTGTGGATTGTGTATGCTTGTGTGTTGAAGTACAAAGCCGTCGGGAGAAGGGGAAAGGCTCCTGGCACGAAGCAATTCTTTTCTGCTCGGGAAAAATGAGCTTTGCATGTAAAGCATCTGCTAAGCCCTCACCAAATGGAAAGAGTAAAACCAATTTTAAGAAATGTGCACGTACAATGGTGAAACAAAGCCACACATGATTTTATAAATTCCAATTAAGTATTTTGTCAGAGAGTCCTGCAAGCCACCTTTTAGGTCCAATAAGCATGGCTTGCTCCCTCCAATGATGTCTTTTCAGTGTTCTCTTCAGAACAAGCTAAGAGGTAAGATCCACCAGTATGGAATGGATACAAATATTAAGCCCCAGCTACAATGTAAATACATTGATACAAGGGGGGGGGAAAAAAAAAAAACAAACAACCCCAAAAAACACCCGGTTTTCAAAGCTGAAAAAGTTTTCCCCTGTTTTACTGACCAATTAACAGACCGAAAGTTATACAGGTTTTGGGCCCATTCAGCCTGGGAAACAAAAACAACAAATCAAACATCCCCCACCCCTCAAATTTGAAATCCACTACGGCAGTAAATATCAAACGCTTCACGGTATCTCAAAGCTTGGCATTTGTTCTGCAGCACTATTAAAACTGTCTCTGTTGTATCATACGTCATAGTTAGGCTTTTCAACATAGAATTAAAAGAAATAAAAGGGTAATCAGTATATACACATTACAATGCAGAACCTGTGGTCCTACCTGCCAGAGCTTAGGACCTTCTAATGGATCATCAGCTATAATTTTGGGAGCAGAAACCAGCTCTTCTAGCGAGTAGGATCTCCTGTCCAAGTCATTAATGCTCAAAGAGCGGCACAACAGACCCGTAAGAGAAGTTCTACCAGAATCTAAAGTAGCACAATTTCAGTCTAAAACAAAAGTTGTTAATCAGTTTGCAGGAAGAGGGCACCCTAAGAGATCTCAAAGCTATGACACACAAGTGAGAACAATGCACAACTCTTACTGTTGTAAAACCCCACACCTTGTTATGTTCAAACTCACATATTCGGTTGGACAATGCAAAATTATCATTCACAGCTGCTTATTTAGCTTGTCAAGGGCAGGTCTTGAAGGTACAGCACAGACCGGACGCATGTATTACATTTTGATAACATTTCTGCTTGCACAAAGGAAGTGGCTGTTTAGCCACTGAATTCACACTCTTGAGTTTTTATACCTGAACAAAGTGCGTCCTCCAGCCTCACCAAAAATAACTGGTGTATGTGGCGGCACTTGAAAGTATCCATTTCCTTTCTGGACTCTGTTCTCCTGCTCACCATTCACTGTTGGGAAAAAAAAAAAAAATACACAAGAGTGAGACTGCACTAGGCCTTAAAATTGGGTATACATAGACTAAAAAGTGTCTTTTCCACCTACAGCTAACGCATTTCATAAGTTAACAAAATCATAAGCTTCATAAAAAACAAGAAAATCCCTACTTCCAACACATAGCAAGTATATAAAAAGGAACACTAGCAAGTAACTAGATCAATACAGGTTTGTGGAAGGCCTATTTCAAAAGCCTTTGAGAAAACGGAAACTGAGCTCATGAGCCAAAACCCGATTACTAGTTTTTCTCCAGTTCCTCAACAGAATTCTGAGGATTTGTCAAACTGAACAATACTAATGTTAGAAATCAGCTGAAGAGATTCCACTGAGTAAAAACTATTTTTCCCTCTATGCTGACAGTACAGAGCTCTGAAGGACGTTAACTTTGCTCTTCTACCTGGATTTGCCAGATGTCAAAACAGCATACTAGTAAAGCTCAGACTCACATTTCCTTGAAGTTACTGCATTCTAAATTCAATTTATTTTTAGCTAGTTATAGCAGTATGGTCTTCAAACACTGAAGAACCTGATTCCACATCAGATGGACAGGATAAGATTAAATAAAAATCAGCATTATTTATGCACCTCTTTAACAGTGCAGCTTCTAGTCAGTCAGGTATCTTGAAAGACAGTACAGAAGTATTTAGATGCCCTCCCTTCACTTGAGAAAGGTCATCTCGATTACACTGCAGCGTCTAATTACTGTATCTGAACATGATGTTGAATTCAAGCAACATAAGAAATGTATATGGCATAGTCTCATGAGATGAATAATTCATTAGCTTTTTGACCAGCAACACATGTAGTGAAAGAACAGTCAAAAGTCATATCAAGCAAAGAAACCAAAAGAGAAAATCTATTCTCTATTAGAAGGGATGAATGCGATACTGAAGTTAGAGCAAGTGAAAAATCCTACAATTTTAAAGATTTCTTCATAACACTTTTGTTAACAATTGAGAGGAATAATACAGCACGTATATACACATATATGTATATTTAAGTTCCTGTCTCTTTACAAATTTCAGCGTCCAACAGGTACACTTTATCTTCTTAAGTCACTGTTCAGTCTCAGTTTCTTAATTGTTGCTTTTGAAAGGGAAAACGAAGACTGATTCTGTAGAGAATATTCTAAACATTCCACTAATCCACAACTATTCACAGAAGTAAGTAGTGCAGCAGCAGTGTTCCAACAATACAAAAGCCCAAGTTATATTTCTCATACATATATATATACACACACACACTTCTTGTATATACTTCTCTCAAGCTGTAGACTGACAACACACAGGAGTATGAGGATCAGCAACTTTATCCAGAAAAGCCTGCGAAGTGCTGTAATCCTCCATGGAGGTCATTTTTTGAAAGAAGGAAGTAGCTAACTCTTTGCACAATCTGTCACAAAATGGCAAGATATTGCTGAACTTACAGTGTTCTTAGTTGCGCTATCTGTAGAAAGGAATTTCTTAATTGCCAAAGACAAGACTTTTCAGGCAACTCTGATCTGGGTTGAATTAATTTCAAAATAATCCACAAACTCAGGAGTTTTACAGTCTCTTTTATTCTGCCAAATTCAGACACTATCTTTTTAACACAGCTGTGCTTTTTATCTCATGCCTGATTAGACTTAGCATTATTACCTTAAAACACCACTCTAAGATGGTTTTGTATAGACCTACCTCATGTATTAGTCTAATAGCCATTAAATATATTCTTTCCAATAAATCTTTCTTTTATTTTATATTGTTCATAATACCTAGAAACAAATTGGAATTATGTCAAAAGAATACTGGCTAATGTTGAATAACTGAACTATTGCTCTTTGCTGTCATTATCTAGGCCATTTCTTTTCCAAGTCAAGCTTTAATTTTGCCAGTAATTGTTTTTCATCAAGGCATAATGTTTCTGTAACTTCAGAATCATCTATTCACCCACTTTTTTTACAGACTAGAGTTCTTAAGATTTTTGCTGATACCTTCAGAAGAAGAAAGCTACTCAGCAAATTTTGGTGTAAAGCAAATTTAAAAGCATTAAAAAAACATTAGTCTATAATGCATACAGAAACAGGTATAAGACAGCAAGTCAAGTTATATCTGCTAAAGAAACAGAAATGTAAACAAACAGAATGTAAGAACAAATCCTAAAAAAAGAAAATATTGTAATACTAACCATGATTTATTTCATTTTCTTCTTCATCCATTGGATTGATATGTGTTCTAGGCCAATACTCCAGAAGTGCTTGTAGCAGAAGCCCTCCAAGGTTTACTGTCAAGACAGAGCGAGGTAGAACTTCAGTTACATACAAACGGTTGGCATCAGAACATTCTACATTTGATCCACAGCTGAAAACTTTCCCAAACGTTTGAGTAGTTCTGTGCCCAAAACAAACTACTTATGGGCACAGAAATCTGCTTATCACAATCTCACAGCTATACGTTACAATTTTCAGAAAAAAATGATTTTAGAATCACTACTGTTGGATCACTCTCATGCTCTAGACCAGGTAATAGCTCCAAGTTTAGGAATATTACTTTCTTCCTTTTGCTTCTTGAAGGTTTAAAAGCAAGTTAAATAGAAGACCTGAACATGACTGACATGTTTCAGAAAAAAGCAAACATTCTCATTGGAGAATTCTCTGCAGAGTTTAGTCTTAAGAAAATAAGCCCTAATAATCCAACCAGCTACTGACATATGTGGCACTGGAATACTTTGAAACATAAATACTGGAATTTATTCTGCTTTTTTTGTCTCAATAAAACACTAGTTTTAGTTAAAACTTACATTTTGGATCAGAACCATCTGGACTGCTAAATCCAGCATCCTTTGCCGAAACCCAAGCTGCAAAGCAGTCACTTTCATCCAAAGTAATTGTCAACATCTGTTGGAAAAGGACCACCAGGAAGAGGAATGCAATAGTTGTTTTGTATTAAACAAGTTCATGAATTTATTTTGTTCATACTTAGCTGGGAATACAAAACAAAGAATTTCTAAATGCATGACAGCACACTTTGTTTACCAAACCATATTAATTCATAATTGGTATTGGTGGATTTAAACTGACCATACTATGAGAAAAAAAAAAACAAACAAAAAAACCCGTTATTCAGATTATTAAGAACTGAGGTAAAATTTGCTGGTTTGCTTCAAAATAAATCTAACCGATCAGTGATGATTGTTCTTCAAAACTTGTAACAAACTAAAACCTTTGTGAACAAACAGTATATGAAAATACATGAAATATGACATAAGAACAACAGATTTAGGAGTTGTATCTCACCCCAGTTTTCAAGTCTACTGAGAACCAGTTTGGCACATACACCATTTTAAATCTCTTCTTAATTTCTTCCTCAAAATCTACTTTCCCAAGGTCTTCAACTTTACATGCCTGTAAACCAAAAGAAATACACAAGTTTTAAAATTCTGAGTATTGAGTCATATCAACACCTCAAATCTTTTACTTGACTTTCATATACACTTGGAATGATTACGACTTATGATTTCTCCATGAGTACTGTAGTCCAGAAACGCACAAGCTAAAAGTTCCAATTTTTCCTCAATAAATTGAACAATAGTTTATGTAGTAAGCAATTTTTATTTTTTATTTATTTATGAGGTAGTGGCATCAAGCCTGTGGAGAGGCATGGAAGTATTACTTCACATTAATAAAGAACATTTTCCCTATCACTGAGCAGATAGCTGTCTTCTAACATCCTGTGTCATTCTTCCTCCCATCAGTATCAACAGTTTAGTACAACTCTCCAAACACCAATATTTGTTGCAAATTAGAAACAAATTCAGCTCAACTACTGCAATGGGAACAGAAGTGAGTGAATTTGTGTGCAGATTCTTTTCCCGTTTTAGTTTATCTACCTGTTTTATTTTATACTTTTAAAGTTCCTCAAGTAAGTCTGTTAACATCCAAATTCTTGTGATCCACTTGCAGAGTCATCCTGAAACCTGAAACACGTGTGTTAAGCAAACTCCAGGGATCGTAACCTTGCAAGACTTATTTCCTCGAAATCCAGGAAAAGTTAGAGGAAGCAAAGATTGAAGGGTGTAGCTACAGGTAAGAAAATCTCCCTCTTTTCTTCCAGCATCCTCAATAGAGTCTCAGCTTTAGAGTGCAGTGATCCTACACATAAGATGATACTTTGACCTGGCAAGTAACCCCATCTCTAAAGTGAACGTTTTTAAACATGTCTAAGAGGTGCTTCTGAAACCCTTACTAACAAAGAATTGAATGAAGGTACAAATTAACATTAGCATTTGACTTTGGTCCTGAGATCTAACGCTGTCCTTAAATATATAGCAACTGTAAACAGAAAGAAAGAAAAGCTATTCACTTTTCCACAAAAGTCATCTAGATCATTTTTAGTACAAATCTATATTCTCCAAATTCATTCCCTTCTTTCTCACTTCAGTCAGCAACTCAGTAAGTTACCTGGGCCTGCTTTACTTCATTACCGAATCTCGGCTGGAGCACTGCATAGTTCAAGATGAAAAAAGATTTACAATTTCAAAAAGGATTTTGCCAGAGAAGAGACTGCTGACCATCTCGCTGATCTGGGATTCCAGTCCTTTCTCTCTTGCACTCTTTTCTCTCTCCTCTGACCAATCATTGGGTAAAGCAAGATAAAGAAATGCCACGCCAAGTCTCTCTTCTCACAGGAGCAAGTAAGACTAGGCGAGAGCCATGCTTCCTTCTGCTAACTTTCCTTCCAGTCCTGCCTGCCATCTTGCCAACTAACAAGGGGAGCGGTGAGTTCGCACTCTCAGACTACTCCACAGACTACCAGCCAGCCCACTCGCTTGGGATCTGCGGGTTTGCAGCAGGACCTGAAGCACAGGTTTCCCTTTTGCAGGCTGAGCTTTCTTATGCTATTCCATACTGCATTGGGCAGACATGCCCAGTGGGCCTCTACGAGCCCTCTTTGAAACAAAACCCAATCAAAACAAACATTACTGTTTTCAGGAGAGAATTCAAGTGTCTGAATTTCAGGTGCATAAAGATGTTAACACCCAGCCTCACATCAGGCAAAGATGCAGAAAAGCTCAGAAATGCCCCCTCCCCTTTCAAAAAGCAATCTTTGCATTATGCCTTGGGACAGAAAGATTATTTGCTTTCTACCATAGGAATCTCACACACACACACAAAAAAAAAAAACATAAAAAAAGGTACAAAACATCCAACAGTAGACATTTAATCTGAAATTACATACTTACCTTCAAGACATCCCAGTATGCCACATTATTATTTGTGTCTTTGGTTAATATGTGTCTCTTGTCATTAAGGATGTGGCACTGAATAATACTAGCACCCCCTAGCAAACAAACAAGAATTAAGGTCACTACAGTGATTTTTTTTTTTTTCCCTAATATTACATTATATTAAACCATATAACATGACATGTGTGACTGTTCTTTGGTTTCACTATTTTATGTAAGACTTGGATATCACCAAGGTTTAAACACTATCTTAACTGTAACTAACACTAGATAGATGATAACCACATTGTCTTTGTTTCAGCTGAAACCATAGTATCAAATACCTAAAAACCTGAGCCAGTCTTAAAGATCTACCATTTCTACTAAGGACAATAGATTTTATAAGGTACTCTGGAAAACAGCTGTTTACCTTTTATAACTTGGTCAGGCTGTGTACACAGGGGTGGTATAGGATTGGTACAATCATTATCATAATCTCCAGATGCTCTAAAATTATGAATTCCCTTCAAAGTCTAAAGAAAGAAACAAAATAATGACACATTCATAATGATCTATAAACTTTGCTTTTATCTGTGAGAAAAAACTGCCAGTTCATGCTGCTATTTAGATGTTAACCGTCCAGTTCCGAGTAAGATAATTTATTTCTAAAAGCAGCATAAATAGATAGCAAAGTAATTCAAAGCTTAATGTCTTTTGATCAATTTCAATATTAGCATTTTATGATTTTTTTAAAGAAAGCTTACAGATCATAGCAAGTCACAGTCAAATTGCAAACAACAGTCCAACAGTTCCCAAACCAAGACTGCAAGTCCCATGACTACTTAATTGAATTCAAAGTGTAAAAATATGTCGCTTACCCATTTATTCACAGATGATTTAGTTGTTGCAACCCAAAGTGCTGGAGGAGGATCAGCTGATCTATCCAGTTCCATCTAAATAATGAAACCACAGATACTTTCAGGCATGCTTAACTGATCTTCCCTTTGTTCAATTAATATTTGCTCTGTGTAGACCTGCTCCCATACTTGGGTGTATCTCAGAAACAGCACTACTTTCAGTTTACTAAAGAAATACAAAGTTTAAATGAAAAATAACTATGCTGCACTTTTTGAAACTCGAGATAAATTGTTTCAAATATTCAACAAATAAATTCTGGACATGGACAACAGCAGATGCAATGTGTCTAAACACCCAGTATTTAAAGTTGCTTCTAGCATGATGCAATCTTGTCTAATGGACAGTTTGACAAGTACAGTATTTTCTGAATTATTTGCATTCAAATGCTTCACATGGTTAAAAAGAGAATGTAAGAAGTTCTGTACTAATTAAAAAGCAGAACTTTATATGTTTGGCTCTGCTGTTACATTTCTTGGACAACAACAAATCACTGTAGCTAAGATCTTAGAAGACCCCTTCTGATCTTTGTACAGCCGACCACAGCTTTCATTTTCCGTTCTGAACTGAAATTTCTCAGATTCTGACTTTTTCAAAACTACATTAATATATCCAGGATTTTATCTGAACACACTAAGCCAGAGTTTACTCACAAGGAAAGCCAGATTGTTTATATACTGGTATCTGTTTCAATCACACATTCCTTATACACCTACGTGTTCCAAGGGCATGTCATCTAGAGTTACAGACAGCAACAAAAATCCAGAAAGCAGCCTCTTCAAAAGACTCAGACCTGTGCATGCAGTTTTCTCCAGTTAAGAAAACATCATGTTTAGTTGTTCAAAAAACCCACAATAAATTTTACTCCTGGTTCCCGTGAGTACACAACATATTCTAACACAGTCCTGTGCATACATATTGCTGCTGAGAAACATCCATTTTTGTCTAAAGCCTTGACAATGCTGGCTTAGTTTCTTAAAACCATACTAGTCTGGTAAAAACAACTTTTCATGTTTGAAGCATATTCAATTTCAGTAATATCTGAATTTGCATATTTTAGGTAGCTGCCAGGTATTTATCTTCTTCAGACAATTAAGTTTCACATGTAGTTTAGGAGACAAAGCCAATATACTGGAGATGTGGTGTAGTAAACACTTGTTACCCAATACGCATTTTTTATCAACTTACACCTCAAGCCACTACCTCATTAGACAACATGCAATACAATTACACTTCTATACTGTGAGGGTGCCTGAGCGCTGGAACAGGCTGCCCAGAGAGGTTACGAAGTCTCCATTCTTGGAGATATTCAAAAGCTGTCTGGACATGGTCCTGGGCAATCGCCTTGTAGCCCTGCTTGAGCAGGGGGGGTGGACCAGGTGACCTCCAGAGGTCACTTCTAACCTCAACCACTCTTTAATTCTCTGAATTAAACTCAATTACCTTAAGAACTGGTGCCTTTTCTTCACAGATAAGCACACGGATATCAGGATTTCGTAAATCTGTACAATAAATCTTCCTGTCTCTTCCTCCTGAATAGACATGAGTGAAGGCTTCATTGACCTGCAGAGCCCAAACACCTTCATCATGGACTCGATATGTGGCTATACATCTCTGCTGCCCAAGGGACCACAGGCGGATTGTCCCATCAGAGCTGCCTGAAAGACACTGAGCAACAACCATCATACTTAAATCAAGCAAGTCTTTTAAAATAATTTTTCCATAAAGAGCTTTCATAATTCTTATGGTTACATTTTTCCATTAAGACAGTGCTAAACGAAGACTGGCAATTAACAACTCTAGTCACAATTTCCAGACATTTTATGTAAACCACCCCCTCCATACCTAGATGGACCTGTAATAAAACAGAGCTTTCACCCACCAGCCTCCCTCCCTTAATCACTAAATATCTGTAAAATACTTGTTAAGCTACCTTCTGTAATCTGTGACATAAAATAATCATATTGAAAAAGACTAATGACATTGCTACATTCTGTAAAATCCCTTTGTCTCAAGTTAAAGCACGTACCTGGGTGCCATCTCTGTTCAACAACAAAGCTTTTACATTGTCCGTGTGCCCTTTGAGTTTCATTAGTTTTGCACAAGTTCTTGGATCCCACACCCTTAGAACCTACGTAAATAGACATTAGATAACTGGCATTAACATCATTCTTCCCACCAACGCATTTTCTCTACAGAAAATTAAGCCTTTCCGAGTAAACTGACCCTTATTCTGAACATGCAGACATCCATCACCAAAAAAATACTTCATTAGAACAAGATAGACATAATTAGATCTTATGCACCTCTAAATTAGATGTGATTTTCTTTGCTTGATTTTAACTTCATTTGCTCTGGCTTTTTCTGTCGTCTTAAGAAATTAAAGAATGGAAGTGACTGGAAACAGGATAGTGTGATATAGGTAAAGAAAAGATTCTGAGAATCTTCTCAGATGCTTAGCTGGTGCATCCTATTTTCATTTTTATATTGACTTGGAAATAAAATTCTCCCAAGGTTAAATTAGGTAAAAAAAACAACTCACAGGGGACTTTAGGGTGTTTCACCTTCCTTTACAATGAAGAGCATGGGTTATCTCTTGGGAACACTTGAACTTCATTAGCTAACTTCATCTCCCACCTCCTGCAGGGGTCTTACAAATTGCTGGCATCACTTCTTTCTTACATGTGCACCTGCTTCAGTTTTTATAATCACCTGAGTAACGTCCCCCCAAAATCAGAGCTCTTGTGGTGAAACCCAATGATCTCTGATAGACAGAGCGTTACATAAGATGATCTGATTATCTCTTCTGTGTATTAAAGCTATATGGATACATACACATCTTCAGACTGAGGCAGGTATTTGTATCCTACACTTACACTCCCGCTTAAAAAAACCAAAAAGCATCTACCCTCACTATTAAAATCACAAAAGCTGCTACAGACATGACATTGAAAAGGAATAAAATTGTAACTTTATACTAAACTTTGAACTAAAGTGGAATGAGCCTTACCAGATTTTTGCTTACCTTTTCAGTGGACCCTGATACGATAACTGTTCCCATTTGATTCATTGCAAGGCTGTAGATAGAGTCTTTGTTCCCACTCAGGGAAGAAGCTATTTCAAAATAAAATTTACATTTTCAATTTTAATGCTGTCATTTGAAAAGCATACTTCTTTGCTCAAAAATGGTATTTTAGGGTATTTTAATACCCTGTGATCCATGAAAACAGTGCCACTCTACCCCATATACATAGTTGCTTTAAAAAAGAAGAAAGAATGTAGACAGGATATTGCTAGGAAAACTCCATTCCAATTCTCAATCTACTGCTAGTGTAAAAACAAAGTAACCCCTCAGACTTATGGTCATTACAGCCCTCATGCCCTCTTGGCACCACAGTTCAGTGCCAGGACCATCAAGGCACTCTTGCTCTTCTCAACTACTTTACTAGAGAATGGAACTTCTATATGATCTTATAATACATAGCATTTGGATTTAAATGCAGAAATTTTTTTCCAAGCCAAGTAGGAGTAAAATTCTACATAATACATTAAAGGCTTTTATCTTTAGTTCAGCAGAGATGCTTTACTGAAGTTACACTGCAGTGCTGAAATGTGTTAATTGAGCACGGATGCTACCTTTGCCTTTGGGAAAACCATATGGCAACTTCTTAGCATCACAACTGTCGTCTGAGTTGAGGAATTCTGTACCTTCTAGCTTAATCTACTTTTGGACAGATTAAAGTACCAATCCCTCAACTGGGAAAAGCACAGACACAGCAAATGACAATCATCTATTCAGAGAGCACCATCAGGCATTTCATCCAGCCTCAAAACCATACGATCAGTACACCAAAAAGGCTGAGAATAGCAATAAACTATTGCCAGCAAAAATGTGAAACTTTATATAATGATTTATGTATATTATAGAAATAAGTTTCTAACACCGTATTTGTGACCCAATATCATAAACATTTTGTCACAGTGCAAGAATTATGCAGCTTTACTTCAGGGTCCTCTTAATCACTAGCTATGGCTATGCAAATGTAAACTTTGTAATGAAATCTATTATTTGTAGCCAAAATAAAGTCATAGCCTTCCACTGTCCCCAGAGAATAGTTGAAGGCAAAAAGCAGAACTGAAAGGTTAGCACACTGTTCAACAACCATAATAATTTATGAAAGGATAATGGACAGAGTTATCACAAGCTGGACATCAGGAATGGAAGAGAGAATCTTAAGTGTTCAGAAGCAAAATCTATGCCAGAACAAAAGCAAAGCTCAACTCCACCCTCTTCTGGAAGGGAATACGTCTCAAAAGCAAAATCTCTCCACTTAATTTAAATTATGACTATGCTGACTGAGAGACTTTTTAAAAATAGGCTTCCTTTTAATGTTGGCTTATGTACATTGCTTCCCTGTAATCAGATAGGAAACTAATGCACAAAAACAATCTTCATTTGCACTCTGAAAAAATCAATTTTGTTTGAAAGGACTGAGGAAAACCATCTTCTTTAAGGACATACACCGTGTTCTTCTGAACAGAAACGCTGTTAGTTGGGAGCACCAGAAAGAAAGAAAAACAACTCCCCTGCTTCCCCCTTCTCCCCTTATGAAGCATTACTGTTCTAACTCTCAAAACACAATTTTATTTCTGTCGTCTTAGAGGTAATGCCTCCACTTCCATTTGATCTTGGGGTCAAAACAAGCATCAACTCCTCAGTACTCCCCATCTCCCAGTTATGATTCACTTGAATCATTTAGGTTCCGTATCACTGTTGCAGTGCTCAAGAAATCCTTCCCCCCACCCTCAACCAAGTTTTCTGTGAGCCAGCAAATAAATTCTTCCTTCTTTCCTTCCTGTTCAATCAGAAGATAGCGTAACTTACAGTTATCAGCAAAGTTTGGTGATAAAATAATTCTACTTTCAGTGAAAGACAACTTCTGAGAAATATAAGGTAGATCTACTCAGTTATGTGCAGTCGTGTGCCATCCCAATACTATTCTGCAGTCCAACACAGCTCACTAGAAGCCATCTCTCTTCTGAAGGCTACACAGACATGCCAGCAAAAGGCTATGTTTGAATTTAAAAGTCCTGTAGACAGAACAAATGCAAAACTGACAGTTCTGCCCACCAGATGCACCTCTACTTTTAGAAGCTACCAAATGCATAAAATTAACACACCTTTCATAATTAGCCAAAACAGTAATTAAAAAAAAAAAACACATCAAAACAACTATATGCATGCCTCTTATTTACAGAATCACACAGTCCTGAAGTTTCTTAAAAGTCTGTTGTGCCAATTCCAAATTTTAGTTTTGCAGATTTTTCTTGAGTCATTCCTAACCTATGAATGAGGAAGCAAGTAGTCTTATTCAGAAAATTCAAGCGTGGCAGTGAAGCAAGATGGTATGTTCTTTCCCAATGCACCCATCTGAGACTCAGCTACTGTTTAAACATGTATCAAACACTAAGTAGAAAATGAAAGAGATCAGTCACTTTGAACACCACTTTTCCAACCTACTTATAGGCAGCAAAACACGCTGTGGTCAAACTAGACCTCTTTTTAAAAAAAAAAAATATTGTACAATAGCCAATACAAACCAGGATGCTGATAACCCAGATTTATGTTATTCGCTAACTAACTAAATCTAAATGAACTTCAAGATTGGTGTCATACTTCCCAGAAAAGAAACCTAACCAGCTCTTACTTTGACTATTCTAAGCAAGCAGTGCTAGAATTGCTCTGCGGGGAAAGATCTCATAATTTATTGGGATAGAGAAGCAGGACAGACCACTTCTTAAAAGATGATGATGACATTAAGGATTAACCCTGATAAGTAGCATCTACGGACAGTCTCCCTTTGCATTCTAATAGCTAACCAGTGAGTTAGATCTCACTAGTACGCTATCCTTACATGTAATTAGTGCTTAGTATTACTTTGCACGTTTTTTAATCAAAATTTATCTAGTAACTTTATTCTTCTGACAGATAGATTTGATAAATGTATCAAATTCTGCTTTAGGAGCTGTATTGCACTTTTTGCATCATCCATACAAATGAAAAAAACCAAAACAAACCCTTAAAACACAACCAAATTGTAATACACAGAAAATGCACTGACAAATAACCTAAGGGAAAATTTCTGTAATGGGTTAGTTGAGGAGCAAAAAGCTTCTCAAGCTAAAGCTCTATCAAGTTGCAGAGAATACCAGCACACTACATTTCAGGAGAAAATGTTCAGAGACCCATCCTCTATTCTAAATGCCATGACTGTTGGCTGCTCTAGATTTTCAGCTATTATATAATGTAACAAATTGACTGATTACGTACTAAAACCACCTTAAAATTTCTTGCACAGCTTTAATGTACACACAGAAACAGGCATCTGTAGTTTTAAATCAATCTCACAGATGACTCAATAAAATGCACCGCATTTGCCGCCTCTCCCTAGGTACCTACTTGTTACGGTGTTATTTGAGGCAGTCAGTGCTGTTAGAGTATTTACATCCCAGAGGAATATCTGTCTGTCCAGCCCGGCAGATGCTACCAGTTCTTTATCTTTTGCATATGCTAAGGCTTTCACATAATCCTACAATAAAGTAAATATAACAACACAAATCAACAACATTATCCATTTGAAGTTTACATCTTAATATTTAAAAGATTGTCAGTGATAACATACGGTATTTACAGATAATGTTTTTCACCTTATGCGTCCTTAGTGTTGACATGCAAAACCCCTTATGTGCATTCCACACTTTAACAGTAGTATCTGAAGAAGCAGATATCACTAAATTGGAAAGAATAAAGAGTCAACTTTAATGGCTTATATATTACTTTAAAGCACATTTGTACTACTCTAATTGGCTTTTCTAAAAGATTAAAAGAATCATTTACATACACATTTAAATTTTCATTAAAACATCTGCTTACACTATTTATCAAATTTACAGTACGCAAATTAATTTTACATGCTAAGAAAAGATGAAAAATAATTAAAGCAGCAGATAATATACTTTTATGCACAATTTCGGAATACTGTAGGTTTCAAACATTTAAGTACTTACATGTTTTACCATTGCAGCAGAGCACAATATCATTTACCCAATCTGTGTGATGTTCCATAGATGCTATATAAGGGTCTTGCTGCAAATTAAGAAAAAAGTTTATAAGATCTCATCACAAATGGAAAAGATTGTGACTATCACATCCTGTTGTGATATTTTCTTCAACCTTCAAATGGATCAGAAGTTGCCTAATGCAGAGCTGCTTGAAGTCACTATTCCAGAATCTTTTTGTGAAAGAACTATACAGCTATGTAACAGAGCACAGTATGAGCAATATCAAAATTATTTTCCCATCATAATAATCTGTAGCTGTTAAAAACCAGTATCAGATGTACACCTGTAGGCAGCTTACTAGCATGATAACTTGGGAAAAAGTAGGTTTAGATAGAGCAATCCTCTCATGACTTACCTTGTGCTGATTGACACTCCATATCCTTATAATAGAGTCTCGGCCTGCTGTGAAGAGTCTATTTAACGCTGGATCCAGCTGAAGTGCATTTACCCCATTTCGGTTATACTTCTCCACTTCATCTCGAATCACATAGGAGACCTAAAATACATTTACACAAATCCAATTATGGTATTAAGATATTGAGTTGGCCATAAAATTCTAACATCTAATTTCACCTTTGTGAGGTTCTTGGGTAGAAAATACTAAGAGCTTTACAAGCATTAAATAAGGCTGTCAGTTTGAGAGTTACCAACAGCAGCTCAGTCATTCCCCACCCTGCCCCAAAAATGGGGAAAAATCATACAGAAGGTATCAGCAGTGCTAGCAACTGGAGCCCAAAGGATTATTTAATCATTACAACTCAAGCTTAGCCCCAGAGAATCCTTAGTTCAATTCCCTGCTCCGTGCAGATATCCTGGGTGATCTTAGACAAGACACTGAGTTTGTGTCTCACCTGCTAAGTAGGTTTCATAGTTTCTATAGCTGGGATGACGGTATTTCCCAGACTCGCAAGAGAGAGGATATGGTCACTGAGGATTACAAAGCATTGAGAGACTGCAGATACAAATTGTAGCCATGTCAGGGGTCGCTATTATTTTGAAACCACTTTTCTAAAAAACTTCCTACTTTCTAATATAAGAAGCACAAACATTTACTGCTCTTTCAGATAAATTATTCCTTTAGTTTGTTTCCTTCTGTATTTGAAAGTACTGTGTGTATCAGTTATGTCATTGTTTTGTTCAGAAACACTAAGAGGAGATTTAAGGAGATACACTGCAAAGGCTACAGCACTCTCCATTATTACTGTTCAGTAAACACAATTATAAGGCACTGCAGTTTCTTCAGAGCTACCCCGTTCACACTGTGCTACACCTCTCCTAATCTCAGGGTTTACACAGGGTTTATGCATTACTATGAGGAAAGCCCTCACACTTAAGAGAAAAGGAGGGGAAGCTGCCCAGCTATTGCCTCTTCCCAGATTCTGTAAAATATAATCAGAAAAACAAGGTAAAATTCTAGGCTTGGTATAATCCAATCTGCCCACAGCAGGAATCATTTGGATACATAAGTACCAGTGTTTTGAAAACACTTTCAAGGAGTAGTCTTGGGCTAGAGATCTGAGAGCAATTTTTCGCTTCAATAACTGCATTCTAGCAGTATAAAGAAAATGTTTTCCCGATCAGATCTCAGTTACACAAATCAAACCAACAAATTAAACAAAATGTTCAGTGGTCCTTATAATTGAAGAAACTTTTTACAGCATCTCAGATTCTATACCACAAGAACTGACAGGTCCATTTGGTGAATGTGGACAACACCTCATCTGAATTATCCCGCCCCAGTGCGGCACAGTAAGAGAACTGATGCTTCTAGAAAGCACGCATCCAGTCCTATTCTCCATTTTAGAAACAGCTGCAACAGCAATACCAGAGGGTCAAAATTAAGAGCCTCCTGAATCCTCCTGCCCTAATACTTTCTGTTGCCGTTCCACAAGTCCATTTACTACATTTATTATGTTATGTGCCAAGGCTCTTAAAGCACTTCTTGCTCACAGTCTTTGTTAGCCACTCTCCTTGTAGAGCTTTTCCTCCCAATTTCAGATTATGACCTAATTTCCAACACTCTCAGGTTCTCTCACCCATTCCAGACTCGTCCATAATATTCTTGCTATCCATGCTCAAGTCTCTGCCTACACATAGCTTCAGAGACATTACTGAGAGAAGACACCGTCAACCACGTGTAATATTGTTATGTTAAAACATTTCAATACTTGGTTTGTTTGGGTTTTTTTGTGATGCAGAGAGCAAGATGTATGTGCAACTCCTCACTTGGGCTTGATCACATCATGCCTACATTCCTAGAAGACCCACACAGACTACTTGAGTAGAAGAATGTTATAAACAAAATCAAGGTTTTACATGATAAAAAACGCAAGGCAAAGAGCTGGCCATCAAATTCACACTGCTTTCAAACTATTTGAATAAAGCCAATGAAAATACTCCATTAAAAATACTAAGTGTGAGCAGATAAGACACAAATTAAAGGTATTCAAAACCTAAAGGTCAGTAGATCAAATTTGATGTTAGTTACTAGGGAGAACAATCTCTTCCTGAAATATAGTGTCAGACTGAAGATCAGCAGGGGCCCTTCAGCTTATGCTTCTCCAAACTGCTAGCAGGATATTTTTTGACAAATCCTCAACTTTTGGACTTATTCCTCTTCTGTCAGTCACCTCCCGTATTTGTTATATTTTCAGGTATAATACAGAGCTCTTTACTCCACTCATAAATAAGACTGTCAAACTATGTTAGTCACCCAAGCATTTTAAGGAGCTTTTTGCTCATAATAATGTTACTTTTTTAATTTACAGGAGTTCAAGTAAAAAACAGCCATGAATAACTATTTTAAAAATGCAAAAAAGCAAATGGTCGTTTACTCTAGTAAATAAGGTACTTTTCATATACGATTGATACTTTCACGGTACTGTGTAAATTGAGTCATATTTCTACATTAATCTTGACAGAACTAAAGTAATTTCATAATTTCTTAAAATGCAATGGATAAAACATTTTCTTGTTAAAATAAAGAATTAAATATTGTTCTTAACATAGAAACCAGCAATGAAGAAAGCTCAGAGAGATTAGATGCAGGAAAATAATTTTTGCTTCTTTCTATAATGGAATTTGCGTAACTATTAAATTTCCATCTAGAAGACCTTGAAACTGTGGCTGTCAGCTCAACTGGGTGCCCTTTTTCCATCGTTCAAAGACATGACTGGGTAAGACTGACAACTGTTTCCCAATACCACCAGCACTGAAACATTCAAATGAAGGTCAAATTTTATGTGCCCTTTATTCCTTTTAATAACTTCCACACATGAATTTAGTCAAACATCTCTTGGCAAGTATTGTTTATGTTTTAACAGAACTGAGACAAGGAAAGGAATTATATTGTTTCAGGGTTAATGAGTCTGTGGTAGATCTAAGAGCAAATGCTAGATCTCAGTACCAGTTCAGCATTAAATACAACACCATCCGTCTTTCTTCCCGTGAGAAACTTGACAAAGTAACTCTGCTGTAACAACTGAATTAAAAAAGATTAAAATCTTATTTCTTACTGTTCCATTTTTTTGTGTGTAAATACATGACAGCTTTGATGGAAAAAAAGATGGCAAAACAACAAAAAAAGCTTGACACTTACAAAATTACCCAGCTACTGTTCATAGAATTCAACCAGTTACTTCTGTCTCTCCTCAGACTTACAATTCTACAAATTTTTATTTTCCATCCACAGAAGGAATAGTACACCTTTCCTGATAAACTGTCTTAAAAATTTAAGATATAAGAGTAAGAAGGAAAAGAAATCCCTATTGTATAAAGAATAGGTAATGATTGTTTTCTACATGTCATAGGAAGAAACTGTGACCACCTTTATCATTTTTCAATGATAAAGGTGATTCTAATCCAAATTACGTATGTGCTCCTTACAATGCTTTTTTTTTAAATTCCTAATACGAAAAGCACAAGGGGAGAAAATTAAGGTGAGGCAAAATGATTTTGGAGTCAGCACGTTTCTCGGACACCATACCAACATTTCAAATGAATGCTGCTATTTGACCAGTCAGGTAAGGACAAGACAAACCACTTTTCATCAAGAGATTATGAATTGAAAACTATGACTATGGCACAAAAATGGACTCTCCAACTCTTATTGGAGGCCTAATGACATCCCAGTAACTGTCAGTTGCTTACATTGGAAATACTTAACAAATTCCTTTTCTCATCCAAACCAAAAAATGTTAAATGGTCCAGTCTTGCAAACCAGTCATTGAGACTGAAATAAACACATATTAATGGAACCTTTTAGAAAGAAAGGTGTAACACCAGAAGCATCCAAGTTTGTATTCAAATACGTTAACTATATATTAACAGAGAGGGACAAATTAAGGGTTCCACAAAATATGTTGAAAGGGTATTGAAATGCCTCAACACAGGGAACTTAAAATGGATCAATAAAAGCAACACCAACTTGATTTAAAAGACCTGACACTTGCGTAAGAGCGGTGGACAGCAGGCAAGTTCACTAAATCAAAAAGTTCACCAAGATGAACAGAGGAAGACTGCTGATAATCCAAATGTGGTTCTCCATTATATTCTTATTTTTGGGAAAAAAGGTCAGAAAGTGGCTTTTTGTTTTTGTTTTTTTTAATTTGAGTGTCACTGAGTACAGAAACATAAGAACTATTAGTAAATATAGCAACTATACAAACAAATACAAAAATCTAAAGTATATATTCAAGTATGTGTGTACACACTCATACCTAAACAATGCAAAAGCCACAGGCTTTTGGCTGAGAAGAAATTCCCGTGATAAAATTCAACTCTGACCCGCAGCATACCATCTTTATTGCTCCAGATAAGGTACTGTATTCTGCCTGGAGAGGACTGTGAAGGTCACCAGGAAGTTGCGACTCTAAGCACCAAATGGCATTCACTTCAAACAGGGCAGACTGAGAGCACACTTCTGCTTTGTTCACTGCCTTCATTCACAAAGTCAGTTGCAAACCACAAAGACAATAATGACCACGATATAGGTCATAGTCGTTTTATTGCCATGATGGCCTGGGAGGGGCAAGATTTGTGGGTTATGAAATATTTTAATAATGACCGAGGCCTTTTACATTGATACTGCTGTAGCTTTTATAAACTCCCATAACACATAAGAAACTTTCACTGCAGCAGTGCACAAACATTACAAGGTGATGGGCCCTCATTATAAAGAATTTATGGGTTTCAGTACCCTAAATGGATCAGGACTAATCATTTTAATGACTAAGAGCTCCAGAGATAAAGCTGCTGTCAACGGATACATTTCAGCAAGCAAAGCCAAGTGAAATTCTTACAGGATCTACGATGTGCTTCCTTCATGGATGAGTGTTATCGGCTGATCTGAAATCTTGTTACCCTTGTTACATTACATGTCCTATAATGGATTTTATCTTAATAGATGTGTAGAATCTGCTTTTAAAAATACCACCACACTGTCATGGTGGAGGAAACAATGAACAGATGAGCTCTGACAGCACTCACTCCTTCTTAGTAAGTAGAGAAAGATTTCAAAGACACAAATGCTATTGTGAGAAACTAAAAACCTGATATTTTTCAAAATCACTGGAAGGATTCCATGAGATCTGACATGAATTGCATCAAAAAATGAGAGAAGCAAAAGTCAATCACCAAGGGGGGGAGGGATCATCTATTGCCTTAGTATCTTGGTAGGGCAGATATATCCCTGAAAATAACATTTTAAATTAAGAACATATTGTTATTTTAATTTTTATCAGGTGCTTCAGGCCCTAGAATAAAAGTAATGGAAGGCATTAAGAAGTTAATTTTATCCTTTTACAATGGAATCATCTTACTGGCTATTCATTTGCTTAGGTATTACATATAAAATAAATATAATTTATAAACACAATTAATATATTTATTATATATAAAATATAGAAATAATACATATATTAAATCTAGTAAGTTTCAGCATACAAAATCTAGTGCGCTTTAAATAAATGGGACTAAAAATCAGCAGCTGAAATACTTTCTAAATGTAAAGGGCTTTTTGTTTCACTACTTTCTACTTGCTGTCACAACGCAGTATTAGTGCATAAATATGACAAAGTCAGTGCAAAAAGATCTTTTTATTCTGCACAATACTTAAAGACAAAAAGGACTTAAAAGTCATTCAATAATTTCATAATAAAGATGGCGATCCAGATCGCTTAAGGCAAAATTCACATGTTCTGTCAACAGGTTTTGAGCACGGGGGCGAATTTATTCTGGCCAGGCAAGTTTGGGACAGCGGTTCCAATGCAACCCCTCAAGGGCAGCTACTTTAAGCCATCTGCTGAAAAGTGGCTTCATCTCGACTTAATTCACAGTAACATATCTGAAAGCTACAGCATATGGCCAACTGTTTCTCATCACTCAGCAGCGCCTGACACACCTCTGCACCCCCATTCCCATCCCAAATCAGACCACCTTACTACTGCAGCCTTCAGACATGCAGAGCTAAGCTTAAGGAACACCAAGAGCCTGCTGCTGGACATTTCAAAAGCCTGACTTACATTTAAATCATAAATTTCCTACCTTTTTTAATGCGTGGAATTTATTTTGAGGCCTAAAACATCTACTCTGTTTAAACCTTACAAGCATACAATTATACGCAGAAGCACCCTAAACTGACTATTTTGGATGGTTCTGCTTACCAGTAAAACAGGTGTATCCAAGATAATAATAGTTCCAATTTTCATAAACTTCAACCAGCTCTCCTGCCATGTAAGAAATCAAGTTCCTCCATGCCCAAGAGGCATTTTTTAAAATTTTTTTCTTCATTTTTTTTCTTCCCCTAGCCTCATAGATTTGGGAAAAATTTTTCCTCTCTCACTCTCAAAAGCTGGATGTAGCAGTACCCTAAATGCTCACCCATTGGGAAGCAAAAAGAAAAAGAAAATTGTTAGTGGTTTTAACTTTCCATCAGTGGCTGGATGCAACAGCCACTTAGAATTCCATCACATAAACAAAATCCCCTCTCTGACCAGGTAGGTGAAATGATAAGAGCGCAAGAAAATATCTAGCTTCTACTCAAGGCTTTATATATGCTTATAATGTAACCAAAGTTATTCTCTGCAGGTCTAGACTTACAACATACTGGCTGAGACACAGATCGGTGTAATAGTACATGAAGTGAAAAAAGAAAATCATGTAACAAAATGACAGTGGGAAAGAAGACATCATAAACCAGCACAAAACCACCTGTAAACACAAGATTTTGAGCCAAGTAATGTTTGGAAAAGGAATGCAGTATTAAAAAAGGAAACAATGTACTCTTTGATGCATGTTGCTGTCAGGGAAATAATACTTCATAAAGAAATAGGACTACATCAAAGAAATATCTAGTTATCATAAAATCCCTCTCCTTAAGAGAGCAACCTGCAAAAACTTGTTTACGGCACAGGCAACAAAGTCAATAAAGGGATATTATATTTTGGATTCTTTGTATTTTAAAGAACACCACAGCGTTTTTTGGAAGGGCAAGGGAATTCTTTATACAGTATTGATCGAATGCTTACCTTAACCATGAAAAACACTAAAGGCTATAAAGAAGTGCACATTTCCTCTGGGTGATGTGATAAAATGCAAAAGATGCGTTCAAAAACCGAACCCACCTCTGTTTGGAAGGATCCTAATGCTGTTTCAGACTTAATCAATATTTCTTTTGATCACAGTGAACAGATACAGCTAAAACTTGCGCTTGCCACTAGAGGTAGGTAGCTTTGCACATTGATAAAGCACTAAATCTTTCCCACAGCAAAAGCTGTAAAAATGTTTAAAGTGCTGGTAGTATCACAAAAAAGAACAAAAAGAGTTGAGGACCATAATAAAACCATTTTCATGACTTTTAATGTTAAAGAGTCTCGACTTTATACACACATTTCAGTAATTCCAGCCTCCACCAAGGCTACAACAGTGTACTCATAGCTACAGATAAGCCCACACGACTAGGTCTGATCGTCTCTCAGGCGAGCTGAGAAAGTTTACACCCACCAGACTGCCTAAGCCACGGTCTTGCTTTAAGGAACGCTGACCGGAGCTGGAAAGGGCAGGCGGGCGGGGTGGTTCAGCTCTGCCTCCTCCGGGCTGGGCAACCTGGCCCCGTTCGGCAGCGAGCAGCACCTCTTCCCCGTCGGGCGGCGGTGCCAAGGGCAGCCACTCGCCCCCTCCACGGGCGTTAGAGGAGGCGGGGGAGCGCCATTGCGGGGCGCGGGGGGGTGTCTCCCCGTCACCTCGGCGTTGTTGGGAAAGGGAAGGAGGCGACTGCGTTGCCATAGAAACCCCCAATCCCTGCTCCCCCCCATCTGGGAGCAGCCGCTGCCACAGCCCCTCAGGGCCGGGCGGCAGCGTCCCCGAGGGGCAGAGTCGCCGAGGAGCAGGGGCGCTGAGGGGCAGCGTCCCCGGCCGGCGCCCTCTGCCCGCCGCCCCCGCCCGCTGACCCCACCCCTCTCCCGGGCCGCGCTCCGCCTCGCCGTCCGAGCTGCCCTCCGCCCGCCGGGCCGGGCCGGGCCGGGCCAGAGCCCCGCCGCGCCCCGCCGCCGCCCCCCCCGGGCCCTGCCTCGCCCTCACCTGCACTTTCCGCCGCCCCGCCGTATTCTGCCGATGATGCGCCGCCATCTTGCATGTTGACACTCTGATGTCATTTCCGAGGAGGGCAAGCCGGCCCGGAAGTCCCGCCCCCTCACCTCCCCGAGCCCGCGCAGCGCCGTGGGGCGGGGGCGGTCACTGCCCGAGGCGTTGCTAGGGCAACGGCCCGAGGGGGCGGGGCCGGAGAAGGGGGCGGGGCTAGCGTTCCCGCCTTGCCTCGGCCGCCGCCATGTTCTCGGTGGGGTGGGTGCTGCACGGTCCGTTCCAGTGAAGGTTCGGGGCCGTGCCCTTGCCCGTGCTGCTCTTCACGGGGTGTTTTCTGCTCTCCTTGCGATGCCGCAGGGGCCATGTTTTTCCCCGGCAGGCCAGGCCTGCGGGGTGAGGTCGCTTGTCCCCCTCTGGAGGGCTCCGCTCCGGGCTGAGGCGTTCACGCAGGGCCGGTGCAGGGTGCTGAGGCACTCCAGGTCAGAGCCTGAGGCAGGGTGCGGTAGGCAGCGCTTCTGAGATGCTTGAGGCATTACACACGCCCTTGTAGTGCCCGGGTCCACCCTCTTCTTTTTAAGGGTCTGCGGTGGGGGACAAATGCTTAAAAGCGAGATGCTGCCTTGCCCCTTGTGTGAGGCTCTACTAAGTGGATAGCCAAGACTCAACTACCTTCCCCAGAGGACCAGGGAAGATCATAATATTTTGTCTAATGAAAAAGGATTCCTGAAAATGATTGTATGATGGCATGAAATTTAATACTGTTTCCCAGACACGCTCCCCCCACACACTCCCAACTCTCAAATACCTCTTTGGTACTTTAATTATTAGTATAAAAAATGTTCAGCAGCAGCAGTGATGGTGTTCTGGGTGAGGATCTGTATGAGGTTGTGTATAGGTCTGTCTTCTTGGGTCACTTTTTTGTTATACTCATTCCTTCATTATGGTAGAGCAGTAAAGATGCTAATAGTTAATTAGTGAAAAAAAATTGACATGAGAGAAAAAACTGTGTAAAGGGATAAGGAAAAAAAGATGGATTCAGGTATTTACATTCTTGTTCAATGCTGGTTACAACCATAAGCAGAACACATAATGGCCATTTACTTCTGCTAATTTAAACTGCTTATTTTGATACAGGTCACATTTGCTAGCATTGCCGAATGCACAGTCTCCTCATCACAATTGCAAGTGGAGTGTATGATTCACGGATCCTTGACCAAAGTCCTTCCTTAATGGCAGTATTTCTACTTTTTTATCTTGTTACAGCAGTGGGAAGCATATGATTTAAAGCATCTCCTAAGACAACTGTGAAGTGTGTTTATTGTTTAATGAATTTCTTTTTTTTTCCAAAGATAAAATTAAGGCTTTTTTTTTGTTTAGAGTGTAGTTGTGTACTGGCTTCAGGCTAATGGTAATTGTCAAAGTGTTTCAGATGCTGTCATGCATAAAGTATGTAATTTTATTGGATTCTGGACTGGAGAAGAATGACGCAGCGTGAAGTTTTCTCTGTAAGTAAATACTGAGCAAAGTGCCTTACTACATTTCAGTATGCATTAGTCTGTTAAGAGGTTGACGACCTCTTTTCATAACACAATAATCTTCATGCGTACTTTGAAGTGATTTCTCTTAAAAATATTGAAATTCCGATACTATTTTTGTGTCATTCTTTGATAAAATGAAATAATAATTTCATTCGTAAACCCTAATCATAATGTCATTATCCATAATCACCAATGGATTATTCATTTAGTAAAGTTAATGTTGTGTCTTCAAGGGCAGTCATCTTTTGTACATTTGATTTAAAATGCATTTTTTTTATGGACAGAGAACCTTTGTTTTTTACATTATTATGCAATTTAAAAATTGGTTGTCCTCTTTTTTTGTGCATCAAAGAGCTTTTTGTGGATAGTCGCTGCTATTAATATATATAATACAGTGTTTCTTCAGCTTTTCGGATCAATGGTTCATTACTTGAAGGAGAAAAAAAAGTACAGTGATCCCTTTGCATCACAGAGTCATTGCGGTTGGAAGGGATCTCGAGATTGTCTAGTCCAACAAAGATCGTATTTACTGAAGGCTGCTAAAAACATGAGTATTATAATACTGATAATTTTCTGTTTTCTGTGTGTATGTTTATTAAGCCTGAACTAAAGACAATATTATGCAAAAAATATTGTAGGTAAGATTTTCTTTGTTATGCAGTCAACCTTTCAGCCTTTCATCATGTTTGTGTCATTTTAGGAAAGTGGTGAGATCATCTAGTTATAATGTTAGTTGTTTGGTTTTGGTTTTGGAAGGGAAGGAACATGATGTATATATGGGTCCAGGGTTTATTTCTCAACTTCCATGAAAATCTGATCATCATTGGCTAAATTGTGAATTTCTGAGAACAGCAGAGTGAGCAAACAGCTGTTGAGCCAAAAAGGAGGTGGTGGAGAACCAAACAGGTCTCAGCGGTGAAGCCAGGATGTTGAGAAGGGCAGAAGTAAGGGTGGAAATACCTGGAATGTTAAGTGCTTGTTGGGTGAGTAATCATTGTAAGAAGTAAGAGTATAAAGATACTATTTCCTTAATAGTAGTAGGTTCAAGAATGGATTGGATTTCCCAGCTGCTTCTGTCTGCTGCTGCATTCCTGCTTTGTGAGGTTTGACAGTTGCAGCATTCAGAGTAAATGTTAAAAGGATTTAGAAATACGCTGGAAGAATGCTTTGGAGCTTGAGAAGTATGAATTGTGATGTAAAGTTCGGATGGATGTTGTCTAGAGAAGAGAAGATGAAAGGAAACGTGATAGCAGTTTTCAAATAATTAAGAAGAAATGTGGAATAAACTCATCTTCATGTCTGTGATGAGTGAAACGGGAAGTAACAGGCTGAGACTGCAGTTCAGGAAATTCAGATAAAGCACAAGAAAAACCTTTTTTGGCAGTGAGAATAGTGAAGCACTAGAACAGGTTGCAAATGAAGGTTTTGGAATCATCATCTGTTGTAACAAGAGACTAAACAAGTGTCTCCAGGAATTACATCAGTAGAGCTGATGCTGTTTTGGGCTAAAGCATGAACTAGTTGGCTTTAGGACATCACTTCCGACCCCATTTTTTTAAATGTAATTATACAACTACAAGTAGAAAATGGTTTTCATAAACAAAGGGCTCCTTAATGCTCCAGGAAAAGCTGTAATAGGTTCTGTAGTTGAGATAAGAGCTACATAAATTCAGGATATGAAGACATACAGCTAATCACTGAAAAAATCCCCAAAGGACATGGTAGATTCTACATAGCTTGAAACCAGAAGTATTGTAGCCTGTGTATAATTTATGGGCATGACTCAGATGTAACTGTTTGAAATTACTGTATCTGGTCTGTATTTTATGGGATGTGAAACTTGGGGATCTTAAATCCTATTTAATTTTATTGTGTGACTAAATTTTCCCGGGATATCATACTCTACCTGTCTGCATAAGCAAGGCATTCAAGTAATACAACCCACTATTTTAGACTCCTACATTCACAGAACAATGTACACAGTATTTGCTGTGGTTCTCTGGAAGTGGTGCGTCTAGAACTGCCTTGTGCTGCTGGATTAAGCCCTGAAAAATTGCCGAATATTATCTGGAATAAAGCTGTGATTTTAGACAACAGTCAGGCAGATCCCCAGCCTTTCTGCATTATTTTTCTTGCACTGTTCACAATGAAGGAATATTTGTAGAAATCTAAGGAGAAATACTGCAAATGAGTTTACAATTGCCCTATTTTTGACTGCTGGATGAGGAGTTAGTTTCTCCACTGGCACAGAGGAGTAAGAGTTCGTTCCTTGAGTCGCTAAGGCAGTCAGCATGTCTGAGCATCTGTCACAACTGGGCCACGTATGAGCAAAGGCCTCTGCAGATACGGTAGCAAAACAGTGATTACATAGACATTTTTAATGACTGCCAGTTATTGTAAGTAGGAGACACAGAACCAGTGTGATGGCAACTGGAAGGAAAGAAAGTAACTAAATTTTCAAGGCATTTTGATGAATCAGATAGCCCAGCTAGCTAGAGAGGAGGAGCAGACAGAGCTGAAATCCAGGAGGCTTTGGAGAAAGGAGATAAATTCTTATTTCAGCATTAACTTTGTTTTAAATTTGCTTTCTCGTATTAATCTAACTGTATTCTAGTTCATTAGCATATATCGTTTGTTTGGTTTTAATTTGTAAAGCTGTTTGGTATTACATAATTTTTACGAGTTGCATTCTTGACATCTTGAAGTTTGGACTTCAATCTTACAGGGAGCTACCGTAAGAAGTAGGTTTGAAACCAAATGGCTCAGTCTTTGCAAGTGCTCTTGCATTTGTCATTTCATGGTTGTGTTTGGAGCCATGCAATAAAAGGTGACACTTCAAGAACAAACTGTGTTAGCAAGATTGCATCAGAAATGCTGGAGAGCTTTCAGAGATTGTAGTTATTGCTACTACAATGCTCTTAGCATCTTACTTTTAAGAAATAGAAAATGCTTCAAAAATACTAATACTGTTTTTTTCAGAATACTATGAAGAATCAGGTAGAATAACTTGAACTTCAGGCACTGAGCTGATTTTCAGGCTTATTCAGTGTACATTAGGTCATTAGGCAGAAAGCTACTTTGTGTAACAATGCGTTTAATGTGTACTTACCACAAAAGCTATTTCCTGTTATTCTGTAAAGTCAATTAGCTATTTACCAAATACCAAATTTCATGTCCATGTGATTTCTTATTTCATCGTGCAGCATGAAAAAAGGGAAATGGCAGTCATATAAATCATTATCTTGATAAATACTTCATGTACTTTACTATTAGATACTTTTCTAAGAGGGATTGGGGCACACCTTTAGTTTATCTGAGAGATACTTGTTAGCCAGAGCCACTCATTTTTTCTGTGACAGGCTCATGCCTTTAGATATTTTGTATAATATAATAGTTTCCCTGTGGGGGGGTTGGTTTTGGTTTTATTGTTTATGTAATATTTAGTTATTCTGCATTCCAAGTAAAGCAAAGAAGGTGTATTTCCCTGCTACTTTTCTCTTTGCCTGCTGTCCCGTAATTACTGTTGTTCCAGGGGTATGATATTTTGTAAGAGGAATTTTGTACTGGAATCTCATCTAGGTCTCGAAATTAAGGAGAATCCTGAAGCTTCTGACCAGCAGCTGAATTAATTCAGCCTATGGTGGATGCATTTGAATTTGCATCGTAGTACATGTGTGTGCATTATTTAGACATAGCTCTTAATGTGATATGTCAGAGGTTCTAGAGTTTCCCTAACTGTGGGCATGCCTCTCTCCCTGTCTGCCAGTTTATGTTCCAGGCAGGAGGGAGGTTGCAGCTGTAATAAACAGAACTTTCTGCAAATAATTTTCATTGCAAATGTGTCTGATGCAAATGCATGAATTACCAGGGAGTATGAAATTTTGTTGCTGAGCAATGAACTGCCTCCATTACATAAACTTGTAAGAAGTATCATTTATGAGCTGTAAGCATCAGGGTTAATAACTGTTATACTGCTCCAAATGCATGTTATAAAGAAATATTGTCCTATGAAAATCTGCTATCAATTCTCAAACTGTGTAGGTGTGTATATAGAGCTAGGTGGGGATTAGAAAATGAAGGTCTAATGTAATCAAACACTGATGATTTTGAGTATTTGAGAAGGTCACAAGTGTTCACACTTACTTGTGAGTAATTTGCCTTCCTTCCAATGGTTGAAGTTACTAGTGGTTTTAGTGTGTAAATAAAGTAATGTTGATTTTTCCATTGAATTTTTGTTAAATGTGTTTGTTTTCTCTCTGTAAAACACTTTTTGAGTGTTGTGTGAATAATAGGCTATTGAATAGGTCAGTATACAAATTTCAGAATTAGATTTACAGATACATCAGTTGACGATAGTGATGTATTTGTTTGAAATTTAAGTCCCATTCCCTCTTGTATCCATCTGGTATCTTGTGTCCATCTCGCAATTTTAGCCAATTATAGACATAGTATCTTAAAGATACAGATGTGTCTTAAAGGGGGATGTAGTGAGAAGGATTAGGTTTTCCATGATCTGAATTTCAGACTTCTCATGTGTAGTAGGGGGTCCCTGGTCAGTGAGCTACTGAGGGAAGGTCACAATCAGGTAGGAGAAGGAGGGAAATTGTGCTAAATTTGTTAGGAACTTAAATAGCAGCCTCATTCCTATAAATGGGAAAAATAGGAAGAGAAACCTTGTATGAATCCTTCCCCCTCTAAGACAGAGGCACGCATTGTGTGTCTATTATCCCACTGAATATGAGACGCAGATTTCTAGGATTATACCACAGAATATTTCTCAGTAGATAGAAGGTAGCAGATGAGGCGGCTGGGTAGGATTTGAGGATAAGAGGGTCGTGCAGTGTGCATGAACTGTCAAATGCCTTGATATCTTTAATGACCGCATTTATCTGATCAGTGATTTAAAGCAGCATCTAGTGTTTAGAGTTATGGCACAGTCATGATACATTTAATTATGCAAAAATCTGTTTTTTCAGCTCTTGACATGTGCACACTCTTAGTCATTAGACTAATGGTGGTGTACTAATGCTACCAAGAAAAAATATTTGTCTTGTGCCCTGGCAATAAAAAGGAAAAAGAAGAGTGCTATGCTTTGCAGTTAATGGAAGAGACAGATCCATGTCAACAACATGGTGACTAAATTAACAGAGTTAGTAATTTCTATAATGAACATTATGTTTTTGTTGTGAAAATTCAGCTTTTTTTAAAAATTTTTTCATTATACTGAGGAATAATGAATGAAACTGGAAAGAAAACAATGTTTTTGCTATGAAGCTAATTTTCTGCTCCCTCTCCCTGCCTTCCTAATAGGAGAAAGTAAATTTCACATAGTAACACAAGAAAAGTTACTTGTCTAAATGTTTTGCTCTCAGCTGCAAGTCGCAAGGCTTACTTTTAACAGCTACAGATAAATTCTTGTTGTTTTCTATGCCTTCTTCTTTTCTGATTGTAGATATTACACTGTGCAACAAAGGGCAGGATTTTTCAACTCTTTTGGAGTTGAAGGATTTGCAACTCTTTTCACTTCTCTGAGTTCTGTCTTTACTTCCCGTGCCTCATTTCTCACAGGGGTGGATTAAGGAAGAAGATACAGCAGAAAAAATACGTCCAGGTAAGAATCGTTTTTGTATTTAGTGATACTCACTAGTACAGCGTTGCAAATGTGGCTGCTTTTGACTGTAGCAGATATAGTGCCATTATAGAATGATGCTTTACTGATCTTTAAAATTCTGCTCTCTTAATTGAACTTGTCTCGAGAACATACTATTGCTTTCTGGAAAAATAACTTACACTGGAACTTAAAATGGCTTATTGTTGTTTGCATCACAGAACACTTAGTGTCTTTATTTCTTTAAAAACATCTTTAGTTGTTTCCTTTGCTGATGATACCTATCAAGCGAAGTGTTTGATCACAATTGTTTTTCTGTTTGCATGCATTAGGGCTGCCTGGCTTTTAAGGACAGCTTAGTTCTTCAGTAGAATTCTTCCAGCAAAACCCATAGTAACTTTTACCGTCAGGAAAGATGATAGGAAAGATTTAGAATCTACCCAATAAAGAGTAAAAAAATTTTTGGACAGTAATGGATTCTGTTGATACAACTGTAAGAGAAATAACTGTGCTTAGCAATAGGGCTTACCATTAATTTATACCTGTTACTATCCAATATCTGTTGCTAGGAGCCTTTATACATAACTTTTATTTAAATAAATATAAGTGATTTTAGATATGAGGATAAATGTTGTGGGTTTTATTTTGCTCAAACAAGGTTTGTATGTTTTAACAGAAGTTATGGCATAATGTGATACTGAATGTATTTTGGGCTCTGATCTTGTATATATGAGATAGTGTATTTGACTTTGAAATTTTGTCTTTATAAGGTACAATGAACATACATCATAGCCTGGGAAAAATAAAAACCAGAAATTAATGAATGAAAAACAGTAATTTGTAACTCAAATTTCTAACCAAAAGCTTTTAATGAAGGGCAAAATTTGTGCCAATATTTAATTTATGCTGGAAAGTTCATCTAGATAAAACCTCAGAAGGAAGTGTGAAGCAGGGCAGCTTTTGCTTTTGTATTTTTTTACATATATATTTCTGACTGAACAAAAAAACCTCTTTGCTTTTAATAAATGTAACTGATTTCAGCAGAAAGAAAATAATTGATTAATATTTAGGTGATTATTCTTCAAAAGTATCACCCATGCACTTCTTCCTTTTTACTGTGTTTCCAGTGAGATCACAAAATTTTGTTTATTGTCAGAAGAGCAACCAAGCTCCTCCCTCCATCCCTCCCCCAGGCATCCCATACAAAAGAAAACTTTCTGCATGGGAACTGGCTAGGTAGAGAGGGTGTTCTTTTGCACGGAATGGTGAAGGTGAGAAAATGAAGTCTTTCTGTCTCTTTGAAGATGCAAGCTAGCCGAAATTAGCTTAAGAAATCCGTGTAAAGGTTTTTTATTTTGAAAGGGATGTTGTAAGTATTTTGGTTTTGCTAAATATTTATATACTATGAGAAATTTCAATTGCTCATTTTCTTAATTTAAATCTATGTATGTTTGATCAAAATATTCAGGGATATATGTATATGTGTATGTATATATATGTAAAAAATATGTGCACACATGCTTTTAAGTCTTAGATGTGGTTTTATTTTAGGTAGGGGTAGCATGTACATAGAAAATGTGCCTTTAATGCAGAACGTCTATATTGCTGTAAACATGCAGCTCTTCCTTTAGTTTACATGTGGCAGTATAAAATTAATTTCTCATATTAATTACTGACTACTTTTTGTCTTCTTGGTTTGTTATATTGGCTTATGCACAGCAGTCCTCAAATTGGCTTTAGTACTATCTAGTCTAAACTGCACTTATCCTGAGATAGTGGAATTTCTTTACCTACACAAATCTGGAATGTTTTTCTCACAAAAATGCTGGTGATTGATTTTTTTCAGGATGTTTAAGTAATGCACAATTTAGCCTGTTGCATACATTTCTGATTTTGGAGGCAATGAGTGAATAGATTTTATTATATTTTATTGATATTATGAATATTTTTTTATATTACAACTGATTTTAAAAAAAACCCAAAATGTAGATATTCAGCCAAACACAAATTTTTTGTTGGCAGGGGCAGCAGGGAGTAGGGGACAAAGTGCTAGGTGGAAGAAATGGCCATGTATTTTAGAAACAGGAGTAGTCCAATAAAATTTCCAAGTTTGATTTTAGAACGGACTAAAATAAATCTGTCAAATCTGTTGATTAATATTGGTAGTTAAAGAGAAGAAAATGGTGATCAGAGAGCAGAAGTATTTTCTCTTTATTGAAACTGAGTAGGAGATAGCAGTAGCTTTTTACAAAGTATTGCACAACACAGAAAAGAGAGAATTTCTAGCCTATTTCATAAGGTGTTGCTGTGAGCTGCTTTCTCATTTTTCTTTTTCCAGATGAACATCTTTTTCCAGATGAACAGCATTTCATCTGTTTCAAAAATATTTGAGCTACATATAAAAAATAGTGGTTTGATTCCTTTTTTAGTCATCTTTTTTGTGGAACATAAGTTGTTATTTTTAATAATGGGCATTCATTACAGTATACGTGTCTAGTGCATCCATGGTGATGATGAACTTGGAGATGCTTATAATATTCAGAGTTTTAGATTGGTGTTTCCTGTTGTATATAGTGAACTGATTGAATGTAAAGTTTGAAATCTGAAATAGCTAATGCAGACCACTGCTTTTGCTGACATCTGGTCCTGCTCTTGTGGGTCATATAGGAAGGTGACTCCAGAGTGTTAGAGGTCTCTGCTTAACTGCAAGGAAAGTTTTGGCTGCTGTGGAATGATTCAGTGCAAGATTGATACCTGTATTTAGGTGTCTAAGTGCAGCTGTCCGTCTGTGATATAGGTATTTAATCTCCCATGACAGTCAGTGGAGATTTAGTTAATGTTGTCACTGGAGTTTTAGATGATTTTAAAGTAGCTGTCTCCCTTCGGTCATTTGAATATCGCTACAGCCTTGATTGACTATACTTACCACTAGATATCCCCTGACTGTAATGGGAGTTGTTCACATGCAGCACCTCAATGAAGATATCTGTCTCTACAGGCTGTATCTGTCCGCAGCGTCTTTGTGTTTCTGTATATCTGGCCTATGTGTTAATATAAATTTGTACAATTTTAAGGTACTAAAAAGGCTACTGATTTATTGATATAGCTGAAAAGGCCATCTTGTTCTGTGAACCAAAATTGTATGTGATGGATACACTTAAGTGTGGTTAAGTACTCCATTAACTACTTGGAAATACCTGTTTCTGGATGTTTTGCTATTATCATTGTCTGAACTGTGTATAAGATTTATTAAAATCTGATTTTGCAAATGCCCACTTAAAATGAGTTTTGACAAATAACACGGATTGGACAAAACAGGCTTTTTGGAAATACTGTGTTGTCATGGTTTAACCCCAGCTGGCAACTAAGCACTGCACAGCCACTTGCTCACCCTCCCCCCGCAGTGGGATGGGGGAGAGAATTGGAAAAAAAAATGGAAAACCTGTGAGGTGAGATAAAGGCAGTTTAATAGGACAGCAGAGGAAGAGAAGGTAATAATAATAATAACAATAATAAATGAATATACAAAGCAAGTGATGCACAATGCAATTGTTCAACACCCGCTGACTGATACCCAGCCTGTCCCCGAGCAGCGATCGCTGCTCCCTGGCCAACCCCCCCCCAGTTTCTATACTGAGTGTGACACCATATGGTATGGAATAGTCCTTGGGCCAGTGTGGGTCAGCTGTCCTGGCTGTGCCCCCTCCCAGCTCCTTGTGCACCTGGCAGAGCATGGGAAGCTGAAAAGTCCTTGACTAGTGTCAGCACTACTTAGTAACAACTAAAACATCAGCATGTTATCAACGTTATTCTCATCCTAAATCCAAACCACAGCATTATGCCAGCTACTAGGAAGAAAATTAACCCTATCCCAGCTGAAACCAGGACGTAAGGATAACTACTGGAAAAGGAACAGGACTCTGACAAGAGCCTAGATTTTAGTAATTCCAGTCCTGTGGTGGTGAATCTCATGGTAAGTATTGCTACATGGCTTATTCTTATTTATTTATTTATCAATTTTAAGATACTTCTTGACCTATGTTAAGCAGATAGTTATTTGATTTTGTGCTTTCAAACAAAATCCCACCACAGGGACACATTTTTATTCTTTATTCCCATGTGAAAGTATCTACTAAATGCATACTAAAACCAAACCAAACAGATAGTTTACCCTTTATTTTTTCAGATCCAGGTGCACACAGGAAATATTCAGTGGGTGGCTACTGACAAGGGAGCGAATAGAAATAATTTGAGACTCTGAATTGGTTATGATACACACTAAGACTAGATTGAAACACAAATAAAGACATTTTTCTATTTATGTTCCTACTAGTTTTCCTATCTTATGCTTGGGAAACTCCTCCTCAAAAAACACCCCTTACTGACTTTGATAGTGTTTTACCGAGCAGTTCTATTAGTTTAAATTCTTCTTTGGACCGTTGAATATCTTACGGTAAACAGTTTGATTGCTGTTACCTTGATATATACACCTTGCATATAAAAGGAACTCTGTGTGCTTTTAGGGAGCTGAAAGGAGTTCTGAAATTCACATAAATGGAACCAAATTAAGGAGTTGCGTATAGGGCTTGAATTTGTATTTTGTTTTTCACTCTAAAAGTCTACATCCATTAGTTATCATTTCTAGTGATTAGTCATTACAATTTGTGTCTGTGAAACAATGTATTAATAGACTCATTTTTTGGCAGTACTTTGCTATTCTGGAGAAAATTGTCGTAAAGGACAGCTTTTATCCTAAGAAATTTGTATAGATAATTGTGCTATAGTAGTGCCCATGTGTCCGTTTCATTTAATGACTTGTTGTTCATTTCTTTCTTCTTTCTTAATACTTTGCAGATCATTTGTTCAGTAAATGTTATCAGTATATCAGTATATCTGGAAGTTTTGACATAAAAAGATTGTGTGTCATTTCCACAGTAAGTACCCAAAGTCAGCCTTAAGCCAGTTAGACTAACCTAAAACCATGGCTAGCTATGTAATACACTGAGTTCAGTTAATCTCAAGATGAGAAAAATAAGTAATTTCCATTTTAATTTTAAAGGTCAATTTGAAGATACATTTTTGTATCCCTGATCCTGTAGAGAGTGGTCCTTTAGTAACTGAAGGTCCCACCAGTGCATTTGTGTCTGTTACTGATGGACCGCTCTCTGCTGTAGGACCAGAAATATCAAAATCTCTCATAGGTTTTGCAATTCTTAATTTAATTTAAATGGAAATTTCTTACATAGCCTATATTGGAAATTAACAGATCTGGACTCTAGCCTTGTATTTGCCTTCAGGAGCATGCTTTAGGTAGTGTATCTTTAGGATTTCCCCAGACTAACTTGTATTTACACACCCAAGTTGGTTTTCCCAGGTTCTAGATGAAATCCCATTCCATACTGCTTTAGCTGACTTCTCAGAACACTTGTTCTGTAGCTTCCTTCCCAGAGTCATTTACTAGGGAGACTTTTCTATCCGGTGCAAAGACTGAAATTATTTCTAAGGGTAACACTTTACCTCAGTGTCTTGACTTAAAAATTCAGCTAGTTCAGCAGCATGCTGATGAGGTGGCTGAGTTTAGCTGAACTTCAGGAATTTCAAGTAGTCACTCTGTCTTTTCAAAATATTTTACTCATCTGTATCACAAGGATTTTTTCAGTTGCACCTTCTTAGCTTCCTTTTTCCTAACCTAGGTCACAATCTATAAATGCTTGGCAGTTGATGAAAGGCCAAAAAGTCTGTTGTTCCATGTGAGCACAAGTACATTGCTGGTACAGGTCTTCCGAAGAAATCCTCTCATGTTGTCCATGAATGCTTGTCCACTTATGACTTCTAGTCACTGCTGCTGAAGGGGATGTGTAGGGTTTTTTTGCTCTTGATTACTGGTTTTGATAGATTTAGCCTTCATTTTTTTTAAAATTCAGCTCTGAAGTCCTTAATACTAAACTAATGCTTTCATTAACTAAAACCGTTTTCTTTGCTTCATTTATTACAGTCAATGTAGTTACCTAAAAGCTCAGTCTCTGTTTTCCTTAAAACTGCTCTGAAGATAAAATTAATCTTAGAATTATTAAAAATTAAAAAAAAAGAGCATGTTGATTTTCACTTTATCTTTTGAGCTTTCCATTGGAAACGGGTCTGTGTGGTTTTGCAAAATAACAGTTCTTTGATTGTGTACTTTCAATTTGTTACCATGGTAAATTTTTATCTCTGAGCTGTGGTCCCTGATCAGATCTGAACTTGCTTGTAAAGTCCCAGAGGAGGAAAAAGAAAAAAAAAAAACAAATCCCCTAAACTAAAACAAAATCATTGCGCAATCATTCTGGCTCCTGGCAGTTGCATATTCTTTTTAAAGAAATACATCTCTGCATTTAAAGAAGAGAGCTATAATTACAAGAGAGTATTGATTCTCTGTCATGGTCCACGTGTGAGCTTACAAAACTGAAGCAGCACAGCAGGACTTCGGGCAATCAAAAATGCAGAATGTTTAAAAGACTTGTTGGTGACCAGAAGGATTTATTAGATGGGAGTAATTGGTTTTGACGTGAGTCACAAAGGGCAAGTCATCCTGTAATGGATCAAAATTTTCTTCATCTTTTGTGGATGAGAACAGCAGTCATGTAAATTGCTGTCATTTACAAGTAATGTGGTAAATTCGGGCCAGAAGTCATTAGTAACTGAATACTTACGGTCACTTCAGTGCTTCTCATTACCTTGCCACCCTTGCCCTTTGTCAGTAATTTAAACTCAAGCAGAATAATTGAAAATAAATTCTTGAAGTTACTCTGCTAATGCCGAGAAGGATTGCAATATTTGTGAATATGTCAGAAGGTGAAGTTGCTTCATCGTATTTATCTTTTCCCAGGCTGGTATGGGAGCCAGAATTGACCCATGCCTGTCAGCTTGAATAAACAAGTCAATGACTTGGATCAAAATCTGAGCAGTTAATAGTGATTAACTTTGTTTTGTCTGATGTGTGGAAAGAGAAGTTATTAAACAAATAGACATAACCAAGATCTCCTGCAACAGCAGACACTCTAGCGCAGAGCCACAAAGCATTAAGGCATCTGGAAAATTCTAGGAGAGACTGATCTTCCTATTGACATGCAGTTGTGAGGAGGGCAATACCAGACTTACTTGATTATTTGGTTTGGGGTAGTCCTTTATGGTGTCTTTAGATTGTTTAAATTCTGCATAACAGTCAGTGGGTATGGAGCCTCATGAGGCTTGACCAGTGGTCAAATCACCTCCTAGTGACGTTTGTTTTGAGGAAGTACAGGTCCCTGGCTTTTCTAAGTACATAGACAAGGGGTGATCACAAGCAGAATTAAGCATAGCAGCTATCCCAGTTCTGTCACTGGTGCTACTGTAATTTTTTGAGAACTGTGTACTAAGTGATTCTTAATTGCCAAGTCTTGGTGTGAAAGTATGCAGGACTCATCAGCAAAGTTAGTGAAATAATACCAAGCAGCATGCTATGCTTTGTAGTGTGATGCATCATGCCTTTTGTACGCTTGTGGTAAGTCGTGCCAAGGTAAATTAATTTCAACAGATGTCTTATAAAAACTTCAGGAAATCTGGAGGTATATTTGAAACTCAGATGTTTCCCAGACACTGCATCTTGGTTTTGGTGTAGGTTTATAGAAGTTTGTAATACAGTTCGGTATTTCATGTCAATGCAAATATTCTTTGGTCAAACCACATATGGTAAAGCCTTAGTTGTGGCCACATTCTCAGTTTGCTACTCAACAAAATTAGAAAAAAGCGTCATGAGGAGAGCTTTTCAGCCATAACTAAATGGCATGAGGGAAAGAGTTAAGAGTCTGAAGAACGGGAAGAGCAAAGCACAAACATGGCTAACAAATCAGGAGAATCAGAGGAGAGCAAAGCTCAAGACCGGTAAGGTAAAACCTGCCATTTCTTGTGTTGTTTGTACTATGAGCCATAAATATCTCCTTGGATGTACTCAAAACTCAAGTGGACAAAGCCTTGAGCCAAATTCACTGTTGGCCTTGCTTTGAGAAGGGGATGAATCTGATGAGCCTCAGGGCCCTTTCCAGTTAGACCATTTTGTGATCCCATGTAAGCGGCAGGAGGGGTAGGTGTGGAACTAATTTCAGTTTGTAAGAAGTACAGAGTTACAGTAACTGAAGTGGAAGGCTGCTGATACTATGAGCTGCTACAGAGAGAAACGATTAGGTGATTGTCAGAGTTCTGATAGAGATGTGATTTTGTCGCTTCCCAGCTGGAAAGGTAGAGGAAAAAAGTATCTCTTCTGCAACCTGAATTGTACAGAGTGGATCCAGAATCAATTGTTGATCTTGGTCAGGTTTTTTTTTTTTTTTACATTACCCTTTCTTCTAAATGAATGTGCTTCTAGTTGGTTTTGCTTTATATCCTGGGGTGCATTAAACACAGTATAACCAGCCGGTCAAAAGAGGTGATTATCCCGCTGTATTCGGCGTTGGTGCGGCCTCACCTGGAGTACTGGGCCCCACAACTTAAGAAGGATGTGAAGGTCCTTGAATGCATCCAGAGGAGGGCAAGAAAGCTGGTGGTGAAAGGGCTGGAAGGAATGTCCTGTGAGGAGCGGGTGAAGACTTTGGGCTTGTCTAGTTTGTAGAAAAGGAGGCTGAGGGGCGACCTCATCGGTGTCTACAGCTTCCTGAGGAGGGGAAGTGGAGAGGGAGGTGCTGATCTCTTCTCCCTGGGATCCAGTGATGGGACTCATGGGAACGGTTCAAAGCTGCAGCAGGGGAGGTTCAGACTGGACATGAGGAAGCATTTCTTTGCCAGGAGGGTGGTCAAACACTGGAACAGGCTTCCTAGAGAGGTGGTCGATGCCCCAAGCCTGTCAGTGTTCAAGAGGCATTTGGACAATGCCCTTAGTAACATGCTTTAACTTGGTCAGCCCTGAATTGCTCAGGCAGTGGGACTAGATGATCGTTTTAGGTCCCTTCCAACTGAAATAGTCCTGTTCTGTTCTATTCTATTCTTTCTATTTTCATACAGGGTTTCACAGAAGGAAGAAATAATTTATCTAATTATGTGTTATTAATTTATCTAATGGGTATTAGTTTTTTAGTTGTGTATTATTTCTGTTATTTTCTAATTGTCAGTAGCTTTTTCTTTTAAGTTACTTCTAGCACTGGAAACAAACATATCAGAGGAAAAATGGATCCCTTGTTTTGGCCATCAGAAGCTAACAGCTTTCGGCGTTTCACCCCTGAGTCCTTGGCAGCAATCGAGGAAAGAATTGCTGAGAAAAAAAAGCAGCAAGCCAAAGTTAACCAGGAGAATAAGGACCAAGGAGTTGAAGAAGATAAACTTACACCTCAGCTTGATCTGAAAACCTGCAAAAAACTGCCATCTCTTTATGGGGATGTTCCTGTGGAGCTCATTGGGGAACCCCTGGAAGATATTGATCCATACTACAGTGATCACAAGGTTAAATCTTTCAAAAGCATTTTTTTTTTATTTAATTTTGTCTGCTGAACTCTTAAGAGATAGTAAAAGCCCTGTTCAGGAGATGCTGGTTTTCGATTGTTCTGTAGACAGATTTTCGAATATTACTATCTTTTTTGGGGGGCAGGAGTGCTAAGGTATGCTCCGCATTATATAATGAAAAGGTATTTTAAGTTCCAGTCAGCAATCAGAATTAATTATGAAAACAAGATACACTTGAAAGATACACTTTGATAGGAAATATATTCAGGGATAACTGATGCTTTGTTTTCCAGAGCAGTTTCTATGATGTCTGTGGGGCTGAACTCACTGTTGTATAGACAGTGCCCGTCAAACAGTAATCATGCTGTAACTGCTGACTTACTGCAGATGTTTTTGCTGAATTACAAATACTATACAAATTAGGGGTGACATAGTTGAGATGTTTCCAGTACTCTGTGTAGCAAAACCATGCATTTTTGTTATAGTAAATTAATTTTCTGTTATTTTATGTCTCATCAGCTTTGTTTATTGTACCATATTTATATTGCATATACTCCATGCTATTGCAAAGTGTTTTGTGTTGTTGCCTATAGGAGTGTGTAAAGTAGATGCTCTAGGAATGCCTTCTAAAGGAAATGTCTGTTGGATGATTGCTTACTGTTGAGGGGGACTTGACCTGAAGAGCAGAAGGTTCCATCCAGTCCTATGTTGCTGTCTTTTATGTATACCAGCAAGCCACTGAAATATAATGATTTAGTCAGAGAACATGCAGAAAGCTTTGTTCTTCCAGAGATTTTTTTTTTCTCAAAGTAATCAAAGTGATACTCTTGATGAGGAGAAACTAAGGCTGGTTCAGTTGAAGACATTTAGATAAAAGTTAGTGAACTGTGTCTTTAAGAGATTTCATTTTTACTTCATGTGGCAAAAGTACTGAGCCGAGTGGACCTTAAGGTAGTTTAGAGGGAATTTACAGTGTTACTTGATAATTCAAAGATATTTCAAAATGAAAATTTTTGCTTTGACTGGACTGGATTCTGGCAGTCCTACACAATACGTATTTTGTAAATAATCTTTTGTAACCTATAAAACTATCCAAGAGTAAGGTAATTTTGAATATGATTACCACCATTGTTGCAGTCCCAGAATAGTATCCTTTAATTACTCTGACCAAGAGTATATCATCATTTGCTCTGCAAATTCATTCCCATGAGTACTTCTTCCTCACAGGCAATAATGAACTTTTATATAGCTCGTGTCTTTCTTTCAAAATGTAGTATCATCAGGTCACAGCTCCAAGTAAGAATACAGGAAAGCTGTACTCATAACTGCAGTTAGATACAGTTCTAGGTGTAAATTTGAAAACCTAAACATTTAATTTTTGAGGAAAATTTTTTTTCATTAAAATATTTCATATTCTATTAATCTTTTTTTTTTTTAATAGACTTTTATGGTGATAAATAACAGGAGGACTATTTTCCGGTTTACTGCCACGCCTGCCTTGTGTATAGTTGGTCCTTTTAATCCAGTCAGAAAAGCAGCAATTAAAATTCTGATCCATTCATATCCTTTTATTGGCTTCCGTTATTTCAGTTTTAAAGTATACTGTACCATTTTCTGTCATTCTTTTCCTCTGTTCATATTAATGTAAGTGTAAGCTCATGTGGCCATGATAGAGATTTTTAAAAAGTTATATTGAATCTGGTTTCACAATAGCTGAGATATTTATATGATGTTGGTACAAGTAAAAATGTCAAAAAGCTCATATTTAAAGTCAGATTTGCAGATATTGTTACAAAACAACATTTAGAGGCTACTGTATGATGTTTTAGCCCTTTTCCAGAACTTTTTCTAAATCTCTACTGTGGTGACAAGCTTAAATTTAAAAAAAAAACAAAACAGTGACTCCCTAGTTATTAAAACATGAATGATGTGATTTATGGCAATGCTTTGCTGAAAGTCTGATATTATCCTAAGAAATGTATTTCACACACAAGTTTAGAAAGTTCTGAAGAGCGCCCATTTTTTATATTTTTGCAGAAACAAACATAGTTTGAAGAAAGTAGAAATGTGAAGGACTGCAGGCGCAAAACCATAGGCTGAGTAGTTTCTGCTCTTCCTGCCAAATGTCTGTTTTCATGTGGAATTATTAATTTGTAGAAATAGGTCCTTTTATGGGAACTTACGTCTGACTTTGAATGCATATTCATGCTATTAGAAATTACTAAATTTGCTTCTCAGTTTCAAATAAATCCTAAATCTAAGGCCAATGTTTGTCTTAAAGAAAACCCCACTTTTATTAGGTGACAAGTGAAGTTTCATGAAAGGTTGTCTTTTCTTATGTATGTTTTCATCACCTGCCATGTAAAATGAGAAAGTTTTCTGAACTCATGGCAGAGCATAGACGTCTCTTGTAAGAATGTATAGATGGACTCCCAGTTTCAAAGAACACTGGTTATTGATGATTAAGATTTTTCATCTGGTTTTCCTAGGCTTAAACACCCTAGTTATTATGGGGTTGTGGCCTGTTTCTCTTTATTCCATGCTCCTGCTGGGAAGAAATGGAGGTTTCTGAAGTTTCAAGTAACAGTAGAGAGGACAGGACTCAGATTTTTTTCACGTATTTATGTTCCTCGTCTCTTCTGTCAAACATATTATGTCCCACTAATGTCCTAGCTTTGAAAGCTATCTCCACATATGGATAAGTCATTGTTATTTTTGAACCACGAAGTTGACCCAGCTGAGCAGAGGTTTGATCTGACATCAGTTTTTGGAAAATACATGAAAAGTCCTGAGCATATTCAAAACCAAAGTAATTATTTGAATATCTGTATGGTTTTTTGTGTGTAAATCTGCAACTTTTCTGAACTTCAGTGTTTTATAATATAGCACTTTTTCCTTAATTTATTATTCACATTATTTGTTGGCTTTATTACATGTACTGTGGTACTCAATTGTGCTTCTATGGCTGTAACTAAGCTTCCAGAAGCACTCAACTGGACTGAGTAAGTATTTCAGCTGCCATTTGTTCACTCTTTTTCTAAGGTTACTAACATGCTGGACTGAAAAATTCAAATCATGTGGTGATCTATTTCCAGGGCTTGAAAATTCTCAGACAGACCTCTAAGGAAAATTTAGGATTATTATTATATCACACAGCCTTCTGTGGAGCTTCAGTGCCTTTTATTAGAGGCTTACACCATATGCCCTTTTCACTACGTTGGCTAATTTTGCCATCTGGTGTAACATAGAAGGTTGCCCCATTTTTCCTTTTAAGGATTAAGCCTTTTAGAGAGACTGCAGCAGGATTCTAACTTAATATCCCTAATTCTAAGGCAATAACCTGAATGTCTGTTATGGCCAGCTCATGCAAAAAGTATAAAGGGATAAATATTCATTCCATTCTTTCTTGCTGTTTCCCAGGAACACCCCTAGTTCAGTTGTTCACATTCGGAAGCCATCTATTTATAACGTCTTGTTACCTTTTGTAATTGTGCACCATATCCAGTGTAACTTGAGTTAAGATTCTAGAATTAAATCTTGAAAATGTGCCTGGAGCCTCAGAGGGTCTATAATTTTAATTCCTTTTGTTTTGGGGTAAGCATGGTGATAATGATAGCTTAATTTTCTGTAGGATTTCTTTCAGTTACAGAGTTTTTGTGAGAATAAATGTATAAAATGTGCAAACTTTACAGGCTAAATTAAGTCTTTGCTGTTACTGTTCTGCCAAAATGTTGAGGCTTTGAAATTTTCCAGCGTGCTTTAGAACATAATCACAGTCTCGAAATTCTTTCATAAGGAAATGTGAGCTATCCTTCATCCAGAAATAGCATGGTATGCTTATGTAAACATTTGTGATTATAGATTTACAAGGAAATCTTACTTACACAGAAATTCAGGAAGGCATCTTCTTATACCCATGATGTTTCTGAAAGTAATGTAACCTGTCCTTTTTTACTTCTCATTTTCTACCTTCTTCCAGTGACTAAATGATAGAAAAGGTAGAAATGTGCCTGAATGTGTGTCAGTCTCATTAATATTTCTATTTCTGTAACTTTAATATACACTTTCCTTCTCAGATATGTTTTTACTGGCATATATACTGGTGAAATAGTGATAAAAATATTAGCAAGAGGATTTGTTTGGAATGAATTTACCTTCCTTCGAGATCCATGGAACTGCTTGGATCTTGTCGTTACTATCGTAACGTAAGTAAAACTTGGTTGTTCTTTTACACTCAAGGCACAAATGCAGATAAAATGCTGTTTGATATTGCTGAAGTTCTTTAGAGTGGTTGGCATCCTACCTGCTTAAGAGTTACTGTGGTTGAATCACCCTTAAAGCAAGTCCTAAATGCAAAGCTCATCTCAGAACTGTTTGATTGTTCTCAATGTAGTACGTATTTAGATTTCATTAAGAGGCAGTTGCATAGACAGCTGAAACGAAGCATGCCTCTTTATATTGTCTTAGTTGTACTCTGGATCACATGAAACTCATCTGTCGTGGTTTAGCCCCAGCCAGCAACTAAGCACCACGCAGCCGCTCGCTCGCTCCCCCTACCCCGATGGGATGGGGGAGAGAATTGGAGGAGTAAGAGTGAGAAACACTCCTGGGCTGAGATAAGAACAGTTTAATAATTGAAATAAAGTAAAATAGTAATGCTAATAGTAACAGTATAATAATGATAATAATAATAATGATACATGAAGCAAGTGATGCACAATGCAATTGCTCACCACCCGCCGACCGATACCCAGACAGTTCCCGAGCAGCGATCGCTGCTCCCCGGCCAACCCCCCCCAGTTTATATACTGAGCATGACGTCATATGGTATGGAATAGCCCTTTGGTCAGTTTGGATCAACTATTCTGGCTGTGCCCCCTCCCAGTTTCTTGTGCGCCTGGCAGAGCATGGGAAGCTGAAAAAGTCCTTGACTAGCATAAGCAGTACTCAGCAACAACTAAAAACATCAGCCTGTTATCAACATTCTTCTCCTACTAAATCCAAAACACAGCACTATGCCTGCTGTTAGGAAGAAAATTAACTCTATCCCAGCCGAAACCAGGACAGTATCCACCCCTTATTCTATACCATCTGCGTCATGCACAGGCCCTCCCCTTTCCAATGTGTTCCAATTAATCACCACCCCTTTCCCTATCTTGATATACACACAGATATCATTCCCTTCGTCTATGGCCCATCCCTCTAAAATGTCCATTGAGTTCATTTAGCCCATGACTTTGGGTTCCATCTGTCATCACAGTCTTTCAGAGCAGGACAGGTGGTGTGCAGTGTTGGACTGTTGCATGCTGAAGTCAGTTCTCATTCCAACATGGTTTCATCAAAGTTCATTTTCCTTAGGCTGGGCAATTCTTACTGCAATACCATTCATATGCGGCATATAGCAATCATAATATATAGTATTATATACTTAATATTAACCTACTATATTATTATATTAACATGCAGTTAAGAGATAACATATAGTTAAGAGATAACATACAGTATTATAAAGCAATTAATATTATACAATTCAGTTCATTGGCTATTTTCACCCAAAATCAAATTCCCTTGAGGTACACATTGGGCTTCCCCATCCTTTCGCATCACCCACCAAGTGCACCCAGGTCCTTGAGCAAAAGCAATCCCACGAATGGGTTTGCCTTTGCCAGAGGGGGAAGTAACCCAGACTGTCTTCCCCAGCATATTTTTCATGTGCACTACAGGAACTTTATCTCCTTCTACAGTACGTAAAAGTTTTGATTGGGCAGGGCCAGCTCGATTGGCAGATCCCCTGGTGTTGACTAACCAGGTGGCTTTTGCTAAATGCGTATCCCAATGTTTAAACGTCCCACCACCCATTGCTCTCAGGGTAGTCTTTAACAATCCATTGTATCGCTCAATTTTCCCGGAGGCTGGTGCATGGTAAGGGATGTGATACACCCACTCAATGCCGTGCTCTTTGGCCCAGGTGTCTATGAGGTTGTTTCGGAAATGAGTCCCGTTGTCTGACTCAATTCTTTCTGGGGTGCCATGTCGCCACAGGACTTGCTTTTCAAGGCCCAGGATGGTGTTCCGGGCGGTGGCATGGGGCACGGGATATGTTTCCAGCCATCCAGTGGTTGCTTCCACCATGGTGAGCACATAGCGCTTGCCCTGGCGGGTCTGTGGGAGCGTGATGTAATCAATCTGCCAGGCCTCCCCATATTTATATTTCAGCCATCGTTCACTATACCCAAGGGGCTTGAACTGCTTGGCTTGCTTGATTGCAGCGCATGTTTCACACTCATGAATAACCTGTGCAATACTGTCCATAGTTAAGTCCACCCCTCGATCACGAGCCCATTTATACGTTGCATCCCTTCCTTGATGGCCTGAGGCATCATGGGCCCACCGAGCTATAAATAATTCACCCTTATGTTGCCAGTCCAAATCCACCTGAGCCACTTCAATCTTAGCAGCCTGATCTACTTGCTGGTTGTTTTGATGTTCTTCAGTGGCCCGACTCTTAGGTACATGAGCATCTACATGACGAACTTTTACAACCAGGTTCTCTACCCGGGCAGCAATATCTTGCCACAATGCGGCAGCCCAGATTGGTTTGCCTCTGCGCTGCCAGTTGCTCTGCTTCCATTGCTGCAGCCACCCCCACAGGGCATTTGCCACCATCCATGAGTCAGTATAGAGATAAAGGACTGGCCACTTTTCTCTTTCAGCAATATCTAAAGCCAGCTGGATGGCTTTCACCTCTGCAAACTGACTCGACTCCCCTTCTCCTTCAGCAGTTTCTGCGACTTGTCGTATAGGACTCCATACAGCAGCTTTCCACCTCCGATGCTTTCCCACGAGACGACAGGACCCATCAGTGAACAGGGCATATTGCTTTTCATTTTCTGGCAATTTATTATACAGTGGGGCCTCTTCAGCACGTGTCACCTCCTTCTCTGGTGATATTCTAATGTTTTTTCCTTCTGGCCAGTCCATGATCACTTCCAGGATTCCTGGGCGACTGGGGTTTCCTATTCGAGCCCGTTGTGTGATCAATGCAACCCACTTACTCCATGTAGCATCAGTTGCATGATGTGTAGAGGGGACCCTCCCTTTGAACATCCAGCCCAACACCGGCAGTCGGGGTGCCAGCAGGAGCTGTGCTTCAGTACCAACCACTTCTGAAGCAGCTCGAACCCCTTCATATGCTGCCAGTATCTCTTTCTCAGTTGGAGTGTAGCGGGCTTCGGATCCTCTGTATCCCCGACTCCAAAACCCTAGGGGTCGACCTCGAGTCTCCCCTGGTGCTTTCTGCCAGAGGCTCCAGGTAGGGCCATTCTCCCCGGCTGCGGTGTAGAGCACATTTTTAATATCCTGCCCTGCCCGGACTGGCCCAAGGGCTACTGCATGAACTATCTCACGTTTAATTTGTTCAAAGGCTTGTTGTTGCTCAGGGCCCCATTTGAATTCATTCTTCTTCCGGGTCACTTGATAGAGAGGGCTTACGATCTGGCTGTAATTTGGAATATGCATTCTCCAAAACCCCACAACGCCTAAGAAAGCTTGTGTTTCCTTTTTGCTAGTTGGTGGGGACATAGCTGTTATTTTGTTGATCACATCCATTGGGATCTGACGACGTCCATCTTGCCATTTTATTCCTAAAAACTGGATCTCCTGTGCAGGCCCCTTGACCTTACTCTGTTTTATGGCAAAACCAGCCTTCAGAAGGATTTGGACTATTTTCTTTCCCTTCTCAAAAACTTCTTCTGCTGTATTGCCCCACACAATGATGTCATCAATGTACTGCAGATGTTCTGGAGCTTCACCCTGTTCCAGTGCTGTCTGGATCAGTCCATGGCAAATGGTGGGGCTGTGCTTCCACCCCTGGGGCAGTCGGTTCCAGGTGTACTGAACACCCCTCCAGGTAAAAGCAAACTGGGGTCTGCACTCTGCTGCCAAAGGGATGGAGAAAAATGCATTAGCAATATCAATTGTGGCATACCACTTAGCTGCCTTTGACTCCAGTTCATATTGAAGTTCTAGCATGTCTGGCACGGCAGCACTCAGCGGCGGTGTAACTTCGTTCAGGCCACGATAGTCCACTGTTAGTCTCCACTCCCCATTAGACTTTCGCACTGGCCATATGGGACTGTTAAAGGGTGAGCGAGTCTTGCTGATCACTCCCTGGCTCTCCAGTCGACGAATCAGGTTATGGATGGGAATCAGGGAGTCTCGGTTGGTGCGATATTGCCGCCTGTGCACAGTTGTGGTAGCAATCGGCACCTGTTGTTCCTCAACCTTCAGCAACCCTACAATTGAAGGGTCCTCTGAGAGACCGGGCAAGGTGGACAACTGTTTAATTTCCTCTGTCTCCAAAGCAGCTATACCAAAAGCCCACCGGTACCCTTTTGGGTCCTTGAAATACCCTCTCCTGAGGTAGTCTATGCCAAGGATGCACGGAGCATCTGGGCCAGTCACAATGGGGTGCTTTTGCCACTCATTCCCAGTTAGGCTCACTTCAGCTTCCAGTACAGTTAGCTGTTGGGATCCCCCTGTCACTCCAGAAATACAAATGGGTTCTGCCCCTCTATAGTTTGATGGCATTAGCGTGCACTGTGCACCAGTGTCCACTAGAGCCTTATACTCCTGTGGGTCTGACGTTCCAGGCCATCGAATCCACACAGTCCAGTAAACCCGGTTGTCCCTTTCCTCCACCTGGCTGGAGGCAGGGCCCCTCTAACACTGGTCACAGTATTCGTTGTTCACTTCCTGTAAATGTGAATCAAAAGTTCCCTGATCAAGGTCGGAAGTAAAATTAGCCCTCTTACTCTGTCTCGGGAACTGCTCACTGGAAACTGGAGCTGCAATTTTCCTGGGAGAACCGCCTTTTCTAATAGTTTTTCCTTGCAATTCACGCACCCGTGCCTCTAAGGTTGAGGTGGGTTTTCCATCCCACTTTCTCATGTCCTCTCCATAATCACGCAGGTAAAACCACAGGGTGCCCCGTGGTGTGTATCCTCTATATCCTCTCTCTTGAGCATAGGGACGTTGACTCCTAATGGCTGAGACACTGGTCCGTGCAGGTGGGGAGTAGGACAGATCCTCTCTGAGTTGTTGGAACTCCTGGCATATTTTTTCAGACAGTTTTTCCACAGCCGAGACACAGGCCCGTAGGGAGGAAGAGAGCTTTTCTTCGTAGTCCCGGAGTTGTCTAGCCACTTCATCCACCGTTGGTGCCTCGTCGTCTTTCCAGGCTAGTATTGCCAACGAGTTGGAATACGATGCTGGTGCGCTCCGTACCACCTTCCGCCACATGGATTGTGTGCACCTGACTTCATCTGGGTCTTTGGTTAACCGCTCATCATTCAGGTCACTGTAAATCACCTCCAGCACGCCTAATTCCCTCAGGTACTGGATACCTTTCTCTACGGTGGTCCATTTGCTTGGGCGGTATAAAACATCCTCCTTGAAGGGATACCTTTCCTTCACGCTTGACAGAAGTCGCCTCCAGAGGCTGAGCGGTTTTGCCCCTTTTCCAATTGCTTTGTCAATGCCCCCTTCCCTGGAAAGGGATCCCAGCTGCTTGGCTTCCCTACCCTCTAAATCCAGGCTACTGGCCCCGTTATCCCAGCATCGGAGCAGCCAGGTGATGATGTGCTCGCCTGGATGACGACCAAAATCTTTTCGCATATCTCGCAGCTCACTCAGGGATAGGGATCGGGTGGTCACCATCTCATTTATGGGTTCTTCCTCCTCTGGTTCTCGTGATGGCCCTGGTTCATCTTCATCCCTTACTAAACGAACTGATTTCCTCGTGTATTTTTTCTTCTGTATAGGGGCAACTGATACCGGCGCAGGTTGGTTCTCTGGTTTAGCCACAGTGTCTGTCACTGGGGTTTGAGTAGCCGCAGTGCTCATGGCTGTGGCTGGAGTAGCCACAGTGCCTGGGGCAGGGGTTTGAGTAGCTGCAAGGCCTGTAGTGGGGGTTGGAGTAGCCGCAGGGCCTGTAGTGGGGGTTTGAGTAGCCACAGTGCTTGTTGTTTTGTCATCAGATCCAGAGACCTTCTCTTTCTTTTGAGGGTACTGATTAGCGTTGACCACGGCTCGATAGGCATGGGCCAGTCCCCAGCATGTTGCAATGATTTGTGTCTCTCTGGAGCTACCAGGGTGACAACATACTTCTTCCAAATACTTTACTAATTCTTCAGGATTCTGCACTTGTTCAGGGGTGAAGTTCCAAAACACTGGAGGTCCCCACTGCCCTAGGTACTTGCGCATACGATCCCACACACCCTGCCACTCATAACTATCCAGCCTTGGGGTAGATCTCTGGATGGTATTTTTAAACTGCTTACTGACCTTTATCAAAATGGAAACAACATTCCCAAGAATTATCAATAGAAGTATCTTAACTGCCCAGGGGTGTTCAAGATACAGGAAAGTTGTTGTAATGAAGGAGGAAACATCATAGAAGAAAGCAGCAAAGGTGCCATTCTGTATTTCCTCCACAACAAGCCTCTCAGAGTAAGAAGTATAATTGCTAACTCTCTCTATGAGGTAGTACCCGAAGTACAGTAGTGACTTCTGTATGAAACCCAAATACCAAAGAATGCTCAAGGTCAGGGTTTTGATAAGGAGCCTCCCAAGCAAAAGATCATGAATCACTGCAGAGCACAGCACACTACACAAACTGACAGCAAGCTTTAACGCGTGCTGCAAAAAAAAGAACATGGTGCAGATCAGAAGAACTAATATCGTGACCGGCAACTGTTAACAGACTCCTTAATACACTCTGATTAATCTGTTGTTATCTCGTGCCCCACGTTGGGCGCCAAAAAGGACTGTCGTGGTTTAGCCCCAGCCAGCAACTAAGCACCACGCAGCCGCTCGCTCGCTCCCCCTACCCCGATGGGATGGGGGAGAGAATTGGAGGAGTAAGAGTGAGAAACACTCCTGGGCTGAGATAAGAACAGTTTAATAATTGAAATAAAGTAAAATAGTAATGCTAATAGTAACAGTATAATAATGATAATAATAATAATGATACATGAAGCAAGTGATGCACAATGCAATTGCTCACCACCCGCCGACCGATACCCAGACAGTTCCCGAGCAGCGATCGCTGCTCCCCGGCCAACCCCCCCCAGTTTATATACTGAGCATGACGTCATATGGTATGGAATAGCCCTTTGGTCAGTTTGGATCAACTATTCTGGCTGTGCCCCCTCCCAGTTTCTTGTGCGCCTGGCAGAGCATGGGAAGCTGAAAAAGTCCTTGACTAGCATAAGCAGTACTCAGCAACAACTAAAAACATCAGCCTGTTATCAACATTCTTCTCCTACTAAATCCAAAACACAGCACTATGCCTGCTGTTAGGAAGAAAATTAACTCTATCCCAGCCGATCTAAAGTGGGTCACAAGGTGTTGAATGACACGGTGATAAATAGCAGATGAAATCCCAAGAATGTAAAGTGATACTCAAGGAAAAACAGACCTAGCTTTACGTACACAGTTATGGGCTCTGAAATAGCTTTCACTTGTTGGGAAGACGATGTTGGCATTAAAATAGACAATCTTGTGAAAACACCACTCCAGTGTGCAATCATGGTCAGAGAAGGAAATAGAAAATGAGGACATTATAGGTAAGAAATAAAGAAGGAAGCAGAACACATAGTAATTTCACTGTGTGGCCTGTATTTTTCTTCAGGACTAGATGTAGTTTTGCTCCTGACATCTCAAAAGATGACAGAATTAAAAAAGATGCAGAGAAGTTGTGTACCTTGTATTCTGCATAATAAGAAACTAAATAGAGTAGAACTCTCATGAAAAAAATACAGAGCAGGAACATGGTTGAAGTCTGTGGTACAGAGCCAAAAAGAGAATAAATAATTTATTTTTTTATCCTACAACAAGAGCTAAAGGCACCAAATGAAGTTATCAGGTGGCAGAATAAAAAAAAAGGAGTAGTTTTTCACACTACATGTAGTCATATTCCCATAGGAGATTTTGAGTGAAAAAAACCTAGTTGCATTCAGGAGGCTTCTGGACAAAATCCTGCATGAAAACACATTAAGGGTTATTTTTAACACAAAGATATTATGTCTTGTTCAGGAAGTCCCTGAGCTATAAATTTGCTGGAAGAATTAAGTCTACGAAGCATCACTGCCTTGATTCTAAACTCCCCTGTAAGCATCAGTTGGGGGTCATTCTTGAAGACAGGGTAATAAGCCAGATCGATCACTGCTGTGGTCAATTTTAAACTTATATCAAAACCAACTAGCTAGGTAGACAAGAAATGAGGAATAAACCAAGTCAGAATTTGTATCTCAAATAGAGAATGTTAATCTCAAAAGCAAAACAGTCTTACTTGCAGCAGTGACCAGATTCACTCATGCCCAGTCCCAGAGCTTTCAAAGCAAATCTCTGTCATTTAGCATTTCTGAATAGTTTTCAGTTGTCTTGTTCTAATTTATTAGAGGTGTGGAGTAATTTAGATTGGAAGGGACCCCTGGAGATCATGTGGTCCAGTTCCATGCTAAAAGCAGGACTAATTTAGATTAGGTTGCTCAGGACCTTGTCCAGTCAAGTTCAGAGTTTCTCTAAGCATGGAGATTCAACAACGTCTCTTGGGGTCTTAAACTCCACCTTCTCATGGGCTCTGTAGCAAAGCTGCCATCAACTGTCATATCCCTGACTGGATTTTCCTTGTTTGTAAATAATAGGTTATGTACTTGGATGTCATCACACACATATATATGTATATGAACAAAGTATTGTTGTGCGTAATCTGTAAGCCATTAAGGAGCTTACACATTGTTAATCATCAGTAACTATCAAGTAGTCCAACAGCTGTAGGAACAATTTCATTTTATAATCCCACTTCCCTACCTGTACTCCTAATTCATTTCTGTTCAAGCAGATATAAGCAGTTTGCGATACAGTCTCTCCCTCTGGTTTTTTGGCTCCTGTGATGCAACAAATAAAAGTATTTGGAAATTAACTCAACAGTTAACTCAAGTGTGGTTATTACTTAGGGTACCTGAGAATTATTTAATTTTACAGTGTAGGCAAAGCATTAGTGCTCTGATCTATTGCTGACAAAAGTCATGCTTTGAGTAGGAGGTTGCCTAGATCACCTCCAGAGGTCCTTTCCAACCAATGTTTCTCAGATTCTGTTATTGAGACTTTTTATTTTAAGGAATTCTGTTACCAGTTATGACCTTGTCATAAGATAAGTCACAATTCATGTCCATTCTGACATGAAAGAAGTCTTGTAAAATATGGGGTAACCTGTTAAAGTACTGTGTAGAATACGCAACTCTTAAAATCCTCATTTTCTGAATTTGTCCAATTGTTGAAACAGTTAAATTGAAACTAGTTTCAATACTCAAGTTCTTAGCTGACTGTTAAGTAAACGTTAGAAAGACAGCCATGCAGTACGGGATTAACGTATTTGTAAACCTAGTTTTGCTCAACTCCCTTCCCCTAAAATATGTATTGTGTAGTTTTGAGATAGCTGCAACATATACTTTCATGTGATCTAAATCAGATTAGCCTCTGTATGAGAGGGTTTTATATTTATTTGACATTTTGATGGATAAACACTTCAAAAGTTAAGCATCCAAATCCACAGTTTCTTTTCAGAGGCACTATTCAAAAGTTATTGTTTTGTATCAATACCTGGAAACGGACTTAGATTCCTAAGTTTAGACATCTACCTTAGGACATATTTGACCTATTTATTTTCTGTAACTTATTAATTACTGTGTGCTCAATATGCATATGCTCTGAAAAGCTAAATCTTTGTCATTCAGTTATATGGTGGTTTAATTTTATAGGTATGTTACTATGTGTAAAATTGTGGGCAAGGTTTCAGCTCTTCGAACTTTCAGAGTACTGAGGACTTTGAAAGCTATTTCGGTAATACCAGGTAAGGAACAACATGTCTTACTAATTTTCTCTCTGCTTCAGCAGTATGCTATTTCTAATTCCTCTCCTGTTCTTGTCTTCAGTTTTCTGGTCACTCTTTGTGACAGTTAACACGATCCCAAGGTGTGACTGTTTTGCAGTCTGTAGCAACTCTCAGCAGCATCCTAACGGAGTATTTTTTATCATCTTTCCTCAAAATGATTTTGATGCAGGCAAATTTTTGTATTTTCTGCTTTTTCTATCCCATCACTAATGTTCAGTTTTAGTTAGCCCAGTGCCTTTGACTTTTTACTTTGCTGTCTTTCCTGAGCAGCACACCCTATTCAATATGTTGTCTTAATATAATGATGGCTATACCACCATATTTCTGGTTTCATGTTATACTTCATTAGCTTAATCTTCTATGGTTTATTTCCCAGAATGCTGACTTAACAATATTTCAGAGTTTTTTGTCTGTTTGTTTACTGACCACAGCCACTATCTGGATTGAGCATAAGATTTTCATCAACAGTGTTTTACATATGCTGTCCAGATATTCGATATTTTTGTAAGTTGTGCCACTAATTAGGATACCAAAGTGCGGATTTCAGAATCTAACTGCAAGAACTGATTTGAAAATCTATAAATGACTATATATCCCATTGTCATAGTATATATTAACTTCACCGTTTCTATGTAATTACAAATATATTTTTGATTTTGCTATGGAATTATAACAGGCATTAGACATAGGATGTGTTTAATTTTTAACATCAAAGCCACCCATCAATACTTTTCCTTTCATATTCACCATGGAGAACAGAGATTAAATGTAATTTTACTTTTTTCTTATGAAAGGCTTCTAGAAGAATCCTGGATATCACTCTCTGCCTATGTCATATTTCAAATTCAGTTATTCTGCCAGAATATTGGTCTTCAGTTCATATACAACACATTTTCGAAGAATCGAACGGTGGTTGAGGTTGGAATGGACCTCTGGACATCATCTGGTCCAGCCCCTCTGCTCAAGCAGGGCTACCTAGAGCTGGTTGCCCAGGCCCATGGCTAGACAGCTTTTGAATATCTCCAAGGATTGAGATTCCACAGCCTCCCTGGGCAGCCTGGGCCAGTGCTCAGGCACCCTCACAGTAGAAGAGTGTTTCCTGCTGTTCAGAGGGAACCTTCTGTGTTTCAATTTGTGCCCATGGCCTCTGGTCCTGTCACTGGGCACCAGTGAAAAGAGCCTGGCTCCATCCTCTTTGCACCCTCCCTTCAGGTGTTTCTATACATTGGCTGTCCCCGTGTGCCGTTGGGCTGTCCCCGTGTGCCCTAAGACCAACCGGCGGGGAAAACGACCGGCCTGGCTGAATAGGGAGCTTTTGTGGGGACTCAGGGAAAAAAGGAGAGTCTACCGCCTTTGGAAGAAGGGGCGGGCAACTCAGGAGGAGTACAGGGATCTTGTTAGGTCCTGCAGGGAGGAAATTAGAAAAGCAAAAGCCCAGCTAGAACTCAACCTGGCCAATGCTGTAGAAGATAATAAAAAATGCTTTTATAAGTACATCAGCAATAAAAGGAGAGCCAAGGAGGATCTCCATCCTTTGCTGGATGTGGGGGGGAACATTGTCACCGAGGACAAGGAAAAGGCTGAGGTACTTAACGCCTTCTTTGCCTCTGTGTTTAACAGCCAGACCGGTCATCCCCAGGGTACTCAGGCCCTTGAGCTAGAGGATAGGGATGGGGACCAGAATGGAGCCCTCATAGTCCAGGAGGAAGCAGTTAATGACCTGCTACGCCACCTGGATGCTCACAAGTCTATGGGGCCAGCTGGGATCCACCCAAGAGTACTGAGGGAGCTGGCAGAGGAGCTTGCCAAGCCACTTCCATCATCTATCAACAGTCCTGGTTAACAGGGGAGGTCCCTGATGACTGGAGGCTTGCCAATGTGATGCCCATCTACAAAAAGGGCCGGAAGGAGGACCCGGGGAACTACAGGCCTGTCAGCCTGACCTCAGTGCCGGGAAAGATTATGGAGAGGTTCCTATTGAGTGAACTCAACAGGCAAGTGCAGGTCAACCAGGGGATCAGGACCAGCCAGCATGGGTTCATGAAAGGCAGGTCCTGCTTGACCAACCTGATCTCCTTTTATGACCTGGTGACCCACCTGGTGGATGATGGAAGGGCTGTGGATGTCATTTACCTGGACTTTAGCAAAGCTTTTGACACCATCTCCCATAGTATTCTCCTGGGGAAGCTGGCAGCTCATGGCTTGGACGGGCATAGTCTTCGCTGGGTAAAAACCTGGTTGGGTGGCCGAGCCCAGAGAGTTGTGGTAAATGGAGTTAAGTCCAGTTGGCGGCCGGTCACGAGCGGTGTTCCCCAGGGCTCTGTTTTGGGGCCAGCCTTGTTTAATCTCTTTATCGATGATTTGGATGAGGGGATTGAGTGCACCCTCAGTAAGTTTGCAGACGACACCAAACTGGGTGGGAGTGTCGATCTGCTGGAGGGTAGGATGGCCCTGCAGAGGGACCTGGACAGGCTGGATCGATGGGCCGAGGCCAACTGTATGAGGTTTAACAAGGCCAAGTGCCAGGTCCTGCACTTCGGTCACAACAACGCTACAGGCTTGGGGAAGAGTGGCTGGAAAGCTGCCTGGCTGAAAAGGACCTGGGGGTGTTAGTAGACAGCCGGCTGAACATGAGCCAGCAGTGTGCCCAGGTGGCCAAGAAAGCCAACAGCATCCTGGCTTGTGTCAGGAATAGTGTGGCCAGCAGGAGCAAGGAGGTGATTGTCCCCCTCTACTCGGCGCTGGTGAGGCCGCACCTGGAATACTGTGTCCAGTTTTGGGCCCCTCACTACAAGAAGGACATTGAGGTGCTGGAGCGTGTCCAGAGAAGGGCAACAAGGCTGGTGAAGGGTCTGGAGCACAGGCCTTATGAGGAGCGGCTGAGGGAGCTGGGGTTGTTTAGCCTGGAGAAGAGGAGGCTGAGGGGAGACCTTATCGCTCTCTACAACTACCTGAAAGGAGGTTGTAGTGAGGTGGGCATTGGTATCTTCTCCCATGTAGTTAGCGATAGGACGAGAGGAAATGTGCTTAAGCTGCGCCAGGGGAGGTTTAGGTTGGAAATTAGGAAAAATTTCTTTACGGAAAGGGTGGTGAAGAATTGGAACAGGCTGCCCAGAGAGGTGGTGGAGTCCCCATCCCTGGAAGTGTTCAAAAAACAGGTAGATGTGGCACCTGGGGACATGGTTTAGTCTAGTCTACCCTTGATTGGCTTAGAATAGACTTGGTAGTGTAGGTTAATGGTTGGACTGGATGATCTTAAAGGTCTTTTCCAACCTAAACGATTCTATGATTCTATGAGATCCCCCTTGAGCCTTCTCTTCTCCAGCCTGAACCGTCCCAGCTCTCTCAGCCTTTCCTCATGGGAGAGGTGCTCCAGTCCCTTCATCGTCTTTGTGGCCCTTTGCTGGACTGTCTCCAGTATGTCCATGTCTCTCCCGTACTGGGGAGCCCAGAACTGGATGTAGGACTCCAGGTGTGGCCTCACCAGTGCTGAGCAGAGGGGAAGGATCACCTCCCTCGACCTGCTGGCCATGCTTTGCCTAATGCAGCCCATGATATCGTTTGCCGCCTTTGCTGCAAGGGCACACTGCTGGCTCATGTTCAACTTGGTGTCTGCCAGGACCCCCAGATCCTCTTCTGCCATGCTGCTTTCCAGCTGGGTTGTCCCCAACATATGTTTGTTCCCTTCCCGGTGTCATAAATGTTCTTTTACTTTTAAACTGGTGACATCTGTAAGGCATTATCTTCTAAGACAGAATTCCCTGAGGTCAGCAGAAGCTATCCTTTATTATAATGTGTATTTGGCACAATGTGAAGTACTGGGTTAATGTGAATCAAGCACAGGAATCTGCCCATATTCATTAAAGCTCCTAAGAGTTTGCTTAGATGCCATCTTAATTCAGAATTTTCAAGTTAGCAAAATTAGCGTTAGAAGGAAGTAAAAGCCAAATAAGTTATGATTAGGAAATTTAAGTAAAGATAGTTTACTCATTCATACTATGCTTTATTTTACCTCTTTTAATGCTCTGAAGTTAGAAAACCATTTACACTGATTGTTTTTAACACACTTGCAACTGTTGTATGTTGTCATGTGGGAACGCTACTGCATTCCTCTTCTCATTTTGCTTATTATTGAATCTTATTTTTCTAGGTCTGAAAGTCATCGTAAATTCACTTATTGAATCTGTTAAGAAACTTACTGATGTGTTGATCTTGACTGTTTTTTGCTTGAGTATATTTGCTCTAATAGGCCTCCAGCTTTTTATGGGCAATTTAACATCCAAATGTGTCCTCAGTAATACTACATACAATGACACATTATGTCAGGATGCCAAGATATATGTACCAAATGGTGAAGGTAATTTTATTCTTTTCTCCTTTTACATAATCTGTGTATCTTCCTATGTATGTCTTGGTTTTTCACAGAGATATTAATTAGTTGCATGTATTTCTCACAAGAAGGTATGCCCTTCCATTTGCACAAGTAGTAATATGAAGTCTCTGGGACAACAGAATGAGAGATTAGTGAACGTGGGATTTGAAGAAAGATTAGCAGTCTGTGGGATAGAAGAGACTGAGTTTTCTATAAACATTTGCTTCTTTACCTATGCACATTGCACGGGGATCCTAATTTTAGGGATACTGCACAGAGAATGATTTTTTCCATCACTTCAGCTATATTGTTCTGGGATTTTGCCTACTTCTTGCAGACATTCTTATTTTTACAGGAGATCAAATAAAATCTTACATTGTGAGTTATGCAGTTGATAGTTTTGGGGTTTTTTTTTGGTTTTTTTTTTAAATTGCCATAGGGACAGATCTGCTGAGAAACAGCCCTATATGCCCTGTGTTGTTAAAGGAATCTTTCACAGAAATTTGGTCCATCAGGCTGTTTATTAAAGTGCAGTAATGTATGGTTTACTGTCAGAGTGCTGTAGGAACTGACAACTTCTGATTTTATGATTCCTTGATATTTTTTTTATTAGATATCTGCTCCAGAATGAATAAATCTTCTGAAATATTGCTCTGTGGGTTCAGTTCAGATCCTAAGTAAGTGAACAAACAGTTTTAGTACTTTCTTATTTTTTCCTCCAGATGTACTGTGGTTTTATTTTTGGCCTAAAGGAATGGTGATGATTTTTCAGGGGGTGGAATGTGTGTGTGTGCATTATTAAATTAAAAACCAGGTATTTCACATCAGAAAAAAGATGAAGAAAGGTATTAGGATGCAAGCAATTACATATGTGCTTTGTTGCTAACCACTGGTAATATAATGGTAATGTAGAATAATATAAATGAGGAGGGGAACATATCAGTAAGAGTTGTGAGATATTACTAAGCTCTCCTCATCTTGGTGAATTATTTAAAAGTAAACATATTTCCATTTTTTTTCCCTCTCTATGTATTTGTTTGAATGCATCCTACATCAGTGGAGAGTTTCTGTCTAGTCAGAAACTAGACAGAACTAGAGTTTCTGCCTAGTTTCTTTGAGCGGACAAGTGGCTTTCTAGGATTGTCCAATATTATCGGCCCTTCTGGCAGAATTATATTGGGGAATAATGAAATGGACTTTCAGATAAACTGAACAAAATGTTGGATGTTCTGTACTGGATGCTTTCAGGTACAATCTAATGCTGCAAGTAAGTATTGTTTAACATTTCTTTTGTGGTTAGCAAAGAGTGCCCAGAAAACTATAGCTGCAAGAAGCTTGGGAAGAATCCTGACTTTGGTTATACAAGTTTTGATCATTTTGGCTGGGCCTTCCTTTCTTTATTCCGTCTGATGACACAGGATTACTGGGAGCGTCTTTACAGACAAGTAGGTACTTTTATTACCTGCTAGAATGGCTTCAGACACGCAGTTTAGAGTTTTTTGTCCACTAGAAAAATCTGCACCTGTTTTAACATTACTGATACCAAATTTCTTTTAAAATCAACATAAATATTAAGGACGTATCTTCAAGTGACTAAGTTGTAACACCCTCTGCAAGTGACATTGGATGGGAGCAATCCTGCTGTGAATGCTCATAGTTTTGTTGGAGAACACACTTGGGTCAGTGATTAATAGCTAAATGTTAATATGTAACTACCAAAGGATTGGGGTATATAGTAGATCTGGCTAGTGAGCTCACTGCCTGTTTCTCTTCCGTTTAAGTCCTGACTCCTCACCAAACCTTTTGGCTCAACATATACACTTACATTGCAGATAATTTTTGACAACTGGTACTAAAAAAATTGGAGCCTTTATGTTTTGATTCAGAGAGTTGAATGTAACTTTTAAATTCTGGTGTTTGAGAAAAATGATACAAAAATTGCATGTAGAGAACTCTCTGGATCCCTTACATCTATGTTGTGCCTTTGCTAGAAGGAAATTATCCTCTGCTGTGTTCTGTAGCTTTCATATGGTCCACTTTAACTTTTTTTCCAGCAACCTTTATTAACTGAGATTTTTTTAAAATGGATATGTCGTCTTTTTGGTATTTGGAGGTCATGTGGTTTTTAGGTTTTAATGTCTCAGAGCTTCATTTTGAACCATCTCCTCTGCTGCCACTTAAAAAAATGTAAGAATAAGCAATCAGTCTAAATATTGCCTCTGATTCACTAATTATAACATCTTTCGTGATTGTTTAGGTAATCCTAGCTTTCATCCTTATTACTGAGTTTTATTAATTTCTTCTGTAGTCACCTGTATATCTCTTTACAGCTGAAGTTGTCTTCTCATAACTTAAACTCTGATGATCATTTGCCTGATTTGCTGGGAGATATTTCATTTAATTTTAAGAATGAATTTTGTTAATTCTTCTCTGCAGTACATGGCATCATTATGAAAGTTTGATGGCCTGTTACATTAAGAGAAAACATTGTATGATCACAGAGAAGTTTTTAAGAGCTTAAATTTATTTACTTGAAGGCCAGGGGAACTCCTGACTGGATGTATTTCTAGACGTTCTCTGTAACATAGGCCAGAGGTAGATCCTACTGTTGTTTAAAGAAAACAGTGCAGTATGTTGACCTTTTGTATTGCATAGAAAAATAAATTGTTTAAAGTTAGTTTGAAATTCTGTTGTAAATGTTAGTTTGTTAAGAATTTATTACAGTCTTTACCTTTTCCTCACAGATTATCCGTACATCTGGAAAGAATTACATTTTATTTTTTCTGGGGGTCATCTTTTTATGCTCATTTTACCTCTTCAATCTGATCTTGGCTGTAGTAACTATGGCATATGAAGAGCAAAATAGAGCTACTCTTGCTGAAACACAGGCAAAGGAAAAACTCCTTCAGGATGCCCAAGAAATTCTAGAGAAAGAACGGGTTTGTAAATTATTATATATAATACTTAATATGTGGTTCCTTTTGTTTTCTTCTGTTTGTGAGTTAGAGAAATAAGGTTTTTAATTAAACATGTGCTTCTTACAATACTTTCTCACACTTCATTTCTCTTTCTCTTTATAAATACACATGTGTATGTATACATATATTTAAATATATATAAACATTTCTGTGATACAAACAAACAGCATGAGTCCAAGTTAAATCATATCAAGTTTTAAGATTTGCAGACCTGACACTGTATAGGAATGGCTTGCTGGCACGTATATAGCTTTTGTGGTATTGCGTAAGGGCCTGCGCTCTGTCGTTTGCCGCGTTCTTGCACCCTACCACTATTGCTGTGTACAAAAATTCCTTTCTCTGGATATTCCTTCTTGCTATTACTTTGTAGTCTGATGAAGGAAGTGGGAGTGGATAAATTTGCATCCATAAGAAAAGTTGTCATTTCTACAGTTTCCTGAGATTGGAAGTTTTGACGCTGATAGATTTGAGGATTGATTAAAAATGTAAGCTTTCTGAGAGCCACTGTGCTCAGCTATTTAAAGTGTGTCATGCCTCTTTTTGAGTGATTGCATGCAGAAGGTCTACCAGTTGACAAGAACAGGAATAATCTTTGGCCAGGCTGGTGCCATTAGTTCCATATTAGTGTAGAAGGACATCCAGAGACTGCACTAGTTTCTTTGCTGTTAGTTTGGAGAGCTAATAGACACACATCAGATTTCTGCAGTGTTTCCTCTTGGCACAGCGTCGCCTAGATTCATTCATTCCTTGGCGTGTAGGGGACCAGGGATCACCTTATTTTTTTTATTTTATTCCTGAGAAGTGAAGCTCTGAGCTGAGGCAGCAAGATAGATTGAAAATTCTAGTAAGACATATTTTATCTTCTAACTTTTTATAAAAGATACCTCTGATTTACTGCTAACAATCAGAAAAGTCAGACTTGTAAGAGGACATACAAATATTCTCTAGCAACTATCTGATTTCATTGTTAAATGAAAGGCATCACCGGTTTACCAAATTCCTCCTCTACAGCTGTCAACAGGCCTGTAATGTTTCTCTGTCTGAAATTCCAGCTTGCCAAGCTTTACTTCGGCTTTTCTTCCTTCTATTTTTCTTTCAACAGGATTAGTAGTTAAGAAAGGTTTAACATTTTAGGATTTAGTTTGAGCCCTTAGTCTTCTGTTGTCTTTGGGCTCAAGGTCCTTTCCAAAGCAAGAAAAGGAGAGTAAAAGGATACACCTTAATGTTCTGTAATTCAGATACAAAATACAATATCTAAAGTAGCAAGGACAAACTTTAATTATAGTAGCTGATAAGTAACCCTGCTTTATCTTTCAGTATTGTGAATATCATTTTGTACTCCTATCTTTTTATAGTAGTTTAATATTTGAAAGGTAAGAATTATTACCTCAAAGCATTCGGGATAGCATAATAATTAAACTGTATATGATGCTAGTCCATTTGCCTTGTATTAATAGACCAACTTTTTTGCTGTTTCTTTTACAGCTGTTGGCTGCTGGAGAGGGTAATAAGGCCTTACATGTCAGACCTGAAATTGCAGTTGCTGATTTGAAAAATTCAAAAGAAAAAAAGATGAAGAAAGAAAAACCTATTTTAAGACAAGGCTTAATTTTAGGTGATCATGGCAGAGAGGAGCATATGTTTAATTCACAGCCTGGTCACTGCCACAAGAAGCTTGTAAGTATTCAAAATAGAACACATATGCATTAGACTTACATGTGATATGACAATTTGATGAGCAGAAAAGCTTTCTTTATTTGCATTTTTTTTCCTTCTTTTTTTTTGTCCTTCTTGGATGTATTGGATTAACTTGTTTTTTAAAGCAATCTGAAAGTTAGATTTTGGGACCAGAGGGAGACAGTGCTATATGGACTTGAAATGAAAGTTCGAAGTGGCCATCAGTAGCATACTTATGACACATTATAGCCCTCTGCACTTATAACTGTGGTAAGATCTGTTGGCATCTCTATTGTCCTGCATAAACAAACATATAGAATCCTGTAAGTTTTAGAATTTCCCTAATGACCTAACTTTCCACAGCTAATTCCCTGGCCTAAATATTTAGGGTTGGATTCAGTTCGGCATGGTCCAGTATCCATGTAGAGTATAGATTTGTTACCTTTTCAATGCTTAGTCCATGTGTGTATCTTCACTTAGTATCACCAGTGCATGTGTGACTGCATCTGGGGTATTATGTCAAGTTTTGAGCTCTCCAGTAGAAGGATTACATTAAGATACCACGCAAAGCCAGTGGAGGCTGCCAAGATGATTAAGGGGCTGTAGCACATGATGTGTGAGGAGGGGTGGAGAGGTTGGGTTTGTTCAGTCTGAAGGAGAAAAGGGAAAGGGAAGAATCTCATTACTGCTATCTACTAATATCTAATGGGAGTGTGTAAAGAGGAAGGATCCAAGATCTTCTTACAGGTGCACAATAGAAAGTCAAGGGAAACAAGTTGCAACAAGGGAAATTCCGATTAGTTATTAAGGGGAATTAAAAATCACTGTGGCAGAGGATAAACATTAGAACAGGTCATCCACAGAAACTTTTGGATCTTCGTTTTTGGAGATATTCAGAACGTAGCTGGAAAAGGCCCTACAGCTGAAGTTTGCCCTGCTTTGAGTGATGGAGTGGGAGGACTCCAGAGGACCTTCCCAACTTTAATTTTTCTCTGGCTTTATGTAGACATCCACTTTTAGATGCCTGTATTTAGGTATTTTAATCTTGAGCTGAATCATCCAAAATAATTCCAGGCAATTATCCATATTACTAGGTTATTTTCAACAATATCTAAAAAGAAAGCTTTTAATGCCCTTATACGAGTTCAGTAACAGCCATTCTCCAGTACAGGCTTGTGACTTAGACCAAATAGGGTCCACTGGGAAAACAGATGGTGCAAAAGGAGATGTTTGTGTCCAAATAGCACTTTGACTGAAACCCTGGTTTCCAGCCACACCTTTGATAATGCAGGCTGGCATTTCAAACCAGTCTTCATTCACTGTCTCAGATGCGTTTCTTCCTTCCATTTCTTTGGTGGTCATTTACCATGACTCAGCAGGGTCTCGATGTGGAGAGCTGGAAATCATCATCAAAACATACACTGTTCATTTTGATATTATCCCTCACCCCTCTGTCTCCTAACATATTTTCTATGATGCCCCCATGACAGTCTGTTCCATCTCGTGGCAGATTCTCTCTTGCTTCTGGGACAATATCAGAATTGTTCCCCCCCATCTCATAGAAATGGAAACTTTCCCGTAGCAGAGCTAAAGGAGTAATGGCCCAACTTCTTTCCTTTTGAAAATTGTCCTTGTAGGAGAGTTTTTATCAGACATGTCTTCCTAGCTAAAATGGATTAGGTTTTCATTCTGTCAGTCAGCATGGTCAGAATTTCTTCTGAATTCTGTGATCCTAGCTATATTAAATTATGTGTCTGAGCTGAAGGAGTCAAAATCATCCACTTGGCGGCAACTGCCATCTGTCATTCCTTTAGTATAGCATTTGCTTCTTATAGAGTGTCATTAACGTTTCCCCTCCCGTGTTAAGAATATAATGCCATTTTGTGACCTAATTTGGGTCTGCTGTACTTAAAGGGAACACTCTGTCACAGTCTATGGGGGTGTATTATACCTATTGAGGAAAAAGTCTTTCCACAGCAGGTGTCATATCTTCTATAAGTATAAAAATCACCTCTTATGGCTGATTATCCCTATTTAATTTTTTTCTTCTAAGTCTGTGACTGTGTTGCAGGAGATGACTGAGCCAGGAGATATATTTGGTTTAGTTCCTAGACCTTACTTCTCCAAGGCTGCAAAATCTGCACAGGTTGGATGCCAAAAGCGATCTGTATTTTTACATTTCAGAAATAACATTTTCAGACCCTTCCCAAGGTCCCTTCCCCTCTCTATGTGCAGAGAATGGTGAAGTTATGAATATCTCTGTTAGGAACTTTTGGAAACAGATAATAGATTGCACTGGAACGTGGTATGAGAAGTGTTAAGTGGAACCCACTTTTCGGGAGTATATTCTGCAGAGTTTAAACTACATTGCTGTGCTTGCTAATGGATGCCTCTACGCTATCTGCATGAAGAATTCCAAGACACAGCTCCAGGTAATCGTGACTGTGTGAGACCCTGGGTGTAGTCTTATGCTGTCTTACACATACATACAGATGATCATTTGACAGCAGAAGCAGCTATTTGTCAATCATGAGGGTTCTTCAAGATGCATAGTCCACCTGTACACTCACTTCCTCTCACTCCCCTACATCACAGTTCTCACTTTGTCCTACAAATGCTGGTATTTCATATTTTTAAAAAAAAAAGAAAGAAAGAAAAACAGGAAGGCCTAGAGCAGGATCCAGGCAGTATGAGCTGCTCCCATGTAGAGTTCTACCTTAGACAAATAAATATAATCTGCAACAAGCATGGCAGTTTGTTTCATGTTATGGCAACTACTAGTAGTACTGTCCCTGCTACAAATGAGGGCTCTTCAAACAATGTACACTCTAATCACAAAAAGAGCCTAAAGATGCTAAGTCAAAGAGAGAAAAAGTGTATGAGATAGAAACTTTTTGGTAGGACATTATCAGTTCTATAAAAACTTGAATGGACTATTTCTCTAGTGCATATCCCTGTTTTAAATCCCATTTTGTCAGAGAACTTCTCATCACCAGTTATTTACTTCAGCTAAAGATAGATGAGCAGCAGTAACTGGTTCAGTGTTGATGAATGCTCTTAACCTTTCTAAAAATACTAACTCTAAATGCTTTCTGAACAGACGTGAGTTTCAACAAGAAGACTGAGGACTTTAGTCAGGCTGGTGCACAAATTTTTCTAGGTTTCTCTCCTCTGAGACACCAAACGTTATAGAAAGGAATGAAAGGACAAGTTGCACTGGTAACTGGGATGTTATTAGAATAGTCTAATTGAGTCTTTTAGATTCTGAGAAAATACAGATAGAAAAATGAACGTTTTAGCACTGTATTATAAATTCATTTTACATGTCTATTCTATGACAGTTCTATCAGCTAAGTTTTGCTTAGCTTTTCAAGTCATTAAAATACCAGAGAGACAAAAAGAAATAATTATTATGAAACCCCTGAGGCCAAGGATATCAGTTTAATTCCCTGAATAGCAGTTTTATAGAATATGTCCCTAAAAATCTTATTATTGTAAAAGTTTGAAAGTGATATGATATATTGGTAGGACAAGGGGTAATGGTTTTAAACTAAAAGAGGGTAGATTCAGACTAGTTACAAGGAGGAAATTTTTTCATGTTGGGGGTGGTGAAACACTGGTGCAGGTTGCCCAGAGAGGTGGTAGATGCCCTGGAAACATTCCCTGGAAACATTCAAGATCAGGTTGGACAGGCCTCTGAGCAACCTCGCCTAGTTGGAGATGTTGCTGCTCATTGCAGGGGGGTTGGACTAGATGAACTTTAAAGGTCCCTTCCAACCGAAACTATTCTATGATTCTATGATATCTTTACTTACGTACCCTCTCCACAAAAAGAAAATGAAACAAATCAAGTTGTGCTGATAGGGGATACTAAGGTACTGTGCATTATGATGTGGTCAGTCAGTAGCTCCCTGTCAGCTGATAGTTCTAATTATGTCCTCCCTGTTACTGGAATCTTCATTCTTTCTGTTTTTCTCTACCTCAGAGTCTCACCTGTTCTTTGCAGCCTGTGCTTTACAGTTGTCTACTTAGTCTTTAAAAAGCACGTGTGTGTGTGTGAGGGGTATTAATGTGTCATGAACTGAATCTTTGATAATATTTCAGTGTGTCCCATAAGATACAGGTGTTGGCCTGTCTGTTCTTCAGTGCACATCAGGAACTCTGAGTTTAGCATTCTGGAACTTCTAATGAAAACAAAAGTAGTCCCATTCCTAGTTTTAGGCAGTTCAATATTAGTATAGATCTTGATAGGCTTAATATGGCTGGGAAAACCAATATTTTTTATTAACTAAATAACTATTCTTAATATTAATAAATATTTATTATTTATTAATAATCAGTTAAATAGCCAATAATTTATTTAAACTGATCGTCAGTCTTTTCTTTTGTATGTTCTTTTTATCAGTCACTGGAAAGATGGTATGATTTTTTCCTTTTCTCCCCTGTTAATGGTTCTATACTTCTTATATAATGGCATTATTATTGTTGTTAAATATTTTCAGAAGGAAACAACTTCTTGAAATATATTACTGGTTTTGATGAAATGTCCTTTGCATTCAAAGGCAAACACACAATATTGTTGTATTGTTTTGGTTTATATTCTTTCAGCAAGGTAAGGCTTCATTACAATGTGTATTTAAAAAGGCACATTTATCTTATGCTGGACATAATTTTTATATTGCCATTTCTTCATATTCCCTTGTTATATTATCTTCTGTTGTCTTTCTAACCAAAGAGACAGATACTGCTGTCCTATGAATTGTCAGTGGACTCTATTAATGATCCTTTTCGAAGACAGAGGTTAATGAGTGCAGCCACTGTTATTACAGATAATTTGCGTAAGTCATTCTTTAGTGTTTTTCCTATGGTGATTGCATAATTTGACCTAAGAGAACAAAATGTCACAAACAGTCAGCATTATTTTAAAAGTCACTAGGGGAAATTATGCTGCAATCAAATGTAAATTTCAGTAAAATTAATATTCTCGTATCTTGCATAACTGCAACCGTAACTTGCAATAGCCAAGGGTAAATCATGCCTGACCAACTTGATTGCCCTATACAATAAAATGACTGGGGTTTGTGGATGAGAGGAGAGCAGTGTTTGCATTTACCTTGACTTTAGCAAGGCTTTCAACACTGTCGCCTACAGTGTTTTTTCATCCAAGTTAGGGTGTTAGGGTCTGCATCAGTGGACAACAAGCTGGACAAAAAAAAAAAAAAAAATTGGATGATTGGGCTTCAAGTTTATGTTGAACAGGTTGTATTCTACCTGAAGGCAGGTAACAAGTGGAGGACCACAGGGTGTATCCTAGGACACATCTTAAGTGACCTGGAGGAGGCAACAGAGGGCTTGCTCTTAAATTTTGCAGATGACACCAAATTGGGGGGGAACGACTTGATACACTGGAGGTAAGAGCTGCCATCTAGAGGGACTTAGGGTGGAGGAATGGGCCAACGGGAACCTTATGAAAATTCAACCAGAACAAATGTAAACTTCTGCATATCTGCAAGTATCTCTTGCAACCATACAGGCTGGGAGCTGGCTGGCTGGGAAGCAGCTCTGAAGGGAAGGCCCTGTGGGTCCTTGTGGGCAGCAAGCTGAGCATGAGCTAGCAACATGCCCTTGCAGCAGCAATCGCTAACAGTATCCTGGACTATATTAAAAGGAGCATAGTCAGGAGAAAAGTGATTATCACCCTTTATTAAACACTTGCTAGACCACATACTGTGCCCAGTTTGCCCCCCAGCCCCCCAGTACAAGAAATACATGGAGGTCAGCAGAGGGCCACCAAGTCAGGGGCTGGTTCAGCCTGGAGGGAACATTTTGAGGAGAAGTTAATATCAGCCTTCCAGTGTGTAGGAAGGCATTATCAAGAAGATGGAGTCGGGCTCTTCACAGTGGTGCACAGTGGGAAGATGAGACAAGAGATGTAAATCGAAAGAAGAGAGCTTCAAACTGTGTGTAAGGAGAAGCTTTCACCGGAGGGACAGACAGAGGAACAGGTTATGCAGTCTCTGACCTCATGGCTGACCATGCTTTGAGAAGGGGGTTGCACTAGAGATCTGCTGAGGTCCCTTCCAACTGGATTTATCTTATAACCCTATCCTCAACTATGGACACCAAGATATGGGGGACGCCCTTCTTCATTTTATCTTGGACTTTTTTTCAACCCATGCTGCATCTGTGACTGTACCGATGCAACTCACAGAAAACAAGTTTCAGTTTTTCCAGAGACAGTTAAATTATTTCTCCTTAATGCAGATCCTTTATCGTCCTTCTATAGGATAATAAACATATGAAGAGGTGGGTAATATCACCTGTTTCTGCAATTATGAGATTTGTTGATGGTGACCTTTAAATAGCTTGTAATTAGTTTGTGTAGAATGAGTGAAACAGTGGTTTTCAATGATGCCATTCTGCTCACATGAGATTGATTTTTCTTTTCAATCTTTTCTGTGACTGTCCTTTTCTTCATACTATGAGATTCCACATAAGATTATTTGTATGACACTTTCCCTCTTTGTCATTTAGAACTGCAAGAGTCAAAACTGAAATGCCCTTCATTATGTAAACGTTTTGCTCAAAAGTATCTGATTTGGAATTGTTGTCCATTCTGGAAAGTAGTCAAAGAGAAGGTGAAACTGGTAATTTTGGATCCATTTGCTGATCTCTTAATCATGGTTTGCATTATTGTGAATACCTTATTCATGGCTCTGGAGTACCCTCATATGCCACGCCATTACCAACAAATGATTTTTGTAAGTGACAAGGTAAGTTAGGTCTGTGTTAGAGTGAATATGGAGTTATAACCCCATATTTATACTGGGACAGTCCCATAAAGAGACATATTTTTTCAGTGACTTTTTGATGAATTTCTTTTTCCTCTTTCCAGGTGTTCACCCTGATTTTTACAGCAGAAATGATCTTGAAAATCATCGCTCTAGATCCTTACAACTATTTTCAGCAAAAATGGAATATTTTTGATAGTATAGTTGTTATGATTGGCCTAATAAGCTTTAAAGAAAATCTGTCATTTTTCAGGCTGGTAATTATTTCTTTATTCTTTTTAAAAAGTACGTGTGTTATATAGATTTGTAAAAGATTACAGTGAAATACCATCAGATTATTTTACTGATGAATCTGTTAAAACAGTTCTCTTTGTTAGTACATAGAAGGCAACATGAATGTTTAATTAGAGTGAATATTAAATGAATATTAAAGAATACATTCAATATGTTTATTATACTGTGTATATTAGATACTACAAATCCTCTGGCACTGTGTGCCCCCTTGGAGGTTTGACCTAGCAGAGAGTTCGCTGGTTCCCTGTTAGGTCTGTACAGTGTCACTGCTCAACTACATTTCAGATCTTCAATTAGGAAATGATATTATCTGAGTGTTTTCATGAGCTTAAGGATAGCAAAGGTTCATTCACAGCTTTTCCTTTTGAGTTGAGATTTGAAAAATAATGTAGCCTTCCTCAAGGCTTAGACTTGACCTTGAGGTCTCCTCAAGGCTTTCCCCCATCTTAGGGAAAAGGAGGAGCACCTCTGAGATGTCTATGTATAATGTTATTTTTTTGCTTACATCCTTACTGTGTATTTAGAATGCTAAATTTGCTAATTACTTCTAACATTCTTCATAGCTTTTCTGAATCATCACACCTAGAAATTCAGTTGAATTCTGTTTCATCTTGTATATCATGACTGAGCAAATTTAACACCTCTGAATGCTAATTTGACTAAAAATGTCCTTTTTACTCATGAGGGTGCATAGAATACATCCCATCTGGCTTTTCAGATGCTGTTTTAAGTCTGTTAGGCGAGAGGTAGAAAAAATTTTTTTTTCAATTTTTGTTTGATTACATTTGATTTAGTCCAAAATGCAGTCACTTCATAAGCGTCATCCACGTACTTATAAGCCACTTGATTAGTATTACTATTACTGTTATTGCTATTATTACTAATCGACTTACACGTGCTTGTATCTAACTTAGCACAAACAATTTGAAAGCTTCTTTTGGCAGTTCTGTGTTCTCAGTAATATCAACCATCTGAGCTTAAGCACAGCACTTTTGGATCAGGACAATTAAAAACCTTTCTTTGGGGGAAAAATGATGATGGTGTTACTGAAGTAAAGACAGCATGATAAATGCAGGGTCTGTTTTTTATGTGTGTTCGCCACTCACATTGTTCTCTTGTGTTTTACTTACAGCTCAGGATCTTCAAATTGGCAAAATCCTGGCCAGCCTTAAATACTCTTATGAAAATAATTCTAAATTCAGTTGGTGCTCTGGGTAACCTCACTCTGGTTTTGATTATCACTGTATTTATTTTTGCTGTAGTAGGAAAGCAGGTTTTGGGCAATTATTATGAGAATAATTACTATAAAATAAGCACCAATGTGAATTTACGCTGGCATATGAAGGATTTTTGTCATTCATTCCTGATTATATTCCGAATACTATGTGGAGAATGGATTGAAACCATGTGGGAATGTATGGAAGTGGCTGGAAAAGGGCTATGTCTTCCCATTTTCTTGCTAGTCCTGGTGATAGGAAACCTGGTGGTGAGTTTCAAGCTATTTTTCCGTCCCTACTGAATGCGTCCACTTACACCGGCATCTTTTTTTCCAAGGCAAACTTATCATTTGAAGAGTGTTCACACTATTCTCTTTTCTGGATGTTACTTAATGTATGTTTTTCTTCTGTCTTTTTTGCCTTTTCCCCATCTTTGTCTTTCTCACACAAGAGGTAGCTGCTAAGCAAAATATACAAAATTGTTCCTTCTACCCAGAGTATAGAAGTGCAGTGCTTTTGGTAATTTGGTGTCTGATATCTTCATCTTTGGTGTTGCTAGGATCAAATAACCAATCTGTTCAGTGCTTTTAATGCTTACCAACTTATCCTTATATTATCAAAAATTTACAGTACCCAGATTTTCTGGTTCGTGTGACATATACTAGATCTAATGTATATATAATGGAAGATTAAATCTTTTTCATCTGCTTGGTTTGTTGGTCTATACCAGATTCTTTTTGATGGTGGTGGTATTAAAATTTATCTTTGCCTGATGTTTTTCAACGTATCTACCTCCTCGTACATCATGAACATCAGAGCATGTGAAAATATATTTGATATACCTATACCCTCTCTTCCTTCCTTTTTCTCCTGACTTTCCTTCCAGAAGGAGCCATATCATACTATATTAATATTCCAGTATAATAGTAAATAATTTCATTGCGGTGGTTGATGAAAGCAAGTTTGAGATTTTTTTATCTAAGGAGGATTTTCTGAAATGTCTTTCCTGTTAACAGTAGTGTCTCCAACTTACTTTAACTATTTTAAGGTGCTCAACCTATTCATTGCCTTGCTGCTGAGTTCGTTCAGTACTGACTCCTCAAAGGGACAAGAGGAAAATGGACAAATGACTAAATGTCAGATTGCCATTGCACGGATTTGCAAGAGCCTGCAGTCTGTAAAAGACAGAATGTTGGATCATTGTAGCAAAATAATGAAACAAAGCCTCAAAACAACAGCCAAAAAGAAGACTTTGGTGCAAATTTCTGCCAAAGACATAGAGCAAAATAACTATGCCATGACAGATGTCAGAAAGGATATAGACAACAATTGCTTTGGCATTTGGTATTACAATACTGAAGAGAGTTCCCCCATAACAAGGAAATATGAAGAATTTTTAACAAGTCATAGTACCTGTGTTCCCATTGCAGTAGCAGAGACTTATACCAATGAAGGTGATGATGAGCACAGTGTATGCACAGAAATAGAATACAGAAAGCAGGTAAGGAATATTGATATTTGAAAAATTATTGTAACTTGCATCTGTAAATGTAATCTTGAAGACTCTGCAATAAATCTTATCCCTTCTGTCATCTCTGCCATTTTACTTTCTTTGTTCTTCTAGTAGCTTCAAAATGCAAGAGCTGCCAAATAGTCTTATTCAGTAAGATGCTGAATATCCACTTTTTCATCATTCTCCTCACTGATAGCCATAATCCTGCTTCTGTCTGTTTTGTTTCCATTTATTGCTGTCAATTGCTAAATGAAGTTTGATCAAGCCAGATATTCTTTCTTTTTGTCTCCTTTGCCTTACAGATGGCACCTGGAATTTTTAGAAGGCAGACCTCTTGTGCTGCTTATATGTTGCCTCTTGGCTGCATGGAATCCAAAGGGATTACAAATAAAAGCTTCACCTTAGAAAAATAATTTCTTATGTTTTTTTAATCCTCTATTCACCTCTGATACTTTGGACTCCCCTTTATAACTCTTGATTTTGTTGTGTTGGACAGGATTGAGCTCAAGGCTTTCTGCATGTGAGGCGTTTATTCTGCTATGATAGTCAATAATGGTGCTATTCATTTGCCTGTACATAGGCATTTAGGGATATTTGAGATACTTCAGGTGTCTTTCACATCCACATGGGACTGACAAATAAGACACAGGAGCTATAGGAACTGTTTTTGGCATCTGGAGGCCAGGGGTATGTAGAAAGACCTCAGATGACACTAGGTATCAGGCACAATTAGGTTGCTCCATTTAGATATCTGAATCTCAAGATTCCACATACTGCTCACCTCATAGATGTCAAGTGCCATTTGAGGTGCTGGATTATCTCATACGGCTTCTAAATGCACCTCCGAAAAGGTGTCTGTCAGTTCCTGTAGATCTGTGCTGTATTTAACTATGCCACGTGTATGTCTTAGGTACCCCTAGGTATCTTAAAAGACGCTAAGCAATTCAGGGCAAGCAACTGAATTAAACCTTTTGTGTCCTCGCTGCATTTAGTACTGTCCCTTCCTGCCTGTCCATATTACTTGCATGTTGCCCACTTTCGCGCTTCTTTTTTTCTCCCATTTTGCTTTCTTGATTTCTTTTTCCTTTTTTTTTTGCTTTGTTTTCTTCTCTCTAATGATGTGTTATACCTTTAATAAAATGGAATTTTACTCCATTACTTCCCTTTGAGAAGGGTGATGTGTCTTAATGAAATTCTGTTTGTGACGGCATCATTACTTTTATTATAGGTGATGTGATTGCTTAGAAAGGATATGAATGCTGGTTTGAGTATGACGAGCTATCTGCATGAATGCATTTTAGTTCAGAATCATTGGGTCATCCTCTGAGATTCTTATTTCCATATAAATATTTTTGCCTCTAGAAGGTAAGGGTGATACCTTCTAGCCCATTGACAGTACTGCAGCTGTGTATGGAACAGCCAGTAGTAGTTTCAGCTCAGCTCAGTGCACAACAACCTCAAGTTAATTTCTTTTAGAAGCCTGCCTTATTCACAGGCAGTAGTAATAAGAAGCAGCAGACTCCGATATACCTTCCCTGCAATCTTTTGTCAGAAGGTGAACAAAAAGAATATTAACCCTTCTCAGACCAGTACTAAAGGAAGTACCAATAGAAGCTGGCTTATACAACAAAAAAATGAGCTGGTTTGCAGGTTCTTCACATAAAACAAGATAGACAGCCTCTTACAGAAAGTAGCTTATGATTTTCATTTAAGTATTTTTATTAATTTCTGCTTATTTCTCCTGCTACTACACTCAAGTAGGAATGAGCTTTTCTAAGATGTTGCAACTGTGCTTTTTTTCTTCATAGGTAAAAGTGATGGTGTAAATGTGTGACAGTATGGGGTTTAGTTCATCTAAAAAACACATCCAAATGTGTGAGCAGCAAGCTCAGGTGGAACAGCAGGCTTTGATGACTCTACTGTACCTAGATTAGCTTGTTAAAGATTATGTTTTGTGAGTGTCAGTTATGTTATGATTGTGATATCACCATATTTTAAATCTGTCAGAACGGTTATTTGGGCTCAAAGTGCAGTTCCCTAGTATGCTGTGGCAGAAATGTCAAAAGCAGGTGCTATCTTTGGATGGATTATCATATGGTCGGTGTCTAGGTGTACTGGTAGAATCCATTTTCTATGGTTTTGGTCATAAGAGGAGGCATCATCAGTGGAATATCTTTGGACAAGTTCTCAAAGAAGCAGAAGTCGCTGATCACCTTAGAATCATCTGTGGCTGTTTGAAATATGTTGTCCATAAACATTTGATGACAGAAATTCTTTCCCTGCTGCATTGGAATCTGGTATTGCTTGGAATTTGTAGTGGCAAAAGGACTGAGAGCTGACTAGGATCACTGAGCTCTTCTGCCTGTAACTAGAAACATGGCACTGTTGGGGTCCAGCTGCAAAGGCTGCTACTGAGCCAGTTCATCAGAAATCAGTGAATTGGATGCAGGAATCCATCAGCGGGTTAAATGTAGATCTTGAGGAATGATACATTTCCACAGTATAACCACAGGAGCACAGTATTTGAAATCGAGGAAGAAACAATTTTTTACATGCCTTTTAGCGATATCATTTAATTATCTGTAAAAAGACAAACATGCTAAATTTGGTGGATGCTTTGGATTCTGTTAAAGAATTTTGACTTTTAAGAATGACTGTTAGGAAGAAAAATGTGGAAAATTAACTGTTTTGCATTAATTCACACAGGGAGACAGAATAAGACATAGAGAGCAGTGTCGGAGTTCAAGCGGCTTCAGTCAGATTTCTGGGACTTCTGAAAGCATAAGTGGGTTTTCAGAGGCCCACCAAAAGAAAGAGCAAAAAGAGGTAATTATAAATTTTATCATCTTGTGGAATATTAGAGATGAAAATTGTTGCAGCGGTTCTCATTCAGCAATGACAGGACAAGCTGGGGTTTTCTGAAGAGTAGCAAGTATAATCCCTGTGAAGTTGGTACATCTCTCTAGAGGTTATAATAGTTTAAAGCATGGAGGTTTGCCCCTCATAAGCAACCATGGCTAACAGTGTAACTTAATATATTATTTTGTACAAAATATGTAAACTGAAATTAACCAAGAAACACACTTATTTTCAACATGCTTGATACATGCTATTTATTTTTATAGATAATTCTGTTTGCTGTCATCCTTGGATGCAAAAATTAGTTCTCTAGAAGCGGTTCCCAAAACAACCACTTTTTCTGGTCTAGAAACTTAGCTTATTCTAATACAGTACAGTTCCACATCAAAAAAGGTGAAGAATTATGGCTTGCCTCCAATGACCCAGAAAATTAAATGGAAGTTCAGCAACTTTCTGGATTACTACCTCCAAAAGTTAAACCACTTTAGCATTTCCTGGTTTTAGACAGGTTGCCAGAAGTTTTGTTTGTTATACATTATTTAATTATATTTATATAAAAAATGCTCATGAATTTAAATAATTGCATTTTTGTCTATGTTAGAGATTCCCTAGGACCTTAAGTTAGTGTAGAGCAGCATGGCTGTCAACGTAGGCAGTTCTCCCTTCTGGCTTCTCATTCTTATCCCTGTCCTCATGCGTTCCCTTTCCATGTCATACAGGGCACTTACACTTCATGGCTGATAGATTGCTTTATTCCTTTTTCTTTATACTTGTTTTCCTTATTGTTTTTAGTTTTATAGGTTTGTAGGTTACCTACCAATAACTACAATTCTTTGAGCTGCGTAGACCATATGTACCTTTCTTTCCTGCTAGGCCTTCCTGTCTTAGCCTTTTGAGACATGGTTTGTGTCTCTGAAAATGAAAAGAGAATTGGATTGGCATGAAGAAATCAGAGTTTTGTCTAAAGTAAATCTATAGAATAATACAATCTTTTCTAAACATTTTCCTTCCTGCAAGTCCAATGTAGACGACTAGAAGAAATGAAGAAACTTATTAAATTAAAGCCATGGAAACAAAGAGCAGGGATTATTAGCCTTTTCTGTCCTATTATTTGTAATTTTATTTTGGTAGTTCAGCAACATTAAGATAATTTATACGCTGAAGATTTTTTTTGGGGGGGGTAACCTTACTAATGAAAAGCAAGTAAATTCTCTTCTTTGCCCTTCTCCTGTGCAGAAATGTGATGCTGGTAGCTATTCTGAAGCCAGCACTGTGGATCCGGTTATTCTTCAGGAGATGTTTCCCCAGCCTAAAAAGTCACACCTACCTAAGGACTGTTTTGGAGAAAGTAAGAATCTTTTATGTATTGCAGTGACACCAAATGAACCAGTATTCAAAGATATCTGTTTGGAACATTTCCAAATTGGCAGAAACTGTTTGCCTGAGACACTTGTTTATAAACATAAGAACTCAAATAAATATACCTGAAGCCAGCACTGAACTGGAGCAGGGTTAGGATGCCTGAATACAGGCATTTAGTACCATATGAGATGGCTGAGAGTATGCAAGACAACTGCATGAAGCTGACAGAACTGTCACAGAAGCTCTAGAATATCTGAAGAGGCCTAAAATGGTTCTGAACACCTGTGTGTAGGTAGCAAAATGCCATCTTTCAAGTGCAATTCAGTCTTATATTGAGGCGTCAGACTGTAGGTACCTGTATATGAGCAAAGGCACTCAGAGCACTTCTGAAGGGGCAGCTGGTCCTGTTAGGGCAGTTAGGGTATGTATGCCCGTACCTGGTATCTTAAATGGCACCTCAGCTGAATTTGTCTGAGCTCCCAGTACAGTGGATGAATACAGCTAATGGAATTGAGAGGACTGCACAGCTCACCCCAGTGTCAACACCTACCTTTGATTGTCCTGAATGGCTCCTTAGACTCCATTGACCCTCATGGCTTAATCCTACTGCCTTTACAGATTAATGAAGAAGTGTGTTTTCTGGTGCAAAACAGTGAACAGAGAACCTGGTTGTAATGTCTCTGCGGTGCAATCAAGTGAAATGCTCCGTAAAAATAACAATTTACTAAACTACTAGTAAGGTAATATCAATTTTCAAAACAAAGAATAAATGCAGAAAATAAAATAAGTAAGTTTTTTAGATAGAAGTAATGGCTTTTTTGTGTCCACTTGGGCTTGTGGGCACAAAAGCTTTTCTGCTTTTTCCATGTATGAGTTGCTCTATTAAAAGAGATTATTTTGACCTACACATTTTGTCTTTTCTTTAGCTTTAGATTGTTGCAGCCACAGCATCACCCCATAGGTAAAACAGCGCATTCTTTGTAGAGTCTGCAGAAGGTCATTTTAAGATGTCTTACACTTTTTAGATTCCATGTCTTCACATTTTTGATGTAACCAATATGCTGTTTTCTCTTTTCAGATTGTGTTGAATGTTTCCCGTGTTGTATAGTGGATATCAATAAGTTTCCAGGCAGGACTTGGTGGAAATTTAGAAAAACCTGCTACAGAATTGTTAAACATAGCTGGTTTGAAAATTTTATAATTTTTATGATAATATTGAGCAGCGCAGCACTGGTAAATTTAATTTAATTTCTCAAATTTTGAATTGATGATTGTCAGTAAAGGAAAAGAATCATATTATTATATTTAATTTATTTCTAATACTCTTGCATTCGTTTCACCAGGGAGAGACAAGAGTATAATAAACTTATCCCTTAGAAGAAGGCTCTCCCCGACTTGGATAAGATATTTAAATATATGGAATCATAGCCTTCTTCAAAGTTCTTCATGGAACATAGTTCTTGACGCACTTATGTGCTTAATTAGGAGGCTAAACCAGGGTCTGAAACTACTTAGCTTAAAAAAAATAAAAGTACTTCTAAATTTGTAAAGCAGACTAACTGCTCAGTAAAAATTTAGATTTAAAATCATCCAAACATTAAGATGATCAGAATGTAAAAGTGAAGATGGCTGTAAACTGGTAGGTGATTTAATGTGTCTTTGCTACTCTGACTATATCCATTTCTACTGAAGGATAAGGGAAGTTTTATGTGATTTGAAAACCTATTCACTAAGTCTACTGAAAGTAATTTGTTAAAAAAAACTTTATGTAGTGCAGAAGGAACATAACCAACTAGTGTGAAAGTGATCTGTATGGTAGGTGTCAGAGTTTTCCAAATAAAATCTGTTCGGTGTGCATTAAGTTTAGATTGTCCACTAAACTGTAGATTTGAACTGTCTGCTTTAAAATTTCCGTGGCAAAATCTCCAAGGGAACTCCCTGGGGTTCCCATGAGGGCTCCTCTGTCTTCATGTGGAACCAAACTGAAGTAAGGAAGGAAACCAAGTCATTATTTAATGTACTGTAGGATCTGGCTAAGTTGAACACAGAATTAGTTGGTATCCAGATGCAAAATAAAACAACGACGATTTATTTTCATCAAAGATGTATTGTGGTGTTGAGAACTTTCACATTGCTAAGATACTGTTGTCCTCTTGCAAGAAGGGACTTGTCCATTTTCTGTTTGTTTATCAAGTTGTTTGATGATATCGAATTTCCTGATTTAGCTAGAATGAAGGGATACCATGCCATCAGGCATGTCTATGGCTTGAAAGTAAATTAAATCAGATGGTGATCATAGAAGGTATCCATAGAAAAGTATGTGGTGTGTGCTCAGTGCTCAGAGCAAAGGAAGAGTTAGAAGTTTGAAAGAGCATCACTACTAATGAATGGGTGAGTTGACTAATAGGTGGAAATCAAGGTAGCCAAGGTTAAACACTGAAAAAGACAATGCTAATTATTGAACTTGCTCAGAAAAAAAGGTAGGAAATGGTAAATAGGTTTAAGTACATGAATGCCAGGAGTTCTCAATTACCCACAGTCGAATTACTATTCCTGTGGACACAGTGACAGCTCTGCTCTCTAGACATTTCTCCTAATTGTAGCGCAATTGAATGACCACTGCTTCAAAGACCACTTAGCTCCAGAAGCAGTATTACTGTTTTCTTACTCTGCAGAGCAGGAGTGCGTAAGTTTTACCAGATTGTTGGTAACTATACATAGGAGCATCTCTGCCCCCTGTTTTTTCAGTGGGAATATAAAACGGAAAAAACAGCGATGATTTTACATGAGTTTACTGTTTCAGGTCTCACTTGATCTAAACACTTGGTTATGCTCCTGCTCCCCCGTATCGGTGGCCTTTTAGACTGGGTTTAGCATGTGATAAATACAGGGGAGCAAATCAGGTCTGCTACAATAACTAAATAATAATCTTCTCTGAGAGCACTGGAGACACATAGCAGAGGCACTCAGGTGTTTCTGCAAGAAACATTTAATGGTTTAGTGTGACTGGTGATAACTTGTAACTGTTAAGGCCTGCTGTAGCTGAGCTAATCCTTGCAAAACCATTGGGGTGTCTTTGCTACCATGCTCCCTTGAAACAAAGGTCTGTGGACCATCTGGGTCAGTCTCCCTTGTAACACAGCCTGCTATTTCCTTAAAGGGTGTTGACCGTTAATGAACTTACTAAAAAATAACAGCAGAATAAGAGATTTCACAGTCAGGTAAGGAGCTGTTAAGTGAAGACCTGATGTAGATTGAAACTGGATATGGATTAAAGTTTTGACACCCTCCATTTGGTTCCTGACCTTTGTCACAGTCTACAGCCGTGTGACTTTGGGCAAATGAATTATCTCTCTACTCTTCATTTGCTCTTCTGTAAAATAAAGATGTTGTGTTCCAACATCCCAAGGATGTGAGATGGTGTAGTCCTCTTGAGAGGACAGACTCTTAAACTTCTCATTTCAACTTTTTTACTCCTCTCATTGCAAGAAATAAGACAGAAAGCAGCTGCAGAGGCAATGTCAGAGAAGGGGACACAGATTGGAATTAGGGTAAGAGAAAGGGAGGTTGTTAAATGCCCTGATGTGCTCTAATGACACACCGAGCTCTTGAGACGGAGTGTGAAAGAGAAGGAGACTAGAGGAGACTGAGTAATTTATATCTAGGAATCGTAGGGTGTGAGAAAGGATGTGAGAAAGGGTGGCTTCTGATATATCTACATAAGTAAGAAAAACATTAAGTAAAAGTAATGACATATATGTATTTGTAAGGAGGAAATAGTGGTGGTGAAAATGGAGGGATAGTTCACTAGAAATGTTGGCAGCAAAAGAGAAATGAAGTGGAGATGGAGCTATAAGGTAGGGGAGAAATGGATGAAAGGAAAAATAAAGACATTGCCAGAGGCTTGGTGGGGAAATAATGCAAGGTGTTAAAAGGAATTGGGAATAGATTGGCACTATCAAAAACATAACATAAATTAGCAAGGCAGCAAATACATTAAACACAAATGAACAATGATGTAAGCTGCAGCAATCAATAAAACATTTTCCTAAATCCTTACTGACGTCGAATTAATGTCAAAGTTTAGGTAAAAAAATACAAAACTCCAGGAATGAGCACTTCCAGATAAGTTGTTTGTCATATTTTTTCATATCTGTATTACAACTCTGCAAGCTGACTCAAGATGATTCCTTTGGAAGGTCTAGGTCTGAAAGAGTGGTTGGTTTGTTTAATTCAAGCTTTATTATGACGAATTCTAGACCAACACCTTCAAAATTATCCACTAACTTGTGAAGCCAAGATTTTTGGTAGCCACAATTGACGCTCATCAGATATTTTTTGAAGAAGTGCTGAGCGTAAACAATTGAAAGTATGTGATTTCTCAACCAACCTGAAAATGAGTTTGTACTTGATTTTACAATTTAGGTTTTTACTTCTAAGTATAAAACTAAGTGGTGGTTCCCTATAATTTAATATAAAATGGTTGATAATCTGAAATGGTTATAGTATGCCAAACTGTGTATTCTTGTGCAATTTTAAAATAATTTTCCATAAAACTACTGAACTGTTTTAAAACTGAATTCTGAAATTGCAGGCATTTGAAGATATTCACCTGCAGGAGAGAAAAAAAGTGAAAATGCTCCTAGAGTATGCTGATAAAATATTTACCTACATCTTCTTTATGGAGATGCTTCTGAAATGGGTAGCTTATGGTTTGCACAGTTATTTCACAAATGCCTGGTGTTGGCTTGACTTCATCATCGTATGTGTAAGTATTATATTCAGCTAGTCTTACATTTTAAATTTTGATAATTTCTATATAGAGGACTACATGTAAAATCTGATTCTGAATAAATACAAGTGTAAAAGACAGTTTCCAAAAGCTGAAAAAAATTGCAATCAAAAGAGACTTTAGGACAAGTTTCAATTGAAATTGTAAGTAATAATCAGAAGTTGCTTAAGAAAATTTTTTTAGGTGTCACTGTCATTGAGGACCATGTTGCTTATAAAAACCTTTTTGGGTGCAGAGAGAGTGCAATCAGCGATCAGAAATAAAAGTAAAATAAATTAAGATTATAGAAAAATGTGAAGCTGCTGGCATCTCTGGCATTTAGAAACAGAAAAAAGTAGAGTTGCTTCCTTAAAGGAGAAGAAATTTAGATCATACAGGGTGTTGAAAAGTATTGTTGGAAAAATCATTTACCAGAGAGTTAAAGATGTAGGAAAGTATGTTTTGCTTTGCAACCAAAGAAATCCTAGCAATCCTTTTATATAGCTATAAAAAGAAATGCTGAAATCATCAGTAGTGAGATGGAAGAAGTGCAGTGTTCAATATATACATATTAATTCTGAATTCAGACAAAGTTAAATAATATAATCTTGCCATATAAAAATGAAATATTTTTGTTTGTCAGCAGTACACTGGGAAGATACTGAAGTTAAATATTTTAAAATAAGGGCATCTAAACAGCTGACTTCCATTAATGTCAAAGTAGCTGTTTGATAGCCTCTGAATAGTTAGCATTGCAAGTTGTGAAATACTAGGAAATTTCAACAGAAAAATCTAATATTATGACTATTTACAAAGAATATATAGCATGACTTTAGCAATTACAGTTCTGTAATATTAATAGCAGTGCTGTCCAAAACAGAGAAAAAGCATGAAAATATCCAATGGTTGGGCAATGAGACAACAAATTCAAGAGGCAAATCATGAACAGTGAAAAAAAACCCCTAATTATTGAAATAATTTTCTAATGTTTTCAGTTCATTTTCTCTCTTATGAAAATTTAAAATGAAGACTGGATATCTTCTTAAAAATAATTTTTGTTTCCACATCACTGTCTTAAGTCATGATAAGGAGTTACTGTATACACTTCTGAGAATAACTATGCAGAAAATGGGAATATTTTATTTGAATAATCCTTTCTGGTCTTGTAGTGTATGAAATCACCATAGTTACCAATTTGGTTGTTATACTAGCATTCAAAAAAATTTATATCCACTGTTTTTGAAAACAAAAGGAAAAAAAAAGAAAAAAGTTTCAAATTAGAATGAAATAATTCCATTAGTTTTAAAATATTAGGAAAGAATGAAGTAAAATTAGATTATGATAACTTTGAATGTGTATTTTTTTCATTTGACTTACTGGTCAAAGATACTGTAACATTCAGCTTATGATTGTCTATTGACACAAATAAAATAAATTTTTGTATACCCTTTAATAATCTCAGTTTCAATTCAATGAACACAGCTGTCATTTGTTTCCTGGGGACTAAATACTGTTTCCAAAGACACATCACCTTGTTCCTCTGGGAGTGCCCTGAAATCTCTCAGGACTCTTCGGGCATTGAGGCCTCTACGAGCTTTATCAAGATTTGAAGGGATAAAGGTAAGGATATTGGGTGGGGGTGTGTGTGCATATTTTGCTATAGCTGCATTTGAAGTTTTTGTGAAAATTACAGCTTGAATCTCTATTTTGGGACTCAACGGCATTAGGATAGGTCAGATTGCCTACTTATATCTTACAGTTGTTATTTTGAAATAATACCAAACACTTTCTCAGAAATTTATAAATACAAATGAAATAAGGAAACTGAATTATAATGTGCTGCTGCAAGGAATTATTATGTAATAGGAACACTGGAACATTTTTCCATGTTTCCAGTTTCAGTGCAATTTGCAGAACAAACTAAACAAGAATTTTTTAAGACTTGTACTTTTCTGAAACCCATTCTTAGGTTTATCTTAGATATGGAAAAATTTCATCCAGTGTATTTGGCAAACTCTTCTGAAAAAAAAAGGATATGCTTGAAAAAAATAGGAACTATTTTTCATTACTTGTCAGTAGAAAAGAAGCTATATATGTAGTTATTACAGAAAACAAACTCTACTGTGAGGAAGAAACCTGTACTGTGAAAGTTATAGTTTATCAGTCTTCATGGCATAAAAAATGTAGTGACCACAATCCTTTCTTAATTTTTTCTCATTGCCTGAGGCAAGAAATTTGGACCTGGAAAAAAGGATTCATTAATTCATTGCTTCAGTGGAAACTATTCACATTTTGTAACTCCTTTTCATAATTCCCCTTCTTTAGATGGCTGTGCTTATATCAACTCATGTTGACTGTTATCTAGACAGGCTCATGTTCCACATTTCAGATTCTCCAGGGTGGATCTGAAAGACAACAATCCTTGCAAATTCAAATAGGGTGGGATTTTCTTAATAGGTGAGGGGATTCTTCTAATTCAATTTTAAAAGCTGTTCTGAGCGAACTGTCTGGAATCTTTAAAGTCAATGGGGAGAGGTAAAAAATTGTATAATGCAAATCATCTGACCTGTGTTAGATCACAGAATGTGATGAGACACTAACTTCAGGCCCCGAGATGGATACGGAGGAAATCCTCCTGGAAGCCATGAAAGACAAGAAGGAATCCGTTAGAAACAGCCAGTGTGAATTTAGGAAGGACAACTTTTCCCTCTCAAACCTGATTGTCTTCTGTGATGAGATGGCTGAGGGAGGGAAGAGCCATCTATGGTCTCGGATATTGGTTATATCTGGTCTGGATAGGTGAACTATAAGCTAGGCAGAAAATTGGCTGAACTGCTGGGTTCATCAGGATGATGGACTGCAGAGATCATCAGGATGAAGTTCAACTGGCAGCTGGTTACTGCTGGCTCAGAGGTCGGTCCTGGCACCAGTACTGCTTAATTACTTAATTAACAACCTAAAGAATGTGGTAGAAATTGTCCTCTGCAAGTTCACAGGTGATACAAATTGGGGGTGAGCAGTTAATACGCTAGGGGCAAGGCTGCGCTGCAATGAGAGCTTGTCAGACTGGAGATATGGCCTGCAGAAACCTCAGGAAGTTCAGTGAAAGCAAATGCAAAGTCTTGCACCTGAGCCAGAATAAGCACACGTGACTGTGGCACACTGAGAAATGAACAGCTTTGCAGAAAAGGACCTGGGGTTGACAGCATGTTAAACATGAGTCAGCAGAGCAACAAAAAAGATACCACATATTGGGCTGTTTTAGCACGAGTCTGGCCAGCAAGTTGAGGCAATTCACTCTTCTGGTTTTGGTACCTGTGAGACTGAATCTGGAGCATGGTGTCTAGTTTGGGGCTCCCCAGTGTAAGAAAGATAATACCATACTGGAGAGTGTCCAGCAAAGTGCCACCAAGGTGGTCAGGGGACTGGCAAGGAGAGGCTGAGAGAATGGAGCTTGTTCTGTCTGGAGAAGAGAAGGTTAAAGGAAGGATTTGATTGGGATCTAATTAGATAAAAGATTTAATTGTTGTCTTTAACTACTTAATGGGAGGTTATGCAAGAAATGGAACTAATGTTTTCTGGTAGGCCTGCAGTGAGAAAATGAGAGAGAATGAGTCGGCTGTGAGGGATATTCCAATTAGCTACCTTGGAAATAAGATGACAGTTTGGGTGTATAGCATTGCAATAGATTGTCCAGAGAGGTTGTTGAATCTCCACCCTTGGAAAAATTCAGAACTTGACTGGACAAGAGTAACTTGGTCTGTGTTGGAACAGCTGATCTTCAGAGGTCCCTTCCAATGTGCTTCATCCTGTGTGTTTCTAGTATACAGATATTATCCAGGGCCATGATCAAAGGCTCAGAATTTTCTCATAATGACAGCAATGAAACATTTCCAGAGCGATTTCCACTATGCCCCATGACAGAGGGGTGAAAAATGGTGAAAAGAAATAGATAATTAGTCATCAAATTCCCACTGGCAACAAGCATGGTCCTACCTGTTTGCATCAGTGTGCTGGATTCACAAATACAAATTCTTAGCGCTGCTTGTGTTGGGTCCCCTGACATCACCAGCACAGACCCCAAAAGCTGGAATCCCATTTTCACTGGTACCATACCTGGAAGAGGCTTACTGCTCATTATGGGTTTGCATTCACCTTGTCCTCATGCAAGCATAAAAGAAGGAAGAGTGCTGACCAAACCAACCCAGTCTTCCAGAAGCCAAACTTCTCTACTTTATGTACTGTGTGCAGTCCGTTGCCAGTGGTTATTGGGTGAGGTTCATTTTGTTATGGAGAGCAAGCTGTTGTTCTCTTACAAAACCCCTCCAAGATAAAAGAGAAGGTTATTTATGATATTGTAGTAAATGCACATCATACAACCCATTCCCCAGTACCTGATTTTTAGATCCCATAGCTACTACAGATTCACAATCTTATTTTATATATTTCTTTTACCCAAGGATAATTTTGGTTGCCATCTGTTTTACTTCCTTCCTCAAAAGGCAAGATAGATACCACATAATGACATGTTAAGACAAGCTTGAAGTTGGGCTGAAGGCTGGCATTAAATTTGTCTTCTACTATTTTTTATATGGGTGAAAATCTGCAATAGATACAGAAGAAGGAAAAATATGTGTTTTTCTGGGAAAGTGTTCTATTGAACGTGAATAATTCATTCTTTTCATTCATTTTATTTATTTAAGGTTGTTGTGAATGCACTCTTGGGAGCTATCCCCTCAATCTTGAACGTTTTGCTCGTCTGTATTGTCTTCTGGCTCCTATTTAACATTGCAGGAGTAAAATTACTTGGAAAAAAATTTTGGAAATGCACACTCAAGAAAGGAAATATCAGTCTAATTGATAACAAAGATGATTGTACTTCCTTTAATGGAACATGGACAAATAATGATGTAAACTTTGATAATGTTGGGATGGGATACTTGGCTCTTCTCCAAGTGGTAAGTTCTATAAAAACATGCTCAGTTTTGTTTTCTTCAAGGGAATGTGTTGAGCAGCCCAACTGTGGGACACCACTATGCTTCTGTTTGTTGTACTGAAATTGGGGATTTTTTTAGCTTCCATAAATATTTTTCTTATCTATAAGCTGCTCCATTCCTCCTGAAGAACACTTCAGCATATGCAACCTTGTGTTAAAATCAAGCACTGTATTTCAGGGCTTTTCAATTTTGTTTTAATGTTGATTAACATGCTAAGCCTGAAATAGCTTGCATATTACAAGTTGGAGAGGTGGGCCTGTGTGACCCTCATGAGGTTCAACAAGGCCAAGTGCAAGGTCCTGCACCTGGGACGGGGCAACCCCCGGTATCAGTACAGGCTGGGGGATGAAGGGATGGAGAGCAGCCCTGCAGAGAGGGACTTGGGGGTACTGGTGGATGAAAAGCTGGACATGAGCCGGCAATATGCGCTTGCAGCCCAGAAAGCCAACCATATCCTGGGCTGCATCAAAAGAAGCATGGCCAGCAGGTCGAGGGAGGGGATTCTGCCCCTCTGCTCTGCTCTGGTGAGACCTCACCTGGAGCCCTGCGTCCAGCTGTGGGGCCCTCAGCACAAGGACATGGACATGCTGGAGCGGGTCCAGAGGAGGGCCACCAAAATGATCCGAGGGCTGGAGCACCTCTCCTACAAGGCCAGGCTGAGAGAGTTGGGGTTGTTCAGCCTAGAGAAGAGAAGGCTGTGAGGAGACCTTATTGCGACCTTCCAATACTTAAAGGGGGCCTACAGGAAAGATGGGGAGAATCTTTTTAGCAAGGCCTGTTGTGACAGGACAAGGAATAATGGATTTAAACTAAAGAAGAATAGATTTAGACTAGACATTAGAAAGAAATTTTTTACAATGAGGGTGGTCAAGCACTGGAACAGGTTGCCCAGAGAGGTGGTAGGTGCCCCATCCCTGGCAACATCCCAGGCCAGGCTGGACGGGGCTCTGAGCACCCTGCTCTGGTTAAAGCTGTCCCTGCTCACTGCGGGGGATTGGGCTGGATGGCCTCTAAAGGTCCCTTCCAGCCCAAAGCATTCTGTGATTCTATGATTACCGGATTTAAAGTTATTCGTATTTTCTGTAGTAAAAGTTAGTTCAGAGTGGATGAGAAAGAAAAAGCACAATGCAGTTTATTTATATTTCTATATTTTCTTTTATTATGTAAGTCATGAAGTATTGGGATGATAATTTATTGATCTCCCTAATACGACAAAAAAGGAGAGAAAGGCATTTTTAAAAGTGGCTGTTGTGAAAAATTGCAGGAAGGAATCATCTGCTGTTTTCTTAGAAATTGTTTTCATCTTTTTTAGGATATATTGCTAGTTAAGCTGAAACTTTTACTTTTTTTTCAAAAAGCAGAGAATTTACAAAGATTTCAATTTAACAAGTTAACATTAAAACACATTTCACAGGATTCATGGCATTTTTTTTTCTCTTTTCAAGAAATAATATTTTTTTCCCTCTTTACTAAATTCCAGTGAATCATACTTCCAAGCAGGTCTTTGGAAGTGATGCACATTTTATAGCACACTTCTCACTTTTCCACAACTTGTAACACATTTATATTAGCTCTACTTTTTACTTCTTTTTATTTTAGTGATAATAACCTTAATAATGCATTTTTTTCAGGCAACTTTTAAAGGTTGGATGGATATTATGTATGCAGCAGTGGATTCACGTAAGGTACGTCACTAAAATGAAATTTTAGTTATTTTCCCTTTTCTTCTTTGCTTTTCTATCCATATAATTCATTCTTCAGCTTTGTTTGCAATATCAAGTCAGAAATACAAGCAGATGAATGCTTCAAACTATGCAGTGAAACAGTAATCCTTGGAGTACCAAATATCTGGAACTTAGACAAAAGAAAACTTGTCAAAATAGAGTGACACCACACAAAAACCTACTATATCAACAATGCAGAGGGCAAGATGTTGCAAGTTTTGGATAAGTCTGGTTTGGGAACAGAGTTCAGAAGGTCTTGGAGGGACTGTGCCTCTGAAGAAAATTTCCTTCTTTTTTAAATGTGAACAGTAGCATTAAAACGAGATGCATGTTTAGCAGTTATTTCTGGAGGTTTTCTTCCCTATATTTGACATCCTTATTATTTCTTCCCCATTTCCATGTGTTGTTTCCCACTCTCTCACTAGTACACTGTGTTTTAACTTTTCTCTGTTTAATTTAATTTGCATTTTCCGTGTTCATTTAAGCGCTGTACTCTTGAATGCAGTGGAATAGCTGCTAATTAAAAAGATCATTCCTTGTAGGGCTGATCATAATGAGCTGGCTTTTTAAAACTGCTTCTTGTCTGGGATAGCATTTGAGGGGATGGCAGTTCACCATTATGTTTAGTCTGAGCTGTTTTTCTAATCTAGGCATTCACAGTATCATTTCTGATTGGAACTGTTTATCTATTACTTAAGAATTTGCTAGAGCTGGATTTGGCTATATATCTTTGTAATTATCTTTACAAACAGTAACAAGACAGAACAAGACAGTTGTTCTACTTGTACATCTAAATAAAAGTTTAAATGTGTAGAAACAATTTATTCCTCCTGACAATAAAAAGATTTGTTATTATAAATTGGAAATGATAAAGCTGTGATTATCTGATTTTTACAAATATTATTTTTCTGTTTTGATTTTTTTAACAGATAGGTGAACAGCCAAGGTTTGAAGCATTCTTAGCCATGTATATGTATTTTGTGATTTTCATTATTTTTGGATCTTTCTTCATGCTGAACCTTTTCATTGGAGTGGTTATCAGCAATTTCAACCAACAAAGGAAAAAGATAAGTACTACCTGAGCTAATTCAGGGTCTCTTGTATTCCCAATCTGATTAAGTGAATGCTAGTTTGACATCTAGATATCTAACATTTTCAGATACCTATTTGACTGGAGAAATTTAAAATAGTATTCAGATACCAAGTTTTGAAAACAGGAGTCCCCTTTTCCTCAAAGCTTTTAGTACTTTACCTGTAAATTCTGTTTTCATGCCAAGTACTTCATTTGTTCTAAGTAGGAGGACAAAGAGGAAGGAGTAGGTAGTTTTTTAGAAAAGAGAAGCCAAAAAAAGTTACATAGACTTTTATACAGGAGAGTGGAATTCTTTTCTTCTGCTTTGAAGATTTACTCTGGAGAACAGAATAACCCTTTTTGCTGAGAGTAAACACCTAACAAATGTGATAAGGATAATCAAGAAACACTGCTGCTCATGGGAGAAGTAACCACTGCTTTCCTGGTAAAGAAACTTGAAAAGATCTTGTTAATCAGAACTTCTTCTGAAACTAGTTACATTTAAAACATCCTGTCATCAATAAAGTAACCTTACAGATGAATTTACTGGGGCTTTTAAAAATTTCTGCATTGAGATCCAAGCCCTAGCCCCAGGAAGAGGCCGTCTAGAAATTTAAATGCTTATTTAAGCCCAGAAAGCACTGACTGCTTCCACTTTTCTCCTCATAGTTGTTAGATTCACTGCTCTTCTTATTCAGTAAGAAATGGAAGGCAAAATCTTAGAATGGAAAATGCAACAACCAAAGAAAAGCAACAGTCAGCCTTCCCTGGTATACTTCAGCTTCTTTGTCCCAAGCTTATTTGTCAATTGAGTTCTCTCCCTGATTCATTTAGGGGTTTGAAGTATCCAGAATATCAAGGGAAATGGAGTCAATTAATCCACTTAGAAGTCTTAAAGCAAAGAAGCATCTTGCTCATTAAAAAAATACCACAAAAGCAGACCCCACAGAAGGTTTACAATTTCAAGGTTCACATTTGGAAGACATGATCCCTACAGGAGCCATTTATTATTTCAATTGGCTGACTTACACACCAAGTGTCAAAGAATTACTGCCCTTGGTGGAGATAGATAGCAATAAGGCCCACAAGGAATTCTTCTGCTTTCTGTGTTTGAACAGAGAAAGGATATGTTGGGGTTGAGGAACAACAGTCCAACTTCACTATAATAATTTCATTTTATAACAAAGTCCCGGTTATAATAATGCCAACAGACAGAAACAACACTGGTTAAGTAGCTTATGAACCTGAACACTTACTAGAAGTTGATGTAACACTTTTTTCTTTTCTCAGTACATGCTGTATGTGGGCAGTTTTTAATTTCTTTGCTGCTTCTTGGGGATTTTAATTGAGATTCCATATAGTGACGTTAAACTGAATTTTCAGAGGTCTTGCCAGAGTGATTCAAAGTGCAGCTGCCTTACCGAACATTGTTACACGTTCGTTTTACAAAATGCTAATCACTCAATGCTTTTATGACAAGTGGTTTCTCCTGAATACTCAGTTCAAAGTGATTGCTAAGTAATACAGGTGATGTAGATGGTAATAAGATGAGCACCAGAAATTCATTATCAGGAACCCCCTGTAGAACTTGGTCCCGAAGTGCTTATTTGTAATCATCCATTTACTTGCTAGCCCAGCAATATACTTCTGTTCCTACCTTTCCCAAAAATATACATGGAAAGTCTTTTACTTGTTGATGAGTCTTATGTAATTTTTAAAATAGGAAATAGATTTGTTAAAACTTCAGAAGGGCTCTCACAGTTGAGGAAACTGACTCAGGAACACTGCCTAAACTCAACTTTCACAATCAAACTGTGATCAGCTTTTTGCAGTACATCTTTTCAAAGAACAAGGGGAAAAGGAGAAATGGTGAAGACACATTTTGTCTCTGTGTGCTCCTAGATCCCACCCATGACAGCTCTAACTTACTTTTTTTTTTTTACATAAACTTGCTGGTATTTTTTTTAGTTGACTGCTTAAACTTTAGCTGAACAACAGTATTCTTTCCCTTTACTTAGGTGGAAAAGATCTATTTTTGACTGAGGAACAGAAAAAGTACTATAATGCCCTAAAAAAACTTGGATCCAAGAAACCTCAAAAACCCATCCCAAGGCCATTGGTGAGATCATCTTAAGTAGAATATGATAGAAGATAAAAAAATGGTGACCATATTTAAACTCAGTAGCCAGGCATCTGGAAATAAACTTTACATTAGAGCCCATCACCTTCCTCATTCAATATAGTATTTACATTTTACTCTCTTTCTTAATTGCATCTACTGCAGTCTTTCTTTGTGGGTATTAATTAAGGACATTCGCAGCCTATTTATCACCTATTCAAATATGCAACCTATTTATAAAGGTTCATATTAAGTAGCTGATATTCATAGCATGATCTTGGTTACTTAAGTTGCATGATATTGCTTCTGCAACTAGATTGGATTATTGCAGTTGAGAATGAGTAGTGAGGAGTACATGCCCCATGGCTGTTATTTACTTTTAAATAATCTTATGCTTTATTTCTTACAGTTTTTAAAATTAAATTCCAAGCCTGGCTTCACATAGTAACTATTCAGAGTTTTTCTCGCTTATGACATTTTAATTAGAATTGCTTATCCTAAAAATTCTGCTTCAATAAGTATTTCTATTAAAAGAGCAATCACAATGTACTCTGAATGTTTTCCTGCTGTATAATTTTTTTCTAAGGAAATGTGGTTGCATGATACCTAAAAATACTTAAGCAAGTACTGAGTGTTTTCTTTGAAGGTCTAAAGAAATACCCTAAAAATGCTTCTAGTAGCTTACTGTTATATTTATATTCTCTTAAATTCTCTTTCTAAGCACAAATTACTGATTAAGATTTTAATGTAGTCTGGGTCTTAGAAGTAGCATTAAGCAATTCTCGTTCTCTCCACAGAATGTGTTCCAAGGATTGCTGTTTGATATAGTATCGCACAAAGCGTTTGACATCACTGTTGTGACTTTCATCTGTCTAAATATGGTCATTATGATGGCAGAAACCAGCCACAACAGCACCAAGGATGTTCTTAATAAAATCAACTTTTTCTTTGTGGCAGTATTTACTGGGGAATGTGTCATAAAAATACTAGCCCTAAGACATTACTTCTTCACCAGTGGCTGGAACATATTTGATTTAGCTGTTGTGGTCCTTTCACTAGTTAGTAAGTATCTATCGTTATTAGATCAGGTAATGTGTCTTACCAATACGAAGCCAAATTTCAGTATGAAGTCACCACTCACATATATCTGATAAACAAATTCCAGATCCATTGTAGTTTTTCAAACCATATGCTAAGCGATTCCTTCTAAAAGGATATATTTTTCTTTTCCCTTATGTTTTTGCAGAGTACTAAAAGTAAATGGATAGTTTGCAATTTTTGCAAGTATGGGTTTTACTGAGTAATTAACAGAATAGGAATTTAATGCAGTAACATCTTTTCTAAGTTATTGTACTTAAACTGTTGTCTTAATGTTTTTAAGCTTTCAATTTACATGTAATCACCTTAACTGTTGTTTTCATACTAAAAGTAAATTCAGGTTAAAAATACATTTGTATGAAAAATGGGAAAGATTTATTTCATTTTCCAGAACTTTCTTTTAAGAAAGCTGATCCTGAGGGCTGATTTAGAAGCTCAGGAAAGTTTAATTGCTCAGCACCACTCTAAATCTGGGCCACTATTTGTGACTGTGAAAAGTCTTATTAACATTATCTTGGGTTTGTTTTGCTTTTCAAATAAGACTAGGTGCTTATAATTTCCTCTACAAAGGGTCATATACAGCTTTAGTTTCTTGTACAGTTTATTTGGTCTGTGCTTCCTGCTCAGGTTATATCATAGAATAAAGGTCAGGAAAGAAAAACTGATCTGAGTTCTCTGCCTTGTTCTTAAGCACAGTACCCTTTGCTATCCCGTGCAACCCAGAAAAATGCTAACTTCTTAAGTCTTCTATTTGTAATCATTTACATTAGTACTGTATTGCTGAAGGTACTCATTACTATGGTAGTCGGATCATAGAATGAGATGGGAGGGAGGACAAATACTGAAAGACAGTTTTCCTAGGAGGTAAGCCCCATAGCTTCCAGCACAGGAGTTGAATGGATTTAAAGGGATTTTTTAAGTACTTGAGCAATTCCTCTGAATTAGAGAAATCTGGGAGCATGCAGTTCCCAAACTATACATAATCTTGATACCTCTAATGTTTAAAGATATTACAGTTTGTCTTTCTTTTCCTAAGCTCTTTTGTAAGCAATTGCAGTATTGGTGATAATGTTTTTGTTGAAAGTGATGTAATATGATCAATGTTACTTCCAACACCTGAAACATAGAATATAACAAAATGGACATAAATAGGGAATTTCACTGATATGGCTTGACAACATTTTGTTTTCTTTTTCATTTCAAAGGTATCGGACTTTCTGAAGGCTTTCGGACTTTGTTCTCTCCTACACTTTTGAGAATTTTTCGTTTGGCACGAATTGGCCGAATCCTGAGATTAATTCGAAAAGCTAGAGGAATTCGAACTCTTCTTTTTGCATTACTGATGTCTCTTCCTGCACTGTTCAACGTTGGGCTTTTGCTTTTTCTGGTTATGTTCATTTATGCCATTGTGGGCATGACAAACTTTGCCTGTGTTGGCTGGGAAGGTGGGATTGATAACCTTTTCAACTTTCAAACCTTTGATAGTAGCATTCTCTGTCTCTTCCAAATTACAACATCAGCTGGCTGGGATAGTCTTTTGGTCCCTCTGTTAAAAGGATCTAATTCATGTGCTCCCAACTTAAATTTAACAGATGAACAGAAAAAAAATTGTACAAATAAGGAGGTTGGTATTTTATTTTTTGTAAGCTATGTCATTATATCATTTCTCATTGTTGTAAATATGTACATAGCTGTCATTTTAGAGAACTTCAGTGTTGCCACTGAAGAAAGTGCGGATCCTCTTTGTGAGGATGACTTTGATATGTTTTATGAGACCTGGGGAAAATTTGATCCTCAGGCAACACAGTTTATTGAATATCATGCTCTTTCAGACTTTGCAGATGCTCTGGCAGAACCTTTACGCGTTCCAAAGCCTAATAAAATCCAGCTCATATCCATGGACCTCCCTATCGTCAGTGGAGATAAGATCCACTGCTTGGATATCTTGCTTGCTTTCACTAAAAGAGTCTTGGGAGAATCTGGGGATTTGGGCGATCTTGAATTACACATGGAAGAAAAATTTATGGCTGCCAATCCATCTAAAGTTTCTTACAAGCCAATTACTACTACCCTTAGAAGAAAACAAGAGGAGGTATCAGCTCTTATTATTCAAAGGGCCTTCAGGAGGTACTTGGTGCAGCGTGCTTTTAAAAATAAATCTTTCTTATATCATCATAAACATAACAGTGCTGTCTTTGAAGAAGCAGCACATGAGAAGGAAAGTCTTATTGCATCAATGCTTAATGAAAATAGTGGTAGGAAGCTAGATAAATCACGGACTATATCTTCCATATCTCTCCCTTTATTTTATGATGGTATTGCTGAAATAGATAGTGATAACTTGGACACATAAGGTTGCCCCAGGCTGCAGCATTTTTGATTAAACTGATATCAGTTATTTTCATATGGAGAACATATTTTGATCCAGAACATAATACTCTAAATTTAGAATAATGATGGCAGCCTTTAAGTATTGTGATTGTTCAATTTTGCAAATGCTCCTTAAAACAATTAAGATTTGAACAACTATGTCATAAATATTAGAGGAAAAAAAAACCATGGAATTTTTTTCCTCAGCTACTGGAGCAGGCGAGTTAATTTTTGCACCTGTCATTTTTTGTACTACTTCGTATTTCTCTGTTTACAGAAGAAATCTGTAAAAGATCGGTTGTAACTGTAATACGATTTATAAGCACACAAGGCTGTAGAACAATGTATATCTCTTTAGAGACAATGCCTGGTTTGAAAAACTGGTTATTGTAGCAAAATTAAATAATTACTGCATTTTCTGTAAAAGAGATCACTCAAGACACTTGAGTATAGTCAGCCACTAATTTCTATGTTGTTGGGGACTGTCTTCCTCCTAGCGCCTTTGGATGCATTTGTTTATGCTTAAGAATTTTTGAGGTGTCTTTACACGTGCACCTAAATGGATTTAACATATCATCCTCAGGTGTCTGTGCTTGAAACTTGTATATAAGTTGTTCTTTGTATCATTCAGAGTATGAAAATTGTGATAATAATCGTTACCAAAATCAAAGGATGTTATGCAACAGGTATTGTTTCCAGAAAACCTTAATTATTGTACATAAAATTTCATTATTATACTTCATCCCAATGTCATAGAAAGTATTACTTGGTAATCTGAAAAGGAGTTCATGGTATATCCTACGAGACAGCATTTATTAAAGTTAGAAGAAGTATTTATTTCATTGGTTCTGAAAAGAAACGTATATGAACAATATTACTTTAACTGTTTTTTTGCAATTTAGGTTGGTCAGGTGAAGTGCCATGGTGGCCTCACAACTACTAATGGCTATTTTATATTCTTCAATAAAGAATTCAGATGCTTAACACATTTTTGTCTGTTTTGTAAGAGGTATTTTCAGTTTCAGCTTATTACAAGACACAATCTGTTACTAGAGGGGTAGAACCGCAGCAATATAATGTTCCAAAAATAGCTACCTATTAGCACAAGAAAACTGAAAATGTTTTACTTTTTACAGGCAATCATAAAAGATTTAGCATTTTCAGGCCAAGAATATGAGGAACAGTAAGGTAATTACTCAATTTTTACTGTCATTTGCCTTGTTAAATACTATTAAAATATGTCAGATATAGTCAAATGTAATCTATTTGTAGGAAAAATAAAGGCCCATGAAAGCTGAGAGTTAAAGAGTTCAGCTACAGCAGTTTGAACGAGCTTTATTACCTCCAGAACCAGCTTCTGTTCAGAAAAAAGCTGACAACGAACGTCTGCAGACCTCTTAATGGCACGCAGAGATTTGCGCTCCGTGTCAGCAGCCCGGGGCAGGGGATGGGGAGAGACTTGATGGGTCTGCTTGAGACCTACTCCTGTCCAGCTGGGGTTGCTTTTGTGCCTGCGGTGCACAGTGAGGCTTTCGAGGTGAAACTGTTTATTCGGGAATGGGTGAGCTGGAAGGAGCCGACCGCGTTTGTTCAACGGTCAGGTACCATTAGATGGCAGCATTTCCTACGTTTTAGAATATAGCCAGTCTTGGTGAAAGAGATGGCCAAAGAGATGTCGAACTCCTACGCTTCCAATTGGAGGTATTAAATTAATTGTAAATAACTATAGAAAATAATGTCATAACTCTCTCTGTTTCTGTCCTGGGCTCTCAAGCTAGCCACAGTTCTCAGTAGGTGCTTGTTCCCTGCCTGTTCTGGTTTTTACATATGACAGATTGACTGACCTTAATGGTTGTGAAGTACTGCCTCCTGAGGAAAAAAAAAAAAAAAAAAACAACCCAAAATTCTTCTGTGTGCTTGGATCTTCCAGGAGGGTAGTTTCAAGCATAACTCTATAGCACAGTAGCAAGAAATGTTTGTTAGGAAAGAGGTAAGATTGCTTTGTTCTTGCATATTGGAAAAGAAGGAAAGACCACAAAAGCCATATGAGAGAATTTTAAGTACTAATAATATGTAACAAAATACCAACTTTTTTTTTTTTAAACTAATCTGATCTTTACATTTTAAAATTATGTTGTTTAAGTGCAACAGCAGGTGCTGTGCCCTAGTCCTGAATTAGAAATACCTCAAAGGTAGACACTTTATTTCCATTGTAGGGGCAGCAATTTTGGACAAAATCACACCTGGCATAAACACATCCTTAGTGATTATTTCACCTCAGAAATATAGAAAAGCACCAGAAGTCACCACAGTGCAAATTTAAAAGTCCGACCAATTTTGTAGTATTGCTTAAGCATTGAAGTAGCCTTAGCACACTATTGCAGAGTTGCAAAGAGAATGGTGGTACCCAGCTGTTGCAGCGTCTTCATGTTAGAATAGCCCAAAAGCCAATTCAGCTGCTGAGTTTCACTAAAACTGCCTGGTCATGTCTCAACTTTATGAGAGGTGGTCAGGCATGCTTGGAACATGACGACAGAACACTCCTTCCTGTTCATGAAGTTTGCTACTTAAATCAGACAACAGCAAAAACAAAGGAATATTGGATCCCTCCAGTTAGGAAACAGTGCACACCGTGCTACCGGTGAATTCCTGAGGGCCAGCTACATAATGCATAGCAACATTGCCTCCTTAGCGGTGGTGCAGAGCTCCATTCTTACATTTCCATTTCTCGCTTTCCTGTATAGAAATAGTTAGCAACTGACCACTGGTAATAGGAGTTTTCTCCTACCCTTGCGATGGCCCTGTATCCCTGAGAACAGGCTCCCTAAAGGTTTTGTGAAAACTGTCCTTTTACTTTCTGGAGCTCTTCAGTTATGGCTAACCTTGCGATGTTTGCGCTGTCCATAGTTTTTCTTCAGGACTCGAAGAGACCCCATATGTAGTGAAGTTATTCAAAAAGAAATGTACCAGAAAGAGCATCTCATCATGGCATCTTTTCCCTGAACCTACCAGAGGTTATTGTGCTTGACAAGTGTGTCCTCTGCAGTGTCACTTTCCAAAGCCATCAGTGAAGTAAACGTTCTGTCTCAACTTGAGAAATCCCCACAACTTACGTTATGCAAGAAGACATGTGAAAACACACTTTTCTAACTCATATTCAGAGTGAATGGTCCCATTAAAATAGCACACCCAACAACCATAGCAGCTTTAGGCAGAGGTCAGGATTATTACTAGAAGTGATGGAGAAGAGGCCTATCATACAATGCTGTGTCGTGGTTCAGCCCCAGCCAGCAGCTCAGCACCACGCAGCCGCTCGCTCACTCCCCCTGCCCCGGTGGGATGGGGGAGAGAATCGGAGGAGTAAGAGTGAGAAACACTCCCGGGTTGAGAGAAGAACAGTTTAATAGTTGAAATAAAGTAAAATAGTAATGATAATAATAACAAAATAATAATAATAAAATAATAATAATAATAATAATAATAACAACAACAACAACAACAACAATAATATACAAAGCAAGTGATGCACAATGCAATTGCTCACCACCCGCTGACCGATACCCAGCCAGTCCCCGAGCAGCGATCGCTGCTCCCCGGCCAACCCCTCCCAGTTTCTATACTGCCCATGACGCCATATGGTATGGAATAGCCCTTTGGGCAGTTTGGGTCAACTATTCTGGCTGTGCCCCCTCCCAGCTCCTTGTGCCCCTGGCAGAGCATGGGAAGCTGAAAAGCCCTTGACAAGCATAAGCAGTACTCAGCAACAACTAAACCATCAGTGTGTTACCAACATTCTTCTCATCCTAAATCCAAAGCACAGCACTATGCTGCTACTAGGAAGAAAATTAACTCTATCCGAGCTGAAACCAGGACATTCTGAAACTGAGTAGAACAAATTTTTCAACATTTATGAAAAATGTTCCCAGCAAATTGATTTGATCTACACTGGAAGGCAAAATGTCCAATATTTCTAATACTATGAACAGAAGGAAAATTCCTACTTCATCCTCAATCAGGCAACAAAATAGTCTAAGTTTTGCCTTAAAAGGGCACGTACTGTCCTAGTTTATCTCAGGTTTTACTAATTCAACCACAGCTTTCCAGTGCTCTACTACCAAGTGGTAGTCATGAATAAGAATCGAATCCCACGTCTGTTGCAAATTAGTGCAACTGGAGTATTGTCTGGTTTTGGGCTCCTCAAAACAAGAGACATACTGGAGGAAGTCCAGTGGAGGGACAACAAGATGTTGGAGCACGTGGCATAAGACAAAAAGCTGAAAGATTGGTTTGTTCAGACTTAAGAAGAAAAGGTGAAAGTGTGGATCTTACTGTTGACTTCAACTACGCAATGGGTGGTTGTAGAGAAGTGAGAGCCAAACTCAGATGTACACAGTGATACAGATAGGAGTCAACAGACACAAGTTCCAACATGGGAAATTCTGATTAGACGTTAGGAAAAAAGTCTGCAGTGAGGGTGGATAAACTTTGGAACAAATGGCCAAGAGATGTTGTGGCATCTTGGAGAAATTCAGAACTTGACTGGACAAGAAACTAAGCAGCCTGATCTAGCTCCAAACTTGAATCTACCTTTGAAGGTGGATCTGCCTTGATTTGGGTTGGTTAAACTTCAGAGGTCCCTTCCAATCTAAATTACTCTATGATTCTATGACACTAGCCACACGCTTTTCACGCTTAAATATTATGGCTAAACAGGACTTTCCCACATTAATCAACAGCCATTTGTATTATCTGGGAATCTGAGTCTATACCAACCAGTATTATTTCAGGCATGTAGTTCTAGTCTCTCTGTACGATAGGGTGACAAATTAGTGCAGATTAACCAGAGATTTCTTATCTGTTCTCCTCTGGGAACCAAATGATGAGTCCACTGTAATTTCTACAACATCATGTCAGATTTCTTTCTGAGAGTTTCTTCAGTACCCCCATCCATTAGAAATATTTGGATAAAGAGCTGAATGTGGTGGCACAAGTTTAGTCTCTCTTCCCTGCCAATTCCAGAGAAAAAAATGTGAAGGCATCAACTTAGTAAGTGGTTCTATTGATCTACAGAGACTTTTGAAAGAGCAATAGAGATGTTTTGGCAAACCCTCAGGAAAATATAGCTGTTTGGGCAAACCCATTGCAGTTATCTGCTTCATGGTTCCATGGAGCTAAGGCAAGACAGGCCAAGCTGATTTTGATAATAGTCATTACCCTAATGCAGAGCTGCTAGAGTTCTGGGCAGATTGAGGGCAATGGAGTTTCCTCTTCCCTCCAGGTTCCAGGGAAGATGGGCTTACGTAGGAGCATTCAAAGGTTAGCGATTCATAGGTTAGACTTAAGACAACAGCCACCCTACCCTGTTTCCCAAACATTGGGTAGAATTTGTCCCCAAAGACAAATTAAAGTAGTCACTGGAAAGATCAGCTCTTCTGTAAATTTTCTTTTACATATTCGTACCCTTCTTGAAATGAGGAGAGCAGAACTGGAGATAGTATTTTAATAGTGGTCCTATTATGCTACCAGTCTTAGCATTCTCTGCAGAATTTATCAGCAAAGATTTCATATCACTACTTCAATTATTTATTTTTCTGTGTGGCTATGGCTGGAGTAATAACACAGATATAATGAGGCAAATAGAAAGTCATCCTTTTGTTCTTCACTTGATATGTTGTTTGCTGCTGTTACTAGTGAAGCTTGTAACTGCTGCAGCCAGAAATCTGTGTTTGTGTAAGAAGACAGATTCTTCAATATCTGTACATGGAAATTCACCAAAACCCTTCCAGCTGCTGCTTCCCCCCTCCCCGCCTGCCCTTCTGAACAGCATCTGTAGAAAATTTCTCTCCCTTTTCAATGAAACAACAGTAAGTTTTAATCCAAATAGCAGCAACAAGACCCCACCACTGCACCTTTGGAGAATGGCACTCAGTTCCTCCCTACACACGTGTAGTGCCCATCACTCATTTCTCAGGCTTTCTGACACCCCATTCAATATAAAACTTGTGCTTATGTCTGTTACGTCCATCCTACTTAACTTCAGCTTTCTCCTATAAATTGTTTTGTCTGACAGCTGTGCAAAAGGCAGAATATCCGGTGGCTGCGAGAATGCCAAAAATAATGGGTAACAGTTAAGGCCTCCTACTTTCCCCTGAGCAGGGGGCTCATCCCTTAACAAACAGCCAATAATCCAGATGGCAAACACCCAAAAAATCCAGATACAAAAGAGAGAGTATCAATGTACAAGCACAGATAAAGTCAGTGCGAGCCACACTTTCTCATACACTTGGGACTCCACCAACAAAATACAAAGTCATAGGAAAAACTAGTGGTTTGTTAATTTTGCTGCTCATGTGACTAGTTGGTATTTATTTGAGAATACTGTATCTAAAAGTATGTTTGCACTATATGTTCTGATCAGTTTACAGCCTGGAGTTTCAGCCTGAAACATGCTTAAACTTATAAATGCGTAAAAAGCTTGAAATGATAGTCTACTTCAGCTGAATACCATCTCAAATAAAATAGAAGTTGTTTTTTAAAATCAAAATTTATCTCAGTGTTATTTTGTTTCGTTATGTCATATTGTTTCATTATGTGCATGGGGAAATGCATGCATATACCTGGCTGCCAAAAGAGAGTCGTCTTGTTTGCTAAACTGATATTGCCCAACTCAATTTTCTACGTTTGCCCCATTTTCAGTCTGGGGCAAAGGTGTTTTCTTCCTGCACGACTGCCCAATAAATCCCTACAATGGAGAAAGGCTCAGAGGAGATGGGCAAGGGTGGTGTGCCCAAGATGCTCAGGGAATAATGTAGGGGCTACCTGACCACAAACTGTTGCAAAGAAGCTGACTTTATCTCAACGCAAAGGGGACTGGAGGGTGGCCTTTGGTTTAGGTAAACAGCTATCAGCAGTTGAGGGGATCCGCTGGTGGTGTACATTTTCTCCCCGAATTCATTAAACGGGAATGTCTCCTCGAGTTAGGGAGAGCAGGCTGTGGGCAGAGTGTATGTGTGGTTGAGCCCAACTGAAAACTGAACAACTAACAAAAGAATTTCAGAGAGAGCAAAGGGCTTGAGCTGCTTCAACCCACGTCCTTCTTCCCAGTTACTGGGGACGCCCAGCATCGTGATGGTGAACATATTACAGAGAGGGTAATGGAGATCACATTGGTGGTGTGATTGAACTGTATATTGCAATGCTGTATTTTGCTAAGTGTAACCTTACATTTGTATTGTGATTTCAGCATATTATGTATCACTCTGCTAAACAAGAAATCCCATGTAACAATCAAATATCTTCATATAAGTAAATTTGATATTAAACATCACACCCTCCACGCACAGAGTATCTAAAAGAATCTGGTCAGAGAGTATTGGATTCTGCCAACCAGGCATGGCCATTCTTCTTTCTGCAATTATCCAGAGTCAAGAACATAAATGAGTGAACAGTTAGAGAAAGGCTTTTCTATTTGTTAAAGATAGGGCAATAGTAAAAGAAAAAATTACAATTTTAGAACCTATTCACTCACCTTAATGACTGTAGAGACAGTGATAACAGCCATCTTCATTTAAGGTTATAAATTTTGTATGTTTATCTATGTATACAGAAACAGGTATTTTAATTGCAGTGCAATTAGATTAATTTCATAATGTTTCATAGCATGCCATGAATAATATATAAGACGTAAAGTAAAATCTAGCTCCATATTTCCTGGTTTGATGATGCTGATTAGTGGATTTGAATACTACATCCAGCTGTAGTAAAGGAGAAAACAATGGCCTTGACTGGCAGAGGCTTTCATTTCCAAGTGCCACATCATTGCCCAACTCATGCGCTAGCAGAGCACGCTGTCCAACGGGCCATTTCTCACCAGAAAATGCAATGGTTCAAATCTGGCTTTGTGACCACTGCTTAAACAGTGCCCATATTTCATAGATATAAGCAAAGAGGATCACTGTAAGTATCTGTAGAGTAATAACCCATCTTCTCACAAGACACTTTCTGGCTTTCTGAAGGTGATTTAGTAAACCTGCTTCTCTACATAAACAAATGTAATTCCATCCTTCTTACAAGGCTTTCATCTTATTCCATTCTTCTACGGTGTTGCAGAGCATAAAGATACTGACTGGGTTTATAATGCCACTGGCCTTTTGCTGGTGCCAGTCCTACTAAAGGCAAAGTTGAACTCCAAGTCCTTTACCACAGTAGCACGAAAAGTCTCTGGCTGGCCTCAGACACCGGGAAGAGAAGCAAATCCCCAGAAATCTTATAAGAAGGTCTGCCCTTCCCAAACACTTAGCAATTGGATGACATGCAGTATATGTGCCCCAATAATAAACCAAGACAGTCCTACAGTTGCCCAGTGTTGTAAATGAAGAGTGGAAGCATGCTTGCATGTTCCCATAAACCCCAAAAGCTTTAAGATTTTTGGATGTAATTAAACCCAGCTATTAACACTGTCCCTTTAGCTTTTTCTTGAATTCTAAGCCAAAGAATGTTTATGGGCCAAACACCTCACAAATGAAAGCTTTTAACGTACCAAAGTAATGGTTGCTATAAAGCCTTTTTTGTGTGTGTGAAAAATGTCAGATTTTGCTACCTTAAAAAGTAATCTCTACCTGATGCACCAGTTCTGGTATCATGAACTGATGATTCTGTTTGCAAAGGAAAAGATCCTTTATGTCAAAAGTCAACCTTCCTCACTGAAAAAAGAAATTTAATCTGGTTTCAGTAACTGAAAAAGATGCTGTATGAAACTTGTAGATAAAATAAAAGCACTTCCTTCCTTTTTCCTCTTGCCTTTGCTCTTCCCTGCTTTTTTCCTTTTCAACTTTAATTTCTTTATATTTTATGAGTTGCAAGAAATTGCATGAAAAAAACGTTATGGTTAATATATGAGAATTAAACCAGCCTCTAGGTATCTTGTGCTGTATGTGTTTTATGTCTGGTACTTAGAAAACATTTGTATTCTTGTAAGTAAATAAGAATGAAAGTGCTTATAAAATATTATAAAAGTGTGGCCCCAGTTACAGGACATTTAATTTACTTGGGAAAAAAACCCACCAAATTTATGCATTTATATGTGCAAATACGCTTGTGTGTTTATGGTATGTTACCACAAGTTCCAACTGCAGTAGACAGATTGCTTCAGTTTTCTCTTTTGGAGGATAATGAAGCTCACGTGTTGCAGGAAATATTTGGATGACTAACACAGGTGAGACATTGATGCTCTTTCAGATTATTACTTCCTCTGGCCTTTATATTATTTTGACACAAAACTACTTGTGGCTGACAAAGCGCAGATTCTTGGAACATAACACATTTCAACAGCAGGAGAAGACCCCTTTGACCTTCCAATTGTGTGTTCCTATTTTCACAAACTCAAAGCTCCAGTTTTAGATGAGGGCAAGATGAGTGATTAAACAAGTCCTAGATTTTTTCCATTCTGTTTGTTGAATTTGATAGACTTTTAAAGCACGTCTTCTGAGAGGCAATTTAGATACTTCTCTTAGCATTGTCCAATTATGCATTGGCTGCAGCTCACTGTATCTATCAAAGTGTCACAGATGCTTTCATGTAGGCAATATATTGCTTTTTCAGGCCCAAGAGAGGGGAAAAATCAGGCACCCCTGTGTCTTCTTCTTAAGTAGGTGTTGAGCAAATTAGCTCCATTACAATTCAGCATGCATTAGTCCATTAAAGAGCTGGAGGAAGATTCTTTTGTGTAAATGACCAAATGGTCTCACTGTATATTTGTGTTAGTCATTTCCTGTTATTCTTTTAGAAAGTTCTTGACACCTGATATTTAAAAGATCTTAATTTCCACATGAGCATAACTTTAAAAAAATAATTTAATGAAAGAAAGCATTCCATATAAAAATGTAATTAATTATTTTTTAATATCATCAAATTAAATTACTTTTTGGCTCAAAGAACACAACAGTTTCTCAATTTGCAAATACCCATATAGTTATCCTATAATTAATGTGGCTCCTTGTATACAAAACTTCTCTTTCTTTCCCAAATAATTTCTGCTGCTGTTCCCAGATTTGATGGTAGACCATGCAAAAGAGCAGGTATTTGGGCTGGCAATCTGAGGATTTAGACATCTCAGCTGGAATGAACGTGCTCAATTCAAATCAGCAGGATTAGGGCTCTTCAGCTGCCTTGAGATACCAGGTTGAAAAGCCCTGTGGTAGTGAACTGGTGCCTTGGCTATGAAGTTCGCCTCTTCTCACACTCCTTCTGTTACATAAGAAGTTTAAAGATCAACTGAAAATGTACAAAAATCAGAAAAAAAAAAAATATGTATGCTCGGTTCTCTACTACCACAGATTACAAGAGCCGGTGAGACCATCCTTAGACAGGAAACTGCAAAATAAGAGGCAGAGATGGTGAAGAAAGACCTCACAGAAACATGTAACAGATGCGGAACTATGTTATCAAGATTACAAAGGGAAAAGGTGAAAATTCCTGCAGAAAACTGTTGAAGAGAGTAGGCAGTGACAAACTCCTCTGGTCTAGATAAGGTAGAAGGAGTAAAGGATGTAGTTCAACGCGCAGAGCTGGCATAACGGGCTGTTGGGGATGGTCCAGCTTAGATCTTCTTTCAACTATTTTGCAGACAGAAGAGGACCTCATTTGCTAAAGAGTATTTGACATGCATTTTTTTCCAGCTATTCCAATCTGATGAATAATGCACTCTCTGAATCACCATCCTCTGCCAAACAGATGCTTTAGTCAATCATCTTATTATGTATAAAATAGCTTATCCACTCATACTCTGTGTATAGGTCCTTAAAATGGGCTGTTCCTCAAGGCTGTAGTTTACTCTTACCAGCCTGGACTTTCATTCCAGGGCATAATTTCTTCAACTAACTAAAGTTGCCTCTGATTTACATCTGATAATCAGGTTTTTGTCTTTTGCTGCTTCATAAAAAAATAGAAATAAGATGGATAAAAAACGTTTCTCAAAGAGTAAATATGCAGTGTCTGATACAGCTAGGGAAATCTCTAGATATACTTAATGCTGCTTGATGAAATAGTATTAGGAATATTAATTTTCTAACTTGATTTACTTCACTACCCTAATTCTTAGTATTATTCTGATAGACCACTGAGGAGAGAGAAAAGAGCAATCCATATTTTTCCATTTGAGTAGATGATAAGCAAATTTTCACGATTGAAATGTGCATTGGACCATTTAGAAAGCCGAAGATTACTGTATGTAACAGAATGATTTTAATACATACTTACAAAGAAAGCAATTTCCTGTTACTCTGTAATACCAATTATCCATTCAAAAGAGTCTGAATTTTACATCATCATGATTTTTTTTTTTTTTATAATTTCATTCTCTGATAAAAGGAAATGAGATTCCTTTATACTAGGTCTTTATTTTGACAAAGATGCCAATTAACTACTTTATACCATTTAGACTTCACTATTATGTGGATCAGAAAATGGCTTCAGCTATTCTTTTAAAATAAAGCAGCAATGTAATATATTATAAAAGCTATTCTAATCTCTGTGCAGTAAAAGGCCTTCGTAAATCACTAAAAGCTCTGCAGCATCATCTCCTCAGTTTCAGACTGGGCTACGAATCCCACGTATGTTAATACTCGTCCCATAAACAGCAATTTATGAGGGTTTCCCCTCTTGACCTGAAGCTCTCAGTCTCCATTGTATTATAAAAGTGTTATTAAAAAAAACACTGAAAAGGTTCTAGTTTTGTAAAGCCACAGGATCATTGTACAGATGAACGCAGGTCCTGAGCTGACAAGCAGTTATGCATTTTGGAGGTTAGTTTCCATACCATAAGTTCATTGACAGAATAAAATCAACAACACATCTCCCCAAAAATGGAAATTTCATTATATAAATCTTATCATGGTGATTTCTTTATAGGAAAGAGAAAGCATAAGATGGGTGATACGGTCCTTAATTTACCTGTTTAAAACCATATCGGTTAAGCAACTCTAAATTAACTGAAATTGTTATACTGAAATAGTACTGTCCTGGTTTTCAGCTGGGATAGAGTTAATTTTCTTCCCAGTAGCAGGCATAGTGCTGTGTTTCGCATTTAGTAGGAGAAGAATGTTGATAACACACTGATGGTTTAGTTGTTGCTAAGTACTGCTTATGCTTTTCAGCTCCCCATGCTCGGCCAGGGGCACAAGGAGCTGGGAGGGGGCACAGCCAGAATAGTTGACCCAAACTGCCCAAAGGGCTATTCCATACCATATGGCGTCATGGGCAGTATAGAAACTGGGGGGGGTTGGCCGGGGAGCAGCGATCGCTGCTCGGGGATGGGCTGGGCATCGGTCGGCGGGTGGTGAGCAATGGCATTGTGCATCACTTGCTTTGGATACTATTATTATCATCATTATTATATTGTTGTTATTATAATTACTATTTTACTTTATTTCAATTATGAAACTGTTCTTCTCTCAACCCAGGAGTGTTTCTCACTCTTACTCCTCCGATTCTCTCCCCCATCCCACTGGGGCAGGGGGAGTGAGCGAGCGGCTGCGTGGTGCTGAGCTGCTGGCTGGGGCTAAACCACGACAAGTACATACACAGAAGTTGCAAAATTATTTTTTTCCAGTCTCTGTTGGTTGAAATTAGAAATCACAATATTTGCAACTGAAAAGCTGTCATTTATTGTTTTAGTTATAGGTGCGCTGCTCAGAGTATGTAGGGTTTCTTTTGATTAATGGCTGTATAATTCTGCGTTGATTATCTGAAATCTGTCAAAGAATTTTAACATGAAATATCATTAGCAACAGTGAAGAAAAGTTGTCACAACACTGACATTTTTCCTTTCCCAGATGAAGAATTCAGGTCTATTTTACACATTTGATATTAACAATTTGTATTTAGTTTTCATCTCCTTTCTCCCACATTCTGCCATTGAAATGGTTCTGATTGATGCATTTTTTTGAACTGAAAAACTAGGATAGGTTACAAAATGAAAATCCATGCTGTATCCTTAAAAGAAGATGATAGTGAAATGTGAAAGGAATTTACAGTTTAGATTTCCAATTCATATCTAACTTCTCAGAAAGGACCAGAAATTAAATCTGGTCTAAATCTGGTGATGTTGCGAGGTTCCAGAAATATATGCAAAAATGATTGCACTTGTGCAACTCATCTGCTTTCTCCTAATTAAAGCTGCCGTTGTATTCTCTATTGTGTCCCTGTTACTATAGCAATGAAATCTATGTAAAAACCTGGATGGGTACTGGCTGTTTTCTGCACCTGATGTACAATTTTTCACAATCTACCTTCCATTCATTATTTATTAAATTTCTATAAAATAGCATAATTTATCGTAACAGACAGGTATGTACACACATACCAATTATAGCATCGTCAGGAAACATACAGAAATAAGTTGGTGGGTTTTTTTAAAAGAACTAAGAAATGAAATTATTTGGTACTGGTTTTAAGTAACCATTCCCTACCCCAAAGTTATTGCTACACTGTGAGGGTAAAACTGAAGGGCAATTTGAATCTCACTTTAAGCTGACTGTTCAACTTTATTGTAGATTAAACTACTTTATATTTAATGAATAGTCATCTTTTCTAATAGCAAACATACATCAAAAGAATATGTTACACTTGTCTTTAAGTATTAATTTTTCTTAAGTTCAAATATCCATTAACATCAAATATTTGCCCACTTGCATTAAGCCATATCTGTATCATTTGCCAAATGCAGGCATTGCTCAGCTTTTTAAATTTCTCTACACATTTTCCCTCTAAACACGTCGATTTTTTTATAGACCATTTCCATGTGTTTTCTTAACAAATGGGGAATGCTTTTTGGCTCTTCTTCATTTAGCAGGGTTGAGATTTTGTCACGGCAGCGTTTACATTTCTACTTTTTCAAATTTCTTTTAGCTTGAGTTTTATTTCCTTCCTCTTATTGACTTGAATTTGCTGAGGTTGGAGGTTCTTCACTTTTCCTACTGATGGAAGAGTGGGGACTCCAACAGCCTTGCTGTGAGCACAATGGGTGAAATGAGGATTTAACTTTGGAGGTGGGACATGTCTAAATTCCTGTTTATACTCAGGGGAGATTTCATCAGCACGGTCAGCAGAGCCTAGGCAGCTGCTTCGCTCACCTTCAACTAAACGTGTATTTTGTTTGGCTACCGCAATTCAACATGTCTGCATTTTTCATGCGTTTGCTGTCCTTTGCAGGCTACACGGGGAGGTGTGACCCAAAGCCACCTCGCAGCACAGATGATGCGAGACACCTGCTTTCTCAAGCAATCATTGGGGTAAAACTGGTTGACCTCTAGAACTGATTTAGTTATCTCTTTGCCATGAGTAGTCAAAGGGCTTGGATATCTCAGTACGCACAAGGAATTTACATTGAATGCAACCTGTAGAAGAAAGTGCCCTTTGAAAACAGCCTGCGATATTTTTAATTACTGACATCTAAGCTTACCTCTGATTCAATCTGGGCCAGAGATGACAGGTAACTCGTTCATCTCAAGGTTAGTGCAAGGACCTGGGAAAGTCTGAGATAAACATGAGATGCTGTCCTGGTCTTGGCTGGGATCGAGTTAAATTTTCTTCCTAGTAGCTGGCACAGTGCTGTGTTTTGGATTTAGTAGGAGAAGAATGTTGGTAACACACTGATGGTTTAGTTGTTGCTGAGTACTGCTTATGCTCGTCAAGGACTTTTCAGCTTCCCATGCTCTGCCAGGGGCACAAGGAGCTGGGAGGGGGCACAGCCAGAATAGTTGATCCAAACTGCCCAAAGGGCTATTCCATACCATGTGACGTCATGCTCAGTATAGAAACTGGGGGGGGTTGGCCGGGGAGCAGCGATCGCTGCTCAGGGATGGGCTGGGTATCGGTCGGTAGGTGGTGAGCAATTGCATTGGGCATCACTTGCTTTGTATATTATTATTACTGTTATTATTATATTGTTATTATTACTACTACTATTTTACTTTATTTCAATTATTAAACTGTTCTTATCTCAACTCTTCAGTTTCTCTCCCCCATCCCACCGGGGCAGGGGGAGCGAGCGAGCGGCTGCATGGTGCTGAGTTGCTGGCTGGGGCTAAACCACGACAGATGCCATTCCTGCTTTCTTCACCCACAGATGACAAGAAGTCCTTCTTGCCTCTAGAAACTGCAGGTTCTCCTTCCCCAAAGCAGAAGAGAATAGCTAATAGGCAGGAAGCCAAGACTAGCTCTTGTTTCAAATCTCCTTTTCATCTATAACTTTGGGTGAAATGCAAGTCAATTAGCACTGGAGATGTATATGAAAGCTATGTACATAACTGATGTTAGAGATACTTTACAGTGGCATTCTTAAAAATGCTTAGAAGCTTAAGTCACATTGATTGCAATGTCATTCGGACGCTGGAAATCCTATTGGGCACCCCTATGTTTCTTCAGGGGGCATAAATATATTTTAAAATTTACCCTTATTATTTGTCTATTCCTTCCATATGAGTGCAAGTTGTGGATATTTATACAAAGGAGATGAACTTTACCCATCTTCATGGATACCTAAGCGAAGCTTCAAAACAGCTAAAACTTCATAAAATTGTCAGATGGTTTTAAAGCTATATAAGACCTATGACAGACAGATAGTTTACAGGGGATAAGAGTTAATATGAATTGAAATTGTGTCATGAAGTCTGAGATTCATGTGACTGATCTGAACATGCTACTTTCTGTAAGTGATGTTACTTTAAAGTGTGATAGTTGTGACAGTTGTGAAACCAGATGGATTCATAAATCTTTTATCTGTTTTAAACTGCCATGAGATGTCCTAATTTCATTTGTGGCTAGTCATCTTGATCATTACAAAAGTGCTTTTTCCCATGAAATTAAACCAGTGCCCTGTCCAAAGCATCTGAGATGGAGTTTAAATTCCTACAGCAACACTCTCATTAAATTTAGAGCCTAATGAACCAAAGCTTTTGCCAAAAGACGGCAATGTTCCACCAACACACCAAAATTAGGGACCTGTTGTACCATCATGACTTCTTTCCCCCATTTCTCAGAGTCCTACATACTTTGAAAGAAAGTAACTTTAAAGATAGAAGAAAATCAGTAACCAACCCAAATTCAACAGAAAATGAAATAGCATTTGTCTCAGTAATTGCAAGATTACTTTCCTTGAAAGTTTCTCTTCCACTTCAACCAAAGCTGCCAAGGACAACATTTGGTGTTGGGTTGATGGTTGGACTGATGATCTTAGAAGTCCTTTCCAATCTTAATGATTCCTAGTTTTTACTTTCATTAAGAATAATCCAGCCACCAAACCAGGAAACATGAAATTGCCACTCTACCCTAAATTGGTTTAGTGGTGGACTTGGCAGTGTTAGGTTAATGGTTGGACTGGATGACCTTAAAGGTCTTTTCCAACCTAAACGATTCTATGATTCTATGAAAATACAGATGGGGCAAAAAATTGTTTTATTGATCCTGATGGTATTTAGTATAGGGAAGCATCCGGCACCCAGATCTTCTGGGTCAAAACAGTGTTCACATTTTTAATGCATTCTCATGCTGCAGCGGTACCACCTCATATTCCATCCAGGGGTGAGTTGGCTTTCCTTCCTTTGATTAATCCCATTTTAACTAGGTGAAATATTAGGTGTTCTGAAAGTGAAGTATAATCTGAAATAAATGTATCAGCCTTAACTTCTCTCTTTAGTGTCTGATGAAATTTTCTTCTGGTACAGCCAATACTTAATGCAAAGAAGACATCTTCCTTCTGCCTTAACAAGTTCAGCAGCCTGGCTAATTCAGAAATACAACAGTCAGGATCCTTTGGATCAGACTGATTATAAGTGAGACCACACTCTGTCCCTAAGCAAAACCACATGGAGAAACGAGTGCACTCAGTAAGAGAAATCTTGGTTCTCCTGCAGGAGAGGCAGGATCTTCTAAAATTGCATGGGTCCCTCCTTGGAGAAGAGGACTCCTGTTTTCCCTCCCTGTTTTTGAGGCATATGAAAATTTAGTTTTATGGAAAGAAATGTACTGTGCCATTTAGCTTCAGGGCCAGAGAACGAGCCCTGTCCCATTTTTCTGGTAGTGCAGACATAGCTGCAAAGACGGAGTCTCTCTCCTGTCCTATCCAAGAGTGGCTTCAGCCATGGAGGAGTTGCAGGTTTCAGGAGTGAGTGAATTCTTCCAGACTCCTCACCTACTCCTTGCATATATCATCATATAACGAATCTGAATCACATATATGCACTGGCATTTTATTTATGTAGATATATGTGCCTGTACACACACACACATATACATACACACACATGTATGCACACACAGACACAGAGAGGTAAGTCGTCAGTTTTCCTGACTTCTGCCCAGCTTCAGTCAGTCTTTCAGTATAATTTATAGATTCAGCATCATACAGTTTCTGATTTTACTAAAGCAGAGAACTGAAACTGAAATATTAAAATAAAATATAAAGGCCAATGCCTTTTGTAAAAAACCTGTTAATAGTTCAGACAGCTCTCACTGTGAGGTTGACACACACATTTGCCCCCATGTTTTCCATCCACTTTGTTCTGCTTCACGCCTGATTTTCTGTGGAAGACCCTCAGAAATCCAGGGATGGAACAATATCTTAAAGAAATGCTCAACTTGGAGCCTTTCCAGCTTTGCTTACTGAGGTTACAGCCTTTCCCATGAGAGCTTGTATAATCACATCAGTTACTTTGATGGCTGAATAGGCGCCTCCCTCAACACCCCCCATGTACAAATAACACAGTCCCTGAAGGAAGAGTATTGCCAGAGTGGTGAGGGATTGCTGAAAGGGGAAATAGAGATGATAAAGACAGTGAGGAGGTTTTTCCAACTATTTCTTGGGAGATAACTGGGCTGAGATATGTTTCTCTTGCATAGAAACAAGTGACTTCTCAAACCTTCACTCAGACGGGATGGAAAATCATGTAAGTCCTGTGATTTATTGCACTTTCTCTTCTTAGAAAAAAGGTAGTTTGTGGTAGGGTCTTCTGTAGGATTCGGTGACCTTTTATTTGCCCTAAAAACATTAAAGAACTTGAGCAGAAACTTTTTTCCTAGGTGAGTGACATGTAAAAGAAAATGAAAGTGGGGACGAGTGAGTATTTGTCCCCTTCAGTGCAACATGTTTGCACAGGAGTTTCCCCTATGTTTTTGACTTGTTATTTTGCTGAAATGAGTTAACTAAGGTAAAAAATAACACATGGAAGAGTCAATAGGCTTATAAGGAAGCTTTTCTTCTGTGCATAAAAATGTCAGAGATATATATTTTATATACAAAGTTCAGATTCTTTAGTTAAAATTTTTATTTCAAAGACAGAAAAGTTTGAATAACTAAGTTTTATAACACTACTCTGTCTTACATAAGTGTATGCTTAGTAATATTGTTCTGACTAACATTTTTTTTAAGACTTAAGAAGAATGTATCTTATTTTAAATGGGGGTTTTTTTGAAAACAAAGGCTTGATTAAATCTGTTTTATTTGTGGAATACGTTGAACTGTGTTTGGTGAATGTTTTTATCAAGATAAACTGTGGGGCAGATAAACTAAGAATATTGGTGGGGAAGTAAATTAACGAATCATGCAATCAAGAAGAGAACATAAATTTGGCTGTTTGGTGGTGAACTGGCAATAGAAAAGACGACAATCTTTTGAAACTCACAGAAACCGATCTCTTGGCTTTGATAAAGCAGAAGAGATTAAACATTTCAGGTTTGCTTTTGAAGCAGCCGCAATAGCTTTTATCTGCTAGGAGTGGCATACATGTGTTCAGTTCACTACAGAGACAACAGGTAAACCTCTAGAGAAATGATTTTAAGTGGAATGGAGCTGTACATTACACAAAGGTGTTTTATTAGGATGATAAGGATGACAAACTGTAGAGGTAACCAGTACAGAGCCCTAACAGAACCAGTTGCTTAGGAGGTTCTTGCCATGGTACTGATACAGTTCCTTTACCATGTTTCATAGGTTTTGATTTGTTGTACAACATTTTGATTTTTGTTGTAATTGACTTGACCAGAGACTATTTTCCTTATCAATGGAGAAATGTTCTTTGAAATTTGGATTTCTTTCTGTAGGATGAAAAGGGCAAATGTTGAAGTTAATCATAAAAAATTAGGAACCTAATACTGACATTAGCTATGTCGTTATTAAATGACATTATTAAATGACATACCTAATGCAAATGGGTTCTTCAGAACTGACTTCTGATTAGATACACTTTAATTTATTGAGAAAAATGTTTCTGGGAAGAAAACTGTGGCAGACAAGAGACCATAGGATTTGAAAATTTCATACAACTTGTGGAATCAACAAACTTCTGGCAATCAAAGTTAAAATTTAGATTGTATACTCAAGATTAAGTTACATGTTAAATGTTTTCTCACTGTATTTTATTAACAGGTTTTTTTTTCAGATTTTATTTAATGGACTTCCGTTATGATCTTGGGAAAAAATGTTTCTCTTATGTTGTATCTAAACTTTTGTCCTCCAAAGCATATATTCAGCTGCTAAGAGACCTTTCTGTATCAAAATGTACATGATGAAACCAATCTTCAGAACTACAAAATGGCAAATCTGTGACACTTTTAGTGAATTTAGTACTTTCTGTTAATGGTAACAGTCCAAAAGCCAATCCATGTATTTCAATGAGTTTCTATAGCTTTTGTTTGTTGTAACCAAGTCATATCAATAAGAGCTAAAAATCTGTAGAACCATTAATCACGTTAACCACATTTGAAATGCTGCTTACATGTGGCAAGAAAAAAAACTGGTATATTGGCAGTCTGGACTTTGCAGCCCTAAATCTTAAATGCAAAACCCCAAGTTATCATTTAGTAATGCCATCTAAATACAACTTGCAGCAACTCTTACATAGGTGTCCTTAGCATCTTGCAAATCTGAAATAGTGAAAGCTTAGTTCTCATTCCTTAAGGGTGGAGAGAATTCAAATTCTGTCTGTTTGCTGCAAAGCTTGAATATCCATAAGATCTGCAGATGGTTCAGGCCAGCACTATAGAAAATATGCAGTTAAAAATCACAACTTGTCCCTCTCCTGGCTGCTAAATATAACCTGGAGCACATGCTCCTTCCTTCCACTGTTGTCCTTTTGGCAGGACCCAGCCTGCCAAGTTTGGCTGAAATGAATGAATTTCCCTTCCCTCTTCTCCTTTTCCTCCTCCTCTTCCCCACTTCACGGGGTTGAAAAAGGAGAAACTCACATTCTCTTGCCATGCTTCTTAAATCTGCCCCCAGATCAGGTGATATTTCTTGGTATGGCACTTCTAAATCACGATATATTCCATTTCACTCAGAGTTTCTAAGCACACATGGTATTCAAGTTAGGAGAGGGCTGAGTCCTAACCTGTCTCTTTTTTTTTGTTTTTTAAAACTCCACACCTAAGCCTTACTGCTCTGTCATCTGTGTCCAGCAACTGGTAAATCTTCTTGCTAACAGCATAGGAAAGACATTTTTATCTCAGGTCTCTATGCAATTGTCCCCATATAAGACCATATTGAGGAGTGTCAATGGACTTAGGTACCAAAACACTTTAATCACAGATATATGCAATTTTATGAGTTAAATGACTTTCCTGTACCGCAGGTCCAGTCATGCCATGCATAGTCCTGGGCTGTGCGGTCCTTTGGGGTCTTCTCCACTCCCTGGATTCCTCATAGGTTGGAGAGATGGTCCTGACTCCTGGTGTTGGGTCATGGAGTTTCCCACCACTCTTTCTTTGTCTTCTGGTTACCCCCACTATCCTTACAGGGCCGTATCCAGTTACAGGGCTGGGTAGGGAATCCCTTGTTGATGATTACTCAGTTCAAACTGCACTGTCATTGTCAGATGTGCTGTTGGCACTCACAATGTTGTTCTGGCCACTTCTGAACACTTTTGCACTTTTTGATGCCCAACAGGTTGTTTCCATGGCTTGGCTATTTCCTTGAGCACACCAAAGCTACCAGTTAAAGTTCATGGGCTTATGCTAATAACTCTGCTGGTTAGATATAACTCATCCTAACTCCTACAGCAATGAACTAGTTGATGTTCATTAAAAGCTTTTCAGCTCTTTTCTCTCAAATCCCTGTGCTGCCACAGAGTTGCTTAACTTCCTCAGTGCTTGCAACTGGCCATTTGACAACTTGTCAATTGACTGCTCAAGCACTTACAAAAAGCAATCTCTGCACAGATTTAAATTATTTATGATAGCAAAGTAGCTGAAAATTAGTCCAACCTTACCATGCAAAAGAAAATGTGACTTAACGCTTCACTAATTGCTAAGAAGCCTTGTCCTGTAAGTAGTCATTAAGGAAGCAATGTAATATAAGGCAATCCTAGAATTCTTATGTGTTCACAGTCTGCTGGTGACTAATGATGTTTGCCCAGTCCTATCACTGACAGTAGAATTACTAATCTTTGGAGGTTTAGCAGTTGTCCATTAGTTGAGGCAGCAAGAAGAGTAGGCCTAATGGATGCAAAAGGTGAACTTATCTCATCTCACTTGAGACATCTCAGGTCATCAATTGTAGTCAACTGACACTCTGAGATGTGATTCGTTTCATCCTGAAAGAAATGTGAAAAGGTGTCTAACTCTGAGATGTCCACAATGAGGTGAGAGCAATCCCACCCAAAGGAGCTTTCTGGATGAATGCTAACAGACTTTATCAGGTCTTTGTAAATCACTTTGTGAATCTCCACACTGTTTACTACCCTCATTCCCCAGGCCTGGGAACAGTAAGCTGTAAACCCCAGATTGAAAGAGTGGGATTTATCTCACACTAAGTTTTCTTTTACAGGCAATGTAAAAAATCAGTTGCACTTTTCAGCACTCTTCATGTGTCTTAATCTATGTGTTTACTTATCATTAGCTGGTCTGTGTCCTCAGTTTTGTTGAATGCAAAGAGGGTACAGGGTAGCTAGATCAGCTGTTGCCATCTCCTTTCACTCAGACGCCATGCTGGGAGACTCAGAGGACTGGAGCTCTTGGCCAGGTTGTCTAGGGAAGGTAAAAAAATTTGGGGGTTGAACCTGGAATATTCAAAGGATGGTGCCACAGCTCAGTTCAGGTAAGGTGTGATGTTCTAATGGTGGGAAACTAATGAGCAAATAGGCTGATCATTGTCTCCCTTGACAATCTCAGTGGAGCTATGCTGGATGGTGTTATTCAGACCTGTGAGATGTTTCTTGTAGGCTGCTCTACATAGGTAGACTAAATGGGCTGAAGTAGGTATGGTATTTGTTTTCCTTATATAGAGGCATTTGGGGGGGGGGTGGGGGGTGTTGCCTTTTACCTTTCAAATTAATGCAATATTTTATTTCTTTTTAATTATTACAGTGGTGCATGGTGGGAAGACAAGAGGCAAGGGGCATAAATTGAAACAACAAAGGGTTCAAATGAATTGAGACAGTTGAGTATCGGAATAGGTTTCTCAAAGAGGTTGTGCAGTCTCTGTCCTTGGAGATTTGCCTGGATAAAGCCCTGACCTCATGACTGACCCATTCTGAGGAGCAGGTTAAACTAGAGACCTCCTGAGTTCCCTTCCAACCTGAATTATTCTAAGATAAAAAAAAATTACATGTGTTAATATACAAAGGTATTTTCATACATGTTTTAAAGGTCATTAAGTCAATGTCAGTTTGGTTTGATTAAATCATCTGCCTCAAAATACAGAAAAGTGTTTGAGGAAAGAATAGAACAGTTCTATAGAAGCTTTGAACTGCTGTTAACTAAATCTTTCCTTATTCGGTTTGGAAAGATTTGTCTTATCTGCTGGAAATTCAGATGTAGCAAGATGCAACACAGCCCAAGTCTACCATAGTAACTTTGGGTAGTGCAGTTAGCATGTCTTTCCAAGGTCCATATTGATGTTCTTGGCTCCTGAAATAATTACTGGAGATACAAACAGCTGGATCAGTCTAGAGTCCCTAAGTTTGCTCCTCCAGCCATTGGATATTATCACTGAATAAGATGCAAAAGTGTACAAAAATCAACTATACTGAAGAAAATAATAACATTTCAGTTGTTCCAATAGGACAAGGCTTTTCACATACACTCTTCAAACAACTGTTATTCCAGTTACTTAAAAGAAAATTTCTGTGCATATTCTGAAAGGGTTTTTAAGCCAAAGGCACAGTTTTAACAGACAAGAATTGCAATCATTCAAGCTAAAGAAAAAAAAAAAAAATTAGTAAGGTAATCCTGGCCACTCTGATCATACTAATTACCTTGGTCATTCTGATCACAGTAGTTGTCAACATGTTTTCACCTCTTTCCATAATAGATCATGAAGCCAGGAAATAAAATAATTGAGAACAAATTTTATTCATTAACCGAGGATTGAATTGGGGTGATTGTAATAGAAAGAAAAGGAGAGAAACCATCTTTGACAGTAATATTGTTTCCTAGTCTGTCACAATGAATATTCCTAAAGAGGAAAACACATTTCGAAGAAAACAGCCTTACTTCAGAAAGCTATCTGGCTACACATTTTGGTATTTGAGAAATAATTCATAGAAAATATGTTTAACAGCTAAAAGAACAAATCATAAATGCATTTCTGGTTTTCTTATTATTATTCTTCAATCACATTGTTTTCGTTCAGCATTGTCTGGTCTTCAGTCAGTCAAAGGATAAGAAAAGTTTTCATTTTAAAGAGATATTAAATGTCACACTATTTTGTAGGTCTTTCAAGTCTTGAGAAAAGGCCAAAATGGTACTTTGTTGCTTCTGAGACATTAAGGGCAAAAATGGTTTTGCATTAACACTTTCCACTTCTTTTGACCAGATTGGTAAATCTAGCCCTGGTCATATAAAAAACTAACCACAACTCAGCTGTACTTTGTATGCTATCTTCTCTGAGACTATGAGTAACAGAAATTATTTTGGGGATATTTTTAAAGATGCTTGAATGAATCGGGAACATTTTTTCTGGGTTGCTCCATTTTTAATGATCATTAGATTTTATTCAGGACTAGGCTGAGTAGCTCAGAATTGCCCATGAATGAAAAATGTAGTTTAGTCTTCTACTCCATGACTTGCAGCTGCTGCCGATGGAAATTTTGCTACTGTCGAGTGAGACAGGAAGCACAAGACTTAATTTCTTAATGTTTGTTCACTTCTGGAGCAATCCATAAAACCACCTGTACCAGGAAAGGCTCCTCTGCCTGGTCTCCAGCTCTGGCCAAGGACCTGCATCTACGTGCCTTCATGCTTCCTCCTATTTCCCCATCCTTGGCTTTAGCCAGCAACATCTTGTCTTCCTAGATTTTGCTCTGCCTTCTAATAGTCTTGAGGGAGAACGGTGTGACAATCAAAGTTTCTTTCCTGGGATTTGAGGATGGTTTCATGGAAGAGAGAAGAGAAATCAGCAAAGACATCTGCAACAAATCCAAAATTTTAATGGTGAAGTTTTGCGATCAGGTAGACTTCTATGGAAGTGCTGTGTGGAGGGCTGGGTATGTTTGGATGATTTGGCAGAGAGCAGAATAAAGTAATTATTGTATTCCCTCCGTGCATTGCACAGAAATTGTGTCATTTCATGCATCATTCACAGCTCTCATTACTAATACCACAACATCTAAATTACTCTGAGCATCAGCAAAACAAATACCACTTTGGCTAGCTGAAGACTTGAAAACTTGGGAGTGGATGTTATCATTTTCATTTTTGCTATAATACTACACACAACTTCCAGACTGTCAGCTTGATCTTGAAAAGAAGAAAATCATGAGTATTCTTGCCTGAATGTCCTATTTCTCTTCCAGAAATGTTGCTATTTTGTGCTGGAAGCCAGGGTTACTTTTCATATTTATAATTTTGTGTGCTTATTTAACTAACTGCAGTTAGTCATTTGCCTCCAGCTGTTGTTCTCACAGCAATAGTTTCCTACAGTTCAGCAATGTAAGGACAACTGAAATCATGTTGTACCTGGGGAGAACTGAAACAGCATTGCATGGTAGGGGAAGATACAGGGAGTCAGCACACAGGTGGTAAAAATATCTATTTTCAGTAAAACAAAGCCTCTTGTTTCAGACTTTGTGTTTTCCTGGGATGTCGCATATAGTGCCTGGAAAGGAAAGGTGCAAGAGCAGGTCATCTGGCAGCTGAGCAGCAAGGACAGCTTAAACTTCCCAAGATAGGCTCTGACTGCTAGTTATGGAGTCAGCTTTGAAGGACACATTGAAGTGGTGGTGGCAGCTTCTGGATGTGAAGACCTGGCTGTGTTCCTAGAGGGCATAATCAAAGAAAATATGTTAGAGAAATCTCCTTATAGAGCTCTTGAGTGAGTTTAGTACAAGGATGCAGGTCTGGATCATCTTACTCTGTGTACCATTTTCAGGTTTTTTAGTGGCAATATGTATGCACTTCATGGCCTGCCTTTGAAGCTTCGCACAGTGTTAAGGTAGAAGGTTGGATACACTGTACTGCCAATGTATGGACTTGTTTAGTTGCATTTAGTTGAATGGATCCTATACAATACCTGACCAAAATTCTCCATTAAATAATGCAAAGTATTTTCTAGTATAATCTCACTTTTTTTGTTCTGACAGATGGGTATAAAATAAAAACTTTGTGCTTGATACTTGTCAGATCAAGCATTTGTGTCCACCATGTCAGTCAAGACTGACTCTATGGGTCACAAGTTAAATCTTCTGATGCTTGGACGCTGTTCGTTTCTGTGCTGACACCATCAAGATGGGTTATCCATCTGAGTACTTACATCTGCACTAGTTAATTTAATACTTGATCCTCCTGTTGCAGACACAGCTTCCACATATTTGATGTTGCAGTTTGATCGGTTTTACCGTCCCATTTCCAATTACTGGGTTAAACCAACATTTTAGGTTTTTTCTGAACAACAGCTCAAGAGCATTTAGGATAACAGGTGTCTTAAATGAGGTGCTCCAAATACACTTTTAAGTTGATAGAGGTCTGCCCACATCCTATCAGATACACATAATTTTAAAAAAATACTGAACAGACATGTCACAGAAAAAGGTATTGATTGTATCTTTTTTTTTTCTTTTTAGAAGCTGATGGCTCAGAAAGTTTATGTTACTAGCCATGCATGGGCAAACAGTTGTTCAATTTTCACAGCTTCCTTGTTTTGGAGTTACTTGACTTCCTTTCTACTTTTTTCTATTATTTGGACAGAATTAGTGACAGGAAGAGAAGAATGAAAAATGGCTGAGTTCTTACTACCTGGTACTGACAACTTCCGTAAGTTCACTTATGAATCCTTGGCTGCTATCGAAAAGAGAATTGCTGCCAAGAAAAACTCTCGAAGAAATACTATAGACCAGAAACCTAAGGAGAAACCACGTCCCCAACTTGACCTAAAAGCTTTCCAAAAGTTACCAGCTCTCTATGGAAATCCTCCTCCAGAGCTCATTGGGGAACCACTGGAGGACCTCGACCCATACTACAAAGATCGTAAGGTTAGAGCCAACCAAGATCTTTGGATTTTAATTTGTTTTATTGTGTTGCTAAGAAGTGTTTATGTGACTGATCTATCAGTCTTGTTTATATTCCTTTCTAGGTTGTAATAATGCAGGCAGTTGGCACAGCTGAATGACATGCTGTAATCTTCTTAAAAAAAGCTTAATTTAGAATTATAGGAATTAAATAATATGAACTTGATTAACATTTGAATCAGAATGGAAGCAGAAAAAATAAAATGGATAAAAAGAAAAGGGTGATTTGAGTCAGATCTAAAAACATGATAATAATTTTGTAAATTTTCTTAAAGTCCATGGCTTGAGACAACATGTTCCTCTCTATCTCAAAGCTTATGCTCCACTTACATGCACAATAAATGATCACCTAAGTATAAAAATTATTTTAAAACATTTGCTGATGAATCCTTAAAACCTACTTATTCAAGCTCCATATTCTAGTCATGAAGTATTTAAGAATATGATTTTCAATAAAGAACAGAGGAATAGGAACTAATCCATTGGAAATTATGCTTATTGCTAGAGAAATGGTTATACTTTGAACTAATTTCTACAGTCTTGGAGCTAGAGGATCACTATCAACAATACCAAATAATGATAAAGGCTGCAATTCTTCCTTCCACCTCTGTATATCTTGACTCAATGAGAGGTTCAATTTATTTTAAAAGAATAGTCATAAGCAAGATTAGTTCTGTGGACTACTCTTTGCAGGTCCTAAGGTTTAAAAAAGAAGTTCATGCTGAGGATTTTTTTGCAGCTTGACAGTTAGTGGGTATTAACTCTTTCATCAGTTTATGATGAAAGGATAGCAAAGTATTACAAAGAGTCTTCCCATTTAAACAGACTAAAATGAAAATCAAGCTCTTGCTCATCACTGATACAACAGGATATAGTACTAAAAATATGTTCTCTGTCTTCATGTTTCTTTATTTTTTAAAGGTTTTCATAGTGCTAAACAAACAGAAAACAATCTTCAGATTTACTGCTACGCGTGCCTTATGGATCCTCAGTCCTTTCCATCCAATCCGAAGAACAGCAATTAAAATTTTAGTACATTTATATCCTTTTGTTGGCTTCATTCACTCTTTTTGATTACGAAACCCTACATAATGCTGTGCTTTTGTATTTTAGAGCATTGAATGAATCTAGTCTCTTCCTCACTCCAGATTACTTCTAATTATGAATTACCTTAGAAATTATTATTGTCTTGGTGCTCTTGTGCTACGTAGAAATAAACAGTTTTGTGAGTACTGGAGTTATTGAAGCCTGATTTTCTAGATTTGGGTTTTGAAAATGATCTCTGATGTTGATTTCCTGACATCTCATAAACAAGATTCTCATGCTGAAGCCTTTCTCAGAGAGAAGACTAGTAAGATCCCTATCCTCTTTCTCATCTTCTGTTTACCCAAACTGTAGGAATTAAATTCAACTCATGTGCCAAAGCTGATCAATCATTGGCGAATTTTAAGAAAAAAAGGCTGAGATAGGTAGGTACGCATATGAAAACACATAGAAAGAAAAATTATGCAAACTTAGTTTCTTTAGGAAAGCAGATTAAAAAATATATCTTTGGTATATGAAAGTGAAAATTTCCAGGGATGTTTTGCAGGGAATGCCTTTGGAATATAAAGGTAATATATAGATCCCACCTCATACCTCAAATTTAGGGGACAGGAATCACTAGTGTATTGCTCCAGTTTGGCACTGGGGAATGAAACCAGAGCAATAACACTGCTGCTTGGGGCTGAACCAAGCCCAATGCAGAGTCTACGGTATGCCTGTGTGGATTGTAGATTTCCAGCCATCTTCTGGCTGTGTGGTGCTGAGTTAGCTGCAGTGGGTTCGAAGTTGTTGTTGTAGCAGGGTACAGACATCCCTGGAGGAGCGATGCCTCTCACTGGAGGCTTTCCCTGGGCAGCAAGTTGGCTGATATTGGCATTTCAACACTAGAGGTCCAGCTCCTGGGTTTGTGACAGTTTGACCACGCCTAGAGCTAAAGCCAGGAGATTTTTTGTGGGGATGGAGAGGACGGATGATGGAAAGGCTAGATGTCTTTCCCATGGACATCTACCTCCTGGATTGCCAGAACATGTGGTATGACACAAGGCATGAGAGTCAGCTCCAGAGCCAAGGGCTTAAGCTTAGGTGTCTACATGTGAGCTAGGTGCCCAAATTCCTGTTTATCCCCTATAGTCAGCAGGTCCCAGAAAGCAGCTGGGCAGCCCCAAGAGTTGGCTAAACATGGACATATAGAGTCCTTTGAGACACCTGCAAGTATCCTGGCAGACTTCATGCTGTCCCTTCAGAAGAGCGCAGCTCTACCAATTTAGAGTCAGGTTTTGGCTTCATCTCTGTGACCTTAGGCAATTTTTTAACTTTTATGCTATAAAATGAAATGAAAAATGCATCCTGCCTTTTACCAAGTGTGCAATGCTTAGAGCAGCAGATCTCTATCCCATACAGAAGTCCAGATGGCATGAATAACAACAGTAGTATGTTGTCATCTAATACGACTCAAAATCAGCAAATACATGTGCATGCTGTTCTTACATGTGCTTTAAACTCAAAATCAGGTACTACATCTATGACTGATAGAATATCTAGTTACGTTTCTGAATCAATGTCATATTATTTGCCTTCACTCTTGTGACTTACTTTATTCACTTTGTTTATCATGTGCACAATTCTAACTAATTGTGTATTCATGGCTCTGACTGAGTCCTCTAAGGCTTCTCCATCTCCTTCATGGAACAAGTATGTTGAGTAAGTATCTGTGGGTACGTATATTTTTTAATTCTGCAGTTATATGCAATCATTGAGACTTGCTGTCTTCACTCAAGGTAGTTTATGGGGGATTTAGAAGGAAAGTTGCTTGTGTTAGGACTTCGCCTTTTCTTTTGCTTTGAGGGAGTATTTTTGTCTTTAAACTCAATAGCTACAAAAATTGTGGTGTTATAGGAGAGAGTAAGTGCAGATTAAGTTCTTGCTGTTGAACTAGCTTCATGTCTATCCTGCTGCTCCAGTTTGTTATCCCACTTTCCGAAGTTACTCAGTAATTATTTGCTCTTTATCCAGACACATTTCCCATTGTTGCTGATGCTGATGAAGTGCATCAAGAGCTGCTGTCTTTTAAAATTCTTTATAATAATATTGAAATGATGAGTTTTGCTTTAATAAAACATTCTGTCACAAGCTCCTGGCCTGCAGGACGCTGTTAGAAAGTAAAGCTCTTATCTTCAGCGCTGCCAACACTTGCAATGTTAAATCACAATAAATCCATGCCTTTGTAGTCACACTTAAGCGGGATAATCCCATGTTTTTATTCTTTTTAAAAGAATATTTCAGCTCTCACTTTTTCAGTTTGGCATAAAAATGTTAGAATACAAACCCTGATAATTCTAACACCTAATGCAAAGATTCCAAAATACTTATTTTTAAAAACAGCTCTAGAATTGTTTCTGAATATCTCATGTTACATGGCACTGAAACAGCTGGGAATGGCAAATCCTCACGCAAGCAGGAAAAAGGCTCTGCCTGATACTAATATACATTTCTGCAGAAGATGCTGGGATAATTCCCTACTTGCGAGGGTTAGATAAGAGTTGTATCTGCTGTTGGCATCAAAACTACTGTTCAAATGCATTTCAAGAATCCTTTCAGAATACTTCTTTCCAAATGAAAAGGGAAGCACTACATCCATATAATTTCTTAGTGCATTTGCTGACTACCAAATTAATGCCTTTTGAATTCTGTAGGGAGATCCCTCTCTTGCTGAAATGATAAGTGCACTCAGTAAGTCCCAAAGAGCTTTTACTGTTAATTTTCCATTAATAAGAATAATTGCCATCTTAAACTGAAAATCCTGTATTCGTCTATTTCTCTAAGTGTTTTAAACATTCTGCACAGAAATGGATGCTCTGTGCCCAAAGTAAATAATACACAGCATATCATGCATGCTCTTGGCCACTTGAAACCAGAGGAAGATACAAATTTTGATCTTTATTTTAGCAAGTAGCTAGGAGTTTTGTGTTTCTCAAATTATGGGGACTCACATGAAAGAGTTTGAAAAAAATTGTTGAATGCCAAAAAACAATGTCACAGGCGTGCACGTTAATAGCCATGTCCAGATTGCAGTCAGCTACTGTCTCAAATTCCATACGAGTCAGATACTGATAGAATCCACTGAAACCAACAGCGGTCTTTCCATTACTTCTCTGCAGCATTGGCTTGGTTTGTTGGCCTAGACAGTAAACAGTCTGACTGTGTCTCTTCCGTTAATTGCTAATATTGCCGGCTTTCTTTGGTGTTTTTCTCCTTTCCTTAGATTTACTTTCACTGGCATTTACACTTTTGAATCTTTGATAAAAATACTGGCAAGAGGTTTCTGTCTAAATGAATTCACTTTCCTTCGAGATCCCTGGAACTGGTTGGATTTCAGTGTTATCGTTATGGCGTAAGTGGGAACGTATAAAATACAGATTACCTGCGCTCGCGCTCTGTATTTGAAGTTCTTGGTGCTGTGGTGCAAAAGCCTGTCTGCCGCACGAAAAAAACCCCTGTGGGTCCTAACTGCATCTGAAACTATCTAGGACATTGACTCTTGCCCTTGTTTTATTGCTCACTGTATAACAACAATGTATGAGTCTTTCAAGAAGGGAATAGTGCTGTGCAGCACAGGATACAGCCTGTGGTGAGTGTACGTGAACGATGCATTTCAATCAGTGAAATGCAATAGCTGGGCTGTCAAATACAGGCGTACTGATCCTGTGAATGAAAGTGTAAGTTTGAAAATAGAGTGATGTGTATAGACACCAGGATGGTGGATTAAATTTGGGCTCTTTATCTCCAAAAATCATAGTTTGAGCTTCAGTTTACAGTAATTAGAAAGCCTTTATACCGGTTAGGTGCAGCTACAGAAGGGAGATCAAACCACTTCAGCCAGTGTTTCAGGCTGAAATGAATAATTTTGAGTGCTATCTTTGTTTATATTTTAAATGCATGATATTTTAAGATGCTGACAGAAAAGCAGCTATGCACAAGCCAAGAACTACCTCATAAGGAAACTCTAATAATCAAGAAATGGATTTCTATTTTATAAGTCTTCAGATAAACCCATGATATGTAGTTTATTAATACTTAAAATGTGCTCAGAAGGATTGACAGTTCAGAATGACCACTGTGAAATAATTGCCCTGTTTACTTTGTTCAGCCACTTGACATATCATGTCCTGACTTTACAGGTATGTGGGAGCATTTAGTAACCTGGGAAGCGTGTCAGTCCTTCGGACTTTCAGGGTTCTGAGAGCGTTAAAAACCATTTCAGTAGTTCCAGGTAAGAAACCCTATTTGCTGAATATTTTCTGTAACTTACAACTGATTCTTTGCTCCAATCAAAATGTTGGCTTTTGCCTTTTCTTCCCCCCGCTGCCCCCCAACATCTTTCACTGATTGCAGACACAGCTGAATTTGTGGACACAAGTAGTGCCTCAGTTCACCTGGTCCGACCAGAATAAATAAAGTGTTAGAAACAATCTTGTATTTAATTTATTTTCACTATGTTTTTAAAGATTTTGTTAACATTTTATAATGTCAGTTTTACAGAATTTTCTTTGAGCTGGTCTGTGCGTTATGGTTCAACAGAAACGCCTCTGGTGACTGAACAGAGTTTACTATTAATCGTCTTACATCATCCCTGGGAAAAAAGTTTCCTTTTCACTTTTCCCTTAGTTATAAAGCCAGTGGATTCTTTCTCACGACAAAATACAATTAAGAACCAGTAGGTCTTCTGTATTCTCTTTGATCATAGCCATTATTGTTTCCAGTGTTTCCAGTTTCTTCACAGATTACCAGTGTTGGAAATTTCTTTTGAATTATGCATATTACTCTTTCTGGATAAGAAAAACTAGACTATCTCTGGTTCCTCATCCTCGCCTAAATATTTTATAGGGATTAAAGGAACATCTGGAAATTGTAGGGTGACCCAAATGAGGAAAAAATATTGTTCTCATATTACTCTCTCATCTAAACTATACTCGCATTACAAATATATTTGCTAGATATTATCCTGTAATTTTGGTACTTTGGTTGTTATACATTGTTTTAACTCTAATCAAGTATGATATATGAATCTCAGTTTTTCATCTTGTTTTTCCTTTGTGTATTGTCTTCCTAGGACTCAAGATCATTGTAGGGGCACTTATCCAGTCTGTTAAGAAACTTGCTGATGTGATGATCCTGACCGTTTTCTGCTTGAGTGTCTTTGCCCTCATAGGCCTCCAGCTTTTTAAGGGCAATCTAAGACAAAAGTGTATCAGGAACTCTACAGAGTTCAGTGAAATACTTTCTTTACTTAACAAAACATCAGAAGCCTATGAAATGTTTGCTGATGATGCAGGTAATTTTTCTCCTTAATTTTTTTCAGATTATAGTACAGACACCTACGCATGCCTGTATAACCACTGCTGTTAATGATATTGATGTTTTGATGATATGATATTTTGATGAGTACCTACCTGATAATCGCCTTCAGATTGCCGGAGCAGCTTGCAGGCATCCAGGAATGTACCCCTTCCCTTCATTATAAGAAACAGCACTCCCAAATTTTCCAGTAATGTCCAGCTCGGTTTCCCAGAATGATATGACAATAACTGAAACATGCATTAGCTCATTCTCTGCTGCAATTCCCCAAAGCTCACCTTTTACTACATGCTGAAGAGTCTGTACATCTTCATTTTGCTGCCCAGTGAAGTACTCTTGAGCTTGAAACAGAGAAACTTGTTTAAAAGTCAGTTACTTTCTTCTTCACATCATATGTATCTGATATATGTGATATGTATTTTATGTCTAATATAAGGTATATATAATATACATCTTTCATGTATATGTCTTGACTGAGGCTGGTGATAGAAGCAGAAAGCAGAGATCTGAAAACACACCAAAGCATTCTCAGAGGAACAGCAACTCTAAGATGCAATTCAGAAAGGAAAAGCCTCAATATGCATGAAAAAAATACACTCAAAGTAAAGAATAGCTATGCCAGAAATATGAAGAAATCTTCATCACTGAAGAAAAGCTCCACCAGCGAGCTCAGACATAGCAGCAGTTATATAGGGAGAAAAACATTCTCCCAGGGGAAATGTTGAAATACATAAAAAAGCCACACAGGACTGCTGTTTGTATACACTCCGTGTGGGAGATTTGTTCAGGCAGGATTTCTTTAATAACTTCATAGTCCAGGGGGAGAAAGTCTTTATATAAATGATTTTTGAGTAAAACTTTTTGCAAGAAACTCTTGTACCTACCAAAAAACCACATGTTAGAACAAAGTAATTTACATATACAGAATGTTGTAAAATTGAATTGTAATTGAAAGCAAACTTCAAAAGAAACCAGGCAGTGAGTAGAGTAGCACACCAGAGACCATGGATGTGACAAACTTTGGCTAAAATTACTAATTTTTTGTGCTGAAGAAACAGGAAGCAAAAACTTTTTTTTATTTATTTTTTTTTTTAATTCAGAACATTGCAGCTGTATACAGGCAATAGCCTAGAGAAAGCAGGGCTCAAATTAAAAAAATCTGTGTTGCTTCACAAGCTCTGTCTTGCTCAAATCCTATGCCATACATCGTGTGCAGGGTGATTTGCAATGACGGCAAAAGGAATAGGAGGGCCCAGACAGGTTTAATGAAAGCTAGGTGACTTTGCTACAGGATTTAGGACTTACAGCACTGTAAACCCAGTTTTCTATTATGACTTTTTGTATATTTTTTACGGGCCACTTTGCATATTTTTTTTTATGGCCCTGACTTTGTGTGAAGTTCCCATCCCCACCATAGAGAATTACAAGTTGTTATGATTCTCCGAAGCTCAATCAGTGAATCTTCTTTAAAAAAATTAGGTGGAAAGTAGCCCAGAGAGTGACTCATTCCTTTATTTTGTATTTACATGGTATGGTACAGCTGATACTAAAGATTCCTGCTGGCTCTGAATCATGCTGACTTACTTACCTGATGAGCACAGCCGACATTTGAGAAGCACTGGGAAGACACGAGACCTCCCTTGCATTTGGGATAATAAACCCACATCTTAATAGGGCTAATTAGCTATCAGCACTAAAGCTATTACTTTCAGTCTGCTGCTAGCTCAGGCATCGGAGTAACTCATGGTAAGAGAAATAGGGGAAGAGGTCGAAAAGGGCACAGCTCCAGCATCCTAAAGGACAAATCTGTATTTCTCAGCTCAGCAGGGTCAGGACCTGCTGTGTGGCTCAGCAGAGCAGTGACATGGCACGGTGTATATCCACACTGCCAAATACTCTTTCTTCCTCCTCAAAATAGGATTCTGGTGTTATTGCTTATTGGAAACAGAACTAATTCATGCTACCCCAAACGCTGTTTGTATGCTGTCCTGGAGATGGCTAATTGCTACGGGCCAAAACTGTGCCAGAGTTTGTGCCAATGATTACCGAACCAGAGGCTGTGCTTGAGCCTGTCATCTCCAGTTATTGATTTCCTTTATGCAGATGTGGCCAAAGCGATAATATTTCTTAAAATTCTGTTTTAAAGACTGCCTTCGGTCTGAAGTTTGTGCATACGCATATGCATGTTTATAAATGAGGACGGGACGCCTTGCAATCTGGTGCAGTAACTGAGCGTGGGAAACCTGTCTATGTGCGTGCACATACACATCACCGATTACTCATCATTACTTATATTAAAGGATGGAGGATTCAGGCCAAAAATTGCTTTGTTTTTTAAATTTTCTTCCCCTTTTTTTATAGCATACTTTGCTAAGAAAAAGGGCACCTCAGATATTTTGCTATGTGGCCCTGGTGCTGGGTAAGTGCACTTAAGAATATTTCTTCTTTGAAAGCTTTCCATGTCTCAGTGCTTCTGTATTCATTCAGTCATACAAGACAAAAGCAGAAATTCTAGACTTTCCTTGAATGCAGAAACAGAAACACAGACAACAAAATATAGTAAATAGTCAGATAATTTACTACTTGTAGGGAATGAAGCATGAACAAGAGGAAATGGGCTTAAGCTGCGCCAGGGGAGGTTTAGGTTGGAAATTAGGAAAAATTTCTTTACGGAAAGGGTGGTGAAGAATTGGAACAGGCTGCCCAGAGAGGTGGTGGAGTCCCCATCCCTAGAAGTGTTCAAAAAATGGGTAGATGTGGCACTTGGGGACATGGTTTAGTCTAGTCTGCCCTTGATTGGCTTAGAGTAGACTTGGTAGTGTAGGTTAATGGTTGGACTGGATGATCTTAGAGGTCTTTTCCAACCTAAACGATTCTATGATTCTATGAACCTGCAGTTGGCTTATTCAGGTCTAAGTTCCTTTGAGCCTTTCCAGAAGTGCTGCTTTTCTCTTCCCCATGGATGTACGAAAGAACTGAAAACATGAAGGATCTCAGATGTAGCACAGGACAGACACACTCCTCTCTGTAAAGGCTAATGAGTGTTAAACTGGGAAAACCAAACATGGATTTTGGAGGGCAGGTTTGGGTAAGCAGGGAGATGTGGCTGTTTTGCACCAAGGGGCGCGGGATGAGTATTGGTGATGAGGGCGTTGTCCTGGGTTGGTAGTCTACTCCAGCCTGTCTTCTTCGTTTGTTGCTGGGTTGTGGGTGCTGCTTTTTCCACCCTACTTTCCAGCCAATACTACCTGGAGTAGAAAATTGCCTTGCAATCTATAAAACACAGAGCTGAATAATAATCAGAACTCTCACATAAGCTGAAGTTTTCCTTGAAATCTGCACAGTAAAAGAGCTCCACTTTTTATTATTACTTCTAGGATCTGTCCTCCAGACTATAGATGCTTGCCAATTGGGCCAAATCCTGATTACGGTTTCACCAGTTTTGATACCTTTGGCTGGGCTTTTCTTTCCTTATTCCGCCTGATGACCCAGGACTACTGGGAGCGTCTGTACCAGCAGGTACCAGCTTTGTACATAGTTTAGAACTAGTCTTCCAGGGAGAGCAATAGGTGAAGCAGAAAACGTGTAGAGAGGATAAGAAACCTCAAATAAAAGCAATAGCTGCAAGTCATCGAGCCCAGATCCTCCCTTCTCCCTTCCAGCAAGCTATGACTCCTTGAAAAGGGATGCTGAAGTGCTTCCCAGCAGTAGACCCATCACCCCACTGGTTTAGGGACTTTAAAAAAAAAAAAAAAGTACTAAAAAGATCCTGTATTGTCCTTCAAAAATATAAGAATACCTCCTCCACTGTCCTCATGGCGTGTACGATCAATTATTCATAGTCGATAGTATAGGAAAAGGGAGAAAGAGGGGGAAGAAGGGCCGAGGAAGGTATATTTCCATTTAAGCTTCCTAAAGCATTGCGTGTAGGAAGCTGAGTGCTTCTAAAGATTTCAGAGACACATTGAAAGCCTGTTTGGTATTTTTTTTATGGTAATTTTTATCTCTGGGGTGTGTTGCTTACAGACCCTCAGAGCTTCTGGGAAGGTGTACATACTCTTCTTCATGCTGGTCATCTTTCTGGGCTCATTTTATCTAGTCAACTTGATTCTGGCTGTAGTAACAATGGCATATGAAGACCAGAACAAAGCCACCATTGCTGAAACAGAGGCAAAGGAAAGGAAATTTCGGGAAGCCCTGGAATTATTACAGAAGGAGCAGGAGGTACGTAAATTATTCCCTTGCAAACGTTAGTCACAGTGCTCTGTTGTCAGCCACATGAGGAAAAGCATCACTCCTTGTATACAGCTGTATGTAGTAGTCACTCATGGAAACAGGAGCAAGTGATAACTTATTGAAAGTAGTGATTCCTAGAGCTACAGGAGCAATTCCTGGTTCGGCTGTGTATTTTTCCTGTGAAAAAATGAATTTTGTTGTAGATAATCAGCATTAAAGGCTGCTGTTACTGTTAGAAAAATAGTATTTTGAATCTGGAAAACGTAAAATTCCATCAGCTAGCTGTTTCCAAAAGAAAATGTAGTTGTTTTTTAATTTTTCTTCTATTTTATCATTGTGGACTGCTGAGCAGAGAAATATACAGTAATTCCATTGATCAACTGCATTAACAACTGAGCCAAAACCTATTGTAGTTGAATGAAAAGTGTCTTGGTACCTTAAATGGCTTAGAAGCTTCTGGAACAAAACACTCCTGTATTTTGAAAACGTTGCCCTAAATTCAGCATGGGAAGGAAGGTCAGCCACAGTGTGAATACAATCCCATGGATCCCCGATGAAAAAATAGAATTTTAATACTGTTTGAGAATTTATTTTGGGAAAAAGATATATTCTACAGCATTATTTTCAGCCTGAGTATTTTTATTGCCAGCAAATCTGCCATATGGAGGAATAGGAGCTATAATATTATTTTGCCCCTGGCAGGTCCAATACATGCGATCATGTAACATACTGCAAATAGCAAATTTTTCAGTGCTCCATATGTTGGGGAAATTCTCTCCTCTTTCTTTTAGTGTTATCACATACTGGAAGATTTTTAATGAGTTTTGTGAAACGCAAATTGTTAAGAGGAAATAATATAGAGCACAGAAGTATTTTCTTTCTGCTTATGTTCCAAGTACCCAGCAAAAATATCATCCATGTTTTTGTTTTAATTTCAGTCATTGGCTATGAAAGGAATTGATATCCTCTCAGTTGGCTCCTTTGAAGCCTCTTCTCTGTCTACCAAAGAAATCAAAGAAAGAAGCAACAGGAAAAAGAGAAATAAGTCCTTGGGGATAGAAGATAACGAAGAACAACAATTCCCCAAGTCACAGTCCACAGAAAATCAACGAAAGTTGGTAATCTATTGTCTGAATCTGAGATCCTTACAGCTTTTCTAATTTTAATACTAAAATAAATTGTTTGAAAGCACAAACCAGATCCTATTACAAACACTGATCACTCTTAAGTTTTTATTTTAGCAACTTTTTGGGATAAGGAAGAATTATATGTAAAATTTCATTTGAAAAGGACATATTATGAACAAAGGATGGAAGGAAAGTTATAATAACAATTCAAATACATTTTCTGTAATACTGAGGACTGTAAAATAGTGAATGACTATCAGAATTTAACTTTTGTGCCATCTTTCTCTGTTAAAAAAAAAAAAAAAATCTTACCTAAAATATAAATATGAAGCTTATCACAAAAATAGCTGCTACAGCTGGTAGGATTTTATTATCTGCCTTTTAAAATCTGAGCAAAATCCTTCCTGAAAAATCTAAATTAAATAACAATTTTGGACTTGGCAAGGTTGATAGGAAATGTTATGAAACTCTAAAAATGTATGGCTTCCCAAAATCTTTGTGATATTATGGCATTCTCTCTTTATTCCTTTTACTGGGCTTTTAGTCTTTCCTTGGTCTGGTGTACAGTCCCAACGCAAATCAGGTGAAACGCAGACTTAGCCATGGAAGTGTGTTCAATTTCCAAATACCTGCTTTAGAAGTTGATTCCACAATGGATTTTGGTGATGAGGAGACCCGCAGCGCTGGGGAACAGGAAATCCGGTGTCCATCACTGTTGGTCACACAGATGGGAAGACGCTCTAGCATGCAAAGTCAAATGAGCCACAGCTCTCACCTGGCTACCCCGAACTGCGTGCAGAGCAGCAAGGGGGCTAATGTGGACGACTGCAATGGGGTGATTTCAGTGATGGGAGGAGGAAGCAGCAGGGTGCACAGTCTAGATCCAGTGTCTTCTGAAGGAGTAACGCTTCCACCTGTAATGGAAGACCCAGGAAAGGGTGATCTGGTAAGTAAAAAAATTATTTTAAGTATATACTTTAATACTCTGATGAGTTCCCAAAACCTAGAGTTCATTGCTTCAGCAATCATGTTATAAACCCTATTTTTCTGCTTCGTACAACTTGTACTAACAAACTTTTGAAGATTCCTAGTGCTGGAATCACAAGTCACCGAAGAGTCTTTTTATCCCATGCCCTGTCCAGGGGGGTAATTTTGAACAGTACCTATAATTGCTTTCTCCTTCACAGTGCCTTTAGCATCATGCAGAAGCTTTGTCTGTAAGTTGCCCGGGTAGGTAAAGATGTTTTTCTACCTGTTTATCCCTCATCTCTCTCCTTTTCCATAGTCTCTGGAATATTTCCTAGGCCTATTTCCCCTCATACATTTATTTCCAAGGTTTATGCTTGCCCTCTTGCTATTACGTGCTTGCAGGATCCACTTACTGCAGCATTATTACTGAAAAGTAGGACCTTCATTCTCAACATCTATTACATCTTGTAAAAAGGTACATTTATTTGGCTGCGTGTCATTGTTCCTATTAACCCTCATAGTTACCCATCATCACATCCTATTTTATTCCTGTGGTATCTCCCTAATCATGTTTACTTCTTTAAGCAGCCAGCTGTAAATGATGAGAGCAGCATGATGCATTTGCCTCCTCATCTGTCAGTGGAGTACTTTAACGAGGCACTTCACAGACAAAGGGCAGCAAGTGTAGTCAGCATAATTACCAGTGTCTTGGAGGGTAAGTGGTTCCTCATTATGCTTATTTCTATCCTAAGGTAATGCTAGCATGAAAGGCCAAAATGTCAATACGTTTCTTAAAGGTTAACAGAGATTTGTAGGTGTGTAGTTCAGCATTTCATTATTAAATTGGCTCTTTTTTAAAAATAATGTATTATCACACAGTCTTTATGTGCCGGAATGTATCCTTTGCCTATTGTAAGATCTTGTTTTGCAGGATAGACAGTGAAAGCGATTGGAATGAGGGTGGGTGGAAGGAGTTTTTCCAGCATCTGAGGTGTGGGACTGGGATACTATCTTCTCCTGACCCTGTGATTGGCGATGTGTCACTGGCAGAGACATAGGCAGGCAGAATCTAACAATAAGCTTATGCAAGCAAAATCAGTTGTGGCAATTTCTGGGTTTTGAATACTTAACCTCACTATTTTATTCCTTCAACTTACCTTTCCATGTGAATTTTTTGCGGGGGTTCATCACTGACTGTTATTATGCTGACTGATAGTTTCGTTGCAATTTCTGAAAATTTTCAGCCCAAATTGTTTAATTGTTTTCTGGACCAGGAGACCAGGATGAGGAAGACCTTTTTTTTTGTTTTATTTTATTTTTTCATCAGCTCATCTGATCTTTGAAAAATATTCAGGTCCCCAGAAACCAGATTACTAATAGTTCCTACTATGCTTTTATTTAACTTTAAGTAAGCTCCAGTTTGTCAGTGAAATTGCACAGGACTTCAGCAGGGTCAAAAGTATTTTGGAGGACGCGCTAATATTGATGGTGAAGAAAGAAAGGCTGTAAGATTTATATTTGACCAACAAGATGTAAATGACAAAGCCAGAACAGCTTCTATCCTATGTTCACCTATAGAAAATGGAGAGGTGTGGCAACTTGCATCAGCTGGGAAATGGTAGGCATGACCTTTCCAGGAGAAGTGGCCTAAGTCCAAATTTCAGGGACTGTGGTTTGGATTTGCCTCAACTACAATCAGAATGCCTGTGGCTGCCCTTGGCTCTCTAGACTCCCTTGGCTCTCTAGACTCCCTTGAGAGTCAAAGAGATAAAAAGATGTTGGGTGTGATAGAGCCAATGTCCTAGACATCTAGGTAAGGATAAGATGAAAAGTGCCTTAGCTGCTGTATTGACTATCAAGAGCTTCTAGCGTGAGAGGCTGAGGTGTGGCCTCTGCATCGTAAACATCCGTATTTAGTCAAATGATTGTAGTACAAGTCTGGGTCTGAGACAAATAAAACCTGCTCTAAAGGCTTTTGAAGTAAGTTCACATGAATGAATTTTGAACCCAATTTTCTCTGAATTTTATCTTCCTGTTTATTAGCTGATGTAGGGACTACACGAGTGTTAGAAAGCACAGGAAAGCTTTGGGGCTCTGTGTGAGATGTGAGGTTTCCTTTTTCTTCTTTGGTCTTCTGAATACTTGAAGTTGTTATTTCACCATCTTGCTCAGTGATAACTATTTAATTATAGTGGGGTTTTCTTTTGCGTTTAGAACTTGAAGAATCTCAGCGGAGATGCCCACCATGCCTGAATGATTTTGCTTTAAAGTATCTAATCTGGGACTGTTGTCCGCTTTGGTTGAGAATCAAGAAAAAAGTGGCTGCTTTCATAAAGGATCCTTTTATTGATCTCACCATCACTGTTTGCATTGTGATGAACACTTTGTTCATGGCACTGGAGCACGATAATATGACAGATAATTTTAAATTGATGCTTAATGTAGGCAACTTGGTAAGCAAATTCTCAGCTATGTGACATTTTATACCAAGGATTGATTGACAGGTGTTTTCACTTGAGACATAAAGAGTAACTGTAAAAATTAAAGATTAGCAAATTCTGCATTTATAAACTCTAAATTTATAATACAGTCAATTCCCAGATTTTATTGATACACTTCTAACACGTTCCTGAGAAGGCAGAAAACAATCTTCCCATTTTAATTGAAATTGCATTAGAAGTTCATAAAAATGGGTTTTGTTGACCTGTTCATGAATGTTTTTGTGGGAACATGATCTAAAGATGAGATAAATTTATGGCTACTTTTAGGCTGATGCTACTACTCTTTCTTTGTCACAGGTTTTTACAGGAATCTTCACTGCAGAAATGATCTTAAAAATCATTGCTCTAGATCCCTATTATTATTTTCAGCAACACTGGAATATTTTTGACAGTATAATTGTCACATTGAGTTTAATTGAACTGAGTTTGCCCAAACACAAAAGCAAGAAAGAAAGGCGAAAAGGAGGAACCCTGTCAGTTTTACGATCCTTCAGACTGGTAATGCCTCATGTTTACTCAGTTGTATTAAACATTATGTTGTGAATATGATAGAAAATACTTCTGTTGTCTGCAGTTCAGATACAGGAAATGATTGGCTTTTTTTAATTATTTTTTTTTCCCCTCCTCTTGGCACGAGGAATAACAAACATACTCTTAAAGTCCTTGTGATGTTAGAGACAGAGCTTAATGACATATGTATTTCTTTTGAATACACTAAGAAATATTCAGAGGAAAAAATATTCCTGAGTAGACGGGTTATAAAACTGGTGTCAAAAATTAAAAACTAGCACAAGAAACTTATGAAGAAAGTGTCACAGTACAAATACAGAAAAAACAATACTTAAAAATAGATGTTAAAAAAGAAAGAAAAATCTATAATTACTTTTTAAAATGTATTAGTGTCACAAATATTACATTGCTGGAATAGTTCAAAATATCTGTAAAATGTTTTTTGCAGGATTTGAACGGGTCAAAGATGGGTTATCTCTACCGATGTCTAACACTATGTTTTATGTTTCTACACAGCTGAGGGTCTTCAAACTGGCAAAGTCCTGGCCAACTTTAAACACTCTAATTAAAATAATTGGTAACTCACTGGGCGCACTGAGTAACCTGACCCTTGTCCTGGCAATCATCGTTTTCATTTTTGCTATAGTAGGGGTGCAACTTTTTGGGAGAAGCTATGGAGAGAACAGCCATAAAATAAACAAAGATGGCAAGCCACGCTGGCACATGATGGACTTTTTCCACTCATTCCTTGTCATTTTCCGAATTCTGTGTGGAGAATGGATTGAGACCATGTGGGACTGCATGGTGGTCGCTGAACAACCACTGTGCCTTCTCGTCTTTCTGCTGGTCATGGTGATAGGAAATTTAGTAGTGAGTTTTCCAATATTTTCTCCTCTTTATCCTGTGAATGGTAAAATCTACTTAATTGCCATTTTGTCAACAAAAGGTAGTAGTTCCCCTAAACACAGCTGGAAGAGTTACCTGTGTGTTTTATAGGCTGCAAAAGCCTCTTTTGCCTCTCACCTTTGAGCTGCTGTCCATATTTTCACATTTTATGTGCTTTGCATACAGCATCACTTGACCTTTTTATGTGGCAATGTGACAAAGAATATCTTTACAGTAAATATAATACAGGCAACTGTATTTCTTCATGTCTTGGGATTTGGAAGTAAATAATCAGTAAGGCTTATGGCCTACCTGCTTGAATTAATGAAGCAGAGTGCTTAAGTCCCTTTGTAAATCATGGGTTTTTTTAATTTTTTTTTTTTTTTTAAGATCTCATGCAAGTATTGAAATCTTTATCAGCAAATGGCAGAATCTACACTCTTATCACTGAAATCAGGATTTTCTTTAATCATGTCTAAGTACGTTTATACCCAAGAGCTAGATCCTTCTATGGCATACCCTACACAGCCTCGCACACCCATGTTGGGGCGTAAGGGGAAGGCTGCTTTCCCGATCCTCTTCCATCGTTTCTGCCCAAATAATAAAAATCTTTTTTTAGTAGCTTAGTTTCTCATGTCATTCTTGGTATCATTCATATACCAATCTTCCCTTAATTTAAGAAACTGCTGAAAAGAACTAAGTTTAGGCAGTCCTTTATGGGAAATATCTGTTCTGTGGCTGAATCCCAAATCCCTGGGTTTAAAGTCCTGCTTGATTGATTTCAGTGATGAAATGCTGTGATATTCATATCGCATAATGTCAAGTGTCAAACAACGAAGTGCTTAGCCTACGATCCTTGTTTAGGTTTTCTTATTATCAAAGGAAAGCGAGAGGTATCAGAGAGTGAGATTTATCCCAACCCGAGGTCAGTAACTAAGACAGATGGGATGAATTGGTCTCTGGAGGGGTAATGTTCTCCACCGACTGTGGTCCCTGGATGACTCGGGGGTGCTATCTGCCCAGTTCTGACATGATAAAAATCAAGATACATAGGTCCTACCCCAAACTGAAACATTAGGAAACTAATTAAATTCTCCCATTCCCCTAAATAAAAATGTGGGGTTTATAAATTCTTCTATATAAATGTACTCAAAAGCAGGGAGGAAACCTCACTTCGAGCTTCTCTTGGTTTTGATTTGTTCTGACAGTGTTGTGGATTTGATGGAATTGCTGGGCCTGAATATGATTCTCACAGGATTTTGGATGTAGCACCACAGAGGCCTGGTTTAATTCTAGTTTGAGGAAGGAAGAGACATTATTAAACTGACAAGCCATAACCATAACCTTTGTTACTACTATAACCTTCAAAAAGATTTTTTGGCCAAATAACACATTTGGCATACACAGAGCTGTTTTAGCTACTATTTTAAATAATGTTTTGGGGGGAAAAGGGTCATGGGAACACTGGATTTTCTGAGAGAGAAGTTTACTCCATCAACCATAATATGATCATAGTCACTTCATTATTACCTTGTTTTGGTTTGCTCAGTAAGACTGAACTTTGATACTGTGTTCTTCAAAGTTAGAATTTAGTTTTCTGAATGTTACTCTCCTGACTTTTAATTTTATTATTATTTCAATGACTTTCAGGTTCTCAACCTTTTCATTGCACTACTGCTGAATTCCTTCAGTACCGACTGTCTCCAGACAGCAGAGGATGACAGAGAGATGAACAATCTTCGGATTGCCTTTGCTCGGATTCACAAAGGATTTCACTTTGTGAAGAGTGTTACATGGGATACCTGTTGTAAAAAGCTCAGGCATCTAAAGAAAGCACACAGGAAGAAAATCAAATTGACTGCACAGAACCCACCTGGGCTCAAGCATGAAGAAATAAAAAATTGTAAAGAGAATTACAATAATGAATGGACTGCAAAAAATGGGGACAGATGCTCAGGTCTTGAGGATTTTATTACCAACCCCAATGTATTTGTTTGTGTCCCTATTGCTGAGGCAGAGAATACAAGTGAGGGTTTTGAAGATGATGATAAGCTGAGCACATTTACAGACATAGAATACAGCAAACAGGTAATAAATTTCTTTTATTTTTGTTGGTACAGTCGAATCATGTTTATATTGAGGGTTGCATGTATGGTAGAAGACTGTCTCTAGCAGAACAGGGTGGCATACATTGATCCATTTCCAGAGAGTTACCAAATTTTGAACTAGAAACAAAAGTACGAATGTTTGGAGTGAGGGTAAATTATCACTTGGAGGCTTTTAGAAAGCAAGAGTCTTTCATGGTTGTAAAAGAAAGACCATAAATTGTTGGGGTTTTTTTGCAGGAATTCCTAGCTGACACGTGTTACGCACAGGTAATTTCATAGCCCATAGATTGTCTATAGGTAATTGTGGCAGTTCTTTGTGAACTTGGACTTTATTAAGTAAAAATTTATGTAAATACTGCCAACTATCTTGGCATCATTCCATGAGAGAAGAAAAAAAAAAAGAAGTTCTGCCTAACGAACATTATTATGGATTCATAATACGAATTTATAGCTCTGGTCCATTTTTGTATTTGCCCTTCTCGTGTGTAGTATGTAGTAATTATTAGAACAAGATAAGAGTAGCTCTGTTAAGGTCATGTTTCTTATATGATAACGTATGTTATCCTATTTCATTGTTTTCTCTGAATTTTTCAGTTCTATTTTAACCATAGGAGACTGCCATTCTGGTCTCAAGATTTCCCACCTTAAGTTGCCATCTTAATACGTATACAAAAATTCTCACTTAACTTTTGACCAGTTCACTAAAATACTAATTCCTTAATTTGCTGCATGTCTGTTGGGAAAAATTTCCCTTTCTCTAACCTTAGATAAAATCAGGGACTCAAAATGATCATATCTTATGACTTTTGTCTGGACAGTCCCACCTGAAATGAAATGCATATCTTATCTTTCTTTCCCTCCCAACTTGTCCACACCATAAAAAGGGAAAAGAAATCCCCTCTAATCCACAGATTATTTTCAGGGTGAAAATAACCTGAGGCAAAGGGGAGAAAGAAACAGCTGGAGTAAAGGATCGGGATTTTCCTCTGAAGAATTCAGTGTGCTTTACCTAGGAAAGGATAGAAAGCTTGAACTGTCATCGCCAGAACAAAAAGAGGTAACAATTTTTTTTCTATGGCATTGATTTTCCCATAGTGGTCACGCACAGATATGTTTCTGTTCAAGGATTTGCTGGAGTGGAGTTTAGTGACAGCAGTGGCTCTGAGCTTGCAGTAGCCAGTCTGGCTGATTAATAACAGAGCCAGAATTCTGTGAATGAAATCGAAACCATGCTGGGTTTCTAGGTGTTGATTTTTAAGAAAAATGTATGTATAGGAAAAAGAGTGGTTAGAAATGGGAAAAACTACAAAATAATTTGATTCAAATAGATAACTTATAAAAGTCTCTCTGCTACTTTCCATTTATTGAAATCTGAGTCCACAAAAAAAGGAGAGGAGGAAAAAAGAAAAAAAAAGACATTAAAAGAGAGATACAATTCCAAGTGGGAAATTCCAGCAAGTTTGCCTGTGTCCTAAATACCTCAGTTTCAAGAAACATAATACTTTAAATGAGTTTCTCACTGTGACATTAAAGATAGTAGTTATTAATTAAAAATATTTTAGAATTATTTTGAATAAAGAATATATTTTAAAAAGTAACAAAGCACTGCACAAACATAAAGGAACAAAAACGTGGAATAAATAATTTGCAATAAACTGCTGACTCATCATACATTATATATATAGTGTGATGGGATAGTGAAAAGCTTTGTAACTGGAGAATATGTGATAAGATTCCAGTTTCTGCTTCATAAATACTGTCATGGTTGTTTTGGTTCCTATTACAATAGCAGATACCTTTAGCTGGTTCTCCTGTCTGAATGCATTTTCCTATGATTTCATGGTTTTAACCCAAGTAGTTTATTCTGCTTTGAGGACTACATATACTGATAAGCAATTTATAAGCTCTTCAGTTTACCAGCTTATTAGGCAGTTAAATCTGGTTCATGTAGATCGATATTGTAATTATACAGCTTTGGCCCCTATTTGAATGCACCTATTGGTACTTCTAAACTCATGTACTTTTAAAATCACAAAGTTTGTTCCATTACCAACAGTACCTGAAATATTAGTACATAGCCAAATTTTTATTTTGAATGTTATTTGTTCATGGATGAACTTATTCACTTGGAGCTGAATGTAGAAAGGATCAACACCTGATCTTATTTTGCACGGTAGTTTGACAGTGTCAGCCCTTCTGAAGGCAGCACAGTGGATCTGACAAATCCCGAAGATCTCTTGAGGCAACTTCCAGAGTTTGCTGAAGACTTCAAGACTCCAGAAAAATGTTTTCCAGAAGGTAAGGCTCTCAAGGTTTCACTACTGGGAAGTGAGAAGAGTCAAAACCAGACTTGTTTATCTAGTGATGCTGAGCCAATAGGATGAGGTTATTTTCAGTTCATTTCAGTTATCTGGAAATTGGATAAATAGTTCAAATCATTGTCTAGTCAACAGAGAGATCGTGGCACCTGAAAAATAAAGCCCCTTTCTTTTAAAGCCAATTGCTTCTAACAGGGACCTGGGCAATGGCATAGACCTAATCCCCAAAAATGGGATGATTACAGTGAAATGAGATGAATTTCACTCTATTGGACAGCATCAAAGTCACTTTTGGAGTTTAACATAAGAGAATTGTATGGGATCAGATCTCACCTCACAACGGCCACTGGAACAAGGCACTTGGCACATCAGATTTGTTAATACTTTGCAACAATATAAATGTTTATTCCTTGAAGAGTGTTTCAGTAACAATCTCTGCAACAAACAATGGAGTCAAATAAGCAAAGAGAAGCTGCTAGGATGAAGTTCAATTTCTGTAGGGTGATAATCTGGGATCCCTTCTCAAATCATCGTACAACATCTAGCTTCTCAAGTAGTTACAGTCTGTGCTGAGTACTTTTATGAATTTGTCTTATGCTAATGTGTAACAACATGTGGTTTTCATAATATGCAAAGAAATAGCTTTTGAGATTTTTCTCAAACAAGTGTCACTATTGACAGCCAGGGGCAATCACTGCACTCTCAGTATTAGTTGTGAGAGAGCAAACTACATGAAGGCAGTTTATAGGCTCATTTCTTCCAAGTGTGTTACATTAAATGAATTATAACTGTGGCAAAAGTCTTTCTGGTGCTCCAACTTGCTCCTTGCTCACCCAGTCAGCCTGGCTGACCACCACCATTTCCACCCATTCCCCGAGTTTTCTTTGATTCTGTTGTTTTCTGCCCATTCAAGCTTCTGTGTACCACAAAATGACTTCTCCAGCCTTACATCGGTGGAGCCCAGCAGCAGGTCCCACAGCTCTCTGAGCTTGCTTTCCTCCTCCGCGTTCAAAGGCAGAGCCTTTCTCTCGTCGCCGCCTTCCCATTCAAGCACTGCTTCCTGGATATTTTATCTGATGAAATAAAATCTGGCTGTAATTACTCCCATCCCCTCATTGCCCTGTTCTGCAGAGCTGACCTTTTTTTTTTTTTTCTTGTGCCCTTTTTGGGTCAATGAAACTTCTAATGCACAATTTTAGGATTGAATCAATAACAGCGAAGCATGTAGAAATTATTTGAAGCTAGAGAGGTGTTGCACCTGAATGCAAACTATTCTCTGTGTAGTATAATATGTGTGTGTATATATATATAACTATTATGTTACACATCATAAATCCTAAGAGACATCCACTGTACCTACATCTCAGTTTGCTTTCTCCAGAAAAAAACCTCAAATATTGCATTAATAGTACGTATGTCAGATTTCTGAGCTATAGGTTTTTTTCAAAACTACTTTACTGATGGCTTTTTTTTCCAGTGCAGCCATTAGAACAAAAGAAATAAAGAATTTTCTCACCCTGCTTCAGAGAAGAAATGTGAAATGTCTTGTTTTGTGCTCTGTAGTCCCAGGTTGCAGTGTGCCTGCTGTGGCCAAACCATTAGAGAACTCAAAAAAGGTGCAGCAAATCTGTTGCAGATTTCTGAACAAAAAAATGTCCCTATCTTGTGCAAGTGTCATTCCCTGCCTCATCTCAAATCCCAGATCCACGTTACTGGGGAAATTTGGGGTATTGAAAGAAAGATCATTAAAAATTTTTGCATATATTATATCCTATTGTTTATATATGAGTTATATGTGATACTATATAATATGTGTATAAGATATGCAGATAACACATACATACATTCTTTTTTTCATGCTTGGAAATGACAGAATCCTTTCATTTCCATTTTTCACAATAATGAAAACATGAATTAGCCTCAAGCACACAGCAAGGAAAATGTTAGTGTAAGTGAGTTAATTCTTGGCAAAATTAATAAGTAATCAAATCCAGGATTTTGTAATGGGGTGGTCAGGAAATGTTAGGTGGCCCTGGCATCGTTGTCTCATAAGATGTAATCTGGTGAGCTTGAAAGGAGATGCCTCCTTTTAGGGAGCCTGTATGTCAGGTAGAATATGACATACTCTTGCAGGTTATACGATATAAAATCAGTCACGCCATACATTCAGAAGCAAAGAAATAAATTAATAGACCTTGCAAGGCAGGGTATAATGCTGCAATATTGAAGACAACTGCTTACTTTCTCTGTCTCCGAGCGTCTTTGTTCCAGGGTATCTCGCCTCTACTTTCCAAACAGTGTGTAGGAACTGAGAAAGGCTTTTGTAACGTAAAAGCTCTTCCCATGGCCCTGAAGTTTTGGGTGCCCAAACAGCAGGTCACCGAAAGGGCTGCCAGCATCTCAGAAATATATAGAAACAATGGAAAATTGTCCAAAAGCATGCCGCTGCCTTTATGTGTATGTAAATATGAGTTAAAAGGCAAACAAAATTAGATGTTTCCTTTTTTTTTTCCTTCTCATGGCAAAACGTGAAAAAAACCCAGACAATGATGCAGTTAATGTGACCATGGACTTTCCCCTGTCAGTAGAAATTTCTTGAGCAACCCTTCACATGCATGTACGTTCATTACATACATTCATTGCTGTCTCTCGCTTTCAGGTTGTGTTCAATACTTTCATTGTTATGTGGGTAGTCCCTTAAAGTTTGGAGGAGAAACGTGGTGGAATCTGAGAAAAACCTGCTACCAGATTGTTGAACACACCTGGTTTGAATCCTTTATCATATTCATGATTCTTCTGAGCAGTGGAGCCCTGGTTAGTGTAGCATAATTTCATGTATTTATTTAGAAGCACTTTTAGCTTTACTTTGCACCCAGAGAAGTTGTCTTTAGTGGAAAACACAGCAAATACCTTTAAACTCATCAGGAGAAAAAAGAAGAGTCTACACATAGCAGTCATTTATTCACTACTGCAATTACTGCAAAGTTAATATTTATGTGGTTATAAATTATGAGATAGAGTGAGCAACGCCAAAAAGATATAGCTCTCAGAAACTGTTTCTATTCTGGCTGCATACTGGATTCTTCTGGCTTTCTCTGGAAGTTATTTCAGAGTTGTGGAGATTTTTTTAATGTCATTAAAACAAATAAATTACTCTTAATCCTTGAAAAAATAGTACTTGGTTCTCTTGAAAGTATATTTTTAGAAATTCATTTCAAGAAGTTTATACTTTTCTCAGAGTGCATGATGTGTGTGTCCACAAGGTGTACTACTTAGAGAAAAGAAAGAGAAGGGACAGGGAGAATTACAAGTTTATCAGATGACATAGATTTGAGTAGAAGATGGGGTTTAAATCTGTGTAAAACAGGAATGATGAAGGGGTCTTAATGATTCTAGACTTTCATTTTATAAAGCTCATCTCTAACTTTTGCCATTTATCTACGTATTATGATTTCAGGCATTTGAAGACATCCATATAAATGAGAGACAAAACATTAAACTTATGTTGATGTTTCTTGATAAAATGTTCACTTTCATCTTTGTTCTGGAGATGCTTCTGAAATGGGTGGCTTACGGCTTCAAGAAATATTTCACCAGTGCCTGGTGCTGGCTGGACTTCCTTATTGTAGCTGTAAGTTCTGCCTTTGGCATTTCTATGTGCATCCCAACACAGGATGCGCTACCAGAATCACTGACTGTTTTCTGGGTGTGAAGCTAAGGCAGTACTCTTACATCCTTTAATGACGGTTTCAGGCTATTGCACTCTGGGCACTGAAAATATGGGGAGATTTGGAGGGTTTCTTTGGTTGTGCTGGGTTTTTTTGTTTGGTTGGTTTTTAAAACAGGAATAAAGGAGACAGATGCCAGGACATTGGTAATACTTTCTCTTGTCTTCCAATTCAGGTCTCTTTAATAAACCTCTTAGGCAGCTCATTTGGCCCCATGAAATCTCTTAGGACTCTCCGAGCTCTGAGACCCTTAAGAGCACTGTCACGATTTGAGGGGATGAGGGTAAGGCTGAATACAAATTAAACCCTGTCAGTACTAATTAACATGTAACAGGTTCGTAACTCATGACTCTGTCTCTATGAAGTTCATTTGTCTACCCAAGTTCAGTTTAGGACCTATAAAATGAATTTTTGAAAGGCACCTTTGCTGCGCTCCCCTGTACTTGGCTGCTCCTTACAGTCTTTCCTCAACTGATCAATCCTAAGTGCGGTTGGAACTAAAACTAGACTATGCAGAACTTTGTTCCATTGCTGGTCAGTCGTTCTTGTGTTCCTGTCTTAATGAGATAGCCAAATTAAAATAGAGAATAAGAACTGTGAGCACAATTCTTATTTTTGAAGTCTGATGGTAAGCTAATTCAGAGGAAAGAATCACCTCCATTCTGTGAGCTTTTACTGGATTGATTTACAAAAACTTTAGACTGTTAAGAGGTACTTTTCTCAAATTATTGTTCCAAATAGACTTATTCTTTCAAAAAGCAGAAGTGTTTGCCTGTAGAATATTTGCTGCCTTTTTGCATCAAAGGAGCACATGGAACAATGTGAAGCTGCTGGACATTAATTACATTTAATTACAAATCTACCATTGTGCAAATGTAGAGAAAGATTCCCTCAGCCATATGCAAAACACATCCGTACACCACAATGTGAGACAGTGTGATAACCACAGTGGTATTTGGGAAAAAATCTGGTCTATGGCATATACCCTGGCATGTGAAAACAGTTGTTAGAAATACATATGGCATCACTGTCATGCCTTTACATGGGAATGCAGCCTCTATGCAGCTGAGATATAAATTGCTTTTGGATATCTTCTGGAAGCGAGACTGTAAGCTCTCTGATTGCAATATTGTCACTGTGAAGGCAGAGAGAAATTGCTTTAAATTAATTAACAGAATGTATCAAAATTTCCATGTCTGGGGTCAATTTTGAAACAGGCACCATCATACTTTCTGTCTTGCTATGCAGAATATGTATGACATAGTCTCCAAAAACCTTCACAAAGCTTTTTCACTTTTCCTCTGGTCCATCAAGTTCCTCTTTGCTACCTGACTGCTGAGTTCATTGCCTTCACTGTGAAACTCAAAGATATATTCTCATAGTTTCTTTACACTGCCCCATTTTATGAAGCAATCTGTAAAGTCTTAGCATGAACTTAAAACCTACATGGACATTTTCTGTGATTACACAGCACCTAGCACAGAAAAAGTACCTAGCTCATGGTTATAGACCTCAAACACAATCATAATCCACTAAAAATAATAGATCTAGCAAAATACTAGTGGAGAGAGATTAGTGGTCCTTCTAAAATCTGCTTTCTACAATCTTAATAACACAGTCTTCTGCACTAGTGCTTATAGATTAATAATTTAGAAATTTTATGTTATAATAGTTTAAAACTAACAAGCAAAACATCCCCCACTCCAAAACTAATGGAAAATCATTAAAATAGGATGGACTCACCTTGTAGCATACTTACATGGTAGTGGCTCACAGCAGCCCAAAAAGTATCAACTGTTCCTTTGAAAGAGACACTATGGATGTTTGAATCTTTGTTCAATGTACCCATGCCAGCTGTGACTCGTATTTACAGGGAAAAAATTAAGTTTCTGTTTGCTGAGATGACTAAGTGACTGCTTATTGCACTGAGCAAATGCTTGAGCCTGTCTTTGTTTAAGTGTATTTTTCCTCTCTCATTTCACCCAAGGTGGTTGTCAATGCCCTCTTGGGAGCCATCCCTTCCATCATGAATGTTCTGCTCGTCTGCCTCATCTTCTGGCTCATCTTTAGCATCATGGGAGTGAACCTCTTTGCTGGGAAGTTTGGGAAATGTGTTAATCTGACAGAAGAAGATTCAGAATTAAATAGTTCGATCAATGACATAAAAGACTGTAGAATGTATAATAACACAGGAAAAATATTCTGGGTCAATGTTAAAGTCAACTTTGACAATGTTGGCTCTGGCTACCTTGCTCTTCTTCAGGTGGTAAGTGCTGCTTGCCTTCACTAGCCAGCACCATCAGATGGGCTTGACCTCCTGACAACTCATCTCTGTGGGTGATGGAAAAGAGTGGGATCATACAGCCTGCTCTTCCCTTGCTGGCTGCTCAAACACCAGTGCTGTTCTTGCACACAAATGGAAAAAGGGAGATAAATTAGACCCTGCTGTGATTTTCCAGATGATGAAGTAAGCATCTGGTGGACAAGTGCTCTTTCAGCCTCCAGCAGGTTCATGAGCCTGAGAGCTGGAGTCAATCTCAGAAAGAAATCTGGGGCAAATACTGACCTAATCTGCCAAAATACAGATTTGTGCAGCCATGGGGGTTGTGAGGCCTTTAGTAGACCATGCTAATGAAAGTTTCCTGTTGGCATCCTAGGACAACATGTTCTGTCCCACCCTAACAAGATTTCACATCCTGATAAGGCTGAGGATGCCACACATAGAGCAGGGGCAAGTTTCCCTAAAGTCAGAGCCTGGTGCTTTGGTGTGTGACTATACCAAAGGCTCTTACTCTAGTCCGTGTCATTTGGATATTGCAAATGATGTGAAGACTTTTACCCTGAAAGTTCAACATGTTTTCCATAATCTCTCATTCTAGGCAACGTTTAAAGGTTGGATGGACATCATGTATGCAGCAGTAGATTCACGAGAGGTCAGTCACTATATTCAAACTATATTTTCTGTTAATGCTACTGCTTTCTGCAAAAGCATTATGATTTTTGCATCTTTACATCTGCTGTTTGTCTGTGCTAAATCTTTCTAGTAATTATTTTTATCAGCTGATGTAAACATTTCATCTGCGAATGACTCATAGTATCCTAAAGTTAATCTGTTGTAATGGGGAGTGGGATTCAACTCCAGACCTGCCCACCTAAATGCAGCTACCTATAGTGTAAGGTCTCCATGTGAGTTCACCTCCAAGTGCCCTCTGTGGTTAATGGAGATCTAGTTAATGTGCTCAGAGGGAGCTAGGGAGCATTTCGGCTCACCCTGGATATCTATATTGTTCAGCTGAGCACCTCTTTATAGTACATTGATTCTGCTAATAACTGGAAGTCCATCAGCTAGCAGGAGAGTTGAAAGTTCCCGCTCACGTGGAGGCACCTACCTTCATACATCTTCTTTTATGAAACTCAAGGTTGGATTGAACCTAAATGTTTTACAGTTACATAAAGTCCACTTCAAAACTTAAAACCAAACTTCCTCAAGAATTGAGCTATTGTGGCTAAGCAACCATTTAAAATACATCGTCATGCATCACTAGTACTACTTTGCTTACAGTTTATATTGCCAGTCGCATTTGACGTCTTATCAGAAGTATCATCCAATGTTATACAGAACAAAGTGGTATGTCATTGGAGGCAAAGAATTTGAAATGAAAAGGCTATCTTAATTTGATCATGAGTTCAAAGGAATCAAATAATTTTAAAAGTAACCATATATGAAAATGGGGTTTCTTTGTGTTTCAATGGGGTCTTTTGTGTTTCAATTTCAAAAACTATTTTTCTTGTTCTGTTTTTATCCATAATAGCCATAGAAGAAGTTTTTTGCTAAGAAAGAACAAACATATCTAGGCCAATATTTTTAATGGCAAGAGCTTGGAATTAGACTTCTAAATAGTTTGCTGGATTTTTGAAGTACCAAGCAATTTACAGCTCCTATTCTTATTGGAAGAAGCTAAACAGATGCTTCTGAAATGCTTGTGAAAATCATGTCAAGAATATCCAATTCATTAACTGTTTTTATTGACTTTAGTAGCACCTTAATCAATTGCAAATGGTATGATTTTAAGCCAGGTTTGAAAAGAAAAAACCCTACAACAATCAGCTTTTGTGAAAAAAAAAAAAAAAAAAAGAAATTTAAGTTAAAAGTAGAGCTCATTGACCATTAGTCAAAGACTAAGTTCTACTCTGCAAGTTTTTCAGTGCAAACATATTCAGTATCAGTATGAATTAAATTATCCTGTTCTGGAATGGTTTAGCCAGAAACTACATAAGCAAAGATTGTAAAATAAATCAAATTAACAAGCTGTCATAGTATAAACACTTGGTACTATTATTATTATGAGCTGTATTTTCTGGTTAGTTATCTCTTGTGTGTTGTGCTTGGTGTATCATTTCGTAAGGTTCATGTTTAATTTCAGAAGGGATAGTAGTCAGCATCTGGGCAATAAAGGCTCTACGAGGTCCTAGAATTCTGGTGCATCTAGTAGTCACAGTATGAATGTTACTTTTTTCCACCATTTCATTCCCCTTCCAAAAGTGTTGTATACACATAATATTTTGTGTTATGCAAAACTGGTAATTTTAAACTATACCATTTTTGTCAGAATTAGCAGTAGGGCTGTAAATCTTAGTTCCTCCTGGAATCAATTTGTGAGAGGATCTGCAATATGAAGATTATTCTGAATTGAGCCCATGTTATTGGTCATTTTTTGTGTTGCTTCTCATTCTTGCAGAAAAATGAGCAGCCGCAAATGGAGCACAGTCTATTTATGTATCTCTACTTTGTGAACTTCATCATCTTTGGATCTTTCTTTACCCTGAATCTCTTTGTTGGTGTTATTATTGACAACTTCAACCAACAAAAGAAAAAGATAAGTACATTGGTTGTGCTCCCAGGCACCTACTACCTCTCGAGCTTGCTATCTTTAGGGAACAAGGTCCTTGCTATGCATAGAATCTAAAACTTCTGATAGCATTTACAAGAGCATTAGTAATTGATTTAGCAGAAGTAATGCCCAGGGTGAGTTTCTTCCTCCTTTCTTTTCCCCTATAACCTGAAGGCCCAGCTCTTTCCCCACATATTGTCGTGGTTTACCCCAGCAAGCAACCAAGCACCACGCAGCCACTTGCTCACTCCCCCTACCCCGATGGGACAGTGGAGAGAACTGGAGGAGTAAGAATGAGAAAAACTCCTGGACTGAGATGAGAACAGTTTAATAATTGAAATAAACTAAAATGGTAATGATAATAACAACAATATAATAATGATGATAATAATATACAAAGCAAGTGATGCACAATGCAATTGCTCACCACCCGCCGACCGATACCCAGACAGTTCCCGAGCAGCGATCGCTGCTCCCCGGCCAACCCCCCCCAGTTTCTATACTGAGCATGATGCCATATGGTATGGAATAGCCCTTTGGGCAGTTTGGATCAACTATTCTGGCTGTGCCCCCTCCCAGCTTCTTGTGCACCTGGCAGAGCATGGGAAGCTGAAAAGCATAAGCAGTACTTAACAACAACTAAACCATCAGTGTGCTATCAGCATTCTTCTCCTACTAAATGCAAAACACAGCACTGTGCCTGCTACTAGGAAGAAAATTAACTCTATTCCAGCTGAAACCAGGACAGTATCCACCCCTTGTTCTATACCATCTACGTCATGCACAGGCCCTCCCCTTTCCAATGCATTCTAATTAATCACCACCACTTTCCCTATCTTGATATACACACAGATATCATTCCCTTTGTCTGTGGGCCATCCCTCTAAAATGTCCATTGAGTTCATTTAGCCCATGACTTTGGGTTCCATCTGTCATCACAGTCTTTCAGAGCAGGAGAGGTGGTGTGCAGTGTTGGATTTCTGCATGCCGAAGCCAGTTCTCATTCCAACACGGTTTCATCAAAGTTCATTTTCATTAAGCTGGGCAATTCTTACTGTAATACCATTGATGTGGCATATAGCAACCATAACACATATTGAAGGCAATGACATCTGCTCTGCAGCCCCTTAAAATTTTGCTCCTTTTTGGGAACTGAGCATGACAGGAGACTCATTATTTAGGAAGTCTTGTACAGATGCTCTGAGAAGTATTTTGGATATTCAACAAGACCAGGATGTGGGAAGCCAGGGAAAGATTTGTTCCTGTCCAGGTTTTCCATAGGTCCTTTGTCTTCGTGCTTTCTGAGCTAGCTGGGTTTCACTCTGTTTTTTTGGACAGTTATGCATTATGAAAAGGGCTAGTGCCAGCAAGAGGTGAAAAAGGAAGGAATGTTAGTTTCCAGCATTTTAGACTTTGTAACTACAATAGTGCTGCTTTCTCACCAAATCACAGTGATATTTCTTTATATACTTAGGTGGGGAAGATATATTTATGACAGAAGAACAGAAAAAATATTACAATGCAATGAAGAAGTTGGGATCCAAGAAACCTCAAAAACCCATTCCAAGACCACTGGTAAGACTGTCTGAATTCTTCAAAAGGAAAATGCATTGCAAAAGTACAATTTAATACACTGAAAAGTGTGTATGCTTATATATTGCATATAAATTATTTATACTGTCTTTACATTGATACTCAGACAGTGCTCTGAAGTCAATTCCATGCAAAAAGTTACACTGAAGGATTTTACAGGTTAAATATTTATTAATTTCTCTGCATAAATATTGTTGGATTTTACATTAACCTTGAAACTGGTTAAACTGCAGGGAGGGAAGAGATTTTTAATGTCATTTTTACATTCTGCCTTTCTCAAATTTCTCTGACTTCACTATAGTTGAGTGACTTTGCAACATAAAAATTGGAGCTGTTGGAAACATGTACGGATGAGTACTCCCTACTTTCATAACTGATGCCAGATGTATTTTTTTCCTCTAGAACAGATACCAGCAGTTCCTTTTTGACACTGTAACATGCCAGGCCTTTGATGTTGTAATCATGATTCTCATCTGCCTTAACATGATCACCATGATGGTGGAAACCTATGAGCAAAGTCAAACGAAGACTAACATCCTTGACAAAATCAATAAGCTCTTCGTTGCCATCTTTACTGCAGAATGTGTAGTCAAATTGGTGGCTCTGAGGCAGTACTATTTCTCAAATGCCTGGAACATATTTGATTTAGTTGTTGTGATCATGTCACTTACTGGTAAGTAAAATCGGTTTGGCAAATTCTTTACTAAATCAATTATTATTCTTTTCAGAAAAAAAGTAGTTAAAATTTATCACCTGCAAATGGATGTTGAAATGGAAATCATAATACTGTAAATTCTTGAGGAAAAAGAACTAAAACCCCCACCATGATTATATTAAAATAATATGAAATAAGATTTTTTAAAATTTATACTATTTTCTTTTACTAAAAGTATTTAAAAAAAAGTGGCTGTGTTATGTAAAGTCTTTCATAATAGTTCTTTAGATTGTTTTTTCCTAGTCTGAAAGACAGAATGAATAATCTGTCATGCCACTACCACATTAGGTGACAATTTCCATTGTTACAGATTTAGTGCCAACTAAGAAATCTTTGATCAGCTAAAAATTGCTGGGTTTTGTCATCTGTGTTTGTAAAGAGAACTGATATATATAGATAATATCAAGACTGGGATTAGATTATAGACTACAGAATTCAGTTTCTGGAAAATCAGGCATGGCTGATTGAAAATAAGTGTTCACACTGTGTAACAGGATAGAAAAGAACACCACAAATGTATTAGCTTTTATTTGAAAGGATTGCAATGGAAGAATGGGGTAAAGACCTCTTCTGCCAATTTGAACTTTCTGCCAATTTAACTATTCCTAGGGCCAGTACTGCCAAAATAGCAGAAAGCATTTAGGGGAAGAAAAATATTTTGTTTCTTTAGTATGACTTATGTTTTGGGTAAGTAAGATTCCGGTAAGAATATGTCTCTTCCTTGAGAAATTAAGTGCCTGGGCTGGAAATTCAGAAAAATGTATCCAGAACGTCTAAATGTAGAAAAATGAAACCTGTTCTAGTGCTACTAGATCTGTCATTTTTTCATGCATACTAAAGATAAAATAAAATCCATGTGTAGCTATGTCCCTGAATGAACTCAAAACCATTGTAGAGTGGCATGCCCAACTTCTATGTTCATCACTGGGTTTGCTTATACATATCTTGACCATATTATCTAAATGATGACCATGATGTTGTTATATCTTGTTTTCTTATCTTAGATTTGTAGTGTCAGTATTTGAAGTCAAATTTAGATGGTAAATACACAACCTGCACCTGCTGAAGTATTCATGCTAACCAGTGTCAAAGAAAACCATCAGTCAATGAGTGTCGACTGATATGGGTATTTGAAAATGTGCATAGAAAGGTGTTTGCCTGCCTTAGTGCAACGAGTACTGTCTTCTGGTGGCTGAAGAATGTAGTTCATAATTGCTGATTTCTACAGCTATTTTTTCAACTCTAGCTTCGATTACAAGTTATTCTGCTAGGGCCTTAGCACACATCAGATATTTTTCAACTGTACAGGTATTATCACTTCTAGTTAAAATTAGTTTAAAGTAAAGTTAAATTTTAAGTTAAACTCTAGTTTAACTTGCTAGTTAAGTGGAAATGTGATATTCTAACCAGTTGTTACCCTTTCCATTTTAGCCTTACTGCTTTCTGGCATTGGTAAAGCATTTGAACATTTCTTACCACCTACACTCTTCAGGGTCATTCGCTTGGCTCGTATTGGACGAATACTGAGACTCATCCGGGCTGCCAAAGGAATTCGAACTCTGCTTTTTGCGTTAATGATGTCCCTTCCCGCTCTGTTTAACATTGGCCTCTTGCTTTTTCTGGTCATGTTCATTTATGCTATTTTTGGCATGGCTAACTTTGCCTATGTGAAGATGGACGATGGCATTGATGACATGTTCAACTTCCAAACCTTTGCTAACAGCATGCTCTGTCTCTTCCAAATCACAACGTCAGCTGGCTGGGATGGTCTTCTCAGTCCTATTTTAAACACTGGGCCACCATACTGTGATCCAAACATAAGTGGTACTATAGGCGAATGTGGTAAACCTGCCATAGGTATTATTTATTTTGTAAGTTACATCATTGTATCATTTCTCATTGTTGTAAACATGTATATTGCTGTTATTCTGGAGAACTTCAATGCTGCTACAGAGGAAAGTGCAGAGCCTTTAGGGGAAGATGACTTTGACATCTTTTATGAAATCTGGGAGAAGTTTGATCCTGAGGCAACTCAGTTTATAACTTTCTCTGCACTTTCAGACTTTGCAGATTCTCTAGCTGAACCTTTACGCATACCAAAACCAAACAAAGTTCAACTCATAGCAATGGACCTGCCTATGGTCAGTGGAGATAGAATCCACTGCTTGGATATCTTGTTTGCTTTTACCAAAAGAGTCTTAGGAGATTCTGGGGAGCTGGATACTCTTAAAGTACAAATGGAGGAGAAGTTCATGGCTGCCAATCCATCCAAAAAATCCTACGAGCCAATCTCCACTACTCTCAGACACAGACAAGAGGAAGCTTCTGCCACTGTCATCCAGCGTGCCTACAGGAGTCATTTGCTCCTGCGCTCCATAAAGCAGGCTTCTTACCTGTACCATCACAGAACTTGCAGTAGTGACACTCTTGGAGGTGTTGCTCCAGAAAAAGAAGGACTTATTGCATCTATGATGGGAGAAAACTATGGTAGGAGTCCTGACAAGTCTGAAACTTCATCCTCAGCATCCTTTCCTCCATCATACAACAGTGTCACGAGAGCCAGTAGCAGCAATCTCATGGTTGAGAATGGAGAAATTACAGGTAATCAACAATCTCCAGACACTAAATAGTTCATCAGTGACAATGTTGTTAATATTTTAAAATGTTCACAGAAGCTGATATTGTAAATACACATCACCTGAGGCAGCCTCCCTCTTAAACAAGGTCTGTTGATCATGATCAGTTAACTGTAGTTAGATATGATCACTCAACTGTGGTAGCTGCTAAACCATAGCCTTTGGCTCTGTTATGTTCAGCTTTGTTCAGTATTTACATATGCACAGACAAAAAGCTGTGAAAAGTTTTGGATCTGTTTGATCAAGGGCACCCCACTGCAAAGCAGGTCCCACAGTACCCGAGTGCTGCGTCGTATTCACAGCAGTGACAGAGAATGCCTGCTGGTGTTATCCCTGGTGCGAGAAGCAGAGAAAAGCTCAAGCAGCAACGGATCTGCTGGAGAACAGGAAAAGAATGTCAGTGTTAAGATAAATTGCTGAAGGGAAAGGAGCTAAAATTTACCCTTAGTCCATTCCTAATTAATACTCTCATTATAAACCTGTAAAGCAAATGGCTGCTGGTTGGTTAGGGGTTTTTTTTTTATGTTTGGGGACTGATGTACCACAAACATAGCCACTGCATGATCTGCAGTTGTGCCACAGTGTAGTGGACTTCTTCCAATATGATCAATTTACCTAATAAGTCATGGCATGTATGCTGTTGTTGTTTTACTGCAGCTTGATGAAATAATAACTACAACTCTTACTATTACAGAAATTGTACTGAGCTGAGTAAAACCTTGCTTTATATTTTGTCTGTGATGATTTTTTTTTTTAACCCAGTTTCCTCTGGCAGCGAGGAGAAGGCAGCCGTGCTGTGTGTCTGTCAGTCACTCCATAACAAATTGTGTTTATTACATACTTTCCTCAAACTTCACAGAATGGTTAAGTTTCAGGCTCAAGTTCATTCCGGCCAATGTGGTAGAGAAGAGAGACACAAATAAGCATTTCCACTGGGGGGAAATTGGCAGCATCACTTCAGATTACATCAGAAACCCAGGCTGGGGAGTGCCACATGGGCCCCATCTGAGCTGCCCTTGGTTGTGGTGCTGAGTGTCATCCATGGCCATGGACTGAGGCCTTGACTTAAGGTAGATGTGTCCCATTGGTGGTAGGAGCCTTTCCTCCTTCTTCCTGTGCTTCTTTGATGGGAGGACCTGTTGTCTCTTTCCTGCAAAGGTTAGAAGAAACCAAAGTACGAGCAGTGTGGACAATTAGGAAATCTGGGTTGAAGCATTTGGGTCTGAGGTTAACATAAGACTAAGGATGTAATCATAAACTCTACTTCTCATAAAACTATGTGTCTCTCACAATCCTCACCACATTTTCCTTATAAAGTTCTTTATCTTTCTTCATGTCCTTACTATCTTGGGCTTCTCAGAAAAACACATGCCCAAACAGTACTCAGTCTTTTGTCCTTTGTACATGTACTTTGGAGATACCTCCAGCTGATGCACTTTGTTGTCCAAGATGCTTTTTATTTTTCTTAGTTGCAAGGTTGTAGCTGTGTGGCCACTGTTGGGTTTGGTAGGTTCTGTCAAGGCGTGGGTAAGCTTTTCCCTCCGCACTGATTTCAGTCAGAAAGGAACACGGGGTTTGCAACTGAGTGGGACCTGCTGTACACTTTGTTTGCAACCTGCAGTAGGTTGCCTACTCTCTTCAACACCCCTTCTCTACGGTGGCAGTTATATGTTCTCTCTTGTGTCACTTTCTTCTTCTCCTGTCTTTTTCACCTCTTCAGACTGTGAGCTTTTTGGACAGAAATCCTCTCTTACTATGAATGGTAAATTACACCTAATAATGAGACTCTGTTTTCAGTTAATACTGTCTGAACACTGATTGCAAATAAATAATATTTATAATAGCTTTTAATTTTAATTTCCTCTGTGGTATTCCCTTAGCTTCTTCTAGCCATCATAGCATCTTTAATTAGTTTTGACTAATACTCCCTCAAATTTTAAGGTAGGTGCACAGTGAATCTGCTTTATACCAGAGACAACAGCTCTGTGCCACTGGAACCCAGGGGACCCTATTCCTTCACACTAAAAATAAAACTAACAGTTAAAAATAATTAATAAAATGAAATGGTTTTAGTTGGCTAAAATGGCTTGTAAAACACTCACTCAGTTTGTGACCCACCACAGTTCAGGAGTTGACTACATGGCACTTGTGAGATAGTGTTTCCCAGCTCCAGCCTGTCCGATGTCTGCCTCCCATGATGTGCAGAGTCCATCACGAAGCAGTAACGAGCTGCACGCACTGTTCTCATCGTTTTGGGTGTGCACTGAACAGTCCTGACATCGCATCCTCTCAGGAGATTATGTATTTAAACACATCCATACCCAAAGGTAGTGCAACTCATCTTTGCCTCTTTGCGTGTCAGGAAGGGGTACTTGTGAATGTGAGAATAGTTTATTGACAGTCAGCTACATGTAAACCTCGCTGAAGTCCATCTGTCTGGGAAGGTCACCCTGAGGCTGAGTCAGAGATGCACCAGTGCAGGAGATCAGATGCAAAAGATCATTTGGTGCTCTAAGTGAATTGTTTATTGGTGCAAGAAATGTCAAGTACCCCCTAGGGTGAATTTTAACTTCTGCAGGAACCCTTCTGAGTAAAGGTGATATCGTTTTGGGGCAAAACAAGTCCCTTGCCATGTTCTTTAATCCTTCTGGTTCTCCTCTGAACCCTCTTAATTTTGGATCATACTGATGTCCATACTAAAATCCTAGTTTCCTGTGATGGCTGTGTGGCATAGTCTTGTTTTCAGATGGATTGCTGTCCTTTTTGGTCATACTGCTTGCCCACTTTTAGCCACTGTTCTGAGACCATTGCATTAACAGACTGGTCTCTTCAACGGTAACCTCTTCCATAATCTATGTATCACTTACATATTTTACCCCAAATTATTGCGTTTATAAAGAGGTTATTAATAGAGACAACAAAAACGTGAGGGCTGAGAGCTCTTCCCTTTGACAGCCCATGAGAAATACCAGCTCAATAACATGATGTTTTTGTCTATTCCTTTGATAGTGATGTAGCACAACAAATATAGCAATGAAGGACATAAGAATACCAGAACAACTGTACCTCTCTGTAGTGGGCTTGATTTCATTACCTAAAGCACACACATTTTTCACAGGAAATCGAAGTAATGGAAAGGCCTTGAATATTTGCACTCCAGTCAAAAGAGCTAAAGGGGGGGGAAAAAAGGACTATGTGGAACTAACCAATAAAAAGCCATTTTCTTCAGCAAAAGTCAGGGCCTGTAGGATAAGCTAGACTGACTTTATCATTGAGACAATCATTAATGGGACCATACTGATAATTTAGTTCAGTGTTTCTCAGCTCTTGGGCAAATCGACGGAGCTGTATGGCATGGAACTCCTATTGCACTTTAAAGATAAGTGAAGTTTTTTCCTCCCATTTTCCAGTTACCTTTGCAATTCAACAGCTGTGAATTAAAACTGGATCAAGTGCAGAGAAGCAATACTAGAATGAATAACAAACTATGTTATGAAAAGAGATTCAATTTTAGTTTGTTCAGCCTAGAAATAACAGCTGAGAGGATACATCATAACTCTCAGTAAATAAAGAAGGTGGGAAAAGACAAGCGATGGAGAAAAATGCTTAAAACACAAATAGAATAGTCAGCAAAAAAACAACCCTGGAAATTATTAGTGACTTCTCTCCTTCAGAGGATGGAGTTGTGAAACCACTTTGCAGCAGGAGCAGAGGAGCCAGTCTGACCAGAAGGCGAATATTTATACGTTTCTTCAAGGGATCGTGTGCCATGGCACTTTCAAGGGGATCTGTGACCCAGCAGGCTCCTTGGTTCCTGCTCAAAACTCTTTGAATTTAATGAAATTAAGACTGGGATTTGCAACAGGACAGTGAAACTTGTTGAATGCTTCCTCCTAGTGGTTTTAGATCAAAATGACATATTCAAAGTGCAAACAAAAGTTAGGGCCTCTATCTCAACTATAGAGATTGAAACCTAAAAAGATAAATAACTGCCTTAAAAAGAAGCATTAGCAGCAAGCACAGAGCTTAGAGGGTGTGGGAGAAAGGGTTGTGCTAAAAGAATGCTCCAGTTTAAAGGTCAGAAAATGAAATGAGAGAGAATTTCCAGTGTAATTAGACCATGAATAGGAAGCTGAAACAGTAATAAATAACACATTGGCTATATAAGGAACAAGAAGAAAAAATAAAAAAGATGTGCGATTGGCTTAAAATGGGGCAGGGATGAGGTTTTGGACAGCTTTAGGGTTAAAGATAACATATCTATATATATGTGATAAAAAGCAGGTAAATAGTCTTCATTCTCAGTGAAGAAGATATTCAGTATGGGATTGTATTTTCCTTGGCTAACAAGAAATGTTTGAATGGAAATGTGAGTACCTGCACAGATGAACACAGAAGGGAATTAAAGCAATGGAGTCAGGGGCCAGAATAACCCCTTTTCAAAAATACTGTTGAGAACTGGCACATGAAACTGCAGATCTGTCAGTAAGGATTTTGTGAGAATCTGTCAAATCAGGAAACATAGCAGGAGAGAAAAAAAAAAATCCACAAAATCCAACCCAAATGAAATACTTGTATTTGAAAAGGAGGTAACAAGCAATTCAAGCAATCAGAGACTTGCTAATCTGAACAGAGCACGTTGCAGAGCTGTGGAACACTTTTTGAAGGAGAAATAATGAAAGACTTGAAGGAAAGTGGAAAATTGAATAAAATATATTTGAAATCTATTTATTAAGAAAGAAGAATGTGGTAGATCTGGATGAAGAACTGGTATTCCGATAAACAAAATGTAACAGAGCAGAGCATAAAGTCCTCTGCTGGGGGCCAAACGGGGACATTTGCTACCAGGTGATTGAAACAGCAGAGCACTGCGAAGACCTGGATAAATTACTGAAACAGAATGGTTGTGATGGGTAATGTGATGTAATCATGAAACAAAGAAAAGCAAGTGAAGATCTGTCAGCTGAGACACAGTCCATGGAGTGCAGGATCTGCTAATGCAATGGAAAGGCACAGGTGAGGTCGCATCTGCGCCCATGCATGCATTGGTAAATGATGCTCAAGAAAGATTCATGCAAATCAAACAAGAATTAAAGGGCTTCTACAATAGACAGGGGATTAGAAAGGTTTTAGAAAGAAGCCTGGAATCCTAGCTTGTTTAATCCTGCAAAATGCAGGTTGAGAGGAGATACATGACTGTTCCTGAGAAGGGAATAAATGTCAGTGAGGGTTAAACCAGATCATTGAGCAATGCTTATTTTGAATACAGCCTGCATCAACCACCCGTTCTCCCAAGTGTATAGGAGAGGTGCAGCTCCCCTGTGGTGAGTTTTCCCTGTGAAAGCTTTCCATGATCCCATGGCTATGGGCCAGGCACCTGGCACAGGGGAAAGCTGAAAAATGCATGTAGAAAATTTGTCATCTATACCATGTTAATAAAGCACAAGTTGCTCCAGAACGGCAAGATCCAATCATCCAAAATGTGTTTGCTTATCCCACCCAGTCAATTGAGATGGTCCCTACCTGAGAACTCATATGTGTTGGGACAACACCACCAGAAGGTGGAAAGAGATTTTCCTGCAACAAGTGCAAAGAAACTTTTGTAGGAGGGTATAGGGTGTAGCAGAGCAGGCTGGCATGCTCACAAGTCACGTGCAGGACAACTGTTAATACATTGCAGGCAAGTAGATGCAGAAGCTTTTCGGACAGGTACTGAACTAAGGTTTGTGCAAGCTGATACAAAAAATAGATCCAGAAGGTCTGCTTTTGGATAGTATGAGCACAAACCGACTGAGTGACCTTAGTGCAGGTCACTATGTTATAAATATGTCACATCTCCACTGAAAGGAACTGGAAACACAGGTTTAAAGGCTGCCAAATATCTTACAGGTGAGTGCTGGGCTCCATTTGACCAAAATAAGTTGACCAGGTGGGGTTACAGCTCTTGACCTGAAGACATCAAAGAGAATGTCTGCCCCCTGGTAATTTATTTCACAGTTAATTAGCCTTACACTTAAAATCACAAGCCTACCTTTTCATTTAAGTTAGCCTGACTTCAGCTCCAAGCCACTGGTTCTTGATATACCTTTAATGCTACATTAAAAAATTCTTTAGTACCTGCTATTTTCATTCAATGAAGACACTTATTCACTATCATCTCTCTATTTATTATTTTAATGTGAGTGGAATGACCTATTAAAGCCTCTCACACAGGCATTTTTCTCATCAATCAAACAATCGTCTGGCTCTTTTCAGCATCTTCCTATATCTGACCCACCAATGCCATAGCTGCTGCCTGTCATGATCATTATAGCCATGATAGTATGCAGCCAATTTTCCTTCTCCTGGGAGCTGAAGAGTGGTAACCGACTGCCAGGAGCTTTATTGGATGTGGCAGGAAAAGGGTTAACCCATTCAGCCATCGGGAGCCAGCTGCAAGCTATAAAAGATGGGGGGCCGGGGGAGGGGGGAAAAATAAAGGAGGAGGTGATTGCTTAGGACAGAGATGAGTACTCAGGATGAAGGGTGTCTCATCTCTTTCAAGGTAAGATGTGGGAGGGCACTGTACTATTTTGGGGGGAGAAGAAGTGGTTTGAGGGCTAGCAGCTGGAGGAAGACTTGGATGGATTTAACGGGACGGGGTGTTTTTGGGTTAGGTGTGAGATTCTGTGGGTGGGAGGATCTTAAGGAGGTGACCCATCTACCCTGGTAAGCCATGGAGTAGTTAGTACCTTGATGTCTTATTCTGATGTCAAACTCCCTGGTGGGAGGAGATGACCCTGTGCCATGAGAGGGGCCAGGCTGAATCTGATCCAGCCCAAAAAATGGATGTCTGGCAGTATGTTGAGGACGGGCAGCTGGGCTTGCTTATCAAAATAATATATGTTTTCACATGTCTAAAAGGAGAAAATTCAGACAGTCAGTGTATCGCTTCATAAGATTAGTAACCTGGAAGTATTTGGCTTGCTTCATATTTTCTCCCCTCAAATCAACACTTAATCTCAAAAGGGATCATCTTTCCTGACATAGTGAGCATATTGCTTAGACAAGTTTTAGATCATTCTGCTTGGTGATCCTCAAACAACTTCTCACATAACTTCTATGCCTCTCCCCTCCTCCAAAAATGGGGAAGATCTCAAATAGATCTGTTCCCCTGTTCTGGTTTGGCACTTCTCAATGGCTAAACTCACTGGCTGTGAGGGTCCCTGGGGCAGTGAGGTCCAGTGTTTGTCTCTCAGTAACATGCATGATGCGCTTCACACCTCAGGCTCATGTTTTTGGCAGATCTTTTGCCTCAGTGAGGTTCAAGTTGTATTTTCAAGTTTCTCCTCACAGCGTGAATTGCAGCTTTATTCTGAAATGAGAACCACGAGTCTCATGTGATGTTACATCACATCGTTCAACACAGATATAATCCTCTGCCACAGCTATCTTGGGAATGTCAGAGGAGAGAAGGGACCTTGTCAGCACCACTTACTGAATCCAGCTAAGATGTCTAATGCAATGACAGCATTTCCATTGATACCCAACTGTAGGGCAACCTCATCAGCATGTGCTTGTTCAACCCCACCTGTGTGTCTGCCATGGTATTAACAAAACACAGCACAGTGACATGGGGCTCTGTTACCACCTATATATGCTATAAGCTATTGACAGTTTTAATGTTTCACTGGATCATGTATCATATATTACACACTGCATTTGTTGGCGTTGAATGTGGGATCAAACTGTTTAATTAAAGTGGAGGGCACCAAAACTCTCCATTTCACACAACCACATTTGCCAATCACAGGCAAATTATGGCTAATCATGCTCTTGAAAAACATGTCGCTTGCTCCTGCACTAAAAATGTCTACACAGATAAAATCAAGACCCATAAAAAAAACTGTGCAGGATGGGACACATCCATGCTACAAATTGGGAAGATGACTGAAACTACAACAACCACCAAAAAGAGCTATTTTGGGCCCTGCTGCAAAATGAGCACCAAGCAGTGCTGCCACCGCTGATGGTGAGCAGCTGGGGTGGCTGGTGGGGGTGAGGATGTCCGTGTTTCCTTCACACTGCTCTTCTCACCAGCTTTGACCATACTGTATCACACACTTGGGTTTACATGCAGGCAAGTGTTCTGCAAGCGCATTTGTCAGATCCTCTAGGGACGGAGCAGGGTGCTTGATGTAAACCATGTAGACCTAAACATGTAGGCTGTTCCACTGATGCTGGTGGGATGGGAAGGACACTGCAAATGGCCCCTCCTGGCTGCTCAGCACTCGTTCCCATCTGCATTATGTGTAGCAGGTGTAAAATAAAATTTCAGTTTATTCCACTTCATTTATCGAAGGACAAAGATCTTAATCAATTTGAGTACTTTCTTTCCAGAATTATTTTTTTTCCCCTGTTCTTCCCTGAAGTTTTTGGAGATTTATTTTTGAGTGAGTTTTTTCAGGACAAAGGCAGCTGGTGAATGTTCAGGTTCATATGGCAATTAGTTTTCTCTTCCGTTGAGGCTACAGTACAGCAGCAAGAAAAATTGTAGTGATACCCACCATCACCCAGCAGTAAGTTAATTTCAGCTTTTAATTCATTTTTAATTTGTCTGGGAAACTTTTAGCCACTTTTCATTTCTTCAAGCAATTCCTGAGTTAGACCCTCAGCTGGTATAATTTGATTGATGGTGTCGAGCCTATTTATACCAGCTGAGGACCCTGACTGCTAAAATCATCATGAACTAAACCAAAGTTATGGGGCTTTGGGTTTGGTTTTTCTTGGTCAGTCATGAGACAAGCTAATATGAAACTTACACATTAGAAACAATCCAGAATTTCTTCTTCCCATTTAGATTAAACTGTGCTCTGAGCCATTCCTACATGCATTACCAAGCCCTTTAGCAAATACTATTGTATCCTCTATTACTTAAATTCTGTAAACTCCCTTAAAAAATCCTTTTTTTTCTTTTTTTTTCTTTTTTTTTTTTTTTTTTTGTGTAAGTCTTAGGATCCTGTTAGCTGATATCAGTCCCAATATCTCTGGGCACCATCCTTGCTCCTGTGATCTCTTTCTATATGTCCAGGCACTGCTCTTTGCTCAGCAGGACGCTGTCTCCACCTTTCTCTCAAGCTGAGAAAAATTTGATGTATGGTGGTTCTTCGAGACAGCAAAATGACAGAAAAATCTTTAGGAAGTAGGCACTGTTCAGGCAGTGGCTATTTTATAAGTGGGGTCTTTTGGTCATGCTTGTGGCAAGAACTTAACAGTTCTAGCAGAACTGGTCTCCTTAGCACCTCTACTGAAGAAATTGCTGGTGTAAGGATTTGTTGAAGTGAAGAAAAGAAAACACACAAAAACCCCAACAAAAAAATTTCCATATATAAATATATACACACACTTATCTGAAAGAAATACCAATTCAATAAAAATAATGCTGAGATTTCTGGCTGACTTACTTTCTTCAAGGTATAGAAAGCAAGTGGGAGGGCTGGGACTGGATGACTTTACGTCTTACTGCTTACAAGTCAGTTTAGGCAGGAAGAACCCCATGGAAGAGTTGCATATTTATGTACGGTGTTTATGTGGCAAGGGAAACCCAATATAATTTATTAATACAGTGCAATCTCTGCTCTAGGCTCATGACACAGTCAATGCAGGGGAGAAAGGCATCTCCAGAGGTTGATTGATCTTACCCGTCGAGGGATGGGTAATCACATATATCTCTCCACTGACACTTTGGAAGGGAGATATGATATAACTTATTCAGATTTGGACATGTCTAACTTTTAGACACCTTAATGGGTGCACATGAATACCACTATAACTCTTAAAGATTGGAAAAAAACATGCAAACCTCATAGTTCTAAAGCACCGAACTCTGATGGGTTTGCTGGACAGTCACAGTTTGGGGAGAAAGTCTTAGACTGCAGTGAGCCCAGATCTGCTTAGTCGAGTGAGTACTCTCCTTCGTTTCAGTCTCAGGGTTTCTTGTGCTACATTGTAGCCCTAAGCCAGTCATGGCCTCTGTATCTAATGAGATAATAGGGCTGAGAGAGATAGTTTTGCTGTGTTTCTCAGAGAAGTCCTTGCTGGGGATATTGTTGGAGCCAGGCATTCAAAGCATATGGATTTGGAGAGTTCATCCTGCTTGTTTCTTCTGGAATAAATGACTGCTTTTGTTTGCTTATGAATGATAGTTTTGGTCCATTTACAGGCTGGGTTTCATAGCTGCACTTGTCTTTGTGTTGGACACTAAACTTGGGGTGTGAAGTGAGACTGCAGAGTGGTGAGATGTTCTTCAGGGGGGACTGACGTGAGTGAGTTACTGTGTCAGTGTGTTGTAAGAAAGTAAGTGGTGACTGCATTTGTAAGAAAAATGGGGTAAACTGCCACTCAAGTCAGAAGTGGGTACCTGCCTTTTACATATTTTTATACTTCAGCTTTTCCTTTACTTCAAACCATCCATTTAAACCAGTTGCTGTGTTGCTTTTCCCTTCTCTTTTGATATGAACATGACTACAGGAAAAGCAGAAGTGAAAATCCACTAGAAAAAGCAAAATATGAAAAGCGGCAGGCAGCGGGAAGTGCTTCTCCAGCATCCGTCCTTTGTCGGACACCCAAATGCCCACAAAGAGAGGCTGCTCTTGAACCCATCCAACTCTTTTGGAGACCAAATTAAATTGTTAGGATTTTGTGTTACTGCCTGTGGGGGGCTGTGTTTCTGTTGAGGATAACAATTCTCTTCAAAATACCTGGCAGAAGCCCCAGTCCTGTCCCATTTAAAGTCACCCCCAAATCAATGCTTGAAAATGGAAGAAAGATTAAATAAATAAATAAAAAACCTTCTCTGAGAGAGCACTCAGAAACTCTGTAGAAAAAAAAAAAAAAAATTGGGCTTTGCTTGATGCTGAGGAAAGCATTCAATATCCAGCAAGGGTCTGACCCTGCACTCAGAGAGGGTCAACTTGGAAAGCAAAATGTGGTTGTTCAGTGTGCACATTGATGTGCTTTAATGCTAGATTTCCAGTCAAGGGCAGTATGGTTCTTAAAGGCTCCATTTGTCAGAGGTAGGATATTGCATTAAGGATGACCTATGAAAAGCTGAGAGCCTTGAGGAATTATAGCTTTGTTTAAAATCTTTTCCAAAGAGGCAAACCAGAAGGATTCACAGGATTCCTTGATTTTTAACAGGGCAGATTTTTGGATGCTTGGAGGACCCAGTGACTTTACAGTATTTCTTCTCAGCAGGCAATTGGGCCTGTTGCATTAGCAGCCAGATCCTGGCTGAATGCTGTCCTCCTCCTGAGCTTTCTTGTTATTATGAGTGGCAGGCTGGTTTGTTACATCAGGGTTACAGGTGATTTATGCTGAAGGGTCCTCTTGTAGAGGCTCTAACTTAGTCTCAATAGTTTGTCTAAAAACAGCTTGCTGGGGAAAGGAAGATGAAGAGGGAATCTGTAGCGGGACCTGATGGAAGTTTTAAGTTGGAAGTGGGACTAAACAGGTGAGGGGTGAGATCTTTGCTTGCAAAGAGGTGAGATGATATGCTTGCAAACAAGCAGACAAAGGAGAGAAGGAGAAAGCCCAAAGAGATGTGTGAGGGCTAGTGCTTGACTCTTCACTTGGGGAAAAAGAAGCAGCTGGTGGATATATTTGGTAATTATTTCTGGTTGTGTAGCATTCACTTAAAGCTGGAGGGTGGAGATCTGCACATGATATTGTCTCCTGGTCTTTGGTCTTGTTGGTGCCTTTTGTATTCCCCAAGTAAGGAATGGGTCAGCCCAACACAACCACCGGTTTGTGAGTGCCTGTTTGCCATTGAATCCTCTTCTACTTATAACCTTCCACCCCAGCTTGTGCTGACCGCCCATCCTCCTTGTGCCTTCATCCCACCAGGAGGATGAGTACCAGCACTCATGTGATCGATCCCCAAAGGCAATGGGGCTCAGACAAGTTGCCTGTTGTGGTTTAGCCTCTGTTGGCAACCAAGCACCACACAGCTGCTTGCTTACCCTCCCCCCAGTGGGATGGGGGAGAGAATTAGGAGAGCGAAAGTAAGAAAACTCATGGGTTGAGATAAGAACATTTTAATAATTGAAATAAAATAATAATAGTAATAATAATAAAATTGTAAGGAAAACAAGAGAGAGAGAGAAACAAAACACAGGAAAACCAAGTGATGCAACCACTCACCACCTGCTGACTGACACCCAACCTGTCCCTGAGCAGCAATCACTGCTCCCCGGCCAACTCCCCCCAATTTATATACTGAGCATGATGTCATATGGTATGGAATAGCCCTTCAGCCAGTTTGGATCAGCTCTCTTGGCTGTGGTCCCTCACAGCTTCTTGTGCACCTGGCAGAGCATGGGAAGCTGAAAAGTCCTTGACTAGTGTAAACAATACTTAGCAACAACTAAAACATCAGTGTGTTGTCAACATTATTCTCATACTACCTCCAAACCACAGCACTATGCCAGCTACTAGGAAAAAAATTAACTCTATCCCAGATAAAACCAGGACATCCATGTATGTGCAGTATCAGGATAAGAGCTTTCAATTGAAAGAGCTTCAGGACAGTCTCCATGTCCACCTGGGGCTCCTTACGCTGCTCAGCTTGAAGATGCTGAAAAAATACTAATGACAGTTCCTGAATTCAGTCATGCTTTCCTCTTTTTCAGAAGGGAAAACTGTTTTATAACAACTCTATGCTGTTGCAGTAGACTTGGGTTGGAAACGGATGGAGAAGCGGGTATGCTAGGGAAAAGTGACCAGAAAGAAGTGATCTGGTGGACTGGAGACTTTGCAAGTTAAATAATATAGGCAGTCAAAGTTCTGCAGCCTACAACCCCTGGATTTGCAACTTGGTAAGTATAAGGATGAAAACATCAGCAAGGAGCACCAGAGACGGGGCAGTGAAGGATAAAGATGATGTAGAAACCTTGCAGGAAACCCTACAAGAAAAGGTACAGGAGGATAGTTCAGTTTAATTTTCTTCATATTTGTCAAGCTATTATTAGAAATTGAGTTGCTTAACCACTTGCAACCACAATTTGCCTGAGACCTGGCCTATGTGAGCATCAGTAGGCCTAGAGCAGTCCTAAGTTGGAGATCTTATCACTCTCTACAACCTGAAAGGAGGTTGTAGCAAGGTGGGCGTTGGTCTCTTCTCCCCAGTAGCTAGCGATAGGACAAGAGGAAATGGGCTTAAGCTGCATCAGGGAGGTTTAGATTGGATATTAGGAAAAATTTCTTCACGGAAAGGGTAGTCAAGCATTGGAACAGGCTGCCCAGAGAGGTGGTGGAGTCACCACCCCTGGAAGAGTTCAAAAAACGGGTAGACGTGATTCTAATGAAGTCCACGGAATTATTTCTGTGTTGAAGGCATTGTGGTCTTTATTGCTTAGCTACACTGGGTATTTCTACCCGAAGCACTGCCCAGAAATTGAAATGGCAGTGTCTGAATACAAACTAACAGGCATTACAATTAATTAGAAGATTCAAATAAGAAAAAAAAAAAAAAGAAATGTTTCATGATTCATGTCAAATGTTAAGTAAATATAGTGGAAGGAAGCTTGACTTTAATTAGGGTTAAAATGGAGGAAGAGGGGGCATGGTGGACTGCAATGAAAGAAAGAGGGATTGGAGTACTAAATGCAGAAAATTAGTACTCCACTACTAGAAAATTAGTACTCTCTATCATTTTGAGTTTCCCTCCAGTCCTTGTGGGGGTCTTCTCATTAGCTGTGCCTGCACAATGCACCTGAAGGCACATTTTTAACTGCAGGCTTGCAGGTAGTGTTTAACCAAAACCAACAAACCAACTTTCTCTAACTCTGTTAGAGAATTTTTTTTTTTTTGGTGTCTTTACCACAATGAAATGCAAAGGACAAGCCAGTATTATTTTCAGCCTGGAAACAAGAGTGAGATACCTTGGAGATCCTCTGTATAATGCACAAGGAGGGGTTCTGGAGGGAGAAGTAAGGCAAGGATGTGCTCAAAGTGCCTGCCCAAGGGAAGGAAAGCACGCAGCAAATGTGATTAGTCACAAATCAAATGTGACTTTACATCATGTATGGTTGATCTTGCAGTGTATATAAAGCACCAACATTTCTAGATGCTTTAGACTCTATGTGGAAACTTTTTCTAGAAATAGTTAAGCTTTCTTTGGTCTGCTTTGAACCCTTCCCTATGGAAATCACAGCCAAAACTCCCACAGAACTTGGCAAAGCTTAGATTTCACCTCCCTAAAACGTACCTCCCTAAAACATACCTCCCCGTGGCAGCCAAAGTCCAGCTGTGCCTAGGAGCTCTCTTGGTTCCCTACATGGGCTAAGCTAACTGCTCCTCAAAGCCACTGGAGAGATGGCAACGTCCTCTGCAAGAGAGGTAAAGCAGCTTCAGTGTCATGACTGGTGCTTTTGAACCAAAAAGGAAGAAATGTGTCTATATTTCTTGGTTGCTTTACAAAGGCTCAATGTGTGACTGTTCCCCTGTAGGAGGGTTTTACCTAACCTGGGAAAATAGGGGGTTGGACAACTTTTTGGAAGTTAGCAGAGGAAAGTTCATGCGAGGAAGTTTTTTCCCAACCTTCTGGGTGTCAGAAATTCATCCAGCCTGTGGTTTGTTACGATGCAGGGAACATGGGAGGAACAGAAAGCTTTACTGCAAACCCAGGCTCTGCCTTCCTGACACTGCTAATCACTAAACCCCATGTAAACGCTTTCCCCACTTAGTGAAGCAGTGTTTCTCTGCTCTCTGAACTGCCTAATCACCAAATATTTGTGCTGTCCACAGGCAGCGAGAGTGCAGTAATGGTACATAATTCAGCCTAGCACAGCATAACCTTCATCCTCTTCTAAATTAAAATGCAGCTGTATTCTGGTGTGACACAAGTGGACTAATTGGGGAGGGGGGTGAGCCGTTTCAGGGAGATGAAATAAATTTTACTTTACTGATGTGAGCTGTTATATGTCTACCAGGGCACTGAACGCTTTCTTCACACTTGGACACATTTGTTGACAGAGGCACTGCTTGCCTGTAAATTTTTTTTCCCCATTAAATTAGATTAGCTCACTTTAGGATTATATCTTTGAGTCTGATTGAACAAATGTAGCAATTTAGCCAGGCATTACAGGATTTCCCCATGGATGCTTGATGAGAGATGCTCCATGAGGATGATACACTTAATTAAAAGACGGAAGCTGGAGACTGATACAGATGTATCCTGACACAGCAGCTGGGTTTATGTCAGGGTCTCTTTGCTTATTGAAATTGAAGTGGGGGATGAGAAGAAATCAGGGCTCTTATCACAGAGGAAGGAACAAGCCCAGATCCCAGACAATGTTGTACAATGAAGCTTTAGCACCATCCCTGATGTGACCCAGCAGTGGATTCAGTCCTGATGCAAACAGCGGCCTGACCTTACGCTTTCCATAGCACAGAGGTGGGGATGTGGAGGGGACCCAGCCCTGCAGCTTTGCTTCATTCTCTTGCAGTGGGGCTAGGAGCTTGTGTGGGATCATCATTGAAGGAGGGTCAATATGGGATGGCCAAACCCCTTTTGCCTAGTTAATAAATGAGCAACGTGTTGATATGCTGCACCTGATGCCCTTTATTCAACCCATGTACTCTGAATTTCCCATCATCTTTAGATAGGAAAACCCTTCTTGTCCTGCTGTCTCCCTTTATACCAAAAGGAATTATAACAAATCGCAGTATTTTTCTTTCCCGGTAGAGGGAAGTATTGGCTAAACTGAGTTTTGCATGCGACAACCTCATGGCACCTAGTGCTAAAGGAGCTTCTCACAGCACTTATCCCAGGTAGTAAAAGGCTTCGTAGAAAGGCGGGGTCTGGTCTGTGGAAATCAAAAGCACTCCACTGAGCACCAGCAGGGTGGGAGGGCAGGGAAAAACCTTTCAAATTTTGAAGAAAAATACTCTTCTTTTTTTTTTTTTTTCCTTTTTGCCAAATGAAGTTTGCAAGAAAAGTATTTCTAAAGAAGCATGGGTGTTTTTTAAGAAAAAACAAAGAATCTTTTAAACTAAAACTACTTTCCAAACTCTCACACTTTTGAGAACTGCACATTTTTCAATTTCTTTGTTTCCTTAAAAAAGGCAGCAGCGAATGTGTAGGGATATGGGATGAAAGAAAGGCTTTATAAACATCTTGGAAGAATAAATGGCTCTTTGCAACCAGCACTGCTGTCTATAATCCCTTTAAGAAAGCAGTGATTGCTTTGTGGTGAAAAGGTATGTTTTTGGAGAGAAGTGAATAGAAAGATGACATCAACTGATCTCCCGCATAGTATTTATTTTGCTGCCGGTACTTACTTCTATCTGATGTCCACATTTATTGGGTTTCAGCTGACTCGCCTGAACTTTTTCAGACATTCGGTAAGACAGCATTACCTGAATGTTTCTTGCAGAAAGGAAGATTTTGGCAAGGCAGCACAGGTTTAATCGATTTTCCTCTCTCTGATCAGTCTGACTATAGGGTTCCAATTAACATGGTTACTTTATGATTAGTGTTTGCATTACAAGTTGCTCCTGTGCCAAGGATGCTGCCCACTTGCTGTGTGACTTTGATGCTGCACAGACCCAGAGCACACCCCTGAAGCGCTGCCTTCACCGTATGCTCCTGGGTTACATTTCCTTATCTTCTGAAGCGATGCTCAAAGGGAGGCAATTTAGAAACAAGAACCCAGATAACGTGTACGTATTTGAACTGAAAACTGGGGGGAGGGATGGTTTTCTGGGCTGCAAGTTGGACTAGGGGGTAGGAAATGTGGGAACCATCTCAGTCATGCTCCTGGGCATGGAATAAATTTCACAGGCAGCTTTCCCCTCCTGTACTTCTTCCTACCTTTTATTCATCTGATTTCCTTTGTAAATATCACTCTGTGTTTTCTATAAGCTGGGTTCAGACTGAGCTGACTTTATTATCACGGGAATGAGGATTTGCTAGTATTAGGAATAATTTCTCAATTTCTAAAGACAGACAAAACAGAGACGGGTCTTCCTGGTGCTTCATCGGGGTTTAACAGTATTTCCTCCCTCCATAAACAAGTGGTGGAGTTGAAAATTTAGAGTAGCATTATGTATTACAGACTGTAGAAGAGAGACAAGAGATGGGACAGTGGATGGGACATTAAGTGAAAGCTCGTGGGCTTTCTCCTCCTTTCCCTGGCTGTGACACTAAATCTGTGACACCGGGACCCTGCTGGCTCCCCCAGTCCAGTCCCACTTCATTTCTGTGGTCAACCCTGAGACTGTTGCTACTGAGATTACTGAGGGAGGAGGGAGGTGAGGATCTTCATTCCATAGATTGTGAGTGAAGCAAGAACTGGATGGAAGAGACTAAAATATTTACTTTTAGCTGCCAAGGCCCCTTCCACATGAAATTCCTGAATTTAAGTTAAAGCTCCAGCAATGTCTGTGCAACATCAACTTGCAGACTCTGGTCTGTGAAAGCACAGGGGAGGATGTACCAACCAAAAAGTTCCCTCAAAAGCATACACATGTAAATCGGCCCCAAAACATACATCTTCACCTGTCATCAGCACAGAGAGCATTATGCCACAGCCAAGGCAGTCTATTAACTCCTCCTCCATAAGAAGAAGCAATAGGTTCACCTACCTGCACAAGCCCAGCTCCCTCATGAAGGCCCCGATAGTGGTTTTTAGCTGTTTGGGTGATCTGGGGGAGGAAGTACCATTTTCAGAAGTGATGAAGGGTATGGCTCCATGGTAGGAGTCTGCGCAGGTCTGAGTCCCCTGCAATGATGCTGGACCTGCTGCCCAGAGCTAGGGGTATTTCTGGGTGATGAGAGCATCTGCATGGTGGGACCATACCATGGCCATCCCAGTGAGGAGGGTTTCCACTGGGGCTGTGCTGCTGTGATGAGCAATTGGACCCCAGCCCACTGGGCTCAGGCCAGCGGCAGTCCCTACACAGCATTTTTGCTCTGGTGTGGATTCCTTTTTGTGGCTGAACTTAAAATGATGTTGGAAATCCATTAAATTATGAAAAAAAAAAAAAAAAAGCTGTTCCTCTTGTAAGGTAGAGATGCGCCAGCACAGTGGTAGGGGTTCAAGAGCAGGGGTTGAGCTGCCAAGGACTCACAGTTTGCCTTTCTGATATTGAAGATGTGCCTGTTCTCTGTCCACTTCGGGTCCTCGTGAGAACATCCCACCCTTTGCACAGCCACCATTCAGCTTCATGTTGAGTGATTAAATCCCTGAGGATTTGTCTTCCTTTATCTCCTACCTCACACGTTGTTCTACACCTCTGCACTGCTCTAGGCTTTCAGAGGCTCTTTTCCCACCAGGGAGCTCACGTCCATGCTCCTCTGCCTTTCCTAGTCTTCACTGCCCTCCTTGTCCCTTCATTTGTAGTCTCTGTTTTCCAGTCCATGACCTCTACCCTCTCCGCTCAGCTCCCTCTCTCCTCCTCTTCCTCACCCTGCTCTTCCCTATGAGACACTTCTTCACTTGTTATTTTCCCAGTTCTGCTTCTTTGCACACTTTGAATCCCTCACTCGATAACTCCTTTGAGTGTGAACTTGTTCTCAAATGGAGACCTGCTCTCCATCCACCCTCCTGGGGACACTGCTGCATTTTTGGGCTGTTTTGTAGCCGCCTCAGTTTTTTTCCTACATGATCGGCTGCTTTCCCAGCACTTGCTTTCTTTGATGACTACCAAGCCCTGAGCTGCTTTCACAGGAGTGTTTATTACAGCTCCAGACTCCTTCTGGAGTGGTAACAGCCACTTCACAGCCCATCACTGAGCCAGTAAAGTGATGCCCATCTCCCCCTATACCCTATTTTAGCTTGCTCAGTATTTTGAAGGGTTTTTTTGCAGTTCTTCAGAAGTTTCTTCCAGTTTTACCACCCTGAATACTTCAATATTGCCAGCAAACTCTTGCCACCACTCTCCACCTACGAGCGTCCATCTATGACCTTCCCAGTCCTTGCTGGGCAGCTTATTTTCAGTAAAATCCACTGTTTCTGCTCACTGGGGTTGCTGCCCTGTAAGCATGACCCAGGCATCTGTTCCTTAAGGCCTGAGGCACTTGGGGCAGGCAGCTGGGGGAGGTGTTGGGTTGGGCTGTCCATGGGGTGAACAGAGGGTCCAGCTTTGGCACTGTTTGTGCCTGCCGCCTTCCCCTGTGTGTTGGGGACACCTTGCCATGTCCTGCTCCCCAGCTCCTCTCCTCTGCTCTCCCCTGTGTCCCCTCACCCCGGTCGAACCCTCTCTCCAAGCCCCCTGTGGCAACCTCCAGCTTCCACTACAGCTCCATCCCCACTGCTTCCCTCTCCCACCTTTCTCCCCCGTCTTTATCCCACCTTGCTCCCTAGCCCTCCCTCATCCCCTCTCCTCCCTTCTTTTCCATCCTTCTCTTCTCTATCCCTCCCTTCTTCCCAGCCCTCCTCACCCCTCCTTCCTCCGCACCCCTCTTCCTTTCCCATTATTTCTCCTTCCCCACCCCTCACCCTTGCCTACCCTTCTTCCCCATCCTTCCCTCATTGTGCCTTCCTCCCCAGCCTTTCTCCTTCTGTATTCTCTACCCCTCCCCAGCCCTCCCTCTTCCCCATCCTCTTTCCTCCCTCCCCATGCCTCCTTCTTCCCCACCCTCCTTTCTCCCTCCCCATCTCTCCCGCTTTCCCCATCCCTCCCCCTCCCCATCTTCTTTTCTTCCTCCCCATCCCTCCCTCTTCCCCATCCTCCTCTCTCCCTCCCCATGCCTCCTTCTCCCCCGCCATCCCTTCCCCCTTCCCCATCCTCCTTTCTCCCTCCCCACCCTTCCCCCGTCCCTATCCCTCCCTTCTCCCTCCTCCCCCAGCGCCCCTGCCCATCCCTCCTCCTCCTCCTCCTCCCCCCGCCCCAGCCCCACCGGCGGCAGGGGGTGCTGCGGGCTCGGCTCGGCGGAGCGGGGCGGGGCGGGCGGTGCCTTCCTCCCTCCTCCCTCCCTCCCTGCCTCCTCCTCCTCCCTCCCCCCGCCCGCCCCCGCCGCCCGGCCGGGGCCGCGCTCCGGCGGCAGCCGCAGACGCTGCGCGGCGGCTCCGAGCCATGCGCCCTCCGCGCCCGGCAGCCGGGCCCTTCCCGCGGGACGGTACCGCTCGGGGACTAAAACTCGGTGGATACAATGAAGTGGCTCTGGGACTCTTGGTTTAGCAGGAAAAATTAAATAAACCAATGTAAGTTTCTCTTTTTTGTTTGCTTGTTAATAAAATAATAAAAAAAAAAAAAAGGAGAAAGGAAAAAAGAAAAAAAGAAACAAACAAACCAAAAAGACGTCCGGTTCCGAGCGTGTCGTAGAGGAGGAATTGGTAGTGCCGGGGTTTTCCCTTCCCCAAACTTTCCCCTGGAGGCGGGAGGAGCGGTGGCACCGGCACCGGCACCGTCCCGTCCGGGCAGGGTGGCCGAGAGGCTACCGGGGGCTGGAGGAGAGGGAAGTTGGCTCAGCGAAGCTTGCGCCGGGGTGGAAAAGCGGAGGATATAGATAGATATATTTCTTTTTTTTTTTTTTTTTTTTTTTTTTTTTTCTGTTGAAGGGTAACTCTGGTGGAGAATTGGTCTAGTTTGCATCTCGCTTCCGCACCTAGAAGTGCCGGAAAGAAATAACGACACAGAAAATACTCTGCAAATTGTTCGGTTAATGTCATGGGGCGTCAGATGTGTTGGAGTGGAAATTTAGTGGCACGTTTTGAAGGGAAGAAATGAACTAGAATGGGTATTTCTGTGGTGGCAGGGAAAATGTATCGTTCTCCTGTATCGTGAGAATATTACTGGTATTACTTGTTGTAAGAACTGATGTATTTTAAGTATATATCTTAACGGCACCACTCACCTCAAAGCTGTTTGTAAAATACCTGTGCTTAAAACATCTGGAGTTTTTACTGGCACAAATGAAAAACTCAACTTGGCTTATGCAAATAAAAGAAAAACGGGGAGAGCTGTGCTGCACTCTGGCAAGGTGATCATGATTTTATCGAGGCATCCCTGAGGGGAACAGTGACATACTGGGAGGACTGTGAGAGAGAACGAAAACTAAATTAAAGTGAAACTTATGCAACTAAAGTGTGGCTGCAATGGGAATAAAGCAGACCTTTCATTTTTCCTGGAGATTTGGGTGAGGAGGTGGAGATGAGCTTCTAGAAAGCGGAGAAACGCACGAGCCACGCACACCTACGGCAACAGGTCTCGTTTTGCCCGGAAAGGATGAGCTGAGCTTTGTGAGTGCTTGAGCTGAGCTTTTCCAGTTGCAACTGGGGCAGCTGCTGATCCTGCAGACGGGCGTCGGATCCAGAGCTGGTGGCCCCAATTTCTCCCACCGATGGGTTGGCGAGCGGCTCTTCCTGAAATACAGGGCGGATGGTGGAATAAACGTGGTGATTCAAAGAGGATTTGTCAATACTAAAAATAAACAGGCCCACAGATGTGTCCTGGAGGGTCACGTCCAAGCGCAGCATTTTCAGGGCTGATGAGCTGATTTCGGCGATTTTTTTCCATGTGTCCTGTCCAAGGTGCTGAAGTTCATTTTGCTGCGATTTCCCAGGATTTCGGGGCTTTGCAGAAGTGGTCTTAGAGGCTTCCTGTCGTTTGAAACCGGTCTCTGTGTGTGTGTGTTTGGGGGTTGTCCCCCCTGGGTGGTACAAAGAGAAAGCAGGGATGTGTTTTCAGACACGTATATTTGATCCATCCTTTTGGCGTGGGAAAGCGGACCAGGTGGAGCCGCAGATGGATCCAGCAGATCCCATAAGCTTCTGGTGGCAGAGAATTGGAAAGGTCAGAGCTTTGAGGCAGTGAGGAGTGAAACCCCCTTGTTCTAATGGACCAAGAAAGTGGTGGTTTTGAGAGTGTCGCTGCTGCTGGTTTGAGTGCGTTGCCTCCGATGAGATACCTGGTTCCAAAAAAGTTGAGGCGCTCAGTGTAAGGATGGGATGGGAATGATGCAAATGGGATTGGAGTGAAGTCCACTGATTTTGGTAATATTTTTTTTTCTGGTGTAGCCTTTTCAAATGGCAAACACAGTTGACAGAAAGATTCAGAAATAGAGGGTCCTTAAGAAAAAAACCATGTCTTTTGGGAGCAAGTGTCTCAACGTTTAAGCACTGGAAGCCTGTCCTGTAAGTTGTGATATTCTTTAATGTGCCAGAAGGTCTCAGCCTTAAGTAGTGGAATTTATGTAACCTTTGGTATGAGGCAGATCGCAGCATTGCCAGAAATAATCATAAATGAATATGTTACTTGTACATGATTGGAGTTTGATGTTGTAACATGGTTTTTCTCGGTTCTTGATACTCGCTCTGAATCCATTCATAATACAGCTTTGTATTTCTGTCTGAGACTCTCAAAGGGTTTTACAAACACAAAGGGTCAGATTCTGATGCCGGTGTATGCATGGAAAAGTAGTTTATTCTGTGAGGAGTCCTCCAGATTTAAAGCATGCAAAAACTCTGTACAGTACGGTAGAGAACTGATATTGTTTCATACCCTCAATCATTCGTCAGAGCTCACGAAGGTATTCAGTTGCATCATTGGGTATGTAGCCTAAATATCTTGACCATGAAGGGTGTATGTAGACCATGAGGCTTCCTGACTCTGAATGACAGCTTATGGGTACAGACTTTAAAACTGAAACAGAGTTGAAAGCATTATATTCCTGGCTTGAATCAGAAACTGGTCTTGGTTCTTACTATGGTGGACTAACAGCTGTGGCACCGGCTGACACCCCCAGGACTTTTACAGGCTACAAAAAAACGTTGAGTAGTTGTTGTGCTCTTGATTTAAATGTGTAGTCAAAATTGTATTTTAAAATGTACTGATAGGAATGACATCCTGATGGGCATAGGAGATTTATGAAATATAGCTAGTTTTAATTTCTTTTAAAAAATCTTATTTATGATATTACATAGGGATTTATTTTCTTTTTCCTTTCTTTTCCTTTCTTTCTTTTCCTTTCTTTCTTTTCCTTTCTTTCTTTTCCTTTCTTTCTTTTCCTTTCTTTTCCTTCCTTTCTTTTCCTTCCTTTCTTTTCCTTCCTTTCTTTTCCATCTTGAAGGAATGCTCTGCACAGAACATTTGGGTTGTGTATTAAAGTATGTTGAATGGTCATTCGGAAATCCTGGTCATGCTTTTCAGAAGGAACAGGCTATTATCTGTTATCACCTCAGATGCCTTAGTTTTTGGAAGTTCAATTTGAAAAACATAGAAGAGACCTCTTGTTTTCAGAAGGTGGGTGCTCAGTTCTTCCTGAAAATTACTACCTTGTAAGTTGTCTCCAATCGTCCTCAAGAACTACTTTGGAAAATTATAGCTCTGATAGTTAAAAGGTGACAACAAGTAATTTCTCAGTTCTGTTAAATAAAACTCGGGTATCACAGAAGCAGCATCACTCTTAAGTACGTGCTTGACTTTTCTGCTTTGTTTACCTGCTGTCTTGAGGTAGGGCCTTACTCATAGTATGAAGCAATTTATATTTGAAATTCTGTCATTGCTTCTCACTTTTACTGTCTAACCTGGAGGAAAATACATAAAGTCAGTTGGGTATATTTCTGTTGGCTTATAACGAATATCTCTTCCACAGTGTCATGTATGACTGCAAACAGTTCAGAGAGATAAACATGTATTTATTTACCTTTTAAACAGCATCTACCAAAAGAAAACCCTGGTTGTATTTCTATTGATCTTGGTTTATTATTTACTTTGCAAACCAAACTGATGGGCTCACTGTGACCTGGCTCTGTCTCTTTGGGTTTCTCTTGCAAAGTGACAGTTTCTAAATCAGGAAGGAAATCAGGTCACATTTCTGGCTCTGTAGGATTTATCTCATTGCTCTTCTTTCAAAGTAATTAGAGTTACTAATAATGAGGAAAAGAAAACTTTTCCAGAACTGGAATGTCCCTAACCCCTCTCTCCTTCTTGCGGTTTTTGTGTCACTGAAAAGATCCAGGTAGTTCAGAAAGTTTCTTGTGGAGGATCCTTTTGCTCCATTTCACAAACAGTGACTTTCTTTAAGTGTAGCTGCAGGCGATGTGGTCACCCTTACTCTCTTTTCCTTAGATTAATAGCGTTTCCTTATTTATTTCCCACTCATTCCGGGACGGTGTTACTGGATCAACTGCAGGCTGCCTGGTTGCAGTGGGTGAGGTCCCAGATCTCAGCCTGGGAGAAAAAGGAGGAGACATTTACCAAAATTATCTCCCATCCCAGTCCCTAAGCAGAGTGGACACACTGGTTTTGTTAAATGCGTGTAGTACCAACTGTCATGATCTCAGTTTGTACTCCTCTTTTTTAAGTTTCTTATCAGGCTCAGTTCACAGAGGCATATTCCCAGGAAAGATGACAAATGAACCACAAAAATTCCCTCTCTTCTAACACGCCCACCTTTGAGGAGGTGCGGCTTGGCCTCCTGTGAAGAGGTCACCTTGCAAATCTTTTGTGTGTAAAATTTTCATTGATGTCAAAAGATCCCTTATCTTTCATGGCAAAAACATGCCTCCCTGCTCTTTGTAATGAACGAAGCCTTTTTTTTAATCACAATTCTGCATGACAAGAACGGCTTGCTTTTCATTTTTATCATAATATTGCAAGAGCTTTTTAAATTTAGAGATATCACACATCAAATAATAATGTTCTACTAAAACATGCAGAAAAATTAACAATCCTGTTAAGCTCTGAGTTTTCCCTTTGCCTTTTTTAATTTAATTTTAAAATGAGAAGATTTTCTTTTCCGTCTTGGAAAAAATAAGTCCATTCTTTACCAGATTATTTGTTTCATCTTTCAGCTTGAATTGAACTTTCCTGGTTTACTAAACTTCTGCCAAAGGGCTTTCTACTGCAATGCTAGAGAGCCCTACCAACAGGTTATAGATTCTTTTTAAAGCTTGCTGGATTCCTAAGGTACTAAAACTGCTCTGCATCCAAGTTATCACTTGAAAGTTATCTGCAGGTTGTGCTTTACTAATTTTAATCCAACTCCAGTATCGTATGGGTTAATTAAAAAGTCTTACTGACGTCAGGTTCATGTTTAAGTGTATAAAAGTTAGGTAACTGAAAACGCACCGTGAGCACGAGTAAGGTGTCTGTGTTAGAAGCAAGGAGTGTGTCTCAATATTTATGGCATGTGCAGGCTGATTTTGACAAATAAACCAGGTTTGGGGATTTTGGAGGGGTCTTGGGAGGGAGGAGTTGTGGTTGGTTTTTTCTGCTGTTTTTAAAGGCTTTAGAGAAAATTGAAAAATCTGTATAATAAGAAGTTATGGAAAAACTTGTCCATGGACAAATTCTTTCAAGACCCATTAGCTGGCGATAGATTAGATAATAACTTTTTAGGCCGAAATCCATTCTCAAAGACTTTATTATTTATAAAGTGATTTTTCCAAGACTCTTTTTCTTATCATAATGAAATGGTCACTTTATCCAAACAAACTGAACATTTTGTTAGTGTCTCAGTGGCTGAATAAGCCACCGTTCCTCCTGGCTGGCTTACAGCATGCCGAAAAGGGGTCTAACAAGCTTTGTGTGCATCACGGCTCCAGGTTTACAGAACCTTGGTCCTGGGTAATCAAAACAGAACAGCACAAAGGGATAATTTCTAGTGATTTTTATGCGAGCAGATATTCACCCCTGTAGGAGCCAGCTCAGATTTTATGCCCTGCTGCCAGCTCTTTTCAGTCCTCTGAGGAGCATCTCTGCAGTCAGGCTGTACAAGGCCAAAGACTGCCCCTGGGAAATCCCCAAAAACATGAATTTTAAAAAAAGTGATGATTAAATAAACAAAAGAACCCTCACCATCATGTAAAGCTCGTGAAGAGGAGCAGCTCTGTGATGCGGTTTTCATTTTTCCCCCATGATGTAACCACCAAAAGTGGGCACGGGGCTATGGAGAGAAATGTTAGAGGGAGGCTTTTGGTGATGGGGGGAAGCTCTGTGAGCAGCTGCCCTGCTGGAGGTGCAGCCGGAGCCCCTGAACGGCGATGGAGGTGGAAGGGGAGGGTGAAATAACGAGGGAGTTTCAGTCCAGACTGAACAGCTCTGAAACGCATCGTTAAAATATTACAGCCTGACCTGTAGACAAGCATTTAATGTTGTCTGAGGTCTGACACGTTAGTGGCTGTTACATAATGCACAATTATAAAATCACACTAAAGCCTCTTTAAAATACCTGCCTGATTATGACAGGGTAATTATGCCATGTTTAATGGAGCTGGGTGCTTCAGGGAAGGGACCCCCCTGCACCAAAGCCTGTTTCCCTCCCTGCCATGTCAGATGCAGCCGGCGGTGCTGTCCTCTTGGCCCGGGGAAGTTCTAAACCCTCCAAAGCCCCCCACGGTTGTGTGTCTGCTCCCCGCTTCGCGCTCCTGCGCCGGCTCTCGTGTTACAGGGGTTGTCCTTTCCTTCCGGATGAGGATTTCTGGCCACCGCTGCTCCCCATATTAGTACAGCCAGCGCGACGGCGTGACGCAGCCGCCCTCTCTCCCTGCCCAGGGCCAAGCACATAGTCTCCGCTGCCTTCCCAGCCTGATTTCCAGCCTCCGACATCGAGCTATGCATGGCTCCCGTGCTGCTGGAGGGGCCGGAGGCATTGCCAGTGGTGTCTGCTGCAAGAGGGTCTGGAAAGCACTGCAAGTATCTTAAGAATTTTTTTTTTTTCCCCTTTATCTCTTTTCAACAGTGTTTCACGTCGAGAGGTCTAATCTCCCTCGATGCGTGCGTGTAATTCTCATTCATGTGAGCACAGGGGCTGCTGTCGGCGTGTGCTGTGTGTCTCTTAGGGAATAACCCCTTCAGAGTTGCAGCGCGTGGCAAAGTTCCCCCAGTTTGCTGAAGTCCTCGTAGCTCTTTTCTTCCCTGTGTCCATCAAACAGAGGGATGAATCCTCCTGTTGGCTCTGCTGGCGTAAATCCAGATCGATTCGTTTGACTTTGGCGGAGCTAATCCAGATTTACACAGCCCTTTCCCTGAGGACTTCCCCAGTTTTTTGCTCTAGGTGACTGTTAGTGGGCCAGTGTCAAAATACATCTGATGTAGTCTGATTCCCTGTCTCCAACCATTAATTATTCCCTGGCAAAAGTTTCTGAGGAAGAGTGGTATTTGAAAACAATATACAAATTCTGTTGCTAATTTTAGAAAGTAAGAGGGATTTTTTTCCCCTCCTGTTGAAACTAAATATAATTTGAAAGATAATGTACAAAGATTTAAATATAGCATGCAATTATACATTGCATATGAATAGTTTCTCTTGGTTTTAACATGTTTAGTTTATTTTTCCATCTTTCTCAGCAGACAGCTGTTAGATAAAGAGAGAAAAGTAAATAGTTGTTATGAAACCATACGTCACAGCTAAAAGAAAAAAAAAAGGAATCATCATATGAATATGGGAAGAAAAAAGCGGAATAAATCCTCTCTGTGCTTTTACCCCTTGTCCCATCCTTTCTTGATACTTCTGTAGTAGTACTTTAGCTAAAGAAGTACTTTAGTACTTTAGTCTAGAACAAATTTCCCGTAGGTACCTTGTGCTCCTGTTCCTGCTGGGGTCAGGCAGTTTTGAATCGAGGCTCTGAATTCTTCATGGGAGGATGAAATTGGGGTAGAAACTTTGCTAGGAAAGTCTGGGAGTTCTTGGGCGTACTTTTGCCTTTAGTGGAAGTTTTGCTTGAGTTACACTGAGTTTGCTTTTCTATGAAGTTGCCTAAACTTGATGACTCCCAAAAGTTTTGTCATGACCACACGGTGTCTGAACAAGCATCTGCAAGGTGTACAGATGTTCTTCTGGCTGCCCAGGATGGCTTGGAGAACTTGGTTTCTCCTGTAGCCATGAAGTGTAGCACTGCTCCTCACGTGCTGTTAGATCTGTGAAAAATTGTTCTATTTTTTTAAAGATTCCTCCAGCTTTCCCCAGGTTTTCCCCATTTTGTGAAACCTGAATGATGCTGGGCTGGCAGGTCTTGTTGTGTGTGTTGTGAGCTCAATAGTCAGGACCCAGCCAAGCTCTCTGCATTTTAGCTGCTTCTCAGGGTAGGCCAGCAAGAACCTAGAAACACTGCACTGCATCACATGTTGCCTTTTTTTTAAAAAGAAATATGGAGAATGGCAAAAAAGACCCCCAAAATAACAATAACAATAATTAAAAGAAAAGTCCTGGTGATTCTAGACTCCTGGGAACAGAGCAAGTGGCTGAATATGAGGTTATGGTCTGAAAACATTCAAAGATTCTGGGCTGTGGTTTTCTTTTATTAATTAGCTAAACTGATGTTCAGAACCTGAAACCAAGGCTTTTAGACACATCTCTGGTGCCTAATTCTGCTTGCTGTGTCATAACAGGGTGAATCAGGAGACTGTTTATTGAAGTCGGTGATGCAGCGCCAAGGTAAAAGCAACATAAGGGAGATGGAGGATTTGTTTACGAGCATAAAAGTTTCACTAACAGTGAAAATTACTGAATAGCTGCAAAGCACAGAGCTGAAATGTAGCTGGAATAAGTTTTCTGGAACATTTCCAGAACTATTTTAAGGGCCTGATCCAACGCCTGGTAAAGCCAAAGGTAAAGCTCCTTTTGACTTCTTCAGATCTGGCATTACACTTTGAAACATCATTCCCTCCCTGGAATTTTCTAAAGCTGTCTTTTAAGTGGTTTTTTTATTAACTATTAGGCCAGATGTAATGTCTTTTGTATCCCTTTAGTGCTTGGATTGGTTAAATACAAGATGGAAATAGCACAATTACTTTGTTGCACAGGAAATCCTAATTTTCTATGTATTTAGTCATTCATTGCACAAGCCATAGAAAACCATCTTTTGTTGCTCAGTTTCTCAGTTGGTTTACCATTGCTCTCATTATGCATCTGCCCTGCCCTGTAGCTTTTGAACTCACTGGACAATTTGATTCAGAGGTTCAGGACCAACAGATATTTGGGGTTTGCAAGCATTGTCAGAGGATGTTCCTAGACAGAGAGTAGAGAGACTCAAAGGAATGTCATACGTAAGAAAGTGGCTGTAGGGTGACTCAGTCAAATACTACACAGCAATGAATCCACCAGAGATCCACAGGGAAGCAGATTACTCAGGTAACATGGGTTGGTCACAGAATTTTTATTGCATTATACTGTATTGTAATTGTATTTTATGTTTAGTATCCCATCGTCAGGCCAGTAACTCTTTAACCGACATCAACCAGGCTCGTGAGATCAGGTAATGCCAGGTGAAGGCTACAATTGTGTAGTTTTAAAGGGAACTTGGAAACAAAGTCCTGGGATTTCATCCCATTTTGAAATCACATCTGAAAAGGCTCCATCATACGGATTTAGTGCCTGATCCAGACCTGCCAAAGATCCCTGTTGGCTTCAGGAGGCTGGGGATAGGTCTGCATGTGCCGTCTGCTGCAGAGTGGGTGTCAGGAGTCAGGGATCGGAGGTGGCCCCAGCTGTGAGAGAGCCTGTGGTCCTGTTCAAAGACCAGAGGAGGTGAGAGTGGGACAAAGATGATGTCCCAGAGGACCCTGGTCCTCCTACTCTAATCCTGCCCCACGCACAGTTACAGCTGGCTCTCCCTGCATGCGTGGGGGTGTTTGACTGTACTGGCACCTCTACCCACTTATGTGCATCAGGTATGGATTAATAACCACATATATGTGCTTATATATATGTATAAATAAATAAATCAGGAATGAAGCAGGGGTATCGACAATGCAATTTCTAGCTCCACCAGTTGCATGGTCCCCATTTTGCTGGGAACTGGCATATCTGCGATGTCAGATGGGATATGTGTGCCCAGCTATTGCAAGAAGCTGGTGCAAACCGGGATGAGAGGCAGCAGGGGATAGACTGAGGATACCCCCTACGTGTGTGCACCCTTGCAACACGGCTGTGGTTATTTTTCCCCCAGCCCCTGCCCTGACCATGGCTGTGAGTGGTACGAGGATGGGAAAATGGAGGGTGTCCCTGACCCCAGTAATCCCCAGCTGCCACCGAGCCTCCTGGGAGGCACCCGCGGCCAGCGCAGATTAACACAGCCCACAGCGGGGACTGGCCTCTGGCCAGCACGGCCCTGGGATCAAAGAGCATGGAGGTGGCCGAGAGCCACCTTCGGGCCCCTCCTCCTCGCCCTGCTCTGCAACAGCCTTTGCCTTCCCTGATAAATCAAACCCACCCTCTGCAGTCGTTTGCAGATCAAAATGGTTTTTTCCCTATACATTGCATAGGGTGTTTATGGCCAGGTGCGCTGTCCGAACTAATAATTGGCATACAGTCATCTTTCTTAAACGTCTTGCTAGGGGAGCGACATGCATACGCGCTGGCTGCCTTTTTTCTCGATGAACCAAAACAAAGTCTTCTGACCCCAAATGATAAATCATGATAGCATGAGGCTGGGAGCCATCATGAGTTTGTCTCGGGCAGATCCAGTGCAGAGGCATGTCATGAGCTGCAGTTCTCTGCAGTGTCATTGCTGGCCAAGCCTCCTCTAGAAGGAAAGGAGCAGGAGGGAACTGCATGCATCATTCTTTTGGAGTGTAGAAGGTCACAAGGAGCCAGGGAAAACAGAGGTATGTGCACACCCAGCACTGAAAATGGTATATATTAATGGTGAGCTAGTGCCCTTGATTTTGTTTGCAGTGGGTGGCCTGGCTAAGAAGCTTTATCTCTGCTAGGTTATTTTGAAGGGCTGCTTGTCTGCCAGGACCAGGAGGAAAATGTTTTAAAACATGTTCTGGAGGGACCGTCAGCGTTGTCCCCATCAGCTCCAGCAGCCCTTGTGCCCCAAAGCGCAGAGGGTATTTCCGTGTGCATGGACGAGCTCTTTCAGGGAGGTTCCTCATCCCATGCACTTCCCTTGGGCACCTTCGTTTTCAGCTTCTCATCCCTGGGCTGACAGCAGCTTTGTAAAGCAGAGAGTGCTGCTGACCAGCACTGCATGGCCAAACAGCTGCCAACAACCGGCCCCATCAGCCCCGTGGTTGATAGGTTTATTTTCCAAGGTGGGGATTGTGCCAGCTGTACTGTTTTTATGCTGAGATGGTCCCTGGGGGTGGTCAAGGAGTAACACTGCCTTAAGTTTTGTAAGTCTATCAAGTTACCCCCTCCCCAGTGTTAATCCGAAGTCCTGCTCGGGCAGGAAACAAGCTGAGCAGTGACACATGGAGGAATGCTCTTGCAAGGGCATTTTCTCCTCTCACTTCAGTGGACCAGGGTCTCACCTTGAATGCAGAGCACTGTCACTTAATGCTTATTTTAAACTGTGGCAGCTGAACACGCACAGTGGTTTGCAGGAACACATGGGCCAAAGCAGGACTCAAAAAGCAACACCTCGCACATTTAGGTCTGTGGGATGTAAATCATGTTGGATATGCTATTCCCACTTCCAGTTTGAAAGCTAGTTTTATAGTCATAGCTAGCTTTGCATATGTTTGAATGCTTCCCTGGTACATGATTTCTTTCAGGAGGCTGCTATAATGTTAATGAATGTGAAAGTTGTGATTAGCATGGGACATTATTGCTTATAGCAACTACACAATGGATTAGACTACCCATCAGTTGTGCTGTTAGAGCACTCTGCAGAATTCAGTAAGTGACATTATTTATACAGCTGCCTTTACGAGCTTGGGAAACTTTGCAAAATGTCTTATAATCTAGGTAGTAGCTTGCTAAAAAGCAAGTTAGCTTCATCGATTGCAGTTCTTCACTTTGGTTACCAAACTGCACGCTAAAAATAAATTAAAAAAAAACCCCAGAATCGAAATCAATCTCTAATTGATTTAGACTTGTCGTATCCAGTTAAAAGCAGAACCAATGCTTTCTGAAATGTTACTGATGTTTGGGAGCTTTGTAGAGCTGCATATGAGAGAAAGCATCAATAGCAGAGTGTAAGAGCTCTTAATTTGGGCTTCATACAGAGTTTTAGGCACTTAAATGTCAGACTACAGTTCAAGTGTTCATCAAAGTCCTACGAGGATCTTCAATGTCAATGAAATTCCTATTAAAGACTGTCCTGTGAGGCTTTGCTACCTGTAAACGCTGGTTCCTTGAACCAGAAATTGCAAGAATTGAAGCCAAGGCCTCCACAGGATAACGGGATGGCTGGAGAGAGTTCCTGAGCGGGGAACAATGGGGAAGCTGCCACGGGAGCTGCGGAGAGAACCAAGCTCAGCTGCTTTGCTTTGGTTGTGGGTCGGCTGGGGACAGCATCCCGGAGGGCAGGGACAGGCTGCGTGGCTCCACTCTGTCCCTGTACCTCCGGTGGGGCCGGGGGGCTCGGGTTGCAGCTCCCATGCTAAAGGTGGTGGAAATCGCTTTTTCCCAGAAGCGGGAGGTCAGGCAGGGACCCCCTGCACGATGCTCAGTGTCACACCGATAGCACTCCATCCCGCTCCTCCATCTCCAAAAATACCGCCCGGCTCCCTGCACTGGGGCTGCTGCTTTTCTGGATGTTTTTCCCTGGACCGCTAGCCCCGTGCCTTTGCAGGGGGGGACAGAGGGAGGGGAGAGCCAAAACAGAGGACAGCCTATTTTTAGACTGACTATCTCCCACTCCCTGGAAGGCTGGGTGCCAATTAGGTGGTGTCGCGGGGCAACGCTCGCCTGTCTGTAACGCAGACCCAACGGCAGCTGGGCTGCAGCAGGCACCGGAGCAGAAAAGGAGCAGAGATTTGAGGCATCTTTCTGCAGTGAGGGACCCTGAGCCTGTCTAGATTTGCAGTAATGTTTATTTTTCACCCTTGCATCTGTTTATTTTTAAGTGGATGGCTTTCTTGTCCCTCCCATCACATTTTTTAACAGAGCTCCATACACAGTGTCGTATGGTGTTTTGAAGCCCAAGTACGGGATTTGGCTTGTGCCTTTCTGTTCATTTTGTAGTGGGATAAAAAAAAAGGCTATAAAATTTAGGCTCAACACCGTAATTTAGAGATTATAAAACCAAAAAGTAAAACTGTGATCATCTACTCTGTCTCCAGAAAAGCAGAGGGCTCCTCATAATTAGTATTGTTTGAGCTACAGCATCCACCGTCTGGAAAACAGGAATTGAGGGGGATGGATTTTCCATCCTTCAGTCTTTGGTAAATATCAGTCTTTGGTAAACCATGGTTCAATTATTTTCTTAAAAGTGTGCACATTACACCTAATTTAGACTTCTTTTGTTCCAGTTCCTGGCCACTGGATTTCTTCTATCTTATTCCTACAGACTGCAAAGTACTCAGTAATATGTGGAGTAGTAGTATTGTTGTAGCTGTGTTTTTCCAAGGGTGCTGGTACAGTGATTAATTCATCCCTTTACTTTCTTTTTGGTATGATTGAGCTCTCTGCAGCATTTACTATGTGCCTGTTTTCCAGCTTGTAATTGTCCTTAGTGATACTTCCCTAAACCTTTCTAATTTATCACATAACCCTTGCATTTGGACATCAGAACTGAAATGCTCTACAGGGGTAATGTTCCCATCAAATTATATTACTGTACTCTGAGCCCTGATTAACCAAGCCCTGCATCAGCTATTCTGCTCTTCTGCCCAGAAAGCAGAGAGGCCGACAGTCACTCAGATCTTTGTGTTTATCCGTATAAAATACGGCCACAACCGTGGTTTTCTTTCTTCTTCTTCTTACAACAGTGTCCCAGTACCTAGGAAAGAAACATTGATATTCAGAGTGCATCTTGGCCAAGTCTGTAGTAACTCTTGGGTGCAATTGTCCTGACTTGTTGATTTTAAAAGTCTAGCTGAAAAAGCTGGTGTATATTGTACTTCTTTATCACTTTTAAATTGGAAAGAATGTCATTCTCAACATATTATTGCTTCATTGCATGGATTTTTCCCAAGTGCGGAACAGAAATAGGTATCAAACATTTCTGCCCTTTCCATAGTGTTGTGCCTTACAGTATTTACAGGATACATTTTGTTCCTTATGTAGTTGAAAAGTTCCTTCTTGTCCTTAAAAAGGCCAGTAATATCTCTAATTACAGTTTTCTCACTGTGCCTTTCTACTCTATCACTGGCACCTGAGTTACATGTATTATTCTTGACTTCCTTTTATTCTTTTTTTTTTTTTTCTTTTTCAAAAAAGCATTTTGCACTATGGAGTGTGTGCAGCATTTCTTTGCACAGTGCAAGACATTTTGGTTGACACAGGATAGGAAGTAGAAACTTTTGAGCCCGTCAGTTCACAGGGAGAGTGACTGTACAGTCTCTGCACTGTATGGCCAACACAGGATTTGAAGGACAATGCAGCAGGTATTTGGAGAGAGCTGGGAAACTAGGAAAAGGAAAGGTGCCCAACATCTCATTAAGGGTGAAATCCTTTCTCTGCAGGAAGCCTCAGCAAAACAGATCTGCTTCACATCACCAAACCTTGATGCATTGCTTTTAATAAAGGACAGACTAAGGGGGGCTACAAGCCCCCAACCTTTAATACGGAGGAGTCTGGTATGTGTTCTCACATCATATCACATGATGGCAACTGAAAATACTCTCTTTTTTCCCCCATGAAACATGGTTGCAATATCATGCCATCTTCTGTGTTTCTGCTAACAGCCCACACATAACGGGGACTTAGGAAAATGATACCAGGGTCAAAACCAGTATCATCATCCTACAGACACTGTCTTTCTGCAGCCAAGCAGTAAATTGCTCCTCTCTCACTTCATTTTAAGCTGGAAACTGCAAGAAAATGGCATCCTTGGGTTAGTCAGTGGCCTCAGCATGCCCTTGCTGGGCTGAAATTCCCAGGACTTCAGGAGAAGCCCTCTGCTCGGCAGGAAAGCCCAGGCTGGGAGGTGAGCGAAAAGCACTGGGTCAATGAGCTGAACACCAAGGGTTAGAAGGAGGAAGGATAACTTCCCAAATCATGGTTGAATCCCTACAAGCCAGTGAGATTTTTGTCCTTTTACTGAAAGTATCAGAATTCAGTCTTCCAAACCCACTGTTACTGGGGTCCTTTAGCGAGAGATGCAAGGCCTCCTGGCTTTGACTGAACATGAACTCTGGGCTGATGCATATTTATTTATTATTATTTTCTCTTTCATGCTGCTGATTGTCCTAGATGCAGGGGAGGAAAATGACTTTCAAATGAGAAGATTTTTCATAAGCCTACAGCATAGCTGTACTTAGAATGCAAACTTTAATCAGTTATTTGATGGAAAAATGTGTAACAAAAGTGCAATCTCTGCTGGGTTCCCTTTCATCCTAGTATCAGCTGTAGGAAGGTGTCCCTTGGAAGAAACATGGGTTCTGTGTAAAGAATTTAGGCTCTTTGTAAGCACCTTGTGGCAGGGACCATCTAACTTTCCTATGTGCCCCAAGAGTAATAATAAATATTAATAATGATGATGAAGTTGGCTTTGTGGGAAAGCTGTTCTTCACTGGCTTTACTGGGGAAGAAGAGTATTTTTAGTTTTGAGAATTTTTAAATCTTATTCTTGAATTCAGGTGTCTCCTTCTTCAGTTCAGAAGCAGCCAGGTTCCTGTACTCTTGGTCAAAGGAGTGCCCTTAACCCCAAGGGGGCATCACTCCTTCCAGCCCCCAAAACCTTTTGCTCCGGGCACCTTGCAGGCAGTCACACATCAGGCACGAGGAAGCTCTGCTGCAAGCACAGCAGTATGTCTCTGTGGCTGATTGCATGAGCCGTCGAGGGTCCATATCATCCTTCATCATCCCACTGGGCCCAAGGGGCAGTCCATGCCCCAAGGGCTTTTGCTCTGCACCTAAAAAATCACAAGCACTCATGTAAGTGGTTGCAGTAAGCTACTGGAGGAGGCTATTTTTTTTTTTCAGGGCACAACCAGAGAGGCTACTTAGCATAGTTTTACATGCTGCTAATGTGGTTTTATTGCTTCTAGGACCTGACCTACTATTGTTGTGTGCTGCTATATTATATGCTATGGACGCTTTTACTCATTTGGAGCTGGTCCAGGGATCTAACGGGGCTCTGCACTGCATGACCTAGGTGTGCTCAGCACGACACCGTCCCCTGCACGGGGAAAGCTGGTTTATTGCACTGCTGTGGACTAGGAGGATTGGGGAATTAGGCCAGCAGCCCGCCCTACCTTATGCTGTGGTCTAGATCCTGCAGAGTACTGGGGGATGCCAGGGAGGGGTGGAGGGAGGGATGCATGAGGCCACAGGTTCCTTTTTGCTCCGTTGTGGACTCAGCGTGTGGGTGCAGAGCGCTTCAGTCCAAGCACTGGTGTGCAGGGGATTCAGTGAGCAGTGAGTCATCCCCTGCTTCTGCTAATGGGAAACCTGAGAGCATCCAAATCAGAAATGGATAAAAGATGGTTTCTTTGACTCACCTTCCCCTGCACTGCTGAGCCCATGAGTCTTGCAGCCACAGCTACTCTACTCCAACCCATCTTCTTCCTCTGATGGGTTGAGCCTCCAGGGGGGAGAGGAAGGATGAGGCAGGGGAAGGTGGAGGAAAATGCAGAGAGTGGTGGTGAGGGAAAGACCTCTCATTCATCCTGACCTGTCACCAGGACCACCCCCAGTCTTATAATTGTTCCCGTGGCCAAAATAACAGGTCTTAACATTATCTGTGGCCCTTTAAGCATTTACCACAGTGGTATATTTAGTAATATAAACTAAGTTTTGTGTGTTTTGGTGTTGCTAGTTTTGACCTTCTTTTCCATTCTGCAGCCTCATATTGCTAAAGTGAGCATTTGCTGTTTATTGTGCTTTTCATGGTTTCTTGACAGTTAACAACATTTTACATTTGGTACAGTTTTCTGCTTTCCTCCCCCCCCCCCCCCCCCCCGCCATGTTTAAAATGCTGATCCAAGCAATAACATCTTGGTTGTGAGGCCAGTTTCTTTCTGAGATGCTTAAGTACAGATTGAGAAAACCTTCTTTTGGTAAATGGTGACTTTTATCCCTGAATAGCTCATAGGGACCTTGTCTGTATTTTGAAAATCTAAAGACCTCTTCTTTGTTACCAAAGTAGCAATTTCATACTGGAAGTGGCAAAAATTTTGTATTATGGAGGTAAAAGCTTTGGATGACAATATGATTTTACTGTTGGGTACTGTGAGCACAAGCATGTGTGTCTAGCTTTAAGTCAAAGGAGATATTCATACGTGTTACTTGCCATTATTTTTAAAAGTTATTTTTTAAGGGCAGGGCTTTGATTGTCCAAACACTGTTCCTGGCTTTTACTGTCTGTGACACTTCACTTGTCTCTCTGGGTGGGGAGAATGGTTGAAGTCACAGGACAGACTGAGCATGGGGCTGGAGTGAGGGTCAGACAGAGCTTCTCAAAGACTGATCCAGTTGGGCTGGGAAGCTCTGCAGTTACTGTCAGTTCAACTAGCCTCAAGGAAGCTTGGGCTGGGCTGAGAGACCCTCCAAAGGAAAGGCTGCAGCAGCTAAGGCAAAGGGAATCATAATTTTGGAGGAAAGGGCCCCGTCTCCAGGGAGGAGAGCCCATGTCTGCTTGAGAATGGGAGGCAGGGATCACACTGAGAGTGATGTTTACCTTGGGTTCTTTTGAGTTGCCTGAATGAGGTACCTGGGCATGTGACAACACTGCCAACCTGGGCTGGAAAATCAAGGGGCTGGATCTCAATGAAGAGAAAATGAGATAGCTCCTACCTAAATTAGTCGCTTGAGAAAAAAAAAAGAAAAAAAAGAACCCAAACACCAAAAAGTGACATCTCACATTTATTTAGACAGCATTCTTCCACCACAGGGAGCACCTTTTTTATCATTTTACAGAGGTAGAGCTGAGGGCAAATTGCATGCCTAAAGTCCAGTAGAAACTGCACAGCAGAAATCTGGGTCTGCACACTACACTAGCAAACAAATGGTTGGACTACCTCTTCAAACTTCCACAGATAGTCCCAGCATGCACCTTCCAATCCCAGGCACCTGATGAAGGATCTTTCCACCCGTAGCCCTCCAAAGTTTCTGTCTTCACCACCATTCATTTTTTTTCCCCAACACTTTCCCACTCCTGCCTCAAGTTCTGCTTAGGAGAACACTCCCTGTCACCTTGCTTTTGCTTCCTTCCAAGCAGGAGCACCTCCCACCCCAAGAGACAGCAACTGGATTCAGGCTTTTCGTGAACAGGAACTGCATGTGAGCATGCCTTATACAGTTAATCAGGTGTAGAGAGACAACACAACTTGTACGGCAATGCTCTTGTATGACCTTAGACATTGCCTGGAGGTGCCTCTGTCTCTGCACTGGTGCCATATGAACCTAGAGTATCTGCCCTCTCACCATGTGCTTTGCTGAAGTAGGATGGCTAAAATGTGCTGCTTAGGTGATCAAACACAAAAAAGTTCTTGTCTTCAGGGATGTTTTGTTTTTCAGCCAAGGTCTATGCTGCTCTCCAGTCCTCAAAATGGACCTCTACTGGGGGCCTGCCTAGCTTTTTCTCTGCATGGAATTTGCCATGCATGTCGAGATTGTGCTGTAGGAGTAACAGAGCTTTCGAAGTGTGTTGTCATGAGTAGCTCTAAACCTGATCATAGCCCCATACAGACTTTGAAAATGCAGACTGAACAGAACGGCTTAAAATGTGTTGGAGAGCTTAGCCATGAGCGTACAACATCTGTAAAATATTTAAAAAGTAGTCAAAAAGGGGAAAAAGTTAAGAGCAAAAGGAGAAGAAACTGTGCTGCTAGTTCAGCAGAAAAGACAATTGTACCTGCTAGTAGCAAGAACAACTTCATCATCTGATGCATGGACTTCTTCCAGCTTGTCACAACAAATACTGCACACCCAAGGCTATTTGTTGCATTAGCAATAAACCAGTGAGCATAGGGAGCCGCAGCTCATGTTGGCACATAAACTAAGCACCAGTTACTGCCTGTGCAGATATATGACTGTTTAGCAAGTAGGGGAAATGGTGAAGATGTGAATTGGGGTCACACTTTATTTCCCACCTTCTCTGAACTGGGTGTTGATCAAGCCCAAGTGCTAAGTCAAGTCTCAAGTGGTAGTATTATCTACTATTTTGCTAGGAGTACTTAAAAGACACCTATCACCCTACAGCTAAGGTTCACTTTGCTGTATTTAAGATAGGACCAATCTTTATTCTAGGACTGGACAGGGCACAGCAGCAGCTTTCTTCAGATCCCAAATGGCAGCTCAGAGATTAATCTAAGGAGAAACCTGCATTCAGCTGTAAATGAATAGGAGGACGTTATTTATCTTACTCTGAACTCAACCAGGATGGAGGAGAGACATTTTTCCCAATATGGCTGAATTCTAGAGGTAGGATGTGTCCTACAGACACATCTTAGATCCATTGCAGAGAGCTGCATCAGGGCGGCGGTACAGCTGGGGCTCAGATCTTTCTTTGAGTTTGTTGCTAAGGACTTTCACGCTGAATGACACACGGGAGCAAATTAGCAGTCAGACGTGTGTGTATCCCATGTGTAATGTACTCAGGTGGTCTGGTTTGTTCAGAAGGCAGATAGCATCACATTGTGGTTTGCTAGATTCTTGACAAAACAGTCTTAAAAGGTAGCCCCAAGTTGAATGTGTGGCAATAGTGCAACACTGAAACTGCAGAGACCTGAATGAACTTGGTGAGAACCCTGTTTTATAAAGTTATGTACAATCTTTTGGATACCTGAAGCAAAAGAAAGGCACGCCTCTACAGCGCAGCCAGAAGTAATCCCCCGTGTTGCAAATGACCCGGAGGACACATGCCAGAAAGGGTAAGAAGAGGAAGAAGTAAGCCCACATTGCTCTTGTTAAAAGCACTTGAAGGTAGTTCTCTGCTGGACATCACTCTGATTTATCTTATCTGAGGTAAAATCACCTGGCTTTCATCAAGGTTCCTGTCCCAGGAACTGGATGAACAGGGAGACAATTGACAACTATCTTGTGGGAAAAAAGTTCGTACTACGTTGCTTTCTGATGGCGGCCTTGAGGCTGCATTCAAGACAAGACTTGCAGGATATACAGACAGTAAATCCTGAGTGCCAGAGATGGGTACAGCGGGTAAGGCCTTGAAAATCACAAGTTTATTAATAATTGTGGGTTAATATATCCACAGAGTGTCTACAGGCTGCCTGGGAAGTGCTTATGTGGGAAGAGGAGAGCATGAGGTACCTAGAGAACATGGAGACGGGTCTTTTAGGCCTCCACTGACCAACCCACAAAAAGCAATACCACTAAGTCCAGTTTGGCCTCTCAGGCACCTAAATTGTACCTTGTCCTTCTAATTTTCAAAGCCAGCAGCTCTGGTTTGCCTGTCGCGCTGATTTTGAGGTGAGAGCTGCCTCCAGAACCAGAGCTTGGCTGATGGGAAAGCAGCTTGGCTGCTGTGCAGGAAGATGACCTCCTGTTGTGGGCATAATTGCTGCATTCCTTGACTGGGAGAGGAGCAGAGGCAAGCCTGCCTGTGTAGGACGTACATGGAAATGGCATTTTTATGGGAATGTCTGAAATGCCTCTTATAGGCACCCAGTTAAACACTCCTCTCAGTCTGGCCACAGGCCAGTCTGGAGTCCTTTGAACTTCTTGCCCTCCAGGCAGAATCCAGGCTTGAGTTTTCCTACTGACTTCCAGGATGCCAGGTCATTGCTAGCCATAGTGAAGAGAGCCCAGCTGCCTAAAGTGTTGCCCACAGCATTGCGTGCAACTCGTTGGCCATGGTAGCAGATTTGCAGACACATCCGAAGGCAGGCTTTGTCTTCTGCACTTTTTGTGGCACTGTGTCCACTGGCAGACCTCTGTTTTTAGCAGGGTTAGAAATCGGACCACAGCTGGTAGCCAGGCAGTCTGCCAGTGTGCAGGGCGCATCAGCCATTTCTCATGATATATAGCAGCTGAGCTAGATTTTTTTTGGTGGAAGCTTTGAAACACGTTGAACTTACCATGTGGGAAAAAGTCCTGTTCATCCTGTGCTTGTCTGCATCCATTTGTAGCAAGGGCACATGAGTTTGGGAGCATATTTCTGCTCCTGGGTTAAAACTGGCTTTCAGCACATTGTGCATGCCTGCACAAGATCTCTTGTTAAGATACCAAGGTCCTGTTTCTAGGTGCAGATCTACGATGTGGTGCATGTAGTCAGGGAAATAAAGCTAAAAATGTGTGTAAATTCAGAGGCTGCTTTTGCAGCTCTCATGTACCATATGCTGCTCTCGGGAGAGTAGGATTTCAGCCCAACAATCAGGCTCCTGTGGGAGTCTTTTGCTACTCCTTTGCTGCCCTGCTCAGAGGCTTTGCATGAAGTTACTACCCCTCAATTAAAATGAGGACTGAACACAGCCAAGGAAGCTGAACGGCTTTCATGGTCTCACTATTCAGCATGGTGGTGCTTTTAGGGATTGATTCATGTTATCAGTGTTGGTTTCCTCCTCTCTCTTCAGGAGCTAAGTTTTAGACTTTAGTATTTCAAGGTGGAAGAGAATAAGAGAGGACACCACAATATTAATCCCTGCACTGATTCTGGTTTTCTAAGGTTATTATCCTAAAACAGGAAAAATAAAACTCCTGGTGTTTTGTGAGCAGCAAAACTAGTTCCGCATTGTTTCCTATGGATCTAGCTCTTCTGTGTTTAACTTGCCCTTCCAAGCCCATAGTCTCTTCCTGACCACTTGTGGGGGTAAGTGGCAATGTGTGGAATGGCTTATTGAGGATTCATTTGCATCCTTAAACTGATTGACATGCTGGCTGCCATCTCTCAGAACAAATAAAAGGTTGGAGCTACACCATAGTGGAGGCACTACCATTGATTTATTTTACTTGGCTCTTAATTTCTGTAGGATGAGTGGGTGTTTAGCGTATCTGAAATGTCTACTTCCGTCTCAAGTGTGGTTGAAATTGGCCAATGGATTCAAAAGTTATTAGAGGGGATTAAAAGACAGCCAGCATGATCAGATAAGCCTGTTTCCTCAGAAAACTAGGCTAAAAGGGAAAAAAAAAAATATCTAGTGCAAGGACTCCTGCGATGTCCTCTGTACATCCTGTTTTTTTCAGCATCTGCGGTAGTTAATACTGGAAGCTCTGAGTATTTACAAATGAGTAATGCGGCGCACACAGCAATGCCGCTCTCCTTTGCTCTGACTATTTACATTACACCTGCAATATCGAATGTGGTCATCCCGCTGATGTGGCATCAGTCCTCTCTGTCTCAGCAGCTGAAATTTTTTGTATGTGCGCAAGAAGTGGCTCCAGGTTATCCACATCTGAACACCCCCTTTCCCAAAACAGGACTCAGCTGCCAGGAGACAAGCCCCATAGACTAGTCACTGTTTGTTGAGGGGCTGTAAGACAAGCCAACAGGTTGGTCATTCTGTATACTCAAGCAGCGGATGAGGACTTTGCTGCTTCTTAGTCTAGGTGTGAACGTGGAAATATTTTAGTTGAGTAGGGATATGACACTGTGCCCACCTCAGCCCCAAATATATATTTGACTGGCACCTTTCACAGTGGGCAACATTTTCCTGTCTAGAAGCTGCCAGTCGAGTTTATAAATTAAATTTACAGACTCTGGGAGGTGGGGAAGTCCTTGAGGTGCTGTGCTTGGTCTCTAGATAAGAGGTTGCCACTCTGCATGTACAGCAAAACGGATGATCCTTTGATCCCCATGCACATCTTAGAGCAAACTCTGTTAATTGTGATCCCATGATCCAGGAGGAGTGCTGGAAAGGGGCTGGGTTTAATGGAGCCTTTCATCTGAGACAAGAGTACTGGGATGAAAGCCAGCCTCAAGTCGCAAGAAGGAAAATAGTTAAAGTCTGTGAAGGTATTAAGACTTGGAGTTTAATTTCAGGCTAAATAAAGGCATGTTCTGGGAGATGGATTTTGAAATGTACAGGGCTAAGATTTGGGGTTCTGGGTTATCTTGGCATTTCTAGCCCAATTTCCTGTGTTCCTGTTTATATAGCAGAGCTGGTACAAATTTTCAAGCAGACACACAAATCCAGAAATAAAAGGAATAGCTGGTTGTGAACCTGCCACCCACGCACACAAATCCAGCGAGCCAGCTGGGCTACAGCACTCCTCCCTCCCTTCCTGCTCCTCTGACATCCCCATCGTCTCAGCCGTCACAACATGCCTGCGCTCTTATGAGCGTTGCTGAGGCCCACAAGGCACCTTTCCAGAGCAGGATGGGAAATGAGCTCCAGATGATGGCATGGAAAGACTGCCTTGTCCCCCTGCACCTGTAGTGCTGAGTACCTGTAGTTTTGAGCAGCCTCAGGGAGAAGAGGTTTTATGGCTCAAAATCAGTGCTTTGGACTCGGAGGAATTTGGATGAGCTGGTGGACACCATGTTTGTCCAAGGTGATGGACACCAGTTGAAGTTCACACCTGCCAAGGTTTCATCTGGTGCTTGCTTGGGCTTTCACACCTTCTGAGTGTGTCTCACCCCAGCTCATGGTGCAGCTACACTTCTTGCACAGGGAGGCAGAGAATGGGATGCTGAGTAAAGCTGGGGAGGGCTGGGATCCCTTCATCTTGCTGGTGGAAGAAGCAAATAACTTCACACCTTCCTGCCCTTTATTCAGTCCACAGTGTGTTTTTCCAGCATCTAGCAGCAAAGTAATTTCATCTGGGGCCTCTGGGTGCTACTGTCAACGAATGAAAAATAGCAACAGGAATTTCTGGGGCTGGGCTTCAGCTCAGAGGCTCAAAAAGTTTGCACACAAACCCTCCCAGCCCTTCCCCTTCAGCTGCGCATTTAACATTGTGAAGGAACGCTTGGTACTATGCCTAGTCTTCAGGATTAGTAATTTGCTTTGTTGTCTGTGTTAATCTAAAGCCCCTGACTACGCAGCAAAAATTCAGCCGAGTTCCTTCTTGGAGAAGCCTGGGAGGAGGGAATTAATGTGGTGTGCTGTCCTGGTTTTGGCTGGGATAGAGTTAATTTTCTTCCTAGCAGCAGGCATAGTGCTGTGTTTTGGATTTAGTAGGAGAAGAATGTTGATAACACGCTGATGTTTTTAGTTGTTGCTGAGTACTGCTTATGCTAGTCAAGGACTTTTTCAGCTTCCCATGCTCTGCCAGGCGCACAAGAAACTGGGAGGGGGCACAGCCAGAATAGTTGATCCAAACTGACCAAAGGGCTATTCCATACCATATGACGTCATGCTCAGTATATAAACTGGGGCGGGGGGGTGGCCAGGGAGCAGCAATCGCTGCTCGGGAACTGTCTGGGTATCGGTCGGCGGGTGGTGAGCAATTGCATTGTGCATCACTTGCTTCGTGTATCATTATTATTATTATCATTATTATACTGTTACTATTAGCATTACTATTTTACTTTATTTTAATTATTAAACTGTTCTTATCTCAACCCAGGAGTGTTTCTCACTCTCACTCCTCCGATTCTCTCCCCCATCCCATTTGGGTAGGGGGAGCGAGCGAGCGGCTGCGTGGTGCTTAGTTGCTGGCTGGGGCTAAACCACGACATGTGCGTAATGAAGCACTACGCTCAAAAGGGTTGTTATCTGTGAGCCTGCTGTCTGGGAGGGACCAAGTCACCTTTACCCTGGCTACATCAGGCGTGCAGCTGGGGGCAAACCCCACCGTCTCCCACCACAGCCAGAAGAAAGCTCTGAAAATGGGTCGGTGTCAGAAAGCAGTTTCCCAGCTGAAGTCTGAGACTTCCTCTCCTCCTGGGGACTGCAGAGCTGCTGCCTTTTGGCAATTTGCTCTCCAGAGGCAGTTGAGAAGAGATAGTTTCTGCCCCTACTTTTGTCATGTTGGTTTATGGGAGACTTGGGTGTGCACTGTGCTGTCCAGGAGTGGGTCACTGCCCTTGCCTAGAGATTGCAAGATGACTTGCAAAGTACTTTATGCCTCGACCCAGGCATTGATCCCTTGGCAATGTATATTCTGTATATGTTTCTGCCAAATGCTTCTCCCACCCCAACCCCCACTGAAACCGGCTCAGACTCATTGTTTTCCTTTGTTGCTAGTTTGTGGTGGTGTTCTTTCTTCCTGTGCTGCAAGAGATATAACCTCATATAACCTAACTCTGAAAGACTCCTGATACTAGCTCCCTCTCACCTTCCTTATTCCCGTTCATCTTGTGTCTCATTTTGCAATTGCTATTATTTCATCTCTCTGCAGCATCTACTAAGGCTACCCCGATGATGGATGCTGCCAGACCAGATGCATAAATATTAAGAAAGGCAGAAAGACCCAGACTTGCAATTTCTTTGTGCAGGACAGTGATGGAGATGCTGTTCTTACAGCTGACCAGCACAACTGCGAACTGAGCTCCAGCTTTAAAAGCTTGTAGATGCAGGTTAAGCTAAAGTTTTAGCTGGGGCAGTAACTGAGTAGCATCTTGTGGTCAGGCAGAGAAGCAGACATGCTACTTATACTGGCGATTCTCACTGGATCACTAAAGGGCTTGCTGAGGAGGCTGAGCTGGTCTCCACATGTATACTGTACCTCGTCTAATTTCTGTTGCTGGTAGAGCGAGACAAATTTGTGACTAGATGATCTTATTTATTTGCAGGGTTTCCTGAATTTTGACATGCAAAATCTGATGTGAACATTGGATCCTGTGCATGGCCCTAGAAATGATTATGTTAACTGTCAATCTGGGATGTTATCCTTGCAGTGCAGTATCACAAGTCACCTGTCTATGTGACCACCTTAATAAATCAGTGTGTGATCACCTGCAATTGCCAGAAGTTTGGTATTATCAGAAAGCCTGATGGCAATATTCAGATACTGGAAGAACAGAAAGTCTTGATTAACGCTGAGTTAGCTGTTTCTTCTCTAATGCTGTTTCCAGTTCAATGGACATCTTGATAATAGTGTTTGGACTGAAGGCCACACACTTATTGATGGTTGCAGATCAAAATACCATCACTTCTAATAAATTATGCTGCCCTATTTCTGTTAAGAAGTGCAACAAAGAACAACATCCAGAAAAGCAAGGGGAAAATCTGAGCAGTCTCAACAAAGACTCATAGCGCTGCTACTCAGAGTGAGAGCAAGCATGATGGAAATGTATTTGCAGAAGTGAAATTTGGGGAATGCAATTTTGACGCTGGCAGTGCATCTTTATTGTGGACCCCACAGCACAGTAAGGCTGGTGTTGGTTTTAGAGGATGCCAAATTCAAACTTTTCCTGCTTACAACTCTTCCTGTATCCCTCTTTGCTCACCTATCCCACCTTGGATCAAGTGTAGTTTTGGAAATTTGAGGATAGATCAATCAGGACTATTGTTAAAAAGACACCGAATATTTTTCTTACAGCTCAGGGTTGCGGCTAATATTGCCAAAAGTTTTTGATGGACCAAAATCAGTTTAATGTTCACAGTCTCCAAAACATCATCTCTGTTGTTAGCTATGAGTATTGAGGCCAGGTGCTACTGGTGTGATCATGCAAAATTCTCAATAACCCTACACCCAATACCAACTGTGTAAACTGACACTTTGTAAGATCAGGAATTATGAATGTAAAACAATCCTCATCTTGCTAAAGCTGATCTCTCCAGATTAGTGTGGAGTATCTCGGCGATCTTGCCACTTTGGATCTTACCTTGTCACTTCTCATGCTCTGAAGGCAAAAGGAAGCTCATCAGATTTGCATTTTCCAAAAATATTAACTTTCACTTACAAAAAAATGTGCAAATTACCTTCCTCTGTTTAAAACTAGCAATCAGAGTCCATTATATTTTCTGTAGTAGGAAACAGATTGGAAGACATTTTGTGTATGAGCATACAAAAACTGACCGAAAGTCCAGAATCGCTTTTGTCCATTTACTACAGCAAACCCTAAAAGCAGCTGTTTGCAGAGTTCATGTGTTTCCTGAAGATGAGAACATTTGCTTTGTGACAACCTATGAATTAATATTTATTAAAATACAGATTTTGGAGCACAGCAGATTGTGTGGCACTGTCCATCTGCACATCAGATACCCATGCTTACTTTTTAATAAGAGCAAGGAGCTGGATGTAATGTCATGCAGTCATAATTCTTGGCAGTTGCTATAGTTCATATGTTTATTGGAAGCTGAAGCTTTGGAGCATTTACCAGATCTCTTTACGGTTCCTGCGTTAGTGCTTGGGGTTTTTTTCAGCTAAGCATTCAGGCTGCCGAAACCCTGCTTGGTAGGGAAAGAGCCATGTGTCCAGTGGAGTGTTTCATGGGGGCAATGACTATGCTGAAAAAAAGTTAAGTCCAGAAACACCTGCCTGGACTTGCATGTTTGTAAACTTGGAGGTTTTTTAGACGTTTTGAGAAGAACAGGGAGATAACTCTCCCGTAAAAGAGTTGGGCGTGAAATGGAAGTGCTAGCCTGACAGATGATGGACTGTCCCTTGGAGAGAAGGTGGGTTGTGGCAGACTGACCTGGGGGAAGGCTGCACTGTCTGCTGTCTGAAAGTGGACTGCAATGAACTCATCTGTCAGCCTTGGGATGTCATTTAGGGCTTGGACTGAGGCTTGGAGTCATGCCAGGGTTATATGGCAGCTGGAGCCAGTGGAGAGTGTCTAGCTGGTTCATCCAGAAAGCCTCCTCATACCACATGCTGTCTCAGCCACATGGCCACCTTAGGAGAAGGCTCCAGGAGGGCCAAGGACATACATCTACCCCCAGTCTTGTCCATTCCCTGTGCCATGGCACTGTGGCACTGAGTGTTCAACATCCCTGTGCACCTAAGCCGGGCTGGCATTTGCTCCCAGCCATAAAATGAGGGTAATGCTCTTTGCTGTGCAGGGCCGAGGGAGAAGAGATGCTCCCAGGGGTTCACAGCTCTTGGTGCAGGCTGTGGGAGCTGCAGTGAGGATGATTTCCTGGGTTTCCTGGGACAGCCCTGAAATGCAAGGGACAGGGCTCACAAGGCTCCCTCTTTTCTTCCTTTCCCACTGCTTCCATCTCAATTTAGGTGGTAGGAGCACAAAACCAGAGGATGCCCTGAGCTCCCCCGCTCCTGCGACCTCAGTCTCCTGAATAAGCCAGGTAAAGCTGGAGTTTGCCCTTAGGAAGGTAATATAGTATAAAGTTTCTTCTAGGACAAAATTCCTTCTTTTAATAAAAGCCCCATTTTAAATAATCAAAGTCCCAGAGATGAGATGCAACTAGCCCGTTTGCCCAAGAGAGCGTTTCAAAATACTTTTACCCAACAGTTGGTCTGAGATCAAACAGACTTGGCATTACACTGTTTCCTGGATAACACGCCATCATTATTTATTAATCTGAATCAAAGTGCTTGATGTTTTCATGCTATCAGTTAGACAGAGCCTTATCGTCTGCCTCCCCCTTTTTTTTTTTTTTTAATTTGTTGTGTTTCAAGAAAGTTTTGAAGCTGTTGCAGTGGGAAATCCATAGCTTAAGTGGCAGCTTGCTCATCTTTTATTTATTTTTGTAATAATCCTGTTGTTACTCATTCAAAGCTCCAAAAGATCCTTGTCATCAGTCAAAAGTTTTATGCTTGGATGAAATTCTAATGGTGAATTTTAGAAGAAAAGTGTGTTTTCCTGGTTTTGAATAGGTATTGCCACATTTATTGCTTTGTGATTTAAAGGGATGTGATTTGTCTGGTCAAAACTGAGGAATTTTAAAATATTTTTTTATATTGGGATCAAAAGGACTGTGTAAAGTTCCCAATTTTTTCATATACTTTAAAAACACAAACACAGGGATGTCAAGGCAGTGGGAGAACCAGCAATGGAATGTGATTAGGGTGATTTCTGGCCTATTTCCCATCATTCTTAGAGAGAAAGTATTTTTTTTTTTCCCCCCATGAAAAAACGTGATTTTCTCTGAGAAATCTGTTCCCTTTTCAGTTTGGAGGCTTCTTTGTTGTACAAAGAAATTTGTATCTCAAAGTAGATGCTCTTTACTAAAATGCTTCTCTTATTGGAAAAGCATTTTTCTATAGAAATAGTGTTTCAATAGCAAATTTGCAGTCAGCTGTTACACATGGCAGGCAACGCTGCTCCCCCTTCTTCTCGAAAGAGTGGTTTCATACTGAACCTGCACTTCTGCATATCCATGCCAGTGTTGTGGTTTTATAAGCACATTTTCCTATTTTGAAATGTTTTCCTGTCTCCTGTTTTTGTGTAAAACATCCTCACAAAGAGGGAGGATGATTAATTGGAAACTACAGAGGAAACTACAAAATCAATTGCACTCAAAGAACTGTCTAATGTAGAAACTAAACTAATAAAAAAACCCAGAGAAATATGTTTTTTTTCCTCTCTCCTTATTCAGTCATAGGATTCTTAGCTGTTACTTAGATGATTTTTCTGAAACAGGATTTTAACCCTTATATATTATCTTATTTGTGCTCAGCTACACATTATCTGTGAACATAGTAAACAATAAAAAAAAAAAAAGGCAAAAACTGTCTTGATGGGCTGAAGACTTATTCTGACCATTTACACCAAAAGAAGATCTGATCCCCAAGCTGATTGTGCTTCTTTATAAAATTAATCCATAAGATCTTCTGCTCGTAAATAACTGCGAAATGATTGAACTTTAAAACATAAGACTTCTCATGTGCTAAACCTCACGGAAGAATAATCTCTTGATAAATTTAGTTTTAAAGTAACGGAAGCATAGATGATTGCAATTCTATTTTTAGACATGCGCACTAAAACATTTCTGTTTAGTTTGTAGTAATGTTAGTTTAAGTCAGAGCCTCCAAATGAAGACAGAGATGCGAGAATGAGCAGGAGCAGCAGGGTCAGCATGGTGAACAGTCTTGACCCTGGGTTTGGTGGCAGTTTTGGAAAGAGGAATCCAGTTTGTGTTTGCCAGGGCAGACAGAAGGAGGTGATGAGTGAGATATGAGATGGCCAGAGCTGATGGCCTCACTAACGACGTCAGAAAGACTTGGAGACCAGGACCTGTATCTCTGCTACCTATCTGAACCAGCCAGTAGAAAGCAAAGCACCCTTAAACTGTCAGTTCTTGGGATCATTACAGTGTGCATTGGGTAAAATGGAAGTAGTGATGTTTGTGCTGTCAGGCCATACCTGAATGACAGATACAAGTAAACCAGACATTGAGATGGGTTTCTACTTTGGGTGCATGAGGAGAAGGGAGTTAAGATAAATCAGCAGAAGTCTCTCCTGGACTATCTTATTCATGTTAGCCACTGTAAGAGTAAATGTTAAGCATGTGAAGTGGGATTTCCCATTACATTCTTAATGTGAACCTTCAATTTAATTTAGATTCACCTGGGAATATTATAAATTGTAAGAATTGAGAGGAGCAGTAATGCTTTTAATGGTCTGATCTTTCAAGCTAGATGTTCTTCTTGCTTGGACCTAAGGGTTGGCTTGCAGGCTCTCTTCTGTGTTTTGTGACAACAGTTTACATGGCTCTCTTTGCCAGCTCCATTCCTTCAGGGTGGGTGGTGGAAAGAGGAGGTAGGAGAAGTCATGCTGTACCCCAAGGCTGCAGTGCAAATCTGCAATTGGGTCTGCTGTGACCGTTTCTTACCGGACATCATCTTTAACTTCTCTGCATCTCACTGACTTGGAGATCAAGTGAGAAGCAGTTTCCACAAAGGATGGTGTGGTGGGTTAACCTTGTCTGGCTGCCAGGTGCCCACCAAGCTGCTCTCTCACTCCCCCCTCCTCAGATTGGATTAACCCACCATAGATGGTTATTAGGTAAAGGGGTCCTAATATATAACCATCCTATATAAAGGATGGTTATTAGGCCCTTGGAGAGTGTGAAATCTATCCTGGAGACATGGAGAAGGGGAATCTGTGAAATGCCATCCAAATTTGCCTCTTTTGGTGGATGAAAAGCTGGACATGAGCTGGCAATGTGCGCTTGCAGCCCAGAAAGCCAACCGTATCCTGGGCTGCATCAAAAGAAGCGTGGCCAGCAGGTCAAGGGAGGGGATTCTGCCCCTCTGCTCTGCTCTGGTGAGACCTCACCTGGAGCACTGCATCCAGCTGTGGGGCCCTCAGCACAAGGACATGGACCTGTTGGAGCGGGTCCAGAGGAGGGCCACCAAAATGATCCGAGGGCTGGAGCACCTCTCCTACGAGGCCAGGCTGAGAGAGTTGGGGTTGTTCAGCCTGGAGAAGAGAAGGCTGCGAGGAGACCTTATTGCGACCTTCCAATACTTAAAGGGGGCCTACAGGAAAGATGGGGAGAATCTTTTTAGCAAGGCCTGTTGTGACAGGACAAGGAATAATGGATTTAAACTAAAGAAGAATAGATTTAGACTAGACATTAGAAAGAGATTTTTTACGATGAGGGTGGTCAAGCACTGGAACAGGTTGCCCAGAGAGGCGGTGGAGGCCCCATCCCTGGCAACATTCAAGGCCAGGTTGGACGGGGCTCTGAGCACCCTGGTCTGGTTAAAGCTGTCCCTGCTCACTGCTAGGGTTGGGCTGGATGGCCTCTAAAGGTCCCTTCCAACCCAAAGCATTCTGTGATTCTATGATTCTTTCCCCCGCTTACTTTTCTTTCTTCTCTGTCTGGCAGTAGAGATGGGCAGGAGAGAGCTGGGATCCCAGACAGCTTTTCTGGAGTTAGCACTACAAGTTTTGGGAATGTTTTGGAAGGGAAGTAGAGTCAGGGAAACATATTTTGGAGCCAGGCTAAACACTTGTGTGGGAAGAGAGGAACTGTGTCATCCAATTTGTTCTGCTTTTAAAATCACTATATGCGTTGACATAATCTGCAAGACAAGCCCAAGACTGGAGTAGGAAATTGGCTGTGAACTAGGATAGATGTGCATTTTCAGCTCTTTTTTGGGTTGTTTCATTTTGGTCCCCTAGGAGTCATGGATGCCACTAGCCCGTATGTGACCCTACTTTTAAAAATTTTAGTTCAAAACAACTTTTGCCCATGTAACTGCACAATTTGCATCACAAACATCCCTTTAATTCATAGAAACAAAACATAAGACAAAATATTTTCCAGATTTCTGAGTCCATGGTGGGTCTGAGAGTATCAGGATAACCTGGGTGATCACGTTTCTGGGAACAATGTGGTTGCCACTGACTAAATAAATGTATGCAGTTTGAAGCTGAAGTCCTATACTTAATATTGTAAAGTAATTGTGGGCACTGGAAAGCTATTGTAGAAGTGTTAGAGTTTGCCACCCACTGCGATGGAACAGCCCTGTGCTCCGCTCCTTTACCACCGTGCATGTAGAGGTAGCTGGTCCCTTTTTTTCTGAGAAGAGTCAAGCAGAAGAAAAGCTAACACACATCACACACCTTGCATCATATTCCATAATGGTCTGAATTTTGGGGGGATGGATTTCAGTCCAGATGCCCCTGCTCTGTCAGAGAAAAGCAGACATGCAAGCGTAGACACTGGGTTTACAGGTACTTACAGGTACATATCAGCACCTAAATTTAGGTGTTCTAATAAACAAATTGAATCATCAGGGCCTTCGCTAGGGTCTAAAGCATAGTTTATCTCACTGAAGTAGACATGCAAAACAGAAGAGATGACTCATGTCCTAATAGTGTCTACTTTTCCCTGAATGTCTAACATCCTGCATTTCTTTGGTTTGCCTCATCTGTTCCAATGCATCAGAGAAGCTAGATTTTAGTTGATTCATTCTGTCCTGTGTATGAGGCTATTTCACAAGAGTTGCATATCCAATACATATCTTTTTAGCCAAAAATTTCTAGAAGACATTATTTGTCCTGTCTAAGCTGAGGAACTATACTGCAAGATGGATAAAGATACAGATGAATGTACAGAGGAGCAGGCATTATGTGAATTATTAGCCCCTTATACAGCAGATCAAAAATTAAGAGAACTGTCCAAAATCTTCTATTTTCTTGTCAAATTTTTATTTTTAGTTCAAAATGTCTTGAGAAAGGAAAAAAAAAAATCTGAATGTTCAAGCAGTACAGTCGCTTCTGTATCATCTGAGGACCCTATCAGATTAGGTGCTATTATACCTCATAGACATAATGTTCCTTGGGGGCTCTTACCTTGCTCCCAATATTCATATATTATTGTGGGTCTCTAGCATAGGAAGAACCCTAGCTATAGAAGGGGATTAGGGTCAAGATATTGGGTGATCATAGAACAGAATAGAATCATAGAATCATTTAGGTTGGAAAAGACCTTCAAGATCATCCAGTCCAACCATTAACCTAACATTACCAAGTCCACACTAAACCAATTAAGGGTAGACTAGACTAAACCATGTCCTGAAGTCCTACGTCTACCCGTTTTTTGAATGCTTCCAGGGATCTCTTGGTGCAATTGCTCTTTATCACTGCTATTAGCAATAATAATGTTATTTTTAGGAATAGTGTTTTTTCATTCAGGAAGTGCAAACAAATTACCAAATTACGGAGCTAGTGTATTTTCCATTTAGAAAATGTCCTGCATTGATACCACCATCAAATATTTCTGTTTCATAGGCCACTTGATATATTATTTTCTGGTTTATTCATTGACTGTTTGGTCCCATAAGCTAAATTAAGCAAGAAGCCACAACAGGGTTTGCAATAGTAGGCCACTATTGTATGCTTCCAGTGCACTGTGCCTCAGGCCCAGCTGAGTATTACCAACCACTCGAGCATGCACTGCTGACACATAAATGCCTATTTGGATGTAGCTTGTTAGTAAATGCAATGTCCCCAGCAGTTTTATTTGGATGATTATATTATTGCTAATTAACAGAAAATGTCATGACTTTTTGCCAAATAATTGTTTGTGTAATGTGTTATTTACCCTGAAAATCTGAAAAAAATTATTCCGTGTAAAAAGATGAGGAAATTATACAGGGGAGAAGAGGAGGAATATTCAGGAGAGCCACAGGGTTCTCATTGTCATCAGTGGGATGTAGCCAAAACCACTCCTGGTAGTGTGACTCATATACCTCTAAAATCATCCACGTTCACCACGCTTTAGATGCTCCCCATCATTTGCTCAGATGCACTTTAGGTTTTGGTTAGTGTCAGGAGAAATAAAGTTTAATTCAGCCAACCTACCAGCAAAATGTAGTAGCCAGAAGGTAATCTTGGTGCTGGCATTAAAGTGCTACTAGGTATTAAAAAAAAAAAAAAAAAAAAATCCCTGGCTTCTCTGCCTCCATGCTTCTGTCTGCCTCATTTACATAATGGTTTAAAGCATTATGTAATTCAAATCAAATCGCTGTCAGTCAGCAGCGTCATCCATTGCATCTTTTCCACAAAGCTAAACCGAGTTGCCAAAGTAAACTTATTTGAAAGGAATGACAGAAATGAAATAATTCTGTCTCTCCGATGCAGGGTTCTGACCCACCGCCTATTGCAGTCACACGAAACATTCCCCTTGACTGGCGTGAGCTGAGGATTGCACCCCCAGAGCCCATGTAAGCTCTTAACTCTGATTCCTAAACTTGGCAACCAAACCCAGGCAGTTTTCATTCGCAAACGGGCAGAATATCCCTCCTCTTTGGACAGCAATAATCTCTCTCTGTCTCTCAGGGGAGCGGGGGGGTGGGGGGGGATCTCTTCCATCAGAGTGGAAGATCCACTAGCTTTATCCGAATAGTATTGTCAAATTTACCGTGCACTAAATAATGAATCAAATCTTCAATATAACCCAGCAAGCAGCAACCAGCTACTCCCTGATAGGGTCCCTGTTCAATTTGTCCTTTGTGACTCTCTATTTCCATTACCAGGGAAGATAATTTTGCCAGTGTACTTCTAAATCTTTGCCTTTTCATTTTTCTCCTCTGTATTTTATTGCAAAAGCACTGAAAATGCCTGCCAGTAGCCAGGGCTCCATTAGCACTGAACACCATGCAAAACCATAGACAAATAGGGACCCTGCACCCTTGTCCAGGGGAACCTATCGTGATAGACAGAGATGCACTGCATGGGACAAAGAGGAGAGTAAAGTAGCTGTGCCAAAATCACATAAGATTGGTGTGAATGTCACTGGAGGGTTATCACTGTGGACAGGGAGAGGTTTGTGGAAAGGTTACATTGACTTGGAATAAAGTAGGTGGGAAGATGCGATCACTTTTTTGGCTAATGTATAGGAAAGGGATAGATGTGGAGAAGGATGGGAAGCTGGGTGTACCACAGGTGCATGGGTGGGGTGGAGTTCAGCGAAGGATGGTGGTTGTGTGGCAAAGTGCTCCTGATCCTGCAGACTTGGCAGGACCTGTTCTCTCACCTCACACCTGTGGGATGCGGGAGGGGGACCTGCCACCTCCCACAGCTTAACTTTGTATGATTCGGGTCTGTCTCTCCCAGCCTTTCACATCCAGTATTTTCTTGACCCTTCATCTCAGCCTCTTTTTGTTTCTGTCACCTGAAAGAAGGAAAACCTATATTGCTCCTTTCACTATTAAAAATGAAGTTCAGTTGTTATGTCATGTTTGTCTCTTGCTTCAATGCTAAAATTGTTAGAGAGGCTTTGCTTATAGAGTTTCATCCTTCTTTTTTAATGTAAATATGCCAGTTCTGGTGATGGCTTTTACAAGTCTGTTGGTTTTCCGTGCTGATAAAATGTGTCTCTATAACTTAGATATGGGGGATCAGTGATGCCTTACCTATAACTTTGTGGTAATATATCAGACAGCTTTCCAGCTGTGGCTCCCTCTCCTCTAGAAGCATGCAGCCAAGCTTTTGGTAGCCAGCATAAAACCTGCCTTCTTTCAGCAGCATAACTATCCTTAATAGCTTCGGAATATATTTTAATAGCCATTTTACAACTTCCTATATCCGTTAGAATGTCTTTACAAAACACTCTCTGAATAAAATGGACCAGATTTGATATATTTTATTAATGTGAGCCTTCAAAGCACCTAATGGTGTAAGCAGTGTTTATTATATTTGGCACAACATGGAGTTCTCCTGTAGATTTCTTATTTCTTGTTCAAAAGCTAGTGACTGCATCCTGAGCTGAAAACATTCCTCTTTCTTGGTAACTCTGTGCAAGCTCTGTTGGTTCAGAGTAGCAAGGGAGAAATCTTACCCTGGATCTGAAGGCTGAGTAGTTTATAGTAAAATAACTCTGAGGCCAATCTCTAGTTAATTAAAATAGACATGAAAACCTGTTGGGTGCAGAGAATTATAATTTTCAGCAAAATATAGAGATACGCATTGGTAACTATAATGTGCCGCTTCCCTCTTGCTTATTTATGCCATTTGGTTGCAGCATAATTTGGAAGAAAAACACCTGCAAATGGAAAACAGAATATTTTTAGCTCACTAAAAATATATATTTTATCATAAGAGAAGACTTAGTGCCAGCATTTATTTCTTGGCATAACATTTGTCATCCCCAAATACTGTTTCAATATCGGGATGAAATCTGAATTCATTTCCTTTTAGCACACGTTAGCTTTCTGAAGACTTTATCTTGTCAATAAGTCATTGGTAATGTCAGAATGCTGCGATTCTGATGAGAGAGATGCCAGCAAAACTCATTAAACTGGATTTAAAAGAAGATACAGCATAGGCAGAGCTGGTTGTGACGAAAGGCTCGTGGGTCGGTGACTCTGGGATTTTGGTTTGGACATTTTGTGTTGGTTTTTTTCCCAGTGATGTGAAGCAATGAGTTCTCGTATTTATTTCTGCCCCTGGTCAGCATGCATGGTGAACAAACAGGGCTCATTTTAGGAAGTCTGTGTTATGCAACGTCATATCAACCTGCAGGGTTGCCTTGTGACGTGGGCAGCAAGAGGAACTCTGTCTCACAGCTCCTCCTGTGTCAGTCTGGGGCTGATTTCAATGCTGTGCTTTTCCTAGGAGCTCTCCTTCAAGAGCAAAATGTTGCAGCCATTTCCATCAGATTTTTGTGGAATACAAAGCTTTTCCCCTGCAGGCCAGCCACAGGAGCCTGCCCAGTCCCCAGCAGGCATTAGTGTCTCTAGCACCCCTTTTTGCACCTTCGACTCGGAGCTCACCCAACAAGATGTCTCTGGATCAAGAAGAATTTGCAGATAGCCTTCACACATTGCAAAAAACCCCAGGGTTTTCCAGATCCCTGCCAGCTTGGTTACCTTCTAGGCTGTTTTTTAAAACCTCAATTACACACTCTCTGGTGTTCATGCTCTGGTATGAAGGTACTCTCTCTAAAGAAAGCATTTCTATCCAAATATTTCTGGTCCTAATAGATCACTTCCCCAGCTGCTGTGATTTCCCTGGGATGGGTAGAGCTGTGCTGATTTACACCAGCTGGAAATGTGGCTGATTATATGTGTTAGGAGCATGTACTATAAAAAAATCATTGTTTATGGTCTTGACAAAATTATGCCTGTTGGAAAAAAAAGAAACAAACCAGATATCAGTTTAAGCAGAAGTAATGAGTGTGCTGTGTAAAATTTCAAGGACTGTATTATTCAGTTCCCCCTTGTTTTGATGTGAGAACAGACCCTCAGAGTGTGTATTAACAGCAACTGAAATTTTTCAGTTAAAAGAGAATTTCCCATGACACCACCTACCTGTGGAATCGAAGTGCAGTATAAATATAAGTGATTTAAGTCTCAAAAGGCTGCCTGTTGATTGTCAGTAAAATTATGAAGTATCTAAGTCACCTAGACTCCTTTAGCCTCTTGATCTTTATGTATCTTTATGTAGAAGGTCTTTATTTGATCTTAATTAAAAACAGGATTTCTCCATGAAGCCATCACTTCATGGTTGGAATAAAACTTCCATGCAGTCCCATAACACCTCGTAGTCTTTTTAAATATGATAAAATGTTTGTGTGTATGTGTAAATTTATGCATAAGAATTTGTGAATCTAGGCCAGTGACATTAAATTAGATGTGTCATTGTATTGTTTTTTATTTCCCTAGCCTGTGATTCTTATGTTTTGCAGTGCTCTGCAGGTCAAAGGAAAATGCCAAAGTGATTATATGGAAAGGAGGAGGGGAAAAAAGATGACTGTACCCCATGTAGTCTCAAACATTTAAAAGAAATGCATCCTCATGACTGTTTTTCTTACCACAACAGTTAGGAATGCAAAGTCTATATTTAGTCATAAACATTCCTTAAACAAAAGGAGAATTTAGGACTCCTGATTGTTATTTTGTAAGCTTTAGGTTTTGCAGAATCTCAGTGGAAACATACCTGTTGCCACAGGCTACCATCCATCCCCCCAACCCATGGTCAATAGCAGCTTCTTGAGCAGCATCACAGAAATCAGTAGGGTTAAATGCATGCAATCCTACTTGAGACGAGCATGTCTGATGGTATCTAACCTTTAGCCTGTGAGCGCCACTTTCACATTGTTGATCTTCAAGTTTGGCTCCTTTATTATCATTGCCAAGTGTCTGAAATATATGCATGCATGTCCTTGATACCATGCCAGGCAATCAATCCTATGCCATCGTGCAAGCAGGAGATGGAGGTGCAATAAGCCGTGACTTCTCTGAAGCCAGTGTCCAACCAGGTGTAGTGCACAGCAAAGACCTCAGCCTCTGCTTCCCCTGTTACTTCTGGAGGATGGGACCTCCCTGCTGGCTCACGTCAGGATCTTGGGCCTTGATAGGGGGCTGGTAGGTGCTAGGGTGGTGGTCTGAGTCCACAAAGCCCATGCAAGAGCAGGAGGGCAGCTAGCTGGAGGTGAGCAGCACCCACTTTCCCTCTATTTACACCCCTGCAGGCAACCTATTGCCCAAAGTGGCCTTTTGGGTGATGGTCACCCAATCCACAGGGAGTCGGGGAAAGGCTTGTAGGGCATGCAACTCATGTTCTGAGAACCTGAAAGGTCTTTTGAGCTGGGGTGGCTGAAGCCTATGAAAATAAGGCTAAACCTGTAATGGAAAACAGCATTTATCTTTCTGAGTAAATACAGGTGCTGGCAACATCTTATTTGTTTGTACTGTTCTCACTTCTTGCCATGCCATAGAGAACATGCATCTTGGGGCTTTATTTCCATATGCACATTTTGTTTCATAACCAGGACATTTTTATCAGCAAGAACCGATGTTAACTGAATTTAACAAAGACAAAGCAGGAGGGAAATGTTCATTCTGTGCATGGTGATATCACAGAAACAACGTGTTTGAAGCCTTGTACTTCAAAAATATGCCTGAGAGGAATGGAAAAATCCAGGCTCGTATTGTAAAAACGTGAGTCACAACAGCTATTATCTCTTAAGAAATGGCATTGCAGCTCTTTGATTCAGTCATTGATGATTTCCCTTTTTAAGTTGTGGTGCTTTCTTACCCTTTTAAGAAACATCTGGGCTAACCGTGGCTATTTGTAGAAATGTTTGCAATTCATAGATTAAAAGAAATTAGGCATAGAAAGGACCCGTGAAATTATCTTGTCCATTTCCTGAAAGCATATGAAATGGGAAAAGAACTAGGCTAAATATTTATATTAAAACTTGGAACTTTAACTTATATACAGTATGAAGACAAAACATGTCAAGATTTTTCAGTTGTGAGGATGCTGGAAAACGTAATTTTTTTAAGGAAAAATATATAGAAGAGTAGCAAGAGCTCTAATGAAGTTTGTGTAGAGTTTTCCTGTTGTTCCTAGGCAGCTATCTTTCAGGAATTTGCAGATACAATTGAAAAGATCTGGTTTTGACCAGTTTGAAGTTGATTCAATTTTCTAATAAGAGAGAGCTTTAAGCAAAAATAATTCCCTTTAAAAAAAAAAAAAATTAAACTTCTCATTTTGGTTAGGTTTTTCTGGCTATTTTATTTTCTTCACCATTCTCTATCCTTTTTTTTTTTTTTTTTTTGGCTTTTTTTAAAAATTGTGACTAGTTCTGTTGCCAGAATGGCTTCTTTCAGCAGTCTTTGAGGAAGTCTGAGAAGGATGCTGAATATTCTAGTGAAGATTCAGTTTTCGTGATCAAGCAACACCCATGAAAACTGCGGCATTCAGTAGAGACATTCCACATATTCTCTTATCATATCAGTAAAGTACTTGGTGTCCCTCATGCTATATAGCCATGCCTCCAGTTCAGCTATATGGAGACGGTGGTGCAAAGGTGGCTACCACCAGTTTTCCAGCAAAGGGAATGTCTGCATAGGTTGGAGGCAGTGACGCAGCTCGTGCTCCGAAACACTGGAAGCAGGTAGTTGGTGCAATTCAGATCTCGAGCACCTGCAGATGTATGGGGGTATTAACTCTGGTTCTCTGTGTGATTCCACATCTGCACAAGCCCAAGCCAGCCACACCGTCGGCAGGCAGATTGAGCCCTTGCCCAAGGCAGCATAGGCTGTCTTGTGTTGGCATTAGTGCTACATAAGGACAAAAGCACATAAGATCAGATGTTGGGTTTCTCCAGACCGGTCACCTAGGAAGAGTGTAAAAATAGGGCAAACATATGTAGTCTTTCTTGGATGCACCAAGGTTCTGCAGCTAAGAGATTTTCTCAGTCAGACAGCATCTTTGTGTTTAAAACCGTTCATGGATCTTTTGCCCTTGGATTTGTCTTGTGAATCCTTGCCATTTGTAGTCAACAAGTTTCACAGGATAACTCTGCACCATGTTGAAAGTGGCTCCAGTAGTTGTTTCAAACCTGCTGCTCCGTGATTTCATCTGAAATTTCTCCATTCTTGTATTATGACAAAAAGTGAACAATCATTCCCCTTTCACTGTCTTCACAGTGCTCATGATTACCTAGACCTCAACTTACAGCCTGCAATGATCTCCTCTCTGGTTCAGAGACCTAGTCTGTGCCCTTCCAGAAGTACTGATCAGCCACTGATTTTTGTTGTCCCCTTCAGCACTGAGACAGGCTTCACTGTGTCAAAACAAAAACTGAAACAACAAGAAACCTCTGAGAATTCTCTGGGCACCTGTACTGATGTCATTTATAGAAAGTGAAATTCTGTTTGCTTGCACTGGTGCTGAGTCACAAAGCATTGAGCACAAGAAAACTCAGTTTGTGGGAAAGCTTCTAATTTCCTGTTTTTCAGGAGGAAGGGGATAAGACAAGTGATGTGGGGGGAGAGGGGAAAGCAATAAAGAAAATAAATCCCAATAAAGAGGAATGTCAGAATACCCAAACTCCAGGAAGGCTAATTCATTTTAGCCCTACTTGTTCAAACAAGTAGTAATGTGGAGTATAATGTACAAGCTCCAGTAAATCATTCCTGTATGATAGGCTGTGCTCAATGACAATTTAATGAATTCATTTTGAAACGAAGTCAGAATAAGAAAAACAGTAGTTATTTGAAAGAGTACTTTACTCAATAAATTGAGTCAATAAATATGCTATTTGTCATGCAGAGTCCAGTTAAAGTCTTGTTTGCTAACAAAAATGCTGTCATCACAGAGCCTAATAGAAGCAGACTATCTGGAACTATCCATTGTAAATAGAAAAATACCATCTGAAAGCAGAAAACAACAATTGCAGCTGAACAAAAAATTGTATCCTGCACACATCAACAAATGTGATAGGGTAACCCACCTCAAAATCTACTATTTTGTTTGTCACTGGCTTATATTCTGATTTAGTATGAATGGTCTGGTAGTGGTAAAAAAACAAGGGCTGTGTTTCTTCTGTGAAATGAGTTTTAATTGTTGCGTAGTGAGGGTTTCTCTTGCTGGAAAAACATGCCACTAAAGTCACTATCAAATTGCACAGTAGGGCTTCAGTGAACTTGGATGGATTTGTGCACGCTACTAGAACAGGGATAAGCTTCATCCCTTTTCAAACAGTAGTTTTACATTAATTTTCACAGCTATCCATGTTGTTTAGTGCAGATACAAGAAGGCTTTTTGTTCTGCTGCGTTTTTCACGCTTGGCTTGATTTGTGTAAGTTGAACAGATGTGGCAGTTCTCACTTGTTTTCATTCAGGTGGGGATTGGAAGTGTTAGCAGTGAAGCACCATCAACCCAAGATGGTCAGACCTCACAGGTTTGGGTTAGGGGTTCAAACTGGTACTGAATGGAAGGAGCCTGGTTTTCAGATGTGATGAACTGGCAGCAGTGGCTATTCAGCATCTCAGAAGCTTGGAGTGGTCTCATGAAGGTCCCAGGGCTTTGCCAGGCACATTTAAGCTCCCAACATCCTTCAGATTGTAGGGTGTGGAGGAGAAGAAAATGCTTCAGAAAGTCTTGACAGATATCTTGAAGATGGTATTTCCCAAAGGAAAATAAAAATTATGTTGCAGAAGCCTAAGACAGAGATTATGAAGAATTTCTATGTGATTTAATTATCTGAACTTGACCCTTCACTCTTTAAATTTGGAATAGAACAGCTGGGGCATTTTTAGAGTTTGCATCATGTGGCCAGAGATTGGCTGATTTAAATCTGCCCTGCAGTAATCTTAGACACATTGTTCATCCACTCCCAGAGCTGCATTTTCAAAAATGAGTTAGGAATCCAAATACCTGTAGCTTTCAATGAAACTTGAGCTTGTATGAGTCTAGGTTACTCCTTAGTTTGGATTTAGGATCCCAAGTGACTGAAAAACTTAGTACTTCACAGTCTATCTACAACGTCCTTTTAGCTCTGATCACCAGTGATTCCTAACTGAAATTATAGTTTCAATAATTTGTTTTCCTTGATGTTCTACTAACCGCATAAAAATAAATTAAGGGTTTCCTGATAATAGGTAGCCTACAAGCTATTTGGGTTAATTTTTCATTCCGATGGCTTTGTTCTTCTTGCTTTGCTCCTGTCACTAGCTTTTGGTACTTTTTGTTTCAGCTGTTTCCACTACTAGGAGTAAAGACCAGTAAAGACAAAGCAGGATGAAAAGATGGCTGACTTCTTGTTACCACCGGGTACTAACAGCTTCCACCGGTTCACGCCTGAATCCTTGGCTGCTATTGAGAAACGAATTGCGGAGAAGCTTGCAAGGAATGCAAAGCAGGAATACAGAGAGCAGCTGGGCGAAGAAGAGAAACCTCAGCCTCAGTTTGATTTGCAAGCTTGCAAGAAGCTGCCTGATATCTATGGGACTGTTTCTCCAGAGCTCATTGGGGAGCCATTGGAGGACCTTGACCCTTTCTACAATGATCGTAAGGTGAGCACCAGCCATCCTGCTTCTTTGCTTTTGCTAAAGCATAAACACTGTCTCTGTTTTGAGGGCTCTGTTTTTTATCTTTCTACAGCCAGTAAAAATATTTTTTTCCAGATTAAGGATCTGAGTTTTGGCATGAGCAGGGCTCCCAGAGAATGTCTAAGCAGGAGGGCAAAGAGGGATAAAAAGCATAATTAAAACTTGTGTGTTTTCAGATAACTCTGAGTATGAATATACAGTGTCTGAAAAGAGCAGAGCAGTAGCTGAGTTAAATTAAGCCAGAGGTTTTTATCTGCCCTATCTTGCCTTCTGCATGAGCCTTGACTCTTCACAGGTCTGTTTATCACTTAAGCCCCTTAATGTTAAGGGCTTCTGGGTGACTTGAGCCTTGTGCTAGCACTCTGCATAAGAGCAGGAGGCACCTCCACAACCATTCCTGGAGAGCAGCGGTTCTTTTCCTGCTGAGGGATAGTTCATTTAAAATGTTCAAAATAGACCTGAAAGGAGATGTGAGTAGCATGTGCACTGCTGGCGCCTTGCAGAAGGGTAAGCTTCATCCCAAAGCGAGCATCACCTGATGAGGAATCACATGTGGGCTGGACCAAAGCCACAGCAGTGCAAACAGCTTCTGTCAAAAGGCTGTTGACAGCAGAGCTGGGCTGGTTGCTTGCTACAGTTCGTTCCCCTTTCCAAACATTTCACAACACAGGGGACAAAATAAGGCTTGGAAGCACAGTGTATGTTTAGGCAGCTTCCAGTTCTTTCAGGTACCGATGTTCCTGATTTTGGGCTATGCTATTTCCTGTAAGCAATGAATTAATACGACCACAATGCTACTTCTACTAAACCAGTGCAAAAACAGGTGAAAGAACTACAGAATAAAAGTTAAATGGATAAAGACAAACAGATTACTTACCTGGAAGGGCCAGAATTAATCTACCTTTTAATTTACCTGCTATCCCCAGGCAGAAGCAGCAGGATATAGATTTGCAATTTTAGTGTCATGAAGACTCAAGATGGGTGAGCTGCTTAGAGTTTATCTCTCGGGTGCCCTGATCCTGTCTCTGAGCGAGTATTAGTTCCTCTGTGCATGGTGGGGCATCTTCAGGGTTCTGTAAATTGGGCCAGCATCCAATTCACCTTTGCTTTGTATTTAAGATAACTCACAGTATTGGTTTCATCCAACCTGAATATAATGACAGTGCCTCAGTGCCAGGGTCAGATCCTTCTGTGGAGCTGTGCCTCATGCAGCTTCTTACTTGGTGAGACAAAAAACATCAACTGAGACCAACAAAGTTCTCAAGGTAGAGAAGATAGAGTAACAACACAGTAAGGTTCCTGGCACCTGGGAAGAAGGGCATCATAAAAGTCCCTCCACCACATTTTAGTCTCCAGGACATTTTTTATTTTTAAAGGTGATTCCGCTCTCTTCCCAGCCCTGTGATGGAGGTGACAGCACAGGACCCTCTAAGGAGTGAAGGAAGGAAAAATAGTTGGGATATTGCAACAGGACAGGCACCAGCTCTGCTGGGAGGGTCTTGGACAAAACCCTTCACCGAATGGAAAGGAATTTTGTTGTCTCTGGAGGGAGTGGGGAAGTAGTATGAGATACTGTCAGGAATTTCCCAGCGGGATGTGGGCTGAGAAAAGCTGAGCATAAATGCAAATACTGAATGTTCTCATTTTCTATTTTGTTTTCCAGACATTTATAGTACTGAACAAAGGGAAGACAATCTTTCGATTTAGTGCCACTCCTGCCTTGTATATACTTAGTCCGTTCCATCCAATCAGAAGAGCAGCAATTAAAATTTTGGTACATTCATATCCTTTCTGTTGATTTCCCTTCTTGTGTATTTTATATGGTTTTTAAACACAGATGGATGGAAGTCAGAAACCATTTTATTTCATTAAGCTGTTTTAAATCTTTCAGCTGAATTTGCTTGCACAAGCAAAAATGCACTTGGATTTTTGCTTTGTTTCATTTTATATTGTTATGTGAGCTATGAAAATGACTGTATTATACTACTGGCATCAGATAATGTGAACTGCACTGGAGAGTCTGGTGAGTTTACTCAGGTTTAAAGAGTGTGAAGGGCCTGATTATTTTTAGTAAAGAGTCAGTGGAAGAAACTGGGTGTAGTACCTCAGGAAGGAAGGGAACGAGGAGGCTGGAGCACACCTGGGGAAATCTGCACTGCTGGAGAGCTTCACTACTGAGCACTTAGGCAACCTCTCCCATGAGACTCTGTGACATCAGATGCAGACGCAATTTAATTTTGAACTGCCTCAGAAATGAATTTTTTTGCTCTCCTGAAACAGAACATTTTAAAAATGGTTTTGTTGATTTTCTAGTTTTGTTTATTACAATGTGTTATCCAGCTAGAAATGAAAGCACAGGCTGGCATGCTGGACCTTTCAATGGAAGGGAGATGCCTGGTTTCCCCTAGCTCTAGTTCTGAAGTCATGCAAGATAGTTATATATATAGAGAGATATATAGATATACAGTGGTTGGTTTTGGCTTTTTTTTTTTAACATGGCCACAGATACATTCTATTCTGACATAGCCATATCTCTCTGGAAGACCAGACTGACCCAAATGTTCAGCTTCATGTGAATGTTACTAAAAACACTCCCTTTTTCATAAGTTGCCTTTGTTCTCTACAGTGAGCATGGGAGACCTGGCAGTGATAATTCAAAGACTCCACATGCTGCTGTGATGATCATGTGATGTTTTAGCAATGGAAATCCCTCTGAAATCTGAAACGCCCTTGTCCACCAGAAAGAACTAATAAATGCTAAGCAGGTAGCATCTTAGAATCATTGGGTTATTATCAAATTTCAGGGAAAAAAATAGGGAAAGAAACCTGATTCCCAGTGGTTGTCCACCCAGTGGGGAAAAAAAAAAAAGTGATAATATAGATATTATAGCATGAGGAAAAATAGGTGAAGCTTCTAGTAACAATAATTCTGTGCAAAATGAATTTGTGATATCAGCCAAGATGTTAGTATGGTTACTAAGCATACACCATAGAATTTTGCAGAGAGATTTGCTTATGGATCAGGTTATACGTGCAAGCAATACAGCACATGCTGCTACATACCCAGAGCCCAACAGTGTTTATTAGGTACAGGTGCATCAGCACAGCCTTGCTGAAGTTAACTGAGGTCAATGAATTTGCACGGGTATGGCTAAGAGAAGAATTTGAAAAATGAGCTGCTTAAAAAAAAAAACACATGTATGTGTGAATATTGGCTTCAGCTTTGGAGGTCTGTTCTGTCTTCTGCTCACTTTCTCCTGTGCTGGCTGGTGAAGCCAAGAGGTCACAACTATGTGTAATACACAGGAACTACATACCCTTGGTAGCAGTCAACCGAAAGATAAGCATTCAAGAAATCCCTATCACATTACTTCGAAGGATAAAGACCACAGAGGAGTGAATTTGAAAGATATGTCAGGAACAGAAATATGGGCAAGATAAGGCGTAAAATTTTGGGAGTGGAAGGTCACAATGCAAATAGCATTTCAGTTCCAGAAAGACCCAAGTTATCACCTTGTGTCGGTAATGTCAGGAAATCCAACAGCTCAATCCTTGGCAAGCACAGGCAGGAGGCAACAGCTCCAGTCCCAGTGAAACAGCAGTGGAGTTCCTGCATCAGGCACTGATTTGTTTTCTGTCGATAAAGACCTTTCACATCAACCTGAAACAGAAAGGCCAATTGGCAGAGCAGGCAGTCAATATCCCAGGCAGAAAGGAGCCTGAATCGGCAAGTACTCAAGCAGATAATATCACAGACATGAATCTGGGAACCAGATCTATTGTCTTGCGTGAGTGTAATCAAGCAATCTTTATTTTCCCCAGGGCAAAAGCCAAAAAAGAGCATTAACAAATGGTGCCCTGTCAAGTAAGTGTCTGAAGCAACTTCTTTAGTAGATGCCATCCATTTCCAGTCATTGACTGGAAGGCCAACAGTAGAACAGAACAGAGAGGTCAGAGTAAAATCATCCTATTTAGAAGCTGTGTCACATTTCTTGGTTAAGTAGCTGTATATGGAGTTCATCCTCTGAAACTTCAGGCAAGATAGTTCCTGTATGTTCACTACTCATCCAGCCAAGCCTGATTAGTCTAGTCATTAAAAAATACACTCTTCCAAGGGAAAAAAACATCCACAGCCATCTAGTAATGTGAATTACCTCAATTAACAACATACTCCTAAACCTCTTTAGGTATTTCTCCTCTTCTTCAGAATCTAGGAGGCCTCATGAAAGGACCATGGCCCAGACAGCTGCCCAGAACAAGACCCTGGTCCATTTCTGTCACAGAGGACTTGGGGAGCATAGGTCTGCATCCCTCTATATCAAATGCAAAACAGAAGTATTGGATGAACACTTTTGCCTTCTGCATCATTCTTAGCTATCATTAACATCTTTATTTACTGTCTCCACCTAGTAATAAGATTAAACCGCTGCTAACATTTCATTAATGCCTTATGCTTAAAAGACTCCTCTTGGTTCTTCTTGCCTGCAAGCCAAGGACTGTTCTGTGATGTCCTTAGTTTCTCCAAGCAGTTTGCTGTCATGTATAAAATCCATAGCAATTGCTATTTCTACTTTTTCTAAGTATTATAGATAGTTGCTCTCAGTTTGCCATTGATCCAGAATGGGGTTTTGGCCAAAATTACCTGCCTTGATGCTAGAATTATGGATTCTAGCCCATTTAAAAGGAAAAAACAAAAAATCTTCTTAAAGATTTTCCAGTCTTTGTTCATATTTTCTGCTTGCAACTTTTCTCCCATCTGATTTTACACACTTTCCTCCATAAGGGAAAATAAGACCTTGTGAAGCACCAATTATATGTACTATTGATTGGGACTAACCTTTGCTTGCACGTATTATCTGTAATTTGGCAATGATTGCTTAAAGAGCCTCTAGTATTCAGTCTGCTAATTAACAATTATCCATCATAATGAAGTCTAGAATAGAAGTATGCCATGTTTGACTCAATATCTTTGTGCTAGAAGATAAAATTTATGGCTTTCAGAATCATTTTGCTCAAAGCCTATTCTATAAATTGGAAATAATAGGTTTAATTTAATGCAGAAAGGAACCTGATGAGTAGCTTAGTATATTTGGGTTGTGGTTCATAACAGAGTCCAACCCATACTTCTAGATGTGTTAGCCAATGCCAACTCATGGATCCGTAGGCTTTCAAAAACTGAAATTAATAGCAGTTCTAAGATAGGTAACAGACAATGGTGTTAATATAGATTATCTCATTTTCATCTCCTTTACCTTGTTCATTCTGAGTAGATCATCATCACTGATTTTTTTCTAATGCAAACAGTTGCATTAGATTTCAGGAAGGAATGCTAGTTTTCATTCTGTAGGAATTTCTGTTTTCTCTTTCTTTTAACACAGATCTCTGACTTTGGTGTATAACCAGCTGAAATGTTTCTTTCTTTTATGTTCTTTGTAGTTTTCAGCTTGGTCATGAAACTCAGTTTGAATTCATAGTGTGTTTGATGTCCCAAAGCTGAGCCCTTACATTTTCAACCTGTGTCCTCTGGTATATTCTTTTTGGTGTTTCAATAAGAAGGTGATGACACCTGCCTATAAGTGAACATCTGGGAAAGCAGTTAGATTCAGCTTATACCACAAGGAAACAGGGATGTATAAATCAGACCAGTGATTCTAAATTGGGTGGTTACAGAAGAATTTCCTTGCTTGGAATTCAGTTGGAGGATAGTATTTGTTTGGCCTGGCCTGAAGATACCACTCCGTCTTACAATTGATGTTTTCATAGCATTTCACTGTATTTGAAAAATTAATCCAGCACTTTCTAGGCTAGCTGCATCTTACAACCTAATTGTGTTAACTAGATGGGCACAACTTTTAGAAATGTATCTCGGGCTGACTTAAGAAAATGCAGCTGGATATCAGATACTCCTCCCAGTCCTTCAGCAGGAGGTGTTGGCCCCAGAAGTGGGAAATGTTTGTGAGATCAGCAGTCCCTTTGAGTTCAATTACTGGTTTCTGTGATGGCCCTGGGGAATATGCAGGTTGGTTACTACCAATTTAACCTTATAGTTGCTTATGCGGCCCATTGGAAAACGTTCTGTTCTGTATTCAGCAGAGATTTTGGCTCTGCAAAAGGACAATTTTCATGCAAACATTTCAGGGCATACCTTTCAAATTATTTGATCACTATTCTTAAACAAAAAATATCACCAATGGGATCAGTAAAGGGGTGAAACAAAAAAAGAAACAACTTTTTTTTTTCCTAAAGAAGGCAAAAGAAATTTACATTTGGATGCTACTGTTCTTCCTTGAGAAGGGTCCCAACCTATTGACTGAGTTGTAGGCTGTTTTCCTTTGCCTTATTTTTTCTCCACTTAAACTCATTAGTTAAACTTTCTCCAGTAGCTTGGGACCTATTATTTATGCAGGAGAATCCCATCATGTTTTGTAATTTTTTTACAGAAAGTGGCATGTGCTTTTAGGAGAGCAGTTCAGTGAACTATGTTTTTGTTTCAGGCATTCGATACAGGGTGCTCCTTTTCATATTTATGGCCTCAGCTTAGCAGCTAAGAGCATGCACTATACACTTGGGAGGTTCATTTTAGCCTCTAATTAGGGAAACTGGTGCCTCAGCTGAGGCAGTCAGCTTTGCAGACCAAGACTGTGTATTTGCCAACCAGGTTTGCAGACCAAGCCTTAAAATTAGTGCTCTGAAACTCACATTAGCTTTTGGTGAAACTTTATACTGAAAGCAAGACCTCAAGCCCATTAGAGAGATTAGAAAGACCAGATTTATAACGTCACCTACTGCCTGAGAAATGTTTCAGGATGAAAAATAAAATGGGAATTTGCAGACACAGGTTTTTCTGTAGATACTTAAATGAGGCTAATCCCTCTTTTCATACAAAGTTGTGCACCTATGCACATTGTCATCTGACCAACACAGCTGTAAATTTGGAGTATTGTATTTTCAGAAGAATGCTGAGTCAGTACATTTGTGTGCTGTATAAAGTATATGTAAAGGACGTAGGCAAAGAAAAAAAATCAGGGAAGATTGCCTCATTTTTTCTGTTTATGTAATTATTTGTTTCCTTATGCACTTGCAAACAAATGTCTTTAAAAGTGCTTTTTAAGTATATTGCAAATTATAAGTGAGCTGTCATATTTTGTGTGAAATGACAAAAATTTATGAAGTCTTATAACAGATGCCTTGTTTTCCTTAATTCGCTTATTTACATTGTTCAGTATGTTTATTATGTGCACTATTTTAACTAATTGTGTGTTCATGGCACAATCAGAGACTCCGTCATGGAATAAATATGTTGAGTAAGTATCCTTGCTGTTTTATAGCTGCCCTGTCCTTATCTCATCCTTCCTCTTCCATTTGTTATGTTCTTCTTTTCATCTTGTTTGCTGTTATCTAATTTCTTTCCAGTAATACTGACCATAGTATCTGTCCTGACAAAATATTTCGCCAGGTGTTTGTTGCCTGTGAAAACTCCCTTAGTAAGTCAACTAACAATTTTTAGTCTAGCAAGCTCATACTTATTGCTAAATGCACCTGCTGTGCTACCTCTGAATGAAATCATGTATGAGAACTTTGCTTGAAACTGGCCAGCCTTGCACAGTTCCCATGCAAGAGATTCGATGGTTGGACACATTAGAATAGGCCAATGGAGTTTAAGTTGAATTATTTCAGAAAATACTTCCTGGACGTACTCAGTTCTGTCCTTAAACTGAAACTTAGTGGAAGCAAAACTTTCTTTTGGACTGAGCGCATCGTGAGAAGTGTTCCCCTGTAATCATTTGTAGGCATATTTTATGAGCAAGCATAAAATTATCTGGGAACACTTTTATGAGGATTCTTGTCTTTTTAGCTTGTCAAACCTTCAGAAAATATAGCAAAGATATCACTTGAAGTTCTTTTTGGTTGGTTGGTTGGGTTTTTTAAAAATTAATTTTAGAAGAGGCTAATGGGCTTCAGAAAGCCCATTTCATTTCTTTAAGTTGCTTTAAAATATTCCTGTTAGAAACAGATACCAGATGCACAAGCTAATCAACCTACAGTGCATTAAACAATTATTTTGGCTCATTGAACCAATCAGAACACACTTTTTATTTTTGACTGGCATATGATAAACACAGCCATCTGCTGCTCCGTAGCCTGGTGGTTGGTCTGCTCAGGGCTGTAAGGAAAGACAGTAAAATGCCCTTATTTTAGGTTTCATAAAATCATGCAGGGCACAACTTCTAGGCCATAAATTACTAATTATAGATAGCACTGAACCAAATATTTCATCCGATCACAATAACATCCTAATCCCAGGACGTTTCATGTATTTCTGTATAGTGTACTACCCTCAAGTATGTCTGTGACTTTCTTTTTTACCTGATGTTGTCCTTTTCTTATTGAAAACTGTCACACTGTAACATAGCCATGATGTATTTAGCTGAAACATGGACATCTCATCCATGTGAGTCAAAATTTGGTCAGTGGATCTACAGCGGGAAATCTGAACATTCTGGAGGAAAATATCAAAGTGCTTGTTGTGTCTTCCGTAGGCAGGAAAATGTAGATGATGTTATCAGTGCACCAAGCAGGGCAGGCAAGAAATGTAGATCAGAAATGCAAATGGACCCATGCAGCACAGAGTAAATCCTTTCCCTTCCATGTTTCCTCTTCTCCTGCATCCCCTCATACCTTTCAGCTTTTCCTCCTCAAATGCATAGAATGAAATCAAGTACTTTTGAGGAGCAAAATAACTCAACAAACTTTGATTGATTGATACTGGATTTGGAAAAGATACATTTAATCTATTTTGTTCTGCTGTTCCAGAGACTTACAGGGATACAAGAGTAACCTTGTGCAAATATTTGTCCTAGATCTTCCTTTAAAACATTTTCTTTACCATTTTGAAAAAAGAAATCAATTCAAATTACCCCCACTAATTTTTTTTTAAAAAAACCTGACTTCTGTTGTTAAAGAAGCTGTTCCATTGCTGGAGGACTTTGCCCAATCCATTTAGAATTAGATGATGATTATACAATCAATTAAACCATCTGACATGCTGAATAAATACAAGTGCTTTATCATTTTAATGAGCTTATGTACCATTAAGTATTTTTTTAGTTCTTTGCATGTGTTTTCTGCATGTATTACTGAATACACATGCTTAAAGAGACTTTCATGTGGATGACCTATATTTGAAATACCGGAGCAAAACTAAGTAGGAGCCATAAAAAGTCAGATACAAGATAATGTTTAGGTGTATGGTCAAAGAGGAGATATGAGAAACATTTTGCACTCACTGTTGCACAAAACCAGTCCTGCTAATCTCCATTTTAAGATGAGGCATACTGAGGTTTTATAATGTGTGTAACTAGCTCTACTGTCCGACAGGATGGTAGGAGGGCATGAGATTTGCCACTACCTGTATGTGTGCCCACCTGCAGATCAGTGGAATATGGCTAAGAGAAAACATTTCCTTTTTCTGCATAATGAAGTTCTTCCTTTAATTGCTTACACCTTTCTTTTTACCGAACAGGAATCCCAACTGTTATAATTTTTTTTGTGTGATGGTACCATTATAGCTACTGATGTGTAGGGTCTGAACAGAAAACTCAAACTAGTGTTTCCAGTGAAAGACCCTAACATCATGACTTACGAGATTTGTGTTTTATGGGATTTTAGGTGTTTGGGTTTTTTTAATAGGTGTTGGTATCATCTGCATCTTCATTTGGAGATAAAGGGCAGGGAATGCCAGTGTAGGTACTAAATATTTATTATTTTTATTAAGATATGACCTCGAATACCTAGTCCCATTGGGATAGATGTCTCGGGTAGAAACATTAAAAAAGAGGTGGTTTATGCCCTGAAGTATGTCTCTGACAGTAGGTAGAGCCCTGGATGAATACAGATCTGAATGTTATAAGTCAGATGCATTCCTGTCCTCCATAGAGAATTTGTTAAATTTTATTACAAGCATCATCTTTATTACAAAAGGTAAGACGTATGTTCTATCCAAGATTATCACAGTCAAGAGGATGTTGGTAATAAATAAGGGAAAAAACCACCCTCATGACTCTCTTGCTGTCAAGCGGGTCAAAATCATTACATATAGTATTCAGGTGGGAGTTGTTTTCCTCTTTTTCAGTGAGGGCATTCTGTTGTTTAATTCTGAGGGCTGGTGTGATTTACCATGCATAGAGAAACACAAGGGAAGTTGCAGAAAAAATAACCTTTTTTGTTAATGAAACCTAGTGGTGATGTTTTTTAACCTGCTGTCCTTCAAAATGGCCTGGACAGGAAGAGATGAGAGGTATGAATGGAACAACCACCCTCGTTCAAATCAGAGAAACAGCAAGGAATGTGGCATAATCCATTCCTCTTTCAGTGGTGATTGCAGGCAGAGCTTCAAAAGTCCCATAACACAGCTTAGTAGCATAGTATTCGTGCTTGACTTAATGAGTGATGGTTCATCAAGGTACACCCTGTGGTGAAAATAATCTTCATCCTGCAGCTGTCATGGGTGCTTTCCCATTTCTTACATGCTCCTTGGTCCATCCATGAAGCTGCTCATACACAGCCCAGTGCTGCAGCCATGACTCACATGAGCAACCCCAACGAGATGGGCAGAGTGTCTCATGTGAGTAGGATTGGGTTGAGTGTGCCTCTGCCATTTCTGCCATCTACTGCTTGCTAATGCTCTTGCTTATCTTGGCCACTTTATTCCCCAGGTACACTTTCACTGGCATTTACACTTTTGAGTCATTGATAAAAATCTTGGCGAGAGGATTTTGCATGACAGAATTCACTTTCCTTCGAGATCCATGGAACTGGCTGGATTTCAGTGTTATTGTTATGGCGTAAGTAGCACTTCTTTATATATTTCAAGACAGCGATATGCAACAGAACTTTTACAAAAATTGTCTGGCTGTTCTCTTTTTTTTTACTCAAATTGTACTGAAAATGAGAAAATGCTGAAGTATATTAGGATACAGTTTGTTTTCTTCAGTGGTTTCAGAGGAAGAAGTCAGAGGAATTCTCGATTCTGTTCTCTCAATTCACTAGATTACTTTGGAGAAATTATTTACTCTCTCTGTGCTCCACAGAGAGAGCTGTTTGTAAAATATCTGTAGTGATACTTGCCTACCTAATGTAGTTTTGGGAAGCTTCAGACCCCTGAATAGAAAGTGTTACAAGTGTGACCGAATACCTATGTATTTAAATCCCTATTTATAATCTATCCATCCATAACACTATCAAAGCTGTTTTCAAGTTCTTCACAAACCCTCTTCATCCTGAAAGTAATTACTATTTTACTACTATGGGAAATTAATTTAAAGGCCTCTGAAACTTGGTATATATCTTGGGAATAGACATTTTGCCCCCAACACAATATTCCCCTTCAGCTGTATACTTCTACCTAGATTATTAGAGTTCACTCAGGACATGCAGGGTTCTGGTGCTTTGAAGGAGCTGATGGATTTGTGGCATCTAGACAGCTAAAAATACACGAGGGTAGGGGAGCAGTCAGCCAACGTTCACAGCAGACACGGTGTCAGCCCAAGCTCTGGCCAAAGGCAGATGTCTGACACTGTCGGTATCTCCAGCTGAACTAGAAATCCAGATTTTCTTCAGAGTCAAAGAACAGAGAAAAGCACATGAAGAGAGCATGTCATCTTGAAGTTGAAGCTAGTACAGATGCCCTGAAAGGTCCCATTTCCTAACTATAGAAGGATTTCATCTGATCTCCCTGTATTTTCTGCTTAATGATACCTGTATTCTGGTTTTAGTTTAGTTCTCACTGCCTTCTTTAAACCTCACAATTCACAGCCTTAGATGAGATACAAGCCTGCTAGCACTGACATTTGAGCTGAACTCCTGGGCCTGTGACATTTGAATGGAACCAAAATTGGTAAAAGATGTTCAACCAAACTTAGTTCAAACACCAGTGAGGGCCACTGAATTTAGTAGCAAAAACTCTGGTAGGCTGCAGGGATCAGGACCAATATTCTTAGCAGCATTTAGCAGAAAAACAGCATGAAGTATGTAAAACTTATGTGGACTTCATCGGGAAGACTCCCATTTATTTTAGTAGGCTTTGGATCAAAGCCAGCCCTAGGCCAGATCCTGGTATCTGTTACTACATTCCTATGGATTTCGCTGAACTGACATCTGGCCATTGTGATAAGCTTTAAAAAAAAATGCAACACAGATGGGGAGGAGCTTTTGGAGGTCAGCACCCATTAGGTATTTTTCTCAGCTAAACTTTTCCTCAAGCAGTGCTAAGTGCAATTCTCCTGCAACATTTAGAGGCAGGACAGAACAACACGAAGTGTCACCAGCTTGCTCTCCTGTCCATCAGACAGGTGGTAAAAGCAGGGTATGATAGTTCATCTGTTTATGAGTTGGGATGTGAGTTCATTTTCAGGTCTCTGAATTCAGCACAACATCGAGATCTTTTGTGCATGAGTTCCTTTTATTCTACAAGGAAGGAGGGTTTTGACAGTGAGGCAGAAAAGAGCAGAGAAAAGGACAAGATGAGCCACAGCTTGCAGTCTCAGATATGTGTTCGCTCCACTTCATCATCTCAGCTCAGGCAGAGGTTGGGGCATCAGCCCCAGCTCTGCAGAACTCCTCTGGGAGCATCTCATTTACTGTCACTGAAAATTGAGTCTGAACAGTCAGTGTGGGACAAGGTCTGGATGTCCCTTAAATTCTGTCCACATTATCTCTGGGTATTTGGATCTTAGGGAGCTGGAAACATGTGAAGGTTTGCGCAGACCTTGAGGTGGACAGTTGCCCAGCGGTGATTCACTCCCTGCAGGTAGGAACCAGGGTTTGGTTCCCAGAGTTTGTGGGCTTACACCTCTTTTTGCTTTTCTGATTCTTCTAGACTTGAATGGGCACTCAGTGCTCCAGCCCAAGGTTTCATGAAAACTTCCTTAAGCCTTATTTAATGAGAAGCTTGGGCGTCTGTGCTTTCTTTCCTAGCTACATTTCAATTTTCTTTCCAAATGCTATTTCATCTCTTAGAAGATCCCTAAAACAGGGGTACCTGCAACTGTGAGAAATCAAGCTTCTAAACATCAAATTATAGCAATGGCTGTGCTCTTCAGAACCGGCATCCATTCATATTGTTTATTACTTTAAGGCATATTATATGAACATTTTTAGAATAGCAAAAAAAAAAGAATTGGAATTCTGGAATAGAAAAGAAATAGAAAAATGTTTCCTTGCACCCATAGGCAGCAGTGAGAGAGTTAAAAGTGACTGCAGTATTATTATGAAACTTCCTTCCCAAGCATGCAAGCAGCAGGCAGTACAGAGCATTGGATAATGGACTCTATTCTGATAAGATTTATCCTTCATATAAATCCAACTTGCAAGTAATTTAAAGATTGATTATACGGGTAACTCTGGTGGTGTCTTTGCTTGTAGCTAGTGTGGTGTTAGAGGTATTTCTGCATCTGGAAGCAAAGATGGCATGAGGGTTCAAAATGAGAAAGCCTGCTGAGCGGCCATGAGATCTAGATGGACCAAGGGTTTTGAGCTAACAGAAAATCTCATTCTTTCAGTGGTGGGTGTTATAGTGAAATGATTGTCACTTGCCTTACAGTTATTGCAAAATAACTTCTTACCTCCTTTTCTGGGCAGAAACAGCACAGACTGGGTCACAGAGAGTGGTTTTAAATAGCACACTAGAGAGTAAGAGGTGCACAGGTCTCCAGGGCTTTTCTCCTACCCTGTGCTAACAGACACAGCCATGGCTTGTGCCCCTCTGTGGGGCCATGGATGGGTTCAGCGGAAATTATGAAACTGCTCTTGTTTAGATCACTCTTTCCCAGACAAGAAAGTACTTTCCAGAACAGGCGAGGGAGAGGCAGCTGTAACTCTGGGTTGGAAACTGCCCTACCAAAAGCTTGAAGACAATAAGCAATTCCCTGGCTAACAGGAAAATTCAGGATGGGAATGCCAGTTACTTCTTGCTCTCTGATAGAGAGGAACTGGTCTGCTGCAATTTCATCCAGGAAATGGCCAAAATAAATCTTAATTAACTATTGTGAACAAGCAGCAGTAGTATTTGCTTCACATGCTTGTTCACATATTAATAACGTGTTTTTACAAATCTCTGGTCAGCAAAACCATATTCCCATGCTATTGCTTCTACCCAGATTATTTTTTTCCACCCTTGCATGCTGCAGAAGAGTTTGGGAGAGAAGCACTAGGAAAACCTGGGTAAGAATTACCAAATAGGTAAATTTTTGCCCAGATTCCCCTATGAGATTATGAAGAGGAGAAGCAATATTGCTTTTCGAGGTTAGAATCTGGATTAGTAGACATGGAGAGGATGCTTTGTCCTCCCCAGAGGCCTTTGCACAAAGCCCACTTAAGCAGGCTTTATAAAATAACCAGGTGAGTTTTTTCCTTAACATGTAAAAACAAATGCCTCAAAGTAGTAGAATATGTAAATGAAATTTAATAGAAGTTTAACAGTGAAATTAAAGGGTCCCAGAGCTGTTTTGTTCAGAAGATACAGTGGTGACTATGCTTTTACTGTATACTGACTTGGAGGAAATAATTTTGTACAACACTGATAAAACCAAACTCATCCAATAACTGACCGTCCTGGGAGCATTTTGCTCGGATGTGGCATGGGTCTCCGTGATGACCAAACTAGGCACAGCAGTGAAGAGCTGGGATTGGTATTTTAATCATAAATAGTTTTTAGTAGGATTGCAATTATATTCATTCAAAATCCATCTTCCTGCAGCCAAAGGGCATGGATTTTATGTGCAAAACAAAATAAAATTTTAAGCATCTCTTGAAACCAACATCTGCTTTACCACAGAGTACAGCATCTTAGAATAAATAACTCAGTAGAAACATTTGCACTGATATTTTCCCATGTTGTCCTGTATGTAGTCTGCAGAAGCTATTATGTGAAAATTGCTTGGGTATTTGAATCTTTTCTTTTTTTTAAAAGCAGCAAAATAACTCTTAATGTTTCCTATAATGTAAAGAATTTTTTCGTTAAACTACATGATGGTAAAATCTTTAAAGTATTTATTGCTGAACAGCATGATAACAAAGTTCACCCAGTCTTTTTAAAGAATTGATGCCTATTGGATAAGTTTAATAGTTCAGAAACATTTGAAATAATGTGTACTATGAAAAACCTGGGACAAATGGCATCAAGAACAGCCTGAAAAGTGGATGCACCTCTCATTTGGCTGCATTTGCTCCTGCTATATATGAATGCATTCTTCATTCAGACAAGTCTCATACTCTATTGTATAATTCCAAATAACTGTGACTTAATTCTACAGGTATGTAGGAGAATTTGTGAATGTAGGCAGTGTTTCACCTCTTCGGACTTTCAGGGTATTGAGAGCTTTAAAAACTATTTCAGTAATCCCAGGTAAGAAGCCCTGATCCTTACGTTTTGGCTCTCAGCTACAAGTGATTCTTTCTCTGTCTCTCTTTGTCCCTTTGACTGTTGTTTTTTCGCTGGTGTTTTGTCATTGTCTGTGTGTGACTTTCCCTTGTTACAGATACATAACTGAATTTGTGGACCTGGGCAATGTCTCAGCCTTACGAACGTTCAGAGTACTGCGGGCGCTGAAAACAATCTCAGTCATTTCAGGTGAAAATCAGGTTAAACACTCCGGCTGCAGTTAAAGCCTACATGCCATTTCCAGTAGTAAACACAGTAATTACAAATGACTTAACCATAGATATTGATCAGGAAATGGAAGAATGTAGGGAATGTGACCTGTCAATAGAATACATTTTTCATATGTTTTCCAATACTGTTTTTGTGGGCAGAAGGAATTAGAGTGCTTCCAAAATTACAGACCTCACTAAAACCAGTGCTGCTGTAAGAACGGTGGTATGCAGTGGCTCGTGAATCACATACATAAAGTACTCATTCATGAACCATGCGAAAATGGCAATGAAACTCTTTTCAAGTCTTCGGATATTGATTTTTAAAAATGGAAGGTTAATGACCTCAAAATGTGTATTAGTGTTTAAGAGCGTGTCGATAGAGGAATCTAAATCTGTGCTGTGAGCTGAGGTTTCAAGACTGCAAGCATAGATAGCCTAATTTGTCATGGTGTTTATCTATTTGCATGTGATAGAAACACTGTTTAAATTTCAGACCCTGAAGAGATCAGAAAACGTTTCATCATTGATTTTGGTAGATTCAGCATTTCACCAACACATATTTTCTTACATTTTAAAGGATATGATTTCCACTCCCCTCCCCCCCTCCAAAAAAACCCCAAAAAACTAACCAAACAAAACCAAACACCTATGTTTTACTACAGATATGGCAGTGAAATAAACTCTTTTTTCATAGCTTTTTATCTACTCTATTACTATTTCTTAAAATAATAAATAATATTTGCTATTAAGTAATTTATGCAGAGATGAGTCCACTCTCAGTGGACTAACCATATGACAAAACTTTCTTGCCAAGCATTATCTATGGACAGGTCTCATTCAGCCTCAGTGTTTAACATCTCCAACCTGCATGACAAGGTAGAGAAGATAGCAAAAACCATGCATGGTAGATCCTATCGGTGATAATCCTGAACAGATGTTGGCAATTACATGTCAAAAATATTCAAAACATTGAGAGAACTGCGAACTGCTCGGATTCTCACACACAGCTCTCTAAGGTTAGAAAGGCTTTTCCATCCATCATATTATGCACATCTACACTATAATATAAATCTACACAAATTTAGGGACAGCACTTACATGGTGTATAAGCTAGAAATGGGAATTCTGGAATTGAGGTGTTAACATATATATGGGTCTAGGGCTTACTCCCTTATTCTAAGATTAAAGTAATGAAAATCAGTGGAATTATTGAAAGAGCAAGGTAGTTTTCATTGAAAATGTATGTCAAAATACAGCTTTTAAAGAATACTTTAAGATGATTAGGTCTGGCATTCCTTGAAATCAGTTCCTGTCTTAATTTTTGTCTTTAAGTTTAAAAAGAATAATCAATTAGCAGAGGGGTTTTGTTATGTTTTCTCTAATTGGATTTACACAGAGAAAGGATTTTTTTTTTTTTTCCTGGAAAACAGAAAGTTGAGCACAGTTTGATAGATTAGGTGGGATAGTAGTGGCTAATCAGAAAGAAAACTGGAGTTTCCTATCTTCCTTTGCTAGCGATTTGAAGACTAACTTGGAGGGACAGCCATCTCCAGGGGACACCTTTCCTTTCCATCTAGTCTCAAGCTTGAGCCTCTTCAGAGCAGAGCCAGTCAATTTTGCTGAGTTATATATATAGCAATTTTCTGCTGTTCTTTATCAGAGTTGGAGCAGAAGCTTGTTTTACATCAAATGATAAATTTTGGCTGGTTTTTTAGTGGGAAGAAAAGGAGTATTGAGATTCAGAAAAACTTTAATTAAAAATACACCAAAGCCCTTCAGTGATATTAAAACCAGAGTTGTTCCATTTGTTCGTTAATAGAAAAAAAAAAAAAGATGAGGAGTATTATTTATTAGAGTAATACATAATAACTCACATTCTCTTTTTTTCTTTCTGACTGACTATTTGATTAGTTTTTTGATAACTGCATTTTTAGGTACAAGTAACTAAATCATTTGCTGACATAACTGCATGAAGATATGCTAATAGAATATCTGGCCTTAGATTTTATTGTCAAGATTACCTGTTCTCTGAATATGTTTAAATTACAGATGTGGAGAGCTACAAATTGCCAAGGAACACCTAACTCCCTGTAAAACACAGCTAAGTTTGGGGTTTTTTTTTAATGTTAGCAGATTATTTCAGAGGATTCGGTTCATTTTTCAGTTAGACACATACATTTTAAAAGAAATATTGGGCATGATGCTGTGTTTATTTGGAGATCAGTCTGAGTTTTTAATGATAACATAGGTTTATGCTGAGATGAAGTATTTTTCCACAAAAGGCTTAAAAATGAAAAGATGATGAACACTAATATCTTTCATGAGATTTTTGGGTTCAACTGCTAGAAAGAGGAGAAGGGGGTTGTTATATTTGCTTCCTCTTTTACATCTTAGGTGAAGAATGCCGAGATGTATTCTCCTTTGCAAATATCTAAGCTTTTCCTCAATAAAATTGATCACACTTTTCCATCAGGTAGTTATGATTGCACAAACGTACTTGGACTCAGCATGCTCAGTGAAATTGTTTACCGAAAGTAACAGGCCAAGTCCTCCGTGGTGTAAGGCTTCTGTCCAGCAAAGCACTTAGAGGCTGGTTTTCAAAGGCATGCTGCTTCACTTGAAATCAATGAGTTTCACTATTGACTCCAGAGGGAGTCAGTAAAGCTAACAATTAGTGCTTTTAAAAATCTCACCTACCTTTAATGCCTCACTCTAAGTGCGCAAGCAGGCACAGGAACATTCAGGAGGCACAGGAACGTTTAGGGGACACAGACTCGCAGGACTCAAAAAGATCTCCCAGACTCTCAGAGTCCATTCCCCTGGCCTAAGACTGTGTTTAGGATAGCTCGGACCTGGCCTGATATTTATCGTCTTTCTTGTTCTAATAATCCTTCAAAGGTGGAGGTCTCATGATCCTCCTGAGAAGTCTGTTCCAGCACCTCATTACTTTCACCATTAGAAGATTTGCCCTGGGAAGACAGGTTCAGGTCCAGATTCAGCAACCCAAATATGAGCATCTACCAGCAAGCCATGTGCTTCTGGCTCACTGGAGATCTGGGGCTCAGTTTGGTTGCCATCACGCCAGAATCTCCTGCTCCCCAGGGCCATGGATCACCTTCAGGTCCTGTCTCTGAATCCAGACCCCCATCCAGCCTCACTCTCTCTTGGTGCATTATCAGCTCAGTATTTTTTACCCTACAGCCCCTGTGTAGGATATCAGGTCAGTGCCTTAGCCTCTGCGGCAGCCCTTAACATGCCAGAGGACCTTCATGGATCCCCTCAATTTTCACTTTTCTGCACTAAACACACCCGTTTCTTTCTGTTTTCCAGTTGTCCATGATATTGAGAGAAAACAAGCTTTGTACAGTAGCTGGGTATCTGTTTATGCAGACTTATTAAAAGAAAAAAGTTTTTAATTTCCTCATATATCTCTTATGTTCTGGTGTTTAGAAATAGGTAACATTTTCTCTATGGGAGCATAAAACCTTTAACTCTCAGTGATTTTTTTTATTAATTAGTGTCTTGCACATTGCCATGGCAACTGGATTCATTTGTTTTCAGTCTAGATAGGAACCATGGTCAGCAGCAGAACAACCCACTGAGGTCACTCATTTGTCTCCCATTACTGGCATATCCAAGTCCCAGTGTGCTCAATAGGAACCCTTCCCATGACAATAGACAGTCTTGAATCACAGTTTATCTGCATGGAAATCACCAATGTTTTTTGATAACTACTAACTGAGGTAATGTAGGGCCCTGAGGTACACCCTTCTATGCCTCCTCATCTAAAGCCTGCAAAATGCAGGCCACCACCATCATCATCATCATCATCATCACCAAGATTTTGTAAAGTCCTGTATCCAGAGAAGGTCTTTCTGCTCTTTCTGGAACAGGCGTGTATATCACGGACATCTCACATAAAATGACAGGATACCGGCAAAAGGTGACCTCATAGAAAATTGGGCCAAGGCACTTTGGGGCCTGATCCAGCTCCCATTTAAGTTAGTGTGAGTCTAAAGGCTATAAATAGGCTGCGAATGTTATCCAGTACTTCACAGATAGCCAGAGCGCAAGAATTAAGGGTGTGTGGAAGAGACTGACCCCCGTTTGCTGGTTCAATCTCACTGAAGTCCTCCTGCAGAGAGATAAATGTCACCCTTCTGGTGGGTAAATCACTTAACTCAAGAAGTAACTATCCCACAGGTGAGAAATACATTGACATATTTGCATTTTCCTTGGAGACTGCACTGATAGTCACATTTCCATGCAAAAATGGTCTACAGAAATGCTGACAACCATTCAAGTTTGCCAAGATGCGATTAAACTCTTCGCTGCCCCATGTGTCAGTGGCTAACAGCAAAATACATTCATCAGGAGTGAACTCTTCTCTCCCTGCGTGCACATGACTCATGCAGACATTTACAAGACACATGCGTATCCTCAGGAGAAGAGTAGGCTAGGTAAGGACAATCATAGTGCAAGTCACACTCCCTTTTTTTGTTTTTCATTTTTCTCCCCACTTGTTTCTAGACTGTGCATGAAAGCATCTGATGTTCTGTAGGTGATTGCCAACATCTGGTATGGATGTCATACTGAATTATGCTAATACTTTCTCACATCTTGTAGGAGGAATGGATGGTGTTGTGGGATCTTGCCATTTCTCATTGTTTGGTGTTGCTTGCATTTTCTATGGTTTCTGATTTGCATTTGAAAACTGATTATTTGATTAACCTCTGAATGCGTTAAATTTCTACCTGCATTAACAGGAATGTTTGTGCCAAATCCTTCTTGCTTACTGCAGATGTGAGGCTGCCTATACAGCCCTCATTCCACTGATTTTGGATCTTGTGGTGGTGTTCATGTCACACAAGCAGGATTTGGCCCAGAAGTGTGGAAAGAATTCAGTGATTCAGGAAAAGCCTGTATTGATTACTCCACAGGGAGTAATCTATAGACCTATTGTCATTAACGGGTGTAGCTGTTACTCAGCTTTGGATCAGATCCTCAGTTTTTGCTGCATGCTGCCTGGTTTGATGTTTGACTTGCAAGAATTAAGTAAATGCCTTTAATGCCCCATAAATAGTATCTTCTATTAAGCTATATTGCAGTGCTCTCATTGGCACTATTTCAAAGGAGGATTATTTATCTAGAAGATTTAAGTGTTCTAAATTTGAATACATCTAGCATTGCTTTTACAAAACATGGGATTCAGAGAAATGCAGAGCACCTGCAAGAGGTTCTGGGTGTCCTTATTTCCCCTCAGTCCTTCCATTTATGAGGCACAGAAATTTTAAATGAATAGTGATTTAAACACTTTGCTTAACAGTGACTTGTGCCAAGCAACTTGATGGACGCTACTTAATTTTCGGGGCAAATTTTGTTTTTAAAGGGTGAGAAAAAAAACAGTTAGATTGTAAGTATACCACTTCCCAAATGGTTTTCCTGGAAAGTTTTAACAAAGGTCCAGGAAGCAGAGTACAAGTTATTTTTAAATGGCCTTTAATTACAGCAATTGTATTACTAAAGCATTCTCTTCTGAAACTGTTCAGAAGCCTGTATGCTATTGAAACAAAAAAAAAGAAAAAGAAAGTAAAGCAGAAAGACTGCTCATAAAGAAATTATTTGATACCTGCAAGGAATGAACTTGTAAAACTAATGGTATAGGATTACTATTCTATTTAAAACCCCAGTAAGTAAACTGAGAAAAACATGTTTCATGAAATGACCTTGAAATTAACAATACCGGGGCCTGATTTTGAAAACAAATAGTCTTTGCTGGTGATTAGGATTTTGTAGGTCTTGTTTCCTAATGTTATCCCTATTCACATTAGGACTCCCATTGTCCTTGCCCATGTGAGTAAGATCAATTTGTATACTTAGATGATACAAATGCAACCTCCAAGCTTGCATTTGTATGACAAACAAATAAATGTGCTTCAGGGATTCCACAGAGGGTGCTGAATTAAAAGAATCTGTGGTTTGGCTTTTTTCCCTTTTTTAAGACTTAGTTTGCATTTGGACTTCCCAACTTTCACCAGCCTCAGTGAAGAAACATCTGTGCATTCAAAGGACAGCCAATGATGAGAATCATCGAAAACATTTCAGAATATTAGATCAAATAAAGAAATATTGTAGTGCATTTACAAATCATATTTCTTTTTCCCCACCTAAGTACTTGTTTAAGACCTGGCTGTATTAAAGGTCTTACATTCTTAACACTGGATAAGTGTGAGACCCCAGGAAGTCCTTCAGAATTGGGCTACAACTAAAACTAGCTTCACTTCAGGTATAAAGTTCACCCAGGACTAGATTATCAGAAGAGCTATACTTTTTATTTAGGCACCAAAATAGGTAGCCAAATCTACAGATGGACTTAAAAGTTCCAAACTGAACTTTTTCTAGGTACCTGAATAGAATTGACCTCATTTGTAAAATCTCTTTCTGGTGAGGAATGCAGTTAGCATGAAAATCCAGCTTTTGCCTAATGTTTATACTGCGATATTTTTTTATTTATTTTTGAGTAGAGCAGGGAGCTGTCTAACCTCTTGCTCTTTACCATGCCACAGACTAACTTTAGAGAGTTAAGAATTTAGTGGAGAAAGACACAAAGAGTTTAGTGGAGAAAATGGGCTACCCACATGTGATGGGTCAGTCCCTTTTAGTTATATGGTCATTTTATAGACGTTAACATCATTCACAGGTTAACCTAATGGCAATACCCTATGCAGGAGTGCAGTATTTTAGGTGCTGGATACAGGGACTGCTGGACCTGTTGGCCATTCTAGCAGCTCATCCTCCTTTGAGAAACTACGATTTCCCCTTACTTTAACCACAGAATTTTAAGCAAGACCAAAACCCCATTTTGCCTTCCTGTGAGTCCTCAAGTACATTTTCATATTATTTTAAATTATACAGCACTAGCTCAACCTTTGTGTCTGGAAACTCTTGGGGTGGAATTCGAGGGAACTGAGATTTAATGTGTATGATCATATTCAGTGAGCAAGTCAATGTGCTTCTGAGTATTGCCCAGGAGAATTCCTCCTGTTTCCCTTTGCATTTTCTTTTTTCTATTTAACTCTATTTCTCTTACTGCTGCCATACTGGTGACACTGATTATCAGAAACACTGCTTACTACTTATTGAGTATTAATTAACTATAAACAGGAAAGAAACAACAAAATTTCTACCATTGTGCAGCTGATATTAACATCTGACTACAGCACACAAGTTTAGAAGAAGGTTCTTTTTTGCAAAGAGTGGGTTTTGTCGTATTCATGTGCTATTCAATCAGCTCAAATAGTGCTGGTCTCCAGGAACGCTTCAAAAGCAAGCAATATCTTTTGAGAAAACAGTATAATTATTTATATCTGTATATTTATAGAATAATAAACTGAAGCTAGTGTTACAGAGTGAAATAACACAGGAAAAGCTAATTTATGTGACCCAAGCCTTTGGTGTTTGTAATAAGATGATTTATCTACATTGGCAGCATATTATAAAATGATTAACTTTGCCCAGGTATTGTTGGAGCCTCAGGTTATTTTACTCAAATAGTTTCCACTGGGTTTATTTGATTGCCCATATTATTTGGCTTCTAATCCCAAATTGTTGTTGTCTTGAGCAAATGAATTGAAGGCAGAGGAATTATTCATATGAGGACAGCGAGCTGGATTTGGCATTAAAATATGTAAAATAATCAGGGAATAAATAACATTTCCGTAACTCTTCATCTGTTTATGTGAGGGATAAAATTATCAGAATCACCTGGGTTATTTAACACTAATTCACATTCTCAAAATTCAATGGGATTTAGGCTTTACAGCCTTTACTGCAGCTCCGTGAAAATATAAAAGACATTCTGTATTTTCTTTATCCATGAATATTTTTGTATCTCACTGTTCCTCCATCCAGTTCTTTCCCTCCATTTTTGAATCAGTGTTTGTGTAAGAGTAATATCAAGACTTTTGTCCAGACAAAAGTTGGCCAAACTAAGTGTTCATAGTGATCACTTGTCTCTCATTTCTGCCGTCCAGTTACAAACATGCAGTAGAAACCCTTCCAATTTTCCCTTCCATAGAGATTTTCATCATGAAAAGTAGCTATCTGCAGACATGTTTCATCCTCTCAGTCTATAAACTCTTGGCTTTTATCTCCCTAGGACTGAAGACCATTGTAGGGGCACTTATCCAGTCTGTTAAGAAACTTGCTGATGTGATGATCCTGACCGTTTTCTGCTTGAGTGTCTTTGCCCTCATAGGCCTCCAGCTCTTCATGGGCAACTTGCGACACAAGTGTGTCAGGGACTACACCAAGTTTAACTCCACCAATGGCACATTGTACTTGGATGGTAGGATGTGGAACACCTCAGAGGAATTTCTTAGTGATCCAGGTAAGCTCTTCTTTACCCTGTCGTCTGTTTTTTGGTTGTTGTTGGGTTGGTTTTTACTCTTATTTTGACCAAAATCTACATGTGAATCATCAAATGCAACATTACATGACTACTGGTTCTTTATGATGTTGATATGGTTTTGAAAGATCTAGGTAGCTTTTTTCTGATCTCTGTGGTGCCTTCCCAGTTCATGCTGAAAGTATTTCTGGTGCTTTCCTATGATACAGACTAAAGTCCTTGTTGCATCATTGATGATTTTCACAGTTTTAGGGTATCTCATGATATTTTTCTTGAAGAACCCTTTCCTGGAATTAGGCAATCAAAGGAAAATTTCAACTCTGTGTGTGGGTCTGGTTTGCACACTGTTTCTTTAAGACAATTTATAGCTGTTGCATTTTCTAGCAAAACTTCAAAAATTGAATTAACGGTCTTAAAAAATCAAGAAGCGAAGCAGAGCAATTTGGTATTTATTAATCTGAAAAATCCCAAGAGCATATTTTTAAGGAAATCTTATGCTATTAGGGCCCTAACTCATTATCTGGGTTGAACCATCCTGCAGTATCTGGTGCTCTGATGTTTATTATCAAAAGGCTTGTTTTCTAGGCCAAAGCAATTTTTAATACTCTGCAGTCTGCTAGACTTTGAATTACAATGAAATAGGTTCACTTAACTAATTTCTTAACATTTAAAAAAATAAAAATTTAATGTAAATAAACTTCAGAATGGAAACAAGTGGCCCAGCTGTTGCTGCTCAAAAACCCTCTGAGTCACCAGAGGACCAACACCAATGGCAATGGACATGGACTCACATGTAAAAGAATTCAATGATGGTCTTGAGGGAAGGAAGCAACCAGACTGATGTGCATTGGTAGGAACTTATGACCAGTGACCTTTGGTATTTTATTTATTTTGAGGAGAAGAATGAGCCACATAGTCAACTCATTAACTGGAAATTTGGTTGGGAGGAAGTGACAGAGTGTCATGGAGTACCTCTGATCTGACTCTGTAGACCCTTCAGTCCTATATCTCCAGCCTTCTGCACTATGAAAACCCCACACCAGACTCCTGGAAGTTGCCTGGCTTGGCCCAGGACTCTGCTGAATGCCTGGCACAAGGTTGCCTCTAACTCCTGTTGGCTTCTCAGTGTTGTATACCTCTTCAGCCAGGCTACGTTATCCAGGGATTGGGCCAAGGGCAGTCCCACCATTCCCCACTGGTGACTTCTGGCCTTTCTACTTGATTTCTCTCCCTGCAGTCTGAGCAGCCCCGGAAGCAGTGGTGTTAGAAAGGTTCTATTCAAGGAATACAAAGCGTCTCTAATGCATGATGTAGTTGATGCAGCATTAAGGAAGGGAAGCTCACAAAGCTCTGGCTGAATGAGGGCCATCTTTGGGACTAACCATGACCACCATCTTATGTGTCCCCTCAGTGTTGCTCTCTTGTCAGCTGAAAGGGAAAAGAGCTCTGTGCCAGAGCTAAAAATCCATGCTGGAGCTATGCTGGTTGGTCATGAGCCTGCTGCCATGTTTTCCCACCCATACTCTCTGTGCTTCCAGCTTGGAGATGAGTGCTCATGGAGCTAGTAAATATATCTCTGCACCTGTGGTGGATTAAGGCACTTCACGGCTCCTCCACCCACAGATAACTGACAGCTGTGGGAGGTGCTGCTCTCCCTCTCTCATAGAGGTATTGTGAGAGAAAATAGTGATACCTAGAAGTATAAAGCCCTGCAATAAAGGTGAAGGGGTGAAATGGAGCTGTGAAGATAGTCTGGACTCTCTGGAAATGGAAGTAGAGTAAATATACCACTGAATAGTCTCTATAAAAATACAGTTAATGTCGAGGCCAGCTGCAACATTGCTTTAAATGGGAGGAATTGTACAGCTGCTCCAGCATACCATGAGCAAGTTTATTTGTGTAGTCCTGATATGGGGAGGAGGGGAGATGCTCCATAAATCCATTTGGTAAATCCAGCAATGGTTAATATGGTCATGAAAATATGCTTGTTCTCACTAAAGGAGATTTACCTATTGCAAAGATAATCAACCTGGTGAGATAATGAATTAAAGTGAATTAAAGTTTGACCATGTGGTATTAATAGTAAGTAACAATAATATCAATTAATGTTTTCACATCTTCAAAATATCTGAAAATAAAGACATGGTTCATTATGGCAAACAACCATCAGTTATGGTGGATGGACAAAAATGATTTAAATAGTTGAAGTGTTGAGTGAGTGCAGCAGGCCACTGAAGAACTAGAGGAAAAGTGGATTTATAGGAAAAATGTACTGACCTCTGAATAAGAATAATGAAGAGTTCCTCGAAATGCTGGAGAAGGTGGCTTAGCTACTAGGCTAGGGAGAACAATATTAAGTAGGATTTTCATTTAATGTTGACTATTGCACTAAAGTAATTCAGAAATGGAAGGACTGGCTCATTTTGTAACTAGATGGGATAGTGCTTTGTATTTCATTTTGCATAAGTATTATGGTGAAATGAAGTGACTGTTCAACAGAGTAGTACTGACCACAATTTAATAACAGTCCAAATTTCAAGTACTGCAGGGAATTAAGCAATGCATACAGCTAGATTAAAGTGTAGGCAGACCAAATTAGATAAAAAGAGGAATATATTAAGAAACAGAGTAGTGTCAGTGTTTATTTTGAAGAAGAACTAGAGAAGAAAATTGGCCAACATGTTGAGATAGTAGAGTTCACACAAAGGGAACACACAGAATTACAAAAGCTCTTTGGAGACTTCAAAACCAATGTGGCTGAGTCACTTAGTTTGGAGCAGGGATACTAATCTAAAAACCAGAAAACAGAAACCTGAAGTACTGTCAGAGATTCATAATAATACTTAAAAAAAAAAAAAAAAAAAAAAAAAAAGATGTAAAGAAATAAAGGAGTGAAAAACACTCAAAAGCAAAATCAGAAAAATGAATTGTTAATTCTGGTCATCAGGACACCAAAATAGAAAATCAAAACAGGGTGATATGCCAGTGCTGCTGCTCTTGGAGAGCAAAAGTTTGCTTTGGATTCTTTGAGAGAGTTTTTAATGTTTTAAAGGACAGCAGGGAGCCTCTTGTGCCTTTGAACTTTTTTGCATGAATGGAAAAACAAAAACTAGTGGAACCCCTTAAAAGGGTAATACAGTGAAGACTTGTCTGGTGCTGCAGAGGAAATAGCTGGGAGAGTTAGTCATGATGTGCAAAGAAAGATAAGAACTAGGTTTTCAGTCTTTCTGAGCCCTTTTTATTTTGAGATAATTGTGTGCCACAGGCACTTGGTACAGGAGACATTTTGGTTTTGTAGAAGGCCTGGGATAGCTTCAGCTCTGATTTTTTGTTCAAAGCTGACTTGGTATAAAGACTAAATTGTATCCTCTTTCCTTAGCTCCTTTCACCCCCAGGCAGGAAATTTTTTCTCATCTGTCTTCTCAGTCCTCTTGTTTTGATTTTATAGATGGGGGAAAAAGTCAGTTTATAAACTTTGTTTGCATCATCACTGGGTTAACCACAATTATGTGGTAATACTTGATTGTTGAGGAAAAAAAATCAAGGTTGATCCTTGAGGAAATACCTACCATGCTCCCAGGGTTCAGGAACTCTTTCCGTTAGCTACACACTCAAGACCCACATGCACTTTCTTGCTCTACCACTGTGGTCACCACACCTAACTTGGCTGATGGTGCAGGTGCTGCCTGGCCTCTCTGCTACCCCTGTTCCTGCCTCCACCACCAGTAAAGGCAGCGTACCAGCACCAGTAATTGTGGTGGCAGAAGAAAAATCTTTTTTCCCTAAAGCTGTAGGAAAAAAAAACCCAACTTTGTCTATTTCTGTGCATGATAGATCCATAAGCAGTCAGTTCCCACCACCTATCCTTTAAGGCCTTTGGCTGTTACTTAACCTTTCTTGCATGAACTTGTCAACCCTACATTGCAGGGTTGCTAGCAATGAGAATTGTTGGGTTGTCTCCTCCTGTTGTGCATCTGCCATGAGAAAATCATGTAAACTAAATCCCATAAGGAGCAAGGATTTTCTACCTATCCACCCAACACTTTGTTCTTTCCATTGTTTAGATGGCTCCTGCGGCTGGACGAAATGACAGGTAACTTGGGAAGCAAGGGACAGAGCCCTTAAGCATGGGGATTCAGTGGGAAAATTCACACTGAGAGATCTCTTCCATTTAGCTTCACTAATCACTAAGTCCTAGCATATGAAAGTGACACTCAGTATTCCCAATCAGACAGTCAAGAAGGGGACTTTCCTAGCATTGTCACTAGAAGCTTAATTCTGTGAAAGAAACTTCCTCTAAGCTACTGCAGCTGCCTCTGGTTTCTCAGCTTAGCTACTGGGCACAGCGGTCCTGGTAAGGTGAGATACCTGCTTAGTCCTTCCTCAACTCACAGTGTTGATGCAGATTGAAAATCTGCCTTTGGGTGGGCACATGTATCTCATGATGAACAGGGGGATTTTTTTCTATTCTTTCCGCCAATTTAAATGACTCTCAGTCTTCATAATTTACACACCAACCTATAAGAAGAAGGCTTATCAGAAAAGTTATTCCAGTTTGGTTTTGCCTCCAATGCTTACCACTGCAAACCTAGGAAGGGGAAAAAGGAAGATTAAGGCAGAAGTAGCTCATCAGGTCTCCCAGCCTCCTCCAGCCATCATGAATGGAGTGTGGGGTGGGGGACGGTTGAGCATTAGATGGAATCAGGCTAAAAAATTCTTGATGTCAAATGCCAATGATAAAGTTAAAATGGAGGTGCAGCTCCTTCATCTGGGAAAACACTAGCTACTGATAAGTAATAATTTTCCTAGCTGCTATCCTAGATTTGGTAAGGGACTGCAATCAATAAGCCCAAGGAGGATTATTTTTAGACATTAATAACAAATTTGGAAATCTGAAGTTGTAGATACAGCAGTGCTCATGTATAAAAATGAAATAAAGAAAAAAAGTACAAAATAGTGATAGTTTACATCCACAGCATTATGAAAATTATGTGACCAATGTATCAATATCAAAGTTATTGAGCTGTCAGTTTAAGAGAGCTAATAGTTTAGAAATACCAGCTGGAAAACTGCAAGCTTAAGTCCAATACTTGTAAAGATTTCTAGGAAAGCTGCTGCAAATAGCATGCTTGAAAGCCTGTGTTAGGTTGTAGTGTTTAAATTAAAGATGTATTTGATGAAGTGAAGCTGTATGAATGTGTGAGAGTGGATTGAAAGGTATATGATGTCAGATATGTCACTGGCTTAGGGAGAGAAAAGATGTACCAATGGACTGAGTGTAGTTGATTCACATGGCTGGTGATTGTAGAATCTTTAATGTCATTTATGTATTCTATTACTAAAATGGATTATTGACTAGTCAGTAAGTAGTAAGTAGAAATCTGAGTTTAAATAGTGTGTTCTTTTGTAGAGCAGGGCTCAGTGTAAGTGCTGAACACATAAGAAAAAACACTTAAGGAAAAAACCTTAAAAATATAGTAAAATTATTATAAAAATCACTTTTGAAATGATAGTCTCAAACCCCAGTATTTTCTTTGTCCTTAAACTAAATACCCTACTTAAGACACTCTGAAAGGGTCTTGTTTTCAAAGTGTTTGATGCATGTTTTCTCTCAAAATCAGTATCTTGTAAGGTAAAATAAAATCCTGTAATTTCTTTTAGATAATCCTGTTCAGAGTGTTGAAATAAAAAAAAAAAAAGTTTAAGATTTATTACCCTTTTACTGGGAGGAATCAACTGCCATTTTTATAGCTTAAAAGAGGACTTTTCAAGGACGTTATTTTTTTCTTCCAGACTAGTTTCTGGCATTTGTTTCATGGCAGTGATTTTTTGCTTCTTCTGAAGTCAAACTGTAGTTACCATAGGTCGGGGGGCGGGGGGGAGCTCTAATTGTAAAAAAACCCATCCAGATAAAGAGAAATGTAATAACTGTTTTGTCATCTCCAGTTAGACCTGGAAGACCTATGGTTGCTTCAGGTTCTGTATTTAGAAAGATGTATAAATACATGAAGTTTAGGTCCTTATTTTAGGTAGCTAGTCTTTGCAGCTCCCAATTACATCCAAAAAAGCCATAGGAGTGATTTGGAGAAGGAACTTTCTGAGGTGGCCTCTGGAGGAGCCTGTTTAATTTTATATTCCTTAAAGAGATAAAGCCTAGGCAACCTAGGGAAATGGTCCAGCTAAACCAGCCACGTTAGATGCCTAAGGTTGAGGAATGTGAGCACTATTCATAGATGACCTTTGGTTGCAGAGCAACTTGCTGAACATTGATGTGATACCCATCTGAATCATGGTCTTCTTGGGTACTTGAGAAGGGATCACAGGCTTGTGGGAAGCAACTGGTCTTGCACATGGTGTAAATGCAATTAGAGATGCTGACTGCTCGGAGCTGATAAGTCAGGAGCGGTTCCAGATCCATGTGAAATAATTCTAGAGTCTTTTCACTTCCTCCTCTTTGATGTCCTAGGTGTAATGCACTGTTGAAATGAATGGGCATGGATGTTGAGGCGTATACTTGTGAATATATAAAAATATGTGTGTGTATAGATGCATGTATATCTTCTCTAAGCTCTGTGCCTGATTATTAGCTCTGCCTGACAAATGGCTTCATTTTTGCTTTCAGAACCACTGAAATGGAACTGTATGAACAGATACTCTGAAACTGTATGAGGACTGTATAGAAAATAATGATGTCCAAGTCAGATAACAAATGTAGCAAGTTTGGGAAGAGCTGAAGTGTTTGAAGTGTTGTCTGAGGTGGTAATAGAAGACAGTGAGTGTTTGATGAGTAATTATGGAGGTGGGAGGAAAGAGGGAAGCAATAAATCAGGTTGAGGCTGGAATAGGTGTTTTATTATGTATGATTGTATGTGAACCAATGATTAAGACAAAGAACCTCTCTGAGCTTTCAGACTGTGCTTATCAGCATGGAATCTATTCACGTTACTCTGCCGTTAACTGTAAAGATTGTGGCTTTGTTCAGGTGGATCTGTTGATAAATAGCTTCATAAATGATCAAATGTTAATGCTGTGATGTGTTATTAACACGGGTATTGTACTTGTGCACTTGGATGTTTTAAGCTAAATAGAAAAAGAAAGGCCACAGCGGAAGAAATGCAAGGATCAGAAAAACATAGGAATTGGTACTGTTGTATCCAATACAGTCTCTTCCCGACCATTCAACAGGAATTTTTTTGGCCTTGTGGTGAACAAGTAAGTTCTTATCTTGGAACAGTTTGTAAACCAGGAGGATTTGTCCCCCATATCCATTTTTTTTGCTCTCATCACTGCATTACTGCTCACAGAAAGGAGAGATCTATTAGAGGAGAGACCTGCCACGGAAGATTCAGACTGAACATTTTCAGAGTTTTCCTGCACCTTCCAATTGTTCATAAACTACCAAACTAATATACCACTTGACTTGCACAGTAATGTTCAAAGAGGCATTGGAAAGGACCCCGCCTGTGCCCTTTGGAGCCTGTCCATAGACTTCTGCTTGCTCCAGGTTCAGCAATAATGTGCCTCGCAAAGGCAAGAGGTAGCGTTCACTTTTAACTCCGAACAATCAGCCCAGGTGCACCGTGAGCCCACTGCTGGAGAATGGCTTGCATTGCTGCTTTCCCTTATTGCACTGGTTTTAAGGAATAAGTAAAGAAATGTTTTCTCCTGATACTTTCATCAACACTGAATTCACCCAAGTGAGGTGGAGATAAAACATGGGAATTGCCAGGCTCAATCTGGTCTTGGTATACCTACAGCAGGATCTGTCTGTGGCATAGAGTGGCCCCACATGTTCCAGAAGAAATTAATACAGCCTGAAGTGTAGATATTTTTCTAAATTTTTATTAACATTAACTATTATAACTCTGTATATCCTTATCTACATAAGCAATAATTCTCTCTCTGAACGTTTTGGCCACAGGGGCAGCCTGCAGCAGTAACTTCAGCAGCTGAAATGGCAAGTGTAGTGAAAAATAGTTACTTTATCTTTAGTTTTGAAATTTTTTTCTTTTTTTTTTTCTTTTTTTTCCTCTTCCATTTTCTTAGGGCAAAAAACTTTGTTATCACGTTCTGTGACCGGGAGCACACAAAGCTCCTTGTTCTCATTTTCCAGAATGCATGCTATTTTTGACTCTGATAGTCACCTCTTTTCTAAGATAAAGGATCTCCATTTTTTCAATTGCTGCTCTTATTAAACTTTTCCCAGTCATTCTCATTACCCACTTCTCCACACCCTCTAGCCCAGCAGTTACCCTATTGAAAACAATGTGGTCTGTCTTCTGGATGAGACAAGCCACTGGTTTATAGGTTGTTTCCTGTATAGTACTCCATCCTGTTCCTCCTGCATCTCAATATTACACTTTTCTTTGATCACAGCTTTATATTACATAAAAGTGTTGGCTAAGGGTCCCTAAAAAAACCCATATCTCTCACCTGAATTGATACAGGGAATTTAAAACTTGACAAGGTTATGGATGGGTAAGATTTTCTCCTTCTCTGCTTTACTTCACGTTCTGACAACATAATATCTCACTTTGCATTTCTCCACTCATATTTTTTTAGTGGGATAGGCCTCTCTAGTGTTCTTCATTCAGTCCTGGCCTTGGACTTGATTCACTTGGAAAATACTGTGTATAGGAGATTTTGTCACCTCTCTGCTCACCCTCTCTTTCCCTTGTACTTATAAATGTAATAAAGTGGTGCAGATGCAGCCCTCTGTTAGTTTGCAGAGACACTGCACATTGACTTTTCATCTTAACCTTTGTCTTCCATCTCTTAGTCAGTTTTTGATCCAATTAATTTGTTTTCTTTATCACAGTACAAGCAGGAGTATTTTCTTCTATTTTTCTGGCATCTGTCTGTAATCACAAATGCATTCGACCCTTGTAGCAGCTCTTGATTTGAATTCTTTTGTGTGAAACATATTAAAAAACTCCACAAAACACAAAAGCTCTACAAAACTTCTCGAGAGCACACTTCAGCATTTTGCTGCCTATTTATGTGAAGCGTATGTCTAAACAAGTGGTACTAAATATGCTTTTAGTCATGTCCTATGCAGCCTACAGCCCTAAGAGCGTGGGTCTGCGTGACTGGTCAGACACAGAAACACGGAAGGAGATTATCTGAAGATGTTTAAAAGTTAGCATGCATATTTATTGCTAGTCATTTTCTCCTGTCTCATCTTCTTCGGGATGCTCATGAACTTGGTATGGTCCCCGATGGCTCCAATTTGACAGCCTTGGCGGAGCATCTAAATTCTCCACTCCCCTCTGGTCTGCAGCTCCAAACGCTCTTGACGTGCTTTTCCTTCCCTCAGGCTGTATGGGCAGCACGAACCAGGTACTGTGGATCTTTGAGGCTTTCAGAGCTTCTTCCTAGTGCACGGGAGCCATCTAGCAGAGGGCTTGACTGATATTTTTAGTGGCTTTTTGTCAAAGAGGGAAAAAGCTGTACTATCAAAATTGGACACATTCTTTTCCGTGTTACGGTGACTGCTGAGCCCTGGCTGGGAAATTGCTTCTTTGGCTTGTCTCAAACATGGGGGGAAGCACTGACAGGAGCCTACCAGAGACACTTGAGCTTAAGGAGACCACTTTCCTCTCAGCACCTTGGTGTATCATTTTCTACGACCCCCTCCCAGCTCCTCCGTATCTCCTGCAGGACAGCTCATGCCCAGAATTCAGGGTTGTAGTTACCCTAAGGTCATGTATTCGCCAATGCTGTATATAAGAGCCTCAAAAAAAGTTGGCTGCTTGGACTCTGCCCCTCTACCCACCCAGCCATCCTCACAACTGACTCCTCCTGTTCCTTTTTTAACTGAAGTTTTGAAAATTTCCTCCCAGAACGTGAAGGGGTAAGGTGGCAGGAGAGAGCTGGGCCAGAAGTGAGTGCCCAGGGGAAGAGGGAGAGGAGGATGGGAAGCAAGAGAGGAGAGGAGAGCACCCGAGAGCCTGCGAAACCCAGCAGAAAGGCTGGAAGCAGCAAATGCCAGGGGACAGCAGAGGGGAGCCAGATCCCCTGTCACGGGGCGAGCAACAGGAGAGTAACTGATTATTATAATTATTTGCAACCCCTTTTAGCAGGGAAGAACTAACTGGCAGCGCCATTTATTCCCAAGCATTCTTCCCTAATAATACCCTTAATACATCCTGTTCCATCGCTTTTGTGAGGCATGTTTTTCATCTTCAAACTCAATTTCATTTATTAGAGACTTCACCGTGTGTGACACTGTGCACACAGCAAGTGCAGCAAGGATTCTTTTTAATTATTATGTATTACCAGGAGGTACAGTGTGTTTGTGCCGGTGGGCGAAAGGGCGAGGAGGGGGTGTTATCTATTTTTTTCTGTGTCACGTATCATGACTGTAAGGTGATGGGGCTTTCTGAATTGCATTTTAAATTTGGAATCAGGACGTTTGGTGGCTGTCAGTGCTCTGTGCCAGCCGAAGCGCAGGGAGAAACCCTCCAACCAGTGAGCACCCGTGTGGCTGCAATAAATAGTCTGAGATAACAGACACCTCTCTGAAGTTTTTGTTAGAAAGTCAGCCAGAGGACTCCACTGTGGGCAGTGACTAATGATATTTGAATGCCGCTCTTTATGCAAGTGTGATAATATATAGCTCTTTTTTTCAAATTGGAATGAATTTGTTGTACAATGAATCAAAATATAATTTCAGTCGGGTCTTCAAAGGAGGAACAGAAGCTGGACTCAGAAACCATATTTTCTAAGCTGACTCTAACCTTTTCCATTTTTCTGAACGGGAAAATTTTCCTTTCCTTTGCATAGAAATGAGGAGGACTTCTACCTCGCAGCTCTATGTACCCTACTGGCTTTCTGCTCAGTGGTGTGATGTAGGTGTGGGAAGTATAAGCTGGAGCATAATTTTAATTAGAACAATTTTTTTTTTTTTTGAGGAGGTTGCCATTTTTTTTTTTCTTAACTTGACAGGTGGAGCCATTGTGAATATTTGCTCTGTTAGAATTGCCTGGTGTGGGAGGGAGTGATGCAGAAACCTAAAAGATATTGATAAATTGGAAAAAGTGTAGAATGAAACAGCAGAAATGACTAGAAGCTTGAGGAATTGACTTCGGAAGGAAGACATTACAAGACTAGTCTGGAGGAATTTGTGTATTTCCTCACTACTTGCATACAGCAACTTTAAAACTAGAGTTAATGCTGTGTGCTTCGAGCAGTGTAGGAGGCAGAGCATGGACTTGCAGGAGACACAGCAACTCATGTTATTATAGGAGGAAGAAATGGGGTGATATATTTTTATCTTCCTAGTGCTGTTGCAAACTTAAGCTGTGAGGCACTGCTGATTGTTAGGGCTGCTACCAAGCTTCTTGGTGTCCCTGGAAAGCCAGGATCTGTGAGGATGTTGTAGAGATTGAATTACTCTGGGCTGATGTAAATGTAACTGAGAGCTAGATTAGTGAACATTATTTACTGAGCTGTGTTCAGTATAAGTGCTGGTTTGCTGGTAATGGGGAAGAGCAGACATTACTCCACCCCACAGTCATGGCGTTTTGCTGTCTGGGCTCCGTGTCACATCTAAAGACAACCATCAGTAGTCCCTACCAAATAATAATGTAATGTATCACAACTGTGCTGAGTAATATTTGTTATTAACTCTTTCCTCAAAACAACTAAGGGAATTCATTAGAGGAGTGTTTACTCTTTGATGCTATAGGTGTGTTAATGTCAATGCCAAGGAAGAGGTGGTTCATAGTAGATGGAGGTAAACGTCTACTATTTCACATCTAACTGGCACAAGCACTAGTTGCAGTGAGGTTGCGATATTACGAGCTTTGTCATACCCTGCATACAGCAAGAGGTGTGGGTTTGGGCCAGATCTTTACTGTTACTGGTGCTTGAGCCACCTTGGCTGAAAGAGTTGCCATCATCTCACTGTCCTTTGCAGGACAACAAAACTCTGTAAGAAGGTAATAAGCTGCTTGCGAGCACTCACTTTACAGGATTATTTTACTGAACTTGGCACCTCTAAAACACAAGCCCTGGGAAGACAACACCAACATATGTGTTCATTGTATACTTATTTAATGGCAACAGAATCAGCCTAACACAAGTAATACTATGTCAGGAACATTGGAGATACAGGGTCTTAGTATGCATTTATAAGGCTCAGGCACAAATATGCATATGTTTTGGGAAAAATAACAACTGGTTATTAGAAAACATATTTCTGTTGAATTTCTGATGGCTGAGTACTGACAGGAAATGTTTTGTATTATTGAAAAACAGATGAGTTTATTTGGCAGCAATGGAGTAAATGATGTGCAACCAACCAGAAACTGATGTGAAGCCAGTGTTGTTCTGACCATTTTTTTTTAAATTCTTTTAATATGATCAAGTAGTTATCTTTCTCTGGAAAATCCTGTAGAAAAGTTCCTAAAAGGCATTGTATACACCATAACTGTGACATCAACATTTTAGTAAAGGTGGTAGGAAAAAAAAAAAGATAATTTCCTTTGGAACGAATGGCATGTTGCATAAAGATTATGTGCACACATGAACACATACAAATGTCATTGTTTTGACTTGATTTTACTTCAAAAATTGCAAAAAACCACCAACCTAATATGGACATTTTCAGTTGTGTTTTCCACTTTTGTTTTCTGATTTTCTTTCCCACTGACATGCAGAAATTTTTCAGTGAAAAACCTGACAAAACAAAACAATACCTAATTGGAATTTTCCAAGACAATGAAAAATCATTGTGTTTTCAGGTGGTGTTGACCAGTTTGAGCAGTCTGTGTTTCAGAGAGAAAATCCTACTGTAAATGAAAAAGGAGTTTTATGTTCTTTGTCCATGTTCGAGTTAACTGATGGAAAGCTGAGGCCATGGGTTAATATGATGCCAAGGTGGTTTGTTCTTAAAAGCAAGAGTGATGACTGCTTGCTTTAAAGACCTCTGATTGCCTGGCATGCTTGATTGAAATCCAAACCAACTTGCTTTGAATGACAAATTGATTGTTGTGCACATTTTTGGTAATACAGTGATTTGGCTCCTTGGGTATTATATTCTGATCCCCCCTTCTAATTTATCAGTAGGGAATTAGCAATTCAGCTCTTTCTCAGGCTGAAGTTTGGCACGGTAGCTGTGACAGTCTGTGGCACAGTTGCAGACTCCGTGGTGAAGATATCCCCTCCCAGCAGCATCTACACACTGGTTCTTCAGCATGCATTTCATAGCACTCTTTAGCACCTACCATATTGCTTGTTTAGAAATGTAAATGTTTAAGTCAACAGCAGACCACAGAATTTTGTCTGTTCTTGAGATTTTAAATTTTTTGTTTGCACAGAGTCATCTTTTCCTCCTTACTTCTGTGCTCTGGCTCTGTTCTCATCTTCTGATTTGGCTGACCAAGAGGTGTTGGTTTGGTCTTCAACCAGCACTGTGCTCCAGAGCTTCAGTCATTCCTCGAAGAAAGTGATCAACACACAGTGACAGATCTATGGTTCTCCTGGTCTTAGCATTTGCAGTATGAAAAGTTGCAATTCCCAGGGAGTAGTGCATGTTTGTGAAGTTCAGGGTACCCGTGTGGTGCACATTTCATAACAAGTTGCAGAACCTCTGTAGTTGTCTATCTCTTATCTCATGGTTGTGCTGTATTTCCTCCATACCCCAGAGTCTGATGGGTTTGTGTCACTATGTATCCCAAATAAGATACTATCTGTCCTGAGAAAAGCAGAAGTCTTTCACAGTGGAGGGTGAAAGGAGGTGGAGGACATGACATCCTTCCCCCATTTGTGGTGACTGATCACAGATCTTTCACCATATTGAATACCTGGGTGTTGCTGTCAGTCAAGATGCTTCCGTAGGAAGCCCACATGTAAGAAAAAAGCATACAGTCTGAGCAGGATGTACGCTCTGATAACTTGTGAACACCGTCACGTGCCCTCGTGACCACAAGCTCATGGACAGTAATTCCCTCTTGGCATGCAGCAAGGCAGGGCTTTTCCACTGCTCGCAGCTTACTGGGAAAGCCACAGCACATCTGTTCGGTGGCTTGTGCCATTGAGCATTCTTTGCATAGCCTGCCTGGATAAGCTGTCACTCTTGATTTTTAAAACATTTCACAACAGAGGGTTAGCCTAGAATGGAGAACCTCTTCTGAGCATCATCATCTACAGAGGCGCCTCTGCTCACAAACACATGCTGTGCAAGGCTGCCACCATCATGTCTTATGTCAACAGGGGATCCCGTCCTCTCTGCTGCAGCAAAGCACACTGGTGTATATACCCTCCATCAGTCAGCTGCTGGCCTCTGTTTTGCGTTTATTATGTTTCTAGATCAATGCTTTTATCCATTCTTCCATGCCACGATTCATGTTTTAGAGATGCGCCTTAGAACATCTCTTTTCTTCAGACTCTCTCTGGAAAACTGGTTTAGCTTACCCTTTTGAGAAGAAGCTGGCCTCCTGTTCTGTTTCTCTGAATGTTAGACTTTGTTGGCTGGGGATAGAAGAGGGAGTGTGTACACAAAGGCTCTCATTAGCCTAGGGATGCTAATTTCCTTAAGCCTCATTGATAGTCAACCAGGGAATGATCCAGAGCACTTAAATTTAGCTTGCTCTTCTGAGTCTCCCTTGAGAAGTGTCTGTCTCTCTCCATTGCTATTACAGATGACTGAGTTGATAAATATTTGTCTCTATGAATACTTCCTTGTTTGCTTGATCTTTAACAGGGTGCATTTTTCTGTTTCTTTTGCTTTATACTGTTTTTTTTCTATGCTGGGCAGAATCCAGCAGATTGGGGGAGTGGTCTGCTTTGTTAGTGTTATTATGTTTTGACTTATAGCTGCTGGTTGCATTTTTAACCTATGAATCAGGCATTTCTATCATAAGCATCAATTAATATGTATCTCTTCAGTGCCGAGTCTAAAAGTCATGGGCAATCTTATGGTTTGACTTCACTACATAGTGCTATACTGAATTCAGTAACAATGTTCTCTGTTAGAAGAACTAGACATGGCTAGATGACGTTTCCTACAAACATTGCCCACAGCCTTGCTGCCACCTTGTTAAACTGGTCAGATTTGGAATATAAACAGCAAGTGCCTAAAGGGCTTTGAAAAAATATATTTAATTTTACAATTTATAAAAGTTAAAATTAGCAAAACAAAGCAAAATCATGCCATTCATTCATTACTGTCCCAACTGAATATGCTGGTTGGTGGATGATATTTGTGAATGTTATCATTCCCAGAATGTACTTGTTAAAAAGCTATTTCTCTTTTTCTGTTGCAGTGAACTATTTCATAAAAAATGGTACAGAAGATGTGTTACTGTGTGGCAATAGCACTGATGCTGGGTAAGTGCTTTAAAAATATCTTCACTTCTGTTTTGGTTTTGTTGCAGCATTTGGGGGTTTTTTTGCTACATTTTCTTTCAGTTCTGTCCACTTCTGACCAGCATGAAGTAGATATTTCAACTTCCTTGTGTCAGTCGTAATGAAAGAGAGGATAATGACAATATTGTGCATGGTAATAAAATTTTCTGAACTGCAGGGAAGATAAGTTTGTGTGTGTCACTTATTCGGGTCTAAAATCTTTTGGAGCCTTATTACAGTTCTTTTTCAATACGCTTAAATTTCTCAGTAAAAAAAATAGTGAAAACTAAGTAACGCATTGGCCGAGTGGGGAGTATTTTAAAGGAAATGAAAGAGGAATGGAAACAGAAAAGTTGGAGGGATTTAGACTGATGATGAATTCTTGGCTTTTGGCAAAGGAAGATAAACAAATCAACAAATGCTAGTCCCCAAAATAACATACTTTGGAGGTGGGAAAGTACTCAGTTCTGAGTTGTGACCTACATTTGTACATGATATGTTTATAGACTACACGTGTTTCATTTTCTTATAGTACAGACAGTGAAGAGATCCAGAATAATTCCTGTGGTATACTAACATACTCTGCATAAAGAACTTAATTCATATCCCTACCATCTGTAGATGCTAACAGTTCCTCCTGCATCCAGTCCTCAGGGTCTAAGCGCATTGTCTGAGGGCGTGATTTTATTTGACAGGGTCTCATGATCTTCATGGAAATGGAAGAGTTCAGATGAGATGGAAAGAGATGGGATCTTGTGTGGGCAGAGGAGATTATAAGCCGTGCAAAGACTGTAGGCTGTTACAAGCTGTAGGAAAAGGAAGACAAGACCTTAGAGTGGTGGGATGGATGAGCTTTTGAACTAAATATGTGAGAATATTTGAACCAGGGAGGTGGATGACCTAGGTCAAGTGAAGGGAAGAGGTGAGATGATCTACTTTTGGAGGGACATGTTTTAGTTAGTAGAACTAAATGTGGAAAACTGAAAAAAATTAGAGTTTGAGTTAGGAAGAACATAATGTGAAGAGGTGTGTGTGCACAGGGAAACAGCAGGAAGATGAAGGGAAGATAAAATCTAAACTTGCTTATGGACAGGAGGATGAGAAAAACCATGGGGTCCTGGAGAGAGACACTTTACTTTCTGCTGCCACTGTCTGCGTCTGTATTTACATAAAACAAAGGGAAAGCTGAAGTGCTAGCCTTCCCTCTGCGTGTCTTGTGTGTCTGATCTGTATTGCCAGTCTCATTTAGACTGTAAGCTCCTTGGGCAGAGGGCCATGCTTTCCTCCCTGTTTGTTCCACGGAAGGTACAATGTCAGCATTCATTAATTACATGCTTTGTTGATTGTAATACATTCAATTTATCCAGGCTCAGGCTGGACTCCAAGACTAATGGGATGTTTCCTGGGGATCCCAGGATTTGGCAATCTTCCTATGCTGGTGGACTTCTGCCTTTGTTAACCAATAGGCAAAAATATTGAGAAAAAAATGTTCAGCACAGTGACAATATTTTGCACATCTTGAAATATTATTCATTGTTCTCCCTGAAGACCTGAACTACAGTGGTGGCAGGCTGCTAAGGTCATGAGCAATGTCAAAAGATTTGATTAGATTATAGGTAGTTTGTGAGGTATAGTTTAGGGACTACTGCTTTGGAATTGTCCAAATGGTGGAAAGTTAAATACCAATCTAATATCCATGGAGTATCTATATATTAGTAGCTTGTATAGATTTAAGGGTTGGGTTCTAGCAAGGCATGTTAGCAGAAACACCCTTATTTCCTTCCCTAGAAAGTCAATAAATTTCAATGTGTCAGCAGAAAGCCATGATTGGAGAAAGCCTCCAGTGGAGGCACTATGCCCACAAGAAAGTCACAGCCTGAAACAGCCAGGGGAGAACTTCCAGCTCTCATGTACAAGAAGGGGAAAATGCCACGTCCACACCTAGAGTCCTTGCGCTTGTTTTGATAAATACATCAAAACTATCAGTGTTTGTGCCATTAAGGGAAACCCACTTTCCCTTTGTGCATCAGTTCTTTCTTCTTCAGCCTCTTCCTGTTTTAGTTAGGTATTTAATACCACTGGGTAAGGTTTGGTTTTAAATGCCTAAAAATGGGGAATAAATATTCCCACTTACACAAGTTTTTAGCTCAGGACTAGCAAGTATTGTCTCATCTGCTACACTTTGCACAGAGTTCCTGCCAGTCATCCTGTTGTTTAAAGACATGAAGATAATTAGGAAGATGATCCTAAGGCCTCAGGGGACTTGCAGAGTTATGTATTCCCACCTGCTAGAGTAGAGACACCATCATTTACAAGCTGACATATCTAACAGAGTGGGATTTGTTTTCTCTTATCTATCAATGGTCAGAGCCAAGAGCAAGTGCGTTCAATAGTAAAACACAAAATCTGAATGTGTGGGACCTTTTGGGATGGGTTGCACCACAGGATCAGGGGAGATGAGTTAAGAGTGAGTGGATGCATCAGACTGTGGTTCCCCTATCTATTAGTAATGAAATTAATGACAAGTGAGGATGCTTAAATTGGGAACCCATCAAGGCATCAGGAACGAGGGTAGGGAAATGCAGTTGGCAAGGTCGTATCTGAATGTTCACAGCATTTTTGGAATGTGCTTCTGCTCCCAATTTGGAGCTTGAATTTATTAGCCTCTGGGGTACGCTAAGGACCCTAAGAAAATGTGAGAAAGGGTGGTGTCATGTGTGCACTCCTGGAGGGATTCGTTGTTAGAATGAGGGATATCTGTGTTGTGGCCAGGGTATTAAATCTCAAGATAATTGACAAAGCCATTTTAGTGCATTTTTAAAAGCATGTTAATGACACTCTGAGGTTTGGCTGGTTGCTGTTATTATAGGAGAGTGAAAAAAAAAAAAAAGATGTCTAAATAAATCTACTATGGCAATTATTAGGTGATGAGACTCAGATGGTCTGATGTAAGAGTGTGTAGTGATGGAGACTGCAGCCTGAGCTGGAGCAGCAGGCCAAAATCAGCAGGGAAATGATCATCAGTGGATGCTATATCTCAGACAACATCATTATCTCCAAGGTGGGGGCTTTATTACATTACTAGGAGGGACTGTTTTCTGAACAAGCACCCAAACTGCCAATAAAGCAGGAGGTAATGAATCTAGCTAATATTGATTCTAGTTCAGAAGGGATTTGAATAGATGTATGTCACTCAGTAGCAGCAAACATGTCTCTAGCACTTTAACTGGCAGCTGGAACAAAAAACCCATTTATTTATGTTTTTAGGTATGCTCAAACAACCTCAAGGACTATTTTAAAAATCACATTGCAGAGACATGGTAGGAATACTGGGGAGATGGCATTTTTCTTGGTTGCGCAAGGACTAACCTGTCTGTGGGGTTTCCCATGTGATGCCTCAGAAACTTGCTTCATGATGCCTGAAACCTGATTTTTCTTCATTTAATCAAATAGAACTTTGCTATTATTTTTCACTTTGTTTATCGAACTGCATTTTCTCCCTTGACATACTGGAAGAATTTGTTTTGTATTTACGAGAAACAAAGAGTCCAATGGAAACAAGAAGTAATATTTGGAGTAGAGAGAAAATCAAATGATTGTGACCAAAGATGTTCTTTGGCTGAAAGTGAATGCTAGTGACATGTGCTCGGTGTTTCACAACTGGCACATTCGGAGCACTATGTTAATGGAAAAATCCTCTGCTCTGAGATGTGTGTCACAGATTGGTCAGACACTGGAAGCAGTGCTAACAGCAAGGCTCTTTTAACAAAAAACATGTAGTGTTTGCAGAATTATTCATGTTTTTAGATGTGTTTCAGGGCTAGATTTATTTCTTTTTCTTTTGGATATGGCTGCACTGGGATTTATCCCAGTTGATTTTGCGATTTCAGCTTCTTTGATTTGATTTGGTTAAAATAAATGGAGAAAGCTCAGATAGTCTGGTTTTCAAAGGGATTACAAGTTCTGTAAATTTACTTTTCAATTTAATTCCCAGTGTAGTAGCTTATCCAATTTTGAACACCTTGGTTTAGTCCTGAGGAAGGTCCAGTAAAGATCCAGTACCATGGTCAAATTGTACCAGATCTTAGCTAGGAGCAGAAGCTGAAAGCTGCTCTAGCCTTTGTGAAATCCAGTCTTAGCATCAAGCGGACTGTGCTTTGCAAGGGCTGTAGAAGAGCAGGTGATAGCAGGTAGCACCATACACTGCCTATAATCAGGCATCACGGGCCTTTTGAAAGCACCTGCCCTACTGTGTGAAGGTGGCCCTTGAAGGCAAAATTACCACATATCCACAGGTGAGTATTTATCGTGATAGTGCCAAAAGGAAGGCCTGTAGTTGAATGCAATGCTTTAGGGTGTGCTAGGGACCTGCAGCAAGGACAAACCCATGACCTCTGTGCCTGGCCCCGGGCAAAGGGACTTGGCCAACACAAGGTAAGAAGCAAGGGAGCCTCTAAGGGCACTGCTGTCAGGAGGAGATGCTGTCCTGATCCCACCTTCAGATCCAACAAGGCATCCTGCTAGAGCGCGTCAGCAGTGCCTCTACCAGGCATTGATTGCCCTGCTGCGATCAACAGACCAAATCGCCCAGCAAGTGGCCTCTGGGAACCGCTTCATGTCAGGCCGCACCAACCTGCTTCATGCTGCCCATGCAATTATGGCTTGCTCCTTCTCCATGACTATTAACTGTTCATTTTGATGAAATGACCAATACTGCAGAGTCCCATGCTTCCCCACAGAATAAAGGCTTATGGGGGCTACAGCAGCTTGGAATTATCTATCCATGAAAAAGGAAGATAGACTTCAGCTCTAAAGCATTTCCACTTTTATCCTGTTGTAATTTCACAGGGACGTTTTTCTGCTGTGCATAGACCGCTGTTTTTTCTTCCTCTTCTGCCTGGAGGTTTGAAAGAGCAATAGAAACAGCAAGGAAATTTGTCCATTAGGAGAAAGAGAAACAGACAAGAAGCTACCAATGTACAAAGTAAACAAGCAGAAAAAAAGAAACTTATCTTTGTTCTTTTCACTTTTCACTTGCAGCTACAATGGGGAGCTGGTTTTTCAGAAAAGCCTGCTTGTTTTAAGTCAATTGTGTCCCCTTCAGATCTCAAGGTCAAACTGCTTAATTTTTTCTTTTTCCCTTTCACATGGTATGTCCTGTATGTTCAGTTTGTGGGCAGGAATAGTCTACGACATCATACTGACAATGAAAGCACATTTGCATCGTGTCTGTACTGATATTAGCAAAAAGACTAGTGAACAGGAAGGAAAAGCAGCCGGTGAAGCTGCTTCAGGATGCAACAAGAAAACACCTTTGGCAACTGCATCCTAGTAACTGTTGCTATAGAAACTTTAGCTACCTTTATCCTCACTATGACCTTGATTTTTCTTAACAGGGTACATTATAATAGTGTACAGTGTGGGGCAAGATTCTATATGGTTTGGTAAATTGTGCTGTCCCTGATCTTATTGCATATAAGGGATGAAGGAAGGACCATGTGGTGTAGCGCTCCTCAAAGTTTTGAGTGAGTCCTAACTCTCTGAAATATCATCAGAAAAAAACTTTGTTTCCTTTTGTGTTGTGGCATTTTACTAAGGTAATTAATACCAATACATAAAATTGCATCAGATGCCTGTGTTATAGTCACCATGAATACCGAAAGCAACACTTTTATGGTAGGTTCTCCACACCACAATACTGTCAGCATACTCATTACGGCATGTAGAGCGATGCAGCACTTTGATCTCTCTGAGCTATGGTAACATTCCTTTGCCTTTATGAATCTTCCACGTGGTGATTTGAAGTCATTTGCAAAGGCTTATCACACCCCTCAAGGGCAGAGAAGAAATATCAACCATACTGAGGAGCAGTGCTGCTATCAGATGCTTCCACCAATGCTGCTTTGGCTTGCACAGCCCAGCGCTGCAGCTCTCACCCAGCCCCTGGCAGGCAGAGAGCCTGGAATGATGCGTACGTCCACCAGAGGAACATGTCAAACAGCATGCTCTCCCACGGCTCTCAGTATGTGCCCAGTAACACAACCCCAGCTGCGCTGGAAATCGGGGAACAGCACCAGAGAATAATGCACCCAGTCAGTTCTTATATTCTGCAGCTGGCAATTAGGGCCGCTGCAGCTCTGAGTTGCCTGGACTTAAATCTGTATTATTATCATCATCATTATTATTACTACTACTACTACTTGTTTTCTTAATATGAGAAGGCCCCAGATTCAGGCCACATTGTGTTGGATGCTGGACAAGCAGGGTGTGAGGAGCCCCCCACTTGGCTTGGAGGGTTTGCATTTCAGAGGTGCAGCCCATGGATGATTTGGGGTGAAGATGGTGCTCAAGTGTCTTAGTTGCACATATGTACTCCTGGGGAGCAACAGGAACGGGTAAGGTCAGGAGAGACAACCAGTTGCATGTGATCTCTGGACTAGTCAGCTGTGTCAGGCAGGTTGTGGTCTGGCAGCGTGTATTTAACTTGCTGCATGAATGGGTCCTTCACAGGGAATGGGCTCCTGGGGAGCTTTGGCATGTGCCTAGTGGGACTGGTGTGTTTGTAACACGTGCCAAATTCAGTCTGATGGGGTACAGCTGGTTGATGGGTGGGAAGGGCTGGAAAGGCTGGTGGAGTGAGGAAGGTGATACAGTTCCCAAATGTGACAGCCTCAAATGTCACCAGAGCGAGGGTGTTTTGGAAAGAATGAAGTGTGTTGTTTAAACTACCGGAGCTAATAATGTAATTACATCCCAGATTAGTAAGCAATCTTAATGAATTAGTATGATTTATTATTATGAATTATAATGAATTAATGAATTCTTACAAACCTTCAGGCTGTACAGCACACCTTAAATGAATTCAGTTAGATTCTGATGTAAATCGCATAACCTTTTCCATCTACTCTGTGTTGGTTACAGTGACACATGAATGAGGATGGTTTGCTCATGGTGAGAAAGCCTCTCACTTGAGTATGAGAAAAAAACAGAAAGCAAGTATATCGCCTGAAAGGTGCTGCAGGGGCCATGGGCATAACTTCATGTAGTACACAGGCTTAGGGGCAACAATAACAGCCCTTACTCCTAGGGATCAGTTGTGTGTTTGGAAGATCATGTCTCTGGTTAAACAGCAGCAGTAGGGATTAAATCCAAATCCACTCAATTCTTAAGGATGGGTAATATTACCTCTTAGTCAAAACTGTAATAAGCTCGTCAACCACATGAGAGAAGCAGACTGACTATGGGCTACAGTCTTCATTAAGCAGTAATCTATCATTATGCTTATGATGATAAATTATTGCCCTACATTTTATTTGTTGGGTTAGGCAGAAGATCCGGTGTCTGGCCACTGGATTGAGTGAGAAGAATTGAGAATTTGCTTGCCTTGCTGCAGCACGAATTCTAAAAAAACCACATTGCAGCAGAGGGAATTCATAGAATCATAGAATAATAGGATCATTCTTCCTCTTGCTGCTTGCCTGTATGCATAGAGGGGTCTGGTGTCTCAGGCTGAAACCAGTGGTTTTCCATTTGCCTGAACAAGTAGCCAGTGGGGCAGTCTGAAACTTTTTTTGTGGAAGCAAGTCAGTGGCATGCACAGCGCAGTGGGTGCTCTGAACCTGTGAGCAAGCCTGCTCACGGGCACCTCCTTCCCTTTGCTCCTCCAGTTTCAGTGTCTGGTCGATGCTGCTCTTTATTCTGAGATCTTCTTCTTTTAATTTTTTTTTTCCTGTGACATTTGGTTGGATTTGCTTGCACTTCCTTCCTTTCAGACCATTGGCATCGCTTTCTTTAAAAAATGCCCTTCAAATTCTCTCTGACCCCTTAGATGCCTGGAGTGAAAGCTGCTGGGGACTCCTAGTCAGATGTATCCAACGTGAAGTGTGCCTCTGCGAGTCAGATGTTGGCTCTTAGATGGTAATTAATGGGGAATTGTAAGTCAGACCCTCTAACGATGATTAGTCTTTAATATAACAAAACAAGAAAGAGCAGGGGAAGGAGAACAACCTGTGACTTTCAGGCAGACCAGCACCTGCTGACAGCAATGCCCCCTGTGGCTGAGGTGCTGCTGCCTTTCCACCCCTTTCTCCCACATGCCCAGTCACCGTTACAACACCTATTTAAAAAAAAAAAATGCCCTGTTTCAGAATGGGTAGTTTCATCTTGTCAGGTCGGAGCAAATGTTAGTCTGAGGATCTTTATCTGTTCCCCCACAACCACTGCACAGTGGGCACTGCTTGTTTGGCTGCTGGTCTTCTCTCTCAAAGCCAAGGGAAGTGAGAAAACATGGGAAGTGCAGAGAAAGGCACTCAGACCTGTGACCTAAAGGAGATCTAAGCCTCTCCTTTGTGGTCTGAGGACTTCAGCATGAAGAGGCATGTCGAGGAGGACTGTACCGTGCACATCAACAAGCCTTGGAGGCCATGGGCACCGTCTGTCCTTCCAGCTCTTATTGCCAGGGTTTGAAACCCCACCGTACTCACCAAGGTGGTTGCCATTCCTCTGGAATTAGCCATGTGTCAAAGACATCACCTATAAACATTTCAGCTTGATTTCTGCATTCTTGGGCTTAAGCTGTGACCTAAGCAGAAACACTAAGGGGCCCTTACCACAATATGGTTTTGGTTTTTTAATTTTTGGTGTGTCTGTGGTATGCGCTTTATCTCCCATTATTGCTTCTTTCATAAGCAATTCGGTGTAGCAAGCCATAGTGTGCCTTTGCAACCTAAACCAAATGAAAGTGCAGCCTTCACCTTACAGATGTCATCGCTAACGTTAGCAGCTGTTTCATGCTAGCTCGTGGTAACACATGGACAACCCCCCCTGTATTTTCAGGGTCTGAAAGTTACAATCCAGCACATGGTTGCTTTACAAATCATCTTTTATTGCACAACCCTATTGGCCACTGCAGCCTGGATCAGCAGGTTACTTGGCTTGCCTAGATTAAACTCTTGAGCCAGAACATTTTGTAATTATGGCCCTCAGCTACAACTCTCTGGCATTCCCAATCTGTGTTATTTAAAACAAAGCTGTTTCTTATGTTCTTTAATTTCCTGTACCAGTGCCAGCTTGCAATGGTGATTACAGCCTGATGGATAGGAAGGTAGACTGATGCTTTTAACTTTTCTGAATCAATGACACTAATTTTATTGTGATCAATTGAACAGCATCCTGTGAGGCTCCTGTGGAGGATGTTATATTTATGTAGCTTGTTGCTGTTGCCCATCCCTGTGCATCAGAGGAGACTGTAATCCTGTGAAATGCTTCCCCGAGGTAAAAGAAGCCAAAGAGTTTGCTAAAAAACCAAAGGTGAAGGCTTAATATTATACATTGAAGAGGCTTCAGCAAAATCTTGAGACTCCTTAAAAAAATCCTTAGAGGAAATGGTGTCTGTTGCAGAATAATACTCTCATGTGAGAGTCTTACACCTAAATTTCTGTAGAGTGTTTTTCTGGAAAGCAGCATTTTGTTCTCCTCTCAGTGTTTTTAGCGCTTTCCCATACCCCACGGGTTATCGCTTCTGTCAGCTACGAAAGAGGGTGAGCAAGAATAAGGAGTTGAAAAGTAGGGTATTTTGTCTCAAGTGTCTAGTCTCTGTAAGAAGGATGTGAGCTAACATTAATAGCATTTTTGAGCTGGAGTTCATGCTTTTCATGCTGAAGACACCTTGTTTGAATGCTCTTATGCCTGAACATAATATTAGAGAACCATGTACACTCACTGCGGAGTCAGACAGATCTTTTCACACCAGCAATCTACTGCTGAGTGGAAAAGGTTTAAGAGACACATAAAGACAGGATGAAGCATGAAAAAATAGTAACTGTATTATAAACAGGATATATTTGTCTGAGGTACCATTACTCACTTTCACAGCCAGGGGAGTTACATCTCCATGTCCTAGGGCTTTCCAAGCAGTTGTGATAAAGTGCTTTGAGCAGTTGCTCTAATGTTCTTCTGCATCAAAACAGAGATTCCCCAGGAAGCAACATTGACAGCGAACCTAAGAGTGACTCTGTAGCCTCTAATCTCATGCTGCCGAGAGATTCCTATGAAAATACATCGAAGGGCAATGCTCCTAATACCTCCTTTCTTTCAGAGTCTCTTGTTCAAAATGAAGAGATTAAGCGGAAAGTCTCTCTCTCACATATTGAACTTAATGGCAATATTTCCATTTTTCCCAAGATTTTAGGCAACTTATTCTAGATGAAACCTAATTTCTGACTGACTGCCCTGCCTAGGCTTAAGTTCACCATTACAGTAATCGCCAAGTTCCTCACAGCTGTATTCAGATGTTTTAGCTATTAGTAATAACATTAAAATATGAGCGATGAGACCAACTCAATGGAGCCACTTGGGACTGGTCTTTCATGGAAGACTAAGGGAAGTCTGTCCACCTCTGGACAAGATCACTCAGTTTCCAGCCAAGCACAATGTGTGAGTGCAGTCATTTTCTTGTGGCAAAAGGAACGAGTCTTACAAAAATATGCAGTGTGCATCTACATCTTTTAGGGGAAAAAAGCTGAGATTTCTGCATTTTATTCTCTTCTAACTCAGTAACATTACTGTAATTTTTATTCAAATGTGGCTTTTACCAGGAAACAGTAGGTAGTCAAAGTAGGAAAGATCTAGAAGGAGAAGAAAAATCTATTTCTAGGCTGGCAGGGAAAAAAATTAGAAGTGTCTCTCTTTTTCTTTGTTTGTGAGATATAGTTACTATTATCTAAATTCTCAGCTAATATAAACTAACTTGGCTCTACCTAAGGTGACAGAATCACTTACTATATTTTCACTTGTGTGTTACATTTAATTCACTAAACATCAACTGTTCTTTTTCATTTTTTATTGCTTTTTCTGAAGACTACAGCAAACAAGGATATGTACACATTTTGTAATGCTTCATCACTCCTTTTTTAAGCATTCAAAGCAGACTTATTTAAAATTTTGTGCTTGACTAATGATATTAAATTAAGCTTCTTAAAGTGTTGTTGAATGTCTGATAGTGACTGACACTATAGATTTGTATAACTTCAAAACCTATAAGAATGTATTCTCATCTTGACATGCAATACAGAGTTTCGATCCTGTGCCATAGAGACTTAATTTATATCAGTATAAAATTGATATTTAAAAAAAAAAAATCCTTGATTTTCATACTAAGATGCTCTGCTTTCTCAGGAGTCAATTTCTTTTTTTTTATATTACTGCTTTGCATTTCAATTTGTGGCAATATTCTACTTTGGTAAAAAATGGCAGTGATTGAAACACTCTATGGGTTTTTGCTGGTAGAAAAAAAAAGTTAAAAGCTGTACACATTGGACACACTCTACATGACTAGTGACGTGTCTAAAATGGTTGGATATTACAATAATCATCCTATTCGAAGGCAGTACAGAAAACCTTGATTCCTCCATCTGACAGGCAGAACATCAAGCTCACCATCTGCCAGGACAGAGGGCATTGTTCTGCTATCAAAACACTGTCTGGAAGTTGGTCTCTCTCAATGTCTCTGATCTCTGACAAAGTGCTTTCACAATCCTTCTCGTTCCAACCATCCCTAGTTGTGTCACCTAGAATTAGCACTGAATCATACCAGGTTCATCTCTATCTGAAGCATAAGGAAAATGGAGAGAGCTGGAATTACTGCAAGTTCTGCTGAGACCTGCTTCTCCATAGTTAGATGGTTCCAACCTAACAAATCCCCAAATATTGTAGGGCTTCAGGACACTGGCAACACCCTTGATCTCATATTCTCTTCCTATGATACATGCAGCAGTAAGCCTTTGCGTATTGCTCTATGTCTTCAGTTTCTGAAGGGACATATATTACTTTTGGAAAGTGGCTTGTGATATGCAAGAGGTGTGGGGTCTTTTGGCTAATCATATTGCACCGTTCTGGGAGAGAGGGTGGCTCCTTGACCCAGGATCTCTTCTACCTTGTGTTTCACTTGATGATGCAATTCAGCACTTACATAGTACCACTGAGAGGATTCTTCTTCTCTTCTGGCATATGGGGCTAGAAAATTATGTGTAGAAAGTCTTAAAGTTTAATGAAAGCCAGTGAAATTCATGCTATCTGCATGCCATTTAATATGTGAATCTGCAAGACACACAAGGAAAATATTTTCCTGGCAGAAACAGAAAAAATTTCATGACCACAGACTATGGCGGTGAGTGGAACAAAGGGCTGGGTTTCTTAGATAAAAGATTTAGTCCTTGCAAGGGGTGAGTGCAAGGTCCGGCATAGTAAGCGATCAGGAAGGTGCTCAGATGGCATACGCTGGTGTCATCCTGCCAGTGTCAGACTATGTCATCAGAAAAGCAGGTTCATCATCACAATATTACCCACAACTGTAACAGGAGACACCAAGTTTATGATTCTTATTTAGGAATAAGTGCCAAGATAAATAATATTTAAGGACTAAAGTCCTGCTTAGGCACCTAATTCTTGTCTATTCCAAACATCTGAAATGCTAGGCACTGATTTGCCATTGCAGCTCGACCTATGGTTGTCATTTTCCAGTGGATCTTTTCAAAGGAAAAATAAGACTGAAAAGATCTTTGGTATTGTGAAGTTAGCATCCACCTGTTTCCTGTGTTTTCACCCAGTGAAAGAATTTACCACTGAGGATCTGTGCCCTTAACCACGAGCATTCAACATGTTCCCTTGGAAATCAGTTTCTCCATGCTGAGGCCATCTACGATGCATTTCATGTATTGTCTTTCATGTTTTGCAGCACGTGCCCTGAGGGATATATATGTCTGAAGGCTGGGGAAAATCCTGACCATGGTTACACAAGTTTTGACACTTTCGGCTGGGCCTTTCTCTCTTTGTTCCGTCTTATGACTCAAGATTATTGGGAACGTCTTTATCAACAGGTATGAGATTGGTTTTTTACTGTTAAAAAATATAAAATAAACACATCATCTTGTTGCAGTTATATATCCAATAATTAAAAACAAGAAGGAATTGCTGGTTATTAGGCAAACTGCCCTGTGTGTGTTGTGGACAATTGTTACAATTAATTCTGTTTCTTAGGAGTGATGATACCAGAAGATATTAGGTTGGGTGTTTGGGGAAAGGGGGGAATATTGGTACTGAGAGAAAGACACTTTGAATGGGTAATTCACCTGAATCTAAATGAAGTTCACCTCTTAAGATCACCATGTCACCACTTAATTATTTCTTTGATGGCTGGGGTAACATGAACTAATCTTTTGAGGCCAGCTCAAAAAAAAAAACACTAGAAAAGCACATGTGTACTTGGCATATCTGGTTTTGCAAGGCATGACAATGAGTACAAATTCACCGGATGGCAAGGCTACCTGGTGCCTTTCAGTTCTCCCTGCTGGAAACTCTCCATCAACTTACAGTCAACTTAGTCATGTGTGCAAGGCGGTCTGCTGACATTTCCTGAAATGTATGCGAACTCTGAGAACTGCATGTGATAGTTTGGTACTGAATTACATACTCTGTCCGTGAAGCCACTGAACATTTACTTGTGGATCTCAAAATTGCCAAAACTGAAGCATACTTGTAAGGAAATCAAGGGAGTTAGTGATGACAGATACTACTCTGAAGGTACTGAGGTAGACGTCTTTAAAGGTACTGAGGATTTCAGCTTCGCATTGAAATCCTTCACATGCAGGCAGTTACACAATTTCATTTCAGGAAAATGTAAAACAATTAAATTGGAGATTCTTTAAACAGCTATATTTGCTTACTTGGCACAGAGCTCCATGTACAACTCTGGAAGGCTGAAACTGTCATGGCAAATAAGGGTGAACATCACTCCCTTTTGTTATTTGACCTTATAATATCACACAGTGGTTTCTATCACTAGCATCAAGTCATCGACCATGCGACATATCTGTAATATAAGCTCAGCCTGTTACCCTAAACTCCAGTTAAGCCTATAAATCCGGTGGAGAACCAGGCAATATAGCCAACGGCACCCAAGGTTTGGTGGTTCTTATCCTGAGGCAGATGTCTAAATAACATTCTGATGAGTTGCACCCTAAAAGTATCTTTTTCTCCTCACTGACTATAAAGGACCTAGGCTGTAGACATCTGAAGGGATACAACATGAATCCCACTTGGAAAGTTTCTATGCACTAGACAAAAATAGATTGAGCTTTGTGGGGGAAGCTTTCACTGCAGCTGATTATAAGATTATCTATTCTCAAAGAAAACCAGCAGAGATATTTGGTAAAGGAGGAAAGCATTCTTCTTTTAAAAATGAATTCTACTGCAAGGCACATAATTTTTGAATAAGGTATAAAAATTTATTGGTGAGAAGGTTATTTCCTTGCATGTGGCTGTCATTTGTCACCAAAAGTATTCTGTTTGGGCTAGTAACAAAGGCTGAATTCGATTATATTATAAATCTAAGTTTTAAGAAAAAAATACTAAATTTCTTTTTTGTCTTTTAAAAAACACTGTAAACAAGTGTTAGTGATTTTACTTTCATGCTTACAGACTCTCAGATCTGCTGGGAAGATCTACATGCTGTTTTTTATGCTGGTCATCTTTCTGGGCTCATTTTATCTGGTCAACCTGATTCTGGCTGTTGTGGCCATGGCGTATGAAGAGCAGAACCAAGCCACTATTGCTGAAACAGAGGAGAAGGAAAGAAAGTTTCGGGAAGCCATGGAGATGTTAAAGAAAGAGCAGGAGGTCAGTAAACTATGTGAAATGATTAGCCATGGGTAACCTGAACAGATGGTACCTTGAGATTCACATTCTCTTTATTTTACATTTATGTGATAACTGAAGTAAGAGTTTGCTTGAAAGCAGCTTAATGTTTATTGTCCTGGACAAAGTTATTACAATCCTTTCTAAAAGGAAAAGGATGACTCTTCCTGCTACGACTGGGCCATTTAGGGTTTACATATCCACAGTTGTATTGGTTTAACTGTACCACTTATGCCAGCAGAGGAATTTATATTGGTTGGCATATAAGACATTTTAATGGTGGTATAACTCCATCTGCATCTGAGCACAGAATAGCTATTTTGGCAGCTCAGCCGTAGCCCCAGCTGAACCTTCTTCCACCATCACTTTAGCTCATGTTCATTTCCTCACTGTCTCATTCAAACTGCCATGAATATCCAACTGCCCGATAATGAAGATAAAGACGTAGGATAACCTGTTTGAAGTGCATACGACTTCATTCCTGAAAAAGTAAACAGGCAGATCTTGAGGTTAAGCTTTGCAAATTATGCAAAGGATATGGGTTTAATGTTATGTCATAAGCTTAAACAAAACAGGGAGGCCAAATGGTGGATGTAGCCATATAGCCTTAATAGCACTAGTTAATTTGCCTGTGGTTTGTGTGGGGTAGAAAGCCTTTATTAAACAGCCAAAGAGAACATTTTAGGTGCTGTGAACAAGAAGACAATAAGAAAATTAGTCTGAAATAACACGTAGCACTGTAGTTCAGAGAAATAAATCCTTGATACACAATATAAACTAATATACATAATTTTCTTTTGGGTACATATGGCTTCAGGGCCTAATCCAAAACCCATTTAAATCCTTGGAAAGAAAATAGAAAATGCAATTCACCCTTGACAAAGTGCTAGTAGAGGCTTATACATCATTTAAGTCCTTTTAAAGATCCTCTTTGATGGTTTAAGCAATAGGTAAATGCTATTTAGTCCATATACAGGCACTTTGAACAGAGTAGCTTTCTGTCATAACCTAAGGAAGCAAACTGAGCTCCAGCTTATACCTATTTTATATAAATTTTCATGTGTTTTGACTCCAGCTGAGCTCTTCCTAATAACAGTCAACTTTGGTAGCCCCAGCTATAATTAAAGATAGTTAAGAATTTCTTTTTGAAGGCTTTGATTTCAGTTAAGCCTGTATGTACACAAAAAAGGAACATTAAGTCGTGAAAGTCAGAATGTGTCAAAATGAAGGTTGCTCCTGAAAACCTACATTGTTCCCATTTATCTATATGCTTTATAACATAGTCTTTTCTTCAGCCGACCACGTCTCATTTTTTCTGTGCCCTGCTCCGTACAAAAGGTGGTCAAGTGCATGACTCAAGAGCAGCGCGTCGCTTTCTCATCATTTGTTCTGCAGCCTTAGGCCAGCTCGAGCAGACTTCCCGACTCAGGCATTCAAAGCCTGCTTCAAAGACAAAATGACTAACGTCCTCAGAGGTTTTTCAGTGCCTCTTGTCACTGCTCAGATTCTGTGTGTTTCAAAAATACTCATTTGTGTTTACAATACTCCTGGACAATTATCCCAATTTTATGGAAAGAACACTTAGGAGTAGAGCAATTGGGGTCCATTGTGTTCATTAGTGAAGCTCAGTAATTCTGCAAATCAGCCCCCAAAATCTCAAATTAGACATGTGGAGGAAGAGGCTCAGAAAAGTGAATTGAGTGGTCTGCTACACCATGTAGCTTTCAGATGTCCTTCTCAGGTGTCTCACAGCAATCAGAGCTACTCAGCTTTAATCTGGCTCTCCAAGCCTTTATCACGTTCTTGGTTTTGACTTTCTCACTATGCCACTAAGTTCTTGCCTTGAGGCAAGAGTCCTAGAGATAGGACTTGAGATAGGATAGTCTAGACATAGGACTGCATAATCCCCATGCCAGGGCTTGTGTGAGCTAAGCTTTTCTCCCATCCTTCAACCACCACCCATCCTTGCCAGACATGCCAGGTCCCAAACTCCTTTCCTGCCCTGGCAGTTATCACAGTGGGCTATGGCTTGCAACGCCTGAGGGGCAGGGCACGGTCCAGTCATGCGAACCCAACCAGAAAGGGTAGATAGACAGGACATGGGGACATCATCCATGCCCTGAGAAACAATTTGGTCTGAATCCTTTTTCAACAACTGAAAAAGGTATGCAGGCCAGAAACACTTCAACCCAAGCAATAGGTAAGAAATTGCTAAAAACCTGAAAATTAGCTTATTTTGCAGTAAGAGTACAGCATGCTTAGTACCACAACCTACAATATTTTCTAGACCAATAAAATATGACAGCAATCAGAAAGGAAAACTGAAAGTCTTTAGACCAGCTTTTACACTGTGCAGTATAAAGAGAGCACAAATATAATTGATAGGCCTGCTTGGGGACTATCAGTCAATTTACACAATTGGTCTAACACATTCCTAAACCTGAACTTAACACCAAAAGACTTGCTGAATCTTTATGAAGAGAAAGTACTTCAGCATAGCAATTAAATCAATTGACTCAGGAAGAAAAAAAAAAAAAAAAAAAAAAAAGAACAGCCTAAGACCGGTGTCTGAGCCCTCCTCCTCTTTGCTCTAAGCAGCTTGCTCATGAAAGATATTTCCCACAGGAATTAAGTTTTGTTGTGCTCTCAGCTTGATAGAGCTACCGCTGGTCCTTGAAATACATGATTGATTCTTTACAGGACTGTTAAGTGCCTTCACTTTCCTTGGACTGATGCCTGTGGGAGGAAGGGAGTATTTTGCTGTGGAGAGCTGATTGCCTGTTTGATTCTAGTGGCTTACAGACAATAGCACTGAGGATTCATCCATTTCTCCTGTTCCTGGGAACCCGGAGAGGCTTTTTTTTTTTTTTTTTTTTTTTGTAATTCACTCGCTTTATGTATTTCGGCTGGGGGCTCTGCAAATAGGCTTGTCTCCGGGCCACTGATGTGGCTACTGCTGAGATGCCGGCACCTCCAAACCTGACCTCGTGCTTTGTGCTCAGAACCCCCTCACTTCTCCCACCCGCACCAGGGATGGGGACCCAGTGTGCTGGCGTGGGCTGCGGCTTCCTCCCTGCACCTATCGATCCTTCCTCCTGGCTGCTCAGTTGCTTCCAAGGCTGTGGCTTTCTGTGCTCAGGCTTTCGCATTCAGCTTCTGCTGGGCTTCTAGCAGTCGGTCTGTTATCAGTCAGCTCCTGCAGCGATCCCACCAGATAGCCAGCACAGCACCAAAGCACGCGGCGAAGCAAAGTCCACCTTATCTCCATTTAAGCTCATGGTTTTCTCCTTGCATCTCTCATCATAGCTGCCTGCGCTGCTGCTTGGGATGAGTATTTACAGAAATGTGCCAGCTGAATTGCCTGCCGTTCCTAGCATCCCTCTGTGATAGGGGAGGAAAAACCCAGCAGTCAGCTTGGATGGGCTCTTGTCCAGCCCTCCCAGTTCAAGGGGCTGAAGTCCAGGGCGGGGGCTCAATCTGAGGTTCCCCAGCTTGAGATTTTTTTTGACTGGCACCAGAAGTGTTACTCCAGAGATGTGTGCACAGTGCACACCTGCAGGTGTGTGCACACAGGCTGTTCCTCTCATGAAATATTGAAGGAACTTGTGTGTTCACGTTAGATGAGATCTACATAAATCCCATTGTTTTATGCAGCCATTCTTAATGCTCTATCATAGGATCTGGGTGGCAGACCTGCATGTGCACATTTGTGCTAGGAACCTGTCTTGCTTGCTGTTTATTTTCCTATGGCTGTATGTAGAGGTTAGAAACGGGTTAAGACTGGTTCTAGCCATGTGAGATAGTTTTGTGATTAATGACCATCTAAAACTTTTAATTTATCTCCTGTACAACCTTAAAACTTAAAATGAAAAATAATTGCTGAGCAGAGTAATTATTAGCTCTCACTGAGATCCTTAAATAATTTTACACCTTCTACCATCTTCTGTTTTAGGCACTAGCTGCTAAAGGAATTGATTCAATGTCACTTAGTTCATTGGAAATGTCACCTTTAGCATCCAAAAATGCCAAAGAAAGAAGAAGTAGGCGAAAGAAAAAGAAAACTTTGGGGGCAGAAGAGTATGCGGAAGACCAAAGGAATCCCAAGTGTGACTACGAAGATGGTCAGAGGAGAATGGTAAGCCATAGTATGAAACATCACTTATTTCACACTGCACTTTGCTGGATAGGCCAGGGTATGAACAGGCAATTAAAGCTGAAACTTTCAGCTGTAAAGACTCATCATATATGTAATAATTGACCTGCAGGTAGTCTGCATTAGAACAGTGGAAGGAAACATATTACCACTTTATTTTCAAAATGAATTAAAAATGCCCATTAAACATTCTTAGGAATCTATTTTGGTTTACCTTTTTTTTTTTTTTTTTTTTGCTTCAAGATTACCCACAGCCTGGTTTATTTTCTTACTTTAATTTCATTCATCTGATAATATCTATCCTATCCCTGCTGGAGATAAAAAATTCTTAGAAGAAACCTGCAAAGCTTAAAAAGAAGAGAGAGAAGGAGAAAAGGAGGAAACTTGTCTCTGAGGGCTTTTTTACATGCTGTACAAAGATGTTATTAACATTTGTATATTCCTTTGCTAGTTGCCTTCAAGTCAAAATTTTGTGGCACTTGTTTCTACTTTCTATTGCAAGGAAACAAATACAGTGAGACTGTTGTTAAACAGGGTTTTACATAAATGTTACTGACATGCATGAATATGAATTTGCACATGCTGTTTTAATCAAATGATCATAAACAGCTTCAGATAATTTGTCTTTGCTTAACTGAGGGCAAAGTTTAAATCAGTTTATTTTGGTTTTTTCAACAGCCGTGTAATGGGCTAAGTCTTTTTATATTTTGTTGTCAGTGAATTTAGGGATATTTGGCAGCCATAAAAAGCTCATAGAAAACATATAAGTGATGTAAGTAAATGTGACCAATTAATGACTCCCCAGCTCATAAAATTTACACAGAGCTGGACTTCTGTAAATGACATGCATTTTGTATTCTAATGGTTTTTGTTGTTGTCTCATTGGTTGAGTGGGTCGCGTTACAAATGACACCTTTGTTAACGCTAGAATTGCTCTTTAGCTTCATTCTGGATGGGTTTCAAGACACCACGTACCAGAATGACTGTGGATTGGAGCTGTGCATTGCCAGTTTGTTTCTTAGATTAATATTTCTTGTTTTCACTTTTCGCCCCTGGATGTCATATGCATGTGAAACATGGGAGACACATTTCAAGATGTAAATCTTCTCTGCAAGGCGCATCTGGCATGGTTGGAGGGAGTAAGGCTGAGTCATCACTCAGATGCAATCTGAGCAGCTGGAAGTGTGTTGCCATCAGAAATCAGTCTCAATGACTGTGCCATGGAAACCCAGGCATGGATATTTTACCAGTTAAAATTTGGTAGCAATACAAATGGGTTGTTTTTAGTTAGAAGGGGCCTTGTTTTTGTACTCTTCCTTGTACCAGTGTCACAAAATAGCATCATTACGTAACTCAGTGGTGTGAGCTACAGTGTGAAATCAAATCAGGCTTCATTTGGTTTGTCTGGTTTGTGAATGCTGTGGAGATCTGACCTCTCTTCATATATACTTGGCTCATGAGAAAGTTCTGAAGAAGCTGAAAATTCTGTACAGGCCATAAAATCAAAAGTATGTTCTGCCTAAATGCTCTTATTCCAATAATTTCCTCTTCAGATACAAGGGAAGGGGATAGACTTCAATTCCTTATGCATTTTCTGAACATCCTTTTTACTCTGCCAGGGTTTAGGTGTGTTTAGTGCTTGGCTACATCTTGCTGATGCTCTGTCAGAGTTGCACTCTCACTAGCTGATGTCAGAGTGGATCATCAAGGCTGATATTTGGGTGTGAGGGAGACTGCTGTGTACTGAGGTTACCTACCCACTGAAGTAGCCATGTGCATTTGGATAATCATTCTACAAACTAATAAATCATATCCCTCTTCTTGCTCTTGTTTTTTTTTCCTTTATCACCTTCTTCCGTCGTATTCTGCTTCTTCTTCTTCCCTCTTCTCATTTTCCCTGCAGTTCATTTCCTGCCCTATTTCTTTATCTCTTCTTCTCCCACTGCAACATTCCTTCCCTAGCTGTTATGAAGATATGTGACAATGTGGTAAACTGCAGCTGGATCCCCTACCCTGCTCCTGTCTTCCACTCCTTGAGCTGCCTTCCCAGGTCCTTTGGCACTTATCAGACAGGGGCTAGTAGAAGCAAAGGAAGTATCATGCTATGAGGGGAATGCCACCTTGACCCTTCCTATTTCAGTTCATCTTTAACTGTCAAGTATTAGACAAATACCTAATGGCTAGGAATGACTATTCAACCTCTTAACTTTGCAAAGGTTGTATACGTGTAATTAAGGCTTTCTCTGAAGCACTTGGTTTAAAATGGAACTTACTGCTCTCCCCAGACCTTCCTCGCTCCTGAAAACATGTTGCAAAATGTTGTTTCTCTTTCCCCTTTTTCCTTTCTGGGGGTTTCTAGACTCTCCTTGGCATTAGTTATGGTCCCAGTGCAAACTTGGTGAAGCGCAGAACCAGCCACGGAAGCATATTCAGTTTCCGACTCCGTGGCAGAGACACTGGCTCCGAAACAGATTTTGCCGATGATGAGATCAGCACTGCTGGGGAAAATGAAAGCCACCGGGGCTCTCTCTTAATTCCAAGATCTGGGAGGCGTCCGAGCGTGCAAAGTCAAGTGAGCCATAGTTCTCACCCTACTACTCCCAACTACACCCAGACGGGCAAAAGGAACAGCTCAGTGGATTGCAATGGTGTGGTTTCCCTGATAGGAGGAGGCACCGGGGCACTCAACCCAGACCCTACTTCTCCTGCAGGGTTACTGCTCCCCCCAGTTATTATGGAAAAACCTGGGACAGGCGACCTGGTGAGTACTTTACAACTTTTGTATGTGATTCACGCTCTTGTTTCCTTCTAAATGTTGTTGGAATTTGCTGTAATTGATTTACGCCATACGCAGTCTTCAGTGAGAAACCCAGACCTAGCATCCGAGGTAGGGTGGGAAGACAACGGGCTAAGTCCCACAGCAGCGCGTGTCTAGTGCTGCATAAGAGAGGTTCATGACTTCTGGTGAGACTTACTCTTCAGAGCTGACTGGAGGCAAATACCTAAATCTTGGGTTTGATACGAACTTTCTTTTCTTGTAGGGACATTTTTAAACTTGGTTTCTTTTGACATTTGAATATCTGACATTGTCTGGTGGCTAGAAAATGATGTTTTTAAAATGATTTGGTGTGAGTGTTACCATCTTGAGACTGCGTTTTCTCCCACTGGTTGCTATCATTTGCATCTAACCTCTCGTCTTCTGTATAGCTACTTGTGGACAGCTGTTCTTACAGTCCAAAGGTAGTTCCCAGAAGGGTTTAGCATCCAGTTCAGATAACACCGAGGAAAGATGGGTAGATGATCAACAGACTTCAAGCCTTTTGCAGATTGCCAAGATCTTTGTTGCAAAACACCACTGCTGCAAAATACTCAATAAGGCTGTAAATAAAACTATTAAGACTGATACCATTAGGACCCAAACATGAATTCACTTGAAAAACCATGAGATGGTGTTTTGGAAATAGGTGCTATGCAGGCAGGACAATTTGGACAGGTTACCAGTTTGATATGATGGGAATTTATCTCTTTTAATGTAGATAATCTACATCGGAGCTCATTACTCTCAACATTCTTTAAAGCAACAGAGGTCTAGTTAGTACGGTCAGTGTGGGCAGAATTTATTTCATCTTAGAGATCTGAAATGGGTCAGAATAGCCTCTCTCCCTAAAAGTGCCTCTTTCTGTTCACCTTAACTACAAGGGGAGCCCAAGATGAATAACTCTGTAACGCGCATATCTTAAGTCAGGTGAGATGCAACCCACTCAGAGTAACAAGGTGCCAAAAATGGGTTAGATTGCTGGGGAAATAAGCATATGTGATTCTAACATGTATTAGGCAAGGTATTTCCTGAAGAGAAAGGCGAGTGAGATGGATCCCAGCTGTGGTGTCAGATTATCAGTAAATTGAGAAGTAGCTTTTTTTTTTTTTCTCTAGAGCCAGGCAGCTTCTTCCCTTTCAAGCTTTGGATTTAATTTTTTTCCTCACCTATCCAGGCATTCCCTGTAGTCCTGCAAATAGTCTCTCACACTGTACGTGAGAGGAGGGGCTGTGCTGCGCGTGGGAAGCTGGGTGGTGTGAGAATTATCTGTTTTGTTGACAGTTTTGAGTCTGTTGCTGCTTTTTCAGATGTTCACACCTTCATTCATTTAGGACTTTGATTCTTCCATTTTTACTCTCTGCAGACGAGGAACACCAATCCTAAGAGCAGTCTCTAGATAGTTGAGCAACAGAAACATTATTTGTAGATAGCGGAGTTTTGTTGGACTTAGCTTGATGCAAAAAAAATCTGTGCATTAAAGGAACTGTGAAAAAATGAGTTTGTGCATCTGTTTAAAAAAAAAAATCTGAACCAACGTAGAAAGGCTTTAGTAGATGAGCAGTGGATGTCCCCCTTTTCTCTGTAAGGAAAGCAGATCTGCGGGCTGCTGAGGCTCTCCCAGCTGTCAGAAAAAGCTTGACAAAGCATGAGACCACTCAAGCTTTCACAGGAAATATTGGTATTTTACAGGATAGGGCCCTGAAGTGACAGGGAGGCTTTGAGCTCTGCTGGCATTTCTTTTCATTTGCCAGCTTCCTGCCTTTTAAAAAAAAGGATGTTGAAAATTAAATGGCCTGGTTGGGTGAGCTCACTTGGCAGTTCCCTGGTCATCTAGGAAATAGCACCCAGGCACTATAGTAACAGATGCTCATTCAGTGATGCAATGTGAAGGATGTTGTGTCTTCTGCAAAACAGGTTTGGTATCTAATCTATCCAGAAAATGTGAGCTGGAGTTAAAAGCTAATTGGCAAGAAGCCCATTGCTGTACAGATGTATTCACTACAGGAACCGTAAGCACTGGGCACAAACGTGCAGCCTCAGCTGTGGAGCACAGGCAAAAGGGAATAGCAAATCCAATACCTCAGCGTGCTCAGAGATAAATCAACATGCTTCTGGGCTTTGTGCTTGATTATTTTCACCTTTTTCTTGTCAAAATTTGAAGTTGAGTTTGTTCTTTGTTGGCAGTTCTGGCTTCTTTTTATAGTCTCTTTATATGTTTGGGGGAGGCAAAAAAAAGATGCTGCAGGGTGAAGTTGAAGTTACCTCATTAACCCCACTGACCCTGCTGTTGCTATTTATTTTGTACGAGTGTATGCCCATGGTGAAAAAGGACCCACTTGTGCTATCTGTTTTATCTTCCCTGAACAAGAAACAAAGGACCAGTCCATGAAAAGGCATCACTGTAATATGCGTTAAGCCCTGACTTGCAGCTTCCTGAGGTGTAAGTGTGGCTTCACTGATGTAAATGCAACATCTGAGGTGATGGAGCTGGCAAAACATGTTTTACAGCATTAGGTTTTGAAGACACATTGGTTTAGGTCTCTCTGTGATGCTCAGTAGCATCAGATGAGCATAACACAGACCTGCCTGGTTGCTACTGAGCGGGCAGACCACGGAATTCTGGTTTGTGGAAAGCTTGGAAAAGTCCTTCTGATTTAAAAGAAAGAATAAACATCAAAAAAGATCTGACCGTCTCTGGTTTTGAGTTTCCAACCTGCAGCCTTTAAGCAGACTGTAGCTTCAGCAGATGATTTCAAACTGGGCCATCCTAAGGTTTCTCAGGAAAAGCACAAGAAGTCACTAGCCACTTTTGAGAATTTTAGCCTGATCAATTTGAGCAACATTCAACCTGAAATTATTACCCCCAGCAAAGCAGTTGGGACCATGATGAACGGCTTTCATGCCGTTGTGTCGTTGCAACTGCTGCCCCGTCCCACCAAAGGGCTGTTTGCCCATGGGAATGGCTGCGGGTGGCAGCTGAGCTGACATGAAGGTATCCATGCTGCTTGTTCCCTTTCCCGTGAGAGAGTCGGCTGCAGCAGATTATCCCACTATTTGGGCCAGTGAATCTGAAGAGTGGTCTCTTGACACTTAGCTGAAGAAGAGCATATAAGCTAAAAAAGCCAGTTTCAAATCCTCTTCATATGGCTCTGGCTGCTTGGCGTGGACAGTTGTGAGTGTGCTTCTGTGAGAAACCAAGCGTGCTTCCACTTTCCCTCTCCTCCCCCTAGTCCCTAAATACAGCTAGTGAAACAGGAGAGGTTTCAAATAATATCAATGGATGGTGCTTAGGCCCATCAGTCTTGTCATTTGGGGTAGTCTGACTGGTCAGCAGGCTCGCTGGCTGTGGAGAGCATGGTCCATGCAGAATGGCATCCGCCAGTGCAGTCACCAGGGGCTTCAGTGCACAGCCTGAGCAAGAGGAGGGACATCCTCTCTGCTGCAGGAATCCCATGTGTCTCTGCACACTTTGCTATGCCCGTTGATGTTCCCATTCCACATAAATTGTCCAAAAAAGTTTTTTTTAATTAAAAAAAAAAAAAAAAAAAGACCTTGGCTTTTGTTCTCGCTAGGCTGTTTTTCTGACCACATTGATTTGAGGTTTTCTTGTCGACCCTAAAACCGCCTCAAGGTAAAATTTCTTTTTTCCCTTTCTTGCTTTGCCATGGGACTGGTGAAAAGGCAAGGTGTCAGCAGTTCCCATGTTCAGAAAAAGGTCAACAAAACAAGTCATCAAAAAATCACCGCCAATATGTCATTTGGACGAAAGCTAGCTAGCTCTCTGCCACTGTCACACAGAGAGTTGTCACTATGGCTCTAGTTTCTGCTCTTTTCAAACTTTGCTTTAGCACATCCTAAGCATAAATCGTTCAGATTTGACCCAAATATTGCAAGCTGTTTCAGCTTACAGTGTATCTCTTTAAATAATCAAATATCCACAAAATTAAATGCCTTCTTTTTAATGCTGTGCGCTATTATGGTCACCTTCAATCTCATGAAATATTTGTGCTAGTGCCTTACTGGCTCCATTGTTCATGGTGTGGCCTGTCCACCTCTTTTTATGCTTGAAAAGATTTTTACTGTACAAGGAAAATTAAACCTGTCCCAGTTCCCAAATGTGGTCTTTAAAATGCTGCCATGTATAAGCCCATCTTCACATAATAGTTTTGACATAACTCAGAACTGTAGGCACTCAGAAGAAAATAATTCTTCAATGTTATGCATCCTCATTTACATGTAAATTACCGAATAGTACACTTGTCCCTATAGAATTTAGCTAATCCAAAGGAGAAGCATTTTCAGTCAGTCGGGGAGCAACACAAATAATCTTGTCCTGCTGGAGGTGCCTGTGTTTAACTCCATTGTGATTTCTCATCTGGATCCTAAGGAGACTTCCTGCATAACTGTAGGGACTGTTGTTATTTTTGCCTAATTTCTATAGAAATGTAAGTACGATGAACAACCGTGCCTGTGTATATTCTCTCTCTATTGATAATAGCCTTTACGCTTCCTCGTCTGTCCAGTTCCTGGAACTGCTCGCTATCTCAAAGTGCAAAACCTGCCAGTTGCATGACTATTAGCTGACTCTGTTCTAAAACAAATAATAAAAAATCCCTTCACATATCTATTCTTTACAAAAAAACAAAAGTCCGTAAACTTCCCTTAGTAACTTCAATAATTTTAAACAATTCACCTGGATGGAAACTTTCTTTCCCAGAAAAATACTTTATAGTAAATTGCAGGCTGACCATGTGATAGATTTACTGTTCTCTTGGTAAAGAGCCCACATCCTCGTGCAAGAGCGCCGGAGTATTCCTTACACCCTGACGTTGCCTGCCAGACAGTGTCCTGGCTGCAGGGATGAAGCTCCGCTGCGTGCCCGCTGCCGAGCGGCTGGCAGGGAGCAGCGGGCTTCAGGCTCTGCCCGCCGGTGGGGGCACAAGCACTTGGGCAGCTCTCACGCAGAGCAGCGTTTGCTCTGAACGCAGGCCAGCAGCAAGTTGCACCGCCTTGCCCCTGCAGAAATGAAGGAAAGGAGGAGCCATGCACGTGTCTCCTTCAGAAATACCCCTTTGCACGCAGAGGACGGCACACTGCAAACAGTCCCCTTGACTCCAGCAGGGCTCCTGAAGTCTTGGAGACCGCTCCTCGTGACACAGGCACAGGATTGAGGATGCTGGACTGCAAAGAAAAATAAAGTGACTTTAAAAAACTTTCTGGGTTGGGAATCTCATATCAAACCTAGGGAAAAGGTCAGCTCCCTGCTATTTCTTTTTGTGAAGGATATGCCAAACCTGTTTAACTTGGACTTTCCATTTACCCTGGTTTAGCTGAATCAAAAAACCAGGAAGAATGAATCTCTGAATGTTTTTCCTTCCCCTTTTTACCTCTGCAGTGAATTCTCTTTGCACCTGTGAGTAAAAGGTGACTTTCAGATAAAGGCCACCAACGCATAACTTCTGCAAGCACTTTTGCATGCATGAATAGGAATATAGTATCTTTCTTGACAGTCAGAAAACTGGTGCTTCCGGGGATGAGGTTGTCTAAAGCCATGCTATACTGGTATGTCCTAGGCTTTGGGACAGATGGGATGGGAAGATGGTACAGTTTAAAAAGAATTAAATGATCCAGGGGAATCTGAAATTTGATGTTTTCTTATGGTTCATTCTGTAGACAAAGGCAACTGGAAGAGCTGGGGTTTTATTTGGCTTCTTTTTCCTTTTCTTTTTTTTTTTTTCCTTTTACTTTTTAGTTTATTCTACTTAGATATTTGTCTCCCTCATGTTTTTTATCTCCTTGTCTAGTTATTTTTCAGTCCCATATATGCATTATGTACTCCAAACTGGTGCAAATGATTATGCAATTTTGTAGATGCTTTCTTTGTTAACAAAACATTTGTTGTTTCTTTGGTTTTTATTGGATGTTTTTGAGGTGAAGGGAATCAAGCGAATTAATGCATCTGAAATACTGTTCCTGGTTTCCCCAGCTCCTATGCCAAGGATAGAGTGTTTTCTTGTTATATTGTGCACAAGTAGGAGTCTCTTTGAATAGGTTCTGATTACACCTCTCCTTTTGAGATGACTGCGTCACTAACTCAATGGACAATGAGCCAATTGTTTTAACAAAAAAGAACATTTTATTTAAAAAAAAAAAAAGCCATTTTGAAGCATTACTGCTTTCCTGGCTTAGCAAATGTTTTAAGTGCTTGGTTTCAAAGTCCTTACTGTTCTCTGGTCTTGCAGTGATTGGTATTTTTAACCGCAGTATTTTGAAGTGACCTGGGACCAGTATCCTGGCTATTTTCAGTGTCAGCAAGTGGCCAAGTGGCTCTGTCCTTTGCAACCACCTGACAAGGTGATGTCCCTTGCCCTGAAGAGGTCACACTCCAGAAAGACAGCTCATAGAGCTTCAGTGCTTTTCTCCTGCCATTCTCATGGAATTGCCTTTCTTGAAGAGCAGTTTTGATAGAGAAATGGCCAAGAGGAGGGATCCTGAGTCCCTCTGGGTGCACGTCCCAGGCACAGACAGCAGAGCTGCAAAGCTGCTGCCCATGGCAGGTCTCGGTTGGCATCCTGGGTGCTGCTTGGGGTGGTTAGGGCCATTTCACACCCAAGTGATGAGAGAAGATCCAGAAGACTGAATCCAATTCCTGTAGCTCGTTTGACTGTGGAGAAGCAAAAGCAGCTACTCTGACATCTGTATAAACCAGAGGTTTCCATCTTCATAGGAATCTCTTCTCCTTCCACATTTCCTTGAGCTATATTGCAAGAGCCATCAGGACCCGTCTATCTACAGTGCATCTCTCTTGCTTACATAGCGTCTTGGAGCTCACAGTCTGTATGCTTGGAGGAGCAGTACGGAGGCTCTTAACAAATTTATTTTGGGAGACTGAGTGTCTTGACTGGGAGGTCTGAGACAGAGAACCATGCTGAACTTGGCATTCCCGGGTTCTTACACATTAACCACCATGTTTCCTTCTACCTGTGGGAGAGCTGGAGGAGTAAAGCAAGCAGGATTTGTCTCTGTATGAAGTGAGAGCTTGTAATAATAAAAGACTTAATATTTTGCTCCCGTGCGCTGACAATATAAAGTATTTAATATAGTGTTTGTCTGCAGCTATACTGTGTTTCTGGCTGACTTCCGAAACCCAAGCCCTCAAAAAGCATAAAACTAATTTAAAATGAAACATTAAATAAAGACAGTTTGGGAGTTCTGTTTTTCTGGTATTTTATTTCTTTGGGTTTTTTTTTTAAGCTTTTACTTGAGAAACATGAGAACTAGATAGTTTGGGTTATTTTTTATTTTTCCTGAGAAAAAAGAAGCTGAGATTCTCCCCTAATTATGGAGCTTCAGAATCTGTGACACCAAAGATCACCAGAATGACAATATGTTCCTGAGATTTGGCAGTGTTTCAGAGCAAGAAAAAACATGTGTTGAGGAGTCAGTTTGCTTGGTGTGATATCAGAGGCCTGTAATGGAGCTGTTACCCATGCCCCTTTTCTTCTTCTAGCAGTATAATTAAACAGTTAACACATTTCAGAAATAATAGAATAATTGATGTAATTAAGCAGGGCTTCTTTCACAAGCAAAGAGCATGGTAAAGCAGCACTGCTGTTTCTCTGGCATCAGAAGCGTCCCTTTATTTTCACCTGCATCTTTCACCTATTTACATGAAGGCAAAGGGCGGGGCAAAGTTTCCAAAATTGCTCCAAGTACCATTTTCAAAAACAGTACCCCATCAGCATGTGTCTAATTGGGAAATCAGAGAGCTTTGGACTTCTCAGATGGGAAAAACAGCACTTAGGCAATTTTGAAAATGCTACCCCAGGTCTGCCTTGTTTTTATTCTGCTGATCCAATGTGTTCATTTAAGCAGACCTCTCCCTCGGACGAGGCAAGCAAGAAGCAACTTTTAATGCCGCACCGCCCATCAGTGGACCACTCGGACGAACCCTTTCAGAGGCAGAGGGCAGTGAGTGCTGTCAGCATCATCACCAGTGCCCTGGAAGGTAAGACACATCTTTAGTTCCCCAACTCAAAGCCATATGCATGTTGACTGGCAGGAAAAAAGTGACACAACAGACCGTAATATTAAACTCTTGTTGTTTTGCAAGAAGGCGTTATAGATAGTTATTGCAACCCCTACAGTGTAGGTGAAGCTGTAACAGGAGGCAATATAATCACTAGCTTATCCATGGACTTGTAAAACTCCTGGCAAAATCCTGGCCATCAAAGTCAGATCTGCTAACATTTTGTGCCCCCATGGCATTTAATTTACACAGGGTTAACCAAGATGCAGGGTAGTGTAGCACCACACTGTTTGGGTGACTGCACATACCTTCATATCGCATCTCTCTGGAGCTGATACGAAGCCTGGCATGTGCAGTCACCAGCTACGTGCAGAACTTCCTAGCGGAGGAGGAAAGCCTCCTCTTTGCAGAGCAGCTAGTGGGACACAACAGTTTGGTGGGTGTTTGAATCCCACTGTGAAGTTTAAGGATGCTCAAAGGACCCATTTGTCCATGCAAATATTTCTCAGCAAATTTTTCCATTGCTCATTAGGCTTCTCATTAGGTGCATTAGGAGGATTTCCCTTCCCCGTCTTTCCATACACAGGAACTTTGCATTTGCAAGACAACAACTCATAGCAAGACATCACCTCATAGCAAGACATCACATTTCTAGGCTCTGTACATGCAGTGTGAAAGGGCTTCTTACAGTTCCTTGTGTCTCCTACATTGTAAATTGAGACAAGATAGGAGGTGGCAACTAAGACTATACAAAAAGGTCTGTCAAAAACGCAGTGTGGAGGAAGGGAAATTCTGGATTCTCCTGCAGCCTTATTCTCTGTTACTGACGAATAGGAAGGCAAGGCAAGACGGAGGGACTTATCTGGGAGATGCCTTACAGAAAGGGACTGGACCTAGCTCTTTGGAGGCAGCCCAGCATGAAACCACAAAGCCCTTCTTCTTCCTCAGCTTTTTACCATCCCCTGTGGTTATATTCAGCAGTATTGTAGCCAGAACAGATATATATATGTTTAGATGAATAGAGTTGTATTCTTAATAAGTAAATAATCACTTCAGTGTATTCCGGTGTTTACTGAAGTCTGCAAAGGTTTTATTTCTTTTCTGTGGGGTTTTTGTGCCAAACCGTGTGAAACAGCCAGACCAGAAATCCCTTCCTGTTTAGTTACCTGGTTTCTGCTCTTGGCTCTTGGGTAGTCATCATCTGCCTGTTTTTCCCAAAGCCTTGCAGGCAAGGAGGAAGCCAGCGATTTTTCATTTAAAAATAAGGGGAAAAATACCTCTAACACAAACTTTGACTGTGTTTTTCTGACCTTTTTTTTTAAACAATACAAAGTAGCAGAAAAAAAGGAGTTGAGTAATTTTACCTTTCCTTTTGCAGATGTCTTTAAAAAACTATTAAATCTGTTGTGATTTCTAAAGGTCATCCATTGTGGGCAAAGGATGTGGGTTCTTGATTGATTTAAACCATTTTAATGCCACATCACTGCCAAAAGAGGACAGTCACACCCTTCTCCTCCCCTTGCTGTGTTCCTGCAGTTTGACTTGACTGTACAAGCTATTGGTTTTCAGCTGGATCAGCTTACCCAGGAAGGTCCAGGAGCACAAAAGCTGGCAAAAGGACAGAGAAATAACATGTGGCTGAGAGGGATGAAACTACCCCTTTCAGCAGCAACCAGGACTTAAAGGGGCTCGTGTCGAGTGTGGAGCCTCAGAGAAAAGAGTCACATATCTGATGTGTGTCCATCATGAAGGTCCCAAAATTAGTAACAGTGGAATAAGCAGGGTTGGTTAGAAGCGATTATGAGGAGTATGGATATAGACAGATGTGTTCTTCTGGATTTACCTGAAAAATCAGGTCCTTTAGGAAGTGACTGCCCCGAAGTCTTTATTACTTTGAGGTGGGATTCCAGAAAAATGCAAAATTAGGATTTTGCATTGAAATTGTTTGGGGTACAGATGGTTCTCACATCATTTTAGGTGCTTACCTGTAAATCCTCTCTTTGGAGGCTGGAAAGACATAGTTATTTTTTGGGAGTAATTTGGTTTCCCAGAGATCTCAGAGCAGTGTAGATGTTTGTGCAAAACCTGTGCATGGAAGACATCATCCAATATTTCGAAAGCTTGCCAGAAGACACCTAATACCGCAGTTCCGTTGTCCAATGAAGGAAAATGCACAGAGAATGCATCCTGGCTTGAGAGAGAAGGCTGTTTATAAACTGATTGAAATAACAGCCTTGGCTGAAGTTTTCCTGTTATCAGTGCAGGTTCTAATTATACAGACTAAAACCGTTATGCAGCATTCCATGCCCATAAAGGAATCAGAAAAGGAAAGCATTAAGTAATTCCGCTAATCATTATCATTCAGCCATTAACTATCTTTTCTTTTTCACTGTTTAACACAGATTATACTTATGAAGCTATTTCACTTCTTTTGTGCTCAAATAAAAAGAACACATAAAAGTTGTATTTTAGCTAATATTTCAAAAGCACCTTTAAAAAGCACACTAGAACTTCAGCAGCATTTTCAAACTGACTTATGCACTCCCCTGATTTTGTATGTGGGCCTTTCAGAAGAAAACAGATGTTTAATGTCTTTTTGGATCCCACATTAAGAACAGAAACCCTATTGATAATCAGTGATACTCTGGCTCTCAAGCGCTTAAATCAGCCCTAAATGTTGGATTTAAGCGCTTTCATCTCTTAACTGCTTTAAAAGATATTACTTAAGATACTTCTAAAATGAGACCTGGGCATGAAAAAAATGTATTCCAATCTAAGTTAAATGAAGATAGTGTATTCTTATCCATTTGAACTTGGCAAAATGGAAAACAGAGTAAGAATCTGAGCCTATATATAATACTAGGCTTTACATATTTAGTGTGATTCTCCGTTTTTGCTTGTGACACTTTTAAAAGGTTATTACTTTCAGAATAGGTCACAGTCTGCTAAGTGCAGGTCAACTGGCAAAAAACCCAAAGTGCATAATTTGCCAGCCTGTTAGGACAGTAATATTTTTATCCTAAAAAAAAGTTTGGGGTAATTCAGGGGCCTTCCTCTATGTTATGAGTCATTTTAAGTGTTCTCGTGTCATATAACTCAGTGTGAATTGACTGTTACTTTACTGCTTGTGACTTAGAGCTTGAGGAATCACACCAGAAATGTCCTCCCTGCTGGAACCACTTTGCTGTTAAATTTCTCATTTGGGATTGCTGCCCACTTTGGCTTTTAATCAAGAAATTTGTCAAGTTTGTGGTAATGGACCCATTTACCGACCTCACCATCACCCTTTGCATTGTGCTGAACACGCTCTTCATGGCCTTGGAGCATTATAAGATGACGAAGGAGTTTGACCATATGCTTTACATAGGCAATTTGGTAAGTGAACATGAACTTGAAGTGCTTCCTGAGGAGTCTATTTCCTGCTTTTTAAAGTCTTGGCTGTGGCTTAGGAAGACCCCATTTTGAAATGCTGTCAGCACCACTTTGCCTATGACATGTCAAGAGTCCACGTAGTCACTTCTTTCTGGGGGTGAAGAGAAGTGAATGAAGGACAAGGGTCTATTTTTATTAAACTAACTTTTTCTAATGTTATTAGTAACCATTAAAGCCGTGTTTCTACGCTGTTACTGGTAGGTTTCAAGGTTATATTAGTTTAAGAAAATGAGATAAGAGAAAGGTTAATGAGGTTTATTTGGGATTTCTTTTAAAGCAATGATAAGGCATCAGTTCTTGGCAATAGTGACTTTTAAGTTAAAAAAAAATACAGAAAAAAACAACGCAATCTCTTGGAGGGAAATAGGCTGGTGTTTGGGCATATCCAGATATGTATGTGGGAAGGTGCCTATGGTACATTTGCTGTATGTCCCTTTATGTCCTGCTATGCCTCCCTGCCTTGTCCAGCTGTGTATGCTGGGTCCCATGCAAACCCCAGGGTGGAGGGGACATGGAGCACCGCATGGCTGATGCTGCGAGGGGAAGCTCTTAATGTGCAAGCTGGAGCAGCCAGAGAGAGGGTTGCAAAGTAAGCAGAGACTGCACTTCTCTGAGGAAAAGCAGAGTGACAGATCTACAGCCAAGCTGCAGGGACAGCAGAAAAGCCTTTCCAGAGGCAATATGGTACAATTTTTTAACCCAGGGGGCCACTAAAATTCTGCAGTTACTACAAAACAGAAGCTTTTTCTTTAATCGTCTTTCTCTGTGTTTATGTTTAAAAGGTACTGTGTTTTACTGCTTTAAAACTGAATGTTTAAAACACTTAATTTTAGAATAGTCTGTATTGGAAAAGGCACATGCCATCTAGCTATGGCGTGATAGAATTGCCCCTAAAATCTAGTGGTAGGAGCAGAGATTTCCTATAGGATACCATAAGTAAGTCTGGAGTCCCCTGGAAAGTGGATGCTGCTACTTTTGAATTTGAGAATCTCATAGCAGAGATGAGAAAAGCCCTTTTTTTCTATACACTGAAGGCTGCAGTATCTCAAAGTGGGATTCACCTTGCCTAACTTTAGGTATCTACAGTGTAGGAGTCTCTGTCGGAGCTGGTTGCCTTTGTCTCCCGTTAAAGTCAATGGAGAGTAATGGACAATTTTAAGGCACAATTAATGTAAAGTTTTAAAGACATTTACTTTTGGATAAGGTGAACTATGTCCTGGAGACCAGCGACTGTAGTGACCATCAACTATAGAGGGAGTATGCAGAGACACTACAGGTGTGATGTCTGCCTTTAGTGACAAACATCCTGTACTGTCAGGTTTAGGTGGGTAGTAGCAATAATGAGACTTTTTGTATCAGTCTGAAGAATATGTGGTACATCACATATGGATTTTTTTCTTTACCCTGCTCCTTGTTATTCTTAGCTCTGGGCCTCCTTGGGCAGGTTGAGGTTGTTCTCTTGGGCTGTGGGACCAGTTTCCAGTTTGTCAGCTGCTGGGTTTTTTCTCCCTCTATTGTTGTGCTGAGCAAAAATCTGTTTGGGTTTCTGTCGTGGTTTAGCCCCAGCCAGCAACTAAGCACCACGCAGCCGCTCGCTCACTCCCCCTACCCCGATGGGATGGGGGAGAGAATCAGAGGAGTAAGAGTGAGAAAAACTCCTGGGTTGAGATAAGAACAGTTTAATAATTTAAATAAAATAAAGTAAAATAATAATAATAACAATATAATAATAATAGTAATAATAATATACAAAGCAAGTGATGCACAATGCAATTGCTCACCACCCACCGACCGATACCCAGACAGTTCCCAAGCAGCGATCGCTGCTCCCCAGCCACCCCCCCCAGTTTCTATACTGAGCATGACGCCATATGGTATGGAATAGCCCTTTGGTCAGTTTGGGTCAGCTGTCCTGGCTGTGCCCCCTCCCAGTTTCTTGTGCACCTGGCAGAGCATGGGAAGCTGAAAAGTCCTTGACTAGCATAAGCAGTACTCAGCAACAACTAAACCATCAGAGTGTTATCAGCATTCTTCTCCTACTAAATCCAAAACACAGCACTACGCCTGCTACTAGGAAGAAAATTAACTCTATCCCAGCCGAAACCAGGACAGTCTCTCTTGTTTCAAACCCATGCTCTTGTCCTCAGTGGAAAACAGTAGATAAGGGTAGCTCAGAAAGTCATCTCACAAGCTGCATTCAGCTCCACTTTGCAGCCAGCCTTCCTTGTTGTTGCTCAACAATTTGTGGCCTTCTGAGATGACTTAAAAAACCTCCTTCAGACTCAGTATTCATCAGAGCAGGTGGCAATGCTGCTGTTTCCCCCTCTGGCACTCCAGATAGTAAATATATCTGCTCCTTGCTCTGCTCTTGGCAGATCAGCTTCTCCCTTTGCAGACCACAGGCAGTGAAACTTTAGCCCTTGGCATCTGCCAACATGGCTCCCGCAGACCTGCCGGGCATGAATGGGGCTGTGCCGGGTGCCAACAAGGAAATAGAGACAACGAGCAGGGGGAGGAATTGCAAAGCAAATTCTGCAAAATTTTGCAAAAAAAAAAAGAAGTAATTACCTCATTGTGAGTTTCTCAGCACTGCCTAGAGCTATTTCTTCTCTTTGTGCTAAAGTGCAAAATAAGCAAAGCAACCTGCTAATATTTTTTGTAGCAGGCTGATGGCATGGGGCTCCCCTGACTCCTGAGATCCCGGGATGGGTCTGTGAGAGGCCAGACCGTCCCCCTCACCAGCTTTGCTAAATCCCTGCATAACCGGATTGATTGCGGGTAGAGCAGGTCAGAGGAAGGTAATTCCATTTTGTGGAGGATTTTGCAAAGTCATTTGTAATGAAAATTGACAGGTTTTGCCATTCCCCGTGAAAGGGAAGGGAGTCCCATCTCCAGGGCAGGCTGCCAGGTGACTGCAGCCCCTAGGTGACAGACTGCCAGACCCCTCCTCTGCCCCCACGCTGGCTGGCGGGCGTCTTCCCATTGCATCTGACCCTCTTTGAGTGATTATACTAGCATTAAGGGGGGGGGGAATATTAAAAAGGGCAGGTCTTTGGCATTTTTTCCTCAAAACAAAGGTTTCTGAGAGAGATGAAATATTGAAATTAGAATATGGATTTGCTTTCTCTGAGAGCGATTCTTTGTCTGCTGCCAGTCATTGGAGATCTCCTGCTCTGATTGTCCATCTACTTCATGCAGCACCTGCTACCTTCAGACTCCTTTAGTTCACTACTTACAGGCATCAGCATTTTCAAATGTGATCGGAAGACCAGCCAAGATCATGTACATCTTTACATGGTTCATCTGCCTATGGACCACTTGAAAATTAAGTAGATAGAGCAAGATTCTCCCAATTTTTCTTTTCCTTTAGCAACTGAGACACCGTTATGCAATATTAGAGCTTAAATAGCTGAAATTATACATAATTTTTTTTTTTTAAGACAAAGTCCTACAAATCAGCAGTGGCATATTTAGCTCCAGCGGGATGTTACGTTACTTGTTTTCTTTCCAGCCTTTATCGTATTGAGTATCCAGCCTCTTGTACAAGCGCAGCCGCCACGTACCAGGTGCCGGCGATTGGACAACTGCCATTTGAAATTCATAGCTGGTACACGTACACAATTCCTGATGCCTTTAGGAAGGCTCAGACATTTTGCTATCTTACTGTGACATTTCCTTCTCAGAAGGCTATTGATTAAAATGATTCAGGCAAAGAAAGTGATCCTCCTGAGTCATTTCTCAGCAAGATGGTTGCATAATGTACGCAGCATGGTATCATGGTTTTTAAGGCAGTCCCCTGGATACAATTTCACAGACATCCAGTTTCATCTTGTTCTCTGTCCTAAGGGAAATTGGAGCATTCTGGTAGAATCTTTGGTGTCTCTGACCACCATGACTCAGAAATTGTTGGCTAGTTAGAAATATGAGACAGGTTGTTTTGCTGGGTTCTTGGTATGGGACAGTGATAGGATGACAGTCCAAATTGTTGCAATTCAAGGTTTTATTTTCCTGATGAGAAAGAGAAGATATTTTAAATAAGTAATTGTATAAAATGGCTGCTTGGAAGGATTAATTCCTGAAGCATTACAAAGTAAAGACAAGCCTTCCTCAAATGCGAGCTATGATAATTTATTTTTATTCCTTAATATCTTAATTATATAATCTTAACTTTTCCCTTCCACACCTTAATGGATTTCTCATCTTTGTTGATCAGAGTTGATCAGTTTTTTTGGGGTACCACCGTAAATATTCCACTTATTAGAAGGAAAACTTTTCTCCTTGACTGTATGTTACTGATGTGTGAGCCCTGGATTCCCCCCACTATTTTGACCTACACAGTGCATTGATATTGGCTGTTTTGTGGAAAACCATGTGCTTTAATATATAAGTGCAATAGAGAATTTTTCAGAAACGCAAAGCTCTGTGCACCTTGTACTGGGACTTAGAATGAAAATAAAACAGTATGTGAAGAACTTGATGCCCACATTTTGTCATTTTAAGTTGACTGTAGCCTTGTGTTGTGCATTTAAACTGGTACTTAAGGAGGTCATATGAAAGGACAAGATCTGATTCTCTGAGATACTTTGCAGGAATATGTTAAAACTGAATTTGTCATCAGCAGCCTTCCCTTTCCCTCTCCCTCTGCCTCATAGGTAATATTTATATGTTGTTTTAAAGAAAAATGTTCCAATTAGAACTTCTACCATATGACATTTGAACTGGGTCATAAATAAGCAATGTGTTCCCAAGATACTGTGAAAAGAAAATTGCCATGACTATTTGTAAAAAAAGACTTGGACTCAAATTAGAGTTTCTAATCGCCTTCACTGCCAGCCATAACCTCAGAATGACTGGAGGCTTGCATTGCCCTGGTATTGATAATAATAACAAAATAAAAAGGGATAATACAGCAGGTACACTACAACCCAAATACCCCTTTAAAACTCCCATTCCATTCATTCAGGTTTCTTTGCTGAAGTGAATAGATTTAATCTTTGTAAAAGGTACCTTTACACTTTCTTTTTTACCACTGGGATTATTCAGATGATGGAAGGAGATGGAAATGTATGTTCCAATCCAGAGCTTGAATTCAGAAATCATTGTAAGTTTACAGCAGTATCAAATATTATTGTGAAAAGACTAGACAAAGTTGTAATAGTGATAAAGAATCAGCCATGAAAAATAAAGTATTTGCTTGTAAAATGTTTTTGGCTTTTCGCTGTGTTTACCTGTATCACTGGAAAGTTTGCAAGCAAGGAGATGTGCTTAAAAGGTTACTTTGACCTCCTATTTTCTTTCTGCAGGTCTTCACTGGGATTTTTACAGCAGAAATGATCTTCAAAATAATTGCCCTTGACCCCTACTACTATTTTCAGCAGGGCTGGAATATTTTTGACAGCATAATTGTCATACTAAGCCTGATGGAACTGGGTTTGTCCAGCATGGGAAACCTGTCTGTTTTACGCTCCTTTCGACTGGTAACGGTCTTATTCTGTTCTTACCCCTCTTCTTTTATTACATATAAACTCTGACATGAATGCAACATATTTTCTTAAAAATGCATCTACTGATAAAGACTTTACTTGCTGCAAACTCCTGAACAGTATGTGACGCTAATTATAGGTTGCGGGATAAATGGAATTGTTCCAGATTTACATCAGGGTAAATGAGAACATAATTTGGTTACTTCTAGCTGTGCCAGGTACTTGTAGCACACTTAAAATGTTTGAGTTCCGATTTGTAATAAAAATTTGCCATTTTATACCTGTACACCTGTTAGCATAGTCAGCAGATAATTGATAGCCCAAGAAATGCAAGAGCCAGTACCTTGTCGTTTTAGGAGTTGTTATTCCTAAATTATGTTATAAACATGCCACCATTCTTTTAAATGTTGTCAAAAGAAAATGTCTTTGAATTATTCACAGAGTGATTTTTTTTTTTTCTAGAACTGATCAGCATAACATAGCATCTGTCTTTCACGGGAACTCCTTAGCTGTCAGCTCCTTTGTTATGCACGGGATAGTGGTATTCTATTAATGAGAGACTGTCGACATATTGGAACAGAAAAGTAGTTTCCTTGCCAGCCTGACATTTGTGTTGCACTTCATGTACCAGGATGTCCATGCTAATCATTCTGGCCATGATATGGCTTCACAACTTGGAAAGACCAGAAAAATAAGCCCTTATGGTTACATTTAGTGGAAGACTTTTTTTTCCAAAATTCTCTGTGCTGCTCAAAAATGCAAATTTTTCACCACTGCTGTTAGGTCCTGAGAGTCTCCTGTCAGTTTTTGAGCAATCCCTCTTCAATAGGGGGGAAATCAAACCTTCAGTTGAAAACACAGCACAAGGGCTAGGAACCATTTACATTCTTAAAATAGGTCTTAAGTGGGACGTGGGTTGTGCATAGACTGCGTGATCCTCAGCACAGAGGTGATTTTCTCCCTGGGAGCTAACAGCTAATAACATCTGGCTGAGGCTTGCTCTGAAACACAGAGGAATTGCTTCTCTCTTTGTGGGATCGAATCCTAAACCCCTTCCCCCAGATGCCTGCCAGGCTTTTTAATTTGAGGAGGAAAAACAATGTAAAAGAAAATATTAAGACCTCCTTCCATCCATATTGGGGGAATGAGCCTCTAAAAGCATGTCTATCTAACAAGGTAGAGCATAGCTCTGGAAAGGTTAATTCTCATCCAAGAAGCCCAACTGATATTTTATTAATAGATGAAGTGAGGTTAACAGGAAGTATGGCTAAAATCACCTTGTACTGCACACACTGTGGCATTTAATGTCTTTTGCGTGTTACCCACTTAAATAATTCATCGGCTGAAATGTCTGTTGCTTCTGTGAACTGACACTGTTGTTTATGTTTTGTTCACAGCTGCGAGTCTTCAAATTGGCAAAGTCCTGGCCGACCTTAAATACGCTCATTAAAATCATTGGTAATTCAGTGGGTGCCCTTGGTAACCTCACTCTTGTGCTGGCAATCATCGTCTTTATTTTTGCCGTGGTAGGAATGCAACTTTTTGGAAAAAGCTACATGGACAATGTGAAGAAGATAAGCACAACTGGCAATTTGCCACGGTGGCACATGAATGATTTTTTCCACTCGTTCCTCATCATCTTCCGAATTTTGTGTGGGGAGTGGATCGAGACCATGTGGGACTGCATGGAAGTAGCTGGGCAGCCACTGTGCCTTCTCGTCTTCTTGTTGGTCATGGTGATAGGAAACCTGGTGGTGAGTCCTCAAGATGTTTTTTTTTTTCTCCCTTTCCTGGTGCATGTGTGCAAATGTACCTTTTTTTAATCCAGAAATGGCAAATCTCACATTGCTCCATGGCTTTAATTCAATGAACCAAGTTGTCACTCAGAGAAACTTGTTCATATCCCAAGTACAAAATTTATAGCATCGTATTACTAATCAGGAATGAAGGCTTACTGTTTTTTGCAGAACAACAGATAATGTTTTACTAGAAGAAAGGCACATGGGCTGGTTATAATGATTTTATTTCTTAAGACATTCATGGGGCTGAAAGAATTCCAGATCTCTTTTCTATACAGGAGTGAGTATCACCTCAACAGTCACTGTGCCAGGATATATTTTTGTTTCTCTTTATTTTTGGTTCAGAACACTTGAACCTTACAGCTAGCACAGTGTCTTTGAGTGGAGGTTTGAATGTCTTTAGCCTGCACGTTCTAGGAAGCTGCAGGTTGTGTTTACAGTAATGTCACTTGCTCGCTTGCTTTTTTAATAGACTATCCCATAAGCATGGCTTACATAAGCTCTGAACCTATTAAGACTGAATTGTATTTCCCTGTTGACATCTTATGGAGTGCTTTGCTGGCTTGCAGTCATTGTGGAAATGTTTCGCCTGTTCAGCTTACAGACCATCTTTCACATTGTGGCTCTAATGGGTTTACTGTTTATGTAGGGAGTTGTTTAATAGTAGATGCTGCTATAAAAAATGTTGGGGTTTGCTACCAATTGCATTTAGTGGTTGTTTTGCTTTTAAGTACCCAATGTTTTGGTTCTCAGCTGCTGGGATAGAAAAGTTCTTGAAAGAGCTTCTGGAAAAACAGGGCACATTGTTTTGCTTACATTAATTTATATTTTAATAGTTGTTTTTGCACTGAAAATGTTGATTATAAGACCAAATTATATTTTACAGTTTTTTTTTTTAAAAAAGTCAAAAGATTAAACTATGATTACTCAGGAGGTGGCAGATTACTTATGGTTTTTTCCCTGACTTCCCATTTCTGTAGATTTTTCTTGGAATTAAATGTGATTAGAGGAGTTTGGGCAAATTATTACTTCCTGCATATCTTTTGGGGGAGTTTAGCCTGAGATCCAGAAAGTTAATCTCCCCCTGCCATTAAGCAATGGATTCTGTGTATGATAATGAAACTTGAAAATAGTATATGGTAAATTCTGGGGAAAATGTTAACATTTGAAATATTCATGGATTATTGAAAGATGTGAATTTGCAACATCTGATGCCCTTAGATATTAACACTCATCAGTGTGCATAAGTTCTGTTAAATATAAAATCTGATTCAGCAGCGATTGCACTAACATTATCGACATGTATTTTACCTTCAGTGCTCAAAAAAGACTGTGCCCGATGTAAAACCAGATATCGAAAGCCTCTGTCAGCCTGGATAAGCTGAAGTTACTGCTCATCTGAAAGCAAAAATACTAGCTTTATCTTTTTCAGCCAACAATTGTGTAAGGATGCAGCAATGACTGGTAAATAGGAATGATTACTGTCTGTAGACCACTCAAAAAAAAAAAAAAAAAAGAGGAAAGAATCCATAGGTGTAAAAAGAACAACAGATTCTTAATCATGACACTCATCCAGTGTCAACTGTGTTACATGGAGATTTCATGATGTTGATTAGCAGGTAGAGAGAAGGTCATCTTATTCCTCTGGCATCAGCAAAATTTTCTTTAGTGAGAGTGGATTGAATTCACAAACTCACTTATTTGCTGAACATCATCAGACCCAAAAATTCTGGTAGCCAAAAAGCACCACAAACCCTTTAAAATAAGAAGACTTGAGCACTAAATCATTTACCTGTAAGTGGGCTGCAACCTGTGCCAGCAGAGTTTCTCTTTTAGTTTGCTGAGATCCTCATTCCTCCTCTGCATTTCAAGAGTCAGTTCTGATAAGAAAAATATTATTCTGAGGTTGTATCTCATTTGGACTCTGAATTGGTTTCTTAGTCTCTGAAGGCGTGGAAGAAATCCTGTCTCATTTTTCCCTATGTAGCAGATCTGCGCACTCATCTAGATTAAATGCTTTTATCTGTCACATAAGCCAGTACTTATGGTAGAGTCTGTGATCACTTCCCCAACTGCAAGGCTAAGCATTAGTGAGCAGACCTGCTCTTTAACTACTGTAAAGTAATGGCTGCAGACTTGTGCTGGAAGAGTTACAACCACTGCGATTCTGTGGTATGTTCAGTGATTTGGTTTGCAGATCTTACTGAGCCTCACTAACATAAATTCAAAGGAATGGTGGAAGAAAAGCAAGGAAAGTTAGTAAGTGCCCTGGGGAACTTCATGTTACAGAGCACTCCAGCTGTTGAAAGGAATTTTAGTAAATCTTAAATCTTTGGTTTGTAGTCATATATCCTGAAAATGTCTTGGACCAGTGCAGTGCCACATGAAACTGTGTTTACTGCTGGTCAGCTGATATATAAGTAATCTTCAAAGAACTAAACTTTACAGCATAGCTGGAAAATTAAGTGCTGCGTAACTGCCTTTTGCACAATAATATGGTGCTACTATTGTCACAAGGCATTTGAAGAGTCATTGAAGTCACTTTGGAAGGTAAAGCTAAACCAGACAGATAATAAAATAATTTCTCCCTCATTTGTAAGAAGGAGCTTCTGAAATTGCTAACTAATTATGCTTACTGTTAAGTTTTATGAAGGGCTGAACATATTTCCTATGTAAGTTTATATTACTGAGGTTAATAAGGAAAATCACTGAGACAGGCAACATTAAGAAGATGTAGGGGAATTTGGGTAGTGAGGCAGTCCCTGGTGCCCCCTGCTCTGGTGGGTCGGCTGATGCAAGAGTCAAGTGTGACACCAGCCACTTCTCAGGGGACAACTGTGTGTAATGGGTGCTAACAACGTGCATGAATAAAACTGACACTTCAATCACGGAAGGAACAACCTTACAACCTCTTTGTGTGTGCATGACATATGCTGGCCAACCCACCCTTTTATTCTTCTCCCAGCCACCTGGATGAAGCCTGTTTTCTACCAGCTTCTCCTGAAATGCCACCAAGTGAAGGGCAACTCGACGCAGGACAGAAATGCACTTACAGTCTTTGCTCATGCTCCGATTTGGCTGTGTACAACATAGTCAGCACCCAAAAAGCACCAGTTAGTGTTAACCCAAGGTAACAGCTGCAGTGCATTAACTCACCCTCAGGGCTGAGTTTCTGGACTGCTGTTGTCTCACCTCTATCTGATTTACATATATCCATCCCCTAGTACTTCCATGGCACATACACCACCGTTCCCCAATCCACCACAAACTCGTAATTCACTGCTGCATTTCCATGGTGGGTTTGTCTTCCTCGAGTCACAAGCATGCCAGGATGTAGAGTCTGTAACCAGGGAAGTGACATCTCCAGAATTTTCCTGAAAGGTGAAATATGAGGCTGAAAGTGCTCTTTTAGGATCAGTCCTATGCTTCCTTTTTTGTCTACTGTCTGTGGTAATGCTATTCACTTGGGAAAATATTAACGACATTTTCTGAGAACACAAAGGTAGAAAGCACCAGCAATTTCTAGGGTATCAGGCTATCCTGTAGGAAGAATTGTATAACCATTATCATTGAATTAATGCGTAATGCATGGAATTATGAAATACAAAGTGTAAGGGCATGCAATCAGCCCTGTTTAAGAATTTATGTTATGATCGAGTAGCTTACCAGCAGAAAATGTTTGAGAAGATAATAGAAGTATATGTATTAGTCACGGTGGACATCTACGTCTGAGATAATTGATGAGGGGAATGCAGAGCTAGGCATAGGAGGAGAACAGTTTAAGTGACAGGATACTGCTCATCCCAAAATAAAGGAGTATAAATCACTGCAGGTACCTTTAGGCTGGGTTTGAGCAGGAGGCTTCTGTCCATCAGCACAGAGAGGTGGTTTGGGAGGACTTTCCAGCAAGACTGACTAGCCCCAAACCAGCAGTGTGCGAGATGGAGCTTGCTTAGTTTGTGAAGGAAACAACCCATGTTAGCAGGGGGCTTGACTTGGTGACCCAAGATGACCTTCCAGTCTTGTCTTCCTATGGTGATTTGGGTGTCTGGAAGCAGAGCTGCACAGCATGGTTTGGATGAGATTTGAAGTGGCCTGCTTTGGTTAAACCCAATGGAAACTTTTCTCTGAAAAAGTCAGATATGCCTGGAGCCCATCCTTTTATTCTGCTTCCGCATCTCAGGAAACCTTAATGGATGTTTTTTCTGTTTTAACACAGCCCATGACTGTGACACACAGAAGTCTGGAAATGTCACATTCTTGGAAAAAAAGAGGTTTGTCCTTCCCTACAAGTCAGTGTAGGACAGTTCCTTGAAGAGGTGTTCTGGGAAAATGCTGCTAAACCTCCATCAGGTTGAAATCTGTGGATTCTCAAGCTAGTCAGACACGAAAAAAACCTCATTAGGCCTCATTCACCACCAATTTGATCTTTAACAGACACAATCTGTTGATAAAATGGCATATTACCAGAGCTATTCTGACAGAGACATGTCTCCGCAGCAGGGCAAGAGAGAAAGAAATCAAGTTATGGGGAATGTGAACAATGCATAACTTCTTAGTAATTCCACTTCAACACGTCCTTCCACCAGTCTCCCTTCCTACCACAGAGGTTGTCCTGAGCACCACCAATGCAACCTGGATGGGAATAAATGTCCTAGAAGGAGAAGAAGGGTGTGAGGGACAAAGGGTGATTTAGCACAGATCTTGGCCTGATAGATGTGCAAGAGAGAGGTTTGGGATGGGGAGGATATTTTGGGTGGGGAAGAGAAGTGACTGTAGCCATATGGAGCCACCATCCCTGGAGGTATTTAAAAGACGTGTAGATGTAGCACTTAAGGACACGGTTTAGTGGTGCACTTGGCAGTGCTAGGTTAATAGTTGGATTCGATGATCTTAAAGGTCCTGTCCAACCTAGATGATTCTATGATTCTGTATGTGAAGCTTAGTCTATGAGAAGAAATTCATAGCAATTTCCTATCCTGAATCGCTTTCCTAAGTGACAGACCCTAAGTAACATAAGGAGTCACTGGGTCCCATGTGACTACCTAATACTTAGTAACTGTGGCTGTAATCCTACAGTTAGGCAAAGTCACTTTCTATGTGTGCCTGCAAACTTTTGTGTATTCAGATCAACTGTTTTCTTTGTGGCCTATTTTTTTAACTTTAAGAACAAAGTAAAGACATGTGATAAATTTTTCATTCTGATTAGCTTTGTTTGCTTTTTTTTTTTCTTTGTTTGCTAACGTTGCCTTTAGTTTGCTGTTTGCAGTCAAGCAAACAACAAAAACCTCAAAAAGGAGGTAGCTGTGGTGTATAGTGTATAAACGTGTTAGACGAGGCTACTATTTGGATTGTATGGTCTTCAGCATGGGGTATTTGTTTCTGTAAAGAACCATTTCCTAGAGTTAATTACTGAGTGTTACCACCTGAACACCACAATTTCTAATGAAGGAACATAAGAGGGAGTGTATATGGCCACTGTGTAGGCAGACTGGTAGCCCATCCCAGGGGTATCCATCAGCTGGCCAACTGTATAGATGCAAGAAGAGTTTCACAGGCAAGGGACCATCCCAGCTGAAAGTTTGTGATCAGCACAGAGTATAAAGAAGTTTCATAATATGGAACAAGAAGATCTTTTCTATTTGTCCTCAGCACCGTAAAATGTTCCTGGGCACATTTAATTTATTAGAGTAGAAGTAGCCATAAAGTCCTGTCTCACCCAATACTGATATATCCCCATCACTGCAAATTTCTCAGCAGATCACAGCCAGGCTTGAAAGAGGTTTATGGTAATGTTTCAGATTTTCTCTTTGTTTAAATGAAATGGATATAGGGAACTATTGCTGTCCCTTGTGGTAAAATCACAAGTAACAGCAAAATAGCTAGGCATCTAACATTCCTAGGTAAAAGTGGATTACAATTTTACATTTCAAGAGCTCAGACAGCAAAAGTGCATTATGATGGTCAAAGAAGGTCTTCAGATGAGACTTGTATTTCTGCCTGACATGAAGGGGCTGTCACTGAGGGAAGCTACATCAAGACTGGCATTTTTAAAGACATGACGCATTATACCAGGGGTTTTCAAGACCGTGAAACTTTTCACAGGGTGATTAAGGGTTGCTTTACCCCAAAGGAACGAGGCCTCATTCATTAAGATTTCTTGTGCCAATAAATGAATGCAAATGGAACAGTAATGACATATGATAGCACATTTCCAGCTATCTCCTTATTTTCTTTTCAAATTATATACAAATCTAGAACTACCGAAGCCCTGTTTTCATGGTTTTTAGTGTCTATCCCTAGAGAAATGTACAACTCAAGAGTTGCAGCCACATTTGCTGCCCTGAATCAAGTTAATTATTTTTGCATTTAATGACAAACTTGTTCTTATTCATGGGGGCCACTGAAGACATCCACTCTGTGAATAAAGGTTAATCTCCTTGGAGGGAAATGTTGTATTTATATTGCATCTGATGATTAATATAAATGAACTGGAATTTTAAAATATTTTTTGCCTTCTAATTGCAAATACTAGGTTAGATCTGCTTGCTGGAAATTAAAGCAAGTTTGGGGAGATGGTATTACAAGCCTGGGTTACACCATTTTACGTTTTGTTTTTTTTTTTTTAATTTTCAAATGACAGTAGAGGTCTGTGTCCTCAAGCTTACTACATTGTACTTCTACCACCAAGCAGGTGCTCTCCCTGGGGGCTCACCAGTTCCACTTCTTGCCAAAAGGAAGGAAGAGGGGATAAGATGCGACTGTATAAAGCTGGGGAAGAACAGTGTTTGTCAAGGAAATGTGCATCCACAGGAGGTTCAAAGAGAAGTTCAGGTTGTCCCCAGCCTTGCACGAGCACTGCCTTCCCTCTACTCTCTCTGCACCCCCATGTCCATGTCCTGGACGCCATTGTTCACCTTATCTGCTCTTTCAGCAGCTCCCAACATTCTGGAAATGTGCATTTGTACATCAGCTGAGAAGGCCACTAGACAAACAGGCAAGAATAGGCATATCAGTAACAGTCATCCTCACGACACACAAAATCTGCAAAGAGGTGAGCGGAGTGCGTGTGGGGCAGCGTGGAGGAGGACTCATCAGAAAGCTGCAGGAGCCATAATGAGAGCTGGGGGAATACTGGAGGGAGGGGCTGGAGAGTTAGAGGGTCAGGAACAAACCAGGGAGCCCGAGGGATCATTAGCGAGAAGTGGAAGTGTCATTTGAGTCTGTCTCATCAAATCGGGCGCATATATAAAGGAGGTGAATTTTCTTTCTTGAGTCACGTGCAGCTTTGCAGAAGAGCAGTCCAGAATACATGAATAAGCGCATTTGGGCACACAAGCAAAATAGAGTCAAAACAACTGTCAGCATGTTACCATCCTTTTTGCTTCCACTAATGTATGCTTACGGCTGCAGCAGATATATTTAGTGCGATACTGGAGAATTCAAACCTCAGAGGAAAGTAGCTAAAGCCCAGCACATTTCCCAACTTCTCCCTTCATATTTTTCATGCCAGCTACCTTCACAGTTCATGTGTCCCAAAGCAATTTTTGCTATTTGTATTCCCTGCTATCCATCCTTTCTTGAGCGGTGTCTGGGAAGCAGAGCGCTCGGATAGCTGATGCTTTTGAGCAAACATCTGGCTATATCTACTTAAGTATTAAACATCCGCAAGAGTAATGAAAGGTCCACCAGAAACAGATAGCGTCATGTGATGAATCTAAAAGATAAATCCTGACACCAACCATCAATCAGTCCAGTTGCCTCTGATGACTCCTAGCAGAGATGGAAAGCTTGCATCTTTGTATGGGTTACTTTAAAGACAAACCTTTTGCCTAAGACTCCAGGCTTTAAAAATTGTGTGATTTATCAGTGCTCACATAAATAACTTCCATTTATTTTACTGAGTAGATATATCCCACCCTCATCTGTAACACCAGATACTGGTGCTAAAAAGTCTGGGGAAATTAGACTCACGATATTCATGATGGACCATCAAAGACTGCTGGGTTTCAAAAACGCCATTGTATGGTAGATTGAGTCCATTCAAAGCTGGGAGGTATAAGGCTGCTTTGCCCAAGAGCTGTGAGGGAAATGCAACTGAGAACAGATGGGAGGAGAAACTACTTTCAAAATGTATTCCTAAAAAGTAATCTGCTTCCTTCTGTCACTCCACATTTCTGAGTTTCTGTATCCTGCCACAGGCTCAGTTGTTTCTTCTGAAGAGTTGAATCTTGGCACTTGGTGACTAAATCTGAGCACACATCTTGTATTAGGGGACAAGTGTGTTCAGTTCCTGTTTCCAAGGTACGATATGGTGTCCATGTTGAATATATACCAAAACCTGCTGATTTTTTTCCCTGCAACATCTATCCACAGGAAGGTAGATTTTTTTTTAAATACAAATAGCCAAAATCCTAATAAAAGTTGGTGTACAGAAGAGGCGCAAGCTTTTGCTTCTGATGAAGCTCAAAGGAGGCTGAAAACAAAAACTGGACTAAGGCTTTTTTTTCATCTGTGAAATAAGGAATTCCCAAAAGCAATAATTCAAACCAGATTCATTGGTGTGCTGTGACAGATTTTGGCATTTGGTGCAGATTTGCATTGGTAGAATTATAAGTATTGCTTCTTGATCTATAAATGAGTCACTGGAATGTATCAGAGAGGAATACAATCTGATAATAATGCTAGTGCTCCTCTGTAGGTATGTATATAAGGGAATATGAAATGGTCTCTCATTAACCATCATGGGTGTGAGACTTATTAGAAATATGGAGGAGGAAGAATGCTAATACTTTAGTTCAATCAACCTGCCCCTTGGAAACCATCCTTATGCCTTTTGTTCTAATTGTTTCCAAGTCAGAGATATTTCTCTAAAAATACTGCTTAAGCATTGACTCCATTATATGAACTGCTGACAAGAAATATTTTTAATAGGATCCACCATATATATATGCACATATACATATATTTTTTGTGAAGATGATACTAGTGAATTGTTTGTTGAGATTTGGTAGTATTCTGGGGATTGAAGAGGAGCTGAGTTTTCAAAATAAAAACTGCAGCCCTGTTAATATAGTAGGCATATATATTTATAGGAGGGTAAAATACTGGCCATTTTTTGTACTACATCTGTCCTTGGTTAATAGTGTAAGTAGGGCTTTGTCAGTGGTTAAGTTCTTGCTAATAGCTGGGTAGTTATTGAAAGTCTAGAAGACACTGAGTCAAATTTAATTGGACAAGAGTGTGCAAAGGTAGGTACAACTAAATGTGTCTTTTTTTATTAATGTCACTGTGCGAGTTGTCTGGATGTCATTGAAAGGGTAATGGCAACAGAATTCTTCCTAGTATGTGTTGAGGGAAGGGCAAGGTTTTAATACTAAAATAGACCAGGTGGTACAAATTTAATGCATTATTCATTACTTCTAAACATCTTATACTTTTGTTTAAAAAAAAAAACAGTTAAAAATATTATTCTCCCCCCCCAAAACTAAGCAGTGAACAGTTCATTCTAACAGTTGCCTCTAGAAATAGCTTGTTAAAAGAGATATGTGAAACAATCAGCTAGTCATGACAGCCTTAACCTTCTTAGGAGGTGTATGATATTGGAAAGAATTTATTTTTTTCATGTACAGGGTATATTCATATCTGCATTTCTCCACCTAGCACATACATGGCAATGTGGTCTGTGGCTTCCCAAGGAAATATGCTGAAGAATACATTTGGAAACTAAATGTAATACACAGGATTAGAAGCCAGCTTCCTGCCTTTTTGGGTCTTATTTAAAAGTAAGAAATTCCTGCCGTCAAAGAGGTCCTGCCTTTGGTCTCCTGCTACCATCCCACATTTCCTCCTGTTTCCAAAAGTCAGCTTGGCTGGCTCTTACTCTATTAAACTCCTCTAAATCCAATAAAACCACTGGCTCATATTTGCCAAGGAGAATCTCCAATAGATATGGATCTACTCCATTGATTTTGTATTACTGCAAATGGTACAAAGGAAAGGGGAATCCAACCTATTGTTTTTTCATCTCTCTTAACATTTTTATTTCTTTGCTGCTATTTAAGTCGCTTTTGTTCTATTTCCCTGTCTCTAGATTTCATGTGTTATCTTTTCTTCTTCTTGTTTTGTTTGGGTCATCCCTAGCTAGATTCTTGTTTAAATTAGTTCTCACTGAATCTGACCCAAATCTGCCCAATCCTTTATTTTTCTTCTACCTAAAAAGTATTTTCTTTTTGGTCAGCTCTGGCCTTGATTATAGTAATCCCCTCTTTGATATTGCCACAAATCCCTGCTGTAGTCTTCCTCATCTCATGCTCTGAGCAAATCTCCTCCTCTTTCAACATTGCATTGGCTTTCTGCCTTTCATGACATCTTCTTCAAGCCCCATCTCATCGTGTATCTTGACTTCACCCTTCCCAATGCACAAGCAAATTCCAAGTCTCTGTCCTGAAGCCATTTGAAATTCTTGTAATTATTTCTATGCAAAGTGGGTTTATTTTTTGACCAAGCCGATTTTTGTACAGAAGCTTTGTCTTCTGTGGGTCATAGTCATATTTTCTCAGGAAAAGAGTACATGATAACTGATCTTAGGATTTGGATTGAAGTATACTTGATATTTTCCATGCTGAATTTTCATGGAGATGAAAAGAGGCACTTACATTTGTCCTTGGGGATGGACATTTTCCAAGCAGATCTACTCTCAGTTCATCCCTCTTCCCCTCTCTTTGGTGCCTCCTCCCCACCACCAGTTCCCTTCTCTTTCTGGCCCCCCTCATGCTCCTTGTGCTACAAACTCCTTTGTATGGGTGTTTCTTCCAGGAGGATTTCCTTGTCCCTTCTCCTCTCCTGTAATTCTCTTGTCTCTCACATTTAGATGTCATGCCGTCCCATTTCTGAGAGCTTCAGCAAGTGCAAAATGCCTTCTGATGTCTCTCTGCTTGAAAACACAGGCAGGTGGCTGCATCTATAAACTGGCCAGGGCATGAAGTCAAATATTGTGAGTGTTCCTCCTCTGTCTTGGTAGGACCTTCCCTGGCCACCCTATCCCAGCTGGTGCTTGGGCATTCAGGGGACAGCTCTGGCTGGGGACAGCAGCCAGGAAGCAATCCTGCCCAGGGGAAGACTGGGGAAGGGAGGTCAGCTGCTTACCAACAGAGATGGAGAATAGGCCTTGGCTTGTCTTTGTTTACTACTGCAGATGCAATTTTTAGATCATAAAATAGACTAGCTCCCTAGCTCTCAGTTTCTTTCCTCTCTAGCAGACTGAGAGTGAGCATAAACTCATAAAAATGCTCTTATGGACAACGTACACCACCGACTTTCTCTTTTGTTTCCCCAATTTTATGTCTATCCTGCATCAAAGAAGATTTTGAGCAACCCCAGTTGCTGGGATTTCAGCCAGGCACAGAGAATACAATTAATAAAATAATGTACAAATTTCTACATCAGCAATTTCCACCTGTATTTCCTTGTATAAGAAGGTATAAGAAGGTAGTCAAAGATGAGGTCATCATGCCTGGAAAGAGGAGTTTGCTTTGATCATGCAGTTGAGCACAGACTTGATTTGAAGGATCCTGGTAGCCAGTCCTCCACAAAGTGCTTTGCTTATGTTTTTAGCAATGCTTCACTGCAAAACGCAGTTCACAGCCAATTTTATCCTGTAGACATACACTGTGGGAAGAAAGGACATTGACTACCTTCACTTCCTTGCAAAAGAACATCTCCCTGGGGCTTCAGGAAGCACCAAGAAGCCTGAAAAACTAGCCACAGCTAAGCCAGAGACCAAAGGGGATGTGCTGCTGACTGGGGGCACCATGGGAGCCAGGAGCAGATGATGGCAGAGGAAGTGGGTCACTTTTAAGGACAGCAATGAGGCATGTGTGTTACCACCTCCTGCCTTGCAAATACAGGGTGGCTCTCATTTTGGAGACGTAACTGGTACCACTGCTGGTAAACCCTCCTGCCCTGTTTTTTTAATGAAAAATAGGGGTTTGTCCCACTTTTGAGTCATCAGTCTTCTCCAGCAGAGTTATGTGAAAGCTGCGAGCCCCCTGTGTGCTGTGAAGGCAGGAGATTTTGTACTGTGCAAAATTACTAGTCAAAATCTATTTCTTAGCTTTCCTGAAAGAGGCCCGCCTGGCTGGCAGACAGCTCTGTCACTCTGTTCTGCCCTCCCAGGAATCCGCACTTGTGAAATGCAAAAAATCAGACCCTACTTACATCCCCCAAAATCACTAAATAGGCGTCCTTTTCACATTTTACTTAATAGGAAAGTGTGATTCCATGATGGAGCCCAAGTTATAATATCAAACCTGGAAAATGGCTTACAGAATAACTTTTAAAGGAAATAGTGTTCCACTCCCTATTAAAAAAAAAAAAAAAAAGAAGAAGAAAGAAAAGCTAGTATTAATTAATTCTTGACTCTCTGATTTAATTTTCTAGTCTCTGCGCCTACCCTCATATTGATTTTGCCTTGGTGTAATATATTCAATGCAGGGAAGTCATTTCTTACTGTGGCCATTTTCACTGCTTTTCTTTCTCTGCAATTCTGTGTCTTTTATCCTTTTGGTTCTCTGTGGCTTACCTTTCCCCAGATGTTTTGTCCCATGTGTGAATGGGAATTACCTCCTTCTCTTGATCTCCAGTCCTGACTGCCCAAGGGACATAATTTTCATGTTTCCTGGCTTGGTGGATTCATTATTTATAATGAAAGTTAAAACTAGAATCATAATGGCCTGTAGATGACTGAGTGCAAATCTTAGCGCAGTCATTGGTCATGGCTGGGTGTCCACCTCTCCAGGGAGGTGTAGGGTTTGAACTTTAAAGAGATGACTCCAGGGATCCCACTCTGCCTTGACCAGGCAGTGTTCTCCACGTGAGTCCAGCCATGCAGGCTTAGGGCTGGTGTGGTCTCTGGGTAAAAAACACAGAGCTTAAACTTCCAAAATCAGGTTTTCTTTCTTGTGTCTAGTCATTGTCTAGTAATTGGTAGAGCAGCTGATGAGGTGGTGTTTGCATACAAGTAGTGAAAATATTCCAGGGATAATATGGGTGTTTCTCACCTACCATCACTCCTTGCTTGGAGCAGCAATAGCAAAGATTCAGGTTCAATCCCTGCTTACTGCAGGGGGGTTGGGTTCGATGATCTCTCAAGGTCCCTTCCAACCTAAAGCATTCTATGATTCTATTATTCTTAAGTGTGTACAGTCAGTCCAAGCCTGTGCAGTCTGTCTTGCTCTCTAATTGTCCTGACATTCTCATCACCATGACAGCTAAACACTTTTGTTGACTGAGCACAAAGGTAATTGTCTCTTGATTTATAATCAACAAACTTTCCATAGTTTTCATAATGTTTTTGGGGTATGTTGAGCCTTTAACATCGTGAACACAGCTGTCTTGCTGGGAGAAGATTGCAGCTGGATTTCTCCAATAGCACTGTTTGTCCATCTAGACAGTGGTTTGAGAAGTCCACCGCAGCCCTGATAGAGCTTTTGCTATGCTCATTAATTAGTGTCATTTTGGTATCTGATGAAAAACCTGTGGGAACTTGTTTGCTTTTACTCTGTGGCTTTAGTAGTGGAAAGGATATATTTGCCTCCACTCTCCGAGAATACCTCTGCCTCCACTCACCATCCCACCCTCCTCTCACAAATCGGACTCGGAGAATAAGATTTTCAGATCAGGAAGCACTTGGTTTCCAGAGACTCATCTTCTGATACTTATAAGGGACTTACTTTCAAAAAAACACTGAAAGTCATCAGCTAAAATAAAAAAAATCTAAACTGATTCAGTAGTTCTTGACCAGCACTTGGAGTGGTATGGTTTGTGTGCTTGTTTATACCCATATAGGTAGATAACAAATGAAAAGGACTTGGGAACATGAAGGATCCACTAGGTCATGGTAAGAAGTGTCATGGGTTGCCTCAGATCTGTGTTTCAGGGTGACAAGGACATAGGTCCCCTCATTCTGCCTTCTTTTGGGGTGCTGCAGAGGCTGGCTGGGGGAGAAGAGAGGCAGAAGCTAGTAGCTGGTCCTTGCAAGATGGGAGCTGGGGAAGCGGCATTTTCATCATGTGGTCCAGCATGTCAGACTGGCAGCAAGAGCAATGTTGACATGGTGCCCTTTGCCTGCCTCCTCCTCTCAACAGGTTGTACCCATGCCAGGTCTGACATACCCTGGTGCTAGTGCAGCTTCATAGCTCCAGTGAAAGCAGGAAGGGATGAATGGCAGCTTAAAATGACCTCAAAAAACTCCTATGTGACACAAAGGTGCTGTGAAGTGTAATTAATGCACTTAATCTACCCTTCCATTACTCAAGGAGATTTACTCCTATGTAAAGTGGGAAAGAACAGGACCAAGGAATCTGTCCCATTAATTATACATACCCCTTTAAACTCTGAAGCGAGAAATAGGGTGACTGTTCCCCCCACCCATGCACATGCCATCAAACATGGGCGAGCACAGCTGCCATCCAGCATCACTTCTCTGCCTTGTACTGCTTAAAGACAACCGGCTGCACAAGAGACCACTGAAACCGTGGGGAAATGTAATGTCGGTACGCAAAGTGGATAATGGTCAGCAAAACTCTTCACCTTATGGTAAATAGCACAAAACCACTAATGGCATCGGGGGGACATTCGTCTCACCCGGTTTCTAGAGTCCACTGTGCAGATAACTACAGAGGTATCAGCCACCCTACCTATTCTTCACAGTCAACGGAGAGAAAAGGCATTTTTACTCCTTCATTTTGTCTCACTTGGTGCAGCCATCAGTTTTAAGATGGGTCATGTTGGGCCCAAGCTCCTCTGACTGTATGGATTGGATCTAGCCTGTCTATAAAGGGAACCCCTAGGTGCCTTTGACTCCCCTAAAGGGAGTGTGAGTGCCAGCGGTTCCCCAAGACTGTGCTTTTCAAGCACACTGTGCGTGCTGGTCTGCACGGGCAGGGGAGATGCACATGGTAGCTATGAGGCTAGGGGCAAAATCAGGCCTTGTTCTCTTCTTTCTTCAGGAAAATGGAAATCACTCACATGAAATCGCTTTTGTATTTGCATATCAGAGAATTATTCCTACAATATTACTTCCATTTTTATTTCCTGTGGAGAACATCCACTCTCATTACCATCATAAAGTAGTTTAGGGATCTTACATGAGAAATAAGCAGCATTTGGCACATTGTTTTTATAAATTTTCTTTTTATATTATTATATTTATTTATATTATCATTTATATTTAGATAGATAAACAAGTTATTTCACCAAACAGATTAGCATGGAGTTGATAAGAAAAAATTCCTGTTGCAATAAACAGGTACTATAGTGCCCCACAAACCTCTCATCTACAACTGCTAGCCTGCCTTGCATGATCAAACACAGTCCACTTGGGAAATTGTATGGCTGCAAGGCAGGAAATCCATATCCTCATTTCCATCTGTTTTCCTAGCTGATCTTGGGCAAGAAACATGAAGGAGATCAATCCTGCTCCAACCTATGTTCTCTACCACCTTCCCCTCGCCACAAGGGTCTTGCGCCACACTTGTGGTATCATGATCATTTTGACAGCAAGAGACTGAGTTATCATGAGAATGGGATTATGAGATTGTCTACAGGATAAAAAGAAACTGGACTGGGAGGATATAAGCCTCTTATCCAAGCACAAATAGCTGAAATAATAGAAAAGGGAATATAGAAAATAACTGATCATGTAAATTGCTTCTTGCAGGAGTAGTCTGTCTTGGTAAAATTTGCCCTGGGATGAAAATGTACAAAGGATTGGAAAATACACTTCCAAGGAAAGAAATAATCCTCCAGTAGGGGAGAGATGGACTGGATGACCTATTACTGCAGGTCTCTGGCTTAAACTTAGATCTCACACTTCCTTGATGCAGTGAAAGCCCCTTTATGAGCAGTTTTTCTTTGCAGCTTCATAGATTTTGCTACAGTAAACAAAATAAAATAATTGGTACATATTTATTAGGCTTCCTAGAAGTCATCAAGTTCTCCAAAGAGAAAATGGCATCTTTCCCATCTGTGCTAGCCAAAGAACAGTGCAGATGTCCACTGCCATCAGAAAACAAACAGGAAGGAGGGAATTCAGTTTCTTCCACTGGTCAGAGAGTGCCTGAAGAGCTTCTTGTTGGTCTGTGTCCAACAGGCACTGCCGGAGAAGTGAGTTTGAACAGATTGAGGTGTATGGGTCCTATTTTATTCACAAAAAAAGTATTAGATGAGTAGTTGATGATCCTGGCAGGTACCTCACCATGCTGCTCTGCCTGGGCTTTTCTATGCAGCTGAGTGACAGCAGTGACAATGTGCTGCCACAGGGATACAATTTGTTTTAACTGTTTTCTTTTTTTGCATGACAGAATTCACTGATAGGGTGTGTTTTCTGCTCTGGATGCTGTTGTCATAGAAAAACCTGCTTAGCTGGCTCTTACGAGATACCTCTTCCACAGGGAAGCATCCTCAGGTGATGCAGGTTCCTCATAGGTGCCCTCAACTGTCCTTGCTATCCTCCATCTCCTGCAGTGGAGATGCCAGTACACGCCTGCAGTTTGAATACCTTCAGTTTTTTGAAGGGTCCTGTGGGCTTACAAGAAAACAAGTGCTCATGAGAGCAGCTCCTGAACTGCCCTGCTTTATAAACCTCCCACCTGAAAAGGTGATCCCATCTCTGACTCCAGCCTACTAGGATTTGTCCTGTGTGGTCTGGGCAGATGAGAACATCTGGCCTTAGTTGCTGCTCGGTGTGAAGCTCATTAAACTTCACGCACAGGAAAGGACCAGGGGTTTGAAAATCTAACTCCCTTGTTTTGTTGGCAGTGTGTGGTCAAGACAAACCCCTCTACAGGAAAAGCCACGTGGGTGAACTCATATTAGATCTTCTGCAGTCAAACAAGACCAGTGGCTGAGGATGTCACTTTGGAGATGGCTTAACCCTGCCATTGAACTTGTGCAGGTGCAACATCATTCTCACTCCTAGCTAAATGAAATACAGAATCTGCTAAGAAATGGCCTTAGAATTTCCAGTGGGTGTTCAGCCTATATTCAGCACAGTGCGTGACCTCAGTAAGAGTGCAGGGCAGTGAACATATTGCTGAATCAACTCACAGGAGTGCAGGAGGATTGGAGGGGCTGGTCACTGTTTGACTGAATGGAAGGTGGAAGGTTAAATACATAAAGGGTTATATCCCTCCATTTTTGCCAAATCAAGGTAAATACAAGAATGGAAGGGAAATGAGGGAGCAGTCACAGGCTTTTGCTCCAAAAGTATTTTAACTTCAGCAACAGAGTTTGCAGACAGGTATTTTCAAAGATGGTTTGATCAGACAGTGTCATATGAAATTACACTGTCTGTTTTTGTATTGTGATGGCCAAAACAAAAGGAGGTGATGGAGCTGAGGTGTTCAGATTGCAACCCACCACGGCAGTATATGTGGCTCCCAGCCTCCACCAGCAGCCCCTGCCCAGGGCTCCTTGGGAAGGAGGGGTCCTTCCAGCAGCCTGCTTTCTCCCCATGGCTGGGGAGCTAGGAATTAGCTTCATGGCTTCATGCCTCTATGCTCTTCACTTGCTGTGACTGCAGAATTGGTGCAGCACTTTGTGCAATGCCAGGTTTGCTACCTTTGTGTTGCCGCTCTGCTCAGGATGGGGCTGAAGCATCCTGTGGTCTCCCCCTCACCTGGTTATAAAGCTTGGCCACCACTGGCCTGGAGCATGCAGTAGCAGACTGACACCAAGAAGGACTCTCTGGACGCCTGTCTGGGTTTGACAAGTCATGGACAATGCTCTTAGTCATATGGTTTAGTTTTAGGTAGTCCTGCAAGGAGCAGCGAGTTGGACTTGATGATCCTTATGGGTCCCTTCCAACCTGAGATGTTCTATGATTCTGTGTCAGTTATTTGGTCTGCATTGGTAAGTGCCCTAACTTGAATATAGCTGTGTGATACTAAACCCAAGGTAGCCTAGGCTTCAATAGACACCACCAGAGATGGTTCAGCTCTTCAGCATCTCCTGGGATGCCAGACTGTCTCCATCATCCACAGACATCCTAGGAAAACTCCTCCAGCTTAAGTACCTCAGGGAGGCAGCTGACATTAGGCTGGATGAATCTGATCCTTTGTGCCTTATAATGGCATAACCAGAGTCACTAGCTTTGGAAAGGCATTAAAAGTGAGAAAGCCTATGAAAGTAGGCTGTATTGTCATTAGGGTAAATGCTTAACATCATTATGCTAAAGGAGTTCGGGTTTCTTTGAATGCATCTGTCATTTGATTCCTAACCTCAAAGACCAAAAAAGTGACCTGTTTTCAGAGACTGGCTGCTTGGTGTCATTGGAAAGCAGACGTCTTTTTAAGGGGATCCTTATGGACATACAAATCTGCAATTGCTTTTGAAAACTGAATTAGTCTTTAGTTTGCTTTTACTTAAACTGAAAGCATTGTGTTAGCCACCAAGAGGACTGGATATTATTAGTAACCTTTTACAGGAAATGTGGTGTGTCATGGGTTGAGCATATATTTTTCTGGAAAATGCAGTGTACAGTGAAATGGGGGGAATAAGTAAACATAAAGTGCTTATACAGCAGTTCACTCTATTTGAATGCCCAGCAATACACCTCTGAGGTTACCTGCTCATAAAGGAAGGAGGGAGTGATACTTGAGATTTATTTTTGGCTAAAAGCATGAAGTACAAATAGCTCTTTGTGCAAAATGTCAGCTGCATTTCTGGGAAGCAAACAACATTGCCTTAATAATCCATGGTAAATAACAACAGTAAGAACATTACCACCTATTATATACACCTGCAGGTGTATCTGGATAAACTTACGTAACTGTAGTTTGACATACAAAATAAATATGGAAAAATAAAACAAGGCATTTCAAAAAAGTTATTCTGTGAACAGCAGAATTAATGAAGTATAGGATGAAATTCAGCTTCAGGTAACAAAATTTGGGTGCATACATGGAGGTATTCATGTATGGAGAAGATGTCTGAGCTACCACTACAGTCTGCAGAGATCTAGGGCTTGACTCAGTTGTGTCTTACGCTACTCGGGGTACTGTAAGATATCCATCCTGGCCTCCAACTAGACACAGATCTCCTATAATAGTGTGTCATGTCAGCCAGTTGCCTCAGGATGACTTGGGCGTGCTAGGGTCAGTTGGCGCTAGATGACTACATATTGGCAGCTGCATGCAGCCCGAACATGGTCACCTGTATTTGGTCAGGCTCCACTGTCTATATGATGAACCTCTTTTGATTGAAACAGGGCTTAGGTGCCCTGGTAGACCCTCAGGCTTTGGTGTCTGAGTCTGGAGGCAGCTGCCATCCTTGCAGCATGATTCAGTTCCCTAAACACCGCCAGTCTGGTGCCTGTTGCAACATCCCATCGTGTCCTGGTTAGACAAAACCTGCAGCTGTCTCAGATAACCTCAGGCAACAGTAGACACCTCTGTTAAGACAACTGAATTGAACCTATAAAATCCAAAGGATTTTTATTCTGGATTTCTTTATCCCCTCCCTTGCTCCAGCTCCTTCCCATGTCCCTAAGTTGCCACTGGGAAGGAGACTCATGATGTGGCTTTCCAAGCTTTGTCTGCACCGGTGGCCTGGGCAGTATCTCTTCTTTACCCACATGCTTATTTTCAGGATACTTGTAGCAATGTGGTTATCTCTGAGACCTCGTTCCTCTATCAAATATTGTTGAAGATGGCTAAAGTGATTCTGCCAATGTCTCCTTTGCTGATGGACTCCCACCTGCTTGGCAGTATATCCAGTACTCTCATTTTCCACTACCTATCAGACAACATCACTTGCAATATCTCTGAGTAGGATATATAATGAAAGATTGATTCATACCAGACTGCCACAGTGATTAAGAGGAGACCCACACAAGCCGTCAGTGACACTCCAGTATGATGGACCAGCTAAGAAACAATTAGCTTTAATCTCACTTTACATTAGAGCAGGGTAGTGCTCAGTGCAGCAATAGTTTATTCAGCAGTTCATAATGGACATGGGCATCTGCTGTGCTACCAACTGCTTTCATTTATAATCACGGTGATTGCAAAGAGTACTTTACAAAACAGTACTGACAGGACACTTCATATGCAGTGTCACCAGAGTGATTAAGACCAAGCTAGTTTTCAAAATTCCAGCTCATATATTCTGAATATTTGAAAGAAGGGGGAACAAGGTGGGGGGATGATAGCAAAAGCTTGTTGCTCTTTGGTAAGTCCCAGTACTGTTTATACTGTTTATTTTGGTCTAGTAGACTTTATCAATTTAAAACACTATCAGAAAGACAGAATCCAGGGGACTTACAGGTATTTCTGGTAGCATTAAGAGATCACAGAGAAAATATCTTCACTAAGTCCATTTTATTGCTAAAATGGCAGAAGTGCTGCAGCACTGATCTCTCCCTTGCAGTGCCACAGAGCTGGCACTCACCCACCTTGTACAGGCAGCAGATGAGTTGATACCAGGCAATTTGGTCCTAGTTTATTTTGGGTGAATATATTTTAGCTGATATTGGTTTGAGTCACCTTTGCCTTATTCCCATCATCCCAGGCATCTGCCTCTGGTGTGAGCTTCATGCCCTTGTCAATCCGGCACAAAAAGCTGTAATTCATTCCTTCTTGGACCACAAGCAGGTGTAATGTCCCACACACAGCAGCTGGTGATCAGCCTGCAAGATGTATTACTGGGAATACCCTTCTAGAAGAAATCAGTTTTATTTGTTGAATATATTTGTATATATTGGGGAAAAAAAACCCAAAAAAAAACCCCCTAGAAAGTAAAAAGAGGTTTAAATCATCAAATATGTCACCCAAATGTGTAGTTGTGTCTAATCTTGCAGTGCACTTCCAGCAAAGGTAGACAGTTCTGAAGTTGCAAGAACAAGAAGAAGCCAACTTACGGTCTCCAGTCAAGTTTAGATCTTCTTATGCATCTGTGAAAATCTTCAGATATTTTTTTTCTTGACTAGTAGCAGCATTTCCAGGCCCAAGCCTGCTTTTGGGGTGAACCCTGCTCAGATTTAGCCACATTAATCCTGAGCGTGATGACTTGGTTTTGCCTGGAGGGAAAAGGTTTTGAAACCATATGACCTCTTACGTGTTTATTCACAGTCACAATAGATTTTCTTCATGGCCCAGAGGATATTTAAATCAAGACTATCTGTGAAAATACATACAAATGTTTAGAAATGTTTCTGAATATACTATTTGGTTTAAGTGCCATGTATATGTATATCATTATAGACTATGAAATATAAATAACAATATTCACACCGAGTAAAAACCAAAAAGGTCCTAAAACATTCTTCCTATAATCTTTTTCTACATGTAAGCAGTACCTTTCTGGATGTCAATAAGTGTTGCAATTAGTGATTTTCTCCAAGATGGAATACTGGCAATTACAGGAAATTAATTTTTTAATTTTAATTCACCCCTTATGAGAATACTTATACTATGTAGCTTCCAATGAAAATTTTATCTCATATTCTGTTTCTGATCTTTGCCATTTCTTTTTAATGTTTTGAGGTGTTGGAGTGGGAAAGGGAATGTCAGAGTGTGTTATTGTCCATGCTAAATATCTGCACCTGAAATTAAGGTGTTTGGAAATGTCTGTACTCCTCCTTTTCCTACTGAAATCACCTATAATTAGAGGTAGTTCCATGAACACTAGTGGTGTTATGGTAGCACAGATTAGATGAGACTCAGACTCTCCTGCTTCCAGGACCAAACATTTGTCCTCCACAATTAATCATTGATTTCCTTTTAATTTTATTGGTTTCAGGTGCTCAACCTGTTCCTTGCCTTGCTGCTAAGCTCTTTCAGTGCTGACAACCTCTCGGCACCAGATGACGATGGGGAGATGAACAACCTGCAGCTTGCTTTTGCTCGGATCAACAGGGGTCTTCAGTACGTGAAACACACAACATGGGATTTTTGTTGCAATGTCCTCCGGCACCCCAAGACGACGGCTGAAAAGAAGGCAATGATGAAGCTTGCTGCCCAGAATACAGGTGCCCTTAACAATTGTGTGAACAGTCATACAACTGCTGAGCTTGGCAGAGACATGGAGAATCACAAAGAGAACCACACTGAGGATGGGATGAATAAAAATGGGGAGAAACACCTAGGAATTACAGACAATGATGATTTTATGACCAATCCTGACCTGTCCATTTGTGTTCCTATTGCTGTGGGAGAGTCAGATATCGAGGAGGAAGACGAGGAGCAGAGCACCTTTACTGAAATGGAGCAGGTAGGCAACTAAAATATTTGCTTGTTGCAGCTTATTAAGAGGGCCTTCATTCCCACCCTTGCTCTGGATCCATGGCTCGTGATGCAAAAGTCCTATGGCCTAATCCTGCCTTTGATATGTTGTTAACTTCAGAAGAAGTTACAGGTGCATATCCAAGAGCAAAATTCAGTCTCCAACAAGAGGCATTCCCTTTCTTTGTATTCTTTGTGCTTGTCTAGATTAATTCTTCTAACCAGAGCAATTAAACCCTTTCTCACACAGGAGACTGTTCTTTTTTTTTTCTTTCAGCAGAATCATGGGAATGTTACAGAACAAACCTTAGGTCCTCTGACTACGACAGGGGATTTTCTCAGTGTGCAAAAATGGGTAATGGCTTGGTTTGATTTGTGCAGCAAGAATCAAGGGTCAGGTAGTTCTCTTAAAAATACAGTGAGGCAGAGGCTGATATGACAAGGCACCAAAGAAAGAGAGAAGATATGTAATCGTATGTATAACTCAAAATAGTTATTTGCCTGTTCTTTGCTGTGACATGGCAGATTTTCATATTCCCCAGAGCATCCAGTAGTAAAGGCTGAAAAATTCTGTGTGGTTTGGTTGTAAAATGGAGAAGAAAAATCTTCACAGGAATGCTCTTCTTTCCTTCTCCTCCTCTCCCCTTTTCTATCAGCTTTATCTCTTGGCTCCACACACCATATCTAGGTAATATTTTCCAGACCCTCCAGCGCTGATCCAGCATCCTCTGATGCCAGCTGAGACCCATGGAGTTCTGCAGGCACTGGATCAAAGCTCCTGTTTCAGATCCAGCTGTCAGGAGGGATCCCTGATCTCTCGGTTGAGGGCGAGGAAGTTTTGAAGCAAAACTGTCCTTAGAGAAGGGCTGTCCTAAAAAAGCCCCAAGGAAGGACTCTATGTCAGGAGGTGGGCACAAATTGGCTGCTAAACTTTAATTTCTCCTGCTTCATTGAGGAAATCTTCACAGTGTTAGTGCATCTGCTCACCAGCAAGTCTTACATATTGACCATCCCCTTGGGGAACTGAAGGGCAAGGGGTCAGAAGACTTCATCATCATGTCCCACTGTCCAAATAGACACCGAGGTAACAAAAAAAGAAGTCTGCAATTTTTGGTAAACACTTCTAGGGACTTTTTTGTATCTTTTATAAAGAATACCTTTATTGAAATGACCTGAAGATCAGTGTGGGTAGCATGAATAATATCTGTTTTTTTCTTTGAACTCCTTTTCTGTTCCCAGCGTTGTATTATTTAAACCTACAAGCAGAGTACACTTAGAAATTGAAATATGAATATAGTAGATGGGTTTCTTAGTATTAGCCAATCTCCAAACACTGACTAGTATAAATGTGTTTAATAGTGTATACATGTGTTTAATTCTGACATTTTGGCTGGCTGGGGTTTTTTTTTTTCTTTCTAGCCTTAAAGATATCCACACCTTTCTGCCACATCTGAGAGACAGCACAATCTTAAAAACTCTCAGATTTTTCCTTCACAGTGCAAAGCAAAAACTTATTGAAACTTTGCACATAAGTGTCCACGAGGTCTGGAAGCATGTGTGTGTGTGCATGCACATGTGGGTATGTTGCATTACTGTATTCCACCTTCCTCAAGATAGATAGCAACGTTCACGATTGCAAGCTAAACTCCAGCATAGAGGGGTTGGGATTTTTCATCTTACTGTACCTTTAAAAGTATAGAAATGCGGATTTCTATTTAGCTGCACAATGTGTCCGTGTAGGTGCTGGTGTGTATATTAGTAGATGAAACAGGTAGCCATTCATTTTATGCTGTACAGCAAGTAAATGTGGAATTAGACTTTTAGTGAGATTAGAGGCATGAGGGAGAGAACTGATGTAGAAAAATAGGCATTTTAGTGAAATGGAATATTATGAATAAAAGTTGATCTGAAAATATTAAGAAAGCTTCTTCAAATTGTTTCAATAATATTGAAACATTATTATATGTAATATAAAGATTGAGGATTCAGAGTGAAACAAAATAAGAGGAAACAACACCCAGCAGGAGAAGCAAACCAAAATACTGTTTTCACACTGCATCTCTTAATGAAATTTTCAATAAACATTAGAGTAACATTGTCACATTACCACAACATATTTGGATTGCAGTGTAATAATACAGTTCACTGCTGGCATGTGCATTACATAGAAGGCATGGAATTGAGAAATATATTAATTAGCTTTGTCACTAGTGTTTTCCAGGCTTTGACAAACAGCTGCTGCAGGTCACTGCTGTTCCCCTGTGCATAGCCCTGATCAATGGTTTTCAACCTTTGCCCACAGGCCTGAGGGGTCTACTGCTGAAAAGGTCCAAACAAGAAATGAGTTCATATATCCAGCAAACAATTTTATCAAATTTCTAGAGAGGAAAATGTGTGCATGTGAGGGGGTTGCAACTCAAAGAGTCAAAATACATTGGCATAATAAATAAACAAAAATAGGAAGAAGCTCAACAGCAGAAACTATAATTGTGTAATGAGCTTTGCATTTGCTTTCCTGCAAAACCCTAATAAATTTGTACAGCTGTAAATGTCTCCATAAGGAGCAGAGCCATGAGAAAGCAGATCCCAAACAATTCAAAGATCTGTCATTTTTAATGGTGCCCATTCCAAAGACATATGATCCCTGGACCCACAAAAAACTCTCTTGATCAACGTGTAGGTTACTGCAGAAGGTATTATTGCACCTGGAGGGCAGTATGAAATGCCAGTTCCCTGGATGTAGGGTTGTGAACATTACAGCTTGCTAACCTTTGTATCAATGGCAGCCCTGTGGGACTGGGGAATAAACTTCCCCACTCACTCCCAGAAGCTTAATCCTGCGAGCCCCAACTCCATGGGGGTCATTACCTCCTTCCCTCCAGGATGGCCATGATAACCACAGCAGAGCTCGCAAAGGAAGAATAACATGAACAAGAGAAAAATTTACATGATTGCACTAGAAGGGCACAATTACAGTGAAGTATCTTTTTGTGTGGAGGGCATCATACAGAAACAAAACAAGAACTACCAAGGGTACGCTAAACATTCAAATCTATTCTAACTTTCCCCTAATTATAATCCATAATTTTACATATTTAAATATTTTAGCATGTACAAAGAGAATGTGTATGCGTATTTACTTCTCAGGAGAAGACAATGTACCCTGCTTCACTTTAAAGTTGTTGGCTGACCTGGAATTTAGCAGCACTTTGGCAACATTGCCAGAACCTGCCTTCCTCCTCATGCATGTAGATTGTGATGCAATAGCATGGGAGAAAAGGCAAAAAGAGATGCGTAAAGAGGGAGTGCATGTATGTGTGCCTCTCAAGTGCATGGCCGGGTAAATCTAGACAATGCTTACACATCCTTTACACTTTCTCTATCAGCTGAAGATCCTGGACCATATTCTGTTCATCGTGTGCTTGCATCAGTCCAGACCCATCTGTCATGATGGGAGGCTGGTCTCAAGCAGAACCACAAAGTTGTTGATCCCAATGGGGTATTTTAGGGTGATGATCAGCTCAGCTTACAGCTCCGGTACCAATGCTGGGCTTTTCCTGGAAAGTCACAAAACTACTCTAAAGTAAGCCATTGTGGCTATGAGAAATGGGCCCCACAGTGTTACACACAGCAGTCTGAAATTTCAGATGATGAGAAACCCATCTGTGACCGCACATTTTCCTCTGAGTAATAGAAATGTCTAAGTTTAAATTTCAGCTGCCATTTCTATTATCAAAGCTTACACTGGCAACAGCCGTCTTCCTGAAAGCTACCAATTTGTGGCACTGTCATTGAGAGGGTTTCGAAGGAGTGAGATCACCTGATAGCTTCTAAACCTCCTTTGATTACTGAGATGCAAGTCAGATACTCTGCCAGCTCGGAGAGCCAGGAGACACATGCCTGTAGCTGACACATATGGTGAAAGGATCAGAAAGAAAAGCTGAACAATAAAAGTCAGCACAGGTGCAAAAATCTGGGAGAAGAGGTGTGAGGCTGAGAAAGGTCCACCTTGAACTTAATTAATTAATCTTTATTGTGTGATACATGTATTGATGCCAGTCACTGCAACACTTTCATTAAGGGCTTTACCTTACCCCATTCCTTGCTCTACTCATAGTGGTGGAGAAGTCTCTGCTTGTCAGTCCACAAGATTTCTTCAGGATTTGATGAGAAGTTTAACCTTATAATGAGAACAAGAATAATCACAACAAAAATATCATCCATCTGGTCATACTTTGGACATGGTGTCCAAATAACCTTCTATTACATTAAAACTGTCTTCCATTTTTCCTCTGTCTTTGAGATGTATAACCCAAATATGGGGTGTCCTAGCAGGAAAACAGCTCCCAAAAGCCCAGCAGCAGCCACAGCAACATGCTGGTTGCATCTTCTCAAGGTTTGTTTGGGTTCTCATTTTGGCTTCCTAAATGATTAAAATGTAGAAATTATTTTCTAGAATAGAATCATAGAATCATAGAATCATTTAGGTTGGAAAAGACCTTTAAGATCATCCAGTCCAACCATTGACCTACACTACCAAGTCCACTCTAAGCCAATCAAGGGTAGACTAGACTAAACCATGTCCCGAAGTGCCACATCTACCCGTTTTTTGAACGCTTCCAGGGGTGGTGACTCCACCACCTCTCTAGGCAGCCTGTTCCAATTCTTGACCACCCTTTCCGTAAAGAAATTTTTCCTAATTTCCAACCTAAACCTCCCCTGGCGCAGCTTAAGCCCATTTCCTCTCGTCCTAGAACCTCCGTAGAGTGTCTTCTAATTGCTTATAAAGACCATCTTTTCACATGGGACATCAACTTTCAGTCTCCTGAAAGAGTAAGAACCAGATTATGGGGACAGTAAGGTGATGGAACAATTCAGTGTGCCCAGTCCAGTCCACCTGACACGGAGGATCCTACCAGAACTTACCTGTGATTTAACTACACTGAAAGTTTCATACATCAGAGGGGTTTGTACCATTTACAGGAGACATAGAAGTCCAAATCTTAAATCTTGAAAATTCCTGCTTTAGTATTTCTTAACCTTCAAGGTGCCCACCGCTATAGCCCAGAAAGGTGTGTGCCTTCTTCAGTGACGTCACTTTGTGGTTCAGAGGCGTCCTGCAATAGACTAAAAGGAGGTTCCAGATGAGTAACACTGGATCAGTCCCTAAAGGACGGTGTCCTGCACTTAGACTGTTGAACTCTGCCTTGTTTCTATTATCCCAGGCCTCAACAATGTCCAGGTCTTTCTGCATGGTATCTGGATCCTTTTCTGCATCGAGGAGTTCCTACAGTCAGCAAAATTCATTAGTACAACCTCAGAAAATGGCTTTACCATTTCCTGCTGTTATTGCTTTCTCCCCCTTCTTAAATTTAATTACATCATGTCCTGCCTTACTCAAAGTACTTGATCTGCCTATAGCATGCCACTGAGAAGAAAATCCATGCTGCGGTGGCTAGTGGCTCTTGGCCACATCTCACATTTGCCCCCTCTGCAGTGACAGAGCCAGGCGCAGATGCTGCTTTCCGCAGAGATAAGACCTTTGTGTTTTCACGTGCAGCGCAGTGCCGAGCCAGCAGCACTTGCCTGCTTGTCTTCAGAAAATGCCATTATTGATTTGTTCCGAGGGAGTGGCTAATTGGGTCATATGGAAAGTGCTGGCTGCCTGCTGCCAGGCCAGAGCGCTGTGCAGCTTCTTACCCCTTCCTCGACACCAGACACGCACGCCGCAGGAGTACTGCCTTTCCATGCACGGCAGCCAGGTCCCAGCTCCCACCATGGCTGATTTGTGCCAGCCTGAGACTGCAAAGCCAGCGGAGAGCTGGCCCATCCTCTTGCCCAAGGCTTACCCCTGGCTGTGGAAATCCTTAAACAGCAGAGAGTGGTTACTGTGCCTTCTAGGGCTCACCTTCCCGTGACCTGGCAGGGAATATTGCCTGCAGGAAGGGGACAGTGTCTTTCATTGCCTCTCAGGGTTTCGCACCTGCACAGCCGCACTTCTTTCTACTCTTCCTAGACCCCTCCAAGGCAGAACAGCACCTCTGCTGTGATTTTCAAGAGGTTTGGGTCTGAGTCTGCACAGAGGACCCTAGGGGTGTACGTTGCCTGGATTTTGCACACGGGGCAAGTATTCATTGCTCCAGAGCATGCCTTGCTTTCTCAGTCATATTCACATTTTTATCTCAATTGGCAGTTCTCCTCTTGGGTATACCCTTGTCTGGGCTCCACCAAATACATCTGCCAGGAAAACAAGTTTTCCAGACTTTAGGTGAGTAACTGCCTCTGTACATGTCAATGACAGAGCTGGCTGCCACCACAGTCTATATTCAACGGTACACTTTCTATATTGCTCTGAACTGGATCAAACCCCCAGGCTTTTATCCTCCTCTTCCCCATATTTATTTCAGAATTACTGACTCATTTTATTTCATTTGACAAGGTGAAACTATTTCTGATAGCTTTTTTTTTTTGCATGTTTCTACCAGTAAGAGATTCATAATTTTGAGATCAGAGAGGACCATTAAGATCATCATGGTTTAGCTTTCTCATAACACTGAGTCAAAGACTTCAACCAATAATTTCTGCCTAGAGCCTGTAAGTTTATTTTAGCCATGATACATCATTTGTAAGACAGAGAAAAGAACGAAATGTCTCAGGTAACAGAGAGTTCACCATCTGCATCTGGACCCACATCTGTTTCCTTTGTATACAGTGGAAATTTTACTGTACAATTTCTGTACATTACAGACCTGCTCCTAAACCTGAAGTGATTCTGTAAAAGTCAATAGAATGATTCAAGGTTGGCATAAGTGTAGCTGAAATTATTGAAAATTGCCGTACAAATGCCAGTGCATAAAGATTTTGATATAATTTTTTTTTTTTTGTGACAATGCCATATGTTCCTAATAATTCTAACATCTATAAATCAGAGATACCATGAAGTCATGTGATTATTTGACAGGGTACATTAATCTCAGCCTTTTAGTGCAGGAAATATACTTTATTGTCAGGAACTGTAATGCCCTTTCAAACAGTATTTATATTCTGTCTGTTTTCAGTTCCAGTCTGTGGGACATGTTCCCTTTTAGTGCAACTGGATATAATACCTGTGAAGTCAGTTGATGACTCCCCAGTTCTTACTGGCAGGAGAGTGAGCCCACGTGTATACATGCATGTGGCATGCAATATATCTTACAGCATTCTTCTTGTCAGCTTTATTTGGGCAAATATTTTTCTGATCATTAAGTAAGACACCAGAGCTTTTTCATTATTATTACATACATAGTTTGCCTGGATTTCTTCCTTTTGTATGTTTTGCTTTGCATTTCTTGAAAACTGTATAGATTTGCTAATTATTTTTAGCAATACAATAGAATATTTCTGTATTTATTGTGTTCAGAAGAATAGCAGCAAAGCCATTAGAAAAAGGACCGTAAATCACAGCAGCATATTTAAAGCACCTATGTCTGCATGTTTGCTTTTACATATAGAAAGACATTCGTGTTTGTTTTGTTTCAGTACGATGGGGCAGAAGATGACTCCGTGTCAGATCTCTGCTGACGTGATTAGAGCAGTCACACTGCGAACAAAGGTTTTAGGGTGCTTATTCTGTGCGCAGTGGCAGGGAAATATATTTGTCCACAGCATAATGCCTAAGGTGCAGGAAACACAGGGAGCTGATGGAGGAGAGAAAGAGGGGGGAGGAAAAAAAAAAAGAGCCTGGCATTGAAAGAGCCGATATCAGGCACAGTGGACTTGACAACATGCATTTGGACAAGAGCCCAGACCGGGGACTACACGTCAGTCACAGCCTACTGGGTGCCATTTCCCAGTATCCATACCCCTCCCTGGAGCGAAATGCTGCCCAGAAATGAGCATTTCTCACTGTTTCTCCCTTTGGTAAAGAAAATGCCGACATTTAACATTTTGGGCAAAATGAACAGCAGCCAGTTCCCCAACAGCTCCTACGCCAAGTGAGGCAGTGTGTGTGTGCATGTGTCGGGGGTTGCAATTACTCCTATTAATTATGGTCCAAAATAAAAAAAAATTAAAATAATGGTTATTTTGTTGCTATTGCCTGTAATAATACAAGACTTCCTTAATGATCAAAAATATTAATGCCTTATTTGAGTGAAAGGTTCCAGGTTATTTCAGGCACTCTCACTCCCTGCACTTTGAATCAAACTTCCAAAATGTAAACTTCCATCAGAGGACCCCATTAGTTTGAGTTCTTCATATTATGCTGTGGAGAGATCCCAATTACCAAAAGAAACACAAAGTGGATTGTGATTAAACTTCAAAATGCAATTTAGCAGAAGGTATTAGCTTGAACTCTGAACAATGAACACTTATGAAACACTTTCACTGCCTATTTAAGCCTATTGAATTGATAACAGGCTAAATTAACTTTGCCAGTCCATCTTTTTGCCAAGTTCTCCCACTTAGACTAATTTTAAGAGTCAACCCTTGGAATAATGAATCTATGTTTTATTATGAGCAGTGTGTTGCCCAGTGTGGGAAAAGATCTTAGGCCAGCAAGGCAGAAGCCATTAGAAATAACGTGCCTTGGTCCTCCATGGCCAGAGTTCAAATGCTTAAAATGTTCTGGATTAATCTGAGAAGGAGCACTGCTAAACTGTTGTTTCCCACCTTGAGGGACAACATTTGGCAAAGCATCCAGTGCTTGTGCAGAGACCAGCAGTTAGTGGCTGTGATGATGTTTGTCTGGTGAAGTTTTAGTTCACCTTTTTTCAAAATGAAGGAAAATAGCAGGGCAGGCTGGTTCCAGGGGAAGTGTTGCTGTTAACAGCCTCTGCTGAGCAGCTGTGGTTTCTGGCCGGCCTTAGCCTTCACCATTCTGAATTTTAAGGGCCAGATTCTGGTATTTTTATCCAGCTAAGTACTCACAGGTGCGTTATTTTTTAGAACAAATACTGCACATTGCTTCCAAATACCCTACAACTTTCAGGGGAAAAAAAATGTGTTTCTGAGGTCCAACAGGAGGACAAGTTCTGTGTTTAGCTACCTAGGTGTAAGTTCAAACTACAATGGCATTAACTCTGACAGATGACAGCTCAGTTGGAAACTCCCTTGGCACCTGTGGACATCCAAGTAGAGGGGCATAATTTCATCTACTGGTACCTTCACCGGGAGCTGGGCAACAGGCCCGTGCTGTTTCTGAACTACTGCATTTAACCCGTTTTGCCCACATTGCTCTTCTGCATGTATGTGTTAGTGACTTGGGTTTTAATAAATGGGGTCCCTATAAAGGCTGGGTCATCAAGAAAAAGAAAAAAAAATCCAGGTGGATTCACATGGCAAATACGAGCAGCACCTTCTAATTCTGATGTTTGACTGCTCCCTTGGCACCAGACTGTTTCTGGCTTTTGCATAGATGAATGGCAAGACAAAAGACTGGGAGGGGTAGATAAGGGCTGAAAAAACGAACAAAAATCAGTCTGCTAAGCTAGCCTGTTGTCTGATTGTTTCTGCCGAAGTGGAATGACGGACCAGGTGGCCTAGGATGGAGAGCGGGCATGATTAGTCTCAAATAATCAAGTTTAGCCATTCCCTTTCCTGTTTTCATACCCTCTCTGAGGAATGTGCAGCTCTTAAATTATGTACATGTGTTGCAAACTTAAAGTAGGACTTCACGTATTTTACATCAGTATTGCAAACACTGTAGTCTGCTAATGAGCTGCACTTGTAAAGGAACGTAGCGTGGCACGAGTCCTTTCTGTGTCTTAGCTACAATCCCAGCACTGCGGTGTGGTATCACTCCAGGTTTTTCTCTGATTTCTCATTAAACTGAGTAGTGGCAACTCGGTTTTACAGAAATAATTCTTCAAACCGGGGTAGAGAGATTCTCAAATGTGCACACTTCAAATTGACAGCTGCACGCCAGCCCTCTTTAATTCCTAGCAGAGTAAGTGATATTAATCTTCCCCTTCTTGTATTAAGGAAGCAAGGGGATTTGCCTGATGTATTTGGTGATTTTTCTTCTCATGCTAAACGTGCAGAAAGATAAATCCACTGATTTTATTGGTGCTACAAGGATTTACATTTATTTGTGAAAGAGGAGAACCAAGATCATAAACGATCTGTTCTAGTAATAAGAACCCACGATTCGTTTCCCCGGTTTGTGGTTATTTATTTCTCTCCCATTTTAGTTCAGATTTTTCAAGGCTTTTCAGAAAGACTGAATTCAGCATATCTGAGAGTTGTCAGCCCGACAGCTCTGCAGACTGTAGTCGCCTGTTTACTTTACACATGAAACAGGTGCCACCCAGGCAGTAATGCAAGCTCGCCGTATTTCAGCAGCATTGCAATCTGCTTGCTTCTCCACTTATGTGGAGGTAGGATATAAACAGTTCGGTTTTCACGATCATTTACTTCTTGGCTTCTTTGCAGAGGAAGGGTGCCAGTTGCTAGACGCAAACTGTTGCTGAGAAAGGATGCCAATTGCTACCAGGCACGTTAATTTTATGAAATCCATAGCTGTCTGCAAGGAGGAACACAAACATCAACAATTACTTTACAGAGTAAACAGTCCTCTCGTAACTATGTGTGTCACACTGCTGAGCTGGGTTTGCTATGCATGAAAAGCTCCTCAGACTCCTATTATGGTATCCAAAAACTGGCTATAGGAAGATTTGCAGGTTAAAATATGTTGTCATCCATTAAATTACTAATTGCTGCTCTATTGAGCTGCATTTCTCAAGGAGGCTCCATTTCACAGTGACAGTCCTCTGTGCTAAAGCAGCGGTATTTCTGTTGCCAGCATCCTTGTCTGCTGATGATGCTTCCTCTGACAGGCAGTGTCTCATGGTAAAGTAGGGTCCCAGCTGAATAGCCAAGTGCGTGCAGACTTTTATGTGGGGGGACCAGGACAAGCCTCCACCACTCTGAGTCTGCCCCTGGAAATGTCCTGACCATCTAATTCCTGGAACGTGATGGCAGAACCTGGAGATCCATGAAATCCCATTAGTGTCTCAAAATTGGTCTTCAAAGAAACAGGTGAACGCATAAGCCTGGTGGGGAGCAGAGAAGATACATAGGGTTGAAGCTTCCTGTTGTGCCACAGACTGAGCAAAGGGGAGTTTGTATTTGCACTGTCCCACCAGAGACAGGGGATACCCTGTACATCTCAGAAAATAACTTAAATCAACTTCATCCTGCCACATCCTTCATCCTTGCTGGCTGGTTCTGCAGTGACAGTTGCAAGGGGGAAGGGTTCCAGAGCCAGTTGCCATTTCTTGCCTCCCCAGCTGCTTCAGAGAGGAAGCTTCCTGCTATCAAAGGCTTTGCACGTCTTCTTTCCCACAACAGCCGTGGCCAGGGAATCAGGGAACAAATGTTACAAGCCAGGGTCATGATCTAGGGAGTGAGTGAAGCATCAGGAGAACCCATTTGAGCTGATCACCATCTGAAAGGCAGGTCCTGGGATCCTCTTTCTAAATTTGTTTGCACAGGATGGAAAAAATGATATTTCCGTGGGGAAGGAATAAAGTGAATCCATGCTGATGACAGGTATTTGTCTTGTTTTGCCAACAGCAAGTCCTCTTTCCAAAGGAGCGGCATTTGCACTAATCCCCATTTGAGCCTGAAACAATTAGCCGATCTGTGCTTTTCAGAGGCAGAATGCAGTGTGGAGCCTTTGTATTTATTTGTGTCAGCAAACAAGTATGTGGGTCCGTGCACAAACACACTTGAGATGTCACCCAGATTATGCTCTATTTTCAATCTGGTTGCTGTTTTTCTGGTGCTACAACTGGCCTGCAGCATGCAAGGGGACAACACTGGGTCCATCCTCCTCCATGTGCTAATTACTTGTACGGTGTCAGCAGATCACCTCTTTTTAGGGCCCACATCAGAGCAGAGGTGAGCAAACTTTTGGTTTATTCTCTAAAGGAGCTGAGGTCTGTCCTGGGCTCCCAACCATCCATTTGCACACACACAAATTTTTTATACGGCTGAATGGTTTTGCTTTATAAATTACAAAAACAACTGAATCAATAAATATTAACATAATGTGTATTGCCTTGGCAACATAGCACTTGATACAAAAATTAAAAACAAATTATATAAACCACCCACGGTGGAGAGCTTTGCAGGAGATAAACCTGCTGCCGTTGCTGCCAGAAGAACGAATCATCTGGAATCAGAACAAAAGCAAACAGTCGTAAGTTAAACAACATAAACCAAAGGCACCTTTCCTCAGACAGGTCTGTGCTGATCCTCAGGTGCTGTGTGCTAAAAATGAGACTGCTGCATCCCACGAGAGTGGCTTACCAGGGCTGGCATCAGTTGCTTGCAACAGCTCAGTTGATTCCCTAACACTCCTTTTGGGATCAGTCTATACAACCAGATTCTTTTGAAGAGTCTATTTCTCTTAGAGATTTTCTCCCACCTTAGAAATTTGCAGGACAAGTCTGAAAACACACGATGATGAACTAAATCATTGTCCGAGCACATGCGCTTGTTGTCCCCATTGGATAGTTTGCCAGGATATATTTCATCAGTTTTAATTAACTTTAACTCATCGGATACTTGGTACAAGTGTGATTTCTGGGAAGTAGCTGGGTCCATGTTTCCTGGAGTTTAGTCTCTAGGAAAGTGTTGCTAAGTCTTGGTACCACACAGCGGGGTTAGCAAATAGACAATTGGTGTACATTTGGCATTTGACTCTAGCTTAGTGCAATAATTTGCTTAACAACTTGAGTATTTGTCAGATCAACTGTGTTACACAGTCTGTTCTCATACACTGCATAGTTTTAATGAATCTGAGCGCACAACCTTTCTGCATAAATGAACCTGAGATGTCACCTCAGATTGCGTTGCACTTTTAACATGAAACAATTGTTTTTGTTGTTTTAGTGCTATAACCAATATCATGCCATTAAGATTACTTGGTACTAAGTTGTATGCACATTGCATTAAAAAAAACCCTTTTTATGGCTGAGCGCCTTACTTGGGCATACTGTACCTTCCGTGTTAGCTTCTTCCCTGAATATTACACTATTTCCAAAGATGCACCTTAAAGAGTGTTACTTTTTGACAGGGACGGAACTGTAACTCAGTGATTATGGAGCAATCTCTGGCCTGTGAAGATCAGTGCTAAACTGTGCCTAGAAATTGTATGTAATACATTCTTATGCAGAGGGTACTGGCTTGGACATGCATAATTTAATTTATTAAAGTTAGAATATATTTTAGACCACATGCCCTCTGAAGCAGGAAACAAGTAATTTGATTTTAAATTAATTTGCTAGAAACACAGAACAACATTTGAAAGGACTGGTACAAACCTGACAGTCCGAAAGTATTTATACAGAGAGCAATTTGCTTAACCAACTGCTTCCTTTGTGTCATCTGTTCTTTCAGGTAGTTATATTTGGAATAAAGTGTTTTTTTTGCTCCTGGTACCTCTTGAGGGACTTCCTGTGGTGATGTGGCTTTAGAAGTGAGGCAGGTAGGCTGCGGCTCCCTGGGGAAGGGAAACTCGTTTAATACATGAATAACGTTGAATGCCAGTCAAGCCAAGGAAAAAAAAAAAAAAGGTGGACAAGTGAAAGATAAATAGGTTTAAACAATTACTGTTGAAATCCTGTTATGCTTGTAATTTTTTTCTCAGCATGGAAGTCCTTCGGTAAGCAATTCAGCACAACCCTTTGAAACTGGCTAGAGTTTTATTAATATTTTAGTAGCAGCATTAGTAATGGCATGAATGATGGTAGTGCTGTGATGAGCTATGGAGTTTTCAGAGAAATCCCAGTCTTAGGTGAATCAATAAAGCCACACTGATTTACATCAGCAGAGAACCTGGGCCTCCAGATGTAGGGACCAACCCTGCAAACACACTTTCCTCTGCCATTAGACCTGGGAGTACTTCTAGAGAGCTCAGAAGTAACAATCATCACCCCAGGAAGAAGTGGCTGGATTTAATGGCACCACTCATACTAGGAAGCACTGGGTCTAGTCAAACATGTTTGCAGAAAAAAAAATTATAGCTCTGATTCCAGAGTCCATCCCTTTTTAGTGAAGTACTTAAGGATGTGCTCTCCCTTCAACCTGCGGTTAAGTCCCGTTGGCATCAGTGGGTGCAAAGTAGACCTAAGTGTTTTGCTGAATAGGAGCCACGTACATTTTCGTGTTTACCTGAAGTTTTTCCACATCTACTTTTAGATGCTTTCTACCCCTTCCTGTGAACTTTGCATTTTTCTCCCCTTCAATGCGTATCTTGTCTCCTCTGGATGTGGATTTTTTCACACTGTTTCAAGCAGACTCATAGCACGGCGTTGGGTATTGCACTTGTGCCTTTCTCCAGCTGTAACACTGAGTATCGCTGTGACTTCAGAGTACACCCCTCGGTTATTTGAAAGAACTGCAAGCACCCTTCTGTGCGCCTTGGGTCACTGGAGAACTTGTGTCTCAGAACCATACTCAAAATGGAGATTGCAAGGGTATTTCCTCCTGCCACAGCAACAATAGCTCAAAAAAAGTTGCCTATTTATATTTCCATTTTCTACAGCCAGATATCTTAACATAACCAGTTGCTAAAGCTCAAAAGTTACAGCGTAAGCTTGTGTTATCTTGTTCCTTGCCATTTTTCCTTAAGATGTTGTCCCCTGAGAAGTATAGTCCAGGCTGTTTTCTCTTCTAGCTGGAGAGTTCTTCTTAAGAAATAAGGAAATAAGCATGCTATCAAAGAAAAAGAAAATAAACCCATCTAGGATTATTTCCAGCAGGAAAAACAGCTGCAGCCAAGGGGGCAGCGATGCCAAAGTCCAGGCGTCCGGAGTCAGAACTCTGAGATTTGTGAAGAGTTAAGTGAGTTGCACGTGGATAAGCAGTTGAAGGCTGAGCCACCACCTGCAGTAGGGCAGAAAGAGGTAACAGAAACAACTTTCCTACCTGATACTGCATGCAATTCATTGCACCAGCTCCGTAGTGCATGTCACCAATTTATGTGGGGTTTATGGCTTGTAAAAATACATGTTTGTCAAGTGGTAGGAAAGCAATAGTACGTAGTAGGTATTACAGTCTTAGTAAAGAAGATAGAGGATTTTGTTGTCATAAAAATAATTGGAAAGCTTGGAAAATGTACATTATAAATTAAGATGGGATTCCAAGAGGCTTTGAAAAAAAACATGAAATCATCTAGAATGTTACTGTCTTATTTTAGGAGCAAATGTGTGTGTTTTCCCGCTGAAAAGTAGCTCTGACTTGGCAGATCTGTACCTTGAGTTCACCGGAGGGCATCTACTATCTGTCACAGATTACCATTTCTTTTCCTGTTAGCGCATAGACCAAAGAAAGGTGCAACAATTTAAGTAGTTGACATGAAGATATTAACTAAATAGTAAGCCTTGGTATCACTCAGCTGATGTTCATCCAAGTGTAGCTCACTCATTGTTCCTCAATGTGTACCCACTGACATTTCTTTTCAATTTGTAGGATTATTTTGTCCTTATGAACAGGAATACCAAAAATACATGTCTTTGTACTGTACACTGAGTGATTCCAGGCTTTCAATTCCCTGTATCCTACTTGCTGACTTGTTGGGGTTTTTTTCCCTTCAGATTTAGCATTTTATTGACATAACATTACCTTTATTATTAGAGAGCGATGGATTCCTCTCTTTGAAATCAGGAACTGGAGGTTTTGGGTGATGTCCTGGGATTTTGGGGAACTCTATAGCTCTTTGAGATTGGAATCAGAGGTGGTTTGGGGGGACTGAATTAATGAAAGGGAAAGGATGACATAATATCGACATGCATCACACCTCTCCCAGTTCTGCTATAAAACTGCTGGCAAATTTGTGCCCAGCAGGAGCAATCCCATGGAGAAATCTTGACAGGACAACAGGAAACAGAGCCATCACAGAGCCAGAGCTCATCTCTCCAGACCTGCTGATTCATATTGTCATATGGGGTGGAATTTACTGAACTAAATGTAGACATCTGCATCTGAACTTGTCATCTGAGGTGCCTTTATAGTCAATGAGGATCTGGAGCCAATGTAGTTAGGTAAATGTGTCTCATCTCTGACTGAAATCAACATTTAAATTAGGTCAGATGAATCATCTTCTAAAAGTGCTTGTTTCTCTCCATTGACTATAAAAGGAGCCCAGGGTATCTAGATGGGTTGTACAGTTAGGTGAGAGAAATTCCACTCACAGTAACCAGAAATCCTCTAGCCATGAAGCATTTCTGTAAGGAGCAATCCTCCTTGCCAGAATATTTCTTGGCATAGAACTTCATCGTCAGAAAGAAAAGGTCCTGAGCTTTAGAGGAAGGAGACTCAAATATTTGATAACTCAGTCTCAGGAAAAAGTGTATATACATTTACCAAAGAAACCCTAAACTTTAAAATGATGAGATGAAACATTATAACTAGGAGGAATTAGAAGACTGTTTCAGGAATTACTCTCAGGGGATTAGGTATCCTTCATGTTCAAATGTCTTTTTGAGATAAATAAACCCTGTGATCCTAACATGGAGGCTGGAAAACTATGTCCTTTTTTAGTGCTGTAACAAAATGTCATGATAAAACAGGAACATTCTAGCCTTGATATATTCAGCAACATCGTGATAAAGAAATAATCCCCATTTCCTCCCTCAACTTTCAAAGGGTCCTGGGACACAAATGTCACCTTTCTATAGTAGAGTATAATTGATTCTATTTGTGGCTGCTTAGAAAGAGGTGGAGGAATATGGCAATAATCCAGGGATGACTTGAAATCAAACGGAAGTTCACATGAGGCTATGAATACCAACATGAAAGAGCAAAGCCCAAAGGATGCTATTTTTGAAGGCCAGATCTTGCGTGGACATTACATACTTGCAGTCCTCCTATTCAGAAGTAATCTTCGCGCTGGCACACAAGGACATGCTAATCATCTTTTTGATGAATGTCCCAAGAACTTGCGACTAGCCAAATAAAGCCAGCAACTGCGAGGAAGTAACTTAACAGATTTGGTATGCCCAAGAGACAAGGCTTTGAGTGATTCAGTCAATAACAGGAAGCATTGGATGTGTTCTGAATAAAACACTGGTCATGTCAGTAAAGGATACATTATATGATTAAAAATTCATCCTATATAAATCATCAGAAAGACACCATAGAAATAAAATCATTGATGTCACAGGTGGATAAGACCTCAGAGAACAAACTGGTTGATTGCTCTGCCAAAACACTGCCCCATAAAATATTCTGTACAGCTTTGTGGAATCTACCTTTAAATGTATCAGGCAGCTTGGATTTCTTCATTTACCAAAGGGAACAATTCACTTGCTTAGAAAAAATCTCATAGCTGGCTATATTGCCTTAATAACTGGCCTTTTTTCCCCCCCTTTTTTTCCCTTTCAAAGTACCATTTCATTACTATTTTCTACCAATTTTATCCATCATTCTCTTTTTATTAATTAATATCACTTAATTTAATAGACTCTTGTTTGCTCCCTTTTGTCTTTACCCCCTAAAGTCGCCCACCATTGTTCTGTCATTTCATTATTTCTCGTAAGTGACTATCACTGTGCCCTTTATATGACTTCTTTTACCTCTTTCTTTGCAACACCCTCAGTTGTTCCTTTCTGGAGTAGTATTGCCAAGAAGTAAGCACAATATTCCAAATACAGCTTCCACAGAACCATAAAGAAAGGAAATAGTATCTCATTATCTAGACATGATGCTTTCATATGGGTTTTCTGCATTGTTATATCCCACTGCAAAATCACATCTTATTTTTTAATATTACTCCAGGTGACTTGGAGTTACAGGATTTCCGTTGGAATTTTCCCTGAACTCTCTCTCATTGGTACTGTTTTGAGTCAAGTCTCATTTTGCTATATTCTGTCCATGTTTCACTTCTCTTTTCCTTTGTGCTTGCTTGGTTTCAATACTCTCTCCAATTTAATGTTATGGGCTAGCACAAGGATTAAATCAGCCAGTACCTCTTCTATATCTTTAGTGAAGATAATGCTGACTCTAATCCCTATAGATCTCCTCCTCTGAAGACAAAGTTTGTGTTATATTTGGGTCCTTAGGATGGCTTTTCTCCACGCAGCAATGGGTGAATCCAAGCCAATTACAATTTATTTCAAAAGTAGACTTTTCTATAATAGACATCCAGGTATTTTCTTAAGGTTTATATATCATAAGTCAATTTGATAGATTAAGGCTGTGATCTTCAGAGGTGAGGGAGAGAGGAAGGGAGATAAGAGAGTTAAGCCTTGAGCAAACATCAACTTTCAATGAGATTTCAGCAGCTCACTGCTAAAGGCTTTTTGAAAAACCCATTCAGATCAATTTGCCACTATTACAGACACAAGCAATGGGTGTGGAAACCCTGTCCGGGTACTGAAAACAGCCATTCCACCCAGAAACACATTAAAACCTACCCTCTGCAGCAGGAATTTATGCACTAGTGGGAGGTCTCCCAAAGGGGCTTCTGATGGATCCCATTGTCTCTGCCTGGTACACCTCCTCCACTCACTTACTCCAAGAAAGAAAGAGGAGATTCTGTATTTGTCCTTTTTGCCTTCTTTTGGCCTCCTTGCACCCCGTTTGTGCACAGTACCCTTAGCATACAGGAGAACCACCTCACTGCTTTTACATCTCTATGACATTTCACTCCAAGAAAGCACTCTCCTTTTCTCCTCTGAGTCTTCATTTAATTTACTTTAATCACAGGCTACAGCAAGTGTTTAGTGATCTGTGATTCCCATGATTATTCCCTTTTCTTCTTTAAGCTCAGTATTGTGTTTATTTATTGTTGCTCTCCTGGGCTGTTTCCAGTTTTCTGTGAGCATTCACTATTGATTGCTAATGGTGTGTTAACTTGGTGTATCGGTTCCCTTTATGCCCTACAATGTGCCTTGTCTGGATCTGCTGATTTGCATATGTTTCAGGCTTTCTAGACATTTCTCTACTTACATTTGTATTAATTCTAACAGACTCTCCTCCACACCCCCGCTTTTTATTGATCCCCTTGTTGGATTCTTTTTCTTAGGCAACTGAATTTTGATTAGTTACATCTCCCTCATCAATTGTTATTATGTCTCTAGCTCTTCTCTTTCCATTACTGAGTTCATGAAAACGTTCTTAACCCCTTTAACCTTCCTGGCAAAGAGTAACCTTTGCTTCTTTCCTACAAGCTTTCCTAATCTTTCCCTGCTCTCTCATATGTCTGGTTCCTTCTTTTTCTAGTCCCAGTTCAGACCCTCAAGCCTTTGTCTAAAGTTTTCTGAATCCATGTTTGCTGCCTCTTCTTCTTTGAAGGCTTTTCAGAAGAAATCCTGTCTGTTTTGTCTTGCATGTTCCTCATCTCCCTTTGACACTGATGGATTCTAATATTTTCTGAAAACTCCTCCTGATAAATAACTCTCGAGAATTCTTGATTCTTTAAGATGTTTTCCTTGTAGTCTATTATAGTTGCGCTGTATTGTGTTCTGTGAATTTCCTAACCTGTCTCTGCTAAATCCAGCTCTCTCACTGACAATGCTATCAAGCTGACGTTGTTCTCACAGTTTTCTTTGATTTCTGTCTATTGGTAAGAATGATATCCAACAAGGCTTCTTTTCTCATTGGAACCCCTATTTTCTACATCCTACAGCTGTATGTGATTTAGGACTATTTCGGTGATCTGTGTTTTGATGTCTTCATAACAGAACAGATAATGACTAAATGCATTCCCTAATGAACAGTATCAGAAAGTTCTGACTGTGCTAAAACTTGGTATGACATTTTTTCCACCATCATATATTGTTGGTAGTCTGTAGAAAATGGGCTCTGTACAACAGCTGCATTCTGAATATGGACTTTTTAGAAGCTTTATCCATGTCTTTGACCTGTGCTTTCTGTTCTGACTCTCTTTTTAAAAGGTTTCATCTCAATTGTTTGCAGTCCTTTCGAGTAGAGCATTAAAAATCCTAGCCAAGACTATGACCTTCTGGATGCTGCAGCTAATTGCAAACAAGTAGCTTCCATCCCTGCTTGCATGCATTGCTGGAATGTTCAATCTTGCCCATTTTACACCAGGTTCAGCATTTCTCTGAATTCAGCTATAAATTTTGCATTCACTGTGTATACTGGAAAACAGAGGGCCCATTTTCACATTAATAATAAATATATAAAGTTGTACCTATCCTCTAACTCCATCACCATCATCCTCATGAAAATAATATTTTATGTGTACGTGACATCTCTCATATAACTATCCAACAGGTTGTTTAAAAGCATGGATAAGTATTATTGTCCTCATTTTTTAAATTAAGATAATAGTATTGCAAGATAAAGCACAAAAAGATTTCTGTAGGTACTCAGAGAACAGAATAAGACAGTTAAGAAATAACCCACCTCTCCTGACTCCTGCTTAGAGCTATTTTGTGTTGATATGACCCATAGAAGATACCAGCTTTGGTGTTGCCCACTTATGCTGGATAGTGCCCTAATACACTAAGAAACAAACTGTGGGCAGGGCTGGGCAAATGTTAGATCTTTCACTTTAGTGGCCAAGCTGAGTAATCAAGTAAAATATAATTTTGGATTAACACAAAATAGAAATGTTTTATTTTGACTAGTAAATAAAATATGGAAAAAAACCCTGTTTTCTTCTAAAGAAAATGCTTTGATTCTGTTAAAAGAAAGGGCTACTTTTACTAGCAAATTCAGCCTCTAAAACAATTTTTTAAAATAATATATTCCCCAGAAATTTTTTACCCAGATCTACTTCAGAGTTCTTGCTCTAAATAGATAAGACAACCAATGCTTCAGGGAGCGGGAATATTCTTGTCCCCATTTTGTAGAGGAGGATTTGAGAAACACTGAGTTTAAACAACATGCCTGAGATGGTGGTGTCAAATATTTCAGGCAAGTGATAGAGCCTCTGAAAGGTTTTCAAAAGCCATGTGTCCCTCCTCCTATGTCACCTTGAGATCCGAAGTGTGTGACCAAAAGGTGAGGGGCCACATCATGTGGTGGGAACAGGTTAGGCCTGGGATGAGGCAGGTGGAGGAGCCCTCTCACATGCTTGTGCCTGTAGCATCGCGTGACCAGACCCTAGTGACAGAGGGACTTCTGCTCTTCTCGGAGCAGAAGCTGTGGCAGCAGGGAGCAGAGCATGGTCCTGACTGACAAGGTGCAGGTTTCACCCATCAGCTGTGGGTGAGGAGCCTCAGGAATGAGGCCACAGAGACAGGAACTCAACACAGGTCATCAGATTCATCCTTCAGCATTTCAGGAGCTAGGTCCCACTTCTGGCCCCACCCCCATCTGAAGGTACGAGCCTTCAGGGCGTACAAGCCTTAAAATCATGAGTGGTTCCGTCATTCCAAGCTTCCACCTACCATTAATATTCAATGGCTGTCCACTATCTTTCTACGGTTTGCTTCTCTCTCATTTTAAAAAGTAAGTTTTACCTGTTAACTTTTTTTGTTGTTCTGGTTGATGGGTCAACTGTTAGCTCACCACGGCGTAGGCAGAGCTGTCACTCGAAGAGTGGGCACCATGTGAAATGCATGGCGATGTCTCTGTTTTGGTGGCTTTAGCTGGGATATTGGTTAGTGGAAAAAAGCCTCAGCTACTTCCTTCGGGGAGATTGATCAATTTGTTTTCCTCGTCTTTGCTCTTGTTGACAACAAGCTTGATGAAATCAGTCTTTCTGAAGGCAGCACAGTGGATTTGACAAATCCTGCAGAACTGCTGGAGCAGATCCCTGAGTTTGCTGAGGAGCTGATGGAGCCTGAAGATTGCTTCCCCGAAGGTAAGGGCCTGCATATTTCCCTGCAATGTTGAGGCAAGAAACCTCTTCTCTTTGTGAACATCTCTCCATCTTCACACCACATTGCTCTGGCTGCTTGCAGTAGTATTTCACTGGATGCACTTCATTTCTTAGGTACTGTAACGCTCCAAACACATACTCAAAATCACTTGTTATCTTTAGTCTTTGGATTTCCAAGGTGAGATAAGCCAAAAGCATGCTCTAAAAGGCTATACAGCTTCTAAAGTGCTAGGCTTTTTTTCATCATAATTTGTGCCATAAAGGGTTTTTTTTTTTCAATGTTGATTTTTCTAACTTGGCCAATGAGGATTTTTGCCTTCCAGTATGTGTGCATGACCAAATTTGGTAGACAACTGGTGTGTATAAGCAGTTAACGGAAACAGTCTAGAGAGTTCATGAATCCCAGTGACTCTCTTCCATTTATTTTAAAGGCTGTTAAGATTAGCATGTCCAGTAACTTTCATCTGACCAGGGATGTGCTGTGTAAAGGGTATTTTGCATCATTATTTTAGATAACAACAAATCACATTTACATCACTCTTTTAGTACTGAAATACTCCATCGTTTTATTTTTTTTTAACACCAGCCTGCTCCAAAACACACGTTTAAAATCCAGCTACATCAGAAGATCTATTTTAAAGTAAATCTATAAGGTAAATAACACCCAAAGTTATTTCTTCTCAGACTGAGTTCTATTCCAAATATTATCTCAGAAAGATTCCTCATTTTCCTTTAAAACTGGGTTAGGAAAAATAAGGTTAGTATATTCCCTTGAAAATTCAAGGATTATTATAAATAAAAACAGAGCTGCTGAGATGGGATCAGACAGAGATGATTTGCTGGGTATATGAATGCCCCTGAAGTCAGCAAAAATGTGCATCTCTATATCTGTGAGAAAGATGATTGAATGAGGTAAGGGAGCCCTGCAGGGCTTACAAATGTCCCCAGGATCTAAACATTTTCTTGGCAGCTCTGCTTAAAAGCAGTAGCCAAAAATTAATGCAGTTGACAGAAGAAAGCATGGTGTAACTATTCTGGCCCATACAATAATATTTAGAAATTAGATCTGGTGTTTTCATTCTTTCACAATATATTTCTTAATGAGGCTAGTGAGCAGCAATCTATGCTGTGCACTGCAAAGTGAGAAATTACATTATAATTGCTTGAACAAGCCAGTGATGTAAGACTGGTGCTAGTCAGATGCCAGTTTACAAATTCTGAAACTGTGGTTGGCCATGATCACCTTCCAGTTTTTAAAAGAAATAAGGCAGACATCACACAGCCTATCACTTCATTCAGTGCACAGCCCTGATTCATTCCCAGAGCAGTAGCACTCTGTAATTTGCACTGTCTTAAAATAACCAGAACTGCCTGAAACTCCATCGTGCAGGACCATGTCAATATCAACCCAGTTTGTCAGATCTTCTCCTCTGCTGTCAATGGGACGCAGGGCAGCAAGCGGTGCTCTTCTAGGTGGATCACGGGAAGCATTAAGCCAGTTTTGAAGCCCGCTCATCATCCTGGCAGCAAAGAAAAGTAGAAATGAAAGTGTTGTGGGCTAAACCACAAGCTTGCCCTGAGTTACATCAACCTTGCTGGCTCCTGCTCCCTTCCCACTGAGCACCCCTGCTGCTGTCTTTTGCCTTTTATTCCTCATCTTTCCTAGTTCCTCACCAGTCCCTGTACAAGTCAGGGTGTTTTCCTCTTCTCCCTGGGTATGGCCAGCTGAGCCTTGAGCTCTGAATGCAAATTGAAGGAGAACACGCTCCCAGCCCTTGGCCCAATGCAGGGTGTCCAGGGTCATTTGGGATCCAGTTGCAGGTGATGTCCTCCCCAACATACTTGCTCTGCTTTCCTGTGTAGCACATATCCATACAGATTTTTCAGAGGCTACTGTGTAGGCTAGATGTGATCATATTCTTCATGGATTTGGCAAAAATGTGTAAACTTCACATGTGAATGTTGCTCATAAAATTTCAAGTCAAAGTGCCATAAACTGAAAGTCCAAACAACTCTTACTGCAATGACATTAACATTTGTTTTTATTTATGCAGGGAAACAAAGTGTTTTCCTATAATCTTCTTCTATTAAATACCTTCCAATATTTTTACCCAAACTTACCATTACAATTAAACCTCATGCAGCTATCATTTCAGTCTTGCTGAAAAACAAGCAAGCCAACAAACGACAGTCTAGTTAGCTAAGATATGACAAGTTATAAAGTACTAAAATGGAAGTATTTAAGGGCATGCACTGGGCAAGTTTATCAAGTATTGTCTTTACTGGCTTGTAATAAAGAGATACAACAGTATTTGATATATCTGGGAGAATGACCAGCTAATATTTGTGGAAGAACGAGATTAGGTGAGATGATGAGGAAGAGCAAGTGTGGAAGTGTTAAGTTCTTACCTTGTTAGCTCACCAGCTATCTAAATTCAAACTATGACATTTCTAAACAAATCCAGCATAGGTTATGTCCTGAACAAATATGTTCCCAATTCAGCCCCCTTTTTCAGATAACAGAGGCAACAAAGATAATGCATGTTCTTGAAATAGTTGCTGAAAGTTTGCTTGAGGTCACAGTTTTCCGGGAGTTGGGTGACCCAGATAAGCCATAGGTCGTTTTTCTTGGGGAGACTTGTTAATTCATTATCATCTCAAAATAGCTTTGATTAGGGTCAATGGGGAATATTCTTGGGTCAGGAAATGTGAAGCCAAGGTAGGGTCACAGCTCTGGCAGCTAGTAGGTATTGCTGGGAAAAACCTGATAGAAATGGAGAGATCATTCTTGTTGCTAGTTGATGGGAAAGCAACTTCTAGGCAATGCCAGCTATTTGGGTATTTTTTCCTCCAGATGCCTTGCAACACTCCAGTCCTGTTACCTCCATTGGTATGTGTTCTCTGCATCAAAAATTGCTATCTGTTTGGACATTCTCTTCTGTGTCTCACAGAAGGTCGTCCAAAGAGATCCCCCTGGCCCCAGCACGCTCCTCTCTCCAAGACCCTAATAGGAGAATGTTTTCACCAAGTCCTCAAGTGTAATTCCCCGGACACAGCCCGCTGGCAAAGGTTTCAAAGGAGTATCATCAGATGATCATGCGAGAATGAGCTACCTTGCTCAATGCGCAGTTGATTGCAACTCGTGACACCGAGGACGCCCGCAGCCCGTTTTTCATGTGACCGTGCAGGAGCAATTATCGCAGCTGGAAATGCCATGCACTACAGTGAACTTACGCTGATTAATGGTGGGATCTGTGTCACGCCCTCCCCAACCACAGTTAGCGGTCATTTAGAAATAAAAAAGCAAAGAGGATATCAAACAGACCATTAAACTGAACAAATTTAAACTGAGCTAAGGGGACTGCAACCAGATGATGTTTAAAAGCTAAGTAACACCAAACCAAGCCCAATGAAACATGTCAACTGTCATCCTAGGCAAAAAAAATCACAGAACAGAAACAAGTTTTAAGGTATCTTTTTCCTCTAGCCGTAATATCGGAAATACGGTGGTTTTTTTCCATCAGGAAGGGCATGCTATTATTTTGTTGTATACAGTTTTCTGACATTATCAAACTCTTACAGCCCTATTACATGTTACAAGATTAAATTAATTCAAGTTGGACAGGACCTCTAGATATCAACTCATCCACCCCCTCGTTCAAAGCAGGGTTGACATTGGTGGTGGACCAGGCTGCCCACCGCCTTTGCTTCAAGACATCACTTTGTTATTTGTAGTGACCTCCAAGAGGATATGTTTTGAGGAGAGTAACAGCAGATAAACAAGAAATGTACCCTTGTAAAGCCCTTGGAAGAGTAAAAATACCTGGCAGACTGTGGCTTTGTCAGAAGCTCTCTTGGCAGCACCCGGTTGTAGTACATGAGAAAAGACTCAAATCTCCATGTGTGTCTCAGGTACTTGAATGCTGGGGACAGTGATGGCAAATCTGTGTTATCCCTAGAGCTAAAAACCCAGCTATGCACACCAGTGGGTTAGGGGGGGCAGAAGATGAGAAGCAGGTTAAATAAGGAGGGTCTGCAGGGATGGTGTTCCCTCCACGCATGGGGAGACAGCTGAGGGCTTCTGAAGGGACAGTACAACCGAACTCGCTTTCTTGCCTGAGCATACACAGCTAGCCAGACTGGTCAATAAAAGCCCAACTTGGCAGACATATATATATTAAAACCATGTTATGAATACCTGCCTGCTGGGGTTTATGCTGAGGAAGCTGTATTTTCTTTGTGTCAAACCAAGCAATGTTGTAACTAGCATTCAAAGCTAAGTAAAATATTGTTTTGTTCTAAAAATGAATGTCCCAATAATTGGGAGCTCCTGTGTAAAAGTAGCTACAAAATTACTGCAGTTTGAGCACAAGGTACCAGACTTACTGGACCACAGTACAGAAGAAATTAATTGGTCTTCCTGGTTTATTGGAGATAAACAGCAGCACAATTAATCTAAAACATATTTAATAATTTTATGTAAATTTAAATGTATATATTGGTGTGAACAAGCAGTGGATTTCTAAACTCCTTGCTCATAAGCTTGAAATCAATATGCTTGGCTGCCATGCATGCAGGAGGAATACTTTGCAGTATAGCTCCCACATTTACAAAGAAATTTTTTTCCAAATGCACCAAGGTAATGCAGTCAGGTCTAACAACTCCATGATTATAATGCACCAGGCTAGAAAATGTGAATGTGGAACCAAATGAATATTGACACAAAATGCATTGTATATTAAATTCCTCCTGCCTTTTTTTTTTTTTTTTGGTAACTCGTTTATCATTGTGGTAGATGCTTAAGTAAGAGCTTTCTCTGTCATGCATGCAGTGGAGACTGTGGTTTAGGACACATTTTAAACTACAGTTTGTGATTGTGCCATAAGGCATCCCAGTGACTGAAGGGAACAATTCCCTTGATATGAAAAACCAACAGAAAGTAAACAGTATCATGGTATAATGGTGCATTTGGAAAGGCTTCTTGGTAAATAGGCCTCTGTTTTGAGAGAAATGGTATGTAATATTCAAGTATGAATTGAAAACAAATGTTGTCCTTGGACAAGTTGACCACTAATGCAGTTCAGTACAGCTTCACTGATTTACCAGCAAAAAACTCGGCCCTTTGTGGGGGACTTTTTCTGCTGTTCTGTGTTTTTGTTGAACAGTAACCTACTACCCAAAAGGCCATGGTGGAAATGAGCCAGTTTGCTCTCAGGAAAGATGCAGCCCAAGCTGAATTAGGGTGGCAAAACTAAGTCCTGACTAAATCACAAGGTAGTCAGCTTCTTCTGCACAAGCCGTTCCTACTAGCATTGATTTCAGGGGGATAGCACAAATCTATTAGACAAGGCAATATGAGTAATGCTGTTATAAGAAATGCCAAAGGGTTGATTCCTGCTTTGACACTTGCTGTGCTAAAAGATGTTAATGAATAGTCTTCTTTGTGTGGATAAAGTAGCTTTCAAAATCTGAAGTTGGGCTCTGCTGACCACCTGCCTTGTTGTAGAAGCCAGCTGGGGTTATCATTGCTCAGACCCTCACCAGGTCATGCCTTAGACACATTGGAATGTTTTTGATATTTTGATTTCACAGAAATGGGGGAAAAAAAGAAGTATTAGAATGCACCAAGGTCAGGTAAACTTTTTTGTTGGGTTATGTGAAGCTTCTAATTCAGCATTTAAGTTTCAGTCAAGGTCACCAGAAGAGTAGGCTACCAGCATTACGAGAAAGTCCAGAAAAGCACAGGCATGAAATAACAGTCAGTGAGGGAAAATGGAAAATTTGAAATGGAAATAGAACTTTGCTAATTCATTAAAAGACTTATTTGTGAAAAGACAGTTTTCTTTTTCTCTTTCAGTTTTCTTTTTTTCTGCTTGATTCATGAATAGTTAAAAATAGCATTTCATCTGAATTACAGCCAGCATGATTATTCATGGAAGTGCTGCTTGACATTAGTAATTGTATCAGAATCTGGTCTAAACATTTCTGAATTGGGCCCAATCAAAAGCATGGGATTTAATAGCGCTGTGATTTTGGGCTGACTCATCTGAGAAGCTATTTTTGATTTTTCAAGGTATTACTGTCAGTAACTAGGACTTTTTTTTCAGATCAGAATTACATGAAAGCCATCAAAGAGCATTAAAAAAAAAAAAAAAGATTAGTGGTCCTAGATGGCTTTCTGTCTTTAAAAATACCTCTCTGTACCTGTAGATTATCAGATGGAAGCTGACTGAATCAGCAATAGCCTGGTTTTACTGTTTTGTAAGTATTTTCCATCACAAATGAAGTAACTTTGGAATTTATGGTGCCCTGCTCATTAGTATTTAATTTGAAGGTGATCCCCTAATTTTAGCTGTGCCAGGGCTCAGGTAATCATGTAGGCTCCCTGTGTAGCGGAAAGACAGAGGCAGACTCCTCCAGGGAATGATTCATCTGACTGTCTTACAGTGGGGAAAGCCCCTTCCTGGAAGATCCTAACCTTTTCCAATGGTAATTACAGAGCATTTCTTCTCTGTAAGAGCATGGCAGAGCATGTCATGCCTGTTCCTAGCTAAGCCTAGGCATTCGTCTGAGACTAAAAAGCCAAGTATCCATCTAGGAAGTAACTTAGGAGGAAAGAGAGGAAAGTTTCTGGACAAATGTTTTAAGTCAGAAAAAAAGCTGATTTTTTTCCAAATTGAAACTGTTTGTGGGAACAAGATGGGCTCGTGGAAAATTTATTCTGCTAGAAGCAATGGTTACTTACAGCACAAAGGAGGATTTCTGCTTAACATGAGAAATCCACACTTATGTAGTGAACAACCTGCTCATTAGGCTGTTCACTTGACAAATGAAGGATCTGATCCCAAGCCTTTGGTCTTCCTGATTCAAAGCGGAGTTGACAATGAGGTGGCCAGTGTACCTGCATAACAGCGCAGAGTGTGGACCAGACACCTGAAAGCTGGTGATGTCCATACAAGTTGTGGGGTAAGAACCAGCGTAAGAGTTTCCTGGCAGCACTGCTAAGAGATGCAACTAATAGCCCCCGCTGTCGTGCCATGCTGGTGGGATTGTACTGCATGGGCATCTCTAAGCAGAGGTGCCATGTGAGTATGTTAGCTCAGTGATCCTGGTACCATGCAGTATTGCATGCCTGAAGTCTGTTCCATGTCCCTACTTCCTAAAATATACCCAAATCACACCCATTACCGTCTCTGAGCACTGTACTGGTTTTAGCAAAAAGTAGTGACTAACATGATATCCTTTTATCCTTTGACATGCTTCTTTGGTGTTCAACATTGAAGTGCTTAGAGGGATAAAAGTTTCCTTTGTTGAAGTGCTACCTGACCTACAAAGAGGTGGAGAGCTGGTTCTTACACTTACGTCTTCTCCTAGCATTATGTTCTTCTCAAATAGTTTGATTAAATGTGTAGTTCAACCGAGCCCAGAATTTTTCTGAATTCCAGAATACAGTGGTAAACTGAGAACTGGTGTGTGTCTGTGTGACAGAGGCATTTAGAGGACAGATAGTTACTTGCATCACTGTCCCATTACTTTTGCATAAATGGTTTACTGTCCTGTTAGTCCCATACCAAATACTCATACATCGAAGAGCCTACAGCTACCAAACATCTCAGAAATGTGAGGGAAAGGGGAGATCTGGGAGTGGTTCATGTATGAAATGTCCTACAGTTCTGCTGCTCCATAGCAGGGATCTGGGCTAATAAAAACTTGCAGAAAATGCCAGGAGGACCACAGCAGACTTAGCAGCTCCCCTCCTCCTGGCAGAGCCTGCTGCCAGCAGAGCCTCACTTCCAGCTGCTTGGGAATCACAGCATCCCGGGAGTTGCACTTGATCTCCTCGCATATCACATGCTGCTCAAGCGCCTCTGTTATGCCACCTTGAATTAGCGGCATCTGCTGCCTGTGTAACCTTGGCACTCACCCTCTGTTCTTCCCCAGCTTCCTTGACTAAATATTATTTCTACTTGCAATAACATTGCATTACATCACCATAGTGCGATGTCCTCTCTTGTCACTTCTGAGCAGTTGTTGTATGCTTCAAGATGTGTTAGTGACCTTGGCCACCTGTCAGCTATGGAAGCAGTTGGCCTGTGGGTTTTTTTTTCCTCATGATGGGACTGATAAAGCTCCATAGCTGTCTCTTTCTATACAACACATGGATTTAATGTAGGGTAAAAAGCTTGCTTTTTGAAAATGAAGTAGTTTCTGAGGGTCATTCTCATCAGCAAATGTTGTGAAATTTGAGTCCAGTTGTCTGACATGAGGCTGAATGGCCAGCCTGGAAAAGGACAAGTCCTGGCTACCAGGGTGTCCTCTCACACAATTTTAAGTTCTTACCCAGCACAAGGCAATGCATGTGGTGTTTTTTAAAATGGGAGAGATGGACCTGTCCATTACCGATGACAATATCCTTTTGTTATAACAAATGAATGTTGCTAAGGAAACTGAAAATGGCCATGGTTTTGCCTGTCAGAAATCCTTGTGGGTTCCCCATTACGACCGCAGCATTTAACTACCACACAGTATTTGTCACTAAGGTCAGAAAGTGCTATGAAACATCAGTGGAGAACCTGCTGTGGACTAAATTTCTGCTGACATCAAAGGGATTTAACCACCTAAATATATTTCCAAAGTCATTCTAATGCCTTGTTTAAGCTCATGAGAGTCCAAGAGATCAAAATCTGTTCCTGCTTTTGCTGTCTGAGTCTCTTCAGCACATTGGTCCCATCTGCGCTGTAGCACTTCCTCCCGTCATCTCCCTTTCATCAGATTGCCACTTTTAATCAGGAATTCTAGTGGTGTCATAGTACCAAGAAAATATCCTTCCTCCATTCAAAAGGATGTGGAAACTATTGGTAATACACTGTCTAGAGTCATTAGTCCTGATCAGGGGTGCTGCCTGAGCTCAGCTAACACAATATGATCAACCTAGGGCATGAGTGACTCATGGCCAATATATTCTGTATCATAAAAATTATTGGGAGAAACCACGGGCTACATTTTAAGTGATTTTGAATTTTTTTTAATAGAGGAGGGGAAACAGAAGGCAGAGCAGAAGAGTTAGGCAAAGAAAACAAGGGAGGAAAGACTCCATGCAGCAGCTTATTGCTAGAAGAAATCTTGTTTAGCAGCTCCTTATTGCAGCTTTAAGAATTAAATAGGCTTTTTTAACAATTGCTTTGTTTGCATTTTTCTTCTTTGCAGTTTGTGTGCGATTCTTCCCATGCTGTTTAGTGGACATCACAAAATTTCCAGGCAAAATTTGGTGGAGGCTGCGGAAAACCTGCTACAGAATCGTCGAACACAACTGGTTTGAAACTTTCATCATATTCATGATCCTGCTGAGCAGTGGAGCCCTGGTAAATGTAACAGCATTTCCTAGCTGCTTGATGGTGGACGTGGGTCTCAGAGAAGCTGTTCTCCAGTTAGCTGTCTCTAGGATCTTATGTGCCCTAACTGCTCACTTCTCAAAGCAAAGCATGTTTGGGGCTAAAACAGGTCTTCGGCTTTTCTGATTTCACCTGCCTTTACCATACGGGGGGAGGGGAGAACTTTCTTCTCTTCTAACATAAAGTTGTGATGTGCACACGTTTTGAAAAGCAAATCCTTAAGGAAGTCTGTGTGAGGAAGTATCTCAGAGTTACTACTTCAGCATCCAATGACTGCTTCATGGTAGTTCCCATCTGGAGGCTTGTATTTTGCTCCAGGGATGGGTTTTTTTTTTTTCCGTTCTTATTTTTTAGCACAATTTGTAGCCACAAAGCAAAGCCATAAAAGATGCAGGGGGCACTGAATCAGTGCTACACATGGAACTAGTGGGTGCCTGTCATGTTTTGAATACACCTTAGCTTAAACTGTTGTACCTTCCCTGCACAGATAGCTCCTGCGTACATCTGAATGTATATGTATATATGGAGGCTGACTGGTCATTGCCCACAGCTCTCATAAAGGATCCTCTCCTCCTGAGATCCTACCATGTACTGGGGTTATCCTCTCTATATTATCAGCCCTGGGTTCTTTGTAGTGAAGGCAGCTTATATTTGTGTCGCTCATTTACATGTCAGGAATGTCACTGAAGTTGGTGGGATTTCTCTCATGTTTTTATCTGGGCATAGAGCAAAGGGGTGTATCAAGAGTTCTCCAGGCTTTGGTCTGGTGGTCACTGATCTTCTTCCTGACGGAGTAAGAAATACACCTACTAAATTTGTAGGCAATGCCATGTTTAGACAGGTTACCAGTGTTTTTCTGGATGTCAGGATTAACTTCAGCCAAATGGATGAATCTGCCTTAAATAGTAAGAGGAACATCATCTTAGAAAGGTGCTTGCTTCACCTCATCAGGAATAACCATGGGCAGAAAGGCATGATGCAGGATGACTGCTAAGGTAGCAGATTTACTAAAAAGAGCTGGAGAGAGAACAGGCAACAAACAGGATAGAGTAAACTACATCACAGCACCGCACAAAAGCCAAACACCCCACTGGGCTGTATAAATAAGTGTGTTCTTCCACTCCAGTTGGCATCAAGGAGGCCTCAGCTGGAGCACTGGCTTCAGCTCTGGGCGTTGCACTTTGGGAAAGACATGGGCTAATTGAAGAAACTCCAGAGGAGAGCAACACAAATTGTCAGTGGCCTAAAAAAAAGAGGAAAACACAGAAGTACTGGGTTTATGTAGTTTAAAGAAAGTCTCTGCAGGGAAGCAAGGTGGAAATACATAAATGTTGATGCAAAAAGGAAAGGAATGGACTGTTCTCTGGGTCCACCAGGGATGGGCTGAAATTTCACCAAGGGGTTTTTATTTTATTATGAAACGTAAGAGGCTGAAAAACTTGGGTAAATAGTAGGCTGCTGCAAATTGTCATAGCTTTGCTGAAATCAATGGAGTCTGACAGTTTTTGCACCAGCTTGAGAATCAGCATGTTCATTTTTTAACACATTTTAAAGGGGGCATGTCGCTTGCTATAATACACTTTAGATGAATACACTTCCTTACATATGTAATTAAAAGTGCCTTAGATACTGAACACTGCAATATAAATCTCATTTAATTTTTATTGCATGCGTTCATTTACTTTTTGTGACTTTCAATTTAGCCAGTGCAATTCTGTATAAGGGTAAATTATGCTGCATTTTCTCACATGTCAGCACTATGCTTCACTATTTGGACTGGAGATGTTGGAGGCAACATACAACTTTTTTTTTTTTCTGTTATTCTGGGGTGAGCTCTTCCAAAAACTGAGCTCATCTGGCTACACCCCTGGACATGCTAAGTTCTTAAGGGAGTTTAAAAGGCAGTACATATTTGTGTGTGGTAGTTAAACCATCAGAATATATCTATAGCTTATTGCAGAAGATCCAAAACCTCTTCTTATGCATTTAAGCCATAAGCACCCAAATGGGGAGCCTGTGTTTTAATAGTAATTGTGATACTGCAGGTATCCTGTTTATCTCTTTTTTAACACATGAAGTAAAGCAGAAGAAATAACCCTTAATGACGTTTTCTATCACAAAGGTTTTCTATCGCAAAGGTTTTATATCGCAAAGGTTTTATATCGCAAAGGTTTTATCTGTTGTCACCGTGAAAAAATGCAAAGCACCAGAATTTTGTCATTTGGGTAATATCTGTAGCTCATGCAGAAGTACAGTGCACCTGGTGCATTCAGGTAGCATGTTTTTCATTCCTTATTAAGTTGCTTCCTGACTCACAGTGTGCTTTTAGTAGACAAAACACAATGTACTTTTTGACAAGTTAGTAGAAAATAGGGAGAGCAAAAGAGGGAGAGGAGGAAATCACTTTAAATAGTTTGTTGTTATTTTTGCAGTAATTGCAAAGTACAGCAAGTCATCTGACAAAGTGAGTGAGCCCTTACAAGAAGTGATAAACTCCAATCTCTCTGTGTATTGTTTTCTGTGGCTTTCTCTAACAGCTCTTTCACACCCTTGAAATATCATTTTTGAAGGCAAGATAGGAGACCGAGTTGCAGTGAAAACGTCACCCCAATGTGTGGGGACAAAATGGACAAGCTTTGGCACAGGCTGCCAAAGGTTTCTTGTCAGTTTAATTACTGTTCCCTGGCAGGCAAAAGAGCAGTGTGACTGCTTGAGTGACAAGTAACACACTTCTTGTATCTCCAGGCCCTGGGTGTTTGTTAACTTTTTGAAGTTCCTCGGAAAGTAGCTACAGATCTTGAAATATGTAAATGCAGATAATTAAGATGATTAGCACAGACCCTCTCAAATAACGTTGTTTCTTGCTGCCAAGTGCTCTGGGTCACATGATGGGATGAGAGTAATATATCAAAGCTTGGATTATGCAGGTTACAGGGACATGGGAGCAGCTTGTGTAATGACAGTCGCTAGAGTAGCTGGGGAAGCAGACCGTAACCACTGCTTGACTTCAAAGCCCCCAAACGGGCCATAGATATGCAACCCTGACACTAGGATCCTGCATTTTATTTGATGTACATTATAAAGTGAAAGCTAAATTATAAGACAACCTCATTTGTTTTATTTTAGCAGGCTTATTGGTTTATATCTTAAATATTTTAAAGGGGTTATTAAGTTGCTTGTATTTGATACAGATATTGAAAGTCCTTTGATGATGCCCTGCATAAGATTAGTTAGAGAGACAGATGAGATGGGTAGATAGATACCCTGACCTTTAAAACATAATTGTTCTGTTAAGTGAATAATAATGAGCATTTCTCGAGGCAGATAGTTGTAGCTACCTGAAATGTGATGGCTGAACAGAAGCCAGGGAACTCCGCTACTCTATAACACAGGCGGGTTAATAACCCAGTTTGTCATCATTAGCCATGAGATGTATTTGACTAAATGTAAAGGTTGGATTCTGCCTCCTAAAGACAGGCATCCTATGCCCTGCGACATCTGAGGTGCCCCAATAGCAGTGGCACACCCAACGGGAGCTGAGGCAGGATACCCTCGGGCAGCTGGGGGTGGCACCCTGCTCATAGACTCACATTCCCAAATTTAGGGTGCTTAAACTCTTCTTACACTCAAAGGATGTCTAGCCAGCACAACCGGTAGAGGCTGGAGGGAGATAACTAAGCATGTGTCCATTGTAAGAGAAAGCTGAACAAATCTCTTTTAGGTTAGCGTCAGCCCTATTTGTGCCTGTGCACTCTTTCTGATAGTAACATTAAAATATATCAGAAATCACAGATAGTACACGATATCCCATCAAATAATACTACATACTTGCAATGCAGCACCAATGTTTTCCAACACAGCTTAGGAGAAGTCTTTAATCAATCTTTTGTACTTCCAGGCTTTTGAAGATATTTACCTTGAAGATCGAAAAAACATAAAAACCATGCTGGAATATGCTGACAGGATATTCACTTACATCTTTGTCTTGGAAATGCTCCTGAAATGGGTGGCTTATGGCTTCAAGAAGTATTTCACCAATGCCTGGTGCTGGCTTGACTTCCTTATTGTAGATGTAAGTATCATTTTGGACCGACGATGCTTCTTGTGTTGAAGCATTTATAACGCATAAGAACGGGCTGTTAAGTCTGGCAGCTTTGCCTTTGCAAAATGACAGCTGTCACTCTGATTCTGAGTAACAACCCTAGGCAAAGCTTGAAAGAGGTCTTGATATGTAACCATGCATCCCCAGGAATCAGCGTGCCAGAGCAGAGAAGACTGCTTTGTAGCGTTACATAGAGGTGTCACCCTGCTAATTTGAGTCACATTCCCTTCTCGTCCCTAGGAACTCGCTCTTTCTTTTAGCATTTAACAACTCATTCCACACTCTCGGCTAGCACAAGGTCTGGTTACCTCCGACTGCTCCGTGCATGACCTCGACACACAAGTCTTTCAGCAGATTAGAGAAGCTGTCCTTGGCGTAGTTTCCCGGCGAGGCTGCCAGCGGCGCGTAACAGTATGTTCAGTACCGTCTCCCAAGTATTTACCAGTGAAGGAGTCCAGAAGAAGGTGTGAATATTTCTCTTGTCAAAGTGATTTCACTATTACAAAGCCTTACAAAATACTCCAAATCCTTGAAATATCACAGTGCTTAGTTCTTCTATGAGGATAGTCCTTAAAAGTGAGTAATAGTTGAACAAAAGGGAGCTCATGCCCCAGGAGTGTCACTAGTACCAGGCACGTCCCCTCCGAAGTTTCACGTTGCCTGGATGTGGGTTCTGCCAAACTCAGGACAAGCCAGCAACACCACATCCTCCAGATGAGGGTTAACATTTCATCACAGCATATCAATTAGGAGGCAATTATCTCCCTGAGGCCATTTCTTATTAGCTTGAGGTATTAATGTGGAAGGTTGGCAGAGCTCTGACATGACTGTGTAACTTATTAAACTTTTGATAAATTATTTTTCCCCATTTTACACCTGAACCTTGACTCAGGGGAGACCTGCACTTTCTTTGGCGTCAGTCCAGGAAAGCACTTCAATGGGACAATTTACTTGTTTGAAGTTATGGACATGTCTAAGTGCACTGCTGGATCAGAGCCTTTGGAAGCTCCTCCAGAGCTCTAATAAATTGATTTATGAAAAGGAAGTTCTTTACATAAATTGTAGGTCATAAATTCCTCTTTGCATACATGCTTGGAAACCTCTTAAAGGGAAGGCACTTGTTTTTCACAGATTACCTTCAATAGAAGAGGAAGGCCTGGTGTAATTATCTAACCACAAAATTGGAAACCACCGATTCCTAAGTTGTAGCCCAACCCTGAAAACCCTGCTCACTGTGGTTTAGGTCGAGTGACATAGCTTTTCTTTGCTGGTTTCTCCATCTGTAAAATGGGACCAGTAAGACTCACCTGAAGTATTATATGGGCTTCCAGGAATTTGTTATTGGAGTTATTGTTTTAATGAACTTCTGAAGACTAGAAGGGCTGGATGAGGGCTGAATATTGACACAACTATAAGTAGGGGTCTTCCTGATAGGAACAATTTCAAAGTTCACGGAAATATTTTGTCACTCTGCTGCATCATTAACAGTATGAAATGAGTTCCACGCTTGTTGGAAATACATACGTTATAGCATTATGTCTAATTAATACCAAAGAGAGTAAACCAGAAACTAAGCTAAATCCTGTCCTCCATGCAAAAAGCCCCCTTGGAACAGGAGCTACACAAGAATGCAAAGTCAGCATGTAACCCAAAAATTTAGGCACATGTTTGCTTTTTAAGTGTGGGGTTTGTGAGTATAACGACATACTACAGAAGCAGCCACAGATGGGCTGGGGAGAGGGGCTTCACCTCCCCTGCCACACATCCGAGCACTTAGGACATAAAAGAGTGCAATGGGGGAAAGGGGACCACAGGCCCCTGACACTCCCGTCATCCCCAGAAAATCCACTGCAGAGCCTTCATACTGATCTAGAGGTTTTTATTTTCTTAACCCACATTTAACTGTTGTTTTTGCAGGCTCCCAATCTAGCCAAAAAGTTGCCCCACCTTTGAGTTGTTTTAGTTATCAATTGACTCTAGGAAATTGTTTGCCCTTTAGTGTTCTCAATGAGCAAAGCTTTTGCCCATGCTCCATTCTTTCTTCAAAGTAATTTCCCAATGAGGATTATGAGAACCTGGTACTATATTTTTAGTGGATTTAACAGATGCTTTTCTCCTACCCTATTGCTCACACACCCTGTCACTCTGAATTGGCAGAGTAACATGCTATTATTTTTCCAGCACACTTTTTACTTCAATTTACATTTTCTTTTTGATCTTTTGAGAACCAAATCACTGCAACTGAGCTGCAGAAGGGAGTGAATGAGTGAATTAGCTGCTCTAAAAGAAGCAGATGAACTACTTGTCTGATTTTCTCAAATTTATTTCTTTAAAATTATTCACTTAAAAATTCCTGATCTGCAAATTATTCATTAGCAGTTTGGTATCGGTATTCAAAATTCAAGCTGCGATGGTTGATTTTTCATTGGACATGTGAAACCATCTATCATCTGTGTTTTCTCATTGTACAAATGCAACTCAGAATCCTTCTTCTGTTGTGAATAATTCATAAAACCAGCTCAAAATTTGCAAGTATTCACTATTTCTAAACGGGAAGTGAACCCAGAGGGTGTATAAGCATATTGCTGCTGAATTTTTTTTTTTTTAACTTACCCTGCCTTGTGACCTTTGACCCTGATTTGAGCCTGTGGAACAGCAAAGGGTCCATCTCACAACTGTGGATTACTAAAGAAAATTCTGTCTTGCAAAGCCTGAACGTCAAAACACACAGTAATCCACAAACTGAGAGCTATTTTTGCTACATGTAGAATCCCTAAAGGATGATTTCTGATAATGGGCTTCTCTGCATCTCAAAGAAGTGTGCTAGTGTAGCAAAACTGTAAGAGAGTGCTTTTAAATACAATAAAGTCCTATCAATAATGCTGCAACAGATTTCTTTGGGAGAAAGGGAGAAAGAAGTAATCAAACCACAGAATACAGGCTCATTTCAACTTAGAGCACCTGGGAAAGATGCCTTAGATGTCTGCTGAAATTTGGATATACTGAACAAAAAGCATTAATGTATATCTGTACATGTTACCTCCCTGCAAATAGCAAGTATACTGCTAAAAGTAACACTCTTCTACACTGCAAATATAGCTTCTCTATGCACATGAATTGGAGTGATGGCCACTCAGTCCACAGCTCTTTTTAAATGAGGGAAAATCAGAGACCGTAGTATATCTGAGGTGTGGACAGACATCAATATCACCATCAGGAATGGTGTTTGTGCACAATCCTCTTTGCTAGGATGCACAGGCAAATATTTTCACAAAGAATAGATATTTTCCAAGCATGCATGCAATCAAAACCTCTTCATATGAAGCAGATTAAACAAGGAGTCTGAACTTGGCCAGAGACAGAGGCACATGGCATTCAAAATGAATGTTTGTGAAAACTGCTTTCAACCAGGCATGTCCTGCGACAGGCAGACGGTTGGGTTTTAAAACAAGGGGCAGATAAACTCCACTGGTTGTGCACCCTGGTGTGATGTTTGATGTTCCTTTCAATTGTTTCCTCTGACCTATAAATATTATCTTGAGCTTATCTAGTTTGAGCTTCAGCCAATTAATTCTGAGCTAAGTCCCAGTCTCTGCTGACCGGGGATGGATTATTCCGTTGCAGTGGTCAGTTTGGGAAAGGCATCAGTCTGGAGCTTAGCATCGTTCAAAGGCAGGAGGTGTTGCAGTCAACAGCTTTTTCGCTTGATGATCATGCATTGAAGGCAGCGGGAGAGACCGGTACCCTACAGAAGCTGTCACAAGAAAGCTCTCAGGAAAGGGATATAAAGTCCCTAACTTGTTAGTAAGAATGCTCAGAAAAGAAGTCACAGCCAGGTTTCATTGCCTGTGGCATATACAGAAAAATCCTCTTAAACAGGCACTAATGTCATCTCTCTACAAAAGTCCATTATCACAAATCCATCATCTCCATTGAGGCTTTTGGGTTTGATTTATTCGACCAAAAGTTAGTCCCAATCCAGGCTTAAAAAAACCTGATTGTCATTTACTGATTTCAGAGATGAGGGAAGGTGAGGGTTTCTCCACCAATTCTTTCTAAGATGATCCCATCTTTCAAGATTTGATACTTGGGAAAGCTAATTTGTTAAGCAATTGCTTTTTTAAAGATGCTGGAAGCCTCCTTCCTCTTCAGTCATCTCCAGCAATGGGCCTTAACGTGACATCCTGCAGTGGGGATGGGAAGATCATCTCTAGTTCTCAATTTTTGCCCTGATGCCCCACCAGTTTCTCTCCAGCTGAGTCACCATGGAGAAAGATTGCTCCTTCCATCCCTTTTCCCAGAGAGCCTACTCTGCCTCCGTGGAGGCAGGAACTCCCAACAGCTTTAAGCAGTTTATCTGTCTGCAAAATAATTCAAGCAAGGCTCAGCAATGGATTTTGAGGCCAGACATCTCAAATTAGTTATTCAACAAGTCCACTAGGCAGGATTTTGTAGATGCTTTTATGCAAGTAAAATAATATGTACGTTTCCCCCCTGCATTTTGTGAATGGTTATAACACAACACGTTTCTGCTGTTTGCCTGGAGCTGCTGAGTTTGTACCTAGAGATCTGTATTCCCCATTGAGCAGCTTTCCAAATTTCCTGTTTGCTGCCAAATTTCCTGTTTGCTTGTTTGAGAACTGCTGATGGATGTTCAGACATTAAATGCACCATCGTTTTCACTGAATGCTTAAAAAAATACAGATATTACATTTTCCAAGATAGTTTCCTGGAAAGCTCTAAGATTTCTAGTTAGGATACTTCACTGCCAGATGAGTTAAAAAGCAGCTAATAATCTCTGAGTTTGAGATGAACAATTTAAAACTGTCTGTCTATCCCTAGTTAAAAATTGAATTGAATTAAATTATGCCCTTGTGTTGGATTGTCTTTAAGTGACAATTAAAAACTTGCTGTGTGAAGTAAATATTGATGGCTTCTGATTACTTTAATTGTTTTTTCCATCTGTATTCCCTGTTGATTAGCAAGGTGATTTCTGTTTGCTTTACCAGTAATTACACAATCTGCTGTAATGAGTTGTTCCCAAACAGCACTGAAATCCAATTTGTATTCTTGGGAAATTGTCCTAAAAGCATGCGAATTTCATCTAGTTTCTGTTCAGAAAAGCACACAGGAACAGAATGACAAAAACACAGCCGAGGCAAAGTAAAAGTAATATAGCTTGTCACTTGGAGAAGTAGCTTAAGAGTGAACCACTTAGTTCTCTCTGCAAGTTATCAAAAATCCACTGGTTATAACAGAGTACTATTACTACGGAGTTCATTTTTGACTAGTTTTCCTTCAGTTTGTCAAAGCAAATGCTTATGTGGGATTTTTGAAGATGTCTCAGTACGCATTCTTCTGGGCATCTGCTGATGGCAGATAACTCATAGGAAATAAAATACCCCTCCAGAAGGCAGGGAGACTGGTTTTGAAGAAAAAAAAAAGAAAAAAAATGCTGGTTTACTACATATTGGTTAATTCAGGATAAGTGAAAAAAAAAAAATTCCACATGAAGATGAGATAAGTGGTTTTAATGTGTGTTAGCAGGTTAGCGGATGCTGTAAATCTCCCTTCTGCCTCCCTATGCTTTATCTCAACATAACACATGCAAAAACATCCAAATGTCTTGTCTTATCTTGGTTTGCACCTCATGTTAGTTACCACATAGATGCTAAAAGGAGAGCAACCGAGCTTTGCCAAGTGAAAGCCCAAGCTTGGTTTCAGACAAAGCACAGCAGGACAAAGCATGCTGCAGCTGGAGGAAAAAGAACAGTAAATGAAGGTGAGGAGAAAAGTCCAGCAGTAAGCATAGCTCACTGCCTGCCTGCCTGCAAAAAGATTGCAATGTGAAGAATTACCGCAATTACTGAAGAGTTTAAATTATTGAGGGAGAATTTCAACTTTTGAAAGTGGTGTAAAAAACCCATCTCAAATCAGATTGTGCTGAACTAGGTTTATCAACCATTTTTATTTCTTGAAGTTATTTAAAGATGGAGCACATTTCAAGGTCCTTTTTAGAAGAATATGCTTAAAAAGAAGATAACGAATAAAACCCTTGAGCTCTTGCATGCAGGTTGCTTGGCCCTTTCTGTTACCGTGAGTGTAGCAGCGAAATTCCTTATACAGAGATGTTCTCCCTTGCACAGAGGATCAGAGCTGGGACAGAGATGTGAACTGCATCTAACAGCCCAGGCAGAGTCCCACATGCTCTGCAAAACCAGAGGAGGATTGTCCTACAGTTCCTCTCCCTTTTGACTAGCATCTTTAAAACTGCAACTGTTGCAGACTTCAAAATGTCTTCCCACCACCCCTGTGGCTCCATCCAGGATGGCCAGGGGCTGGTCAAGAGACTGGTGTGAGGAGGACAGGGAAGGAAGAAGTGAAGGGAGAGATGCAGCCTGCAGAGGGGTCAGGGATTCTTTATTAGGGGCGGTGAGCGATCAAAGGAATTGGGATGAAACTTGAAAGCTGTACCCCAGTGGTGTAGAGACTTTGTGCTGGCCTCCTGCCCTGGTATGACTGGCTTTGGGGTGTTTTGTGCTAAGGCGAATGAAGATGAGGACTAGTACTTGTAGTATGTACTCCTACTTGTACCATCGTCCTTTCTGGCAGAAATCAGGAAACCTATAATTCTTCAGAGTCCCTCTCCAACCTAGTATATTCAATACAATATTAGGATCAACTCAGGTTCAAGAATCCAACTAAACAGAGATGATTTTCAAGCTAAGACTGTCATACTCGCCACATCAACTTGGTATTTTTCATATTGATTTGGAACATCTGACTAAATGAATGCTTTAGGGAATTAAGCAAATCCAGAATAGTACCTTGTGGAAACAGCTCAAAGAGATTTTTCTTTTTTTTTTTTCTTTTTTTTTTTGCATCATGTCATATGTAAGTTGAGGTTGATCCAAATCCCGCACAGACATAAGCGTCCCTTCAGCTCAGCACCTAAACTCCCACCGGCTGTGATGGAAATGGAGCAGAGTCAATGGGTCTGAGCCCCCAGGGAAATGTTCTCTCAGTAATCACTATGCGTACCCCTGGCATTATAACACTATCTTCAAACAACAAATAATAATCAAGCATATTCCTGTTTAGTCCTGACAACAGCTTTCAGCATCAAGAAGGTACCCTGGGATGAATCGTGTGGAGTTTTTGGAGATCTTTTTAAGTGGAGAATATCTTTCCTCTTCAGCTGCCCTAAATAAAGGCTGTCTCTGCATGACATCTGGATGAGAAGCAGAACATAGTTGGTGATGAAGAAATTCTTTTGCTCTAAGTCCTCGTAGAAATACCAGACTTTTCAAGGCAGCTGCACCCGCACAGACACTGCTGCAACAAGGAGAAAGACTTAAAGACTTTGGGTCTTGGCCAAGGTTTGGCCGATCAAGAAGTGTCATGCAGTCCCCAAAAGTCACAGCAATCTCTCATCCATCCCTACCCAGTGCTGGTAAATGGGAATCAGAGCTCTGGCAAAGTTGTCTTTGCAGTGAAAAGGTGAATTGAGTCAGGCTGGAAAACTGTTTGGAAAGGGTGGGGTGGGAAAACTGCAAATCAGTAAGTCAGTTTGCCATCTTGCTGGATGTAAGCTCACAGCAGCAGGTTGTTCGACTCAGCCTCAGAAATTAGCTGAACTTTAATTCTTGATTCACAGCCATCTGCCTTGGGAATTGACTGGAGTTGTTAGAAAAGCCTGAGCAGGTGTAAAGGAGGTGGCAGATTAAGAGAACAGCGAGACATAAAGAGGTTCTTCTGGAAACCACCAGGAAGCAATTAGGATGCAGGAATGATTTATTTAAAAGCATTTAAGCCAACAGAAGTGGCACATGCTGTTTGCAACAAGGCTGCCCTCTGAAAAGGAAACATTATCTCAAAAAGCATGGACATGAGGACCAGGAAACAAGCTGAGAAGATGGAATATTAACAGAGTTTCACAGCCTTAGTTTGAGTAGTAGATGAGGAAATAAAAAAAGAAGAGGAAATGTCGTGGAGAAAAGAAAGCGAGTGGATGATGTAAAAGCCTTTTTTAACCTGAGTTATAAAAAGTAGCGTCAGGCTTTCCAGGAGATAATTTTTGTTTATAATTAATGTAGGCACTCGTGTAGCCCATCATATTATAATACACGAGAGCACTCCACAAGCAGTAAAGAACTCTGCTGCCAGTGAGGGAAGCTGTTCATTAAGTCGTTTGCAAACGCGCTTTCATCTCCATGCCATGGACTAACTCCAGAGCAGCCCTAAGGAGTTTGTGGTCTTTACCTGAATGTGAGGGTTGTGACTCAAGAAAACAGGTAGCAAAGGTGGGAATTTGGTTTAGGTCACTTTAGTCTCTCTCTAGTGTCCTAATTAGAAGACTTTCCTTTATATCCTGGATTCATAATATGCAATTTCTGGATTGGCAGGTGCAATCATACAGTTAGGCATCTACATGGCAGAAAATGCAATGTCAGAGCGAAAGGGTAAAAAGATATTTAAAAAACCCAAGGTGATAATAAATATCTGCTCCGAAATGGAGGTGCAAAGGGAATACCAACCTCATTACAAGGTCTTTTCACCCAGCAGTAGTTCAGAGTGGCAACAAGAACTTCCATGTATTTCAATTATCTTTGCAAATTCCCATTTTCCTGTAGTTTTCTCTGTTTGCATTTGGGGTACAGACCTAATTTCATTCCTTTTCAAGTCAAGGGGAGGAACTTGGGACTGCAGGCCTGGCTTTTAAAGACACCAGGCTGCCGCGAGGGCTGTGAGTATCTGCTCTTTGGGTAATGCTATCCTTGGCAGCAATGGACAGGAGAAACCAGACTGGATTGAAAAGAGGCACCCAAAGTAATCCAAGCTCTCTTTCTTCTACTTCTTTTTTAAAAGCACAATTAGGGAGAGAGAGAGACAGGTGTTCCTGGGGCATGTAAAAAGCTATTTGAAAGCACTGGGGGCCCGCATTAGCTGAAACTGCTTGTTTAAATAAGTGGCCAGAGCTTTCAGCTCAGCTGCTGTGTTCCCTTTTGGATATCCTTTTTTTTTCCCCACTCCCTCCCCTCTAATTTGAACAAGCACGTTAATTTGACAAAATCCCTGGCTGCATAAAACATATGCTGTGGCCCAAACCGGGAAGGAGGTCTCCTCTTCTCCCCAAGACAGCAGCTTGCAGGGTATCGCTCACAGCTGTGTGCTGCAGCAGGCAGACATTTAGTAGATGTTCACATTGTTCTCATGGGTTTTAGGATTTATATGACTAGCCAAGGAGGATTTTTACCATTGCCCAGGCAGAACTCTTTGTTCCCTGGGCTCTGCTGTTAATTCATCTCAGTGGTGATCTGGGGTTAATTAAAAAATGCAGTCTACGCCAAGTAGCATCTGCCTTTGAATGGTGCCGCTCAGGTCTGCTTCCAGCTCGGTCCAGTGGATGCTCGCTGGTTACCTGAAATGATGTGTTATTAGGCTGGTGGGAAGGAACATGAAAAACAAAGGAGCAGACCCTATTCCAGCTCAAACCCCCCTCCTCACTATAGGAAACACTGTCAGATTCAGGTGACACACTGCTCCCAAAGACTGTGCCCTTTGGATTACTGCCTCCAGCACAATTTCATGGCTCGGGAGTCTGTGTATGTTACTAATATACTATTAAAATGTATGCATATAGGAAGGAACTCCACTACTGTTATAAATGCAATAGCTCCTTGGGAAAAAAAGAGTCTGTGATCTTCTGATTAAAGACCATTTCCCCTGTGTGCTGAAAGGAAACTGCATTATTGCACTTCCTACATTAATAATAGTTTTTCTGCAACCTTAAAATTATCTTTTGACAGTTTTACTGGTGTTTATATTGGTTTACAACGTCGATTTCTTAAGTCACTGTCCGATAGTGAACACATATATTGTACAATTTTATCTCTGTGTGTTCATAGTGAACAATTTTAATTGTCCAAAACCGCTGCATATCTGTTAACTGAGGAGTTGCTGTGAGCACCAATGTGAGCACACTGGGAATCTAACCCTACATGGGTGCCACCTGGGTACAAATACGAGTCATATTTCTCATCTTAAGAATTACAATCTTCCACTAAAATAATAAAACAAAAATGTGGCAGTTACTGAAAAAACAACCTGATTCCTGGACAGAATGTCTTTTTGGTCAAATGTAATGTTGTAGTGGATTGTCAAAAATAATTAAGGAATTCAGACATTAATCTCATTAGAAGATATTAGCAATAACTGTGAACAGTTATCAGTGAGGCTAGTCTCTTTTCAGAGATCATTGCCTGTGTTCTAGCAGTCTAAATTCATTGATTTTTTTTGTTTTTTTTCCCTGGAAATGCATATGAATGTCATACAACGGGGCACTAGATCTGAGCTGCTAATGCCACTAAGCCACATAGATGACAGGAGGTTAGCTCTCAAAACACCAGTCACAGGCCTGGTAATCCCCATGGCTGGTATTTCTCATGTTCAATCCAGTCACAAGAATTAAAAGCTCTCATTTTTTCCTTGAACATAACACTGAAAATGGCAAAAATGAAAGCTGTGTGGTTCATTTATCTCTCCCTTTACCCAGCTCTAGGAGGCTGCCATTCAAATCACTGTAAAATCTTTATAGATAAATTTGCATGTAGGAAGATGTAGGACTATAGAAATACAGGTATATAGGTAAGTAGATAGTGTATATTTATAGATATCTCGGTATCTCGATAGATAGATAGATAGATAGATAGATAGATAGATAGATAGATAGATAGATAGATAAAACTATCTTTGGGCAAAGAAAGTAAGGAACAGGAACAACAAACTTCCTTAAATGACAGGATAAGCAAGAGCTCAACACCACCTGCCTGTCCACAATGGCAAGAAGGTGCCAGTGTGTGCAGGTAGCACCAACGTGGCTTTGCCTGGAGCCTGGGCTTTGCTGGGAAACCCTTCCATTGAACCAGGCAGTAAATGCTGACCTTTTCAGGGTTTCCACTCTTTCAGGATGGAACAAATTTTGGGAAGTCACTGATAGCACCAAGGCTGAGCTCTTGTTGGGCTGTGCTGAGACAACCTGAGGAAAGCAAAAGGGAAGAGCTGCCACGTGATTGAAATCCTAGCCCATGAGGTTGGTGAGACTTTTGCTGTTAATGTCTGTGGAGGCAGGATTGCATATACTGAATTAGGAGGACCACTCCCCACCTTAGGGACCCTCATTGCTGGCCAGGTTGCACACTGGTGCTCACGCTAGGTAGCAAAATCTAGTGAGAGCATCGCCCTGGGCACTTCAGAGGAGCCAAATAAACAGCAAGTCAAGGGGATAAAGAACAGTCTAGAGCTAACATGGAGAATATTATTACTTGATCAAGTTAAGGGAAGGAAGGTTTACAGAGAAAGCTGTGAAAGCTTCTTAGTAAGATCTAGCAGGTTCTAGAAGGACCCTCAAGGGAGATGCTAGAAGCAAAGTATCTGCAAATAAGAACAACAGTAAGGTTTCTTGGGTCAGAAGAAGTGCACAGGAGGATGAGGGACTCTGTAGCTTACCTGTTAGCACATGTGCAATGTGAAAGGTGAAGGTGAGATAAAGCCCAACAGTGGCTTGTGCATTTTATGGGAAATGGTTCTAGGCAATAGTGACTCCTTAGGATTCACCTGCTCTCCACAACGTTGCAGGGCTGCCTGGTCTTCAGAGGTACTTTTTTCCTGAAAAACCTACAAAACTATTTGCAAAGAGAAAAGATTAGAAATGTGTGCTATATTGTGAATCTGGAGGTTATGTTGACCCTGGAGGTGTTTTATGGGCACCAGCAAGTTTCTGACACCAAGAAGAGCACAAAAGCAGAACCTTAGAGCAGCTCTGGGCTGCACAGCCTTGTAACAGGAAAAAAAGTAACAGAAACAGCTGACTTCACCTTTTGCTGTGATTATGTGGGGCAGTCAGCACCAATTTTGAAAACGGCTTGATTTTTTTTCCTAAAAATAGCCTTCCGGGTCACTTTTAATCAAGTCCCAATGGCCAAGTCTCTGCATTAGTAATTCTCCTATAAATAAATTTTGACAGGGATACCTTCAAAACCAACAACCGAGCATTTAAACAAGTTGTCTCAAACTCCATTCTGACTCTAGCCTTGTAAATCATTGCCAAATATCACACATCTTCATGGCCTAATCCTCTGAAGAGATATCTAATGCTGTGTAAATCTGTGTCAGGAGGACAACACCACCTGTGATGTGTTTCAGGGTGACATTTACAGCACTCTAAAGAAATGGTAACCCGCTCAGACCTGAAGTCTGGTCTTGCAGGATTTATAGAATCATAGAATGCTTTGGGTTGGAAAGGACCATTAGAGATCATCTAGCCCAACCCCCCTGCTGTCACCCACATGCCACAATAAAGCCGTCAATAAGTAAATAACTTAACAAATTGAGCAAGTTTTACAAAGATGCTTAGCTGTGCAGACAGTGCTGGTACATAAATGAATGCAGTCAGGAGAAAGGTTGCTCCGTAGCTGACACTAGCTCATGACTTAGGGGACCAGGCTCATCTTACCCTGCTTTATCACAAACCTCATGGGTGATGCTAGGCTGGTCACTTAGCTGTGGGGTTCAGAGGAAAAATCGTCCTATCCTAAAATGAAAAGGAATGTTTCGCGCCACACCTGTCTGTCTTCATGGGGGAGAGTAGAGTCTCCTTTTTCATTAAGCACCTGGTTTTTATATAGTGTAAAAGAATCGCTGTTTTTAGACTTCACTTCTACCTTTAAAATGACATTAAAGCACACTCCTTCCAGGTAAGCTTTGCACACTCACATTGGTGAGTGTGAAACAATCTGATACCGTGATAACAGGCTGTGAAAACAGCTAAAGATGGGAGTAAGGGAACTGTAATGAGCAATATACATACCTGTCTCTCTTCTAAGAAAAGAATATTTTATAATATGTGAGGATTAATTTTGGTTCCTTTTTTAATCCATGAAAATTGGCGTGATATGTATGGTGTTGGAGAGCTGTTTGTTTCTTACTCTCTAAATTCTCAGGCTGTGAACGCTGACTTGAGCATGCAAAACCCAGTTGCTCCACATGTTTCTTAATCTGACCCGTAATCTCCACTGCCATTCAGTTCATCCAGACTCCAGTCCTGTGCCAGATAGCATTCATATTTCTGACCAGCTGGGCCCTAAAAAAGCTCTGAGAACTTGAAGGGCGTTGGAACCCTTCTATGCTGTCTCCAGTTTTGGAAGTATATAGTTTATTTCAAAGAAATAGCCTTTGAGAAGTATGAACCTCAGCGTGGAACACCTGTCAAGTTTCTTTCTCCCTTAGAAGCTGTGCAGAAAACAGAAAAAGTGAAAAAGTGCAGAATCAGAGAGTCAGGCACATCATTCTTTTAGAGTCCATGGTATAGTCATGTCTATCAGCAATCTAGAAGACTTGTTTCTAATTAGTAAGTTTAAGACTGGTAATTGAATGGTAATGCTAAAATCTTTTATCTCTGCTGGAAATGGTCAGATCTTACAGGTGCCTTCATCCAGAAAGCCCTAAATTATAATGCTTACGTGACTCATCGTATTTTCAATAGCGGAAGATACACACACATTGAGAAGTGTACAGGAAACCTACAGCACAGGCGTGACAGAGCAGTGGTTTTGTAACAGCGATTTCTTTTCTCATCAACTTTGTGCAGGCTGACATTAAGAGGATTTCTGTGTGCTTGGTTAAAAGAAAACTGACATCTTTGAAAGTCTGTATTTCTATAAATTTTCCATGAAACTGGAAACAAAGGTTTTGTGAGTTGGTAAGAGTTCTGTATATGTATGGATGTAAAAACCTACTTTTTTCTATGTTGGTCTAATTTAATAGCTTCCATTTAAGGTGTTTTGTTTTTGGGGTTTTTTTTGTTTGTTTGTTTGTTTGTTTTTTTCCCCTCCATTGTTCCAGCTGTTTCCAAATAACCAGCTGTTCCTTTTCAGGAAGGAAAGTCAGAAGAGAAGGAAAATGCCAGGAGTGTACTAACAGATTGGATTTTTGCTTTGTGTCTCCATTCAGGTCTCTTTAATAAGCCTCATTGCCAATACACTTGGATACTCTGAGATGGGTCCCATTAAATCCCTCAGGACCCTCCGAGCCCTGCGACCATTAAGAGCATTGTCACGATTTGAAGGGATGAGGGTAAGAGTGTATAAAGCATCAATCAGAGCTCAACTGTGTGACATCAAGCTTGTAACAGGGAACAGTTGCATGTGGTTTTTGTCTTCATTTGGTCTGCAAAAGGAAATGAATTATAATGCTGTATCAAAACAACAAAATCAGAAATCCCTCCTTTGTCTTGATTGCAATTGTGTCATTACAGCTTTATCCTCTGGTGGATTTAATGATAAACTAATCCTGCTGCCTAACTTGTCATATTGTGCTTTAAAAAACAGCTTTTTGGCCAAGGAAGCATCTGGCTAACAATTACCTCCCAATTACAAGGCACATCAGGGGAATAACCAAGCTACAAGTTTGCTCCCTGCTTTTGACATGTATTAAAATTAGACTGACTGGGAAAGTTCTTAAGGACTTTTTCACCAATAACTAAAGCAAAAATTAGAAATGCTAAAGATAGGGAAAGCAAATGAATGATTATATAAAACCTTTCCTTTGAACAGATTGCAGTTTTAATATGGAATGTGATTATTAACATTAAAACCATGTAGCCTGTGTTTGTTGCTCCATCTTGTGCATCCATCTCTTTCCCTCCTGCATTCCTTTGCCAGCATGGCTATATCCGCACAACATACCTGTTTATTTGTTAAGCCTACCTGCTACACTAATCAATTTTGTCTAGATAAGCACTTATTTAACTCCTTGTACGATGCATGACTTGCAGATGATGACAACTGTGTTCTTATGAGCTGAGGTTACTGCTAATCTTGCAGATTGCATAGTAAGGTAAAGCAAATCTATGATAAAATTACACTAAGACAACTTACTTTGTCTGATGAACCCAGCTTTCATATTGAGGTATATTCAGGGTAAAGATTTCCAGTAGACAAAATCTTGGTCTGCATCATCAGTGACTAAAATGCGTAGTTCATGCTCTGAGCTCCTAGCAATTAACACGGGTTCAATCCCTGCTCACAGCAGGGGGGTTGGGCTAGGTGATCTCTCAAGGTCCCTTCCAAGCCAAAGCATTCTATGATTCTATGGTTCTAACTGTTCTCATTGCAATACCCTTGCAGTAAGACAGACGGAAGGCTAGAGAGCCTAACAGCTGAGATAACCCAGGAAATATGGTGACACAACAATTTATGAACACCCTGTACCCATACTTTGCCTGTTCTGTGGATGACCAGAATTGGGGATCTACGGCTTTGTCCCACAGACCTTTTGATTATCTAAACCACATTATTTTTGTGGATGAAGATCAGACAAATCTAGTTGCAGACCACTCTCCTCCATGTTAGTACTAAGACAAAAAGAGTCAAGAGGCTCTATTCATCTGGGCACCCAAACCTGAATTGCTTTGTTCATCACAATCTTTTCAGCAAACAGGGGCAATATTTCAAAGGTCATTCACAAAATAAAACAAAAGCAATCTGCAGATCTTCAGCTGGCACAAAGCAATGTTGCACTACTGACGTTAATTAAAGCTCTCACTCCTATGTCATCTGATGACCTCACTCTGAGTCTTTATTAAACATACGCAAATTGAGCAAACGTTGATATCAGCAAAAGCTGCACTAGTTTAATTACCAGAGTGATTTGTGCACAGAGTCTCTCAAATCAATTTAAATCTGGCTTATGAAGGCTTAGCTTCTACTGGTGGATTTGCAAGTTCAAGCAAAACTCCTTTAACATATTCTAAGCTGACATAAGAATGTTCACTCATGACTTTGCATCAGTTTAACTAAATTGGATTCAAACTTGAAAAGCAGTGGGAAGTCTAGCCCAAAGCACTGGAAAAGTGAAACTGAAATAGGAAAGAAATAACGTGGAAAAAGTTCACATGTCTATCAAGAGGCTTTCTGAGAATTGCAAGAGGTTGGCTTGGTGGAGATCCTGCGTGGCATAGACACACAGATCAGACCAGCAAGTTTTCTTCTGAATTTGCTCATACTTGTAGGCTCCCCTGGTCCCTGACTTAACATGCCTTTTCTTCCCTGTACGATTGCTGCAGCTGAAATATATTCAGTCTTTCTGAACTATCAGAGGTAGTGAATTAGCTTGTAAACTATGATAAAGTGTAATTGAGAATACGTGCTATTGGAAAATCAAATCATTTTATTTTTAGTTTGTCTAACCACACTTAACATGACTAGGAACAGTTAGACCTTTCATTATTATGAGTTCATATGCTCCAGAATGCACAGGAAAATTGCCAGTGCACTGATGGATTAAATAATGATAATGTTGAGAAGCAAACACTGACAGTAAGAAAATAATAACATTTTGGTCTATTATAATGTCTTTTTCTTGAATAACTGAAAGATTTCTGCGGGGCTAGAATAGGAACAAGAAAGTTCTCATTTATACTGCAGTAAGAGACTTATTTCATTGACACTGTACCTAAATTTTGGAAACAATTGGTCCTGAGGCAAAGGCACGGAGTAGCACTTGGATGGCCAAGAGGACCTGTTACCATCAAACTTCAGTCCTTTCCCTGTCTCCAAACAGGCTGGGACCTGTCTGAGGTTGACACAAGTCTCAGCAGCTCCCATCCCATGAGAGGTCTGCAAAATAAGGCTGAACAGTTGCCATCTTGCCCTTCTGTCCCCCAAAAAGACCCCAGTAAGACCAGTATCCCACCTCACAGTTATGGCAGATGCTGGTGCCATGCGCGTGCTACCACCCTGCATCACCCACCACTTTCCAGGCCATATTAGAGCCCAGTGTAAATTAACTTATGTCTGCCTGTCCTGAATCGTGAAGTGTCCCATGTCTCCTCATTTGTTGTCCATCAGGGAATTGTTTCAGAGGTGCCACTTCCCTGCAAGTTTCTTCCCAGCAAGAGAGGTTATTGCAGTATTTTAAAAGGACAAGTGGGATGACGATGGAGCATCTAATGTGAAAATGATACTAGGCAAAGTCATGGTGAGACTGCTACAAGATACATGCAGGAAAGAGATAGCATAATTAATGCTAGTTAGCATGATTTCATGGGAATAGTTCTTGTAAAACTGATATGGTCCTTTGATTTGATTACAAATTATGCTGATGATGGTAACTGCACTGATATAATATCCTTAGATTTCAGAGAGGAAACTGATACCACGGGACATGGTGATAAAAGCACGAGCTTTGTATTAAGCCAAGTAAACATATTTTAAATTAATTTAAGATGGGTGATGGATCTTGAAAAGTAATTGTAAACAGTGATGACACTGTAAATATGGTGATGAGTGTCTAGGAGTGAGGGATCCTTCAGAATAAGACCTGTCCTTAATCTGGACTTTAACAGCATCTGGAAGAAAATATAAAACCTTTGCTGACAACACACAAAGTGAGCGTAGTAGTAAGTGATATTACGGTTAAGGGAATTATACTGCCTGATCCAGATCACAGTGAGAAACAGATCAATGGTGCAACATGCATTTTAATAAAACCACATATATCGTACACCTCAGGAGGAGGAAAGTAGGTCACTCTGGGGGATGTTTCTTGGAAAACAGCGGCTGAGAAGGACTTAGGGATTGGGATGACTGTTCAACAGGACACAAGCTTTTGGGCAGGTGCAATAAATGAGGTGACTGATACAATCCCTCAATATGCAGAGAAATAACACAGCAAACAGAAGGAGAGAGCAGTGCTTCAATACTGGAATTCCATGAGACTGCTGGAAATGAGCTTTTAAAAATGGGAAAGTCTCTGCAGCATGATTAGAAACCTGAAGGAATGATGACAGTTAGAAAGAAGGTCTGTTTTTTTAATTACCTAAAGTGATGTTCAGTGGCAACTCACCCGCAGTGAAGGCTGGGATAGATGACTAACAGCTGATGACTGGTGCCTCAAGTTCAACAAATTCAACCTAAAAATACAGTACCTGTTTCTAACAGTGAGGGGAAAGGACACCAGGAATAGATTATCTAATAATAAAATTTTTGTCCATTGTTTGAAATCATGACACTGTAAATTAGATGTCTTTTCAAAAGCTGTCCCCAGGCTTTGGTAGGAGTTAAAGCCTGGGCCTGAACTTAGTGTGGAAAGTCTGGTGGGCTCTGCTGTGGCAAAGGGAGGATTAATGCATCGTGCAAGTCTATTTCTGGATTTAAAATCTGAATTGGCTGCGGCTGAAAAGGTGGCCCCTGAGATCAGGAGAGCTGGGCCACCAAATCTATAGCTGGACCATAAGCTATAGATTTGCACCACTATGGTTTCTAAAGAAGTCACCTAGAAGACGACTTCTCCTATAAAGGTATTGAGGGAAATCAAGAGGTATGAAACCTTTCCTTATACGTGGCTATGTATGTTGCTGTTCCTACATGCAACAGAAATTCCGCCCTTCCCATGGCAAGGTTTGCAGCTGAACTTTTAACATGAATTTATGAAAATAACTTGCCTTTATAGATTCAGGTCTTTATTGTCCTCTCACCTGTCTCGGTGCAAATCAGGAGTGCTTTCAGCAGATCAGATGGCATCACTCTGGTGTAAGAGCAGAAGCAGCGAGAGAAGAATGAAACCCCCTGTTAATAATTCATTTGGAGAGGTGTTACAGGATTTGCTCCAGCCTCATGTCGTGTTTTGTTATCTACAAGCCATTGAACATAATTCAGCAGAAGGAAAAAAGCAGGGTGCAGGCATGGCCATCGCTTGCATTGCTGAAACCTGGATGTCTGTGTCCTGTCACAGGGCTTGCGGGTAGGAGCTGGGTTCACCAGAATACGTAACATAAGTGCAGTGGCTTTGTGCTGCGTGGATTAAAATTGAGCAAAAATATTGTCCGTCATAGCAGCAAATGAAAGCTACTTTGACAAGGGCCGAGGCTATATCCAAATAAGCCCTTGATTTGGAAATTACCTGGCATTTTGGTTATCATGGTAAATTTGCTCTTAAAACAATGAAGTTAGAAATCGATTAACATCCAAAACTAAAAGATAAAATTAGAAAAAAAAAAATTGAAAATTTATCAGGATTAGGCCTATACAGGAAAAAAAAAAAAATGGTCAAGCAGCTTTTCCTGTGTGAAAATTAGCTTCATTCATAAATGCATAAAATATAAATGTGGGTTTTGAAAGATCTACATAATTTTGTATTGTATATTGTAGATGAAGCTGCTGCTATACATGCATGAAAACTGTTTCACTCTTCCGGGTATTTTTCTTCCTCAGCAATGCAAAAATGATGGGGAAACGAATGTTATATTATTAGCTTGTCAGAAAATTGGACACTAACATGAGAGAAAACAAGAGCTGACATTTTCCATAATAAGCTTCACAATTGAATAAAATTTTATTTTTATGGATCAATATCACCTTGTCTCAGTTTCAGAAATGTAGGTGGAGAAGAGGAAGAGCTTAGTATCTGCCTACCAGATTTTAATCTCCAAAGCATGAGACAGAGATGGAGACAAATCCATGTAGTGAGGCTGGTTCCTGCAGCAATGCTAGCAGGCAGCTTTGCCTGGACCATGCAACGGCAGCATCTCCAAAAGCTGTGAATATGGAAAAACCTTGCTGACACAGGAAGGGGAAAACTACATTTTGTGATAGTGTGCTCCCCCCAGAAAATGTATGGTTTTACACAAGGGTATACAGCCCTTCCTGGGTTGGTGTGTAGGAACTTTACAGCATGTCACAGGGAAAAATAATACATTTTTTGTTAAATTAGAATGGTTTCACTGTTTTAATCATGCATACTGATCAGACAGGGGAAGATGGCTTATTACAGTCTGTCTCAATCAGTTATTATTTAAATAAGCAAATTTTATCACAGCTAGAGTTCACATCCCAAGGACTATGGAGGCCTGAGTTCAGTAAAAGATTTCAGAAATCTTTTCTGGTCTATTTTGAGACACTGTGATGTACCCCAGCAGTTGCCAATTAATTGTATGATTATTAGAGATGGTTTGACTGAAGTATATTATCCAGTAGGATCTGAGAGGTCATGATGACTTCACAGATTGCTCCTGAACTCAAAGATTCCTCTTGAAAAAACATCATCCCATGGGTGGGAAGCCAACAGATTAGCTCTTCAATTACAAGAGGAAAAAAATGATCATGTGTGAAGCCTTTAATGGTGGTCTGGCTCCTTAGGTAGTGTTAGTAGTTATCCACCTGTCACCGTGTGAGGGTTCAGCCTAGTTAATCAAGGGTGCACAACAGCTTCTTAGCAAAGTGTCTATAGAAGTGCTGACATTAATTCTGTTTTCTCTCTCCTGTTTCACCCAAGGTGGTGGTCAATGCCCTCGTGGGAGCCATCCCCTCCATCATGAATGTTCTGCTCGTCTGCCTCATCTTCTGGCTTATCTTTAGCATCATGGGAGTGAACCTGTTTGCTGGGAAATTTGGGAAGTGCATTAATAAGACAGAAGGAGATATGCCTTTAGACTCCAAAATTATTAACAACATGAGTGACTGTATACTCTATAACGTGTCAGGCACGTTTTACTGGACAAAAGTTAAAGTTAACTTTGATAATGTTGGTGCTGGGTACCTGGCTCTGCTACAAGTGGTAAGTGTGACCGCCGGAAACTGAACTAATGGGCAAATGTTGCTTGTTCCCATTGAAATCATCAGCTTAAAGATTCAGGTTAACCTCTATGCTTTTCTGGGTTTTTCAGCCTTATCTATCAGGGCAATGCCTTTTCTCAAGTGTAAATAAGTCATATTTGGCGTATTAATTTGGCCTAGAGATATGTATGGCAGCTTCTGGTTTTAATTTGAGTTTCTGGTGCATCACTAATGTAATGCTCTGGAGGTGATTGGAATATTGAGGTGAATTAAAGACCATTTTGTCAATATTGTAATCCAGAGCAAAGTTCAGTTCCAGAAACAAAAAGTCGTGGTCCAGGAAGGACTGTTCATGCAGACAGAGTGCACTGGCCTTCCTGAACTGCCTGGGACTTCACTATACCTTGCTGGGAAAAAATGAAGTTACAGTACCTTCAGTTACTCAGCTGAAGTTATTGCATAGAGCTGGAGTCACAGGGGAAACTTAAGTTACAGTCCTCTGCTCATCTTCCATGGAGATATTCTAGAAGGACACTGGTGCCTCTCATTCTGGTTCCTCACCTCATTTCCACCTGCTAACATAATGAGTCAGACTGAACCTAACTATGGAACGCTGTGGTGATTATATTGCTGCAACTCCATACAGCCTGCTCATTCTGGAAGGGTGGTGAGAGCATATCAGAGAAGAAACTGTTGAGGTTTAAAGTCATCTATAAAGACAGACACTTTTACAACCTTTTTCAGCAGCAAATGTAAAACATGGATAAACAGGTTGTATGCATAGACATTTACTGTGTTGTGATGCAGCATGACCTAATGGATAGAGCCACAGGAGACTCCATCTTCTTGTCCAAGCTCTGCCACTGGACTTCTGAGTGATTTTACACAAATTGCATTGTGTTTCAATTCCATGGGGTCCTCATGTGAAATAATGGTAATGGTATTTACTTCCATTGTTCCTAATTTGCTCTGAAGCTTAGTGATGTCAAGGGCTGGACACGCACTGGGAGTGTTTGTTGTGTTGCATTTTATGCACACAGAGTGAAACAAGTCCCTCACTACATCCTTGGACAGGGAGGTTACTATTTTGAAGCACCTGTGATGGCATTCCTTGCTTCTGGCATAAAAACTTGACGCTGGGACCTCAATTCATTTGTCACATATAGACATCCACCCTTTGCGATTCAGAAGGGTACAGCCCCGGGCCCCTGCCTGCCCTTCCAAGAGGGCATGAGCCTCCCACAGGTCCCCTATCAGATCTGCCAGCCCTTCTCCTTCCTGTGATGCAAATTTGTTTTCTCCCAGATCTTTTTTTCTCTGTCACAGACACATGAAATATCTTCATGAAGTAGCTTTCCTTTCTTGTAAGAAATGCTTATCATTATATACTCTGTTCCTGGTACACATACACTTGAGTGTGAGATATTCTCACCGCTGTCCATCGAATCTTTGCTTTCATACCCTCTGGCAAGCAGAAAGGTTAGAATGGGCACAACTACTTTTGGTTCTTTCCATGACATAAAGCTGAACTTGCTGAGAGCAAGAGCTTTTATCTTTTGCATGTAATTATGATATTCAGTTCATGCATGCAGGGTAGATTAATTCACTTTGAACAACTTTAATTAGATTTTCGATTCTATATAGTGCTTTCTTTGTCTTTTATTGAAACATCCAATCTGGCCAAGCAAAAATTTCCAGGTTTAAAACATTATGCCTCACCTGAAGCTTCTTATCTCCTCCATGACTGCCTAAGAGAAGCCTAGTTTGTTTGGTGAAAAAACTCCACCAGAGTAGTACTTATTCCTTCACCATTTCTTTTATGACTTAAGCTCCAGCTTTCTGAAAATCTGCAACTTTTCATAAATTGCCATTGCATAAGGAGTATCCTTAGGCAGTCTCTTTTACTGTTCTGCAGTATCAGTTCCTGGGCGTTGACACTGGTGATACTGGCTGCATTCAGCAGATGGGCCTGCCTTCTGTTGGGATCAGTGACAGCAGCAAAACCATAACTGTTTGTAAGGTGGATCTCAGCACATTTTTGAAGGGACAGTCTAGTACTGCTGTTTTGCAGCTGAAAATGGACTTGATGACCTTGCAGGTTTCTTTAAAAACTGTGATCCTGTATTTGGTAGCAGGGAAGTAGGTCTTCCAGTTGCAGAAGTACAATATAAGTGCCATAAATGTACAGCCTGTGCAAGCTGGGCAAACTGATTATGGCAGGAAATGAGGGAGCCCTAAAACCTTGCTCAGCTTCTGTGGCAGGTGCTGGCTCCTTCTTCCAGGAGGAAGTGCAGGAGGCAGATGCCATTAGGGGATGGATTTTAATTTTCATCCTGCACCTGGAGCTCTTATGTCTGCTGCTAATGACAGTCTTAGGCAATAAAGTGTAAAGATGACACCCACAGAGAAAGGGCCCAAACATCTGGATGTCTTTTGGTAGACTCCAGCTGAGGAGTGTCGGTTACGTGTGCTCCTTGCCAAATATCCTCCATATGGAGTCGCATTTCATGAGCAAACTACCGTAGGAACTGCAGGAGATCAGTTAACAGCTCAGCTCTCCTAAAGAGACAGACACATTGATGCATCGTTGTGCATGCTGAGACAGTGCGTAGCAATGATGAGATAAGCATTTTGGTTACAACCCTCTGGGATCCAAAATAGGAGCTTTTAAGTGGGACTTGTCTTTTGACTGTTGACATTTTCAGCTGCTGCAACACACCCTTTAAATGACTCTGAATTTACCTTTGGATGCCTGAATGTGTCTGAAAATCCAAATGGAATTATATAAACCAAATCTGTCTGCCTAATGTCTTCACTTCTACGGCATCCTTGAAAGAAATGAGAAGTTCCTACTATGGAAACTTTAAGGCTTACTACTATCCAGAGGCAAACTTTCTAACAGTGTAGTTGAGAACCGCATGCAACTTTCCCCAAATATCCTTTGCACTTTTCCTACCTTGTTTAGGATCCATTATGTTGTTCTGAAGATGCCACTTTGAATTAATGTGTCTGGGAAAACATTCACGTGAAGTGGTCAGTCCAGTTTCAAGCTTCTCCAACTAACAAATGTGCTGTCTCACAACAGATTACTAAAATAGGAGGTAGTGTCTGCTCACTCTACAAGCAAGAGAAATGCCTCATTCACAGGGAGGAAAAGATCTTTATTATTACGACTTTTTAATTTGCAAGAAGGATGATTCACTCTTCTGGGGATTTAACACCCTTAACACCCTAATCTATTAGGAAAAAATTATTGCCACAACCCAGTGCTTCAGTAATGCTTTTTCTATAGTCCCAGAATTGCTTTGCAGGTCACAGCACCTATGTTCTATAAATCTGTATTTGAGCTGAACAAAGAAATATCTTAAATTTCCAGTAGGAGTTTTGGATTTCCCTTGCAGAATAATTTCCTTCATGTTATGATCACTTCCACATATTTTTTTGCAACATATCTTGAAATTTCAGCAATCTGTTGAAGAACACCAAGAAAACAAGTGGTCTCTCATGCAGCACCTGGCTTGCTCAGAAAAGTTCTCCTTAGACAGGAACAGACTTACATCTAGTATGTCCTACAACTCTTTGTCACTCTGGGACTCCAGATAAGGAATGGGAAGAGAACAGAAGCAGTCCTAGACCTAGTACAGCAATCAGGAGCTGTGGAGTTAAATCACCCCCTCATGCCAGGTTTGAAGTCACGACTGAGCTCATAAATCAGCTACAAAATTGTCATGAGACAGCGGCGTGTGTCTAAAGTTACTGAGTTACATGATCTCTTGCACTGCTGTAAACTGTAATGCTAGATTTTACTTTCACTGTGGATGCAAAATGTGCAAAAAAAAGTGTGCTTCTGAACAAACCATAAGTTGGTGTGCCAGGGTAGATTTCTCAGTGTGTCCAAAGATCAGGAGTAAGCAGTATTTCCGTGAGGAATTACTGGTAGAAATTCAAGGGGAGAAGAGGCAGTGTCCTTGGAGCCTGCATAGCCCAGTGCAGGGCAGAATTCCGGGGTGCTCTGGTGGGTCCAACGCTCAGTAGTGCCCTCCTCTGCAAATCGACTTAATGCAAAATAAATGTAAAACAAATGTTCCATATAAAATTGCTGTTACGATGAAATCAAACAAACTGAAAAATTCAACAGAAAAGCCAGCAGGTAGTGGAGTTGACATAGCCAACTTAAATATGTGTAGTTTGGTTGTACTGTTGGTGGCTCTGTTTTAGCTTTCAGAAGTTTCTCTCACCAATAGTAATGCTTAAAGAAGCATTTCAGAAATGCAAAGACCAGTAGTTCTGCTGTCATAAGCGGCCATTTTTATTGCACTATTGTAGTCCTCTTCCAGAAAAAAAAATCCCCCTCGCAGATTTGAAGGCTTGTTTTATTTTAAGGCACCATTTGGTTATACAATAAATGGTTTGAGGGCAGGTAGTGCCATCCCACCTATCTTCCTCTTCACTAATTTACTGCATTGCAGCTTTAACCACCAGTCAAATAACAAAATGTAATCCCATCCCAAGATGAGTTTATCAGTAGATAATCTCATCACATGACAGTTTCAGTAGAAAATGGTGTTTCTCTGGATAGCTTCCAGGCAGGATAATATCACAAACACTCCCATGAAGATTTTGTCACTTCCTTATCCAGAGTGTAAGTGGTTACTAATTCCAGATAAATAATTTCTTTCCCCAGTGTTATATTTCTTTCATTCTCAGTATCTTTTACCCTCTGCAGATGAAGTGTCTAGGGAAGCTTTCCAGAAGTCCCATGGATTTTTAATTCTCTTACTTCTGGACAACTGGGAAAAATGGAAAATCACAGTACTTCATTCTCTTAATACTTATTTTTGTCAGATCACTTCATCATCTATTATCGCCATAAACCACTGTGCCTTGCAGTAGTCTCTCATGTCTGTGGTACACATCGAGGGGTAAAATAGCTACTCAAGAGAAAAGATTTCCTCCCAAGTGGGAGAAAAGTACAGGCTAAGATCATATTGGTTTGTGCCACAGGGAAAAGGATTACTTGTTTCATCCCGTCCACCCTTCCTGAACGGCTCTTCGAGCTGGAAGCTGCGAGCGGCTGTGAAGACACCATAAAATCTTTCATCAGATTAGAAAGAGAATTGCAAAAAAGGAAAATATTAGAACAGTTAAGGAGGATCAGCATGACAGGTTCAAATAATTATTTGTTTCAATAAAACTGCTGATCGGTCCTATAAACACTTTACATCTAAAGTGGTTTTTAACACACAGTACCATGGAATAGATTTTCCAAAGGGTTCTGATTTGGGGGGTTTAATCTCCTTCAACCAGTAGATAAAAATGAATGCAACCTTTCAAACATTATTTTATATATACTTCCATGAGAAATATGGTTGACCTCTTGTACAACATTTTCCTCTGGCTCAGTAGCCTTCAGAGGGAAATGAGAAGGCAGCGTTACCTCCAGAATTTTATTTAATAATAGAGAATGTATAACAGAGCATTTTTAAAACTGCTGGATGTACCTTGCTCAACACAAATACCTGGGTTTCTCCTGGGAACCGCTGGCTAAATTCCTATTAGCATTATCTGGAATTGCGTGCCTGCACACCATGGAGAAAATTCAACCTAAGTGTCAGTAAGATTAGAAAAAAAAAAAAAAGGGTGTGGATCTTTCACGCATGCTAGTGTAAATCTGATTAAATCAATAAATCTAAAAATGCCTCATTATCTGCTCACGCTGATTTTAAATCCAGGGTATGTCTAAATGGGTCAGAAGTGAAATGAGAAACAACCCCAGAGGACTAATATAAAGGTAATGTGGCTTAGGCCAAAGTCAGACCTAATGCCAACTATGTTTGGCATCAGGCTGTGTCTAATGAGAGGCATATATTGAAGACAGAGAGTCATGGTTTTGCTACAGAATAGCAAAAATCACTTCTGCATGTTTCTCCTAGGAGTATTGTCACTGCCCCTTCTCCACTGCAAGTTCCAGTAACAGACACTGACTTCTGTGGAGTCCCTCCTTGTTTAAACAAATAAAAAAAATGATAATTAGAAACATTGATTTAAAGAAAGAAAATCTGAACAGTAAAGCAGATAGAGTTTCCAGGGCCAGGCTCACAGCAGGTGTTTCATTATAAATAATCCAGCCACCAAGCCAGGAAACATGAAATTGCTACTCTACCCTTAATTAGTTTAGTGATGGACTTGGTAGTGTAGGTTAATGGTGGACTGGATGATCTTAAATGTCTTTTCCAACCTAAACGATTCTATGATTCTATGATTTATGCATCTCCCTGGGCTTTGACATTGCCTTGATTTACCCCATTTTAAAAGAGGGCAGAATCCAAGCTTCGGTGGCATCCTACAGCGTAGTCACTGCACATCAGTCTGAACAAGCAATATGGATGGGACCCATCTAACCTGGTCTGAGACTTGTGCAGGACAGCACTCAGAGTTTCCCCATGTAGCCATATCTCTTCATTACTTGAATTTTTTAAGGGTAAGGCTTCCAAAGATTTAATTGCCATGTTTTTTCTCCTTTTTAAAAATCTCATTTAAAAACCTCTGGTTTATCCCTACAACTGCAGAAAATCAGAAAAGATGAATGAGAGAATCCAGGAGAAAACCATTCTGAAATGATTTTCAATGTCTAAATGAATATAAACCCATGGATGCATTTTGCTTTAAAGGAGAGGCAATTCATAAACTGTGAAGAACATGCTCAACATTGCATTTTTGAAAACTCACCACTGAAGTGATATAATCATTTCAAGATATGCTTATTTAATATGCTTAATTATGTATTTTGTGTGTTTTTCTCCAGGCCACATTTAAAGGTTGGATGGACATTATGTATGCAGCAGTGGATTCACGAGAGGTAGGTCACCACAAGGAAATTAATAATTTCCTTTTCCATTGACTTTTGCAACATTCATGGTGTTTAACAACAACAACAAAATACATGCAGGTTGCCAGTCCCTGTCTTACTCTGGTTGAGACAGTTGCCGACCTTCTTTTTTAGCAGCTGGTTCTGAAGCATCATGACCCGGAGATTAAAACGAATGCAGCCCTCACTTCTACACAACTGATTTATCTATTCATACTGCAAAACTCCCAGCACAGAGAGGCAGCTCCAGAGTGGGACTGAGTCTACCAAAAACCTAAATTGTCCTCTCTGTTTCTTCCACTCTCCCTCTGACTGCCATATATTCCACAGATCTAACTTCTGATAACTGGAACCTCTTTAAAAGCATTGGGTTTAAATTACATTCCCTTGTAATCCCCATCCTCAACACCTCCTATATCTTCACCTTCAGCAAGTTTCTCTTCTGTAACCAGCAGCTCCACTCAAAGAGGGTGGAGGAGCTCTTGGCAGGGAAAGAAGCTTGTGTGAACTTCCACCTCTGGCTTGAGATGTGCTGGAGCTCTGGGCGCTGGTGACTGCCCTGTGCTGGCAACCAGTTTCTACCTACATCCTATTCAGCTTTCAGGTTTCCTTAAAAAAAAAAAAAAAAATTAAAATAGGGCTTTTCCTTTGCTATATAATGCATGATTTTGGTTTGGGGGTTTTTTTTGTTTTTTTTTTTTTTTTCTATATTGAAGGAGATGTTGTAGCTCTTTTAATAATATTAAAGGAATGAGATTACACTGGCTACTGGGAATTTGGCAGTCTGAACTGAGTAACAGGGAGTCGAGCCCTAAAGGGAGAAATAAGGCGTGAAAAAACCTCATGACATCAGAGGAGCGGAGAATTGCCTTTGTAGTACATAGCTCCTGATGTTGATTTATTCTTGTACTACATGTACATGTGTGTCTGTCCTCCCTGCTACTGAATAAAACACATGGGTTACACATGAGAAAATAGGGCATTTAGGGAAATGTGAGCTTCTGGCATCTTGGTTAGACACCTGGAGCTGGTGGGGCATTTTTGCCAAATGGGGTACATGTGATTTGAGGCTATTGGACTGTGTTGCTCAGTCCTTCAGCAAGAGATCTTTTTCATTTCCACCCTTCATAAAAGAAAAATTGTACTTCTAAATACACTGACTCTTAATACAGTGTTTTTAAGTAGCATTTAATTATACTGCAATCATACTTTTGCTTTTTATAAGTACCATCAGTTCATATAAGATCAGGGATAATCAGAAAATTGATTCTTTTCCCCTTCTGGGTTCAGACTGAGAACATTTTATAGGAGTTATTCTGAAGTTGCACTTTCTGAAGGAGTGTGATTGCTGTGCAGTGTTGTGAAATGTAGCTGAAATGACCATGGCATTGCAGATGCCAGTAGTAAACTTCAAACAGAGACAGTGGAGTGCTACCTCTGCTAGTGGGAGTTACACTATTATTCCTGTTTCATAATCTTTATTGCTGATGGACACTTTTCTTTTAACTGCATTAATATTGTGATATGTGCAGAGATGGTGTCATTTTCGCATTTTCCTTTTTCCCTTTGCAGTGTGAGGAGCAGCCTGAATGGGAATGTAATTTATACATGTACCTATACTTTGTGATTTTCATCATCTTCGGGTCTTTCTTCACATTGAACCTCTTCATTGGTGTCATCATTGACAATTTTAACCAACAAAAGAAAAAGATAAGTAGTGCATATGCTACAGATCACCTTGTGATTGCTGCAGAGATCAGGGCAATGGATAGATTTATAAGCAGTGGCTTTGCCACATTAGCTTCGAGATTAGCATTGACAGAACAGCCGCAGAAACCACCTTGCAGGACTTTTACAAAAACACAGTTGTAGCAGCCCCTAATGACCCCGTAGGATAAGCATCCTGAAAATACAGGCTGGGGAATTATATTCCCCACAAAAAGCAGTGAAGCAGCTCCATGCAGACGGGATCTCTGGCACAAATGCTGCCACAGGGGCACAGACCGCCCCGGTGTCCCCCATGCCCAAACACCACTGTCCCTCAGAGCAGTGCAGCCTGTTCTCCTCAACCTGTCACCTCTGCCCCAACGTGCAGCCAGGGTCAGGGAGGAGCAGTCTGGCCCAAGAGCTGTGTTTCTCACTGCTTTGTAGGCTCTAAAAAAAGGGCTGAGGTTCTTCTATTCTTCCCTCTTTCCCTGCACCTATCTTGAGTGCAGACAGAATCTGAGTCTTGCTCCTCCTGGGTTGCCTGCACTGCTGTGTCTCCTGCCCGTCACCTCCATGCAATAAGCAGCTCCTAGCACTGCATCGCATCAAGCCCTTCTTAGCTGTTTTGATGAAAGCTACGTGAAAAGGGAAATAAGAAAACAGAAGAGAATGCAGCCCTGAACTTTGGATGGAGGCAGTGGACCTCTTTTCATCAAAAATAATAGCTTTGTTCTCACCCTATACTTAGGTGGCCAGGATATCTTTATGACAGAAGAACAGAAAAAGTATTATAATGCAATGAAAAAGTTGGGATCTAAGAAACCTCAAAAGCCAATCCCAAGGCCACTGGTAAGAATGGTGTAATTCAGTTGAACTATGTGTAATAGCTGAATATTTATTTAATGGAATGAATGAAATTCAACTTCCCAGTGTAGGAAGAGTGATTGCTTTCAGATGAAAGCCGCTTAGTATTTACATGTTTTGATTTTGGACAGTATTTGCAGGTCTAGTCACCTGTGTGGTACAAAATTCCCATTGCTCTGCAATATTGACTAAAAGTCCAATTTACGTATATAGTCATTGGTAGTGGCCACATGCCTGCATTGAACAAATTCATGGCCCCAGTCCAAGGTATTTTTTCAGTAGTTTCAAGAAGTATTAGGAGTAAATGGGTTTGAAAACTCTATCATCCAACCATTTGTCATCATCTTCATGTTTATAAAGTTCTAATCAGAAGCAGTACAATGTCTGTTTTCCTCTACATTCTGATCAATCAGGAGACAATGATGTCATCATTTTGACACAGTTCAAATTTCCTAACTAAATCTTCTCCTTTCCTCCAGAACAAATACCAAGGTTTTATTTTTGATGTCGTCTCAAAACAAGCCTTTGATGTCTCCATCATGATTCTCATCTGCCTTAACATGGTTACCATGATGGTGGAAACAGATGACCAAAGTCAAGAAAAAGTGAACATCCTCCATAAAATCAACATGCTTTTCGTTGCCATCTTCACTGGGGAGTGCATCATCAAAATGCTAGCTCTGCGACATTACTACTTCACCAATGGCTGGAACATATTTGACTTTGTCGTTGTGATTCTGTCTATCGTAGGTAGGTGAATCTGGATTTTCACCCAAACTCCCAAGTTAAAAAGGCAGACATAAATTTAATTAGATAAAGTTGAAGTCTTCATGCAACAAAATACACTTCCAACTCAGAGAATTAGATCCTAAGCATATATTTTTAATATTTAAACAATACAACATAATACTGCCTAACAATAACTTGTATGATCAGCAAAATTATGAGGTTTATCACACCACAGTATTGGTTTCAATCTACACTTAATGGTTCCTGGTGATAAAACATGGTCCAGAACTGGCACCATACACTTAAACCCAGTTCTACACAACAACCAAAGACAGAAAAGTAAAAGAGCCAGATGAAAAGCACACATGCAGACTGCTATTGTTTTGCTATTTACTTTTTATTACACCAGTGTGAAATAGCTCTTCAGGGCAGGTTTGGGCAGGCGCAGTGAGTCTGGCTGTTCTCAGCCCTGTTGTCTCTGGAGCTCCAAATCCTCATCTACCCAAGGGACAAAACAGAGAGACATGGTTTTATTGTTAATTTGTGCCTCTTGCTGTCCTGCAGCCCCAAACATAGATCATATGTTAGGTGCTACAGAAGTGCAGGTCAAATGTGAATCTGAAAACACGCCAAAAGAGTTCTCATTGACTTTGGAAACAAAGTAGCCACTGGAAGATGACCAGCTGATCCAGTGAGCAGAAGGAACTCAGAAATTTGGCTCTTCCAATAGAGTTTCCATTTTGAAGGAGGGAAAAGGTGAATGAAAACTGTCGTGTTAGGAAAACAGGGCTATCTTCTCATTGACTGATTCTTCTGTTGCTCTAAACCCTCTCTGGTGGACTGGGGAGCCTGCAAGGTCCCAATGCAGGAGAACCCTAATGCCCAGAGAGCAGCCTGTGCTTTGGAGGCCTTGGATCAGCCAAGACCACCTGGATTTCGGAGATTTGGGTCACCCAGGGATCATTACTACCATACAGCTGCCACCAGAGCCTTGACGCTGGGTGCTCAGGATATGCCCATAGCAGCTTGTTAACCAGAGCTGTCACATTGGTCATAGTGCTGCCCCGTGATCAGCCAGGTTGTTTCAGTGTCAGAGGACTCAGGCCATGCCAGTCAGCCCTCTCCCAGGCTGGGCTGGGAGACGTGAACTCAGCATGGCTCAGTGCAGCCAGGGACTGTTGGCATTAGACAATCTGAACCAAGCTGCTTTGTTCCTTCAGGAAGAGCTTAGCTACAGGGATGCAAGCTCATTTCCTTGCTAGTACAATCTTAGACCTTAGTTCCCTCCCAGCCCATTGGGGAAACTGGAAAACTTAATAAGCAAACAAACAACCAAGCGGATTTCCAGTAGAAACCTGCACTGTTCTGGTGGTGGCTCAGAAAAACTGGTCCAGCTCACCAGCTTTTCAGTGCTGACTCACAAACACTTTAAAGACAAAAATATTGTCAAATCAGAAAAATTTTGACCAGCTACACTCAGGATAAATGGCTCAGGTGACCAAAAGTCATGACGAAAAGTCATGACCAAAAGCTGCAGATAGGTATGTCCCGTCTGGGTTGATCCTGGTTTCTCATTCCCAACAGACTGTCTTTCCCTTAATAAAACTACAGCCACCATTGACACCTTTGCTCATAGTCTCAAAAGTTTGCATGGATTAAATGGGCATGAAATGCTAACAACAATACCATTCCCTTTATCATAGGTCTTCCAGTTTGGGGAATTTTTCATTGATTTTGTCCATCATCCTGACTAATTGCTGTAAAGGGAAGCCTGGGGTTATTACCCATGTACTAAGTCACTGTGTGTCTCTTTTCTTTTCAAGGCACCGTACTTTCTGACATCATCCAGAAATATTTCTTCTCTCCCACACTCTTCAGAGTCATTCGCTTGGCTCGGATTGGCCGGGTCCTAAGACTCATCCGGGGAGCCAAAGGAATTCGAACTCTCCTGTTTGCCTTAATGATGTCCCTACCTGCTCTGTTCAACATTGGCCTCTTGCTTTTTCTGGTCATGTTCATTTATGCCATTTTTGGCATGGCTAACTTTGCCTATGTTAAGAAGGAGCATGGGATTGATGACATGTTCAACTTCCAAACCTTTGCTAACAGCATGCTCTGTCTCTTCCAAATCACAACGTCAGCTGGCTGGGATGGTCTTCTCAACCCTATTTTAAACACTGGACCACCGTACTGCGACCCAAACCTTCCAAATGCAAATGGTTCAAAGGGAGACTGCGGAAGCCCTGCTGTAGGGATTTTATTCTTTGTTACTTATATCATTATATCATTTCTCATTGTTGTAAACATGTATATAGCCATTATTTTAGAGAACTTCAGTGTAGCCACTGAGGAAAGTACAGAGCCTCTAAGCGAGGATGATTTTGATATGTTCTATGAAATCTGGGAGAAGTTTGACCCTGAAGCCACTCAGTTTATTGAGTATTCTGCACTTTCAGACTTTGCAGACGCGCTGTCAGAACCTTTGCGCATAGCGAAACCAAACAAAATCAAACTCATAGCAATGGACCTGCCCATGGTCAGTGGAGATAGGATCCATTGCTTGGATATTTTGTTTGCTTTTACAAAAAGGGTGCTAGGAGAATCTGGAGAAATGGATGCCCTTAAAATACAGATGGAAGAAAAGTTCATGGCAGCGAATCCATCTAAGATCTCTTATGAACCAATTACAACAACTCTCAGACGGAAACAAGAAGAGGTCTCCGCCATCATCATCCAGCGGGCCTACAGGAGACATTTGTTTCGGCGCTCCATGAAGCAGGCATCTTACTTGTACCGGCACAGAACTTTTGACAGCAGCATCCTCGAGGACGATGCACCCGAGAAGGAGGGTCTTATTGCGTTCATGATGAACGAAAACTATGGCAGGCCAATAGACAAATCAGAAACTCTGTCCTCCACATCTTTCCCTCCATCCTACGACAGCGTCACCAGAGGTGCGAGTGATAATCTCCAGCTGAAGATGACGGACTCAAGCAAAAGTGATGAGGCTATAGATTGTCTTCTCTCGCCGGACAAGGATAAAGAATCAATTGTTTAAATGTTTGTTTAGAATGCTTTAAAATATTGTTTACAGAATGTAATGCTGTAACTACACAATGATTGAAGCAGCCTTCTTATTAAAAATTAGTTGCAAAATAAACAATTGAGTTTTTACCCTTAACTACAGGAGTCATATAACCTTTGACCCTGCTCTTTTTGACTTGGCTCAATATTTATATTTATATATGCACAGGAAGAATCTTTGCAGGGTCATAGCTGTTATATCAATGGTGTGAATAAGAATATGCTAGACTGTAAAACAGTAAACACAGTGTATATCTATCCACAGGTAAAGCCTGGCTGTATACATTCATTTAAGGTCTTACTCATATTAGTGTGTTTACTTACGGCGATGTATGACCTTGCATTCTAAAAAGAAAAAAAAAATATCACAGCTGCTGTAGCAAAATGTAACACTTACTGTATATGTTGTGAATGGTCTTTCATAAATTTATTATATTTGATATTTTTTTACTTTAAAAAAAAAAATGTCTCTTTTTCCATGAAGATTAATGATCCTTACACTCTTCATGATGAACTCTGAGTCAAGGTAATAGGAACTTGTGGGATTCCCCATCATTTCAAGAGGAAAGTTGTTGCAAAGTAAACTATCAAATTAGCAACATTTTAACTGTTTATTACACTAAGCCCTTCCTCTTGGGACTTGCATCAGCAGAAATAAAAAAAAAAAAACACCACAGAACAGGAAATGATGTCAAAATAATGAGAAAAATGGCTTGTTCTATCCTTCAGGAAACTAGACAGTAATGGATTCTGTTTGTAAAACTGTTAATAAAAGCACTAATTTTTTAGTATGTTTCAAGAATCTGCTTTGAATACCGTAATCCAACTCGCCATAGAAGTAGTGCATCACATTTGTGTGTAGTGCTCCAAAGCACCATCTACGCTGGCAAAGTTTCTGTTAAGGTAGTGGGATAGGTTATGTTTTCCCCAGGAACACTGAGCTAAGCAGCCTTATTGGAAACTCTGTGCATCAATACTACTCCAAAACTACTACTACTACTACTACTACTACTACTACTACTACTACTACTACTACTGCTAAAACCAATGTCAATTGGACCGTGCAGAACAGCTGCAACAGTGTGGTCAAGAAGGTGGGAGGGGAATTGCCCCTGGATCTGTATGTAAATTTTTAGGTTTTGAATCCTTTCTACTCAGCGTCCATCTTTCATTTTCTCAGATGGTACAGTCAGATTACTGGGGAAGGACAAGAAATACAGGAACCCATAAAAAGAATCAACTAGAAAATAGATATATCCTCATTCCTGTAGGCAAAGTAATATTTATAGTTGATGTGTCCATCAGCTTCAGGCCAAAGAAATGACAATGGGGTGAAAGGTGGATGTGTAGCTGTAGCAAAGTATTAGAGGTTTTTTGTGCTAACAGATTATTATTTATTATTAAATTTTCAGCCTTGATAGAATGTGAAAAAGTGTTTATGGAGTATAGAGACAAGTCCGTCATTACAGACAAGTTCTTTCTTTTTCACCTTCAGACTGATTGTACTTGGGTTTGGTTGGGCTTCACGGAAAATCTTGAGATTTCTGTAATGAGCCATTGCACTTTAAGGAAGAGTAATTGTGCTTTTCACCCTGGAGAAGCAAAGATATCAAGAATGTATTTAAGATGTATTGTCATCGACATTTAGTTACATCCCAGGTTGTAAAGGAGTCAAAAATCCACATGGGGTTGGCAACAAGAATTAAAGCGACATGTTACAGTCAAGTTTATCTATGGCCATTGTTATCTGTCCTCTAAACAAGTCAGAATATGTAAAGACAACATGTCAAAAGGATGATGATGTATCTGTGTAAATATGGGCTAATATATTCTCTCCATTCATTGAGAGGTGTCTCAGGCATTCACTAGAGAGTGGTCTATCGGTTAATTCAGAGGATTTGCCATCAGGATTCCTGGGGTCTATTCCTGATTCTTACTACATGATTTTTAGGCAAATAATTTAACCTATCTGTGCCTCAGTTTACCCATCTGTAAAATGGGAATAATAATACTTACCTACCTCACAGGGGTGTTGTAAGACTTTCTGGTTGCAAAGTGCTATAAGGGAATGAAACGTACTATATAAGTATTATTATAATCATGATCTCTTGCCCTTTTAACCCCATGTCTATGGTGTATAACATAGGGCTGTTCCTCTGGAGATTTTGTTGCCTTTAAATCTTGTATGTAATTAGATTCTAACTTAAGGGAACTACTCTTTGTTCCTTAAAGTAAAAACACTCTATTCTTTCCTCCCTACCTACCCCTAACCCCCTCAAAAAACCCAAAATTGCTCAAGGCTTCTCAAAACAGAGAAACTTTATACAGATTCCCTGTGTATTTATGCTGTAATGTTATTCTGACTGTACATATCACCCAGAAAGAGTATGCGATTTTTATATTTATATGCATATATATATACACACATACGTATATCTATACATATATATGTATCTTGTGAATTTATAGAGTGGCTGACACTCAGAGGACATGACTTACTGATTAAAATGTTTTCTTCTCAATGGGATTTATTGATCATTAGCAACGAGCTGCTGCCTATAATGAAACTGTTTAATTAGAAAATAGTACATTCATTACTTGCTGAACAAGCATTTATTGGCTGACAACTGGTGAAATTATTTTCCTATCAAAGCTTTAGAATAAAAAGGGGGGAAAAATACTAAGAAAAAGGAGCATTTCTTATGTGATTTTTTTCATATACAATAGAAACTGTTCAAAACCCAAGGAAAAATCCAGCCTGCACTCAGCAGAGTGGTGTTGGTCATGCTGCTTTAAAAATATTTTAATTATTTGCAACTTATATTAGAAAATATTCAACTGATATTCTTATTAAGAGTCAGGCCCAGTAATGAACAGGATGTAATGGGATGATTAGCTGGTCACCGATTATATTAGAGAAGAGCTCTTCCTCTGGTCATTTCACCCTTGCATTGAACATTTTATTGTCATTGCTGTGAGACCCTATAGTACTGATGCAATTACAAATGGTTCTGCCTTCTACCCAAAACCTGTAAAAAAAAAAATCATAATGCAAAAAAAAATCTTAGAGAGGGTCTTAACTATAGATGTTTACAGTGCAACTTTCTAAAACTCAATTGTAAATTGCTTTCAAAACCTTTGTAACTGGAAGGTTGGCTTTCTATTGGATTTTCTATTGTTTTGTGGCACATTTCTTCAGAGCTGAAGAGGGAATGGTATCTTTGTATGGTATGCAGAACTCCCCTCAAAAACTTCAAATAACCTCACTTGCAGATCTTTATTAATGGAGATGCCGATCTGAATCTAGCAATGATACAACCTCCCGGTGCAGTGATTTAGTTAAAGACGCTGACTCAATAGTTGGCCCACACTGTCTATAAGCATGGTGAGTGCTACTGTTTTTTCTGTTGATTTCTTCCATAAAGGCTACTACATGAATCACTCAAGCTACGAAAAGAGCAAGGAAAATATCAGCCAATATCATAGGACATATTAAGCTGTTTGTACCTGGAAAAATTCAAATTTATTATGTTTCTTTATTAAATAAATAAGGATAACAAATATTTCCTGTGCCTTTTTTTGTTTTGTTTTGTTTTGTTATTTTATCAACATTTATGTTATTATTTCTCTGACTCCTTTTCAGCACATTTGTTTGGGAAATGCATGGTGACTTTTGTTAGAAGGCTTGTCAATGAAAACCCCTCCAGTTCATCTTGCATTGTAAGGCTAACTGCAGGGCATTAAAGGCTTCGAGCCAAAGCTATTGAAATCGATGGAGAATTTCTGGGTATTTCGGATTAATTTGAAGCAGACCTGAAAGCTTCTCTTCTAAGAGAGTAATTTATAGGATGAGCCCAGCGTTGAATTTTCAACCCATCCTGCCCCGTAGAATTAGCTAGAGGAGGAAGGGTTTTACTCGAAACATGGGATCCCACCTAGCAATTAAAAAAAAATACATATGTAAAGGAGATTTTCTTAATGGTAATATGGATGTCTTTCCAATTTAATTATATTGATTTGCATTTTGGTTATTATTATATTAGTTATATGTTAAAATTCATACTAAACAAAGAGTAACAGCCTTCCCAACGCATGCCTGCCTTAATCCTGGAAGGAGCTTCAGGAGGGACACGGACGACCCTTAGCTGTCAGCAACACTGATTGAATCGGCCTTATCCTCACCCAGGCTAGCACCAATTTCGTTACCCTGTTTCAGTGCTCTGATTTCTATTTAAACATGGCAGGTTCCTAACAATATTAAAACAGAACAAAATTGAGCTGGTTTAAACTTCAATGAAAAAGTCCAGTCAGTCCTTTGAATTAGTTTAATAAAATCAGTTTATAGTCATGTTTCACCTTAACCTGGGGCAGTCTGACTTGTGCAAAAGACTTTTCTTTTTTTTAAATTAGCCTTTGCTAAGATGTGTCATATAATAATATGACTTCTGACTAATCGTGTGTATAGAATAAATCTGTCTGGAAAATTTTCAGCAAGATATTTCTGGTTGGAAGGAGTAGTTTGATGAAATGAGAACTCTCCATGGAGACATGTTCAGGTTAGTTAAGGAAATTCCTGGTCAGGCTCTGTGGTCAAATTTCCCATGGGAAGGGAATTCAGGGTCACAATCCCCACTATGTATATTTCCATAACTAGATTTTTATCAGAAAAAACTAACTCCTGTACATGTGTTCCCATCACTGTGTTAGGGGCTGCTTTGGGTTACAGGGCTCTCCTTATTTTCCTGCAGGTCTTGGGGAAGTTTCTAAATGCTTTCAGATTTTTCCATTTTTCAGGATGAAATTTCAAAAAATATTGACCGTATTCACCAAAAGGATTTCTTGGTTTCCAGCCCTTGCAAGGAACCTGGAGGACTGGCTCCTCAGTTAATGCAAATTTTTATAAGGTGTTTTTTTTAAATCAGTCAAATTATGTTGATTTTATAAGGCCACAGATCTACTAAATCAAATCTGTATGAAATCCATGAGATCCGAGTCAGGACCTGCAATTTCCAGATTCATCTTGCAATTTTTTTAATGGTTTCAGTTCCTTTTTACTTGTCTTACTAAATACCAGGATCATTTTGGAAAAAAGCCTCTATTAACACAGACAATTACAGTAACACAGGCATACTTAGGCAGTTTTCTTAGAAAAAGCCACATATCAGCAGCTTGCTTTAGATTTAAAGAGAATTTTTACGATCATCAAAAGTTGCTGTAAGAAGAGGAGAAATAAAAAAGAAATGCTTTGCAATGCGAAGTCTCTGCTGGGCTCTAGTATTAAAGGACGCCCATGTAGGATGACAGTAAGTGTCATGTTTCTGACAACAGCAATGCATTTTTCTGCTGTGTGCCGCGGTGCTGAGACAACAGCAGAACTGGATTTAAAACAACAGAAAACAGGAGTACAGCACAAAAAAAAAAAAAAAAAAACAAACAAACCAACCAAAAAACCCCAAATGCCTGCAAAACGGCTGCTTCTTCATGTCAATTCTCCCAGCGAGCTGTGAAAGACCGGCTGTGCCGGGTGAAGAACAAACATGGAAATCCTTCTGAGTGTTTACATATTGCAAAGAAATAGCAGCCGTGTCAAAGGGAAAGCATGTGAAAGCAAATAGTCTAAGGGGAATAGCTATTGGCAGCGAGCAAAAAAATGCTTCGGAGTCAAACGTCACCGATAACCCTGCGAGGGCTGGAGGTGTTGGGCTGCAGTGTGGGTATGGGTTTGTCAGCACCTCCACCGGAGCTATTTTAGCCAGCTGACAAACAGGACTTTGAGCGGCTCCTGGCCTGCGTGCTTTTGCCACAGGAAAGTTTCTGAGATGACTGCTGCGGTTGTTGTCCCTGGAGTCTCATTGCTTTACGTTGGGTAGTGAGTGCCTGCCAGGCCAGGGCATCAGGGGGTCTTTTTCCCCTAGAAAATAACTATGTTGAATACTGCATAGTCCCAGAAACCACAATCCAGTGCTGAAACGTCATCAGAGTGGCTTAAAAAGTGAGATTTTAATTCAAAAACAATGTCTTTTGTTTCTTTTTTTTTTTTAATAATTATTATTTTAATGTCCCAAAAACTTCAAGGGTATGTCCTGGTCATAGTCATATTTTCAAGCTTTCTGTTTTTCTAACAACTATGTTAGGAAAAAAACTGGGGCTTTAAGAGAAAAAGACCAAAGACTGAGACAGTTATGATAAAACCATGCAATGCTCCTAAAAGAGTTAAAAATGCTGTTCTCTGCTAAAAGGTGACTTGAACTATATACCTGTACTTTAAAACATCTGTGTTTTCTGTGAAATCCTAATTACTCTAAAGCTAAAGGGAATTTAGCAATTGCCCTAAGGGAGCCAGGTTTCCAACCCTTTTTTTTAATATAGACTGTCCCAGTTGCTCACATTTGTCTTAATTTTTAATTTTCCCAAACCTGCAGACCAAGCACAAATAAAATAATTCTTGCTTTTAGCTCGGGGACAAGCTGTGCAGGTGATAAGAATTTCTACAGAGGATACAAATGTGGGGACTTGGGGCCCAGTGCAACATAGGACAGTTCAGCCCTTGGCGGCCTCGGTAACATCTTGGAGTGCAAAGGAATTTTTGGCTTTTTTGAGGACCAGCTAAGTCCTACTAGGAGGAAACCAGGAGCATGGTTTTTCTTGGTGTTGTCTGAGAAGAAAAGCTCACTGCATCATGCAGGGCTGGCTTTTTAAAAAATATTTGTGCAATTGCAGCCCAGGCATGAAGAAAAGTTGACCCTAAGCCTGAAGCTGTCTTCTTTATACAGACCCTTTTCTAGACAAAACCACATGCCTGCTACAGATCTGTTCACACCCTTTCTTTGCAGGATCTGCAGACCTGCTGCGTGACCGCAGGTACTGCTCTGAACCTGCTCCCAGTGGATGTGGAAATGCTGCAGGCTGAGCTGAAGAGCTTCTCGTTAGGCAAAGCTTGCATTCACACTTTAGAGCAGGTACCACCCCAAGAAGCCCTACACCCTCCTATACATCCCCATGTCTGCTCTGCCCCTTTATATCACAGAGGATGCTTTCCATCCTGCGGCTGTTTCCCAGTTTGCACCCGAGTGGGGCAAGGTCTGTGGGGAGGGATAAATCCCCAGTGCACCTCCGGGGCTGTTTTCCTTCACAGGCTGGCGCAAAGGGATGCATTTTCTCACAATAGAGCATGGCAGTGCTCCGTAAGGCACACCTACTATTTCTGAAGGGTGTTTTGTTGGTCTTGAACAAATTTAATATTCTTCTTTTACTGAGTTGAAGACTGTAGACCACAACTTGCAGTCACAGCCACGTTAAACCTTAAAGATGAGTGGACATAACTTCTACCTGTGCTTGCCTTACCCCACAGGCCAAGCAAGGCAGAGAAAGGGCTAAGCAGCTTTAAGCAAGCTACTTTCTCTTATTATGGGACTGGAGGGATGCTCTGGGGCTTAGCTGGGTTTGTTGTGGGGTTTGGAGTTGATGTGAGGTTTTCTGGAAAGACTTTGAGGGAAGCAGAAGAGAAGAAGTTCCTCCTGAGCCTGTGACAAAGTGGGAGGGCTGTGGTTTGAAGGTGGGTTGCTCTGGATGTTGCAGGAGGTTTGTAGCTCTGACAAGTGCTTCAGCAGCGCTGGCCGGAGGTGCTGCAGATTTGCAGGGTCTTCTCTAAAGCCTGTGGCTGAAGTGGGGTGAAGAAAGCTCTTTCGCTTGCGCAGTAGGAGGAGGGAGCCCCTTACCCAGAAGGGGAGGATTGATGGTGATATCAGCTCTCAAAGGAGGGCAGGTGCTTCTGAGGACCTGTCTGGCTTTCCATGGAGACAAGCAACGTGTTCACCCGGTCCATGTCCATCTGACGGTGTCTCTGCCCTGGGCCTGTTTCAGTCTGGTTTGAATAGAGGGGTGGGAGTCTCAAAGATAAGTGAATTCCTACAAGTTCTCTGAAAATAAGCAGCTGAGGAGATATCCACTGTGAGGCTCAGCAAGCAGGAAAGGTTATAAAAGAGTTCAGGTCTTAAGGAAAGACAGAACGTTTTCACAGAGAGGGCAGATCTTAATCGCCTCAATTTGTACGGGGAACAGTTAATTTGCACTTCTTAACCACCAGGAACTGTCAATTCCATGGCCTGAAGCACAGGAAATCAGATGCTTTCATTCTGGTACTTCGAGATTTGTTTGGATTGCCTTCACTATCGAATGGGAAGATGCTTGGGGCAGAACCTATGGTACTTTTTGCTTTCCATGAGGAGTTGGGAGGATGGCTATGCACCCTAGGAGTAAGATCAGCCCATGCACCTCTCTCCCTCACTGTACTTTTGTGAAGTGCTTCTCATCAAAAGTTTGAGGAGTTGAGAAAATATGGGGAGGTAGGAGTATACAAGTACCTTGATTTGCTTTGGTATGAGCAGTTACTGAATAGTGTGGTGGGTAGGTGTGGGGGTAAGCTAAGCAGTACCTCGGTGATGATGGCATTGGCATAAATCACTTGCAATAGGTGATGTTCATCTCGATAGCATCAGCAGTGATGCAGACTTGTAAGCAGCTCAGGGTTGCGTGCAGGGCTGCGACGGATGTCTCCATGTGTGCACAGCACAGATAACTGCTTATCTGCATGGCTGGTGCTCCAGTATTCGTTTATCCCCATAGAAATGTTGCAGGGTTTAGCTGGGCAGGCTCTCCAGCGACAGGGTTTCACTGCACAAAAGGCTGCCCTGACTATCCTTTCCAGGCAGCAGGGAGGTGCAGAGGGCAGCAATCTGGATGTGCTCCTGCATGTGGAGCTCCAATGGTCGGATTCACCTCCCAGAAAGTGTGTCAGAAAGTACTGTGATGCAGTAAGTCAAAAGAGAAGGTGAGGTGGGCTAGAAAATGTGCACAGGAAATAAGATCCCCTTTCATTATTTTTATTGTTTTTTAAACTCAGGGTTGTGTTGGGATACTTGGATTCAAGTCCTCTTTCTCCTCATTGACAGAGGAAAGCCCCTCTGAAACCCTGTAATATTCAACCCCAGTGCTGCCACTCCTGTTAGTTATAAGCTAAGCTGTCTCTCTCCTTTCCATATAACAGAGCACGCTGCACAGCTGGATGTCGTAAAAGGTAAGAAAGAAAAACCACAATTAAAATGCCCTGGTTTAAGGCCTAAGTTTTTTGCCATTCAGGCCATAGTGAAATTTCTTTTGCCAGCAGTGGTGTGCCTGGCAAAAAAGCAGCTCCTTGCGATAGCATTTGCAATAGAGCCAGGCTAAATGAGTGATACCACTTTCTCCACTGAGAAGACAACAGAGGTCAGCACAGAAACCATCTAAGTTCTCTCACATGGAGGCTTGCTAGACTCCAGGGAGGTCTTCTTCATTTTGTTGCAAGCTTTTAGTAGTAAATGCTCAGCTGGGTGAAGTGGGGTTTCTGATCCTATTCTGAGTCTGACATTGGGCTGCCTTAGTGTAGCTGAAGAGAAATTGTCCCCCATGAAAACAGGAGCGCATGGTGCAAGGGGAAGCCTGTCAGGTGTCCACGGGTCAGGTGTGACCACCAGGGATAAAGTCCCAGTTTGTCACCCCACTGCTGACCCATGCTCTTGCCCTCCATCATGAGAAGGTCTTGCATTTCACATACAGTGTGCATATGCTGAGAACCATAATCCACAAAGGCTGCAGAGCTTATTTTTGGGTAGGGTCTTGAGGACTTAACAGCTTCAGGGGCCAGAGTGTGAACCTGCTACCCGGCAGCTGTGATCTCCTCACACCTCAGCCTCCCTGGGAAGGGTGGGAAGATCAGCCTGAAGATTAGTCAGCCTTCACATTCTTGGAGTGTTTGGTATAGAAACACTCCTGGACACTGACAGGGGGAAGGTGAAGGGCTACCCAGGCTCCAGAATGTGGTAAACGTGGCCCCTGTCCAAATCTAACAGGGGTAGTAGGGCTGTTGCTTTATAAGGCTGTACGTGACATGGGGAGCGGGGGGTGACTTGCTGGTTTATACCTCTCAAATCAGTTCAGTGTCACAACACATACTGTGGACAAAGCACACCCCTTCATGCTTGAAGTGAGCACTCCTTAGTTTCCTCTGAAAGGAATTTAATTCATGTCCTCAGAACTTGTGTGGGGCAAAACTGAGAATTTTCAGTGAAACCATATTATCACCTCCATGAAGGCAACCAGGATGTGTCTTCCTTAGCGATCTGTCCTGAAGAAAACTCCAAATAAAGTTAAATGGAGCTTCGCAGCATAAAGAATGAGGTAAAACATGATCCTGTAGGAATCTTTTTATCTGATGATGTTTGCAATTAGCAATCTGAGCTTTTGTAATCCTCTCCATTCTTGGTGTAGGTAGTTGATGGTTGCAAGTATCACGGTTCTGGTCAGAGCTGTGTCCAAATCCCCGAAGCCTGAAACTTAAGGTCCTTACCCAGCTCTAATTTGAGAGCTTTGACTCTCACACCAGCTGACTATGTGGATTAAATGCATGTAAATACCTTCATAGCGACTGGCAAAACATACTCGTGACGCTATCCTAAATTGGGATGTTCTCTCTCCAGGGGTGTCAGTTTGATGTTATCACCTACTCAACAAATAAATCCCTTTATTGAAGGAGGGAGACTTCATGCTCTTCAGTCAGGCCCACAACCAGCTTCTTTACCCTCTAAGTCTGCTTTCTACTCTGTTTCACCATCACTAAAGCTGTTTTTCTAAACACCACGGTGCAAAGATGCTGTTATTAATGCTTCAATATCATCTCTATTTCAGCTCAGCTTGCTCTGAGTCACTCTGCTGTTTGCACCTTGGTGCTCTGTCTTATTGGCATAGGAAAGAGTCAGGATGAGAGTTTCCATTCCAAACACTCGTCTCCCTCCCAGGCTAATGGGGTCAGACAGGTCTGCCTGCAAGACGCGGATTTTCTTAAGGGTGTCACGTCACTAACAAAACCTATGAGAAGGTGGTCCCTTCAATATGAATCAAGCATTCCTTGGCTTACAGCACTTGCTGTGCAACTGTGCACAAGGCAATGCCACACATCCGGCATGAGACACACTTCATTCCCCCACCACTCCAAAATGGTTGAGATTCCCTACAATGTTTCCAAGCGCTAGTTTTTTGCTGATTTCCCTGTTTGTAAGGATATACATTAATTTCTGACTATCTTTTTTTTTTTTTTTTTTTTATTTTGGCTTTAGGATTTAGGTGAGCACAATGAAAACATGCTCCCTGTTAACCTCAGACATCAGTAGTTTTGGAGCAGTGAGCCAGACAGGTTTGTTTACCTGCATGGACCACATCTTGTGCTGTGTTTCTGACTCATACAGGTTATATCCATGCTGGTAACCAAAATGAGTCACAGGTTGTTCTTCTTGCCCAGAGGCTCCATAGCATGGTAGGACTAAACTCTGATCTCCCTGAGGAGGCTCGCACCTTCCAACCTGCTTAGCTGAAGCAGTCCTTGACCAGTCTAAACCCTGAAAAACATGTTTAGGAGGTGCAGGTTGACCCAGATCAGAACAGTTCCAGGCATCATTCACTGTCTGCCTATCAGGGCTTGCTGCTAGACCAGCCTCCACCAAAGTTTCAAGACCTTCCAAGAGGGGAAACGGCTGCTAGGAAAAGAAATGTAGGTAGAACAGGCAGCTGATGACAGGAGACAATCAATGAGAAATGGGAAGGGGCATGAGGGTACAGGGGGACTAAATATGGGTGGCACAGAATGACCTGGTGACACGGGATGACATGGGGACACCACCAAGCTGCCACCAGAAAGCACACAGGGAGCAAGTGGTGTGGTGCTCAGGGCAGTTTTGTAGTCCAGGTGATAGTATGCCAGCACTGAGGTCTGCACCTAGCCATGTCTCATTTAGTGGTACAGGAATAATCACTTTGACAAAGGGCTCACACACCTGGGGAGCAATCTGGGAAGTTCCCCTGACAGGCTGCTTCTCCATCTGTTCAGTCCCGATGAGAAACCTGGCTGATTTGTCAAGTCACCAAGAAGTGTGGTGTATTCTGGTTTGAGAGTTCTCCTTGGCAGGCTCCTAGAAATAGGAGACTTTGGGGAATGGATGTCTGATGGGTTTTTTTTTTCTTTTTCCCCCCACAAGTCTGACTAATCCCATGATATTGTAAAAAAAAAAAAAAAAAAAAAAAACAACACAGACAAGCTAAGCTCTACGTGCTTCTGTGTGTATACATGGAAATACATGGCTGCAGGAGGAACTTCTGAGAGCAGTTTAGCTGGAGAGGACTCCACATCTACATCCTGGGCTTTGGAGGATATTTGTCTGAGCCAAAACATGCTCTTCATTTTTAGAGGATGGAGAAGGTAGGCTATTTTATACTCTAAAAATGAGTGCAACATTAATGAAGCCAAAACCACAAAAGGGCTCAATTATACTTGCATTACAAAGTGACCACAAAATCTAATATCGGTGGAGTTCAGATGTCTGCTGGCTTGCAAGAAGATGACCACAAGGAATGCAAAGCGTGGTCTGGCTACTGCTGTCACCACTCCTGGGGAGAAAACCTGCTGGACCAGGAACCTGCCCCAAGCAGCTGGCAACCCAAGATGTAAGTGTAGTTTGCTGTTATCTTTGCTTCCTGCTTGCTAAATCTCTTTTTGTTCATAGGGGATCACAGAGGGAGGCAGGAGGCTCCTTGTGCTACAGACAGCTCATCTTGCTAGTGATGGCAAAATTGCCACAGGACCCAAGGCCAGAGTGAGACAGATGCATCTGACTCAGCAGTAAATCAGCTTTCCTGTCTCCCCACGTGCAGCATGACTACTGCTGATCCATAAAGGATGCTCTGGGCATCTCTCGTAACAGCAGCTGTCCCTCTGTCCAGAGCAAAGAGGCGTCTAAGAAATCTTGGTATGTCTCCTGCCACTCTCAGCAGGAAAACTTGAACTTCACAACAGGCTAAAAGTGATCTTGCAGCAGGGCCAAAAGGTTCAAGACCCAGTTGTCCTTGTCATGGGACATAAAAAAATGGGTAATCGTTCAGCTGCGCACAAACAAAGGCTTTTATGTAGAGCAAGTGTAATCTTCTGCCACAAATCAGCACGAGAAGCAGTGGGCAAGCTCCAGGAGTTAGCTTTCTGCTGACACTTGGAGTCTCTATAAAGACTGCATACTCAGCAAGAGCCAGGTCTCTGAGAGAGGGAAATAAGTCGAGGATTCCCCTTTTCTTTGCAAGATGCCTTCCAAAGAACACTACAACTGATGTCCTCTAGCCACAGGGCAGATGCAGTCTGCCCTGCGCTGCTCATGGCTGGTGTTTGAGGCTCAGGAGGCCACAGGATGCTTCACAGGAGGCCACATGGCACTCCAGGGGTACCAGCCATGCTGATGTGCTCTCCAGAAACACTGTAGCTCCTCTTCTCTTTCCATTCCCCACCAGCTCTCAGCATGGAGGTCTCCAGCTCATTGCTGGTTAAAAATGGTGCTCTGCCAGGACTTTCCCTGACTTTCAGCGAGAGAAGTGCAGCCAGCAGTTGTTTTTCTTTCAATAGTTGAATGAAGTCCCAAATTCAAATGTTTTGGTCAACTTTATGTTAAACATTTTGATGGAACCAAAACTACATGTATATTTATTAAGGGCAGCTTTGGCTGAAGACATCATATTGAAATATCATGCTTCAATATTTGGACTCTGCAGTTTTCTCTCAGAGAAGGAAACAGTGTATTCAGACTTTTTTTCATTAAGATTCAGGTTAAAAGAATTTCAAGCCTTGGTCAGGCTTGGGCACCCAGCTCATGTCAGGTGTCCCTGGCGCTACACTCAGTGCTACCGGCCAAAAAATTTAATTCCTCTCTAGCAGCACTCCAGCCTAAAGCTGTACCATGTCCTGGAGCTGAAAGTCTCCATTGCCCATTGGGGTTTTTGTAGCACCTGGGAGCATCCCTACATTGGTTAATGCAGCAGCGAGCAGAAAGCTGTGAGCTGCTGCAGCATAGCACTGTGCAGACTTGGTTGCAGAGGCAGGTGAGCTGCCCCAGCTCTGCCCAAATCCAGCCTGCTCCTCTGCAAATCCACTGCTGGGCTCCATATGTCAAGCCCAGGCCTCGCCATAAATAAAGATGGTCTTTGCCCTAGGTGGCTGATGCTATAAAGAACCAAGGGCATCTAATATCTGTCCAAATGACTGCAGATATTCTTTATATGCTATTAACAATTGAACTATGTCCAATTTCATGCAAATTTGAAAATGGGCGTTAAGAAGTACCCTGCTGTGAAGCAGCAACTGAAAGCTGTTACCTGAAGACTGCCTAATCTACCACAACATTTTTTGGCCCCTCTGTCACGTTTGCTTTCCCCAGAACAACCTAAGAAAATGACTACGGTCCTAGAGGATTTGGCGGTAATGGTCACGTTAATAATCTCTTCCACAGCCTCCTTCCAGCTACACAGTGAAATATTGCCTCTCTAGATATTGCTATGTCTGTGGGACTGTCAGAACCTGTGCAGTCAGGATGACTTGCAATCCCATCTCCTGTTGCTTTCCAAATGAAGCACAAGAGCTGGGGTGCAAACACGTGCCATTGGCTCCCTGGTGCTGGTGTTGCTGGAGGTGCCACTCTTCTGCTACAATTAGGTTCATGAAAGGATCACTGCCCTTCCTCCGGTGGTTCAATGCTTCTAATATTCTTGCGTAAGTAACTGACTGAACTGTTTGCAGTTGGATTCAGCTGATGGCACTGCTCTTAAACAGCAAAAATGTGATCTTGCACATCCTACGGACAAATAAACCCAGTAAGACCATCCAGCTCCTCACTTGCATCTCTCACTTTAAGAATGCAAACCCTTAAGTACAGTCTGCCCACATGTTTCTAGTGGGTTAGAAAATATTTATATTGCAACAGCCATTGCTGAAATGTGGTCACTTCTGGGAAGAGAAGCAGCTGCTGTTTACTGAGGGAAGGGAGGCTTTGTGGTTTGGACAGTGGCTGGAGCCCAAGATTTTATTCTGGTAACACCACTGCTGGGAGCTGCAGCATCATGTAGACATGCCTTTTCAAGATGGGCATTACATAGCTCAGGTGCTGGTGGCAATGTAACCACAGACTTGAGCACAGACCCCTCTACAAACTGATTCATCTGCTTTCTTGGGTAAATTACGCAGCCCATTCTGACCTCTGTGCTGTTTTAACTAGACTGCTGCAAGCCAGTAGGCTTAAAACAAGCTCAGGTAGATACCACTGGTATCTGGCCCAAGAAGATCTTGAAGTGCAACCAAAGGGTTATGTTGCAGATTAACCCCTTGAGGAATCTGCCTGTTTTCTCTGCCCTCTGTGAAATGGATGGATGGAACATGTGTGTGTGGAGGTGGTGGAAGGGCAAAAAAAGGAATAACTGCAGTGTTAAGTAGAAGATAAGACATGTGTCTGCAGCCCAGCAAGGTCCAATCTTCCCTTGGTTGAGGCTCCAACACATCTAGCCTTTAAATAAAGAGATGGTTACTCAGCTGAAACTGGAAGGTAGCAAGAATCTCCTAGGTAGACCTTTCCAAGGGACATTATTAGGCAAATTTAAGGCACTTGCATGCCTTCAGATCCCCTTTTACATTTCTTCTCAGAAATACCCTTTCTCAGTGGGGATTTAGGAGATGGCTGAGGTGGGTTGTGAGTTCTCCCACAGCTCCTTATGGACAGTTGGGATGTCCCATGGTGTAAGCTGTGGGAATGTATAACCCTCTCTCATCTCCCTGCTTGACTCAGATGCAGGTGGCGATAGCAAAAGGCCTGTTTTGCCAGACATCAGAAAACAGCAGAAGAGATGAAGCTGGAAATGGCTACATGGGGATAAGTGGGAGGTGGTCTGTTGATTATTTTACTTCATGAGGAAAAGGATCCAGTTGGATCCTATTCCTAGTATAGTCTAGCTTTTTCTGTAAAGGCAGCGCAAGGGCACCAGTGGTGGCACATACCTCAAACCAGACAAGTCTTACTAGAAATGCTTGTTCATTTAGTCTTATGCCTGGATGAGTTTTATTTGGTAACCAAGCTTTTTAAATGGGATCCAGAAGTGAAGCAACCTTTAAGCACTAACAAGGAGTGGTTTGAATCTGCTGGGTACAGCTCTTCCTCATCCATCAGTTTAACGCGATGTAGCAGCCCAGGGTTTTGGAGGGATGTGCTGGGAGTCAGCAGACTGCAATGGCCACGTCTGTCAACCTGCGGAATGCTTGGGACGCTGTGTTTGCAGCCCTTCAGGGATAGCAGGGATTGGCATTGATCAGTCAGACATAGAAAGTCTCTCAAGGGTGGGGACGGGAGCAGCGCTGTTGTGAACGGCAGACGGAGATTTTGCTTCTGCTTCCCTCCTGTCTCCTACCTGCCTGGAAAGAGCTCATGCCACCAAAAGATGACGCGTGAGATTTTCTGAAGCAGAGTCAGAGCAGATTTGGGATTGTTAAGATAGCCTTTTGATACCTAAGTGTTAAAGCCTATCTCAGAGCTGTGCCCAGCACGCTGCAATAAGGGCCTGTTCCATTTTCGTGGTGGCATTATGCTGCACATGCCACAAAGCCAAGTCACGGTGCTGAAAAAGGTAATGAGACACTCGATACACCAAACATGTGGCGAATCACAAAGGAACATGAAGAAATATTCGATCAGATACTCAACCACAGGAACACACTAGCCATCCTGGACGCGGTATATCATCTTCCTCCAAACGAGACACCCGTGCCTGACAACTGTTACAGTCCATCAGTTGCAGCCCCTAGTGCACCTCCAGCCACACACAGGTCGAGCAGGAGAGTATTTGCTGAATTTATCGGGGTTTTTTTGTTGTTGCTTTGGAAGGCTGCCTGCTCCCGATGGAGTACCGCGTCCCACTGCAGCCTCCTCTCCGGCCACGCCGGCTCCAGTCCCCATCTCCATCCCAGCTGCACGGGATCGTGGGGAAGAGCTGGTGAGCGAGCGGCTGGAGAGCGGCTGCCTTGCTGCAATCCCCCCGCCTGGCAGGGATGGCTGCATTTGTCAGAAAGCTTCCATTAGTCGTGCATGCCAGCTATAATCTCCCGGCCCGAACACGGCAGCATCTGCTCCAGAGCCAGTATTATATAACCACAATTGGCCTGCGCAGGGCGTGTTAAAACCACGGGCAGGAGAGAGCCATTGACTCCACCGCAGACCTTGTCCTGACTAAGAGCCTTTCTGTGACTCTACAAACCTATGTTGTTTTGTTTTTTTTTTCCCTGGTGCAATCTGGGGGCTGCATCTCTTGCAAGTATTAAAAATGCACATATATCCATAGGCACTAGCTGCTTGAACTACTGATCTTAAATTCCCAGTCCTGGACTACATGAAGTTAAGAAGAGTTTTAAAAAAAATACTTAGAAACGGTGACAGTGGGATTACACGCAAGGGAACTCCAATGTGTCAGATTTGTTGAGAGGCTAAAAATATGTGTCTTTTTTAGAGAGAGGGGGAAGTGACTGGCAAATAGTATTAATCTGAGACAGCCTGAAGCAGATAGAAGGATTATAAAGCAGCTCAGTTAGGACTGCAGAATTCATTTTCAGGCACTCCTTTGCAAAACGCTCAGTGACTCCTGCGCACCAGACAGAAGCTCTCCAAAAGCAGTGTGAATGCAGGGAGGGACTTTAGCCCCATTATGCACAACCGCAAATCTCTGAATAGAACATCATTAACCATACTCAAGTGACAGCCAGGATTAACTTGACTGAAACCAAACAGTATAGAAACATGTAAGACTAAATTCAAGGATGCCTCAGAAACTGCTAGGATAATCTGTTGTAACAGCAGCTTTAGACATGAGAAGCCAAAAGGTCCAGACGGACTTCCCTGCCACTCCATGACACCAATGCCTTGGCTTTTACTGGCTTTAAGTGATTCTGTGGGTGCTTGTGCACAGCACACGTGAGCAGATACACGCACCTCCTCTCCTTTCCTCTCTGGGGTGGTGGAAGACACTCGTAATGTGTAACTGTAGTTAACCAGCCTTACAGACCCTCCTGCTCCTCCTGCACCCAGAGGCTGACAGATGACTTTTTGAACAAGCATGAGCAAAATCTCAGGAGATTTCTGTCTCTCTCCAGGATGCTGTAACCCTGAGATTGCAAAGAAAGGTGGTTTGACACAGCCTACCTTCACAGGACTGGGGAGTGCACAGGAGAAAAGGCCAGCCTGCTTGAAAATACACGGGTCACCACACAGGAAAAAAGGAGCGGGGGCAGAAAAGCACCTTTATTTTGCTTTCAATCTGCCAGGCTGGCTCTTGGCGGGCCCCAGCAGCACCCTCTGGTGACCTGAGCTGTCCCAAACAGCCAGGAGTTGCTAAGAAGAAGGGGTTGGGCTCTGCAGGGCTTTTGCCATTACTGGAATAAATCATTCAAAACTCTGACAGTCCCCAGGGGGAGTTTGAGGTCATGGAAAAGTGATGGGGGAGGAGAAGAAACAAATGCGTTGCGAGGCTCCTAGGAGAAGGGTGAAGGTTACCTTCTATGCGCAGTCATCCTGTACCTGAGCTGGCTCTAAATGCAGAGGCAGCTGCTTACACAGGTTATGGTAATGTGGGCAGGAGAGATGTTAGTAGCTGCTGCCTGCCCCAATTTCTCCTGGCAAGGAGGTGCTAAGGGGTTTTTGATACTACAGCCTCTTGCAAGGACAGTTCAGTTGCTGCTTTGAAGGCTCCTCAGGCACAGTGTCCTCCTACCACGAGCAACACCTGCTAAACCCACAACGAGCATCACCCAGAAATTTCGTCTTTCTATGGTCTCCTGCCCAAATATCCTTTTCTACCGACCAGTGACCTGGCTTGTCTGCTAATGGTTCTTGCTACCTGTCAGCTATCACAGTGCAATATGCCTGGCGCACAGGCTTCAGAGCATGGGCAATCCCAGACCACAGTGTGCTGCGTGTCTCCCCAGTGATACCAGCTCCTCCACACACATTAGGTCTCCTCTGCCTCCCAGGCTGCCCAGGGAATATCAGGTCAGATTCACGGTCTCTAGTCTCTACCTCACAAGCATTTAAAAGCATGGATTAAAGGGATCTGAAAGATTGCCTGGAGCTCTTAGATTAAAATCCATGGTTTATAACTTTGATTTCTGAAGTGGAAGTCAGTAATATGCCATAAAATCATAGGATAATTTAGGCTGGAAAGGACCTCTGGAGGTCCAATGACCTACTCAAAGCAGGGTCTGCTTCAAACATTTGATGTTAAATTAGGTTGTTCAGAGCCCTATCTACTCAGGTTTTGAATATCAGCAAGGACAGAGATGGCACAGCCTGCCTGGGTCCCTGTTTTGGGTTGCATCACTCTTTTGGGGACTTTTTCCCCCCTTATATATAATGGAAATTTCCATTGCTGCAAATTGTGCCATTGCCTCTTAGTGTTTTGCAGTGTTCCTTGGGAAAAAAAAATGGCTCTATTTTCTCGTTGACCCCACATCAAGTAGAAAAAAGCAGCAGTGTGGACCCCTCTTAGTCTTTTCTTCTCTCTGGGCTGAGGGAAATCTGCTTTCTCCCCCTCTTCTCACACGCTGTGGCCTTCAGCACCCTAACCATCAAGTTGGCCCTTCACTGGATGAGCTCCAGTTTGTCATATCCCCCTTGAATCAGGAAGCCTGAAACTGGACACAGCAATCCAGATAATCTTATGAGGTTCGAGAGAAGGAAACAACTACATACCTGGGCATGTTGGCTCTACTCTTGCTCATACAGCCCAATATGTGGTAGACCTTCACTGTTGCAAGGGACCCCTGTAGACTCCTGTTCAACTCATTATCCACCAGGACCCTTTCTGCAAAGCTTCCCCCACTGGTCATTCCCCAGCTGGTCCAACTGTGTGGAGTTTATTCTGTCCCAGATGTAGGACTGGGGCATTTGCTCTTGCTGAGCAAATTGCAAGAGCATTTGTTCTTGCTGCAATCTGTGAGGTTCCTGTCTGCCCATTTCTCTGGCTGAATGGCAGCCTTGACCTCCAGCATGTTGTCTGCTCCCCTCAGTTTCCAGTGAAGGTAATAGCTGGCACATTAGCAGGCTTTTAAATGGCACTTGGTGTCTGGTATGTATAGCTTCTGAGACTGGAAAGCAGGAAATTCAGAAAGGTCATTGATTGACTGGTAGGATTGTGCCACTTCTTTCTGAGGTGCCAACACCAGGCTCCCAGTAAGGACGTTAACTGGAGGATGAGGACAAAATATGTCTTTAGACACTGTTAAGGAAAATACTCTGCTACACATTGTCTGGTAAAGTAAAATTCAGTCCCAGTCTCCTGTGTCTCAGAACAGGTCCAACCAAGATTTTAAGGAGCACTTCAGCTTCTTCTTGCCATGCAGTCTGGGAGATGGAGAAGAGCTGCACTGGTGGTCCGGGTGACTTTAAAGTCCCCTAAAGGAGGAGGGGAGTTAGGTGCAGGAGCTGATCTGGGACTAAAGCTTCAATGTGCTGCCTCCCCCTGGTCAACCCAGGAGGTCATTAGACAAGTGGTTATCATGTGTTAAATGAGGACAGTTACTTTTGACTGACAGATCTGAGAGTGGGTTTAAGTTTCACTGTGGGGAATGGCACAATGAAGGACTCTGAAGAGATCCTGAGCAAGATTATTTCCCTCAAGCAGGTGGTCATGTTGGTTCTGTACTCTTCTGATGTTTAAATCCCCGTTCCTTAGTTTTGCTCCACTTGTTTACTTTGGGAAAAGGACAAGAAAAGGAGTCAATTTTACACTTTCTTGCCTGCATTCAAAGGTAAGGTTTGTCTAGCCTTCAATTTTTTATGTCACTGGCTCATACGTATTTTTAATGTGTTGACTCATGCAGAAAAGTGCGTTCAGTTATCTTCTCTAACCAATTCATTTTATTGTGCCTTGTTGTATTATTTAGTCTCTTCTTAAAAAGACAACAAAACTCCTTTTGTTTTCCACCATCATGTAGGCCTGGGATAAACAGAAACTAGTGAAAATACCTGAGTTGCTTTGCTCAGAAGGAGCTGGGGTATGACATGGCCCAACAAGTCCTCCTGGGTCTGGAGTGATTTCTGTAGACCCTCTTGAGTCTGCATCCCACGCCACATCCTCTGCAGCTCCAGGCCCAGGGGAGAACACCACTTTGGGGACACACAGACGTGTAGCTTTGCATCTGAGTGCTGCACCTGATCAAATCAGCTCCGAAAATAGCTAGATGACAGCGTGGTGAGACGCGCTGACTACACACAGGGATGCATGAACCCTTTCTCATGACACTCATGCACTTGCATAGACTCGTGCACATAGACTTGTACATATATGCCTGCATACACATGTAGACAAGACTGCTCTCCCTTGTGCTCATGCTCAAATGCAAACCAGTACATGAACCAGGAGTACGGTGTAGAGAGGCTTGACTGGACCCGCAGGAGTTGGTCAGCGTTTGGTGGAGATCATTCATTTCTTGATGTCCATTAGAAGGCATCCTATGGGAGTTCTGCACCCAAGATGTGTGAAGTCTGAGGATCAGGCCGCTTTAGAAAATGCACTAGCTGTTCCCTCCAACTGAGATGAGACAAGTAACTTCAGAGTTCAAATAACAGGTCACCCATTTTTTATCTTCATTACCTAATCTCATCAGTAGTTCTTGAGATGCTCATGAACTAGGCTGATCAGCTCTGTGTGCACTCTTCCTAACGAAGCTGTGCAGAAGAGATTGTTCAGGGGTTATGGCCAGGGTAGTTATAATTTCAGGATGTTCAGACACTTGGAGTGAAACAACGTGGCTGCTTTGCTCTTCAAGTTTGGATGTCCGTGGAGGAGAGGCTTTCACTGAGCTGAAGCAAGGCCTTTTGCTGCAATTAATATAGAGCTGACTACTGTGTGAGGAACTCAAATCATCCTTTCAAGTATGAATTACCTTACAACTGCAGAGGGATGTAATCTGCCATTGTCCTGCCAGATCACCCACCTCTGGTAGATCAGTTGTAGGGGAGGTTTGCGTCTGAGTCAATGCTGGATCAGCATCACAGTGAATACTGTACTTCAGCAGAAATGCTTCCTAGAAAAATGTAGCCTTTCTGGATGGATATCTTCCTTTCTTCTGATGGGGAATCTTGAAAAAAAATGTTTTGAAAGGGGATCCTTTTTTTAGAGGAAGGAGGAAATTTTTAAAATAAAATAGGAAAATTTCCCAACACTAGATAAATTAGAAGACAGAGACTGTGATGTGGGCATTACTCTCCTCATTCACAAAGGGTAAAGTTAAAACTTGCTTTTAAGTTGTAGCATTGGAAACACGACTCATTGGAACTGGGAATTTTATTCAGAGGCTGAAAAAACTCATTGAAACTCTTTTTTTAAAAAAATAATATTTCTCCTGAAGTAGGAAATCTTTTCTTCCAAATTGTCCATTTGGGGTTTCCTAGGAGATAACACGGCTTTTGTTTTCATGCAGGTGGAATAATCCAAGTAGAGATGAGGGTCACACAACTACACTATTTTTGCTACAGCATAAATGCGGAAACCTGAACACACAGTGCTGAGGTCAGCAGCCTACTTCTGCAGCTGGGGATGGAGAATATTATTATTTGGAGTGTGCCATCACTATTTTTAGTTCATACTGCCCTACCACCTTCCTCACCTGCTTAACCTAATTTCCAACTGCTTGTATACATGCGGTGATAGATACAGTCCCAGAAATAAATCAAGAGCAAGATTTACACCATTTTATTTACAATTCCCTTCTGATTGTTAAGCTGTCTATTTGGCCATCTGGTTTGCTTGACCTACAAGACAGAACTGCCAGCATCGTTGTTGGTATAAACCTGCTCTTGCCATCCATGGAGTATTTCAGTGCTAGCTTGACCAGTCTGGGAGGCAGTTTGCCCAGTTCCCAGCACAAGGGTTTTTGAGAATGGCAGACCTCCTGGCCACGTGCATTGGGATGCTACAGAGGCTGGTAGATGTTCTCTGTGGGTAGCACAAGGTAACCTGCAAATGTAGGGTGATCTTAACACTTGTGACCTAGACCCTGTCTCCGTGAAAGCAGTTTTCTTCTGAGCTGTGAGTATGAATCAAGAAGAAGGGAAGAAAGGAAAATATTTCCCATTGGGTTTGGGGGCAGAGGACAAAATAAAGCACTGCTAGAGGCAAAGTGCAGGGCCTGAGGCTGGCTTCCTGTCCAGAACCAAGTGATTTCCTACTTAAAAGCTGATTAATCCAAATGCTTTTCAATTTAGAAGGCAGAGATCAATCAATAATTATCCCATTTAATCCCAACATAAATCCTTTAATTTTTTTTTAATTAAAAGCAACCAAGCACCACCGGCTGGGATACACCAAATTGCATTAAACCCTGGAGTCCCGGGGGAGAGGCACGGGCAGCAAATTGTGCATGTGATTTTCTTCTTTCACTGCTGGGTTTAATGGTTGTTCTCTCTGTCTCCTGGTAGAAAATGATGAGATTGGGGATGTGTGTGGCAATGAGCAGGAAAATTAGACATTATTTCCAAGCATACAATGACTCACAAATCAGACAAGTGTCCGCTTTCTGGAAGGACAACCAGGAAGGGGGAACTTCACCAGCTCCTCCTTTTCTGCAACAGGGCCCTCCAATAGAGATAAAGGACCTTGGTCATGGTAGGATCCATGAGGTTTAAATTTCCCAGCTCCATTTGAGCAAGATTTGGGTAACTCCTAAATCTGGCTCTTGGTTTGAGAATTTCAAGGGAACCTAATATTACAGTACATCCTATTACCTGCCTGCTTAGAGCAGAGGTCTCGCTTCCTGCTAGCAATTAGCACAGTGTAATTATGGGTCTAATCAATTGTTTAATGTAAACAGTAAAAATGTCACAAGAGCTGTATCTCAGCTGTCATCAAATTGTACAGCCACCATGCCAGTAAACGCTGCAGGACAGCCACGGGGTGTATGGGAAATGCCTTTGTTTGCAGCCTTAATTTAGTGGTTGAATTATGAACGCTGCTTGCGACCAATTCTCAGATACATCCATGCTCTACCTCTGTTGGTCTATGTAATTATGCTGAAGTCACACCTTTCTTCTTTGATGCCAAGGAAATCTTCACTAAACGGTTTTTATAAAAGTGTGCTCCTGTTTTTAATTGTAAAATTTAATTAAAAATGCTGCTAATTAAATCAAGCTGGGCTGTGTTATTGAACATCTATTCCATGCTCCTTACCTGCGGTAATGAGTTGGTTGTGGGACACAACTATGAAAAGGCTCAGAGGCTCACAAGTTTGGAGGATCCCTTCTACAAACGAAAACCTGTGTCTAATCCACGTCCTCCTCCTCCAGCTTGGTGTGAACACCACAAGAGTCTAAAAAATCATAGAATCATAGAATCATAGAATCGTTTAGGTTGGAAAAGACCTTTAAGATCATCCAGTCCAACCACTAACCTACACTACCAAGTCCAAAATGGAGGAATTAGCGGAAAATGGTGATGCTGCTTTTTACATAGTAAGATGGTGAGGTATCCTTAGGGCACTATGCTGGAGGGGAAGCCCTTTCCATTTGTTTTGTCTCAGCAGATGCATCTGGTAGGAACAGCATCCCAGCATGCCTAACTATAAGCCAGCAATGAAGAGTAAGGATCGTAGAAGCAAATACAGCCAAAACCATGAGACATTCCCCTTGGCTTGTGGAGTAACTTTCAATGTAATGTAGCTACAATTTTTCCCTTACCCTAATTTGATGGCCTTTTAAAGACTTCTTAGGATTTTAGAAGTCTGTTTATATTGAGCTAAAAAAGGGATTTGCATCACTGTCCAGTAACAGTAATGTCTTTGTTGGCAACCACAGAACAAGGGACCCTTATTTAAATGCCTGTTTTTTGCTGGTTCCAGTGCTCTGTTTTTGAAGTGTGTGTAATTTAGATGTCTCTGTAAAAGCAACCTTTCCTTCATTTCTTGGAGTTTGAGGGTTTATTTTCTGCCAGCTGTTCTTTGAAAAGCTTTGAATAAAGCAAAGTTTAATTATCCGTAGAAAAGAAAAAAAGAAAAAAAAAAACCCCACCTAGTTATTTTCTGCAGCACCCTATGATTTGAAATGATTGAGGTTTTTCAGAAAATAAATTGTCAAATAGATGTTGCACCTGGTGAAAGTGAAAGCCGTGGTACAGCCACATCATGCAGGCATCCCCTAAAGCGTTAAGATTTACCTAAGAAGTACCCTGGGAATATTTTGGATTACAGCAGAGGCTACAGCATCTTTGAAGCATGCATCACAGAGCATTGTTCCATGGGCTATTAGGGGTGTCCTGAAGATCAGCTGAAGATGGAATCCATTAATTTAAATGTTATGTACAGGCCTGGCCCTCATCTGTCTCTGCTGAGGAACATGACACTGCTTAACATGGCAAGTCACCTGCTGGGGTGGGTCAGGGATGAGGATGTTTCAGCAATGCTTATTAGCATGACCTGTGGGAAAAGAGTGTCTGTTATGACGTTTCCACATGTATCAGCTTCCTGAAAGGAAAATGTGTTTAAGAAGAAGAATTCAAAACTTACAGTCATGTGTAAGGCAGTCATTGACATGCAAAACCAGAGCCCTACATGTTAGAGGAGAGGCTGGGAATTGCAATGTTGGTATTTTAGTTGCTTTTGAAACTGCAGATGATGTCTGGGAACAGCAGAAGGTATCCCAAGACCTGTGGCCAAGACCCCAACCATGATCAACATCTGCATCCACCTTCACTAGACTTTGGTTCTGGGTATCCCCTGGACAACCCACCTCCCTGGAGCAGTCCTTTGCCTCACAAAACCTTGTCTTAAATCTGCCAGAAGCTTGAGAAACCAAGACAAAGCAGCAAGTGTAGTGTTTACAGTCACTCCTTCCAAGCTTGCCACATGCAGAACCTCTACAGCTCCTGTATTTGGATTTTATGTTGAGGGTCAGAACTGGAGACACCCCCCATAATTCTGACCAAGCAGCAGCCTGTGTCTCTTCCATCGTTTCCTCCTCAGATTACTAATGCCCCAGGATTAACAATTCTGCCAACTCACTGAGTGGCTGGGGAATGTCCCTGGGATCGGCTGCAGCTGCTGCTATCGTGCTGGAGATACTCTGTAAACTCATTAGCAGTTATCAGCACAGTAGCTCTCACTCACACAGATCCGCCCTGACAACACCAGCATTGGGTTTTCTCAAGTGTGTTTTGAGGACGCCAGACGTGGGGTTTGGGTACCTGTTGCTATGGAAAAAACAAGGTGAAGGATGCACGCCCCGCTCTGAGCAGAAGGCATTGAGGTTTGAGGTGGCCATCAGCTCCTGGGTTATACCCTTGCTGAACTTGGGCTTGGCCTCCACTGTAACTCTTCCTCATGCACGTGTGAACACCACCCTTATCACAGAGAGTTCTGCAATGCCTCGAGAGCACAGCTGTCGACATCTGACCCTTGGACCTCTGAGAAGCAGCAGAGACCTTCTGGCACCTTGGAGATAAGGTCTGAGAGCTTGGCATGATTTGGTGCTCCCTAAGAATCCTGTGGAAGAGGGATTTTTCCCTGCACAGGAGCAATCCTTGCAGAGAAGTTGTGCTACAACATACTATCAGCTGAAGTTTCCTGTTGAAATTCACCAAAGAGCAAGCAAGGCCAGATTTTATTCCTTTTATACCAATGCCTGTTAATTACAGCAGGAGTGGGTTTTGGCATGCAACCGATTCAAGCAATAAATCCACAGTGCTAGGGAAATTCATCCACGCTCTGGCTGGATTCCCCACCTTCAAGCAAGGGTCACTTGAGTAGATGCAAGAAGGACAGCCTAGGAGGAGAGGAGTGGCTGATGAAAGCCTCATTGTGCAATGTGAGAGACTTGGAGGTTTGTCCTCCAAAGTGAGGTGGCAGCAGGGTGTTGCAGGAGGGGTTTGGCAATACCTGTAGACAGTGGAGGTGGTGCAAACTGGTGCTCAGTGCCACAAATGCTCTGGAAAGTTTGTCTGGGGTCTGTCAGAGGAAAACCTACTGAATAAATGTCTATTATCCACCCTGGCTGGCAGCCAGGGCGCTGGGTTATGCTGCTGCACACCACCACTGACAGCTTCTCCCTACCCCTCTGGCCCAGCAGATTAGGAATGACTGGGAAGAGCTACTGCACAACACATGCCATAATTACAATATCAGCCCTGTCAGAGAACCCATTTAACAGGGTATGCCCAAACGCAATTTAAGAAAGGTCTGCAATATGTGTTTTTCCTATTTGAAAAAAAAACGACCCCCCCGCCCCCCCCAAAAAAAACCCCAAAAAACTAACAATACTGGGAAAGCTGTTTCAGGGAAGATGCTGTGTGAGGGTGATTTACACCCTGGAACAGACATAAATCATAGCTGGGGCAGCTCACAGTGCATCTTTTTTACTTACGCCCTAATAAGAAGCCCATGCCTATGGCTTCCAAGTGCATTCCTTCTCCACGTTTGTTATCCATAAATGCTTTTTCCTGCCATTTATCTGGTAAGACAGACACATGCTTTTATGAGGATAGAAAGCAACCTGCCTGTTCCACATACATGAATATTTGATGTACCACAACACGAGGCAACCTCAAGTTACCATCGCCTTGGCACTTCCAACATCTTTTCATTTTTCAGTATCTGCTCCACTAATGAAAGAAATCTCTTCTACACTGTATGTGACCAGCTCTGCAAGGACATCAGTGGGATACACTGTTGCTGAATAATAATGTTAATGAGTTACACTTTCACCGCTTCTTGCTTTGTACTCCTTTTATTGCATCTCCTTGACATTTAAATTGTGTTGAGCTGAATGAACAACCCTGGTATCTGAATAGTAAATTCACATTTTAATTTCATCTCTTGCCCCAGCATGGATTGTAAACTTCAGAAATGGACTTTAAAAGTTGTAGAAAATCATCATTTTTGTTGCTGCTAGGATCATACCTGCCTGCAGATAATGCTCAGTGACTGACACCATGACTGCGTAGAAAATGAGGACAGGAGTTGATGGATTCCAGGAAACCACCTTATTCCTTTGTAAACTTCATGTTTTTCTATTATTTGGGGAAAACAGGAGTAAGTGGAGTTCAAGGCAAAACAGTATTTCTAAATCTGTGTTGACATATGGAGAACATTTTCTTCTGGTGTATACTTACTACCTAGCTAGTGAAATCCCTCTTGTTTCTCCGCCATCAATAGAACTTGACAAAGTCCTTCAGGTTGCTTCTCCCAAGGCTCTAGCAGTTTTTTACATAAAGGGCTCAGATTCATGGGTAGAAACTCAGGCAAATGTTCTACATTTGGATTTCTGGACATGCAACTGAGGGCAGACCTTATTCTGCCTCTGACTCCAGGGGTCATCTCCATTTCAGTGAAAAGTTGGCTGCAGTGAGAGAGCTTCAGGATGCAGACTTGACCCCACATGCTGCACCAGCTCTGTTTAAGTAAATGACTTCTGTGGGATGCAGATGTGGAGATGGTCCTTGGTGTGATCTATTTCCAGGCCTTCCGAGTATGGGCTCAGTCCAGAGAGGACTTTTGGATGCTAATGCTGCATGCACCTAATTCAAGAGCCATTAGCAATAGGGTTGTGGAAAGGTTTTGACAGTGATATATTGCTCAGCTGACAGGACAAGTGGCTTTCAGACAGGGTCTTGGCTCTCATAACCCTTCTTCATACTCGGTGCAGGATTTGCTTTCTGTAGCAGATTTGGTAGGAGGAAACAGACTTTCTTCTCTCTTTCCACTCTTTTCCCTAGGACAGACTTGACAGGAGGCGGTTGGAGCCCTCAGTCTCTCTGTGGAAGATTAACCTTGATATTGTGCACCAGGCTCACACACATACAAGCAAATAAGGCAAATGGTTTTCCATGGGAAAGCTGGTGATCAGTGGCCTTCTTTCTGCAACTGAAGATGTGGACCACTGCAAGCAGACTTGAAGGAAGGCTCATGGAGACATTGCCTGGCAAGGACTGGTTACAGGTCCTGGTGGACACCATACAGCATAGCACCCCAAAAAGCACTGGCAGCCTAAAGCATGGGGATTAATTTTACCATACTTCCTTTCACTGGACTGGAATCAGCTTGCACCCAAGGCCAGTATCTGCTACAAGGCAGGTTTGCCTTGGGATGTGGCTCACATGGTTGACACATTTCTGACCACATAGCCCTAGTGCCAGTGCCCCTGTCCAAAAGAGGGAGATCAGGGGAAAGGAGAGCTGAGCACTGTTCCTCTGTCAAAATCCTTTTTTACCAAGAAATTGACTCTGCGGTAAAGCCATCTATTGTGCGAAGTGTTTGCTTGTGATTAACAAACCTCAATCTTGTAAGAAAAGCAAATCTTTTTATTAAAAAAAAAAACAAACTAACACAATCCACCCCTCCACCCCCCACCCCCCCCCAAATTTTTGAAACGAAAAAAAACCCAACATATATTTCCTAGGGGAAAAAAAGTATTCTTAACCTCTGTATAATACATACATGCAGGAATGCCCTTCTGCCCAGCAGTGAGTGACTCCAGTCTGAGGCAGCATCCATCTCTGTGGGAGCACAATCCCCTTGCTGGGGGATCACTAACACAAATGCTCCCAAACTGTGACTGGCTACCCCTTTTTTCTCCCTTCCTGCCCCCAACAGAAGGGTGGGAGAAGGAACAATATTTAAAACATCAAGAAAAAGTTCAAACTTTTTTTTTTTTTTTTTGCTTCTGACTTTTCAGTGTTTGCAGGTCATATTTTCAGGCTGCAACACAATGGGCATTTTTTCCACTGTAAGACAAAAAACTTGCTTTTTAAAAATCCTTCCTAAAAAAATGTTTAAAACACCTAATCACTAGACCCCCAAAGCCAGGGCTTTAAGGAAAGCGCAGACTGCTGCGAAATAGGTAATTTGAAGAGCAAGCACTAACAGAGCGTGCTCCTTCATCTGTGCCTCTCACGCAGACCTAAAGGCTTCTATTACTTCTCCCCAGATTAAGAGAGACTCCATTTTGCCCACTGAAATAGTTTTATCCCTTTATTTGGCGGCTGAAATGATTACTTTGTTTAGTAAGCAGTGCCCGTACTGAATTACCACACCCGCGGGCACTCTCTGCCCTTGGGCTGTCAGCATTTTCACAGGATGCAGAGAGAATTTTTCCCATTTTAACACTTGATACCCTGCTCCTGGTTTTACAAACATGTCAGATACCAGTGCCAACACAAATATGATTTGCATTCAGTAACCTTTGTGCCTGTGGCTCCTGAGAATACATTTCCCAACTTTGTATCACCTTGTAAAATACTTACAGTGAATGGGCAATAATACACAGATATTACTCCATGGAGCAACCATCCGATATGTAAAGTCAGGAGTTCAAAGAGGATTAAGGATCACTGGCAATGAGCAAGCCGCATTGCTTGTGGATCTGGAAGCAGCCACAGCTGCTCTCACTTTTCATGCACTAGAACTATTTCAGCGTCAGTTCAGGATCGCTCTGGAGTTTTACCTCTCCAAAAGCCATTGACCCATATTTGTTGTATTTAGCAGAATCAGAAGTCATGGGGTTAGGAAAGGTGTCTTGCCTAGCAGATGCGAAGGAGTTGTTAGCCACTCAGTGTAAGAAAAATCACTGCATGCATGCAAGATTGAAGTCAGGCTCTCTTCATCTAGAAACCTAACTATCTACGTCATACAAAAAAAGATTAAGCACTTCCTACCCCATTCATGTCCTTTCTCTCAGGTCCAGTGGCTGCTTATTCTAGTATTTGGACTATCATTTCAGACAGTGTGTTCTGGATGGCTCATTTCAATTGTATGACTATTTTCCTGCTAAAAATAAAGCAATTCTCAAGAGAACAGAGGTAATAGTACAGGAAAGAGGTACTATAGAATAATATTACTTGGACAGTCATGTGTATTTGAAGGACCTGCTGTTTGTGACTGTTATAACAGCCTTTTTCATGTTGGTAATAGAAAAGTAGATACAGGCAGTAACCTCTTGGTTCCCTCTCTCCATATCAAGCCTCCAGAACACCACTTAAATGCTTGTGTGAAAGAGGGTATCCAGAATTTGGACAACCTCACAAGATGTGAGGATTGTTTCTTGCAGAATCTGTGATTATGGGAACAGCAATTTATCTCCTAATTAGTGTGAGTAAACATTGCAAGCTCCCGCTGGCTACCAAGACAACGGGGGCATGGTACCTTTTGGTGCCATTTTGTCTGATGGTGCCTCACTACATGACGGTTGCCAAGGGAGCGTTATCCAGTGCTGAGGGCTTTCCTGCATGGGCTGACAGCTCTTCTTGTCCTCCCTGCTCCAGCCTCAGCAACATGCCCCCCGGCTTCCAGCTGCACTGCACTGCCCACCCATGAGTGGGGGAGAATGAGCCCTTCCGACCCCAAAAACTCTCTCAGCACCTGGGTGCTCTGCTCGCTGCAAGGTGTGTGTGCCACAGGCTGACCCAGCAGCTCATCTTCAGTTGCCCTCATGATGTCTCACTTGCAGGAAGATCCAGCCAAGAGCTGGTGCTCCTTGCAGCAGCTGCACACAGCTGTCTCCCGAGCTTTGAACTGTGTTTGTGATCTACAGGACTACTAAGCGGGGAGGGGGATTAACTAAGTTCTGCAAATGTGGCATGTAATGCTCTTTCTTGGGTGCAGAACAGGGCATTGAACTGCGCTGATGAAGTCTAGGACTTTTTATTTAATCTGACAATGAAAGTTTGTGCCAGCGTTTGTAAGCTGGAAGTTTTTTGCCTCTTCATCACAACTCCTCTGGAAAGCGCTCAACTGTCTTCATGAAATTAAATTATGGAGAATCTAAACTTTAAGGGAATTAGAAAATTCAGATATGGATTGTGTTTCTCTTTACTGCTGTTTTTAAGGCTGAATAGCTGAGTGCTTGCCTTCAGGGATGCTCGCTGTTATTCTGCCCATGGATTATGTCACTGCAATGTAGTCTCTTCTCCTTCTGTGGTTTTCTCATGACTGAGATTCTTGTAAATGTAGACCCAGAATATTTTATGCAGGGCAGTTTTCCCTCTAAGTCTGCTGGTTTGCTTGGCAACAAGGTCTAATGGTTGGAGCAAACCCTCTGGAGACAGGTAAACCCTTTGTGGACCCGCTCGGTGTCTCCCCTGTGGAGTACAATTTGGTTTAGCCATAGAAGTGACTTTCAGAGCACTCAAAGTTTACCAGCTGCTTTGAGATAGAGGGGTGATGTGCCCCAGGTAATGCAAAGTCACAGGAAAGGTTGTTCCAGCGGTTAGGTGGCACTGGGCAGAATCCAGTTCCATTCCTTGCTCTGAGTTTCTCACCTAAAACTGATGTCTTAGTCTGAGATAGAAACCCTCAGCTCCAGTGGGAGTCAATAGAAACAGGCAATTCAGAGAGCAATTCCCCATAGACAGCCATATTAGGAGAAGACAAATCATCCTGTACAGGCACCTATTTCTCTCCATTAACTTAAAGACAGCCTGGAGCAATAGCTCAGCTGAGGTCCCTTGGCTGAAGGGTCTTATCCTGCCTCTGTCCACCTTGTTGTGCTCTTAGAGCAGCCACAGATACAGTCACAGACTCGACATCTGTAGTGTGTCCTTGACACTTGATGATCCACCATGGCCACCCTTTGGACAGCTTGTCCATACGTTCATGTCCAAAGACATGAGGGTCTGCACCTGTGTACTCCATGCCTGGACTCATGCCCACAGTTTTATCCGCCCAGCTAAACTGCTCAGTAGTGGCTTCAAAATTCAAGATTTATTCTTTTAGGTCTCGGTTCCCAACCAGTAAAGTAGGAATGATTGCATCTCTGCTCCCTTCAGGGTTTTTGTAAGGATAAATACAGTCAGGCCTTGAGTAAACCAGGTCCTATAGGAGCTGTGGGGAGAGATGTCATAAAAACACCTAACTGCCGTTTTTGAGAGTGCCTCTGACAGAAGCCACTGGCATTTTGTTATTTGGGAAAAGGACGGCCTATACCCCAGGAAGAAATTTTTTAAACAACTTCATTGAATGTTGAATTAAGTTTGTCATTCTGCTTTTTCAGATTATGTAAAGTTTAAACTAATTTTTAACAGAAGGAAAAGTTTTAAATCCCTGTATTCTTCACTTGCTCTGTGAACGTAATCTTTCCCCAGATAAGAAGACTCAGACAGATGTTCATCTTAAGTGCATTCTCATACCAGATAATACTGGAAACTTGGGATGAAGATGTCAAGTGACTTTATAAAAAAAGCCTTAGTGTGGGTACTCAGCTCTCTGCTCCTGGTGTGATAAAGATCAAAAATAAGCAATAGAAAATGCTGTGAAGAGCAAGAGCATACCCATCTCTCTGGTGATGAAAGCAAACTGGGAACCTTTGAGCCATCCAAGGTCTGACAGCAACATCCCATAGCCCTTCTACCACTGGGCAGAGGAGCCTACGGACCATGAGACACCTGGAGGTGGCCTTGGCCATGGCAAGAGCAAGTCCTTGTGACCTTGGAGACTTCCTGGCATGTATTGATTTCTGCAAACTGTTAATGGGAAGGGAAGGAGAGGGGGTAGATGATAGAGAGAGAAGTATGAAAAAGTAGGAGACAAAAGGGTTAAAAATAAATCAGGATTAGACTGACTTATGTAAGATGACAATATAGGCTTATGGGCTATGCTTATATAGGTGTGCCGTGAAGAGAACAGGCAAGTGTAGGGAAAAGTGAGTTATGCTATGTCCTTTTCTACACAGATCTATCTGTCCTTAGGTACTGAGGAGCAGGTTTTGGCAGAATCTAATTCTTACCTTGTAAAGGCTGGTAGGAAAGGGGATTTCTTTGGTTAGGATGAAAGGACCTGGAAATTTTATAATGTCTTAATATAAGTAACAAAAGAAAAACATAAGAAAATAGTGGCTAAATCAAGAGCTGACAATAAAAGTCAGTGGGGTTTTATGTTTGGTTTCCTGGTTACAAAGGTGCATCCCCAGCAGCACCTTTAATACCCAGAAACAGTACAGCACTGCTGGAGGGACTGTGCTGTCATGCCTACCTCCAACTCAAAATCGAGTAACACAAACATCACCTTAAAATGCAATGTTTTAGCTCTGATGACTCTTTATTTGACTCTCAGCTTTCATTCAGCAGCTGGCCCATTCCCACATCACACAGATGCCCCAAGAAGAGCAGGATCAGGGAAAGTATTTTCAGCACCAAACCTACAAACATGCACCAAAAATTATATTTGCTTTTAGGGGGAGCAATGCAGGGAAGACAGTGTGAGGAGCAATGGGAAGATGCAGCCTTTATCCTTGCAATCTTGTCCCTTCTGTTTGCAAAACAAGTAGGCTTTGATTGTATTGTTGCCCCTTTGAATGTCTAAGCTTGGTTGCTGGCAATCTGTCTAAAGCCCATCATATTCCTTGCTCAACCTGATCTTGACCGCAACTCCACCCTGAAGCAGCAGGGAAGAGGAGGTGGGGGCACAGTTAAACAGACCGTCTGTGACAGTGCCCTGTCCAAACTGCAGAAGACAGGGTAGAAAAGAAGAGTCTGGGATGAGGCATCATCTCTCTCACCATACGTGGGAGTTCACCTGAAGTTCACATCTGACTTCAACGTGAAGTTGGAGCTGATGTGTGGGCTCATATCTATCACATCCTCTGGCTGTAATGAATTTAGCGGGGGAGCTCGTTTTGATGGAGGAAGATCACAGGGATCCGCTAGCAGGAACTGAGCAGCATGGAAGTCTCCAGACACAGACAGGAAGGAGGAGGAGGTGTTTTAGGTAACACCACACATGTAGGTGTGAAACACATTGATTTTTCCAACCCCAAATTGCAGTGCACATATTTTAGTTATAACTCCCTGACCTTACCCAAACAAAAGCCATGAAAAGAGACTTGTTCTTGTTGAAATGTTTTTTAAAAAATAAGAGCTTATTTCTGTTTCTTGTGTTTTTGAGCTCTCAGAGTCACAGCAGTGGGATGAGGTTTTACAAACTACACAAACAACCACTTGTGAATGCAAAGCGAGGACTAATGATAAGTTTATAATACACATTGCAGGCAGATTTAGACTTACTTTGACAAAGCTGAGCCAAACAGTAACAGAAGCCCCATGGCCACACTCATGCTGCCAGCCTGGCTTACCCTCACCTGGGCAATGCAGGGTGAACAGGGGCTGCACACTGGCAACGCAGCAAGCTTCTTCCCCAAATGCCGTGCAATGGTCCCTTTAGGCTCTGTGCACGGAACACAGGACCCAAAACTGTCTCATATTCCCTCCACACATCTGAATGGATGACCTGGGTTGCTTTTCTCTTCCACTATCCCCACAAAACAACATGGTGAACCTCTTAGCTGTGAAGACACTCAGCGCTATTAGGTTTTGCATCAATCTCTGCAAAGCTGGCTGTCACTGGCTTTAATCAGTGCTCTCCTGCCAGCCCTGTGGACCATTCCCTGTTATATCAGGATAGCAAAAAAAGAAAGAAAGAAGCAAGCAAAACCTGCAGCCGTCAACATGGTCTTCATAGCTGTTTGTGTGCTCTGGCTGTCTGGCCTGAAACGTGTATACAGACTGCGTCCTAAGTGCCCTGATAAGATTGGGGCTCCAGAATGTGTTGTCCTGAGAACGCTTGCTGCTGTTTATCTCCGAGCTGAAAAACTTTCCGAAGTTTCCCGGCCATCAGCCCTGACACCCTGATTCAGACCAGATGACAGGCAGATGCGATACGGAACAGCTTTCGTGCCTCAGGGTGATACTGAAGTGGCTGAGAACCCAAAAGCTTCGAGCGAGCTGTTGAGTCGGGTCTGGTGACATGGTGGTGGCTGTTGATACCCGCCATTGCTGCTCTTGTGGCATTCTGTGCGAAGCGTGGGATTTGTCCTCTACCAAGGCTCAGGCTGCACCTCGTCCTCTTGCAGCTGGTGGTCGGGAGGTGAAAACCCCATCCTCCCTTCTCCTCTCTTTCAGGCTGTCGGATGCAACTTATGCATGAATATATGCAGCATCAGCTTATGAGCATATATATTGCTCCAGCACAGATGTGTTTAATGTGATGGATGTAGGAAAGATGCCAGAGGCCTTCGGTGTGGGCATCTGTGTTCTTCAAAGCGTAGGCACTTTGAAGTGCCAGTGGGTAGGGGCTATTTTAAAGCTGAGGGGATTGACATTGAGCAGTGCCTACTTTCCATCAATGTACAGGATGAGGGAAATGCTGAGCAACCTCCTGGCAGGGTGCTCGCTGCTGTGCTCCCAAGACCACCCACCCACAGCCTGCCTGTCTCTGATTTGCTGACATTATCCTGATTTATTAGATGTTTAAGTCATTTATATAGAAAAATAGTTTCTGGATTTATTTTTCCATTTTTCAGCCAAAAAAAAAATCTACTAAGAGTAAAACTTAATCTTCTTACTGTATACTTCCCTATAAATCCTTACATACTCAGTGGGGTGTTGTGTGGTTTAATGGCTTAATTAGTCAATGTTTATAAAGCACTTCTGATATGCTTGCGTGAAAGGTGCTGTAGAAGCACAAACTTACATTTTCACTACCCAGTTAAGATCAAGCAACCTATAGGAAAGAGATTTAATTACATAACTTAGGCATTTTATAACCCTTCCAGAGCTTGCAAAATCTCAGAGAAGAAATCAGACTGGCTGCTGCTCCGGTTACCAACTGCTGACAGTCCTGGAGGTTTCTGGTAACCCATGTCCTACAGGAAGGGAAAGTATTTTCTACAAGAAGCCAGCGTTTTTCAATCCTGTGCAGTCTGCAGGGTGGTGAAACATGCTTGGCACCAGGGCTGCCCACAGAGCCCAGCAGTTTGAATTCCAGACACTAGCAGCACTAGAGAAACCACATAGAGTCTCTGGAGTTAGGCACTATTTCTGGAAGTCCTCCTCATCAAATAAGCTAAAAATAGCAATAAATGCCCCAGGTCCTTTACTAGAGGGGTTGCAACCAGGGCCCATCACATCTAGTTCCCACCTATGCAGATCCAGTTCTGGAGTAAAGGTCTACATGGAGTTATTTGCTTTCTTTTCATTCATGTCTCTGATGTCCATTAGTAGCAGTGGTTCTAATCAGCGATTTATGTGATTTTTGGATCCAGAGCAAACACAGAGACATCGATTTCCCCCCATGTGTGTAGCTTTGCACTTACCGCTGAAGTCTTTAATCCTCTTCCCAGCTGAGCTGGGAATCTGGCTCGTGCCACCACCATGAAGCCAATTTCAGACAGAGGTTGGCAGAAAGCCTCTATTTTGGAGAAATAGCTGCTGCTCCTCAGGAAAGAAATCCTGCAGCTGGAACAGGTATTCTAAGAAAATGTCAACTTGAAGGGTGGTCACAGGCAGAAAAACAAACTCTTAGGCACTACTGGGAGACTTACCCGCGTGCTGCCCCATAAATGTGGGGTGAGTCTCCATCATGCCTGGTTCCTGTCTCCCCCTTGCCCAAAGGATGGTGCACAGTTGGTGCAGAGGCGGGTGACAGGCAGGATCAAAGGTATGAAACAGCTCCCACATGGGGAAGGATTTAATAGCCTGGGACTCTTCTGCCTGCAGGGCAGATAAACTGAAGGAGGATGTGATAGAGGGGTATAAAATCATGACTGGCCTGGAAAAAATGAATAAGGAAGGAGACTCTGACTCGTCTGACCCAAGGACTAGGGAGGTGTCAAATAAGCCACCAAGAGGCAGGTGGGAAAGAAATAAAATGAGATATTCTGAACCTTCGGTGCACTTCAGCTTTGGAGCTTGGACCACGGGGCGCTGTAGATATTTTTTTACGTGGGTTCAAAAAGTGACGGTGCAAACTGTTGGATGAAAAGTCCTCCAAAGATTGCTAAGCACAGAGAGTTTGCTGGGATGCCACAGGACACTACTCCTATCTGCTCACCCTGTTCTTGCTCACGGACGAAGCGGGACACTGAGCAAGACAGATCTCTGGTTTGGCGCAGTATAGGGATTTTTCTGTTTCTGTTATGCAACATTTATTTGCTATAAATGAGCAGTTTCCTGTTAGTATCTTAAGGCAGCAGCTCTGTTTTTAAGTATCAGGATTGAGCCCAAGACACAACATTAGGAGTGATGTCTGCCTGCTTGAGCAGCTCCTCTGTGATGGTGCTCGCCCAGCCTTGTAATGGGCCTCCTTCACATGGACAAGTAGCGTAACTCCAGCCATGCTTTTAGTGCTTCTTCCATTTTTTCTCTGTAAGGTTTTCTGCAAAGGGGTTCAGCCACAAAATATTATTTAAGCATTTTTCAGACAGCACACCTTTAGCTCTGCAAACCTGGGAGATGCTCTTCTTTCCATGCTATAAGCATGGGTGCAGAAATAAGACCTCTTCCAGTTGCAGGGAGAGTCCCAAATTCAGCACCAGCCCATGTTAAGGTTTCTCCCATTCAGGCTCTGTAGATGACTAGACAATTTAACCACAAGGATAGTCTTAAAATACGTTTGTGATACAAAACCTCTGTGACTTACTCAAGAGCACCCACTGAGACGTGGCCAAAGGCAGGAGCTGAACACTGATTTTCTACATCCTATTTCCTTACTTAAATAGAAAAGCATCTTGCTTTCGATTTTATTATTAAATCAAAGCTCATCCTTCATCCTTGATATGACGACATTAAAAAATCCTTACTGATCTACTGCCTGATTCTATTCCTTCTAAAATCGCTTCCAAAACTTGGGGTCACCATTCCCCTTAATGGTGACCAGATACCATTTTCTTCTCCCTTCAGCTACAGCTCCGTTTTGCTGGACTTCTAAAATGTAGTCACAGGGTGACTCTGATCTTGCTCGCAGCTAAGTCTATATAAATTTGAAGCATCACCCCTGCCTTTGATTGAGGTTGCCAGCATGAAGAATCTGGCTCTGAAGTATGGACAGGAGATATAGCCAAAAAATGAAAAGCTGATACAGCTCTAAATCCAAAGTTATCCACAGGACTGTCTTAGTCTTCTGGCTCACTAGAGAGAGACCTGATCATGTGCAGGTCCACATGCATCTTCAGTGTTAGTGAAATTTGGAGCAATCTAATGCTCTTCTTTTAGCGTAGGCAAAATTCAACAACAAAACAAATTCATTCAATCTCGTACATATATATAAGTAGTAGTAGTAGTAGTATTAGATATATTCTGTCCTCTCTCCTTCACTGGCTGTATTTTCACTCTTTCATAGCATAGGCCTTTAAAAAATTACAGTGTCAGCATTGTTTCTAATCTGGTATTTTTTCAGCCCTATATATGTCCATATGCACTGGGATAGCACAGGGCTTGGATAACAAAATAAATCCTTCGGTCTCGAGGCCACTTTTTAGTTTATCATTTTATTTGAAGATCATTAGGGTTCCCCCTCAGCTTTGAAATTACAGTCTATATATTTGCAGCTATTTTGTCCCTCAAAACACCTTGTCACTGAATTATTTCATGCAGGAACTTTCTTATAACTTATCTCCTCCTCTGACTTGTTCACACTTAAAGGTCACAGTCCTTTGCCTCTGATATCACCAGCTCTCACTGTGGAAAGGGTTTGAGTCCCAAACTGTGGCAGGAATTTGAGGAGGAGGAGGAGACAAAGAACTCCAGGACAAAAGCATCTTTTTTTTTTTTTTCAGATATATTGTGGGCTGTTGGAGAGCACAGAAAAGGATGAAGGGGACAAGAGTGTGGGGTTGCAGCTTCAAGCGGGCAGCCAGGTAGCACAGATATTGCCAGCCAGGGCTCACAGCTGAACACAGACGTGTACCCCACCTCTCACTTGTACCCTGCATGGTTTTTGCCTATCCTGCCTATCTGATAGCAAGATTGTCTGTAATAGGCCTTTTAAATGCAGCCTGCAAAATGTTCAACTGAGTATCTGTACTTGCGACAGGAGCCCAAGACAGGGGTGAAGTCAAAATGCCTTCATCTTGTCATTAAACTGAATACACCCTAAAAAACCCTATAAGGGTTTCAAATCTCTGAGCTGGATTTTAGTAGGGTTTGCATTAGGATACAAACTAGAACTAGATCTAAAGAAGATCTCTTAGACAAAAGAAATGGGGACTTGCTGGATGAGATAAAAGGAAGTAAAAGAGGTTGGGAGTGGACTTGGTTAACACTTCTGCTCCTGAAAGTCTTTCGGCTGCTCAGACCCTACAGCCAGGTATGCTCAGCTACACCCACGTGTCCTATTTCAAGGTCAAATTCAACTCGAAAACCTCTGAGTGTCCAGATTTGAACTGGAATCCAAAACGCACGAGGGACAAGTTAATTTTGCCTCTGATAAAAGGGGAGGCCTGGCCAGGAGATTTTTCTGTCGTTTCAGTAGCAAGTGGCAAGGAAAGGCAAGGACTATTCTCAGAGGAGACCTATGCAGGTGACACAGTCCAGGATTTCATTTGTTGGGAAATATGTTAAAGCTAATTGAATTTCCTTTGGAAAAACAGAAGCTTAAGTGAGAGGATGCAGTGTTTTACCACACTTTTAAAGTAATAAAAACTGTTGTAGAGGGTCTGCAAAAAGCAAAAGCAGCACGTTCTCCCAAACCAAATCATATTCCAACAAGACATATTATGCAGGGAGGCAGGCAGGTAGGCCATGCTAGAGTGACAGAGAAAGAGATGGGAGGGCATTTACAGGTAAATAGGGATTTGTAAATGTTAAATGTGAGTCGTAATGGACTTGCATTCTCTGCCAATACATTTACAGGTTAAGAGGATTAGCGAGCAGTTTGGCATAATGACCTCCATCTACAGAGTAGATATTCTGCAATTAGGAGGAGCTGTTCTTTGAGAAAAACGTGTATTTGGGTAATATAAAAACTATTGTCGAAAATCTACCTCCCACACACATGCTGACTTGCAAAATATTTGTTTTTTTGCTTTCCATGATGAGCAGAAACAGATCTGCCCCACTGGTCTGAAATAGATTCTGCCTCTGTAAGGACTGTTTAAGTGCTTTTATTGTGAAATGATACAGACATGCGAGGATTTACTGTTGATTTCCAATAGATCTATATGAATAATTGATTTTGCTCTGTTATTGCCAAAGGAGAAATTTGCAGGGGGGAGCAGAATATTAAATAAAAACTAATTTTCAGTTTTTTTCTAACTCAAAACTGTGCTGTACTTTGTTTTGGGCTGTTTTTCCCATCAGTGTAAGTTCACAGCAAATCCATTGGAAAAAGGAATATCTGTGTTAATAATTGTGCAGTGCTTTGGGGGGAGACATTCTGATGCATGAGATCTCGTTTGCAACCAGAGAGTGTCACCTGTGCCTGGGTGTAGGTTTTGGCTGGGATAGAGCTAATTTTCTTCATAGTAGCTTATACAGTGCTGTGCTTTGGATTTTTGACCAAAGCAGTGTTGATAACACAGGGATGTTTTAATTATTGCTAAGCAGCGCTGACACAGAGTCAAGGCCTTTTCTGCCTCCCAGCCCACCAGCGAGCAGGCTGGGGGTGCACAAGGAGCTGGGAGGGGGCACAGCCGGGACAGCTGACCCCCACTGACCCAAGGGATATCCCACACCATATGGCATCATGCTCAGCAATAAAAACTGGGGAAGAAGAAGGAACGGGGGGACGTTCAGGGTTATGGCATGTGGCTTCCCAAGTCACCGTTACCCGTGATGGAGCCCTGCTTTCCTGGAGATGGCTGAACACCTGCCTGCCGGTGGGAAGCAGTGAATGAATTCCTTATTTTGCTTTGCTTGTGCATGCAGCTTTTGCTTTACCTATTAAGCTGTCTTTATCTCAACCCATGAGTTTTCTCACTCTTACCCTTTTGAGTCCCTCTCCCATTCCACTGCAGAGAGCGAGCAAGTGGTTGCGTGGGGCTGAGCTGCCCACCGGGGTTAAACCATGACACGGGGAAATGGCATTTCCCCAGCAGCACTCCTGGTTCTCCACATCTCTGAAACAACTTGGCCTTTACAGGACCACGCGGTAGCCATCTCAGGTTGCTGTAGCAACTTCATTAAGTTGAAGCCGAATTGAGCTGATTATGTGCCAAAATAGCAGCCACCTAAGTTTACGTTCCCCACTGCCTGGCACAACTGTGACCTCCAAGAAAATTGTTGCTCTTCTCAGTGGGAGCAGAAGCAACCACCCACGAGCCTCACAAGCTGTGAATCTGCTATCTTCATCCTATATATATTACAGAAAAGTTCAGTCTTGACTTCTTCCTTGCACCGTCTGAACTGTCATTTTAATCAGCATTACTGTACTATCCAGGAGCATGAAATGCTCATGGACCGCATTGGGTTTAGTTTTTCTATACCATTTTCATACATTCCTGCCCTTCTTCTCTACCTGGCTAATTCTGTCCATCCCAGGTAGGACACTGCAACACAAACACCTCCTGTGCAGAAACAATGTTGGGTTTTTTACCTTTATTTCCCCCCAAGTCAATTTTTATTTTGTTTACAAGATAGAATTGATAATCTGAAATCAACTGTTTAACAAGTTGAAGCCAAATATTTGAAGTAAGATTTGCTGCTTTGGTAAGCAGCAATTTCAAGTTTGCCCAACTTAAAAATTTGGAGATATTTAGGTAGATATGCATCACAAGGCCCTAGATGAGCACACCTAGAGTGTGTGCAGTGATCTAATCACTACTTTATCTGTCCATCTTTACCAAGGCAAAATTCATAAAACGGTTCTCTCATTTTAGTAGATAGATGATCTTAAGAAACCTCTTAAACTGCAGTTTCAAAAATACCAAATATCAGTTTGTTCCATTGTATTAGAACATCATCAACATTACGCCAATGCTGTGTTTTGCTGCTGCTGTTATTAAGCGCTCCAATGTTTGTGTAAGATAAATTCACTGCATTTCAGATTATTTAACACCTAAATGAAATTGAGTTTGTTCATCCCACCAAGTTGCTAGGCAGCCTTTACAGAGCATCATGCATTTCTAATGCATCTGTTAGCAGGTGAAACTATTGAAGAAAGTGTAAATAAAAAGAACAAAACTGGGTAGGTACATTTTTAAGTCAGGCACCTGCTTAGCACGCGTGCTTTTGTGCTCCTGTAAATAGGCAACTCCGCGTACTTCAAACACGTAATTTTTCATACAGGGTACCTAGGTGTCCATTACATGGACAAGTGAGTGTTGTCTGTGTCTGTGATTTCCATACATGTTTATTCAGCTGCAAGCACATATAATTCTTAAGCTTTTAAAAATTAATGCAGAGCAGTGCTTGGAGGAATGCAGCATGTTGTGGCACACTGAGTCTCCCACCCTGGCATGCAGGGCACCTCCTGGGATGTTACTTAGGAGCAGTCCCAATAAAGGATTAAGCATCTAAATGTGATTTAGGCAGGTTTAGGCACTGAAAATGCCAGAAGGGAGGAGGCCAGAGAACCGTCCACCTCTTCTGTGCAAAATGGCCCACTGTGCTCCTCAGGTTAACTCAGGTTTAGTCTACTGGCTGCTTAATGCAATAACGAATAAACAGCTTGAAGAACGGGAACTGCAGCAGAGAAGACCCTACTCCTACATGAGTGTGCAAACCACACAGTTTCTGAGCAGTAAATTATGCAATTAATGAGCAATAAGATACACCAGTTACGATGAAGTTCTGAAACTTTTCAGCATTTTTTTCCCTTTCGGAAATCTCTGATGAAGACAAGTTGCCACCCAGTTCCCTCCCACTCTCCCCTAAGGAGCAGAGCCACAAGAGAGCGGCTCCTTTTCTATTACATGACACTCTCCAGAAGAAGAATTTCAGTCTGGGAATTTTAGAAGTTTCAGAACAGCTCTGGTTTTTCATCTTACAAAGTGCACCATACTGGTAATTATCAATTAAATGGAAAAAAATGTAACATCCTCTGCAAAGGCTCAAGAGCAGAGCACTGTCAGAGGAGACTTGGATTTAGCAATATGCCAGGCTGATATTATTTCTGATATCTTTTTTTGCAAAATGTGTGGCTGACCATACAAGTCATGATCCTACCCAGAAATTACCAGTTGCGAAGATATCTCTCCACAGCACACTCTGACATACTTTATGTCAATGCATGAGAAACAAGGTAGAGGTTATATTGATGAAGGAATGGGGGTCATGGAGAAAGGTGCATTGCTTTCCTGGAAAAAGGAGAATTTCCCTGCTGGGAGGTGACTTGGCACTGGGCCCTCCGGGTCTGGCTTGTGAACAGCATCCTTTTGCTGGAGCACCATGGGCTTTATGAAGTTAGATTTATTCAGAATTGTTCTTCAGCTGCACAGTGATTATAATAAAGTTCAAAAAGAGATGGATGTCAGAAAATGTAGCAACCAGTCACTTCATATTTTTTTGTTTTGAAATGTAAAATAGCTGTGTTGAGCTGAGTCTGACAGGACTGGAATTTTGTCATAAATTTACAAGTTCTGGACTTGGAAGGAATACTTCATATTTATTGGGAAAAAAAAATCTTTCGAGAAACAGAGTTTTGTAGAAATAAACAACATTCTGAAAATGCCTTAATAACATGTCATTTTGTCCTGGTAGTACCTACACTAAGTGCTTTTCATCAATTTATTGGAAGATGAAAGAACACACTTTAAAAAAAATAGTCGAGTAATTCTTTTGGAAGGGGGGGTGGGAAGAAGTATCTAAAGATGTGCCAGGTTTCACATGCAAATGGCAGGTTTGTTTGACTATGACAGGTTTGTTTGACTAAGTGCAAATGTCTGTGTCTGGTAGGTGCACCTCCTGGCACAGCCGGCAAGGAGAGAAGCATTTTATGGTGTCCGTGGCCTGGCTTCATCCTAATGCCTAAACTAAGGCAGAAAAACAGTGCTAGAAGTGCCTGTCTCTCTCCAGAGACTTCAAAGGGAGTTTAGGGGGAGTAGCTCTTCTGCAGACGCCTGCACAGTAGGCACCTAAAGTGAAACGGACGGGATGAATCCCCTCCAAAATGTGGTTGCATTTTGGAGGGGATTCATGGCATTTCACTTTAGGTGCTGCCCTGTAGCAAACATATGCAATGCATTTACCTCTCTGCAGCACCGCAGCAGTCATCCAACCACCCATGCGGGGGGCAGGGGCAGCTGCCTTCAGTGCATGGGGAACCGGTGGGGGAGAGAGGCTACGTGGTTCTGGGGTCTGGCTTTAAAGAGAGTGGTTGGAAGATGCGCTCTGTCACCGCACCGTGGATTTCCGTCTGCTGTATGACCTCATGCAGTGTTGTCTTATGGATCAGATATTTGGGAGGTTTGAGTCTATTCAGCTATGCTATATAAGGGGATTTCAGCAGAGCATGCCTCCATCATGCCTGTTGGGTATTATCTGTATAACCCCTTCGGGCTGGATTATCTCCTTTACTGAAATCTGTTCCATATAAGGGGCTGGGAAAGGGCTGTGCGTCTCAATCTGCTCGTGCCTTGGAGTGGCGAAAGGACTGTGTGCCTGTGAGGAGTTGGCTCCAGCCCCAAAACATCCCCATGCCGAGATGGCTGGAGCAGTTGGCATGGGAGCTCATTCTCTCTGTGATTTGCCATCCTCCAGTCCTTCCCCATGAAAGTTTTTCATAAAATGGGTAGTTTGGTCAGATAAGGGTCTTTTGTGCCAGGTAGGTGATGCCAAATGGCTGGACACAGCTCTGCAATATGTTATAACTGGGAGAAGTCAACACTCAAACCTCGTGTCAGCATCCAGGAGAGGGTATGGTCAGTTTTGTTGTCATGGAAATGCTACAATTTAATTTTACATGTGGTCAATGCACTGTCTAGTCTCCTTTCTACTACTGCAATTCAGTAACTATAAGCAAGATTGCTGTACTACAGCAAAGGAGAGACTTTCTGAAGCAAAAGATTTTTCCACTCATTTCTGGGATGCATAATAATAAGTTAATGGCACTAAACAACCCATGGTCAAAGCAACTTTCTCATCTCCCCCATTAGTATGTGGTCTGTTTTGGATATAAGTGATTCATTATAGAATTTTACTCCCATAAAAGCTCTTATATCCTCCTTTTGTACATATGCCAAATGGCGAGGAAAGCCAGAGGCAATTAAAACAAATATGGCTTGAATTACAGGCCTGTTCCCACAAGACCATGGGATAAGAAAATGGGTTAAGATGTGCAATAAGGCAAAGTAGATGCTGTAGAGAGGCTAGCTTTGCAAAACTGGCATTGCTGGCTTCCTTGTGTTCACCCACCTCCCTCTGAGCCAGGGTCTCTCCAGCCTTGCTGCACCACTCCATGCGAAGTGGGTACAAAGGACTGCACCTACATTCAGCTCCTGGTCCCCATCACCCTGCACTGTGGAGCCATGTCTGCTCAAAGACCAAATTTTACCTCCTCAGCTCAAATGTCAGCACCTAATTCCAAAGTGTTTTTTCTGTAGGTGCTGGTGGGAGAAAGCAAGGAAAGAGCTTCATGCTCGCGAAGTGGAGAAGAGAATAAGAACATCAAAATAGCAAAGGATAAGGGAAAATAAATAAGGTTTTCCGTCTTAGACCTCTGCTGTCACATCAGATCAGGGAAGGCAGAAAAGGTCAGCGTATTTATTATTTCAATAATGCATTTCCTCTGGTGAACTTTTGGTAGCATCACCTTCTTCACTGCGATTAGACAAACGGATCAGGATTTGGGGGGAAAGCTGTGTCCTACACTAGCACTGAGAAAGGAAAGATCCAAATGCAAGTTCACTCCTGTTCAAAGCTCCGGGGCGTACCAAGTCTTTCCATTCTTTTTGGCACAGAATTGAGAAGGAAATATAAGAAATGTTGTATGCAGAATGACCCCAACACAGGGGTTGATCAAAAAAGAACTAACGTATGTGGTCTGGTCTCTACAGTAGGGCATGAGGCTCCCCTAGAAGGTCCAGGAGAAAAAAATCATCCCAGCATCACTGTTGTGCTTCTCTATCTTAGGATAAATTTGTGTTGCACACAACCTCAGTTCTTTACTCTGTAGTGACTAATACATTAAACCTTGTACTCAGCCCTTTCCCAGTAAATCCTGGGCTAAACTCTGCACTTGAACTACATTTCTGGTAACTGCATTGGATGTGAGTGAAAACTGAGATCACCGTGGGTCTGAGTCACCAGGAACCCCGTTAATCACCAGTGGAACCAATGCTGTGGCAGCCTGCTTTAAATGAGGTCACACTTCTGTATCTTCAGGGTTGTTTAATGTCCTCAAAGGCCCGGGCTTTGTCCACATCCCCTATGCCGGTTGCTCTGTCTCAGAACCATTTGAATGGATGAACTGGTAATTCCCCTCTAGATTTTGGCCAAAACTCTCCATATGAAATTTTAATTTAGCTGACATTTCTATTTTTACAAAATACTGAAAAACACAGGTTTGGAAAACTGGAAAAAACAGTGCCTTTGGAATAGTGTTTGTGCTTCTCTGGGCTGGCTGAGATTGGAGAAGGAGAAATCTACTTTTTTGTTTAGCTGTCAATCAAAGATAACCAGGCAGTTTAATTTGCAAATTCCAGCTAAAGCAATGATATTTTAACATCTTTTGTCCTTTTTCCTTAAAAAATGCTTACCAAAATTTTTCTTTCACTATCTTCTGGCTTACAGCCTGGCACTCTGTAAAGGAATGAGTCTCTGGGTAGGACATGTTGAGAAACCTGTTGCGAGGTAGAGGGGAGAGGCAGCAGGAGGAACAAGCTTACTTTTTTGCTCTGCGTTTTACACTGCAGCAAAGAACATCCCAGACTTTGATCATATTGGGTCAAAGTAGAAAAGTGGCCTTAAAAATAGTGCAACTTGAGATTGCAAGGCTTATGTTTCCATTGCACTCCCATTTAACACCCTTTCTTCTGCAGGTGAACTGTTTTCATGCATGCTTTCAAATCAATGTTTGTTGGTGTTAAACACTTACAAAGCAAGAGCTTTGTAAGCGAGACCCATCAAGGTCTAGATGACTTACTGCAAGGATCCAGCTGAAGAAAGGAGGAAGGAGGAAGCATATGAGTATCTGCGTTAGAGCTGTCTCAAGTCTCATCACAGGCCATAAGGTTGGACAGCTAGGAAGGGGTGAGTGGGGCCAAAAAACAGTGAGAGTTATAGCTTAAATAGACAAATAAATAAAACAACATTGCTGACCTGTTTTCCCTTGCCAGATCTCATTGCTCATTGAAAACACTCAGTAATGTTAAGTATTTACTATATGTACATCAATTTATGTGCCTTCCTCTACCCAGGCCACTGCGCCAGAGCTGTTTTTAAAACTTTCGCTTACAGGGGAAATTTGTCCTGCAAGCTAATTTGTGAGCTGGTCAACAGATGCTCTAGGTCTGATCTCCCATAACTTCTTTGCAGTATTATTGCAGGGGTATACTGCGATAATGCAGATCCTCTTCTCCTAGTGCAGAAAATAGTGCAATATTACGCTGGCACAAGAGGAGGTCAGACTGTCCTCGTCTGGCTCCTTGCTTTGGCAAAACAGTCTGGCTCAGCCCTGTACCAGGCATGGGTGATAGCTCAAGTTATTCCAGTCTGTTCTTTAGGGACCCACAACATCTTGGCACTCTCTCTACCCACTCTTCTTCTAATTCAGCAAGAAGAAAATAATAATCCCCCAGGAGCAGAGGGTTTGTCTAGGGCACAAACAGTGTGATCTTGTTGTCAGTACAGCCCTGTATAATCCATGGCAAAAAAAGAAATTGAACCTGGCAAGCCAAGGGATGCGCACTAGCATTGTTCCTGCGATTAGTACTCTATTTCACCATATTTGCCCTTTTCAATGATTATTTTATGCTGAGCCCTACAACGCTGCTTTAGTCAGTCTCCAGTTCAGCTGTGGGTCATGTGTGGGTCAATGCCTCAGCCATGTGTCCTCCATCAGAGGTAAAATTGGAGGAAGATGGGCACCAACTGGAATTGTCATTATCATAACTGAATGAGCAGGCACAACCCTCTGAAGAGGTTGGAAAGCATTGATTTTTACCTGATTTATTGCTATTTATGCACATGCCTAGCCTGTCTCCCAGAAATAGATGTACAGGCTTCAGCTGATCTACTCATGTGAGTAGAGTTAAGTACTTCAGTGCTTGCAGGCTTTGGGCCTAAATCCATAAGAGCAAAGAGTCTTGCCGCATTCCCTGAATTTATCCAGACCAGAAACCCTTATTTCAGCTTGAAGCTTCCCAGACCCTCTGCCTGTGCTTTCATAAGAGGATGACCTTAAGCCCTTGACATATTCTGTTGAAATGTGATTTAAAGTTCTGGCAGAAAGGCAGAACTATTTTTTTTTTTTTCCAAAGAAAAACACAATAAACAAATATAAGCTGCTGCCTTTCTCTGGCTCTTCACTTCTTCTAGTAGATGGATTCCTCGAGCAGACAGGTAAGACACAATTGAATTTGTGAGCCTAATGCATATCAGTTCATGCACCCTAGACTAGCTCCCAAAACTGCACATCGCACCATCTGTCGTGCATAGGTGGAGGGTAAACGGTAAAAAAAAATTCTGCCTTGGTACACAGAAGAAAATCATTAACACTGGAAAGGGTGCTGTTGCCTGAAAAAAAGGCAACATGTGCCTCAGGGAACTAAAGCTCATTAGAGTCCTAGTCCCCTTTTCTTTATTGTTAACCATGATGGGTAAACATAAGCCAAAATGTCTATTTAAAGGATTGCAATGCTCAGTCACACATAATTTTCAGCACTTTCTAGATGTCTGTTCTCGCCAAGAGCTGTTCTTTCTTTCCTTCACAGCATTTGGGCTTTCCTTCCATATTTCTCCACGTCTCAGACTGTGGAACTCTGTGACAACCCCTCTATCTTCAGTTTCTCCATTCGCCTCCTCAGAAACCATCACCAGAAGCCATCATCTTCCTCGCAGAGCCGGTCTTCACTGCGGTGCAGCCGGACCCTGCACTGCCAATGCAGTGCAAGGAACAGTCCAGGCTTTACTGAGCAGGTTTTGGGTCAGTCGATATTACCAGAGGTCCAAATTATGTCAGTCATGCCTTTGTTAGATATCACCTTATTCCACAAATATTTCCACCGATTCCAGCTTGACTCACACAGTTGAGTGATGAGTTGTGCATCCAGATATTCAGTGAGATTAGGACTACGCTCCTTCCATACGGGACAGGGGTGCTGCTGTCCCAAAATCTCCAGCTGCCTTCCAAATGAGACGTCTCCAATGGGTATTATGGTTTTCTGCATTTTGTTTTCACTCATCAGACTAGAGGATGACAGCATCCCCTTTTCGTTTAAATGATTTATTTACAAACTTCTCCAGCACTCTACTCCATAATGAATGCACTGATCAGAAATACTTGAGACCTTGCTAGTCCTAGATATAATTGAATCTTTGTTCTACAACCTGAAACTGCTATCAATACTTATTGAAGCACAGAACATACACTTGTCCGGTGAGTGCTTAAAAGTGACTTAGGTTATTATGTTGTGGTTGATTTACAACAAAACCATCTGAATTATGAACTGTGTAAAGAAAAGGTAATTAAATTTGAGACGTTAAGGCTGCCAGTGCTTTGGATTGTGATAAATACAAAGTCAAAAAAGTCTTCCCCAGGGACTCTGGCATCAAGAGATGCTCAACTGCTCCATAGGCATATGCTTTATAGTGGGACAAGTCTTTTACTGGCAAAAAGGGATTTATCTTTTTAGGGATGGTTGTACCATAAGTTAAACCAGTACGAGGTGCTACACATTACAATGGGAAGGTTGCTGAATGGTGAGAGAATTTAAAAAAACAATCAAATCCTGCATCAGATTCATTTTCTTTCCTTACGTTTCAGCTTTCAGATTTATGGAGGCAGTTTTAAAGCACCTACCAGCAACTTAACTCAAAACCTTAGATGTCAAGTGCTCTTTCATAGTAAGTTTGCTGTCATTGTTACTGCTCAGCAAAGGCTAAACTTTCAAACTATCTTATTAATTGAACCTAATAAAGAGTCAGTGGAAAGGGATAAATTCCTCTAGAGTCTGATGCATCCCACTTATCTGAGGTATCTAATTTAAGGGGATAAATTGTCCTTTGCGAGGCAGCTGTCTCTCACCACAGACTGCAAATGGACCTTTTAGCACCTAACTTCACGAGAAATAATATTAAAGGAAATCCCACCTGAAAAGACTACTGAGACAAGAGATAACCTCTTGCTCAGTTTGTGTGACTGGCCATTGCTCCTATCTTCCACGCTGCACACGTATATCTTTCTCCTGTGATAAGACCTGGGTGTATATTGCCTGGTCCGTCAATACAGATATTGGAAAAAATACAGAGACACATGATGTGCAAGATTGATATCGTTCCAGCTTCAGACGTCTGCCATGCAGGGTCCTGCATCTCAGCTGGCATAGCTTTCATTATAGTCGGTGAGATCTCTGCAAAGAGAAACAGGCACACTGAGGACATGCTGGATGTGGGGGGGAACATTGTCACCGAGGACAAGGAAAAGGCTGAAGTACTTAACGCCTTCTTTGCCTCTGTGTTCAACAGCCAGACCGGTCATCCCCAGGGTACTCAGGCCCTTGAGCAAGAGGATAGGGATAGGGACCAGAATGGAGCCCTCATAGTCCAGGAGGAAGCAGTTAATGACCTGCTATGCCACCTGGACGCTCACAAGTCTATGGGGCCGGATGGGATCCACCCAAGAGTACTGAGGGAGCTGGCAGAGGAGCTTGCCAAGCCACTTTCCATCATCTATCAACAGTCCTGGTTAACAGGGGAGGTCCCTGATGCCTGGAGGCTTGCCAATGTGACGCCCATCTACAAGAAGGGCCGGAAGGAGGACCCGGGGAACTACAGGCCTGTCAGCCTGACCTCGGTGCCGGGGAAGATTATGGAGAGGTTCGTCTTGAGCGAACTCCACAGGCAAGTACAGGTCAACCAGGGGATCAGGCCCAGCCAGCATGGGTTCACAAAAGGCAGGTCCTGCTTGACCAACCTGATCTCCTTCTATGACCTGGTGACCCGCCTGGTAGATGATGGAAAGGCTGTGGATGTCATCTACCTCGACTTTAGCAAAGCTTTTGACACCATCTCGCATAATATCCTCCTCGGGAAGCTGGCAGCTCACGGCTTAGACAGGCATACTCTTTGCTGGGTAAAGAACTGGTTGGGTGGCCGAGCCCAGAGAGTAGTGATAAATGGTGTTAAGTCCAGTTGGCGGCCGGTCACGAGCGGTGTTCCCCAGGGCTCTGTTTTAGGGCCAGTCTTGTTCAATATCTTTATCAATGATCTGGATGAGGGGATCGAGTGCACCCTCAGTAAGTTTGCAGACGACACCAAATTGGGTGGGAGTGTCGATCTGCTCGAGGGTAGGATGGCCCTGCAGAGGGACCTGGACAGGCTGGACCGATGGGCCGTGGCCAACTGTATGAGGTTCAACAAGGCCAAGTGCCGGGTCCTGCACTTCGGTCACAACAACCCCATGCAACGCTACAGGCTTGGGGAGGAGTGGCTGGAAAACTGCCTGGCCGAAAAGGACCTGGGGGTGTTAGTAGATAGCCGGCTGAACATGAGCCAGCAGTGTGCCCAGGTGGCCAAGAAGGCCAACAGCATCCTGGCTTGTATCAGGAATAGTGTGGCCAGCAGGAGCAGGGAGGTGATTGTGCCCCTGTACTCGGCGCTGGTGAGGCCGCACCTGGAATACTGTGTCCAGTTTTGGGCCCCTCAGCACAAGAAAGACATTGAGGTGCTGGAGCGTGTTCAGAGGCGGGCAACGAAGCTGGTGAAGGGTCTGGAGAACAAGTCTTATGAGGAGCGGCTGAGGGAACTGGGGTTGTTTAGCCTGGAAAAGAGGAGGCTGAGGGGAGACCTTATCGCTCTCTACAACTACCTGAAAGGAGGTTGTAGTGAGGTGGGTGTTGGGCTCTTCTCCCAAGTAGCTAGCGATAGGACAAGAGGAAATGCGCTTAAGCTGCGCCAGGGGAGGTTTAGACTGGAAATTAGGAAAAATTTCTTTACGGAAAGGGTGGTCAGGCATTGGAACAGGCTGCCCAGAGAGGTGGTGGAGTCACCATCCCTGGAGGCGTTTAAAAAACGGGTAGATGTGGCACTTGGGATATGGTTTAGTCTGGTCTACCCTTGATTAGTCTAGAGTGGGCTTGGTAGTGTAGGTTAATGGTTGGACTGGATGATCTTAAAGGTCTTTTCCAACCTAGATGATTCTATGATTCTATGATTCTATGATTCATCTGACCTGCTTTGCAGGACAAGGTGAATTGTGCCTCCAATACCATGGATTCTTCCAACTCCCAAACACCACAGTCTATAAAAAAAGCAGGTGAATAGTTCAGAAATGGATGCTTTCAGTGGTGTAAGGTGTTTAATCAGGTGTAACCCGCTTTTATAGTCATTGCAACTGGTGTCTAGGATAGATCCAAATCACAGACCAGAGCAGGAAAGGTTTGGGCTGCTGCTCCTTGAGCAAGAGAGCTATTGAAATATCCAGAATTAGGAAGCATAACTGTTTGCATTAGATTAATGCATTTGATGTCACATATTTATTTTAAAGGTCCACGTTACAGCACATACCTTCTGAAAACATCCTCATGAGGTTGCTTCAGAGTCAATACACTTTAGTCCCTTCTCAAACAGGTGATGGATGAGATACTTTCTTTCACTCATTTATTCTCTATCTCTTACTCAAAAAACAAGACAGCTTTTAGGAAGGGAGGCTTTTGCTCTGATTCTGGCTCCCAAAAGCCCTACGCTTGCAAAAGATGAATTTTCAAGGTTCCTTTCAGCGTGTTTTTTTATGAATAGCTGATTTCTAATTTCTGTGAAAAGGCACATTTGTCATAGACTTATCACACACAGTTGTCAAGATTACAAGATCTGTTCTTACTGCTTTTGTTGTTAGCAAAAATAATTCATAACTCCAGAAGAGTAATTTTTATTTGGGGACAGCTTTAAAGGATGCATTTGTATTTCTTCCTGAATTAAAACCTGCAGAAATGGAAGCACAGCAAAATTTGAGTCCTTAAAAAATCTTACTTCTGCAAATACATAAACCAGATGTTCTTGTGATTTCTAAGCTGACATGTATTCACTTCAGTGGAGTTAAAGGGATTTCCTGGATGGATAAGGATTTAAGCCATTAACCCTGGTCATTCCCTCCTCCCAGCTTCCCAAAATATCAGTTGTCCTCAGTGTCTGTCTCCTCAAACCCCTCTGTGTTGCACTCTCTTCACCCCTGGTCTGGTGATCAGTTTTTCCAGCTAGATATGACTCTTACTGTAATACTTGTGCAGATGACAAAATATATCATAAAAAATTTATTCTCCAAGAACCCTATCATAAGAGTGTTATCGTGTGCCTGGGGATGGGTTTGTCATGCAGTGTTTCTGCCTTGCCTGGCAATAAAAAAACCCCACTGAGCTTGCTGCACATGAGATGACAGATGTCTTTTTCTTTTGAAACACCAATACTACACTTTTGACTCAGGGTCCCCTTCAACTGTGAAGCAACGCAGGGGCATGTGCCCACCATCTGCAGCCTGCACCAGCATCAAAAGTGGGATTTCCCTCACTCTTATTAATCAGATTGGGATACTGGCATTAAAATCTGGTGATGGGACAACATTAACCATTTCATGCGTGATTGCACTGGTGAACAGAAAAGTGTTCAGACTGAGAAAGGAGTCCAGGACGTAGAAATTTGGGCTTCACTGCAGTAAAGCAAATATAGACGAAAGAGCAGGATCAGATGAGGAAGAAAAGTGAGAAGAAAGAGAAGGGAGAATAAAAAAGGGAATAAATTGCAGTATCCTAAAATGAAGAAGCATTAAAGCATTGAACACATGTCTCATCACACAACTTCTGCTGAAGAAAATATTGTCCCACTGCTACAAACAACCTACTGGTGCTGGTGATCGTTCTCTCTGCACTGCGGGATAAAGACACCTGCCTTTATACCTGGCCTACAGACTGTCAAATATAAAATCTGATCTTCTGCCACAGGCGAATGTGATGCTTCTTGGCCAGATGATGTTAGAAATAGTTTACCTTAATTTTCTAGCCTAAAATGCATCTATACGCTTTGGATATTCCTGCAAAATCAACCTCCTCCCATCCTCCCCTCCAAGTTTCTAGTTCCTGTCTAAATCAACTGCACAAATGGAGGTTTCTCTCTACTGTGTGCCCATGTGCAGCTCAGAGCCAAGTTTTGCAATAAGGCTGACAGGGAAGTAGACCTCTATTAAGAGAGGTGGCAGCAAAGAACAACACAGTGATTAAATGCAAAATTGAAATCATAATGAAAATTGGGGCACTGAAAAGAAATTTTAATTAAGTAAGCAACTGCAAATCAAACAAATGTATTCATTATTTAATCAACTAGTGAGTGCAAAAATCCCAACTAATCAGGAAAGTCTCAGGGAGCAGATAGAGAAACAAATCAAGGAACCAATTTCAACCCCATAAGAAAATAGCACACATCCACACTATAAAAGAGCATTTGTCTGAGAAACAGAAGGTGAACTTCTTTTTCCACCCCCAAACATCATCTTTCTTATCTTTGTAAGGCTGTATATTTTTTTGTAACAACAACAACAAAAAAATCTTATGCTGGGATTTGGGATGCTGTGTCTTCTTGCACATTTGCTTTTAATCTGTTCAGTCATAGAAAGAGTGACTGCAAAGTGATGTTTTCCTTTGCCTACATTCACCTCTGTTTCACCTGCTGCACAGACCCCCTTGAGGTATCATGATAACCGGTTTGTTTTATAGGGAGGTAAAACTTTGGGTGCCCCCAGCTACTGCTCAGCTCCGTGCAGAGCATGGCACATCTGCAGTGCAGAGCATTTGGGAATGGTGGCTGAATCCTCCTGGGCTGTTTCACGCACATGAGTAGGGCCAGCAAAGGAAGATGATTCATTATTAACTAGAACTTTGCCACAAATCTGCCAACTTGCTCCTGCTTAAGGGAAAGACGGGAACTGAGCACCTCATCTGTATGATGAAGACCTGCATAAGACTGTGCTCTTAGGCATGTTTTCACCCCAAATTTTTTCAGCCTGTGCGAGTACGGGAGAGGGTATGCACCGTTCACTTCAATGAACTCCTTGCAAAGTCAGCAAACAGCTCAGCATGAGCACAGAGAGCCCTTTCAAGCCTCAGAGCTACTTCAGGGTAACCAAGTGAGTCACAAGCAGCCAAGTAATTACCTTTCTAGGCCTCCTTACTTATGAATTTGGATCTGTGTACAAAAGCATGAATCCAGAGAGAATTGGCCAACATACCTTGTGAGCATAGACTTGTTTGCACTCAAAGCAGTTGGATAGGGGCAGGAGTTAAGTTAAACAATAGTACAACAAGTCATTTACTGCACAGTCTTGTAAGTATAGCCTGTCTAGAGCCTGAAAAAAATCACATATGTAATGAGTGGCTTCATTCAGCATTGTGTGAACAGTGATTCACTATGCCAAGCAAGAGGGGATGGGTAGCAAATAGACCTTGTATGAGGTATCTGAGAAAAAAAAAGATATTTTGTGCAAAAAGATCAGCTGCATAACAAAGACATGTGTGAAAACATGGTGGTGCTTTTAAAACACAAGTGTAGCAAACTCTTCTGTAGAATAAATGGAAATTGAGTACATCTCTCCACCAAAGGGAAAGGAGTCTGGTTTCATATCCAGAGTAGGGAACTGGGACACCAGATGTCTGGTTTCTTATTCTTTCTCTGTCACTGGAACACAGTGCAAACACTTTTCCTTTTCTATTTCTGCTTGTCTACGTTATTTGATTACTCCTACTGCCACAACAGCCAAGCACTTCACGCTCATAGCATTTTTCACCTCATCACACCTGTTTTGCAGATGGAAGTGCACAGCCCTATCTCCACACAGGGGTCTCGATTGCCTAAACACTGCTTGGGGCTCCAAGGTGAAAAACTCTTGTTCTGCAGAGGCAGGGCTCAGGACGCCCTTAAAATTCAGAGCTGTCAATGTCTTTGTACGTTAATATTTCCAGGTAGTTAAAGGTCTGCTGATAGCACTCCCCAACATGCCTCAGTCTTTGGAGGAGCAAGTATCCCAGCACCTTGCTCATTCCTGAGGCTTATCATATTGCACAATTAGGAGCTGCCTGGTGGTGTTTGGGCTGCAGACATTCTCCAAGCACACTTGTAAGATGAGGCTTTGCCCCCTCCAAAATTAAATGATTCCCTGCTCTTCTCCTGTAGGTCCACAGCTGAGGAAGCTGCTTCATTTGTGGAAGGCCAAAATATGGTTCTCTCTCCACCCATGGGGAGCTGAACCCATTTTCTGGGCTCCAAGGTCATAAAAGCATAGGGGATGCTGGAATGATGATGTCTGCTTCATTCCCTGATATAGATGCTATTCTGGTCTCTTGAAATAATTAAATGGTAATTGGGTTGGGCTGGAAAGAAGAGAGAAGTGTGACTTTATAGTTTCATGACTGGGGTTCTCCCCTAGGAGGGGGCTGGCTGGCTTGCAGTCCACTTAATATTTTATTGCTTAATATTAAAGAAAAGGCTTTGCTCTGTGTTATTCCCTGAGTGCTTCCTGAGATACACAGATCTTCCACCTCAATCCTTTTGTCCAGCTTTGCTGTCAGTTGGTGTTCCAGCATGGAAGAGCAAAAGCATTGCAAGCCCAGCTGGTTGTTGACTTGAACAGTGCCAACCACTCCTGTCTCTGGGGGGTGCATGGAAGCATCTGCCCCTCATGAGCCCATGGGCAGCCCCAGGGAAGCCCAGTTCAAGTTTCGCATGTATTTTGCTGAATCAGGGTTGACTTGTCTTAAACTGCGGAAACTGCAACACAAAGGTAAATCTAGATGGGCATCCTGCTCCTGACTACCGCTACTCAAAGCAGCCTCAACGTAGGACATTTTATGCTTCAGTGATCCAATTCCAACATTGTTCCAATTTTATGATTGGGATAGAGCATCCCTCTGCCTTGTAAATAACAATTGCCCCCAAAACCTATGGTTTGCACATGTGCTCTGGTTCTGGCTTCACTACCACCAGCCAACATCCCAGAGCATCTCCTGCTCCCTCCTAACCACATTAGCAGGAGGTAATGACGTTGTTCAGATCGAAAGGAAACAGTAAATTCGATTGTGACTTACTAGCAGGATTGGTGTGCTGTCAGCAAACACATGCACACGTATACATGCACATGCCCACAGAGTGACCTATCCTTACGTACACACCAGGGTTTGTCTCTGCAAACACACTTTCTATTAATTAGCAGAGATCAGAAACAAGCCTCTTAGTCTACTATGGGAGATAATGTCATTCTGGGCTAAGAATAAATCTATCAGCTGGAAACTGGATGAATAAGACTGATTTTAAGGAGGATGAGGTCATTTTTAGATTACATCATGCAGCCATGTTGTATCCCAATTTATATACTAAGAGAGCATATAACAATTTCAGCTTTGCTACAAGAGCATATTTGAGTAAGCAATCTCAGGAAAGAGGTTAGAAATCTTTCTATGCACAGAAAGCTGTTTTATGAACTCCTCCATCCTACAGCAAAGGAAGTATTATTTTTTCCAGAAAATCCATCTCCCCCAAATCCCTGGTTATATCTGGAGCTGGAAGTCAGAATTGTGCTTGCTAAAGGGAAATCCCAGTCAGCACACATCTAATTATGTTTCTGTCTCCCAGATCCTACATAGCAGTCCCTGACAAAAGAATAGACAGGAAAGAGAAATCTGTTGCAGTCCGGTTTATGATTTTACATTATTAAGCCATTGGGGACTGCCAGACAATCTGAGAGCTTAGTGAACTGAACTCTCTAAGACCTGTTAAGTACTCAGGAGGCACTATGCAAACCCACAAAATAGGAGCATTAATCGTCAGGCAGACTTGTCAGGATACTCAATACATGAGTGACAGATGAGAACGGAGTGGAGAAGAGAATAAGGAAGGGCAGAAAATAAGAATCAGGAGGTTTCCACAAACCTCAAATTCTCACAATCATTCTTCAAAACTTTTTTCCTTTTTTTGAGTGAGACTTTGCTTTTCATTTCATAGAGGCAAATCCACCATTTAGCACCGATTCCACTGGAATTACTCCAGATTCACTGCAGTGTAGCTGTACAGCATTGGCTCTTTATAATAATATGCCTCATTAGTGGCTACTTACAGTGTAACTGAATTATAGGATGTCTAGTTCTGGGCAGTTGCTGCAAAATGGAGCACTGACGTGACACCTAATAAAGTACTTGTAAATGCCTTCTGGGAGTTATAATGCTATATTATTTATGAAGTGCCATTGTATTTTAAAGACAGAAGACCAGATGTTAAAATCCATTTTATTTATACAGTGTCACTGAGGATTAAATCTATTGTCTTTACTCAGCGTATCCCAATATATACAATGCACATGTTGGCATGGAGCACCCCTGGAGGCATGGCGGTCAGACATGCCGGGGCACACCAACACCATCTATGGAGACAGAATGGTTCAAAGTGGATGTCTCCTGGTTTGAGCACTGAGCCAGATGTTAAAAACTTGTGCAAAAATAAGTAGGGAATGATATTCTTCCCAGATCTGACTTCCCACAAAGCTAGAGGCAGTAGGCTTTTTTATGGTAACTTATGCAGCACTTCTGCTAGGTGAGGAGTGCTCAGGGAGAGTGGGACACCTCCTAAACAAACAGTAGTCCCGCTTTGTGACTTTTGTGAACAAGTGGATTCCTACCAGGAGTTTTTTCCTAAGAAGCAAATCTTCTTTGTATACAAGCTCTGAATGTGTATTAAAGAGAATTCTGATGTGAGAAAAGAAATGCAGCGTAAACTTGAACCCCTACAGCAGTAACATGCCATAACCCCACTTGCTCCTTTTGCTGTTCAGTGCCTGAGGGCAGCACGTTGCCTGAGCCTTGGAGCACGTAGGCAGAGGTGTCTCCTGCCACGTAGGAAGTTTAGTCTGGTCCTATCCTGAGGCGCTGCCACCAGGCAACTGCAGCTCCAAACCAGCTGTCACATCAGCAGTGTTCACCGGGGTCTGTGTGCTGCTTTGCAGTGCTGTAAAGACCTGTCTTTGTCCAGTGTCCCATGGAGAGCCCTGCGGAACTTGCATTGGAGCTCTGACAGTGGAGCAGAAGCCTCTCTAGAGGAAAAAAAATAAAACTAATTTTTAAAAAAGTAGATTTGGGAGCTTTGATGACATTTTCCTCCTTGAACCAAAGGGGAACCAGCTCTTCTCTGAAACCCATGCATTGCCTAACCAACTCTCTTGCCAGGCTGATGCCCAAAAGTGCTGCTGAGGCACTGCTGGGCAGGCAGCTCTTGCAAGCTCCCACGCACTCAGCAGCAAAGGGGCCCATTACTCCCTTGGGCTTCTCTCCAGCTCTGAATATCAGATTGGGTGAAGCCATTCTAGTCAAGATCTTTTCCCTTTTTTTCACCTACAGATAGGAGCAAAAACCACCTTACCCCCTAAAACAATACATTTCTCAAAGCACTTCCCTTAGGTGATTTGATCATTCATGGTCCCCTCCCAACAGGTATGTCTGGTTGTTGCAAACATGGCGAGATGCTGTAAGCAACCATGGCAGCCCCAGCACCACCAACACTACACAAGGATGCTGTGTTACAAAGCTTAGGTCCTTAGTCCCCCAGAATTACCCTGTCTGAAGCTTTGCTGAAGTTTTGAAGAACACCTAAAATGGAGAGCATGACTGACCACAAATGTTGACCTACTTTAAGTAAGCACTTCCCTAGGGTGGTAAACTGCTTGTTTTGGGCATATCAGAGGAGTCTGGGATGAGCGGTCTTGTTCTTTGCTTGCCTCCTGCCTGGACGGTCCTCTACTGGCATCAAGGGACAGGAGAGGGGTGTAAGGCAGCATGGGCAGCCCCGTTCACCACCATCTTCTTCTGTCCTCTTCTCTCCTTCTCTTCAGGGTGGACCTATAATACCAGTGCAGAGGGACCAATCAGTTCCTGTCTGCTCTCAAGTCCCCCAAAGCCTCCAAGATCTCCAATCTCCATTCCTACCTCCCTTTTTCCGACACCAGTCTCAAGCTTCCCACTGGCACGGTGCTTTCCCAGATGCTGCTTTTGCCCCATTAAAGTACCACTGATCCCTTCACCAACCTGCATCAAAGCCCCCTAAGGCTCTCCCAGCCATCACCACTCTGAATTCCCTCTGAGGTCTCCAGGGTTTTTAAAAGCTAGAAGTTTTGCTAAAATAATTCTGTAGGTACAGTTTAGCTCATTTTCTATAGGGAGCTAGTTTAAATTGTGAAATGTTTAAAACCCAAGACTGTTTTTGCTTCCACAACCCTGGAAGAAGTAAAACCAGAAATCCTAACATGGATAAACTGTGGGAGGAGAGACTGTCTCGTGCTGCCTGAAAAAGTTAATTTTTGTACGGGGGGGTCACTGGGCTCAGGTCTGCCTTCCAAGTTATCCTTATGGATGATGCGAAGAGGTGTGAAGGGGACAGGGGTTTGGACAGGATTTCAGAGTGCAAACATCCAAAACTGGGAATACAATTATGGTAGCAAAGGCTCGGTCAGGTGTGGGAGCAATGAGGTTCCTCTCCAACAAAAATGCAGGATGCCGGAGCTCCAGGCAGCCATCACCCCGCAGGAGGCAGCAGCGGGCTTGTGCAGAGAGGTCTCTGGCCAGCTGGGATAGACATGGAGAGGCACAGGAGTTCTGAGGAGCTTTGGATAGGACAAAAATCAGCTTGTGTTGTCAAAATGTCCCAACAGAAACACACTATAAAAATAATTGGGTTTCTGTATTTTTTTTTTAAATCTGTAACAAAAACAAATCCCATTTGGGGTGAATCTAAGAGTGCATCACCCTCCCACTGGGGAGACTGCTGGGGGTTTAATAGGTTCGGGACCTGGTCCCAAGTATGTGCCATGTAGGTGGGATGGTCGCTCTTTATTTAGGATAGATGGAGGTGGTAAATAAGCCTTTTGCAATGAAAACAGCTGAAGTTGCAAGACTGATCAGAAGAACATGTGAGGCTGATCAGAATTAAACCATGTAAGAAGAGCCTGGCATTGGGACTGCATGCCAGAGCAGAAACCTGTGCACTGGTGCTGGCAGAGTGCTCTGTGTGTGTTTGGCTAGATGTGGCCAGCAAAGAAGGACCAAGCAGGTTTCTAAGCAGAGTGAGAAGGCATTTACAGGATGTCCCTTAGAAAAAATAATAGAGAAAGGTTGAGGTGACGACTGGAAGAGAGAGCCTGGGAAGAGGAAATATGTGCTCTTGTTTGGTTCCTGCAGCACTGGGGGACCAAACGTGCATCAGTGACTGCATCAAAGAAATACCTGATTATAACCAGCTCCCAACCCTACTGGCAACAACCTGGGGATCCCCCAGCATTCAATAGCTGCTTGGCTCAAAATGGGGAACAGTAATTCCTACGCTTCAATGAGAGCAGTGCCATGTCTCTGGTGGGTATGAAATGCTATCTCAGAGCTAACTTTGCATTTCTCAGACATACAGTTTAACAACTATTTAGACATGGCTGTGTTATACATCTCTTTAAATAGCACTTGCTGCAACAGCCTCCTTCTAGAGCCTGCTCAGGTCAGAGCCAGGACTTTCAAATAGCTGTTTGGGTGTACCACTGGCACGTAGCATATTTCTGTTCCACCATAAACTCATGAGGACCTCGTAAGCTATGTAGGATAAATTAATCCCTGACTCAGCTCCAGTGGCACAATGAAGCTAAAGTGAGGATGAATTTAATCATGGGATGGTTAGTATTGAGTGACAGAAGAATCTCCCCTTGCCATCTTTACCATGAGGTGATAAAGATGATGCTGCTGGAGAGGGGAAGCTGCCTCTTACAGTTCACGTTGCAGGTGACATCAAAGAGATGCTAAGGAAAATGTTATGTACTCCCTGTTCAAATGAATACAAATTACAATGGGTCCACAGGCACACACTAACTGTTTCTGTAAGAACAGGGCTTCAGAGCCATGATATTTTTCCCCTGAGGGTACCAGCAGGAAAGTGTGAAATTTATTAATTTTCTAAAGCAGCCCCATTTGTAAACGCAAACTGAGTTTTGCTTGGAAAAAGTTTTCATTCCATTTTTCAACATGTTAACCTTTAGAGACTATTTTGCCATGGGGGGCATCCAGATGAAGCAGATTTTTTCCGAGCTGGGCTATGACCCTGGGAAAGCTCAGCCCTGGAGGGGATGAGCAGGAGCAGAGGGGCACAGGAAGCGGAGGGGATATTGATTTCAGACCTGCAGACTCCTGCCAAAGGGTGGCCTCCAAGGCTGCGAGCGCCTTGTGTTGTGCTATTAGCCACTGTCATTTCCCAGAAGCGAGACTCTCCCATAGTCTCCCCTTGCTAATCCACGAGGCGCATTGCGGTGCTGTAGGTTTGTTTTGAGGTGGTGCGGGGGGGAGGCAGGGAGGAGATCGAATTAGCCTCCGAGGCATGTACACAGGCAGGAGGTGCACGTGGGCACATTGCCCCTCTCCTGCCTATCAGGGAGGGGTGTAAAACCAGCTACCCCCATACAGCTAATATTGAGAGCCATGCCACATGCAACAAGCAGGATAGGGCAGTGGGTGCCTTCTCCCTCTCTCCAGGCCCATGGGTGCCCCAGGGATAGGACCAAAAAGCTGAACCTGTGAGCAGCTGCCTCCTATGAAGCCTATAACATTTGTGACCTGGCTTCTGACCTTGCTTGGTGCAGCTGGGGAAAAAAATCCACTGGGACTCCCTGCCCTCCCTGTTTTTCAAAAGAGGTGAGCACCGCAAGCACTCCCACGAGGCTCTCCAAACACATCTGAGCCTAAACACGTCCAGGCATGTCTCTCATCTCACTGAAACCCAGTGGGCCACCGCCGCCACCCCAAAGAGGACAGCAGGGAGAACATTAGGGACCAACTTGACCCGTTCGCGCTCGTAATTACTATGTGTGGGCAAACACTGCCCTCTGCCTCCTGCAGAAAGGCTTCATTGTTGCGTTGGGGATCTGGGGGGTTTATTTTCTTCTCCTATGAAGCAGGATGATAAAATAGTGTTCTCCAGCCTGGCCACATGCCAGCAGACAAGGTGGTGAGAGTGAAACACTGGCACGTCTGGCTCGGCACTGGTAGTGCCAGCCCAAATATTCAGAGCCACAGGGTGAGTGGGCTGTAAAAGTCTTCAGCCCTACAATAAGTAAAACTTGGGGATTTTCTTATATGTCTTATGAAAGGGAGGAGTTTGGGCTTGTTTCACCCTGTAGGCTCATGTTTTCGAGCATTTTTATCCCAGGGTAAAGGCTAGGAACTTTTTTGTTGGTTTTAACTACGTTGACTCTCTCAAGAGAAGGGGAAGATAAAATGGCATCAGACTTTACACCCAGCCTGAGACACCTGGCCAGGCTGCTTCAGCAGGGCTGATTCCCAGCATGTCCCTGGAGGGCTGGCAGTGCAGATATGCCGAGCAAAGCCAAAGGTAAGCGAGGAGACATAGGAGCAGAGCAATGAAATGACCTTTCACAAAGCGACAGCCAGTCTGGGGCATGGCCAGAAGTAAAATCTGTGCCTCTGCCCAGCCAGGACAGCAGGATGAAGTCTCAAAGCCTGTCTGCCTTGCAGGCCCTGGGGGACTACACCTGAGCTGTGCCCAGTTGCCGATGCCCCTGGACAACTGTCCTGCGGGGTGTCCATCACCCAAACACCAGCGCTTCCCTTGGCCCCATGACTCCCAAAGGGCAGCACGGATGCCAGCTCCCAGGGACTTTCAACGGGAGGGAGGCGCCTAGCTCCTGTTCACACCTTGGAAAATCCCCTTGGCCTTTTATCTGCATCGGGCCATACATGGTCCCCGATGGCTGCAGTGTCAGGGTCAAAGAGGCACAGAGGGCAGGGAGGCAGCGAGCCAAGTTGTGGGAAGAGCGGAAAAGGCGTGAGGTTGCACGCAAGCTGCAAAGGAGCCCTTAGGAGCGAGCTGGGTCTCCCAGGCATGGCCTGCCCTTCTCCAGACTTCTGTTTCCCCATTGAGGTGGCAGCTCTGCTCCTGTTTCATGCTGTTTTGGCATGGAGGTATCACGGGGAACACTATTCTACAGAAATGCATCCTTTTTTTTTCTTTCTGGTCAATAAAGCCGCAGTTTGACTTTAGGGTGAAGATTTGGATCAATTCTCATTTTCTACAAAATGATTCTCTCTTATACACCAAGGAATAGAATTGAAAATGTAATCTATCTTGTTGAGAGGTAGAGTTAGGGTCATGAAAATTAACCCCCAAGTGCCATTTAGTGTGCCTTTTCACGTGCCAGCAAATAGCAGAGAACGTCTTTGGATTTCTAAACAGTAATTTAGAAAAAAATAAAATCAGTTTTGTCCAGGCATCTGAAGGGATCTTGCCACCGAGTCGCTTTTTCTCTGCAACGTAGAATAACTGAGAACAACAATTTTCAGTAATGATTCGCTAGCAAATACTATTGCCAGATGAAAATTGCGATTTGTGTGACTTTGTCTCACAACATTATATTTTAATATTTGGCTACATAAATTGAAGCAGAACGGGGCTCCTTTATATTAAACAATTTCACTTCTGAATCCACGGGATAAAAAGAAAAATAAGGAATAAAATGCAATGAGCCCTCTCATGTAAGTCAGGAAAATGTGACACTTTAAAATGACCTGAACTGATGAAGAGAACAATCCAGTGTAGCTGGCCCAACGCAGAAAGCTTTGTGGAAGTACTACCCAGATATTGCTTTTATAAGTATACTTTAGACTTCATAGTGCAAGCAGGGGTACTGGAAGCAGACTTTAATCCAGCATGGCACTTGTACAGTTGTTACTGGAGACCATGAGCAAAGATATTTGTAAAAGAGGCCCAGGCTGGACAAATATGCATGGTGATCCACCAAGGTCCCTGAGAACCGCTGTGTTTTGTGGGTCTTTCCTCTAAAACTCACGGGAGCTAAAGGAGACGCTGGGAGGAGAGCCAAATGGGTGACATGGAAAGAGTACCAAAAAACCCAATGTGAGGAAGGAGGATGTTGAAATGGGACAGAGACGTGGGAAGATCTCCTCCTGGTGCAAAGGGTTTGTCTGAATACTAGAAATCACTGTTGGAACAGTTCTGCAAAGAGCAGCTTGAATATTGCCCATGAGTCAGGCTGATCAGGTACCTTCTTTGATGTGAAATTCATTCAGCAACAGAGTGTTGGGGTTTTGACCAAACGCTTCTCTTTTTTAAACCAAATAGTGTCTACTTTCCATTGCTACATCCTTTCTGTTCGGACTGATTATTTAAAGCAAGGGAAAAAATGCCATTCAGAAGCTTTCTGGGGGTGGATGGCAGGAGCTGATACCTTGTGAATCGAGCTCAGTTGCATCTCAACATACTGGTTCCAGGATCTGCTTTTATCCTGCATGATAACACAGGGAGAGGGAAAACTGTGATGCACCACAGAGTTGTTTTGGGGTGTGGGCAAGGAAATGTTTTCAGTTAAAAACTCAAGGCTTCAACTCTTTGCCAAAAGAAAAACAAAGAAAAAATAAAAGGAAAATTTCACAGTGGCACTACAAACAAACTAGCTGAGCTGATGAAGAACAGTCTTTAGTGATAAAGAACAAGAGTTTTCAGATTTCATTCATCTGATGTATAAATCAGATAGTTTTGAAAGAAACTCAACTGAATTTTATCCTCAGCACTGAACTAGATAGAAATGGTCAGCTCTAAATTACTATTATTTTATTCATCACCTGAGTTTCTACAGCACTCGAGAGACTCCAAGCTGTGGACCAGGATATCTTTGTTCTGGGGACTGTAAAAATGACAAATAAGAACCCTCCTAGGAGTTTCCAACCTAAAGAAAGGACAACATTTAATAACAGTTGCAATAGATTACTAAGAAATGATGAAGTGATATCTGTCAGCATGATGGCCGTGATACTCATCCATCAGCAACTTAATCACTACCAAGGGCTCTCCTGCAGCAAAGGCAAGTTCAAAGGAGGGTGATGAGGACACTCTGCAGGTAGTTTCTAGGTGTCCACAGGAAAACACAAAGGTACTTGTTTGAAAATCATATGAGCGAGTAGCATAGGCTGATGTGGGGCAGGTTACAGCTGGGAATTAGAGGCAACAAGCGACAGGCCACAGAGGCCTTGAAAATACAATCAGATTGCTGTGCCTGATACAAAAGGCAAAGTAAACCAGTGGCAAGATAAAAGCAGAGATGTGTGCCAACCAGAGCAAAGGGATGGAGAAATGCTGTGAACAGGTATGTGCCCAGTAGGACTGTGCTTGCCAAGGCTAGGGAAAAGGTTGCTGCAAATTTGGGTAGTGTAAACTTGGAGCAAACTTCCGGCTTTTAGCTCTGTCAGAGCATTGGAAAGGTTGTAGCTTGTGGATGGTAGGAAGAACAAATCAGACAGGACAAGAAATAACCTGTGTGGGGAGAGGTCAGAGGGGTAGAAGATAGCTCTTACTAAGGGCATTGATAGGAACCCAGTTCATGTTGTCCACAGGGACTCACCAGGGATGGAGTCAGCGGCTCAGTTCGGGTACCCATGAAACAGAAAGTGTTTGAACACCTCCCTGCCTTTTGCTGCCATCTTCATGCTCAGCAAGTGCATCTCTGCTAGAGCAAAAGCTGTCAAAGCCATAAACACTCCCAGGACGGAGGCATACGTGGATGGAAGATGTATGCACAAAGCCACCCACTGGCAGTCACAGCCGTGACACCCATGGGTGACAAGGAACGATGCCATTCAGCACAAACCTGTCATCCTCCCCACGTCCCTGGTGGCCATTTCCCAAAGCAGCGTTGGTGTCAGCTTTTCCACTCTCACGACAGCCACTAAAGTGCTGCTCTAGTACTTCAAAAGGGTCTGTTAAAGTATTGCTATGGCTGTCACCGAACAAGCCATTGCTATCTATCTTCAGGGATAAGATAAGACATCAAAGTGATTGATTCCCGGCTCTCCACGTCAGAGCTGAATGTGGGGGCCGGCGGCAGCCCACGCATGCCCCCATCCCGCAGGAGTGTGGCTGCATGTGGGAAGGACTGACAGATTCCCAGTGGCTTTTTTTTTTCCTTCAGTCAACTTTATCTCCTTCCTGTTGGCAACCAAGCTTAATTTGTGCTTTTGAAATTATTTCCTTACCTTTAAATAACAATAAGAAACACCCACAGAAAAATGTCTTGGTGCTCTGAGAAGCAGACTTACAATGGGAAATGGTGACAACCCGGCAGCAAAAAATTATAATTATAGGCACATAATCCATGCTATCAGTCCACCAATAACCACAGCATGAAATGACCCCATTAACACCCCCAAGACCTAATCATTCACCTTCCTCCAATGCCCTGGCAAATGAACAGCTCATGGAAATGCTTGTTATTTTGTTGGATGCAAAAGCCTACCTGCTACCCAGTGGAAAAATGAGGGAAAGTTGTAAATGAGAACTCTTCCCTGATTTATTTTAAATTTGTTAGCAGACAGTCATCGATGGTCTACTTGAGAAGCAGCTGTCAAGCTGTTTTGCCCTCTCTCTCCACTCTCCTCATTGCCTAATACACATGATATCATCCCTCCTCAGCAGGACTGGGAGGAATACATATGTCACCCTGCAAACCCGAAGAAAATAAGAACATCTCTTATCTGAGCTGAGCTACCCTGAGAAGGTGCTGGCTGATGGGAGATAGGAAGAGGCTTGCTTGAGGGACCTCTGAAAGCTCCTTATAGCCTGTTGTGAGGTATCCAGATAGGGGCTGCAACAGGATGATCCAAGGGCTAGCTTAATATATGACTTGCAAAGTTTTTAACAGCAGAAGAAAAGGCAATTGTGTTGCCTCTGCTTCCCCCCAGAGTGTGTCCTGGGCTGCCACAAGGGCCCAGATTGATGGTTCTCCTGGCTGATGGCTATTCCCACCAGGGAGGACCCAGCTTGCTGTGTTGATACGGCATTTTGAGGGACTCTTGTGGTTTGTGCTGCTTGAGTGAAGGTGCCCAGCCAACATTTCTTTCATATCCTTTCATTTTGAAGCCCCCATTTCTAGGGCCCACCCATAGACACATAGGAAACCACGCAATCAGGAAACAACTTTGGAAAATGCAAGTCTTTGTGCAAAGCAGAGGAGAGACGTGAATGGAGCTGGCCTGGAAAGCCAGAGCTGCATAAAACCCACTTGTTTTTCATGGAAGAAAGACATTGTGCTGGGACAATATCAAAGTCCCTAATGCACGGTCTGGAAGAACAAGTGTGTGCTGCCTACCATCCTAAAATCAGCTCCTGCTGCACAACAGCAACCAAATAGAAGTGAGAAATAAAGTCCCAAGGCTGATGGACCAGCAGAGGGGAAAAAAAACAAAAAAAAAGGAGAGAAGAAAGAAATGTTACAATCAATTAAGCAACAGAATTATTTTCCAAGGAGGCAGTCAATAAGGCAGAAACACCAGCGATACAAATAGCCCGGAGGAATACATTGGAGGCTTTAGTGCAGCCGGCTCTTTTCCATTAGCGGAGAGGGATTGCTTAGCCGGACACACGGGGTCACTTTCCGCTTCGGTTCCTCCCAATCAACAGCTAAACTAACAGGTGCAACCTGGTGTTTAAATTTGAATACAGATAATGGAGAGCTGCCAGCACAGCGACGAGAAAAACGGCGTCGGATGCCGATTGAGATGAAAGTGGGGATACCGGCACAGGGGCTTCGGGGCTGAGCGGCGAGGAGGAGAGGTTCAGCCCATCCCAGCACCATGGCTGCTGGATATCCTGTGTAACCTGAGTGGGGAATCCGAACACAATTACAAGAGGTCAAGTGTCCACATCAGAAAGCTATGAAAATCACGGGAAGTGATTATTAATAGCCATAGCAGAGAGGCTGAGGACTTAGCAGGTGGTTCTTTCATAAGAGGGATGTACCTGTTTTGTAGGGGAAGGCAAGCTTTCACCCCTTGGTGCTGTCAATCAGACTCTTCCTCTCCAACAGCAAAAGTCTCAGTCACAGGAAAAATACATCGGGAGTGGGTAAGAGGGGTAGGTTGGATCAGTTTCCTGCTCTGCCCCAGCCTTCCTGTGTAATTGTGGGCAAAGCCACCCCGTGCCCTACCATTTCCCATCCCCGATAAGCAAATAATAATCCTTACCTGGTGGCCAAGTATTGGCCTGGGAAGGCACGTGGGAATCATGACCTGAGATGGTTATCGAGGACCCAAGGAGCATTGGGTCACACTTAATGTGCTGTCTCATGACTTGTCAGCTGTGTGCCCAAAATCCAATTTTCTTACCCCCAAAAATGCAGGGCTGGGACCTGCTATGGGGTAGAGTTGGTCTGCCCTGAAGAACAGAACTTCCACTGTCCCCAGCAGGCATGGAATCCAGCAGCAACTCGTACTTTGCACGGGGTCTCCCACATCACAGGAGCTACCATGCCTTAAGCCAGCATTTTGGTCACTAGTATCAGCAGGTTTCAGAGCTTTTACCCAGACAAAGTAGGCAGGAGCACAGTGATTTTCTCTCCCCTAGGGGGTGGCTGCCCTGTGCAACAGCCTTGTTTCTGCAGATCCTGTCCTTGGTTTGTTCCCCTAACTCGGGCTCCTGTATTTAACCTAGAATCCAGATACCTAAAATACTCAGTTTTACAATAACTAATTCTCCTGGAAGCCAACAGAATGTAATAAAGACTTGAGCACAGTCATTCTCAGTAAAACCCAACTAATGGTTTATTCAAAATGGTTTAGCTTTTTGGGGAAAGCTGACGTGGGGCCAGACTCCATTCAGGAGCAACTCCAAGGAGCATGCCAGATTCAGGGCAGGTTGGTTCTCTGGTTAGAAAAATTGTCTCTCTGTGGGTGGAAGGGGGAGAAGATGTAGTACATGTTTTTTGAGGGGATTGGATGGCAGGTGCAATCCCTGATTCACTGTTTGAAATAACTTTTACTTCTTTGAGGGAGAAGAAGACCTCACAATACTTGCATTTCCCAGTGCACCTTATTTGTCTTGTAATCTGCAGCCCACAAGTGTTAACTTCATGCATAATAAAATATGTAGATATAAAATGGTCGGAAAATTCCCCATTTGCTAAGCAACAAGTATGATCGGTGCTTCTTTGTTCACTCTGAAAGTCTGTAAAAAAAGGCCTAAAAATTTTAAAATGCAGATTACTAGCAAACCTTAAAGGTCATCTTGACACATAAGGTATGTAATGAATTCCTGGATTGATCTTTGTCTTAGTTCTTCTGGAATTGGATTATAATGATCGTATTTGCACAGTCTCATTTTTTTGGAAATAAAGTGTTTAGTTTCATTAAATAAACTAGGGACTTTGTTTCAGGAAGAGTGACTTGCTTTATGAAACTAGCTTAACTGCAACTAAAATATGGGCATATGTCCTGCACTAATCATCCAGCTCCATGATTGTTTCAGTAATTTAAATAGTCTGACATACAAGAAAGGAAAGTAAATTTAGCTTAAAATTGAAAGCTATGTATCGTTGGAATATTTGACTTCAGAGGATATTTATAAGCAGATTATTCTTGGGGAACTTCAGCAGGTATGACTAGGACTGTATTTTTTAAAGATATTCTGTACAGACACCAAAATAAATGGTCAGTGCCTATCATAGTCCAGCTTGAAGATCCTCTGATAACATAGGTCCGAACACTTGAAAACAGTCTGATCCAGGACTTCCTTACACAGAGGGCATGACCTCTTTATAAATGGTTAAATTCACACAAGAATTACCGCTAATTCCAACTTCAGAGAGCTACACTGAAATGTGGTTATTTAAAATTGCTATTCAGCAGTTCCTTAATTATAGTTTACAAAGCCTGAGTGCATGGGAACACCCACTGGAAGCCCCACAATTGTTGGCAAAGGGCAGATTTGAAGACATGATGCTTTTTTCCCTGCTCCCTCCGAGCCAGCCTAGGGAGCTCTCTGCCCATCAGCTTTCTTGGTTCCACACTAAGGCATCAAACCTCTCCAGTTTCTGCATGCAGCTTCCTAGTGCCCAGCTCAAGGTTGCGGGGTCCATGAGATGTCAGGGAAATAAAGAGTCAGGCTGAATATTGTAGCATTTAATCCAAGTAAGCCAGATTTCCAGGAGGATTTATGTCCTAGCACAAACTTCAGCAGCTGGGTCTGTAACACGTGTGAAGCTTCTGAAGCCTTATCTTCTCTTTATCATAATACAGACTCCTGCTTAGCCAGACTAAATGGGATTTTAATTGAATGTTTCCTTTAAAAAATCAATGGCAGGAAAACGACGGGGTCAATGTTGCATGAGCATGTGTTCAATCCCCCGAAATGAGGACACACACCCCCCCAAGCACATCCATGTAGGCAACACAGCTCCAGTGTGATAACTGTAGTTATAATATTATTATTCTGAAATCTGCTTTCAGCTCTTGTTTCCTTGGGCTATGGGTAGACACACACTTTGGGGAAGGGGCACAAAATTATAAATGTTGTTGCTGGTGCCCATCACCTCACCCCAAAAGCCTGGGATGGCTGCAGGAATCGCTGGGCACATTCTCATAACTTTCCTTCACTGCGCAGAAAGGTGAATCAGATGATTGCCGTGGTCTCTTCTTGTCCCTGTCCTTGCTAAAACAAAAGTCACCCCGCTCCTCACCCTGCAATTGGTTCCCAAAGGCAAGTGCCTGCTTTCACATGGCATCTTAAAAAGCCCATGCATCGCAGTTTGGATGCGGGCTTTTGCCCATCCTGATCTGACTCCAGAAGACAGCCGTCTGTAGAGCTGCATGGGATAGACTTGTTTTTAAGGGCTGGCCTGGTCTCTGGTCTAAACAGAGGAAAAAAATCCCTCAAAATTATTCTGAGGGGATGGAACTCATTGTAAGCCCTTGGCTGATTTGGTGCAAGCTTCACCCATGCACATACACAGCTGTGCCTCTGTCTTGGCTTCGGACACGCTCTCTCTGCCAGTGACAGCCCTCCCCTAATGGGAGAGCACTAGTTATCGTGACCTGAACAGTAGTTTCATGACAGTGCACTCCCGGGGCAACTCAGATAACCCACCAGAATTACTTCTGCTCCATCTTATCTCCACAGGCGGGATGGGTATTTCCAGCCCAGCCTCTGCAGGTGCTTCACAGCAGGCATCTGCAGCCACGGGTCTCTGCTGCTGCATCTTTGGGCCCCTCTCATGCCCATGTCCCCACCCTCCCCTCTCAGTAACTCCCTGTGCACTGCCGTGGGCCACGGGGCTGATTCTGAGCACACTGATGCTCGCCAAAAGCTAAGCTCAGAAAAACATGCTCCGTGCTGTAATTCCTGCTGGTTTTCCTTCCTGTGCCCCAAAAGGCATACATCATGCGTTGTTCCCCAGCCACCCTGAATTTGCGTTGCCATGCATGCGCTTAGTCCTTCACTGGGTTTCCTTGTCCCCCGACTGTGCACTCTTGTCTCTGCAAATCTATCCCCTTTCCTACACATCCCCTCTGCATTTCCCACATCATTCCCTTCACTGTGTCCAGTTTTACCAGATTTTGACGCTCCGGTTCAAACAGGGACATTTTTTAGTCGTATGGTCCCTCTAGAGTTAAATCCCTCTGAAGAATTTTCATCCCTTTTTTTTTTTAACCCAAAATAAGGATGCTTTTTTCCGGTTTAGCTTATACCGCTTGCAGCCTGCTTTGCTCCCGGCTACATCTGAGCCACTTCTCAGTGGTAACAGAGAGAGAAGTATGCTGAGTGGCATGAGCAGAAGAGACAAAGGCTGCTGTGCAGCAGCATCTGCTTCTGGGACCACTCCATGTCTCGCTTGCCCCTTCTCACCTGAGCTGAGCTGTGCATGGATGACTGAGAGCAAAAAAAGATGTGTGCCCAGTACAGTCTGCACAGCAGGAATCTAACCCTGCGGTTGGAAATCTAAAGAATTTGTACTAAAATCAAGATGCAGTTATCCCTTTCAGATTTACTGCCAGTTCAGTGAGAATAAGTATCAGTCATCTTCCAGGTCATTAGCAGCCTTCTCCAAGCTTTGCTTTCCAAGCCTGAGGCCCCAGGTATTTTCAAAATATTGCAGCAAGACAGATGCAACTTCTGGGACACAGATCCCAGTTTTAAACTACATAAAGAAGAAAATCTTTAAAAAGTCAGTGTTTTGGTTGAAAATTCTGCTTTTCCCTTTAAAAGAGTGGTAACTATTAAAATCAGATATTCTGTAGCCCTCATCGCCATAAGCTGAGCTATTATTGCCCTATCCATGTTACATGTCAGCAGCATCAAGGCACCCCCAGACTTACTTTACTCATGAGATGATGGAAGGAAATGCAAAAGCTGGTGTTTTACTTTGGGGTTAGTTTTTTGGGGGACCATGTGCTTTCTGCTTTGCCACTGAGCAAGGCAAAGCCGCCGCTCTGCATCCCCTCCAGTGTGTTTGGCTGACTTGGTACCCGTGATAACCTCACCAGCTGCCCAGGCTTCTTCAAACAGTGCCTTGGCTGCAGCATCCATCCCCTCGGCTCTCCAGGGGAAAGGGCTATTAGAGAGAACACGCTTCCCTTCAGCTTCACATGCCTCGCTCAGGCTTGGAAAGCCTCCATTCACAGCTGGTTGTATCAAAGGTTGGGGTTTTCTGTTGGGCTTTTTTCTTTCCTCTCTCTGGCCTGGAAGAAAGCAGCAGAACCACAGGTGATGCAATTCAATTAGAAACTCCCAAGGCTTAAATTAAACAGAATTATTTATCAAATCTCTGGGCCATTAGCCCCGTCTCTAACAACAGCCATGCCATAACCTCCCCCTCGCTCCTCCCACATACATTTCCCTTTTCTTACAAAGGCTCAGCAAGATCCAATAAAATAAAATAAATGAAAAAAAAACCCCAAACCTCAGTTAGAAAGAAGAAAGTGGCAACAACAATAACAAACAAGTGCCTGCGGCACCGGATGCCAGATGCTTTGCGTGTTGCTACGTGAGCCAGGCGGTGCCACGTCCCTGGGCGGGCAGTGGTGGGGCCCCCCTACGCATGGGCCATGTGGGTGTTGCGAGGACGGTGGTCTTCCCCGCTGCCATTGACCTTTCCCCCATCCTCAGCCTCAGCCTGCACAAGCCAGTTAAGCCTTCATCTGTGTAAATAAATCGGACTCCCAGAGGGGAGGTACGCCCGCTGCCAGATAAATTTGGGATGATGCATGCTGCACCTAGCACTCACGCATTCCCCTGATGCTCTTCCCAGGGCTGATGCTCCCAACCCCACCGCCAACACCAGCCTCCCCATCCCACCCCTCCGAACCTCACCAAGGACGACCCTGAAGAACCAAGATCTCATTGCTGAGACTGTGTGCATTTCATTTTTTTCTCTTCTAATTCATTTTTAGTTCTTTGTTCCCTAGCTGATAAGAATTTAGGTTTCAGGAGAGCTGGACTTTCTCATACTTTCACCTCAGCCGCAGCAGCTGGGCTTTATCTGGGGTGAGACCTTGTAATGAAAGCCAAACTCTGTTCTGTCTTGTCGCTGGTACCGGGAGCAGCAAGTCAAACATCAAGTTATTTTGCAACGTACAGTAAATCCCTAGTAGCTGGCAATGTGGCAAATGAGCTACATGTTGCTGAAAGGAAATCAATAGACTGGTTGAGCCTGGAAAATTTTACTTCTCTGGTTTTAATATTTTATCCCATAGGTTCTGTTTGTCTGATTGTTTTTTTTTTTTTCTCTGGGACAAAATCAGCCTGACAGACATGAAATCTCTGTTTATGCTGAGAAACTTTGTTCCTTCCTGTTTTCCTGCTTAAGCAGATTAAACATTTTAAATTTTAGTCATCTCCAGCATGCCTGCCCTGCAGGAATGTTACTGGTGCTATTTGCAGAGAGATGATGCTGAATAAAAGAGCAGAACTCTTCCCTTGGTATTTTACACTTCCCCTACCCTTGGCTGATTATCAAAGATTTCAGTTCTATCCTAGTACTTCCTTCCAGCTTTGTCCAAATTATTTGTCTTGAACATTTCTTGGCTTGAAAGGATGTCGAGTTCAGTTTCCCCCATGGGAGTCCCAAGACTTTTACTCCAGCCAGAAAATACTGCAAGTGCAGCCCGCTCCGGAGCAAATAAATCAGTTTCCACAAGGAAAACAGGCAGGAGAGACTCCAGAAATATTGTTTTCCTCCTGGGCCAAAATTTAGAACTGCTTGTGTTTAACCTGCACTAGTTTATCAGTTCCCAAATGAAATAATAACACAGACATAGTCCAGATCAGTCAGAAAAGGTAGAAAAAGAGGAGGTAAGAAACCTATAGAGCTTTGATGAAGCCCCCTATTGTTATTTACATGTATAAAGACAAACTTTACATATATAAAGAAGATAAGGTTTTATCATCTTTAAGAAAGCTGGGGTTGTGTTTCATTTAATATTTAATTACAAGTGTTACCCATTAAGTTCTTCTAAACTCTTGTTTACTAATTGGAGGCCTATCATGATGCCCAGAAATGGTATTCAAAGTGAACCAGTGTTGAAATAAAGTAATACACATGATTAAGTATAGCAATTGCCTAATTAGGCATGCAAGTAATATAATAAATCTTATTTGAAAGTATTTTCTGACTGCTTCCTGAGCTGTGAGAAATTAAAAAAATAAAAAAGAATGAAAAATCCACCCAAAACATAGCAGGCCAGAACTTTTCTTTCGACAAAAGGGCAAACAAACTCCCAAGCTTTAGCGGTCACTTCTAAAGATAGAAAGAATTCAGGCTGCCCGAGTGGACTCTACTTTTGACAAAGCAAGTCATCCTATTTCTGCATTAAATCATAATCTGAAAATAAAGGGCATTTCAAATGTCACTTGATGTAGCGCTCTGACATGGCTAATCTTTAGCTAGATTTCTCTTAAAAGTTTGTACAGGACTCAAGCATCCGTTTGACGTTCTGCTGCAAGCACCACAGAGACAATCTTAATTCTGGCATTTCCACACTTGTGTGAGCTTGGCTGCGCGACCTTAAGACCTTTGTCTGTACGTGGCAAATACAGATCCTATTTCTCCTTTTCCTTACATTTGCTCTCGTCATTCACGTCCATGCAAAGCAGGTGCAAAACCTCATGGCTGTGCTCACACAAACGATGCGAAGGTCGGTAAATGCCAGTAATGATGCCTCAAAGTTAATTACCCCCTATTTTGGGGGGGTGGGGTAAAATTATGAATATAATCCTGAATTTAACAAACATAAGAAGCATTTAATTATTCTAGTTATATTGTTATCCCCAGACACTTTCTTATTTTTGACAGGATCTGCCCCTCTAGGGCAGGAGGTAATTGCTTATTTCCTCGTACACTTCAGTGATCGTTCTGGTTTTCGGTGATCGTTAATGATTTATTAGGAGAGCTGGAAGTGTTCAGCCGCTCTGCAAATCAGCCAGAAGCGCTGTGTCCAGCACCTTTGATGCTGATAACAAAAAATTCAACAGCCCAGAATCAGGGCCACTAATCAGGAGTGCTGCCAGACAGTGACACGGTGATGGTACAGGCTCTTTGCAGAGATTCCCCTCCTGTGAGATACCTGCGATGAGTCAGACTCTGGGAAGGAAAGATAATTCTGGCAGAGCGACTCTCTCCCACCCCGTGTTTACCTGCTGCAAAACCTCCTCCAGGCGAGCGGAAGCACAGCTGCATTAGCACAAAGCCTGTGGTCTGGCTGGAACTCTCTCCAGACTTTCAGGTTGTCAAATTAACATTTGCATCAATTTAATTTTCACATGACTCATCATTAGAGTGATTCAGTCTCTCTCTGAACAGCCTTCAAATAGAACTGACCTTTCTTTCAAAGCTTGACCTCAGGTGGGGATTTAGAGGAGGAACAGGAGGGTGATTCAAATGCAGATGCCAGGGTCAGGCAGCTTCTGCTTTTCAGGGTGTAGCTCACCAAGGAAGAGGGCTGTCACTGCACGGGAGATGCTCACGATACGCGCTTTCCTGCTGCCTTGTATCAGTTTGCAAAAGGGACAGCATGCATAGAGATAGGGCAGGAAAGCAATTGCAAGACAACATAAAGCATGTGCATAGGACCCTAATGCTGGGATTGAAATGTATCTTTGAAGTAAGACCTATGAGTGGTACGAGACTCACCCAAGTCCTGCGTAATCCTTTTGTGCTGGGGTGTCTTTTTTGCCTGGAACAAGTTGGGACCCACTAGTGTTACATATCAGTAGATGGGACCTTGGAGAAGGATTTGTGGGGGACACGCTTACTTTTCTGAAAGCATAAAGGCCCATCCCTTTTCAGCCTGTCTGTTAGCGTCTGCAGCTACACATTTTGCCTCCAGACACCTCTCTAGTGCACACAAAGAGTGATTTAGCAACCACCAGAGCCGTCAGGCAGGTGAGTCTGAAGACCACTCCCTGTTAAGGTTGCTTGTAAAAGCACTGTGCACCCACCATTCCTAGGGAAGCACTCAGCTTCAGGCTGCAGCTCACGGTTTGATGAGGAACACAGAAGCCAAACATGGTGCTAATATTTGTGCTTCAATAGAGTGGGAAGGCAAAGCTCTGAAGGGAGACAAACTCCAGAGCAGGAATCTGCCTACACTTGGGTACGAACTGCCAAGCCACCCTTCTGGAGGCATCTACTGCTCTTCCAAAATTTGGAAGGGAGCAAACATCTAAAGCAGGTGGTTGGTCTGAACTCCCTCCATTGTCAATACCTGTGCCAAAGTGCCTAAATTTGGCTGGACAAGGCTGGGCTCAGCCTGGCTGTTACCTCCTGAGTGCAGCGTGCCAGACTTACCCCACCAGCATCAGCTAATCATAGAATCATAGAATCATAGAATCGTTTAGGTTGGAAAAGACCTTTAAGATCATCCAGTCCAACCATTAACCTACACTACCAAGTCTACTCTAAGCCAATCAAGGGTAGACTAGACTAAACCATGTCCCAAAGTGCCACATCTACCCATTTTTTGAACACTTCCAGGGATGGGGACTCCACCACCTCTCTGGGCAGCCTGTTCCAATGCTTGACCACCCTTTCCGTAAAGAAATTTTTCCTAATTTCCAACCTAAACCTCCCCTGGCACAGCTTAAGCCCATTTCCTCTCGTCCTATCACTAACTACATGGGAGAAGAGACCAACACCCACCTCACTACAACCTCCTTTCAGGTAGTTGTAGAGAGCGATAAGGTCTCCCCTCAGTCTCCTCTTCTCCAGACTAAACAACCCCAGTTCCCTCAGCCGCTCCTCATAAGGCCTGTGCTCCATTTGGGCCACCAAATGGCAGCTTCTTAAGGATCACCTGGCAAAAGACCTGTATACAGGTCTACATTCAAAGGTGGCCCACGGTGATCATCCTCCCCATCTCCCTTCCTTCTCCTTGTCATATATTCTATATCTACAAAGCTGCAGTATTAATGGTTGCTCCTAAGCACCTACTTCTTTATACCATCCCTACAGGTTCAGAGGAAAACTCGGGTGGGAAGGGACCTCAGGAGGTCATCTGCTCCAGTCCTCCTGCATTCTCTCTCTTTGCCTCTTGCAGCAGACTAAAAGGCTTGCAAGGAGTAAGGACGACCTGCTAATTTTAGGAAGCTCCCAGAAAAAATTACTACCTTGGGCCTACCTCACCAAGCAAAGTGAGGTCTCCTTGGCTCCATTCTCAACACAGCACCTTCCCCCTTTCTTTTTGTGCACCCCCACTCTTCAGCATCTCCCTCCCACCAAGAAATCCTGCTTGCCTGTCTCTTGTGTCAACCAAAACACGCGTTCATCTCAGGTCTTTGGCTTATGCCAGTTTTGGGAGCCACCAGCAGCTGCCCAAGCTCCCCGCCCTGCTACAGTCAAGAAGGACACCAGCCTGATGTGGAACGTCCTGGCTTCTCCCAAAGGCTTGTTTTTTTATTAACTCTCCATTTTCAGAGGTTATTGGCTTGCTCTTATCATGAAAGCTGCCCCTGGCAATAGTCGTCCTTCCTTTGTAAGAAAAACATCCCGGGCCTGAAGTTATGCGTGTGTCACATGGGTTTAAGGCATTTTTTCCCCACTCACTCACAAGTGTCAGTTAGAGTTTCTTATCCACAGGCTGGGAGTCCAGGAGCAGTCTGTGTGTCTTTGGCTCCAGTATCTCATCACAGGGCACTTTTCACTTCAGAAATCTCTCTTCCCTTCTCAGGCTACTCCTCAAGTCAGGAGAAAGACTGTCAACAGATGTCTGAAGGGGGGTCAGCCCAGAAAGTAGCTCGTTTTGTCTCTCTCCACAAAGCTGGAAGTCGGCGGGTATTTATAAGACACAAAGACACAGGGCGCTGACCCTTTCATCTCACATTTCATTGTGAGGGATTTGAACTGTTAATTTTCCAGTGCACCATCAAGAAGGCTGCCAAGAAAAGTCCCAATTGCTAAAAACCTCATAGCAAGCCTTGAGAGTCCCCTTGCTTGTGAAATGATGGAACTGTATTCAAAAGCATATAGATAAGCATGAAAAATGTTGGAATACAGATAGGAAAAGCAGGAGAAGGAAAAAGAGTACCAGGCTGCCTCCATGCTAAAGTGTTGAGCCAGCCATCAGCAGCACATGCAGACCAAACCTGGAAAAGCCCAGCAAGTCTTTGTCCTTCTCTCTGTTGTGGGCATGTTGCTCGAAACACGTTGCCAGAATTTCCTAGAGGCCATGGCCAAAGCCACAGGCAACAGCAGATAAAGATGTTCCCTTTCTCCTCCAGACATGTCCTCTGCACCAAAATCGAGGATATCTGCTTTGGTTTGGACTGAAGCCATGCGAGACTCTGACAGAGCTGGAGGAAACCTCTCCATCCCAGCTGCTGCCCCTGGACAGCTTTGCAGGAAGAGACCATAGTGAAGTCTCCATGGCTATTTCAACCTTTATGAATCTCTGCTAATGTATTAGCTTCCTCCATTAATGGCTCTTGTTTTATAACATGAATGTTGAAACTACTCTGCTTCACTGTTTGCCTGAACACATCAGATCCTGAAACCTTAAGATCTCTTAAGCAGAGACCATATGATGGACTTCATAATTTAGCTTGCTGCTAAGATCTCTTTTTTAATACTCCATCAATGTTAATAATCCTTAAATTGCTCATAAATTAAACTGAGGCCTAGAAACAAGAAAAGGGTTATCAATTTGTGTTGGTTCCCCACTATTGTGGGGACAATTGCACAGGACAATTACAAGCAAGAGTTAGGCTCAAATTTCTCACAAACTGTACAAAATAAATAGGATGGGAAGATGTCCTCCGATTTTTTCCTGATCAGAAATAATTCATTTTATAATGGTTGCAAGCAAGACACTTTTAGAGGGAAGCACAGTATTTGGATTAATGTCTCTTGTACCTCTGAAATTTGTCTGGCTGATCTACAAACTGTTCCCATGACTCAGCCACAAATTCCAACTATGGTTTAATGTAGCTCTCTTTTTCTTCATGTTACGTGTGCCTGATTCACCTCTTTTCCATGCATAAAATTCAGCTAAATACATGCAATATCACAGAAACACAGTTGGTGCCATACAAGAAAATACTTTCCAGAGCTGACATTTGTGCTCTTGTTCTCCCTTTCTCTGACATACTTATGGTGTATGGTTGGCAGAAAAGTTTAATATCTAAAATGAGTCCCACTGTGGGCACTCCAATGTTAATGATCCAGCCAATGCACTTAATCCTTACAGCAGGGTGTAATGCATTACCTGGCTTCAGCTGAAAGAAATTTGGGGTTTTTTTCTGATTCTTGGATCTTTTACAACAGCTTTACAACCCACCACCAGGCTCTTTTGATGTGAACTGTCACTGATCAGCACTGATAATACAGCAAAAGAGGGACTTGATGGGCTGCTTCACATCTCAGTCATCCATATGGTGATGAGGACAGTTCCAGGTCAATTGTGTTGCTGTGCATGAAACCATCTAAAATACAATATTTTGCTATATAGATTTTTTTTGGTAGGCTAGAGCAATATATCTTGTTCAATATAAACTCAAAAAGAGGGGATAAATGTAGACCAAAAGAAACTTAGGCCCTTGGGGGACCTACAGATTAGACAGCAGCTGAATTATGGCTTTGAGAACTTTGGTTATGTTGAAATGTGGGTCTTTAAGGTTTTGCTTGTAGGTTTTTCGTTAAAGTTTCAAGAGATTGAAATTCCCAATTCATTTTATTTCTCTAGAAGATGTTCATGGATCATTAATATGTGCAGTTTATTAAGCAGGGAGTAACAGCATTACAACAGGAAAAGAAGGAAAAATGTCAGTGCAATAACTTAATCAAGTGGCTAAGCCTGCACAATGGGGCCAGGACTTCTGGGTTTCACTGACTCCACGTTTGACCTTGAGACAGTTGTGTCTATCTGTTCATTTGTCTTCACAATTATAACCTGCATTGCAGGTGTGCTGCAAACTTGCCATCCTGCCTAGGAAGCCCACAAAGAACATCTGATGAGTGGTACCTCCCTGCACATCACAAAGAGAGCTTGTAGCATTGCTTACAGGGAAGTCTTGTCACCAGAGACAGTGGAGCATAAAATGCTACTCATCCTACCCTAAAATGGGTGTGTAAAGGATTAGACACACACACGCATCTCTCCACTGATTATAAATTCAGTTCAGCGTGGCTTGCTCAGCACATGTGAGGGTTTCTTCTCTCCCTGGAAGAGCTTGCAAAGGATCCAGGCTAGATAGCTCACCAGGACATCCTCATGCCATGATATGCAACCCCGCTCTCTCCCAGATGGTCCATGCTCCAAGCAGGTTTAGGTGAGGCAGCTCTGTAGCAGAGGTGGGGTAAGCAGGTAACCAGAGAGCTAAGCTTGAGGCTTGATTTTCTCTCAGGCTTCATTAGCACACAGCAATGCCTGTTAAACCCAATGAGCACCCGGTTCAGACCCCACTGTTCCTTCATTTCTGTTTCTTTTAGTAAACTTGCATCATCACCGTTAATCATTCTATTAATATGGGGTGGTAGCTGACCAGCACTTGATCAATTACCTGACCAGGCATCACACTCCATCACCCACTTAACTGCATTCCTGAAAGAAAGGGTACTGAGCCCTGTAATGCTCTACTTGAAAGTAATCCAGTTGTTCTGGCAAGCTGCTAATGGTGCTGCGCCACATTTTGGAACAACACAGCTGTTAAAAACTCATTCAGGAGGAAGATAGTGATGTTAGGTATTGAAAGGAGAAGTGATGTAAATCCTCTGTGTTTGCCGTTCTAATTGTTTAATGCACAAAAACTGGCCAACGCTTGTCGATTATGTCTGTGTTTTAAAGACAGAGCCAGTAATGCGAGGGAAGACACGGGAAGACAGGGCCGACTGCTGCTGGCACGTGCCTGATGAGGTCACCAGTTTGGGCAGTTTTTGTATCAGCAGCAAATCTGGTCCTACAATTATACCTCTTCCAAGGAGATAATTGCACATTTCACAGCAGGCCCTAACTCTCCAGAGCAGTCTTTGGTGCTAATTCCTAAATAAAAGTGCACCTCGGAAAAGTTTGACTCGGGAGGCTGCAAGCACAATTTGGATGACCTGCTTAGGTGATTAACATGTGCACAGTGACAGCAAAGATACCATGTGTCTTGCTATGCTAGGATGATCCAGACTGCCTAAATCAGGGACATCCCCATGTCTTCGACAGCAGGAGATAACTCTGAAGGGTGAAGCCAGAAAACTGGGGGGCAGCTGGCAGGAATCACGAGCTGGTAGGAGACACCAGGCAGAGACGTGTACCTGAATTCCTGCCTCTCCTGGAGCTTGGATCTCCCATCGGACATCTTCAGCCACTTTGCACTCTCTTATATCATCAAAGTAGAGCTCCTGCTCTCCAAAACACCACCAGTGAGTGAGCCACCACCCAGCCTGGGCATATTTTGGCACTGGGTGCCCTGGGGGGTTGACAAATGGGAGACTGAGTTTCTGAGCAGCAAGAAAAGGCTCCAACCAACTCCTCTATTCTAGCCTTCCTACAGGTTGTGGGTACGCCAAGAGTCAGACTTTCTCCACATCCAACTCTGAATTTGGAGCTGGGATGCCCAAGATGCATCACACCTAGGCCAGAGAGATGGAAAATGAGACCATCACCCTGTAGTGCTGGCCACACAGAGGAGGACAGACCTGCACTCTGGTCTCTCCTCTCAGGACCATTCCTGAGTTTTTCAGTCAACGACTGTCTCCTGTAAAGGGAATAAGCCATGCTTGAAGCAGGGATCAGCACCCAGGAAGACCATGAGAGAAGACTCAGCGGCACCCCGGGGTCACCTGGGCCAGAGGATCACCCGTCACGTCATAGTTAGGATGGCTTTCCCTGAAGCCTAACTTTGATTTTCTTTCATGGCATAATACGACAGTTTCTTCCTGTTCTTCCCCCACAGACATTCCCCACCCTCCCAGATTAGAAATTCATAGCTCACACAATAGGACCATGATTGCTATTTTCCACATTCTGCTCTTCATTTTCTTTAGTCACACCTCTGTGATGTTTAGTAAGTCCTTATTGAATTTGACAGCAGTCATATGCCAGAAGCGCAGACATAGCATTAGTCATATTTCCTCTACTCTGGAGTAATCCAATAATGGCTAGGTAATTAAAGCCTGCCCCTCACTAACATGTTGGGCTTCACATTTTTTCTTCTGTATTTCAAAATCTAGTCATTTTTCCCTGCAGATCAGCCTTGTCTGAATTCGACAAAACCTTGCGAGCTGCACGGCAAAGGCAGAGCCAGAACACTGAGGAATGAAGGAAGAACAAGTGAAATGAGAATGAAAGAGGAAAAGGTACATGAAAAATGGCAAAGTAGAGGGAAAAGTGGGAGGGGGACTGCCTGCAAGCCACAAACATCCTGGGCCATTGCCCAGTGCCTTGTTTGAGACCTGTGCAAAGTCACCCCAAAAGTGAAATGGCAACACACACCCCCGTGGTGTGAGGAAACATGTAGTACGACGCACAGAACACATGTTGTAGGACATATGGACACGTCAGGTAACGTGAAATAACAGCACTTTAGAAAATATGCTAATCTGTACACAAAGTATTTTCTTTTGAGTTTTGAGCTTCCTTCCTGTGCTCTGAAGTGGCTATAGGGCAAGAGAGTTACGACTGCTGGTAGACCCATGTTATCTGTACCCTTTGCCATGAGTCCTCCTCATGAATTTCCCTTCTCATTATGTTCTTCCTCATCCTCTTTTTCTTTGACTTTCTTTTGAAAACCAAGGGTAGGATTTTCATATATTAGTGCTTAAAATTAGGTCATAAACACATTTTAAACCAAATATCAGGTCAGTAGCAGAACCACTTCAGTCTCCATTATCACCAAGACCGATGACAAACTAATGCAGTCTGCGTAAGGTGGCTTCTAATTATTTTGTGTCTGAGGCAGGAAAGTGAAGACCTGATCTCCCAGAGTGCCTCCTGAAAGTCAGGTAAAGTGGGATATTTATCTCAGTGAACCAGGTGGCTTTTAAGACTTCTTGGGATGCTTTAAATTTTGGCTTTTACTGAGCTGGGGAGCAGGGAGCAGAGGATGCAGCACCATCCTCAGGCCACGTGCAGCAGCAGCACGGACACTCCTACAGCAACTGCACCTCTTCCCCGCTTGCCCAACAGCATCTAACCCGAACACAGAATAGGTTTTCGCTGCACATGGTTCCTGACCTTCATGATGCAGCTGGTGCTATAGAAAGGCCACAAATGAGCAGAGTAATTGCCAATTATTCCCAAGAAACAGGCTCTTTAGGCAATCCTGCAACGTATGATACAACAGAAGAAGATGAAGATGTTTTATCGGCAAGACATCATTTTGACACTAGATGCTTGACGATGGGAGCTCTGGGGACTCGAAAATCAAGACAACATCCTGAGCTGGGGCTCCACGTGTTGATCCTGCTCCATTCCTACACTCCTGTTTTGTAGTGCCTGCTAATGCCAGCACTACCAGGGGCCAAAACCAGGACGGTGCCAGCAGCTGAAAACCAGCTTGGGAGAGACGTAGCACTATTGGCTGAAAATGGAGACAAAAACCATAAAGAAGGTAAGGTGGGCCAAGGAGCCAGCACAATTGACCATGAGTGCAGAGCTACTTTACCCTCTAAAAAGTGCTTAAATGTGCAAAAGCCCAAAGAACAACAGCAGCTTGGAGTACAGTAATTGTAAAAACAAGAGCACTTTCTCAGACCTCCCTTTCACAGAATACTGAACTTCCAGCCCAAATAATGCCCTGAAGGTCAACAACCCCTTCAAATACCTCAAGTTCAGTATCTCCTTCTGTATCCTGATGCCTCAGGGCTTTTGGCATCCCAAATATAGCTGAAGAGATCTAATATTAGGGCTCTAATTTTGAAAGTCTTGGCCACCAAGCCCAATGTATTAGTGCTTACATTGTTAAATGTATAACCTAAATTATACAGGTGGTGCACCGTGACTGACTCAATGTTTTCATTTCCCACCTTCTCAACTCTAAAGAGGCAAATTTCCTTTTTATGAAAAGCCCCTTTTGAAGTAACTGAGACTATTTGTGTGAATAAGGGTTTGTAGGATCATACCTGAAAACTCTTAAGTCATTTGGGTAGGAAACTTGTCTTCTCATGCATACACAAGTTGCAGGAAGCAAACACATAATCCTGTGAAATTACACATCATAGTCAAGGCTTCTGTTCTGCCATGTTGGCTCATTTGGAGCTATACTCTGCTCCATTATAAAGAGTGGCTCTACTTGACAGCTAATAGAACTGAAAATTTCATCCTGTATTTGCAGACACATTGTCAAATCGGAATCAGAGGGACTTCATATTTAGGATGAAATCCTTGAGCAGGACTGTTCTTTCATGACCTTCAAGGCATGTTTAGGTATGTCTGTGGCAGTAAATTGTGTGAGGCCTGGTTATTACAAACAATACAGAGTGGCTTGCAGTAATGTGTCTATTCCCCCCCCTAAAACTGGCTGCTTTTATCCAGATTTCTCAAGGAGAAATGTCCTGGGCCCATGTCATCACCCTACCCATGTCCAGGCATCAGACAGAAGAGTGCTAGATGGCATGGGCCAAGTCTGTGATTCTGTGCCAAAGGTTGCACAGCCCGAATGCTGCCAGCCCCATACCCAAGCCCTATCCTTGGACCGTGCATTTTCCTAGCATGCTTTCTGCTGCCTTGGAGTCCCCAGAAGCAGGTTCTCCAGCCCCCTGCCCAGCTCAGGCAGCCCCACTGTCTGGGCTCAACTCCCTCCAGCAAAGGGATGCTCAGTACCCTCAGAGCAGGGCACAGAGCTGGTGCATTACCATGGACTATTTCACCTGCGGCATGTGTCCTTTGGTATCTCTTGCCCTATCTCCACCAAAAAGTGGTGGACCTTTGCTGCCAGCTGCCTGGAGGTGGTCTTAGGAGGGGCTGAGCAACCGCTGCTGCTGCGTCCCAACGGGCTGGCGCTGGCAAGCCTCGCAAGGGCTAGAGCAGCAACTTTTGGGGACTGAGCACACTGAAACCACCTCTCTCCTGTGCCCCGGCTTAAAAACAAGATCACGCTTCCTTTTACAAGCCCACTCCTTCTTTCACGTTCCCAAAGATCTCTGAAAGGTCATGAAAGCTGCAATAATAGTCTTCAGTAATAGTAAAATGTTTCTTTTCAAGTATTTGTGTTATGTGCTGGACATTGCTTACTAAAACATCCACCTGGAGGGAATGAAAACACCCCCTCAGACACGCACACATACATCACACGGATAAAAGCTCCTTCTAATTGCAGCAGGAAATGTGGCATTTCAAACTGGACGGACGAAGGCACTAATCATCCCCGGTGAGGAACGGTCCTGCGGGGACCGGGAGAGGGAGTGGGCAACCGAGTTGCTCCTTGTTGAAAGACACTTCAAATGACACATAGACGCATTGACATGTGAGCACACAGGCAATAAATTATCCAGCTCTAATTAAAAAGTCCCATATCCCTTTTCCCCACCACCAACCGCTCCTTCTCAGGCACACATTTGCTGCAGCATTTACACGGATTATTTTTTATATTATTATTCCTTATCCTGCCTCCTTACACAGCCCCCTGCCATGGGGTGGGAGTTGCTTAGAGTGAGGCTCAATCCAGATGTGCCCACTGCTGGGAGCCCAATACCAGCACCTGGTGCGCAGGATGGGCACCAATTAGGTGGGCACAAAGTCCATGAAAGGCCATCAAGATGGGCTGATTGCTGCGTGCTTAAATCTCACTCCGTGAGGCTTGAACACGCTGAAATTGGAACAGTATTGCCATCACTGGAGTCACGACTGAAGACACCTTCCTGCAGGCAGATGCTCAAGATGTTGTTTTAGAAACTCTGGCAGGGTGGTGCACCTCCTGACCCTCCTTTGGGCAATCCAAGAAATGGGACATTCATTTTGGACTCATCTTGGAAGACGCACCCTTCCCTGCCAAGCCCTCACCACAGGATGGAAGGGAGCGGGCAGCTCTCCTGTGCAGAAGAGCATCGGCAGCGTTTCGGATGAGCAAGCTAACACAGGATCAGGCATTAGGGACAGACGGGTCTCCAAGTGTCATTGGGATGCTCGTGTGGAACACAGGAGACCCCGTTCCATGGATTGAGGAAAAACTGTGCATTTCCTTCAGCGACCATTCAGCATGAAGTGGTTTTAACACTCGGGACTAGAAAACGCTGCATGGCTGCCCTTGGCAGGCACGTAGCTCCAGGGCTTTCCTCGCTCCAGAGGCATCGGTGGTCACTGGGGTGGAGGGGAGGGTGGCAGGAGGAATGCACGCTCTCCCCTCCCCACCCACCTCCCCAGGCAGCTTGGCGACAGGCACAGACGAGGCACTTTGGGAAGGTGACACCGCAAGCAGGGGTACAGCGCTGGGTACCGGGATATTTGCCCACAGAAGATGCTCCTCACCTACCCACGGCACCAGCAAACTGTGCCAGGGGCCTGACTTGGTGGGAAAGGAATCTGGGTGTTAAGTGGGCAGTATCACAGTGGGAGTGGGTGCCAGGCTTTGGGCTCGTGGGAGACGCACATCTGCATGCCGGGGAGGGCTCATGGCAGGGCATCGCCGCTGCCAGGCGCTCCCCTGACCTCTCTCCATCTTCGCCACGCTGGCATCTTGCTTTTCTTGAGCTTCTCATTTCAGTGTCCAGCTGTACTTGAGGTAAAAATTTGTTGTCTTGGGGGGAAAAAAAAAAAGTAATTTACTGTGAAGCACTGGCTGAAAATAATTTTCTGAACCACTGCACAATTTTAATCAGACGACCATACTGTATCCAATCAAGGGAGGATTTGCGAGGGGGGTAGGAGGGTGTTTTGCTGTGGCCTTCCCCAGAGGACAGTAAATCCAAGCTCTGCTCAGGAAGACGAGATGTCTCAGGCTTCGCAGCCTGCCCAAACCTAATTTGCACTAGAATTACATGGCCATTACTAATGTATACGGTGACTCAAATTGATTACTTTGCTATTAGTAAGAGCAACACGCTCGCTTTGGTGATGGCAGCTTCCAATGGAGGAGTACAAAGGGGCGAGAACAAAGCAAAGTTGCTGCTTTGAAAGAGTGTGTGGGGGTGAGGAGGGCCATGGGGGTGAGGAAGGTCATGCTCAGGGGAGAGTTCGGCATACAAAAGAGCAGGGGAAAGGCTGGACTTGGTATTTTACGTGCTTAGCACATTTTGCATTAAAAAGAATATCACCTGGCTTAATCTTTGAGTCCCTTAAGTCTTATCACAGGTAACGGGAGTGTCTCTGGTTTTAATTCAGGACTCCTAAGGCCATGGGAAATCCCAGACCTCCCTGGGGCTCCCGTTCATGCTTGCAGTCTGTGGGAGCCCCAAACACGCTCCTGCACAGTCTCACCCACTTCTTCACGGCACTTACAGCCTCCGCAGGCAGAGACTCGCACCTTGCACCACCGGTAAGCTCTGCAGTGAGGACTGCATCCTGCCTCGTTGGCCCAACAACAGCCAAAGCTTCTGAGCAATTTAGGGACAGCAGAAATGCTGTCCAGGAGAGTTCACATCCCACTTCTTCCTGCACCCCCATGGCAAATGTGTCCCTGCTGGGAGTGGGAGCCTGGAGTTCAAATCCCCGGTGCAAATCTGGTGCAGGTGTGGTTGAATATTGGCCTCCAGCATCTCCAATACAAGTCTCTGCCTTTCATATACACGGCTTTTGCAAGGACGTGGCCCGCCTTGGACACCTAATTCCTGGCAAGGGCTCAGGACAGGCCAGCCTAGAGATGGTGAGGGTGCTGCTCTGCTACTGATGGGACTTCTCTTGATGGCAAGAACATCGATTTCTTTCCTGAAATCTCCTACTCGCTACAGCACAAGTCTCATGTAATGAAAACATAACCCTGGAGCCAAAACTCCTCTCCCACACAGCCGCAGGCTGAACCTAACTCCACGTGAACATACATTTTGCATTTTCACTCACAGGAATCTCCCCATGCATTAAAACACCTGAAGACTGGAGCTGGGACAAAGGAGGATGGGGAAATTTCACACAGCTTCTCCCTGCGCAGCTTTTCCCTGTTACACTTGCTTGACATTACCAGATGCCTGTGACAAAGATAGAAAGGAAATGTTAAGATGTTGTCACCCAGGCTAAGACACACGAAGCAATCACTCTATTTGTTCTTTAACCCTGGCAGGTATTTGCAGGGCTCCAAAGTGCCCCCGGGCAGCGGGTGGCAGTGGGGAAACGCAGTCCTGTCACCGGCACATCTCTTGCCGTGAGGTCCTGAGCTCTAAGTGAGCACTACTGGATCGGCTGATTAGATTTCCCTTGACTGAAAAGGACAGTCAGTCTGATATACTAATAGTATAACAATACAGTTAGTAATAGTACAGCGATAGGAAGAGCAATACAGTTGTCTTCAAGATGCAGCTAAATCAAGTTAGGTGAATCCCAGCACCTTTTTCTGGAGCTCCAGCTGCTCCACATCACAGCTTGAGGTGAGCTCAGTTACGTGCAACATTTATGTTCCAAATAAATAAGCAGGATAGTACGATTCTATGATTCTATGTTCTCTCCCCTTCCCTCCTCCGCAGCAATGGGAGAGGAGTGGTGTCTCCTTGCAGATGATGAAATTCAGCCTGTGGAGGCATAGGCAAAGATAAAGACAGGCAAAGGCTGAAGCCTCAGTACCCAGAACTGAAGGAGACTGAAAAATGAAGTCACATGTGACAAAAGGAAACGGACTGCGTGTATCACAGATGCAGAGCTTGCAGCGAGCCTTACATTTCTTGCCCATCTCCTTTTGGGACCAGCATATGTATATCCACACACAGGCACAGGGTGATAACCCTACCCGTCCACCTCGCAGAGCTGATGTTCTGCAGAAGGTCCTTCAGCTGCCACTGCAGCAGCTCAGGTTCAACCCAAGGGACCAGCTGATGGCTGAGGGACACAATTTGGCATCCTCCCCTTGAGCATGGCCATCTCTTAGGTCAGCTTTCTCACCTTGCTTTTGCACCTTTTAGTTTTACCTTACCTTGCATCTTGCAACACTCCGGTAATCAAATCCAAGCTCAAGCCCATTTTTACAGCCAGGCTGTCTAATCCAGCTATGGTTTCATTTCACCACGCTTTGTGTCCCGTTGAGGCTTCCCAGGGGCTCGGGCATGGCCACCCTGTTTTTGGAGGCACTGCGGCACCAAAGAGCATTGGCTGGGTCACAAAACAGCTGTGGGAGGAGGAACATATATTTTTTGTAATGCATGGGAGTAAAATGAGGTTGGCAGGGAGTCGGGCTGGTTTTCCTCCAGATGGATGCATCCCCACAAAGCTGGGACAGGGCTTCAGGCTGCTGAGCACTGGCAGCTGGGCGGGTGCTCCCATTCCCTGCCTGGCTCCATCCTCCCTCGATGCTGAGCCCTGCCCCATCAGCTGCTGAGAGCTGCTAACGAAAGCTTGCACGGGTCTTTATTTGTTGTCTTGGGAAATATTGATTCTTGACACGAACCAAATTTACTCCTGTGATCTGCTGAATAACTCCACGCTGTTTCTTAAGCAGAGTTGGAAGCACTTTGTTCCAGACCTGTTTTCTGCATCTCTCCCCAGCCACCGGACGCACCGGCGGGGAAGCTGGGATGCCAGCCATTGTACCTCTCAAACCAACATCAAAAGCCTCGCGTTCAGCTCTTGGAAGTGAATATTTTGGGAATATTATGTTGCCACAGCTGTTATTTTTTCACACGGCAGGTGGGAAACCTGCCCTGTTTGAAGGGCATGACAGAAAAGGCCAGTTGCTCTGTAATATTTTACCACACGGGTTAGTGCGGGTTGTTTGTAGCCAGCGCCGAGTATCCCATCCCAGAGCATCCACACAGACACTTCAGGTATTCTAAACAAATACTCAAAGCTCTTGTTCGGTCTTTTCCTCCAAGATATGGCAAAAGCATACAAGCCATTAATTGCAGAGGCAGATGGCTATTAGGAAGCGTGTGAGAACTGGCTACACCACCACTGTGTAGGTGGAGCTGATTAGATGGACCTGAATCAAAAAAAAAAAAGAAAAAAGGAACATTTCCTACATTTCCTTTGCTGCATGGTGAGAAAAGATTTCCTGTGTGACTGCAGGAGAAGACAATTCAAAAATAACAGCAAAATTGCTCCTCACTTCCCCACTGAGCCAGGTTACTAGCAAGAGCACTTTGGGGTTTATATATAATTGCTCCGCAGCTTCACTGCCGGGCAACAAACACAAGGGACCAGGATGAGCACAGGGTTTTCTTCACCCAGGCTGGCATGGGTTCAACACATAAAGACACCCAGGCATTACAGTACCAGAGGTCCCCACTTCTCTGCAAGCTGCCACCAAAAAAACCCCTCCCCACTCCTCTGCCATCCCATCTTTAAGCAGCTCTGGTTGACCCACCTGCCTGGCCCTACCTGGGACGCATCTTTGGAGCTCCTTCACAGTGGAGACCTCCCACCAAAACCAGCCGAAGCAAGGCTGCCCTATTCCAACAGCCCATTCCACCCACCAGCAGAGATGACGAGGGTGCCTGGCAGGCAGGAGACTTTCTTCAAATCCTCCGGGGCTGACATGGCTGCTTCTCTGGTGAGCAGCCCCAGGGACAGCACAGCCCTGGCTGGCCAGTGTGGTCGGATTTGTACAAAATGGAAGTTTCCACTAGAAAGATCAGTGGCTTCCAGTCCATGAACCACATCAAAGCAGGCTGTAAAAGCATGTCTGCTTGGACATCTTGCTAAACCAGGTGGCGTACCATCAGAAGGATCTCTATTTGATGGTTTTCCATGACAGAGGTTTAGCTTGTCTAGGCAATTCAAAAAAAAAAAGCTCATGACTGAAAACCCCCAGAGAAACCCAATGCCTATCTCCTGCAGCCACTGCTGGCCAGGTTAGTGGCTTCTGCAAACTCTGGTTTTCGTTACCTACTTGCCTCCATTTATTTTACAGGACACCCGAGTGTCTCTGCCAAGGAGATGATTCCAGTGACAGAAAGGACACTCAAAGTTGGGTGTTGTAGCACCTCTGAAGCCCTTTGATGAAAGAAATCCTCAAATTTCTGGGTGTGTAGCTTCTCCCCTTCCAGTTGTTGCCTCCCATACCTAATACTTGTTACTTTTTCAGGACAGGGGCTGTTTCTCCACAAGTTAGTGCAACACTTAGCACAATTAGCTCATGAGACCCGTCTTGACTACTACAGGACACACTGAAAATTGCAAAAACGGTGCTCTGAAGTGAACCAACCGCACAAAATTAAAAAGCAGAACTTTACATCCCTCCCTCCCCGCAAGTTGTGTTTACAGATGGAAACAACAGCATTGCAAGACATCAGTACAGGGTTAAATCCTCACCTAGAATGAGATTCATGAAGAAGCTGGAGTCAAAATTGACTTCGGAGAAGATACACAACTTAAATCCTCACCTAGAATGAGATTCATGAAGAAGCTGGAGTCAAAATTGACTTCGGAGAAGATACACAACTTGGGTGGTCAATTTAAAAGCACTGTCAAACATTAGTGTCAAAACCCTTATCTAGGAAAAATCATTAGCTTCATTCTGCACTGCTGTCAATATAACGCTCGAAATAACAATTCATTTTAAATGGGTATCTTAGTATCACAAGCAGAAAGGCAGTTATTACTGGCCAGAGACATTTGATTCATATCCCCCATCATTTTTGGCCACCGATGCCGACACTGCGGAAAGAGTCTGCCCTCAAAAGGCCAAATACCAAAAGTGCACCGAGGGGAGCTGGTGGGCTGCAGCCCGAAGCAGCACCCGGCATGAAGCGGGGTGAAGGCAGCCGCCGAGAGCGCTTGAGCACAGCAGCAGCTCTCCCCCTGCGTTCCCATCTGCCTCCTATTTACCATCACTTACACCGTGATTCAAGACTAGCAGCAACAATCAAGAGTAGACAGTCAAGGGAATATCAGAAAATCAGGCTGTGGACAGCCTAGTCGTCAACTTCCCTCGCAATTCGGTTATTTAGCTTTAAAAGCAAACATTAAAACAGCGGAGGAGCAAAGGATAGAATTCTCCATTTCCAGAACTCCTGCTGCTTAGCTGCATCACAGAGGTTCATATCATCACTACAGATGCACGCAGGGAAATGAGTAAGTGTGCAACAGGAATGACAGATGGACACGGACACGAGCACAGTTCTCATGAAGGATCTTGAGGCAATTACTTACGGAGGTGGCTCAAATAAGTGTGTAAAGCCTCACCCCCTTGCTATTACTTGTTTTATACTTCCTATTGTAAAGAAAGCACATTGGGTTTGCTATACGCTAGACTCCACGCTTACTTCAGATGAGGAAACCAGCAGAAGACGAGCAGGTGAACGTACTCTTCGGCACAGACCAGCGCTGGAAGTGTTTTCACTGTTCACCACCTGCTGCCACCCTCCAAGGGGAGCTGAGGAACACTGACCATGCTCAAACAGAGCTGAAAATTGTATAGGGAGTCTAGTCTATGCAGTAAGCCACAAGGCATGGAAATTATGGTAATTGGGGCTTGCAGGAATTCAAGGGGGCACATAAAGCCCGAGGAGGTACTGAGTTAGGGAGCAGCCGGTCTCCATCGCAAGCCTCCACGGGAAAGTCACGCTCAGCACTTCTGCTGTTGTCGTAACAGCAAGCTGTCAGCAGAAAGGGGAGATACCTGGAGCTCCTGGCGTACAACTGGTGCTGTCCCAACCCAGGGTTTTGCTAGGCGGACACGTGTCTGTAGCACCGAGATCTGTTTCAGCTGTCTGTACAAGGTGCGCGTGAGCGCGGCAGCAGAGATCTGGAACCTCTCAGCTGAAAGGATCAAGAGGCAAAGGTGGAAGGCTGAATTAAAAAACCATAAATAATTCAAATAATGGGGAAAAGAGACAGACAATACAAAGAGCAATGGCCAGGTGCCTCTTCCAAAGGGTGACACCATCGCAGTGCCAAAAGGCTGCTCGGGCTCGAGTGAAGCACACACAAGACCATCAAGAGGCACGTGAAGTATCCGGCACTTAGTTATTCCAGGCAGCACACACTGCCATCTCCCACGTTCTGCAAAGGGAGACGTGGCTTGTTGTTTTGCGATTTACTGTTTTTGTCACATTTGATAGGATTAACAACCCAAATTCTGGGCTAAAATTGAAACGAGCAAACGTTTTGTCAGGATTTCACCCAATTTCTCTCTAATTTATGTGGGCAGTAAGCTTTTATGATGTCCTTAGCTAGTCACATCTCTCTGGTTTTAAATGTCTGGATTTTGTAAATACGTTCTTGGCAAACACAGAAGTGTCATGGGAACCATAACTGCTTTATAAAGTGATCTACTTTTGGATACTGCAACTGAACAGAGATGAAGGAAACTAAACAGTTTTTAGATCGTTTAGCCGATGATTCACAGCATCCAAATAATGCTCCTGATTCACCCTTCATGAAAACAGCCCGATGCAGCCTGGCACTACATAACCCTTCTCAGAAACTATTAACTCTCACATTAAAAATACTGAAGGTGTTTTTATGGCACAACTCCAAATTTATACAGATTCTTACTATAGAAAATAAAAATCTAAATATTTCCAGTTTTTACTCTTTCCTTCCAGATGAAAAATCTCAGAGGATACAAGTTACACTAACTGATGTCTGAAATTCAAGATGTATACACAAATAAAGTACAAAACTCATGAAAAAAAAAAATTTCATTAAATCTTCCAAGCAGCTGCAAATCTGAGCAACTTCAACTGCTGCCGAAACAGAACTGGAAATGCATTTTTAGTCAATCTTCTGCTTTCACGTAAAAGATTTGTCACAAAGTTTATAGACCAAAGACTGATGCTGGGAAAAACGCCAGTGAGTGACTACCACAAAGAAAAAGAAGGCAGTGCTCACCTCTCAAATCAAACAATATGCAAGAAAACACGTTTATCCAAACTTAGTGGTGAAACTGAAATATTAAGCTTACATTACTTCATGAAGACCCAATCTACACTGGTAGCAACTTGTGTAAACTCTGCTTCTATTGCTTTTTTTCTTTTTAAAATTGCAGAATTATACATGAATGGAAGAACTCTGCTGCAAATGACAACAGCTGACAGCTACTGACATGCTAATGTATCCAAAGCACACAAGGTCAGGAGAGGTAAGAGACAATCTGGTTTGGTTAACACAACTAAGTAAAGACTGTAAGGGATTCAGAGTATGTCTTACAGGTCTCTAATAAAAGAATGTTAAATGAAATATTTCTAAATTAACTTAATTTTTAAAAAATCCCAGAAAGTACCATGGCTTCTACAGCATCATACTGAAAGACATCTGCAGGCAGAGTTACATTTAAATGTGTTCCAGTTACACTCCCAAGGTGTCTACTGTCTATTTTTATAATATTCCTAGAAGGGATTCCATACAAACCCTAAGTCTGACGTCTCACTTGGAAAATAGCACAAAGCCTTTTCTGGAGGTCCAGTAATCTATTCATGCCAGAAAGGGGTCATTTTCATTTCCCACATCGAAGTACTGCAGCAAACCATGCGTGTGCATCATGTTACACGAGAATGAACGTTACTCCAAACCCATCAGCTTCCAAATGTTTCTTTATTATAGTTTTCACAATTCAAAAAATGGTAATCCATAGACCCCTTGTCTTGTGTTTGCCTTCATCTCCCCTTTCAAAGTACAGAACCCCAAACATCTTCCCGAACAGGTACTCAGCCAGCTTTCTCTCTAGCTGCTGCTTGTTTTTCCTGCAGTAGTTCTTCTTCCTTTTTCTTGTGAAGCTTTAGAAGATATTCGTCAGGCTCAATTCCCGCCTCCCTTAACTCTGACATGGCTTTCTCCAACCGGTGCAATGTACGGGCACTCTGCACTTTTCGAGCAGTGATGTACAGTGTAAACTCCTTGAAGCCCATCAGTTTACAGGTATCCACCTCACAGATATTTTTGACATCTTTGGTTTTATCCACCTGAGGGAAGAAAACTAAACCTGACATTTTTTCCAGATCTTCAATATTTACTTGGAACTCAGTCAGCTGGTGACTGAAGCCTATGGGATCATTTGGCACCACAAAAGCCCCCAGTACCAAGGGCTCTGTAGACGTTCTGCTCCGTCTGGCAAGGATCACCTTGTACAGGTGAGATGGCACAGCTACGTCATCCTTTCCGATTACCTGTCAAAAGGAAATTTAGGTTACAGGTACAGATCTTATCATTTAAGGGGGAAAAAAAAAATAGATGTGAGACTAATCCTACTACCTCTAAAAAGGAGCCACAGCACGTAACTACACATCAAAATGACGTGCAGTGTTATCAGACAGGTGGAAAGCACCTGTATTGGCTCTGGCTGGGATGGAGTTAATCTTCCCCACAGCAGCCCTCATAGCGCTGTGCTTTGTACTGGTAGCTAGAAAGGTGTTGATAATGCACCGTGTTTTGGCTACTGCTGAGCAGCGCTGGCACAGCACCAAGGCTGTCTCTCCAACATTCCCCCCTCACCAGTTGGCTGGGGGTGGGCGAGATCTTGGGAGGGGACATAGCCAGGACAGCTGACCCAACCTGCCCAAAGGGTTACTGCAGACCATATGGCATCTGCTCAGCAATAAAAGCTAAAAGAAAGGAGGAGGAGCGGGCAGTCGATAGTACGACACTTGTCTTCCAGAGCAACCGGTATGCGTACTGAAGCCCTGCTTCCCAGGAAGTGGCTGGACATCGCCTACTGATGGGAAGTAGAGAACAAATCGTTTGTTTTCCTTTTCTTCTGTGTGCAGCCTTTGCTTTTGCTTTATTAAACTGCCTTCATCTTGACCCACAAGTTTTTTCCATCGTATTTTCTCCCCCCCCCCAGCCCCATCCTGCTGAGGAGGGGAGTGATAGAGCGGTTTGGTGGGCACATGGCATCCAGCCAAGGTCAACCCCCGCCCAGCACCATTTCATTGCAGCTCTTTATATAGCTGGTCAGGAATGAGCTAGTTATTTGATGGCTGAATCTCTCTTTCAAACAGGAAAAGTAGGCAAAGAACACTTCACTGCAGGGTTGTTTGGCCACCGTTGGTAAGAGACTTTCCCCAAAGATTTTCTGCCTTTCTCCTATAACACCACTGACTTTATATTATACTGTTAAGAACAATGATGCAGACAAAAGGTCAAAAGATTAGTCAGTAACTGCTTAAATATTTGTAAAGATCTATGACAAGGAGCTCTGGTAGAAGAACGAACTCAAATCTCCCAGCAGATGCAACTTCAGTTACGGCTGAATCTGAACTGGAAGGGAATCTGAAAAACTCATTTGGAGACAGAGAGTCAGCCAAGACCCCAGCTCCCTAATCCTGGTGCAGATCTGTAAGTGTAGCTGACTTGAAGGGATGGCCGAGCTCCTTTCTCATACTGCATCACGTTGTTAATGCCTGGAAAGGTGTTTTCAATAACAGTGGCTCAACACTAAGTTCCTGACCTGACAGTTCCAAATCATGTGTTTTTTAATACGCATTTCAAATCAACTATAACTTACCTTCTGTCCATTATTTTTTGTATCTCTATTACCCATACACAGGCTGTATTTAAAAACTACGTTACCTAAGAAAGCATTTTTTTGAGGGGACCTGGATATAAACAAGTACATTCAGTGACTCAGTATCTTGGGAGAGAGGCCTATCCAAAGAAAATGAACGTATTTTTTCCATAAATTCACTATGATTCAACTTAAGAGCTTGTACATGTTGGGTTTCCGACTGTGTCACTCAGACCAGCATCCAGGAATTTAACTGAAACACCAGGAGGGAAGGATCAGTACTCTGAATTCACATGAAATCTGTTAAAAGCTCACACACATATGTATACAGTAGACACCCCATCCTGTGTCAGGAATAAGTCCAAGGGAATATACATTTATTGATGACAAATGCAATCTCTCCAGCATTCAAAAAGTGATGCTCATGCACGCACTGTATTAGGCTTTTTTTCTTCAATATTGCTAAACTGAACCTGCCATGCCAACAAAGCGTAACAGGCTCACACATGGAAAATCTGAGTTTTGCGTAACCCTTCTGTATAACTACCCTTCTCAAATTTGTACTTTTATTCTAATGGCAACAGAAGAAAAAGATGCAGATGCCCTACAAAAACTACAAAGGCATCTTGTTTTATACATAAAATCCAGCAACTTGGTACTACTTCCAGTATTTGCAATACCTGTAAAAGCAAAGACTGCTTGTTTTGATTTTTTGACAGCTACTGTTAGATACAGTTAAAATACAATTTCAGACAAAGCAGGTATTTATTTCACTGCCACAACCGATCACATTAATTGAAAGTATTTTACAAACTAATCCAGTATATCAGTTCAGACATGCTTTATCCATTCATATATTCAGTATAACTCAATCACAGAAAAACCACTTCCTGTGTGTGCTTTATTCTGAGAGTATTCAGCACTTCTGCAAAAGAAAATACATTTTTAAAACTAAACTTTGCCTCTGGCTACTGAGCCAAGGTTCACGTCAGCCTATTCCAACAGTTAACTAATTTCACTTCTGAATTCTTTCAGTGCTTGAAGTGTGTCTTCTACCTCTGTTGCCAGTTTTTTAAGTGACTGGTCTTTAAGTCTTACTGGTTAGACCAAAACCAGAGAAAGTACCTTTAGAAGAAAGGGAAACCTCTCATAAAGAAAGTTTTTTCATGTTTTGTACAATGATGTAGTAGTAACATTACTACTGTCTCTGGCAAACACCTGCTCTTAGATTTCTTTACTCTGTTACAGAATATTTTCCTCCCCTTCCCTATACTAGGCTATTTAACAGCTTTGCTGTAGTTTAAACTTTTTTTGCTGTGTTTTTTTCTTTTTTTTACAAAAATAATCTTGCTTATGCCACCAACCTTCTCCTAAATAAAGCTCTGCCTAGACATCTAACAGTCACTGAAACTGGTAAGCAATAAATGCCTTATGCCAAACCTCCTTTCCCTTTCAACAACGACAGATGTCTTGATAGGGAAATGAGAGCTCCGGAGTGTCAAAGCACTTTGCATTTAGCATTCAGTGTGGGTGAAACCACACTTACAGCTCCTCAGGATCAACTGCATAAATAATCAAAACTGACTGATGCACAGGTAATTTTAAAAAGTACTAAAAACTACGCATCAACACACTGTTATATCTGGTAGGTTAATACTGAATTACAAAACGAATGGTGTTGGGATTCTAACCTAACTGAGACAGGTGGCACTTAAACCGGGGAGTACATGCAATGTATTGGTGGTGAGAGGGGGGAAGCCAAGAAGCATGAAAAGCCCTGAGGGGGAGAGGAGGGGGTTCACATTTCCATATTCACCCAAGCGCAGGCAGTGACTGACGCTGCTGAAGGCAGAAGGCTGGAGTTCCTTTTCCCCCCTGGAGCAGGGAGCTTGCAGAGCCTGCACTGCAATCCTGCCTCCTGCACACAGAGAAGGAAGAGGCTGTGCGGAGCTGCACCGCACCCTGAAGCTGCTGTAGGCTCCTGAGAGAAGGCAGTAGTGACACTGAGCCCTGCTCCCCAGATTCGCCCTGGGCCAACCACCTCCTGACCTGCAGCGTTCCTGTGCAATACGGCCTGCACTGCCTTTTCCAGGCCTCTTCACATACTTTTTCCCACTACAAATACATGTATACATACTAGGTCCGCCTTAGCTCGGCCCCCTCCCCTTCTCGACACCTCCCACACACATACACAGCGTCCTCTCTGTTGTATAAAAGACTAGAGGAAGGGTGAACACGCAGATGGAGCTGCTACAAGTATCTCCAATTAGGGGGTAGATGGCATATGTAAAGCAAACAGGTGAATGCGCGTTGAGTGAGCTAGCAGAGGGAACAGGGGATTGAGCCTGAGGACTGAGTGGGTGGATAGAAAGGCTGGGGAATGAATAGAGTGCACACAGAATAGTTAGGTAGGAAATGGAAATGCTGAATGCCTCAAGTGGGTGTTAAGGAAAACAGACACTGTGCTTATGTAATATTATGCAAATATATATACTTTTTTCTATGCAAAATAATGCATATTCATGCATAATATATGCCCTTATGAAGGACGGAAGGAAAGAAGCAAAAAGAGGACTAGTTCAAAATTAAGGAAGGATTGGCCTTTGGAGAAATGCAGTTCTAAACACAACTCAACTCTACACAGGCAATGGCCATACATGTAATTTATGTACCACTTCACTTCCACGTAAGCTCTCTTTTGAGGATTTAAATAAAATTTAAATCCTGCTCAGGCTTTATGCTAGTCCTCTGAATAGCAGTAAACTACTTCTGTAATTACTTCACTGAGTTCTAATATTGTTAAAGTGATTAAAACAAACTTCAGCCTGCCAAACGGCCAGAGTCTACAAGTGTCCTTTCCTTACACAAAATGTGGTATAAAAGTTCTATCCCCAGCTCATTCTGCTGGAGAATACCATCAAAGGAGGGTGCCTGATTTCTCTGACAGAGTAAATATGCATAGCAAAGAACACATATGTTTTTTTCTGCAGTTTAACGCCTATGTGAACCATGCACAGGATGCATCACCAATAATTTATGCAGCCAGTGTGACCCAATGATTTCTGTTAAAAAAGGAAATGCAGTTCTGGAGCATGCCATAGTATTTCCATCATTATGCTCTGTAATATACCACAATTTGCTTTTTTATGGGAGTAAATACAGAAGCTACAAATGACGGTTTCCACAGAGTTGCCCCCCGCCCCAGCTCAACAGCCAGGGAAAGAAGTAAAGCGTGATTCTGCAAAAGCAAAGTTTGCAACAGAAGCAATAGGTAGGAAAAACAAACTCAACAACTCATTTCCTATTGCCACCTAGAGGATTTTCCTACCTAACTACAGCAGTCTGAATCACTACTCTGATCTGCACCATCCCATTTATCTCAATGCATGCCGCACAGAGGCAGATAGCATATGCCACTATTGTAACAGAATAGAAAATGGGTTAAGATTATCCATGCACAGACGTTGACTTTGATTTGTGCTAGTCTATCCACAGGCAGCAGATGATCTTTCAGCAATCAATGCTTGAAACAGCTATCTGTCCCAGCTGGAAATGAGCAACAGTTTTTAATAGTATCTGTGATTCAAAGAAAAAATCTCATGCGCTAATACAAGCAAGAAAATAACAGCAATGGCCTGTTGAAAATCATTGCTGTCCCATATGCTTTAACACCATGCTGATAACAGGCCACAAGGTAAATTTTTGTGTCATCCTTTGAAAATTTCCATTTTGCTGTTCCTATAAAATTTTGCTTAATCTTTCAAATTTTCAACAGCCTCATAACAGAAAAAAAAAAGCACTCAAGCTAAAAGCCTTCTTTTTATAACATTAAAAACATTCCTTTCCCATCACCATTTGGGAAACCAATGTGAAATTTCAGATACTATTTCTCTTCACTGTCTGTATGGGTTCAACATAAAAATGTTCATTTTCCTAACTTTTTGCAGCTGTTTATTCCTTTCACTTTCACTCTTGTTTTCTTTGGTGATCTGGTGCTGGCTGAAGCCCTACGGCTGAACTGGTGTCGTCTAATAATGCAACATTATGATAATGTCATTTTCAGCATAGCGTTTACTGTTTCTTATTGTTATTGACATTCCAGAAGTGTGTATGGATTTGTAGTACTCCTTGATTCCCAATTAAACATGGACAGCTGTCATGAGGACGGGCCATTAAAATGTGTGCAATTCCTGACATTAAGACATGTTTACATATTGCTAAAACAACAAACTTGTTGGTAAGCAGTTATACAAACTTAAAGAGCTCACAGGGACAGATAAAGATAAGGGCAGAAGCAATATGATTTCGTAAAGCAGAGAGAACTCAGTGAGCTTTGATAAATTCGGTCTCATAGCTAAGTCACTGGATGGGGACTTGTCTTAAGCTTGGCTTTCCTTATCATTTTGGCCAAATCATTAAACTGTTCTTGGTCGTAGCTTTTAAAATTGGAGGAAGGACAAATGTGATAATATTTGTGGAGTGCTTTAGTATCACAATAAATAATGAAGATATTCGCTATGGCATCGAGGGTAAGTTTAAGCATATGGCATTAACTAATGTCACCTTCATGGGGGTAGTCAGATAAATACAGGGCAAAGCAATCCCTAAAAATGACAGTTTGGAGTTTATGAGAAAGAAAGTTCCATTCTTACATAAACAGGAGAAAAGGAATGTATCAGGTGTAACAGCAGAACACTTGAAGATTATATTAGAAGAAAACAGAAGCGTTACTCTTACTATAAATTTTAAAACATAACAAATGTTATCATATTTTCATTTTATATTGGACTTGTTACAGCTTCTCAGAGTGGTAAGAAAATTATCGTCTTCTGAAAGGGTAGGAATAATTTTTAAAAGAAAGGACTCATGAATCTGAAAGTAGTATTTTGCCACCTAGTGACTAGAAAATGGAAATCAACCATGAAGAGAATTAGAAGGGACTAGTCTTTCATCAGCGAGAGCCAGCTCTGGATTGGCAATTATCTGAGATGCTCTTAAAAGCTGGTAAACAGAAATCACATTCAATCATGACTTAACTGCCAGCACACACTGAAGAGTCCTTGCATCAGAGGGTACCATCATCAAATACATTAAAATGATAGCTCCAGAAATTCCCTCTACACTCCAGTAACCGTCTTTTCCCTGTCTTTCTTTGTATAATAACCAGAGTTTAGAACAAAGCCATACTGCAAACCAGAACCGACTGAAAACAAGCATACACATAATTATCTATGTAACAGTATTTCCATCTACACCTGGCAATAACAAAATTAAGGCTTCTGTCACATTTCTTGATGGACAGAACTCAAGGGCATTGTTCCTGTCACCCAAAGTAAGACTGTAGCTTTCTCCAAATAGGCATTTGTTTTGTTTTAGCTGTAACTTGAGGCATGATACTGACCAGGCCCATGAGATGTTTTACTGTAGATAGTATCCTTCTTGCTGATATGACCCCAGGTTTGACAATACAGAGCTTAATTATAATTTGATACTGAATTCTGTATAGAAACAGACTTTCTGGCAGTATAAAAAATTCCCTTTGCTATCAGCATAATTTTATTTACTTCATCATTGTGACAGCATTAACTGCCTTCACTCCAGTTCCTTCCAGATTTGTGTTAGGCAGCACTGATTCTGTTGATAGTGTTTTTTCCCAAATATCTGAGAGAACTCTGTCAGATGGCATGGAGAAGAACTGAGGGGTGTGAAGGCAGACCTAGCAATATAGCACAGATAAAAATAATAGTAACAATCTACAAAAACACTGCATGGCCAAGCACTCCAAAATGCAAATGTACGTACTTCAGGAAAATTTAATTTGTTATGGCTGGTCTGATTGCTATTGCCAAATCATTCAACAAGCCTAAAAAAGAAATTAAAAAAAGAAAAGAAGAGATGGTAAAATAAGCTGTGCCTATATACATAGTTATGGCATTAAAAGACAGATGCCCAACCCCTTTTTTTTTTTTTCAAATAAAGAGGGTGTGTATATGCATTATGATACTGTATTTACGTGATGACTACAGGCTACTACTTCCACAGAACCCATTTAGGTTACTTAACACTGAATCCACTACAGTCCCTACCACCACTCTTCCTATAATAAAAGAACCTTCAGGATGGGTACAGTGCTAAATAAAAGCAACCCCATAAATCTATCCTGCATCTTTGGTGTCTCTTCTCCAATCTTAAACCAGTGCCTATTATTTTCATTTGTACATCATGTCTAAATTTAGGGCTGACAGAGCTTTAGTCGTTTACACCAGCTGATCTAAGATCTAGCCCTTTAAACATATGTTTTATGGGACATGTATAATGGGCCTAGATCTGTTAGTTGCCTGTGTAGCCTTGAGACCATTTGGAGCAGCCAACAAATAGTAACAGTTCCCAGGTTTACTTCCTCCTTTAAGAAGGATACCTTCCCCTGTAGTATCTTGGCTAGGAGAAAACCTCTACTACTTCTGAAAGTTGACTGGGGAAAACCATAAAGCACCATCTTATATTTGAGAGGTGCAATTTGTTTCCCAGGGACTTATTTGCCACAGAACTAGACGACAAGTAAGTATATCTTCTGGTACAGTTATTGTGCATGTCTGGCCCAGCCTAGTCATTCAGTTTTGAAAATTAAACAGCAGACATGATTCCAGGATGAACCCAGTGTATCACTAAAAAGTACAGAAAAACGTCGTCTTCAAACAACAAACAAAATGTTATCTAAACTTCACTTTCGTTCGCCAACCACAGCCAATTCTTCTTAAATTCATATTTACTACGATGGCTTTGGGAATAAGAAAGGTGGAGCATTGAGCATGACGCAGTAGAACTATTGCAGAATTTGTATTTCAAACTCCAAATCTGCTGACAGGGGAAAATGACTGAAGTGACAGTCACTGGAGAACAGTAATGTATAAAACAAGACAATGTCATTTTGATTTGATGTGGACAAAAATGAAAAACCCGCATCTGCCTCTCTAATGACACAGAACAGATTTCTCCTGTTGGCATTCCATTTTACATATATTCTCAAAATATGTTTTTCAGATACCAAGCGTGGTCATCAATCTACTCTTTGCAATAAAAGCCTCCGCTAGAGACAGATGAAATGACAGAACATATCTGAGGATACAACAAGTTCAGCCAATAGACAGAACAACGCTGGCATCTACGGAGTTCAAGGTTAATTCCCTTTCTGGAATTAAATAGCAAATGGTACCAGAGTCCAAGCAGGAACTGGGAACAATGCCATGACCGATGCTCTGTTTTTCCTCTATAGTGATCTAAAAATAACCTTTTTGGACATCTGATGAGAAAAACACCAGCCTGTAAAGCCATGGATACATATTTCATCACTCCTTTAGCCAAAACCAAGGAAACTAAGATTGAAGAGAGGATCTGAAACAAACCAATGCAGACACATTCACTGTAGTACTTCTGCGTTTTCTTTTTTCCGCACTTCTAGTCTCAGAGTAGAAGAAAAACATTAGAAAGGAGCTCAGCCTTAACAGCCACGTTGCCAGATTACAGGTTGTGAGTTTCAGCACTATTGTGTATACTACAGCACTTCTCCTTAAACGGCGCATACAAAGAAAAAGGACACCTTCTCACATCAGCTTCATAAGCCCAGACAATGAGGACTAAAAGCCTTTCATTTCTAAGTCACTTGTCTGAACCTAGCAGAGTTCACTCCGAAAGACAGCTAAGAGGCACCTTCCCTTCTCATTCAGCTGCCAACTCTTAGAGTTCCTGGTTTAGGGGCAGAATCCCAGACTGCCAAAATCAATGACAATGACTGCAATTATATCCAAGGTATCAGTTTGAAAAGAACTTCTCTCCAGTGCTCCGACAGGTTGTGTTCCCTCTTCTAAGTGTGTGTGTTGATGTAAGAAGAAAAAAAAAAAAAAACAAAACCCAACATACCACTGCTCTCTGAAGTCTCTCTCCCCAAAGGACAACTTCAATGGCAAGCACAAGAACTTATGCCATAAAGAGATTTCAAAACAACAAAACAATTCTCAGCTTGGATTTATTTACACTTAGGGCTGTCCCCAAAAAGGACCCAAATCAAATAATTTAATATTTAAAACAAAAAAACCCGCACCCCAACCCAAAATCAACATTTTACTTTTCCCATCTGTAGACAGCATTATCGGTACTTAAACAGAGCTTAAATACAAATCCAATTTACATAATGAACCTCACCCTAGGAAGCTAAGTAAAGGATTTATGAATGTGGCCAAATGGTGAAATGAAAACATGAATACCATCATTCTACCATTTTCTATCTCACACTGAGCTTCACTTCAGTTTATATTAAGACCAAAACTGATAAAACATTCATAAAAGACCAGAGTTGTCATCAAACCCAAAGATGATGAAAACATCTTGGCACCAGACAAGAACAGAACGATACGATAATCAAAGCAGCACGGACATTTTGTGCCACTATTCTTCCACCACTGCATCCTGGTATCAAGTTACTTTGAATTCAAGCAGTAAGATGCAGTGCCTGCTCTTATTTTTACCTGTGGAAGACTAAAATTTACATTTCAAAACCAAAATGGAAAGCCAAAATCATTTTTCAGAAAATGTAATCTTTCTCTTCTAAGTAAACACTTTCTCTAGAGAAAAACTAGAAAAAGATGACCAAGATTAAAGTGAAGCAGTTGATAGATGCAGTTGATAGATGATTCAACTGCTTCCTGGAAAATAATTTTCAGTTATAAAATGTTCAAGTCAGCTGAGGATTTTTAATTCTTTGCAATGTGAGACGAATATATATTTTTTGGGATTAAAAAAAAAATGCAGTATCCCGACAGATACAGGGAGGCAAATTCCAGCAAGCTATGTGCAAGCCTGGAGAACTCTTACAGTACCATTCTGCATGACAGTAAGCCAAATGCTCAGCTCGACACTGGTGAAAGGGAACACTTCCCTCCTGCTCCCAGCTATGTGCTTTTGGATGTATCTCATGCTGTCACCAGTAAGTGCTGGACTCCTCTGTGTGCTCCTCTATCTTTCTACAGCAGTAGAAAACAAGCCCAGTAAGCAAATAAAGAGTCCAGTATGGAGGATTTTCTATTTCATTGGGTAATTAAGCATCTTGTGGAAGGATCTGACAGTCATCAGCGCTGGCAGACAAGGGAAAGGACTGGAAAGTATCATGGGCAATAGCCAAGTGAGCACTCTCCCTTTGGGTGGCAAGGAGCCATTGCCAGTCTAAAGCTGGCTTTGCCACTACCTTATCATGTGGCATCAGTCATATCCCTTAACCACGGCTTATTTATCCACTTGAAAATGAGCACAGTTGTCACCTTCCTCACAAAGATGTGGTGAGAGCTGAAGTTTGGAACTGCCACTGAACGTTGAAAAAGATAAATTATTATTACTGCATTTTCACATGCATACCATATGACTGCCTGGAAAAAAAATAACAACAAAGCCAAAGCTGTGATTTAATCACAGTCAAGGTTACAGACATGTGCGGGTGGGGACATAAGGGACAATTTTTAAAGAAGCAAAAAGGTAAAAGCAAACAGGAAAAATTACATTCTATCATGACTGAGTTCCAAGTTCAATCAAATGGAAATCAGCCATGTATTTATAATGGTGAAATAGTGCCTAAATCTTACCACTAAACAAGCCAGTGTTGAAAGCTGAACATCTCTCTCTTTTGTGTCTCTCATATCCCTCTGAAACAGGGGCTTGTTTATAGCAAGTTCATTCATTACTTCTCAGAGAACTAGCTGGACAGCTGAATCACTCACGAGCTGAAGCTGCAGTTGATCCGAGTACTTATTTTCAAGGAAAAGTGTTTTTTCAAGAGGTGAAAAATACAGCATTTATTATCTGCATTACGCTAGCTTTCATCTAGCAAGTGAAAACAACAATAATACCTCATTACAGTAAGGGCAGAAGGCAATACTCCCTGCCTTGAATACCTGACTACGCTCAGATCCTACAGATGTCTGAACACATGCTTACAAAGAGTAAGTCAGGCTAAGCAATAATAAACTTGATAGACTTTCCTATCTGTCTGTCTATCAATGACAGTTTCTAGAGACTGTGCGTGATCAATCTTAAATCTTTGGAGTATTTTAAGCAGCTAATAAAAATGGGGCACCAAAAGAAGAAGAGGGGGTACGAGTACCATGGACCAGTGATTACACTGCATTCACCTAAAACCTACTGAACTTGACTGAAGTCTGTCAATTGACCTTGGTATGCTCAGAATCTCAGTTGCAAGGCCTCATCTAAGTGATGCATACGGAATATCAGCAAACAACTGCTTTTGAAATTAACGGAGCACAGACATTCCAATACCCTATATAGTTTTGAGAAACACACATTACCTTTGTATCGCACTGTTTCTAGAATATATCAATACATGACTGAATAGATGCCTGCACATCAGCAAAACCCACTAACTCTCTGCTTAGATACTGTCATGTATTACACAAGTCAGAAAACAGTTTTACTGCCGACTGACATTTAATAGATCTCTCTATAAATAAAACAAATTATTTTAAAATTATACTTTTTCATGTGTAGGCAAGATATAACTTCTCTACTGAACTTGTCCCAACTAGTATTGGACATTTCATACATTTTGCATGTACTAGGATGTTTAACCTTGTTTTATCAAGCTACAATATCGCTTTTAAATACATAAATATCACTGCACTGTTAACCCAGCAACATATATACATACCTGATAAGTAACACTCTTCTTTCCATCATCATTTGTTTGAGGCAAGGTCAGAGGTCCAGAAACTACCCAAACATCCTCAAATCTCTCGGTCAATTCCCGACAATACATTTCCATTCTGGAATATATTTGTCAGATAGGGTAAAGTCAGCTAGGAAAACTTCACATAATAATCTTTGAAACATACTGTGAAGGGCAAGGTGACCTACTGACAGTCTGGGAGCATTTTTCCAAACTCATGTGACTGACTTGCAAGCCAAAGAATGTAAAACACAGGCCCAAGTCATACTTCGCACTTGTCCCTGGTTCTCTTATTTACAGACAGGCATGTGTTATCGCACACATTTGAAAATGGTTTCTGTTGCCTTACAACTTGTCCTGAAAATGTGAGTTCTCTACTTACTCCCACACTTGACACTAGAAAGATCCTAATCTCAGGTGACCATCAACAGTACAATACTTGTTTTAAACAGCAGGTTGTGGCATTCTTGCTTGAAAAGGTTTTACCACATTACTGTATCTGTATGTTCCTCCCCAAGGAATAAATGTCCTGCAACAGACAGCTCTTTCCATAGCTCAAAGTACTTAGAAAAGTTTCTACGTGCCATTCCCACTAAGTCTACTTATTGGTTTTATATAAAACTGTTTAAAAATAAAATAGTAACTCCAGAAATGCTAACATTATTTTTGCTTTTTAAACTAATTGATTCAGTTTACAGCATAAAATATTTCTCCAAAGAAGGTTTCTGGGTCATGCCTATTTTACATAAAATGAGATTATAACCCATCTTTGATCTAACACCCCAAGTGTTATAGAAATCACATACAGTGAGCACCCATTGGGCCTTTAGTAAAGATAGAGTTGCACTTCACTCAAATGGACAAACAGACCACAATATGAGACAGATGAGCCCAGCTAATCTGGCTGCCTCTGAAAGGGGGAGGTTTCACCCCCTTCCCTGTCTCACCCCTGTTCCTCATACCTCTCCCTTGGGCCACCTTTAGCACTCTTCATCTGTCAATAACCCTGAACAAAACCACTCTTTTTTTTGTGCTGGGTTAATGAGTTAAATCAGCTCACACAAATCAGAATTAGCAGGAACAAGCCCCACGAATCAGAATTAGCAGGCATGACCCTTTTCTTTAGTAATAGTGAGCTGCCATGTGATACGCCAAAGCATTGACCACAAGCTAATTTTTTTCCTGCTGTCGCCAGCTTTGCTTCCAAGCAGCTCAGCTCCTCGGGCTGTCTCACGGCATGGCAATACAAACACCACCTGGCACAAGGAAAGAGTGGGAATAAATGCAGCTAGGCAGCAAACTGCTTTTGGTGGCAGCAGGGCCAGAGATCAGATTACAGTGACCATGAAATCACGCTCAAAACAAGACAGAAAACAACAGTTAAACACCAGGAAAGAAAGAAGCATGCATGTTGGTGGGAAAATAATGAGGAATAAATACTAAGGTGCAGTTAGAGCACACCACTGAACCAATCTAATAGCTTACTATCTAATAGCTTGCTGAAAGATGCAGTCCTGCTCTCCCCTTTCCTACTGCTCCCCTTGTCTGCCCCAGCTGAACAGTCCTACTCCATCTTCCATGTTGGCTCTGGCACTCATCTCACCAGTTGATCCAATTTTCTAATCTGGCAGAAACATAACCAAGCAAAACAAAATGCGAATCAGTTTAACTGGGTTAGCAAATGGAATTGACTCGCCGCAGTCAGGCTCGTACCAGAGCTGGAACTGGGAAAGCAGCAAAAACACATGGCTGGAGGGCAAACACCACTTTAAAATTAAACAACAGACTGTTAAACTGACTAAGCTGTATTGTCCACCTGCACCTCAGAAGGCAATTCAAGAAGCAAGCAATTAAAAAAAGAGAAAGGAGGAGAGTATTGAAGCCAGGAAGGAATAAAACACACGTGAAACATGGTATCCTTAAAATTATTTGTCATTAAACAAGCGACTGACAAAAGTGGCACCAATACCTTGTTTATGTATTTAAATTTGGGGACAGGGTGCTGGGGTTGGGAGAAAGTGATAATAGCTGCTTAAGTTGTGGGGCTGGTAGTGCCAGGGGAAATTTTCAAATACTCCCCATGATTTCCTGATTAGGCAGAGATCCTGCTCGAGGGAAATAAAGAGGGTTTCCAACCTTTAATTGGTACAAATGCCTAGCTTTGGTACAAGGAAATTTTATGCTCAAATACTTGAGGTATTAAAACAATACCAAAAAAAATCTCTTAAAATGTTATAGCATTTATTTGTCTATAAAACAGTATAACCTTACTGAATGCCTCATATGGTTTTATATGCATTCTTGTAAAACTGGAAAGCAGTGTGTAGCTGAATGATGATGCATTTTTGATAGACTTTAGTACAATACTGTACATAATTTTGCTAACCTTCCCTTGAGAAACCTTGTGATATTCATCGTTTTCCCCTCCTGTTTCTTAGTCTTAACATTCTGTAAGTCCTATGCAAGAAGCATTGGATGAATGCTACTTCTATTAATATTTTTCTCTGCTCAAAGGAAGGAATGAATAAAAATCCTACGTGAAGAAAGTTTAAATTTATCAACCACTCACTTCACCTCAAAGCTGATCCAGCCAGTGTTCACAAGTGACAGAGAACCTGCCTGACTGCTACTTGGAAGCCAGCACTCCAAGAAACGCCTAAGACCTGAAGTAGTCACGACTCAGTGGGGAGCACTCAGTTCTCCAGTTCAAAGTGAACCAATGTCCACATACAGAGATGCGAATACTCTCACACTGGAACCGCGTTTTTGAGGAAGAGATGTTAAAGCAAGATCTAAACCCTTTCCTTGCTTCTACCGAATTTTCCTTAAGGACAGAGATGTTAAGCCTGGTACCTCTACCCACGTCAGCCAGAAGAAGTAATTTTATCTATTCTAAATAAATGGCCTCTACAGTTTGATTGAATAAAGAACTAAAGTAGTTGTTATACTGTTTTTGCACTGTGAGGACTGAGGTGCTTTTCATTTCAGAGGAAGTTGCTACGATCTCTACAGATAGCCTATAAAGTGCTTTAGAATACTTTGATGTAAGGAAGTTTTATAAATATAGCATTTTTGATTTATGCCACTGCCTGATATTTTTCACTTCATTTACGTACAAGTAATTTCTCACCTGTTCCAAAATCCAGCATTATTTTCATAATTCTGAGGCACGATGTTAGACAGATAAAACGTTTCGGCCATAGCTCTCTGCATAGAGAAAGAAAATAATATAATTTCACTGAAACATTTACAAGCTGAAAACACAGAAGCTTTTGGATCAGAATCCATTTCTAGTTTAGTCTCAACATTATCCACATAAAAGGTCAGACAAAACCCGAGTCAGAACATCTACAAAATTATTTTGCTTTAAGAGTTGCATAACTGGAGTGCAAACCTTGCAAAATGTATCTACTTTTTTTTTTTTTGGACAGAAACATAGCACAAGAATGTCCAATTCTAGAGGCACAGGAATAACTATGTCACACAGTGTCAGTTTTGTAATGTCTTTGGAAGCAACTAGCTACTCTTTGAATGGAAAGGATGCTTTCACCTATGCTTTTCAATTACTTGACTGCCTAATGGTTAGCTGCTTCTTCGCTTACGAGAAAAGGTTTTATCAAAAATATTCATCAATATTTTACAAATACATAACATGTAGGCAATGAAATGATTTATGAGACCATAATGGTCAAACATCTACATATTGGCTTAATTTTATCTTTAAAAAGTGGCACAAACCTCTCTGAACTGATGCCCACATATCTCCAGATGTGAAGGACCTGGTGCTAAAAAACTATACATATGCAAGGAAATACAGGAGAAAACATTTCCAAGATCTTAACCCAGAATCTTCATAGGTCCTGTACTTGTCAGTATTTTTCATGTACTACTTCTTCAAAGTGAAGGGGCTGACAGAACTCCTTAGGATAATGAGCAAACACTACCTGCGCTAATTAAACTGTGAAATTAAATTTTTATAATCCTGGATTGGAAAGATTGTATCATCTCTCCGCATTTAAAGCCAGGTCCAGGATCTCTCTGCACAGGTAGCTCATCAGCAAAAACTCCCCAGATGTCACAAAAAAATAACAACAAAGACACTTTCAGTGGAAATGAAATGACTGGTTCTTTCATCCACCACATGGCACTGCGCTGTCACTCTGCCCCACTGCATACTATTCTGCCTGGCAGAAATACAAATTCAGACTGCTTCTTAATTGACAAATTGCTGCATTAGGCACATTTCACAAGAGGATCCAATAAATCCGAGGCTGCTTTGTTAGTCAGCCAAGGCATTAGGGCATGATTTTCTTACAGCTCAAATAAATGGCAGGTGAAGACATTTTATAGACTGAAAGAACTATGGCAAAAGAAGGTTCTAATTTACCTCATGCACATTGCCAGAAAGGAAAAAGCCTTTTAAATCATCCAGGCAATCCCCTTGCCAATACAGAACAGTGCTTAACAGCATCTTTGCTTTGCCCAATCTAGCCTTAAACATCTCAGCACCTGTTGGCCAGAATGAAGTCATAGTTCCTCGTCTCCCTTTAACTGAGCTTCGGAAGGCACTTCTGAGGTTTGTTTGGTGAAGGTTCTCATCTTCATTGTACAGGCAGACAATGTGACATATAAGAGGTTGAGAAGACTTGCTTAGGACTATACTGTACAAGATATACTCACATCATCTCTGCCAAACAAGCTAATCTAAGCGTGATTTTATGAAGAGAGGTATGCCACCAGGGGATGACCTGATTTAGATGACTGAAGCAGAATGTGAAAGCATCCTACAGTGCTCAGTCAGGAAGAGACCTTGTAACTCCAAGTCCAGGTCTGAGCATCAATAATGAGATCATGTTCCATCTCAAAACAAACTGCAAAAGGAACATTACACATTACTTTTAAGGGTCTTTTGACCCTTTCCGACTGATAAATAAACACAAATTAAAAAGAAAGGAAAAAAAATCCTACTGTTGAAAACTTGTTATCTCCCGCTGGTGCCATGTGTCCTCGTGACCATCCACTGCCAAGGTAGTCTTCATTGACAGCACTAAACATTGGAGGGATGTTAGGATCGGGTCTGAATTTACAGTGCCTTCGGTCTGCATTGCCTGAGAAGTAACACACTAAATTGTTAGGTTATCATGAAACCATCATAACAAGAAGACAAAAAGAACTGGTTCTGTCATATCTTGCCAAGTGACCCATGCTTAAGGATTCAACACATTAACCTAAATTGGGTATTTTTCTCCTCAACCATAAAAAAAGAATAACTCTGCTTAAATATTTGTGCTCCAGTTCTAAATTCTTCCCCACTATATGCTAGAAATTCTAACATGCTTACTGTTTTATAGAGCAAAAACAAAAACAAAATACTTTTGCCTTATCATAAATGCAGATTAATATTAAAGGCAAGATTACTAAAGATATAAACCAGTATAGATTCACTTTTTAGGACAATGAAGATAAACAGATCTTCAGCAGCTGCAATTTCATTTTGATGTTTGAGCCACTACAAGTATTCCTTCTTTTTCCAAGGCTAGTCTGGAAGTAGAATGGGTGTATCTTGATGACGTTACACTTGGTAAAATAATAAACCCGTTCAAGAGAAAGTCTTAAGTCGTTTGTCCTCCATAGGCACAAATGTAAGTGTAGAGCTTTCATGTTCCTTTCCAAGATTCCCCTTCTGCCTTTCCAGACATTTGGGAATCGTGCACAAAAACGACTAGGCCTAAAGTCTTCTGGTAGACAAAAACATTTTGGAGGGAGGGTTGTGGAGGGAGCTAACTTAACCGTTGCAGAGATGGCAGCCCACTCTAAGCTGCTGTCTCTGCTGGGGAGCCTGTGCCTTCTTCCCAGGTTTACTGGCCATACACCTGTATTTGCGTCCTTGCACTGTGTAAAGTCCCAGTCAACTCCTTGGAAAAGAAACTACCCTGAGTGGGCTGCAACTTTGAGACCGCTTCATCCCAAACACTGACTGCTTCCTTTGGAAAGTGATGGCCAGAAGAGACTTGCCTGAAGTCTCTGGCATGGACAACCTCCAGTAAGACACCATCTCTCTTAGGGAACAGGCTGGGACCCAAGAACATCCATAATTAAGGAAGGTGCTCCAGACAAGCAGAGGAGGCACACGCAAAGGCTGACTCAGCTGTGCCTGTGCAATGGGTCAACAGTCCTGGAAAATAACTGGCTTAGAGCACCATCACTGTTGTCCACAATTTTTTTTTTCCCAAATGACAATATAATTCAAAGTATCTACGGCATACTGAATTTTCTTTATAAAATGCAGGGTGTCAGCTTAGGAATAATTTCACAGATGCAATACAGAGGACCATTATATAGCCTCTTTTCATTTAAGCATGAACCAGGGCCTGTACACACCAGAGAGAATTTTCCTCAGACCTGGCAATTTATAAAGCACTTCCTGTTGCAATACAACGTGAGGGACAAATTTCAATAGTGATCACTGCTAGATGTTAAAGTTATTCTTTCTTCTATAGCTGACTGTGCATACACACATAAACTGCATGCACTCTGGTTTTTTTGTCATGTCAATATTATCACTGAGCACACATGCACCCTATGCTTCCTTGCGCTCCGTACCAAGAACAAAGTGTGGTACACAGTCTCCACTTGGCAGGCCTCTGAAGAGCCCAAGAATAGGCAAGGACCACAAGGAAGAAGGGAAGGGGTGGAAAATGAGCATGCATACAGATAACGCATCTCTTGGAGACCAGCGCCTGTAAGCAATTTCCGCTTCTTTGCTGACCATCTGTGCATAGGTCCATGGAGATGATATCAAAACTGAGAGGTGGTCAGAGTATCTTTACGCAGTGCAGGTAGAAGGAAGGAGCTTCACTTTTCTTTTTGGTAAAGCACGTGACATGATACTTTAACACAGGATTGATGTGTAGGAAGCAACACTGACAAGTTTACCAGCGTGCAAAACAACAGAATTCTTATTTAAAAAAAAAAAAAAAAATTAATCTCAGTCTTTAAGACAAAGTGTAATTTATCAATTCAACTTGAAAAATGGAAATAGATCCTCACTTATTGTCTGTTCACTGCTTTCATAAAAACGGATAATTTCTTCTGTAATCAGATTTGTACATCTCATTTAAATGCAAAGCTAATTTCTTTCCACCATGTTTTTTAAACATTTAAGTTCTTACTTCTCAATAATTTTTTTTTATATCACATGGTTTCAAATCTTCTGTACATGAAAGGTTTTTGTGACCTTCCCTGAACAACACAGTTCCGCCTCAAATCTCAGTTAGAGTAGTTATCAGACATAAATCAGAGCTGAATGCCTCACGATACTTAATTTCAGCCTGCAGGTTAGTTGTACCTGATCATTCGGAAAACATTTTAACAATTCAGCTGTTAAGGCCCACTTGAAAGTAAGCGGGGAATTACTGCTTTCTTCTCAGAAAGAAGTAGAATCAACGATGCTACTTAAGGGTTGGCTATAAATATTTTCAGGATCACACTTTTAATTTTGAAAGGTAATTTGAAGACAGTGATTAAGATGTATTTAGAGGGCTACTGCGTTCATAAAACACTTTACAATTATACAGTTACCTCCATTACTAATAATTTGCCTTATAAAAACTGAACTAATGCTATAAACTTAATTTACAATGACTGTATACCACTTATATTTCATTCACCACTGACAGCAAAAAAATCACTGAGCCTCTGTCTTGCATAAAGAACAGGGGAGAGACTATTAGACAGTGCACATCAGAAAATACAACAGAACTGCATCAAAGTAAATAATGGCTGCCGTGAGTACGTACGCCCTATCTAGCTTTGAACAATTACAACTCTTGATGCCCTTTGCTCCATTTTTCTCTCAGAAATGGGCATTCATCTTTTCTCCCCATTCTGAGCAAGTCTCTTTAAGACCTGTAGATGAAACATGCTGGCCACTAAAGGCACTGACCCCACAAACATTCACACATATGGGGCAGTATGTAAACTGACCTAAACCGGCCCACAGAACTAACTACACAACCTAAGGAAGCAAGAGCAATTTTTATGCGCTTGAGCAATAACACTGAACTTTGCAGGTCTGAATCAGGTTAAGAAAAGTTTAATTTTCAATTTGTCATCTTCTCTCCATTCATGTTTAAAAGAGGTACGTTAAGCTTCCCTCCTGCAACATCACTGACACAGCTATATTGATCTCGTGCTTACAGACCGTTTCATAAATTCATAACAGAAATTTCTCGCGGAAGGTAGTTCTGGTTCTTCTTCATTCCTCCCTTTCATACTCAGCCCTTGGGCCAAGTGTGTCTTGCAGGCCTCAGGATGTTGTACATTCAATTCCAGACTAGTCCCAACAAGACAAAAAACACTGAAGAGGTCTGCCAACCTGCAGTGACAGATCTCTTTTAAATCACTGTCAGCATCAGCCTTAACACTGTCATGAAACTGACAGCCACCCAGAGGCCTGCTGCCTCCAGTCGGATTGTGAATGGGTGGAAAAATCCAGACCTAGAGATCACTATGGGATTTTTCTCCCTGCCTGCTCCTGGGTCCACCTTCTGTGAACTGCAAAGCTTATTCTGGGTGCCATAAATGTAAGAAAATAAATACCTACATACCCAGTGTCTTCTGTTTTGAAATATGTTCAATCACCCATCTAGGCACCCGTTTTGCCTGATCATAAGACAGTGCGTGATTTGTGTAACGTCTGGTCTCTGTTCCAGCTTCAGGGAATCCGTATTTTTCCAGCAGAGACTCTTCTACTGGTTCTAAGGAGAAAAATAAACAGAAAGCCATCCAAAGATGAAAAGTGATCAGAAACAAGACAGTAAGAAAAGCAGAGAATCATAGAATCGTCTCAGTGGATGTAAACATACTGTATAGGGAACTACTTGAGGTTACTGCCACAATTAAGACCCCCGCAAAAATTAAGAGAGTTATCCAGTGAAACTCCGTTCTACCAAAAAACCTGTGCTTTTCATTGTGTCCTCACATGAGGATCTCAGTTCTAGGACTAGCTCATCCACTCTAATGCCTACACACATCTACCTAGCAATCGCTCTGGGCTGGCCTTCAGAAGAAAAGCTGTCAGGTATTTAGGGACAAATCAGGCAACAAGGAGTTATGGACACAGGAGATCAACACACACATTTCATCCTTCAGAGCGGGAAATCGCACTCCTCCTCTCAAACTGAGACGTACAAGTTGAGCAAAGGCACGAGACCTGCCCTCACTGGGAACGCTTGCACGCTGATGAATGAATGAAAGCTACATTTTCAGCATTTTGAGATTTTTTTTTTTTTTGCAAGGCACATTTTTCTCTCATGGAGGAATATTTACATCTGCCTTACTGACTTCCTCATCCTCCAGCCACCTGTTCAACAGCAACTCATGTTTTTAGAGCCCCTCTTCCTGTGCTTTCCAACACTTTGATACTTTTAAAGCCTTCATGCTACAGAGAAAACCATTCATTCCCACCAGGCCCCGGTGCCCTCCAAGAGCCCCCTCCCCGCGCCTCGCACCCCTGCCAGCCCCCACGGAGCGGGCCGGGGCCTTCCCCAGCGAACAAACACCACTCGTGGCCTCGTCCCCCCAGGGAATCATAGAATCATAGAATCGTTTAGGTTGGAAAAGACCTTTAAGATCATCCAGTCCAACCATTAACCTACACTACCAAGTCTACTCTAAGCCAATCAAGGGTAGACTAGACTAAACCATGTCCCAAAGTGCCACATCTACCCGTTTTTTTGAATGCTTCCAGGGATGGGGACTCCACCACCTCTCTGGGCAGCCTGTTCCAATGCTTGACCACCCTTTCCGTAAAGACATTTTTCCTAATTTCCAACCTAAACCTCCCCTGGCGCAGCTTCAGCCCATTTCCTCTCGTCCTATCGCTAACTACATGGGAGAAGAGCCCAACACCCACCTCACTACAACCTCCTTTCAGGTAGTTGTAGAGAGCGATAAGGTCTCCCCTCAGCCTCCTCTTCTCCAGGCTGAACACCCCCAGTTCCCTCAGCCGCTCCTCACAAGGCCTGTGCTCCAGACCCTTCACCAGCCTTGTTGCCCGTCTCTGAACACGCTCCAGCACCTCAATGTCTTTCTTGTGCTGAGGGGCCCAAAACTGGACACAGTATTCCAGGTGCGGCCTCACCAGCGCCGAGTGCAGGGGCACAATCACCTCCCTGCTCCTGCTGGCCACACTATTCCTGACACAGGCCAGGAAGCACAGGGGAAGCAGCAGCTGAAATTTAGTTATGGCCTGACCTGAACTGTGTGTTCAAAAGTAAACATATCTCTATGTGTGTGTGTGTATATATTATGTGGACATTACCAGATCACGCAGAGCAACTGCTCTCCGCTCCAAACTGCAACACGGGGCATTTGCAGCCATCGTGGTAGCCACAGGAAGCCGCTCTCCTCGCGTGTCACCAACATTTCGGTGTGAGCAGGTGCAGCAAGGGAAGCCGCGTTTCCAATGCAAGTTACGGCCCGGCATCCCCAAATAACCTCCTCCCCCCTCAGCCCGCCGCAGGGAACCCCCCGCCCTCCCGGCCCGCTTTGGGCAGCCCAGGACGGAGGCAGCGGGGAGAAGGCTGCTCGGAGGGGAGGGAGCGGGTTTAGGGGAGCGGGTTTAGGGGCGCGGGGGGCTCTGTGGGGAGCGGGGCCGCCCTGAGGCGCGGCCGCTCCCGCCCCACGGAGCCACGGGGCCGCCGCGCCCGGCCTCCCCTCTGCCCGCAGCTCTTACCCTCCGGCAGCGCTCGCCCAGGCACCAGCTCCGGCTGGCTCTGGCTGCGGAGGAGCCGCCACGCAGCCCAGCACGACGCGGCGGCGCCGGCCGCGGCCCCGCAGACGAAGCCGCCCAGAAAGCGGCGGTGGCGGGGCAGGGCCGCCATGGCGGCGGGCGGAACCGCGGCGCCCCCTGCAGCCCCGCCGCGCCCCCTGCCGGCCCGCCCGCGGCGGCGCGGCCCCTGGCCGCCATGGCGGCGTCGCCTCAGCGGAGCGGCGGCGGCGGGGGAGGGACGGGCGAGGGGCGCGGGGCGCGGGGCGAACGAGGGGCGAGGAACGAGGGGCGAGGGGCGAGGAACGAGGGGCGAATGAGGGGCCAACGAGGGGCGAGGGGCGAGGAACGAGGGGCGAGGACCGCCCCAGAGAGGAACTAGTGCCCATCCAGTGAGGCCGGGGACGATGGCCCTGGGCCGCAGCTCCAGCCGAAGGCGCGGGGTTGGGTTTAGTCACCGTTTGGTGATGCGACATCAGGCTTCTTGTCAGGAAAACCACCAGCCCGATTATTGCTATTTTCCCCTCGCAGGTGCCGGTTAATGTTCATACTGGCCTCACATGGGTCCACCGCAGGCGTTTCCAACCCAGCACCAAGCGAGAGGCATTTTTGCTGAAAAAAGGGACCAGTTTAGCAATGGAATCCACCACAAACATGAGGGCCGTGCCATCGCTTCCCTGTAGGCAGCTTGCCCGGAGAGATCTAGCCGTGCTTCAGTTTGTGGCTGAGGGGCATCTTCTTCCCTCACGTTGTGGGGATTACAGAGCTCACTGTGTTGCTACGAGTACAGGGAGCTCAGGCTTTTTATTTTGTTTTAATCTTTTTCCAGGTCCAGTCCCGCTGCCTCGCTGAGTCTTGTTCGGTGCTCAGCTGAAGCGGGGGCGGGGGGAAAACCCCAGAACCTGTGGTGTATGGAAGCTGCCTTTCAGTCCCAGGTCTGATGAGGCAGGTACCTCACGCTGGAGCTGTTTCCCTGTCTGGGAATCCTGCAGCACTCAGCATGCTGTGTGTTTGCTAACAGCCTCCTTGCCCAAGGAAACATCCCGCCCTCCCCGCCAAGGACCTGGCTGTGCATTTGCAGTGGGCGCACCATGAAAAGGGCCGTGCTGGCTGATACTTTTCGTAGCTCCAGTAGCGGCTGTACATTCACTGTAACTTTGACTTCCTCCAACGGTTAAGGTATTAGCGGGCAAGTTTTTGTACGTCAGGTTGGAACCATGTAGGCAATCACTGTCCCTTGCTGTCTGCTCTGCTCCTCTGGTAGAAGGCAAGGGCAGACACTTCACTGCAAGGTCCTGGGATTTATCTTAAACCCCCCATCGCTGGCAGCAGCAGCTACATTGCTGGATTTTGTATTGATAAAATTTAACATGCACATAATGCTCTGTGCGAGCAGTTCTTTGCTGGGAACGATAAGCAGCGTTACCACAGTGCTACAAGAGGCAACACACTTAAAAGGACGTGGCGATTCAAGCTAATTCCCTCTTCCCTTTGGAGGCGTTAGCAAACGATGGGTAGTAGAAGCCTCAGCTATGCCTCTGCAGGGATTTTGTTAGGGATTTTGGATAGCAGAGACACCATTAAAACAACAAAATATTCTTCTATAAAAAAGGAAATACGCCAGCTAGATGCCAAAGACAGTAACAATGATTTTTAACGTCGCACCAACAAGAGAAGCAATTATTTGTAATTTACTGTTTATTTTCATATACAAAAAGATAAACTTGAAATAGTTCTTTCTAGTTTTTTTCCTCCTATCATCTGTTGGGGTGTAGCTGCTTCACACAGGGCAAATACTACATTCATACTGGTTTATTCGGACACCCAGTGCAAAGCTGAAGCAGCAAAACTCCAACTTGGCAGATCTAATTTCAAACTTGAGACTCATTTCTAAAATACCACAGTAAAAAGGAACAAAGATCCACTGCAAATTCATGAACTATGATACAATGTTCTTTCCAAAATGTCTTCATTTCATAACTGCAATACAATGGATGTCTGCATTAGGCCATTTTATATATACATTTTATATATATATACTTTTGCAGAATATATATATAATATACATATATAAAAAATCAGCACACTTCAATCCAAAAGGGGTTACAGCAACGAGCTTAACTCTGTATACTTTTTTCTTTAACAGGATACTTTAGTATAACTTTTGTTAACTCAGTAGTACAAGCTATCTCTGTTCTACATTTTTATAGCTACAAGAGTGAAATATAACCTACAACATTTACATTTCACATATCTTGGTATACAAACAGTACTTATTGAATTTGAGCCAAGGACCAAAAGACTCTTAAAAATTATTTCACCATCTGATAGAGCTTCCTGTAATTTACACTCAGTTTATTCTGCAATCTTCTAAATCATTTACTTAATCTCATAGTTTGAGTTTAAATCCATTCAAACTGGAAATCCTGGAGAAACAGGTTACTGCAAACTCTTATGTATACTCTATATATACAAGTTAAGTAACACAGCGTAATAAGACTTAGCTATTTATCCTAAAACTGATATACACATATTTCACTACGCTAGACAAGTCTTAGGATTTTTATTTTATTTCTTTAAATAAAGCACAAATTTAGAAGTAGCTGGTAAAACTTACAATAAAATGGTTTAAAATGACAAATGGTTAGGGTGAGATTTCTTTCTGCTGGTGCCAAAACATTTTCTTGTGAGTTTTGTTCTATGCTGTGTTGTTTAACTGTATGTGTCTAATGTTACATGCAGAAAGCTCTTTCCACAAGAATTGACATCAAACTGTACTTAAGTCAACTTTACAGTATAAAATTTGTCAAACTTAAGGACGAATGTGAAAATATTAACAGGTGAAAGATCGGGCTTTCAACTCTATCATGAGGATCATGCAGAATTCATAAGCAGATAGTTTGCGCAGATTGACAATGGCATTGTGCGGACTTATGGCATAGAATTGAGGTTAAGAATGTTACTTAGTTTGCAGTAACCACCTCCTTCAATTCTCATCCACCAACAGATCAACTTTTGCATCATAGTTATTCCATTGGAAGGCCAGCAGCATTGCAAAATGCCTCCTTCTGGGAGATTTTAGTACTTTTGTAAGTGATTTACCAAAAACAATCGTAAACCATCGATAGCCATAGAAACATTAGACAGTCGAGGAAAAAACGAGGAAAGAGAAACATCTCCTTTTCTTCCTTTAGTAATAAAGTTAATTACCAGTAATTAATTAATTAAATGAATTACTAGTAGTAGTAAATTCATTACTATTTGGATTGGAAAGCTACTGTTTTGTCCCAAGTAAAATACAGACTGTCATGTCGCATCAGCTACATGGATACATTTTTTAAAAACAGACATTTGGGAGGGGAACACGTACAGTAAAATGTTAATGAAAAGAGTGGGCTAACTTTTTGGTTTTCCCCAGAAAATATATCCTGAACAGAATTCTTTCCAGCAAAGTACCATTAAGAAGTCACTGTGGTTGAAGGTCTGCTTTTATGAGAAGGTTCTTGTGAGAAGGTAGTTGGAAAAAGGAAAGGGCTAGACAGGTTCTAGGTCTTGCCAACACGTTTTTTGCTATCCACAAAGTTGCTCTGATGCTAAGTCCACCTTCAGGAGCTCTGATATGCTCCAGCCTCCTCTTCCTCCTCCATCACAGTTGGATTTTTGGTCTGGGTTGGTTTGGGGGGTTTTTATTGGGGTGTTTTGTTTTTAACAGGGGTGGCAATGCAGAGATACCACTGACTATTGAATTAGGATTTTAATTGACTAGGATGGTTACTGGTTAAACTTCAGTTCCTCAAAACAGTGGAAAAGCTGAATAAAATACAGCCAATGCCTGCCTTTTCACAAAAACAGAAGCTATGAAGTCTTCCCAGAACATGCTTTAGTTTTGCAATACTAACCTTACTGGAATGTTGTACACTGAGGTTTGTTTTTTTTTTTTTTTGTTAACAACTGGAAAGATTAAGAGGCCTCTGCTTCAAAATGGGCCAAAAAATGCAGAAATAGTGTTTTAATCACATTATCTGCCCCATTAAAATACTGAAATAAAAGGCTAACAAAGGAAGCACTTTTCAGAAAACACTTTCTTGATATACATCCAGCACAATGCCATTTTAGAGCTTCAGAGAAGCCCTTTTGGTTTCAACGTTGGAAAACAAAAAAGTTTTGCTTTTTTCCTTCAGTCCTTGGGGATCACTTTCCATTTACATATATATATCATATATATACATACATGTATATATGTATATGATACATATATATAAACACCCATATATAGCATATAGTTCCTGTTTGCGTATGTTACAATATTGTAGTATCAAGGAGAATCCAGATAGCAACACTGTTTAACATGAGGTTTGAGGTAATTGGTTCTTGAAATACCTGGATCACAGACTGCATCCAGAAATAACAGCTGGGCAATGAAAAGTGTTTTTTCAGACAGAAAAAAACTAGTAAAAGAAAAAAAAAGCTTACAGCAGTTGCTTTTACATGGAAAAATAAAGGCACAACAGAATAGCATTACATTGCAGAACAGCTGGATGGACACAACACAAGTATGATCTCTTTCTGTGGAAGCGTCCTGACAAAAAGTATTACTGCTTACTCAACAGGTTACTACTTCAGTCCGGGAACCGAGCGTCACCCTAAAACTAGAGGTTTAGAAAAGAAGTCCCACGTAAGTAAGGGAGCAGGTGTGTGTCAAAGTGCTGCGGGCACACAGGCACACCCGTGGTCCCGCTGACCGAGATGGCAAGTCTCCCTCTGGCTTCCACAGGGCCAGGACTTCACCAAGAACACCGACGTAGGACTCGGCGACTGCAGGAGCCTGCTCCAAGTCGTTTAAGCACTAAGCGCAAAAGGCACACTGTCAAACCAGCTTCAAGGTAGCGCAATGTATTGTTTGGTTTAAAGCTTTTTTCAGTAACGCTTACCCCACTGACACTGTGCTGTCGAGGTTAAGGGAACCAAAAAGACCAGAGTGAATTTTCGGTCCAATGGGAAAAGTTAGCTTAAGTAAAAAGAATACATTTTAAGGGTTTGGGGGTTTTTTTAATGCTTCTAGAATACCTTGGACTGGTTACACAAATTTGGAATGCTCTGTTTCTAAGTAGGACTTTGGACATGACAGTGCTCCTTTTCTTTAGTGCCTCCGACCCAGACCGTAAAATCTGACGTTGGGAACACAGAGCACATATCTGTGTGTTCTGGTGAAGCCCGATTAGTTGTGTCACTTCAGAGAGAAGGAACTTCTAGGAATTGGTTTTATCAGGACTCTACTGGCAACAGTTCCTTACAGATCATATTGTCAATGCAGCAGCCGCAGCTGCTATAAACGGATACGGCAGCGAGCGAGATCAGCCCGGCTATTTGGTCTCGGTAAATTCTTAACACCCTGACTTCACAACTCACTGCAGCATCACGGCATATGCCAAAAGACGCGCTGCTCATGCAGCGATACTCGCACAATACATGAAAAAACTCTTCCTGGTTAAACTGAAGATGGTCACAGAAAAGCAATAAGCATCTTTAGCAGAAGGGATGTGACATGCAAGATAACCTAAACATATACTCAGTGCCATCCTCAAAGCATGTCCAAGTACATCCAAACTTGCTCCTCAAACTGGTTTCAGGCTAAACTTGTTCTATCCTCTAGACTTCGATGTAGTGCACACTTAATTTAAACATTTTATATATATATTTATTTATTTATTCGCTGTGCGTACACAGACCTTTCTCCCTTTTCCCTGCAGAAACGTATTAGACATTACAAAAATAATTTGTGGTATAAAAGAATTCTCACACAATGTAGAATTTTTGTTTGTCTATGTAACTAAAATATATATATATATTTTTCCAAAAGTAAAAAAGTCAAAATGTCCTTATTTTCCTCTATTATATAGTCTATTTTATTTACAATGTTACCAAACAATATTCTGTATGTAAAAGTGGTAATTGTTTGCGGGACACTTCCTGCTTAGCAACTTCTCAAGCGGAATGTGGCTTGAAGAGGACCGCAACAACAGCACTGTCACAACGTTATCAACCAGCACCTTCCTCTGCAATACGAGTTTCTTCCATACTAAGTGAAACCAGATCTCTCCCCTGCAAAACAGGGCAAGTTCTGACAGTCTGCCTAGAAAGTAGCACAAGAGCAATAAAACGTGCCTTCTCCAGTTTCTGTGCTGTGATATTAAGGGGGCTCAGGATTCCTGGTGGCGAGGCCAGACCCAGGCAACCTGGAAATACCCCCCAGCAACGTTGCACTGCGCAGACCCAGGGCTTCTGCCGCTTCTACTGAAACCGACGGCTTCAAGCGGGACCAGCAGCGAGTCAGGAGACCCAAGCAAAACGCAGTGGAGTTACTGGGGGGCACTCACGGACCTTCTCTTTGAAACAAACATACAGAAAGATCTCGGCATTTCCATAGGTGTAACTTCATCTAGCACACTTTATTCTGCAAGAGAATTTCAGCTGAAGAATGAGGCAGAATTAGGTGGGTTTCTTCCGTCTTAAACAGAGAAAACTTTCTGATCGGGACTAGCTAAAATCCTTAATCACAATAAGCCTGGTGCTAGTTAACTGATGTTAGACTGGTTTATAGCCATCTCTTACAACACACACATATATTTCAACAGGAACCACATACAATTTCCAGCCTTGCTGTACTAATAATTTCCAGCCTTGCTGTACTAATGTAATTTCATTAGCAAGTCACAGCTCTATCATCTCAAAAAAAAGCAATTTTCATTCCTGTGGTATTTCCAGTTTCAAAATGTGAACTCAAACTTCCTCCACCTAGGAAACCAGCCCAGCCAGTGCAATAAATTCATAAAGGGAGTTACACCAGAGAGATGGGGAATCCTGGCTCCTGAAGTCAAGGAGAATTTTTACCCAGGATGTTCACGGTTAACATTCACCTATGAACTGCCATACAAGGGAGGAAGGTCAACAATAAAACTGCAGCAAAGTTCTTCAAGAGCTACTTCCTCTAAGTCTGAATGGGAAGTGGAATTTAGTGCTTGGGAAGTAATGTAAGAGGCGTTGTACCCATCATATTCAAGGGAGCGTTCCAAGGAAAAAAGAGCCGCAATTGCTTAGTACGGCTACACCTATGGATGTGCCCGATTGCTGACTTGGAAAAAGCCTCTGCAGTACTGAACAGAACCAAAATCATGCTGTCAATGAGAGTTCAAATGCTAGATTAGTGGTGAGGAAACTACTGGCTTGACAGCTCAAGTGTTGAAAGACCAATAAGTTAATGAGAGCTTGTCTTCATTAATAAAATAAATAAATACCAGTTTAAAAGAACAGCTTTAGCTAAACTGGTACAAGTTTGTAAATAAGCAAAAGTTCAGGATTTCCTTCTCTGCTGCGATAGCAAGACACACATACCTACATACATTTAAAATTTGCAACTGAGCACACATGCAATTTGGAAATTCTTTTTAAAATCGGTTTCTGAATCCGGTTGACAAGATGATCTATAAGGAACCATTAGACCAGGGAAGATGTCATACTTTACAATCAACATTTGGTCAAAGTTTGTACGGTCGTGCAGTTCCCCACAGCAAGATAAGCTACACGTGAGAATTTTTGTTTATGGTTTCTCAAAAGAGAAGATTTCAGAGACTGTCTAATAGGCTATTAAAATCATATGGCACTTTCAATAAATACTTTAAAGCTTCTTAAAGAAATCAGGATAAAAAAAGCAACTGCTGTAATAAGCCTGTTTTAGCCATAATACATAATGCTGAAGGAAAAAATCCAGAACAGCAAAGAGATATCAACAGTTAAAAGACAGTACAGCTTTTTTCTTTCTGCAGCAATATGAACCGGCTCCCGTTCCCGGGGAAAGGGGAGCAAGCCCACATCGAAACAAGCATTCACGCAATCCTAACTGCTCTACGCTCCACCCCAACCCTTACATCACTTCACTTCTAAAACACAGTCACATTTTTATACAAATCTCAGTGCAGAAATGTATTAAACATGAAAAATAGTGATCCTGCAAACCTTTATGACCATGCTTAACATTAGGCGAGTGCCTGATGTCACGACACCAGCAGAGCTACCTACGCTCTTAACGCTAAGCATAGGTGTTGCAGCATCAGGCCCAAAGATGTCAGCCACCATGGGGGACATCGGCTGGGTCAAAATGGTATCGTTCCGTCGGGTTTTGTCAAGGTGTTCTCAACAGAAGCACATTAAGAAACAGAAACTTCCAAACCTACACACGGAAATACAGTTACATGGGTGTACATACTAATATGCAATATACATTCAGTAACTTGAAAGAATAGCTTAAGACTTTATTCAGATAGACAAATTAAGGCAATTATCTTAATGTCTCTTCACGATAAAGGACCGTGTCCTCATTTGTGACCTCTAGGTTTTAAAGCTATATTTTTCACGAAATATATTTCAATTTTCTTTATATTTTCTCCAATTAGCGATTTAGTTTGCTTATTAAATTGTATCTGTGCAAGGGTGCACGCTGACAATTTGGCAGTGGCAAGAAGTCCAATTTGTTCATATAATACAGACTTTTTACATTTTCATTACAGGGTGATTAGTTCAGGACTGCATTTTGGCTTAACACAAAAATTTAGAAGTTCTGGCCATCCAATGGACATAACTTTGTCAGTCTAGCAAGACACAGAATTCATGTTATATTCAAAGTCAAAAAAATAAAAATAATAATTAAAAATAATAATAATAAAAAAAAGATGTACTGTCCTTTCACTAAAACAGACCAAAAAAAAAAAAAAACCCACAGAATGGAAAACAGCCTTCACAAATAAGAGTGAATAATGCCCAGGTACCTTATATAGGCAGTTATTCTACAACTGTATACAGTTATTTACAATGGTGCTTTATAAAACAAAAAAAAAATGGTAGCACTTCCTAAAAGATTTTGGAACTTTTTTTCTTTTTTTTCTTTTTTTAAAACTCCCTTGTCATAAAAGCCAACTTACATTAAAATATACTTACTACAAGACAACACAACTAACAAAATATATAATAAAACTCATACAAGTAGAAAATTCTGAGGTATTTCTGGTTTGAGGTGGTCTGTGGTCATGAAGTTTTTAATTTTTTTTCAGTTTAAACCTCGGAAGCCACGTAACGTGTGTGTGTGTGTGTGTGTGTGTGTGTGTTTTGTGGTATTCTTTTTTTTTAGGTTTTTTTTTTAAACATTGCATGTTTTGCAAATTAAAAAAATATTTCAATGTTGAATCAGCAGCATTAGGAACATTCACTGACTAGAGCGAGTTTATGGCATAATAAGAGTAACGGTATTTTAGAATATGCACCACTTTAAGACAAAAGAGCTTCGTCACAGAGTACGGAGAAAGCAGCGTCAAAGAAACCAGTCGGGGAGATGCAATAATCACTGCTGCTGCTCAGCTGCCTCTGCATCCTGCAACTGGGCAGTTCCTAGGCTTCTCGGATGCTACAGGAGCCATCTGCCACCAGTTCAGGTATTTTCACCCCCCCAACCCCAAATTAATAAGGAAAAAAAAAAATTACAGAGCCAGTTTTCGCACTTTTCCTCTCTTCACCATCTGCACCAGTAGCTTGGGCTGACAGATAATCAACCCCAAGGCCGAATTTCCTGAACTGACTCCACGCTTAAAGCAAGATGCAAAATTTTTCCCATCTTCCAGTATTTCACCGAAGTGTTTCTGAGAACACGCTTTCCCACCTCTTCCAATTACGCTGCTTAAAAGCATCCTTCCCGTTACTATCTAGAGTTGAAAAATAAAAGGTAATTATAGTCCTGCTTTGTTCTTTTACCACCCAAGCCCGAGATACTGGAGGAAGAAAGAACTAGCGCCTTGCTTACAACCACTGGCTCTTCAACTCAGCTTTCTCCATACGCTGCAGCCGGTAATACTCTGCCCAGAAATGTCCTTCCCCTCCTCTAATGGTTACCTGAGAAGTAGCTCCATAGCAAATGATGTTTCCCCAAATGCTGCCAAGTCCAACGTCACTCTCCCCACCCCTATTCTACGCTCCCCCCTTCAATTCTACCATCAAGAATTAACATTCTCCGCCCAGTTACTTTTTTTTCCATGTTACAATGACACCCGTTAGATCCGTAAAAGACACATCTGCTGTTTTTTTTTGAAGCTCACTTCCGAAACAAACAAAAAAAAGGAACTGAACCCAAAACCAAAACAAGAATGGGGAAAAAAAATCCTTTTGAGGAAGGTGTATTCTTTATATAACAGTCTTAAGTTTCCTCCACAGTTTGCAGCATTGCGTTTTCTAAGATGGTAGGTGGTTTTCCTTTATGTCACAGATGCTCCGCTCAGAAGACAGACTGATAAAGAGAAACCCAGAAAACTGAATAAAATAAAAACAACTGAAGTGAGTTTGTTGAGGTTCTGAGGTACCTGCACCTTTTCTGCATTCATTAGTCGGCACCTGAATGCTTGCTGAAATGTCCATTTTTTTAATACAGTAGAGCAATGTGCTGGTAAAATTGATCCAATCCAAAAAAATAATAATAATAATAATAACAATAATAATAAAAAGTCAAGATAAAATAGCAGCTGCATTCATGTGTTTGTTGGATTTTTGTGTTTTTGTTTTTTTGTGTGGTTTTTTTTTAAACTTTTTTCTTTTTTTTTTAAATCCACTGAGTCTGGAAAGACAAAAGTGAACCAGGACTTAGATACTAGACTCTTTGGGTGGCAAGTCCACGTTGGTGACAGACGTCACGATGGAGACGAGGCAGTCCGAGGTAGTGCCGTTTACGGATTTGCGGATCTGCGCAATGCGCTCCTCGACACAGCCCGCCGAGAGCCGAGCCTCCGCATCGTGGTCCCAGCACTCTTCGATGGTCACGCAGAGCTGCGCCAAGCCCTGCGGACGACAAAGGGGGAGAAAGCGCCTTCAGCAACAAAGTCAGCTCCAGGGACCACCTTTGCAGTGGACGGGGAGGTCCACTTCGCACAGCTTAATGCTGTGAAGAAAAACTAAGAATATTTTCTCCACGGTATGCAAATTATCATGAGATTAGCTTTAAAAATTACTTTAAATATAAGTTTCTGGGGTTTTTAAGCTTCTGCTTTCTAAGGCTGTAGGGCTTGGTCACATCCAGCTTTTTTTCATAGCGCCAAAAGTACTTTTTTTTAATATCAAAATACATCCTGAGATTCAGCAGTTAAAGCTTTAAAAGACAAGACATCAAATATTACGATTCCCATGACAAAACCATAAGAGCTGGCAGCACCGTGCCAGTTACTACGAAACCGTTGCTTTGTTTGCAATCACTTCTGTAGCTATCCCCAAAATAACCAAATTCAATGCTGCTGGAAGAGCGCAGCTCTTATTTGAACCCTCATTTGAACTGGCACACTCATCTTCATCTACAGCCCGCAGCTCCCCTTGACTCCTAGGCAATGAGTTGGTACACCTGAGTCTAGCCCAAGCCGTGGCAGTTTGGTCAGAACAGAGGCATTTAGCTTCTTACTGAAGCCCTGGGAGATTTCATCATCTGCTCAGTTTCCCAGTCTAAAAAAAATCACCTCTTTTATTAAAAACGTGAGCCTGAAATGATCTACCTCTGGGAAACCCACGCTACGTTTTGCTTCATTGTCTGCTTGCCTTCATGTCTAGTTAATTTTTCCTCAAAAAATTGTTCAAGTCTTGCATGCTATCTACCTTGTGAGGAACGCGTCTCCAATGGTATGGATCATTTTCTTTTTCTTAATGAAAGGGACTTTATTTTCCATTCTTTCACCATATTAAAGGAGTCCTACTAAGCCACCACACGCTCCACGTTCAGCACTGGCTGACTTAATGAGCTGGTTGACCCTCTAAATACAAGCGACAAATGGAAAGGGGAGCGTGAAGGTGTTGAGCAACCCCTCATTCCCCAGCACTGACTAGACTAGCACTGGGGAGCAGGTCCGTGCAGCAGGGTGGACTGGTTAGCTCCCCTCTGAAGCTAACGAGTGATGCGTAACCGCATCCCTCATTCCCGACACAAAAGAAAATATTTTCCACCATTAACCAGGAGGGACATACAGGGTGTTTCAGCCAGTGATCCTTGAACACGGGGCGCATCTTCTTGTGAACCACCACTTCTTGCAGGTCCTCAAGGGATGGGTGCTGACCTATTTCTTCTTCGAAAGGCAGCATGTATTCATCCACTGGACCTAAGGTGCACATGGAGAACTGGGTTAGTACAGAAATGTCCTCCACAGAGCCACGTCCTCCCCATGCATGAGTGAGCTGTGGCTCCAGAGCAACCTCAACCCACTGCAGCAAAGCCTGAAGTTCCCATGTCACTGGAGACAAATGTGATTTGCATTCCTCCTGCAGAATGGACTTTGCCGTCCCCACTGTTTGTCTGGCCATGCATTTTCCACCTCGTTGACTTACGAATCCGAACCCTCAGCCGGGCCTCCTGACCCCACTGCTGTCCTTTGAGGAGGCTTGCCTGGTAGTCTGTGATTTATTTTAATAGAAAGAGCAAATCTGCCTGTCCTCCTCACATTTTAGCATGGCAATTCAACACACAATAACCTAGAGAAAGGTTTCAGCATGAGCATAATTTCATTTTAGGCGCCAACTAGCAAGGTCAAGCATATACAACACTTACAATTTCTTCCTTTGTGATCTGGCTTGTTCATAGATTTGAGTCAGCCCTGACACGCTGGAGCCAGATGCACTGGTCCCAAGTACCAGCTCCTAAGTGCAAAATGATTTCTGAACACTTTAGTTATACCAGTTATGGCTGTGAACTGCCCTGGGCCACGGAAATGAGACAACTGTTATGAGTATCAGTGCAGATGCCGGACGGTAGCAATAACTTCTGCTTATTGAAATGTCATTTGGCTTTTGGCAATGCATAGATGGTCTCTCAGAAACGGCAGCCCAGCTTAACTGATGGGCTTTCTCAGGGTGCTCCGCAGCATCGCTTACGTTTTCTCGGTAGCAAAGAGTGACCTCTTTCAAGAGTGGAGATATTTCAAGATGGCCTTTCCAGACTAAAATAAAAGAGCTGACCACTTGAGCTGGTCATGAACTGTGACACCAACAACATGATGTTTAGGTACTCTAAAAAAAAAATGAAATCACTAAAACAGCTTATCATTATTCTTGTTGACACAATGCCAGTCACTAAACCAAACTGAAACACTTGTTCCAACGGATGGCACAATAATGCTTATGACCTTCCCTTGCTCTTCCTCCGAGAGGAATCAAGGCTATAAAGAGCTGCACTGGTGATGTCCAAGCCAAATCTGCTGTTTACACATCACTTCTGAGCTAGAAGTGCAGATGAGGTTCAGTGTAACTCCCCGTCATCCCAAAGGAAGCCTCCCCTCTGATTTAACGGTGCTGTGTAATGGCACCCAGAGTATCTTGGCCAGCTGCTGCCTGAGAAGAGTTGGAAGGAGATCACAAACATGACAGGCAAAAATCCAAGTGGATATCTGGGGGGCGTCAACAGAGAAGGGTTATTCCTACATGAGTGATCTGGGTACCACTGTTTCACCCCACTGTGCTCCCACCTCCCTGCTCCTCCAGCATTTTATCTGGTTAGATAGTAAATTTTTGAAGAAAAGACCTTCTCTTACCACACACCTACGCAGGCATCCTAATTATAATCAAGCTACTTGGTCCTATTGTAACACTAACAAAAACATTTGAAGTCCAGGTGAGGTACTGTTAATTTATGAACTTGATATTCAGTCCAGAGCACCCACATCTATACAAGAAGAAAGAAGTTGAAGCAAGCAGCCTTGGAGCTACTACAATGAAATGATTGCTTCCCTGACCAGGGGCAAGGTCCCGCAAATGGCAAGGGTGTCACCAAAGGGCAGATGTGCTATTTGGACAGAAAAGATGCCCCATTTTGCAGCATCATTTTAGGGTAAAAAACATGAGAAAGGATACACCATGAAAGTTCATTATTTTGGATCATTCAGGAGAAAGGGAGATTCTCCAAAGCTGTAGATGGAACAACAAACTCAGCCCATTGCTGAGAGAAGGCTTGATCAGCACAAGTCAAAGATTAATACCTAATGCCTTATAATAGCAGGGAAATGGGCTTGCTGACCCAAGAAGATCCTTCCAGCCCTGTGTTCCTGCTATTTCACCCAGGTGCTTCACTTCTGGGCTTTCCATTCAGGCTACCACACTGCCCTGCAGAAGTGAGGTGTGACAGCCAAGCCGACGCTGAGCACGGCTCTGCTCCGGAGCTCAAAGCCTGCCTTGGTCCCAGGCAGGAATGCAGAGTGCCACGGAGAGCACCACAGAGCAGGCTCAGGACTAAAGGACGCCCACTGCTGAAGGAAGAATCACCTACTCCTTCTCCCTCTGAGTTCTCAGCCACTTTGCAATGCACCCAGTGTAGTTAAAAGCACTTTGAGACTTGAACTCTACAAAGGTTATTATCTGTAGAGAATGACAGCTTATGTGAAAAAACAAGCAAGTGAAAAACAGGTTAGCTGCCTAATAAAAATACACCGTTGATTTTTTTTTTTTTTTTAAACAAAGCCAGGCCCATTCTCTGGACCACTAAACCACGCTGAAACAGAGCCCTCCCAGGGGAGAGACGATCTTTATTCTTACCATCAACTGCTCTACATCTGGAGACTAGTTCCCACAACACCAGTCCCATTGCATACATGTCTATTCTCAGGAAGGCGTCTCGTTGGAAGTTGATTGCTCCCTCTAACACTTCAGGAGCCATATACCTCCTTGTTCCCACCTACAGAGAAAAAACACAACTCAAGTTACATTCCAGTTGGGCCCCTCAGCCTCCGCTGGTTGGAGGTGAATGACAGCTGGTTCCATTAGCCTTAAGGCTACTTCTGCTAAAGTTGCACCTCAGTTGAAAAACAAGCAAATGGGGGCTGTTTTTTCTGACACCGATTCTCATTAAGATCACTCCAGTCTAGATAAGCTACCTGAAAGAAAAAGCCAAAGTGCACGGCTACATGTGCGATATTCATTCAGCGTACGCTACAGGTCTAATTTAAATGCAGCGCGGCACGGTGAGTACGCATGAAATCCTGCCTTCTCTGCGTCCCACCGCATCTTGCTCCAGCAGCAGACGCTGCGTGAGAAAATGCTGTCTTTGGAGACACACAAAACACCCTCAGGTCAAGTCAGACTTGGTTATCATAGTTGTCGAAAGTTCAATCCCCTTCCACTAAAAAAAAATTAAATATATATATAAAAAAAAGAGAGAAGTCAAATCGATATATCCTGAAATGGTAGGAAAAGGTTTTGGTTTGACAGCCCTGGATAAAACAAGTCTGCATCCACAGGAGTAGTAAAGCATGAACCTTCAAAGTCTACCCTACCCTGGCTTGCTGTGATCTGTTTAGAAAAGATCCCCCCTCGCTTTGAGGGGATTCAGCCCTCATCATAGTGCCTATCTTGCTGTGTTTAGTCCAGGCAGAGCCATACCGAGCTCCTCATGTGGTTGTGGTAATATACGTGGCAGAATTATAGCCCATAACGTAGGAGAGTGGAGAGCAGAGCAAGGAAAAAAACCCACCTTTTTAACATGGGAATTGAAACGCCTTTAGTATTTTCCTTTAGGAAATTCTCATCTCTTATTGCTGTTACCTGAGGCAGTGGGGACAGGGGTAAGCCAGGATGTGAAAAGGCATGGAAAATAGTGGGAAAGCCCCAAAAAAGAGGGCAAAAATGAGGAAAGCTGGGGGTGCCTAACCCAAAAAAGTGTTCATTCCTTCTGAGATAAAGGTAAAAAGGGAGCCTGCATTGGAGACGGGCATTCAAAAAACCCCAGAGGCACACAGAGGGGATGCTGGCCTTGCTGTGCCCCAGCACGAGAGCAGAACGAGGGGCTGCTCGCTGCAACGCAAAGGCAGAAAATTAAGAACCCATAAAAATATAGTAAATTGTTTACGCAGCGCACAGCCAGCTCACAAGATCTGCCATTGCTAAAGGTCACCCAAGCAGCCAGCCTGGCTGAATTCTTAAAAATAAATGAATAATTTTAGGAGTATTAATATTTAATACCAAGACAATAAAGAGTCAGCAAGTCCTGTGTTTGAAGGAAGAACGGGGGGACTCCACCTCCACAGCGGCTGGAAGGGTCTGAGCGCTCTCCCCGCTCACCCAGATCAACGCAGCTCCTGGAATTTATGTCTGAGCACAAGCTTTTGTGGAAAACACGTATCTCGAAGAGAATTACATGCATCTATACAAACTACCCCCCACTCCCGAGGAGCTATGGCAAGCTCAACTTTTAAAAATGTTATTGTTAAAGATAATGATTACCTGTCCATGAGTGTCCCCTGGAGGTTTTCCAGGTTCAAACCGTACGGCTAGTCCAAAATCGGCTAGCACTGCCGTCAAGTCGTTCTTCAGCAAGACATTTTTACTCTTGAAGTCCCTACGGAAAAGCCAAGAAGCATGTTTGGGAAGGGTTTATTACGGCACGTGTCTAACTCGCATTGCAACACGTTCTCAGTCCATAGGCTCAGCAGCCCGCAGTAAATCCGCTCCTTCCCTCCTTCCCTGGCGCAAATTCAGCTGCTCCTTGCTGCCTGTGTCCCTACAACACAAGCAAGCAGCCCTGGGCTGCCCGGCACAGAGTCAGCTGAAGTCCACAGTGAATTTACCTCAAAATAAAAGCAAGGAGTGATACGAAGGGGGTGTTTTAATTAGAGCAGGCCCTATAGGGCACCACTTCTTGCCCTGAGCATCAGCTGTGGACCCCCACCTCCGGGCACTGCGCAGATTTCTCACTCCCAGTAACAAATCCAAGACAGGTTAAGGAGGTGAATTTACTCTTTATCCTAGTAAGGATGTTTGCTCCTATCTACAAAATTAGATCTTTCTTGAAATCAGCAGTTGCCGGTGGGACTCTGTTCACCCTGACTACACACTTGAACAGACTTTTGCCACAGTCATCTATTACACTTATGTTTTAATTGCTGGACCGATCTTCCCTGGAGAATTTGGGGGGTTGGAAAGCAAGCAGGGGAGGGGGTGAGCCCACACTCAGAGGAGCTGTCGGGATGGGACCGGGCAGCTGACGGGCAGGTGTGAGCATCTGCAGTAGAGATGGAGGCTCTGGGCTTGAAGGTGGCTTTAAGGGGACATTTGTGCCAGTCCTCTGCCGCAGCGGGATTGTTTCAGGGCAGCTCAGGTAAATCTGCAGGGGCTGGAGAGGCGGGGTGGAGCGGGGTCAAGATGCCTAACCAGTCAAGCCCTGTTCCCTGGGCTTCCCGCATTTTCATCTGAAAAGGAATGTTTGGCAATATAATTAAATTACAGACCTTAGACAGCAGATGGCAATTGTCCTGTATGCTCAGCATTATAATTTCCCTATCATCAATTCACTCGGTGACCCTGCTGATTGCAGGACGTTGCAGGCCTGCACAAAATAATTAATGAGGGCAGATACAATTGTTCCGCACTAGAGAGACCTATCAAAATTCTTTGGGAAGAGAGAAACTGCTGGACCATAGAAAAGGGCTGCTCGCTGTGGCCTTGGATGCCAGAGCACCAGCTCAAAGCACCGCGAGCAAAAATCGTCCTGTACCACCCAGCCCCTGATTCTGAGCTTTACAAATCAGAAGAAAGGATTTTTTCTTTCTAAGCTAAACGCAGCGTAATGGGCATTTCTGGCTCGAGGATTAAGATGGGGGAAGCGGGTGTGAAGTTGGAGAGCATCACAGAGCCAGGGAACCCCAGCAGAAACCAGCCTCCATCACCTCACGGGGACACACGGGGTTTCTAGGGACGCAGTACAGTTTTGCAGAGCCTGCAAAACATTTGTAACCCTCTGTTACGCAGAAAAAAAACACCATTTACCTAATACCTGTCATCTTAGGGACTGACTGTTTCCATGCTATAGCAGTTTCCCCACAGGCTTAGAAAACAGCCATCACCTAATGACATAGATAAACTCCTCTGCTCGGTCAGCATTAGGGGATTATGCCCTCCAGGATGGTACAGATTGTGCACAAGATTTTTGCAAAACAGTAGCTCAACGAGGACCACACAGAAATTATTAGACAGTCTGCCTGAACGATACGTTTCCAAAGTGAAGCGAGATGTAAATCACTATCATTGTACGGGCATTTCCTGCTGTTGTTCACCCGCACTGCCCTTTGGGCATGCAACAGTTAACTACTACATCTTGATACGTGATGCGGGCATTTCCCTTTGCGCTTCCTTTTTTTCCCCGTATTTCCCCATTTTTCCGTGCTTTCCTTCCTTCCACAAACCACCTTGAACTGGCACGTGTGAGTTGCAATGCAAACACATCCAGGACAGGGAGAAAGACCTGATCCAAGCCATGCCAAGTAGAATTCTCACTAACACCGTACGCAATAGACCATCCTAAAATGGTCACTGATAAAGGAAAGCGGCCTGAAAAGAAGAAAACAATCTTTTTTCCGTGCAATGCTTCAAACCAGGGAATAAGAGAGCGAGCAGACTATGAACGACGGGGTGCATTAACTCAGTTCAGACACTGGAGATTTTATTTTCAGCTTCCACGTGGGGGCACTTTCGCACCAACAAGAGATCCCATAACCTTAATCCTCCTTGTAGCGCCCGGGGCCAGTAAGGATTTAGCTGAACCCCAGCCCAGCAGTGACTCGGGAACTTCCACCTGGCACCTCCAGCATCTTTGCACACATGGTGTTAAGCCATTCAAAAATACTCCCCCCTCCCAGATTTAAAATGTATTTGGGGTTTTCTTTTAAAACAAAACAAAAAAACTAAAAGAAGTGGGGTAATCCAAGGGAAATCCCCTGTGTCCTGAAATCCCTCTTCCGTAGGTATGTGCTAAATTCACACCAATGGTGCATTCTCCATCTTTTATCATTTGCTAAATGGATGGGGACACTAATGAGCACGATCTGTTGCTTTAAAGCCTTTCTATAGCCCTTCTCTGTTCCCCACCCTCAGGAATTTTCCTGTATAAACCACTGCCTTTATTCCACAGGGACAAATGTCAGGGACACAAGGGTCAGCTCCAGGAGCAGCACAAAGGCAGCTGCAGGCTCTTTCAACAGCCCCCAGCTCTCAGAAACCTTCAGGTTCGGAGAGGAGGGGTTGTTTTGGGGGCAGGGACACCCTTGCAAAAACAGGGATTATCTTGCCGTACATGAAGACAGCCCTGCTAGATCGGGTACAAATTGCTGCAGCTGGACGTGGGGTTTAAGTCCCTCCTAGATGAAATGCAGTGGGTGGCGGGGGAGTGCGGCTGTGGATTACAGCGTGTAGCCCGCGTAAATCCCTTCTGGAAAACTTCCCCCTCCCTCTGTGCCACTAGCAAACCACTCCGTAGCAATGCTTTAGTCCAGGGCAAGCAATGTGGGACTGCGGAGAAGGGCTAAACCAAGCATTGTTGCAAGAAGGATGGTTTCACCCACTGCTTTCTGGATTCCCACTGTCCCTGCGGTGCTGCCACCCGGGTGGGTTGATGCGTGTGCCAAGAGGTCTCAGAGGCACCGTGGTGCCCGCTCTGGTGTCTCTGCTCAGCACCCTGGCACAATTTGGGCACTATAAAACTACAGTGAAAAATGAATAGCAGCCATTTTCTGCATTTCTACAGTTTCTCCATTTCTTACCTAATGATCAAAAGCTCTGTGGGAAGACACACAGCGGAGTTATCGGTCTAAAACACTTAGGGAAAAATAGGGTCCAAATCTTGGTACGGCCATAGAAATACACGGATTATAATGTGATTTAGCAAGCACAGTGCTTTCAAAGACCGGTTCTGCAGCAACCAGATTTCCCTTCCCACTACATGTCAAGAGAAGAGTTGATGGAAGAGGGAAGCACCTACCCTCAGACATTTGCCATAAACCACTACCAACCATACTGACTGTTTCACAGACAAGACACTTAACTTGCCCTTTACCACTTCATGTGGCTGAAAAAAATTGTTGTCTTAGCATAGGATTTGTTGGGTTAAAAGGCATTTACTTCCTAAAAGCACGATCTCCTCCTCCATTCAACAGCATCATTTCAGAGGTTGTGAATGTTTGAACACAGCACTTGAATGGCGTCAACAAAACAGGCCTTACCTGTGTGCTATAGCAGGTTTGTGTCCTTCACCTTTGCACCAAGGGACATCTTCATGAAGGTAGGACAAGCCACGGGCCATTGTTTCTGCAACGTGGCAGAGCTCATTCCAGCTGATAATATTGCCCTTCAGGTAATCCGTCAGGGAGCCCTGCGAAACAGGACATCGTATGTTCTTAATTGCAGACCCTGCTATGTGACAGATGTGCCAACTCATCAGTTTAGAAAATGGTTTTAACGAGTGCTTGAGAAATTTGAACCTTGATTTAACAAGGGGAAAAAAACACTAGCGAAAGCAAAAAAAAAAAAATAAAAACCGGAAGCGTTCATGAGTCCTCAGCCCTTGACAGCACAGAAAGTGTCTGGATGTCTAAAAGGAATCTACTAATCTGCCAGGGAAGGGGAGGGAGGTAAGGAAGGGACAAAATCATCTCAAAACAGAGCAATTCATGTAACCTAAGAAAGGGGAAAGCCTTCCATATAGGAAGATGATGCGCCGTATCAGCTGGTTGTGGCAATGATTGACTCAGTAGACCTTGGATTAAACACAGGGATAACGCTGCTGGCTCAACCCCGGATTTGTGCATGTTTGTTTTATTTTAAGTGTTAGTCATGTTTGATAACTAAAGCAATCCACAAAATGGGAGATATGACCTGAGCTTCAAAAGCAAACATGGAGCCCATCTGCAAGGGGTGAGTTGGGACTGCAATGGTCTGCGACACCCAGCTCCTACACGCTCATCTACGCATGTTAAGAGATGGCGATCACCACATACGTTAGCTGTGGCCTTTTGTGCCTCTCTCTTTTCCCCCCAAGTCTCACCTTTATTAATCCTATGTTTGTGTAGGAAAGCCTAGAAAGCTAAAGGAAGGGCCTTTGAAGGAGGCAAGCAGGAGCACTTCTCCGCTACCACTGAGCCATGGCTCACCAGGGACAGACTGGATAGATTACAGGGGAGCTTCTGGGAGAACATTAGACACCAAATCCTGCTGCTTCACAACGAGCCGCCTCTCTGCCTTCCCCAAATGTATGTGCAATGATACGTTACCTTGTCGTGGAAAGCTGTGATCAGCCAGAGCTCTGTCTCTAGGTTTGTGCCTCTTTTCTCTGCTGCGATAAATTGCAAAAGGTTTTCATGCTTCATGCCAGGAGTATTGAAAATCTCCCTCTCGCTCTGCCAAGATTGCTTATCCTAAAGCAGGGAGAAATGCACCATCAAAGATCACGCTTCCCTTTAAAGCAAACAGCTCCTTCAGCTCAGTCAGAGCTGCTCACGTTCCTCTTAATATCCTCTGGCGTTCGGATGTGATGTATCCCTTCAAAATGAGGCTGTTTTCCTAAAGGGTAGATGCTGGAGAAAGACTGGAAGTTGCTGTTCTCAGTCTCCCTTCTCCAAAATTATTCTCAGCTATTCCTAAAGCACATGCGTGGGGAGGGGGGAGGAATCCAAACCCAACCTCACTGAGAAATAGAATTTCTCAAGATTCCCTAAGGACGCTTGCAAGAAAAATGCCTGTGCATACAGCACCTAGATCTGCATTGTAGCTGTAATTGTTACGATTGCAAAATCTAATCTAGGCTCTATTGAATATTTACTAGTAGGTCACAGCTGGCTTGGACAGAAGATGTGCAAATCTCCTTTAGCAATGCTATGACAACAAATACGGGGCAAAAAATTAACAAAGAAAGGGATAGCGGATGAGCACAAAGATGTTTCACTCATTCTTCTTTCATTTGACTTTTGATTACTTTTCTCTTTCCACCTGCAATTCCTAGAGAGTCAAGTCAGGAGTGTTCAAAGGTTTCCTAGACCAGAAGACGTGAGCTGACAGAAATGCTGCAGTGCAATTAGCTTTCACAGTGCCGGGGCTGCACCTTTGTAAGCCGTAAACTGTTTGCTAGGTTCGGGTCCGGATTTACAATCTACCCAGGCAGGACACACAAAGCCGGGGCTTTGGTCCTTTGCGTGCACTTCGGGCATCGCAGCTGCACACTGCCTCGCTGGACTTTTAACAACAAGGACATTTGCAGCGAAGTTAAAATACCCTGTAGATTTCAAAATGTGCTTGTTTTTGCCATTCTTGCAACAACCACTACTACAGGAAGCATTTGGTAATGAGATAACACAGCGAAAAGTGTAGGAAGGGAGGGTCCTTGAGCTTTTTCCCCCAGCAAAAGAGTCCAAATGCATCTTTGTTATGGTCTTAAAAACACCTCCATAGGCACTTAGAGCATCTCAGCACCGGTGAGGAAGCCTAGTGGGTGAGAACCTAATGCAATACCCTTCTCACCTGAATAGGGAAGATTTTCACTGCTACGTAGTCATTCATCAGCTGAGCCTTCCACACGCAGCCAAAGCGTCCCCTCGCCTTGATCTCCAAGAGCTGCAGAGGCTTTAGGCCAACCAGGGGAGAAGGGGGTGGCGGGCCAGGGTCCTGCACGAGAGAAAAACATCGTCACCAGCTGAAGCTGGACTGTAAAACAAAGGGAGGGGAGGAATGGAGAGACCGCATGTGGGGAAAGAGGCACAAACAAGTGACATTTTATTTAATACAAATTATTGAGATGTACTGTTTGCAGCAAGAGCAGCCTGAAATTCCCTATCTTGCTTTGTAGGGTAAATACCCTACATATGTATAGCACATATATAAAAATGTATGCCTCCAAGTGTCACTTTGTGTGTCGAACTATTGCCTGCCATCCTCTGGCAAAACCTGAATTCTCCTATGTTTTTAAAGCAAGAGCTATTTTGGGCTGTAAAACACCGATGACCTCAGGGCTACCTCCTGCCAAAAGTAGGAACTTTTTGATCTTTGTGACCCAACAGCCAACTACACCTAAAACCTCCCACCGCTTTGCACTTCATTAGGCGTGTTTCACATAACCCTAGCAATGGGCAGTAAACAGGTCTGTCAGCATCATAAAGATCGTATCTGTTTAAACTCTGCATTTGTCCAGAACAACGCAACCCTGCAGGACACGTGAGGTTGGAACTCTGTCCTATCTGCTTTCAGATGGGAAAGGTTCACAGTATGGACTGTAATGGGCAGAGGAGGGAGGGAGAGGCAGCTGCCAGGAAGTACCAGAAGGCTCAGGGCACAGCAGAGCCAGCAAGGACCAGTTCCTGATAGCTTTGGACCATGAGGATGACCTCCTCATGCATTCTCTGATGGCTCATAAAAACTGAGCTTCTACAGGGAAAGCATCTCCCCTCGCCCCATAAAGCTGGTAGGAACTTTATCATCCCTCTGATCTCTGCTCCTCTGCAAAGATGGCTGAAACCAGGCAACGCGTTTGAGAGTTTGCAGGGAAGGGAAGACTGTGTAACTCCATCCCTTAGGAATCTTGGGCATGGTGATAACCCCATCTAAACCCACCAGCATCACAGGGGATGTTAACACCACCATGGAGCCTAACTGTACCACTAACTTCAAAAACATAGAGAAGAAAAGTTAGACCACCTGAAAAGAGTGAAGCAAAAGTGCATGTGAACATATACTGAGCAGCCTCCCCGCCTTCTGTAAGGTCCAAATAAAGGGGAGCGACTCCCTCACCTCATTAATGTCGACGTGCCCGTAAGGAGGCTTGCGGTGACGGTACATCCAGAAGGCCAAGAGGATGGCCATGGAGAGGACAGCGATGGGGAGCAGCGAGTACACCAGGATGTTGAGCAGGGAGGGCGTTGGCGGCGGTGGCTCGTATATGACTGCGAAAACAGAGCAGGGTAAACGAGGGAAAGGACCCTTCAGGCATGCAACAGCACTGTCAGCTACACGTCCAGATGCAACCAAACCCCATCTTTCCTTCTACTCCAAAGTTGACAATGCTTAGTGGCATGTCCCATCACATCCAACAGTATTCATAAGGCTCCGCGGTTTACTCTTTTCCATATGGCTATTAGTAATGGAATTACGATGGTCCAAACCACACTTTGCAAGCCGTGCCTCTATCTGACCTTTATTTAAGATAGGTATGTCTTGGTGGGATACATAAAAGCAAAAAATTTCCTCCTCTTAACCCTTCCAAATGTATTAAGCGAGCACGAAATCCCTCGCAGCATTGCTTTGCCTTTTACAGTGATTGACAAGATGTCAGTTTTTAGTAAAATGCTGCCGGAGCCACAATCAAATGCACTATTCCCACAGTAGTTCTTGTTCCAAATTACATCAGTGCAGTTGAGACACAAACAATGGGAATACTAAATGGAGCCATGTTGCTATGTTGGAGACAGGGAAGGAAAAAATAGCAAGACTTGCCAAATTAAACAAAAAACTGTGAGAGAAAGAATATTTGCTACTAGGTTGCTACGGGTACATTAATAACAGGAGATAATAAAACCCATGTAAACAATTAAAAACCCAACAGGAAAGCCCAGGAAAATCTGATAATGGTCTACTGGAAGATCTCAGTAAATGCAGGTAGCTGATAGCAAAAGAAACCATCCTAAGGAAAAGATCCACCTGCTTTAATAATTTTATAGAATACTTTAGCAAGCCTACAGCTAAAAGAATCATCATTTTTCTATTAGCCTCTGAAGAAGAACCTGCTATTACTTTTCTTCTGTGAAGTATATCCACAAACTCTGGAAGCTGACACAAATACCCATTCCTTTTCAATCCCCAGACCAAGAAAAGACCAATCAAATGCAAAAATCCCTGATGCCCAAGCTATTTGGAGACCTAGGAAAATTAATGAAGAACGTGTCAAATGCCTTTAAAGAGTTTGAGTTGATCCGTATTGTATAAATCACACCACCCTCTTCCCCTTGTGTGGGATTTTGTTTTGTAAGAGCCCACTGTGAACATCCACCATAAAGAAAATCTAATCCTTACTGATGGTATACAAGGTGTTGGTACAACACACTTTACCCACAGAGTGAAGCAACATTAAAAAACTCTTCCTGAAGAATCCCAGCAGCAGGATTTCTGGACTTTGTAATCAAAATGGTGCTTCGTGTCCTCTTGGATGCATTTTTCTGCTCAACATCCAACAACTCAAAGTCATCACAAACTGGGTCTAGAGGAAGAGACCCCAACTCCCCGTCCACCCAGACACTCACCTTCTGGGCCGGTGACTTCAGGCAAATGGGTAAATTTCTCATTGCAATAGTTGCCCTCGCAGCAGCAGAAAAACACTTGAGGGTTTTCTTCTGTGGCTACGCACTCCTGCCTGCGTCAGGGAGGGACCAACATGGCAATGAAGGGAAGAGAAAGAACAGCGTCAGCCAACTCCTGCCTCTTGTCTTCGGGAGCCGACCTGCCCCAAACCGTCTTCTCCACGCGCGCGCTCCTGCTGCTGCGCTGCACAGATCGGCAGTCTCCACTTACAGAAAACAACTTGGCACTCAAATACCCCAGTGGATAGCAAAGATCCTTGAAAAGACCGTAAAGGAAACAAATGCTTCCATATGTACCAAAGGCATTAGATGGCGAGTAATAAATAACAGCCGCTGCCGCTAACTGAGTGAGAAGCAGAAAAACGATGGAGATGCCTCCTTCCCTGAACGGTGTCTTTCCCGCAGCCTGTATGTATGCTGTCAGGGGAGAGGAGTATTTGATCATGCAATTAAAGATTGTGCCATAAAGCACATATGACGAGGGCTGAGCTAAGACTGCCCTCACAGCCTTGAGCATCACTATACGTGCTACAGGGGCACCAGACACCAGCAGCAACAGTCCTGCTGCAGGCAGGAGGAAGGCTGCAGGTTTTGGTTTTGGGTTTTTTTTTTAAAGTTTAATTTTCAAGTGCCATCTCCTTCTTCTTTAAAAAACTTACTCCTGTACAAAAGCCTTTAAGAAAACCAGGTTGCAGCTCTCCTTTTTCTTATTCGCCTCTTATCCAGGTAGCGCTACAGCCTTCTCAGCACTGAGGTTTCCTTCCACACTGTGCAAGGCGTTAGGGGACTTCCACGGATCAGACCAATTCCACTTCCACACATCCTCCCTCTCCCACAGATCAATGCCAAAAGAGACATGCAGTGATTTTTGCAGTGCTCTAGCAGTCACTTCTTTCTCTTTCTTAAATGCCTGCTTCCCTTCCCTGCCACCTTTTGCTATGTTACCCTCTGCTTTTAGCTATTAGGGTTGCAGGGCTGCTCTCCACAGAGAACTGTATCAAACTATTTCCTGAAGCCCAGCTAAATTATATGCATAACTTCCTTCCTTCGACCACTCGGAGGAAGTAGCAGAACAATCGTATGTGTTTGACATTATTACTCATTTATGAACCCATGCCAAGCCTCCCTTTCTGTGGTATCACTGACACACTGCCACGAGAAGAATGGAAAGGGCTCTCTTCCATCATAACACAGGGCAGTTTTTGGTGCTTTATTCCTTTTGGGGAAAAAAAAGCAGCTATAGCCAAAATGTCTCCTGCAAGGTCTCAGCTGGGAAGCACTTGGTTTGTTCTTCAGACTTTTATTTTTTTAAACTTCAAAGAAAAAAAAGCAGCTATTTGACTTATTCAAATGAACAAAGATGTTTCAACAAGTTAAGCAATGTTTCCAGATGCTTTTTCGTGAAATCAGATAACAAGCCGTTTGGATTTAACAGCATCAGTATTGGAGTCTTCAACAGAAAACACATCCTTTGCTAAATCTGTTGGTTAAGAAATCAAGCTAATGAGTGAAAACAGCCTGCTCCACATCTGCAATTCATTATCCCTGTCTTTGAGTTGGTGTGCGCTCAGGGCAGCCATCCAGGTACATATGACATGTTATACTTAGCAAATATTACAAATGAGACAGTGGGAGAGAATGACACATTTTTCTATGGCAGCGAGGGCACGTTTCGTAGTGGTTCACGTGCTCTTCAAGGGAACATGAACATGACCTCTCCGGTGGGGCTGTGTAAATAAACGAAGAGCACACAAGTCGATTTTTAAACACTACCTTTTTCCTATAGCCTTAAATGTACATGTGCCACGTTCTTGTTTCCTTAAGATAAAGAACAGAGTAAGAAGCCATCACCATCAATGTCCCAACCCTTGCACTCCTGAATTTTTCACCTTCCAGCAACAAGGAGGCAGCGCTTGGCAGAGACCAGCACGTGCTGCCTGCGCTAGGAGAGGAGCTGCAGCCTGGCAGAACAGGACCGTGCCCTGCATCCAGGGGACACCTGCAGGTACAGGTACACGTGCATCTCCCGAGGCTGCACCCAGGAGCTCAGCATCCAAAGGCGCTGAAGACAGAGACAGAAAGGGCATCAGCGCAGCGCCGTCGATCGAAAAATCATCTTTTTAGCCATTTTTGCCATCTTGGGATGCAACATTCCCTGCGTGAAGGACTGCCGAGAGCACTCAAGGGAAGGGAGGGAAAAAAAAAGACTCCATTCAAACAGCCTTTATTTAATTAAAGCTAACCTTTATTTCAAATGTTGCTTTCAACACTTGTACTGTTTGTTAATCCTCAGAAGATCTTTTAGCTTTGCCCTGGAACTGCAGCTTTGAAGAATCAGGCTGCAGGATAATGGATGCTCAACCCTGGGGCTGCAAAAAGGCTTGTGAGGAGCCCTGGAAACTTTTTACTGTTGTAACAGAGCAACACATTATGACAAAGTTTAAGAACCACTACATCCCTGCACAGAGACACTCAGTGACAATACAAGTGTCACTGTATACGAGAGCAGGCACTGAAAGGAGAAATCTGTTTACAGTAAACACTTCTGCTTGGAAGTAGGAAGCTAGAGTGACCTTCTGTTCTCAGAAGGATCGGCATTAAGATGACTAATGGGCCAAGAAGGATTGATTTATCGGGAAAGAATAAAAATTTAACTATATATAGAGCTTGGCTACGCAACTGGCAAGGGAATAGGTGTGGTGGGAAAGTAACCCCAGCGCTAATAATAGAAGGAAGATGAGGAACAACTCACAGTCGGGATAAGCTAAGACAACGGGCACAAAAGCACGAATAGCGTCCAGTGCCAAAGGGAAAAAACTCTCCAGCCATGGGACAAATCTAGTCCCAGCTTAAACCCCATTGCTTAGGACCTGATGTCTTAAAACTTTTGGAATGAGAAGCTACAAAGATGAGCAGCTGGGAATTGCACAAAGGTGAGATCAACCTGCATTGGTGTTACATCAAGGGAAATCCTTGAATTTTATGTTCTGTTAATCTTTATTGAAAGGGATGGGTTTCGGTTGGTTGGCTGGTTGGTCATTGGGTTTTTTTAACAGAAACACTGAGTGAGTCCAGAGCTACCGAGTATTGTCCTTTTAAACCGTGAAACTTCAGAGAGCTATTTTCTTTAGCTGTAATTCTTTTCCCCTCTGTAGAATTGCATCAAGGGGAATGAGAAAAGACTAGTTTATTTTCTCAGCTACTTAATGAAGCTGGAGCCTTCGTACTAGAAAACCTCGCTCCTTTTCAGCTCGCTATAGGCAGTGACACACAAACACGCATATTGCTTTTGCTGCTCCACTCTTTCTCCTGGCCTGTCTCTTAACTCAGCTGAAGAACAGTGAAACTTTTTGCAATATCACAAATGCCAGAATATCTCAACCTCTAACCACCCCCAGCTATCTGTGCTTTTCTAGAGAGCTCCAAATGATTCCAAGTTTTCCTTTGTATCGCCAAATGCTCTTGGAAGAACATATTGCTCTTCATTTGATGGTACAGGACACGTTTTTCAACGCATGCCAGAATTATCAAAGCTTTGCTAAGGAAAAAAAAAACAAACACACAACAAAAAACCCTAAAAGTGCCTTTTGCAGCTTCTATTTAGAAAGTCAAGGCAGATAAGTGACAATTCTGAGAGCTGCATTAGCAACAGAAGTAATTACAGGGGATGAATGGGCCAATTGACTTGGACTTGCTTTCTTTTCCTCGATACAAAAATCATGAGCCTTTGCACTTAGAGGAACATTTAAACCTGTATTCAGAAAAACCAGTTAGGCTATTACCTGTCATAACAGTTGAAGTCATCTAACCAGCAGCCCTTCTTCACCAGCTCGATGGATCCTGAGTTGTTTCTCCAGGAGGCATAGCAGTGGAGCCGCTTGTCCTTCTCCCCCTCGCAGCGCTCCACGCCACTCTGGTTGGTCTTCTCCAACTCCCAGTTGGCATTGTAGTAAATGCATTCCCTTGTCTCAGCCTCCCCACGGCCTGGTCCTGAAGGAAAATTCAAACCCCAAGTACGTTTAAGCAAAATCAGAAACAGATCCCGGGAGATGCATCTCCACGCGGCTTTGCTTTAGGTGATGCGTACATTTGCCTCCCTGGGAGCCAAGCAGCTCATCGATGTGAGCTTCAGCATGGTGTGGAGGGTTATTCTCCTTTGCTGGTGTGAGGTGAGGAACAGAGAGATTAGGTTTGCCTAGGCTCATGACCGGAGCGCATGGTGAAGTCAAGAGCCCAGCTGAGACCCCCCTAGGTCTCCTCTGGCCAGTGCTTCAACCACAGGACCCTAACAGAGAAATGTACTTGGCAACCCATACCCAGTATTTTCTAACTACAGAAACCCTGTTTAGGAAAGACAGCCTCCCAGGGTGCTACTTGCCGCTTGCTGGGATGTCACACAATGGAGTTACCCTCCCTCTCCACCACTATTTTGGGAAACACCAGCTAAAACCAAATGGTTTCTTACGTGGGTAGGATGTAACTGAGAATAGATAACATTCATCCTACAGAGGAGGGCCAGACCAGTGCCTATTCCTCACTTAGACCCCAGTTCAGGCTTATTTGGATAAGTCTCCATATGATAAATGCCACGGTTTTAGCTGTGGTTGACAGCTCACGCTGCCTCTCCACCCAAGCAAGACCTTCAGCAAAAACCAACTCTGTTCCCCAAACAACTCTGACCACCCCAAATGGCGTTTGGCCACCCCAAACAAAGGAGTCTTCGTAGCCTGTGGGTATTTCCCCCTTTAGAGCCCTGTACTAAAGGACTGAGGAGTTCCTACTGCCCCAAGTGAAACAATTTCCCCATAGCCACCATGGCACAGAACTGAAAAACGATTACAGACGCATCCATTAAAAACTGGAGTCAAGTAAGAGAACACTGATATCTGCAGGTGACCTGTATTGTCCTAAGCCTTAGAAATCCTCTCTTCGTTTGAAAATATTCTGCTTTATGGCGTTCTGAAGATTAGTTTAAAATGAGAAAAATTAAACAAACACACAACGTGTAAGCAGACAACCATAAAAGGTACCACAAAGCTCATGATTCTGTAAATCCTGAGATGCCCTGCAGCCATCTCTCTTTGGGATTACCCAACCTCAGGCAAGGTCAGACCTGGCCATTATTTTGATGGATTGCAATCATGGAAAACATAGGTATCCCAATAAAATGTGTTGACAACTGGACAGAAAACAGAAATGGGTCCCGCAGGATGGTGAAATGAAAGTGCTGCGCTCCCAGAATAGCCAGACCTTTGCAAAGCGCAGAAATAAGTTTCTGGCTGGAAAATTTTGCAGTGCTTTCATGACTCTATCTTCTCCAAAGGCCGTGCAACCTTTAATGTTGAGATTAATGCAGTCAGGGCCACATCTGGATGATCTAAATGCAACCCAGCCTGTGACTCCCACTCAACAATGCAAAACAGCCACTTCTGAAAGGTCTCTACAAGGTGATCCAATTCAGTTCTTAGAAGACACTGAGCAGTGAGTAGCTTACAGCTGGCAGAGAAAACACCCAGCCTGGGCACAGGCACCAGCTCCAGGCCCTGGACACCTCTGTAGCTTCACTGTTTCCTTACCTTAACACCCATCCACTACCGATGTAAGTACCCTCACAACACCCAGTCGGAGAAGGGAGTATTACTCCCAACTGAAGATCCAACACGCCAAGATTAAATGACTTGTCCCAAGTGAACAGGATGCTGGGGGGGAGCCTGACTTGCCTTTCCACAGCCTGCAACTCCTCTCAAGTTGCCAAGTCTCCAAGCTGTTACCTGGTGGCAGGATTCACCTCCAATTTTACAGTGCATGGAGAGCCCTTTAGAGATGGTGCTTGAGCTAGAGATTGCATTCAAGCTATTGAATGTAGCCTGATCTGCTGTAGGGAATCGACCTTCTGCCGCCAACAGTCATCAAGCAAGGAGTGCAGCTGACCTGGCACAGAGCAGAAGTGGAACTGCAAGAAGGTTACAGGAGAAACCATAGTTTCTGCACAAGCTAGGTGTCATGCATCCAACCTGCTCCTGCTACCAACACCTGGACTCAACGGTAATTTTCATGGTATGGAGCAAACTCATCAGACTAGGAAGATCTCTTTGCAAGTTGAAGAGGTGTTCAATCCTTCAATAACTCTTTTTTTGGGAAGAATGTTTAATCTACATCGTGGGAGAGACTGCAAGGGAGGAGGGGTATGAGAAAGTCATAAAGCTGACTTCTGAAACTGGAAATTATATTCAAAGCACACACGAACAAGAGCTCAATTTCAACAGCACCTGCAGATTTTATCGGCACTTGCAAAGCTCCATCTGAGTTTTCCTCTGACAAGTTGCTTACTATAATAAAAACAACCTACCAATATCCCTCAACACAGAACAGTGTCAATATTGACACTCCTTGTTAAAGCCTTGATATTTGTTCTCTTGATACTTACACCACGCTTTCTTAGGGCAGATTAAGCATTTTTGCTAAATACTGGTTCAATCAGCAGGAAAGCGAAGGAGTATTGTCTTGTGTGCAGGGACGGTGATATCTTTTTATTTATAAAGGAAAAATTAAGTATCTTAGCTTCATTGTAATGCTACACATGGTTTCCAGCTGATATCTGATAGCTAATACTCACTATCACCTTCTGGTCCAGTCCTTGAAATGCATTTTGTAATATCATTTCCATCATCCCAACCTGAATCCCTAGATGGAAATTTCCTCTCCCTCCCCAACCCCAGCTCCCATAAAGTTGGAAGGTTTAATGAACCATTTGCCTGGGAAACAGCCCCAAAATCTAATCCTGGCTCAGCCACCTATGTCTGTAACCTCGAGCAATATTGTGTAGCCTCTGTTTTCTCCACCCGCAACGAGGGCCAATGCAATGCACAAAGCTGCGGTGAGATTTGACGTTTCCACTGTGCTTTGAAAAGGGAATGTTAAAAAGATGTGAAGCAGGAGCTGTATCGGCTCTGGGACCAGCAAACCGAGTCTGCTAAATCCTGTGCTGAGCCCAGGCTCCCTTCCCCCAAGACAGTTGTCTTTTCTGGAACAAGTTTCAGCTGAAGACTAAGATCTGCTTGCAAACACGCAAACCCAACTCAGCAAACAGCAACTGCGCCAGGAAAAAGGCCTTTCGCAGTTTTTCCCCCGCTGTCAAAAGTTTAGATGAATTGAATAAAAGCATGTATAAAGTTTTGGAGGACTAAATACATGCATGTTTTCTGCAAAACAGCTCCTAAGGATGCTTGCATTAAGGAGACGTTTTAAAAACCTGTATGTTTGCTACCTGCTTTCAGATCTTTTTAAAAAGCCGTTTGGTAAGGATCCTCATCCTGCTGGGTGCTCAGGACTGCAAGAAACCCTTTTGTTTGTGCCCAAGATGGTCTCAGCAGGAAGGGGCACGGCTCCAGGACTGGGTGTTAATTTACCTGCTGCTTTAGCTCATCAAGAAACACTCACATCTTGCTCTGTAATGGATCACGCAGAGACCAAAGTTTGTAGCTAACTGTGTTATCTGCACTCGCTGTGTTAAAACCCTCAACTGAATGGAGGAAGGGGGAATTGAAACAGAGTTTTGTCTCTTTCAGGGAGAACGGTGGGGTGGTTGTGACTAAGAGGAGGAAATCTGAGCTCTGCTCCTGCATCTCCGGAAAGCCATGTAGTTTTCCCTGACTCTTCTTTCCCCCTTGGGCAATGGGTATGGAAGTGCCCGTTCCCCCAAGGCCACCGATGTCTGTAAGAAACACTGAGCTGGACACTTCTGCGGAGCAACGCAGGTGGGAGATGCACAGATCAACCATGTCCTGCTTCTCATTTCAAGTTCCAAGAAAAATCGGAGCGTATTGCCCCAAAACGGGTGCAGGAAATGCTTGTCTCCTTCCACCGGATACAGCTGATGCATTAGCGCAGTGAGGGTTGGGTTGGACTTGAGTGGGCTTCCCTCAACCCACAGCAGCACGACCTGGCTCAACGGAAGTGCTGAACCAAACCTGAGCAGCTGAGGGAAGGGACAGGATTAATTTTGGCAACAAAAAGCTTTTCCTGAAACAAAAGCCTTTGGGTGCAGTCACAAACCACAGCTTGAGGTAGACTAAAGGGGCTGTGCCCCCCTGGTCCTGCCCTTCTCTCCCCTCGATGCTCTTGCTGTCTCCCTCATACCAGCGTTGGAAAGCTCCCGACCTCCTTCATTTGGTGGCATTGCCTGGTAAGGACACCCATGCTTAGCTTTTGGCAGAAAGTCAACAGGACTTGGGCGTAACAAGATACAATACGTTTGCTAAGCAAGTGTTAGAAGATTGCTGCCGGAACTTGGTTTAATTCATTGGGCCCCCGTTCCTCTCCCACCTAAGCCAACTCCGCCAGCCACAAAGCAAAAGTTGGAAAAAAAGCTGTTTCCTACCCAGCAGGGACTCCCATTAGGTACAGGCAAGAGGTACAAACGCAGGCGGGATCTGCTGGCCCCTGCCACATATATGCATTTTGCAGGGGAGATGTTTCAACCACATCTGCAGAAACTACTGCAGGCAGAACCGCCTCACTGCATAGGCAGCGCTTTGCAGAAGAAGCTGAGCAAGCAAAGCAGGAGCCTGCACGTCGGGCAGGGGCATGGCATCTCCGGCAGTGCAGCCTGCTATCAGCCCTAGTTCTCTCCAAGGAAAAGAGCCTCGTGTCAGCAGCCAGGCAAAAACTATAAACATTTTAATAACATGATCCACAAATAGTCATTTAAAGAATAAAGTCTGAAGTCCTGTTTGAAATCAAAGTCTACGGAAGAATTAGGCTTTGCAGGAGCAGATGGGTTTCTGGCATCCCACTGCATCTACCCAGCACTTTGGAGATGATGCAGAGTGGCTTCTCCCAACCCCTTCCTTGAACAAATACCTTTACACAAAACACCACCGAGCCCAAATAACTCCCAGCACACCGTGAAGGCAGAGGGAGGCTACCCACCAGCACCCATTTTTGGGGTGGAAGTCAACTTTTTGACCTCAGTCCTGAGAAACTATCATTACACTGATTCCCTTGGGTCAATGTTCTGCTCCATGACTGAAGCATCACTAGGATTTTGCTGAGCAAAACCCCCAGCACCTATCCGAGGCACATAATGACAGGAAGAGCAGTCGAAACACCATGCAATATGGGAAGACCTCTCTCCTCTATTTGGGAGTTGCAAGGCACAGAGGGAGCTCATTAAAAAGGGTCCTCTTGAGCTGAAGGACTTCAGCCTGCTGAGGCATGGGACCTTGCTGCTGATGTGAGACTAAACTCTGCTCTCCTAATTTGGAGCTGCTGACAGATCACTGAGGCTGTGTCATTATCCAACAGCTGCTAAATTATAGCCAAGATCCAGTGTAGCAACTCCGGGTCTAGGTGTTAGCAGTTGCTGGGCTCCTAACTCATAATTAGATACATAGGGAATATCTTCCCCAAGGCTGAAGGCTGCTATAAATCTCAGCTCTTTATCTCTGCCTGTCCCCTTTTTAAAACCTAAAATGAAAGTATATATGAAAAGATGGGATATGTCAAAATAGTCTGCATAAACACTGAGTGATTTACCAGACAGTCTGTTTGCCTAACTGTCAAAACCACCGAGCTTTATACATGAAACTGTGTATGCAACTGAAGTTATTTGCAAACACTTAGTTATGTCCCTATATAGCTATTTGTACATGTAATTTTATAATATAAAATGACAGAGATTGTACACTGAATTGGGGTAATTGCCCTCTAATTTGGAGGGTAATTGCATGTAGCAATTAAGCAACTGCGGATGCATTCTTGCATGTGTGATTATGAAAGTCGGGCCCTTTGTTTGAGGTTTGGGTTTGTTTTCAAGAGCTATCCCTCAAACCACAGCATGGTTGAGCAGAGCCGGGAAATAAGAGGCTGCAGGGTGTTCACCTTGCAGCGCAGCATCTGCTGGGATGAGCCACTTCAGCATCAGCTCACGCCCACCCCTTCCCATTGCTCAGCGCCTGCAGGGATGCTAAACCACCCGCCTCCGAAGCCGGGGCTGAATTTTGGCAGAACCTTCAGTGGGGGGGACCACGATCTAAGCACGTGTAGAGCACACTGGGAGGCACTGGCGGGGAGGGAAAGGCAGGGAAAGAGGGCTGCTGCCCCCCAGCTCTCCCTCTCCCAAACACCTGCCCAGAAGTTATGCGCGGGACTGCGAATTAAAGAAATTCAAATAGTTATTGCTAGCATTTTGGATCCCAAAATCAAGCCAGAGGAAGGCTTGCAACTGGGAAAGTTTGGAAAATGTTGCTCTAGAGAGACCACCCAGTTGCATCTCTACAGAGCTGATAATGAATCCGCAATTAGTAAGTGTTGCTCCAGCTCTTATTCCCCAAGTGGAGTGATTTCATTCCTGCTGTACTTAAATAATAGGATCTAAATATGCTTTTAGGCAAAGCATCAAACTAGCGATGACATCTGTGGTTAAGTACGTAACTGTACATGAGGATTTAAAGACTCGCTGCTTGCATCCCCTGTTCTTTCACACAAGTCTTGAAGCGGCGGAGCCCTACGTAACAGAAACGAGCCCCATGTAACAGAAATGCCCCCCTTCCTTAAGCCAAAACTTCACCCCACCTTTGGGGACCCCCATGGCCTGCATACGCCCAGGCATGGAGACACCAAATACGCGGGGCTTGCCCCTTCCAGCCGGCTGGATGCAGGGATGGGCAGTGCCCTGGCTTATTAAAAAACCTGGTAAAGCATTGACTATTTCAAAATGTTTTGGTTCTTAAGCCAGATCAGGTAAAACCGGGCCCATGCAGCACCGAGAACAGCAACGGTGTAATGCCAAGGGAGGATATTACTTTGAATTTTGTTTTCTGTCAATACATTTGGCATATCCCACGATAAAAGAGCTCTAAGTTTTCTAGTCAATCAATGGCTGTTAATCTATTATCTCAGCGTATATTGCCATGGTAACCTGCAATGATGCCATTGACAACCAGTCTCAAAAGGACAGCAGGCTTTAAGTCATTTTCTTTTAAAATTAAAAAAGGAACTTTAATATTAAGAAATACATCCTCCCTGCTCACCAGGGATGACAACTCAGGGCTTCTATATTCACACCATGACTCACGCTTCACAGCGTCCACGGACATCTGTGTAGCAACCCCCCCCCCCCCCCCAATACATCTCTTTTTTAACTTGGGCTTAACTCAGTAGTAGATAACAAGGAAATTATTCAAAAGAATTAGAGCTTTATTACAGTTTTCCCCCAAACTGCTAGTAAAACCTGTTTTGTAAAATATAGGGAGCATGTTTTAAGAGTCATTACTACCAGCTCAGGGAAAGGATGCAATAAAGGTTTAATTCTTCTGAATAATTTCCCTGGTATTTTAAGTGGAATAGGGTGGATAGAAGAAGGATCCGGAGAAGGATATGCAGCATCCCGGCTCCTTACAAATCCGTAATACCAGGCAGATTCCTGTTTAGGGAAGACGGAGCTGAGTGAGATGACAGCGTTATTCAATTTAGTGAAATACTGAGTGTACACACACACACAGAGCTGATGAGATTAATCTCTTGGCCCAAAGGGGAGGATCACTCAGGAAAAGGTTTAGTAAATCATTCCTCTGGCCAGGCAGAGTGATCCAAGGAGGTTTGGCCAGGTCACTGGCTGGACTGGTGTGCGGCAGGACAGAAACGTTGCCAGCAGTTAATCAATTTTTGGAAGCAGTGTATTTTTGACTTGAACTCAGCTGGTCATTTCTATATTTTATTTAAAGAAGAGATCATTTTAGTTATCCATTAGAAAAATCCTATTTTGTAGCATTTCAGTTAAGGACAAAGCCAAAATGTAATTAGATTTCTCCCTTCGCATCACTAACTGTATCTCTCTCCCCCAAAAAAGGTTTTAGTTCTTTAATAAAACCATCAGGGAGATCAATCAAAAGCATTTAATGCCGTGGTGCTTCTGCAGTTCATGTTTAAATGCACTTTGGGTCACAAACAAGGCAATTTAGACAGCAGAGCTCAAACTGGATTAGTAATAACACACAAAAAAGGCCCAATTCTTTCTCTTTTTTTTTTTTTCTTTTTACAGCTACACAATCCTCCGCTACACCCAAGAGGATAAAAACAAAATCAAGTCAGCCTCGATGAACAGAAAGTTACACATCCAAAAAGGGCATCGCCACCGAGCGCCTGCCTGCACGCGGTGCGGGGCGGAGGAGAACGCGTGAATCTGCAGACCACCCGGCCAAACCTCCCGAGATGCTGAGCTGCTGTCTCTCCGTGTGTGACTGTCCCCTGGGATGCCACCTCACGCAGGACCTCCGCCACAACCGTAGCAGGAGAATGCCGACGGCTCCTCCATCCACCCTGCTCACCTGGAGACACCTCCTGGCTTCCCTTCCACCACTACACCAAGGAAATGCTTTTCTCCATATAGGATTTCCACAGAGGAGACGTTGTGTTTTCTCCCCAGACCACGAGTTTTCAAACAAGCATATAGTTATTGAGATTCATTTTTTTCTTAAATTTGAGGTATGCATTTCTAAAAGCATTAAGCGGACCATTTGTTTGGCTTCTAACAGCAATAACCACTCTCTGGCATGAAAAATGGACCCTTGTGGGCTAAGCACTGTGCAAATAAGCTACCGAGAAGGCTGGCTCAGCCCCCAAACTTTGCAGCCTCAGTGACAGAAAATATTAAGAGTTTAATTACAAGATTAAGATATTTCCAAGTATACTCCTAAAAATCAAAGAGAGGGCAGATTTTGACCAGATGCCACAAATCACTAAGTGAAATATGCAGCAAATTCTGAAATGACATTTAGAACATAATCATTTGTTCTCTCCCATTCTCCTCAGGAGCCAGCATGAGGTCTCCAAAGAGCATGGGAGGAGGAAGTGAAATCACGTATGTTCGTAAATATTTTCCCCCCACACAGTGAAGTTTTGAAAAGCTTTCAAAGCAAGCCTACAAAAGAAATTTCCTTCTAGGCAAAGGGATGAGGATAGGGGAGCATCTCCTTGTGGAGTACAGAGATTTAAGGAACAGCAATAACCACGTGGCGATACCTTTCCCAGCTCTTTCATGTGTGCCTGCTCCATCCCACCATCCTCATCCTCCCATGCCACTGCCACCAGCAGAAATGCCTTTCAGAGCTCCTGATTTCTAAGGTCTTCTCCAGGGAGAGACTGATGTGTCTAACACACCACAGCCCACCCAGCAAGCCACAGAGAGCTTTGGTACCCAAACAGCAGCACCTCAATTCCTAATCTACATGTGGTCCTCTGAGATTTAGCAGCAGGGACATTTCAAATATGCTTTAAAATGTGCCGAGTCTACTAAGATTGGGTCCCAAGTGCTTTTCTATTGATTCTACTTGACATTTCCAAATACCACAATTCCGAATTTAATTCACTGGTAATTGGAAAAACTGTAATGCATGTAAATGGACAAGATGATGTTGGAAGTCCAAAAGGTCAAGCATCAGGAAAGCGTGCCCCCAAGAACTAAATGATGTTTGTTTGTCTTCTTGTCACCCTCTTCCACTTGAATTATCAAAGCTCAGAGTTGGGCATTCTTCTCAGCAGGATGGAAGAAGAAAGGAAATAAAAAAGCACAATCACTCTAAACTGTGGGACCGGGTTCAAAATCACTGCTTTAAGCTCCATCATTGACCAAAATTCAAATACACCACAGAGATGACTCACTTAATCAGCAGATTACATGAGCAAGTGGAAAACTCAGGGAAGAATTAATTTTATAACTCTTTGTCAGTAGAAGAAGATTCTCTCTATCTAGAAATCAGGTTCCTAAGATTACCTTTCTGCTACTCTGCAGCTTTACAGGCATTGAACTTCTCCCTGCCAGCCAGTTGTAGGGGAGGCAGTGGCCAAGAGAAAATCTTACCAGACGTATTAAGTTCAAATCTCAGTTCCAGTGTGATGATGGACACTTGCTGGCTGATCCCAACTGGAGGTCTCTACTTTATTCACCTGGGAAAACCAAATTTCTGCTTCAGAGGAGCCAAGAGCTTCAGAGAGAAGTAACACAGCAGGACCATGCAGGTGATGCTTGCCCAGCTCTTTACGTAGAGCCCCGAGTTGTAGCAAAGCCCATGGCTCCCTACAGCATGCTTGAGGGTTCAGTGTTCTCACAAGTCAGTCCTTTCGGGCAAAGACCATTCTCATCAAAATACAGTATGACAAAATTCCCTTCTTTCCCTATGTGCTAGAGAATAAAACACGCAAATTTTAGCTGCCAGTCCGACGTGCATTCCCCAGTGCGTGAGCAATCACCGATGCTCTGATGCCCTGGTGCATTTTAGCTCAAAGAGTAAGAATATGGTCAAAGTACAGTGCACAAACAAGCACTAGCACAATTTATAGCCAGTGTTACACTGATGAAGGACAAGCATGCGTTACCACATCCCAATCAGAGTTTCCTCAGTTCAGCCCACAGCAGTACGTATAAAAATACTTGATAACTCCTTGAAGCAAGTGACATCTTTTACGTTACATCCTAGATCTTCAGATTATTCAAATTTTGCAAAAGAAGAAACCACTGACTTTTAAAAGCCTCTTTCCCAGCGTACACTGGTATTTCAAGAGTTAACAAGCTTCAGTCAAAGCATGAGAAGGCGGCTGAACCTAGCCTGAAAGAGAAGGGAGGCAGGAAGAAAAGCAACTCTCTAGCCCTTGCAATCACGCACTAGCCTTAAGCCCTCCAAAAGGAAGTAAAGACATTCCTAAAATTCTTTGGAGGATGAGAAGCAAGTTGTCAGCCGAATCAGAAGTCCATTTCTCCCGTAAGTCTTTACATTCTTAATGGCAAATCCCACATGAGCAACTTTAAAAGCCTCTTTTACAATGGAGTTTTCTCCCAAGTGGCTATAGCACATCTAGGACTTGTCTCATGTTTACAGAAATGTACCTTTCTCCTTTGGGTCTATTGAAAAAAGTTACCGTCAAATGACCTGAGGAAGGAATGTAGCACAATCCAATACCATCATGCAATTTCCAGTGATTGTTTCTGTTACAATAATGAAAGGCACGGAAGAAACGGCTGGATAACTACAGCGATTCTCTAAAGACAAGTTATGAAAGAGATGCTGAAAAGATATTATGTAAGGGGGGGAATAAAGTCACCTATTAGCTTTCATCTTGATTACACGTACTCACCAGCGTCCAGATTCCACTTTGAAATAAAAACACATCTGAGCAGTTTGTCCCAGAGAGTTGAAACTCTCCCTGTTACACAGGCAGAAAGCAACAAAATCATTGCTCTTGGAGCAAGTCTTGGAAGACCTCTTGGACAGGTCTTCTCCTTCCTGGTGTTCTGAAGGAGTTTTACAGTTTTCTCAAGCCATACGGAAGACTAAAACACTTTGGACCAGAGTGCGCACATGGCATGGAAGGAGAAGCACTTACCCTCCATCCGTGTCTGAGCTTTCTGGATGACATGAGCTCAACAGCTCCACTCTAGAAAGCGGGTACATCCCCTTCCAGTTCAACTTTCTATTTAGATGCCTGTTCCTATGGTGACCAGGCTCCAATATTACATAAAACAACATAAAGTAATATTCTAAGATTCAGTACTGTACTCTTAGACAATTTCCTAACCTCAGATAGGTGGGAATCTCCACAAGGCCCATCTCTGATTCTCCTCCCACGTATTCAGATGCTGATGTATGAGAATAAGGGGATGGAGGTGCCCTTGTCTGGGCACTTTCAGGGACACCAGAAGTAGAGGGATTTATCACTGCAAATGCAATGAGAACCCAAGAGAAGAGAAGACTCCTGGGAGACCTTATTGCAGCCTTTCAATGTATAAAGGAGGCTTAAAAGAAAGACGGAGAGAAGCTTTTTACGAGGGCCTGCAGCAACAGGACAAGGAGCGATGGTAGGTTTAGATTGGACATAAGGAAGAAATTTTTTATGATGAGGGTGGTGAGACACTGAACAGGCTGTCCAGAGAAGTTGCCGATTCCGCATCGTTGCAAGTGTTCAAGGTCGGGTTGGATGGGGCTTTGAGCAACCTGATCTAGTGCAAGATGTCCCTGCCCATAGCAGAGGGGTTGGACTAGATGACCTTTAAAGGTCCCTTTCAACCCAAACCATTCCCTGATTCTATAACGGAGACAGTTGGGTCTCTGAAAGAAAAATAACAGTATATGGTTGTCAGCCTCGATTACACAACTGTTGTGGTGGCAAGAGGACATTTGATCCCTGGTGATTCTCATCATGTTGAGTGTTACCAGCTGTGACCCAGAGCACATACCACTGCTCTGCTGCCAAAGTCCTGATTCCACCACAAGGCTACTAACTGCCCCAAGTCATCCCCTGACTTGCCATGCCTTGGTTTCCCTGTAGATAAAAAGGACTATCAATAGGCATCAACAACTGAAGCACTATGTAAGATCGAGCTGAATTTCTAAGCAATCCTTTTGTATAAATCCTCCCTCTACTAACCTGAACTCAGTGGAGAGACCTTTTCTGATATCAGAGTGGGTCAGACCTTGACCTTGACAGAGCATACCATTTCAAAACTTGAAGATACTTTACATTTCTTTCTCTTCCTTCTCCTGCAGATTTCAGTAAGAGGGCAACCAAGGATCAATTCATCCTTGTTTAAACTACCTTGCAAAAAATCTTTCAAATACTCCCTCCATAACCTGCAACATGATCATTTTAGGCTGCAGTCAAACCCTTCCCTTCCTCCTCAAGAGCTTCATCAGCAAGATGCAATAATCACTTGTTTACCTCCATGTGCATGAGTTGTAAGATGAGAGAGGAGCCTGCAGGAACATACAGACACAGGTCTGGCAGCTACATAGAGATGAGCAAACTGCAACCCTAAACACATCTTCTCACTGCCTCCGCCTGCTCAGCTATACCTGGGGACACAGGCGTGCAAACTACTCCCACCTCTCTAATAAAAAGGTGCAGTATGAGACGTTTACCGTACACTTCCGTTAATCAGCAGGAACAGAAATGGAATAATAAATTCCATTTTTCTCTAAATAAAATAATCAAAAATTCCAAGGCAATGTGAAAAGTTTCACTGAGACAGCAGCCAGTTGAGCAATAAAACCACTAAGCCATCCACTAGGTTTGAACACACGGGTCTCAGTGCTCTCAGCCAATTTTCCTGAACTTTGGTAAGGCGTTGCAGCTATCCGAGAAGAGCAAACAAAGCTTTTGATAACTTTTTGGAAAGCACAGGACCGTCCATCTGCTTCCACACCAACAAGCAGGTGAATGCACCTGCCCCAAGCAAGGCAGCAACAAGGACGGGAAACTCTCCACCTTTTACATCTTCCTTTTTAAGGCTGGAGCAAAGATAAGACTATAGGAGGGGTTTGGCCCACCACTACATGCATACATTTCCCTTGGGCATCACGTCACAGTTCAAGCTTTTCAATATAAATATTCTAGTACAGGATTCACTTTCTTTAATATAATAACCCCAGCAACACATAACGTACCATTCAAGCTGTCCTGGGACCTCTGGTGAGCACTAAGAAATGCACTCTTCTTAATGCTGAATCAAGACTGGAGAATAATATTGCTGATCAATCTCCTCCATCTCAAAGACGGCCCCTACTTTGCAAGGGTGAGACAACTGATGAAGGGTGAGACAGCTGATGAAGCTGCAACCACAGCTAGTGGGATTCAGGTTCAAAACAAACCTGGAGAAGGCGGTTTGTCACGACAAGGAGAGGCGATGTGGCGAACCCCGTCTCAGAAGATGTCCCATAACGTTTTAAAAACAACCACATGCTCTTGCTTGTTCCGCCATTCCTCCCCAGGCACTTTAGGTGTATATATATATGTGTGTACATATATACACACACACACGCACACACACAATAGATGGAGACAGGCCACTGGGTTGGGTGGGATTTTGTTCTGGCCCAGTGTAGCCACTGTCCACTTCCTACACTAAATGTCTTCAAACTAAAAAACATCATTTAAAAATACTTCAAATTTTGCAAGACCCAAGCAGCTACCGGTAAACCAAACACAGTATGTTACTGACTGCGACTTCACTCTTGATTTCCATTTGACCTATCCAGACAGTCTGCATTTCTTTTCATCCTGGGATTCGAGGAACCCAATCCTTTCGAACAACTGCCCCGAGCCCAGAAGTGCCATTCGGAGCCAACAGCTGCCGGGAGAAGGACACAACGCCTCAAGAAGCTCCTCCCTGCCAGAGCCCATCCTTGCTCCCCTTCAGATCAACCCTTGCAACTGTTTCCCAATGGGCAGAGATTTTGCACAGGGTTTTCATCTGTTCATTGGTATTTTTCATCTTAACAACATTTTAATGCTTTATGTAGCAAGGATGCCCCTGCCATTTAAAGAGGGAAGCATGCAGTAGTAATTATTCATTAACAACACATCATAAGTGACCTTTACGCTGAAGCAGAGGAAGCTGCCGTGCCTGCCCTGGCTGTATTCTGGAAGAAGATGTGGGCCAAGAGTTTCAAAGGGAGTAAAGACTTTAATGCAGGGTGGCCAGCCTAAGCTATCTTGAAAAGATGCCTGATTCTTGAGGGGACAAAAAAAATTTACAATGTCTCTAATTAAGTATCCACAAGCCACTACATGGTTTTGAAAAATCTAAGCAGAGAGGAGAAGTCACCATAGCACTCAGTCCAAGCTGGCGTCTCACAACCACCTTTGATCTCAGTATAGCAATGAATTAACATATTGTCTTCCTTGCCATAAAAGGTGCATTTGTAGCATGGGCTAACTAATGGGGATTAGCTATTTCATAGCAAAATCTGAACGATACTGGGGTTTCTACTGAAAAGCAGCTCTATAGATTGAATCAAAAGCAAGGACAGAACTACAAGCCTTGCAGCAAGAGCTGGAGTGCCTTGTTTACAGCGGGCTTTTCTAGTGGGATAGGGACTACACGTTAGTTATGCTGCACACAAGCCACATGTCCCTAGCGTAGCAAAAATATAACTCCTGTCCCTGTGCCACTGGTTTTTCAGAAGGAGATAATTAAGCTCTTTCATTCTTGGAAGAGGACTAGTCCCATCTAACATTGCCATCTCAGGCATACATGGATGCACGTAGGAAGCAGAGCACCATACACACAAGTGAGAAGCAGAGCCAAGACACACACACAAGGTCCAGGCATCAGAATCGTTTGTGAAGTAAAAATAACATGCATCACTTTATGCATGATTACATTTTCAAAAGCAAAAAAGTGTTAGGAAATTTTTTTTGAAGACAGCCAGTAATGTTTTGCAAGGATCGCTGACTCAAGCCCTCGATCTGGCTGTTTAGCTGATGACTGGAAAACAGCCCTGGCTATGTTTATTCTTTAGACAAAGTCCAGCTAAAAATGCATCCAGGCTTAAATAATCTGTGTAACAATGACCTCAAAACCCCAAATACAACATTGCATTGCATGCAGGTTTCCCAACAGGATGAAGCATCGTCAGGGCTGATACCCAGCTATCCCTTTTTGATGCACGGTCTACCAACATGGCGTTTGCATCTTTATACCACCATTACTGCTCTTGGAAGTAATACACTATCTCATTGCCATTTGCATTTCAATATGGCCCCAAGGGCTTAACATACATCTGGTCCTCACTGCGCTGGTCCCCTTCCAAAGAGGATATTGCCTAAAGAAGGCGAGACAAAGGATACACCGCATCTTGAGCAACCTCACGCGCTGGCTCTCGGCTGAAACTGCGAGCAGAGCCTCCTGCAACCTAGCCCGGCAAAGCATCCTGGTTTACTTTGCAGCTCTCCATGCCAGCGCTGCTTTACAAATAGCAGCAAATGTCGTTATCCCAGTTATCACAGGTGGGGAGAGCCGGAGGAGGAGGCACAGCTCCAAGCCCAGGCTTATACATCAGGTCAGGAACAAGCCACTAGGAATATTTGACTCATCAATGTCAGAGGATCCTAAACTTTCCGTGTTACCTAAACAACAAAAGCTCAACGTAAGACACTGTAACGGGTCTGCTGAGCACAGCTTGGGAACTACAGATCCCGCGTGCAGGCTTGTGGCTTAAAATCCATCACCGCGCTGTAAGTGCCCCTCTCTCCTTCCCCCGGCACAGCCCAACCCAGCAGTGCTTGTGCTCCCATCGTGAATGTTACCTTCAGCGGGAGAGAAGGACTTGATATATTTTTAAGACATTCATACACTTACACAGTATTATTATTTAGGATTTGTGAGCCCTTCCAAGTAGTGAAATACTGGGTTTTTTCCAGATTGAGAAGTATTTTTATTCACACACTCAGCGTCTCCCGCCCCAGTGCTGGCCCTACCCTCCCTTCAAACCCACCATCCTGGGGCTGGGCACAGGCAGAGATGATAAATGAGACCAAGTGCCTCGGAGCAGCCGCGCAGCTGGTCAACCCTCTCTCCTCCTTGGAGAGCTTGGGTCGGTCACATCAATTTTGCTCGTGCGGTCCAGGGGACTGGCAGGTGGCCACATCGGGCACGGGGCGATGGTGCCTCCTGCCCAGCGCAGGGTCAGCCTCCGGCTGCTGGCAAGCAGAGAACTGCAGAGAGGAGGATCCTCAGACCCACTTTAAAATCATCTTAAAATAGGGCGATGCCTCTCAGTCGAGCAGGCAGCACAAGCCTTGCCAAGATGCTGAAGCTTTCAGCTGCTCACTTTTCCCATCGGCCGTGTGTGTTTATTCCTACCCAACCACCTGCACGGCCCAGCCCATCCCCAGCCTCAACCACAGAGCTGCGGCGCACTTTTTTTTTTTACCATAGGTATCTTTAGCAAGGGCTCAGTGACATGGAGTATAACATGCTTACCTCTCCATCTATAAAATAAATATATAATTTTACAAGCAAGGACACATATCAAAGAGCACAGGATGCAGTGCAGTGACTCATGCAGCCGGCAAAGTACAAAATTGGCTGCATGCATGCCCAGATAGGGCATTCTGCAGCTCTTCCTATAATTAGTCCTTCAAACGCTAGAGGGGAAAGTAACAAATTCAAAGAGGTTCCACTTCCCAATTATTCACATATTTCCAAATCAAATGGTTGTCTGTCAGAGAGCAACATGCCATTGCCCTAGGATATCAAAATGCAAGCTGAAAAGTCTCTCCAGGAACAGGATTTGCTTTCATTACATTTATATCACCTAATTCATTTTAAGATTATATATAATTAGTCTCTCCTTCCATTCGCCCCCCCCAGTTCAATATTCTCTCCTAAGCAATTTCAGAACATGCCACACGTGCCAATGGCGCTTCTTCTAAGGCAGCAGTCTCTTGCCTTTCAAACAACATAAGGAATTTTAATTGCTTTTTTTAGCATTTTCTTTCTTTGAATTGCCAAATCTTTTGGATGCGCATTAGCAACAAACCGCTTGCACAAGATTTTTATTTTAATTTTTTTTGGTTTTTTTAAGCAAACACCTCTGAGGAACTTTTTATCTTTACTTTTCATTTGCCTTCTGACAGCCTGAGATTTCAGGCTACCCTCCCTAATGTTTTACGGCCGTTCCCCATCACCATCAGACTCAGCGCACTATCTTCATTTGAACGTCTCCGCTTTCATTTTAAACCCTCTTGATTCCAGCAGGTAAACCCCCTGTAAGGTTTAATATGAGAGGAAGCCAAAGTGCCCAGATCACTTTCTCATCAACATGCTATCATAGCACTGACCTCCGTGAGGATGCAATTTTCTTGAACTAGAAAAAAGTAAGCCCTGCATCCTGAAAAACATTTTCAGCAAACACATTAGGAGACTCCTGAGATGGGCAGGTTATTTCTGACCAGCTATGAATATAAAGGAATTATTTCATTATTGTTCATTTTTTAATAGGGAAGGAGGGGGATCTTTCCCCCTGAGGGAGATGGCGTTTGCTGCCGCTTCCTGCTCTGCTCCAACCTTCTGCTGAGATTTCCCTGAATTTAGGGGAAAAATCACATTAATCATCAACCATTTTAGCATAGATGATGTTGGGGCTAGATGAAAAGCATCCGATTTCTACCGGAGGTGAAACAGCATAGTGTCAAATACAAGGAATATACCTGATGTGCCACCACCGTCATCCCAGCACAAACCACCCGGCGGGTTTTGCTAGATGAAATCAAATGTTTCTCCACAACAAGAAGATGCCACAGGGGTGTGACGACTCCTGACAGTCCAGGATCCCGCAGCATTTCACTGCTTTGCTATCACCACCCGCAATCTCAGCTGCAGCCTTGTCCCTGTCCTCCTACCCTTCTGAAGCGATGGGTTTGTGGGGTTTTAGGCAACAAAACAGGGAAATAAGTTTTTAGAGCTTCTTCCAATTTGCAAAAACAATTTATACAAAAGCCCAAAAAGCAAAGAGACGTTTCACACAATTCCCACAGGCACCCATGACCCCAGGCACCCAGTCCTTGGATCGATGCTGTTTAGCACCAGGGCTTTGAGCGTCTCTATATGACTAAGAGAAAAATACCATAGCTCTTACGTTGGCTAACTCACAGCCCTGAAGGTGAAGCCAGGGCGAAGATGGGCTCGTTTTATCACAAAATAAACCAAGTGAGGGCAACCTCAAAGGAAGGAGCTGGGCTGTGCTAAAATAGGGACCAACACTACCAGGCAGGGTTGTCTGGATGTATAGACAGCTGAAGCAGAAAAGCACAATCCCCCATGAAAAGAGAAGGAAAAAAAAAGAAAATAAAAGGACAAAAAAGGGAAAAAAAAAAAAAAGTCTTATTTAACTCTATCAAGGAAAATGTGGCATCCTGCTTCCAGCCGGCGGAGCCAGGGAACGCGGTGGCCGGAGAAGCCTCGTGGCCGCACACCTGCACAGCCCGGGTGCCACCAGCGCCTGTCATCCCTCCGTCCTGCTCAGCAACAACTGCGCTGGGTGCGGGGCCACCGGTACCGGGGCCACCCAACCCACCCGGGACCCCCGGCACAATGCCAGCAGCACCGGCAGGGAGAGGATGAGGAGGCAGCCCGGCACGGAAACCTCTGCCGGAGCAAAGGCATCCTGAAAGCATCTGAACCGCTGCAAGGCAGGAACTTCTCTTCCTACCCCAAAATCTGGCCGAAGGGGTCAGGGAGGAGCGTTTCTGGTTTGGCACGTCCGGAGCCGCACACGCAGGCGAGCACCAAGAGAGGAGAGGGTGATGGAGGGGTGGGGGAGCCCGGCTCAGGCATGTTAAAAGGGAAAAATACAGTGACCACTTATACCCACCATAGATTTTTTTTTTTTTAGCCTAATGAGTTCCCAGAACCACCTTGAAAATTCCCCCATCCCTTCGCACGACCCTCGGTGCAAACGGCTCCCACAGAGACGCCTCCTGCAGAGCCAGCTAACGTAGAGCGGGCCTCGCACGAATGCCCCAGAAAATAGTGGTTTGCAAGAAATTTTGATCAATGTTACTGCTTTTAAGACACTGATCAAGATCAGGAGCACTGGCTCCATTTCCTTTTTCCAAGTGTTTTTACTACTTATTCTCCGACATTATATAACTGATGGTACACCGCACTGCAATTCCCCATTAAGTCCCAGCAGCTTATTTCCAGGTTTACTCAAGTTTTTTGCAAGCTGCTAGCCCTCGACTGGGAAGCAAATGTGCTGTTATCCTTCCCTCCTGGCTGATCCTCAGGTATGACTGACATATCAGCTGCAAAGGATTTTCCACATCATGGGTTCCCTCTTAAAATCGCAGCAGACGATTGCTGCCTGCAATCCGTTTGCGGCTTGTGCATGCACAGAGCTGTTCCAGCGGAGCTGTTTAGGCTCCCGTTCCTCCTGAATACCCACAGGCGAGCATGTTTATCCTGGAATAATATTGTTTTGTTTCAATTTAGCCTTGTGGATACATTGCAATGAAATATAGCAGATTAAAAATTAATCTCCGCTCCAGATTAGGAATATCTACATGCATGCAGCCATTTAGGAGCAGCTATTTCACATTAAATTCATATTGCGTTTTAATTTCAATAGCATATCTGACCACATCTTTAGCAGCCACTTCCTAAAAGCTGTAGTGCTCAACAGCAGGGAAGATAATGAGCTCCTGCAAATAGTTTCTGTATTCAGGAACTAGTAACACTTTAAACCGGGTAGGCAAACATGGGGTATGTTGAGTGTGAGCATTACAACAGCAGTCCAAAGAGCTCTTCCCAACACAGCATCCAAGGAGCTGCTGGCAGCAGCGCGAGGCAGGTTTGTGCCACTGGAGAAAAGCCTCACGTGCGCGTGATTTCACTGGTGAAGGACAGAGCAACCCACCTTCCCTGCACAGACTCAACGTCACTCGAGGACTCGAAGAGCACAGCACTCGGACGAGGACATCTTCCCCACCCCACCCAGTGTTTTGGTGCCAGCACTTGCTGGCTGTATCCAACTTCCCCCAAATTCCTGTCTCGTCCCCTTCTGCAGGGTGTCCTCCTGCTCATCAAGTAGGAGGGTTTGCAAACCAGAAAGCCACTGCCCTGAGTTTGTCCGTACTGAAAACCCCACTCACAGCTCCAGGAATGTCCTCTGTGTTTTCCTGGCATATGCCAAAGACGGGGTCAAACTTGCATTGGATGGGGGATCGTCACCGTAAAGGCAAGACTGAAAGCTGCTGCACAACAGAAGGGAAAAGTCTTCAGGAATCCCAACTATCGGCTCTCCACAAAATCTTTGTTTCAAAGAGCAGCAGACAGCAAGATCAAAGCACATGTGGAAGTCCCCACGGACCTGAGCAACTCCAGGAGGGGCTTTCCAAATGCCTCAGCAACTATTTCCCTTGGTTTCTGGAAGTAGGGCTGAGTCAACACCAAGTGCTTTTGGGAAATCCCGCCTTGCAAACCACCCGCCTAAGGGATGGCAAGAAGACAGCACGCCACAGCAGTGCTAGAAAGCAAGCGACTCTTTCTCATGCATTTCAACACACAGGGAAGCCCGATGAATCCACATGTTTTCTGGGGCACAAGAGGAATCCCAAATTCAGGGCATCCTCAGTAGGAGATTAAGGATTGACAAATTTTTTTCCAGAGGAGCTGTCTGCATCAGCCAGGTGTGCCTTCCAGGTATTTTCTCCCAATGCTATATTCTCTCACCTCATTATCCCAGTATGGAAGATTTCTATCTCCCAATTCTTATTTCCATCTTCCACTTACAGATAAAGGACACAACTTCTCCACAATTCCTCTTGGAAGCACACAAACTTCTCATGCTGGACTAGGAGAGCAGGAGAGCTCAAGCAGATGGTTTTCAACTCAAACACCAGCGTGGATATTAGGTTTCACTACAGTCAGATTTCTTGGTCCCATTCCTTCAGCAGAGCTTTCTGTCGGTAGCAACAGCCTCTGCCACATCATGGGTATCCCCGCAGGATTTGGAACCGATATACCCAGTATCACTTTGCTCCTCAGCTGACCGTGCTGCTTCCAGCTCTGCTGACTGCTAAGCAATCTTAGAGGCTTAAGTAGACTCTCACCTTGGAGCAGATTTTAAGCCTGAAGAGTTCCCAGAAGAAAAATGACAGGCTGTGGGTATCAGAAGATAAAGTTCCTCTGTCCGCGCTATGTAGAAGGTTAAATTAGTGCATCGCAGTCCTCTTTAACAACCTTACAGTCTACAAAATCTCAAGCCCATCGCACTAAACTTCTGCTGGGTGACTCCTTTTGTCATCCGACCGCTTCCCTGAATAGTCAACCTATGGCTGGGTATCACATAGCATCTTCCAAGCACATAAATGTATCATAAATCCTGCTGAAGACAGCATCTCTCCAAGTCTTGTTTGACCAGGGGATGGAGTAAGTTTGACTGTCTGCAGTTTAGCCCTGTTTTTAAAATGTACTTGTCAGAAAGAAAGTGAGAAATACGCATCCTGCCCTCCAAAAATGAGACATTTTAGAGAGTAAAGCACACGGCTCGGGTAGAAACTAGCTTCACTTAATCATGAAGCATTTCTCCTAGCTCGCCTTGTAAAATGTCACAGCTAATCCAGCCTCATCACAAGTGGATATTTTCTGATAATGAATCAGGTGCAAACCAGTAATTTCCTCCAGATGAGGCTGAATTAAGAGGGAGCCGCAGCAAAGGCAGCTCCTGCGGAGCAGACCAGGACTTCTTCCCAGCATATCCCCCTCTAGGGAAGAGGGACACGTGTCACAGATTTTCCACGTGGGCATTTCATGGGATAAAGATCGTTCCTTGTCCAGTACAAGGGGACAAGCGGACCACGACCTGCTTCGGAGCCATCGCTCACACAAGCAGGGTTTCCCACGGCTGCCTGAGCCCAGCTCTGCCCTCTCCCTCGGGTAAACCACATCCCATACGCATGCGTGAACAAGGTAAGAGAACGGGACAGAAAGGGAGATGAATAGATGAGTAATTATATGTATTTTATATTTTTTTCCCCAACCAAAACAAACCGCCTCCATCGTTAGTGATGGGTAGGGATGAGGATGTACTTTACATTCTCCACTGAACAATTGCTCTGTTTCAAGAGGATGAGAGATTCAGAAGGTGAAAGAGATACGGTCCTCATGAAAGAGATACTGTCCTTGAAGCAGTGGTTGCAATGATGTGTGCCCACGAGACAAAACCTACCTTAAAAGATACCGTAACAGCGGGAAGCCAGCTAGTAACATGCCGTGACATAACAGCATTTTCATGATGGGACAGAGCCCAACCGAGGATGCCACGTCTGTAACTAACACAAGGCAGAGATTTTCATGTCAATTTGAATAGTCAGAAGCAAGCCCCTGTTTGCAGGATTTCCCCGCAAAAGCAAAAAATCTGCCAGGTTTCTGGCTGCCTTTAAGTAATGTAGCATCTCTGCTCCCAAGCCAGACTGCTTAACCTCTACCCTAATAAAAACCATACTTTTTTTGTTGTTAACATTAAAACATTCGTGACCACGAGCGCCCATTCTCCATTTCATTTATAGCATAGTTAAATTGAGAGTCACTGACCAAACAAAAGCCATCAGTAGTCTAGTGCTCAAAGCATGGCTAATCTTTCTGTGTTTTATGAAATACAGATAAATCATTCACATACACTTATTTTAAATGCAATCTCCTTCACCTTCCACTTTTTTTTTTTTTTTGCTGGAATTAAATCCCAGCGGCAGGTACTATTACAAACAACATTTCATATTCAGCAATCAATGGCTGGATGCTGCATCAGTCCACCCTCCATCACTAACACAGCTGGCTATGTTCGCCGATCCCAGCTGCGGCAGGACTGTACGGCAGATACACCTCTACGAGGGGTCACAAGCGCAGGGTATGCATCCCGCAACATAAATCACAGAACTGAAAAGATTTCCACTGATTTTTCCTTCTACTGCTATTTTTCAGCCTGTTGTTGTTTTTTAATGGGATGGCATCAATGTAAAGCACAACTCTATCAGAAGAGCCTCATCCTATGCTTACAGCCTCTATACATTAGGTGATGTGGACTAAACTGCAGTAACCATCGCAGGAATTAATGCAAAGGCAGCTCATATCCGTACTAGGGGCAGAATAAGCCCAGATAGAAGCAGCACATCTGCTCCTACCATCCTCAGTGCATTCTTCAAACAATGGGAAGAAAAGCCTGGAGAAGCGCTGACCCTCGCTTCATTCAAAGAGTGCCCCTGCTCAATTCATGTAAGTTTGCCTTTCCTTTTCAAGTGAAAAGGCCAGAAGAATACTTGGGAAACCAAAAGATCGCTTGGGAAAGAAAAAAAAAATCATTTTAACTGCAGGCGGCTTCAAACCATCAAACCCCATAAACTTTGTTTAAAAGATTTACAGCAAACTAGTGTGCTGGGGATTTATTTTTTTCTTTCTGGGTTTTTAGGGGGGAAAGTAAATATAGTTTTTTAATCAATCCTTCCACAAAGAGATTTACAACGCTAATGTGCTGAAGCATAAACTGATACAGTGACAAACCCCCTTTCTCCTTAAATGTGCTAATAAGGTTGATCCTTTCTCCAAAGCTTTGTTCTTGGGAGGTTTCTGCAATGAGTTCACGTCTTTCACCGGCACAGAGCCCTGCTCATGTGGAAATCATCGGGCTGAATACATTCACTGCCTCATCTGCCCCTTAGCATCAGGTCTCAATTGGGATTTGGGGTGGTGGGAGAATGACTAGCCAGCAATGCAAGAAAAAAAAAAAAGAAAAAGAAGAAAAAAAAAGGAAAAAAGAAAAAAAAAGGAAAAAAGAAAAAAAAAGGAAAAAAGAAAGAAAGAAAAAAAGAGGGGAGGGTTACTTTTACAATGCAAAGTAAGGCACAATTTAAAATGATCTGGCTGGGAGTGGGAGCAGCTAGCACAGGGCATGTCAGTCCTTGAGTGCAGCTTCCTGGCACCTTCATGATGATGAGCAGCAGCATCCACCTGCGGTGGTAACACAGCCAGCAAGGAAGTCCCATCCCTCACCGTGAATCTATCGAGGCACCAAGAACCCCACACGATGGGTTTAAGAATGGAAACACTAAGCTGAAATTACCCGCAGGGGTAAAAGGCCCTAAAGTAGAAGGTTAAGCCAAACGTAAGAAATCCCAACCGCTGAGAGACGCACGGGAGCGGTTTGACTTTTCAAAAGCACTGAACTCATCAAAGGTACACACAGTTAGAGGAAGACAGTCAATTCTTGGGTTCAACATCCATTTTACCCGTTAACACAGCGAACCAGGTGCCTTGCTCGATGACGAAGGTCCTGTGTCATGGATTGATTCCCACAAAAAGTTAGGCTGAGGCACCTCTCATCGCCCTCCACCTCTGTGCAGCAGCAGATGGTCACACTGACAAGCAAGCTCAAAGATGCTCCACCCTGCAGCCACCCAAGTGCGACTCATCCCAGTAACCTCCAGGTTTTCTGCTTTTGCAGGTAACTGCAAATAAAACCAAGAGCCTCCTCCAACCCTTGTTGCAAACAGCTGCCAAGAAGTCGTTGTCTGCGTCCACCCTCAGATGCAAAAGAAGGTCAATGGGGACTTTGGCTCCTCTAACGCCCCATGACCACCACAGCATCACTTTGAAGACAGATAAAGTTTAAAAACAAACAAAATCCCTGCGACTCACAGCTGCTCTCCTATATCGGGGCTGTGGCCAAGGAAGGATTCCTCCTGCAGTATTTTTAGCTGAACACGTGCTACGTTTATTTCTTGAAGAAAAGAAACCTCCTCAAGGCTGTGGCGATCAACACATGTGAGAAGACATTTAACTCTTTCCTACCGAAGAATCCGTGAGACAAATGTGAGGATAAATGTCCCTGCAGACATTTTATGGGAAGACGGTGCTTTTCTTTAATACCTTGTGGGTTTCAGCTCCTGCCAAACCCTTTTCGTCCACCTTTGAACCAAGAGGCACCTCCAAACCTCTTTTACTAGTCTGAGTGCCCAATGGCCAGCTCACACCTATGTCCAGAGGAGGAAAATGTATATTAAACAGTACTTTCCAGGGACTTCACAAGTGGAAACATTGCCATAGAGTAGCAGGGCTCATATAAACACACCAATCCCTGCTAAAAAATGATCATATGCATGAACGTGTGATTGCTCCCAGCCCAAGGAGCCTGAAATCTTTCCAGTGTTTAAAATTAAGTTGCCCAGGGATGGAGGAGGGAGGCTGGGGACACCCGTACACGAGCGCACGTGGATGCACTAACCTCTAACTCAGGACAGGACCACTTGTCTCCGCACCACCCAGCCCACTGCTCCCTCTTAGTTGCCATATGGTGCAGGATAGGGTCCTTGGGAAGGGGCTGTATCCCATTTAAATGCCAGCCAGACTCCTCCATCCAAGCTGGACACTGTGCCCTATGGCAACCCTGTGCTTGCTGCTGACTGATGGTTAGAGGAGTATTTATGGCAGAGGTCTTTCTCCAGAAAATAAACATAAACGACTCAGCAGCACAAACACAGGCTGGACACGCAAGGTAGAGTATAAATAACCTGCTTACCCTTAAAACCTTTTTCCAACTCACCTATGCCAAGTGTTTCTGCAGAATCCCCGTCTTAATTTAGAAACCAAATGCATTTTGACCAGGAGCTGGCACTGAGCGTCCCCCGCCTCCGGGCGAGCACACGGGCCACACCAGCGCCGCTGACAAGCAAGGAGCCGGTTCCTTCCAGCTCACGGTTTCACCTTCCCAGCAGGAAGGTATTGCAGGGGAATGGCAAGGAATAAAATCAGAGATGAATGCAGAGTCTGCTGTTCAGACACGCTTTCGCCTTCCTTTTAAACGGGACCTGAAAGCAGCACGGAAAGGCAAAGCCCAGCCGGGGGTGCTGGGATTTGCAGAAGCGGCAATGCCGACCCCCAGGCAGCACTCGGCCGAGCTGGCCAAAAGGGATTTGAGACTTTGCCCCAAAGCCGGCCGCGTGCGTGCCAACCGCCTCTCAAGTCCATTGCGAGTTCGGGTGTAACCAAGGCTCTTAAGGACACAAGTTCAGCTAATCTGAGCTCATCTCACCCAGCACCACCCTACTAACTCGAGACGCTGCCTGCGTGGCACCGCAGCACAAGCCCCACGTTCACCCCTCAGCAGGTGCCTTTCATTTTTTAATTTGTTCCTTTCTTCTGTTTGAAGCTCCAAGCAGCAGCCTCTGGCCAGAAATGCTTCATTCAAAAAAAAAAAAAAAAAAAAAAAAGGAAACAGCGCAGCCGAAGCCCCGCAGCACCCACATACACCTTCTCCTCGTGCGGCTGTTTGGCTGTGAAACGTGGTCCCCGCTTGGCCGAGTCGGGGACAGCTCATTCATGGCCAGCGTGAGCTGCACCGGGCTCCATCACTGCTCCTTGCGCCGTCCTGCGCCATCCCCTTCTTGCGCCGTCCCGGGGCGATGGGGCTGACGAGCTGGGCGCAGCTGCTGGAGGGGCAGCTCATCACGGCGTGCCTGCAGTTTCACCTCTGGTAGCAACAGGTGGAAGGCCAAAACTCAGTTTATACAAGCTGAAGTTGTGTTTACTTCTGTAGTAGGAGATGAAGGGGGCAAGATTATTGCAAGATAATCGCTGCCTCGATTAATTATAAAGCAAAGCCAGCTGCTTCCAATTCCTGTACAGTACAGGCTGCTTCCCAAGGAACCAGCCAGCACAGGAAAGTTTCAATTGCTTTCCTCTTCAACTGTTTAGTTCGAAACTTAAGAAAATAATCACACTACAAACAGTCCTGCATCCATCCCCCAAAAGTGCTCACTGCTTAAACTAAATGTATCGCTGCTTAAATGTGAAAAAAACCAGTCATACAAAAAACATTCCTTCATCTGCGCTCAATTAAAGAACACAGAAGCAGCTGATGAAAACATTTACAAGATATTATTAAAACCTACAAGAGCAGGGGGAAGCCAAGAGGAATCCAGACATTCAAATGCGTATTTGCCTCATTCCTCAGTGGGGACCGGCCACGATGCCGATGGGCAGCGCATCCCCGGAGCAGCCCAGGGGCTGACCGCGTGTCCCCCGTCTCCTTGGGGTCCTGCTAGGCACCACTGCTGTCCCTTGAGCCTCGGGAGCGAAATGCTCCTGGAGTGGAGAATTTAAGAAGATTTTTGTGATCGTGAATTCACCCGGGAGACTACATGAGACTTGCGTGAAAGAGAACCTGCGCCGCGGAGCTGCTGCGATAGGGATCAGGTGAGAGCCATGCAAGCATCCCCACTCATGTTTCCCTAGCAACTCCAGCTCCTGCTTCCCCTTACACATTCCCTTTCTCTCGCTTCAAAGTAGGCCAAGACTCTCCATCGCTCAGCCACACAAACCAGAGATCAGGGGAGTCCAACAAGCCCTATTTCTATTTAATACAGATTTTGACGGAGGATGCATTCGCATGAAACCCTGTCTCTGCACGTGCACTTAAGCTCCCCTGCAAATACAGGAGGGACCCGTTTGGAGAAAGGGTGTCTCAGCATCCCACCCAAAGCCTCTTAGCATTCAGTCAAAAAACAAGCATGAAGATGGAGAACTGAACTCCAACACCTGCTTGCAAACTTGGACATGCCCGGGCAGATATCACCTAAACCCAACCAGCATGCAAGGGGTCCAATACCCTTTGGAAAAACAGCTCTACGGCTCAGACCTGCCAAGATATTGAGATGCTTAAGTATTTTATTTTTTTTTATGGCTGTGGTCTACACTTTCAGGCATCCCGGTCTCCTGGCTGCCATGCCCCTTACTCCCACACAACACCAACACTTCACCGGTTAAACCAGCTCACGCAGCTGCTTTTTGGCCTCCCCCATCATAAAAATGATACTTGGAGTTCAGGCACAAATGCCCAAAATCAACGGCAGGCATTAATCAGCCTCCATCCACTCAGACCTATCCCACAACAGAGGAATTGGTTCAAAAAGCAGCTCTTTAAACACCTGAGGTGGCGGTTCCCCCAGCACTGCGGCTGCCCGATCCCTGGCTGATGTAGCTACGGCAATAAAAGCTCGAGTTTAGGCACAGGAATAGCGGTGAAAAAAATACCAGCTAGTTGGATGGTCTCATCCAAAATACCTCTGTCTGCACAACGAGAGTTATTGGGTATAGTTTTGGAATATATTTGGTCCTTTAGGAAAACACTGAGCTGTTTGTTTATTCATGTCACAAGCATATCTGAAAAAAGCTAGAGGTTTCTGTTAATTTTTTAGACAGATTCTCAGGGAACAGGCAATGGAGAAAGTGGCGGTTCAGGACTGAAATTCTCCTCTATCCAAGGCAGTGTGTAAGCATGTGCTTAAACCGAGACTAAAAGATGCTCAAGCTGCTGGGCTTTATGGAAGGCACACACTTAAACAAAAAACCACAAGAAACGGAGCAAGAAGTGGTACGGGGCAGAGGAGGCAGCCAGCTTATTCATTAGGAGAAGACATACCAAATTGCAGCTAAATCTAAATCCACACCACAGGAACAGATCTTCATCCCCACTGAAGCCAAGACCAATTTTCAGCCCCACGGATTATAAGAAAAAAACACCTCCCCCAAAAAGCCCATGTCCTGAATTAATCAATCGCCAGTTATTTATCTTGCTTTTGCGTCAATGTAGAAAGAAGGGATCTAGCCAAATAGTTTTGATGTAGCTGGCATTAAAAGAAAATCTGTTGCAACGCTGGGCAATTTGGTGCTGCGTGCACACTCGCTTTGCCGACCGAAAAGCCTTGCGACGTGCTCGACAATACACACTCGAAACTCGGCCACTACGGCTAAAAACCACACATGGCCAGAAAAAGCAAGCACTCCTGCGGCAGAGGAGAGGCTTCAACGAGGTACCTTCGAGTGGAGCTTCTCAGTTTATCTCCTCAACTGCACAAAATCCATTACAGCCAGAGATGAAGTCAAAACACTGTTAAAAAAAATGTGGAAAAAGGCAGCGACTGTAAAAATATACAGTATTGCACCAGCACTGGGATGCCCCATCAGACAGATTTGCTGACCAGGTCACTGGAGGGCTGACCCATGGGGCAATCCCTTCTGCAGCTCCATGTGGCAGCTGGGGTTTGCACCCCAAAACCCCAAACAGTCCAGATGGGATAAAACGCCTGGCCAAGAAGATGGCAGAAGCACAACTCTTTCAACCCAGCAGCTTTTTCTCAGGATAGCTGTAGAAACACACGTCACCTTTCAAAACTTCATCCATCAAGATGGCACCAACGTCAAAAGGCTGAGCAGGAGCGGAGTGGGCAGACACGTAACGCTATCGCCTAACGTCTCCTTTAGGAAACACTTGGGATAAGAAGAGATCATGGAAGGAAAGCCCAAGCTTTGAGAAAGGTTTTAAATGATTTTGTTGAAAAACGGTTCAAAACCAGGAACATTTATTTTCATCTGCATCTGTATATGGAAACGTGGAAGATGAACAACCATGTCCTTAAGTGTTAGAAAAGCAGAGCATGACAGAGCGAGCTGCCACTCCTAGCCTCCATCTACATACGTTCCCCCCAAAAATAGGCTGCCTGACATCTGGCTAACGTTACTAAAAACCCCGATTCAGAGAGCATTCAGACAACACGCTTTAGTCCGTATCTTTCAGCAAAGGCCGTGACCATGACATTAAGACGATATATATAAATATACGATTGGTCTAAACTAGAATCGGAAGATGTCCTAAACCAGAACCGCAAGACGTGCTCCACTGAACAGGGGTCAAAACTAGGACACAGGAAGACTTCAATCAAAATTTCATGTTGACTGACTTGATCAGCTTCAACAGCAGAAAAAATGTAAAGAGAGAGAAGTTTTGCTTTGGAAACATCAACACGCTTGGCTCTACCCTGTAGGGCCACCACCCGGCTGCCCTACGGTGAGGGACTTCACCGGGGACACTGCAACCTGGAGACTGCAACTCCAGCTGCAACGGGATGGCAGGCGAAATGTATTTAAATCGAAATAAAACACTAATGTACTATCAGTAGCGCTGGCAGTGAATATATGTTTATTTTATATTCACGTATTGTATTTATGCATGCATGTGTATATATGTGATATTTTAAAAATTCAATAGTAAACCTTTCACTGGCCACAAATCTCTTTTTTTCTTCCACAAAAATGAAGTATTGCCTGGGTTAACTGGCCACAAATCTCTGCAAATTTTTTTATTTTTCTTCCCCAAGAATGAAGTATGGTGCAGGTTCAGAGATGAGCGCTGTGGATGCAGCCCGGCTCCATCACACGTGAATCCTCCTCACGCTGGGGAACACTTTGCATCAGCCCCGTACATAGGTTACACAGGAATATAATTAATAAGGTGACATCTCCCACATAAATAACTTACGAGAAGCCTGCCGCTTGGAGAAGAGACGGTAGCCAAAAGGTATCCTAATTCATTCTAATAACGGATTGGAGAGAAAATACAAATACCTGGATGAAGCATCCATCTTCGCACTGTCAAATATCCTCGGCTAAGAGGAATCTGTGCATCACGCTGGAAAATACTCTTTTTTTTCCTTTCTTCCCCCTCAGCCCTTTTTGGTGGTGAAGGGTGGCATTTGGGGCATGTCAGAGTTTCAAGCTAGCATGAAAATGAGCGAAGGCAGAACTTCTGGACAAGATGGGCTTTCTATTATCAAACGTCCTGCAATGAGTTTTAGGTATCGCCCACCCTTGTCCACCAAGGGTGTCTCTAAACCACAGCCAAATCCCAGTGAGATGCCAACTGCCAGCCAGACAAAAGAGAAGAGGAGTTATGAGGAATTCCCAGGAGCTGCAGATCGGCTACTGAAAGGCAGAAATAATCTACAGATCACTCCTTCAAATAAATGGATTTGCTTTTGAGCACAGTAATCTGACAGTCCAGGTACACAAACACAACTCCCCCTCAAAAAAGAATTTTAATCCTTTAAATATTCCCAGTAGTGCACACTAAACTATTTTGAAGTCATTTAGTTTATACTAGAGCTGGCATTAGGAGCATCCTCAGGGGCATCCTCTTCCCTCTCTCTGGAGCCCCTCTCCTTTTCCATCTGTGCTGTGAGCACGGAGCTTCTCCACGTGTCCTTCCTTTCTCCCTCCAACCTTCTGCCTTGGAGCTGCCACCATGAAGCCGCTGAAGCTACCAACCACCCTAGGTCACCTCGACACCTGGGTCTTTGCACCCCTCTTCTGCCCTCATGAGGAAGCCGCTTTTTCTGTTGCTTTGCAACATTCCTGCGGCAAAAGCTGGGGGAGAGGGCAAGCAGAAACCACCACAAGGTCCACGAGAACGTCGCTCCTACCACCCCTTATGAAAGGGCATGGAGCATCTCGGGCGATGTATTAAATCTGCAGCTATTACACGCACCAGCTCGAGATTATTTGCTATTTTATAACAATGGAGCATGGGATGCTCTGGCATCGCTCCCACTCTTCGAGCGTAACTAACCTCCAAGACTGCTCAGACTGTCAGGAGGCTGATTACATGAAATAAAACACTGCATTTGACTATTAATTAATATTGACTTCCCTGCTTGACCCCCGAACATGTAGAAATTTATAGGATCGCTCTCCAGGTTTATTAGGGCGCTATTAATAATCTGAGGAGTATTTGGAGTCAGTCACCTTAAGGAACTAAAAAGAGCTCTTTGGTATGATGCATAGACATCATCTCAGGCTACTTTGGCTTGGAAAAGCATTTGGCTAATTTTCAATTTGTCAAGTGAGTCCCTGACAAGTTGGTAACGTATAACAGAGCAGATCTTCAGGAATCTCCAGCAAGCTTTTTCTCAGCCGCGGCCGGCCACAACAGCGTGGCACAAGGATATTACAAGCAGCAAGATAATAACCAGATGGAGCAGAGCAATCATCTAGGCTATTTTGGTAGATCTACTGCAGATGAACAAGATACAAAAGCCAATTAACTCCAAAATATCTGACATGTAAAATAGTTTCAAATTGAAATTCTTTTTGTTTTCTTCCACAATCTTCCCCAAATGCTGGGGCTTCTTATTAAATTATATTCTAATTTTTTCAAACACAGAATTAGCCTTTTTAAACACGGAATTAGCCTTTTCAAAAAAAATTTCAAAGGAAGCATTCAAGTATGGAACATTTCAAGTCCATAAAAAAAGTGGAAAAAATTAACTACTTTTGTTAAAAATTTGGGTTTCCTTAAAAAAAAAACCAAAAAACAAAAAAACACCACAAACCCAAAACACAACCTCCCTCCACTATTTTCAAGCTTTTACTTGAAAACTAAAAAGCATCTTAGTTTCTTACATGTATTACGTATTTATTTAAGGACTACATTTTTGGGTAGTTTACTCAGTGACAGGGAGAAGACTTATGAAAAAGACTCCAGAAATCTTGCTTCTAAGACATAACATTCTTTACAAAACCCAACATACTTTTTAGAAAGGCCAAATCTGTGAATATCAATCTTTAAACGCTACAAAGGGTAAATTTAGTAAGCGTGCTCACCTTAAAAGAAATAATAACTAAAGCATGCGCTGAGAGAACTAATAGCCTCCAGCATTTTATCTTCTAAATCTATTTGTGACTTACGGATGCTTAAAAGCAGTGGTCCAAGGCCTGGGAGCTCAGTGCCTGAGATGTTAAAAGCACTTTAAATCCTTTAGGCTGCTTTGAAAAATCTCCGCGTCTTTGCCACGTGAGGATATTTTGCAGCGCGGAGCTGGGAATCAATGCGAGCATTTAAACTTCCTTTTGTCAGGAATGACTTAAACGGGGAGAGCACAGAGGCTCGTAAACAAAACTGCTGACACCTCCTGCGTTACCGAAAGCGAACCATGATGCAGCATTAATTGAACGAGCACCTTCAATCTGTCAAGTTAAACAACACCCACAGGGGCCGTTCCCGGCAGAGCTCGGGTTGATGCTGCAGCCATCAGGACCACGCCATTAAACCGGGGATTTTTTGTGATACCTGAACAACCGTGACAGCGCCCGGGTCATCTTGGAAAGATGAAAGGACCAGCACAGCTGCTGAGACCATCTTCACAGAGCCTGGGCTTGATTATCAGTAACTACGCGGCTCCTGGGAGTCTCACTCCGCTTGAAGATTTCTTGCGGACCGGCTGATTGTAACCCCACTAGCAGAATGCCACCTCCACGGAGTCTACACTGCTCCTCCAGCCCAAGAAAAAAGGTTGTCTCCCCCTCACACTGTTCCTCTAGCCCAAAAAAATAGGTTGTCTCCTCTGGCACTGGTCCTCCAGCCCATGAACATAGGTTTTTTCCTCCTGAATTGCTCCTCCAGCCCAAGAAAATGGGTGTGCTCCTCCATATCCCCACGCACGCACTTGTGCTGTTTCCACCGTGGAAAGTATCAGTTGCAATGGAACAGCTCTGTTTTCTCACCAGGCAGAGAAAGGATCGGGTACTCAGGAGGTCATTCCAACACAAAAAACAAACCGTTTCCTTCCAGCATTGCAAAGTCACTGCAACCACGGCGCTTGGTTTTGCACAGCTTGCCGAGATGACACCAAATAGCTACAGAATAAAGAAGCTTTCAAAAAAATAAAAATATCATCAGGAGGAACACAAAATCCAGTGAAAGTCTGGGCCACCGCATCAGCGTGATTGCTCCCGTGGAGCTCCTGCCCTCTCCAGACCAGCAGACTTCACTGGCGTGAATGAACAATGTGGAGCCAAAGAAACAAGCAAAACCAAAATCTAGTTTAAATGGCTCAACTGCTTAAAATCGGTGGGGTTTTTGTTAGAGTTTATAAAAACAAATAACAAGAAGGCATCATCTGAACCTACACCCATTAGATACAGCTAAAGCAACCACCGAACAACCAATTATCATCAACGCTTCACTAACGAAAAGAGTGTTTTTACCCTTCCTTTTAACCATACCCTATCTTCTCCACTTCTTTAGGCCATGGTATTTTGCAGTAGGAACTTCTGCTTGGCACTAGAATTAATTCTCCCTACTGACTCACTTTTGGCAAAACCTGTTCATATGAACTCTCCGATTCAACAGACATTCGCATTATTCACTCTTGCAACTCAAGGTACAAGACCCCTTTCGGCTCGCTCTCGGAGTAAAATTACTGTTTTTTTCTTAATTACACCATTGGTTAATGCAACGTCTGACAGAGGAAAGGTTGAACATTTAATTTGGCAAGGTTTAATGCCAATCTGCTTTAGGCCATAGTGATTTAACCTCTCTCTCCATGGCAGTGTGCCTACATCATTCTCCTAATAGCACACACCCCTGCCCTACGTATTTCACTGGGATCCCTATGGCAGCTCTGCCGGTGTGCCCTGGACCAGCAGTTCTCAGTGCAGTCATTAGGGACACCGTGCAACCCCATCACACCGATATGTATTCTTCCCAACCACCAGGACACTATTTTGGATGTCAAAATCAAGGCTTTCATTAATTAGAAGGCTAATTATAGTGCTAATTACACTGTACACTCAAATACACTGCTTTGCATGTCTCAAAAACACAACTCCGAACAATCTCATACTCCAAAGTTTCACACAGAGAAAGAAAACACGATCTAGTAATGCTTGCAACCCACTCGGCATCCAGATCACTTTCTCCAGTGACTACAATGGTGTTTTGCTCCTGAAATAACCCTGCAAAACCCCCTCCAGAATTTCAGTGCACGCATGTATAAGTAAAAACAAGGAGTACATAACAGTAGCAACAAAGAAGAGGTTTGCTGGTCAGGGATGATCCATCTTGTTCTTCACATACTGAACGCAGTTGTCACGACCTGGTAGTCCTCCAACCCAACCCAAACTGATGCAACCCGATCACCTAGGAAAATGAGTACCTTATGCACATGTGGTTTTATCACAACGGCAATTTCTTGTACGCATAACCAGGATGCACATGCTGGGTGCATACATAACCGCCACTTGACAGTCTGAGTACCCTCCAAACCCCAATAAATTATTTTCAGCCTCCCAGCATTTTCTGTGCTTACAGACTGGGGGCTGGGACACCGAAAGGCATAGCCACTTACCAAGGACCACAGGGGAAAGCCTGCGAGAGAGCAGGGGATCAACCCGGGATGTCCCACATGCCCAGAGCTCTGATGACTCTTTCATCCTTCCTCTCATCAACAGGATGAAGCAGAGGTGGCCCTCAACTCTGGCTATAACGGCTATAAAACCAATATGGCTATAGTTTTTTTTTTTAACGGGAACAAGCTTATCTTCTCACCCCCCCTTTCTATCCGACTTAGCAGAGGAGTTAAAGCATGAAGTCTCGTACTTTGTTTTGCCTGCAGTTCAAACAAGCAGTGTGGTTTCGATCGGTCTCTCTCCATTAATGCATGACCTTCTCAGCTGCACCGGGAGATGAGAATCCCTTCTGGAGCAGTGAAACTTGGGTACGTGGCATCACCCCAAGCAGAAGGTCTTCTGGCTGCCTTCACTAACTATGAGCATTAGGTGCTTAGAGTACTAAAAACCGCGTCATGCCGGGAGATGTTTTCACTAGAAAATACACTTACTACAGTTTAAAAAAAAAAGCAATCAGTGTAAAATGGAGAGGCACTGTAGCATAATTAGCCAAAGCACATTTTAGCCTCAGAGCTAACAGTAACTTCCTAACAACCTTTATGCTGTCCACGAACTGTGCAGCCCAGGAGCGCACCAAAATCCGCACGGGAAGGGAAGCACCGCCAACGGCCCCCAAAGCGCTTTTGGTGTTTGTTTCTCATACGACACCTTCCACCATTAACGTGTCCTTAGCCGCTATCTCTCATTTATTAGAGGACAACACTTCCCTATCAACACGCTGCGCTGCCACAAGCGCGCAAAGGCCACCAAGGAGAGGGAGTTCCCAGGGAAGGGGCAGCAGCGCTCCAAGCGCCTCACTTGGCTCAGTCTCCTTAAAGCATCCGTCCCGTGCAGGGCGACTCAACTCCGCCGGTAGCAGTGACTGTAAGGGGAGAAGGCTATTTGCCAAAAACCACATAAACAGCATTTTATCGCAGAGATAACAGCGTTTCCCTTGATAGCAAGGTCTTGCTGTCCGAAAGGCTCCTCCGGTGAGCTCTCCATGCAGCTCAGCATCGCGGCGATGCCGGGGAGCGGCTGGAGGGCGCCCAAGTCCTCACAGACCTTCACGCAAGGAGAGGGGAGGAAAGGGACAGAACCACATGTCGGTGATAATTATCTGCTTCAAATAATCTATATGACAACTGCAAAACTAAAAAAAAAAAAAAAAAAAAAAAAAAATCTTTCAGCATTTTAGATGGATTATGTCAAACCAGAGCTGCTCACTACAGGGCTGCAGTCACTGATCCAGCCCCAGCAAAACTCACTCTGCCGGATGGCAGACCACAGATTTACATAGATTTTAGCAAACCTTCTGGGGGAATCAGCCAAAAGCAGGTTTCCTAAAATCACAGCACAACGGGAAGGAAAACCACCAGAGACGTGACTTACCGGCAGCACAGGGCACCACACACCCGCAGCAGCGACGACAGCGGGGTCCGGCTGCGCTGGCCGGGCACGGTGCAGGCAGCGCCCGTTTCTCCTTCAGTGCTGCCTGTGCGGACAGCACGGCCGGGAGCCCCCTCCCCAGCGGGGCACGGGCTGCCTTTGAGAAGTCGCCCACTCCTTAGCGGGGGCAGAGACATCAGCCCCGTGTCTCCTGCCAGGGTTTCAAGTCACCTTGTTTTCTTGGCATTGCAAGTAACCGGGGACGGACAGACATGGCCAGGCAGTCAGTAACTGCCAGCTACCAACCCCCCACCTTAAAATTAGATTTGCTCAAGTAATTGGAGCAGCACCCCTAGAAACCTCCCACATCCACGCACAGTGCCAGCACCAGAGGGAGAAAGCACAGCTCAGGAGAAGGCTTCACACCTGGTATTGAAGGTGGTGCTCCCATGTCCACTTCTTTACAGACTTCCCAAACTATCGCTTGCAACCTCCCTGCTCAGCCTGCCATTTGATCTCTGACCTGGGTTAGCAAACACCACTGCGCAGAACAAATTGTCTAGTTTGGAAAAGGGAAAAGCCAGCCCTCCACGTCTCGGTTTCACCCGGGAGCAATCCTGCAGCCTCAAAGGGGACAGTGCCCCGCCAGGAGCTGCGGGTCACAACCTTCGCTTGGGTCTAAGGAAGGGCTCTGCTGACCTTCGTCGCTCAAATTCCCCTAATGGCATTTCCAGCCTGTGTCCCCCACCCTGTCCCGCTCCCTCCAGAGGGTCACAGAATCACAGAATGGTTTGGGTTGGAAAGGACCTTGAAGTCTCCAGGAAGGGACCTAGTTCCAACCCCCCTGGCACGGGCGGGGACACCTGCCACTGGACCAGGCTGCTCAAAGCCCCATCCAGCCTGGCCTTGAACGCTTCCAGGGGTGGGGGGGCATCCACAGCTTCTCTGGGCAACCTGGTCCAGTGCCTCACCACCCTCACGGTGAAGAACTGCTTCCTCCTCTCTAATCTAAACCTACCCTCTTTCAGTTCAAAGCCATTACACCCTGCCCTACCACTACATGCCCTTGTAAAGTCCCTCTCCAGCTTTCTTGTAGACCTCCTTCAGGTACTGGAAGGCTGCAATAAGGTCTCCCCGCAGCCTTCTCTTCTCCAGGCTGAGCAACCCCAACTCTCTCAGCCTGTCTCCATAGGAGCAGTGCTCCAGCGCTCGGATCATCTCCGTGGCCCTCCTCTGGACCCGCTCCAACAGGTCCATGTCCTTCTTATGGGGAACCCATGGTGGGGTCTCAGCAGAGCGGAGCAGCGGGGCAGAATCACCTCCCTCGACCTGCTGGCCACGTGTTTTGTGACACAGCCCAGGATACGGTTGGCATACGGTCCCTCATCTGATCCAGCCACCCGAAGAATTTAAGGGGGGAACCCCCCCTCCACGGTCTCTCGAGCAACCCATCATTTTGCAGCATCTTACATTTCATCATGGGAGATCAAAGCAGCCCCGATATCCCGACAGCACAAAAGAGACTTCACATTTTGGGTTCTCCTGCACGAGCGCTCTGCCTCCTGCTCCAAAAACAGAAATTACAAAATTCCAACCTAAAACTCTATAAAAGAAATATCAGCAATTCAAATGAGGCAGATTTTTTTCTGGTCCTTTTACTCTAGCTACAGAAATCAGATAGTGAAAAATAAGACTGTGACACAAAAGACCAATCATAAAAATAGCCCAATTAATTTTCCTCTAAACAGTTCAAATAAATAGAGTGCCATTTCTGCATTTTGAGACTATTCAATTACAGAAGAAAAAAAAATATTTTCCAGCAATATAATGCAGCTATAGCATTTGAATAGCTATGAAACCAAAAAGAGGGAGATTGATTTGTTTACTAAATGAATGCTTCGTTACCTGTATTGCAGAATGATCAACACAATTAGGAGGAAGCTTCAAAAAAAGGAAAAGTCCCCAAAACATTTAAGAGAGCAAAACCCACAGTATACGGCTTTTCTGAAGCAGACTGCGCAGGATCTGAGGTTATTCTGGGCAGCGATGGTTACAGTAACTGCTAACTCATAGCACGACGCAGCACAGGCAACCATAAACACTCGAATATATTGTTCTGTCATATAAGCAATCATTAACGCATTACCATCGCTACTAAAAACTAACGCTGCCTTCATCAGCATATCAGCTGAACCCTAATGTCCTGCTTCCTTTCTTGTAGAGCTAATTCATCAGCTTTGAAGTTTTAAGAAACCTTACCTAGGTAAGTAAATCATTAATTGTACCTCTTAAAGACTATAACCCAAGTTTCTTAGCATAAATGTTTCTCACTCAGTTTGCAAACAAATTACAATAGGGAGAGGGATGAGAGAGTAAATTCCCTAAATATTTCTACTTCTCACCCCTGTTTTTAGCATCTCATAACTCATCAAAATACTCAAGATTCAGACTAAAATTTAGCAAATTCAGACTATACTCAGAAAGGAAAATTGGTGGGGTTTTTTATTGTTTTTCCTTTTAAAACTGAAAGCCAAAGACAGCAAACTCTCCCCTCATCCTCCTTCCTTCCCACAAACCTGGCAGGCTCTCCAGGATGAGCTGTGCCTCTTCCTAGAAAGCCTTTCAGTGGAGCTGAAATAACTGGACAGAGGAAAGTCAGGTTTTCACCAGTCCAATTCAGGTTTTATTGAAAGAGTGTCTCTAAGGGTTCTGATAAAAACTTAATTAATGCAATAGTAACAATGCCATTTAATCCGTGCTTCTATATATAGCATATAAAGGCACTTTTTTTTAAAAAAAAGTATGTATAGATAAAAGCCTTCTCAAGCAAAGTCCTTGATTAAAATTAAGTTATCTATGCATTAAAGGGAAAAAAAAAATGTATATAGCAAGGGTCGATTTTGAGTTTCCTTCTAGTCTATCTGCACAGCCCCAATTGCACCGGGGTCTGCTCAGTGCTAGAGTAATGTAAGAAATCATCACCACCCCTCAGGAAAGAAGAGCCTGGGTGCAAGGAAGCAGGTTTGGGGTTATGGGTGCCCTTCGGGGTGTCCAACCGGCGGCTCAGCCCCAGAGATGGTGGGGGCGAAGGGAGCGACGCACGACAGTCCCACCCTCCTGCTGCAGAAGGACCATTCCCATTTTCTGAGCTCGAAAGTCCAAAACCCACCAGGATCATGACCTGCCGTGAGAAGCGCTGGAGACGGGACATGCATTAAACACGTGCAACACCCCAGTTCCAATGCGATGGCACGCTTCCAGAACAGAAAAAAGGGAGAAGAAACTTGACCGACGTTAAACACAGCAGCAGCAGGGGCAAAATCACAACCAAAACCTACCTGGTTCCCAACCCGGCACCACCTTGCCCGGGATCCTCCAGAGCATCCTCACCGCCACGTCCATCCCAAGGCTCGCTCACGAACACCTCGAGGGATCAAACTTCGGGAGGAAGCCGCTCGCAGCCCGCTGCATCACCACCGGCAGCACCGCCCTGCCCGCAGGCAGCCATTCATAAAAATCAAATCCCAACAAAAGACACACACGCAGCCATCCACACACACCTCTAACTGGAGAAAGACCATCTTACTCACTGCTCTCTCCTTCCCACGCTACCTCAAAACATTCATCTGCTGAAGCAATGCGCTGCTTGGCCGGCAGCCAGCTGGAAGCCAAAAGGGGCTTTTCCTTTCCTGCCGCTCAACCTCATTCAGGCACTTCTTGCTTGTACACAACGCTATTTATAGCTGCTGGCGAGCAACCAGGCGCAACCCAACCGCAGAGCCCCAGCGGTTCCAAAAAAAAAAAAAAAAAAAAAAAAAAAAAAAAAGCCACCCCACACCCCCCCCCCAAAAAAAAACCCCAAAATAATAACAAAAAGAAAATAAACTCAAGTGCAATCAGTTTGTTGTGCTGCTCCTGCAGACCCCGTCGCGTGCGAACGTGATGGCAAGGGAGAGGAGAAGCGCAGATGGGCTGTTCTGAGTTAAAAATAACCCAGCCAAAAAAGCCACCGCAGGGAAGCGTGACCTTTACTACTACTACAGGAAGAAAGCACGCTGCACCCTGCGTCTGGCTGGGTAGGTAGTGCTGCTTTGTAAGGAAGAATTCAAAATAAAAGTGGTAGGGAGAAAGGGAGATAGAGGGCAAAAAATATGCGCCAAGAAAATCTTTAGATACCGCAAAAAAAAAAAAAAAAAAAAAGAAAGCCTCTTTCAGGAAAGATCCAATTTTTCCCACCTTTAAGATGCAAAATTCTTATTCCTTTGGAAACCTCTTCCCAGGGAGTGACCCTGAAATATGGAAGAAGCAGCCTAGTTTGGTGGGGTTTTTTTTATTATTAGTATTATCATCATCATCTTGGAAGGAAAAGGCAGTAGAGAGGATGCAGTTTCACTCATAGGCAGAGCTGGCCCTCAGGCGAAGCCACAGCCTGGGAGCTCATCTTCCCACGCCATCCCGGAGTGCCGGGTGCTAGCCGTGATGCCACGGCAGAACCCACCCCTCAATCTTCCTGGCTTACACCCGTTTTCCTCCCAAACCACATTTAATCCCAATGGAAAGACACTGCTGCCCATGACGGAGACTTCAGCTGTGGCTCACGTACAGCAAGAACATGCTTTGACCTAAACTGACCACCCAGCACTGAACTGTCCCCAAATCGATGACCAGAGGAGAGTTTCACGGCCACCACTTTGGCCTCCCCCAGCAAAGTGACTGGAGCTGGTATTTTCACAAAAAATAATGGGGTTTGGTCCTTTCCTCTGCCACGACCTCCCTAGGGTCAGCACATGCATCTTATAGGGGACACTCAAAATTTCTTAAATTGTGGGGCGTAGTGGCATGAACTGGCAACGATGTCTTGAACACACGTGCACACATCAGTGCAACGGAACATTTGTCATAAACTGGACGGTTAAAAAGAAAAAAACACATCACGCCTTGCTGAGGGTGTAAAATCAGGGAGCGACCCCATGGGTCGGCAAACATCAGTGACCCTGAACTTGCTCCCTCCTCTCCCTCTCCCCCGGTTTTTCCCCCTTAAACGAAAGCACTTTGATTTTGCCGAGACAGGTGTTTCAGATACAGCTTGAAAACTAATTAAATCATATCTGCAGCTTGAAAACTAATTAATCCTTTATTCCCTATTATAATAGATAATTACAATGCATGATAGGAAACGACTTGTCAGGTTTTCTGTTCAAAATGCTCGCACTTTATGGAAAATAAAATGGGGGAAATGGTTACAGGGCCTTCCCACCCTCCTGCAGCCCACCAATTGAGGCTGCTAAAAGGGTTTTTTTTTTAGATGTAGCCCAAACAAAAACTACAGGTACTGAAAATAGCTTTGAGAATGAAAGACAATGGTAGGTCAGATTTCTTGGGTCATTCTTGTTCATTAGAGTGTATGGTCAAGGGGCTACTGCTAGAGTCCTGCCCCCAAGCAAACAAAAGGATGAGTAACACATTTGTAACTAAAATAACAAGCAAGGCAAGATTCCACGTGCAAGATGGGCAAAAAAGCTGCTCCTCCCTTCCTCCTCCAACACATTTCCTGCACCAGGATCACATGAAGCCAATAATCCAGCACCACCAGGAAGGCGAGCGAACACCCACAACCACCCATTAGCAAAGGCGCCCCAGAACCCACCTTCCCCCCCAGATTTCTCTTAAATGCTCCACCATCTTTACTCCCACTGTGAGACAGAAAGTATGGTCATGCTGAAAGCTTCCATAACTCCTTTGCAACAAAATAGTTTCCAGTCTTGCTCTGCCTTTTAGAAAACAGAGTTGAACAGGTCCCAATCCAGCAGTACAATCCAGAACAACTGTAATTCAAGGGATTAGGAGTTTTAAGCTACTGATGCACAGACCCTTAAGGATCCCAGGACTACTTGTGAAGGGTCTAGGAAAGCAGTAAATAAAAGCAACTCTATTGCCAATATTATTCAAAGGTGCTCCTTGAGATCTGTAAATCCTTAGTAAAAATGTGGAAGGGTCCACAAAGCCACATGGGATAAAACCCACCAGGTACCAAAAAAACAGTCATGCCAAGAGATGAATAAAATGAGATGACTCAATTTGCACTCAACAGAAAGCAGCCTACCACAGAAACAGCCAGACAACTATTTTCCCACAAAACCCCAAACTAATCCCAGTCTTTTCGTGTTTGCTTTTCCCTTCTCCTCCACCTGGTTGCTATTCTGCAAACCTCATGACCTTGATGCAGCTCCATGCTGTCATGCACTCCCGTTTTGGGGAAGCAAGGAAAAAAATAAGGGCAAGTGATCCTGCTCCTTGCTTCTTTTGTTTTACACCTTCAATTTGTTTTTTTTTTTTCTTTTAGAAACAGATTTTTCTAAGGCACCCCAAGGCGAGAAGCACCTTTCAAAACCACCCAGGCTCTCCACTGGGTTCACAGAGGGTCCCCCTCCAAACTGCCTCCACCTCCTCAATTCCCCCTAAGCAGCATCAAAACACAACCGCTGCCACATAAAATCATCAAAAATACACGCAAGGTTGTTTTCTTTCCAAGGAAACTCTTTGCTGTTCAGGAAAAACTCCAGAACCGTGTGTACCTGGCAGTGGGGAGAAGGATGACACAAGCAATTAGCGCCACGGACAAAGATCTTCAGCACATTCTGGTGCCAAACGCGCTTACTGTATAGGCCTTTAGCAAGATATCCTCGGGAGCGACCGCCCAGAGATTGATTGAGGCCCCGTATACCGCATTAATGAGGTTAATTATAAACTCTGTTACCAGCAGGGGGACTAAAGGGTGCGAAAACAACTCAAAAGGGCCAGCTCCCCTCTTCCCTGCCCAGAGAAGGTGTAATCCAGCTTGGTTTTCCTCTTTCCCCATGCAGATGACCAAAGGTCCCACATCCAACAGCGGTTTTGGGATCACACCTCATCCCAGCAGAAAGCATCCCCTGCCACCAACGTGTCCAAACCAACTCCTCTGTCTTCTCCTTCCCTCCTAAAATAGCTCTCACCCTGGAAGTCACAGCTTTCCGACCCAAAAAGGTCAATACATTACCCAATTTCACAACCGATGGTCTGTCGCCAACAGGATGAATATGAAAAGAAATTTGGGGAGGGGGAATCGGAAAGAAAAGAGGGGAAATGGGTGTTAAATCAACACAATTAATTGCTTTGGTATTTGTTCATGTATTAGATTAGTAGGCTCGGAAGCAATTAAGCATCTTTGACAAGAGGATGCCCGTGGCAAAGCTTACCCTGCTCCTCCTGATGCTTGTGAGATCAGGAAAGGAGGGATGGAAGGGAGGGAGGCGACTCCACTATTTCAGGTTATTTTGTGGTAAAAGAAGATAGTTAGAAAGTTTGCACAACATGTTAAAATATTAACTTGGAACTAATCCTTTGCATTTACCACTTTCCTTTAGAAATATGAATTTGAAGTAACAAAAGGAATGCCGTGTATGAGTGAAGACTATTAGAGAGAAATTAAACCCTCTGCTTTATTTTACCTATACTAATTTATTTTCTGATTTTCACCCTAACCCAAACTGATACTCTTCTAGTAATATTTAATGAAACCTATAATGGGAAGACATGTTTCTTCAAGCATTAAATCATCTGAGGATACCTAAACTGACCTTTCATATATACTAGAGCCTATCAAAAAAATTACATCTCTTCACCTACTTCTGACTTCGTTTTCATTGCTATCGTCAGCATCTCGTGGACTTTTCCACCTATGCAACAAATACACCCTCCAAAGCCACTGAAGCATATTTGGGTATGGATTCAAAATATAGCTGAGGTTATCTCCTAGTTTTCATCACTCAAGCACAGCTCTCCCTCTGCTTTGGTATTACTTAATCTCCACGACAATCCTAAACCTGTTTTTCACCCAAACACTCATTTCCTACTCTTTCAGTAATTAAGGTTGCAATAGAACAGCCTGGCAGCACTTAATGCTGTTTTTATTAATGCTGTAATGACTCGAGTTACAAGATATTGAGCCATTTTCATGTTTTTGCAAACGAGGCTAAGGGTTACCCCTGCTGCTGCGGGGTTTCTGGTTCTCCATATTCCTATTCAACGTATCTTTTAGATTCCAGTGCAACACAGGCATTTCTAAGGAAGGCATAGTCCAAAAGGCTTGCCAATTGAACTATATAATCTGGGCACAGAGAAAGATTTTTCAGAACTGATTATATTATAGCCTTGATTTTTTTTTTCGTGACCAATTTGCCCAACCTTAAAGGGTCCCAATTTTCTAAGAGAGCACCAGCATTTCATGCATTGAACATAAACCCCTTTAAAAAGATACCTCTATTTCTAAGCCTCTGAAGGCACTGACAATACTTGCAAGACACTGGCCCAACATCTTGCTGTTATGCTGAGAGTTACTCAGTAGCATCTCTTTTGGTCAGAAGTATCAACATTTTCTTTAAGGAAACTTTGAAGTGGTTTCAGGCAAGTTACAAGACATATTAAAAATGACACGCCATCTGCTTCCCAATGTGATGTTTTGCATTGTGTAACTAAACCAATTTAAGAACTGAAGTCTATTTGACATCTCATTAGTCTGTTTGGTAGCCTGATCACTTGTAGACATTTTCGAGGGGAAGAAGCACTCTAACAATCTTGATCTTTTTTTATAAAGAAAACAATTAAAAATAATTAGTCACAGAACTGTTTCTCCTTCCTAAATATTTTCTTTTTCTCCATTTAGGAATCAAGGCATATGTTTCTCCCATGCCACCCTCTATTTCTGGTAGAATGTAAATCTAGCCATCCTTTTTTGGGTACCACAATCACAGAGCTTTACCAGAGCCCTGGAAAAGGGAGAGGAACATTCACTGGGTTGCAGAATCAAAGGCTCCATCATCAGTGCCATCACAGGGCGATTTGCCAGGTCATTCGTTTGCTTATTTAAGTTAACCGTATGTCTCAGGAAATGCGTGGTCACCTCAAGAGTGATTTATCCTGGCAGGGTAACACTAGGGTATGAAAGTGGTAGGTGCAATCCAAACAGAAACAAAACAACTCATACCAGAGCATTTAAAATTCAAAGTCTAGACTCCAGTTTGCATACTACTCCAGCTTCCTCACACATTACACCAGTGCAAAGAGGACCGCAGATAGCTAGCAATGTGCCACATCTTAAAATATCAAGGCAGGTCAAACTCAAGACCAGAAGTACCTGCTGGCATCCGCTCACCATGGATGGGGATGTTCAGATTCACGTATCCGTTGGGAATGCCCAGCAAGAAACGGCTAACGAGCATCTTTAATAGGTACAGCCTGTATGGTAGTCACACCAAGGAGAAATTACTATTTTTCATGCATGAGCGGATGATGAAGGAGGAAGTGCACACAACATCTCCAGAAGCATTTCAAACACGTCTTGTAGAAATCAAAGACAACAGTTTCCAGCACTGCAGACTCACTACACGCACCCACACACAAAACGCAGATGCACACCAGAAGACCAGAGACAACATTTAATTCCAGCATCAGCCATGGACAACAGCATGCAGAAGCTCAACGTGTTGCTCCACGCACCATTCCCCCAGGGAAAAAAAAAAAAGAGGGAGGGGTGTGAAATCAAGCCATTTTAATCCATGACATTGATGTCAGATACATTTGTACCCTGATGGATCAGTTGGGGAAGTTAATGACAAGATCCAGAGCCTTTCCCAGGAGCAGTCACCTCCAGCCACCCTGGGAGCTCCCATCCCACCTCTGTTTGGAGACAACCCCATCTCCAGCAGTCTCTGACCACAAACCACACCTGCTGCAAGCCCTAGACATACGGGGTTTGGACATATTTTGGGTAGGGAGGGAAGATAAATGAGTGAGAACCACAATTAGGCAAGGCTAACAGTTGGAGGGAGGGTCAGATCAGGTCACTCACAGAGGATGTTGTTCCTGGAACTGCCTGAGTTACGGTTTGCAACCTTTATCATCGGCTCCCACAATGAAATACGACCACTCTTCTGGCCGGTCTTGTTTTCCGAGTTTAATTTTCTATTGTTCTGTACTAAGCAACTGTCAGCCCTTATCAGCACTGCCCCATCCCGCTTGTTTTCCTGTTACCTTCCCTTGTATCACGCTGGTTTTTCAGCATCGCCTGGACAGGCGTCTTGGAAGGTGTGGTGTTTGACAGCCTGATCTAATTACCACCTTCCCAAAACAAGTCAAAAAGAAGAAGAAAGAAGAAAAGAAAAAAAGACCATTTCAGTTAGTTAAACATGCTGCTACCCAAGAAAAGAGCTGGAAGGAGATGGGGGAATTTGCTAACTTTCACTCGGCGGCGGAGCAGAGCTGCTTTCAATATGCCATATTGACTTACCGCTGCTGGAGGCACAATAAAGGCAGGCCTTGGAGTCAATGCGGGCTCCCGCGGCTCTGTGTAAACTCCGCTTAAAATGTATTTCAAGGAACTTGATCTATTGACATGGCAACTGTGAAAACTTGAGTCCATTTGAAATTTAAATAGCATTTCCACCCCTCTCTAAATGCCAGCCGCGGGGTGGGCCCCACGGCCGTTGTGTGGAAAATGCTTTCACTGGAAGACATCTCCCCCAACAGAATGCCTCCAGACACAACTGCTCTCCTCAAAAGCAGCCAGCACAACTGATTGGGACCCCTTTTTGATGCAAATTCATATTATTCTGTTGGGGAACAGCAGGTGTTCAGCCATGCTTTCCTTTAGAAAAATTAGGACCTTGCTTTCTCCCCCTCCTTCTTGCACTTGGCTCCTGGTTAGCTTCAACCGCTCTCATCCTCGGCACACACTTGGGTGCCTTCTGGGCTGTGAAGTACAAATCAGCGCTATTCAGAAATGGGACAGTGCCCGCTACCGATCCGTAAATATGACTTTTAGTACACACGACAAAAGCTACATGGCAAATGGCCGCAGCAGAGCGCACCGAGTCTTGCCAGTGTGCTGAGCACAAGTCCTCTTTCCCACCACATGGCTGTTGAGAGCCAGCATAGCATGACTTGAGGTTAGAATACAGGGGAAGCATTTCAAAACCAATTTTGCTTGACTTACGGAGCTGGACTACCAGGAGCCTTACCAGCAACCACACCACATAAGTAATTTAGTCCAACTTTAGGAAGGGGTCAGAAGAAAATAAAATGGGTCGTTGTTGAGTATCTCAAGATCACTGTGGTCTATACAACAGACATGTGAATGCTTCCTGCCCATACATGGAGCACAAGCTAGCCCCCGGAAGGTGCCGGTGGACAGTGCTGTTGAGGAATTACGCATGTCACTCAACGAAAAGGTCTACATTAAAGTAGTATCGAAAGGTATGAAACAGGACCAAGCTCTCACTGGGGTAGGAACCATTCAAGCACATAAGGATAGGTTCCTGCCCTTCCTCCCTCTCTGCCACCCCATCATTTGCAATTTCATTTGAGAAGAAACAATGGAAAGGGAGAGTAATAGAGATAAGAACAGAAATCCACAGCAAGACACACAGATAACGTGATTTTACACAGGCACCATCTAAAATTCATGCGGTTTGGAAAGTTAAAACCCTCAGCCTCCTATGGAACTGTATCTCTAGCATTCCTGGAATTACCTATCTGAACAAATCAAAAGGGCCTTTCTCCTAGCATGTGTGAATACCAACTTTCTGTAGGATCCCTGGAGTCTTAAAGAACAACCTGGAGTGTCTTTATGGACCCATTTAAGAAGCACATGAAAGAGCAGCCAAGGACACCCACAGGAGAGCCAGACAAATGGGTGATTAAGGCTGGCATCATCCGAGTGACGTGGCAAAGCACCACATCACCTAAGCGACCGGAGAGGGAGCCGCAAAGAATCTTTGAAGATGAGGAAAAGGATACTGAGGATGAAATGTTGAAAGGGGGAAGGAAAGGCTGAGGGATGTTCACAGAGGTGATGCAGTGGGGATGGCTGGAGGGCTGGTTGCTGGAAAGAAGAGGCCAAAGGAGCAAATGCCAGCAGCTTAGACATGGGAGAGTATAGAGCATTTGCCCATCCCTGCAACTTACTTTAAAAACTAAAAATTAAAAAAACAACAAAAAGGATGGAAATCTATGTCTGACATGTCTTCTACTCAAGCCTCAACTCAAACCTGCTATTTGCAGTTGAAAGCACCTATTAAAAAGTTACATAATCAAGATTTCATCTGACCACATTTAAAATACTGTCACTTCAGTCCTCTTCAATAATAAAACGGGAGGGAGACAAGTGATAAACCAAAGGGATTTTATTTCAGCTCTTCAAAGTCAAAACAAAAATCATGCAACTTGTGGGAATATTAGGCTAATTTAAGCCTTAAATTCCTAATTTGAGACCCATTTATTTAAGGATAATGTAAGACAGGCATCTGAAGTTATAAAATCACAAGACACTTCCTGCAAATTTGCCAGTTTTTATTGCCAGTAATGATCACTGTCTCTGTTATGTTGTGGTGAACGGAGTTAAATCCAGTTGGCAGCTCATCACAAGCGGTGCTCCCCAGGGCTCTGTTTTGGGGCCAGCCTTGTTTAATATCTTTATCAACGATCTGGACAAGGGCATCAAGTGCACCCTCAGTAAGTTTGCAGATGACACCAATCTGGGTGGGAGTGTCGATCTGCTGGAGGGTAGGATGGCCCTGCAGAGGGACCTGGACAGGCTGGACCGATGGGCCGAGGCCAACTGTATGAGGTTTAACAAGGCCAAGTGCCGGGTCCTGCACTTCGGGCATAACAACCCCACACAACACTACAGGCTTGGGGAGGAGTGGCTGGAAAGCTGCCTGGCTGAAAAGGACCTGGGGGTGTTGGTAGACAGCCGGCTGAACATGAGCCAGCAGTGTGCCCAGGTGGCCAAGAAGGCCAACAGCATCCTGGCTTGTATCAGGAATAGTGTGGCCAGCAGGAGCAGGGAGGTGATTGTGCCCCTGTACTCGGCGCTGGTGAGGCCGCACCTGGAATACTGTGTCCAGTTTTGGGCCCCTCAGTACAAGAAGGACATTGAGGTGCTGGAGCATGTCCAGAGAAGGGCAACAAGGCTGGTGAAGGGTCTGGAGCACAGGCCTTATGAGGAGCGGCTGAGGGAACTGGGGTTGTTTAGCCTGGAGAAGAGGAGGCTGAGGGGAGACCTTATCGCTCTCTACAACTACCTGAAAGGAGGTTGTAGTGAGGTGGGCGTTGGGCTCTTCTCCCATGTAGTTAGCGATAGGATGAGAGGAAATGGGCTTAAGCTGCGCCAGGGGAGGTTTAGACTGGAAATTAGGAAAAATTTCTTTACGGAAAGGGTGGTCAAGCATTGGAACAGGCTGCCCAGAGAGGTGGTGGAGTCACCACCCCTGGACACATTTAGAAGACGTGTAGATGTGGAGCTTAGGGACACGGTTTAGTGGTGGACTTGGCAGTGCTGGGTTAATGGTTAGATTTGATGATCTTAAGGGTCTTTTCCAACCTAAACAATTCTATGATTCTGTTATGGGATCCCGTTAGGACTCTATTATGCTGGACTCTTTATGAAATATAATCCGTACCATTAAAAGTCTACCTGGCTGGCTTACAGCAGTTGGATGATACAAAGGAGAATAGCTAATAGAGAACTGAAAGAAGGTTTGAAAGTCTTCTCTTTATTTTCTTTTAATGAAAATTTTAATCAAACAGACCATTACTCAGTGGTTATAGCCGTAATGCTTTTTTATATATATTTATATTATTTTTTTTAAATATATATATATAAAAAAATTTTTCCCCTCATTTGTAAAAAGCTCAGGCAGGTCCTCTTTGGAGCAGCTTAGTGTAGATATACAACCAGAGCCCACAGAAGCAGTCCCAGCAGTTCAGCAGAGATGAAGCACAGGGACTGAGGAATTCATCTGGCGAGAGCTGCTCACAGCACTAACACTAAAGTGACAATCAAATGTTCAGTGGTGAAAGCTGAGATATTTTTTCCTTTCTTCTCAGCCACAGAGTCATAAAGCAAAAGCAGGCATATGCTAATGCAAGCTAACCAGTTTTAAACAATATCAAACTTTTAGCTCTTATTTTCCACCAAGCAATCAACGCTCAACCATAGCTCCACTTGAAACGATATATTCTTATTGCAGCAAGAGAAGACCCATCTCTAATGGCACAGCACTTCTCAAGTGAGGAAAAAAGGCAGAAAGCTACGTAAAGAAAAAATTTGAGGACATATGAAGGGTTATGATACTAACACTCTTCAAGATGAACACCCTGGTCTGCCAGGAGCATGGCTTCTCCTGTGACCAGCACACATGAAAAGGATGCATGAAGAAACTCAGATTGTCAGAGAATAAATAAATGGGGTATAAATGCAATATTGAAAGTAGAGGTTTTACACTAAGTGTAAAAAAATGTGGAAAAAAATACTTGCATACCCATCATTTCATATGCCTGGCTAAATATCCTTTAACGAATTACAACTCTCAAAGACATGCTGAATCAAAGTCAATGTCAAAGCACAATGCTTGACATTTGTTTTCCAAAAATTAGTTATTGGCAGCATCTAAAATGCACTGTCACACCAGAATTACAGCCATATAATTCATTTTTTAGCTGCGCAGAAACAGGGGTAACAAAAATGTATTGGCCAGTCACTCCACAGTTCATACTAACAACATTCTCGACATCCGATATTGCTTCATTCTGTCTTTGGCAGAAGTTTGGAGTTTCATTCTTGAAGTTGTATAATAGATACTTTTGATTTGTGATTGAATGGAAGATTATAATCAACCTTGGGACATTCACTCACTCATGGAATAAAGCCACCCAGTCCACTATAAATATTTATAATTTTTTCCACATTTGTTAGTATAATTAAAGGGAATGAAATTCAATGCAACAGTTGGGGGAGGGAGGGAAGTAAAACCTGTTATTTACAGTGTCCTTTAAAATTAAATGTATAGACATTAATTGCTTATTATACACACTGTTATTCAACCAGCAGCACACAGAAAACTGAGCCAAAGAGAAGAGCCTGCTGCTTATAAACACCCTGCAATAATTTGTCCCAACCGGTCATTCAGAGAAGAAAAGACACAGGGCATCTTGTTCGCTCCGTTTGTGCCAGCAGCAAATAGAAGACGCTACCGCAGCAGCGCGCTATCATTTTACACGCCACAGCGCCCGCGTGAATGACTGTGCAGTGTCAGATGCTACCAGCCCAATTTAGGGGTATTTTATACCACTACGTCCGAGGCAAGGTAAATACAATCGGCCCCATTATCACTATATATAAAACACCTACGAGAGCCTGGCAGAAACGCAAGGGCACAGAGCGGTTAGGAAAATGCTGGTTCCAGCTCCATCCTTGCTGCTGCTCTTGGAGGGGAAAAAAAAAAAAAAAAAAAAAAAAAAAAAATTACCAACCCCACACACTCATCACCTGGGACTAAATTTGTGAAGGCAAACAACCAGCTTGCCACAAGCTGAGAAATTCAAAGTTTACACTGCAGCTCCTGAGGAGTTGCTCCCATTTTCAAGAGGGTCAAATATTTTGGCGTAGAGGTTTTTAAAGCCTGACTTCAGCGAGAAGAAGGAGGATTTTATTCTCATTCTGCCGCCTATTCATTCTTTCTTTAATAATACATGCTTCTGTTAAAAAGGGCAGCGCGCTATTTTTAGACTATCCCATAACGTATAAGAAAGCATCAGCTAGGTTTTTTTTAAGCCTGGTACCGCAAAGGTTTTGGAGTCTGGAAAAATGGGGCACAGGTAGGAGTTGGTCCCAGGTTGCAGGGAAGGATTTGCAGGCTAGGTGAGAAAGCACCGAGAACGTGCCCGGCTTTCTTTGACTCTTCTCAAACCTGAAATGTGCCGACAGAAAAGTAGGGAAAGAAAGAAAGAAAACAAAACCACTGAAGTGCTATTGCTTGGAAACCACTTTAATGAAAGCCACCGCAGAGTATGACAAGATACCTAACCTACGCTGACAGGGAAAACAGGCAAATCAAATCCACACAGCCACTTTTACATGCCCTCTGCTACGAAAATAGCTGGATAATAACCATTTCGCAGCTGAAGACGTTTGCAGGATCCAACACCTCTCTGAATCTAAAGACTGCCGCTGTACACGGAGGAAACCCTTCTGGAAGCATCAGCTTTGAGGCGGGCGCATCCTTCTTCACTGCCGCTGTAAAGGACAAAGGGCTTATTGGAATGAAGGGATGTCTCGGTCCCTTCCCAATAAAATACTAGTGTTCTTATTTGCTTTGTTACAAATAGGCTTAGATTTCTCCCTTCCCCCCCCCCCCCCCAACATGGGAGCATGGTGCAGAGATCTGTTTCCAAAGGATGCTGCCTCTGGATTCATTTTTAGGAGACCTGTGGGAAGCAGTCCCACCTCGCTCCCCAGCCTCCATCAGCTCAATGCCCTGGGAAGGGGAGCAGGAGAAGACCACAGTCTCTCTCATTTCCCTCAAATTTCATTCCACTGCGGAAGGAAAAGAAAAAAACCAACCAAACAAACAAACAAAAAAAAACCCCCCAAAAAACCAGTTTCTGCTTTTGGCACTGAAACTGAACTCCCGCCCCAGGATTTGATAAGCAATGCTGAGTTAGGCTGGTAAAGCCCTGACTCCAGCCGCAACTGCAGGGCAGTCAGATCCCAGGCTCTACAGCAGGATCACATCCAAAACAGTACATGTGGAAAAGGTCAGTGCTCCAGCCTTTACTCGCTAAACCCTTCCTAGAGCCCAGCACAGTTTGCTTGCTGGATATAACGGCATCCCCCAAAAACATGTCAGCGATACATGAGCTTTAAAGCAGATCTCTGAACCCAAAAACTAAATGCCAAGTCAGATGCAGCTACATATGCCAAGGGACTTTTTGCTCAAATAAACCCAAATGCGTTTTAAATGTGCTCTGTTGGATAACTGTGTCCATCCAGCACTCCAGACCTCCACACTGCCTACCTGGATGTATTCTTGTACCGTTACAGGGCATGTCACTTGTTTCTTCCACACAAGAACAGTGGGAAGCTAAAAAGGATGATATCATCTTTAGAAAGTCCAGTGACAAATGGGTAAACCAAAAAAACCCCCAACCAACCAACCAAACAAAAAAACCCCAAAAAACCCCACCACACACCTCAAAACCCCAAGCCTAAAAGTAGAATGACTGCTCTCTAGCCCAATATTTAAAAAAAAAAAAAAGAAAAAAAAGAAAACCCTGCTGTGCAGGGTGCCCAGGTCACACAGCCAAGCTGCCTTGAGATTTATATCCTAATCCCACCTTTATTCTTTTCAGGCCATACATTTTTTAAATCTGAGTTCAACGGGTCCACACTTTTATATAAAGCACAAGGAGAAGGTTATCGCTCTCTCCTTCCAGCAAACCCACGAAGTGACTCGGCCAGGTACTAACACTTTGGACCAGCAAAGCGCTATGACTGAGCATCACACCCTGCTTGCTGGAGCATTTGCAGGTACCACTGCAGTGCAGCGGCTCTTCCAAGAGTCTACACACATATGCTGAACTTCCAGTTCAGAAAAGCATATTTTTCACTTTTTTTTTTTTTTTTGGCAACACCCACTATGTGTCCCCTCCTGTGGTCAGCCCAAACTGGGAGTCCAGCTAACCACCCTCACCCCGACCCCACCAAATTCATCCACGAGAGTGATGGTCAGGGACAAGGGCTGAACTCCGTGAATTTTTCTGTATCCTCAGCTCCCTCCTCCAACGCCAGCTGTCGCAGCATGGGGACGGGAATAGCCCCCCATTAATCACTCCTGATTTCAGAGACAACATATTCGTCTGGCATGAGAAGTTATTCTGCGACCGAGAAGACACCATCATGATAATCTCCACCTGCTAAGGAGCGGGAAGAGCTCTGCCCTCTCCCCCTTCTCCCAGAGCAGCAAGATTTCAGAACCTTATATCCTCTTAAGAGCCACCACTGCTCCTCAACCCCCAGGAGACTTAGAGAGCCTCAGCAGGAATATGCGCAGAATCCTCATCAGCTGATCAAAAGCTTAGCTTACTACCACCCTTTACATAACCAGCTAGCAGCATCCTAATTATCCAGCTAAACATAATGAATACAATTCGCCTTGACTTCACGCACTTTCACTACCACACTAGACATAAATCAAGGCACAGGGCAACTTGCCCTATAGCACTTCAGTAAAACTAGAGAGTTTGGGGATGTGGAAACACTGGGTGAAACCATCTGCCAAGTCTACAATCAAAACATTAATGTAGATCAGGACCAGCAAAAACTGAGTATACCCAGAGGGAAGCCCCATGTACTGCTCTGGGTGGGGTTTTTTCAGTGCTTTTTGCCCAGCCAGAGATGGAGAAGCAACAGAACAGCTGCAGCAGAGGAGTAGATGGATACTTTTTTTTTTTCCCTTGGTCCAGTTCCCTACCACACTGTAAGTAATCTCTGCTCTCATCATCAAGAATGCTTGCAATGACTGCAGAATATAACCCAAATTTTCTCTGTTGGGTCCCTCTACCCTGACTTGGGTTAACATCTACCTTAAGCTTTCATTTTCTACCCTGGATTTTCAGCTTTTGGTTTTGCTGGTTGGTTTTTTTTTTTTTTTTTAATTTAACCTCACTGTACTCCATATAAGCCTTGCACGTAACGAAGTAAACAGCACCACAATGCATTCCTCAACACTAGCTGAACCACTAAATAGCTGCCTGGAGTTTGAGGCTGAAGCAGCTGGGTGTTGGATTACAAACACAAAACAAATGCCAAGGCATGGCCGTAATATGTGCAATACATTGATGACCTACTGCGCTTAAATAACTCCTCGGAAAGCAGATCGGCCATTCAAAATGGTTTTTTACATCTAAGAGAGAAGAGAAAGTAATTTGTGCTGATAATGCAAATTTGAAAAATTCAAGGCAAAATTTTTGCACGTATAAGAATTACACCAGTGAGAGGGGCAGGGGAAAAATTCAGCCTTGCGGGGTCGGCACACTGGGAGGGACAGCATTTCACGCTACTGAAACATTTCCAAAGGGCGATATCCCTCCCCACCAACGCTAGGAGCAAGGCTTTTGCTCAGCACAGTCCAGCAGAGGATTTCTGAGGCCGAGCGCAGCAATTTGAGCCCCCTCAGATCTTCCTTTTTCCTGCCTAGAGAACAGTGCTTTTCAAAGCACGTGGAGTCCACAACCAAAAGCCCCAGCCAAATAGCTCACATAGCATTTTAAAGCGGTGTATCAGCATACTGCAATCTCAAGTACACCTAGTAAAGCTGATGAGTTCGCCGAGTGCTTTTGGGTTTCAGACAAGGTGTGCAGGGTCTCTGACCCTGCGCACAGCAGGATGAAATCGGTGTTTTCATTCAAGCTACAACACAAGTTAAAATAAAGCAGTTAAAGAGTACAATTCCCCCAAAAGTTGGTTTTTTACCATAAAGTAACAACTGCATGATAGCTACACCACTTTAAAATCGTCACAAAGGCAAAGCAGGCAAGTTCTCACCCACAGTTCTCACCACCACAAGGTCCTGGGAAATCACCTAACCATGTCACCATGAACGCTACTTGTGTCTCACCTCCAGTAAAATTTACAGCAGAGGAGGGAGGACGCGGTAGCTTATCTCCCTGCTACAACACACCTACCTCAGCCACAGAGTCTCAGCTCCCCATTGCCTTGTCTTCCCCAAAATCAGTGTGGCCTAATTTCAAGCCGTTGTTTAAAGCCACATGTTGACGGACCACAAGCAGCATTTCAAAACCTTAGTTTGGTGCTGCAAAGTTAGCTGCGGGAGTTTGCACCATACAGCTGCTACTCTGCAACAAGAAATACACTCCCAAGTATCATGCTTTTGCTAAAATGCATCAAAATGGAAGTAAGTCTTTGGCCAAGGCAGACTGCAAGGAACTGGAGGAAGCGGTTCCTCCTGTAGCACTTCCAAGTTTTCTGTAGGAGTGAGAGGGGCTAGCATCCACCTCCTCTTTTGTTTTTAAATGCTATGTTCAGTGCAGAGCAGGAACGTCTCGATCTACAAAGACTAATTCAAGTTGTTCTAAGGGAGTCAAAACTTCTTTAGTATCCCAGCAGCAGACAGGACATAACCAGCAGCGTCTCACCACTTCTGTCAACCTCTTGGTCAACTGGTTGGAGAAAGTTGCAGACTTTTGGATACAACGCTTTAAAGCGTTTAGGGTTTTTTCCTTTGGGAGTTTAGGGGAAAGGTCACCCTTGCGTTCAAATATCCCTAACAGCAAGGCATTAAAGCTGGATTCATTCAAAAACTAATGGTAGCTTACCCTAGCCAGCGGTGGCAAGGCTGTGTTTGGTCTTTGTTGCTTCTGCACAGGCAGGACCAAGTAGCTGGCTCTGGCTGACGTGGCCAGATACCTGACAGCAGACAACAAGCAAGTGCAGCAGGAAAACAAGATTCCTATCTGTGTGCACCTGATTGAAAACCTGATGGATTAAGAGGTGACCCAAACTGGAAAGGAGAAATGTTTAAGAAGGGAGTCAAAAAGGACATATGCTTTACAAACAAGAAGAGTAGCAGCAGGCTGAAGAATTTGGCTCTCTCCATTTTGCTTCATGATAATATTCCTCCCTGTGAAAGAGGGGAGATGCTGCTGGGACAATTTTTGACTACACATCCAAAAGAAAAAGAACTCAAAAGCCACCAAGACTGCTCTGTGCTGGGTCCCCACCCAGCCCACTGCACCTGCCTCAGCTGCTTGGGCAGGGAAGGAGGCTCACAAGCCCTCGTGCACAGCCATAGCCCTAAATTAAAGAGTTAGGATATACTCTTGGGAAGGCAGAAAATTTCCGAGAAAATGGATTGGACCCAAGAGCGTTAGACTGAGGCAGCTATGGAGACACCACCAGAGGAAACAGAGATGTTCATAAGTGCCAGCCTGGATTAAGATCAGTGTGGGTCTACCTGTCCCCAACGGACCCCTCCTGCTCCCCACTGGATGCTCTGCTGAGTTATCTCAATTATTGCAAACTCTTCCTTTACTCCCTCCGCTGCTGGGCCACCCGTTGAGTGCAGCAGAGGAAGAGTCAGCTCATGAAGGGGCTTGGAAAGGCAAAGAAAACTCTGCTATAGGCAGGAAAAAAAAAAGCTCCCTCACTCTGTCCCCTCAACACGTGCGGTTGTCTCAGGTCACCAACCACCTGATGGAGGCAGAGAAAGCAGCTACCATGAAGGAAACGACGGCCCTTTCATGCTGCAGACTTACAGCCCTCTCCCAGTGCTGAGACAGCTCAAATTTTAATTAAAAACTGTAGGATTGTGCTTGTAGTGAAATAAAGCGGGGGGGTGGGGGTGGGGGGGATCACTACAGTAAAATACCGTTTCTTTTTTGGGGCCCAGTGTGTATGAAACCCTGGCTAATTTTGCCAACAGCTGGTCCACAACCTGCACAGTATTTCCAGAAGTGCTTCCAGTCCAATCTACTCAATTTAGCTAGAATAACTCACTCATTTCGTAACGGCAGCTGGAGAGGTTTGCAGCCCTGCTGCTTTTAAAGAGGAGAAAAAGTCTGGATGATTTTTAGGAATGCAAACAAAACAAAAAAAAAATAGAAGCAAGTCTCGGTTCAGCTGTGATTTTGAATTAGATGGCACTCTCAAACACGATCCTATGAGGACAACAGCAGCTTTTCTGTGCAGGGATTTTCACCCAATGCAATTCCTTCTAGGAAAGAAAATCCTGAAGAGCTCTCTGAAATACAGACTGCCGCCTGGAAACGAGGGGTATGGGAGAGCTGCCACATGTACCCTTCGAGTGGGTGGAAGCTAATGACCCTTGCTCCCCTGGGATGGCTCCACTGAAGATCCCCAGATGTCCTTCACCTTCCCACTGCACCCCACATCCCACCAACTGCATGTCCACATCAGCCCGTGGCCCATCCCCACATCCATCTGGGGGGATGGCCGTATGGATGTCCCCGAGGCCGTGGTCCACCTGCTCCCACGGCGGCCGGGCTGGACCTCGCCTCAGAGAGCAGCTCCCGTCCCACCGCCTGGCTAGGAGCCCACAGACCACACGGAGCCAATGTCCGGATTACAGTATGTTTTAAAGAGCACCCAGCAGGGTATCTTGGAGACGAGTTGCTGGGCCAAGGAAAATCAGGAATGTTGGACGAGATGCAACTGTAGAAGGGGACGGCAGAAAACGTAACGGCACAGCGCCTGGCTCGCTCGCAGCCGCAGCGCTTCCCTCCCTGTGTCCTCGCGAGACAGGGGCCATCAGATCGTTATTCTGGTTCTTCCCATTCTTTGGTTGCACCCAGTGGAGAGCACGATGAGAAATGCAACCCCAGCCCAGCACGCTGGTGCTCCAAGCGGGATGTGGATGTGGCTTCGCGAGCCAGCTGCTGGGTGTTGGGAGAGAGGGGACGAACAGGAAAGATGCCGCCTTTCCTCCTAGAGACATCACACGTGCCAATCAAAAGTGAGAAAAACACAAACTTTCAGTAACTTCTATTCCCAACGACAGGCATTTCATTGCCTTAAACTTCTCCGCAGCGGCTGCACCTGTTCTGCCAGGCCGAGTACCAGTCGCTGGAATGACGGCAGGGCTCGTAAGGGGCTCCCGCGCCAAGGCAGGACCACTTGTATCTGCTGTGCGCTGACAGCACGCTCCAAACTCCACAGCCACGGAAAGCTGGATGGCAGGCTCGAGAGACCGTCACCCTGGCACCAAGTCAACAGTCAACATCTTTTCAAGATGCCTCAAAGCTAACGCCATTTCACAAAGACCGAAACAGCAAGCAGAGCAGCACTCTAAATTTCCTACCAATGCTTATAGGATCCAAGCAGACTTAGGTGGACCGCGGAAGAAAAAGTCTTTACCACAGAGTAAAAAAAAACTTGTTTTCTAAGACTGTAATTCACCCTGAAGATTAATACGTCGTAAGGGGCTGCAGCAACCCAGAACTAGCCCTGCCATTTCCATACCAAACCCGCTCTTTTCAAATAAGCAAAATGTCAGATGGTATCAGGTCAGCCTCAAATGGGATTTCTCTTTCCCTGCCTTGACTGCTAGCCACTTACCCAGCTTACCTTGAAGGACATGTGGTACAGATCAACTGAGGTGAAGCCTGAAAGGACAGAGGTTACGTTATTCCCTTCGCTGACGGAAGGTTTGCACATACACACGGCGACCTTTGTGTTTTGCAGAAAATATGATTTCTTACTTGAAAAATAAGGTGTGTGTCAGCCACCATGACTGCTCAAGGAGGAGAGGTTGCAGTGTGCTCTGGCATGCAAGAAACAAGAAACCGTCGCTGGGTTTTGGAGCGATATCCCCCTGTACTCGGCGCTGATGAGGCCGCACCTGGAATACTGTGTCCAGTTTTGGGCCCCTCAGTGCAAGAAAGACATTGAGGTGCTGGAGCGTGTCCAGAGAAGGGCAACAAGGCTGGTGAAGGGTCTGGAGCACAGGCCTTATGAGGAGCGGCTGAGGGAACTGGGATTGTTTAGCCTGGAGAAGAGGAGGCTGAGGGGAGACCTTATCGCTCTCTACAACTACCTGAAAGGAGGGTGTAGTGAGGTGGGTGTTGGGCTCTTCTCCCAAGTAGTTAGTGATAGGACGAGAGGAAATGGGCTCAAGCTGCGCCAGGGGAGGTTTAGGTTGGATATTAGGAAAAATTTCTTTATGGGAAGGGTAGTCAAGCATTGGAACAGGCTGCCCAGAGAGGTGGTGGAGTCCCCATCCCTGGAAGCATTCAAAAAAACAGGTAGACGTGGCACTTTGGGACATGGTTTAGTCTAGTCTACCCTTGATTGGTTTAGTGTGGACTTGGTAATGTTAGGTTAATGGTTGGACTGGATGATCTTAAATGTCCTTTCCAACCTAAACGATTCCATGATCCACGTTACAGAAACCCTCTCTGACTGGTTTTTGTCTTTTCTTGGCCGGCACGGGGGCAGGATTTCCAAAGTTCATACTTTCAGTGACAAATGAGAGGAATTAGTTTGTCAGTCACTTCCATAAAGTCCATCTCTTGCACCAAAATCTGATCTTCATTACCGTCAGCCACAGCTTCCAGCTCTGGCTAAATGCCACCACAGCTCATGACAGGGATGAGCCCTGTGTCTTTACAGAGCTGGAAATAATAAGAAAAATTTAGGTAGCTACATCTCATAAAAAGATACCAGCCTGAGACTCTTAAATACCTTCCAAGCTATTTTTTCCCCTGTATTTTCCTGCCACCAGGGATTTCCAGCGGTGCTCTGGGACCCACAAGTGCCCCACCGCCAGTTTGTGTTTTCAACTACATGTCTGACAACAAACACAAATGTCTCCATGAGAAATTCAAAGGGCAACGTCTCCCCATTACTTTATAATCACTAACTCACATCCCAGGGAACCTGCAATAACCGCTGTGCAAGCACCCCAGCGCGTGCCACCACCGCAGCCCAAGTGCCACTTGCCCAGCCCCGACAGACGAAAGCCAGCACGCTTTCGACAGAAGGGGTTTAGCAGACCGACAAACAGATGAGGAGGAGCTGCCGATATCAAAAGCATTAAGTCGCATGATACCATAGACAGGAGAGGTGCAGAAACAAAACCGTAAGGGAAATGGTGAAAGGAAGCACCGACAGGCCGCCTTGTCTCTCTTCCTCCCAGTCTTCCCATTACCCCACTCCTTCCTCTCCAAATCGTGTGAATGGTTGATGTTCCCCTTCCTTCTCTTCCCTGGGAACTGGGCCCACCACAGCTCCAAAACCAGGATAATTAAACAAAACAAAACGAAAAAAAAAAAAAAAAAACCACCCACACAAACAAAACCAAACACCCCCCCAAAACAAAACAAACAAACAAAAAAACCACACACAAAAAAAATAGGAGGACTGTTATGCCTGATCTTTTTTAGAAAAACCTTTGTATACTGCTAAACTGTAGCATTATTTTAAACATTCCTTTTCTGCCCCTAGCTCAGCTTTGACGACAGAAAGGAACTGCTCCTTTTCCTTTTCAGGCTCATATCTGGTAAAGAAATACCAAAAAGCCAGGGAAAAAAGCATTTCCAGGCTATGAGGGTTTTCTTGTGTGGCTTGGGGTTTGGTTGGTTTTTTTAAGTACTATTAAAAAAAGAAACAAACAAAAACACTACTTTCATGATGCTGACCACGCTTTAAGCCAGTGATGTCTCAATAAATAGTTTTACGATGAAGCCTGCAAGGAAAGATAATACTTAAGACATTTATAGGGCTTTTTTTTTCCCCCCCTTTGTAAACATATCATGAAAGTTGAAGTGGAAAAGACAGAATGATTATTTCTGTTCCAACTTTGGAAAAAGTAGGGAAGAGAGGAAAAAAAGATGCCTTAACATTTCACTAAGAGGAGACTTCCCTACGAGACCTCTCTCAGGAGCTCCCATTAACTCATTCTTGCAGCTTCTTTGAAGCAACATCAACAACAATAATTTAATTTACAGTCCAGATAAAAGGCATTCCCAAAGATGTGAGGGGAAGGAGAAGGGGTTTAGTAGGGCATTACCAGTTTAATTCAGTCCAGTTACCTGCTGCCTGTTTGCAGTTTAACCCCTGACAGTCCATCCTCCACCACGCCACAGAACGGCTGTAGGTAATGGCGTCCCCGTTAGCACAGGGGAGGAGAGGGAGGGATGAGTGTCAATGCCCGTACGCGCAAGAGGACCCTGGAACATCTTTAAATTGCAGCCAAAATGCATCGGATCACAACGGGCGCTGCCCAGACTTTGCAAGAACCGGGACAAGCGCGGTCATGCTGGGAATGGGAGCTCACCCCAGAGTGGGGGATGCTCCAGCCCAGAGGGTTTGATTCGGCTCCTCTCCAGGGCCCTCTGAATATAAGGAGCAGGAGATGAAAAAGCATAAAGAATTGCAAGCATCCACCCCCAAACAGCCACGTGGGAGAAAGATAAATAAAAAGCCTTTATCAGGCACAGCTTTAAGGACTCCTGGCTAATGGCAAATCATTTGTCACTAGGACTCCGAAGAGTGAGTCGGAGAGGACCTTCCCCTGGACAGGGAAAGGGCAGGGCCAGGTTTCTTGCTGGGCTCCTCCAGCTGTGAGGAGCAACAAGGGGAGGGGAAGGGAGCCGAGTTCATTGCAAAAGCAGAAGGATCGATACGCCCATCATCGCGGTACGACTTCTCTCCAGCGATGGAGAGGCTGTGAGAGGGTCCCTGTCCACAGCACCCACCACCCCTCTCCTCTGCTAGCATGGGTCACTTGGCAAAGGCGCTGAGTGGCGTGGTTACAGCCTTCGCCTCTGCTGAACTGTCAAGACTGACTTCAGGCTACCCTTCCCTGCAAACTGGAGATAAAAATCTGTAAAGATATGTAATCTGTAAAAGAGCCTGGCTTTCCTGGCCCAGCCACCACTGACAAGCTCAGCAGCAGTGCCCGTAAAAACACCCTGACATGTTCCCTGCACGCACGCATGAACAAAAAACCCACCAGGCTCAGCTGGTTTTGTTCTGACAAGTGAGAAAACATTTACTGAAGTCTGAACAGACAACTTCTACTAAAGAGAGAGAAAGGTGGGGAGAGCAAAGGGGGGGAAAAAAAAAGGCAAGAAGAGAAGTAAGCAAGTTGCATGAGAAGGTTAATAAAAAACCACAACCCAAGCCCATATATCACTTGCTACTGGCCATGTTTCCCATCAGGACAAACCTCCTGCAAACACCGCATCCGAGCAGTGTGCAAACCAGGATGGACACAGGGATGAAGAGGTGACCAACATGAGGAATGGACAAGTCCCACTTCTTGTAGGAGGTGCCTGATCCTGCAGCCTCCTGGCCCTGGGGGCTGATGAACCCACCAGGCAACTCAAACGAATAAAGACGCCCTAATTGCTGGTGTTTTTCTAGCACGGAATAGGTGTGACATTTTAGAGCTGCCATAGGAATGGTTTAACTTTCAGGGGAAAATTTCACCGACTACAAAAAGGACATCAACCATATTCTGCTCTTTACAGAAACCCCCAAAGGACCAGAGCTGCTCACATAACACATCCTTTGAGTGGTACCTTAACCTGCAGCACTAGGATTGCTGCTAGCAACTAGGTTGCATCACAAAAAGACAAAAAAAAAAAACCCTTGTTTGAAGAAAGCGTGCAATGACAAACTTCACACACCGTCACGTCCAGCTGGCGTGAGCCAACCTGTCCCAGTAGATACGGTGGCATCAGTTCCTGCCCTGTTCTTTCTTACCAGGATTTCTCGCTACCCAGTGAAGAGCTGGATTTTTGTCTGCTACAAACTTATCTCTCAGAGACATTTAGAAGATGTAAAACATCACTTTCCATTTAAAGAAAAATATTTTCCAGCCCTCAAGGAACAGGAAAAGAAATATAAAAAGCACAAAAATGCAACCAACGCGCATTCTCACACCTGAAACCCCCGAAAGCAAATAAACCCAACCCAGTTATATTTGTTGTTGTTTGCTTTCAATTCCCAATATCTAATGCCAAGTCCGCAGGTTCTACTGGGAGGGAGGGAGAGAACAGGACAATGAACTCATCACTTCTAACACACTGAAAATAATCTGCTCCTCGGACCTGTCTGTCCAGCGTGGTGATGGAAGGGAAGGAGCAGTAGTATTTCACACTCCCAGGTCCACAGTCTACATCCATAATCAGCTCTCCAGTACCGCCACACGCTTCAGGAGAAGATCCAAGCAGATTTATAGGAGGCTGATTCTGGATTACAAGTCCCCAAGGAAATTTTCCTCCCAATACCCACAAGTCAGAGGTTGATTTATACCCAACATATAATAGACTATATTCCTCAGAGACAACTCCTTGTCTTCAACCCCGCTGCCACTGCTGCAACTGGAGGCTTGGTTTGTTTGAACAGTTGTAGAGTTTATAAATACTGAAAGCAGCACTCAATTTAGGCTGGAGACAGTTAAACTAGCTTAGACCATCAGGATGCCAAGCGGTAAGGAACAGTAATGAGATGATGACACATTCATAACCTAAAGCTTTCATTGAAAACTTGCAGCCCAAGAAAGCTCGCCCCTTCAGAGCAGAAACGTTCAGTTCTCGTAATTGCTCAAAGAGCAAATTTTTGCATGAACCAGCAAAACCTGGGGTGAGCTCCTGAAGAGCACGTGTATCTGTTCGGCAGAAACTGGGGAAGTACCAACCAGGGGGTTGTAAATGAGGTGGTGCACAACCCATTTCAAATGCCGTTGAGCACTTTGGCGGGCATCCACACAGCAAGGAGCTCCGAATGGTGGTGCCAGCATGAGGTCGGGAGCATAAGGTCAGGAGCCCTCGGTAAGCGATTCAAGGAAAAGCAGGATTCATGAAAAGAAGTTACTGGATGCCAAAAGTCACAACACAGTCTTTTTTTCCAGTTTCATTATTTTTAAAGGCATAACATGTTACTCTGAACAGAGCCCCAGCACATACACCAATCGACTGCAAAACCAGGCATTTGTCACAGCATCTGTGCTTGAGGTGAAGTCATCTATATGGTACATTATTAAAATAATAACAACTGTAGGTATCTACCTCCCAATGTGGGAACATTGAGATGATCTAGAGGCCCACATACAAACGCCTGTCTTTGGGCATCAGGGGCAACAGGCTTTAACTTGCCCAAACACCACCTAGGGTCCGAGCATCGCTCCCGTAGAGCACGTCTCCCTGCTCCGGTCCTCATCTGTGCGCGCAAATAACAGCGCTTCCACATCCCACTGGGGTAGTACTCTTGGATTATCACCTTCAAGATGTATGAAAGTGAAGTTGCCAGGGATATTGCAGAAGACAGTCCTTTACAGAGATGATCCGATACTGCTGTTCCTGCCTCTGCAAGCATTTCTAACACCGGTGAGTGTCTCAAGGACACAGGCACTTCCAGCACATCATCCACCCAAATATCCGTGATGGAACGCACCAAAATTTAAAGTCTCCAAAACCTTGCGAATGAAGCTCTGCCAAAGCACAAGTATAACTTTTATAGCTCTGCAAAATCAGATCTAACTGTCCAGTAAGTGGGGAAGATCCAGTTACCTATCCAACTAGAAAAATATCTGCTGGTTAAAGAAACAGCGATCAAACAAAGAAAAGGTAAGCACTGGCTATGTTTTACAATGCACAAGCCACGAAAATACGTTCCTGGGAGTGCCAACATCCTAATGAAAACAAAATCCAGAACACAAACAAGGGGCAAAAGTGCAAAAAAACACCTTTATTTTCCCCACAATTCTGCCCCATGACCACATGCCTCAGAAAAAGAAATGTGTTTTGGGTTGGGTCATCCCCCCCCCCCCCCCCCCCCCAAAACATTTAAACCCTTTTGTTTGGTTTTAAATAAAGAGAAAAGTAATGCCAACCACTTTTGGAATTAAATTTTGGGTTAATGAAGTTTCGTGTATTATTTTAACAGCCTAAAACAAAACAAGTGGCTGCTCTTTCCAGAACGCTCTCCTCCTGGTTCTTCTCAACACAAGACGATGAGGAGGTCAGACACCCCAGCTCTCAAAACCACTCTCACAAATGGGAACCTTCTGGGCAAAGAAGGCCCTGCAAAGGGGAAACCAGCAACTTTTCATCCCACCTCATCTTCAGACCCTTCCCCTTCATGAGGTTCATGAAGCAGGAAAAGAAAGGGAAGCTGTAACACAAACTCGCATACAGAAGTACGCTTAAGAAAGCAAAGCACCAAGATTGATTAGAGTGTTGCGCTGCTTTAATAAAGAGCCTAATGATGTCCAAATTATAGCAAAGCTCAATTGTGTAACCAAGGAGCCAAGATTTCATCCTTGATAAGGACATGGATTTCTGTCTCGCAGGAGAAGCTTGCAGTTCACTAACAAAGATGACCTTTTATATTATACCCTTCAAGGCCACAATTAGCTGGAGAAATACTGTACTAACTTGGCAACATGAGTTTTTTGTACACTGTGCTAATTTTTAGCAGAATCTTGCCAAGACCATTACCATCTTCTAACAAGACAAAAAAAAAAAAAAAACCCCAAATACAAAACCCACTGCTCTCCAGACCCGAATTACTTTCCACAATTCAATGCAATTTTAATTACTATGATTAAATTACAGCAAAAATGATTAAGATGATATCCCGCAGCAATCCACTAAAGGTATAACACCTTAATCCAGAAGAAGCTGGCATGCACATATCCATGATAAAGTATTCATGAAAAGCTAGAATTTTACACATGAACCAATTTTACATCACTCAAACAATACCTTGGGAGATATTTGTCACAAGTAAAAAAACAGTGACATCCATCAACAGAGCAGAGTTTTTCTGAGACTACACAGAAAGAAATCTACACAGAAAAAAACTGAAAAGGCTACAATTACTTTGACAATGTTTCTACAGCTCAAAGGAATTTGGGGGTTGAAATAAATGGTTTCCTTCTCCTTCCCAGGGCTCCCAAAATCGATTTTATATATAATTCTTTTTTTTTTTTTTTTCTTTTAACCAGACGTTAGATCAGAAATGTATGTGAAATCAGGTCACTGCAATAATCATGTACATGGTACATTTCCACTATTGCCTATTAACTATGAGGTTTAAATGAATGAGGAAAGTCTCAGATCCATATTTCACCAGTGGAAATTATTAATATAAACATAGCGCAGCTCAGGTTTTAACCTTACCATCCAACTGGGCCTAGTCTTCGGAGAAGGGTAAATGGTATTAAATTAACAGCCAGGGTTCAAAAGGCAGCTACACGGAGGCATGTATCCCATTAAGACCTGGGAAAGGATCCTGCGGCGGGAGCCCTGAGCTTCACGGAGCTTCTCGCGGGGCTGCAGCACTGCGTAAATTCAAGCCTGTGATCCTCAAGGAATGGTAGCTTCAGCGTATTTTAAAAAACGCCGGGCCACTGCGATGGAAAGAAGTTACAAACCAGTGATTTCTAGGTGCGATCTTCTGGAAACCCTCTGCAGGGACAGAGGCAGACGACAGAAAACGGTAGGAGGAATTTGCAAAGGGGAGGAACGAGCGGCACAGCTCTGGCCGGCGCCTCTCCTAGCCCATGCCCAGGAGATGGACAGGACAAGGACAGGGCTCGAACGTGGCCGCCCTGCTCGGGTGGGAGGAGAATTGAAGCACACAGCACCAGTCGCGCCGTGCCGTGCCATGCCACACGGCCAGGGGCTGTTCTATTCTGGAGCACAGATGCAACCCCAAATTGTACTAAAAGTTATGGCTGAATACACGAGAGGGGCTGTTCTATTCTGGAGCACAGATGCAACCCCAAATTGTACTAAAAGTTATGGCTGAATACACGAGAAGGTACCAGGTAACAAAGCTTTGCCTTGCTCTGGACCTCTGCCACTCCTCTAGCACCGACCCACACAAGAGGGCTTTGCAGAGTTAACTACATCGGAATGAAGTCCCGCAATGTAGATCAATTCCCAAAACGCTGCTACACTTTGCGTCTGGGACTCCTTTCGGGCTCTTTGCTTGTTCACACTAGCTGTTAGCTCCCAAAATGGGGGGGGGGGGGGACGGGGACGGGGACGGGACGACCCTAAAAAATAAGAAGAAAGAAGAAGAGAAATCTGCATGTCACATTATATGGCCATAGTAGGGAGCTACTAACAGCCCCGCAGTAACCCAACCGCGCAGGGATTCAGGACACAAAATCCCCGAAGAGCTCTTTAAGGACAAGTGCATTAGTGAAACTTGGAGGGTTTGTTTTTTTTTTTTTAAATGTAACTCTGAGTGCCCAGTTAACTGCTAGCTTCCTCCTAGTAGTAATTAACTGGATCTGACAAGAAGCGAGAGCCAGGCCAGGTGAGAGGTCAACTTTGTATTTTTCTTTAATAGATGAAGAAAAGTCTAAATGGAGAAAGATAAAATTCCAGCATATATCCTCCACCAAGGCTGCTATGAAGTAACTCTTTTGTTTAATTATTATGAGTTGGATGGGCAAACACTAGATCCCGATGGACAGAGAGCAGCTGTTACTATAACAGAAAGACATTCATCTTCCCTTCTCGGGACCCTGAAACTCTATCAACAATGCCTGTAAAACGACCCTCGGCTCCCCCCCCCGCAAGTTTTCGCCTGGCTTTCATATTCAGACCTATTTTTAGCCGACTTTATCTTGTCGTACCGCACTTCAAAGTTTTGCACGTTTAGCTGCTTCGAAATCACTTCCACGCACAAAAAGCGTGGGGGACATCCGCAGGGGGATTCTCGAGTGCAGGCTGCAAGAACAGCACGGCCCCCGCTCGGGGTTTCTTCTTTCATCAGCAATTCATTGAGAAGGAGCCTACAGACACAGTTACACAGCCAGATACACTTGCGTCTCACTTGCCTAACAGGGTAGGAGCGATCTCATTTACCTTTGGGGCTTACAGTTCCTTTGGAAGGGCTTCTTTTAGTCTTTTAGCTGTTATTTACATAATAAATAGCCAATCTCAATCTGTACGGGATTGCACGGGAAAGGAAATTCTATTTCCAATAAAGAAAAAAAAAAAAAAAAAGGTTTCTCGTGTTTGCTTTTAGCAGCACTAACTCCGTCCCATTAGACGATAGCAGAAGCTATCTACAGAAAATTATCTATAGCCATAAAAATTATCTGTAAAAGACTTCCCCAGTTATCTCAGGTACAATATAAATGTTAAAATACCCCCCTAGGAACGGACGTATCGGGCCAAACTCCCTGCCGATGCAAGCAGGCACGGTGCCAGGGCTTCAGCCAGGCGACAGCCGCAGGGACACACACTTGCAGGGACGGTACGTTCAGTGGGGGGTTTTTTGCTATTTTTTTTTTTCTTCCCCCCTTTTGCATCCATCACCTTCAAAATTCAGGCTGAATGAGCTTTGTGCCACCAAGCTGCACCCACGAGGACAACTGCCCAGCAACAGCAAGCATGCTCATCAGAAATGCTCCATCAGGCTTTGCTTTTCTTTATCGCCCGCGCAAAGAAGCCTGGAAAACAAGAACGAAGAGCCAGCGTGTTGCTTCCAAGCCACTAAAAGGTGATTAAAATCTACACGGTAATTTCTTGCTATAACTAAGTGTGCCGAGCCTGCCCTTTCTGCAGGCCCCTGCTTCACGCTTTCGCTCTACAAAGATGCTCCAGGAGCCTGAGGAAAGGACTAAGGTCTGTTGTAACATCAAGGCAGTAAAACAACAGTGATCAGATTAAAACGTTCATCTCCGTTAAGTTCTTTTTGGATTTTTTTCTTTTTTTTTTTTTTTTTTTTTTAAAAAAAAAAAAAAAAAGGTGTGTCTGGAATATTTCGAAGGAAGCGAAGGGAGCATGGATGAGGCAGCTCCATGGCAGGGCACTGCATGAGAGCATCCCCACCCAAGGGTCCCCACGCAGCATCTGAGCCAGAGATGCTCCAGCTCCGGTATCGACACCGGAGTGGAACACGCACACCACCACACCACGCCAGCCAGCAGCCAGAGCCGACGTCCCGGTAAGGCAGCACCAAGCATCAAATGCACCATCCTCCTCCTCTCCTTCAGCCTGTGCTAAGCTTTATTTCACGTGCACCCCAGGCACCTTACTTAAACAGGAATTTCACGGCAGGGAACTGCTTCAGCTATGTCAGCAACAGTGCCTATTGCCACCACCCCAAACTCACTTTTTAGGAGCCAAGCAGGTGAGTGCTCTCCAGTGCAACTGGAACAGGTATTTGGGAAAATGCCTTGCCCCAGGCGTAAAAATGTGCTTTAGCAGAGACCTTCCTATAAAAATAAAAGCGCCTGAGAAGTTGTGGGTGTATGTGAAAGCAAGGGATTCCGAGTTCAAACTTTCGTGCACCCGAGAGCTACCCAATAGCTGCCGAGCTGTAACTGGATACTCCCACCACGAAAACCCAAGGACAACTGAATTTCTCAGCCTGCACATATATAAGGGAATTAGCATTCTTAACCCATTAATTACTCTCAGGAACTAAAGCAGGAATACAAAAGCCCACTGTGTTTCTGTTGTCATACCGAGGAAAGAAAAATAAAGACTTGGAGAAACGAGTGAGGCGCGCACCCACAGGTTGCATTGCCATGTCTCCGTTGTCCCAAGAGTGAATTTGCCAGGACAAGGCTACCACCAAGGCAACCGCAAGTCTGCACTCCGCTGAGCCGCCGCACCTCAAGTCAACCGTAGTTTGCCTCTGCTGAGTACAGGGACTTTGCAAATCCAGGCGGTAGCGTAGGGGTCTCGAACAAAACAAATGCCTCTTCGCACCTGAGCGCCTACAAGGCTCACAGGCTCTTCCAAGACCAGTACCACACTCTCCTTACAACTGCGGCAGCGTAAAGCTCAGCTTGCTGCCTCAGAGGAAGGCCTGGACATCAACTGTGCAAAGTTTAAATGCCCCCGTTTCCCAAAAAAAGCAAGTACCGATGGCAAAGAGAGCCACTGGAGAGGAGAATTGGCAGACAGCTCAGCCAAACTGCAGCAACGGCCACCAGTCCGCAGAAGCAAGCCGGCAACTGCAAAACATGAGAATAGCACTAAAAGGGCTTAAAAAGCCTAAAATACCCTCATTTTATGAAATGCTTTTAAAAAGTCACAAAAAGGAGACAGAGCTTGATTGACTATTTCTTCACTTCAGATCCACGGTTGCCTTCCTCCCTCCCCAGGAATTCAAAACTGTCTGCAGAGGTAAATTACATATAAGCAAAATATTCATAAAAGCCAAATTTTAGAAGTTGCGCACATTACACAAGGCATTTTTAACACGTAATGTTGGAGGAGAGAAGGGTTAGCGACCTAGATGAACCATTTGATAGATCGGGCACAAACGGAGCTAACTTTATCCCTCTCATCCTCTCAAAGGCTTATAATCTCACACCTTGGAGCAATAAATTAGGAAGAAGCATTACATTAGCACTACAGGCACCACACAGAAAACTGAAACTTCTGCTACCAGTTAGAAAACAAGTTCTATAATGGGAAAAGCTTTCAGTAAGAAAAAGTAGAGACAGTCACAGCACCCAAGACGCTACGGGGCAGTGGCAGCTACCGTGGACTTTTTAAAATGACCGCCTTTGCCGCTGTGGTTTGGGGATCATTCAGCACAGGCCTGGGATTTTGTATTAGTCTGTAAAGTGCCAGATACACACTCATCTCTCCTAGTTTTTGTTTCTTTCTCTATAAAAGTGACAGCAATACATTCCATTTCCAGCTTTACTGGAGGAGGAGTAACGCGTTCCCTCTGCTCCCGTGAGCCCCTTTTTCTTCTTCCGTCGTCACACAAGGGTAGATATTAGACATCAAGAGTCGAGTTCAAAATCCATGTCTTAATTTGCGCGAGTATCCACTTAGATGGAAAATTAATGTGGCTCAGGCTGTGAAGGGCTGCATCTTTTCGTGAACGTGCTTTATTCTCTTTAAATAAAGAGGAGGAACTCATATATGGATCTATTAGCATGAAACTGAGACAGGAGAAAGAAAACAAAATGACACCTCTGGTTTCATAAAATTAACAGACCATTCCATTTTTCTCAGCAAATTTAATTCCGGGTGGACAAAAAAGGATAACAGGGTGGTCAGAGCAGCAGCCACGGGACCCAAGAGGATGGGGAGCAAGTTTTGCCCTGCCACTGACTCCCAGGATCTCAGAGAAGTCCCTCCCGCCACAGAAGAGGTGGGAATACCTCATAAACTTTTGCTACATCCCATAAATTACGCACGACAGGAACAGGATGCAAACATCCACAGACGCAAGTTTCACTTCTAACAGCTCCCGTGCAAGCATTTTAACAGGCTCATTTCGGCTCCTTAATACACCACTGCTTCCCAAACCCATCAGCGAGCCAAAAACTGGTGCTTCGGGCCCAGGCTGCCCTGCCCCGAGCACCCTGCCCGCACCCTGCCCCGAGCACCCTCCTGCCCACGGAGCTCCCCTAAGATCCGAAACCGAATCTGCGATGAAACGGCACACCAAGCTGGAACTTGCAGAATTATTAATGAGAAACGGGTAATTCGCATCTTCCTCCAGCGGAGCGCAACCAGGCTCACTCCTCCCGCTGGGTTTCTTTTATATTTAAATTTACAAACCTGTACGCGTGAGCCGGTGCCTGCTTGCAGGCGACCCAACCTAAGAGGAAAGGATCTTCTCCAAGAGCAAAAACACACCAGAAAAGAAAAAAATAAATCACGTAAGGTGGCCAGAGCACACTACCAGGTTAAAGTCTGATTTTACCCAATACATAAACACTACCTCATGCAGGTTTTTTTTTAGTATAGGTACCAAACATTCGGTGTGACCTCGGGTGAGCCACTTCACGATGCAGCAGGAGGGAGCACTTGCAGATAGTAACATTTTCTCATGCTTGGCCCCTCTGCTCGGTGTTTTTGGCGCTGGGAACCTTCTCTCCACACAAACAGCACTTTGCAAAAAAGGAACCGTATTTTTCCGAGGCACCTAGACATCAGTGACATATTTTTTTTTTCTTAAGTAGCATGATGGACCAATGCCACATGCAATAACATAATCGGAGCGACAAGACTCAAATACTGGCAAAATAAGAGGCACTTGTGTGCTGGAGGGAAGCAGACTATTATTTTACAGTGTACACCGACAATTCCTGCTCTTAACTTTTAGTTTGAGTCAAAGCTATACCGTAGTAAAGGAGGAGGATGAGAGAGAGAAAACAACATGAAATTGGTGAAAAAGACCGACGGTAACATTCAAATCTAAGCATAAAATGTGCCGGGTCCGCAGAATGCAGGCACACTGTTTTGCCTTTAATTTACTTCTCTGACCCTCTGACTCCAGTGGCTCCAAGAAAACTTACAAGGAAGATTTTGGGCGGCGGGAAGTGATGTATATTTTTTTAATATACCTTAAATGAACAAATGACTGGAGAGATACAAAATTATTTCAGAATGAAGTAATAATGAAGAGAAGAGATAGACATTAGTTGATCCTCAATGGTTAATGGAGGGGAAAGGCAGGGGAGGGGAGGGCTTATACTGGTGAATGCTGCGGCCACAAACACCTCCCTTAAACACATCCAATTTCACTGATGTGAAAATCTCCACATGAAGGAACAGGCGAAAAAGAGCTTAAGTGGGAACAGGGTGCAGAATGCCAAGTGCTACACTGAATAATTCAGATCCAGGCAGCGCTATTGGCCAGGCAAGAAAATCACACCCCCCTGCTAGTTTTAAAATCAAAGGCCAAGGAGGCATAAAAGGGAAAGACAACACCTCTTTAAAGCAGAGATTACACTCTGCGGTTCCCATTTCCCAACTTCTCACAATGTTTTGTTACGGCGAGAGCACCGGAGCCGGGGTACTGCGGCGGTGCCAAGGCAGCCAACCAAGGAACCTGGAAAACGCTGCCGCCTTTTTGACACCGCTCCTTCAGTCCAACAGCGGGAGAAAGCCAACTCTGAAGCGGGCACCGACCCACCCCGCCTTCGGAGGAGTCGCCTGCGCAAGACTTTTTCAGCGCATAAGCAGTTCTTCAGTCGCCAAAGCTGAGGGTAAGTCCCCATCAGGGCTTTCACTTGGGTCTCCATTACCCCCGAACTCAACCAGGCTCTCCCCCCTGCCTCCACCCTTCCCAAATTACAGCGACACGTCTTCAGCGCCGGCTGACGGGGTCGGCTACATGGATTTCCAAGCCAGGGATGGGAGGCACAGCTCATCAGAGCGCTGCGGCGCTGCCTGCAGAAGGGGCATCCAGCAAATCACCTTGCCTTGGCCATGCACGGCCAGGAGCAGCGGGCTTAGCAAGTTGCTTCTGCAACTTTTAGACTACAGCTACTACGTTAAGCTCCAAATAACTGTCCTGGGTGTGTTTGGTGCAATGGTGTTATCTTTTAGGGGGCCTGAAAGATTCAGGGCTACTAAAACCCCATCGAATTCTGACTATTCTAGCGCAGCTCCACGCAGTCAATGGCTATTAACATTACATTTTAGAAATGCTCCTAAAAGTAGGCCCTGAAGCACGACAGCCGCAACACCCTCCACTACGAGGCCCAAAAGTGGAACAGCTTTGACTTTATAGTTGTCCTCCCTTTCTAGAAACAGGCACCACACGGGCAGAGCGCGCAAGAACACCTTTGCTGGGTGCCCAGCTCCAAACCATCTCTTCCATCCACCTCCTTCACTCTTGGTAAATTAAGATAAACAGCCCTTGGTTCCTTTTTACACCTGCAAGACTTCTGCAGAGGAGCCCACCCCACGGACAGGCATGATGCAGATCGCAGCAGCGGGATTCCTGGGCTGGTCTCCTAACGGCAATCCCATTACCAACGCTCCGAAAGCTGCTCCTCTTCCCTCCGAACCCGTGTCCTGCTTCCCAGAAACCAGGCAACCCCTCTAGGCTGATCTGCAAAGCAAGAAGCGTGTGCGTGGTGGGGAAGGGGGAAAATGGTAGGAGGGAGAGAACAAAAACAACCAAAAAAAAAAGGGGGGGGGTAAAGAAAAAAAGCGGAGCTGGCCCGTTTCTTTCTTCGCCACCATCTATTCAGTGGCAGCAGGGGAGGTCTACAACTGTTGCATCACGTAAAGCACAAAAAAACCTGACAAGCGTGGTTTAGCTGACGGAGAGCAGAGTGGCCAGGAGGCTGGTGACAGCTCCAACGCGGGGAGTAGGGAACCTCCGCCTTAATTGCCTGGTCCTCACTATCTCGTCCAGCGAGCGGGAGCGTTCCAGCCTGCACGGGCTGCTCAAAGACACAAGAAATGGCAGAAATTTTAGCGCATAAATACTTTAGCTAACTACCCAGGCTCCGGTTGGACTCTCACTCCTGTCCAGGGATACTGAATTTTTAACCCTGCCTGATCCACAGCAATCTCCAGCAAAGGGAAGGTGCAGAAGGTGCTTTGCAATGGGGGGGGGGGGGGAGGACGGGGGGAGTTAAACCGCAGGCTGCGCAGGACCTGGAGAGGTGTTTGTAAATAACGCCACTAAAAATAACGCACTGCACGCTCGCATCTCTAACATAGCATTTTCTTCTCCACAGAACTGTGACAATGGTTATCTCGGTGGTATAATTATCTAGATTTGATGACAGATTAAAAAAAAATATATATCCCAAACACCTGTTCAAGAGTTTTGTGTTTTTAAAGGCCATTGCCATTAACCTTGGGCCATGCACTTCATTGTGTTTAATTAGCAAGCTAATGAAGCCAGTTTTATTCCTTTTCTCAAGCACAAGAGGATAAATACAAGACAGTGAAAGAGGAGACCAGATCCATTTGCAGCACAGTTCATTGCTGCATGGCATTACTTAAACTTGCACCAAAATAAAAGTAATGTAATGGCTGGGGAAAATGTGTTAGCAATGCATTCTGCAAGACAAATCCTTTTACACCTTCTGTATTTTCTAAAGCTCATAGATTAAAACATGATTTCTGAACATTTGGGCTGCAGAAAATTTGCAAACAAAGGGCTAAAAATGAACATAATGTTTTCCTCAATGAATCCTCAGTATTCCAAAAATTAAGCATAACAGATTTTTTTTTTTTTTTTTTTTTAAAAAGAATAGCAGCCCGTGCTTGCTTTGTTACAGCCAGCCAAGGTAGCGATGAGAAGCATCAACAATGGAGGTCAAGCGATTTTCGAAAAGCCCACCACTTTCGCACAGTCCTAACATGTACACACACAAAAGACACGCTTCAAGCAAAGCCCAGCGCTATGAATCCCAGCAACACATTGCAACTTTGGGTATCTGAGGTTGTTTTCTTTTTTTTTTTTTTGTGACTGAACAGCTTTAGGAAAAACTGGACAATAAAGATCACGTTGATAAATACTCATAAATATCGCAAGAAAGGCAAAAAAAGGCTTTAAAAGAGAGGGAGGGATTTACAGAATTGCTAATTCACAGATTTAATGATCCAAGAGGACCTCTCCAAAGAGACAGAATTATATTCATTTTGGGGGGCTCCTTTATTGTATTTTCAAGGGGGGAGGGTGGGGGGAGAAAAAGTCAGCGTAGGTATGCCCTACCAGATTATCCTTTTCATAACATGATACATTTAAGAAGCTTTCAGGGTTAATTTTTTTTTTAAAGCAATGGCTTTTTTCCTCCAACTTAGATTTCTACCACTATATGCACACAAGCCGTAGGATCAGGTTAAAAACCAAAACCAAGCCAAAAACCCAACCCCATACCCAAAACAAAAACAAAACAAAACAAAAAAACCCGGAAGCCATCTCTTTTATTGAATCACCCGAGATAAAAGGATTCCAAGATATATGGAAAGAAAATACATTGACCATAAATCTCCTTTATGCACATAATAGAATTTTCCAGCCAAGAGAGCTGTTGCGATGATAGCAACGCCGAGCACCGGGAATACTGATGGCACACCCCCCCCCCCCGCCCGCTTCTTCCAAAATACCTGCTCTCCCGCAGCACTGCTATGTAAATACAAGCCCGCACAACCCCCTTCCTAACACATGGAAACAAAGCTGCGTACAAGTGTCCCAGCGATCAGCTAAAAAAGCCCAAGCTGGCTTTGCTCACCATCAAATTAAATTTTTTTTTTTGTTTTTTTTTTTCCATTTTGACTGCCCGCTCCCTTTTTATTCCCTCCCCCCCCACCACCACCCCCTCCCTCCTCAGCGAAGCCTCACGCTTTCGGTGTGACTTAAAAAACCATTAGGCGATGGCACCGTTTGCAGTGCCAGAGGCAGGCGGTGGCAGCGCATATTTAATGGGCACTCGGAACAAAGGAAGCCCGGCTGCAGGAGCGCCCCGGGGCCGGCTCCGCGCCCGCTCCCCCCGGGCAGCCCCTTCCCCGCGGCGGGGGGCGCGCACGGGGCGCCCCCCGCACCCCCCCCCGCTCCGCAGCACAATGAAGCGGCGACGGCAAAGGCGAGGGGGGCTCTGCGGCTGCCCACCGCGGGGAAGGGGCAAGGCTGCAGCATCCCTGCCCGCGGGCAGCCCCCGGCCGCGAAGAGCCCCCCCTCGCCCCCCGGCCGGCTGGGGAGCGGAGGGGTCGGCACAAGGCACTGCCGGCGCCGGGGGCTCAGCCCCGGGGGGGGGGGGGGGGCTGGCGACCAAGCGGGGGGCTGGCGACCAAGCATTGGTGGGGAGGGGGGGTCAAAATTGCTGCCGCCCCCGATTTTCTCTTGGGGAGCACGCAGCGGTAATAAAAAGCAATAGGAAAAACAATAATAATAATGATTTAAAAAAAAAAAAAGCAACCAAGGAGGGAAAGCGGGGAGCGTGGGGATTCCAAGCGTGCCCGCGTTTTCAGTGCTGGGGCACAGGGGCTCTGACCCCTCCCGCCCCCCCGGGCTGTGGGAGCGGGCACCCTGCGGACGCCCACGCCGGGGGGGCTGCCCGGGCGCCCCCCCCCGCTGCCCCGGCCGTGCCCGGGCTTTGGGCTAACTTCCACCCCGCGTCCCCGGCAAAACGCGCACCCCCCGGGCGAGAGCTGAAGTTTGGGGACCAGCCCAGCTCCATAAAATAAATGGGATGAAGAATGCACAAAATAAACACCGCCCCCCCCCCCAGCACAAAAGCCTCCTCCCTGGGATGCTCCCCCAGGCACCCCCCCCCGCCCCGCACACCCCCTTTTTTCCCCCAACTTTCTCCCAGCTCCCCGCAGCACCAGCCAGCCCCAAACTCGTTTCGTGTTAACAGGCGAACCCCGACGGGACCGCGGCGGCCCGGGGGGCTGGGGGGGTCCCCCTCGGAGCGGAGGGGGGGGTCCCCTCCGCCTCACACAGCCGCAGCCCGGCGGGAGCGGGGCGCACACATGGCCACTACCTGAGCGGCTCCGCACCATTGCGGGGCAGCCCCCGGGTCTCCTCCCGCTGCTCCCAACTTCTCTCTTCTCCCCCTCGACCCCACTCCGGCAGCACCCGCCCAGAAGTAAATGCCCATTTTTGCAAAGTTTCCTCGATATCGCGCCGTGTTTACATTGCCATTAATTCCCACAGCCTGCCTGAAGGGAACAAAAAGCAGCACGGGAAGGCTCGTCCTGCGAGGAGGGAGAACACGGGGGGGGTGGGGGGGAGGTTAAAAGCAAAAGAAAAAATAAAAAAGAAAATAATAAAGCAAATGAAGCGGCTCGCAGCGGTGGGGTTGTTCCCCAGTTTGCAGGCTCGCCGGTTGCTCTGCTCTGTTTTGGAGGGTGGCTGCAAATAATTGCACGGCCCATTCAATTCTGCATTTGGAGAAGCGACCGTAAGCCCGAGCGGGAGGTAAACACGCAGAAAGGCACTTACCTGCACAGAAAGTTCCACAAAGCAAGGCGAAAGTCAGCCACGAAGCAATCATATTCCTTTACTTTTTTTTTTTTTTCTTTTCCTCGCGTGCCCCTCTATTCCCCAAGGGAAACAAAAATAAAAAGATCGAGAGAGTGAAAGCGGGGGGGGGGGGGGGAGCGGGGGGGGGAAGAAGCGAGGCTCTGCCCTCCCGCTCTCTCTCAAAAAAAAGAAAAAAAAAAAAAAGAAGAAGAAAAAAAATCCTGGAAAAAAAAAAATCGGATTTAATTCCTTCGCAGTTGCAAAATGTATCCAGTGGAGAGGAACAGCCCCGCAGCGCCCGGACGGTTCGACCTGCTCCCGCCTGGCCCCGGCGTTTGCTCCGAGCTTTCCAAGAGTTTCTTTCCCTGGGCTTTTGTGCTGGGAGCGCGGCGTGCACCACACACCGACTCCCCCTCCTCCTCCTCCTCCTCCTCCTCCTCCTCCTCCTCCCAACCCAGCCCCTCCGGCTCCCCCAGCAGCAGGGGCGAGCGCACACGCCCGTGTGCGCGCACCTCCCCCTCCCCTCCCCGCGCAATGCACGCGCAGCCCCGCGCAAGGCGCGCAACCCCCCCCCCCCCCCCGCAAGCAGAGGCGCTCCCCTTCCCCGTGCAACGCGCAACGCACAGGCGCTCCCGGCGGCGGCGGCGGCCAGGCGCGGCGGGGGCACCGAGCGCGCAGCCCGGGCGCGGCCGCGCGGCAGGCGAGGGCCCGCGGAGGGGGCGCGGAGGGGGCGCGGAGGGGGCGCGGAGCGGCGGCGGGGCCGCGCGGCGGCATCGCGGGCTGCGGGGGGCGGCGGGGCCGGGAGTTGCCATGTACGGGGGGGGGGGGGGAGGGGGAGAAAAAAGGAAAAAGGCGGCAAAAAAATAAATGGGGAGGGGGGGAAGGGGAGGTTTGTTGTTTTGTTTTGGGTTGTTTTTTTTTTTTTTTTTAATAATTTAAAAAAAAAAAAAAAAAACCTGAACCGAGTCCAAAATGGCTTCTAAAAAAAGGGAGAAGCCGAAGCGGAGCCAGCGGGGGAAACCCGGATGTTTGATACAAAGAGGCTGGCGGGGGGCGGAGCGGCGCGGGGGCTCCGCGGGCGCTGAGTGGGGAGCGGCGCTGCCCGTCACGGCCGCGCCCCGCGGAGTGCCCCGGGGGGAGGGTGGGGATGGGGTGGGATGGGGATGGGATGGGGATGGAGGGGCGCAGGGCGAAGCCTCCTCTCGGGGAAAATGGGGGGGTGGCCGCCGGGAAGCCCCCCGCGCCCGCCGCCTTCCCAGGGAGAGAGCAGCACGGTCCCGTCCCATCCCGTCCCCCCGGGGTAGGAATAAACCGTGTCCTTGCAAAAAACCAACCAAATCCTCCTTTTGCAGCCTGGTGGGAATGTGTTCTCCCTGCTCACATCCCGCCTGCCCCGGAGAAAAGTCCCTTGATCCCAAGATCTTGCAGGAGCGAGAGCGCAAGGGAAAGTGTCCAGGGACGCCAGGTGAATGAATTTTCAGGCAGAATGAATTTTCGGGCCGTTTCAGGGTTAATAAGGTTTTCTCTGTTGCCAGAGTCACAGGAATTGAACTCTCTCCGCAACGCTATTTTAATTATAACTAAACAATACGGCATTGGGGAGCGCCGAAGGACTCGTAAGGGGAAGGAAGAGGAAGGGAAGATGCTGAAGTTGGGTCGTTCCCAAGACTTGGGGTCGGCGAGGTCCACTGACTCATCGGGAGAACGGGCTGCGGCACGGACGCTGCGCGCCGGCAGAGCTCGCGCGCACCGCAGCGAATCGCAGGTCAGGTCTCGCTAATTTGTCTGACGGGGAGTAAGGCTGAAAATATTTCTGAAACCATTTGCTTTTTCCTCTGGAGGGAGATAAGAGTAAATATGAATCATTCTTTTAAAAGTTTGAAAAGCGGTTTGTTCCAAGAAGAAATATGTATATTTTTTTACAGTAAGAAGCTCTGGGGAAACTTCAGGAGGCTTTTATAAGGGCTTGAAGCTGGAGACATTTTTTATATACGCACAGCACTTGCGTAACGAGGTCCTAACTGTGAATGGGATTCCTAGGTGGAGTTGCAATAAACTGATTAATAGTGTCATTCATGGTATCATACCTCATTCATATGTTTGCTATAAGAGGAATACATCGGCAGGAATATACCGGTTGTGGCTTTAAACACGAGACTCTTGGGGGGAAAAGTTACAGCCAGCGTGTGCAGCAGCGGGCAGTACAATTGGTAAAGCTACAAAAAACGCTCAAGAAAATAGTTTTTGGAGCAAAAAGCAGCAAAAACAAGCCCACAAAGAGCTGCTGCTGGGCAGGTCAGCGGCATGGAAAAAGCAAGGTGGGTAATGCCACCCAGCTGGCCAAATCACGGACAGAAAATAAGAAGGAGATGTGTCTGTCAAAGGCATGGGTCAGGGATCGATCCCTTTTTATTCAGAAACAAGCACTCACAGGTAGGGTTTGGGGTTTTTTTAATCTGGAGGCAGCAAGGAACAATTTTTGTCAGTGAACGCGTGTGGGACAAAACCCTGAGAAGGGCATGCAGGGTGCAAAAGGGAGTGCAAAATAGTGGTCAAGGGAGAAGTCAAGGTCCTGGCCATGGGCTGCAGCAGCTCGGGGTGCATTCGGAGCCTCAAGAGAAGAGACAAATCATGGGTCAATATTTCCTGTAAGGCCACTTATTTCATTTGAAAGCAAATGACGCATCAATATTTCTGCTTATTTCGTTCGAGGAAGAAGTTCTTAAACAGCTCCCAAGTGGCTGAAGTATGGAGAAGTGTGTGGGGTGATAAAATATGACCCCGTGTTTCACCGTACCGCCGTCCCCACGATTAGCTAAAACGAGACATTTAGTTCACACCAAGAAAATATTAGTCCTCGGGAGCAGGCAGCGTGGCTAACGTAGCCGTCGCTTGGGCTGCGTCCCCGCCCCGTTTCACAGTACCTGAATTTGTATTTTATGGGCAGAAACCTGGGAGCACGTTTGTCACGCGGCTGTCATCATTTTTGAGGAAACGGGCCCAGGGTGCTTCGGATGTTGTGGCAACGCCACCCCTTTAGGCGGGCGTAGCGCGGCCTCTTGCACTTGGGCAGCGTGCTGCTTCGTGGCGCAGGCGATGCTGCAAAGAGCAAACAGAGAGAGAGACAGACCCGGGGCGATTTTTGTCCAGGGATAAACGATACCCTGAATTTTCATTTATTAAACACCAGGGTTGCGGTCTGTCTTGCTTACATTGTTTCACAGGGAGATGTTTACCCTCCTGGAAAGCTAAAATGTTTTCTCCTCTTGCAACATAAAAGCCCAGGAGTGAGTATTGTCACTGGAGATAATGTTACAGCCTTAGCAAGATGACACTTAAAAACTTCGTCAGCCTCCAAGAATTTCGGAAATAGCGATGAAGGAAGGTAGCAAGTGTTAAGAGCAGGCAGTACTTGCAAGAAGTGCCCTTACAAGCGGTGTTTTCAAGAGCTTTTTTCTGTTCCCAGTTATCATTAGAGCTGCACAGCTCAGACCATTTTTAAATAATTACACTTACCAGTTAAGAAACTGTCCTGCGCTAAAATAAATTTTAGCTAAGGTGGTTTTATGCTTTGCTGCCTCGTATGATGCTCAGTCTTTCTCGTGTGACTGCTGTAACAAGTCAAATGCATGTATTTTGATACCCCGCACGTGATAAAGATACTTGGATCACTTAAGCCTGTACAAAACTGCAGTGCTCGCATGTCATTTATCTTAAAATCCTATTGTAGCTCTCGTGAAATGTAATTTCTTCAGTGAATGGAAATTTATACTGACAGAGGTGTTATAAAACACGGAAAATACCGGTGGAAGGGGACCCAACGATTCCTTTATCTCTTCGTGTATTCACTAACGGGGATTTATTTTTCAGCTCAGCGTTGGTTTGTTGCAGGTTACAGAGCTCTGATGCAATTAAAGGGACCCGTTCCCAGTTGTCTTAAGCAAAACTTGCATTACTTGCAACAGGTGAGAAATGTGTGCCGCGGCACCGAGACAGCAAACTGGTTCACAGGCTGCAGTTTCCGTATCGGTTCCTAAAGCTGCTTGTAGGAAATCACTCAGCCTAAAGAAACTCCTGGGGTCCCAGCCTCTGCCTTCCCATTTCAAAATGCACGGGTAAGAAAAAACAATTTATATTCATAACCTTGAGTAAATAAATTGTCACTTTAACTACACATTTTATTGTAATTAAGCGCTTCCCAGTAATAACCAACCCACATTATGAAGCTGCTGCTTAATATAACGGGAAGCTAAGTTCTCAGTTGTGAGCAGAATTAGGAAGCTTTTAGAAGTACAGGCCAATTGATACAGCAGGGCGGTGTTGCGCACTTCTCAACATGTGGAGAAAAAGTGGCTTTGCTAAAGAACTTTATCCTTATTTTCAAGAAATGCCGTTGCTGTGTGGTCAGCGTCTCACCTGCAGAATTTCCCAGTAGGATTTATACCCAGTATTAGCCTAGCTCTAAAGGGAGCAGAGCCGAGGCAGATTTAAACCTTCCCCAGCTTTCTAAGGACTCGCTGCTGTCACCTCTCCATAATGCAGCTACAATTAACTTCCCTGGAATTTCTATATTTGAAGCAGCTTTAAATTAGAGCCTGAACTTCCAGACGTGTATGCAGATGGTCTTTGCTACTGTCTGTATGAGCCCTTGGTTTTCGCACTAAAAAAGCCCGCCCACGTTGACAAAGTTGCCCTTTGCGGTCTGGCTTCAGTGTGGCCGGCAAAAATAGCGAGTGATACGGCAGACAGAATGGGCCCTAAACTATATGAAGGTATTTTTTGATAGCTTTTCTTAGCTCCAGACTAAAGAGCAAGGCATCAGATGTTGACAGATTAGGGGGGAATGTACCAAGCAAAGGGATCCGTTACCAAGATGCCCATAAACTGGCAGTTTTGCCATCCTCCAGAATTTGAACTTTTCCCTTGGTTTTCGGTTGTATTTTGATTAAAGCGTAAATACCAGCTACCGGCATGTGTCAGCCCCTGCCAGAGCTGCATGCCAAAGCTTTGTTCAGGTTGGATCTTTAGCATCGCTTTACTTGTCCATGAATTTTGTTAGGACTTCTGGGGCACAGCTCATTATTTTTACCACTGTAACCAGCAGAGTTGTTGTATAATTATTTGCCTTTAAATCCAGGAGAACTTGTCTGGCCTATTGGGCAGGGAATTTAATTGCAAGAAGGCTCCAGAGGACGGTTGGCGCTGGATGGTAGCTGTACTGTTAGCGTGTTACCCGTCCCCAAAAAGGAGAATCCAGGCTCTAATCCATACCCCCAAGCCATGCCAGCTCGCCGGGAACCAAAGCATGCCCACGCTCAAGTTGGAGACTTCTGTGCTCAGACAAGGAGGATTACGGACATCATATGACTAATTCTGCAATGACGGTGTGTGCTTAATTGGTAAAGGACTGCATTTTCTATCTTTTTTTAACCCAGGACATAGTGTCAAAGGTCTCCCTGATGTTTGAGGTTCCTTTCAGGTATTTTCTTCATTGAGATTCACTGTACTTAAGGTTACTGTGGCTGCCAGCTTTGTCTTATGCCCTTGAGCACTACTATGCTTTTTAGTGATGAGAAACCAGCATTCAAATTCCCCTGGAACGCGAGGCTGTGCTGCTCTCACAGCTCGCAGAGGGACTTCCCTGAACCGCAGGTACAAAAGCTCTGGCTGTTGCAAAAGCCAGTGGCCAGGAGTCAGGAAAAGCAGAGTATTTCTGTAAGCAGACTACGGTACTGATCTTTAGACATTGATTTTAATGTCCTGCTTTCGAGCTCTCTGCCTCAGTTTCCCTGTAAAATACAAATACAGCATGGGTGATGCTTAGCTCATTAAAGAAATAAGCATCTCCCTAACTTCCAAGAGTGTGTGTTGCAGTGAGTTGAAGTCAGTGCATCTTAAATTCAGTGGCAGGAAGATGTTTCTACCAGCTAATGGTACTTAACCATTCAAACAGATTACCAAGTGCCACAGCAGCAAAATCCCTTGTGCTTGAAATGTTTAAGACTGCCGGGATGCCTGTCAGGAAAACGTGCTCCCAAATTGATGGTAACAACATCAGAATCACTTCTTGGTGACAATCCTGGTGACTGTGACAGTCTCCAGTAATGGGAATTGTATTAATCTCTTGCTCTGTGCCTGTAAAGCACTCTGTGCTCCTTCCATTAAAAGCTGAAGGTGAATAAATACAGGTCCCATCATCAGATCATTTTGCAATTTGAGGTTATCTACAAAGCCTCTATGTGAGATGGACAAGCAGAAGGACAGAAGAAAATCTTCCCATCCTCGGTGCAAGGCTAGCCGGGGTGCAACACTGTGAGTTTGGGGCTCGGGAGCTGCCAGGTCGCCCTGGTCATTCCGCTTTGCTTTGCACAAGAGCCGACGTTGCTGATGCCGGCTGGGGGTGGCAGGCGAGGGGCAAGGTGTTAAACCTCCTCTGTGCTTGGAGCATGTTTGGACCAGGTTAGGGCAGCCCTAAGTGCTGCCCTCTCTTGGGTGGCTGCCAGCAGATCCCACAGGGTTTTGCAACACCGAAAAAGGAGCCTGAGAATACAACCACCCTTGCATCTGCAGAGTGGGAACAGCATGTTCAGTCACTGCCCTTAGACTGCTCCCTAACCCCATCCATTTAAGTTGCTGTCCTCTGTAAAAGAAGGGAGTAGGTGTTTACCCACACTGTCTTCAGCTGCTGATGTTTTACCTGAAAATGCAGTGCAGGTGTTTTAAAGTGCATATGGTGGCTACGGCAGCCTAGAGCCAAGGCCTGTCATCTCTCCAGCTCCCTTGCCTCCCTCCCTCCCCAGGTGTTTGGTTGGCAGAAGAATGTCTTTCAAACTCCAGTTTTTTATTTGAAAAGCTAGACTCGTTTTTTTTTTTTAAACTGGTTGCAATTAAGCTTTAACAACGGGAAGGTTCATATGGAGGTGCCGTGTCTCTCTTTGAAATGGCTCTGCCTAAGAAAAGCATCTGTATCCCTCCTGTGGCCAGCTGCACCACGCTGGAGGGTTTATTTCACTCCCCTTACCTGTGGCCTTGTGCCTCCCAACACACTCAAGGCAAGTATGGAAGCACCAATAGAATACGTCCTGGACTGTTTGGTGTATTTTTAGAGTTTGTCCCAGATTGTTGGCCTTTGTCCCGGATTTCAGTGGTTAGGGTATAAGAATGCCTGGTGGGGCTGAGTGCTTCCTGCATTGCTCTCAGGAAGGCTTCAATCAGGAAAAATACCCTCTCAAAGAAGGCAAATAATTAAGTTTTTGTGGCAAATACTCCACTGCCATTAGCAGGAGGTGATAAACACTCAACACCACAGTATAAATAGAGCAAGGCAGATGCACTAAGCTTTAAAGTGCAACATTATTGTCTCACATGGTATTGAGCAATGAATTGAGCATCACCAGCAAGGTAGTTTTCCTTTTGTCTTTATTGGGACCAGAGGTTGCTTTTACACTGTAAAGTGTCTGTCTGCCGCTCATCTTGGGGGAACGCTGGTGCAAGTTGCCTGGAGGAAACTTGTTTCCACACACTAGCAGCTAGCAGTGTGCAAGCAGGGAGCTGATGTTGGAAGGGATCTTCAGGTGTCATCCAGTCCATCCTCCTGTCTTTGGCAGTGTTTGTTCAACCTGCATCATTCCTGGGAAATGCTCATCCAACCTCTTCCTGCAGTGCTGGGCACTGCATGGTGGCTCCAGGCTTTCAGGGCTTCACAAGCTTTGCTTGCAGAACATTTTCGCTTCTGCATAACTTCAGCCTTCCCTGCTGCAGTTTGGTCCTTACTGAGCACATGGGGGCATGGATTGCTCCTTTTCTCTCTGCTCCAGTTTTTACACATTGCAAGATTGTCTCCCTTCAGGCTACCAAAGCCAAAACAGGCCGATTCATCTGCCCCTTCCTCGTATTTCTGGCTGTGCAGCATGACCCTTGCTCCATCCCTTGGGCTGCTTAGCTGTAATTCCCTTAGAATCCTAGAATCATAGAATAGTTTGGGTTGGAAGGCACCTTTAAAAGTCATCTAGTCCAACCTCCCTGCAATGAGCAGGGACATCTTTAACTTGATCAGGTTGCTCAGAGCCCTGTCCAACCTGACCTTGAATGTTTCCAGGGATGGGGCATCTACCACCTCTCTGGGCAGCCTGTTCCAGTGTTTCACCACCCTCATCGTAAAAAAAAATTCTTCCTTATATCTACTCTCAATCTACCCTCTTTTACTTTAAAACCACTACCCCTTGTCCTATCGCTATAGGCCCTTGGGCCTCATGGCATTTGCCACAGCCACCATGGTTGGTGTAGTCCTAGACTCCCCATGCCACCACCTCTGCACATGCTCCTCAGCTCTGGCGGGACTTTTGGTTCAGCCCTCCCAGTTACGCTGCAGGTCTTTGGGATGCTGAAGGGTTCCCTTATGGGCTCATCCAAGCAATTTCTGGGTTTCATGGGCTTCCACCTTGGTCTTACCTCTTTACCCTCCGATCAACTGCTTCTTGCCCAGCTGCCCTAATGCCCTTTCTCAGACTATTTCCTTAGCTTCATAGCGGAGGACATACCACATGTCATAAAAAGTACAAAGTATAAAAACTATTCTGTTAAGAATCCAACCACTGGTCCATCAATTTTGTAGAGAGACAGGAGTGACACATTGCCAATACAGGTGCAGGTAAATCCTGCTGCACTTGGTCATGCCTGTGAGAAGAACCTGCTTTCCTTCCCAGCACTCCCCGGCATTCAACTCTTGGACATTTTGGCATATTATCAGTGATAAATGTATTCACAAGTGAGAGCGGCCAGCCCTGCAGGCTGTGATGCCAGGGTATTGTGGGTTCCTGGCATGGGCAGTGCCTCTCTGTGGATTTCAGAAGAATGAGACAGAAATATTTTTTGTAGCCAGTCTCAAGTTTTTATCTATTTGTAGATGGCTTTGTGTCCCCTAAATTGGGATTAGGTCCTTTGGAAAGAAGGCTGCATTTTGTGTCTTGACTTTCCTGGCCCCGTATCCACTCTCTTGCTCCCAAAGGTCACTGATCCTGTCCTTTATATTTGCCACCAAATGCCACTCATTTGTGTTGAGAAACAGGAACTGGCAGCAGGGAAATTATCGATAATCCAGCAAGGAACCAATCTGTTTCCCATTTTTTTGTGGCCTATCCATGCTGTGGAATAGTGCACAGACCCATAATTATTCACTTACAATAGTTTAAATGCTTGCAAGTGGCTACTAACACCAGATTTGAAAAGAATTTGGTAATAATGGAGGGAGAAGAAAGATTTTAAAAAAAACAAGGATGGCATGGGACAAGGATGAGAAGGGTGAAGGACATATGGCAGAGGTACTGGTTGAGGGTATTCCAGTGGCCTGGGTTCAGCTCAACCTTCTGCAAGATCTCTGATAGGCTTTGCTTTACTTATCTCTTAAGTCCTGATCAGAATGAGAACAACAGGCTTTATCCACAGAAGTAATTAAAATGTTGCACTCCCTGGCAGGGGAGTTAAAATCAATTTCTCAAATACAAGATGAGGAGCAATTGGCCAGGCTGCTGCCGTGTGGAAAAAGATCTGGGGCTGTGATGCTTGGGAGCACATCAGAAATCCAGCGCTGCAAAAATCCAGCAGCCCTCCCAGGGTGCCGGTTCGGAGGGGCACGCTGCAGAAGGCATGGGACAGTCTTTCCATTCAGCTTGGCAGTGGCAGGGTCTTGGCTCAAGAACAATTTCCACACCTTGGGAAAGATATGGCTCAGCTGGGAAAAGCCCAGAGAGGTGCAAATAAAAGATCAGAGGTGTAGAACACCTGCCTTTGACGAAAAGCTGAGAGAGCGTGTGGTCTGAAGAGGGGACCAAGGTGAGACAAAGCAAGTTGCCAAATGCATGCAAGGCTGATGCAAAGAGGAGTGGTACAATGAAGGCTTATACCTTCTGCAAGTAGGGTGAGTAATGGGCTTCAGCTTCAGCAGGAAAGACGTAGGTAAAAGGTCAGGAGACACTTTCCAACGCTGTGGGTAGTTCAGCACAGGGATATATTCCCCTGGGCTGTTGTGGAATTGTCACTGCAGGAAGATATTAGACAAAGGGAAAGTTGAGGTATTGTTGATTGTACCCGGGGCTTCTTAGAGGGCTTTATCCAACTTTCTTGTCCTATTTTTTCCAGTTGCTGCTGAAACCACTGGAATTCAGCACTTCAGCATTTGGGAAGACCTGCCACAGTAGCAATCCCCTGTTTGCAATCAAGGAGATTGCAAGAGCAATCCCATGCATATTTAGCTGGTGTGCAGCTCCTAGGGTTGCAGAGGTACAGAAACAAGCTAGGAAATAAGTGTGCCAGAACTGTAGAAGTTGGTTATTCTAGACCATTAAAAATCCAGCTTTTCTTTGACAAGGAAATGCTGCACATGAGCAGAGCTTTTCTATGTGAAATATTGCAAAGAAATCTCAGTTATGTTTAGTGTTAGTCACGAACGAAATCTCCTTAGAACCCGCCAACAGTGATCTGCTATAAAGGGAACAGGAGCAATTCGTGAGCTCTTGGAAAAATAGAGTGCATCTCTGTTCTGCCCCTGCCCTCACTGTCTGCTACTACCCTAGGACACAGATTTCTTGCGAGAAAGATCTGTGCCTCCTTGCTCAGTGAGCTCTTATACATCACGTTTTATTTGCTAGGAGACTTGAACAATGAGCAGCGAACGCTCTTGTTCCTATTTTAAACACATGGAAACTGCAGTACAGAGAAATAAAATGACTTGCACAGGGTCACAGAGCAATTTTGTGGCAGGGCTAGGACCAGAACCCAGCTCCCTTGCTCCCAAACCCGTGTGCCAGCCTTCAGCTCTTCACTGACCCTTAAATTTAATCACCTTCCAAGGAAGTCTGTTGGCCTCTTCCAGTTGACTTCCATGGGAATAATGCCATGTATCAAATGAAGTCACTGGGAATACCAATGCAAAAGAAGCCAATATTAGATGCAAAGAAAGAACTGATGGAAGGGAAAAAATAGATTTTACAAAAAAAGGAATAAGTTCTAGTGCCGCTTCCATAATATCATTCCCCCTTTAATTTGTGCCTGGTCAAAATTAAAAAAAAAAATAGATTGCTAATATTAATAGATGAAATGAATCTTGAATTTTATAATAGTGGAGGAAATGAAAGGACCAAAGTAATATTGTGTTGTTAACTGAGATTTTAATAATGATTCTGTCCTCAGTTGGTGCATTTATTCCACAGAAAGTAAATCATTAATGAAGAGGGGGGGAAAACAGTTTTATGGTGATGAATTTTTGAAAGAAAAGTTTAATTTTGCTTAACTTCTAGAAACTCTGAAGTGTGCCTGCAGCTCCAAAACTAAAAGACAAACACCTCAAAACCAGTCCACAAAGCTGGGATTTAGCCAAATGGCCAACATTGCCTGGGGTAGAATGGAGCGGTGTCTGTGGCTCCTCTCCAAGAGAACTGAGGTGAGTGGAAGACGTAGGTTAGAGATGTTGGTTTTGATGGAGGAAGGAAGGTAGTTTAGAGATGTTGGTTTTGATGGAGGAAGGAAGGTTTGAAGGTTTGCTGTTGGTTTGCTGCATTCTCATAGCTATTTCTGAATGGCATCTGAAGAGCAGTAAAGACATCGTCCTTACCCTAAACCAAAGGAGGCCAAACTGGGCTCTTGCTACAGTTTCTGTGGGCTTTTGCAAGACCTGCTTCCACCATGTCCTTGGCAGGGGATGGGTAGACTCAGACCACTCTCAGTGCTGTGAGGGTGTTTGACTTCCCAGGTGAAGAAAGAGCCCACCAAGGCTAGCGTGTCCAGCGGTGGCTCTTCACCTGCCCACTGCTATCTTCAACCACCTCCGAGGAGTCCCAAAAAAAGGGCTCCCTGGAGCAGCAGCCCGTTTCACGCCAACTCCCCTGGTTCAAAATGTTGAGCATAGGGAGGATCACGGTCTCACAGTGGTGGAGAACAAAAGCATCTGTGTAGCTGAGATTTGGTGCCTAAGAGAAAGCAAATATGGAACATATGTGCCGCATGTGCATGGAAGAGATAGGGGAAAAGACATAATTCCCTTGATTCCTTAATGAGCACCGCACCCCAACAATGAATGTAGAAATTTGCAAATTAAATGACATTTTTGTATTTAAATTATCAAATCGATAAAGAGAAGTAAACATTAAACAACATTATATGAGAGCCTGGAGTGTCACCACAAAAATTAAGGCTGTGTAATTAAAAGTACAATGCAATTTATTTTTATATCGTTCTTCATTCAAACCAACAAATCTTATTACTTACCCAAAAATGTAAACCAGGCTGCAAACTAATTCAAAAGATGAAGACAAAGTGGCTATTGAAAAGCCTATGTTTCTTGGTCCCTTAGATCTGGCAGCAGTCATGATTTAATATTTTAGCTACTGTAATAGGTTACACTGCTGAAGAAAAGTACATTAATTACTATGGGAAACCTAAAAAAAAAACTAATTAAGAAGAATAAAATCATTCTTATTGACTGGGAAAAATAAAACTATGTAAAGGGAAATGAAGGATGAAAAAAACCGAAGACATACAAATATTAATAAATGTACTCTGCGCAGGGTAGAAAACACACTTCTGCAGTTGCTGGGGGTGTGGATTTGAATCTGGCTGGAGATCACAGTTTGCTGTGGCTAAAGCTCTTCTCCAGTATTGCACCCACTGGAAGCACCTTCTAATTAGCTGCAGCACAGGGAGTTGAGTTTGCTCTAAATTCAGCTCAACATGTCCATGCAGAGCCGGCCCCACTGACTAAGAGCATGAGATTGCACTGGATTTCTGGATATAGTACAGGTAACAAAATAATGATCTCAATAGTTGCCATCCTTCCTAAAAAGTCACAGAGGACACCTGTAAGAAAGCAGCCCTGTGTCCCAAACAATGCAATATGTCACACCTGGGGACACCATGGGGATAAACTGCCATGGGCAGATGCGAATCTCCCTTTCAACTAGGCACAGCCCTTTAAAATAGTATAAAAGGAGCCTTTCTGGGTGAAATATCCACCACCTTGTTTGATCAGACCCAGCTAAGCTCATCTTTTGACTTTTCTCCCCACGTAGCTGCTGCAAGGGAGCACCTGCACCCCCATCGCATGCCTTCACGGGATCCCCAGGGATGCAGGGCTGCTTTGGGAGCAGGTGCATCTTGTATTGGCCAGAAACAGTGGCCAAAAATGTTAGGAGTTGTTTGACTATTTTTTCCAGATGTGAAACTGGATGGGACCGTGTGTGGTTTTGTCATTGCCGGGACTGGATTCTGGGGCTGTAATTTTGAGCTTTCATCCTCATTTGGAAAAAAAGTGTGTTTATTTTATGATCTTAAGCATTCTTGTGATGGAAAAACATATTTTCTGCCTAGCTTTACTGCCTTCATTCCTAAAGATCGCACCGATGTCGAAATGTCTATGGATGTTAAAAAGAAGGGAGAGGATACCATAGGGTTGACAGCTACACTAAGTGTTTAAACAGATACATGCAGTTCAATTAGTTCAGCTGATACTAGTAGTATTAATGCCTTTTCAAGCCAGAAGTTATCCTTTGATCACTTATATTTACTTCACATATAAAACAGACTACAGCAATTTGGCCAGTTATTTTGTACTGAATCCAGTAACTTGTACATCATTAACATCTCCAAATATGAAAAATTAATAGTATAAATCTTCAGCAGCCCTTCCAGGATTACAAATCTTTATCAAAGGCAAGAGGAATTGTCTGAGGAATAAGGACTTCAAGATTCAATGAGTACATACTGTGCCAGAGAGGAAGAAACGAAGTGAACTCTTTGCAACAAATGATGCTATTACGGATATGTGTTTGCACAGGAAGCCAGCAAAAGGGCACTGCACCACGTCAAGTATGTTTTGGTGGTGTTACTGACACTCAGAGTTGCACAGCTCTTTGCTCACAGGTAAGCATGTTCTCCTTTCCCACCTTCACCTGCAGAAAGCAAGGTTGCAAAGCAGTAAGCGTAGGCAGGGATTGTTTGAAGGGGGGTGTTGATTGGGGGTTATTTTGCAGCACAGAAACATCTGAACAGTAACGCCTTTTGATTAGCAAAGAATTTTTATGTTGAACCTTGCAAAACACGCAAGGATTACTCATGAAGGTCACATAGACCATGTGTAAGATATCTACACAAGGGTTGCAGAAGCAGCCGTTAGTTATAAAGCCTAGAAATAAGCAAAGATTAAATTCACCCTTTGAGAGAAAGAAGGGGGTTTTGTGTGGTAGCATCTGAAGGCCATTGTTTTGGGACCACTGCATACTGTACATGCTCTACTAATCCAGGATCTGTAGACATAAGAACTTTGTATAGTCTAGTCTGAGCTCCTGCACAAGCAGACACCCAGGGCTGACGCAATCCCAATGCACAGCTCACGTACTGCATTTTGAGTCATGTGGCCGTGACTCACGAGTGGGACTTGAGGGTTGGGGTCTGGGGACACATGAGAGGGCCTGGGGCTCTGGGCTGTTGGTCGGGGGTGGTACATTTTAGCTACCTGAGTGTGGGACTGCCACTCTGCTCTGCCATCCCTCAACCCAACCATAACTCTCTTTGCACCACAGGATACAGAGCGAGCTGCACCAGCAAATGCCTGAGACGCACAGAGAGCATCAGGGCAGGGTAAGGTCCTGAGGGCACTGGTGGGATTAGACTCACCTTGTTTCAGATATTTACAGAGTAGACTTCTAAATGCAAGCTTTCCAGGCAGCAAGTGTTTTTATTATGCAATTCATCTGCTCTGTTTTAACCATCTACTTTAGGAAGAGATGAATCACCATAGACTCCATCAACTCTATTGACTGGCTCTCCATTGACTAGCAAGGGAGCCACAGGTGACTAGCTCAAGTGCAGATTTCTGCTTTAGCTGGGTGAATCTACCTAGTGCTTCATGCCCATAGAAGACTTGGCTGCTCTGAGCAGCTCAGACTGTGGCATTTCAGTCAATAACTTCTGCGGCAAGCACAGTATTTTTTGAGAAGTGACACCCATCAGGAGGAGTTTGCAATGTAAGTAAACAAAAGAAATAGAGGTGCCCTGTGATCACTACCTCCTGCTCCTGCATGATTTCCCTCAAACTCTGCTTCTCTTTTATAGCAGGTTTCCATGTCTTCACAGAGAGACTAGTTCAGGTATGAACTAATCATACTGATGATTAGTTAGTTCATGATGATTGCTGTCATCTCCCTCTCCAAACTGAAGGGATCCTGTTGAAGCCGTATCTCATCCCCCTGTGGCTATTGCTGCACTTTATCCTCAGTGCATCAGCCACTTCTGAGAAAGTCTTGGGTCATCAGGAGAGAAACTGTCTGGGTCATCAAGAAAGCATGCGCTTGAAAGAGAGAAAAAAACCACATCAGTCTGTAGGAGCGTATGCCATTAAAAGCAAAAACCAGCCTACACATGTAAGAGCGGCAGCCTCTACAGCGTGGTGTACGTCCACACACTTAGCCCGTTGTTTCAGAAACTCCGTCTCCCTTCGGCTGTGATCACTCTCGACTGTTAGCAGTCTGTGTGCGGTGACGTGCATGGAATATTACTATGAAAATGTGCATTCTTGTTAATAGGTATAGTTTAGGATGATTGTTAGCAGAGCATAAGGCCTTATTGATTGAAAGTGGCATATGGCAAGGGTGTATAATGATTCACTTTGGCTGCTAGTTTGAAATCCTATTCACGGGCAAAAATCCCCAGTCTCCTTTGCAGTCAGGCTTCATTCTTTCTACAGCATGTTTTTCAAACCAGGCCATTTTACAAGTGATCCGTAGGAGAGATTTCCTGCTCTCCTGGGTGTGTGCTCAAAGCTCTTTTCAGTCCTGCAAGGGCAGGTCACAGGAACAAAAGCTGAAGTTATCATACGCCTCCCTTTGAGAGAAAGGTTGGTTGTCTTGCAGCTCTCTCCTCTAAAACTCTTCTTCAGGGCATTTAGTGTTTGTGAAAGGTGGTAGACTTGAAAACCTGACGCACAGTAAATGCCAGGGAGAGGTATGGCCCGAGCAATGCCCCTTTTCCAGCGGTGCACCTCAGTGCCTGGTGGGAGAGCATGTGAATCCCCACCTGCGGCAACAGCCTCGTGGAAACGGTTTTGACATTTTTACCAATTGCATTTTTGAAAGACGAAGCTGCCAATGCTCCCGCAAGCTGCACTGAAGGTGAGCGCTTCTCTGGATCCAGCTTCTCTTCACCGGGGGGGAAAAATGCATGTTTCTACATGGCATTAGCAAATACAGAGTAATTAACCTGAGGAAAAATCCCAGTGCAGGCAAAGCAGCCGAAGTATTAATACATGTGAACTGACAGAGATAAGCCCTGAGGACCTCATCCATCTTCCGTGTGTGTTAGCAGGTCCAAGTGAAGCTCGGCTTGGCTCACCTGGTTTGCCGTGTGTAGACTGACAAGGTAAGCATAGACCTTGCGACTGGGTAAAGGTGGCACCTCATGAGTCCTGAATGCCCCCCGCCCCCGCATCAGTGGTACTTCTGAGGGATGTGTTGAACCTCAAGAGAGGTGTCCTGAAGGATGGCAGCTCGGAGTGACGCTGCCCCGGTGCTCGATAGCAAACACATGCTGCAACTGATGCTAATGCTGACCCCAGCACCTGCTCCCCCACCACTGCCAGGAGGGCAGCACAGGAAGGGGTTTGTAGGTTGGCTGAGAAAAAGGTGATCCCAGCAACCCCTCGCTCAGAGCTCTCTTGCAACCTCCACCATACAGAGAAAACCTGCAGGGACTGGTCCTAACCCACCAGGCAATTAGCTCATCCAGGCAGATAACTGATGGAGGGAAAGAGCATGACTGCTGCCCATTCCTGTAGCCCTGCAAACCTCCCTGACCTTTATCTGGCTGATTTAATAACAGCATGATGTTTGGTGATATCTAGACTCTTTTCTTGGCAACAGCACCACGAACGATTCAAATGGCATTCCCCTCACTACTGGAGATACAGCCATTGCGTTTCCCCACCAGCAAATAAAGAGAAGAGCCTTCATATATGTCTCTTCTGGGAACCGATGCTTTCTAGGAATTGCTTACAAAGTATTAAGTAACCCATTTGATTGTCATCCGGAAGCCCTGGGCTTGCTGCATGATCTTGTGCGATTCTTTTTTCCAGGGATATACTTCTTCAAGGCAGTCTCGAGGATTTGCCTGTGGTAGGCAAAACAGGGCTCCCTTGAATAAAATAACTCTGAACAAGCAAATAAACTGAATGCCTTTCATTATACCTGTCACCAGTTTATTTACTCCATGGCCTCTTTCTGCCATAAAAGTCTTGAGTGATTTCAGCGTACTAAAACATCTGCACTCATTTTCAGAAAATAACAACAACTGCCAATGTATGAACTCACTATTTTCTGAGAATGCCTATTGTTCAGTGTCCGACCCTTATTGTTTCTCATCTCCTCTGAGTGGTTTACAATGAAATCCACTTTATTTACAGTGGAAAGCAAAATATGTCGGAGCAAGACAATTGACTATGAGCCTTCAGTCAATAACAGCTTATTTTTGTGCATGATAAAATGTAGTCATTTCTTGTGTTCATTGAAATCAATGGCAAAGTTCCCATTTGGAGGTGTCTGTTCAGTCCTGTGCCAGATCCTGGGCTCCTGCTAAGCGTAAGCTGGTACGCCTTACCATGCACCTTCTAAAACTGGATCCGGCATGCACAGACTATCTTTTCATAGGCTCCATAAGCCATCCTGCAGTGAGCGCTCACAATTTAAGACCTTGTATCAGGACAATACTTCAGCATCACTCAACTGGTTTGCTGATTAGGAACCTTTGTAAGAGATTGAGCTGTTGACAGGTGAATCATCTCTGTCCCACAGTGTCTCAGTCTTTACTCTTGGTTTGTGGCCAACATCAACTCCCACTGAAGGCCTTTCTTATATAGTTTTCCAGTGAATGCTTTACATAGGGTCATCACATCTCAGAGATAAACACTGAAAAGCTGAAGCGTGCTATTAAGCTTCTTAAAACATTAGAAAGACAATCATTATGACAGAATCGATGTTAATCGCACTTATAGAAAAGCTTTTCATCTTCAAAGCATTTAACCAACATTAATTACATGTAATTGGTTTTTCCACGTACGTCATGCAAAACGCACCTTTCATGTCACTTGTCGCTGCTATCTTACCCAGGATTACTGAGAGAAAGCTGTGCCTCTTCAGTGCAGCACAGCTTTCTGAAGCCACCTGAGGCCTCGTCTTGCAAATCACAAAGGGCAACATTTAAAACAGCGGTTGCACAGAATATAGACATTTCAGCTGAACTGAGAGATCTGTGAAAAAAATATTGCCATCCCACTGGGGTGTCTGCAAAGTTGTATGTGTCTCCATTTCCCTGGAAAAATCTTCCAAGGAGACTCTTTGAAGTTTTGCTCTTCCCCATGCCTGGGGATGTCCCTGTCTTCACTAAGCCCATCCAGGTCCCATAGCCACACTCTGGTGTCTGCAAGCACTGCTGCTTGCCCAAAATGCCCAGCATCACAAGGTGCTCTCTTCTTACCCAAGAAGTTGAAAACTTGGGTCCATTCTCTTCCTCTGTCTGAGGAGGTCTGAAACCCTGATCTGCCACCACCCTGTCATGCTTTTCTTGCACGACCTTTCCATTGAAACAACAGCTACATTCATCTGCAAGCAACTTGAAAAAGTTAAGATTTTTATTCCGATTTACAGCATGTGTGAGACCAAAAAAAAAAGATTTCTTGCCCAGTGAACTGTCAGGATTCAGCTAGGAAATATGAGTTCCTCACGTCCTTGGAAGAGCTGGCTAGTATTCAGGTTCCCTAGTGTCAGGGCTGACAGGAAAGGATTTCGGAAGCATTAGTCACAAAAAAATAAATTCCACGAAAAACGATAAATCAAGAAAATTTCCAAGAAAAGAAAAAAAAATAGTATACAGGGACTAGATCATGGAGAACATTTCCTGGAGATGAGCACTGGATGGAGGATAAGGTTCATAACAGGTAAGAAACCAAACCCAAGCACTATCTGTGATCAACAGCACCACCCAGGTCAGAACCATAGGACCTTTCCTATCAGTCAGAGATCGGTGAAGGTCCTGATAGGTGTCTTCACTCTGTTTGGCTGTCTTTCAGAAGGCAATATTGAAGGTGGTATTATGCTTGTTTTCATATTGAATGTAGCACCATTGACAAGCTGATTATCTCTATCCCTGTTAATATACGTAGCTAATAGAGCTAAAAAATGTGCTTTTAGTTCAACAGCTCATAAATGGATGAAAGCTCCACCTGCTATTCCTGCATTGTGTTGAAGTAAATAAAGGTGCTTTCCCAAAAGCCCAGGATTTTCTTAACTTTTATTCTTAACCCTCAACTTTTATTCTTAACCCTAGATGGCTACAAAGGCCGGAGACTGAGTTTCCCATGGAGCTGTTTGGGTCTGGGATAATAAGTTTCAAACGTCTTGAATTGTGTTGCATGTTGAAAGACTTTCCATCCTTCATTAGCATGCATTAGAGACAGGGAGACCTGCGTGGTACGGTCAGGAGGAGCAGAAAAGCAGTCCTCCTGTGCAAAAGAGAATTCAAGGAGCCCTGGGACCTAACCCCAAATCATAGGGAGGCAGATTTTTAGGAAAGCATTTAAGTGGCAGGTTCCAGCGCAAGCCATAATTGTGCTCATAAATCAACAAGATCCTTTAAAAATCCCACACAGTGTCACCTGCCCTCGGTAGCTAGAGTGGCTGTTTATTTTGCAGACATCTTCACAATTTCATTCTCAAGATTATAATTCAGTTAGTGGTAACACAGTTCTGTCAGACTACTCCCACCCTTGAAGTTAAGTAAATGGTTAAGTGCTTTATTGGTTCAGAGCTAGAAGACTCTCCACCTTGCAGGATTGAGCCCTGTAATCTATTTGTATTTCCTTTTCAACTTCTGCAAGTAATCCCAAACAGGCTGGGAACACTAAGTGCAAAGTTACGGGAGATGACTGTGGCAATTTCTGAATGACAAGAGCATTTAAAAGAAATGTCAAGAGTCTGTGGGCTGCAAGCTTTTATGTTTCAAGGAGAAACAAGAAGAAAGGAGGGGCAATAAATCAAACGCAACAGCTTAGCATGCTCCATCTCTGAGAGTTAACCTCTTGAAAGCCACGTCCCCGACGCAGCGCGGGCCACGCTCCTTTGATCGGGTTCATGATTTTCTGCAAAGCGGTGGAAGCAGCAGGGTGGGCTCCTCTATGCATGCCCAGGGGCCATGTATACTACACTTCGCTTGACATGTGCTATGCATTTATGGGTTAACATCAAACATGAGCTGATTTATAATTTTTAATCAAAAAAGGATTATAACCTAATAAATCCTAATAACATATTCTGTCTGGAGGTTATGTCATGTAGTCATATAATATACTGGTAGCATTGCTCTCCTGAGCCTGGAAGATGGGGTAAAGTTTTTCACTTGTCGATAAGTTGTTCCTTGGAAATGCTTAAATGGATCAAGACCCTCTAAGCACCAGGATGCAAACGGTCATCCACTTGGAAGGAGCCTTTCCTGCTAGCACAGGTTTTGAAGTACCTAGACAGAAACACACTGGGAAGCTTGCAGCATCCCTGTGTACTATGTATCTCCTCTCACTTTCAAAGGGCGAGTATTGCTGGTTAAGGGCTAATTATTGGTAGTTAGCTAGTTGAATCTAAGCATTAGACGTATCAAACACATCATTGATGATGGCCAGAGCCCTAAGGAGCCCTCAACAACAAACTGCTAGAGGCTAAGGGTTGGTTTGTAAGGGCCCATCATTTTCTGAAGTTAAAAAAATATGACCACACGAAGGAAGACTTAACCCGCTCTATTGGATTTCCTAGATTTCAGTTCTCCCACCCAGATAGACAGGTATTATCATGGTGAATCTGCAAGTAAGCCAGATCTGACAGTTATCAAAGGGGATTTCTTAGCCTTCTGTTCCCAAGGAATGATCATCTTCCCTCCAGTCCATACTCTGCCTCCCAGAAAAAGGCTGTCCTGGAAGAACATTTACTTCCCAGGAGACCTAATTAACATTACAAGACTAATGGAGGCTAAGCGTAAAGAATTTTTAAAAAGTTCTTTTGACTGCAGTGCCATTTTTAAAACTTCTCCTTGCTCTTTGTTTGCACACAATAGCTAAGACACCACAGTGGGGATGTAGTAGGGGTCAAGAGGTCCAAGGTATTTTCAAGCTTGTTTTAACTATCTTGCCATTGCCTCATGCTTCCCTGCTATGTTTGCACACATCTGCGTTTTTTAGCCTCCTCCTATAGTTGCCTTCTAGCCAGGGATGTTCTCTTTGTATGCATGCATGTGCCTGGCATGATGAGGCTCAATCGATGAGCCAAGACCTCAACAGAAACTCCTCGTCTTGCCACATCTTTAGGGCTACTGGAGAAGAATGTCAATGGGAGCCTGACCCAAGCCATAGCAATCTCAAAAGGAGTTTGGAGCTATTCCTTTATGCACTGATTCACTAATTAAGGAAAAATTTTCAAACCAATTGGACCGAGAAATCGTTCAGGATCAACGAAGTCTATGTCAGTAGAACTGCTCTCAGGTGTTAAGAGTGTGGGGAGGACATTTGTCAGAGGTGATCCACTTACAACTCTTTGGTTTGGAAAATTTTTTCAGGACAGCTACAACCTCGAAGATTTATACCTGGAAAAGGCAACTTTTTGGGCTTTTTTCCACTAGGCTACAGTTAAAACCCCTAGTTTCTGCAGAGCTCAGATGAAACAAGCCTGGGCTGGCAGACCTCAGTTGCAATCTTTTGTAATACTCACTAACAGTGCTTTGCAATAGGTCTTGAATGCAGAAATTCATACACTTTTGTCTTAATCCACTGTTTTTCAAAGCATCTTAAAGTACTGCTCCTTCAACCAGTGTTTGTGAAAAGCAGGCACGCAAAGAGTGTCTTCTCTCCCTGGCTCAGAGGAAATGGTTGCCTTTAATTTTTATTGTACTAGCATTGACTGTATTACTATAATAAAAGCATCTGCCCAATATTTCCAAACTCTGCTTTTGGGAAATAATAGCTGTGCTTTCACAGTTTCATTGAAATTCAGGATGAAAAAGGGTGTCTGTGTTCCCACCTAGGCCCAGACACCCTCACCATTTCTTTCCTTCCACAGTTCGAAAACATCTTCTGCTCTTCATTTCTCAACTTGTCAGAACATTAAGGCTCTGGTATAAAAGCAGTAAACTCAGCCAGCACGCTGTTCCTAACAGCCCGGTGAGCCAACCAGGCTGTTCACAGAAGAAGACGTTAGATCCGAACGCATTTCCTGGGAGAGAAGGATGACTGTGCGAACAAACAAAAGCTCAGCCAACTTCTCAGAAGAGAAAGTTTTCTGAAACCAGAGTGAGATTTATGCAAAACCCTGCCAAAAAAAACAGATTTCCAAGAACAGGACTTGTTGGACCTGACAGAACCCACCCAAAATTCCTCCAATTAAAAAATTGCTGTAATTAAAAAGTAAAAAAAAAAAAAGAAATCCCAGTTGTAAGCAAAGTCCAGCTACAAAACAAAGAAATGAGAAGCAAAGAAATGTGCTTAATTCAGATGAAGCTCTACAAATGCAGAGCAGCCTCGCTCACCACAGTTATTCCCCTTCACCGGCAGCCTTCTGGTATGAATAAATTGGAGTTTGGAGCACAGGTATTTCACACATCCAAGTCAGCTTTTAATTCTGCTTAGCTCTTAACACAACTCAACCCTAACCCTGATCCAAAAGAATGGATGTTACTAATGGATGCATTCAACAGGCAGCCGCTTAATCTCCTTCTTTCCCTCCAGCCAGTCTTTGCTGCATCTGCAGCATCAGACTGTGACCTTAATAGGTAGCTTGATAAGTCTATCTATTACGACCACAATCTTTGCCAAACCTGGAGGCTTTCAAGTCTAAAATGGTGAGCTGCCGCAGTTTGGATTAAAGACACCAAAGGCTGTCTGGATGGAGCTGCAATAGATCTTTTCTCTGAGAACGAGATAGCAAGAGAGTCATGCAGCACACCCCTATGGCTTGTATCGCCCAGCTTCCTGGCTGAGCCTCTCAGAGGCACTGCGCAGCCGGTGTTTCAGGGAGCTGGAGCCGGAGATGCAGTTCTAGGGTGCAAAACAATTGCTGCGATCCTGCTGCTCAGTGAGATACGGCGAGTTGGGAATTTCCCACAGAGGTGGGTTCGGCACCCGTTGATGTCCCTGGCAAAAGCACCTGCAAGATTTAATGCCGCAGTTTTCAGTTCATAATCAAAGTCTGCAACTGTATTGCAGGTCTTAAAGGAGTATATACCTGGTTTTATAAAGGCAAAACACCCATCAAGGGCTTCTTTAATTGCACATAAGCCCTGATTTTTGCAGCTCCAATTTTATAAAATCTGTTTAGCTCTTATTGCTTAAATCTTCTGAGGCTACAGAATTGTCCCCAGTTTTTTAAAGCCTGGATTTTTCAGTCGTGATTTAGAGTGCCCTGAGACTTTTTGGAAAAATGAGATTTTAGTCTTGCTAATAAAGAAGCAGTAATAATTAGAAAATCTCTTGCTCAGTGCAGATTTTATAACTCCACAGATACCATGGTATTAACATTCTGTTTGTCCACCTGTTAGAAGAAACAGATCTGAAGAGTCATAACTCTAAAACAGTGGGTGACAATTTAATGAAAAATTGAGCTCTGCATTTAATTTCCTTTTAAGTTCAGTTGAGCATTCTGCAAGATCAAAGGGGCTTTGTGGTTTGCAAATGATCTATGATATCAGGGAAACAGATTATAACCCAGGCACAGTTTGGTATTTAAGTAAGTATCCGCTTTTAATACCAATGTTTAAAGTAGGCTAATGGAACTAAAGCGCAAGTATAATTTCCTATGATACAAGTCTATAATCCAGTTTAATATATCAGACGAACACTAAAAGCATATTGTGAATTTATTTCAATGGTTTGGCCCTGTTTGGAAAGTATCCTGAGACACCATAAAACATTTTTAACAAAACAAGAAGTCTTGCCTTATTTTGTATGCTTTTGGGGCGGAGACTGCACTTACACACTTGCAGAATGCCTGGAGAAATGGGGCTCTTGGGTTCAGCATATGAAGAATAGTTAGCAACAGCAAACCTATGTGTCAGTGAGGACTTTCTTTTAGTATGGATGCTGGAGTTCTGCCTAGAAGGCATCCTGCAGCTGACATCTCCCTCTTTCATATCCATGCAACATTGTGTGGGCAGTGGACTTGCAAAAAACCAAAAAAAAGGTTATTCCAGGTTAAAAGGTGCCTCTGGGGGTTTTTGGGGGTTTTGTTTTTTTTTTTTCCAAAGTCAGTCATCTTCCAGTGGCGGATTCCATATTTCCCCTTTCATAAATGATTATGCTCCAACTTAAACCTAACCAGGTTTTTCCCCTCCATGGTTCAGAGAAGAGACTGCTACAGACTCACTTCTCCTGTCACTTGCACACTTCTTCCTACTTACTAGCTTAAATTTATGGCCAATTTATTCTTGTTTATTCTTGTGCCAATGTTGTCCTTCAGGCTAATAGGTCTATCCCCCCCTTGGTGTTTACCTCCCTGATACGTTTATAAGCAGTCATTATATACATTTGTCTTTCCCAGGCTGAAGGAGTCGAATTTGTAATCTCCTTTTGCAAAGCAGCTTGTTCGTTTCCCTGATCAGTGGTCCTTCCTGTTTCAATCTGAATTCATCAGTTTTGAACACCAGTGACAGGAATTGTACATGCTGTTCCAGAAGAGGCCTCATCAGCTGCCTGTACGATGGCATTAATACAGCTGTATCTTTGCTGGAAATGTGTCTCTTGATGCATCTCAGGATTGCATTACTCTGACATGACGTGACATGATGTTGGTAGCTCAGACATCTCATGATTAACCAATACATCTGTGTCTTTCTCCTCTGCAATCTCAGCGAATCCACAGAATTTCTGATTATAGCAGGAATTAATGCAAAGTGCAAGGTCATGCATTCAGGATTTTAGAGTTTCATCCCTTTTCTGCTATTCCAATCTGTGAGGTCATCCAGGCTTTCCTGAAGGATATCTGGAGCCCCTTCAGTACTGATAATGCTTCTCAACTTTATGTCACCAGCACATAATCTTGTCCTCCCTTCTACCTTTGGTGCCAAGCTCTATCTGTATCTTTTGCCCCGTGGAAGAGGTCACTGCTCAGCACAACCGATGGTCATTTCTCCTCAAGCTAGTTCCTTGCCCTTCTTACAGTCTACTGCTCGTTCTTGTTTTCTCCAACTAACTCATTATTTCCCATGTGTCATTGCATAAAAAAACAAGATGAGAGGACTGTTTAGGTTGATGGGGAATGCTGGAAGCCCTCTGCTCAAAACTCCACTCAGACTGGCACCAAATTTGGAGTTAGATCCATTTTACTAATGCCCATAAGGAGTGGTCTGCTGCACATCGTTGGTCTAGAATATCAGTTGACTTTTCTGTGAAAACAACAACAAAACCCCTCACGTCTTCCTGATTAGAGGTAGATTAGAGATTTTGATTTCCTTATCACTGATTTGGAGAGGTGAACTTTTTTGATGGATTTGTGATTAAAGCAGCTCTTCAAGACTGGCTCAGGCAAGACTATCATGGCTAGTTTGGGATGCCGTGCTGTTGATACTATGTGTAGCACTGCTACCTGTGGCCTTGTAAGGAACATGACAAACTCAGAGCATATACTGGAAGTCAACCAGAGCTGACACTTAGCTCCTTTGCTTTGAAAGTCTAAATTTACAACCATAATGCTTTCACATCCCCATTTCTTTGTCTTGTATCCCAACGTGAAGAAGGAGGCATCCAATCAAGCACAAAAATACATGACAGTTACCAAAAAGTAGGTATGTGGTAAATGGATGTAGGGATATCCAGGACATCTGGGACAGGTAGATACAGTATAAAATCTACTTACGCTTCTCTGCAGCAGCAAGTGGGAGATGCTAGACTGTCTCAGATGGCACTAGACACCTATCTTCAGGCAACTGAAGCATGCTCAGCACAGCCATGAATCACTCGCTTCCTCTGGCTAATGGAAAGACTTTGTTTTGGAGGAACATTATTGGTCAAATGAATACAAACCTACTGCAAAAGAAAGACTGATGTTTCAGAAGAAGCTGAAGACTAAAGATTTAAGGTCTGCAGAGAGCCTGTAATACAGAAAGATGGGGGGAGGATGGGGTCCTGGGAGCAGGGCAAAAAAGAGGAAGAATGAGAAAGACCCCAGACTGCATCCCAAAGACTCCTTTAATATAATTGACCCTACTGACCGATTTTTAGCTGTTCTGAAAAATCTGTTCTGATGCTGGACAGACTGAGGTCAGCAGCTTTGCCTAGACAGGAGGAGCAGGAGAAGCACAAAGCGAACAGTGACTTAGAAAAAAATTGAAACACCGAAGTATCAAAACATGGTTATCAGTTGTAGTATAATAGGATAGGTGCTTCAGTTTTCACCTCGTTAATCCAGTTGCCCCACTGGATAAACAACTCTGCCTTGTAGTTAATCTTCAAATAAATATGCTCTTAAAACCCAGTGGGTATTTCTCTAATATAGGATAACTGTCTTAGTGAAGCTAAATTAAATGCTTTTGGGTAAACTTAATTTAGCCTCTTGCTGGAATTGTTTCCTGAATGAGGTGAAGGACAGGAAATGCTTAACTCCTGGCTGGAGCAAGGATGGTGCCACCAAAGGCAGCTGGAGCTTGTTGCTGGGATCAAATTCCTCCTGTGGAGCTAAGCACACATTATGTGACCAAAAATATATGTTATTAGCATGTGTGGCACCTTTTAGTAGTAGATCATCAAACTTCTGAGTGTGCTCAGTGTCACTGATGCCATTTTACATGCGAGGAAACCATGATGTGGAGAAGAGCACCTAAGGAACCAGCAATGAAGCTGTGAGCGCAGCCCAGGGCTCCACTTCTTCATTTCGAGCTGTGGTGCCAAGCCGCCTTGCTTTCCCCAAGCCATGGGGAAAACTATAATTGAATGAGAGGTGACCTTCCTGGAGGACAGCCCCTCTCATACACCCTGTATCTCAGGAACAGGTGGCTGGCCACAGCAAAACCAACCTGCCTCCATCCTTGTCTCAGGCTATGTCAGGCTGTGTGCCAGGAACCCCTCTGGAGACCATGTTCTGCAGGAAGGCCTCATCTCAGCTCCTGATAGTTAAGAGATGGTGTAATCCCTGGAGCTGGAGAATGTCTGTTTGCTCCAGATAGTCTGTTCGTGTTCACTATGGCAGCACTGGGTTTTAATTCCTCACAAGAATGGTCAGTCCCTCTTTGAATCTTGTTAAGTCCTTGACCACTGCAACATCCAGTGGAAATGAGCTCCACAAACCCATCATGTTTTCCATAATGGCAGTTCTTTCTAATCCTGATTTTCCTGCATTCTACTCTTTTATTTTATGCCTTGTGTTGGGAGACACGAAAAAAAATGCTGAGCCAACCTCCTTTTCATTGTTTCTGATAGTGCATAGAGTTAGGGCGGGAAATTTTGGCAACCAGTGTGTGTCCCTTCTCTTTGGAGCCCAAGTCATGTCCTCAGCCCTAGCAGGATTTCTGGCTCCTTCCCATTCCCCCCAGCTCTCCCACCACCCTGCCTGATGTCTTCCTGAGCGGGCTCAGCAGCACCTCTGCCCATAGGCTCAGGCACACTCACACCTCCTGGGTTTCTTTTCACCATTCCCCCTCTTTCCCTTGCCACAGCCCTGACAGCACGAGCTTTTATCACAGCCCTTCTTATTTAGCTCCTCTCCACCGTAAACACCACTTATCTTTTCAATCTCTCTCCATATAAGATTTTTTTTTCCCAGGTCTCAAATTATTCTTGTCATCCTTATCTGAACATCCTTTAATTCCCTTGGCAGTGACATATAGCATTCCAGATGAGAGAGAAGCCTTGGGTTTATACCACACTGAAATTTACTCCATACCATTTTTTACACGTCCTAACCTTTTGTTTGCCTCTTTGACAGAAGCTGTACCCTGAGCTGAAAACTTAAGTAAGAAGGGTGCAATAACGATTCAGAGATATTTTCTGCTGGTCAGTGCTGTTACTAAGGTGCTTCATTGTTTCTCAAGCTTTCTGCAAGTGCATTCCCCTTTTGAGCTCATCTTTCTTTGTGCAATACTCCAAACAGGGAGCTGCTAACTACCTTTCACTGCTGACAGCAGCTCAGGTCCTCCAGGGTGGGAGAGGAAGAGGCACCTGTAATTAGTGGCTGCAGAGATTAACACTCTCTAGCCCCCACAGAGGACTTATCTTGAGCCAATGTAAGTCAGCATAACTCAGTTTGTTTTGCCTTAATTAATAGAAGATTTTTGTAAACCTTTTGAAGTCCCTTTAAATTATCCTGAGATCCCCTGCCATCTATCATTGCAGCAGTCTCACGATAGTGCTGCATCTGCAACTAATACGTGTACTCAAATTCCTTTCCACTCTTTTTATATGGATTATTTTACGTCTACCAGCAATGGTTTAACTGAAGGATAACAGGGCAAGGACTCTCACCTTGATCTGAGTTTATACGGTGCCTAACAAAGTAAGACCTTGATCCACATCTAAGCCCACAAAATAATACTACTGCTAATACTAACTTGTCATGTACCTTCATGCTGTCCACTCACCTAATTCAGTTATGACCTTCAGAAATTCTTTATCACCTATTCTGGACACAGGAGTGATGTCAGCTATAAATTTTTCCACCTTGCTTGTCCATCCTTTTTCTGTATCGCTCTTTCTTCTCTTTTAGTTTGTGTCTTCTTGCCTGTGGGTCTTAGATTTCAAGTTGTTTTGGACATGAATGTTCCCTCGTTGCATATATGGTCTAACACACTATTCACTCTTCCAAAAATAAACACAAATTAATAGTACCTTATCACATGAACCATCCCATTGAAGTTAAGGGAGCTCCTGCTGGGAAAAGGCACAGGATAAATAACAGTAGTAGAATCTGTCCCTAAGAGTTTTTCTTAATTAAAAGTATAACTACACACATTAATAATTTACAACCATAAAGGTTAGGAATGTGTGATGTTTAATAACAGTAATGCAAAAAGGTGATATTTAGTTTCTAGCACCCGCATGAATGCTCAGACAGTGAATTTAGAAATAACTGTGGCTGTGTGGTTTGGTCTGTAATTAAGATTTGATTAATCCCTAAAGCTCAGTTTAACTTAGATTAGACCTATATTGATTTGAATTTCTTTACAGTTACACTTCTAGTACAGCAAACTTAGCCTGCTCATCGTGATGCTATTCATAGTGCCAGGAATGGGTTTAAGGAGTCTGTCTAATCTTTGACTAGGGTGTCACTAAACATCCTATAGAAAAAGTGTCCACATCAAGGAAAGGCATCCAACTCACTTGGTTATGCATACCATAATGAGAAATGATTGATGTGATATGAACAGCAAATATCATTTCTTCCAGAACTAGCTTTTCCCCTCTTGGGCTGCATGACATGAAACACAAACCAATGTCCATCAAAGCCAATGAGAACTCTTTCCCCTTAATCACAAACACACAGCTGTGGGTCTTGCCATGAGTTTATCTTCTCACAGAGAAGGTAAAAAGCCTACCACGACACAAGGTTTTAATTGCTAATGAGATGTGGTTACAAGAACTGGAGGAGATAAGGGCACAGCTGTGTGAAGGTAAGTTCAATCCTGGGACTTCACAAGGCAGGAATAGACCAAGAGACTTCACGTGGCCTCTGTTGAAAATCTCAGTGTTAGATGGTACAATTCCCATGGGAACCCACATCCTCTCAGTCATTACAAGACCAAGAAATCTTGAACCTGGTTTGAGCAAGTCCAACTTTTCTGGCTTTAGCAGAACTGCAGATGATTGTAATGGCTCTCCCCTAATGACCTCAGTACTCAATCATTCAGAATAAACCTACCAGGATGCAGATATTGGCTATACTAAAAAGAAATAGGGAATGATGCAGTGTTTCTCCTAGACTTTACAATAATCATCCCACAATAAGATCAGGGAATCACAGAAAGGAACTCTCTTCTAACCCTGACTGAGGACTTGGAGAACAACACTGTCCCCAGAGTCTGCAGCTGCCTCTAATCTACACCTCAGTAGCAGACTTTTGGCACGAGTCTCTTTTCCTATGCCTAACCTTGCTGCTTCAGACTTAAAGGAGCCCTCTGTACACTGTTACTGTAACCTATCCTCCTCCTAAAGTCAGAGATCTTCAGCCTGAACACAAGTTGTACCGTTCCTGGACTTATATAACTCCATATTAACCATTACCTTCACTCAGTCAGGCTTAGTGACTAAATCCAGAGATGTGCTGAGCTGGAAGGCTACCTGAACACTCAAAAAATCCTCACACAGCTGCTTGGCCTGTATCTAACAGGCAGCTCTTCTTATCCAGCTTCTGAGAGAAATCATCTGTTAAACAACTCCCCGGATCCACATCAGCTCTACGGGTGCTCTGGAATTACGACTGCAGTGAACCAATGCAGCCAGGCTTAAAATGCATTATTAGGAGGATTCGTGGTGACTCCATAACATCCAGAGAAATTCTGCTTTCTAGAATTATTTGGCTGAATACTTATTTTTCGGGACCTGCTGGCTACCTATTAGCAGTGTATTACCCTAAAGAGGCACTTCTAAATAACCAATTAACCTCCACAGGGCAGTCAGCATCATGCCCACAAGAGGATACCTGGAAGGTGAACAACATTTGTTTCACATGTAAGACTGCCTGGTAATGAGTGACAACTTGTTACAGCCATTACAGCTGGAGTGGCCAAGTGTTAGACTCACCCGTCTGTTGCGGCGTCTTTGTTTCCCCTAGTTTCCTCCGCATTTTAAGGGAGGTTTCGGAACAGGGTAGGAAAAGTCAGAGTCACTGTGCATCAATAGCAACGCAGCAGCTGGGTAGGGATGGCCCAAAGTCAGAATCCTGGGATCCAAACCCTGAAGTGTAAGGAGGAGAGTTTCAAAGGCATGCGCCTGACACTGCCCCAGGTTTGAAGATGTGGCAATGCTCATCTGTCACTGCAAATGCAAATACAAAACATGGACTACGAAAGCCATGATTCTCCCTGCTTAACTGTGCTCTGCTTTCCAGACAGGAGCATCTCTGCAGGTGGAGGCAATGGCTTTCTTGCAGGTCACCAGCTCCTAGAAATGGGAAATGCTGTGTAAGCAAGACCTGGGAGGCTGCGTTGTGTGGCTTCCTGAGGTCTGGGCTCTTCATTTCTGTTAATGCTTATAAGGAAGGGGCACGTCTGCGGAAATGAAGAACAAGACTATAGCAGCTTCTTTAATCTTGCTGGTGATTCACCCAGTGGCTCTGCCTCAGAGACAACAGGAGAGACAGTTCTGGGGAAATCATATAGACAATATGTACTGTCTGGGTTATAAAAGTAAAATCCTGGTTACTATAGATGAGTCAACGTAGTGTGCACAGTGTAGCTTTATAACTAATGCAGCGTGCCACGCAGTCTGCTGCTGTAGGTACAAAGGGGAAGGTTGCCTGTGGGGTAGGACTGATCTCAGCTTGCACCCCAGTACTTTAACCAGGGCAGGCAGAGAGCTATGTCTCCAATAACAGGGCAACTTTATTTTTTTCTTTTTTTTTTTTCCCCCTCACATGATACCCAGCAGATATTGTTATGGGAGTATTGACACACATTGCCTTCCAAGCTCTTCTTAACCTCAAAGGTCTGTTCTGTTTGGGAGGATGATTTAAATGCTCCCAGCTCAGGTTATGTAGAGTCCTGTGAGGACCAAGGCATTCAAGCCTGAAGAGTTTCAGTTTGGGTTTCCTCTATTGCTGTGGAGTCTGAAAATGGTGCTGTTATAAGGTTGTCAGTTTATGGCTCCTGCTGCTTCAGGGGTCTGACTAAAACAAGTTACCCTATACACAGATGCTCCATCCATGGTTGCTTTCCCTCGCTGTCGTGACCTGCAGGGCTCACAATTTCTGCCACTACTCAGGACAGGGGAAACTGCGGTCTGAAAGGGCTATTTAGCATTCAGAGAAGAGCAGTCAGACTAGGTCTCCAGATATCTCCAAATTTTACTTGAAGTAAGACAGGTGGCAGACCTTCCCTGAGAACTGTTGTCATGATGTTATACTAAACCCAAACTTTGGTCCATGAGTTTTGATCCTGTTGAGTTTAAGATCCCTTTAGACACCAGCTCTGAATGTGGCACTTAAGGCTTGTACCCCTTCTTGCTCCGTGTGAGCTCTGAAGACCAGCTTCCGTAGACTTCAGAAACAGCAGGAACCTTCCCCCTCACCAAAACCACTTACATGCCATCAGCAGAGCTCCTGGTCACCCTGACAGTGTGAAAACAACTAAAGATCCTAATGTCACATTTTAACAGCACTCCTAAGCCATGTGCACACTTGACACAGACGCACCATGATAGTTATGGACCTGCAGGAACATGTACCTACAGCCAAGAGCATCCTGAAGATGTGAATAACATCCTTCCAGAGACACCCCAAAACTTCCACATCTTCCCCTCGATCTTTTGTTATGCATTCTGTAAGTCCCATTCACTGGAAAGAGTTTTGCTTATATAGTAGTTCTCTTTGCTTATAGTAGTGCCCTTTATCAGATACTCACTTGAGATATTTCAAGGCTCTTCTTTGATAGCTTGTTGATGATTTCCATCACAGGAGAAGTCCAGCCTGGAAGAACAACAGTCCCCTGGGGCGTAGCTAGATCTCTACCCGCAGAGGCTTTCCTCTGAATAGATTGCCCTGACTGGCCATGGTTATTCACTTTCTGTTCTGTTCAGGGTATTCTCCTGTGTTTTCTCTAATACTTCTGATCAAGTCCCGTGCACTTGCCAGGGCAGTTCAGATCAAGAGAGGGGCATTTTTGTGGAAGTGAAGGCACAGTGTTGTTTGGTAATTAAAATAGCGTTCACAAAAAGAGCGAGTTTCCCAGCACACGTTCGTGTGCCACAATCACTAATGTCTATGCTGATCAAAACAGGCTCAGAGGGGGGAAGAAGGGACAACACTGAAGTTCCATTCCTACTTCTGTCTCTGTGCCCTTTAAGTCATCAAAACTTCCTCACAGTGTAATGAATCTAGGAGAGCAAACAGATAAAAAGCCATTCCTAGGAAAGGGGGAACAAAAAGCATCCAAAATGAAACATTCCTCATTTTCCTATATTCATTTTCTTACTGAGAATTTGGAGCTCCAGAACATGTACCCGTTGGTGATGAGAGTGAAGGTAATAAACACTGCCACGTAACCTTGGCTGTTCCCTGCAAACTGCAGTTACCCAGAAGCCCAGCCACCTAACATAAAAGGAAACTATCCACTTTAATTAGCAGAGCAATCAAAAGACTCTTACGCAGGAAAGCATTTATCACCAAATAGAAAATGAATGATACTTTAAAATTAGAATATGCAGAATTCATAGCCAAAGGCACTCAGGGGAAAAAGAGCTTTGCACCAAACCAGACGGGGATTTTTTTTGGCTTCAGTCTAATGAACTTTAACAATAGATATCAAATTCTGTCTGGCAGCACATTTTAGCAATGGATCTGATTTTTCAAAAATACTAAGCAACCCTCACCAGTGACAGGAGGAGGAGACTGGCATTTAGGAAACCCTTATTAACGTGTATTCAGACCTCAAAGGCAGATCCTTGAAAATCCAGTTTATAAAAAAATCTTTGCCTATACTTTCAAAATATAGTACAAATAAGGAGCAGGAATATTTTATTTTAGTTGGTCATGTTGATGAAGACCTTGTTGTATCCCACCTATGGCCAAAAATACTGTGCAGGGAGAAACCAGACAACTGTGTATTTCATTATCAGGAGGGTGGGCAGAGCTCAAATTGGAAGATGCGAGCTATCTTTTCTGGGTCTTCACTGTACTTAATGAAAAAATTGAAATTCCCAAAAGTCAGGGAAAGGCTAGAGAGAAAAATACCTTCCTGTCACCTTGGAAGCTCACAGGGATTTTGAAGGATAAGAGATTGGAGACATTTTGAAGAAGGTAGGAGATGCTGTCACTAAGTGGTCAGTCTTCCTAGAGATCATTAAAATGCAAAATGCAGAATTTTCCACTGGGTTTACAAATCTCATCCTGCGAGGAAGCTGAAAGCTGAGAGGACTGAGGTTTAGCTCAGCCAAAATGCTTCCTACCAAGCAAGTTCCATAATCACTGCAAAAAGGCAACTGTAAGTCAGCCTGCTACAGACTCCCAAGTACAGATGGGATTATTTGATTGTAACATTTCAAAATGCACAAACTTGTGTTCATATGAACACAAATTACGCAAGCCGTCTTAGGTCTGCAAAGTTAGGATCCCACAAGTTGCATCCAACAGGAAAGTTGGTCTGAATGCTAAGTAAGGCCATAATGACAGATTTACTCAGAGTAGCTATTCAGCCATTTGATGTATAAAGAGCATAAAAGGAACGAGACAGGGTGTGGGTGCTGATAAACAGGAGGGAGACAAATCAGGAAGTCAACCCATATTCAGCCTATTTGTTTCTGCTTTCTTCAAAGGCCCTCCTCTCTTTTAAGAAGACCTATGATTTTATAGACCCACTGAAGTTGCCATGATCTGCAGACTGTAACTCCTAGGCTTAAGATATATTAAAATTTCTTTGTCCAGGGAACGTAAGATGGGTCCCCAGTGTATTGCTCCAGCTGCATATTCCTCATATACAACAGTTCTAGGAGTGGTCAAGCGATATCAGTGCCCTCGGTTACTGCTGAACTCTCAATTCCGTTTTTACCAATTATAATAAGCAGGCGCACATGTGGCTTAGCTACAACAGATTTGCTGGATCAGAAAGAGGTAATGCAGAACAGTGTAAACAAGAAAACCGCAATCCGACAACAAGAAGGTCCTTGTCTGAACCCAGCCTCACTTCACATCTCCACACAAATAAGCAACCCTAATTCCATCTTCTTCCAGTTGGTACTTGCCTTTTGCGTTTGGTATCCAGGCTGTTCTGCACTTTAAAGACACAATAACCACCAAGGTAATTCTTGAAGCTTTGTGCACTAAAGGATTAAATTTGTCTGCAGAGATTTTAGAAGCACTGTGGTGGATTGACCCTGGCTGGATTCCAAGTGCCCACCAAAGCCACTCTGTCACTCTCCTCAACTGGACAGGGGGCATAAAATAGAATGAAAAGCTCATGGGTCGAGATAAGGACAGAGGGAGATCACTCAGCAATTACCGTCACAAGCAAAACAGACGACTTGGGGAAAATCAGTTTAATTTATTACCAGTCAAATCACAATAGGATAATGAGAAAAAAACCCTAAATCTCAAAACACCTTCCCCCCACCCCTCCCTTCTTCCCAGGCTCAACTTCACTCCTGATTTCTCTACCTCCTCCCCCTGAGCAGAGCAGGGGGACAGGGAATGGGAGTTGCGGTCAGTTCATCACACGTCGTCTCTGCCGCTCCTTCCTCCTCAGGGGAGGACTCCTCACACTCTTTCCCCACTCCAGCGTGGGGTCCCTCCCACGGGAGACAGTCCTCCATGAACTTCTCCAACATGAGTCCTTCCCAGAGGCTGCAGTTCTTCACGAACTGCTCCAGCGTGGGTCCTTTCCATGGGGTGCAGCCCTTCAGGAGCAGGCTGCTCCAGCATGGGTTCCCCATGGGGTCACAAGTCCTGCCAGCAAACCTGCTCCAGTGTGGGCTCCTCTCTCCACAGGTCCTCAGCTCCTGCCAGGAGCCTGCTCCAGCGCGGGCTTCCCACGGGGTCACAGCCTCCTTTGGGCACATCCCCCTGCTCCGGCGTGGGCTCCTCCCCGGGTGCAGGTGGATCTCTGCTCCCCCGTGGGCCTCCATGGGTGCAGGGGCACAGCTGCCTCCCCATGGGCTGCACCAGGGGTGCAGGGGAATCTCTGCTCCAGCGCCCAGAGCACCTCCTCCCCCTTCTTCGGCACTGACCTTGGTGTCTGAAGGGTTGTCCTCTCACATATTCTCAATCCTCACTCCAGCTGCAGTTTTGTGTCCCATTGGGGTTTTTTCCCCCCTTCTTCACTATGTTATCCCAGAGGTGCTACCACTGTCGCTGATGGGCTTGGCCTTGGACAGCAGTGGGTCCGTCTTGGAGCTGGCTGGCATTGGCTGTATTGGACATAGGGGAACCTTCTAGCAGCTTCTCACAGAAGCCACCCGTGTAGCCCCCCCGGCTACCAAAACCTTGCCACACAAACCCAATACAAGCACTTAATAAAACCTGTCTATTACCCTGCTGTTTGCCTATAAAACCCTCTTAATGCTGAAGCGCCCTTGGGTGTCACAGTAGCAGGGCCAACACAGATATGCACAGAATAATCTAAAGCATCCCTTTTTACATCCTGCTGGAACAATGACTTCCCCATGGCTCAGCAAAAGATTTGGACAACTTCGTTCACCTTGCTTAAGAAATGTGGCTCACCTACTAGTTGGTAGCAGTTGTAAGCTAATGTCCTGTAGTGGAATAGGGAGGATGGTGTTTGGGTAGAGTCTTGCAGATCAGGTCCAGTGCCATGTGCCAAGAATGGCCTCAGAATTGCTCAGGATGGTAAATCCCTCACCATTTTTCTGTTTGTGGTTTCAGTGGAAGTGGAGCTGGAGGATGCCTTTTGGATGGTCATATCCTATTGCTGATTTTTATTGTTTCCAGATCTAGATTTAAATATCCGAAGCAATAGAGCTGCCACTGGAAATCATTCCATTGTGTAAGAGATTTGCTTGTTAAGAAATTATCTTGGTTTCTAGGATGCCATTCCTTTGGCCCAGTCTTAGCCCTCTTTAAATAGTCTTATAAACACTACAGTAGGACATTTTGTGTAATGTGAGATGCCCAATGTGCTTCTGAATAGTGTGGCTTGACTGTACAGTACGGTGCAACACTACATTGGTACACTAGCTTGAATCAAGCTTACATTACCCACAGGACCGTGGTGGTCTGCCCAAGCTAATTAGGCCTCCATCTCAGTTGCAGTCACATCTCCAGATTTTGTATAGACACTCCTTCCAAACTTCCACTCTGCCTTAACAAATTCTCCAAGGTTATCAGCATAGAAACAGTACAAAGGACATACCTTTGCAGCAAAACTAGTTGCAATTGTAGCTTGAATTGATTCCTACCTCATTGTAAAGTGTTGTGTGTGTCTCCATCATGAGCTCACACTGATTTGATAATAGCCTAAAATAAAGAGAATAGAGATCCATGAGAGCAATGTTTAAAAAGCAGAGGCCAAACACAATCATGGAACTAGCAGGCTGCCTATTTACAGCATTGAAGGAAACACTGACCTTCTGGTTATGGTTTACACACATGGAAAGGAAAAGAGAAAGCCAGTTTTCAGAGGGGACTGGAGGTAGCTGGTACTACAGGCAAGGCTTGAGTTGTCCATATACACACCCAGCACAGCTCCTGCAATCGCAGGGAACTGTGCTCCTAGGAAGTGGGCACCTCTTGACAGCCCTGAGCATCTAGCCCTCAAGCTGGACCTGTGCAGAGAATTGGATTAGGGTTGCAGCTAACCTGTGTTTACCTTGGAGCCTGCTGTTTCTTGCCAGGCCTGGTGAAGGAACACAACTCTGAGAAGCTTATCTGGGGTTTCCCCTAGAGAAATCATTAGGTCTAAAAAAACTGTCACCACCACCTCCCCCTTCCAACTTGACTGCGCTAAATTCTCCTTTGGAGATTGTTTCAGGACACAAGCAAAACCGTCTTCACTCTTAAGTCTATCTGAGCTCATCATGATCAGGCCCTCCTATGCTCACTGCCAATCCAGTTGGTAGAGCCAAGTGAGTTCAGGGCACTCCACTCTTCACCTCACCCTAACGTTGGTCAGAAGAGTCAATCTTTACAAAGGCTTTTTTCTCTCCTTCCACTATACATAGTGACTGGGTCAGGTGGATGTCAGCAATGTAGATAACTCCAAAGCTAGTTTGGGTGAGCTTCACCTTATCTGTCACCTTGGAGGCCGATTTAGAAAAGAATGGAGTCTGAAGGTTTTAGGGATGAGTTCCAGGCATGAGGAAGAAAGGAGACTGTAATAAAACCAGCTCCATGTTTTAAAAATCCATCATTGTGTTTGCACTTCAGGCACGGGTGAAGGTTTTGGGCCCCTATAACATTTCCTTTGAGAAAGCTCCAGAGTTGAAACAAGTGATTGATACAGAAAGGAAAAAAACCCATAATTTACTAAAGGTACTCACTCTGTAGGCAGATGCAGTTGTTGAGAATGGTGTGGGACATGTTCATTGGCTTCAGCAAACCTAAGACCATTCTGCTCACTTGGTGTCACCTCCCTCATCTGTAGATGTAGACGCTCCGTGCAGGAATCATGCATCAGGCTCTTGACTTTCAGCTGATTTAGAATATACTTTCTAGGAACACATCCAGACTTGATTTAAAGCTGTCAGATGATGGGGAATTTAGGTAAGTTGTTCCACGAGCTAAAAATGCCTATGGTTAAGAGTTTATGCTAATTTTTAGGTTGAATTTTGAGAGATTCAGCTTTCAGCTACTGTATCTCATCATGGTTTTGACCTCTTCTATGGTGGAAAATCAACCCTATCCCAAATGCAAGCTGTAGGCATATAGCACACTGTACTAATGCTCCTTGTAGTAACTTTCCTCATGAGAGAACATTTCCTCCACTTTGAAAGTGAAATGGCCCACCTTGTACTTACTGAGCCAAGAGAGTTAAAGCACCCTTTACCTCACTGTGCAACAACTTCCCCAGGTAGCCTTTAATCTGCAGGATGAAAGAGCCTTCTAATAGCATATCAGGAAATTTACCTGCACAGTGTGATTAAGTCTCACTTAAATTTCTGTTTGTTAAGTTAAACAGAATAAACATTTCTTCCCCTCCCTCCCCCTTTATGGCTGGTACAGAAGCTATGGGATGTTCCAAATCCCAGAAAACTCTGATCGTCGTCTGTCCAAAAGGCATCTAGTTCTTTCTTCCTTAAGTCAGAAATTGCTAAAGATGTACATTTTAAGATATGCTGCAAACAGGGATTATTATTTTTTTCCACACTACATAAAATAAGGAGACATGAACAGAATGTCTATTAGGAACCCATCTAATATGAAAGCATAAAACCCTTCTTGTTGTTAAAGACTTTTATAAGATGCTGTAGGATCGCAGGCTATTTACTCTGACATCTCTGTAAAAGTTGCTGAAGCTGCCAACATTACAAAAAAAACCCATACAAAACCAGTGTCTTTAGGGACTTCTCCAATGATAGTTCTTTATTTATGACTCCATTTAAAAAATTTAACTCAGCGCATTTGTTTACTTATGATGGGACTGGCTTCTCCCCATCCCACATGCCTTTGTAGGGGAACAAAGGAGTGCCAAGAGCTAGCCCTATAGCAAGCAGTCCCATGGGATGCGTTAGTGCTCTCTCTCCAGCATTTTTCCCATTATGCCCAGGGCAGGGAGAGAGTTGCAGCTTAGCATGTAGGAAGCTGAGAAGAAATTAATTCCTTGGGCTGATCTGGGGGGCTCATACCCAGCACCTGTGACAAGTGAGACAGCATTGGGTTATCCTGTATGGGTAAGGTCAACTGCCAGCATTGGAGGGGCTCTGGAGAAAATTTCTACAAGGGAAAGAACCACAGTCATAGCCTGAATCCCCAACAAGGAGCAAAACAGGACCCTACTAGCACCCCAGCACCCCCAGAATTAACACCTGCTTTTCAATTACACCACACCATGGATGCAGATCACTGCCGCAGCCACAAAGAGAGGGCTGCCCCTTCTTCTTGTCCCCAGGTGGAAAAGCCTCGGGCCATTTGGATGGACTTAGAGCTAAAATTCAGTCTGGGAGCCAAAAGTGAGCCAGCACGGGACAGGGAACGACAGAGATGTGCTCAGTCAGCAGGCAGCGGATCACTGAAACCTGCACCCACTTGGGTTTCCACATCAACTACTCAACACGGACAGGACTGACCACTGTCATTATTTGGTGCTTGAAACATCCAGAGGTGCTCAAGCAGAGAAACCCCAAAGCCTGTTGCTAGATCTTCCTATAAATTAATACCCCTGCAGTTTGTGGTAGTAGATGGGTGCACATTTTTTAAATTAAAGATGGAATGAAAAGGTTTCAAATGCACTGGATTTCTGCCTGGCTGCAGGGCTGGATTGTGTTAGAGAAACTTCACAGCGCTTTAAAAGGGATTGTGTAAGGGCAGCCATGCCCCTCTGAAAAATAAATGTCTCTCCGGCCTGAGTTTTGTTTCCCCATTGTCTCCCTTCAGCAGCCCAGTAATCCCACTGCTTTGCTGTTTTGCTTTGTCCTATTCAGAAGGAAACCCCTTACACAATGAGACCCCTTTGGCACAGGCAAAACATCAGGGGTGTTGAGCTCTGAAGAGCTGTGTCAGCTGTAAGCCTGGTCAGAAGCAGCGCAGGGTTTTTTTGTCCCCAAAATGGGATAGCAGCAGTGGAAAAAAGGAAGAAAAAGAAAAAACAGAAGGCAGGGGCCAGAGGAGTATCTGCAGACCTCCTGAAGTCTCGATGGTAGTAGGAATGTCCCATTCCCAAGTGCCACTTGTGAGTGCATCCATGCATATGAGCAAGGGGAGCCGGAAATCCCACTGCTCGCCTCCACGGGTAGGGTATGGCTGGGCAGATGCCTCCCAGGCTCGCAAAGCCCCAGGCTGCAGGGACCGGACGATGCTGAGCCCTGCCACAGCCTCCCACAGCCCCGGACATGCCGTCACCAGGGAAAGCATCAGCATACAATTCCCTTTTCCCATCCGTCCTCACTGGCAGTCCTCTTCAGGGGTGTGTTTTTCCCGTGCAAGGGCTGAATGTGGAGCTTGAACATCTTCTCAGAGCAACGATGATTTACCATGTTGGAATAAGTCTGTAAAGTGGCTTTTACAGAGCAGCAGGCCCCAAGCCAAGGGGCCATTTTTTGGTATGTTATTTGTGAATGGCAGAAATTGGCATTCATCTCTCCAGGCAGGTTTCTGAAATATATACTGTCCTTTAAATGATTCCTTAATATTTAATATCATGGTAGGATGAAGTCCGATTTTATGGTTAAAAATGTCAATTTTCACAGCTGATTGAACTTGTTTAAATGGCAAGCAGTTTACTTGTATTGAAAACCATATAAACAGATCAACTTATTTACTGACATTAAAAGAAGAGGGTACTTTATACTCCAAAGCCCTTCAGTTTTTGAAACTGAAAATGAGCTCAGATGACTAAGTTCATTTTGCAGTTTTCCCCCCAATGGCAGATTGATTGTAGTTTATAAAACAAGCCCATGTATCTGGCAGCAAAAGGAATTGCTTAAGATGCTAAGCCACCCTTTCAAAAGTTCTCCGTAATTAATTATCAGCCACTTGCAAGTCCATTCTGTTTTTTCTTTTGTTTGTATTATTTTAATGGTGACTATAATGTGCATATAATAAGAAAAGCAGCGTCTTATAAACATACAAATAAATCTTAAGACTTTAAGCAGGATTAGGCAAGCTAAAAAAAACCACCCCACACTGAAATCCAGATGCGTGGAATCACAGAAATCAGCTTTGTTAATGCTTTCCTAACTCCGAAGCCAATTAAAGCATTCATGGACATGAAGGAACCAGGGTTCATACTGGCACAGATTTCCTCTGCCTCTTCTTAAAAATAGCTGCAACATTCAGTCCTATGTCCATGCTATTAAAAAAAAAAAAAAAAAAAAAAAAAATTATTTTGATTCAAGGGAAGCAGGGGATAGAAAGTGGCCTGGATGTGGATATCAAGTCTCCTGCCTCATTAGCGGGCCAAAGGATCCTGCCAACAGTGCTGGTCGGTGGAGGAGCTCAGTTTGAAATCTATCCATTAGAGGGCAATGCACTATCCACAGTGATGTCCTGAAGACAGAGAGCAGCAGCAGGAGTTTGAGGAGGGGGCAAAGAGGACAGAAGTGATAGCTGAAGAGCAAACCCAAGAATTAGGTCTGTGATTCAGGTGGTGCCTGGAAGATGTGCTGGAAGGTGGATGATGCAAGGCAAAAGTGAACACAGACGAACGGAAGGTAACGTGGAGCACCAGACCCCCGACAACATGTGGCTGATGGGATCTACGGGTTTGTCCTCAAAGGAGAGTAGGCCAAGAGAGTACTTCTTTACAGACCAGTGGTCATCACGAGCTGGGGGACCCTACACACAGTATCCTTAGGCAATGAGCAGTGGGAACTTGGGGTTCAACTGATAACTGAGATAAATCCTTAATATCAGAAATGCTTTAAAAATTTGAGCTTGCAAGGGGAATCACCATCTGTCTCTGAGAGCTGCAAACATGGTGAAAAAAAGTTCATCTCTACGAAAGCATGCCCAGGGATATGATGTTTTTAAAGGCATGTTTGCCTTCCAGTTTTTGCCCCCAAGGCAACTACTGAATTTGTTGTCTGAGGCAACCCTCAAGGATTCCTCTGAGGACATCAACTCCCCATCTCCTTCCCACAGTGCTGATGGATCTGCTTCTTTGGAGACTTTCCTGGGAGCAGCCCTGAGGTCAGGGAATCAATCCACCCTGCTATGCCTGGAGACTCCCCCTGCCACCCATCCCAGGGTGGACACAGGTCCACAGCCTAGCTCGAGCCACAGACATGCGATGTTGGCACTGTCCCCGCAAGCATCCTCCCCAGCGGCGATTTGGCTGGAGCCGGCAGGGCTGCTCTCAGTGGGCAGCTGGGATGTGGCCACCCTGTTTTTTCAGAAGAAGAGGGTTTGTCCATGTGGGTGCCAGCATGGCTGTGCCAGTTGGCAGGAAGATCAGAGAATGGACGGCAGCCTGCTGCAGTCTCTGGTACAGGCATAGCCTCGGGAAGCACCGGCTGGGAGCTAAGGAGCTGTGCTGTAATTCTTGCTTACCGACCACCTTTTTATTGCAAAGAGCTTTGAATGATGGTGCAGAAATTGTTCAGTGAGGAGAAAGTGAAGAAGGCTTTTGGATATCACTGTGACTGCTGCTTTCAAGAGAAGAGTAATTTGTCTAATATACAATCTGTCATCCTCCATTCGTGCTGAAAAAGTGAGGAGCTGCTGGAAACTAACCACACATATGGTGACACGGCTCCATCATTAGCTTGGGTAGGAGACAAATCTCCCTGCATCGCTTTGGCATGCTGTATTGGAAACACTTATCTCTTGGGCTCGTGTTAAGGACTGGCCAAGATGGACCCGTCCTTCCACCTGCTTTGCCTCACAGGCTGTGTTGTCACCACACAGCCTCCATCAGTAAATAAATGTTCCTCATAACTCAAAGCAACTTATCCATAGTAAAGTTAACCAGTTACAGTGGGGGCCTCTAAGCTATACATCTGACGAAGCAAAACCATATATATATATACACACACACACACATATAAATCAGCAATTTTAGCTCCCAATGTAACTCCTCCTTGAACCAAAATATACCTCTGGAAGAGGTATCTTCTGCAATATTTTAGAGTGTGCAGAAATTGCCTTCTGGGTGAGTGTGGATATTTCCTCTGGTTCCTTCTTCACTGCAGTGTTTTTCTAATAGCTGTCTCCAAATGGAGCTCTTCCCTCTTACTGGGATTTCCTCAGGCTGCATTTTGCAGGACCAAGGAGGGCAAGAACTATTTATTACACTAATAATAATAATTAAATAGCTACTAATTCAGTTGCCATCTCTAATAATGACACTAACTGCCTGCAAATTGTTCTTTCAGAGCCCTCCCTACAGCAACAGAAATTTTATGGTGACTCTTCCAAAGACGCCTAAGGAGTCCTGCATAAATATTAATAGGAAGGGAGGTCTGGGTCTTCCTGACTGCATTGAAATGCTCAGCCCAGCTGGACAGAAGCTCATATGCACTAGCTTTGGGGTGGTGGAACTCTGACATTGGCAGAGTTATTCCAGATTTACACCATTGCAGCTGAGAGCAGAGTCAGGCTCTGATCATTTAGCAGAGCCTATAAAATAGTGACACATACACCTGACTTACCATGAGCCTTGGCACCTTCGCGTCAATATTTATTTCCAGCCCTTCTCACTTTCCTCTGGCATTCAGATGTACGGTCAGCCTCTGCTAAATATTTTATTTGCATTGCATGTAGCTGAAACAAGTTTATGTTAGGTGAGAAATGGTGGTGTGTTTGAACACACACCATCTACAAGGGCCTTCTGTGCTCCGCGGCAGGCGCTGGCTCGGCTCCCCACTGCCAGCTGCAATCCCAACTGAGGATGCGACTTAGGTGTGCACAAACACACTCGCACGGAGATCCCATCATGTCCATCTGCCCAAATCAACAACAGGACATTAAAAGGACCATGGGATGCAGACCCCAAATGAGAAACCCCCCAGAAGGTGATGGTTTAGGAGGGCTATTTGGCTGCTGTCTCCTTCTGCAGCCACTGGGGTTTTGCTTCTGGGGTGGACCACAGGAAGGTGTGAGGGCACAGGACCACTTTGGAAGCTAAATCATTTTCAGGATTAAATGAATGATGCTTTTTGGAACAAAGGACCAGGCATGATGTGGTAAAATAGCATCATCTTTCCATGCCCCCAGCCTTCCCCTAGCTTCTCTTCTTTCCCAAAGCCCAGGACCGCAGGCTGCTTTGGTGGTTGCCTATGAAAACCAGGTCTCAGGTTGTTATCCTGGTGCACAAGCACACTGCGAGGTCCATGGAGCTGGCTCAGCTACCTAAATCATGGACAAATTTTTATTCCAGTGACGCTGAGGCAGCTTTCTCTTTATGCTAATCCCTCGTGCTTCAGGGTGTCACAGTGCATGGGAAGCACAAAATCATGCTTTATGAGTATGATCTGTCTACAGATTCAGTATCACTTCCCTCCAAATCTTACCTGCCACAGTCAGCTAGAGATCATAAATACACCCCTAATGCCACAATTAGCATACGCTCTTGAAAGAAAATTGTGCTTGTAGCAAGAGTCCCCAAGGGCCAATATCAACAGAGAGACATTACAGAGCAGAAACCGAAGATCAGGGCTGAGCTTTCAAGTCTGTGCTCCCTCGCTAGGCAGTGGTCTCTGCAGAGATTATTCCTGCTTTTATCAGGAACAGGCGATGCAAAAGGACTGCACATGCTAACTCCACTTTGACGTACGTTTTGACCATGTTTTTGGTGGGGCAGTAACCAATGCCAGACTTTCAGCTCCCCACTTCACTAAATCTGGCTGAATAATTGAAAAAAACACCAACCACCCTAACGTTTAGCTTCATTTTTGTTCTTGCTCTTTTCCTTCAGTTTTCAAAGCTGCTCTTGGCAAAGAGGACCAACTCTCTTGCCAGCTCTGACAAGATAGATTGACAGGGTTCCTGCACAAAGCAAGAAGGACAGATGAAGGAGACTGTTTAGAAAGCAAAGGTAACGAACAAGGCCTGCTCCTTTGATTTGTGTGTTTGTCTCATCAAAGCAGGGCCCCGTCTTGCAGGGACCTGCATGCCTTTTTTCCTAGGAGTAGAGTTAAGCGCCTGCTTATGGGTTTGCAGCAGGGGTACGGTACACTGCAGACCCTCCCAAGCGGGCTTGAAAGAATATGGGTTTGTCTACCGCATGCTCTAACAAGCCTTTGATCTTACTGAGACTTCTAATGGGATCCGATTGCAACCCTAATCATAAATAAGTGAAAAATATAAAATAGGTAACAAAAGCAGCATAAATGTGTTGCCACTTGAAGATTTTGAATTCCTCCCTTGCTCAGCATGGTTCACTGAAATAAATGGAAACAGCAGACCTGCTGAGGAGGAATACTGACATTTTGTGGTGCCTGATTTGTGATGCAATGGGAATGCTGGGGGGCGGTGGGGACAAATTTTCACTTTATATTCTGCTCAAATGAGACAAAGATTACAGTTAGGAGTCAAGTACTATCAAATTATTTATTGAATTCTGTTGGGGTGGAGAGGGTATTTGCTCTTTTTTCCAGAAAAAAATATTGATTTTAAGGATGGCTTTGATATCAATTAGGCTCAACATGAGAGACAGGCAGTCACTTTGTATAGGGAATTTAATTAAAAGCTCTGTACTTAGTCAGAAGAGTGTTCTAAGGATAAAATTGTTTTCCCCTTTGGGTCAATTTTCTGTTATGTTTGTATAATGCAATTAAAGAAGGACCCATGCCAAGCAATACTTATGTCTGGTATAAAGCTGTCCATACGTAATGACTGGCTCTTTGAACTTCCAATAGATTAACAAGTGTTAGCTGCATTTGGATTTGGTTGTCTTTTGTTTCATTGCTACAAGAACACATCCTTACAGGTGCTCACCTCTTATAAGGCTCTCCAAGGGCCGATTAAGCACAAGCAAAGAAATTAAGAGAAGGGTGATATTCCACAAAGCTCTTTCTTTTTGAAAAATTAGAAGTAACAACCTACTTGACCTGAAGCAGTTGAAGTTCATAGGTGGTTACTAATGAGAAATCCGTGTCAGAGCTTGTAGCTAAGATTAGTCTTTAATATACGGGCACATAAACTAGCAGCTTTTTGGGCAAGAGCTCTGAGGGGCACAAACCTAATGTCTATCTGTCGTCCTGGAGCTGAATTGTTAGCACTGGTTAGATGAAAGTCTTGCATACAGTTGGATTTCAGCTCAAGACTCCCCATAGCTTTAGTGGATTTTGGAGCATCCATTGTCTGGTTTTCCCTATGAAGGAGCTTGGGAAGGATCACAGCAACCGGCTGGCAAGAGGCTGAACAGAGGCTAAACCAGAGCTGGGCTTCGAGGATCCTGAGGTCTGCAAGTGCTGCAGTCCTGTGACTTCTCCACAGCCTCCTCTTGGCACTCTGAATATAAATAAATGGATTGTTCCTTTGACTTACTTATATACATGGGAGTTTGGGGCTGTGGATATGATTCTGAATAAAGCTTTGAATACAGCTAGTTTCCTTGTTGTATGTGATAGTCTGTTCTCAAAAAATATATTAATCTCAGCTATTTTAACTCTTAATTAGAGATGCAACAGCTGACATTTAAGCCTGGCCAGGTGGGAAAGGATTTGCAGGGTCTCTGAAGCCCTTCCGATTTTGTGGGAAAGTCACAGTCCACTACCTTTTGTTTGTTGGAGGATACACTGCAACTCCAGGCTATTTCTGTTGTACACGTAGGGCAGGATACCCAGAAAAACTCAGCCCTGCTCCGAGTCTGCTCCCATTGAAGCTGGCGTGAGACCCTTCATCTGAGCAGAGTTAGAGCAACATTGCAGAATAACTGAGAATCCCAGCCGTAACTTTAGAGGAAAAGTGCAAAGCCAAACACACACAGGAAAGAAGCCAAAAGAAATTGGCATTGTGGAGGATGATTCCTGCCTTATATATTGCAGTGGTGGGTACTAGGGAAAATAAATACATAAGACAGATATGTAAACAGCTAGGAGAATTACAGACAGATACATGTGTACACAGGGCTGATGCCAAATCTGCTGAAGTCAATGAAAAGCCAAAGATGGATGTACCAGCTGACTCTAGAACAGGTTTAGAGAATGCGAGGGCATAAGAGAAAAGACCCTACTCGAAGTCAGTCTTTGGCATTTAAGTAGCTGCTCAGATGACTTGAGCAGACTCCGGAGCCACTCTGAACAATGCACAAACGTCTCTTTTATCTGCTCGTGCTCCTGCTGTAGCACGTGCAGTCCCCACATGTCCTTCTAGTAAGACAGAAAGCCCACACGAGGCTCTTGCATCACTTAAACCCTCCCTGCACGGCGTGCAGCATCCTCTGCAGATCCTCCGTGCTGGAGAGGGTTTCACTCAGATGGAGTTTATTATGCATGATAAAGGCGGCATATATTTGCTCTGATGTAATTATCTTTTTACAGCAAGAGGCTGCAAATCATTCAAAAGCACTCAGGCCTGGCTTCTCAATGGTGCCTGAGATTTCAGGGGCAGATAGGTAACTAAACACCTTGGGGGCTGTTCATAGCTCTTGTCTCCCCCTCCTTCTCTGTCAGGGATTTTCAGCCTGTGCTATACCAACCCCATTCCCCCGCTGCTACAGCAGCAACAAGTTTCAGGACCCTTTGCATCCATCAAAGAACGTATGGAGGCTGTGACCCCACACGAGGCCCCATGTTCCAAGTGATTTCTCACTTGAATGCCATATGGATATGCCAGCACATACAGTCTTTTTTTTTTCCCCCCCTCCAATTTCCATCTGCTAAGAGGGAGCTAGAGTGTAGGGCTTTGCAAGTAGTAGATGAAAATGTTAAAAGCCTGAAAAGAACCCCAATGTTATTCAGGGCACATAAAAATAATGTTGTTTATTGGATCTGATTTTTATGTTGTACACAAGGAAAATGGCTTTCCTTCTCTCCTTGTACCCTCTTCTGCAAATCCTTCAGTCTAGCAGAAGCAGTTGCCTCAGGGACACTCCCAGGCACACACAATGCTTTTGATTTTAGTGGGGCCCTTCCAAACTTGGCCTTTTTGAGGACTGAAATGTGGCTTCACTGGCTTCCACAGATTTCCTTGGAACCGCAAGTTGGCCTGTTGTCCTGGCTATCCAGAATAACACAAACCTCTCAATTATTAATATTTTGATATTGCTTTTGAGTCCCACAATCATTAGTTGCACTTGCTTAAATTATTTCATGAAAAATATAAAGTGGACAGCCTGGCCTTACAGACTTATGCTTTCCCATCATAATATGGATCTTGCAACAAGCTTCAGCTGTGGTTTGATGACACACAACTTCTGGCTTTGGGGTCAAAGTGCTGGATCTAAAAGACAGCATGGGTCTGGTAGGGGCTTACTAGTTGCTCAAAACTATTCACATATGCACCCCATATCAGGAATTGTTCTGCCAGATCAAATGTTTAGTCTTCCCACAACTGGGAGCATAATTTCTACCCTGTCCCATTCCTGCCAGTTCACGGAAGTACAGATACGTGATTGCTCAAAATCAGGTCTGTAGAGGTGGCATTGCAGTGACCTGACACTAGTGATCATGGAAGTGTGGTTTTAAATTTGTGGCAGCAGAGTCCCCCTTCACAAGATGTACTTTCAGCATGTTAAGTTTCAAATATTTTGTAAAAGGAGAGGTGTGGGAGCAGAGGCAGCACCCGAAGGCATTTGCAGCCATGTGCATTTAACTGGCCTTAGAAATGAAGGAAAGATGAGCAGATTTCTAATGACAGGCAATATGCTGAGTGAAAAAGTGTGAGATGATCCACTGTGACCCAGACTGCACTAAAGAGCGAAGATGCCCATTACTTACCCAAAAGAACAAACTCATTTACCTAATCATCCTGTGCAGTTAAGACAAGAAGAAGGAGGTTGCACAAGACAAAACAGACCAAAACAGAAGCCCTCCCTTGTGGAATAAAGTTCAGCAATATAAATGGAGTGTTGTGTACAGGCTTTCAGTGCATTTTAGCTGTGCCCTTCAATCAGAGAGCTAGCTAAAAGGGAAAACATCTCACTACCAGTAATCTTGGGAGATAGGAATTCCCCACGATGATCATCGAGCATTATGGGTTAGTACTAGCTGGCACGTTATCCGCTGTAGGAAGCAGCACCAACAGCCTCATCCGCCCCTTTGCACTGGGACCTGCCCTACCCCTCCCGTTGCCACTGTGCTAACTCCTCACTGCTGAGCTCAGCTTCAGCCCAGCTGTGCAGAAATGCTCCCTTACACACATGGTCCTAATCCCACCGATGGGAGAACCCATCCTTTTTGCTAACTCCTCCACATGCAACTCCACACAACTCACCCTCTTAGTGTGGGACCTCCCACACTGAGGGATGGAGCTGCTGACACACAGATGCTTGCGGAACCCAGGCTGCACCTCTACATCCATTTCACCAAATGCTCAGACCCTGTCTGTTCCCTGAGCCTGAAACACCCTCCTCATGGCAACTGGGAAGCCACCACCCGTCAGGGAAGCCCCATAATGCTGTTTTAAAATGCACATTTCTACCAGGCATACATGCTAGCCTGTATATTGTGCCCCCTCTTTCTGCTATCCAGTAAGAAATCCTGCAGAGACAGTGATGGTCCCTGTGTCTTCAAGTAGTGCAGCTCCTGCTGGCAACAGTACTGCATCCAGCATCCAGCATCCAGCAGAGCATCCTTCCCAAGCCCTGTACCCACCACCCGTGGAGGGCTCAGCCCTGCTAGCTCTGCTGCTACCCTCCTCAGGGTCACACCAATACCTCACCCCAACATGAAGCACTGTGCTCATCATATGGCTATGCAATTCTTTTGTCCTCCAAGTCTGCAAGGACTATGTTGGGAAACAACAGCAGGGCTCTCCTCAGGCTCTGTCCAAGCCCACGCAAGACAATGGGAGTTCTCCCATTAAATTAGGTCCCCAAGACATATGCCTCAATGGCCGATAACCTTGCAAATGAATTACTTTCCTGTACTGGTTTCAGAAGGCCCAGCTAGCACAGTTATTTCAAAAGACACAGCTACAGGCATAACATTTAATTACATAACATTTTAATAAGCGCTTGAGAGCATTTGAATATGTCTCCCACCCTTTCTGATTCTGCCAGGTTTGTTTCTCTTAAAAAAAAATATAAGCAAACACGGTGCAAACCAGCCTCTAGTTGTTTCCAGCTACTAAAGATCTCCTTAAATTTCCCCAATGAGTACAGCCTCTCCGCATCACACAGATCCTCATTCATTTTGGGAAGAAATTGGGAGGGAGAGAGTGGGGGAGAAGAAAAGACAGAGAGGAAAAAAAGAGGCTTATGTTTCAAAGATCACTACAGGCCAAATATTCTCAGGCACCCCGGCTTTTACAGATAAATCCTTAACAGTATAAAAATGGAAACACTTCAAAGATAAAATAAATAATTTAATAATAGTCTGCTTCTCCAAAGGGTTTTGAACAAGTTTTAGATTTGCCAGTGAATGTTTCCTTTAGGCAGTAGGCCAGTGGAAAAAAAGGCACAGTATGCCTCTTCTTTCTTAAGATGTACTTTGTGTTATTTTATTTCTTGATAAGATTCAGAAACAATTCTTTCCCCTCTCACCCTCTCTCCACAGAAAAAAAAAAGCCTTTTTTTAAAGAAAAGTCAAAGATGGAGCAGATGTAGATTATCTCTTACTTATAACACACACCAAAAAAAATGTTGAAATAGATCCAACACCATCCAGATTGAATCTTTTCCTTTCTGGTTGTTTCACTTACTATCACATGTTGAGAAGCACCCCAAATACTACAATGAGGTAACTGTAAAGGGAAGCCTTTTAGAGACCCCAGTTGCCTTCTGTGTAAGTAAGACTCTACAGTATTTATAGTCAAGATTCTAAAGTATTTATAGGCTTGTAAGGAAAAAGTACAAGACTAAACTGTGGCATTAGTGGTTGTAACATTCTTGATAGGTCAAAGAGGCTGCTATTCTAGTAAAAAAGCATTTATTTGGCAATCACATGAACACTAGGAAGGACTGAGCTGCATTAGTATCTTCAGATTGGCCTCTACATGCTACCTAGCTTCATCTCAGTTTATACACCATTTCTTGTAATTATTGACAAGGAAAAAAAGATGGGAGGCTGCATTGTTATTTGTTGCTGGATCTTGTGCTGCTTTTTACTTGTCTTTACTGGTAAGTCTTGCCTTCAGGAAACCCAAGACCCTGAGACCTGTATCAAAGTATGGGGCAAGGAGACTTGCCCTTGGTACAGTAGGATCAGGTTAGGGAACATTTAAAAAAGCTGAATATACAGAAGTCCATGGGGCCTCATGGGATCACCCATGAGTGCTGAAGGACCTGGCCAATGGCACTGTGAAGCCACTCTCAATTATTTTCGAAAGGTCATGGCATCTGGGAGTGATTCCTGAGAACTAGAAGAAAACAACTGTCACTGTGGCCTTCAAGAAGGGCAAGAAGGAGGATATGGGGATCTACAGGCCAGTCACCCTTACCTTGATCCTTGGGATGATGATGGAGCAAATATTCCTGAAAGCGTTTTCCAAACACTTGAAGGACAAGAAGGTGATTGGGAGTAGTCAGCATGGAATTCTGAAGGGGAAATCATGCCTGACTAACCTGATAGCCTTTTACAATGACTGGTTTGGTGGATGAGGGGAGAGCAGTGAATGTTGTTTATCTTCATTTTAACAAGGCTTATGACAGTGTCTCTCATAACATCCTCATTAACAAAGTGATAAAGTACAGGCTAGATAAGTGGACAGTGAGGTGGACTGAAAACTGGCTGAGCTGCTGAACTCCAAAGGGTGAGCAGCAGCACAAAATGCAGCTGGAGGACAGTCACTAGCAGTGTACCCCAGGGTCAGTACTGGGGCTGATACTCTTCAACATCTATATTAATTGCCTAGACAGAGCGACACTCTCAGCAAGTTTGCAGATGGTAGAAAACTTGCAGGAGTAGCTGACAGTTGTGCTGCCATCTAGAGGGACCTCAACAGCCTGAAAACGCAGCCCAACAGGAATCTCCTGAGGTTCAACAGGGGGAAATGTCAGCTCCTGCACCTAGGGAAGGACAATCCCATGCACCAGTACATATGGCCAACTGTCTGAAAACCATCTTTGCAGAAAAGGCCTGTGTGTCCAAGTCGAACATGAGTCAGCAATGTGCCATTACAGCAGAGAAAGCCAACGGCCTCATAAGCTACATTATGAGGAGAACCACCAGCACGTTGAGGGAGTTGATCCTTCCCCTCTGCTTAGCACCACTGAGGCACATCTGGAGTGCTGGGTCCAGTTCTGCACTCCCGAGTACAAAAGGACATGGACTACTGGAGTAAGACCACTGAACGGGCACAAAGATGATTAAGAGATTGGAGCATACGATGTAAGAGGAGAGGCTGTGAGAGCTTGGACTGTTCAGACTGAAGGAGAGAAGACTCAGGGGGGTCTTACCAATGTGCATAAATACCTCATGGGGGGTGCAAAGAAGATGGAGCCACATTCTTCTCAGAGCTATCCAGTGACAGGACAAGAGGCAATGGGCATAAACTGAAATACAGATAATCCCATTTAAACTAAAAAAAATCTTTTTTACAGTGAAGGTAGTCAAACACTGAAATGGGTGGCCCAGAGAGTTCATGGAATCTCCTTCGGAGTTATTAAAAACCCAGCTAGAATAGGTCCTGGGCAACCTGTTCTTGCTGATCCTGCTCTGAGCAGGGGTGGGGTTGGACTAGGTAGTCGCCAGAGGCACCTTCCAGCCTCAGCGCCGCAGTGATTCTGTGCTGGGTGGGGGTACAATATCTCCATCCCTCGTGGAGCACAACTCCACCACACTGGATGCAGGGAGCTCTCTCACTAGAAGTGGACCAGCTGCTTCTGTGGTTTTGGGCGTTACAGGCTGTGGTACACACTACAACAATGATGATAATAAAACCAGTCCTTTCCAATGATTTCACCACCTCTTTATTTTATTCTGTGGTTTTCCCGTGTTATCCAAGCACAGATGCCTGTGATTGCTTTTCCGGCTCCATTATCCTCTCTGCATTAACCTCCTCCCACCCAGCAGCTTTCTTTTACCAAGGTGTGCTTGGAGACACCTGAGAAGTAAAAATCATAAGCCAATTTAGAATATACCCAAATTCAAGGGTGATATTTAGGTCCAGCCTTTGGCCAAAGGAATAAGAGTGAGAGGACATCAGAGCAAGAAAAGTGATGAATGGTGAACACCAGGTAAGACAACTCCCTTCCACTGTAACGCTTCCTTCACTTAGGTTTCCATAGACTGCAACATTATATTCAACATTATACACATTGCCTTTGAACAGGATTTTTGCAAATGGGATGCTGACAACCACACGTGGGGTCTGACTCCTTTCTCAGGGATGCTAATGTAGTGCAGGAGGACCTTCCCGCTTACAGCCAGTCCCACAGCACCGGAGCTGTCAGAGCAGGAGGCCCACAGGTTTCAGCAATGGCAGCTTTGGGAAGAAACAGGTTAGATTATGGCAGAAGGAAATAAGAGGGCTGGACTAAGAAATTTGGGTAACTGCTTGACCCTCTTGAACCAGCACAAATCAAGGATTATTCTGTTGCCATCCAATGAGTTATGTGGCTGTAAAACTGGTACAAGTGGAGAAACAGGCTCTACATCTTGCTGACACTGTGTCAGTAAAAAGCATTTTGAGTTATTTTGTTTGTGTCACACTGATATTTACCACTGTAACTGCTTCCTTTGACTTTTTTTATTTCTAGTTCACTTTAAGCTGTTCCATACAGATACATAATATTACCTTTAATGCGCAAGATCATCCTTCGGTCAGTGCATCTTTCACCAGGGAGATGACATACAGCTAAAACGGTGAATTTTCAATTCTCTCTTTCCTGTCTCTTGCTTCCTACCAAGCATGGGGTATGCATGGAGACAACGTACTGGGCCCAATCCTTCTCTCTGTTGCAGCCTTGGCATTGATCCGGATTTACATGGATATAGCAGAGCAGAACTGAGCTTGCCGTCTGTCTCTTTTTCATGCACACACATCACGATTCAGGATTTTGTTCTGACTTCAAAGCAAATGCAGTATGTAGATTAATATGCTCTGCCTCAAAGGAAGTTGTCACCAGGCACACAAAGTGCTTCTTCTTTTATGATAACTCATAATTTATCAAAGAAAATCAAATCAATTTGTTGGTAAAAGAAACATGTTTTTCATGAATTTAGACAACACCAAAGGTTTCAGTGACAAAGCAAGAGAAGGCTGTATTAATCAGGCTTAGCATCTGACACTTAATGGGGAAGAGCACAAAGCTCAGCTGGAACATTTATTCTCTCGGGACCTCAGTCCTCAGATGGCAGCTTTGTCCCCTGGTGTCACTTGCCCTCTTCACCCATCTCCCTTTATAATATAAGAGCAGAGGGCTGCTGGTCTTTGCCCTATGGAGATCGATAGCCACACAGGGTGGATGTAAAATGTTGGTACATCCTGGTGCAAATAACTTCTCAAGGAACAGGCCATTGGGAAATTAAGCCAGAAAGCTGATGTACAGAGTAGACCAGTCTCTGTCCCTGTGCTTCCAAGGTGGTCTCCCTCGCCACAGGCACAAAAATGAAGGCCAATTTCATAACGTATCATAACAACCAGAAGTTGTCCCTCAAAGCTGGGCAGAGTTTTTCTCTCACTTCCCAGTGTTTTGGATGCAGGTTTCCATTAGTGACCTCTCGATTCAGTTCAGAATCAAGGAACATTCCTCAAACACAAAACAAACAAAAAGCTGGAAGAAGAATAGGACAGATGACGCCATCAAATGAAAGGAACCGCAGAGCAGCATCTTACAGCTTGAATAGAACAGTGATGTCTAAAATAGTCATGTCTAGTACACATCCAGTAGCGGGGCTGGATCCCAAGGGACACTGTGTGCAGACATACAATACAAAGATTGTTATGAACAAGGATTACTTCACCACCTCCTGCAGCCACTTCAGAAGTGAGTTAAAGGTAAGACTTGAAAAATGCCTAGAAAAATAGTAGCACATCTCAGGGCAAGAAGTGATATATTTATAAACTAACAGAACTGGAAGCACTGGGGCTGGAAGGAAGATTCCGAGTCCCAGTCCCAAGGCAGATTCAGATAGAGCTTAACTATTCCTGATGTTTTTTAACCTGTCCTCTAAACTTTCCGGTAATGAAGATGCTACACCTTCCCCAGGATAGATCAAGACAAGGATTGCCAAGGGGCAGCAGACCTACCCGTTTTGTTGCAGAAGAGCTTAGCTATACACATGAAAGCTGTGCTGGGCTACCTGTCCTCAGGGCCCCAGACCATTTCATTTACTAGGACAGATGTAGTCTCCTTGTAATAAAGCCTTTTTATATTTTTAAGCAACCGTCTCATCTTTTTAGTACCATTTATTTGTAGTTATAATGTTTTCTCCTCAAGATGGAGGGGTTGGAGGACCAGAGCTGCACACTGTATAAAAGATGTGGTCAAACACCTTTGCTTCAGCGTGCAGTTTTTGGAAAGCTTTCATTTTTCTGTCGAGAGCACCCATCTGAGACGCGGTAAGTTGCTGGCAACACTGGACAGTATTGCTGGCATCTTGATAAGCTTAAATTTAACAACTGGGCACATTCTTGTGATCTCTGTAATTGAAAGAGTCTGGTTATAGCAACCTAAGAGAAGAAAGGATGATTTTCCCTGCTGGCATGGTTTTGTCTTTGTATTATTAGTTGTTCCTTTCTGAAACTAAGTCAAATGAAATGTGCCCTCTCATGATGCATTTTTAACATGCTGATATAATTCCTTAAGTACAATATTCATGGCACCAAAATGCTCTTCAGCATTAATTACTGTGACACCGACATCATAGACTTTTTTTGTCAAATTCCTTCACAGCTTAGCTGGTCAAGGCTCCTTTTAATCATTCATACTCTCTTCTCTTCACAGTAATTCCTGATAAGCTTGTGACGCAGCCTGAACTCAGCAGATGGGCCAGGTTACATCATGAAGAGCAGAAATACAAAACTCTTTAGCTCCGAAGCCTGCTCTGGAGACAGACACGATGTAAGAACCTTGTCAGGGTGAGTGCAAACCACATCCTTTCAAATTTCTTCTTGCTAATAAGAAGTAACAAGACCAGCTGTAATTTATATGCACTGGTTTGTCATGATTTTCTTTATACAAACAGCCAACATATGCTTTCAGTCTAACATCACATAGTTCAAAGAAAACAATAAAAAAAGGACAAATGTCAAAGGACCATGAACATCAGCTCAGCAAGTGTGTCTTGTCTGTAGCAGGCAGTGGCCGTGCCAAGGTTTCAACGACAGCCTCTTGCCCCACAGGCAGCAATCTTGGAGATGCAGAGGAGTGGTACGTGGAAGACAAGATCCTGCAATTTCAGCCAGAGCCTGAAGCAGTCTCTCTCTCCTTCCATAATGAAATGATAATCACTACCATGCAGTTCTTAAACTTTAGGCAGCAATAATATAGCCAAGATAAGTTTTGTGCCAAGATCAGTTTTGTTTGTTTTTAAATGGGAGTGCAAGTCTCCTCACTATTTTCCTTCTGCGAGATCAAGCCTGCTGATTACCTTTCACTTGTCTGGTCTTGGGACTCCAGCCATTCACTTTTTAGTTCCCCAATGCAAGTTTCTAGTCTGTGATTACTTGTGGCAAGTCTTCCTTCAAAAACATCCACATTTACACATAGTAATAATAATGTTTGTATTCTTCCGCCTCCTCTCTGGGCTTCATTTCAATGCTTAAGTCTTGCTTAAATCAACAAACAACTTGCAGATATGTTAAAAAAACTTGGGTGTTTTGTTCTCCTCCTTTTCTTGTGCTGGTGTTGATTTGCCTTGTGAAAATATTCATCTCTTGATTTTGTCTTTCAACATGTTTAGAAGTGTCTTCCAAATTGCCCTGTGTGAAGGTGCAAGGCATAATCTGTGTCTTATTAACGCTCAGATCTCTCAGAGGGGTCTCTCTCCCTCAGCTGAACTAGCTGATGTTTTAAGAGGCAGGCAGCACCCTGGGGCATAGCAATGAAGACAGAGTGAAATTTCAGCATTGATGTATCTAAGAAGTAAGTAAACAACACGTTGCCCAAATAACATGTGAGAACTCTATTTTCTTGGGCTTATCTTTGACTGCACCACTGCTAAGCACTACTAGCTCTGCAGCACAAATGCTGGGCAGTTCAGGAATAGTTACCAAGCATTTCCAATTGTGCCAGGGCCATCAATGTGAGCACAGATTTAAGAAAAAATTCTGGGTGTTGCTGTGCCCACAATTTCAGGCTCCGAATTAATAAGATCTTGAAGTTGCACTGAACTAATCCTTCTGAACATAGTCAGAGTCATGCCAAAATGGTTTCCAGACAGAGATGAAGAATCAAGAGATAAATTTTAAATAAAAGCCATAACATACGTTAACCTATTGCTTTGCAATCTCCACCCTTTCTTGTGTGCACCCCCTTTAAAATTTTTGTTCGTAAAATATATATACATGTAAGTTACTGGATCAGCTCCTGCAAATGGCACAATGTGATTCTGTATAATAAATACTCAAAAAAAACCCCAAACCAGAGTCAAAATATCAAATTTATTATTTACAGTGATGGCTCTTACACACCTCTTGCACCTCACATTCTCTATACCCCTTTGTGCCATCCATCTTCTCCTCAAGAAGATGAAGTAACAAAACACATATAAAAAAAGTGTAAAATGTAAAAAAGTCAAAACCACCAAACAGCTTTTCAACAGCACGCTCCTTGCTCCAAGCTCAAATGCAACAAGGTTTTTTGCAGTCCTCAAGCTTCTGAGATTATTTATGAAGCAACAGCCATTACACTCATTGTACCTCCTGCTCTCAATGGGACTTATCGTTCAGAGCTGTTGAGCAGTGGGGAACAACTACAGAGGATAAACTGAATGAAATATGTGATGCTGTGAATGTGTCAAGACTTCGACCAGTGGAATTTACATACATGAATAAATATTGAATACTGTTTAGTAATGAGGCTCCTGCATAGCTTCTGTACTGGGCGTCCTGCAATGTAAAAATAATTGCTACCTTTATTATCAGTTACTAGCTTTAACAGCAAGCAAGAAGAAGCTTCAAGTCTGTGAGGGAAAGAGGGAATTAGGAGATGCATCTCCATTAGCTTGTGCAAATAGTAAAAGCTCCCTCTTAGCCTCTCTTTATAGTGGACTGCAGTTTTCTCTTTGCCTAAATTTAGATTATGACGAACAGAAACATGAGCATGTTGTGGATTAAGATAAATTCCCCCAAGATGTTGTTGTAGAATTATTAGGACAAAAAAGATGGATTCCAAGAGTCAACTGAGCAAAGCTGTTATTCAGGGAAGAGGAGAGATCTCCAGACACACAGCAATTTCACAATCCTGGCGGGCGCCTCAAGGTTCAGGGAGGTTCATTTCCACCATGACTCAAGCCCCGAATAACTCGGTTGCTCAGCCAAGCACTTCCTTGGCTCACTGGAACCTGGCTAAGTGTCCAGTGGGTACAAACGCAACATCTGAACAGGAATCACCCAGATATGTGCCAGGAAAGGCACCAAAACTTTGCCCTCCCCAAAGAGCATGTGGTTTGTAAGATGGGAAGCCTTGTGGGGTCTCTAAAGCTCATGGCTTTTCGAAGGGTAGTAATTTGTCTACAGCTCCTCTTCCAAACTGAAGTGGCAATGGATTGCTTTCCATTTCAGGCTCACTCAAGGACACAAGCTTCCCTGACTCCTTCCATCACAAAGAAGGAAGGAGATGTATAACACCATATGAATGTATTCGGTGTCCTAGCCCAGAATGCTTCCCAGCAGAGTAAACTTTGCAATAATGGGAATGAGAATAATGTGTAAAAGAAAAGGACAAAAATGAATCAGGGAGATTTTATGATAAAGATCACACGGTCCCAACTCAGGGCAGTATCATTGTCCAGGGTAAGCTGGAGAGCATTCCTGATATAAAAGCAGCCAGTCAGTGGTGGCCAAGAATGGAATTAAGCAAAATATGCAGTGGGCTGAAGATGGCTTGAAACCAGTTTCTGAGGGAGGTGTGGTCACTTAAAAAGGCAGGGAACTGCGTTTACAGTTTCTGAGTTCCTAGGATAGCTCTTAAGCATTTGAAGGCAACTTCAGCACATGTGTAAAGTTAAACATTTGTCTACAAATTGTCCTAAATGTGGAGCTGTGGGTTCAGTTCAAGGCTCTGCCATGCTTCTCCTGCACAAAGAAGTGCAAGTTCATGCATCCAACTGGGGCTTCAGGGAACTACAGGGAAAATGATACTGTGCTTCTCCCATCCCATCCATCTCTCCTCCTTTATCTACTGAAGGTTCTTCAGTGCAAGGTTTGTTTCCTGTGATGCATCTTAACTCTTGTAGGAGCTCTCCTCTTGCACACTAACCTTTCCAGTTCCTGAGGACAGGAAGGTAAGCTGCATGGGTGGGAACATTTGTTCTTTCCTGCTTTTTTTCCTTCTCTTTCACATCGCAACGTCAGTCATAAGGCTCTGAAAGCCACATTATGTTCTGCTGATCATCTCTTGCCAACTCATTAATTCATTAATAGCTATTGTTTGGTCCTGAGATTAGATGCAACTAATTGCAAGAGCTGATGAAGCAACACAGTTGGGTTCCCCTTCCCGCAGCTGTGTCGGTCGGTACAGACCTCGCAGGAACACACCAGCACCAGCCTCTGTGCATACACCCACCTCTGCTGAGATGTTTCTGCTCTGACAGCAACTCTTGTGGAGGTGATAAATGGGGGGCTTACAGGTTTTCTAGCTACAGATTGTAGTTTATTATGAAACTGGGCTCCCAAAAGCTGACCTGACATCTCCTGGCCTGTGAACTGCCATCTAGGCAAGGTGAAAAACACCCATGTTACCACTTTGTCTATCAGATGTGCCACCTGCACGTTTAAAAAGTGGAAGTATTGGTTTAGCTTACCACGTCTTGTATCTAAGAGGATATCCTCATCAAACCTCTAAATAACAATTTTTCCCTAAGTCATGTCACCTCTCTGTTTAAAAAAGTACTTTTCATCCTTTTTCTTCCCAAATTAAGGGTGGAGGTGAAAGCAATTTTCCCTTTCTCTTGTTCCCACAGGTAGGAGTAATGTATAGATACATATATATATATATGATAGAAGCATACATATACTTTGTTGTGCAACCTTCAGCAGCAGCAGAATGGACTTGACCTGATTTTTGGCTCAGTGTTACTCGCTGGATCAGTGAGAACTGATGATGCTCTGGATGGTTTTAATTCCCCACCACTTTGACAAAACCAGGAGCGGCAGGAAAAGCACGCAAGCTACCCATTTGATTCATGGGCTGGGATTATTATCAGGTCCCAAGTAATTGTTCAGGTTTCCAAAGGACTTCCTAGCAACCTGTAGGTCTAGGGATTTCTTTCCTTTTTAATGAATGTTTGGTTGGGTAGAATCCAAAGGCAATTTACAGAGAGAAACTTCCTACTTGCCACAAGCTATTGGCATATTCATGTCCTGTTTGTATGTAAGCTGGATACTCAGAAGTATTATTTAGGTTTTGAGGGTGAGGCATGCTGTTTAAGAAGCACAGTTTTCACAGAGGAGGAGTGCTCCATGCTTTGCAAAAATCAGCTCTCTAAGGTGTTTCAATTTGCACACCCAGAAATTATGGCATCCAAACACACTGAAATAATTGTATTTGTAAATCTTGGCCAAGACTTTGCTTAGTAAGTATTTTAAGACAGGCTTTACCCCCCCCCCCCCCCCCCTTTTTTTTTCCCCTTCTGTAATCTGGCACATACAACCACCATCTATGTTAGACTATAGAGACAAAAGATTACATGGGCCACACACTGGATCTTTCACTCCACTTATTTTCTTTCATCCCAGTCTGGTCCAAAACAGGCTTGAAACATATTAGCATGACAGTGTCTCACCCTGCCTGCAGTCTATGCTGTCACTATTCTGGCAACAAGCAGAGTTGTCAATCTGGCGCTTTATACCAGTTTGGAGTACACTTAAAAATGTATAAACAACAGCAAGATAGAGAAACGTCCTTCAGTATTTATTTACCAGATAGGATGGGAGATGAGCCCTTCATTTCAGTAAGCAATATGCATTTTATGACCTTCTCATGACGGTTTTATGCCTATTATGATCGGTTTGCCTTTTTTATTAAATAAAGAAAAGCAAATGTAAGGAGCTAACATTCAAATAACATTTAAAATGGAGATAAAGTGACAAAGCTCTGCTGAGTTGAAGTTATGACTGACATTTTGTCCTTTGTTGAGGGTGGCTAAAGGATAGAAATGCAGGAAAATTAAAGGAAATCACTTCCAACCTTTCCTTTAATTATCAGGAACTCTGTCAATTAGTGTCACAATTCGTCATTTTAAGAGTAGGCCCCTAAAGCTACAACAACAGTTCCTCTCTGAGCATCGCTGCACTGCTGTTGTAAATGCTACAAGTTGTGAATGCAGCTTGGGGTTTTCAGCGGGGAGGATTTGGGTCCAGAGGCTCCCTAGGGTGGAGAGGATGTTTTTTAATCATGGCACAGTGTTTTCATGTGGTTTTGTAGAGTGGAAAAAGTTAACCATAGTTGGAAACCTCAGTTTTATCCCTGACTTCTTCGACAAGTCACTATTCCCATCCTTAAAATGGGGATGAGGATCCCTGGCTGAGAAAGGGTAAAATAAGGATGACACTAGAGATATTGATAACTCTGGAAAAAGTTATATTGATTCATGCATTTTTCCCTCCTCCCCTGCTTTCATAATTGAATAGTTATGAAATAAAGTGTTCTTCCCCCCCCTCCTGTACTTGGAACATGGTGATTTATCAACATAGACAGTCTGAGGCCCAGCAGATAAAATGCAAAGCGTGAACTGAAGTAAATAACTGAAGTTCACAGCATGAACTAAATCATGTTTTATTACCTTTAATATTTCAATTGCTTCTTAGCATGAGAAGCAGAGACCAGGGTGCATTCAGCAGCTCTCTAAACCTCCCTTTCCTTTGCATCGCTTTAGCCTTCCTCCTCCCTCTCCCAGGGAGCCATCCTTCGCTGCATGGAAAAGCAATGATCTAAATTCACCCTCCCCAGGAACCAGCTCCGGACGTGGCAATTTCAGGATTCCTCACTGGGCATGTCATTAGGGCATCTAAGTTGGAAACTTAATCACCTCAGGCTGCTTCTGTAACCGAGGGAGACAGGACTCTCCAGAGAGGCATTCAGATCTCACATACACCGAATTTTTCCCCAGCAGGTGCATTTTCCTCTCTGACTTTTCTGGAGAGCATCTAAGGTGCTTTGGCCATCCTATCAACAAGTCTACATGTTTGACAAGATCAAAAATCATCTTTTCTCCTGCCATTCCCCAATAGTTTATTAACTAAGATCATCTGTGATTTCCATTTTGAATCTGGTTGACCCTGGATTTTCTCTCAGTGTTTTAATATATTCTCGCCTCTTCAGCAGACCATCTCTAATGTGTTCAATCATTTTCAATAAATCAGTGTCTCCCGAGTGGGCCAATTCAGACTGAAATCTGCAGCTGCATGCAGGTTGAATGGCAGCAGATCTTCTCACCTGGCTCTTCCACAGGCCCTCAAGAGAAATGACACATGCGGGAATTAAAAGCATGCTGGATGAAAAAGTGTAGGCTGTAGCTCATTAGCAGGGACCATGACTTGATGATCTGCTACAGGAATTTAAGCATAAAGCAGTTTGTTGCAGAGCGAAACACTGTCTCCTCATTCTCATTCATGAATCCTTCTTTTTCATGTTCTACTACCACCGAGTCAATTATTGGGTTATTGGATCCACAGAGAAATAACCATAGGAAGTGTTTAATATACTAATTTTCACCTTTCAGCACCTGAAAGAAGCACTGCATTTAACATTGGTATATGATCCCTGAACAACATTTTAAGCACTTCTGCTCCAGTAGTTTCCATTTTTTATGTTTAGAGATCAGTTCAACTCTAGTTCCTAGAAGAAACTGTGTTGGGCAGACTAATTACTTAAAATCATCAGTTTTTGCCAGTTACTTAAAATGACCAGTTCTTGGACTAACAGGAAAAAGGGGAGGAGGGGATTATAGCACAGTGTATTTGGGAAAACTCTCTGTCTCACAGACCAACAACTTCAAACTTTAATTCAACTGCTCTCTCAAAAGGCTTTACAATTTCACACACAAGTATACTGGCGGTCTCCAGTGAATGAATATAAGAATGATTCTTTTCAAAGAGTTTCCTGGAAAATGCCACCTTTGGTTGATATTCTTCTTTTCCAGGAATGCTGAGAATTTACACAAAAGATGCAGTGGAGCTACACACACAGAGAAGCAAATGTATTATTCTCAAAACACTCTCCTACTTTCTCACCATTTTAGGCTTTTTACACAGCCATTCCGATCATCTTTTCATTATCAGACAAATCCTTAAGAACTTCCTCTGGCAACTTATCCACTGCAACAAGAGACCGTTTTCCTTGAGCAAGGACAAATCAACGTTAGGTAAAAGCTCCAGGATTTCGCTGAGGCTTTAAAAGGCTGGAGAGTACCAAGCTAAAGCACATGTGCCTTTTGACCCTCATTCTCCTTTCACCTACCATGCTTAATGCAGTCCTCCTTGTTTTGTATCTACTGTCCCCAGAAGTAAAGCTTGAATCTGTAGAGGTGCCAAGTGTTTGCAAATCTAGCTGATGTCATTGGACTGGAGGATCTTAGCAATTCTGAAATTCCGGGTGTACTTTTTACTACTTCCTCTTGCTTCCCTGATTACTAGAAAAGAGATCTTCAGACACGTAACATCTCCTGCATTATGCACCACTCACAACTCACAGGCTGGTACCTTGGCACTGCTGCCATCTCCTGAACCAGGTGCCCCTAAAACAAATGCAATTGCTTGGGGAGCATTCTCATTCATGAACCCTTCATTTTCATGGCTTCGGATAGTTCAGCAATGAAAGCCAGTCAAAGCTCTCTGCAAAAAGCAAGTCTTCATGTAGGCTGGTTGCCCGTGCCTGCTGCCTGGGTGTCAGCACAGGAGGAAGGCAACAGCACCGGAGCTGCAGGTGTTGCAGCGGGGACCAGGCAGAGGATGGGTGCTGAGTGAGTCTGTCCATCTTCTGCTGATCGTTGTATAGCCAGCTGCTACAGAGGGGGATTGCACTGCCAGCGACAGATGAACTCTTCTCTTGGAGGGTTCCTTTCTGTTCATGTCAGTGACTTTTTTTCCTTACAAAATCACTCATCTCCCCAACCCTAATGTGAAACTCACCTTTCTCCAAGGAGAAAATTATTGCAGTGATGAGCAGTTTTCCCAAGCACAGGTATAGCTGAATACCAGAGTACTGGCTGAAAAACTGCATTATGCATTAAGCATTATGTTATTTTAACAGCGCTCAGTATTGCTTTGCTTCCAATCAGCCAGAGATCCAGCTATTCTTCTGCACTGGGAGCACCGGTAAATATTTGATCTTTTCAATCTGCAGCCAGCCAGCCAGCCAAACAGGGACTGACTGTTCCACCAGTCTCCTTATTTTCTTATCCCATGCTCTTTGGAGGGATTCTTAAGTCAACAGACTCTCTCTCCCTCCTTCCTCCCCCCCCCCCCCCCCGATAATGCCTCTCAGCCCTGATTTCACATTGCTGTTAAACTCCATTGCATCGCAGAAAATACCAGCCGTAGGTGTTGACACAACATCATTACATTGCACAAGCATAAGAAACTCCTCACCAAAAATTTCCAGGGTTGCAATATAACTTATCACAGAAGGTCGGTAAAGAGTTAAAGCAGGGGGCTGCCAACTCAAGCAAGCTCTCCGATACGCATACATCCCTGTGCACAGACCCTCTGAATTGTTTCTCAGCACGGAGAAGCACTCATACCTCTAAGTTGTGGCAAGAGTGGCAATAATTTCCCACAATACAAATTCCCCTCAGTACAAATTTAGCAATTCATTCTCCTTGGAGTGGCCAAAAGAAGCTCACCAACTGTAAGATTTTATAATTAAAGAGCTGGAATAAGATTTGAGAGAGGTAGGCTGATTTCTCTTCTTCAAACTTGCATAGTCTTGGGAAACACTTCACTTTTTCCAGACAATGCTAGCTGATATTTTGAATGTTCCTCTTGACATATGTAGGTTTTCAGAAACTGCTAAGCACCTGAAAAGTTAAATCCCTGCCTGGCATCTGCAGCGATCTACTATGGTAAAAATGAAGAAGTTCAAAACATCTACCTACTGGAAAAGCCACACCACCACCGCGGCAGATCTGTTCAGCAAAGGATTAAATGTGCCATTGAATTTGGACCTGTGAAGTATCCAGGCTCCATGTGTACCCGTAAATAAAATCATGGCTTCATGCACTGGGCTGGCCTGCAGCGACCCAGGTGGGGTTTGGCTCGTGGTCTCTGGCTCTGTCCCTGGCATGGCTCAGGGCTTTGTGCACCTGGCTATGGGTAGGAGACAGTTTGGACACAACCATCCTGAGGCTGGTGGGAGAAAAGAGAAAAAAAGAGTTTACCAATAGAGGTATAAAGTGTGTCAACCCTCTTGGCTTCAGGGTGAGGGAGCAGTCCCTTCTTGAAATCAGCTTCAGCCAAAGCTGCCATCCACGAGGCTTGGGCACAGTTTCCTGGAGCCCATGGGGTCCCAATGGACATCTAAGAGGGGCTGGATCCAGACTTTCTCTTCAGAGAGCTCATGTGTGGCCAGGCAAGAGGTGGAGAGGTCAGAAAATACATTTGGGCTGAGATCATGGTTTTAAGGTCTTTACCTTCCTGGGAAGGTACTTTAATGTTCACATTTCTGCCATCCTTCTTTTCCCTCTCTATGAATGAACACACCCCAATAAATAAATAAATAAAGCTCACGTCTGATACTTTTTGTCAGGACACAAAAAAATTAAAAAGCTGGGAGATGTTACACGTGCAGACAGCTGGTACATTCTTTTGCTGTCAGTTCTCTCCAGCAATCAATATTGTGAAATGTTATGATTATTATCAAATATCATTATGTTAATTTTGAATCTGTTACGAGTCCCATCTACTGCAGTCATTAAACTTTGAATAAATGATCTTCTGAGTTTTAAAAAATAAAAAATATATAAGACAAAACTCCCTGCCTAGCTATTAACTAGCAAGGAAGATTTAGGTAGGCAGACGGATCCGCTCCTAGTGGTGTTCAGCTTGATAAATTGTGGCTTTCCTCCAAATAGAGGCAGAGTTCAGTATTTCACACCATGACAGGTTCTCTCTGTACTTTGTGGATAAGGTTGCTTGGATCAGAACCAAACTTGCAGCTATTCACGGAGGTGGTAGAGTTTCTAAAGGAGCATGTCTTTATTGTATTATGGTGCTGCTTGCTAGAGGCTAGGCTGAGACCCCAGCTCTGTAGTGCTAGGCACTGCGTAAACACGGAGGAAGAGACAAGACAGCTAGAGAGTGATAAGGCAAAAAGCTCTATGGAGAAACTGGAGAAAGACTAGCTGGGCTCCTGCTGCCCAGTCCCATGCTCTGTATCTAGTGGACCAGGCTGTTTCATAAAAAAGCTTCTCATAGCTCTAGTAGGCAAACATAGCAATCATTGCAAGGGTGACAAGAATATGCCAAGTTATCTGAGTGGATGCAGTTTTAGAGATCAGGAATATCTGACCATGGGAACTAGCAGAGGGGAATTTTAGGAAACCATCAAGAGCAAAGGCTGCTCTCCCAAAGCTGCATTTGTTCACCCTTTGGGATTTGGATCTTCATGGGGTTGTTCCTGCAGCCCTCCAACTCACCTGGATTTCATTTCACACTTGAAGCTCAGCTGTGTTGTGTCAGGAGGGTGGTGGAACCCAAGGGCTGCTGGTGCGTCCTGCGGCTGATTTATGGCTTTGCAGTGCAGAAGCCAGGTGCAGACTTGCCAGGGGGTTAAAGGTCTGCCTGCCCCCCATTATAGGGCTTGCCGCAGCCGGCTCTCTCCTGGCCATGTGAGGCAGGAATGCCTGAACAGCCTCCTTGCAGATCTGTGCTGCATCCGCCATTCGTAAGCTGGATGAATCTTGCGGTTTCCTGGTATTTGCATGCCAACACAGGAAAAACACAGAAGGTAGAGCTGAGATTTGCTGCGCGTTTGGGACTTGCAAGAATGCCAGATTCAGAGAGTCTCCGAAGGGCAGACAGAGGGCGAAGGCACAAAGGTTAAACAAACAAAAATAAAAGCGTTTGCACCAAACCCTGCAAACAAAAACCACGTAGCTAACTTCAGCTCTGAGGTGCAAGCATGAGGCTTGCTTCCCAGGATTAAAAAATATACACTCTGCTATTTCAGACAGAGAACTAAATAAAGCCACTCCTGCTCTTCTCATCTCAGATGCTAACGAAATTAATGGCAGCATTTTTTTTGGCCAATCATTCATTAGCCTTTTTACCCTGCTCCCTAAACCTTCATAAACACAAGCCGAAATCCTCCCTGAGAGAGATCTTGACTACAGTCAGGTTTTGTTTCTCTCTGGGCTGGTGTGAGATTATAATGTTTCTCAAGGTGTTCCCTTCCTCATAATGAAGCTCCATCTGTTCTACAGATGGTAAAGATCACAAGAACCAGCACTAAATATCCCTCCCCCACCGAAGAGTTTTTACCTTATGGTAATGTTGCTCTTTGTTTTCCTTGTCTTTCCCGGGAGCAGAGGCGCGTGTTGCGGAGCACAGGGACTAATCCCTTGCCCCAGCGAGCCTGCACGGTGGCGCTTGCCTCTGCACGAGGAGGTGTTCATAGCTTTTGGCTAGGGGAAAGGAAAATCTTTTCCATTGACTTCAGGAACCTGTGCACTGGCCACCTTTGAATATTCCAGCTGTATTTTTCATCCTATCTCCTCTCGACTGCTACTTGTACCAGTCCCAGCTTTGCCCCCCGGCAGACAACTGCCTCCCCGCTCGCTGTCACGTACGTCACTTCAAGGGCAAACTGAACTCTGGTGCAGCGAGGACCTGCCAGTTGAGACACAAAAGGAATTCAAGAGGTCAGGTCCTAAAGGATGGGAAAGAAATTTATAGGTGTTCACTGTTCGTTGTCTGCCCTACATATTTCTGTGTGCCTTTGGCTCACGAACGGTAGCTTTTTTTCAGATACCTGTGCGAGAATTTGAGCCTGTAGAGCACTCAGCAGGGTAGAGCTCCTGGGTATGCTGCCAGCCTCCAAATTTTGGCCTCCTCCGGTGTGACCACACTGAGCACCCAGACACTGAAGCACAGAAAATGGAGTCATCTTTGATGATCTTGCCCTCCATACATAATCCAAATAATTAAATTCGCTTAGCTAGATAAACAAGTTTTAGTTCTGAAATGGGATAACCACAGTGGATCTTTAGACAATCCTCTAAGGCAGCTGGCAGTGGGCTAACTTCATTTATGTGGTTTAACATTTGCCTAGCAGAAAATACTACTACTTTTCTCTTCTTGACAGGTAGATAATCCTAAGAGGTTTGACTACCACATTAACATCCAAACCACAAATGATGGGTAATGTGAAAAGCTGGATTTTCTGACACACATACAGCCTTTACATCTGCTTTCTACATCAGGGCCAGAATTAGTTCTAATGTTGTGTTTGTATTAAATATGTGGATTAATGGAGCTCAGCAAGAGTGCCGAATTAGCTCTTCCTGTCTCCAGTGGATTTGGACTGCATCTCTCCATGCAGAGACAGATGTGTAGCTTGTTATATTTTGTGTTTTGCACTTGGAAAAACTGTGGCTTGGTACTAAATCAACAGTTGCTTGTTCAAAAGAAGTGATTCCAAGCATCTATTTGAGCTAAGCAAATTTGCACTGGGGGAAGTGGCAGGGATAAAGTCCTACAAGGAAACATTTTGGGGCTGTTGGCTCAGACCATAGCCCACCAACAGTGCCATTGCTCAGGGAGAACTGACCCCTTTCATGCATAGTAGAAAACCAAAGTCCTGATCCAGGAAGATTTGATGGCGCTGGCGAACCCAAACAATGAAGATATTTTGCTCCAGTGTCCTGGCTCAGTCCCAGCTCAGGTAATTATGTCCCACTTATCTAAATTTCTTCCTCAGTTTTCACTGGCATTTAACAATTTTCTTCCCTTCCTGTCCAAAACAGCAGTTTAACAGTCCAGCTGGCTGCTGAATAGTCACTGTCCTTTGAATGATGGCTAAATGTCTCCACTGTGCATATGTATATGCAGTCTGCAAGGCACCTGGGGACCTCATGAACTGGGGATAGGAGAGTGAAATATGGAAGTGATGGAGTTTGCTTTATTTTTTATTGTTTGTTTTCTTTTTTATTGGTCTTGCAACTGGGAGCACTGTTGGCACAAGATCTTAGAAGCCAAGAACAGGTAAAGCAGCATTTCCCCAGTTTAATAACTCTATGAAAATAAAGTCAAAATCACAATGAACTTTTCCATAACCAATTCCCTCTGGCAGATACTTTGCTGAAATAATAGTTTCAGCAAGACTGTGACCCAGATGAGCTCTGAGTCCCAGAAAGGACGTGCATACCCACAACTTAGGTGCACAGAGAAACACTTGGGTACCTGGCCGTGGTGTGGAAGCCACAGCACAGAGCTGGGCATTGCTCAGGTTGAACCCGGAGGTACTTCAAGCTCTGAACAGATGGAGTAGAACACCACGAAAGGAGGTCTGGAAATGCACTGGGCTGCAGACATCGGTGCCTGAATCAGGGCTGAGGACAAGGCAACAGCAATGCCATCCTCTGAACTGTATGTCTAGATCTGGCTGTAGACACAGATACTGAGCTGAGGAGGACCTGCAGCTCAGGAAAGGGAGCTGGGAGAAAACCTGGCTTCCAAGCCTTGTTCTGCAAAATTGAGCCTGCAGCTCCCTACAGCAAGACAAGGGTGATGGCCTCTCTTTTTCCTTCTTTTAAATACAGACAAGTGTACAGGGGTCATGGGATCAAGCAAGAGGGGCTTTGGCTTTGTAGCCCAATAGTTGTGTGGGACAGATCTGCATTGTCATGACTCATTCCCTAAAACTACCTGTGTCTCTCCATTGACAGTGCAGGGAGCCCCGGGTGACCAGCTTGATGTAGATGTGTGCTGTGGAGATGTCTGAAATTAAACGAAGTGAATCCCATCCCTAAAGCCAGCCCGGGTAGGAGGTAGTGTAGGATGGTGCAATGCAAGAGTCTACATGTGAGCTGGAAGTCTGCACTCCCACTGCCGGCACTGGGGATCTAGTCAACGTGGTCGGCGGAGCCTAGGAAGCGATTTGTCTCACTGTAAAGCAGACTCCTACGTCTGGTCAGTGAATCACTCTCTATACGCCCACATTTCAGTGAGATGGATCCTATCCCTGAAGTTAGGAGAGATGAATCTCACCCCTAAGTCTTTTTCCTCCTTTTGGTATCTGCTGCTAAGTTTCCAATGTGCTATAACACTAAATCAGTTGCTTGAGTTAGCTATTACTTCACTTTTCCTTCATCTCCAACTGAACCATCATAAACTAATACATTTTGGTGTTTATTTTCCAAATTCCATTTCCAAACTGGAGTCAAACTCAAAATCTTCCAATCCTTCCTCCATTTCAGTCAAGCCCTTTGGTATATATCTACCTCAGCAGTGCATTAGGACCTTCCTCCTCCAATTTCCATATAAAGCTTTTTAAAGCCTTCGTTATTGCAGACAGCTCAACCTGGCTGTCTCTCTCAGACTGTGATGGAAATATCCCGCATCTTTCTACCAATTTTTTCCTTTCCCATCAAGACACTGTGACACATTGCAAGTGGAGAGTTTCTGTCAATAGTACTACCAGTGTGGTTCTCAAATAACTGCATGTCAGGTGCACAAATTACAGAACTAATACAGGCTGTGTTTACATTTTGTGTATGGGTTTTCAAGGCATATGATAATGAATATTAATAGAAACTATTTCTCCGGTAAATGATTATTTTCTCAATAGTCAGTATAAATAAAACCACTTGGATATGAAACAGATTTTTCGATGTCTATATCACAAACGCAATGATGTATTTCCACAAGAAAAGGCACACCTGCCAGTATACACTAGTAGCAATGTAAATATTTGCAACTTTTGCAATAATTAAATCCAATCCTCCAAGGCCTGTCTCGCAACATCCTAACACAGAATTTAGGTTCATAGCTAACAAAGAATGAATGAAGTGGCACAAAACCAGATAGAATGAAATTAAACCTCAGAAATCAGTTAGGCAAGGCAGGATCTGCCTTACCAACCTTCAGATGTCTATAAGTAGATGGCTGCAGGTGAGTTAGTCACTCGGCCAGTCATTCCCTCATAGTCAATGGAGACAAACAGGCACCTAAGGCACGATTGTCTCATCCATTTTAAGTATCTAATTTAGGATGAAATGAATCATTGGCTCCCCTGGACTAGATCTCCACTGACGGCAGAGGGAGCTGAGGGTGACTAGCTGAGATTCAGACAGTTAGTCAGATGAACACAAGGTATAATAGTCTACCTTAAAAACATACTTTTTAGAATAAATGCACAGAAAGCATGTGTTACCAATTTGACAAGAAGGGAAGAGTCATAGACCCCAAACTTTGCTTATTTATCCATTCGAGAGACTGTATCACAGTCAATTTCATCCTCCCGCTGCCTTTTATTCTACTGTAAGGTCAAAGCAGCTGGAGCTGTACCCTCCTCTGAATTGCTTCACTTGGCAACTATATCTTGTGTAAGGATGGAGTTATGGGTAATGGGCAACAACATCAACTTCATGAGGGTATCAAGAGAAAAATTCATAAAGGGAAGACAAGACAAGGCAGGGCAAGGGAGGAAAAGGGAAGGGAAAGGGAATTTGCCTGTAAATGCCTGTCCTTTTCTTCCAAAGTAGAAGTCTTCTTCAGGAAGCAGATGTTATCCCTAAAGAGCTGTGTTTACTGAAACATAAAAAAAAATAAAGGAGCTTTGACAGATTATTTCTGGCCTCCTACAGTTTAGTTGCAGTCAAAGCTGTCAATAAGAAGTGGACAGGGGACTTGAGGGAATATCTGTAGACATCCATTCTGAGGAGATCAAAGGGAGCTTTACTGATGAATTTACTGTCCTGCTGACTTATTTTTTTCAAAATTCTAGACACCTGGAGAGGTGTTAAAAAGATGAAAGGGTAAAAAAAAAAAAGAAAAAAACCCAACAACATTCTGCTCTTCAAAAAAGGACAAAACTCAGCCTGTTACATCCTCCAAACCTAGCTTCAACACCTTTTAAAGTAAGGGGACAAATACTGAAAGAAAGAAAAAGCAGTAACAAATCCGTCAGCTCTTACACTATTCATATTTGTTTGTTATGACTTTTTTAAAACATCTAACTGTCCAGCTAAGCCACCATGTGTTCTCCTCACCCTCTCAGTGTTGCTTCTTTCCCTTTCCTTCTTTCTTTGCAGCATCTTTGCTGCATCATCTTTCATTAGACCATAATCTCTTCAAAGCAGGAATCCTCTCTTAGCATTTGTATAAGCAGGAGAGACCTCTGTCATGACTGAAGCACTGAGGCACTGTCATGAGACAGAAGAAAAAGAAACAGGAGGAGGAGTGAGGTTTAACAAGGGAAAGTAAAAATCAGACGAATTGGTTTTGTGGGTTTTTTTGTTGAATTACAATGTTAAAGCCTCTGATGTGTTGTGTTTGGATGCTGCTTGGTCATAAATTCTCTGCTGTCTGTATCCTTACCCAGCTCAAAGAGGTATAGGAAACAAAAAAGCAAAGACACTCCAGGTTAGGCTGCTGTTTTCCAAATGGATTCAAGAAGCTCAAGTGAACTTGCTGTAAAACCAATTTGGCTTTATGAGTAGAGAAGCAGAGCACCATGATCCCAGTTTAGCACAATAATTAGACACGTGTTTAGATTTAAACATGTGAGCAGGATCCTGAAGTTAATGGGATCAATCAGAGGTTGTGTACGCTGTGTAATGCAAGGCATGTCTTGCTTGATATCACTTTGAAGTGGCACAAAGATGAGGCTTTCTGAGGGAAAACTTTTCCATTCTCCATCAGGTTTCTTTTTCTTGCAGCAAAGAGGAAAAACAATTGCCCTTGACTTGCTTAGACCCTGAACTGCCTTTTACAGTCATCACCTCCCTTTTATAGAAGTGTAAATGAGGCAAAGAAAAGCAGAGACCCAGACCCAGACAAGACATCTTAATAGCAGATGCTTGTCCCAAACCCCACTCATGCCAGCAAGTACTGTCCTATGCATACTGCTCGATACCTACCTGGCCCTGGTTCATAAGTCTGAGTATTCCTAATTCACATTAAGAAGACCCAGATCCTCAAATATAAGGCAGTTTATAACTATGTTCTCTCAAATACAGTGACAGCAGTGGGGTTAAGGCCCTCAATGGGAGCCACATTCCCTCCCTGCTTGGGGTGCTGGGATATGAGTCCATACACCCCAGGTAAATGGCTTGAAATCAGCCACTTCTCAGGAATGCAAGTTTCACGAGTCAAAAAGAGATCCTTGTTCTGCAGTTTGTTGGTTAGGATACTCAGGCAGAGGTGAGGTGTTTTGGGGTCCTATCCTGCTTTCAGTCCTGGTTATGCACTTGATATTAAATGGTATTTCATAAACACCTATAATGATTTCATCAACAGGAACCCAGGCTTTAGTGGTCTGATCTGATTTTTCCAGTTGAATTGTGCAAAAGGAGGAAAAGGAGAGAAGCAATATAAAAGTGATGAAACAAAGAGGAAAATCCAGCCCCTTTTCTGTGCTGTTTACGTGGAAGATTCAAGGAGTATGTTGCTTTGGGCTGGTAGGAGAGGATTTCAGCAATGCATTAGCCTTGGTGTCAATGGTCTGAGACACACAGCTGAACTTCACACACAGCTCAGTCCTACTGCTGCTTAATTGCCAGTACAAAAGATATTATCTCTACTAAAGCATGAACCCAAAGCTTCATTTTTCAGGAAATCGGTAGGCAAAGCTGTGGGAGGAATAAAAAAAAAATCCCATCTTGTTTGCTAAATCAGTTGGTGGATGTGGTAATGTAAGGGCTGAACTCACCGAAAGCCATGCTAGAAAACGTACAGTTGCTTTTCCCCAAGCTGAGCTCAAGACTGTGTGGTCTGTCCTGTGAAAAGTAGATGAGAAATCCAAAAATAAAACAGCTGACAGTAAGTTGTGATCAGCACACTATACATATGTAAATCATTGCTGACCCTGAGAAGAGCTGCCTCCGCATTATGATAAGGTCTGAAACCTGATTGAAATTTTTCATAAAGGGCATTATTTTGGAGGTGATCCTTAAATGAGCAGAGCAGGAAAATCATCAGCCTCTTTCCTCAATAGTCAGAAAAATAGGTTACTGATGAGAGGGACTTTGGCCAAATGAGTTTCTTTAGAATTCAGCTGCTGGATTTTTCTACATCTCAGAGGCCTCTTTAATGACAGCATAGTTCTGGGGCACAATTATATCATTATTATTGTATTGATAATGCGCAGACACTTCCTAGAGTTACCACCACTGCTGCTCTGATCTATCTGATAAAGGCCTTTCACAATGCAATATTAATAATACCAGAGTATGCTGGATGCAGGGCTACATCACTGTCCCTTACTGCATCCTTTTAGCATCAGCAAGATGATGAAGCAAAACGACACTAGCCATCTCCAAGACGCATGCACTTAGGTCATTAGGATTTTTACTTATTAATAAAGATAACTGAAACAACAGAAAGGCTCGGAGTTTGCTCCCACGTTGCTCAGCTACAGAAGGGTCTTTTTTAATTTTTTTAAGAAAGATGAGGGTTTTCTAGAAATTGAAAGCCAAAACGATTTCTGTTTTGCTGTGAACGTGCCAGGCAGACAGCTGGAAGGGCTTCCTCTCTGCTCTACATGTGAACCGTGCTTGTGTAGCTTGGAGTAGAAAGGGGAAAGCTGGGTGTTCAGAGATGCTCTGTTTATGCTGGTGCCTCTGCACTTCAGCTGCTCAACGATATTCAAATCAGACCCATCTTCCTAAGATGTCTTTCTTCTGACTCCTATCACTTCAAATCTTTGGCTCAACCACTTCCTTGCTGTTTTCCCAACAACCCTGCCCATCTGAAAGGCTGCAGATCTTTTGGTAGCAGCGTGCACCCTCGGAAGGAGGATCACAGCAAGCTTCAAGGCTGCCCTTGTTGTGGCTGTGCTGCTCACCGTGCTGTGCCAAGTGCCCACCAACAGCTATGGAAGTTACCTATTTCCTTTCGAGCATCCTATATATGCAGTGGGATTGACCAGTTTTCACGGGAAAGACTGGCCAGGTGGCAAAGGTCAGTCCGCCACCTCTAATAAGAAACTCTTCTTATTACATGCACCTTCGGAGTCATCTGGAAAGCCCAGAAAAGCCCACTGTTTACATTGTTCTGCTCATCCACAGTTCTGCCTGTCTCCTTGCCCAGCAGCTAGACCTGCTGCCATCCTCACCTTAACCCTGTGTCCTCACCTCCTGCTAGTAAATTCTATTTCATCTCCCATCAGTTATGATCCAAGCTCCCTCAAGATCCCTCCCTTCCCGGCTTGCGGCAGGTGCACAAGCCACCACCTTTCCACCACCAACCTCAATGCCTCTCCACATTGACTCATTGCTCTGAAGAGAAGAATGGGAGAAACATATCTTTTACCTCCCTGACCCATCCTAACTGCTAGGTTTTTTTTCCTCCCTCACCCACCTTAACTATTACCCTTAAAAAAACCCAGTGGGGGAGAAGGTGGAAGATGGCTGAGAGGGAACTACTCTAGGTACAGAGGAAGAAGGACATCTCTGTGTCCTTACAGTCCTGTTCTGGAAATGCTCTTTTGAACGAGCTCTCTCTTCCACCCCAGGATGGTAGGTGTTTCCGCATGCTGTCCCTTTGAGCGTTTCTATGCTGTGCTAAGTAAGTCATCTTTCCTAAATTAGCTCTGTAGCTTTTCCCCACCCTGTCTCCAGGTACATCTTCTTCCTTCCCATTTCTTTCTCCCACCTACAATGAGAGAACATTCCCAATTTAGTAATCTCTGTGTTTCTGCCTGTGGGAGTGTGTGTAGGGCTCACAAATGGAAAGGACAACTCCAGGACACGAGTACTCATACATCGTCTCCTCTGTTTTTGGGCCAAGACTTGGAGGAGAAGGGAGGGTTGGTTTCAGGTTCAGCTGGGGGCAGGCAGGGCTGAATTTATCTCCTGTTCATGACAAGGGCTGCAGCATCTGTGGGATACACAGAGTTTCCCTTGGCTTTCCAGAAAGACAGATTGTTCCCAGTCCCTCCTGTCCCCTGCCTTAGCTCCAAGCATCCACCATCTTGCTTGTCCTCACAAAGGGCAGACCAAGAACCAGTGGTCTATAAATCCTACCCAAGCTTCCAATATTGGGATGTTCCAGAAAGACTCTTCATCTGTGTCTGGCAAGTAAAGAGGTAGATAGGGGATGGCATGTGTGCCGCATCCAGCCATCTGACTGACCACACCAGATACATGTGCACGTATTATGGACCTGAGTTCTTCACCCCAACATTCATCAAGCTTAACCCACACCTGAAGAGCAGGTCCTCATCAGTGTCTGTGACCACACAGTACACTGAACTGTTACCCAGGCATGCTCATTATTTTGGCCACTACTTAACTTTACTTTTACCAAGGTACAGAAAAATGTACAGGAGGAATCAGGCACTGCATTGGTTACGGTGAAGAACTCCCTTTGGTAACTCCAGTACAAGCAAACCAAGCCTTAGCTGATGCTTTACAGAATCAGTTCCAGACACCATCAGGGTGAGACCTGTACCTGCCTTCAGACAGGAATTAGACACACAGTCTATGAATTTATACAGGCAGTGAAAAGGAAAAACTTCCAAATAACCTGCTCACTGTAAAAAAAGTTGAAGAAATTTCAAATGAAAGCATTTCAAGGTGCAACATAGCTTAGAATTAGTTTTTATAACAACTAGACCGGGGTAGTAGACATTTAACACCCACAAGAATTTAAAGGAGTTGTTTTATCTGCTGGAAGAAACCTGTAATACTCCACTAGTATGATCAAAACAGATTGAAATTTATAGGATGAAGGAAGCAAGCTATTTGAATGGGATCAAAATCACCTAAAAGTTCAAAAGGGTTGTACATACAAGATGTATAGGAACAGGACATACAAATATTTGAGTTTTGATGGTTTGTGTCAAACAATGTGAGACTGGAGTCTTGACAGAACTTCTTTTTTTTAAATCCAATGATTTGTTCGTAAATGTATCTATAGCTGGTGCATGTAATCCAGTAATATATTCAAGTAACATTTATTTAAGAAGGTTTATAAAAAAACACTCGGCTTTTAAAGGTCCATTGTCTCTAGACAAACCTCCAAAATTCTTATCAAATTCAGTCCCTACTATATATCATATGTAAGAACATTAGAGCTTCTTTTACCCTGGCTTCAGGTAACTGCCCAGACTCTCAATCTGAGACTGATTTATTTATTACCTCCAGTTAGACATATTAAGCCCATTGCTATTCTCATTAACAAACAGTGGTTTCCCTGTACATTACTTCAACGGCCAACTATTTTTATAATTACCTTGGAAATTTTAGCTCAAAGTAACACTCTCCTGTCTTAAGCTGTTTTAACAAATTCAGCCCCTTGGGCTTGATCCAAGTGAAAATCCAGTGAAATCAGTGGAAAGACTTTCATGGACTTCAAGGGGTTTTGGAGCAGCTCCTATGTACATGCCATAATTTGTACTTAGAAATGTGGTTATTTGTAATCTTATCCATGGATAAACAATATCATTGTCAGGAAAGCTAACACTGCCTACTACTAATCTAAGCCAATGCTTTTCATTAAAATGTTCTGCTTTCCATTTCTTATAACTCTGCAAACTTTTGGTGGTATAAGAAAAGGTTTTCCACACTGAGTGTTTGCCTCAGGTTGATTCTTTTCAATATAATCAAAAGCAGTCCAGACTTTTCTGAGAACACTCCTGGGGAAAAAGAGGGGAGAAAAGTCCAGTTTGCTAATATTAAATATTGGTATCCTTTTCTTCCAAGACTCCCCATCTCCCCTTTCCTTAGGACGAGAGACTTCACATTTGGGAGGAAGGGTGGCATTTTTTATAGCATCTTTTCCACTCTATAACTAGCTGTGTTTTTTAGATGTACTCTTGTTTCTTGATCCCCTGTTCCCATCTCTGTCTAGAGAAGCGTAGATTTTGGGAGAGAAAAAGTACTTTTTTACTTCACACTTTGTTCATTTGACTGCCACTTTGTATTTTGGTCTAGGTGGATCACAGATCTGGCAAACACTGTGATTCTCATGCCCTGGAGGGACAGCACAGGCTGTGTGGCAGGTAAGGCCATCTTCCTAAAGGGCCTGTGAGTGCTCTGAATCCCCTTCCACGGGTGGGCTGCATGTTTTAAGAAGCGCTCACCTTTCTGCTATTTTGCCAGGTGTTTTTCTACCAAAACCTGAGGCTGTCATTCCTCTGACTCCACTTGTCTGCCAGAAAGCAAAATCTCTAGACAGCTGGGTTTGACATCACTAAAAAACTAACATCTTTTGATACCTCTTTGGTTGTGGTCTGGACATCAGTGAGGTACTTTTTTCCATATATTTTCATGGTAGCTCAACTAGCATTGCCTTTCCTGTACCAGATCTTCACGTCGGCAAGTTTAGCCATGACTGCATGTTGTCCTATACCATATGGTGGCTGGACAGAGAGAGAATTTTAGAAGGCACATTACTTACTGCAAGCACTCTCAAACACTAGGTGACACCTCCGTGTTCACCTGGTAGGAGCAGGAGGCATAAGGAAAACACAAAGTGACCAAAGGGTGACGTTTCACCTCATTTCCCAAGTATGGCAGCAGAAAAACTGGGACTCTTCCCAGACACATACAGTGCCGTAGGACTATGATGGAGAGGCAGATAATTATGGGTCCGCATGGATCTTGATGTTACTCTAGCTAAAATGAATCCAGTATCTCAACTAGCTTGTTTGAAAACCAGTTGTCTGTTCATTGCACCACAGTCTCAGGAACAGCATTCGAATGCAAAGGATTACAAAGGTTCAGAGGGATTTTTGCAACACACATTTTTATCCTGCTGGAAAATTACCACTGAACAGCTTGAAGGAGAAGGATATCTCTGATGCTTTGACCAGCACTCCTCATCTCCATAGGCTCCACATCCACCAGTGAGCCCTTGCTGAGCTGACAGTCCAAGCAGCACAACTGTATCGTTGCTACTATACCAATCCATTACTTTGCAAAGCACACAGCAAGTATACAGCTCTATATAAAGCCAAACTATTCCCTGCTGCATGGTGCTGAATATGTCAAAAGAAAGAAAAAAGAAAGATAAGAGAATTCCACTATAAGTGCAAAAATGTTTATTGTTGTTGCCGTTGCACAGCTCTGCACCCAATGCGAGACAATTCCTCTCTCATTAAGTCATGATGAATGATAGATATGGCCAGCGGCTAAGACTAGTTCTGAGATTAAATGTTGTGAGAAATGTCTCTCTACCACCAGGCAGGTGAGATCATTTCTTTTTCCCATTATACCAGTTTCTTCTCTCTGTTTCTGAGTAACACAGCATGACTTGATAGTTTCTGCCTCTAAACTATTGACGTATGTTTGCTTTGAGAGGGGCCTCCTAAAGTGTGAAGAATGGGCCAAAGAGCTCCTAGCTACTCGCAGCGAGTGTGGCTGTTAGGCTGGAGCCTCTGTAGTGCTTAACCCTTTGCCAGGTGTTACAGAATTAGGGGACTCCAGTGGGTCTTGTAGGATTTTCTTCTGGAGAAGCAAGGAGGCAGCTTTCCTGCTTTCTGGTCTAATTATCTTCAGTCTCTCTCGATCTCTAGATGTTCTTTGAGTTATCTGCCTGTCCCACTCCAGAGCTTGTCTTTGCACCTGCAGCAGTACTACACAGTGTCCATCGGAGAGGATGACAACACTTCTTTATTGAAGGAGTCACTTGGGAGGATTTGGTGGACTGATGCTAAAGAGAACAGAATTTTGTTTCTCGTGCTATTCCCAACTGATTTTAACCATGAGCAAGCTGCTCCGTCACTGCACTTCTCTCAGTCTATGCCTTGTTCGCTGGGGCCCTGACCCTGCACAAATTTCTTCATATATCAAGTTTCTGTGTGCAAAATTAAGCAAAGCTGTATATTTTTGGAGGGCTGAGGCCTTAAGACTGCAAGGGAATGTCTACATGGTTAATCAGAAGAGGTCTAGGGAGGAAGCCAAAGTGCTGGCCTCCTCTACTCACCCATGCTTTCTCCCTGTCTTGGTGGTGGTGCCCAATCAGACTTTAACAGATACAAGTCCTAGGATTTTTTTCTTTTTCGTTCTTAGTGGAAAAAACCAAAAAATCAACAAATCCCATGTTCTATGAGCTCCACTGCAAGCACCAGCTCCCTGCACTTTACTAGCAAGCAGAGCTTTTATTCCTATTTCAAGATGAGACAAGGAAAGAGAGAGAGATATGCAAAGCTGGATTTGTAAATCTTGGATGCCTGACCTGGACGTATTAGTATAGATTGCTCGCAAGTGACAAAATGGGGTTGGAGGCTAAAGAACAAATTCTGAAGCCCTAAGTTATTTGAAGAAAACAACCATTCAATTAAAAAATACCTTGCAATCCCTTGGAGAGGGATGTGAGTTGCAGAAGTTTGGTCTGGATCTCAAACTCTCCAAGAGTTCCAGGATATTTATTCCTGCCCAGAAATTTGGCTTGGATCATCCGAGGGAAGAGTCAGCCATGAATTTTGGATCTGACTTCAGACTGTGCTATCATAAATCCAAAAGAACTGGACGTTCTCATCCAGGAATTCATTTTTTTCTTTAAAATGTGATTCACTCAGCATGACTAAGGGCATGTCTACATGGATGGACGAACAACTTCTTCCTACTCATACCAGTAGCCAGTTTTTTTCCATGGGTCATATGGCCACCTTGGCATGGTGTTGCATGTGGGTTAGTAGGAGTACTCTCAAACAGACAGAGGCCTCATAGTCACTGCTGTGAAGTGAACAGTAACATTTGTCTCCTTTTAGATCTGTCCCTAATTTTCAGAAATTAGAGGATTGCCTTTTAAGAATTTAACAAAAAAAATTCATCTGGATTATATATGTTTGTACATATGCGCTTTCACACACATACAAAAAAATCCCTTTCACATATGCTTCGACTCCGATCCTTTAAAATTCCTGCCTGTTTGAATGGGACTATTTCTACATCTAAGTGCTTTGCTGGATCAGGGCCACTGCCAGAAAAGTGGAAAGTATTTCCTATATTATTCTGATTACACAGCAAAAGGGTTTGTAATTAATATCTGCATTGCATTCCAGCTTATTCAATCTGCAGTAGAAACAAAGCTGTAGTAAAAGTGCCTACATGGGGGTTTTTTCAGAGCTCTTTACCTATTAGATGCCTAACAAGTCTCTTCCTAACACCAGAAAGGTCAGATATGAAGATAGATGGAATGTGTATACAGAAGACACCACTACCCATAATTGAAGTTTCACACTTTCAATAGAAACTTTTCAATTTAAGGGAAGAGTACCAATCGCTTAAGAAAAAGATCTTGGAAAGAAATACATAAAGCTCTTATCTCCATCTCTAATTCCACTGTGCATAGGATTATACTAGGAGTGGTGACTGAGTGTCCTAAAATAAACAGAGAAAGTCTCTGTGGCTTGAATTAAAGACATTGCATTTTCCTAGCCAGACATTTCAAAAGTATTTCATTTCCCAGCCCAATACTTGTGAAATCTATAAAAAGATCACATATTAAGGCACAAACCTATAAATCAATTTTAGTCATTTACAAAAGGATCTAGCTAGCTCAAATCCTGCTTCAAATGAGACCTAAACACTTGAAATTCATCAAAAGTCCCAAACAGCCTGTGTATACACCAAGTCTGCCTTGCCCTGGGAGATGTCGAAATACACTAAGCCTGAAAGATCACTGGCTGCATATCTGTGGTCACCTACCCATCACCAGATGTCCTTAATCTGGAAGATGGTTGCCGTCTTGTATTTTGACAGAGGTGCAGGTAGGTGATACCTGAGACCTTACATGTCATTAAGGCTGCAGTGAAGACAGCAATACATGGTGGTGGAGGTGCCACCAGCCTCTGGCCCATTTCTCTGGCAATTAAATGCTCATCCACAGCAGGATGCTGTAGTTTATGTCTGCTCAGTCCAGAGGAGACTAACATCCCTGTTTCTTATCTCCTGAGAGGTCCTTAACCACTAGGATATAAGATAGTCTAAAGTGCCTGCTCTTGCACTCTTCTCTTGCAGCTGGGCTATTTCTGCAGGCAGGAATGTGAAAAATTCCAGCAGAGAAAAGAGGATGAAAGACGTTTCCCAAGGACTAGGTAACAACTGGGGAAAGGAGTGGCTGGTGGTCAAGGAAAAGACCTAGGCTTCGGGTCTCTGCTACAGATTTCTTCTTCACTGTTACCCCACTGATGAGTTAAAGAAAATAGCACAGGATTGCCAGGAAGTTGGGCCTGGAGCCCAGTTTTGATTTCCTATGGCTAAGAGCCCTTACGGTTAGGCTAAAGTTAGATTTCTTCTCTCTTTCTCTCTGGCGAGCCCTATGACTCTGCCAGTCCTGGCTGCTCTGCAGCCCTCGGAGGGTGATGAAGGCAGAGGTAGTCCCAACACCATTGGGCACAGGCTGGGGTGGACAGAAGGGGTGCCATCCCCCTCCTGCTGAGCACAGAGTCTTCTTCCTGGCTGGATACGCTACTGTACAAAATAGCAGCTTTGCTGCTGTCATCACCACACACCCTTTTTTTAGCCTGGCAGACCAGATTCCCCGCTGACTTGTGGCAGCCAGGGCTTCCCACTGCCTCCCAGTATTGTCAGGCAAAGAGGTAAAAGCAGATTGAATTGTCCTCTGGACGTGTGTGTGGTCCAGAAAAGAACTCCTAAGTATGGAGGAAGAAAGCGTCAAAATTAAGTAGGCTGGACTCTAGTCTGCAGTTGTTCAGAAGGGTCAGACTCTATTATAAGACAGGGTACTTCGGTACATTAGGCACCTTGGACTATATCACCTCCCTTCTTCCTCAGCATAAGACACCTAAAATTCCAATGAAATAGCATACAAATCAAGCAGCCAAGCTTCGCCAATGACTTTCCACCCTACTATTAAATGCTCACAGAGAGGAGAACCCCCTCTGCTTCGTGTGTTTTCTTCATGTAAGAACGACAGCACAGGGAGCGAACATAGTCTTACAGAACTGCGCCCATCAGAGAAGCTGTCATCCCAGCTCATCTCTTTTATCATTCAAAAGCAGGGAGCAGAGTACCTGACTCCCAGCTTCTCAGTGCCACTGAGCACTAGAGGAAGTTGTTTTTCCCCTCATTTCCCAAACAGTCTCTGCAAGGTTGCAAGAAAGGACCAAAGTTCCCAGAACTGAGCCTAGAACTGAGCAATCTTGATCAAAATTATGCATCATTCAGCATCCAATAGTGAGAGAACACCAGATCCTAAAGGGCTTTTTAGCAGACAAACCTTATCAGCTAGATTCAGCACCTGGAAGTTCAGCTCATTTTAAATAGAAAAATGCCCCTCTTCCTTTCCTTTCCTAAAAGCCAGCTAATGCAGAAATTTAGCAGTATACCAAGGATAAAGAAAGATTCTCCACAGGTTCAGTTATCCCAGCCAAAACTATATTTCTTTCTGGAAGAGAATTTTTAGCTGGGTATACCACTAGGACTGGTATGGTAACTATGTGATTTTTTTTTTTTTTTTTTTTTTTACCTGAGCTGTCCTGAAGGTTTTCTGGCCTTAAAAATGAACAAAATTTGTTCTCAGCTTCTATAGCCTCTGAAGGTTAAACAGTCTTATAAAAATCAGGCTATTTTTAATTGATTATGTTTAGAATTTAGGGGTCTGCCAGTGAAAACAGATATCTGAAAATGTTGGTCTTGCCTCGAAGCAAACCTTATAGCATTCCTAGGCTCGAAGGTCACGATTTGTGCTTGGTGGGCCAGTAAAACCTTTTAATATTAATTTTCCTTCTTAATTGTAGCATATGCAAGTATTTTCCACATTTCCTGCAGAAAAGTATTTAGAATTAATTTTTGAATATTCCATTTAGGAAAATATATTCCGAATTGTTTCAAAACAAAACTACTATTTATAAATTGATTTGATTGCTTTCATATTATTTTATGACAACTCATTAGCAGCAGTGGCTTATACCTGTCATATAATGGGGTCACAGCACAATTATCAAAGTGTGTATTTTTATATTCTTAAAGCCCCGAAAAGCAGCTATGATTTACTATTGATTGAGGCACCCTATTTAGCAGCCCATCCTCTTGGAGTTGTAACGAAATAGCTTCATACTTTGAACAAGGAGAGAAGATGAGATTTCAGTGCACTAATTAGAATACTGACTGTTTTCAGTTTCTTAGAAAAGATTCCCGAATATCACAATAAATGATACAGAAAATGTATGTTTTTCTTAATTAAGTGCATAAATTGTGCTTCTCTCTCCTGAGTTTATTGGTGGAGCTGTTCTGTTTTCCCCATTGACTGTGATCAACTCGGTCTAGGCATAGGAGACAGCCTCACCCCAGTGCAAACAGCTAAAAGACAGAGAAGTACTCAGGATGTACCCCTCTGAGAGCCAGGCTCCATGTTGTATGCATGGCTGGACTTTCTCATGGCTCTGCCCACTGCTCTTACCACTGCAATTCACCCAGCCATGTTTTGATCCCTTCGTAGAGAAGTTCTGGAAATCGACTGTGTTGGAAACTGCTGGAGGCTTCTGGACATTCAGATAGTTCAGCTGATGCCCACCCTCCAACTACCAGGTCAAATGAAATCCTTGCCTCCTCAAATCCTTCCTTTAATTCAAGTTTCATTCCTGTTTCACATATGAACTATGTCTTCCTATTTCTAGGAGGAGCAGAATTCAACTTCTGAAGTGAAATCCACTGAGGTCACTTCTCTGAGAACGAATAATCTGGTTCCTGAATTTAGGTCTGGATTGAAACCTGGACAGCCACTAACATGAGTGGGAGAGATGAGATGCAGAAGTTGGGCTTGGCCAACTTCAGGATGATTATTTTGGAACTGGTTAGCTCTGTGCAAGCCCTGGTCCAGCTCTGATCCTCCCAATGGCTCAGCGTCCTGTAGGACCATGATTCTGCTTCAATTCTCCCTTAACTTGCATACACCTTTGAGGAACATTAGCTCCAATAATGTCATCGCAATTCCCATACTGGTCATGATCAGAGGGAAGATAGAATAGTAAGTTTGTGGACCCTTGATCTTACCCAGTAGGTTTCTATATTATGCTGCAAGCTGCATGCATAATAATATACACAGAGAACACTAAAATTATACTGCTACTGATAAAATATAGAATTTTGCAGGATTTTCCTTGCATCCTCCCTTCCCCATTTCCCATTTAAAAAAAAAAAAAAAGAAAAAAAAAAGAATTGGTAGCAAAATGAAAATCAAGATTCAGTGTTTATCTTCAGAATGCATATGGTTTAGGTAGCTCCAATGTGACCTTCTACTCAGGTCTGACCTATGAAGAACACAGCTAAATTATGTATAATGGTTTTGAGATGAAATGCAATGCCAATTACAAGAGTGAGATGAGGCCATAAACATATTGCACATAAAAATCAGAAAAGGAACTTAAATCCCAGTCCCAGAACCAAAAGATTAGTGCTCTAACCACTGACTGTAGTCAAAGCTTCCTTCTGGAAATGAAGGTTAAATTTCTTCTTGTATTCCCACTGTGTGGTCAGAAGAGTAATTTAAATGCTTTCAATAATATGGAGGTTAGAGTTTTCATCCTTTTTCTTTAGGAGGTTTTCTACATTAAGTACAATATTTTTCAATCAAAATTCAGGCAGTTTACTTGTAAGGCTAAAAATGGATAATGACTTTTCGGTCAATTGCTTTTGACTGTCAATATGAAGCCTGCATTACCATTCCACAATATCATTAAACAATCAATAGCAATTAGTGTCTAGTCAAGCCTGGTGTTTTAATCATTTAAATCAAAATGTCCATAATTGTTATTGTATGTAAATATTTGAAGATGTTTATAGTGGAGATTAATTTTACTCATCTAGCCAAGAGAACTAGAATTAGTGAGAACAACGACAGGCTTTAAGCCTCATTTCCCCTCTTGCTGAAACTTGGACAAGAAGGAATGGGAACTTTCCATATCTTGGCTAAAACCCTGCCCTATCAAGGGCAATATGAGTTTGTTGGTGGGTGACCATTGTGTGCTGGGGCTGTCAGAGCTTTGCTTTACCTAATTTCACAGGGGCCCAGGAAACCCAGAGACTGCATAGTGCATGTGAGCCATGGGTTGAATTTGCTCTCCATATCACAGATTAGCACAGGCTTTTTGTACACAGGAGAGTCTCTTGCTCACAGAAGTCATCGTGGATTATTTTGGACTAAAATAGCTCCAGGACAAGGAACCGGAACTCAGGGCACTGGTACTTGGGTATTCAGTACCTCAGCTTACACGGGGGTATTTTCTGTATTCTTTTTCCAGAACATGTAATAGGATTTCATATTTAGGGACATTTTGCTGGTAGTGTTTTGTGCCTGTAGCAGTGATCCTTAAGCAAATGACAGAGCAGCTATTCCCACTGCTGGCTTTACCCAGAGCTATCCTGGCTGAGCACAGGGAACTACACGCAGTGCTGCTATAAAACTCACCGAGGTCAGGCAGAGGATGATTTTGTCCTATTAAACAGACCAAGAATCTTGCTGAGGAACAGCATGTGAATTGCTTTTTAAGGGAGCAGACTAAATCCTCACAAGCACAGTTGCAGGAGTTGACCACGTGTCTCCCAACTGGCCACATCTGTGTTTATAAATACGAGTGACCAGTTCATTTGGCCTGATCCATCACCAGCTCTCCACCACAGAACAACTCCTGTTGACTGTGGGAGGGATTTGCCATAGCTAGACACCATTCAAACTCCTGGGTCCCATTTCAGAAGCCATGTGGGAAACAACAGCAGGAGAAGGTGCTTGGAGTTGCCACCATTAATAGTCTCAGATGGTTAGAAAGGCATTAAAAGGGTATTAGCTGGACAAAGAGAAGTCTGGAAGAAGGATATAAGAGTCATAATATTAATGATTTGGGTGTAACAGGACACATTGACAACTGCAGCATTCAATTAACAGTGATTTATATCCAAAGATTTTTGGAAACACATAATGGTCTTTGAAAGTTGCTGCAAACTAACTTGACAACCACAATCATTAAAAGGCCAAAGAGATAAGTAAGATAACAGTGAACACAACAGAAAATAACCCAGGAAATGCATAGATCCTGCTAGTGTATTGCTTGAGCTGGTGTGCAACCAGAGCCATTCCATGAAGGTGAACCAAGCTGCTACCCCAGGCAGTACATTCATTTTACAGTTAATACAAGGAATAAGGATTTACAGAGTGCTGCCAGAACATTAAAAAAGACTCCATGTCATACAGGTCAGTTCAGAATATGGAAATATAGAATCTGTTTTCTTTGGATTCAGGTCCCAGACATCTAAATATTTTAAATGTGTCACTTGGCATTCTAAGCCACCACCAGCAGTTTATTGTCCTGGTTACTAATCCAAGCTCAAGCCCAGGAAAGGCTTGGGTGTATGCTTAACAATAAGCTCAAGTAGTCCCAATTAAGTCAATGTGTTCAGGAAGCTGAGTCCTTGCAGGATCAGTGCCTTAGACCTTCTGGACATTTTGTCTGTGTCAGAGCTGTACCTCAAACAAAGAACAGGAGGTTCTGTGCTATCAGAAAAGCTCTAGATAAATGGAAAGACAAAACCCAGAAAGCAATTTGCACACATGCCCATAAGAGCAAAGTGTTTAGCAGATTGAGGGAACATACCCCATGGTGAAGCCATTTTGCGTTTGACAATTGAATCCGGTAGAGTCCCCATGGTTCAGATGTTCCTAATGTCACACGGATGCTTTCTAGGGGGACTTTCTGTTGCCATTTGAATAAGTGTCCCACTGTTAGACATGGCATTGTTGGGACTAATTTGGTCCTGGCTGCCTGAGAAACCCAGTTTTGCTCTTCTGGGTATTCTGGGAGGTCTGAAAAACTGATTCCCTGCTTAGAATGAATGACCAGTGACTATTCAGAAGCATAAAATTGATGACCAGAAGGGAATCTCTACAAAACTGGGATTCCCAGCTCTCTCATTACACAAAATTTCATCCTGGCTTTGGTAGTTCATGAACAATCAGGTTTTAAATGTCGCTTTCTTCAGGCTATTTTCTTGTGTAAACCATCAAACTGCAGCCTGAAATAGGTTCAGCAGAACCTATGCAAAATATCAAAGCTAGCCTCCTACACCCTCAAAGTGTTAAGAGCAGAGCCTGCATTCAGAATTTGAGCCCAACAAATTTCTAAAATACCACACCAAAGGAAGATGCAGCACCAGGCTCCAGTGCCCCAAACAAAGAGGTTTAGAAAAAAAGAAAAAGCCATTTTGCATTTGCATAACAACAGTTTATGTATCCAAAACACACCTCAGAAACTTCAGCACAGCTGCAAATAGGACCTTTCCTCCTTGAATCTCATGATCCTATTGTGTTTAATGAGTAAACTAACAGTAACATTTGTGAGATTCATGGACCAAAGGCAAAAGAAGACATGGTTAAAGCATTCCCCCTCCACCTCCCAGCCCTGCAAACACTGTTGCTACTTTATTTTTGTTCTCTCCTTCCCCATTCCTCCACTTCTATTGCTCTGCAGCATGTGCAGTGTCTCTTTACCAATTCAGCATCTGGGTATCAGAAATGAGCCTGAAAATCTATTGAATTCCTCCCAGAATTAGTTCCCTAATAGACATTTCAGTCAAAATTTTTCATCTGGTTCCAGTCAGCATCCAGGTTTTAAAAAAGACAAGCCAGCAGCACTGGACAGTCAGTTCTCAAAGCTAAAGGCTCTCCAGTAACATGCCAGCAGAGGAAGAATTTTAATAGAACCCACAGGAATTTAGAGACTACATTTTTTTGCTTATATCCTTTTTTCCCTCTCTTATTTTTCTTTCCTTTTTTTTTTTTTTTTTTTGAAAGACAGGTTTTCCCTTCCTGTGAACTCAAGCAACAGGCAATTTCCATTAATCTCTCAAGTTCGGCTATTCAGACTAATGGCCCAGAAGCACATACACTGTTTTATTTTTTAAGCAAAGTCACCACCCAGTTTCAAGGCTGTCCATAGGGTGATGTGGAAGATTTCCAGCAGTGCTCTCACACTTAATTTTGAGACACCCCCACCTTAAAAAAAAAGTAGTGCAGCAAGACAGACATATGCAGCCACAACCAATTTCCCTGGTCACTCTGCTGAAGAGCTTTATCATTCCTGCAAGCAAACTGCTCCCATGCAGTGCGAGGTCAGGGCCCCTGCAGAGACTGCTTCCACTGAAAAGCAGGGGGAGGAGGAGACACGAAGATCCCTTAAATCAGAGGAAAGAAAAGATGCAATGAAAGATCTTCAACAATTTTCTAATATAAAACAGCTCTGCAAAACTAGAAAAGTGGCTGTGGGAAGCAGTCAGAAATCTGCTCTTTATCCCATCTCAGTATTGCTAAATGGTGAGAAACTTGGCAGAGGGCCCACACTTTTACTTATCTTCTAAGTCTAAAATCTTGCTGCTTTTTTTTTTTTCTCTTAATTCTGTGCTAAGCGTTGTGCATAGAAGGGAAAACACTGCTTTAGAAGTGAAATCGGCAGTAGAGTCTGTGGCATTTGGGTATTTTATTCCATCAAAATGAGCTTTTCTTCCAAGGTGAAGTGTACAATGTAACATTACTTAATTGCCCACACTGCTTGGTGGATGCTGACATATATTGTAGAAATGTTAACTGTTTTACATTTCAATGCATTCCCTCTCCCAGTCCTTCTACTCTGCTGCTTTGCTAGGATGAATCTGGCCAGCTGCCAGATAGGAAGCTTATTTTTCACTGGTGATCATAACTCTGGCTGGTTGCAGCAAATAACGTAACTGGCGGTGTTAGGAGGTTTATACAGGAAGCCCTGCTGTGCTGCCTTAATTGGGATCACTCTTCTAGCGATGGAGTAAAAAGGTATTAAGTTAAGAGAAATGAACTGCTTATTGGAAACTACGAATGTCTCTCTGCATCAAGTTCACAGAGAGGGAAAGCGAATGCCACTCCTATCCTCTTTCTTCCGAGCTCCTCCTCCCATTATCGCAGCTCCCTGGACACGCATTCCTCTCCTCCAGCCTAGCAATGCTGCTTTTACAGCCCCGACCAAGATTACATACATTTGTCCGCCCTAAAGACCGGATGGCATCCTACAGTTGACTCAATTTTCCCTTGTTCTCAGTACCCTGCTGCCCTGATGGAGTAAAACTGCAGGGACTTTTCTCTGGCTGGAGTCTCACACACATCTGGCTTATGGCTCTTTTATAACACCACTCTCCGGAGGCCCTCCTCACTGCATTGCATGAAACTCAAAAAACAACCCACAGGCCCATGAAAAGAAGGCAATAAACATTTACATTGTGTGACTCTGATGGTGCTACAAGATACAGTGGCAAGTCTGAGGTTACTGCAACCGGGACCAAATTTTGTCCCTGTATTGTGAGGATGCTGACTTCAGAGGCATGCGAGGCACACCCGATATATCCTTCATGTTGTCATCCCATTGTCTGCTAGATCCAGGCAAATTGAATCCAGGGATCTGGCCAATTTTCAAGGGCAACTTGAGAAAGACATATTTACACAATCCCACAGAGGGCAAAACTTTTACATGAATACACTGGTCCAGCAAACGTTGCCCACAAGAGATGCTGCAAACTCTGAGAAGGACCAGCTGAGCTACACTACAAAAAAAACAGGCTCTACCTGCAGTAACGCAATGAGTCAATGTTTCCAAACAGTCAGATTTAGGTAAAAAAAAAAAAAAAAAAAGGTGAGGAAGCTTCTAGGTGCTGATTTGTCCCAGGGTCATTCAATTTGGTTTAAGCAAGGTCCCCTTCATGTCCCTCTCACTCTCCTAGGAAGCTGATCCCCAGATCTGCACTTGACTGGATCCGTGCTGACACAGGGAGGTAGCATCAGAAACTTTGACTCATCACCCATGCAGTTCATTGTCCCCCCTGGAGCTAGGAAACATAGGAAATGAAGAAATCCTGCTGGCATTATTCTTGCAGCAACACATTGCTTCCTCCCCAGATTTGTACAGTTAAGACAAAAGGAGAACAGACCTAATTTGGCTAATTTGGGTCTGATCACAAATACCTTAGGCTTCCGTAAATGAGGCATCTTGACCAGAGCTTTCTCTTTATGGTGGTCAGACATGAGCTCAAATGGTACAGGGGATCTGCAGTCACCTCCTGGAGGAGCTGAATTCCCTTTTCCCTCCCTTGGCTATAAGAGATGCCTAGACTGACTGCTTCAAACTCAGACTCTGCCTAAGTTTGCATCTAAAAGTGTCTTTTAGATGCATAAACTAGGCCAGATGAATCCCATCTGAAGCTGTATAGATGTAAATCCTTCACCCTGTTTTGTGTAGGAACTTGCTCGCCTCTCTGGGAACATCAGCCCCAGAGAGGCAGCAGCAGGAGGTTTTCCTACAAGTGACCACTCTTCTCCTACCTCCATGGGACAAGCAAACACACTCAGCAGAGCAAGACCGAGGTAGAAGAGTCGCTCAGCATGAACCTTCACCCACTTGAATGCAGGAAGAGAGATCCCAGTGACTTTTCTAGGACCAAGATTTGGGAAGCAGCTAAAGACTCTCCCAACATTTCTGCAGGACTAACTGCATACAGCAGAGCATACCTATTATCCACTGTTGCACAGGTAACTGTGCTTTCCAGGCTGTTTCTTCTGGTCATGCAGAATGCTCATACTTCTATAGGAAATTAACTCATTCTTGATGCAAGACAAAGGTCTGACATTCTCCTTCACTTTTAAAAATACTTAGGAGGCAGGTGAGAGAGTGTTTCAAACCACGGCAGGTATTCCCTTTCAGCTTTCTAAGTGTAATATTTTGGTGTACTCTCTATGTTCAAGAGGCATAACTGAAACCTGTCTGATCCAGCTCCCATCTAGCTTCCCCTGCCTCATTTCCTGGAGGCCCAGCATAGAGGTCACTTCATTCAAAGCCCACCATAAACTGGTGTTTTACTCAGGCTATTGTCCTTTTGCCACTTGGTGGCAATTCAGTATTAGCTTGTTTACAAGCAACCTGACTCATTTGATGAGTGCTGCTCCTCCATTAAAGCTCCACCTATAAATACCCACAGCTCACTGCTGTTTCACCTTTCAGACCTCATCTGCAGAGTCAAGGTCCTCCTTGCTCATACTTGAGTTCTTTGGGTAAGGGGATGAATGGTAGCAGGACCCACAGGTTCCATTCCCTGCTTGCCACTTGCCCTAACAACACTAGAAGGCACTGGGGAGCAACTCACCAAGATGTGGAGGATTTGGATGAAATATCAAGCTTGACACCATTGCAGCCATGTACTCTGCCAGGGGTCAGCTTCGATCAAGCCGTGTTGATCCATGAGCACTGTGCAGTACAGCCCACAGGCTCACCCTGCATCAGCTTCCCCTGGCTGGGTCCGAAGCCTCCTAAAAGAGTAATTCCCCACTCTTGGCCGTACTTAGCTAAGGATTTATGCTGGTGACATGAAGTCTTATGAGAGCAGGGTCTTAACAAGGGACAAAAAGACAAGCTGCTTGCACTCAGAGCTTATTAGGTCAAGGAGGCTGCCTGTTCATTGCCTCCACTTCATTTAGGGAAACAGGATTTTGTTGGCATCTCTTGGTTAATAAACAAAATAATATCAGTCCAGTACCTGGCCCATGTCACTGCTTGCTCATCCTAACAGAAACAGTCTTGCAAGGCCCAAATATCAACCTGCCACTTGGTCAAAAGAGCAGCAGTAGTATTTCTTTTTTTAACTGATTTTGCACTTGGACACAACGGCAGAGAATGAGACTGTGAGAGAAAATTTTTATTCTTTTTTTTTTTCACTGCAGAAATCAATACCCATATCCGCAATGGGTTTAGGTGGGCTGTTGTCCCTCCAGTGTTCACAGCGGGAATCAGGCGCTCCTCCACGTGCCACTGCCCTGTGCTTGGGAATCACAGAGCCATGGCAGGAAAAGGCTGAACTCCATCTTCCAACCCACAGGAGAGACCTGGAGCACTCGGAGACCCCCTCAGTCATGTCTGCCTGCTGCAAGGGGTGAGAAAGAGCTGGAAGGAGTCGTGGGGATGTTGCCGTGAGCTTTGAGGAGCAGCAGAGCAGGGAAGGAGACCTGCATGTCACCATTGCCTGCTTCCACTCTGATGGCATGGTGACAAACTGCGCAGTGACATTCCCATGCACTGTCTTGACAACCCATCAGCAAGGTGCAAACAGCAAAGTGTTGCATGATAAGGGGCCTGGCATAACAGCTTAGGTGAAAGCGCAGGTAGGCTGTAGGAAAGCCAGCAGTTCACACATATTGTGTTAAACATGACAAGGGTGTTATATCCACAAGTATCAGAGATCTCCATTTTGGCTAAAAAAGAGATACCAAAACCTTTTCCTTTTCAAGGACAGTAATGTCACAGCAATATTTATCCAGGATACATCAGCAACCTCAATACAACATCTGTAAGCAAACCCTGACCCCTCCACACAACTCCACAGCCCTACTCTATGGGCTTACCTATCTCCCTCAACCCCATGCCCACCATGGTCTAATCCCTCACATCCCAAAAAAAGCCCACCCACACACCTTCCTGCACACCACCACAGTCTACCTCCTCCAAGCCCTACATGCCACCCCATAAAGCCTATCCACCAGGCCTGGACTGGGATTCACCAGGAGAGAGGGATGGGATGGGTTACAGCTTCTCCCCATGGGTACCCCCAAGCTGCCTTTGCTTGGACTCATCTTTCCACAGCATCTAATCCTTACCACTCAGCTGGGACAAAGCTGACTGGTCCAGTCATCCCAGCATGGTGTTTCTTGAAGGCATCATATGGTAGATTCAGGCCAGGAGTTTAGAAAAGTACTTTCATTAACAAGGAACTATAATGGTGCTTCGGGGACAGCATACTTTGAGTTGATGGTGATTTAGGGACACTAAACTTTTCCCTAAAAGAAGTAATAGAGAGTGAGGAAGGCTGTGGAAAAGAGATTTGTTGCACTGAATCCCATGTACTTTAGAGGTGGGGATGGAGAACTTGTAGCCCTTCCACAAGCGGCAATTCCATTTCATACAGCTCATGGATACATCAGGTTTTGGCATTATTATGGACTGACATTAATTTCTGGTCTACCAAACGAGTCCGACAGGCTGATTCAGCCCTTGGAAAAGTTTTATAACTCCTACTTCAAAACATGAATAAAAAGCACCTGCCCTGCCCAAAACACTTCACCTCACGTTGCCAGTAAATCCTTCCAGAGCAGACATCAGTTCCAGTCTGCATCTCTGTGTGATTTTCCCCTGTTTGCAGAGCATTGCCCCATAGACACTTCTGTCTAGCTGCTTTCCTAGTGCCTCCTCAGCAAGATTTGATCTGGTTGTTTATTGAACTTTGTCCAGTGTTTATTATTTAAGGAATTCACAAGATAGATGTGAACACTTTCAGCCTAGCTGTGCTTTCAATTACCAGGACGATTGTTTAACATGTCCCAGCCTCCACAGGGCTACTTGCCAATTAAAAGGGTTCCAGTGGGTGCCTGTTAACCTCCCTGTGTATTAAAGTAAAGCAATTTCTCTCCTTAGTTCCTAAATTTCCACAGAAGCTCTTCATTCATGCCCAGAGCCAGGCAACCTGCTGGTTGTGAGCAGTCTCACAAAGTCAGTTCCTTTTCCTGTTTGTGATTTTGCCAGTAATAGAGGCTGATCATTCCCAAATCTGCACCTATTCACACTTAATTAGGTCAAATAGTTTATACAAACCTATGCTGACATCAGAGTTTCTCACACACTGATCATCGCAGCTGTGAATAAAAGGATCCTGGCTCCTCATCTGCTCTTCATGCTGCCAGGACCACATGTCTTCAACTGCATAAGCTGAGAACAGGGCAAGGAGATTTTCACACAGCTTCACCAGTGCTTCTTGCACAAACCCATGAGCGAAAGTGCTTTTATCCATGCTTTGATATGCAGAAATAATTGCATGGCTAAGCACATCAGAATGGCAGTCATGCTACATGGTAGTGTGGTTTTTCAGCTTATGTTTATATGAGCAAGAGTCTGAATGCTTATCCCACTATCCAAGCATTTCTGTATAACTCGCTAGCACTGCTTGGAAAAGTCTGTCAGAGATCACCAGTTGTGGTCTGCACAACCAATGTAGTATGGAGGAATCACGCAGACATGGAAATATCCTGACAGCAATGACTTCTCAGTCTTTTATACGGTTATTTTTTGACAGCTCTCCATATCCCCCCTGGATTTTGCCTTAAAATTATATGGTGAAGGCATTCCATGGTCAGCTACCCAAACTTGTCTATTTTTTGCTGATGTTTCTGTTTCCTTTGGAGTCCCCAGGGATGTGGGGTTTCACATGGACTTCACGTAGGTATCCCTCAGTCCCATAATGGAAACTACTTGCACATACCTTTATATAACTCATGGTCAGAGATCCAGCAAGGTTTGGGAGACACCTAAATTTTGGCTGCACAAGGGCTCATGTCTGGTCACATGATGGAGGGAACAGAAGGTCACAAAGGGAGCATGGCCACTGTTTAACTTTATTTGGGGCCAAAACTAAAAGTCAGGCTCTAGTGGTCTATTTGGTTTCCTGCTGTCTTTTCAAGTGAATCAATGCTCCATTTACCTACATATTTTGATAACTTAATTTCTTGTTCCATTCTAAGCAACATCCGTGACATCAGTGAAGACAAAGGAGACATCCAATATAATTGTCACTAAAATGACAGTTTCCTCCATGCAATGACAGGCAGGAATCATGTTCATGACAAGAGGTGGAAGCAGACCTGCTACATGACCTGACACACATGTGTACATACGTACTACATAGTGAGGGTTGGGTGCATTTTGGTCACTCCTCGGGGGTTCTCCAGGGTTGCGGGGACCTAACATGGTAGACTGCCAGAGACACCCACATGGTCCACAGCTTTAAGAGGATTGAGAAGTCATGGGAGAAGGGTAAGGGAAGGGAGGTTATGAGCTGGCCATGCTCACCCACAGGCCATGGTGTGAGCATCGCCGAGCTCTGGAGCAAGCACAAGTCCTGGTGCATCAGTGTTTGTGTCTAAGTGATATGGGATGGCAGGCTGCATGGATACCTCCAGCCCTGCCTTTTTGCACATCCAGCTGCTGTCAGTATGTCACAAGAATCTGTAAACGGTAAAAAAAATACAAAACCATGGGTTTTTTTTCATTCTACAAGCCACCTGCTCCCTGTCAATGCAGAGCACAACCCTTTGTGTAGCAAATCCAATAAACAAAACTGTAAAGCATCTGTCCTGCAACTGGATCCCAGCCCATGACAAAGAGTGAATCTGATCCACAACAAACATCTGGGAAGAACATTCAATACTCACACTGTGCTTCACAGCCTGTCCACAGTTTCCTACCAAAACCAACCACAACTTCTGCTCTGCACCAAAAAGAAGGAGGAGGGAACGAAAAAGGTAAAGTAATTCTGTATCACAGCAAGCTTAGGTACCAGAAGGGGAGAAATGGTGTTTGCCACAGTTTTATTATGACCAGATACTACAGGTGAGCAGCCAGCTCTGTTCATATTAAATTAAAATCCAAAATTTCTGAGGGCTTTTATGAGATTAGGAGAAAAACCCACATAGACCAACTTCACTTATATGATAGTGTCACTCTCAGTGGACAGAAAGCCTTGACTTAGCCTCTGATTCAGAAGAGTTTCAAGTCCTGGTAGGCCAGGAGCTAAGCTTACAGCATTCAGGGCTAGATTTAGGGAGTTGCCATGTCAACACACCTCCACCGTTAGCAAGAACACCTCAGAGACTGGGATGTGAACTAGAAGCCCTATTTTTAAGTCTCCATATTCAAATTCAGTGTGACACAAACCTCAGATTCAAATTCCCCTGAAACCAGTGAAACCCTCCCTGCTTCACCTAAGGTGGAATTTGGCCCACGACCCCCTGGCCACCTCTGGCCCATAAAGTAAAAAAAAAAGTCCTTTCTGCTGAGCAACAGCTAGAACATCTTTCTTCCTTAGAAGAATATCAGCCCATGGAAAAGTAAATTCACTCAGATATAACATTTCCAAGGGGGTAATTCTTCTCTCTCACTCCCAAAATGGGGGAAAGCTCTTTGCCAGTATGTAATTTCTTTCCTAATCACATTGCAGTGTCACATACCAGTGAGCTAAGGGCTCCCGCAGCAGCGTTATTCTCCAGCATATGTGACTTTGTATAACATGTGCTTCACTCAGCAGTCATCAGCAAGAGAGAGCAAGAACATACTTCTTCCTCTATGACATTATTAGGCATTAAGAGCACTATATAGCAGTGCATTTCAGCTTCTTTATTTTCTCCCAGTAAAAGCAGCTTGGCCACCTGGTGTGCTGCACACACAGTTAAATTCCAAATGTAATGTATTTTGTAGCGAAAGAGATTAGAAAGCTGCTGTAATGAATCTCATTACCAGTGTCTTTATATCCTCATCTAGTTGGAAGCAGAGATCATCCAGACCTAGGTACTGTACTTATTTAAAAGAATATCATCTACCTCTCAACCCTGTCATTACAAGACAAATTGTTTCCTTTGGCTTGACGTTCCAGCCATGTTTTTCTCAGTCTTTAAACATGTTAGCAGCCAGATTTTCTTGAGAACTGAAGGCCAGATTTCTAAGTGCTCAGCACCCACAACTGGGCTAGATTATTTTACAAGTGTTTGATTCCCATTTAGGCACCTAAAATAAGAGCCAGATTTTCAGACACACTCAAAACCTCCAAGATCTTCTGAAAATCTGCACCTAGAGTTATTCCAGTAGCTTGCCAAATTAGTGGAAATTAAAGTAGACAGCATCTCATCATGTTACTTGTTGCAATGATAAATAAGCAATCTTAGTGGTAGACCCATTTCCAAGCCCCATCCCCCTTTTAATGGCAGTTATGTGCTGGTCTATTCAAACATAAGCCAACTGTGGTTTCTATGTTAAAAAATATAAATCCAGGTTTTCATATCTTCATATGTTCTCAGGAGAAGGGAAAGGTATCATTTAAGCTAAATTTGGTCAACATTTCCAAGACAGTTCATGTAGTGGCAGACATATTGCCAGGAAACTTCAACCCAGAAAATGAACATTGGGAACATCATTGCAGCTGGTGAGTTAGAGTGAAGAGTCCTTTGCATCTCTGACAGCTGAATACATGCATCTGCCCCTGGTCCATATCTGGATTATGGCAGACAAGCCTCTCTTCCTGCCTTTCACTTATATGACTGCTCAAACATATGTAATTACATCACTTTTTCATGCCTTAAGTGCTTTATAAGACTGCAACCGAAATGGAAGGACCCCTTCTCCTTTCTGATCCCATTGCTGTGCTCTGTTCCCTGACCTCAGACTTCAAGAATAGATGTGGGACAAAACTGATTTTCCTCTCTCAGGAATATCTCCAAAATTCCAAAAATTTTCATATGAACATGACAGAAAGCCTCCAGAGTGAAAATTACAGATACACTCAATCACCAAGGAATAGTCATGCAGGAGACTCCTCTAACCAGTCCCAGCCAGACCAGGGACTGCTCTAGGCTAAGCCTCAAACTCTGCCAAAGCTGCTCCTCTTTTGTACAAGTAACTTAGCATTTATTAGGCAATCAAATAAGATTTACTAGATATCATTTGGGTGGTCAGAATGAGCAGGACATTGTGATTTCAGTGAGAAACATTCCCTTCTACTCCTTCCTCAGCTGAAAGTTCACATTTGCTGATTTACAAGCATCAGGATTTCAGATCAGCCAACTTCTCATTTGTACTTCTATTTATCTATCTGTTAACTTAAACTTGTCTGGTATGACCATTCTTGCCAGTGCTGTATCACATCTCAATACAGATTAACTCCTTCATTTATTCCAAATTCTTCAGTGCAAACACACAAATTACAGAATAAAATCAACAGTCATCCACAGTGGATCTGCTGACTGGATGGGGACACATTCCTGACAAATATTCTTTGTAAGGAAGTTTTACCTGTTCTAGAGGTAGATAATATATTTCAGTCTGAAAATATAAGAGATCAGGGTGATAAAACTTGTCTTATGATCAAAACTCTGAAAAAAAGACTTCATTTCAGTTCCCTGATCTGATGATACAGACTTTCTGTATGATGTTGGGCAAATTATTTAATCTGTTAGTTCCTCAGATGAGGATAAAGTCACCTCTTTCCTCCCACTCTGTCTGATGGTATGGTGTGCTATCTTCCTATTTGTTACGATGCCAAAAAAATAAATCTAGGACCTCATTCCTACAGTATTCAAGAACAAACATATTTAAGGAGAGCAGAGAAAAGGAGCCAGGAAAATGTGCATGCACCATTAAGAAAATCTCAGGCATTTCAGGTGACAGATTCAGTGCCAAATAGTAACAATACTCACATACATATTCTAAAGAGAGCTTTCAGGTTTCCTCAATAGCCTGTTCTGCCAAAGCTGGCTCTGTGAGCACCACCCTGCAAACCCTAAAGGCAAAGATATGCTTTGCAGCTTGTTTAGAGACTAGCAAATAGGGAGGAGATCTGCTGGAAGATGCAAGGAAAAAGCCATGCGAGTAAAAATGCCATCATTTACAGATAAACACAGAGTGCATTTTATTTTTGAATCAATGAGGTTTGGTAGGCACAACAAGTTACCCAGTCCCTGCTGCTATCCTTCATCTCTTGCTCCAGTCTATCAGCATTGTAAGTCAGCATATCTGGATGTGAAGCACTCCCCATATGAATGGGCTATTCATCTTCTGACACTGTGCAGGCAGAGCATGTGAAATGTCGAGAGATTAGACACTGCCAGAGTGAGAGATTCCTTGATGCAGTTAAAGTGTGAAGAACACATAAATCACAGATTTAAATGACTCCATCCAAACAGCAGCCACGCACGGCCCCCTCCACCGAGGCAGGGTGGGCTCGGCAGCGCTGTAACCAGCCCCAAATCTGACAGGGGAGCTGGCGTTCGGACCGTGGTGTGAGCACAGAGATGATGGTGTCCGGCGTGCAGCCGTTCCTAATGGGCTGTGATTGAGGAGGCAGTGATGGGCCCCTCTGACAGGTGAGGCAGACCCAGTGAAATAGCCCAGGGAAGCGGGGTGAGGAGCAGAGGCGAGATGAAACAGCAATATTTGAATAAAACTGGTGTCAGAGAGGCGGCCATGCTGATATAATATCAGCAATGAGAGGGAGAACGTAAGAAAAAGTACATGGTAAATTAAGCACCAAGGCTGTTAAAGGTCCAGTTATTTTCCAGCTAGTTGCCCTCTGATTGTTCATTAAAGTACAATATCCAGCCCTGAAAAACAGCCAGTGAAAGTTCACTCATTTTTCCTGTTGGCAAGTGGTCACAGGATCTGGAGACAACCTAGCTCCCCAGATCTTGACTCACTACAGTGGTGCCTTGGTCATTAATATTCATATAAGAGCTAATGGTGCAGCTGGGTGTTTGCATTTGTCCTTCCTGGTTTTCCTACACTTGGATGTGGGCAGCTTTCACGTTTTCCATGGGAGAGTCACAAGACATTGCTAATGTGCTCAAACCCTCCTTTCTGGAGACAAGATGGGAACTCCATTTTCCATTAAAAAAACCCAAACAAAATAATGCATTCCTCAGAGCTGATGACTGAAGAATTACCTCCAAGTCAAAAACACCAGAGGACAAGGGAAAAGAATTGATTTCTGTTTGGTTGAAATCTCATGATTTTTAAGCCAGTCCTCTGATTGCAGCAGTGCTGAGCGTGATGTTTTTAGCAATTTCTGAGTCATCAGTCCTGGCTTTCCCGGCAGGAGAAGAAAGGAGAAGCACAAGGAGCAATGTCCTAAACCACCATGTTTTCAGGAAAAAAAAAAGGGGAGGGTCTGGGATGGCTTAGGAGAATGCTCATAAAGGCTGCCATCTCTTCTTCCATGCTTAACCCACTCAGTCCCCATGGCAGCAGCCTTGGCTGCAGCCCCAGGCTTAGTGGGGTGTTAATTCCCCAGCACACACTGTGGCAGGGAGATGCCAACTGCCTCGGGCTCAGCACAGCACTGCTGAGTCCCTCGTGCTGCCCACATCTGGCACTGTGGATGGGGACTTGAAATCCATCACACTGCACCAGGGTGAGTGTGACCCAGGGGCTTATAGGGGACGCTAAACCCCCGGCAATCCTCCCAACCCACCATCAGTAAACTTGTGATCACGGCAAAGCTGGCTTTCCTAAATGTGCAAACTCCTGAGACTCCAGCATTAGTCTATAGAAGCTGTCAACAGCAATACTGCACGTGCAAAGGGTGCAAAGTCTTCAGCAGCTGTGTGCCCAGATGGGTGCTAAGGGTGCAAGATGGTCCCCATGCAAGCTGGGTCTCTATTGGCCTCTGCAGCAGGGCTCCCTCCTGGCAGGGACCTGCCACGGCTGTGGACATGAGCACTGTCCCTTTCATGCCACCACTGGACCCCTGTGACATCCCCTGGGACAAGCCAGCACAGTTCTGCTGCCTGTAATAGGGATGGGGCAAAATGCAGGAGCTGAGCGCTGGTCCCAAACACCTGAAACCCGTTGCGTGGGTGCAGCAAGTCACAAGCTCATCGCCTCCCAGCACACCGACGGGTGGCATTTCTCCCTCCCTGCAGATATCACTCCATCTCCAAGGAAGGCAAGGGGAAGAAACAAGCAATTAGAGATGCAGACTGGCTGAAGGCACACCACCGGCATCCCGCGCTAGCCTTGAAATACAGGGCACCGTCGTCCTCATTCGTGCCTGTCACCGAATCTCTGCCATGTTTGCTCCTGCTTGTCGCACTCCCAGGAAGGACTTTTGGGGCAGGGACCTGCTCCCTGGTTGGCGTTGATTCATCTGCCTCACAGCGTTGTGGGGCTGCGGTAGCTGGCAGAAAGCTCCCACACTGATTTTTGTCAAGAGTGCCGGGCAATAATGGAACGACACCTCGACATGTTTGCAAACAAACACTGCCTCCCTTCCTGTTTAACACCATCTGCCACCCAACCCAATTTCCCTGCCCCCGTCCCTCCCCAAAAATGACAGCCAGAGACAACTCCAAAAAGCAGCTGCTAAGACAAACCGCGCTCTTTCACGCTCACGTTTACAAGGTGCTAGCAAGGAGGCTGTGGTCCCACACCACCCCTGCCCACGCACAAGCACACACACCTTGCTGTATGCTCACAGCTGAACAACTAACTGGGCTGGGGGTTTCTTTATTGCTGCTGAAAACACAAACCAGCTCAATGTGAGTTTGCTTTCAAGCTTTTCCATTGCATGGTCTTCTTCCTGACCAGTGGTAGGAGTTGGTGTGGACGTGGGGTTGGAGGCAAGAGGAGACTCCATTTAGCTCCCCATCTCCATCAGCAGATTAACTCAGCTTCCTTGCGTGGGTCCTTATATCTTCCCCCAACAGTGCTTGCAGGCTCAGAACCAGGGCTGATCAGGTTATGGCATGCATCTGGTACCCACGCAATCGAAAACATTTCCCCCAGGCTACTGCACTGACTGATGCACCTCCAGGGAGCAGATAAAAGTCTTCCAGATTAGCCCAGCTGTTGGGCCAGCCTTTCTTATTTGCTCTCCTTGAAACAAAGAAAAGGGAGTGAAAGCAAATAACTTCATACATCCAAGGAACGAGTTTACCCAAGAAGGATCAGACTCCTCAGGGCTTCAACCAAGGTGGGGGAAAAAAAACAGTTCCTTGAGCAAAGAGATTGTTTTGTTGAAGAAAACCAAACAGTCTCCTCACAGCACTGCAGGAGGGAACCTGTTGCCTTATTTATCACAGAGCTGCAGAACACAAAAAATGAGGGTGTTGCATCCCATAATGCCCCAGATAAGATATTAACACTTCTGTGACGTCTTTATTCTATCCTTCCCTTCCCATTAACAGCCAAGACGGTTAACTAGAGCTCGTGTGCATTACTTTAAAAATCAGAGGCTCTTTCATGTCACCTATTTCACACCTGTTGCCCATAGCACTCACGTCCTTTCTTTTGCATGGCAGGGGTATCCCCCTTGTCAAGACAAGGAATTGAGAAGATGCCTCTGTCTTGGGCTCAAGCAGCACACAGAGACATCTCCTGGCCTCAGCTCCTTCACGCAAGATGGGCTCAAGCTCCAATATTTAAACATCATCTGGTAGACACTGTCCTGATACGATCTTAAGCCTCAGCCACTACTTAAATAGAAAGAGTCCAATTACTTTGAGGAAATACCCAGAGATAATGTAGACTGTCAACTACTGGCATTTTTATGTGGATGGTCTTTACACAGTGCTCATCCTTTGCATGAAAGTGAGTGGTTTGTATTTAAGAGGCTAGCTTTATTTCTTCTCCCAGGATGGGATAGATTAAGGCCAAATGACTGTTATCTTCCTGCTCATGAACAGCTAGGCCAGGCTCACATCCATTGTAATTTGAGTCATAGTTCAAAAGAAATCTATCCGGATCTTTTTCCAAGCTCCCATTAATCACCTCCTTCACACCCCCTTTCTAGCAGCTCTCCGATACACTATTAGAAACTGGATTGTGTTAAAATGCTTGAGCACATTTAAGTCCCTCCTTGCTCAGAAAGTCCTCAGTACGTCCACACTTATTACTTTTCAACCTCCACAATCCTTAGGGGTGGTTTCTGCATACCCACAGCTGGTTTACTCTTTCTGGGGATAGCAGTGGAGGTCGCTGAGGTCACCATGGACATCCTTGCTCTTTTGGGTGTGTATGTCCCACAGTATGAATTTTTAAATCAGGAGAGGTCCTACATGCTGAGCATCCCAGTGATCCTGGGGAGGGTGTCCTGGTTTCAGCTAGGGTAGAGTTAATTTTCTTTCTAGTAGCTGGCATAGTGCTGTAGTTTGGATTTAGTATGAGAATAATGTTGATAACACTGATGGTTTAGTTGTTGCTGAGTAGTGCTTATGCTCGTCAAGGACTTCAGCTTCCCATGCTCTGCCAGGTACACAAGAAGCTGGGAGGGGGCACAGCCAGGACAGCTGATCCAAACTGACCCAAGGGCTATTCCATACCATATGACGTCATGCTCAGTATAGAAACTGGGGGGAGTTGGCCGAGGGACAGCGATCGCTGCTCGGGAACTGTCTGGGTATCGATCGGCGGGTGGTGAGCAATTGCATTGTGCACCACTTGCTTTGTATATTATTATTGCTATTATTATTATATTGTTATTATTACTACTACTACTACTATTTTACTTTATTTTATTTAAATTATTGAACTGTTCTTATCTCAACCCAGGAGTTTTTCTCACTCTTCCGATTCTCTCCCCCATCCCATCGGGGTAGGGGGAGTGAGTGAGTGGCTGCGTGGTGCTTAATTGCTGGCTGGGGCTAAACCGCGACAGAGGGGCAGGAGGAGACGGGTCCTTGCAAGAAACCATGCTGATGGACTTCTCAGGTCCTCGTCACCTCCACAAAGATTTTAGGCAAAATCACCCTGTGCATTTGATGTAATTCTTGGCCTCTGAGTGCACAACAGCATGTATTGTGTATATAGCATGTGTTGTGTCCAAGCTACCCCTTCCTTTTGCTGGGGGAGGACATGTCCTCTCTATTGTGAGTGACTCGATCTCTGCAGTACCAGCCATTGCCAGAGGGAGGACGTCTGTGTTTGCCTTCACCTTACAGACTTTCCTACACAGAAAAGGATAAAACCAGGCAGAGCAGCTGGCTGGGTGCATTGGTCAGCCCGCCTTTGTTTCCATGGAAGAATCCTTTTAGCATGCAATGATCTGCCAGATAAATAAAGTACTTCCCATCTAGGCAGTGATGGAGATGTTTTTTTTCCCAGAACAACAACTTGCCTTTCTTCCATCAGCTAATGTAGTGTTTTCTGCCCTAGTCACTGACCTGAAGACAAAGCCATCTGTCCAACCTCCAATAGCCTTCACGTTACATACCAAAATGTCACGGGGCGTGGCACTGATGATCTTTGCAAGGGTCAAAATGGAAAGCACTTCCCATGACCTCATAGATTTTAGATTTCTCATAACGGTCTCTTTACCTTTTTCCACTGGTACCAAGTCATCTCAGGTTTTCATGTGATGACTATAAAGGAATTTAAATATTTGAGAGCAACTCTGATAATAATTTTTAACAAATTAAGTATGTTTCATAAATTATGTGCCTCCCAGGTGGCTGGCCTATTTAAAGGCCACAAGTGAACAACCATAGGGTAAATTCCTTTCCCTGCCTAACAGGTACCACAGTTCTGATTTTACAACACTTATGGTTTTACAAGAGAGCAGATATTTGGTTATGGAGTCCTGTTGCCCCCAGTGACTGAACTGTCTTCTCTTGTACTTGAGGGCATCACCTATTCTCACTGTAAAACGCAGGTTCCCTTTCAGTGATGTTTCATTTGCTCTTTGGTGATCTCCAAGGCTTCTCATTGCCCATTTTGCTGTCCTGGTAATCAGATCCTCACTGTGCTCACCCAGCCCTGTCTTCAGAGATCGCTGCTATGCACTCACTCCACTAAGCTTTCACCCTGCCCTCGCCCTGCCCTGACATTTTGTGTCTGAGGGACAGGATGCTTGTCTCCCCCAGAGACTTCATTCACTGTGGCTTTGTGCACAATTGCTGCAGAGGAAACTGTTTTTTTCTGGTTCAGATACTGGGACTCAAAGTGCAATCCAGGCAGACAAGATCAGCTGTGAATGATGCCTGCCTTCACCACCCCTCCTCAATCCTTCCTCCAAGAGTGTGGGGAACTAGCCCTACCTGTGCATAAATCCATGTTATTCTCCCTTCTAAATGTCCTAACCCTTTATAAATGCCTGCATGTATTTTCACAGAGAAGTAGTATATCTATGGGGTCTACTTTGACATTTCCTTTCTAATTCTTGCAAACTATCTCTACCTGACAGGTTTTTGGTTTTGGCCTAGGTATCTAGGACTAATACATATTTTATCTCTGCATTTGTGTTTTAGAGAAACAAACCAGGAGTCTGTAACCAGAAGGAGTCCTTCAAAGCAAGCCCACATATCAATGTGGCACTCGGCAGTGGATTCAGTCCTCTTTTGCCTTTGCAGGATATATATTCATTCATGGGTGTGGTATGTGCTTCTGTGGAAGCTGACAGGCTGTTTAACTCTACATTTATGCCATGAAGTCCATTATTGCCTTTTAGAAAGCATATATTGCTTACGTCTTTTGCCTCATCAAAATCAAAAGCCCCTTGCTCCCTTCCTTTACCTCTGGATGAAGTAGTGGATTTGAGAGACAGTTTTTGAAAGCTTTCATTGTATTTTTTGTCTGCACATCCCATCCTGAGGCATATATGACACTGGGCTACTTCATATGTAGATTCTGCTACAAAACAAGCTGCTCTTTCACAGTAAAAAAAAAAAAAAGAGTCTCGTCGAGGTTTTCCATTTTATGGTTGGTCAGCTCAGTTGTTTCAGGTATTTCTAAATACCTGTCTTTTCAGCCTTTCACAGTTTCCTCCTTTGCTGCTGCTGACAGCCCTGTTCTGGGCCAGGTGAATTTCTCCTCCACCAGCAATCAGCGATGGTTTATGGCACTCGTAATGATGAAATTCCATCTGTCTCACAGCAGATCCCTTAGGAGGTTGCTAATCAAACAACATTCAGTTAGCCCCTCCAGCTTTGCCACATATTCAGCTACATCATCTCCTCATCCTACTATGAAACTCAAAGAGGTCGACAAAATTGCTTGGCTGTGGTGCACAATACTCTGTGTCACATCTTCTGCAGCACTTCTAAGCATTTATCTCCTCTTTTCTGTGGCTGTAACAAACTCCTCAAAGGTGAGTAGGTTTAATTGCTACAGAAATCAATTTTGCTTAGTGTCTGTTGGTTCTTATCTATAATCTGCTCTGAAAGGAAAGAGCTGCCCAACTATTCACTATATTGCTGGCAGTCCTCATTTTCTTCATTAAAGAACTCCAGTTTTCCCAGAAGTTTCCAGTTCCAGTTGTATAAAAGGACTTCTTAGGTCATAGCAAACTCTTTACTCAAGCTGGGAACTTCCTGCTTTGTTTAACCTGTTGCTTTATTTAACTGCTTTATGAGCTCCTACTCACAAAACAGACAGTAATGTGTTGAAGGGAGATGGGGCTGGATCCCAAAAGTGTTGGGCAAACCCACTTAAACCTTTTTATCTTCATTAATATAACCTTCACTGTTGTCTCCAGAGATCTATCACAGTGATTTTAGTAAGGAGACTCAGAAACGCATGGAGGTAGAATTGAGCCCTTTAGTACCATTGGGGCAGAAGCACATTGATTTTGGGGAACTACAGCCACACTGGGCCTCAGTAATGGACAGATGACACGAGTTATTTAGAATGTCAATTGAGTGTCTTCTAGGATCATTTGGTTTGAATTAGCAAAGAAGACATTTGTCTGAATCGCAGTAATTGATGAGGGCTGAAAAGCCAAGGTAAAATCTGGAGTTAGATGATATAATCTAGGCTCTTCCCCACAACACTGCTGGATTTTAACAAGACTTTGTCAAACCTGTTAAGTGAACACAATAGAGCTAACAAGATGGAGAGATATGCCCTTCCCACCCACCCAGAAAAACCCTATGAGAAATCAGATAACAACAGACTTTGAATACAAACGGCAATTTTTGTTAAGCCTACAGAAAAGGGTCAGAACTCGCTTGGTAAAGAGGTAGTTGTTGCTTGAGTGAGATGCAGTCTGAGTGATAGGAGAGGTTTGGGGCTGTCTTTTATTTTATGTAAACCTGTTCACCCATCACTGGTTTCAGATGATGACCTTCTATAACCTACATGCTGGGTTTGGTTTGGAAGCAATGTCCCTTGAAAGGAGCTTCACAAGCAACTTTCCTGTCTTGCATGAAGCAGCTACAATGGCATGGCTCCGGCTGACAGCAGGAGGTGGGCAAATTGGATTGTGTGTCACAAAAAACATTTGATCTTCAGCAGCGACTTACCCTGCGTTGCCCATCATTATCAATAAGAGGAAATATCAGAGGAAATATTCAGCACTGTGTGCATTGCCTAGACAGCAGACCACTCTTAAAGGTTTAGAAGGGGAAGTGTGGTGCTGGAGTCCCTTTTTGGTACAGCCTCTCTTTTTACTGCCAGACAAGGATGGACAGATTTAATGAAGCGTGGAAGTGGGATCAGGCAGAGCAGGGTCCATCCTGCTCTCCTGCTGAGGGCTTCTGTGATCCTGATAAGTGACATGTTTTCTCTGTGGCCCAGGCTGCCATCAGAAAAAAACGGGCATGATATTTCCTTCCTCCAATGTCTTGTCTTTCATGTTCAGCTTAAAGCTCTTCAGGCAATGGTCTACTTCTTACATTGTTTTTGCTGTGCTGCCATCATTGAAGAGCCCTGTCTCACTTCAGATCTCTAGACGCGACCATAGTGCAAATATTAAGCAGCACTGACAGCTGAAAGCCTGCTTCCATCTTATTTCCTTAGATGTCAGCAAATAATGTCATGGCATCAAGGATGACACACCATGGCCCAAACATAACAGAAGTGACACAACACGCAAAATCAAGACATGACAAAAATTCAAGGCACGCACACAGCTGCTCCTGAACCTCTTCAGTTGGCAGGGAAAGACAGGAGTAGACCCTGCAAAGTGCATCACACATTGCACAAGTTTCACAGCCTCCAACAGACGAACCAGCTGAACCTGCAGCTTGGCTGGGTTTTGCCTTCATCACTAAACTCCTCTGAGGAACAGAACAGCACCAGATGTCAGGTCGTTAGACAGAAGGAGATATGAAGTGCTTTACTTCTAGGTCACTGTCTCCAGCTGAGTCTTGTGTAGACCATTAGTAGGTAAGAGCCATTGTGACCTGACTGTCATTGTGAATTGAAACAACAGTAGACTTTGCAGCCACCAGAGAGGTGCAATTGCATGCCTGAGGGAGAACTGCAGGGCAGGACTTACAGACCCTGGTGCATCCATACTGAGGTGGTCAAGGCTAATCTGCTCTCAATGCTATAAATACCTACAAGAAAACAGACTCAGAGCTCAGTAGAGCCTCTTGCAAATCTGTCTTGCCCTTTGCCCAGGTCTTCTCTGATGTGCATGCACCCTACAGGGGTGAGGAGCCAGCACTGCAGCTCCCCCACCACGGGGGCCTGGCAGCCGGCTGCCTCCACCTGCCAGGCAGCCCCACGCTGCGATGCTGTCCCCGCTGCTGATGAGGCTGTTTTTCTTCTGCAGATCAATAGGGAACTTCAGGTCTGTCTCATCCCGACTGCACTAAACAAGTGGCACTTCAATACCGCAGTGACAGCTTCCTAAAATACTCTGAGATAGATAGACAGGGCAAAACCCAGGGGGTAGGCTGGAGTGGGGCAGATGAATAACACTCATCCAAAACACCCAGCTTTCCTCAAGGGTGCCCTGCCTCTGTCCCAGCCCCAGAAATGCAGAGCTTTCCTCTGCCAGTGGGTTGTAGCCTTTGCCACGTAAGCGGTCAAGGCTGAATTGGTTTTTTTGTCCCCTTAATTGGCACCTCAAAAGCTGAAGGTAAGTCCTTGTGCATGCAGCAGGCAGGAAAGAAGTCTTTCAGGTAGCCTTGCATTTGGAAACCCTCTGCCAAACACAGACTTTCAGTCACAGAAAGCTCCTCCTTGAAAAGAAATGTGCCCATGACCATTTTGGAGCAATCTGACCTTTTTCATGGAGATATATGCCTCCCTGTCAATGGCTCATAAATGGATGAACAGCTCAGCTCTTTTTAATAGAGTTAGGCACAGGGTAATAATAGACTTATGCAGCTCACTCTCTTTGCTTAATTCATCTTTCTACAAATCATTAACATTGTTGGAATAACTGCTATCATTAGCTTGGATTCCTCCTCGCAGCAGCTAAAGGCAGCATTGCAGTGCAGAGCACATGGAAAATGGGGTTCCCTGCTCCTGTTTGCACAACAGAGACTCGGGGCAGGGCTTTTGATTCTCCTGTCAAAGGAGGAAAGGTGCTGAATAAAGCAGATGGAACTCCTTTCCTCCTCCACCAAAAAGCAATAGGACAGGGATCAGTGCAGCAGATGCAGACACAGCAGGGGCTCCAGCTGAGGCTCGCAGTGCAGAGATTGTAGCCTAAACTCGGTGGACGTAAAAGCCATGCAAGCCTCTTCTACGTCTTCTAAGATGCCCCTAACCCTTGCGAACAAACCTGTGGTCTTCACACACAAGCAAATGATGCCCTCCTGCTGTCACAGTTCCTATGGGGATGATGCTCACCAACCAGTAATGGTAAAACTGCTCCCTTTGCACTCATTTTCATCATTTCTAAGCCAAGAGCCAAATGCATATCAAGCTTCAAGGCATAGCGTGGCTATAGCAGTGATGACCCTGTACAGCGTCAAGCAGGCTTAATGCCAGGTTGATGTTCCTTTTGAAGTGTGGGCAACTACTGGGAGCTGAACAGAGCCTTGCTGCTGTGTGGCATGGTGAATCTAGCGCTGGTCTGAGCTAAATTCACCCCGGGCATAGCCTGGTGCTGGATCAAAGCAGCCTGCCTCCTGGCACTGCTCTGGACAACCTGCCTGCCTGGCAGAGCGGAGGGAGCTCTGCTTGCTGCTGCTGCCAGACTCAGGGACATCATGGGGAAGAAGCGAAAACTTCTGGGTGCATTTCTTGGCATGTGCTTTGGTTCATCAACAAATCATCAAGGATGACACACCATGGCCCAAACGTAACAGAAGTGACACAACACGCAAAATCAAGACCTCAGACCCCAAATTATTAAACAAGTCCATGGCAGCAGATGGGGCTCAGTCCTCAAGAGTTCTGGGCCTGATCCCGCGGTTGGGATCTGCACATGTATCTGATTAGCATTGTGGGATCATCCTTTAATTAAATTTAGTGTGTTTGGTTTTATAAGCACAGCCGTCTGGACTTGATGACAGCAGTACACAGGATGGGGTCCACTGCTATTTATGCATGTTGGGGCACGATGCGCACTCTCGTTTCATGTGTGCAGCCCTAAATGATATCCCAGGGATTACACATGTGCAACTGAGAACAGCAATTGGCCTGGGCTCGGGAGCGTTGTGTGACTCTTCCAGTAATCTGAAATGGTCATTTCCTAGCAGCCTGTTTGTTTCTGTGTCAAGGGAAATAATCTAATTTGACTGCTGTAAAATTTACAATTATTGCGCAACAATTTTAACGAGGCGGAGTGGAGGAGGGGGATCAGGATGAATTGATGCGGTGTGAAGGTGAAAGCAAGGCAAAGCTTCTCCCCAGAAAACCGAAAACAAAATTTACCACTCCTGTAACAACATTGCCATCTGCAATTAATGAAGGCTCATGTGTGACCCCAGTCCTCACATATACCATGAGCAGAGTTATGCAGAGATGAGAGACCTGTAAAGCACATGGCTTAAAGGCATCAGCATCCTCGCAATGAAAACTGTGCTGGAGTTTGCTGCTCTGATGCAACTTTTCCCAGTAAAGTGTCTGAGCCAGATTACATGTATTATCAAACCTGCTCAGACAACTGGGAGTCAAAGGGTTCTGAGCCAGGTTTGTGCACATTGTGTTCTTTCATAAAAGATTTCCATGGTGAGTCCTGTCTCTCTTGCATTCAGCCCATCACAGTATTATAAATTTCTAGTCCAGCAATTCTAGTTTGGCAACGGTGCAGAAGTGAGGCTGTGTTCAGGTCTGTACTGGGATTGACGCAGAGAGCAGCACCCACTCAGCCATTAGCACTGGCTGGTGTGAGGCACAGTCCTCAGATGTGGGAAGTGGCTGTGCGATCGTACAGGCTCCCCCAGTAACAGTGTAAATGGATGCCTTCCAGATATTGCTTACAGGGAAGCATCTAAAGACCCAGGCAAGATTTTGACTCTGTGGTCATAGAGTTCTGCTCTGCTCATTGCTCCATGTGCAAAAAGCTAGTGTCGTATTGTGATTTAATTGCAGTGGAGAAACTGCTATGGAGGTGGCAGTGCAGCCCAAAAGGCCCACTGTGCTCCTTTGGGGTGGAAAGCCAATCTGATGATCCCTCTTATGTGGGGGAACACAACAGACTCACCGCAGTGAATGGTCCTTCTGACAGGCAACTGCGATGAGAAGCAGCTGGACTGCTGTGTCCTTGGTGAGGCAGGGCCAAACCTCAGTGTCAGGAGACCTGACTGGGGCTTCTCACTGCTGCTGTGTCCAGTGAAAGCACTGCAGAGGGATAACTTGGACTAGTGCCTCCAGGAGCTTTGAGGGAGCCAGTGCTGCAACACTTGGTCCTATTTCCCTCCAAGAAGGAGTTTTGCTGGTTGTGCTTTCGAGAAGAGCTCTGCATACTTCATCATCATTCAACTGCTGTGTTAGACATGTTCTATGTTGGCAAAGACCCATGAGCACCAACCAAAAGATCCCAAGGTAAGTTCTCTAGGGCATCATTTCTCTTGACAGGATGCTGAAGGAGAGGATGGGGTTGCCTGCATAAGGTATTAAATGCTTCTGCTCATGCTTCCCCCAAAACCTTGTGCTTATACTCCTGGGGAGAGTCTTCTCTCTGTTCTGGCATTGCCCATGTCTTGCAAACAACTTGGACCGAAAGTATCTTTCTCTAACCATGCAAGTTAATTGCTCTCCACTGCCTGGGCTGTATTCATCGTGGCTGTTACCCAGTTCCTCCTGTCCCCCTCCAGAGTCAGACAAAAGGGGAACCACATCTCAGCCACAATTGGATTTTGTGTCTCATTTAAAGCACTCCCCAAGAGGACACTTCACATTTCTGTCTGAGCCACTTTATTTCCATCACACAAGCAGCACTCAAGCTAATGCACAGCGAGAGCCCTAGCAGGAAGTTCTTCAGGAGGAGGTAAGAGCCAATATGTAAAGTGGTTAATGAGCTTGTCACAGACAGCAGTGCATTGGGTAACCACTACCAGAAGTGGCTAGAGCCAAGCAAACACTCCTTTTCTCCAGAAGCAAGCACCTTAAAGCCTGTCTCTGCCCCAGGGCCAGGAGCACTGAGAGGAGGCAGGGCTGAAGGGAAAATCACATCTCATAACTCAGAGGCAAGCCAGAGAATTGAAGCAATTACCCCTAACGCTTAGGGACAGCAATAGGAGAAAAGCTCCAGGACCTCTTCCACTTCCCTCGGCAGGGTCAGGCAATTCACCTTCGTGCTTGTGTGGTCTCTCCCAAAGCACCGGGAATGAAAGAACCAGCCCCAAAGAACAGAAAAATGGGTCTATAAAAGATAAAAATCAACTTTGGGAGTTGTAGGAGGTGGAGAACCAGAAACAGCTCTCCATTCTTCTTTTAGGCAGTCTAGGTTAAGGTAACAGTATTCCCTTAATAGTAACAGGTCGGCAAGGACTGTACAACTTCTAATAGATATCACATAGCTCACAGGATAAATTTAAAAGTCTGCAGGAGAACGGTACTTGGCACCATGTGTAATTCAGCAACGGCACACTGCATTGCAAGAAACCATGCCATCTTGACCGAGGCTGAGAGCTCAGAAGGATGCAGAAAAGGGAAAATCCATTTAAACAGAGCTCAGACTATCCAGACTTGTCATAAAATTAATTAAAGCACAGATTTTGGAAGTGAGTGGAGTGGAAGTGAAAGACATGAACCTGCACCAGACAGGACACCAAGCAATGTCTACCCAAGGAAACCAAGATGTGAATGTGGCTAGGGGAAGGGTCATCTTCTGGCTGCCACAGGGCTCTTCGACTGTCCCTTGCAATACCTGGTGGTGGCCACTGACTGCCATCCTAAGCTGGCAGACCCTCTTTTCACCATCATTCCCCCATGTTGGGGGGGATTAGTACATTATAAACCCCAATAATGAAACAGAAGACAGTGCCACTGGGGGTGGGCACAAGCAGATCTGGCCCATAGGTTCATGTTTTCATAACACTGTAACACAACTGTAACATAACAAGCCTGAGACAAATCATCTGTCAGCTCAAAGAACTGCGTGATGTTGAGATGAAATAGTCATGGGAACAGGAGGCTCCTGACATTTTAGGACACTACATTCTCATAACGAAAAGGAAGGAAGAAAGAAAGAAAGAAATATGCTAAATACAAAGCAGTCATGTCGTCAGCTCCAAGCACTGGGGGAAAATGCAAGGGAAAAGCTTTCCAGGGGCCCAGGCTACTCTAAGTGTGATGAAAATGCAAAATTCACCTAAAGTTTTTTCCCCCACTTCGAAACCCACAGGGCTTCTTGACTCCTGCCACCATTCCTCTGCTCTACCCACTCAACCTGACCATTCAGCTGGTGGTTACAGTACAGGGCTGAACTGTGAAAGCATCTGTTGCAGGATTATGAGTAGATACACCTTGTACCTTCATGTTTCCTCATTTACTTACTTCATAAGTAAATATAGCCCAGGAAGCAGTCACTGCTTAAAAGGTGTGGGGGGATGGAGCTTGACCTTTTAATGTCGTTAATGTGCGATGAGCCTAAATCAAGGATCCCGTCTCAGCACCACGCTAATTTCAACACATCATTCTCTTTAGGCCTTCAATCTCGTTCCCCACAGAAACCATAATTCATGGAAACATGTAAGAGATGGACTTGAGGCAAAGAACAAGGACAGGACAAATCATGCTAATTTAATTTACTTGGTTAATTACATTTCATATCTCATTCATTTGAGATATACAGACGAGTAAAATTCATACGGACACAGACATTGAAAAGCCAAAAATAAAGTCATGAACAGTTTCATCTTTGAGTTGTGCAGAAAATGAAAGTGAGAAAAGGAGAGAGAGAACGTGTTAGTTAGCAGATGCTGTAAGGGGACAGGGAAAATACAGTTTGTTCCTTCTGTAATGTCTCTGACCTTATCTTTCCCTTTTCCATACTCTTCCGTCATTATTTTAGTCGTCTTAGTTCTGTTGCTACATCTTCCCATTCTCATTTTTGTTTTGCTCCACAATCCAGCCTTCTTCAGTAGTAGGTTCCCTGGGCCACTTTCTTGTAGACTATTGAAATGTTTGTAGTAGATGACCAAAGGGAGGCATTAATGACTTTGAGTTACTCCAACTACAACCCAAATCCATCAGAAGTAGAGCTTCTCTAACTTAAACACGTGATCCTAAGGAACTGTTCCAACAAGGAGGATTTCCTACTTTTTCTTCCTGAGTTGAATGGCATAAAAAAAACCCAGGGATCTGCCAGTTCTGTGCCACCCAGAGCTTTAGATCCTAATTTTATTGCTGTGTTGTATCTCAAGAGCAGCTGGGAATGGTTGAGAATCTGGGCCTCTATCTTCACACATCCAAATATGTCTTTAAATCTCAGTTCTTCAAACAATCTCTCCTTACTTTTTTCAGCATCGACAAGTTCCAGGTGCCTCCATCCTCTTCTCCAATGTCTGCTTCTCATCCTCAGAGTTGTTCTTACTTTGGAAATGGATTAATCCTCATCTGCAGTCACACAGAGTAATAAACATGGCCATAAAATCATGTTCTTCAAAATATCAGCCAGTGGCCAGATGTGAAGCTTCACAGATGTAGATTGCCACATTGGTACAGCTAAATCACAAATCATTAAGTCCTGCACTCTTGCAGAGCCACAAAACTGTCACCTGGAGGAGTCCCCAGTGCTTGTGACTGTTCAGGAAAGCCTGGATAAAGCAACGGGAAGTTCACTTAGAGGCATAACCCTGTACCAGCAGATAACAACATGCCTAAAAGCTCATAAGGGCTTCTGCCCCTCTTCTGCCACCAACGATGCCTACCTTCCCATGTCTGACAAGAGAGGTATAGTCTACCTGCGTCCCGTTACCTACTCCTGACTTCCATAGATCACAGCTTCATCTTTTCTTCATCCCTATATGAATCAAAGGAAACTATCAACATCCACAGCTGATCTACCAAAAAAAGATCTTTACATAATTCAGTCTAGTCTGGGCACTTCATAGCCTAATTATGAGTGTAAAAGAGTTTAGATGGATGGACCCAAGCTTTGAGATGCCAGTGGCTTCTAGGACCAGCGCACAGGCCCTGGTCTGTTTTATTTATCAGCACAGGCATAAGCATTACATCTTTAATCACAACGTTTTTTGCTTCTCTGCCTCTCAGCCAATCCCATCCAATATTCTCCATCCACTTGGTGTCCCAGGATTGCTCTCAGCAATGCCTTACACAGTAACTACTTACACTTGATGCTGCATCAAAGTACGCTAAACAAAAGTAGCGTATTATTACCAAGTTACTGAAGCAATAGAAGTCAACAAATGAAAGAATTAACTCGCAGGAATTGTCTCAGATCAGTATCGCAAAGATCACAGCACTCAGACAAGTGAGTGACAAATTGTAAATCATCCCTGGCCTGGGCTAACATTGTTTGGGCCAGCAACCACGTAACAGCCATCTGAATGAGATCAGTGTCCAAAGCCTGGTGGAGGAGCTTCATCTGACCCAGCATTAGCACTGGCAGTGTGAACGTCTCCATCGGAGCTGAATGGCCTGACTCCTCCATATCTGCACAGAGAAACAGACACTTTTATTGTGCAGTTTGGTTCATGCTAAACCAGGCAGCTTTAGGGGCACATAAATCACACCCATATCTCTATGTTGGCTGTAAAGGAAGCCATGGGTGACCAGCTCAGCTGGAGACCCCTATCTCACTGGGTGAGCTGCACATCTCTCTTCTGCCTGATCCCCATCAGCACAAATGCCTCTCCTTTGGTGAAAAACTGCCATAAGAGCCGGGGCCACAGATGCTGCCATAGTGGTGGTCGCTCCAGGGTGCCAGCGAGGAAGTGCAAGAGATGCACCCTGCAGTGCCGACCACTGCCTCTGCTCTGACCAGCTCGCTGACTCCCGTGCCAGGCAAACTCCCTGAAATACGGGAACAATGCCTTCAAGCACACTCTGTAACAAGCACCCTAGCATTTATCTTCAGGTAGGTCTGGGAAGTTGTTTGGCGTTTCCCCAGTAGGCTCTTGAACACACAGAATTCATAGACGTATCAAATTTGCCTTTTTCCTGTCCAGGTCTAGCACCATTAAACACACTGAGCAGACTTTCAAGACCATCCAAAAGGAAACGATTTCCTTAAAAAAGATCCTCACACTGTTAAAGCTGAATCAGACCCATACTGGACTACATAAATATCAACGTTATGCCTTGTTCCTATAAAAGCAATAAGTATTGAGAGCCCAGGAGGTAAAGCCTGTGCCAGGCAGCATAAGGCAGGCTGCCAGGCAGGAGGTGGACATGGTTACAGAAACAGATTTTCCAGATTCGGCTTCTGAGACTGGTGAAAAAGGTTTCTGTGAGTGAAGGAGGTTTCCCAACAAGTTACATGTCAAAGGCAGGCAAATGCAAAGGGAGACTGAATGCTGCACTGATCTCACAGCTCAGGGCTGTTACAGTGCAAACTCTATGGTCCTTTGGTGAAAATGAGGGAAGTCACAATAATCATCAGCTCTAATTATGCCTCTCTAGCCTCATTTACGGAAGAGTCTTGATTTTTCAGCAGAAATTTAGATATTCCACAAATTCTTCAGAAATTTGTCATTTTTTTCATCTGGAAATGCTGCAGTGTCTTCTGGAGCTGTCTTTGATTTATTTCATGCTCCTTTCACTACCATCATTACCTACACACCAGCTGAATTACATCCTGTGTGACAAATGTGAGCTACCTTTTGGGAACCCTTGTTTGTGGCACAAAAGGACAACGCAACAGGGACCTGGGCCATAGAGGGCAGTGGATGAATAGGACTGCATTTCCACAAGTCTCTCCAGCACATTTTCCAAATACACATGTGTTTACTTTTCTGCCGGTGTGTTTTTGTGTATGGCTATTTGAAAGCAAGAGACACTTCTCGTGTTAAGAAATTAAAGACTTGGGAAACCCCTAAAACGGTCTTTCTTCCCACCTCACGCCTTGCACCCATCTGGAAACACTGAACTGCTCTATCTCCAAACAACTGCATCCTTATATACATCACTTGGTGAAAGGGTAGTTAGAGCTGTTGCCTGCTTTCTGGGTAATGCTCATAGTCAGGCACAGGAGTCCTCAGCCCCATTTTACAGACATTTAGAGAGAAACAAGACTACAAATGATCAGGTCATACTTGCCAGTAAGCACTTAGGAACTATAATCTTGTGCTCTGGCTGAACGGTAGAGTCAACCAAGCTACATTTACAGTATTTCCTTCCTACCATGCATATTTCAGCCATAGTAAAAAAAAAGAAAAAAGGACATCAAAACACAGCCAAGTTGTAAAATCTGACCATCTGCAGGGCGGCTGGTGGAAAACCATTTTTACTTTGCCTTGAGAGGCATTTTTCCAAAGCTGTCAAATAGCTATCACCAAAGACCACTAGATTATTTATTAGTCCAACATCTGTCAAGAAATAATTAGGTTGTTAAAGGTAGATTGTTAGTTACTGGCATTAGGCATCCATTAACATTAATTGAACTCCTCAGAATTATTTAGGAGCAAAGTCTGGCCCCATTGAAGTTAATGGGAGCTTTTCAATTAACTCTTGACTGACCTGATGGATTTGACTCACGGCAGATAGAAAAGTGATGGGTTTCTGTTCAAGCCATATACCCATGAATGGAGACATCTGCTACAGGGACATGGTCTCAGAGAGACTACACGCTGAGAGAGTAGTTCAGACAACCCAACCACTTTGGGGTACCCAATAAAATCTCATCCAGCCCTGAAGAAGTGCTCACCTGGCATGTCTCTTCTCTGCTTGAACTGGTAATACGGACTAGGTCATGGAGGTTCTTGCTTCTAAGTCAGCCTACACATCCCCACATTCACAGCAGCACAGGGATCCACACCATGTTTTAAAGATTTAGTTTTTAAATCCATCAGCCTGAATCCAGTGCAATCCTTGGGAAATATGAATCACAGCATTTGGAGGCTGGTGCAAGGCATAAGTCAGAGCAGCCTGCAAGGTGCCCTAGCCCACACTGACTTTCAGCCGGATGTTCTCCAGATGAAGCTGATGTGCTTCTGATTTGCCAATAAAAGAATCTGTGGTGATTTTGGGATACCAGGGATCAACACCTCTGCAGTGGTGGGACAGACAGAAAGGTGGCCCTTACACAGCTGAAATTCAGCCCATCACCCACAGAACTGAAGCTTAGAAAAAACACAGTTTCACAGCCACATGTGTCTGAAAGACAGCAGTGAAATAGTTGGCGGGTAATTAGCATTGCTGATATTTATACCATTAAGGATCCAGGGAGAAGTGAAACAAGGGTGTGCCATATATTGCTGATTGGAGATGATTATGTTTCTGCTGATGCTGATATATCAGTGTAATAGTTTGCCCTCACTATTCCCCACCTCCACGCAGTCCACAGGGACAGGTTTGATTGCGTCTTCTAGTCGAGAAGAGAGGGTCTAACCTTGCTGTCACATGCAGCATGTAACAACAGGCCATCCAAATGAAAAATGTTAGTTTTGCATTAATAGATTAATACAGACTTCTGGACTTCACTGCTGGGTTAAGAGTTAAACTTTTAGTTATCAGATCCCTTGTGTGATATAAACTATCATTATGAGATAAGTTTTCTTTCCATGATGCTGTAATAAAACCCTCCTCCTTGTAATATAAATATATACATTTCCTCCGAGGCATGCTATTTGCTAAAGAACATCATGGAAATATAATCTCCTTTTAATCAATAAAACACAAAATGATGTTTCTATTTAATGCAAACTTTGCTTCTTACCATGTAATGAACCTGTTTCTATTAAGAACACAGCCATTAATGGAATAAGTAATGCATTACTACTATTCCACTGCTACAGTCATGTTTCTCTTAGTATTTCCATTATAAACTCTGCTATTTAAGAGTCTGCAGTTTTCTGTGAGATGAAGTTTTGCCTATAAAACCCTTTTATACTGCTTGAGGGCTTGGGGTTGAGGACTTGGGTAGGGAAGAAGGTTGCAGTTGTCATCATGTGTAGGGTCTCTCTCTTGCTCAGCCACAGACTCACTGTATGACCCTGGACAATTCATTTAACCTTTTAGAGCTTCAGTCAATCCAAATGGAAAATGGTCTGAAAAAGAGAGAGGCCTCAGAGGCAAGGTTTAAATCCAAGTTTAACTACATTTGAAAGGATGGCTCTAGGGAATGATAAAGGACTGGAAAGACTTTTGCTTTTGGGACATCAGTACAATTTATTGTAGGTCAGTAATGAAAAGAAAATGGAAGCATGGCATTTTGCCAAGAATAAGAACTATGGGGGGCTGCTCAAACCATTTGTGATGGATGGCTATAAGAAGAGATAAACAGCTGTAATTTGGGCCAGAAAATACTTACAACCCAATCTATGCTTTTGCAAAGATACTCTTTATTCCTATGTTTTTGTCAAGCTATTGCTGAAGGAAGTTCAGGACCTCTTTCTTCACAAGATGCTCACTCGGAATATTTTATATCCTTATTGGGTTGTGGTTCATCTCAGTCATACTGTTTCTATTATCTGATAAATGACAGGGCTTTCAAGAAAGAGAACAAGAAACATGTATTAGGAAACTCTGACACATGTAATCACTGGTGAAGAAGTTGAAGGGAATTTGAGGATTAACAAACATTTTGATGAGCAGACAGCAAAGCAAAATAAGGGGCCAGACAATTCACAGCTGAATTTCATGCTCACATCATGCTCACATCCTCATGAATGCTGTTACCTCCCATGCAAGCAGATTAGACTGGGAGATCAGATCCTCCACCGGGGCATGAAGGACATGCCTACCGTGAAAAATGTAGCTGTCCCTAGCACGGGTTGGTAACCTGAGGCAGCAGGTTGAGGCAGAAATGGTAAGACAGTTTGGATTTTAAGCTGGTTTAGCAGCTCTAGCTCAAGCTGAAAGGGAAGATGGAGCTCTAGATGCTAACTAGAGCTAATGTCCAAGATACCTTCCTTCTGCTCTTATTCTAACCTGAGTGAAGAACTTCTTGTAAGGCAGATGTATACCAAATGGCTTCAGTATAAAAGGAATCCTAGCTGCAGGGGAACTGGAAAGGCCATCCTCAACTCCTCTTTCTTTTGTCCCTCATCCCTGAACACTGAGACCGGATAAAGGTAAATATGGGCCTGGGAACACCTCAACAGGTGACACCACAGCTCCAAACCCTCGTAGATAGCTGGGACACCAGCCTGGAGAGCGCTTGTCCAGCCCCCTTGGAGAAAGAGGTCTTCTTTAACCCTCAAGGAAAGGCACTGAGGGTCAATAAAAGGTCCTCTGTTATTAATCCAGTAAGGAGAGCACATTTTCTGGGACTTACTGCCATCTTCAGTTTTCAGGCAAAGCTAAGGCATGGATGGCAGGGTATCGTGGCCTGAGTCTGGCAGTGGGGCAATGATTCCCTAGTCATGGTCCTCAAAACTATTGTGTCAGTTGCCTATACATATACATAGAAATTGTTTCCTCCATTATATTCAGTTCACATTTCTGAGCTTTGCTTCACAAGTGTAAGTGTAAGAAACACCTTTCTAGACATGGGAGCACATCTCTAACATGGTTGCCTGACTCCGGAGTCATAGACGAGCCCTGTCTCCAAATATGCAGGAGAAAAAGCAAGAATCAATGTCTCCTGCTGACAAGTGAGGGAACATGAAGCATGAACAATGTTTAAGGTCATTGGGGATCCCCACAGTGGAGTCAGGAGCAAAAGTTAGTTCTCCTAATCCCAACAGAGAGCCTTCATCATGGGACAGGTCAGGTAGGACACATGATATGCAACAGTCTTTCATAAAAAAGTCGGCTGAAGTGTTTTCTGCACCTGAAGCTCACGGAGGAAGGCCTGGAGGAAGGATCAGCCCATGCATAAGGTCCAGTTATCAGCAGTGACTGCACTGATGGAGCGGGCAGGGGAGGAAAGAGCAGAGGAGGAAATTGGCAGAGACAGCCATCACATCCGGAGGCTTTATCCTAGCACAGGTAACACATTCTTTATTTCACATTTATTTTCTTGCCATGTTAAGGAAGGGGAAAATAGACACGCTTATTTCTCCTGCTCATTTTCCTGGACCATCTGGTGCTGAAGCAGAGATGACATATCACTGCGAACAAGGGGAAGATGTCACAGTTTTCACTAATAGCTGTGGGAGGAAAATAATTATTTTAAAAGTATGTGGGCTGTACAGACCGTACTTGTTAAGTCAAACTACCAGGAAACTTATTTCAGACACAAAACGTTTGATATAAAATAATCAGTAATGCTAGAGATCAGCAGTCCCAACCATAAATGTTGGGCTCAGTTCTGCTTTTACCACAACCATAACTCAGGTACCACTTCACTGAAGCCAGTGCACAATATTTCGGGTTTACTGGATCAAGTAAGAATGAGAAATTATAGACAAGTCTATGCAACAGATTACTCATACCATGTACATCAGTGATTGCAATCAGGTAGGGAAACAGGTCAGGATAAGAGGTGAAGCCAATAACGTGACATATATCACCTTCTAAGCAATGACAAGAACATATTGATTTTGTCCCCCTTAGCTCTGATCCCTTCTGTATTGTTTCTGTAAAGTCCTCAGGTGTCTATGTACACTCACAGTTCTAGATAATTTCATAATAAATAATAATTAAACTTTGAAGCACCAGAGATGTGAAGAGAAATGAAATACTTGTCCTACATAGGGATTCTCAGAAACATCACTCTCACTGAATAGAAACGAGTGAAATTTGCAATTGTCATTCAGCAGCTTTAGGGGCCTTTTGGAAATATGTTGAAAACTATCTAATTCAGCCCAGAAACCTGCAAGATACATAGAATGATAACTGAAAATAGGAGTTTTTAAAAATTAAATGGAACAATTTGACTCATAAGTAGTCTTCTATTTTGGAATGAAATGAACATTTCCTCTCCCTCCCCCCAAACAAATCTGTTTCACTGAAATGTTGGCATTTGAAAAATGTTGATAAACTCTAGTTACAATGAGAGCTAGTCAGAGAATGGAAACAGATTTGGTAAATAAGTATAAACAAAACAGCTTGAATTTGATTCCTGGTATTTTGTGGAATTGCTTTGCTTGTTCTTTGCAAACACGCAGAGCTATGACTTTGGTCATTCACAAAAATAAACAAAATGCCCAGAATGTTTCCAAATTTGTGCCAGGATAAAATAACAATATTCATTATTCGGTAATGCACAATTCACTATCGTATTATTTTCCCATTGAAAGTGTTCATTTAATCAGATAGCAGCCAATCACTCAGTGGAAGTAATGGATGTGCAGAACAAACAGTTTAAAAACTGAACACCTGACAATTGTTTTCTGAAAAACTTGTTGAGCACTGAATATCAAATACTTGTGGAGACATTTGGATCACGGCTAGTTGTAATGATGATCCTGATACAACAGCAAGAATGCTTTCAAACTGTCCCCCTTTCCCATAGACACTTATGGAAGTAGATAGATATCACACACCCTACTGTACATCGTCTCCTTACACCACGAGAAAAAGATCCTCTCAGTCGTATTCCAGACAGGCCTATGAGTCTGTCTACATTGCAAGCGTAAGTTTTTAAGTGTTGTCAACCCAGAATTATTTATCTATACTAGTTCGAAGGTATGTTTTGTAACAAAATAGGTACCTAATTCAATAGGACTTTGCTAAAAGTTCTGGAGAGAAGGTCACAGATAAGACCTCCAGAGGTTTTTGTTGGAAACGCTGTACTTGGTTCTTTTTTGTAGAAGGGAGCTGCCATATCCAATTGGAAATAAAAGACGTCTATTGCAAACTTAATGCAATTTTATTGGAACTAAATTCAATCTCTTCATTTTTGATGCAGTAATGGGTCAGCAAACAGAACTCAAGAGCACAGCTTCAGACAAGTAATGTTCCTGCAGTCAGAGATGCCACCAGCAGAAGTACACTTTATAAACAAGGAACCCCTGAAAATTTGTTTAGAATATTTAAAAGAATAGTGCTCTTCTCAGTCACATACAGACCTGCAAACATTCACCAACAAGCTGTTTCCCAGTCATCACCGCAAGCCCAAGTTTCAAACAGAAAATCCATGCCCTAGATAAAGAAGATCACTTGTCTAATGTTATTTTTTCTCCTTCCTCAAATAGGTTATACAGCAAGCTCTCTACTTCAGCTGATTAAAACACACCATGCATAAGGGAGTGGGAGACACACACATGGAGTCAGACCCTCAATTTATATAATCTCCATTGACTTCAGTGGAGTGACACCAATTTATAGCAAGAAAGGGTCTGCCTACAGACTCTTAAAGGATTGATCGGTAAAGTACAACAAACCGTTTTCAGGGAATAAGGTATTTTTGTGAGAATGATTCTTCCTATGTCTTGACTATGAGACAGAAACTTTGTTAACAAAGGCAGGAGTTACACTGTGATATTTATGATACCTGAAAGGAAATACCTTGTATCTGAAATTCTCAGTAGTCCAATTTACATGTTTAGGGCACAAAAGAGCCATTTATTTACAGGCAGAAAACCACCTATACATTTTAAAGCCATTTTTTTAAAAAAGGAACGATTTTGAAAGTGCAAAATAAGAGGACATTTTTCAACTGTTTTGCTCTCTTCTCTTGGTCGCTGGGAATACAGTAAAGTAACACTTCGAATAGTAGTGATCATTCATAGCATCTCCATCCACTTTCCATGCCTGCTTTGGCAGCCTGGGTTGTGTCACAACTATCACAAGCTCATTTATGGTTCAGCAGTGTTATAAGAGGTCAAGCAAGAGGAAGAAATTCTAATGAAACCACTAGGGAGTCCAGAGAGGAAATTTGTTGTGTTGAGGGTGTTCTGGGGTTGTTTGGGGTTTTTTTAATGTTCATTTCCAAAATAACATGCTTTGGAAGCTATTCCTTCCTTTGTTTTCTCCATGTTCCTCTTCTGTGGCTCTTTTGCAGGGGTGCTCTGGAAAAGAGAGAATGTTGAAGCCTCATCTCAGAGCTGACATGGCAGGTCGTGTGACATTTCTGTGTCGGTGGCTCTCAGTGAGTTAACAGAGATGGTCCTCCGGCTGAGGCACTGGGGACTCAGCCTCAAGAAGTGCTGACATCCTGCCGTCAAGAGTAGCTGGTCTAAAAAACTGTGAGTAAAGAAGCAATGAGCTGTGCTGAACTGGAAGAATTTATTTATGGGCAGACTTTTGCTCACCACTGTCCTCATGGCTGGAGGAAGTGATCATTACCAGCCCCAAATACCAACTCCCTGCTCTCCTTCCTGTGCTCCCCAGAAGTCTGGTCCTTGCCCGCCAGCACTGAGGGAGCAGTTGGGTCCAAATTCCCCCCAGGAATGAACCAGATGCTTATTCTCTTTCTCCTCCAGGGCATTTCCCTCCCTCAAGGGTATGCTTGGGTACTCTGTAGAGAGGTGGAGAAAGCATAGATGTCCCCAATGTGGCATAGAGGAAAACTTAAGATAGAGGGTTGCAGTGAACCTCAAAGGAACCCAGGTCCTTTGGGGTAAGAGTGGGCACAACCCAGGAAACCCAGGCTCTCCTGCCATCCCACGCTGGCTCTGTTGTGAAGCAGAGCTCTCTCTGCAGCCTGGAATGGGGAAGATCAAGGACTCCCTTGAGCAAATACAGGACAAACAATTTCCACAGTATTGCCTGAAAGCCACAGTCAGGGTGCTGCTTGTTCAGCAAGGCAGTAACGCAGTGGCAGCAGGACAGAGACAGTTAATATATCACCTTCTAACTGGGATTGAATAGATCCACTTGGTATATGCAGATATAGATGAGGCTCAGTTTTCAATATCGTGCTGCCTATAACATATGACAGGGTCAACAGGCTGCTGTAGAGATCAAGCGAACAGATCAGCCTTCCAAAAATTCAATATTAATTATTGAATATTTATGTTTACCAAGGGGAATGAGTGATCAGAGTTTCTCTCCAAGGCTGTGTATGAATCTTTGTGTTTCAAGAACAATATAAATCAGGCCTTTTTATTTGTCATTTGTGTGAGATGAAAATTAACATCATAAGCATTATTAATAAGGCATGAACGACAGAAAGAAGAGAGGAAGCGGAGCAGCTCACTCCCTACGAGTTTCTCCCTCTGTATATTAAGTAGATTTATCATGTACCAATTCCCTGCTTTATCTACTTCTTCTTTTCTTTTCTCTCTAGCAACTTTGGGCTTTGATAGCATTCACATGCCACTGATTAATATACCTGCCCCTCAGCCATCAAATTATAGCCCTTTACAAATATTAACAAATTCATCCTCGCAGCAACCGTTGTATCAAAAGCACCAGCTACCAGATCCATTCTCCAGGGTGGCACGGGGCGGGCGGCAAACTGAGGTCTCAGGGATGGGTGAAGGCACAGAATAACAACACACCAACACTAAAATAGAGGCTAAAGCATCGGTACAAAGAATGTGCAGAAGAAAGTTATACGGACAAGACCTATCGATCACAATGGTCCTTCTGGCCTTCAGAATCCACTTAATAAAAGTTAACTCTCCTTGGCTTCGGGCCCTTTGGCCATACATCTCAGCCTGTTTCATAAAGGAAATTATTATCCTCAGGTGAGGAAAGTAAGCAACTGAGAAATTAGGGCCCCAGCCTCGGGGATACTCAGGTGTTTGATTTTAACAGGATTTTGTCTAAAACTGCAAGCCTGTCAGGTGTGTTGGCTCAAGAGCTTAACCCTCAGATTTACAGCCCCTTTGCTCAGGCTGAATACAGAGGCAGTCAGAAGCAATGGGAAGGTGGAGGCGGTGGGCGGTCTCCCTTCACCTTGGTCCCTCTGGGTGATCGGCAGGTGGGTACACATCCCGATGCTTGCAGGCAAACCCAAACCCAGGGAGCTGAGAACAGGCATTATGAACAGCGTATCACTCACTGCCCAGGTGGAGACCTGAACATTTAGCACAGACAACCAGAGGCACAGAGGGAAGCTCCCCCCTGCAGCTGCTAAAGCCCCCGTAACAGGGAGGGAAAAGCTGTAAGTGGCTGTTTGAACCACCCTGGGGACTGTCCCTGGGCTGCATTCACCCTTTTCAGTGCTCAGCAGCCTAAAACCTGCCTTTGAAAAAAATACATCTTGGCAAAAACATTGCTGTTGGTGACGTGTGAAGGCTGGTGAGGTGGTAGTTTCCTTAAAATGGGCTAGAGAAACTATGTTCATTCAACAGCCAGTTTTTCCAATTTTTTTTTGTTTGTTTGTTTTCTTTTGTTCTAAAATACCAGTTTGTTCTGCGTTCTCCCCAATCCTTACAAAAAGTCTATACAAGCCATTCTACTACCAAAACAGCTTTTTGGCTTCTGTCCCCGACTGCTTGCACCCCTCAAATTCCCAGACCAGGTTTGTGTCCAATGGGTAGATGCATCTCCAGCTATGAAGACAAAATGTCAGTGGCTGCTAAGAAATTCTCTCTCACGCTTTTCACACTATTTACTGTGCAATATTGATATATTACAATATTGCACCTGATCATAATTAACAATGATACTTAGCAGCATCTATAAGGCTCTTCACACCTTTAAAGTGCTGTGCAAACACTCATTAATTAATCTTTGCTTCAGGGATCCTGTGCAGCAGCCTCTTCCACGGGGCACCAAGAGCCTGTCCCCAGGAGTGGAGCTGTGCTTGCCAGGGCATGCCAGCCGCGGGGGGCTGCCCATGGAGATGGAAACAGCTCCGCAGGGGAGGTACTGAGACCTGCTTTTCTGTCCCCAGGAGAGATGTGAAACAGCAAAATCCTGCAGGAACGGGCAATATAGACAAGAGAGGAACAAGTGCTAACTGCTCTTATACCCCAGCCCTGGTGCTGGTCCAGCTTAGTGACCTGAAGCCATCTAATAAAGGTCAGTGCCTTTTCTTGGGTCAGCCCAAATCCTGCATGCTCACAAGCTCAGGGTCCCCATCACTAGCGTGAAGCGGTGGGTGAGGAGGGAGAGGGGGGCGGCAGCGGGGGCAAGCAGTGGAAGGGGGGAGGTGACGGCCACCAACACAGGAGCTGCTCCAGGAGCATGTTGCAGCAGCTGCCCCTTCCCAGGTCTCCCTCACACACCACTCCCCACTGTCCAGGTTTGGGCCCTGGGGGGCATTTCTCTCCAGTTTGCATTTTGGAGGTGAACAGCAGGTACATTTTTTGCATCTCGTGCAGCCTGTTCAGTGCTGGTATCTCTGCCTGGATGAAATGCGTCTTTTCTCAGCTTTTCACTGTCTTGCTCTGAAATCTCCACTCCCATCCCTCTGCAGAGCTCAGTAACAGCTTGCTTCATCTTCCTACTGTCAGCACTCTGCTTTGACCCTTTAATCAGGGGACTTGGCTTTTATCTGGAAGACATATGCCTTAGGTGTCTTGTATAAGGTGCCACACAAAGCAAATTCAGCCAGGCCTGCCAATAACACATCATCTAACCAGATGGGGATAAACAGACTTGAATTCATTTGCTCCCTTTTCTCTACTTGGTAGTAGCAAGCACCAGAGAAAAGGCTGTTACTAGCTGTGTATAATGTCTCTGGGTACGGGTTTTTTGTGCTTTGCATTTGAGGACAGCTTAGGTCAGCCTCACAGCTTCTTTCAAATAGAGATGGTTGGCATTAATAAAACGAGAAGCCTTTTGCCACTTGTCCTTATGACACTGTAGGTACCAAAAATGAACAGTGTCATGGAGGGTTTTTTTTAACTCAGTGAAATCTCAGTTGTGCTTTTTTGTTCAATTTGGATAAAACAAGGAGGAAGTGTGAGGCCCCCTAGGCACAGATATATGGTTTGTGTTGAATTGTCCATGGAGAAGTGACCAAGCTAATTTTTTTCCTCTGGTGACCTCAGCAAGATTGATATCTCGATCTCATCAGCTGAACTGAAAGAGTTATTATTACAGAGCCTGGAGCAGAGCAGAGCAGAGCTTACATACTTGCAATGAATGAAGCTGTTTCTAGCTTAGGGAATTCAAATGGCCAGGCCAGGGACATGATCTATACAGTAAGAGCAGAGATACCAGCATTCACAATGACAAAATGGGTCTCAGCCAGTCAAAAGATTAAAGAAACACTTCTGAGGAGAACAGCTTTCCTTCTGAAAGTGCTAATTGGAATATTTGATAGTGGCATCATTACCTTTTTTTTTTTCCCTCCAATACTATTTAAAGCCATTATCTTTCTGTGGTTCTCTCCATTAAAATTATCCATTTTTCTTCTTAGTAAACTTAAAGAATGGCAGAACATCCTTAAAACATCCTTTCAAAGCAAACAGATTTGATCTGGTTAAGAGCAAACAGACATGGAGACAGTTGCCTTTCTGCGAGGGGTCATAGCCCTCACTTAACAGGGCCAACCTATTCCCTGCATTACACTCCTTGCCATGGTCACCTTTGACATACAATTGTAAGACACGGACAGTGACACGCTGTGAAAGTCCCTGATAGGAGCATGGCCACGGGAGAGCATCCCTCAGGGGTAGGTGGCAAGGCTTGGTATTTATTATTGGGTATAGGTGATCCAGAAGGAGACACCAGCCCCAACACATCACCGTGCTGGAATCTGTACAAATGGTGATCATGAGGAGCTTGTATTTTAAATAAAGCAAAGTGCGTGCTCATTTACCAATTGGGATTACAGGCACATTAGGACCCTGATCCCCTGATCAGACACCCACTGAATTCAACGAGGGGGGAGAAAGTTGCAACCAGCTTAAGTGAGCATATGGCAAATCACTCTCAGATTCAAGGTCATATGGGAAACATGCAACCTAGCTGATATTTCACACCCCAGGTGAATGCATTAACCCTGCTTGGAAAGAGTCATATCTACTCACAAACCTCAGCCTGAATTTAAGAGGAAGCAAGTCTGTGATCACGCTGCTTGACAGCTTCAACAAAAATTGACAGAGTGAAAGAGGTCTCAAAGACCACGAAACTTTAGGAGCTTAATTAAAAGCAGCATCTGGGCAAATTAAAGGAGAAAGACTGAAACTGGTGCCTCTGCAGACAAAGAGGCAGGCAGCACCTTGCTGCTGCACATCTGCCTCTGCCCCGCAGGGTCTCTGCAAGGACTTAGAGACACAGCAGGGACAGCTCCATCCACCTCCTTCGTCACCGCTCAGAAAACCATTTGCTTCTAGATGAGGCTGTGCAACTGCACATGTATCTGAACATCTGGGATCCTATTTTATGGGTATTTTCATATGTACGTGTTGGGAGAAAAATTGTGTATAAATGAAAAAAAAGAGGGATACTTTGTGTAAATAGCATTCCTGCCTATTTAAAATATCTTGGACGCTCAGAAGCCAAAAAAAAAGCCAGGTAGGCCACTCTTCTCCTTTACAAACTTTTGTTGTTGTTTTTGTTATTGTTCACTCAGGTCTCATTTCAGTCAGACTGTCCACAATAGTATTTTGAGGTGTGCCACAGAGTAGTTCAACCTTGGGCCTCCTTAATCTGATACAGCAGAGTGATGAAAACAGGCAAGGCCAGATGTTTAAATACTTTCACTTTGGCAACAAGAGGAGCAAACGTAGTGAAGAGGTCAAGGGCCAGGAGAAGAGAAACGGAAGAAAGGCCACAGCTTTCAGTAGAGAAAAGTACCAGAGCTCAGAAATGGCATGGAAGCAAAATAATGAAGTCAAGGCCCTCACATGTTTCTGCTGCAGCTGGAAAATGCTTAAGCCTGAAAGTTGGATTTAGATCTGTCACAATAACACTATGCATTTCAGATTGATTGAATTATAACTCACAGGTGCTCCTTGCTCCATGCATTTCATCCTTCTTCCCTCCACAACAGGCTTTAAACTCCAGCACACAAGACAGATGAAAAAGACTGCTTCCTTGCATTCTCCTTAACACCGCTAGGCCTCTGTCGCATTTATAAACATGTATTTTAACACGTAACGCTCTACGGAGGAAATCCAACTGCCGTCAGAGCAGGCTGTTTTGATGGACTGAGTAAACATGATATTTTGGTGACAGGTAATTTTCATACTCAACTGATTAATTCCAGAACACAGGAACAATGGGCTTTTTCAGCTACTGAATAATGCATGTATGGCATTGCAACTGGTAAGCAGCAGGGTTCCTGGTTAGCGATAGAAGTTCACACACCCATGCTATTTTAATAAGCTATCACTGTTAAAGAAGTCTATTTACGTTATTCATCTCCAACATTTGCACAAACATGTCAACTGGGGAAGTGTGTGGGGGGAGGTAGGAGGGAAAAATGAGGTCATATTCATATACACTTTCTTAGCTGTTTAATTTATATAAGCCTTAAAATTAAGCAAAAAACTAACTTCCAAGGGAAAGAAAGCACCATGACCACCACCTGAAACCTGGGTAATGTGAACATGATGGAAACAGACCATAGCAGAAGAGAAAAGCCAGGACAAGGATATACATAGAGAGCTGGGCATAGGCTGCTCCAGGGCTTTGTCAGCCAGAGCATTTCTGGGTTTTGGCTACCGGGCTGCTCCACAGTGCCACTGGTCCCTTGGGAGCCATCTGGGCCATGTCCTCGTCACTGTCTCCTCATGAACCAGCCACGAGCTCCCAGAGGAACCAGACCTGACAGGTTTCCTGGCCACTCTGCTGCAATGTGTTGAGGTTTGGGACAGGGGCCACCAGTCTGGAGTCCAGAGCTGCTCCACTTGGGTTGTGAATGTGTAGGCAGCAAAAGGAAGGAATCAGTTATGGGATCAAGTCTCATATTGACTTTTAAATTTAGGTGTGTTATGAGCTAGATGCTTAATTTCTTTTATAGCCAATGGAGATCTAGTCAATGCTGATCATCTGCAGAAGTCCATTTTTCTTGGTTCTATGTAATATTGATCAGGGGATAAATTATTTTCCATAAAAGAGGCATCTGGTACCATTAGAGGCTCTAGGGTGTCCTGATTGGTTCCCAGCTGCTGCTCCAGAGGGCTGCAGGATTCCCATAGATTTTGGGTAACGTTCGCCAGCCCCAAGGAGATACCTTGGATACCAGATGGCATTTAAAATTACACTAGATGCCTATGTTTAGACAACTGCATGACATCCTTGACCTCCATTGACTATCACGGGAATTTAGACAGCTGGACATCTAAATTTGTGCGCCTTAATCTGTGAGCTGAATCCCACCCAAAAATGTCAAAGTTTCCTCATTTTCACTAGAGGAGGTCACTAGAGGCCAGGTTTTCAAGAAAGCAGCTCCTATTTTGGCATCCGTTCAGCTGCCAGACTTTGAAGTGTGATCAAAGGCAAGGCTGAGTCCCTCTGAATGAGACAGGGGCTGAGCAGGTGAATTGTATCTGCTCCATCATCTCCTCATGCCCCAGCTACTCAGTTAAAAAATGGAGGTAAAATAGAGTGTGAAGACAGACCTGCAAATCTGGAAGGTCCAGACCCAGGAGTTTGGGGTGTGTGCAACGGACCTACATGTGCACAGCATGGAAGACACAACCACACATAGTCCCCCATGACACTGAAATCCAGAAGATCACCCTCCAGGCAACAGCACTGATGGAAATACGCTAGCTGTTCCTTTTCCCCATGTCATTGTGTCCCATATGTATGTCCTTCAGGAATAAAGTACTTTTAAAGCAAGGAGCAAACCGATTTACCCCAAGTAGTTAATCTCATATTTTGCTCCCACTTTCCTTTGTTTTGTCAGTTCGTATCTGGATGATGGTGCAGTTTCATCCCCTACAACCTCACATCTAAGTTTTCATTTGTATGGTAAGTATTGCTGTCGTAACATTCATTCTTTTAAATCATAATCCCAAATTTTGCTTCTCCTTAGCTGCCTGGGAGGATTTCCTCTGCCTTTTGGGGGCATGTATTTTGGGAAGACTCTGGGAAGGGACTTTCTTCCTTTTAGAGAGTGGGGCTGTTTCTCAAAAGAGCATAGGAATGGTACAAACATGTATTTCAGGACACGACTATTTTACGACGTAACAGCCGAATGATTTATATCATTATACTGGAAGCTTTGAGCCTTTATGTATTTTATTTCATTTCTTTTGGCTTTGCAGATAGAAAAATGGGGGGGGGGCGGGGGGCGGGCAAAATCCCCAAATCTTTGCTATAGGATACCCTGGAGTGCATTAATGTAGGTAGGGTTTGAGGAGTGCCCAGGTATGGGAGGAAGGAGTTGGAACCCAGGGACAGCCCCAGCATCACATTGTGCAATGTGTTATTTCAGGCTCTCTGGAGGCCAGTAATTGCACACGTCAGAAAAACTTTAAGGTAACCAATGTAGAGGGTAATGGCTGCATAAGGAGGCCAACTGACAGAACACATTGAACCAATTTTCTTCCAACCTCCCCCAAATTCTTCTTTAAAAGCTTTCCTCTTCGGTCTGGGGAGAAGCATGAGAAACTTGCCTGAGGTTTTTTGAGAAACTGGGGGAAGAGGAGGAGAAACAGTGGTTGGTTACGGAACCTTTTCTCCCCTTTGTAGCTCTCTCATCTCCCTCAGCCCAATTGCAGTTAAACTTTCTGTTGCAGCCACTGCGCTAGTCACTAATGGGAAAATGCAAATAGACGTCCTCACTCTGCAAGGATTATATTCCAAAAAGACAAGACCAGGAAGTATTATTCTCCTGTTAGCGCAGCAATGGTAAGCAACAGCAATTTTTAAAAAGTTACTTGCCAACACTTGCAGCCAGCTTTGTAGTGTCTGCAGAAAACAGGGTGTTTACCCCTCTCAAACAAAGTTTTAAAGGAGCTGATTTTGTCAGCACTGATTTTGGTTGTTTGCTGTGAGACACCATGGAAGTGTGGCCTGGTTTTCAGTAATTTGCCTTCTAATACTCAAACCTAACTTAACCTGGCTCACTTTTTTGAATATCTTATGTGCTCCCACACAGTCTATAATGGGATTTTCCCCATAGCTCTCTGCAGAATGCTACTCTGCAGTGATTTGGACGAGCAAAGGAAGCAGGAGCTGAAGGAGAGCGGAAAAGGAAGCTATTTTGAGCACAAAGCCTCTAGGCAGATGTAGCTTGTGGAACTATCACATTCAGCCAGAGTTATTGGAGCAAATCAATACTAATTATTTTAAGGCTGAGGCCTTATGCTGGGGCTTCTCAGAGTACTCACGGTGATCTTTTATTGCTTCTTTCGTAAATTTGCCGTGTGAGCCGTTCTCGCGGTGCGCAGAGCAAGGATGCTGTAAGGCAAGGGAAGGTCCCACTACTTAGTCTCACCATGCTCTCAAGCATCCTTGTACAACTTCTGTCTACAGCAGGGCGTGCAAACACTGGTGGAGTGTTTCATACTATGAGTCCTTTGTGGGATGGGAGAATCCCCAAAACTCCCCTCCTTCAAGGAGAGGACCATGTTTAGGCCCTTTGTTTTAGGAGACAAGAAGAGGACCTCATGGTCCCTTCAAACAGCCTCAACTACAAAAGAGGAGCCAAAGGAGCTTGAGATCCACAAACTGAACACCAATGCCATCTCAAAGCAAGCAAGGAGACTGCATGTTCCTGAATCAGCACAGCTGAGGGCACACTTCGCCTTCTCCACACTCCTTCAGCAAGGAATGTGCTTCATTCTCCTCACAAAGGAGATATTCCCTTGGTCATTGCCAAACTCATTTACAGAAAACAGCTCATGTAGTTATCAACCATAACTCAATAGACTGGGATCATATCCAGGGTCCAAACTCTCCCTCCAACCAACACAGCTGTTTGCTGTGTTTCCACTGACTTAAGATGAATTTCAAGCTCATATATAGCAACCAGCTACCTAAAACTCTCAACCCAGTGGTTGCCCAGCCCAAACCTGAGAGGTCTCCTGTGACAAAGCCTGATGTTTCACATCTCAGTACTGCCCAACACAGCCTCTCTGGGGTTTGGTACTTACCTGTACCCAGCAGGATCATGCCACAAAAGTGATCTGCAGCACCCATCGCACAGTATTTTTTACTACCTCCAGGAGCTTCTGTATTCCTTCTGATGTCTGCTGATCTTTAAGCAACAGAAGCTCAGAAACGCAAGTGCTCTGCAGACCCATTCTCGTGAGGGTCCTGGTTTATACAAAATGAAGGAATGCAGCTGCATCCCAGCGCCGTGCTTAAGAAATCATGAGTATAGCATAGCTGGCTTTGATGCATGACATAGGTCTGGGAAGGGCAAGGGTAGCCAGAAGGTTGACCATAAAAATCAGTGCGGCGATATCCAGAGCCATTTAGTTTCTCCATTTTATGGGAGGGGTTATAATGTTTTTCTCTTATAAAGGCTCTTCCCAGCATTGATTTTATTTTTCTTGATTCAGTGGCTGAACCAGGAAACATAAAGATTATTTCATTTTATCCAAAATGAAATATCTGTTTCATTCTCTGGGTTTTTTTTTATTTTTATACTTTTTTGAAGAAAAAAAAATTAGTTACATTTCCAAGCAAAATAGTGATTTGACCTGCAAAGTTTTGGTTTTGCAAACAGCAAGGTGCAAGACTGAAATATTTTCAAAATATTTTTCTTTCATTCTTCAGGATGAAAAGCCTTGAAAATGTGGTATGATTTTGCCAAGTTTCAGGTTAACCAAAAATGACTTGTTTATGGCAAGTGAACTACTGTCTGAGAACTTCATGTAGCTCCATTCTCCACTAACCCCTTTTTGTCTTTTTAGATTTGAAACTCTTCAGGGAGGAGACTGACTTTCCTTTTGCACAGGGGAGAGCACTTTGAAGATAAAAATTGTTAGAGCAGTGCTAAGTATTGTGTAGCCTCGGAAGAATGTGTTATCAGCTTACAAAGCCACTTTGAAAAGTAGCATACACTCAAAGACACTGACATCTGTCTGTAAAAAGAAAAAAAAAAAAAAAAAGGAAGTGTAGGTGGGATTTACTGTCTGCTATGTAACTTTCTCCTAGACCTTGACTTCACGAAACATACTGCAAGCGAGGCAGAGTTTTTCACAGTAACAACTGCTCTCGATGAAACTTGTTTTTAAGGATTCTGTAGCAGCACAGGGATGCCAAAGCTTTCTGCATTCAGGTCCAAAATACCTCCCTAGGTCACAGCAGATCAGCTCAGCCTGCAGGAAGACATGATTCAGCAGATCAAGTTTTACTAACCAACAGCTGATTTTCAGGTGAGCCCACCTCTTCTCAGGAATTATATTCTAAGAGGGTTTTTTTTTTGTTTTCCCAGTGAGTATCACTGCAGCAAACTGAGTCATCAGCACAAACAGAGCTTCAGAGCTGGGTACAAACTACATGAGACCCAACTATTCTGTATCGTCTTTATAAGGGAAAGTAACTTCTGACTCCTGCCTTCCTGGCTGGACTGTCTTTCTAAAAGGTTTTAGGGAACTCCAGGGATGCCTGGTATTTCTTCAGTTATGGATATCATTCTGCTGTTTTCTGGCTAGTGTGAAACAGGCACTGATGGAAGAACTGGAAATATTTACCCATATTTAGGAGGAGTTGCCCTACTTGCCCCCGCTCTACCATTGCTGACCACGTCTATGCCACAGCCAGTTTCACAGACCCATATACCCAGGTTGCTCCACTTCTAGTCCAGTCAGCGCTGGTTTTCAAATTACAGAAAAAAGTCCTGCCTGTAGATTCAAAGCAGGAACAAAAAATACTCTCAGGAGGGTGAGACAAGTAATCAGCATTAACAGGCTGTGCCCGTGGGTATGCGCACAAGCGGTGCTGCTCATCCTGCAGCCTTTGTAGCACAGTACCAAGGCTCCTCTCCACAGAGACCCTGAGTCAGCTGGGGCACGGAGAGGCTGAGCAGCTGGGGATTCCCCTGGAGGGCTAGACACCTTTTTAAGGTGCTAGAGATGCTTTAGTGCCTATAGGACTGAAGGTGAATGGTGGGTTATCCCATAAGATCAGAGATTTGGCTGTCCATGGATCCAGTCGATGATTTCAGACCTTGCCATGGTGCCATATGGTGCAAGAGAGGCTGTCTGGGGCATCTAGCTCTGCTCCCAAGTTCAGCAGCAGCCCTCTGAGCTGGTGACTTACTCCACCATGTAGCAGAATCTCTCTTGGTCAAAACAAGTGATGAGTCTGTAGTTCTAAAACCCTATAGACCAGATGCCTGGAAGCAAACAGACTCTCCCTTTCCCCCTAACATCCAAGACTCCAATTCTGCAAATTCATCTTCCTAGACTGCTTGGGAGCACGTGGCAGTCTGACCCTGCAGATCAGCCATGGGTCTGGGAGCCACAGGACAGCTCAAGAAACCACTACAGCAAAATGCAAATCTTCTTCCAGAGACCCTCTGGCTTCCCTATGCCTCCAGACCACTGTCCTGCATCTCATGTGGGTGCATGAAGTCCAGCTGTTCCTCCTACCCTTGAGCCACTTATGCATCTGCTAAGGGGCTATTCAGCCTAATTAAACTGGAGGTCCCTTATACAGCTGTTACAGAATGGCATCCCCTTGTAATTGTTCTTCCCCTGCTGCTGGGGAAACCTGTCCTCCTAGCTCAAGTATGTGAATATCCCCCAAATATATATATGTTTTTACTCCTCCTCATTCCTATTCAAGGATCGAACACACCCATAAACACCCTTTCTCTTACTACAGCACTAGCTAGAGAAGGGCCCAATATGTTGGAGTCACTCTAAAGACAGCCTCTTTTAGCAGGTCTCTAAAATTAGCCATGGACAGCCTGTAAATCTGTGCTGGGGCTCTATTGCAGGTGAGAACATGGAGCATCACCTTGAAAACAGTAGTAGGCAATGAGGCAAGCTCTGAGCTTTCAATTACACAGGGCCGGCGTGCACCAGCCACTGCTCCTGTGTTGTTGTGTGCTGCTGGTGGTACCCCTGTGGCTGCGGAGGTCTTCGGGTGTGGGGGAGGAGGGTTAGCAAGAAGGGACTGCAAGGCAGAGCTTCCTCTGCTACAACCCCCTGCAGCCTGTGGCTCCTAGTGACCGCAGCTGCCTCCCCACCTCCAAAACGATCATAAAGAATGGTATAAATTCATCCACATACAGAAACATAGAGAAATTAGCTGTGAAATAAGGGCAAACACCTCAAGCCATAAGCTCTCAGCTAAACATCACCCAACTAGTTGTTATTTTTGTTATTAGTATTATTTTAGCTTCAAGGGTTCTGTTAAAAGCAAACCCATGTCCTAGGGCAAGACAAGAGCTGAACTTGAGCCTGTGAACAGTTCACCCAGATGACTTGTTTTCTGAGGACAACCTCATTAGCAATTTTTGGTCTCAGAAGAATGAGCAGTTCCCCCACCTGGCATGTCCTACCCTCTAGGACCTCCTATTTGTTTTCTGTACCTGGAGCAGTAAATCTGCCTAATCCCAGCTCACACTTAACTCATGACTTGCCACAGGCAAGAGAAGCCTTTGCAGCCTCTCAGAGTGACTCCCTTCTCACCTTTGCTTAGCAGGAGCTTTCAAAGCCATCACGGTGTCCATTTAATGACATTAGGTTTTCAGAGTATCACTGCCTGCAGATGACAGCTGAACTCCCAGCTGCTCTTTTAGTCACCTTCTGAACTTAATGCTTTTTATCATTTTTCCCAATGAAACACAGGTTTCATGGAGTACTTCCCAGCCGAAAAACCCAAAGCACCTTACAGAAGCTCAGTAGCAGTACATCATTTTACCAAAGGAAAACTGCAGCACAGAGAGGGTGGAAACCCCAGCCCACATCACCAGAGTCCCAGCTAAATGTAGGCATCTTGGGGCCATGATATTGCCTGTTGGTTTGAGCCACCCACACTGCTGCCCCACAAGGTGACCATATGTTCAAGGTTACTGTAGGATGTCCCCACGCCCCAGAAGACATTTTCAGGATGTCTTAAATGTTCTCCAGGATATATAGGCACAGATTAGGCTTTTTCTGTTTGTTCAGATCCTATTGCTGCACCACACTGACTCCATGTGGTGCTGGCTGAGGGAAACCTCTCCAGGAGAAGGAGGGATTGCTGTGATGGACGATGTTCAGAGAGAAAAGACCAGTGAGCAGCAATGTTCACATCAGACTCATTTCCTTTACTCAGAGCACATGTTCATGGCACTTACTGAGCAACTGAGCATTTCCAACTGCATGTATTCAGATACTCAGTTAAATGCGGGGGGGGCAATCACAATTTTGTAAAATGCACTCTAGCTCATGTTGGGAGGTAATCTGGGAGTTGTGACACTGAAAAATAGTTTGAAGGGTTACTTCTAGCTTGTTTATGCAATCATAGCCTGTGTGTTTTCATCCCAAATAACTTTTGAACCCAGTGGTCACTTCCCACCAAGTATGAAAGACATGGAGCGTTCCCAAAACTAAGCAGTTCCTCCCAATTTCATAAAAACAGGCAGCCAGGTGGATGAGAGAGCCCCAAGCAGAAGCAAGGGTGGACACCCCCAGCCAGTATTAGACATGAGAGAAGCCAAGTAGAGACATACACACATACAGATACATACAGCTTTCAGTACCCCAGCTGATGGAAAATCCTGACTTTGTCCCCGTGCCAGAGAAACCAAACAGCAGACATGAACCCTGGAAATGAGGCTGCTTTGATCCTGCCGCAGGCTGAATCGCTGATCTCCTGTGGAATTTGCCCTCCTAAGGCTGGAACAAAGAAGTCAGATGAATGCAAGGAGGCAGGACAGCTGCAGCCACCTCCCATCATTCTGCCCACGCCCTCCCTCAGCCCTCTTCGGCTCACCTTGTCATTTGCTTGCCTTGTCCATACTGCAAACACTGCTTGACTTAACCCATGACTGTGCTGTGTGGACTAAAGCAGACAGCATGGTGGGAAGCCCTGAAAGGACTGAGCCTTCCTACGGTAACACCTCTAGACAAGCTAACAGCATCCCTTGGAGATGCTAATGGAATGTATCCTGCTAAGGGGGGTAATTCAAAGGGCTACAGAGTTGCTAGGGCCCAGAAGTCCATCTCTTCATCCAAGGGGAAAAGCAGCTTTTCTCCCAGAAGCTGTGGAGAAAGTGTTATACCAGCCAAGAGGAGTTCTTCATGGGTCAAAACCCCAGCGTGAACCCCTGTGCTTGCCCCTGACACATCTTGTGCCCCAAAGCATCAGGAGGTGGAGATGAGCTAGCATGGACCCAGCAACAGAAACACTCCTAAAACTGCCACAAACTTACTGATATAAGAGAGGGAGCGCTAAGGAGGCTTAGGCTCTCCTTTTCACCTTATTTGCACCAGTGCATGCTCCCATGGTGTGGCAACAGTCCCATGGCCATGACCTGTCCCCATTTCACATTGGGGATGCATCCGTCTCCAGCCTGAGCTGTAGGAATGCAGGGGGGCCAAAGACCTGGGGTTGCTTTTGTGTAGCCCCTTCTGGCCTTCAACTTGGGATCTCAAAATAGGCCATGCTCCCCATACTTCTGTTGTCTGTAAAACACCAGGGACTTGCAAAGCACTGAGCATACTAATAAACAGATCTGCTCTTAGCATGGTGTTTTGTGAGAGCCTTGAGAAGCCAGCCAGGTACTGGCCTATTACACTTGGTGCTGTGGAAATCTAGAGTCAGTGGCAGCTTCTGTTTTGCAGCAGTGGTTAACACAACTCCATCCCCACCTCTCTGCAGGCCACCATCTATCCAGCTGGTGGGAGCTGCTGTTCCCAGATTACAATTCTTAATTTGGAGAGTCTCTTCTGACATTTTGACTACTATGGCCTGACGCTCGCATACTCATGGGAGCAAGCTGTGCTCAGAGAGGGTGAAATTCAGCTCCTCCAATTGCACCCAGTTTCTGTCTCAAGCTTTCTTTTCTTCCCTTCCTGATTCATTTAAAATCAACTATGAAAAATGTCACTGGTTTCCAAGAAAATCATGGGTCTGACCAAGGCAAAAGTCAACCCTTTAATTTAAAACAGTTGAGGGGGACACAATTTGGCGAAGCAGCTCAGCTAATGCACAAACAGTTTGTAATTACAGGAGCAGGCTGGGAAAACAGGGCCTACCTAGGGAATATTCTTATTAAATAAAGCAGAATTCTGTCACCTTCTTAATCATGAAATATTGATGAAACTGTAAGCAGCCCCTCTGAGGTTTTAGCCTTTGCCCTCTCCTTGTGCATGTGTGTGTCCACACAAAGACGAAGGGGAAAAAAAAAGCCCTCAAAACCTACCCGTGGAGCTGCAGAATACTAACCATGCTGCTCTGTACCAGTGGATTTTTGCTGAGTTTGCATGGGCATATGGATTGGAGAAATAAAAATTCTTCACTCGGCACAACCAGAAACTTCTTTTAGACTGAATGAGTAATGGAGCAGTAATTAAACAGAGACAAGTAAGAAAGGACATATGAAAGGGATGACTGTCTCATGAATCAGCCGAGGAAGGGCTAGGTGTTGATGTTCTTCCTTACCTTGAGCCATTCCACGTGTTTTGGAGACAGTAGAGGATTATTGAACTCCAGATATCCTGGAGGGTCAAATCTTCCCTTGGCCTCACAAAGCTATGCTTGCAGCTCTGGTGCTTGTTCCTGGGTCAAACAGCAACAGAAAAACAAGCACTAGAATGACCCATCTTCACAAGCCAATGGCCAACCAGGGCAGCAGGATGTTTGGGTTGCTGGATTTCTGAGCATCTGCATTCTCCTTCAGGAAGTCTAGGAGTCCTAGAGAAAGCAGTGCCCAGGACACAGCAGCCTGTGAACTCAAGCTGGATGCACTCAATATTCACCAATATCCACACCTGGGGACATTCGGAGCTGCGACAAGACCCCCACAGGTTCTTGGTCCCAGGTGGTACCTGAGATGCTACAGCATGAAGCTTCACACCATCTCTGAGTTGCCAAAAACATGCCAGCTACTCAGCAGAGGAGCAGGTTAGCTTCAGGCAGTTCGCTGACTGTGGTGCAGGCAGTACCAAACCCCTTGCATCGTTCAGCTCATGTCTGGGCCCTGCTGGCTTCAGCCATCAGTTTTCTGAGAGGCCTCAGCAACAGGAACCCAGAAGAGCCCTGAGGGGGAAGAGCCAGGTACTATGAATAATGTGGGTGAAACCAAGAAGTTTAGGAAAGAAAAATCACAGGCAAATTTTCATCCCTTCACACTTCTCTATGCAGTGGGAAGGGACTGGAACTCTTTTCAAACCAAAATAACCATGCTCCATTCCACTTCTGTGACTCAGTTCCATGGTCCTACCCAAGATAAATAAATAAAGAAAAATGGGAGCTTCCCAGAAGGAGAGAGACATTGGGAACCACAAGCAAGAACTGGGAGACCAGTGCATCACCAATAATGAATCCCAGAAAGCAGACACTGAGCTAAGCTTGATTTTTTTATCCTTTCAGCAAGGGGTGGATGAATAAGGAGGTGATTAGTGACAGCCAACATGGCTTCACTAAGGGCAAATTGTGCCTAACAGATATGGTGGCCTTCTACAATGGGGTTACAACGTTTCGTGGATAAGGGAAGAGCAAGTGATATCATCTACCTGGAGTTGTGCAAAGCATTTGACACTGTCCCACAAGACTTCCTTGTCTCTAAATTGGAGAGACATGGATTTGACAGATGGACCACTTGGTGGATAAGGAATTGGCTGGATGGTTGCACTCGGAGAGGTCAATGGCTCAATGTCCAAGTGGAGACCAGTGATGAGTGGCTTTCCTCAGGGGTCGGTATTGGGACCATTGCTGTTTAACACCTTTGTTGGCAATATGGACAGAGGGATTGAGTGCACCCTCAGCAAGTTTGCTGACTACACCAAGCTGTGTGGTGTGGTTGACATACTGGAGGGAAGGGATGCCATCCAGAGGAACCTTGACAGGCTTGAGAGGTGTGCCCATGTGAACTCCATGAGGTTCAATAAGGCCAAGTGCAAGGTCCTGCTCATAGGTCAGGGCAATCCCAAGCACAAATACAGGCTGGGCAGAGAACGGATTGAGAGCAGCCCTGAGGAGAAGGGTTTGGGGGTGCTGGTTGATGAGAAGCTCAACATGACCTGGCAATGTGCACCTGCAGCCCAGAAAGCCAACCGTATCCTGGGCTGCATCAAAAGAAGAGTGGCCAGCAGGTCAAGGGAGGTGATTCTGCCTTCTACTCCACTCTGCTGAGACCCCACCTGGAGTACTGCATCCAACTCTGGAGCACCCAACATAAGAAGGACATGGACTTGTTGGAGTGAGTCCAGAGGAGGGCCACAAAGATGATCAGAGGGCTAGGACACCTCTCCTGTGAAGACAGACTGACAGAGTTGGGGCTGTTCAGCCTGGAGAAGGCTGCGGGGAGAACTTATAGCAACCTTCCAGTACCTGAAGGAGGTCTACAAGAAAGCTGGAGAGGGACATTTACAAGGGCATGTAGTGATAGGACAAGGGGTAATGGCTTTAAACTGAAAGAGGGTAGGTTTAGATTAGATATAAGGAAGAAATTCTTCACTATGAGGGTGGTGAGGCACTGGACCAGGTTGCCCAGAGAAGCTGTGGATGCCCCACCCCTGGAAGTGTTTGAGGCCAGGTTGGATGGAGCTTTGAGCAACCTGGTCTAGTGGAAGGTGTCCCTGCCTATGTCAGAGGGGTTGGAACTAGATGATCTTTAAGGTCCCTTCCAACCCAAACCATTCTATGATTCCATATTGGGAATGGGGCTGGGGAGAGAAAAATAGATGGGAAAAAAGAACTGACCACAGGGATCAGCCAAGAATAGTAGTCTTGACATGAGGTTATTGGGACTTTTCTGACAAGAAAACATTGCAGTTGGGAGGAACTGGAAAAAGGGAGCAGGGCCAGGCTGGCTGGAAAGCAGAAGAAGGAAGGATCAAAGCACTAGAGGAGGAAGGAGGACAAAGACGGGGAGGCTGCAATAGTTTAGAGAGGGAGAGATGCATCAAGCAGCAGGGGAGCCTTCTCTCTGCCCACTGCGGTAATGGGGCCTTTGTTCTGCTCCTTTCATGTTCACGCACATCCCTGTCCATAAGGGCAGCTGACAGGAGCTGAATCAATCACTCACTGGTCCCAGCGGAGGGCAGGGCATGATTGATTTGCTCTCCCTGATGGTTGGCTCTGAAAGGGCACGCTTTCATTACTGTTAGTTTCTGGGTCCTGGTTCTTTCCTCCAGGTCTAAATGCTGCAAACCCTCCCGCCTCCACCACGGGCTGATTCGGTACTGTGGCTTCATTTCAAATGTGTGAGAAAGCTGCGGAAAAAAAAAAATATCCACATTTCAAAAAAATAAAATAAAATACAGTACAATAAAATAAAATAATAAATAAAATAATAAATAAAATAAAATAAAATAAAATAAAATAAAATAAAATAAAATACATACCTCAGCTTTAAAAATTGCTGCTGAAACATAAAGCCAAGGCCATGGCCATGGATGATTTTAGTGCTCATCTGCTCCAAATTCCAGTCATGCTTGTCACAGTCCCACAGCCTCTCTCTAATTGTCAGGCACAGCCTTTTGTGTTCCTAATCACCCCTGAAAAGGCTTCACTTTCCCTGACGCTGTGGGCACCCTGGAGTGGTTGCATTTCGGTGCTGAGGGGTAAGGCAGCCCTGCCCCTACTCCCGCAAGGTCCAGGCTGCCAGCTGCTCCGGGAGAGCCCAGAGAATGGGTGGGGAGGACAGAGATGGGCTCTAGTCACCAGCGTGAGATGGAGATACTCTGCCCGAGGACGAAAGCTGGGAGATGGAGGCAGACGGCTCTTGGACACACATTCAGGAGCAGAGAGAGGACGGTGGCACCCAGCAGCAGCCTTGGTCTGCAGTTAGTTCAGGTCCCCCAGCAGCACCAAGGGGTGAAGCCAGTCCTTCTGGTTGAGCTTATATTGTACTTTCTGCAATGGACAGCACTGTAAGATAAGTATACATCTATGGCAAAGGACCATCCACTTCAAGAAGTTTTTCCCCACTTCAGTGTACCTTAAGCATCCCACCAATTCCAGCCATGGGTGGAAGCAGTACTATTAGCTACCAAGGCCATTACAACAATAAACAGACAGTTTATCTGCAGGCTTTAATTATTCACTATTTTAAATCCTTCCCACCTACACGTTCATGTACCCTTCAGCCACTCTTACTTTTAAGAAAATCATCTGCAGCAATGCTATGTTCTCCTTTAAATGTTGCTCATAGAATCATAGAATCATTTAGGTTGGAAAAGACCCTTAAGATCATAGAGCAATGAATGACGCTGCCCTCCAATCCATCGCCTTGCTCTCTGAAACCCACCTGATGGGACGCAAGTCCACTGCGTACAATGGACTGAACATCGTGGAGAATGTGGCAATTCACAGCCAAACTGCTTCAAAAAAAGTTATGCACGAACCGAAATCTTCTGCATGGTTTGATTGGAGGAGAGAAAGAGTCTCAGAGAGAAGAGGCTTTCAGGATCAGCCAGTGTGACAAGGGTGCATGGTCTGGAAAAAACAAAGTGCCTGTGTACCTAGAAACAGTAAAATAAGGTAAGAGTAATGAGTTTAAACCATGTTAGAATGAACAGAAACTACAACAGCTTATTTAGACCCAGATTCTGCTAGTGGTATCCTTCTGCTGAGCAGGTCCTTAAAACTATCCTGCTCTCTTTTTTGTCTGAGGAGTGGGTATCATACAAGGTCTGCGCCGGTGTCATCTAGCTCTGGTGTCCAGGGCAAAGGACTCCCTGGTTTCCGTGCACGATGGGTTAGATAAGGACTAGCAGAGTCCAGGCTTCCACAGGCAGTTAGCAGCTTAGCTGCTAATTTGGGAATGTCTGAACTTCACCTCCAAGTTTTGATATTTTGCTATTCCTTTTCATTAGCTGTATTTTTCTTCTGGAAACTACTGCATTTCTGTATCACTACATCTTTACAACAAAGCCCAAAAGGTTTTATAGTCTCCAGTGAGTGCTCCTAACTATTCCCAGCTCTCTTTACTAGGAATAGCTGCTTCTGCTGGCTGCATACACTGCTCATGTAGGCAATACATTTTCAGATTCCTTCCACTCTCTTTTACTAGAAATGTGCTCCAACATGAGAACAGATTAAGCTGAAGCAGAGGAAACATTGGATCCAGGTTGGCTCAATAGTTTTATAGCAGAAATTTCTTTCAAAATCAGCACAGAGCTCTGCACAGACAACAGTATAGCTCTTCGGTTTGTGTAACTTCAGCCTTGCTTTTAATAGCAGCATCCAGCAGATGCCATAATTCTCAAGAATTAAAATTCCTGTTTTCACCAAAAAATGAAGATGATATAATAGTATAATACTAATCAGGCTTTGATTCTGATTTCATCTTCTACTCTATGACAAGGTGCGGCAATGGCCAGCTGCTCCCTGAGGGATGGGTATCCCTAAGACAAGAGTGACCTAGGGACATGGCAGGACACGAGCTACAACACATCTACGACATACCATCCTAAACACAGCTCTGAATTCACCACTTCCAGACATAGATTTTCAATTGCCACAAACAGGTCTTTCTGCACTCTTCCTCTGCCTGCTTAGTCCTGGAACAGGTCTTTCTGCACTCTTCCTCTGCCTGCTTAGTCCTGGAACAGGTCTTTCTGCACTCTTCCTCTGCCTGCTTAGTCCTGGCTCCAGTAGAGCTCCCCAGGTTTGCACTGGTTCAGAACTGGGCTCTCCAAGCTCTGCTAGAATTTATGCTACACCAGTAACCAAAAATAATAGCAGGGAAATAGGTCCTGTTATACCAAGCTCTGCAGAAACATGAAATAAGAGACAATATCTGCCCAAAGGAGCTCACAGGCTCTGTAAATGAAACAGCAAATGACATAGCAATGAAAGGAAGATGTCTGATTAAACATGGCATAGTGTTGCAGGTTGGGTGTCTGAATGCCACATACTGATTATGCTGTTACAGCACTGCTTAGACTTGTATTTCCACCCTAATGTACTAAACCCTTCTGAGGTTAAGCTCACCCAATTTAGGAATACAAATAACCTCAAAAAGCCCCATTTTGGAAGCCTCCGTTCCTTGGCAAGCCAATGACAGCATGATGACATTGCTCTAAATTCACCTCCGGGCAAACTAGGCTTAGTCACCGCTGTGAAATTGTTGCCTTTTTTCCTGTCTCTCTCTTGCCTTTCCTGCCTGCTCCCCATTTGACACTTTTCACTGTCACAGTCATCAGCCTGTGTATATGTCCTGGTTTCAGCTAGGGTAGAGTTAATTTTCTTCCTAGTAGCTGGCACAGTGCTGTGTTTTGGATTTAGGATGACAATAATGTTGATAACACACTGATGTTTTAGTTGTTGCTAAGTACTGCTGACACTAGTCAAGGACTTTTCAGCTTCCCATGCCCTGCCAGGTGCACAAGAAGCTGGGAGGGGGCACAGCCAGGACAGCTGACCCAAACTGACCCAAGGGCTATTCCATACCATATGGCATCATGCTCAGTATATAAGCTGGGGGGGGTTGGCCGGGGAGCAGCGATCGCTGCTCGGGAACTGTCTGGGTATCAGTCAGCTGGTGGTGAGCAATTGCATTGTGCATCACTTGCTTTGTATATTCTATTTTATTATTATTATTGTTGTTGTTGTTGTTGTTGTTGTTATTTTCCCTTCCTTTTCTGTCCTATTAAACTGTCTTTATCTCAACCCACTAATTTTACTTCTTTTTTCCTGATTCTCTCACCCATCCCACTGGACGGGGGGCAGTGAGCAAATGGCTGTGTGATATTTAGCTGCCTGCAGGGTTAAACCAGAACAGTATAATATAATCAAAAGGCTGCTTCTGGCTTCAAGTTGTTCCAGAAAGAAATTTTCACTGACCCCTACATTAAAATGCAACCCCTGTCCTGTACCTTCCCACTATGTAACTTTCTGTTCCTTTCCTCTACTCCATGCTTTTGGGTTTAGGTTTGTTTGTAATTTTTTTTTTTTTTTTTGTAGTATCACATTATCCCATGTTGCAATTGTAAAACCACATTATAAAAGCAGCCAATATTGACCTAATTTTATCACAGGGCTAGTAATAAAGTTTAACACCAACTATAATATTGTTGTACACCACAAATATTGCAACAGAACAGTAATATCCTGTTAAATTCATTTTCTATCCAACACCACAAGATCTGTTGAAAGATGTTAAGGGTGAAGGGTTTGTAGGTTTTTAATTTTTTTTTTTTTGCTTTATTTTTGCAAAGCACCATAAATGTTTAAATTTCATAAAAAAAAAACCACATCACAAGTTTGGCAGTAATCGTTCTGGTGACACATCTAATGCCTTCATTGTCTGAAAAGTAATGGATGGCCGGTAACTACCCTGCAAAGCAATATACATCATTAGAACCAACTCATAGAAAGGAAGAGGCAGTTTTAACATGGCCCCCATTACTTGTCCCCTCATAATGCTTTATATATTTAGTCTTAGGCACCCCAGGGAATTAGATGCAATTATCCTTTTTTTCTTGGGCAGAGAAATGGGTAAAATGTTAAGCAGCTTGCCCCAGGTGACACAAAAAGTTTTATGATACTTCATGGATCTGAATCAGCATCTCTGGTGCAGCGGCTGGGCTATCTGCTCCTCCCATGGGAGGAGGACACGAATGGCTAAATGCTTTTTCTTGCAATCATCCCTGTCTGAGAATGCTGGCCACTTTCTACTGCCTCGAAGGAAGGTCTCATCCACCTATAGGAACACACAGGATTAATTAAAAACATTCTTTTAAACCAATTAACTTAAACTGGTAGAAACCCTTGTGTAGATACTCTCAGTGGATTTAAACCCATTTTTTTAAATTCAGTTTAACTTGAGGCTCTGCATTTGCCAGCTGTGTCCCCAGCATCTTTCGCATCTTTTCAACTGCTTCTGTTTTTAAGCTAATTTTAATTAAGCTCACACATTCTGTGTGGTCAAATCCCAAAGGGTCTGTAAAAAGGCAAAAGGCAGAGACACTAGGAAGAGGAGCACAAGTCAGTTCAAGGCAATCCCAGGCACCACAGCACAGCTCTTGGCAGGTGCCAGATGTTTTAAGTTCAGTATATGTGGACAGTGAGACACCAGCCCTGTCCTATGAACTTAACGGTCTCCACAGAAATTACTCTGGACTGTAGTGATTGCATTCATCCATAGACAGGAAGAGCAAAACAGAAAATATGAGTGATGGTGAGCAGCTTGCTACAGAAAATCAACAACAAAGCATGAGACCCGATGTCTCCCAACGGTCAGTGCTGCTGGCTCCCTGCCTTCTCCCAGAGCAGGGCTGTGCGTGACCTGGGGGCAGCTCTCGAGGCTGAGCTTTTCAAGGCGATACAGCATGGAAATCACAATATGTAAGTATTTCTGGCATGGAGTCAGCCCAAAAGGCACAGTATTCATGGGAACTGTCCATGCCTCTAAACAATCAAAAACCACTGAGAGATGGAAAACTGCAGATTTCATTGACCATTCTTTGATCTAAACACATACACTACACATTAGACAAGACACCTCAGGAAGTATTTTTAAACATGTTCTGACCTCATTAAAAACAAATAGGAGGATATAATGCCACTTGCCCATAAATCTTTCCTCTTTTTAAAAGATCATTCAGTGGGTTTTTTATTTGTTAATGCATGTGCCAAGCAGCCAGTAGACCAAAGCGTGGAAGACTCCAGTCCTTTCTGATATCTGTCCCACTCTTTTCCCCCTCTCTGTAACTAACTCAGGGATGCTAATGCTCCCTGAGGTTTTCTTTTATGGATTTTAAACCCCATTCACCCCTCCTAGCTAAACCAAACTTTGATTTGTCAGTCTTTTATAGTACCCAGAATTGAGATGGTCATGCAATAGCGACTGTCTCTCTCTCACTGTTGCAGATCATGTCTCTAATTAAGATCACATCCCTGAGGGTAGAAACTAAAGCCCATAGAAATCTGCTGGTCAGACACTCAGTACAGCCATACCTTCATATACGGCCATTCTTGTTAGTACAAAACACAGCCATTTTCAGATAGGATCTTTCCTCTGTTACCAAGCATTGTCTTAAGACTGTATCCTCAAAATGTCTTTAAAAATCTGTTCTCCTGCAATATTAGACCCTTTGCGCTGTGATTAAGATTAGCCTGAGTTTTGGATATGTGCAAGGAGTAGTCTCCAGGACAGTATTTTGTGAGTGTTGCTGCTCAGAATAACTTTGCATTTCTAGCAGGAATTGTAGCCTTCACAGGAGCTTCTTTTTAAGTCATAGATTGAGGCTGAAAAGGAAAAAAAAAAAACCTCACTTGACATCCACTGTGAGAGGCTTTGCATTGTTAATTTATTCCCCTAGAAGCTAGGAAACTTGTCATGGAGAGATATAAAAGGGGAAAGGAAAGGTCTTAAGGACCTGTGAAAAGCTGGAAGAAAGAGGAGAATCAGAAAACAAAGTCACAGACACTACAAGAAAACGAGATATCAAGAAGATTTTCTGAAACCAGGTGGCAATATATTAATGGAAGGATTTCTCGTGGCTATTCTCCAAGAGCAGCTCAGGAGTATGAGAGAGTCTGTTAGATGAGCAAATAAATACAAGCAAAGAAGAAGCTTCATTGCAAGTGGAGAGCAAGAAGGCAGCAGGATTGCTGAGCTGGTGAAAATTTGTAGGTGGCCTCTGGGAAGGAGGTGGAGGACTTGCTGCCTTCAACAAAATGTGACAAGAATCAGGATGTAACGGAAAGACTTCTCAGTGAAGGTATTTCCTGCCATCTTGCATCTTAAAGCACTTTGTAATGCAGTGACAATTGGACATGAAAGGGGCCTTCCTGAACTGCTACAGGCTTATGTGCATTCTGCAAAGATGGAAGTAACATCATAAAGGGGACAAGGTTGGAAATAATTAAGTCCACTTAAAGCATCATCATACCATTGTCTATGGGTAATAAATAACATTCTTTCCTTTCCTCTTTCTCCATATTTACTTTTCTACCAGTATAATTCTTTAGTTAACTTGTCTTAAACTACCCTTAGTTTGCATCAATTTAAGGGAGTAAGACCTTTTACATTATTCCCTACAGTGGAGCAGTGGTGATTTACCCCTGCTGAGAATTTTGATCATATCCATAAAGGCAAAGTCAATCCACCTTGAAGAATGGCTATGTGTTATCCTATAGTGCAGCCCAAGGGAGGTTTAAGAAAGGAATGAGAGTGTGAAGCCAAGGCACAGATTTTAAGGCCAGAAGAGATTGATAAAATCAGTTCAGTTGGTCTAATAAATAGCATAGATTTCCAGAAATGCTCCAAAGTCAGTCTCTCAGGATTACAAAGGACATCTGTAGTGGAGCTGAAAAGTGAACCCAAACACACATGTCCTGCTGCAGCAGGTGACCTGCAAGGCCACAGTTCAATTATCTTGGGTGGAAGCAAGCCAGGAATTTTCTTTATATCTCATTGAGGAACCATTTGCTTTTCCTATGTCTCACACGACTGTGACCTGGGACCATGCCCTCAAGCAGGCAGCAGAACAAATCACAGAGCGCAAATTGCTTGAAAAACTTGTGCAGGTGGATAATGAAAAATGCATCTGAAACCAGTTCTCTGTGAGAAGATACTGAAAGCAACTTTTCCTGAAAACAGTCATCACTTCTGTTGGCATAGCCTATTTCTTCCTCCGTCTTTCCTGAACCCTAATATGCAATGCAAGAAAATGATGCAAAACCATTATCTGAATGGTTAAATTCATGTTATCCTCTTCTGAATGATTCATTTGTAAGGTTTCACACTGTCCTACCACCAGACAAGTAAATGCTTTTTAAAAAAAAAAAATTTACTTGTCTTTTCTTTAGTTACTTAGTTCTTCAGTTCTTTTAGTCTTGATAGTATGTCCTCTTCTTCCATCTCCAGCTGCAAACCAGTGTACTTCCCCTTCACTTCTTCCAAACCATCTTTTCTATTTGATGTCTTGCTTTCCTCTGACCATAACTTTGTGTGGACAGTGCCTTAACCTGAATGGCTGACCACTTCTGTTTTAAATGGCTTAAGTATCTTTCAAAAGTCAAAGCTACCTTGCCTTTGGCAGATCATGCACACAAGTGGAAGAGCCTTAAAAAAAGGCCAAAGAGTGAACTGTTACAAATAAGACAGAAAACCCCTTATTCATTCTAAGGTCCTGCCATTCTCACTGGCTCCAAACACAACCATGGAGCAGATGTACCTGGACCCCATACAGACTCTGTGCCAAGGTCCTTCTGGGAGAATCTAGAACTTAATTTATCATACATGTTTACCAAGCTGTCTTTGGGGACATCCATAATGATTCTGTTTTTATCTGGCAACGAAAGAGGACAAAGGCACAGCAATGTGAAGAAAGATACATTAGCTGTCAGAAGACACATAACACATCTTGCTAACATACTCCATTCCATTTTCCCCCAATAGCCTGGAGCAGTGTTTTCCTTTTAAAAGTATCCTATCACCTTTCACAGATGGATTAAGGCTTGAAAGCATCAATATTTTGGGAAAGTGGTACCTGCTGGCAAGGAAGATATAGGTTTGTCATTCAAGAGGTTTTATATTTCCTATTAGGTCCTTTTCCTGGAAAGCAGCAACCATTTATTTTAAATTTTATCTACTGGTAGGGTTTGGGGTTTTTTCATCCTTTTTTTTGGTCTTGTTTTGATTTCTTCAGTGGACACCTCATCTGTCAGCAGTGGGGAAGAGCGGGAGTGCTTTTCCCTGGCTCTCCTGAAAGGTGAGCACTAAAAAACTGCCATTGCTCTTACTCAAAGTGGATTAGCAGAAGGTTATTGCAAGGGGGTAGATGAAAAAAGGGACCAACATCATCCCAGAAGCAGATTTAAAGAGTTCTGATAACTTTTTTTCCTCCCACAAGAAAGACCGAATCAGTCATGTTGTTCGTATTCCCCATCGCACTTCTGATGGGCTGTTTTGCTTATCTGGCATTTCGGCTCAGATGCATCTCACCTGATAGTAGGCAGAGACACTGAAGTTAGGACTGTCATTATCTGGGTGCCAGCTACAGTCACAGGGAAGAGAGAGACACCTCAGGAGAGGGATTCACATCTGAGGAGGGTGAATCATGCTCTCAAGATGCCAGTATTTCTCCGTTTCTCAAGATGCTGCTGGCACAAACAGCAGTAAGTCAGTACAATGAGGCTTCTAATTTAGGAGCCTTGGTGAAATGCCTGAAGTTTGATGGGTGAATCTAGACTGTGGTGAATCTCCCTCTCATCATATCTACAGCTTGATGGGAAGAAAGATATCAAAAATATTCACCCCTTTGCCACACAGGACTCTTGTGAAGGGAGGTGAGAGCAGCATAAAGGAAAAGAAGAATAAAGAGAAGAGAAATGTGGAGGTTTCCAAGGGGAAGTGATGAAATCTTTCCTGCTATTGCCTTCTGGCTTTGTGAGCTGAGTTGCACGGCTTCTTGTCTATGCCACCTCCACAGCCAGAAGGCTGCTCAAATACAGGATTTGATTCTGGCCCAAAGCTCAGGCGGGAGCATAGCTGAGGATTTGCACATGGTTTCCATCTGCTCCCCAACTAGTCCTCCCCAATAACTCATGCAGCTGAATGGTTGTTGTCCTGGGAAGGACAGGGCTGGGGTGGCCAGTGACTTCAGCCCAAAGACTCAGGGTGGCTGAATATATTCACTGGATGGATAGAAAAATGTCAGCAACCTCAGTGCAATGCCAGAAGAGAAATTTCCCTCCTGGAGACTCTTTGATGTGCAATATTTTCTCATTTCCAAGTATTAAGTGCAAAGATTTAAAAGAACAGGAACAGGGTCAAAATAGTGGTAGGAAGTGGAAAAGCAGAGCCAAGTTAGGAAATCCAGCACTGAGCAGATCAGCAACATGATCTCATTTGAAGACCCTAACTCCAGGCTGTCCTGGCAGCAGTCTTTGCATTAGTCTTCTTTCAGTCTTGAGAAGCTAATGGGACAACATGATCCTCAGATACTTTCACCCTGGCCCCAGCTCCAACCCCATCTTTAGAGGACACTGTAGACCCAGGAGCTCTGCACCTTCCCCAGCTGAAGTACTGCATAGAGGTTCCTTCCCAGAGACCAGCTTTTGGCTTGCTGCTCTCTGTGGCCTTCTCTGGAGTAGTGTTAGCTCTGCCTCTTCCTCAGAGGTGCCCCAGCACTGTCTCCAAAGTACTCCCTACCATGCTGAGCCCCACAGAAGGATCAGGGGTTTACCATTAATGACACACTTGGCAGAAGCCCTCTCCTGACGGTTTTCAGATTTCCCAACTCTGGGCTGTGGCAGTACAGGCACTGCCAATGCAGTTCTCCTCTCTCCAGTCATTGCCTAAGGGGCACAGTGGCTTCTCAGCACCCTGCCTCCCCACCATCCTGAACTCAGAAGTTCATTTTATCAGATCCAGAATGCCCAGTTCTTGGACACATTTGAAATGCAGGTAAGAGGTGGACAACTCGTGCTTTTCTTCTTTCTCAGTAACACTGGTAGAGGGGTCCTTGTGAGCATCAGGATGGTCCATTCAGGGTCTATGAGACCCATGAAGTGACCTGAACACAGGCACACCAGTTGCCCCCTGTACTCAGGGGAGAGGCATTTCCAGAGAGCATTCAGCCCCCTGAAGATACAAATCACACAGTGGAGGCTCCTGTCATTCTTCATAAGAAAACCCCAGAGCAACTGCACTATGGTGGGAAACAAACAGGATGCAAGGAGGGTGCTGATGCCATGGTGACATACCCCATGTTTAGGGTCACACAACAGGGCAATGTGGTTAGTACTGAGGGCAAAGCCCTTGTTTTCCACCTCCCCTTATCCACCACCTGGAAATCAGAAAGGTCCCAAAGTCATGGCTTGAAAAAGAAACTCCAGTGTCCGGACTGAATGTGGGAGGCAGGAAAGCATCCTGAAGCCTGTGTTCAGAATAGCAGGAGCTGGAACTCCAGGAGTATAGTTACTCTGGGAAGGGCTCCTGAGTGCCTCATTTTACATGTCTCAAACCTGCGGGTGACTATAATTACCAGTGTTGCTTGGCTGCAAGAAACCCAGGGAAACAAGCGTTTACAGTGAGACTGTGCACCACCTACTCCCACTGGTGAGCATTCCCATGAGTAATTCCAGTGAAGCCAAGGAAGCTACATGTGTGGATAGTGTTGGATCTCCTGGAGAATGAGGTTCACAGCCTGGCCCTGAGAATTATTTTAAGCCTCTAAAAGGTCCTCTTCAAATCAGTCAATCATTTCTCTGCTCACAGACATGCACATTGCAAGTTTTGCCCTGTGCCTGATGGCTTCCCAGCTAATGTTTCCATGAATTAAAAATAATGTGTGCACTGCACTGTGTTATGTCCACGTACACATGTGTAATAGTAAAGCAATACAGGCACTGTAATACAGTTTTCTAGACACACTGTAATAAGATCAGATAGTTTCAGTACCTTTTTGGTTGCCATTTTTCACCTCAATGACATGCTTAGCCATTTTGGTATATAAACTTCTACAAGGTCATCTAGGATGTTGTGTTTTACCTTGATTGATAGCACAGTGCAAGGAAGTGTGACTGATCCACGCAATCCTGCTTCAACCTATTTTTCTCCAGACCTCCAAGGGCTGGAATCCCTCATTTTAAAAATAAATAAATAAATAAAGAGCCCAGTCCAATCCAAAAGACTGGAGCAGTCAAAGCTGAAGTACCCATCCTGTCTTTAATAACTTGCAAAAGTTTTTACTGCGATTTGGAACGTGATGGTAAAATCCTGCAACACGCACATGGTGTGGGAGGAATAGAAATTACAGTCAGGGTTTGAGTCTGGAAATTTGTGCCTGAACAGGGAAAGGCAAGGGATGTGTTTAATCAACAGGCTCAAGCATTCCCTTCTTGTAAGACAGAAAAAGACAGCACTTAAACTTGATAACTCCTTAGAAATAACAAGTGAAGAACACAGATCAGACATCAGCAATGCTCACTGGGGAGAAGAAACACAAAATGGAGTTAGAATTAACATGTCCTTTGCACATACACGTGCACCATGCACTGCAGAGCAATTTGTTTAGTGGTTTCCCTATCTGCACTCCTGGCTGGATTACTAATGTCTTATCTCTGTGCCCTGCAGCACACCCATTTATATATCATATACTTGGTTTGGCAGGGAGGCTGGGAGCTTCTGCTGACAGTAGGGTCCTCCAGTGGGAGCAGTTAGATGCACCTCAAACTCTTAGTAACACAGCAGCATTGCAATGGGTAAAGGAAGGAAACTGAAGCACTGAAAAGGGGAAATCTTTGTTAAAAATCCTTTCAGCAAAGCTAGGAACTGCAGTCAGGTGTCTGACCGGCAGCTCTGTGCCCTCAGTAGCAGAGATCAGTCAAGCAAGGTTGGTCTTGTGTCCTGCCAGGCTAGCGTAACAAGACCCACAATGAAATGCCCAACTGGATTTTCTTTTAAATGCAAGCAAAAGGGAATAATGAGCAGCTAGAAACAACTTCTCTCCCTCCAACTGGACATCAGAGCAGAACTGAACAATTCCCCAAGAGCAAATCCCTCTTCACCAGCCACCAGCCCCCCTCCTTCCCTTCAACGCCGGGGCTCTCCCTAGCCTTCAGGACCAGGATCCAGACTTTTTGCCTGATTCCCAGGCATCACCGTGTTTTTCTATAAAAAGCAGAGCCATCTGCCCTGCCAGGGCTCCCAGGCAGTGCCAAACACTTTCCCAAGCTGATACCTGCTGATACCAGTGCTGTCACCAGTGGGTGTGGAGGAATGAAGCCATCCCATGGACTGGGGCTTTTGGGCAAACGTGTCAGCCCACCTTCATAACAGGTTTTGCCACGTGTAAATCAGTTCTGGGTCAATCAGAAAACTGGGATTGACACTTCCGTCATTGTTAATCTTCACCTGCAGACTTCTTCAGTGAGATTCTGGAAATATTCATGCTTCGTTCACGTCAGACAAAGCTCTTGTATCTCCTACCCTGCTAGCACCAGTTCCCTGCATCAGGCTAGCAAAGCTTGGAGGATTCACACAGCCTGAGCTCCCAGCAGCTGTAACAGACACAGCAATGAAAATAAGAATATAAAGGGGTGACCTGTAGATAGCAGGTCTTTTCTTTTGCCACTAGAAATGTCATTCAAACGATGCTATCCGTAGCACAAATGTTCTGGAAAGTGTTCCCAGCACAGGCATAGCTGGTAGATTTGGAGTTTAAAGGCCGCAGGAATCAGTCTGAACATTGCACACAACCCTACTGCAACAGACCCAGAAATGCACCCTATACTTCTTGCATCAAACACTCACACCTTGTGATTGAGTTAGAGCTCTCGTTCTCAAAAGGCACCCAAATCTTGATTAATGTGGTTAATTAACTTCATTGCAAAAGGGACTGCTATACTCTTTGACTGATTTTTATATTAACTGTTAATTTTAGGTTACGAATGGTTACTGAACTGCCTACTTGCACAAAGAGGGGCTTCCCAGGAAGGATGTCTTTCAACTAGGATACAGCATTTTATCAAAGCAAGGAAGAATTTTCTCTCTCTCTCTCAATAGGGAGAAATGAGGTTCTGACTACTGTAGTGTCACTCACTGAAATGACAGGTTAAGGATAAGTGTGTATGATTGCAGACTGCAAGATGGTAAAGTATATGCAAACCCCTTTCAAATGCCAGAATGTATGTTACTGTCTTTTCATCTGGGGAAAAGAAAATCTTTTCTTGCTATGGAAAAAACAGAAATACTCCCATTGGGCACCATGTTCTGATCTCGTGCTGCTTTGAAATGACTTCCCCGTGGCTCTTACGGCTTTGGGCCAGCACTGGCAGAGCCCCGAACCTGGACCTAAGTTTATTAAACCATGCTTTATTTTATTGTTTTGAATCCCTGGAATTTTGTGAAGTAGTTGTGTGAGCACCTTGCATCTTCAAATCAGTGTGAGTGTGCCCACCCTCATAATCCTGTGCAGAGATGGAAGGTTAATTAAACCCATGTTTGATTTATAAATGTTATCCCTTCTGGGGAGCAGAGTGCAACTCCAGCTAAAAGGCAATGCTGTGTTTATTTTACATCTCCACTAACTGTTCCCTACATGCAGTAGTTTATGGATATAAATACTGTTTTAGAGTAGGGAGCGGTTGTGGTGAAAACTAAGCCTAACTTTTGAACGAGCCATGAAAAAGAGTAACTTGAATCATACAATGATTTCTAGGAAGCTGAAGCAATTAATTCTTTCATGGGTAAAATATAAGCCAAAAAATAAAACTTCAATGTCCCATGGTGACAGCAAAATTTAAAAGTATGGCATTAAAGGAGGCAGAATTCCCCACTAGTGTATGAAAACAATGTTTTCATTTAGTCCAGCGGAAATCTGGACTAGTTCCATTTGGATCATTGAATTTGCTCTGGATTTACCCCAGGGTAAATGAGAACAGAAGACAATCCTCCCAGGTTTTCTTTTTTGTTTCTTTTCTTTTCTTTCTAAAGAAGAATCAGGGCCAGACTCCAAGAAGCTAATATCAGTACAGCTCCAAGGTATGACCTCTTCATCACCACTGGTATCTGTGTGGATGTAAATATTTGTGCTCCCTACTGCCTTCCACTTTTGAGACGGCTCCTTTCTAAGAGCAACCCCCCTCCAGCTCAGCTCCTGTAATGTTACCAGCTGCTTGGCAAAGCTCAGATCTAATCCTGAATAATTGCAAGTATTTGTGATAGGGAGAAAAAAATCTGAGGACACGTACACCTAGATTGTTGTGGGAGATTTCAATTCAGACAGCAAAACATCCCTGGTAAAATGTACACCATTTCTGAGTGAGGACATTTATCACTTAAAAGACACCTATTTTAAACAAAAAAAAAAAAGACATGAAAACAGATCTGGTTTCACAATGCTGTGCTCAAACTGTAACCACCAGTATTTCATCTCCTATTAGTAACTCTACTACCTTCAGGCACTCGTGAATCTATGAGAGCAAATACTGTTTGCATGTGCCATGCCTGATACAGGGAATCAAACCAGCCTGGAAGGTTTCTGGGTCAGGGACCATCCTTCTGTATTGCACCAGTGGAGGATCAGTCTCTAAGCCAAGTACCAATGGGTTGGGCTAACACAAAGTTGTAGGACAATCACACAGTGTTTGTTACGTTTTGCCAGCTATGGTGCTGGTGACATCTCTTGAGAATTCCAGGAAATGATGGCAAGATCACAGAGATTGGGGCAGAGGGATATGTCCCAAAGATGACTACAATTTGTTATTTGGATTAATAAGACGAAGGTCATGAAGCTGCTTTCTGTTATCCTGAGTAGAGCTTAATTTTCTTTCTATTTAAACTGTCCTCACTCCATTTACACCCCTATTCAGCAGAGCACTTGCAAGCTTAAATTTAAATATGAGCATAAGCCCCATTGACATATCTCCTCTGGCTGCTAAGAGAAGCCCTGAGGCTGCTTAAAAAACCAGACTGCTCACAGTGAATTTGCAGGTGTCGGCTCAGACACTGCCAGAGCACATTTTCTACAGGGTGCAGTACAGGCATCGCTGTTGGCTTCAGCTGGACTGAAAGAAGTGTTTCAGTGCTGGTACTGTCGGGATCCTGAGCAGAGCTAAGAGAGGAAGCCAGGTAAGTAAACTCAGACCAGGCTGACACACTTTGCACCCATAAAGGGAACCTTGGCTAGATTTGTGCTACAAAGCCAACCCAGCTGCTGCTCAAAATTCAGCCTGCTTGTTCTACATTCCTGCAGGTAATATCCCCGTAGCAGTGGTTTATGCTACTGTAAGAAAAGTATTTTAAACACTTTAATGGCCTGCTTTATATCCATTTTCTCCTTCAGTAGGTGCAAATAATTGCCAGTGCAATTTTGTACCCCCAGTTATTTGCAGTTATGGTGCGTGTCATTGACGCGTCTAACTAGCTGATAAGATACGTGGGTGCAATCAGATGCTGTAATTAGAAGTTTAAATGACACGAACTGCACCCACACATAACTGCAAGTGCAAAATTGTATCCGTAGCATCTTGGAAGCAACAAAGAGAGGAAGGACTTAGAAATTTGTCCCTGCAAATGTTAATTTGCATGGCAATAAGCTTGAGCCTATTTGGCAAATGCACTTTCATTACACAAGATTTAAGCCAATTGATTCTAAACAACCTGAGAGTGTTCAGACACTTAACATTAGACACAGCATCTTGAAAAATTATACTAGTCTGTTCAACTAGGGCAAGGAACTTTTCCCTTCAGTTAGGTAACACGTAATTCATGTCTTCATTACTTCTTTGCTGTGGTTAGAGTAAGCAAGAGTCTTTGCTTGTAATGACAGATTTTTATAATGATTTCTCAAGGCTGTAGCACAGTGTAAGTGCATTTCGTATTTCATGGTAAGCAAATGGCGTGCAACAAATAAGAAGGTTCTTGCTCTGGAGTTTCTCTTGACGCTGTAAACATATAATATACAATTATATATTCCAGCCTAATGCAAAGCAGAAATTTTAATCTGACACCTCTTCATAGACGTTATCCAAAGTTTTGGGAACCTCAGAGGAGTGTTCAATGGTTTTACAAGGAAGATACAGATGCATTTTGAGGTTAAATCAAAATCATTGGTGTTTCTCTTATTTGTCCTGTATTTTCACCCCAGGGCTCCATTTAACTATCCCTGTGCACTGCAGCGTGTGCAACACAACTGGAAATATTTCCTCAGGCTGTTTGTTATTTCCCCCTCTCTTCTGGCCAAGGGAGATCGAGAGAAAAACTGAACAAAGTAATACTGAACAAGCCAAAGAAAAGCACAACAGAAGGCAGCGTAGAAGGATAAAACAAAAATGCTGAGAGATCACATCCTTTCATCCCTGATCCAGTGTTCTGGCTCAGCAGTGCAGCCTTTCCCCTTGCTGGAAAAGGGGAGTTTGAGGAGACCATGACAGAGCAACGCAGCATGGGCTGCTTCCTGTGCCTTGGGATGATCCACCTCCCCAGGCTTGGAAGTGGTGTTTGGCCTGTTGAGGGCAGGAAAGCAGGTTTCAGACAAGGAGCATCGGTTTAGCTCTTGAGGGGAGCCAAAATGCAGCAGTCTTTCTGGAGCCACGTTGCCCTTTAGCCGACCTGCGCCTGTTTCTGCAGTTGGGATATTCTTGCACCCAAGTGTGGAAAGGCTTTCAAAGCTTCAGGAGATGTTCATCGTGGGTTCAGGAAGTTTTCTTTTCATCAGGCCCCATCAAGTGTCAGCTGCCTCAACTCAGGAGCTGGCACCTCCCATGCGTTTTGAAGCAGCACAGACCACGGCAGCTTCCTGCTGCGTCCGACTCAGTTCCCCACCTCCCGTCTCTACTTCAAATGCTTCGCAGCTGACCCTAAAAGAAACAAACCAAAATCCCAGCTACCCCAGAAGCAGTCCCCAGACAGCATGACTTGCTAATGGCAAACAGCTGCAGTCATTAATGTTATCTCAGGGGATCTGGGCTTTAACAGTGAAGGTTCCAGGTTCAGATCCTGTTGACAGACTGTAAGATTAATACTAATAATCTTGCCTAGCAAAATACAGTGGGGATCACCTTCTCTGAGGCCCCAGGTGCCTGGGAGAACAGGCAGCCAATGATGTCAAAGGCACCGCATTGTCCTCTTGGCTGGATAAACAGAACAATGTTCTGGTGGCCTTAAAATTACTCTTTTTCTTCCTTTCTCTGATAGACTTTTCTCTAAGTATCATGCACTGTGGCTGTCCATAGACTGTTTCACACCATCTGAATCAAATGTCTGTGCTCTCCTAGGTGTACAGAATTTCCATATGCCCTGGGTGCTTCTACTGCCATCTCTTGCTCTTGAATCTGTGGAGATGTTGGCTGTATCATCCAAGCCATCCCACTCAGCCCCTCATACTTACTAGCTAATAGAGCAGAATAATTCGAATAGAGATTACAAAATGGCAGGTTCCTGGATCAGCCTGGGACCGGTGTGTGATGAGCAGCAATCAGCCGTAGCCTTCAACTTCCAGGATGTAGAGTAAGACAGTCCGCGCTGCTGATAGGTAGTTCAAAAGTAGGGCGAGATGCTCTGACTAAAGCAAAACTGGTGAGAAGAAAACTATAAGATAACATCAGCTGAGTTTGTCAAATGAGCTGGAGAGAGCTCTTGGCCCGGCTTTCCATGGACATCTGGCTACATGGTGCTGCCTTGATAATGCCAACCTTCACCTCCATCCTCTGGGACACAGGAGAGGGCAGAGGAGCCATCATCCGTATATAAGGTTTGGCTGTGGCAATAAGGAGCCCATTGCCGCCATGAATAATCTGTTTTCCACAGTTTCCACAACCCATGTGGTGTGAAAAGCTGGACAAGGATTTGTAAATTAATTGAGCCCAAGAGTAATTACACGTTTCTGCAGATTACTTGGTGCTGTAATTGCACTTAGTATTTACCATGTGACCTAAGCCAGAAATAATCATGTATTTACTTTATATTTATATTGTAACGTGCCATGTACTGTAATTATACTGCCACTCCATGGTACTTAACACATCATTGAATGTTCCACAATTATCATGTTAGTAAATAGCACTTACCGAGATTTGGGGCCTGTAATTTCAAGCATTACCTGCTAAAGATTTAGTGTAGCAATGTCAAAAAACCTGTTTCTTGACAATGTCATTTCATATTAAAAATGTGAAGTCCTAGAACAAATAGAAATCAGGTTTTAAAAATTCAAAATTTGAAAACACAAAGAAAAAGCTAGGTTTGGAATTAAAGGTTTTTCCAATAAAGTAATAATCAATTCCATGAAGAATTCTACTCCAGGTTGCAGAAGATTAAAAGTGAAAACTTTCAAACTTAGGTGATTAAATGAAGGTATTAAATCCATCTTGAGACTCTTAAAGAAAAATGTTTTGGAAGAAATTAATATCCACTCGTCCTCTCATTTAATTCCTATTAAATCTCTGAGTGGCTAAAACCAAATGTTTCACATTGGATTTTCTGAATGGACTTATGCTTATATATACATTTGCTCATAGAAGTATTCCCCCTGATTTCAATAGAGTTACTCATGTGATTAAAGCCAAGCATGTGCTTAAGTGCTTTGCTGGTCTAAAGCCAAGGTTTAAGTATGGAAGTCTTAAAATGTTGGTCACAATAAGCTCATTTAAACAGGAAAGCTTTAGAACATTCTCAGATTTTCATGATTCCTCCTTCAGTGGGATTTTTCCATATTGTAACATGGATGCCTGGATATCACTTAACTCTTGCAAAAAATCAATCGAAAACCAAGATCTCCAGCTCAGGCCAACCCCCATATTAAATACATCACAAAACCTTTAAAGAAGCCACCCCAAGCTTCCCTTTCTTGCTGATGCTTTATTTCTTGGTTTCATTGCAAGCTCCATAGAGTGGCATCTAGTGTGGAGATCCAAACCAGGAATTAGGAATACCTTCTTTTGCTCATCTGATTCAAGAGCACAGACAAGCCATTATGCTCAAATCAAAGGATGAAATGCTGGTGGCAACATGTAGTTAGTAGTTCTGCTGTTGAACTCTGTGGAGCCCAGGTTATTCCCCCAAAACCTCATCTCTTACTTCGGCCTAGATCTGCCCAATATATACAAATGAGCTTAACTTTAAACACTGATAGTACCATTTACCTCATTAACTGGAGCTGGATGAATAATTCATAATGCATAATTTATCCAATGAATCTCACTTCTTTTTGTGTTTGTGAATTGTCTGCAAATAGACTCTTGATTGGACTTTTCATCTAAAATTATTTGCAGGTTTCAATGGTGAATCATAATCAGTCTGCAGATCGTTTGAGCGGTACACTGCGAGCAGTCCCATTTTGCAGCTCATACTGTGTGGGTTCACTGTAGGAACATCAAGGTAACCCTCCTGTTCCCTCCCTGGAAAGCCTTATGTAACTAACCAACAGCAGGATGAATTTCGAACTGCACATATGAGCGTAAAACTTGGAAATTCACACCCTTGCTGGGTGCTGTTGTCAAATTCAGAATCTCCCTTCAGTGAATGGTCAAACAGTGCTACAGAAAAGTAAATATCAAAGCTGTGTATGTGCCTGTAGCAAATCTGAGGGCTTGGAAACATGAGCAAAGTTACTGGAGGGTGACAAATTTCAGCCTAACAGCTGATCCATGATAGCTGCCCCTGTGAACGATTTCAGGCTGAGGCAACCTGGATTAATTGAGATTCTCCTCAGTGGAAGTTAAACTAGCAGATTACCTTGCTCTTGCTGTGGGCTAGGAGTTCTCATACAGATGCAAACTGGCAATCGCAGAGTGATTGTTCCTGTGTCTGAGGCTGGAAGGGTTTTTTTCCATCTAGCTACCCTATTTACTCTAGAGAAAGAAGATCTCACCCTGGCAAAGCATCTTCTGCAGCAGAAGTGCCATTAACTTGTAAAGTTCTCAGATCCACTGCATGCATTCAAGCTGGTGGGACAGTTGTGTGCGTGCGTTAAAGCTGGTAGGACAGTAGCCACTGGGACTGGAAAAAAGCTTTTCAAGCTTTCATCACAAATACTGCATTAGCTTCTATGAGCAAAGACAAGAAGCCAGCCTGCTTTTGATCACCATAGCTCCCACCACCACTTTCACTGTACCTAAGTGACCTAACTTTGGTGTGAGAAGTAACAAAGATTTCCTCTTCTATTCTTCCTACTAAGAAAATAGCTCCCTAAGAAAATCTTTCAAACCTGTTGACCCTATCGCAATTTAAGCACTTTTTTGCCATAAACCATGTGCTTACATGCTTTGCTGAGTGGATTTGGTTTGCTACATTAGGATTTGGTTCTAGCTTGGGAGATTTTTGTCTGATTAAATCAATCTTTACTATAAATTAACATACTAACCCTTCAAAAAAACAGAAACATGCAAGCCCAAACCCAATGTGCTGTAGCCCAGGGCCACGTTCAATATGTAAAGATTAATACAATTTGAAAAAAACTCTGCTCTCATAAATCAGTCCCCAAAGTGGTCAGATGCAGAGCAGACTTTCAAGTACATCATTTCGCAGCGAAAGAGGCGGCAATGAATATGCAGAAGAGGATGGGAGCTGTCAGGCGCATATAGATGAAACCATGTGACCAGTCGCCCCTTTGACCTGTGTATCAGATTTTGAAGGGAAAAGGCTAGTTTTAAGTGCTCTCTCAGAATACAAAGCAACTGTGTCTACCACCACTTCACGTACTGCTGAACAAAGAGGTGGGTTTTGCAGGAGGAAGATCATAAACTCAGAGAGGATCTCCCAGGCTCAGCGTTTGTTCAAACGCGAAGAAAAAGATAAGTCAAAGACATTTTTTAATGAGTACCAGGCTACATATTGCTCCAAAGAGACCATGGGGGACCAGAATTTTATACTTTACAGAGGAATAGATGCTGTGATTATCATCATCCAAGATAATGGATTCAGCGTCCCAGCTTTGCCATGCCTGTCAATTTTGGCACAATAGTTTGACATGAAAAGTGTAAATGGGAAAAGATGGCAGTGAACAACTTGTGTAACGTTAGGGTAGGTGAGCTCCAGTGGTGAAGTGCTACATTTTTTCCATGCCTGAGGAAATATTTGGTCTTGGCAGGTGCATCATTAGCTGCATTGCACAAGGGTGTAGGAATAGGGAATTATAGGAGTAGCACGGGAACTTATTCCTGGCCTTGATCTGCCATCAGTTTTTAAAACTTTCTTGGAGCTAGGCATAACACCTGCATTGAGCTTCTCAGGAGAAAAGACCTTTCTATGTGCTCTGGCCAAGGCTAGCACACATATTTAAAAGACAAGGGATGTGTAGGTACTGCACTGCTGACTCTTATACTGGCAAGCCACCTTGGATATCTGCTCCAGCTTGTGAAAGGATGCCTAAAAAGCTACTCTATGATCCCGAATATGGTCACCAGTTAGACCCACATGGTTTGTGGTATCAACAGGCTGCATTTCACCCTCAAGAAGAGGAGCTGAACACAAGCCTTCAGCTTGCAGGTGATTTAGTGCATGGAGAAATCGATTAACCCATTTCCTGCAAATCCAGTGATACCTTTAGTGTAATCTTGTTCACCCCACAGGTAATACGAGCAAACCTCATGACTCCTTTCTGTTTTCCAAGCCTGCCTGAAAACACCACCACGTAATGAGTCCTGAATCCAGGACCTGCAGTGTCACAGGAATGACCCTGGCACTCACAGTGATTCCTCTAGCCAGTAGCTGCAATAGCCTCATCTTCGCTGGACCAGCCATCAGAGGGGACAAGTGTCACAGGGTACACAGTGGGGCATGTGTCCCACCAACAAGTTTGGGTAATACCGATCCACTTGCTCTCACGCATAAATTCTTTCCTGCAGCACAACAGTCTGATGTAATGAACATTTTACACGAGCCATGAGCTTGGAGCTTTTGCTGCGATGCATGTGCCATTGATTAGAGTGGCTGCAGATGGTTTTATTTTAGATAATCAAGCTTGCTGAGGTTTGCCAGCACCAGAACAAAGGCATAGTTTCTCTGCTCACTAACCGAATTTGCGGCCAAGACACTTGAATTGATCTCGACTCTGATGGATAGTGAGAAAGCACAGACAGGGGAGAAAGCAGCTTGCCCATATACCTCAAGCCAGGTGGCTCATACCTCTGCACACCATGTTTTACCTCCACCTTAGAGGAATTGTATTCCCTTTTGCTCCTAAATGGGGATGGAGGGAGAAACCACCTTTTTTTTTAAACAACTCCCATGCTTCCCTGCTGTATTATAACAGTATACTGAGCTGCAGAAAACAAAGGAGAAAACAACAGCAGTCACAACCCACACAAACGCTAAAGCCTCCGGAGCTGGAATTCCTCCTGCGAGACGTCCCTTCTGAAGTCTCCAACCCATACTGCAGCACACTGCTTCACATGTCACTTGACCAGCGCTCCTCTGCCATTCCCACACAGCTGGAAAATCTCTGTGGGCTCCTTCCCTAGGGAAGCAGGCGAGGGAAAAAATGAAACAGTTATATGATGCTGCAAGCCGCAGTCATTTGAACTAGATTGCCGCTGTGTGAAAGCTTCTAAAGCTCCCTTTTATTTTACTATTCATGTTGGTCCCAAAAGAGCCCAGTTTTATGGGGTACTTACTAGTTTTTAGTCTCAGTGAAGCCAGTAGAAGTGTATACAGAAGCTTGCAAGGTCTGTTTGTTTGACCTTTTTGGGGTCTCTGAGACATGCAGAGCCAGGGTGGTGGTGGGACTGGTGCGGATGGAAATGCCCCTGTCTTTGCTCCTTCCCATATGCAAGGTGATGGATGGGAGCAATGGAAGTATATATATATGTGGGGTGATACCCAGATGATACCCACCTCTTGCTCAGCCACTGTGCTGAATATCCCCAGAACAACAGAAATGCATCTGCTTCCCAAGGTGTTGCTGGCTCAGACAACAGAAAGGGCTGTGACCTTCCAAATGGTCACTCTGTGGCCTTTGTTTAAAGCTATGCATTGTACATATAGAACAAGTGGATTGAATGTAAAAGGAGAGGGGAAAAAAAGGAAAGAAAAACAGGGGGAAAAAGATTGTAAGAGAGAAATCAATAGAAAGCATTTAGCAGCTGGGGTGACACAGGCGAAGTGCCTTTAGAACCACAGACACTTGACTTCAGGGCTGGGGGGGGAGAGGGTTGCTTTATTTTGTGCTTTGCTTCTTAATATTTTTCAGATTAACAGTTTGCAATTCTCTGCTGAGCTGTAAGGTCTCAGAGGCACTGCCTGCTGGAACGTTTTGATCAGTGTAAGCCGGGGCATTTCCAACAGACAGGTTTATTAACTGATTTACTGACCACATGAATTTTGCGTAGCTGAAACTATTTAGCTGGTCTCTTTCTCTCCCCTTTCCCCACACCTCCCAATTATTAACCATTAGGGAACTTTTTTGCTTCTGCATTAAAACAGCCCCCAGACAGTGCTGCGTTGCCTCTAGTCAGACACATGACAGATCCTCTACCTTGCCAAAATTTTCCTCCTGTAGCAAACCATGATTTAGGGCAAATGGGGCTTGTCCCCTGCATGGGAGATGTTTTGAAAAGGAGATGTAATGCTGTCAAATATACTTTCTGGACCTACTGAAGACAGTTTCTTATAACTGCTGCCATCTCAGAGAATTACTACTTTAACTCAAGTGCCACAGAGCCACCAAAGGTCCTATTGTGGCCTCTATGAGGGCTGGAGCTGGAGCTTTCTCTGGGGGGTTTCATTTACAGTCAAGAGAGGATTCACCCTCCAATTCAACAGCAGTTATGCAAGGTACCACCTTAGATATTTGACCACCACTTTTTTTTAAATAACATGCAATGTGCGGAATGAAAACAGCGTGCTATGTAAAGATTATCCAACCAAAACCTCTCCCTATTACATGGACTTAATTTGCCAGCTCAAGAGAAAAATAGCTTCTATAAAGAACACTATACAGGTTTAATGATGAATTTACTCATTTGAAGGACTTGCTTTATGTTCTTTGCACTGGAGCTAGTTAAAAAAAGAAGATGAAGAAGAAAAGAAAGCTCTGAAAGAAACATTTTGCAAAAAAAAAAAAACTTTCAATGTTTGAGCGAGAAAGCTTCAGAAACTTGCATCTGTTCTCCAGCAAGTCAAACTATGGATATTTTTCTGCTCAGTATTTTGGGTTTTTTTGAGCATTAGCATTTTCAAGTTTGGAACATTTCTTCTTCTATTATTTTTCATTGCCTGTTGAAGTACAAAGTTTTCTTGGTACAAAACATCTACCCAAGGACTTCAAGGAACCTAACCTAAACAGATTAACATATACATGCTCATGAGGTCCTGGTAATCATAGAAGATATGGCCACTAGGTTTCATGTGAAAATTAAAGGAAAGAAAAGCAAAGCCACTCCCTCCCTTAAGGTACCACAGTAAGAATTTGTTGGCTGAGCATCATTCATGTTGCCTAGATCTCCTCTTTGTGCTTTAGCTCCTGAGTCACCCCTCCCCAGGGACAGAAGGACATACAGAGCAGGTCCTATGGTGACACCTTTCCATATAATTCACTAAAGAACTCCACAGATAATAGAACTAGTGAAGCCAGTTTTCCCACAAATTTGACATCTCTGGAGGCATTCTCTGGTGTGTATGAAGAGCCATGCTTACACTGCAACCTTTCTGTAGGAAAGGCATTAAGAGAGTTTGCCTTCTGTACTGTCTATTTTAATGAAACTTGTAGGAATGAAATATCTTGAGACCTGTGTCAAATTTGATTGAAATAGGCCAGCAGGCTTAGTAGGTAACAAGGGAATATATACACAGAAAAGGAAATGACAGTCTTATTTCCCATCATATAAATCATACTTCCCAAGGAAAGTAGGCTAGAAATACACCCCCTATCTTTTCTCACATGCACACAAATACCTGTTGAAAGGTCAATGACCATCTATTGCATGTTTATATTTTTGTTTCTGTATGCAGAAACATGTGCCGTACACTACATTGACATTCAGTGTTCTGATGGTCTACCAGAAGAAAACTGTTCTCAAGATATTTTGGCATCACTAGAGCCAGAAAAATGTAGGCTGCTTATTAAAGGTCTGCCTTTGCAATATTGGCTGTCTAAGTTTGCAAGCAGAGACAGCATCTATACCACTAAATGGTAAGGCAACCCTTGGTTTTCATGGTACAGTCAATTACCTTGCTGTGGAATTATTTTTCCCGAATCAGTTTATACATGTTTAACTCTTGGCATAGATCTTTCAAAAAAAGTGGACCTTACTAAATCACAAGACAAAGACCTCTTTCAGAGGCTTGTTAAAAGAATGAGACCTGTATGTAAAGTGATATCCTCATTGTGAGTATGTAACGGGATCTCCTTTGCAGTCAAACAGAGACCACTTTCCTCTTAAAGGGACTTTCTCAGAAGTGGGAAAAGTTTTTTGCCGATCATTGAGCTGTTCAAATCCAACTCAGAAGATCAACGCTTGTCAGTAACTGACAGCTATCCAGTTACTTTCTTTGCAAATCTACCGAGAGAGGTTTTCAGCCATGCTCCTGCTGAACAGACAATCCCATTAACAAAACCTCCTATGCTAGACTTAAAGGCAGGGTTCTCCATCCAAATAGCAGCACAGCCTAACAGGGCCATGAGGACAGGCTTATTCCGTCTTCCTTCCAGGTTGTTAAGCTCAGGACAGAGCTAAGACGCATCAGCAGCCTGGGTTTATGCTGCCTCTGTACATGCTGTACCTGTTCTGTAGATAAAAAAGGAACTTCAATTTCCAGTGCTGTCAGTGCAGTGACTTTTAATCAGTAAATTCCCTTTCTAAGACAGGCAGGAAAAAAGTCCTCATCTGAAAAAAATATCAAATGCATTTTCAGCCAGAAGACATAAATATAACCAGAAAGCCATTTGGAAATGCTTTCATCTGACAACTGACATGCTTAGATCATCTGCAGCCCACCCTGTGCTTTTCTCACTAGAGAAATTAAACACTAGGAGAACTGCTGCTGCTTTGAATACTCCCCTTAAATATTTTCTGGCACAGACTCTCCCAAAGGCAGCAGTGGAAGTCTCACTACTCAGGACAGGCAAATCTTCCTCTCTTTTTCATGAGACATGACACAGTGGATACCCTGGGACACAGTTAGAAACAGGTTAAGATTTAAGAATTGTGGTTTTCTCATGGAAAACTACTTACTGGAGAGGGCCTGGTGCTTTTCTCAATGGCGGGAAGCTTGGCTCCTACCTTGCTTGTGCACCTGCACTGATCCATTTTGGATTCCCAGTTATGCCCAAGATCCCATTTTTTGCATGCATGTTTGGAAAGCCTTTCCTTCCAGTGACAATGTCCACATGTCCATGCCACTCTGGACTCTGGATCTGAGCCCTGATGTGCTCCATGAAGGCTGGATCGTGCTGCCAGGCTTTTCACATGGCTAGCACCTCAGTGCTATCCATGGCTCCCCAGCTCAGCAAAGCTCCATTTGAGATGGTAGAACATGATCCTAAACAAACCTGTCTTTGAAGTATATGCAGAAATCCCCACCCTCTGCAGGGGTGGCAGTGACCGCAGAATAACATTTGTTGCAGAGGCTCTTGAGACTGTTCTGGCTTCCTGTTCAAGGTGTAATTTAACATATTCAAACTAAAATGTAATTCTTTGATGAGGGGGTTCACCCAGCCACTTGTCACTTCAAGCCCCCGTGCAAGGCATAAGAAGTTCTCAGCGACTTCCAGGAAAACCGTGAGCGGTAAGCAGGCAGCTTCGGCTGAGGGGGCCTAAATCCCAAAAATCTCCTGTTTTCTTGGTTCACCAGAGGACAACTTAACAGCCAGGGCATGGTGCAATGTTGAGTCATATCTACACATCGCAGCTGACTGAGGCGTATATGCAGCTTTATTCCAGATCTCCACAAATCCATGTAAAGTCCAAATCCATGCAAAGGTCTTGCTGTTAAGAGTCGTCTGAAGCCTGCATGAGCTTATACAGCTAGCACTGCTATTTAGAGCCGTGGATTTTGCATGTCAGAGAGAGGACGGGTATGCTGGGGGCTCTTGCTACTCCAGTATCTCTCCCATAGCCCCCTCCAGGGAGCAGAAAAACATTCCTGCAGCAGAAGTACCTGCTGGAGAAAGAGTCCTAACTAATAGGGCTGCAAATTAGCAATCCTCCATGAATACATCTTTCAGAATTGAAACATTTGTTGAAAGCTGGACCCCAGCCAGAAACAAGCATTTGGTGAGTGCCTAAATTAAGTTAACATTTGCAGCCATGATAGACTTGGTCTAAAACACCAGGACACAATCAGTCAATTGAGTTACAGCATCTTAAACTGGCAAGGTAACTAATTGCTTCTTGTTGTGAGTTAAGCAGAATAGCTTACGTCTCAGTGAAAAAGGGGTAAGCTAAACTGCAGGTCTTGTAACAGAAATAGGCAAAGTATATACACAAGCATAGCTGCAGTTTCTCAGTTGACAGGTAGGAACTAGATAAGCCCCTTACTACTTCTCATGTTCCTGTGTGCTATATCCCTATATATATTACGCAAATCTGTGTGATCCTTTCATTTAGAAGCAGTTACATTTCACTGGCATACACCTTAGTGCAGATGGAGTTGCACAATTATAAAAATGTCCTGTCCTTAATGCCAATGTAGATGGACGGTGGCTCAGACACTCAATAAACTGAGTTCTAGGGTGTCTAGTCCTCCATCAAAAGCACTGTGGCCAGAGAACTCAAATGTAACCCTAATTAGAAAACCAGCACCCCCCAAAAAACCCCCACAGCCAAACCCAGATTCAAATCTATCTAAATATATTCAAGGAAATTTCCTAGTCCAGGAAGACTTTATGCCAGATATGGGTTGTTTGCCCATATTCTTCTATCCAGGTTAGGATCTCTGTCCTCTTGTGGTCAGCAGATGGTCAATATGAACATCAATCACATTGCACACACTGGCTATGGAAATGCAATTGTGTGCCCAGGTCACATCCAGACACTTCGTATCAATATAACTGCCTGTGTACTCCAAAAGTCACACCTTTTTTTCAATACAATGAAAGTAGTGTGGACACAGCAGGTACAATTCAGGTGTCTAAGTATTTGTGGCCATCTGGGCTGTCTTAGCTTATCCTGCCTGGACCTGGCTGCCACTGCAGAGAGGCACAGGTCTCCAGTGGATCACATCTGCCTGACCCATGAGGACATCTCAGCTACCCAAGGGCACCTCAAGTGGCATGAAAAGTTGCCTAAATATTGTATTTAGGAAACTGAACCATGCCCATGGTGATCACTGGTGATGCCATAAAAGCTACAGTCAGGCATGCTTGTCAGCAGCTGAAGGAAGGGAGCAGTTTTACTGCTATTAGCTATATACACCTCGGACCAGCTGGCATGATGGTATTTTCTGGTAAATTTTATTTTCTTTTAAATACATCATTTCACAAATCTGGCAAATAATGTAGCCATACAAGGAGGTGACTAGGTACTGCCACATCAGGCGTAACCCCTCCGGGAGTGGAGAGAGAAGCTGATGGAGCCAAAGGTGAGCAGTCCTGGAAGAGACATCTGTAACTGCACCATCAGTCCTCCCAGCCAGGTGGGCTTAACCAGAGATCAGGCCACCTCAAAGTCAGACAGATTTGTCTTACTTCACATTTTGTTTCCCTGTGGTTGTGAATGATCAAGACTCATCCTGACGGTTTTTCTATAATCACACTCCTCCCTACTTAAAGAAATTTGAGAGTCAGATTTAACCATGTGATTTCAGGAGCTGGGAATTTAAGAAAAGTGTAAATAAGTTGACATGGTGGCTATGCTGAACTTGGTGTCTCAGCCTTGGACTAGCTCTTCACACCACAAACTTTGTATTCAGGTGTTACATGAGAGCTGAACCAAACAATACCACCAGGAGAGCTCAGGCCCATGGGCTACCAGAAATGCCCTTGCCTTGTGCCTGAAGGTGCTTGGATTCCATCAGTTAAATGCAGAGTAAGTCCAGCCTTGCAAGCCAAGACTGCATGACAATTTGGACTTAAATGGAGTCAGGCAGAAAACAGCCTCACAACATCACTCCACAGGAAAGCATGTTATCTTTCATCAGAACCTTCTTTGTTCTGCTTTGTTTTACAGAGTTTTCCCCCTATTTCTGGACTATTCCTTCAAGATGACGTGTTACCAACCAACCACAAAGAGGGGAGGAAACACGTATTAAGGACAAGAGCTAAGGTGGCTGTCTAGAGTTTGGCCACCAACTCTTTCATAAGTATCTGAGGAAGTTATCTCATAATGCCAAGCTTCATGGCTTCCTAGGGTGACTGTGAGGCACACCATTGGCCCTCTGGGGCAAATTCAGGGTAATTGTGAGCTACAACAGGTGATGGAGTTACACCAGAGATGGTTCACATTGTCTGCTTTACATACATACAAGGGTTAGAAAAGTAACAAATACTCAGGGAGAGTTGTACAGTGAAGGTTGTGGTTCACACAAGGTTTCACAGCTTACGGTGCCAGTTCAACTGCAAAACCTCCTGGTCCTTAAATGGTGACGTTCACACTCCCTCTCTGGAGGGGACAGAAGGTAATGGTACTCAGCTGTGACTATGACTATGCCAAATACCATTTGCTCATCCGAGATGAGCACAGATGGTCATATTTCCCTCTGTTTATTTTTGCTGAATGGCCTTTTCAGCCTGCCTAGTCTGTGACCTTCTCCTAAAATGGGGTAGATTTGGTTTTGCTGGGATGCTGGGTTTCTTCTTTCTTCAGGAGGCAAAATAGAGGCTCTGCTGGTGTTGGCTGCGAGGACATGGGTGGTCCATGTAGTCTTTGAGCTTTCAGGTCATTCCTTGCAGAAATGCAATTGTAGCAGCAACAAAGGCATCCAGGTGTGAAGAGTGTCCAACTTGCTGCTTCTCAAGTACAGGTTATGCAGACTGTGAATAACAGGACCCATGAGTTATTGCACTATAATTTAATACATGGCACTTTTCATCTTCAAAGTAAAACTGCAGTCTAATATAAAAAGATATTCTAATCACTACATTTAAATACAAAGGGGAGTAAATCACTAAACAATATTTTAACATGTCAAAGGTAATAAAAAAAGGAATGAGTAATAATCAGACAGCACCTGCCATCTTGGCCACTGATGAAAAGGCAGCCCTGGTGGGGTGTGGTGGCCTCCAAGGACCTTTCAGACTACAGGGCAGAGAGCTGATGGCATCCAAACATCATGAAAGCTCAGCACTACCAACCCCAGTAATACCACTGTGCACTGCACACTGCTTGGAGTTAAGTTCTGCCCCTCCTTTAATTTTTAGCTAATATAGTAAGCTGTTGGCTTCAGTATGGCAGTGGCGTTAATGAAAAGCATGTCTGCTGTATCTGTTATTGAATAGTTTGAGGCCCTTCGTACCGGGTCATTCATATACCCGTAACAAGAAGAACAACAGATCAGCATACATATATTATAGAAAGTAGTAAACATAAAGAGTGAGAAATGTCCCTTGCCTGAAAAAGACAACAATCTAAACAGAAAAGAGAAAAGCAGCATCACCTCCATTTTAAAGAAGGAGGAAACAGGCATAGAGGGTATATCTGTGACATCTCTGTGGGACAAGAGTTCTTTTCTTGACTCTTGTCCTTGTCCATGGAGATAGCAAACCCAAAAGGATTGCCTCAGCAATCACTGAAGTTGCTCCCTGGAGCCTGCATCAGTCCTACTGCACACGACTGGATGAACTGTCCATGCATATAACATGCAAATGTAAGGGAACCACCATTAAAAGCATGATTGTTAAGCCCAATCCGCTGCTCAAGGTGATCACCAGAGGTCTATGGAAGAGCCATAGACTGAAACTAGTCTCCCAGAGCTCCAGCATCCTCCAGAATTCCCCCATTTCAGTAGGATTCCAGAGATCGTAGCACCACGTGGGATCTGATCCACCATATGCCAAGACACACAGTCATACTTTGTACCACTTTAATGGTTCCTGTTCCTTCTTGATCCCTAACTCCCTGCTTGGAAGAAATGAGATGCGGGTCCCAGACAAAATCTACCTGCTGTGTAAACAGTGGCTTTCTGAGGAGATGGCAATGGAGCAATTGACTGCAGTCCACATGGCTTGGATGACAACCAGCAGGATGGTCTCCAGCCACCCTGTCTCACTCATTGCATCATGTGGCTGTTTTACATTGATAGGCAGTCTCAGATGATCCCCCCTGGGGGTGTGTTGGCAACATGAAGTCCTATTGGCTCTGACACAATCCGTGAACTTCAGAAGCACAACCTTTAGCACTTGTTCTGTGGGACAAAGGTGCTCAGATAACGCCCTGATTGGGAGCTGTAAAGAGTGATTAAACAGAGTCCTGCAGTGGTCCTGTCTCCCTCTCTGGTGGCCACCAGCTCATTGCAAGGGCACCCTGAGGCCAAGCTCATGCCAGATTGTCTTGTTTGGACGATATGGGGCCCTGCTGCCCATCTCTTTCCAGCCTGGAAATAGTCCTTCAGCTCTACTGAGACATCAGTCGCTCAGATAGCTACTTCCAGAGGTGCCTGGAGCTCTGGTTTCTCAACTAACTCCTTAAGGTTAGATAGCAGTAAAGCCAAAACACTGGTGAGCCACAGGAATTTTCTAACCCCAAATACTTTTACTCCTAAAAAAGCACAGAAAGCAATCAATTATGAAAAACAAACACCCTCTGAGAACATTTCCCCTCCATGCATTCTCACCATTTGTAGGAAGACCTGGCCTAGACCTCCAGCCTGCCAGGTTTCTCAGGAGCTCAGGTGGGAAATTGCTGCCCTTGCCTCAGAGAAGCTGAGTGCCTCAATGATCTCTCCCACCTCCCGTCAAAAGATCAAGCCATGATATTGCAAATCTCAAAGTACCCCATCTGTGGACTTGTAGAGCCTCCTCAAAAACATTTCTGCACAAAACCTATTGAAAGTCAACCATCTTCAACAACAACAGACCTAATATTTAGAAAGGGAAGACCCCTCAGTGGCTCCTTCTCTCTGGTAGCTCTCCAGAAGGTCTTCCACTTGGTTAGCATAAATGCATTGTATCCAGGATGGCTCTGACAGGATATGGTGAGCCAAATATTTAACATTTTTCATTAACATGAAGGCTGGTGTTGATAATGAATATTTATGCCAATACCCTACAAGGCCAAACTCCATGCTGATTATATTTAGAATCTCAGTTTGCACTATTCTTGGCCATCATGCTATATTTAACTTTTTTTATTTTAAAACCAATGCATCTCAGAGTCATGCAACATCCCTTCAACCATCTGACACACAGTCATGGAGATGTTTTCTCTACAAAGCAAACTTTGCTTTATTGGGAGTGCTCTGAGCTCACTGTGGGCAGCTGTAGGATCTCCATGGATAATGTCACATGACGAGCAGGCTGCCAGGAACTGCCATGGGGCTCAGTAACCACAATGCCATTCTGGTAGCAAACACAGCTTACACTATTGCTGGCTGATAATTAACAAACATGCCACTGTTACACCACAGCAGTCATGTTTGGGTATCACTAAGTGTATTCCTCACTTGGTGCCCAGGCCAAGATAGAGAGGAGAGGCAATCAGGATGGCTTAACTATTTGAGGTGTATCTCTCTTCAGTGGGAAGGAGAAGGAAAAAGTGTTGCTTGGTGGCAGTGAGTAGTACAGGCAGCTTTCTCACATGCAGGTGAGTGATTTTATTTTAATGAAGGAGAAATTTTGATCTTTTTGATGAGCCACTCAAATTATTATCAAGGAAAAAGAAAGCACTGCTCATTTTATGAGCTGATAGCCTCCTCTGAAAGACCCAGCTGCAATGGATAACAGCACTGGACAGAAAGCTATCTGCCACCTTACCAGTGAGCCTCACAAATATTAACCCTATATAAATAAATAAGAGCTTGGGTTCACAGAGACTGATCATTGGAAATGGAGAAAAAATTGCTCATTCTACAAGTCCCTGCTTAAAAAAATAGGTGAGTAAAAGAAGAATTTAAAAAAGATTAATGGATGTTGTCACAACCTTCTCTAATGACAAACAAGGCTGTCAGGCCAGGTCTCTGGCCCAGATCATTCACAGCGTAGCCTGGGTTTGGGCTAGGAAAACAAATGCTCACCTGTCATGGCACTGCAGTACTTTCATTCAAGTCCCTATAAATGCCACTGATTTAGGCATGGGGAGATATTCTGAGCGGTTTTATCATCAACAGCCAAGTTAACTGTGCTTCTCACTGTCTTTCCAGCATGCTGCACAATCATCCCCCCTTCTATAACTGACTACCTCCATGTCTCTTCTCTGCCAAGAGGATGAAATGCATGGAAGGAAGCATTCCCCTCTTGCCCAGCCCTTTCGAAACCAAAGCAGCAGCGGGGACAGATCCATCTTGCACGGCTGGAACTGAGGCTGGGTCTACGCCAGAAGCCCATTAGATTAGCAAACATTCCCTTGTGCTCTCTCCGTTGGCTCAGCAGGCAGGGAGTTAGCAGGCATCTACTTTCACAGCAGGTTTCTAGTTTGGGGGAAAAAAACATCCACATGTCCCAAGCTGTTACATCAAATATAAATGGCATGAGGGCTTCTGCCATCTTGTTGAGCTCCTCGCTGATTCCCATAGCAGACAGAGAGGAGGGAGGTTAAGCAAGGATAATGGATAGCTGTAGTGGCAAAAAAATAAAAGAAGTCCATGATTTCCCAGAGGGAAAAATAAGTGGTGATAATCTCCCAGGCTCTCCATGTTGCTGTTGACTAATCCAGCACAGAGTGCATCTCTTCATAGAAAAATCACAGAAAGTAGGACTGGAAGGGATCTTAACCTTTCCTCTGCCCAAAGATGGGGTTGGTTGCACAATCTTTTTGTAGACAATTTGATAAGTTACATAGTCCTTAATATCAAGACCAACATAAATGTCATGGCATTGCAGCACTGCCACCAGGTTGAGGAGTGACTCGTTCTCTATTTCCCTGGAGCTATCTGTAGGCTGTCTTCAGACTCAGGTAATCATCACTGTACAATTCATGTCTGGGTAAGAGCAACAGCGATAAGGACTAGACTCTTTTTGTTTATTTTAGCTGTAAAATCAGATTCTAGGATTTCAAAACACAGACAAAGGAAGGTCCAGGTTCACGTAAACATATATATGCAGGGTTAAGGTACATGAACAGGTTGACTGACACCTTTTGGGTTGTAACACACCTGAAATCCCTTCAATCAAGAACTCCTCCCCATATACTTGCAGGTGTTTCAAGACAATGACATGGAGGCTATCTCATCCTCTTTTCCCCCTACTGTGTCCAACAGAGTTATTTGGGCACAGAGGAGAGCAGAGATGGTGCCATGAGTGCCTTGAAGAGATGTTAACCCAATGTGAGAGCACTCTAGTAGGGACACTGTCAAATCTACCTTAGGTGTAAATCTATAGGTACATTCAAGAGAGGGTCTGGTTTTGCCCCAATAGATACAGGACAACACATGGCTTATGAACCTATTGCATGCACTTCTGGGAACCAGGCCTCAAGTGCAGGGAGTCACAGTTGAAGTACCAGGTTCAATACTCCCTGAGTACCCATATACTCCAAACCGACAGGACAATTCTTATGTGATTTCTTTGGTGGATACTGCCAAATTCCCCTACTGAGAGACAAGGATTTCACTGGACCCAGAGCAGACTTTTTACTATTTCATTTACAAAAAGGTACATTTTTTAAATTGTTTGTTTCTGTGCCACTATTGTGCCTAAATGGATTATATTAAGGGCTTGTGATAAGTACAAGTACAAATGGGCTTGCTTAAACGGAGCAATACTAATTAAATAATAATGCATCAGTTTGAGTCTCATTTTGCGACATGTCTAGCTGTGTTAAGTATTCCCCTGAATACATAATTGTCCTCCTTCATTCCAAAACCTTCAATAACTGAGTTTTATTTGCTCAGGAGTAAAATATATATATCAGGACCTCTAACACACCACCCTCCATTCATGCCTTGGAATTTGCCACACCTAAGGTACAAGGTGTTGTCTGCAGGAACCCACAAAGATGCTTGTGATCCCAAAGTGGGTTACCTCCCAAGTGGGACTGATCTTCCCAGAGATGTTCACAGTCATCTCGTGCTTGAAGCAAAATAGGAAATTTGCATTTAGTCTTTGCCTTTGCCACAAACAGTTCCTCTCTCTCTTCCTCTTATTTCTTTAGCTGTAAACCAGTAATAAGGCACATATCTCACTCCCAGCTCTCTTGTTGTCAACTTACCTTAAGCAGTAAGCCTTTCCAGAAAGAGACTGTTTGCAAGCTGGCTTAAACCAGGAGACTATAATATTCACCATGGCCTACAGGTACAAGCGTCATACACGTGTACATTGCAATATCTCTAAGTAATAACAATAGTGTCTTCCGGCTCCATTACCTGGAATATAAAGCAAGCTCTACTAAATAGATGTGCAACTTGGTATGAAAATCTCTGGGCTCCTTCCAACCTGGTCTAGTCTAATCACAGCCAGACTTCATATGCAGATAGGTTCATCAGGCATTTTTTAAACAACAAAAAAATACAACGTGTCTCATTTTACATTGCCTGATTTTGTTTATACTCTAAGACAGAACTGATCATTTTATATACATAAACATGATTTCATTGATGCTTCTTAATCCTTGACAATTCTTCTGTGCCTGGAGGGTTTATCAGTTACCCAGATCAGGTCTCAGTTACAGGTCAGACACCTGGAGACCACCATGCTACTAGCTCGTATTTAGGTGGCCTTTGAGAGTTGATGGATATTGCTGATCAGCTAATCCAATCAGGGTAGAATTCATCTTATACCTTCAGAGAAATTGAGTTTCTAATGTCAGCTAGCATGCTAGGTTTCTCCCCTGCATGCCTATGCACCTCCAGAGGATGAGCAGCCTAAAACCTGTATCTAAGCTGGAGGTCTTGTCATCGTAGCTGCCCTCACTTTGGACTGAAGAGGAACCTGGTTAGCTGTCTAGGCTAGGTCCCTAATTTTCATAAGGCTAAAGTCAGACTAAGGTTCATCTCACCTACACGATGTCTTGAAGCCCAGATATGGACATGAAGCCTGGACATGGACCTAAAGCCCAGATGGCTTCTCTAGGACTGGCTTTCCAACTGCAGTATGTGCAGGATGAGAGATGCTTTCATCTCAGGGGGATGTGTGGAGCCAAGAGCTGCCAGCAATGGAGGAAATGAGAACACCAAGCTGGGGAACCCCAACCTCATGCTTCCCCAGAATACTCTGTCTGCGTTTTGGGAGTCCTTTGCTACTGGTAAAAATTATGCAAGAATAGGTTGGTCTTCTGAGACACTGAGGCTGAGGTTCACCTCTCCCACCACACCCCCTGGGACTTGCTCCAGCTGGAACCCAGAAACACAGAGCACTTCCCAAGGGTGAAAAACAGCAAAGGAAAAGCCCTATATTGTCTCCTTCAGAAATTTGCTCCGAAACATGGCCTCACTGAGCAGCTGTCACTCACCTTCAGATACAGTCAAGGTCAGCAGGATTCCTCTTCAGAGGCCTGATTTTTGGAAGTGCCAAGCACCACCATCTCCAATAGGGAACGTGGCTACTCAGCACCTCCAGAACACAAGCTCCCAGATGCCAACACAGAAAAAAACCAAGTGAAAAAATACCCAGTCACAACATCAAACATATCTATCCTGGGCCTGTTACCATTACAACTCAAGGCTTTGCTCCAGCATTTATCTGACAGAAATATCCCATTACCCTGCAGAAATTGTTTCCTCCCCTATTGACATTATCACTTTATTGAGTTTTATATTAGGTATTTTGAAATATTTACCAGGAGGATTAGATATTATTGTATTTTTTAACTAAACAATGTTGAAGGTATAGATGGAAAGGGTACATGTACAGCTACAGCACCAAGCTGCAATGCTGGAGGGCTGGGGTATACTGTGCTCTGCTTCTGCCCTCCTGGGTGTCCCCTGGGCATGGTGCTTAGCCTTTCTTGGCCTGATTCACCACTTCAATGATAGGATGGAAAGGGAGGGAATATTTTCCTCTGGGTCTTGGTGTCTGGTGGTGATCTGCTTGATCTCCCCACCACCACTGCCATTATAGTGCTAAGACAGAGGAGCAGGAACAAGTGTTAGAGAAATTTCAGCTTAGCTGATAATATTTTATAATAATACAATAACAGTCACTCATAAAACAGCCCCTGCCCCATAAAATTTACAATGTAAAGCAGACATATAAACAGAACAAAATGGGAATAATATAATGATGAAAATACATGGAGTAGGGAAGCTGTTGACCACAGTCATCCAGCCATGCATGGGCAGAGGTGAGAACTGATCCCAGCCTGGGAATTTGCCATCCCTGTCTGGCACCTGCAGAAAATACCACCTCTCCAGCAGCCGTTTTCCAGGAACAGTTATCTATCTATTGACTGTGATGCTCCCGTATCCAATATAAGCTTCATCTAGCAGACACCCACCATCAGCAGGAAAGGACTTACTTTCTCCAGGATATCCAAGGTCTACATCCATGGCAATTTCAGTCAGCTGAGTGTAGACAATAGCCACACTTATCTGAAATGCTGCAACACTGGCAGCTAACGCACACTAAGTTAATCACTGGCATATTTGTAGACTGCCAAGTATATAATAGCGCGATAATGAATTTGTATGGCTGGGCCTATAAAAACTTTGCTTTTTATACTCAGGCATTTTAATTGACACAGAAATACATTTTAAAAGAGAAAGCAGGCTTGATGAGGTCAGCTTAAATTCCTTGGTATAATTACCAAGTCCATTGAACACAAATCTGAAATCATTTAGGTTAAGTTAATAACTTATGCCTTTAGTTTATAAGCACCACATTACATTTCAGGCAGCTCAGATCTTGGCTTTGCTAAAGTGGCCTGGCCTTTAATAAATTCCTCCCCACGTTTTTCATGTTATAGTTCTTTTACAATCATGGTTTTCAAATGGCAGTGCAGGTACAGTGTGTTTAAATCACCATAAATTAGAAATTTTTTTTTCTGGCTATAGCACCTTTATTGTAAGTTGTCGACTTTTCTTTCAGCCATAAAGGTTATTATAGGCACAGATCGGAAATGAAAAATACACCATGTGCCGTCTGCGAATGTCCCATGCCAGACCCCTCCTGGAGCAGAATCACTTTCAGAGTTTTCCAGGGGAGTTTAATCCAAGTGAGTATTTTTATTAGCTTGATTAGAATGACCTTCACATTTACCACCTCCGTAGCTGGACAGACATATATTTTATATAGCTCTGCAGCATAGGGGTAACTCCATCTACAGGACAGTACTCAAGTTAGATCAGGCTTTCCTGCATCAGACAGGAGTCTTGTTAAAGCTTGTAGGAGGGAAAAAAAATGTCCGTCACCTATAGTACAAGCTGCCATTAACCACTAGGTTACACATTTCTCGTGAGGTTGGTTACCATCATATGATGGGTAAATAACTCTCCTGCACCCTTCTGCTTGTGCTGCCTTTTAGTTAAACTGGAGTGACACAAAGTGTCCAAAGTGACCAAGAAATGGTGATAAGAAATAGGAAGGAACTTGTCAGAAACCCTGTAACAGGAGAAAAGGCTCTGCTTCTGCTAAGCAGCCTGGGGAGAGGCCGTGGGAGGTGGTTTTGGAAAACTTGCCTTACCTTGCACTTAGTTTGCAGCTGGCTTTGGGTTTGTCCATTCATCAAATGGGACATCGCTGCTGCCAGACTGAGGGCAGAGGACAGGCAGGGAAAGCATCTCCACAGCCCATGCCAGGATGTGGGAACCATAAGAAGCTCCTTGGGGTGCCAGGAGGCAGCTGTCTCCTTGCACTTCATCTCCCTTCCCCTTGCTCCCTCCCCCCCAGCCTCCCTCTTCTTGTACAAGTCCATCTTTCCCAAGGATGTCAGAGCATCCCTGCACACGGTATTAAGATAAGCAACAAATAATGCCGGGAGGAATTTGCTGAGCCAGCTGGTCTTTTGCACCCTGTAGGATGCACAGACCAAAGAGGCGTCTGCCACACATGTCACACAGATGAAGCCAACTTTGCATTCAACAACTGCACCAAACAAAAGATAAAAGCAGTTTCAGCATAATAGATCATTCAAAGGGGTTCCAAATCCACGCTCCCTCCCCTCCCTTTGTACCCTCTCTCCAGGTTGCTTAGCAAAAGCTGATTTTTATTTCCAATTAAAGGATTTCAGAGCAGCTTTTATTTATTATTTATTATTATTATTGTGTGACCACTTTGAATCACACTGCCTCATTCTAGTTCTTTAATCTAATCAAAAAACTGCAGCACACACAATTCCTTCCTGTGAAATGTTCCTGGGTTTCGTTTAATGTTTTGCATAGCTACACTCAGGTTTTTGGTGTATTTTTCACTGACTCCAGATTCAATCCTGAATCACCACCAGTCCCACCAGCAAAAAGGAGAAGGGCAGAAGAAACAAAAAAACTCCTCTCTAGCCATGTTCCTGTAATGCACTTTTGTTAGAGATATACTGGTATCACAGAGGTGTCTACAGAGCATTGTCACGTTTAATGTGCACAGGCTGACACTAAGACAGCAGCTTGAAATGCAAAGAAACACAAGTACAGTAATTGCAGCATCTTGCGGCAGTGCTCAAAATGCCACCGCTCTCCTGACTGCCAGCCAAGAGGAATTTCCCAGGAGGATGTACAGTGAAACCCTCTTCTCATGGGGCCAGACAGTGACATTTTGTTACCAAGCAGTAATGAAGAAAATTCTTTTAATTCTGTGCAATGTGAGCGTTCAAGTTCCAGCTCCAGGTTTGTGCTGTTTACATGAAGGATGAAATGAGTACCAGCCACTGGAGCACTTGTGGAGTGCTATGGAGACACTGTCTCCAGAGAAGGGCATTTTTCAGAAGATACCGATGGCAGACCAATGCCCAAGTCCTACTCAGTGACTCATGCGAGTCACACATTGGTTCTCCAGTCTAATCAGAACATTTGAAATTCCAGTATTGCTCTCGCGCAGGCTATGTATGCACTCACAGGGCTTTCTGTGCTTGAGTAGCTTCTCATTCGAGACTCAAGAAAAAAGTCTGAAAAAATTAGTTAACTCAGACCCACAACCATGCAGGTGGATGAATTAATGTGAAAATCAGTATTTTTAATGGTTTGGAGACCAAAGGACTCTGTGGCTGCTACAGGCAGTACAGAAACAGCAAAAGCAATGTGGTGTCTGCCCCTGGAGCATCCCTCAGTGTGACTGACAAAGGACAACAGGAGAAAGCAGCACGAGAGGGACTGCTGGGCAGAGTGTGTGTCCAAAGAAATGACAGAGGTCAGCACAACAAGGGAGGATGGCTCATTGTTAATCCTGTTGCACAGGACAGACCTTCCATCTGGCAAAAGGCACAGGGCTGCCTTACATCAAAAACCAATGTCAGCAATAAGAAAGTGTTACGAATTGGTCCTGTGCCCTAACCAGCGCATCGCACGTTGCCACAGGGTATTGCGCTGATTGGAAAGTGCCCTAGTGACTTGGGAGCATCAGTCCCAGGATATTGTCCACACATCCCGAGTCACATGGAAGTAAAACTTCCACCAGGAGCCTCAAAGAGCAGGTCAGCTTGCTGCACTCCTGTGCCTAACCCTAAAACAAGGCCAAAAACCAGACCTGCTCTTATTCGAGATTTTTCAAAAGCAAAATCTTACTTATCTCCCATTCCTGCGGTCAGATGAGGAAAAGCATTTTGCATTCAATTGCCCAGATGGGGACTGTGTCATTAATGTTTAAGTGGTGTTCAGTGGGGAGGGGCACTGCTTTGATGGAGATGTGTAAGGTGCAGTCCCATGGATGGGGATTTTGGGTATGAGTCTCAGAGGCTACGGCCACCTACATCCCATTTTAGAATGGGCTTAGGCAGGTGGGCTCAGGTTTCAATGGCAATTAGGCACCAAATATTTCAGAAATATTTTCAGAAATATTTCAGGTGCCAAATTGCATACTGTGATTGCTAAATGCCCCTAGAACTCCACCCCTTGTAGTATAAGCTAGGGTGCCAATGAAATAGGCTAACTCACAGAATAAACTGGGATGTAGGGATCAGATACCGGAAAAGGCAGCCACATCACGGCTGATGTGAGCTTGTGCCTGTGCTTTCATCCCACAGCAAACACAAGACAATTTGGACAGGCTGAATTCTTGACAAAGGAGAGTCTGACACCACCTCTATCAGGGCTGAAATTGGCCACAACTGTCAGGAGGGAAACGAAACCTTCTGGAACTGAGAAGTGAAAATACAATATTTTTCCACAGCTGGAGATGTTCTTTAAGGGGGGGGGGGGGGGGGGGAGAAATGAACATTTTCTATTTCCATACTTTTCTTCCGCAATCCCTTCGTGATCAGAAGAGAGTGGGCTGAATACGTTGCAGCAGATTATACTGCTGTTATTTTAGGACCCACCAGAAATACTGTAATTTTCCTGAAGAATCTTGTTATCACAAAATTGCAGCCTAATTTGGCATACTCAGAGATTTCTGTAGGTCAGATAAGATTTGAGTAAACATTTGAATGTCTGGCTACATATCTGAACTGTACTTGTCAAGCACAGTTAAAATATAGTTCATGATACAACAGAGGGTCTCCCTCTGCCTTTTGAAACTCCTATTTCGTATTCTGAAGAGCCGTCCCAAGCCTAGGCAATTCATTTCTTTAGAAAAAGATTTCCAGAAGTGCATTTACAGCCAGCCAGAGTTGTGACAAGGTACAGCCACTCATGCCAAGACTACATTTAAGTTTTTGACTTTCCATTTCCTTTTTTTTAAGGTTCTTAAAGTTCAAAGTGAAGTTTTATTACAGTCCTTCTTATGAGCAAACTTTGTGCAAAATATTCCAAGTTGCCAAAAATCCATGTGCTAACAGGTTTTTTTAAGGGCCAGAAGGCATCCTTACAAGGATCCTTTCATTTGACCTCTTCTATAACCCAGGCCAGATGAACACCTTTGACTCCAACACCTCAAAGCAACATCCACTTACAAAATTGTTCATTTGTTCTGAGACATATGGAGACATTTCCCCACCAGTTGCCTGAAAACATGCTAAGACAAGGGGTAGGGAGCAACAACAGGATGGAGAGGCCAACCCCTGGGCAAACTGTCAAGGATCCAGCCACTGATTTAAACTCAGCATCACCAGGGCCTATGAAACCATAATAGTTTAAATTCTTTAAAGATAGTATCCTGGGCTGGGCTTTTTACTGTTCATTTTACAATTCTGTTTATAACTTACATGACATAATCAAATGTCAGACTGAAGAGACAGGAGCTAACAGTGACTTCAACGGCGGTTTTCAAGGTGAGGCTGTCAGAAAAGGGGACATGCAAATATGACTTTTTCTCTATTTAGTGCTTTTTTGTAGACAGGCTTTAGGCACTTAATATTATTTAGTGAAGGACAATGGGTGATATTCCCTGTTGAATTTTGCTGTGGTGACTCAAAAAACTGCTGCCCCAAGTATCCACCCTGCTGCTCCAGAGGTAATGATGACCCCTCCACATGCTGCCTGTCCTTTCCTCTGCTGCTTTGGTTCACACACAGGCGTCCTAGCACAAATCCACTTCCCCTGCACAGGAGAGACACTCAAGCATGATGACACCTGAAATTGCAGCTACAGGGTTTGCCAGAGAGCAGCTGTCAGTGATCCGTGTTTCACAGCGTCCCTTTTCTGCAGCTGAACAGTGTTGTCCCCATTTTATGGGGAGTAGAAGGACAGACGACCACACTGCAAAACTCCTACAGCAACCATCCACTTGCTCCATTCATTGTCTCATGACTGCAAGTGTGAAAGGCCTGTCCTACCCCAAAACTGCTGCTGTGGATATGGGTCATAAGGTGTTTGGCTCCCTTTGAAATCCATGGGAGAATAGATAGGAATACAATCCAGCAGAGCTATTCACTTAGGGTAGAGTACAAGCCAATAAATTTAAATAACAGTGATTTAAAAGGAACCCATAAAACACCTTTGTTGCATCTGCATTAAACTCAGGAAGTTTTCTCAGCTCTTCCTCAATACATGTTATACTTCAATCCTTCTATTATCATAGTTACATCTCAGAGTGGGAACTATTCAACTACTTAATGACCTAAGGTTTGATCCATAGTACAATGAAGGCATGTAGATATATCCCCCAATCTGTGATAAGCCATACAGCCAGCAAAAGGCATATCAAATTCCTATCTTACAGGAATTATTCTTTGCTTGCTTTATAACAAATGGGGCCATGCAGAAAATTCTACAAGGAATGCAGGAAACCCCTGCTTTCTGTATGTTCTTAACACATGAAAACATATTCATTTAATTAAGAATGAGAAACATTGCCTTACTGCATTGAAGGAAAAAAAATATATAATTTTGGGAGCCAAAAGCCTACCTGTCTTCTCTTAGGAGACAATCCTTTTACAAAGCTGAGGAATTCATAAAACCCACAGCCGCTTTTGATGTGCTGCACTTCAGAAGTCTCAATTCTTTTCTTGTGAGACTCCATTCACACCCTGGAGCAGGAACAGGTCACGTTTGTTCTAGACAAGAGCCATTTTAGGGAAATTTGGCTGCTTTAGATATTTTGAAGTTGCCAGAAACAGCTCAAAACCAAAACAGTAGGAAACACAGCCAGAGGATATTTTGACAACTCTTACACATTTTTTTTTTAAAATAATTGACCAGGGAGGTCAGAGCTCATCACTGCAAATCAGGAATCAACCCACCAAAGCCAGTGCAGTTTCACCAGCATTCAGGCTCTTCTCGGTAGGAAGGACTCATGGTTACTCCATTTCTATACTCCATTTCCAAGGTCTAACAGCCTGTGAATGATGCCAGTCAGAAACATGGTAACAATAAAGAGGGTAAAGCATGGTGACATTTTACCAGCTAGTCAGTGTAAGCAAACAAACAAAAATACAAAGGGAGGAAAACAGCCTTGGCACAGATGGGCTTTTTTGCATGTTGCTTTCCACACATAGAGCAATTTAATCTTGAGTCAGCACGAGTTAGCAAAGGAATGACAGGTTGTTACAATTACAAGCTGCTTTGGAAGTATTACTATCAGTGCCGCCGCTATTTATGTTTAGTATTGTTATTGATGCTATTAATACTGCTTGTACAAGCGTTTAATGTTACTGAACCGATGTAAATAACATCTGGATTAACAGTTGAGAGAACAACATGATGTGAAACAGATTGATGGCTAAAGAAGCAACATTTATTGGGTTACATTTCTGGGTTACATTCCTGCAGATGTACTACAGGAGTCAACGGGAGGCTTTTCTAAATAAGCGCCCCAGGATCTGGCTTGTGAAAGAGGACATGATTCTGTGACGGTTTTTTTTTCTTCCTCTGCAAGGACAGATTTGTTACCAGATCACAGTGGCAGAACTGACCACAGAAACTCTAAGCCTCAGTCCTTCCAAATTAGCCACAAGGAAGCATTATCCAAGAATTCAAACCAGACCTCACTTGGCATCTTGTTTGTATTATTTGTGGTCTCTGACTTAACACCACAAGCCACCCTTTGCCCCAAACTGCTTTAATCACAATCATAGCTAGGGGCTCAAGAGGGACCTGAGCCTCACAGTACTGAACACAGAGGAAAAGCTGATACATGTTCCACAGATTATGTATAGTCTAAATAGATGACAGGAAAAAGGAGACTGCAGTCTAACTTCTCTATATAGCAAACCCCCAAGGGACTTGGATAAATGTTCACTTTAACAGGATTTTCACTGCAATAAACTTTTTGCAAGTCACTACATCAGATGTATGAAGAACTGCCCCCTTTGAATTAGATACCATCACAGTGCACTGTTAGAAGCCCTCTCCAAATCTCTGGGGCTCTTCCCACCAGCTGCCTCCCAAGCCACTCAGCTGCAGCAGCCTGATGGGCTCCCACGGGACGTGACAGCACGAGCAGAAATGCAGCTTGGTCCCCTCTGGGTGACCTGGAGATGCCCTGGGACACTGGCCACAGAGGATAGGGTTCAGCTGCTTCAATGCAGGCACCAAATGTCATTTTAGGTGCTGTAGTCTGTCCTCCTGCTTCTACCCCAAGAGGGTGCAGGTCTCCCCAAAGTCCTGCATCATAGCTATATTTAGACACTTGAATTCTACTCTAAGGGAAGGACCCAGTGCTCTAGGTTTAAGGACCACCACATCCTCCATCAAGGTGCCTGGGAGCACATCGACATCAGCATTTTAGTCTGGAGCATGCATGCATTTTGGAAGTGAACCCTCTTATGGTCCTTGCTTACCATGCTTTCGTTCACATCGTGGTGCAGGCTGAAGGCACATGAAGCTGACTCCTTCTCAATTAAAGGGCCCTGGAAGATGCGTTTTGGGAGCACATCTAGTAAAATCCGGCTACTAATGGGTACTTAGGAGCGATTCTGGGGTAACAGCTAAAAACACAGTGAGGATTATTGGCCCTCTTCATCAAATGCCTTCTTTCACAGCTCTACTCCCTCAGCACTGCACTGCATCGAGAGAGTTTATGTTGCCTGTAAAGTCTGTTAAGTCATAGGTAATGTAAAGTAAAGAAAACAGCACTGAACTGAGCTGTTGCCAAGTGAGTACACCCTTAGTCCAGAGCCAAAAGGCTGTCTGCCCTGCTCCCCAACCTGCTGACAGGATGTAGACACTTCCCTAACACACACCCCCTGGCCCAGGTGCATTGCCCATGGGGACGCCACTGTCACTATTTATTTAGGGTTTATTCAAGGTCAGATGTCCCCAGGAGATTGTGTTCCCTGATTCCAGTCAACATCACACCAGGGGTGCCTCCCCCTGCCCCAAGCCACCAAAGTCCCGCTCACCCCAAACGAAGCCCAGAGGAGCTGATCCTACTGATCAAAAAGCAAAGGCTGCTTTTTAAAGGTAAAGCCCTCCTTCCTGCCTAGGAATTGCAGACTTTAGAGAAAAACATTTCCACATGCTGAATCTTGCATTAATATGCTTTATATTGATATGTAGATGAGGTTCATCCCTGGCTGGTCGCTGTGACTAGTTATGACAGCAGTCCACTGGTTTTGAGCTGTTGTGTGGTTTTGACTGTTTGGCTGGGTTCCCATGGTGTCTATGAAGGACCTGTGGAGATAGAAATGGCTTCATTTAGTCAATATTTAAATTACAAATTTAAAAGAAATTAGTAAAATGCTAAAAAACCTGCACGTTAAGTACAGTATGCAGTAAGAAAAATCAGGTTAAATACGGCTGCTGTATCCAAGTTGTTATTCAAGTAGGTGTCCTCTGATACCAAGAGAAAAAAATGGTCTTCTGCTGCTGAGATTGTAGTAAACAAGGGCTTGTAAAAGTGCATTAAAACTGCTTTGTTCCTTTGGTTTATAAATGGGAAGCACAGCCCCAGGTAACTGCTCTGCAGTCACAGGAAGCCTGTGGGAGCTTGCAAGTGAAGCCAGCTGTTTGGAGTTGAAATGCAGTACCTGAAACCCAGGGACATCTTTCACGTCTCTTCTGATCACTTCAAGTTCCACTAAGTGTCCCCTCCTTTATTTATGGAACATTTATCCTGGCCATGTTTCCAGGGAATGGAAAACTCCTCTGGAGAAGCTTTTTCAAGCAATCAACATTAAAAGTTAAGCATCTTAACTTCATACAGCGGAGTTGTCCCCATGATCCAAATGTACATGTTAAACCCTTTTATTCTCTGTTGTACATTGATTATATTCACTTCAGTGGCAAAAGGTAAAAAAAAAAGTAATTTCCAGCTGCAGTTGCCCAACTTTTGTGATATTTTATGTCTATCACTGAAATACACAGAATGACCCATTTAATTTTACATTACAGACATTTCAATAGCTATCATCACCAGATTGTGTGATCACCTCATCAGAATTACCCATTAGAGAGGGAAGGTTGCTTCTTAAAATGTGAAGCCTGCAGGCAACACAGAAAGCCACCTTACATATTTGAAAAAGGCCAATTTTTAACTTCCCTGGTTTTTAAACTTGTAGCATCAATAGGCAGACTTTACTGACATCAGGGAATAGTACATTCTTGGCCTGAAAAGCAATGGAAGATGAACTGTGTGGCTTTGAATACACACAAAGCTAGTACTGAAGCACCCCAGTGCAATATCTAGTCTAGAGTATGGTCTCCCACAGCAGCTGCGATCAGGTGCCTTGGAGAAAAGCAGTCAGTACGAGGTAACCGACCCATGTGTACGAGACTAATTCAGCATGTACCAGATGTCCATCACCAGTGTCCCAGCCACGTAAATCCCTTTGCATGGACAAATCACCCCCATCCAGAAGCAACCTGACTAGGTTTCTTTAAGGCCAGGTATTTCACTTGTATTTAAAGTGACCCTCTTTGTTCTCTGTGTTTTCACTGTGATTTTCCTGCTTTCAAAGCATTTCCTCTTATTCTTTGAGTTTCTCATTCTGGTGAAGTATTTGGAGCCTGGTGAGATGTGACTGCATGCCAACAAATTACCCCATAGAGCATCTGGCATTGGCATCAACTAGAGGAATGGGCTGATGCCAGAGCAGACCTATCACCTGGCATCTACACGAGTCTCTTAACCTTTACATGAAGCAGCCGCTACCCACGGGATAAAGTCATCTCAGGCTGCTGTGAAATGTGGTGCATGTGCTCCAGAGTCTGGAGCACAAAGAAAGGAAAGACATTTCCCCTTGATAGTGTGGACAAGGGAGGCTTGGAAGGAATTTTCTCAGTGTACTGAGTTAAGAGGAGGATCTTAGCTGTTGAGTTTCATAGGGAAGGACTCAAAGAAGAGGAACATGTAAGAGTCAATCCTGGATGATGATCATCCTGTGAAACAAAGACTTTTTAAAAATATGATAATCCTTTTATGTCAGACCAGTTCCTGGCAGTGGTTTTGGTTTATGGCACCCAAAGAAAGAGCTCCTAATTTCAGTAATGCCTTGATGGCCACTGGAGGTACAACTGGTTTACTTATCCCAAGAAAAACCAGCATGAATGCCTCTAATACACATAACATGTCCCACTTGTGGAATTCGGTCCTAGATAAATTTTACTAATTTTTTTATCTATTACTCCTGAGCAAATGAATTTATCTTGAAAATCCTACATCTATGTCAGCAGAATACTCTGAAATCTGAGTGGAGTGGGTCACAGTTTACTTTCTGGAATACAAATAGTTCATGTTCCAGGTGATGCACATATGGCTACTCAAACAACTGCATCAACAGATATCAATTGTTTCCACTTCTTAATCTGTTTTTTTTTTTTTCTTTTTTTTTTTTTAAACACCCATGAGCAAGGACAATGAAGGAAGTGAGAAGGCTGTTCCAAATCCTCTATTCCACTGATGTCTAGAAACAAAGATCTTCTGACATAACGTATTTCAATGTCCTTTGTTTAACCTTCCCCCTTGAAAGATCCAAACACAGAGCTTTTGTTTTGTGGTGCTTTGTAGGCTAACCTACAGGTTATGCTTTGATAAATATCCAATGAGCTAAGGAAACATCAAGGCTTTTCCTTAAGATGTGTAGTTGCTATTTTGTCTGACATCTCCATTCTTGTTAGACATCATCATAAGTATTTATGGAGCTTCTGCCTCTGAAGTTCCTGTTTGCTGTTAGTACAGCATGCTAAAGTACGCAGGGCTGGTATTTTACCTGGTTTAGCCACTTAAGGCCTCATCGGGACCTTTAGAATTCACACTTCTGACTCTGTCTCAGGAGAGGAGGCAGCGAGTTTCATCTTTACAAAACAATCACGTCCCTGGGGCTTGACACACACTTGAAAGCAAAAACAGAAACCCAAGAAGAGTGATGTTGCGGTGCTCTGGAAGCAGGAGGCTGGTAGCAAATGACTATTCTGGCACAACATGAATAAGCTCATGACAAAGTTCCTAGCACAGCCATGTCCATGCATATTATTGCTGATATACAGCAGAATGTATACATTCCTCCAGTCTTAGGCTCAGAAATTCCACTTTGGTGAGTTTATTGGCAGTTAAAGACCCCATACTCTAAAGTTAGGACAGTGCTGATACAGGTTGCTACTAAAGCTGCCTCCTAGGAAGGTATGCTTTAGTGTAGGTTTGAAAAGCAGAACCATTAATGTCATCACTGGTGACATAAAAAAGACTCTGGAATAGCATTGGTGGGATAAACCTATGTGATAACACCAGAGGAGAGGAACGGCTGCTGTAAGGGCTGCTTGCTCTGTGCATTGCGCTTTGCTTCAGATCTTCGCTGTTTTGAGATACTGGGTGCACTTCTCTCCCAGATTATAAAGTGTCCTAAGTGCTTTTCCTCTTAAGAACCTTCCCTTGAGTAACCTTGCCTTTCTGAGGTTAGCCACACTATTTCATGAGGTCAGCTGAGTTTGGATTTTTTTCAATGCAGTTTCAGGTGAAACTCAGGACAACAAATAGTCCCAGTCAATCCCCAAGTGACCATGATGAAGACTTCTGTAAACACCTATATCTCCCTCCTTTTTTCATGAGTACAAACATGCCATGCATTGCCTAGTCAAGAAATCAGAAGTCAGTGTCTACACCTCTCAGGAGAGAGATGACAGAACCGTCTTCCAGTAGGAATAGAGAGGTAAATGATCTGCACACCTCCAAGATGAAGCATAGTCCATTCTTGCAAGGCATTTCCATTACTTGCTGGATATTTGATGAGCCAAACGTCCTTAGTTGCCCATGAGCATCTACCTGTTTGGGTTTGCCACGCTGTCCTTCAGTTCCCATCAAAGTTCATCATCTCAAGTACTGCAGGCTGCTTGGATCACTGCCATTCAGATTCCCCATGTTTCCCACAACTAGTTTTGGTCATTATTTGAACATAGTAAGGGCTACAGAAGGGCCAGAGAATGTTACAGGTCCAAGGGGATGGTTTCATAGTCAGCATAAGCCCATTAAGGGCTGCTCTGCTGCCAAAAGCACCAATAGCCACAGTCCCCTTGCCTCCTTGCCCAGCCATCCTCTTCCTCTGCTCTACCAACTGCAATCATAGGGTTCACCTGTATGTTTTCAGCCAGATCAGAAAGTGGGGCTGACCCTTCACATGGCAGTGCAATTACCAGTGCCAGGGCAAAGGAGGAGGCAAGAAAACGTGGCCCAGGATGGTGAAAGGGTGCAGATGCCTCTTTCAGCTAGTAGCACAGTCTTCAACTTAAACTGCTCCGGAAACTGTACCTTTAAAGATGCTGCACCCTGACAGGGCTTTTCTCTCACATGAGATGTAAAAACAGAAGCCCTGACCTCTTGTGGTCATTAAACACTACAAAACCAGTAAATTGCAATTTTCCTAATTCCTTAATCCTCTCTTTGAGCATTTTCTACCATAAATGGTCACACTCTAATGGTTGGGTATGTTGGATTCCCATCAGTCATGTCTTGTTGGGATGGCACAAACCATAATTATTAGCATTTTGTGAAGCCTTCTGGAAACTTTGTCTGAAAGGTAGGACAGGAAAGTAAGGCACTGTTCAGTCCATCCTACAGTCCAAGCAAACTTCCCTCCACAAACATTAGAGAGCATATTTCTGCTGGGGCCACATCATTGTTCTCAATTTCAGGATTGTTTTACAGACATTTAACAAACCATGTAAGTAATTCATGGCACGTTTGGGACAAGTTAAAGATGAACTTACACTTAAAAGATTCATACCTGCTCGAGGTGCCTGGGGCTGTAACCGAATAAAATACAGTCTCCTGGTTTATTGTACATGGTGAATGATGAATGGTTGTTTTAACAGTAAAGGACTCATCAGGACAGAACGCAAACCAGCAATGCCAGAGTGTGAGGCTAATACATATCAAGAAGCTGCTGTGCTCCCTGAGAGCAGGAAAATGCTTAGACTGGAAGGCTGCTCCACCTGGGCAGGTGCAGAAAGCAAGGCCAGAAGGCAAAGGGAAGGCTACAAGCACCCGTACCACTCCAAGCAGACATATCCAAAGATTTTCTGATGGGTAAATGCACCAGGTTCTTCCCCTTTTCTATATGCGGATTCCTTCAGTGCAGGAAGTGCAGAGCTAAAATAGCACAGAGCATCATTTGGAGCATCTTGCTGTGCCTCCTGCAGCCAGACCAGCCTCCTCAGGGTGAGCTCCCATCACAGGCTATTGCGGAGATAATTATTATTTGTGACAAAGTGGAAAACTGTACTCTGTCCCTTCAGGGAGGTGGAATAAGCTGTAATGGGGAAAGCAAACGTGCTACATACACAGGAGCACTTTGTATCAGCACAGTGCATACACACTGCATCCTCTCTTCACCCCGCAGCACCAGAGGGCTGAAACCCCAAAGAGTAACTGGGGTGGCTCTTCTGCAGTAGGTGAGTCCCACCAGGACATAGCAGTTGTCACCTCTGCAAACATGTCACCCTCCTGGTTTCATCTGTCCTTCACTGTTCGTGTTTGTGCAGCACCAAGCACAAAGGGACCTGAGCCAGGATGAGGCCACCTTGAGCTCCAGGAGCAACAGAAATAATATTAAAAACACAAAACATGGTGACTCTTACTTTAATTCTGCAAACACTGGAAACAACCCTGATGATAGTACATTTCATCATAAAGCCATTAGATAACATACATACATTTTGGAATCATCTAATTTTATGTGTTCCTCATTAAAAGTATTTCCTTCCGCATGCTTTTTCCTCCTAAAGAACAAAGAGCACATTTATAACTAAATCTCATTTCAGCTCTTTTCCCTGAGATAAGCAAAACATGCTGTTACTCGGCACACTGTGATGTTTCCCCCCACCAAGCACGCCGGGTGAAGGAGCAGGGTGCAGCCACACACTTACATCTCTGCACGATGAAGGTCCCCTCCATCCCCTGAGCTGCTCATCTCTCCTCTGCACAAGTACCCTCTGCATGTGCACCATCCAGGCTCAGCACGAGTGTCCCCGTGCCACTTACAGGCAGGGCTGTGCATGCACCCACGGAAATACACACACGTATTGCCTCTTCCAAGCACTTGTGTTTCTCAGCTGGTTGTTTTCAAGCAGCACAAAGCCCGCTTTCTTCACAAAAAAGAAAAGACACGTGAAAGAGCGAGCGTCCAGAGCCAGGGCAGTGGCCTCACCTGTGTTAATGCTTGATTCCCATCCGGCATTTTTCTGCTGTAGTTCTTGAGGAGTCCCATCATTTTACATAGGGGGAAACGGAGGCACAGAGGCGGGAAAGGATGGCGTAACTGTCACTCAGGTGGGATTGCACTGAGCTCTTCCACTCATGTAACTACATGCTGGCAGACCTCCAGTGTAGGTGCAGGTGACCGTATTAAAGATTTGCCCCTTGCAAACACACCAGTGTTGTTACAAGCCCCTGTGCAGGTGGGCCCTGTCACTAGAGAAACAGGTCCCTTCCTAGGGAAATAACCACAGATCCTCTCAAACCTCTGAATGCAAAAATACACTCCTGTGCCATTTTGATAATATTTGGCCAACACAGATCCCCTATTAATTTCCCAAAGACCTCTTCCACTGTGGGGGTTCATTGCAGGTTTGTATTAAATGTCTTTTGACATTTACAAAACCCAGGAAGAGTTTTATGTGTTTGTGAAGGCCACGTGGCTGCCAGTGAGGAACACAACAGCTCACAGGAGCCCTAATTAGTGCCAATTACTTTTCCGATTGAGCTGCCTTGACTCTGAGGGGCTCATCGTCACTGCGGAGTGAGGCAGGAGATGCCATTGGGGCATCCACGTTGGTGTGGACCAGCCCTACACCAACCCTGGGACAACGCTGGGCCATGGGAGGCTGTGGGTACCCCAGGACCACATTTTGCGCCCAACTGAGAGCTCTTGCAGAGCTCTCCAGGTCCTCCTGCCATGCAGGAGGGTCAGAGGAAGGAGTCAAAGAGTCAAGACATGAGCAATGCATCTTGCATTGGTGCTATAAAACAGGCTGAGGTGCTGTAAAGCTTTCCCCAGGAAAAGGTAAATAACCAGTGTGTGAAGCACAAATGCATCCAAGAAAGAGCAGGGTGCATGTGTGTGTGTGCACTTCCACAAAGAGGGAGAAAGAACAGAGAAGCAACACAAACCTCATGCTGAAAATTAAAGCAAAGTCCTTTTCCTGGAGGGAGCTCTGTCCTATGCTCTGCTGTGGGGGGAGAAGGGGGACTGGTGCTCCGGATAACCAGTGTGCACAGCATGGGAGAGATGCTCCCACACATCCAAACCTACTCAACTGTTTGGTGCAACGTTTTTCCTGGTGACAGAAGGGCAGAGCATCAGCATTTCACCTTCTGCTCTGATGCACAACTCTCACTGGGCTCTCTCTTTCTGAAGCATATGATGCACTAATGACGCCACCCAGGGATGACAAGCAGCTTAAGAGCTGGCTCTACCCTCTGGACACCTGGCATATTAAACCATGCAGCAAGCAGCATGTGCTGGCTTGGGAAAAAGCCATTACCACTTTGGATGGCCACCAGGTCCAACTGTTAATCCAGTGCCTTCATCTCCCTTATTGCTATTAATGTCAGAAGGGAAAGGAAAAAAATCCAGGAGGTGGAATTGACTTGGCTGTTGAAGCATGTTATTAGATTACTGATTCAAACCTCAGATGATGAGCCGTGATAGGATAGAGTAAGATAACAGTGAATTAAACCAGGGAGAACTCATGCAATGTATATATTCTATGTATGTATACATATATGTATGTATATATATTCTATAGCTCTAATCACTATAGAATAACGACATCCATCCCTAGATCAGCCCATGCGTTCTTTTCTGAGACTTAAGGATCAAAACCTGTTGTCCTGGTTTCGGCTGGGATAGAGTTAATTTTCTTCCTAGCAGCAGGCATAGTGCTGTGTTTTGGATTTAGTAGGAGAAGAATGTTGATAACATGTTGATGTTTTTAGTTGTTGCTGAGTACTGCTTATGCTAGTCAAGGACTTTTTCAGCTTCCCATGCTCTGCCAGGCGCACAAGAAACTGGGAGGGGGCACAGCCAGAATAGTTGATCCAAACTGACCAAAGGGCTATTCCATACCATATGACGTCATGCTCAGTATATAAACTGGGGGGGGGTGGCTGGGGAGCAGCGATCGCTGCTCGGGAACTGTCTGGGTATCGGTCGGTGGGTGGTGAGCAATTGCATTGTGCATCACTTGCTTCATGTATCATTATTATTATTATCATTATTATACTGTTACTATTAGCATTACTATTTTACTTTATTTCAATTATTAAACTGTTCTTATCTCAACCCAGGAGGGTTTCTCACTCTTACTCCTCCGATTCTCTCCCCCATCCCATCGGGGTAGGGGGAGTGAGCGAGCGGCTGCGTGGTACTGAGTTGCTGGCTGGGGCTAAACCACGACACCTGTGTAGGAGAAGCCCAACACACAGCACCCAAACTTGGATACTGCATCTGAGGAGCTGCTGCGGCAGGTCAGGGCTGGGTCTGCCAGCCTGAGCACAGCCAGGGCAAAAGGACCCAGCTACGTGAGAGTTTGGCCCAAGGAAGATCTCCTTGTAGCTCCCACAGCTGGAAGTCTGTTTCCTCCTCATGCATGAAGGTTCATGTCATTTGCATTGCCCTTATCTTCACAGCCTTAATTTAGCGTCCAATTAGGTGTTGTTGCAAAAGGCTTCTAGAAGGGTTCAAAATCTAGGCAGGGGTCAAGAGGAGCTGTTAGAAAGTCCCTCCTTTGACACAGAGGAGGGTCACAAGCTTAGATTAGCTTAGACATTCACATCTAATGTTCCTCAGTGAGGGCAGCTAAATCCTTTGTTATTTCCAAAGGAGACCAACACCTCACCATTGCATCACTTTACCTGCAGAGAGAATTGGCTTCTGCAGAACTTCAGGACTGCAGAAAAGACGATGAGGAAAAGTCACCAGATCCAACCAGGCAGAGAAAGGAGGGGAAGGGTGAGGGAGGACAGTCCTTACACTGTTGTCTACATGAAACAGAGCCACAGGGCCCTGGGATATCTCTGTTCCTTAAGCATACAGCTATCCCTTCTCCTCCTCAGCAAACCTCTGGGGTCTGCATTCAATGTGTTTCTGTAGAGCCACCCAGAGACACCATGGACTGAAGTGATAAAAAGCAAAGGTTGTATATTCATCAGAGGTGGCTTCTGGACTGAGAGTGTAATTGCAAGGACCCCCAGCTTTTATATTTAAGTCCTACCTGTGCACAGAGAGGACAAAGCTGCCCCTTGCAGATGCTCAGGTCAACCACAAAGCAAATCCTCTTATGTCACCAAAGCCATCCTTGCTTGTACAGCTGTCTGCAGAAGTGTTAGCACCTGGTCTCAAACACTACCCAAGCACAAGAGGAACATGTGCTGCAGTCTCCAGCACACAGACAAACCATGAGCTATTAGGAGCCTAAAATAAAATTCTACCACATACCATGTAAAAATAAATAAAACAAAGCCCTTTTCTAATTAAATAGATGATGAAAGGGAAAGCTAAGAAGCGGTGCAGCTGGGAACCCTTTGAAATAATTAGATCTACCTACTTGGCTCTAAAGTTTTTTTACTATCAGGAACATCAAGACGGGTGTCAGCAAGAGACCTTCTCATTTCTTAGGTGAACAGCACTGAAGGATTTAAAATCTATTGAGAGAAGCCTGGGATTCTTTAAGTTCACTGAAGCCAAAGTAATTCACCCTGAATGCAGGCCCTGAAGGTGACTGTGGAGCTTCGAATGAGGATGTCAACACGGTGCTTTCATCGTTTGCTAGTGGAGCTGGTACTGCACATGGAGCTTGCCTTGACCATTTAATTAATAAAGGGACCCACACAGCTGGAAATAATGTGAACTTTCAAAGCATCAAAAAGTCCAGCAAAGGATCAAGCTGATATTTTCATTTATATATATTAGCTTATTCTGGGCCATTGTTGTGCTCCTCATTCACATGATACAGCAGCGTCTTACTCACACACACCCCCTTACATATTTCCTTTCATTTTACCTCCACAGTGCTTCTGTGTGATGGGGGCTATCACCAATTAACACTGACAATGGGAGCTGGAAGGGAACTTTAGCAAGCACAGCAGGGGTTTTTTCTCCCCAAAATCTTTGAGGAAAGGGATTATTCCCCACCACCACCCTCCTCCCCCAAAAATGGTGAGCTCCATGCCAATGTTTTTTGCTGATCCTTTTTTCTGTTCTTGGTTTTACTCTGTCTCTTTTCCTTTTTTCTTTCATTTAACACCAAACAATAGCAAGGACAATCCTTTAAAAATATTTTCATTGTAGCATATTGAACAGATCTGGCTTCAACACTGCTAGGTCAAAACATTCACTCCATTCCTCAGCACTCCATGGGGTCCTATAAATTAACCCATGAGAATCCAGCATTTATTGCTACCTCCAGTTAATGTAAACACTGCCTTTCCTTTCTTCCTATGCCAAGGGGCAAAGGTCTCAATTAATATGATCACAAAATAATATTTGATAGCACATTTGTCTACTTACAGACACAACAGTTGCTATTGCACCCTGTAATTCTCAAGCAAGATGGGACTTCTGGTTAAACCAGTGTGCAAACAGGAGTGGTAGGGATTTTGAATCAATGTAGATGGTCTAATCAAACATAAGACCTTGGGCTCAGTGCAGGAATCACTGGATGACATTTTCTACCTTGTATGTTCATGAGAACAGAACAGTTAATCTAATTGTCTCTTCTAGCATTGAATCCTAATGATCTTTAGTACCATGAGTTCATCAACTATCCTGGCTTTCCTGGTTAAGCTCTGTAGATAATCATCATCGAAGCCACAGTGGATCACTATCCCAGATGCTGAGGAAGCATGCACTTTAATGATCCATGCATCTTTTAGTTAGGTGGCAAAGCAAGTAGAAATTGCTTCATATAAGTCCCTTGTTCTAGGGAATGTTACCTCTTTAAAATTCATGTCTTCTCTTATTATCAATTAAACACCCAAGGAGGCCATTGCAAAGATTCCTTGTGATGGCCTCAGTGGGTATTTAATACAACTTTGCAGAGCAAGAAACTAGTTCCCAACCAATGCCTTATCAAGCAGCTGCCCTTTGGATGAGAAATAAAGCTGAGACTGTAAGCAATTGTGAGCACAGCAGAACACAGGCTTTTTCTCAAGAGCAAGAGAGCTAGTGTCCTTTAGTGTCCTCACCAATTTGTTTATGTTGAGTTCCTCTTGGATTTTCAGGTGGAGCTTCATTTCTACTGCTCCAAAGCCATTAACCAAATCCCTGCCTCAAGGACACACCACATAGGTGCTGCAGTCTGTGTGTTCACCAGAGCTGCTATGTTCCACCACGGAGGAGTAAAGTCATAGTTAGTCACTCTTGTTCAATAGCCTCATTTTAGGAGTCATCTTAAACATTAGGATAGTGGGGGAGTTAGAAGAATCAATTTATTGTGCAAGTAGTTGACACTAAGAGCTCTAACATGAGTTCTGGGGCAGTTAGGAAAAATGTGATGTCTGTGGTACGTGAGTGTGGTAGCATCACTCACAGACAGTGAGTGGCAGAGGGAGCAATTTAACATCACTAAAATGGCAAGAATCAAGAAGATCACAGATCAGCTCTGATTTTCTATGAGCTTTGGGCTGCCTCTAAAAAGGCATACAGTCCCTCAAGTATTGGTCATCCCAAATCCAATTTCCACCAAAGAATTCCAGACACGAATAAGGTGCCCAAGGCTCCTGAGACCTGGAGAAGAGCTGGGGGAAGAGGAGCAATTCAGAGCAGGATCCAGAACAACCACCCTGTGGAACACGCAAGGACTGGTGGGAACGGACATCAGACCTCTTATCTTTCAGTGGCTTACATTGTGTTGCAGAAAGATGCCTCTCCTGATGCCATGCCCACAACCTCTCCTGTGGAAACCTATGTGGGGTCACTTCTCTTTCCCAGCTCTTCCTCAGGAGGAGAGAGGAGCGGTGACAGTTACTAGAGTGCAGTGAGGACCAACACTGCTTGTTATGGGAGATCTGCTGCTGCCTACAGAGGTGTGGACACATTTTCGTGTCTCCTCAGAGACTGTCCTAAGAACTAAACCACAGGCTCTTTGGGAAGTTTCCATCTCACCTGCTCAGCCTCTTCTACTTTACAGAAAGGAGTGAGATTCATTTGCTGGTTGGCACACTCCCCTGTGGCAGAGGCAGAGGGGTTCTCTGCTTTCAGGGCTGTCTGTACTTGATATTAAAAATACTCAGAAGAAATTGCATGGTTCATTCTTGGAGTGAGGGATGGACATCCACAGGAAGTGTGGCACTGGAGTTGCCCTACTTTTAGGCAATCACTGGTGATGTGAAGCCTGGGGAAGGAAGTGGGAGACGCAGGTTTAATGACTTTCTTTGCCTCAAGGAATTCAGATCTACATCTCCGACCTCGAAGGAAAGAGTGCCAGCCATGGTCTAGGGCTGACACTAGATCATTGGGCATCTAGAGGTGACAATACTCTGAGAGCAGCTGTGGCAACTCACAGAAATATAAATAGAAATTCTTTGAAACAGATTAGAAAAGTCAAAGAGCAAAAAGAAACCAAAAGAGTGAATGTAACATGTTTAACTTACTGACTTAAATTGATAAGTTATGCATGCACCAGGTGCTTCCAAAATATATCCATTCGATGAAGGAATTGCACTCCTTCAGGCATCAGTGTGAGACAGCACCCAACAATGTCAAGATTGAGGTGCTCTGCGAACGCCAGGTCCTGTGAGGGATTTAACCCCTCATATCAGGCATTAAACTATACCCAGCTGCTCATTCCTTTCACCTCTCATGTACCTTTGAAGATCTTTCTTGTGGAGTTGTTGTCAGGTCAGAGCCAGCACTGAAGTGGAGCCTGATTTAGGTCTTCAGTCACTCGTCCTTCCTTAGGCTGTCAATGAAGAGCATGCAGGTAGGCTTATTCTCTCTCCTTCTATAGGGGGTTTATTTGCCCACAGGGAATACTTTCAAGGCAGAAACTGTGGTGGGCATGGAGTTCAGCCCACCAGGACCAGGCAGAAGCTGTGGGGGGAGGGGAGTGGGCAGGGAGCAGGTTGTGAATTGCAGGGCTGGAGCTGAATGCCCCAAATACAGCTGGAGCCTCCAGCCTCTGGATAGCACAAGACAAATCCCCTGTGCCCTGAACATTAAATACCTTGCAACCATTCAAATTCCTCCCAGTGATGTCTTTCTAAAGATGAAACTCAAGGAAGATTCTGGATAAAACACTACTCAGTGTTGAATGGCACCGCAGTATCTTTTAGCAGAAACCCAATGTCTCTCTGAGATCCTCAGTTAAATATTTTGGTAGCTCCTCTAGTTGTTCCTCTCTACAGCCTGGCAAACATTTCACACTGGTTGCATGGCTTTTGCTTGGAAGAAATCCCAGGTTTGTTGACACTGACTTCAGTCAACTTCAGAGGCCCTCTTAACTCTGCTTTTGGGCTTGTCAACACGCAGCGGACTGAGACACACTGCCAGCAGGCAGCTCCTTCCAGAAAACATTATTTGAATCCAAATTGTCTCCCAGACAATTTTTTTTTAAACTTCATATTGTGCAAGTTACGTGCTTGTCAGAACGGAAAATGGGTTAGTCCTTCGTTGTTCACATTTACAGAAGGTCTTCCCCCCATCGCTGCCCACCAACCCCAAAAATATCACATCCTGATCATTCAAATGGTTTCCACATGGCAATGTACAACCCAACCTAACTTGGTGCTGCTGAATAATAACCATATGCAAAGACACACAAGCACAATAACACTTTGAGATCATTTATACTTAGGAAAATAACTTCATAAGGGGAAATTTTGAACTTATTTTACCTGAATGATCAAATGCCATTATTGCTCTTTTGCATGTGGAAAGCTTACACTCCCCTTTCTGCTTGTGGTCTCCAGCAGCAAAACAACACCTCTACTTTGACATGGATATTGATATATTTAGATCTGTTTAATCAATGCACTCCTGGGGTTCTTATGTTAGCTCTTTTTAAAAATACTCCAGCACCTGCAAAACAACAAAACCCCACAGGAAGCAGCCCTTGTACATGCTTCAGATATTTTCCACTTTATTCGAAGGAGAAAGTAGGGAAATAGTATCAAAGAGAGAACTTCGTTCATCTCTTACATCAAGTGTAAGACCAAAGACTAGTTTTATTAGAAGCCATGTTTTACCAGAAGAAATTTATGAAGAATTTATTGAAGATGCTGTAGTTTATAGAAATTACAATTATTTACTTGTATTAAAGAAGGACCTAAAGACGTCAAGAAGGTTAAAGCTCCATGGTACTAGGCCTTGGGCTAACAATGAAAGACATCTAGGTTTTTGAAGAGGTCCTGCTCCAAACACAGGTGAGAAGAGAAAATAATCAGAGAAGAAATTATTTTATCTAAGAGCCTGAAGAAGTCAAGAATAAAACTGCTTTTCCTGCCACAGCACGTAGTGCACCGACATATCTTGGACTGGATATCTGTGAGAGAAGTCCTTGTCTTTACTCAATGGTTTAGATTTACCTACTGATTCCGCTAATTCATCCTCAATTTTTAATTAATGGAATCCAAGCACAACTGGGCTGGAGAATGGCATATTGGTACAGAAAACCCACCAAACTCCAACAAACACATGAAAGGTCCATCCTATCACTGAAAGTAGAGGTAGAAGGAGGAGGAGAAAGATTGTACAAAACACATTGTAACCTGGTTTATCCCTCCAGCTTCTGTCAGTTGGTAGCTCAGGGCTTTCTGAGCTGGAAGTTGGGTGTGATCCATCATGTCTAATAGCCACCAGTAACGCTATCCTTCATAACTGTTTAGTCTTTTTTAAGTACTCTTAAACATTTGGTCTCTGCAGCATCCAGTGGCAACAAGTTCTGTAGTTTCATTAGGTGGAAAATACTGCCTTTTGCTTGTTTCAGGGATGTCACCTGATCATTTCACTGGGTCAATGTACGTCTTGCATTTTGAGAAAACATGAATAATTTTTCAATCTTTGCTGCCTCCTTTCCATCCTTGATTTTGGTGCCTTCTAATTTGTTCCCTCACAGTCATCTGCTTTCCAGACTGAAAAGACCCGGTCTGACCAGTCCCACCAGCTCTTCCTTGTGACGGAGAACAGGGCATGAACACAAGTTGTCTCCTTCCATGAGTCAGCACCACTTCACCAGTATCTTCAATGAATGGCTTTAGCTCTGGGCCCACCCAGGGAAGATGGAGGCCATGGAGGTAAATGTCAACCAGGCTGGGGGAGCAGGACAAGAAGAGTTAGAAAGAATGCAGAGCTCTGAATATTGTGTGTGCTTCAGATGCAAAAGCCTTTGCAGTTATTAAATGGGGGGGGGGGGGGGGGAAGTGATTTTAAAAAGTATTATAATAGGAAACCAAAGCTTCAAGGTTTTTGTCCATCATGAATAAACAGGAAATGGAATTGCAGTTTGCAGAGTGTTTTGAAATTTTCTAATTATTTTTCATTAAACAAGGTCTGGAATAAACTGCTGTGATTTTCCCCCACACTTCCATTTCCCTTATGTCGACTTCATTTTTGTCTCCCTTTTTCCCAGCCATTTCAAAAATATCTGAAGATCAAGTGGCTGAAATTGAAAATGAAAAGGAGAGGATGAAAGAGAGAAGAGGCAAAAAGAGAAAAGAAGAGGAAAAAAAAGCCTTGAAAATAATTTCTCCAGAATGCAAATGATGAGTATTTTCAGTGCTCATTGGAAAGGTCCCATCAGGTTGTCACCTCAGCTCCTGTGGCCACACTCAGGGAGCACTTCCCTTTTTTCCCTTTGTTTGCAGCCAGTCAGACTCAAAGCACCGTATGGAAATGATTCACATTGCTCTAACAGCAGATTTGGGCCATGACCACTCTTCTCGAAGCCTTGTCAGAGACCAGGAAAAAACTTCTTTCTGTGAGGGCCAGCAATGGTCCCTGCCTACAAAGCAAACACCAGATGCTAGAATGATGGGCAAATGTCCAAATAGATAAGAGAACCCTAATTAAAATAAGTTTCTCATGAAAAGCTGGAGATTATTAAAAAAGAAATGCTTAGCTGGGAAAAACCCACCACACTGCTATGCTGAGTGTATTGTACTGTAACATTAAGACATGCAGAAGTAGTTAAGTTGCCTGATGGCAAGGTTACTGTATAATTGATTAACTTGCCTAGCGTTGTCAGAGCCGATCGGTGACTTCAGAAAATTCTGATTTCTGCCTCTTGCCCTGTGTCTGGCAAAGCGTCATGTCAGGAAGCCATTCTCATCCCAAAGAGCTCTCAAATTTCCAGTTTGTCTCTGCAGGACTGTGGGACTCTGGATCCAGGCTGTCCAAAGCCAGCATCTACCTGGTTCTCCACAGTCCATGGACCTCTTAGCCTTGCAAGGAAAAACGTAGTTTTAAAAGTGCAATTTGTTATTTTCTCACAGAAGACAGGTCCCCCAGCCCTTGGAGATCTGTGCTGAAATGGATTTTTTGCTCCAATGGACTCCATTATCTTTTTTCCATGATTTTGCTCACCTCTGCCAATGGACATGGGTTTTCACCATAATAATTCAGTATGCAGGTTGTGCTGATGAGTGCTTTCTGTTTCAGGGCATTTCCTTCCTAATTTGGAGTCAAGCAGGGCCAGAAGACATCAATAAAGGTCTGGGGACAGAAACCAAGGTATAAGAAAATTGAGTGCAAGGAAAAACTTCTGGGCTACTGAGAGCAACGGTGTAATGTTGCAAAAATCTCCATCAGCATCTTCAGATGTTCACGCAGGAACAGTGAGTGATCTAAATGTGCCCAAGTCAGCTGGCGCTCAGAAGAGCTAAGTTTAAACATTAGAACTGCACAGACATTAGGAGTATTTTTAACGAGTAAGTATTTTTCACAGGATAAGAAACAAAGCTGTTGAAATACTAAGGAAGCTTTTTACAAGCTTCAGGCTGGTATTATACAGACGTAGGATGATTAAACAAGTTACCCTTTAGTGTGATTCTGCGATCAGAGGAGAGGACTGGGAGTCAAGACTTCCCATTTATTCTTCTATTTACCTTTAAACAAATCCCCAGTAGGATCCCTGCTTTCCACAGACATCAAATACCCACAGCTCCTCCAGACTTCAATTTAAAGTGCACGTGTTCAGCATCTCCACAGTGTGGACCTTCTGTCTCTCTGGACATTAAATTAGCCAGTGCTGAAATAGGGTTAATGCTACTGACCTCCTTTGGTAGATTTTGCACCTTTGTTTGCAGAGCAATTTGAGATCCTCAGATTGGCTGCTCCAAAGGTGCAAAAATATTGCAGTGATCCTCCTAAACTACCCCTGCTATAATTATGACACAGAAAGTGCTGCCAGCCCCAGAGCTGAAAGAGCAAATGTGTCTACAGCCACGGCGTCAAGCAGCCTGGCGGGCGAGTTCATAACACAATCAGAAATGCTTTTTTAGCATTGTTTTATCCCCAAATCAATAAAAGAACCCTTTCAAAATTACAGTTGAAGAAGCACAGTCCTTTGCTCTGTCTCTGTGCACTTACCGCGCTCTGCACCAGCAGAGGCAGAGCCTGTACTCTCTTAAGGAGGTGACAGGAGAACACAGATTTGATTTGGGCCACAAAATGTCAACTTTAATGTATTCTAAAACCAACAGCAAAAGGATTCTGGTTTATTCCGTGGGGCACAAAAGGTGGAAAAAAATATCAGCAAGTCAACACAGAAATGATGCAGGGAACAGGGCTAGGACTTGTATGAGTTGTCTAGAGAAAAGGGACACGAATGGAGAAGGGAGGGAGGACAGACAACAAGAAGTTTTAGACGATTGCTTTTCATTGGCCTAACTAGCAATAAAAACAAATTGGGCAAGCTCCCGAGAATTGCTGTTGGATAATCAATCACAGATAACAGAATTAGGCAGAGGCACTAAGCAAGTGGCAGGATGTTAATTCAAGCTACATTTTTAACAGCCCTGGGTGAATAACTCTCAACAAAGTATTTCCTAGCTGAAGTTATGTACTTCTCTGGGTTTTTTTTAACCTTTCCTTGCCAAATGGCCAAATGCAGAATACAGTTGTCTACAAAATTATTCATTACTTGGAATTCTGCACTGGATTCATTCTGCCACATATTCAGGATTGGTAACATCTCGGCAAAGAGCTTTGCTTAGTCCAGAGCCCCAGACAGCCCCAAAGCCACCACTGCTGAGGAAAAGGAAAGCATATGGTGCGGTTGCTGTTTCAGGAGAGAGCGTGACCCCCCCAAGCACCTGTATTCCCTGCCTTGCACGGCTGCCTGGGGGCTGGTGCTCCCCTCCTGCAGTGAGCTTCACAGGGTGGCTGGAGGAGTTGGGAGGTCTGCAGGAAGGGCAATGCAAGCAGAGCAGCTCCATGTCAATACTACTAAATGCAAATATCCAGACCCTAGAATATGTTCATTCCCGCTTCTAACCTATTCAAATAGCCCCTGGTGTGACAGCAGACTTCTTTTTCCATGCAGTCCATGCCATGCAGGCAGCAGATTGACCATACCAGCCAAAAACCCTCTCCCATATGGATTTGCCACAAGTCTCGCTTTTTGTGTACTCGCTCAGCAGCATCCTGCTCCTGGCAAGCTTCTACAGTGCTCCTGCAATAGTTCAGCACACAAACACTGTTGTACTCACACTAATATTTCTTCTCTGCAGTTGGAGAAAGTCTGATCTTAAAATTATGTTTCTGCTGGGAATAAAAATAGTCACTCTGAATATTCAGTGTTTGTTTATATCTCACTGCTTCCACTAACATTCCTGCCATTTAATTTCTTTGAAAGACTATTCAGAGGAAACTAATATGTGGCATGAAGACAGGAAGAGCTATAAAATGTCGAAATCTGAGCACATATTCAGTGACGTTATCTACATTATTTGCCTGGCTCTATTACTTAAAGTTCAAGTCAAAGGGGAACTTTTGTTTTTAAAAACAAAGACTTGCACACTTATGGGCTGCATCTCCTTTCCTAAGAAGCTCTGCTTGGATCAGATGGGTTTAGCAATCTGCATAAAAATTAAGAGCAGCAATATTGCACTTGTAATTAGGCAGGTTTAGCCCTGATGCAAGCACAGCCAGCACAATTCCCTGGCTTCAGTGGGAGTTGTAGCTGTTTATTGCAGACTTGTAGCTGCTTCTAAGTTTGCTAGCCCCTAAGTGTTATCAACATTTTTTTTTTAAACAGCTGCTTTTTGAAACACTGACTTACACTTGAGTTTCCAGCTTCTGAGACGTTAGGCAGGCAGCATTTTCAAATATAGGATCATGGCTACAGTCTGAAACAGAACAGAGAAAAACCAAGTTTTGACTTAAGTCAAATGTAAAAACTTAAGTACAAATACTAGGAAAGAAAATTTATGCAACAACTTTTGTATATGATACAAAACATTTCCATTAAATTTACTACTCTGAGTGGGATACGGTGGTTTCTGTGGATTATTGGCAACATTAAAAGACACAACATTAATATTGCATGACCTTTCTTCAGAGAGAATAAACAAACAGAGCATCTGAGCTTCAAGCATCTGTTATTCCTGATTGGCTTGCTGTAAAAATTCCCTTTTAAAACTGAAATAGTCAAATCAAAGTAATTTTGCTGTGAAGAATGTGTGTGCTAACAAAAAATAGATTCCCTGCATAGTGTGTACATAAATACAAGAGATTTAGCCTAACCTTCTGGTCTCAACTTTTGTATCTACACAGTAGTTGCTCAGAATGGGCACCCTATGGTGAATATTAACTGGAGTGGCTAAGGCAGGCCTGGGGCTGATAATTATAATTTGGTCCCCCAGATGATTGAGAAGCCTTACATAGGACTGCGCAGTGCAACTTTAACAGCCCTTCTCGGTGCCTAACTAGAAAATCTGTTTCAAAGGGGCTCCATGAATTGTAGGGTACAGTCAATTAACTTGAATATTAATTATCTATAATGAATGTACCCTTCTTCGGGGCTTGAAAAGAAGCAAATTACTTGGAGAGGGACTAATTAAGATGATGTAATCTTGACCATGAAGAATAATTCCTTCCTAGTGACAGAAATGATCTAATTGAAGTATCTCATTAATTAATGTCTCATGAAATTGACTGATAAAATGCCTCTATGAATGCCTCCTGAACTCGGGGCCAGCAGAGCATTGTAGCACATACACTCCTGCTCCAGACCCTATCGCTGACAATATAATTAGGCCTTGGAAGCATGCTGTGCTCAGAAGGATTTATAACTCTGCAGTGTGGATAATCTACAAATGCAAAGTTAAGACAATACAGCTTGCCACTGCGAGATTTCTGAAGTCAATGAGCGAAACCATAAATCAGGTATAATCCAATGGATGACAAGTGAATTCCCCCTCCCGCCGGCTTTGTCAGCCTGCACTGAGACCAGTCCCGCAACGTGCCAGTAACCCTGTACCAGGTGCTGGCAGCCCCAGACGGCTTAATGGTGCCACGTCCATGCGTTCTCTGCATTAGTTCCCGGCTAAATAAAGTCAGATTACAGGCATATTATTTTCCCTTTTCCAGTAGATTAGCACATGCCTGTGGATTTTAGTTAATGATGCTATAAGCCCCCTGAGGGTGAGGGCCAGGGGAAGACTCTTCCTCAGAAGGTCTTGCTGGGGAGATTGCTGTGTGTGATAATCAAAGCTTTATCAAGAAGACTTCAGTGGAGAGGCCAACACTCAGGACCTGGCTTACTTTTTGGAGATTAAACCTATGCTTGAAGAATAGGATTCCTGTTACTCAGGAGTCACAGGAGATGCATGATGCATCTATGCAAGTAGATGATGTTCACCACTGGGACCTCATAGTGAGGGTGACTTCACATCTGCCAGTGGCCGCAGCCTTATCGGTGCATCTCGGTGGGATGAAGGACCCCACGGTGCCCACTGTGGCTGGGGTCTGGTGTGGTGACCCACATCCACACCCCATCGCTGCCAAGAGCCATCCCACATATCAGAGTGTGCCGAGACATCCATAACAGAAGCAAGGAGAGATCCCTGAAGCGTTGTTAGCTTTCAGGTGTGCAAAGTGCTGAGATACCACATGATGAATGCTATATAAAGGCTCAGGAAAAGCAGGCAAGTTTTAAAGGTGATGTTCTGCACTTCTCCAGTGTGCCTGGACTTTAAACCTCACTCGCCTCACTTTAACTTGCTGTAAAGCAGAAATAATAACCAGAGCTCCATGACAGCTCTTTTGACAACCAGTAAATATGCTAAAAATCCATTTTGATCAGCCTGGAATTATATGCAAATTTGGGTCTCTGATTCACACAGAGTAAATTAGGCTTGCAGCCTCTGTAGTTCAGGCAGGCATCTCTCAGCTTATCTTGTTGGAGTTGGTCTGTGAGCCAGTGATCCTCCTTGTAGGCATCCAGGACACCCACTTGAGGAGATGGTGCACCTAAACCTACCCCTGCTCCTGTGAGTCGTTGACTGCATGAAGTGGAATGGAGCCAAAGAGAAATACTGAGTGCATCTCACCCAAGAATAGCTTCTCTCCTAGTGGCTAAAGTCTTCTCCTGGGAGGTGCAGGAGTGGATGCAGGTGTTCTCAGCCTGAAGCAATACCTGAATTTGGGTCCCCAACATCCTCTGCAAGTCTTCTGAAATATCCAACACTTTGGAAAGTTGCTGGTCTTTGAGCTGTTTACTTTTGGGACAAATGACCAAATCAAATGCATTCCTCCAGGTTGAAGGGAATGTTTTGATTCATATAGATGGTATTTGGGGTTGTTTATTTTGGCCAGATAACCTGAAGAAAAACATAATTTGGTTTAAACCAAATGGTATGTGTTCTATTTTGATTGCCAAACTGAAAAAAAAATGTGTCCTTTGAAAGCTTTGGTAATAGTATTTTTCCAATTTTATCTGTTCTGCACTTCTGAGAGTCTTGAGCAAGGACCTCTAAACTGACGGAGGTTCCCAGGTTCCAGTGAAATGTGATAAGCAGTAATAAATGGTCTGTGGATGGTATAAAAGGAAATTTGAATCTCAGAACTAACAATGATCAATTTACTACAAGCCTGCGGGAGCTAAAAATCGTATAAGAAAACCGTAGAAACACAGCAGCCAGGCAGGCAAACAAGATGAAACTAGGCCAGTCCAAGGATGCAGTATTGTTATTTGTTTACGTCTTTTCTGTTAAAGTGAATTAAATGCCCACAGCTGATAAGAGGTTCATCTGCCAGTGCCCAAGCTGCTGAGTATCTCATACTATTCCAGCACTAATTACATTTCATAAAGCTACCAAATATACCATAACTAACATTTATTGGCCAATGAAATGTTGCTGTAAGTTAATAATTACAGATATATGTAGACAATAAAAAGTGGAGCATCAGCCTGGATGCAGGATAGGAGATTAAATGCTTCTGCTCTTACTGAGTGTTGCTGAGAGGCTAAATTTAAGACCAGAGGTGATACTGTCCCAGGAAAGCCTGCAGGGATAGAGGAGAAAAAAACCATGACTTTGGGGAGTTATGCAGGAGAGGGTTATTTACTGCACCCATCTGGAATATGCCCAATGCTCTGAGACTATCGATCCTTCTCTGCCTCCAAAAGAAGAGCTCAAATGGCGGTCCTGGGCCTTCTGCCTCCAGCCGCTTACACCCAAGTAGAAACTCCCACAACCCCAATGACAGGGGATTTCCCATTTAGCTGCAAGCACATAGCCCCAAACCCTTTTCAGCGCACTCAGGTTGTGCACAGCACAAACATTGCTTCTCTGCAGTGTACCCCTGCCACCTCTGCTACTTACACGGTGTCGTGGTTTAGCCCCAGCCAGCAACCCAGCACCACGCAGCCGCTCGCTCACTCCCCCTGCCCCAGTGGGATGGGGAAGAGAATTGGAGGAGTAAGAGTGAGAAACACTCCTGGGTTGAGATAAGAACAGTTTAATAGTTGAAATAAAATAAAGTAAAACAGTAATAATAATAATAATAACAATATAATAATAACAATAGTAATAATAATATACAAAGTGATGCACAATGCAATTGCTCACCACCCACCAACTGATACCCAGCTAGTTCCCGAGCGGTGACCGCTGCCCCCCAGCCAACCCCCCCCAGTTTATATACTGAGCATGACGCCATATGGTATGGAATAGCCCTTTGGCCAGGTTGGGTCAGCTATTCTGGCTGTGCCCCCTCTTGTGCTTCTTGTGCACCTGGCAGAGCATGGGAAGCTGAAAACATCCTTGACTAGTGTCAGCACTACTTAGCAACAACTAAAACATCAGTGTGTTATCAAAATTATTCTCATTCTAAATCCAAAACACAGCACTGTGCCAGCTACTAGGAAGAAAATTAACTCTATCCCAGCCAAAACCAGGACACATGGGGATGGATGATCTCCTGTTTTGGGGCAGGTTGGGAGTGGGAAGGAGCCTGACCAAAGCAGAGCTGCCATTCGTCCTGTGAACACAAAGCAAGCATTAGACCTGCTGTAAATTTTGCCATGGGTCAAACCAGCCTTCAGCAGTCCCCTACAGAAACAAAAACCAGGAGGTCACCTCCTCTCTAGTGTTTCACCAGGACAAGGATGAACCTACTTCTCAAAACTCATTTGGGAAAAAGCCCAGGAGTCAGTGGCTGATTACTGCTATTACTTCTCTTTACCCAGATGAATTGGAAAAAGTCTGATTAAACCAAAAGGGAAGTAGAGGGAGGAATCAGCCTTCTTCCAAGTCTTTTTGTCACTTGGCTTCCAGGTCACATCTTCACTCCCGTTGATTCCCATGTAGCCAGTAACGAGATACTGGGTTTTTTTCACCCCACAGTGCTTAGAGCTTTATCTGAGCTGGCTTGCTTGGGTACAGATTCTCCCTCTAAGGCTCTTACTTCCTTACGTAATGAGATTAAAGCAGACTTAAAAGAGCTGTAAGGAGATGAAGAAGGTCAAAAATGCCATTAACTATAAATAAATGCTCTGTCACTCTGAAGGCAAAGCACCATCATGGTTCGGGCAAACCTTCACCTGACTGAAGGGGTAGTGTTGAGTAGGCTGTCACTCCTTGCAGACATGTCACCATGGGTGGGAGGGAAGGATGGGAGAAGAGGGAGTGATCTATAGATTACTGATAATGTAGGATCATGTTTTCCTCCTCTAGCGACTTCCTGCAAACAGAGACAGGATCTCTGAGTAGGAGGCCAGGCTTGATCATCATGACCCCTGTGGTCTTTAAGGTTTTGAATAGAGTAGATGATGCACGTTCTTGCCAGCTGCTATCACTACAGCACTGTCAGAGACCAGCAAAAGGCAACCTGGATGGTCTACGCCAGGAAAGCATGAACCAGTGCAAAGCACCATGACAATGCAGACCCAAAATTTATGGGCCTTTTGAGGCTTAAAAAATCACACCCATGAGCCTAGCGACCCAATCGAGTATGTGAAGGAGAAAAACAAACTCAGGAGAACATGAAGAAAATTAGATTCAAAAATGTTTAGGGAACAGTACTAAAGAATTACAAGGAGCTACCCTATTTTCAACAATTTTCTCCAGTGTTAGAATAGTGAGTTGTTCAGAGCAACTTCTAGACATGTAATGATGATGTTGAAGGAGACACAATGTGGGATCTGCCTTAAAAAATGAACCATTGCACAGTTATAATCGGACATATGCATATGCCTATAAGGGTATATCTACACAATCACCCTGCCTGAGGCTGGGTCCAGGCTTGCTCTGCCACATGCCCTCTGGGACACACTCTCTATGGGACCACATGCAAGTCTCCACCCTGTATATGTGTCTCCCTGGTCAAGGGGACAGGTAGGATGCTCCAGACTCAAGACAAAACCATGTGTAGGCACTCTGAGGCACAAGTAAGTCCAAACTGTGGAGCCATGCAGTTATGGCTGTAGGAGTAATGTAAGAGCACCAAGTCCTCCTCTTACACTGCCTTTCAAGGCTTGCAGGGAGCAGTCTTCTCCCCAGTTGCACCTTGTTTTTTCACACTTGTAGTCATGAGGATTGTTGTGTTTCCAACCGACCACCCTTCCAGAGTCAGTGAAGCTACAAGACCTCAGCACTCCTGAAGAAAAGAAAGATGTTGGTCACTGATTTGTATTTCTCTTGCTTATACTATAGATATATTCATACCTGCTCTGTGGGGCAGCTCTGTTATCCACAGCCTGTCTCCTTCACCAAGGAGGAGGGGACACAGGGATGCCAGAGGGCTCACCTGGATGCACCATGAAGAGAGTCCCATCCTTTTCATATTCTACCCCACTGCTGCTGAGCCAGGTAAAGTCCCTTAAGAGCCTTCCAGCTCTCTACACAGGGGACATGTGAATTCCCAAAGTGACAAGATTTCCCCTCTTAGAGACTATTCCATGGCCTGAGAAATACAACAGTATAATGTGTGGCCTAATATTCAAACAAAACTCCCCTACCCCCTCAATTTTATCCCATTACTCCTAATTAATCCCCTTTGCAGCAACTATTCTTCTTCCCTGGCACATATAATTGTTGATTGTTGCCATAGGGCTAATTCCCTTTCACGTAAGGTTGGCATAAATCTATACTATAGGGGTGTCAAAGTGTTTGGGAGGTTAAATTTTGACTTATTTCAATTCCATGAGGAAAACACTGTAAAACAATCTAGAAGTTGTCCTATTAGCAGTGAGAGAACAAAGGTGCCCTGGGCCAGGCACTGTCATGGTGTAAGAGAGAGGGGATCTCCAGTCTATGTGTAACCATGGCACCACTCTGGTGTATCGGCATTTGCTCCTGACCCCTACAATTTGCAGGTCATTTCAGTACCATAAATGATGAAATAAGTTGTCAGGCATTGGGGAATAGCCTCCTGTGTATGTAAGCACATAACTCCCATTAATGTAAACAGGAGTTATGCACATGCATTGAGCTGAGGATGTACTCTCTGGCCTACAGATCACACTCAGCAAGTCTGAGTAATCTGTGGTTGATTTTAGTTTTCTCCCCAGAGCTCCCAATGAAGGGAGATGCATGAGAAAGCTGGTGTACAAGGCATTAGCATCAAGGCACAAGTGAAAGAATGCTCAATGGGATTATTAGTGCTTACGCAGCACAAGTAATGGATGGTGTCCGATGGGGATACTTTACATTCAAGAGTCATGAGCCTGGCCCTTCTTTTCAGTGTAAATCAGGAATGGTGGTTAAAGCAAAGGGGAACAAAGCTAAAAGCAGAGAAAGTGCTTCTTTCCTTTCTCTTTTTATGGTCAGGAGATGTTGTTCCTCTCTCCCTTATTCATTTAACTGTTGGTTGAGAGCTGCTCGCATTGCTTGCATGCTCTGCACACTCACAGCCTTTCCTGTTGACAAACCCCCTGTCATGGTTTAACCCCAGTCGGCAGCTAAGGACCACACAGCCACTCACTCACTCTCCCCCCGTCCAGTGGGATGGGGGAGAGAATCGGGAAAAAAAGTAAAACCCATCAGTTGAGATAAAGACAGTTTAATAGGACAGCAGAGGAAGAGAATAATAGTAATAATAATAATCACAACAACAATAACAATAATAATAACAATAATAATAAAGACTATACAAAGCAAGTGATGCACAATGCAATTGCTCACCACCCACTGACCAATGCGTAGACAGTTCCCGAGCAGCGATTGCTGCTCCCCGGCCAACCCCCCCCAGTTTATACACTGAGCATGACGCCATATGGTATGGAATAGCCTTTTGGCCAGGTTGGGTCAGCTGTCCTGGCTGTGCCCCCTCTTGTGCTTCTTGTGCACCTGGCAGAGCATGGGAAGCTGAAAACATCCTTGACTAGTGTCAGCACTACTTAGCAACAACTAAAACATCAGTGTGTCATCAACATTATTTTCATCCTAAATCCAAAACACAGCACTGTGCCAGCTACTAGGAAGAAAATTAACTCTACCCTAGCTGAAACCAGGACATCCCTCCTGCTCCCTTGTTGCCAATCCAGCTCACCATCAGTGCTCCACCAGGATCTGGTTATCAGCTACACGGAGATATGAGAGGCCCATGTAGCAAAGAGGGAGAGAACCGCTGGAGATGAATCCTCACCTGTGTGGGATGAGCAGTTGCAGCAGAGGATGATTGATGTATTGAGCCTACACTGGGACACTCAGGAAAATTAATTCATTTTCTGTTCACACTTTAAGTTAATTTGGATTATTTAATCCACATTAGGCTCCTTTATACACACTCTCATTCAGAATTAAAGTGTTGCTAATTCAGTTTACAAAGTAAATTAAGCTCAGCCAAATTAATGTTATGTTAAACTTGAATGAGGTCTATGAAGAGATTTAATGTGGTTAATTATCCACTTTACATATCAAAAAAAATGCATAAAATATCACATTAAATGACAAAAACAGTCCCTGGAGCAGGAGGGACTGGAAGTCGAAGCTCCTCCTCCCAGAAAAGGACAGTGGATGACAGTCAAATGCCTTCTCCTTGGGTTGGTGGATCTCTGGATTAAACAGGAAAAGTGGAAGCCTTTCAGCAGCTGGAATAGTGGAGCTCGATCCCTCTTCCCTGACCCTCGTCATGACTGTGAGATAACTCTCCAGAGACTCGATGGATCAAAGTCTCCTGGCTGCTGAGAAGTGCTCCAGCCATTAGGTGAGACCACTCACCTCTCTATTTAGGACACTGATGCTGAATATCTGCTCTATGCATGTCCCGAGGATTTGCACAGCAGGAGACAAGGATCCAGCAGCTCCACACTGGAGAACTAAGAAGAGACAAAATGCCTAAGAAAGCATGGCATTTCAGAAGTGGCAGAAAAAATCTCAGAGCCTTTGGCAAGGCTCATCTGGATCTCCTGAAGGATGGTGGTGATTACAGGCAACTAGAAAGCAGCCATTGTAGAAAGGAGAGAAAAAGTGGAAAAGCAATTTAACTTCAATTTCTGTAAAAAAATGAGTACAACAGATGAAGCTGTTTGTAAATACCTAAGAGATACCCAGGAACACTAAGCAATGATCAAGTTCGGATTTCTGTTTTTTTAGATCAAATAATATCTAAACCAATCTGATGCACTTTGGCAGGGTGAATGGAAGAAAAGCAGTAGAGAACATACCCCAAATTCAGCAGCTTATATCTTTCCATAGCAAGGTACAGAAATACCATCTAGATGAAACTGCTATTGTAGTATGCAAAACTATCTGGGAAAAAATATGTATTAGTATAGTAGTAATCAGTAGCTCACTTGCAAGAAGGAGATATATATCAAGAAAAATTCTTCAAGGTTCTGACTGGGATGTCACACTATGCAATATTTTCCTTAACAATTTGGATGACAGTATAACCTTTATGTTTACATATTCACACACACCACCACAGAGGGAGGGGCTACCAGCACGCCAGAAAACACAGGGCTAGAGTTCAAAATCATCCTGGCAAATGATAGAAGTGGTCTGAAAAAATAGGATGCAAATGAGCTTTTGTCCTTAACAAATATCAAGATCAGAGAGGAACAACAACTGTACGACTGCAAGCCAGGAACAACAGACTGGGTGGCAGCTCTGCGGAGAAGGACTTGAGGGTTAGAGTGGAGATAGATTGGCAGATAGATGTGAATCAACAGGGTTATGCTGAAAACAGCAAACACCATGCTGAGGCATGCAAAGAGCACCATCATATTTGAGATGTGTGAAGAAAGCCTTCTGCTCTGTTTGCTGCTGGTAAAGGCTTTACTGGAGAACTTGTCACGTTTTGGCCACTGTATGTCAGGAGAAGTTAGATTAATGGGAAAGAGAAGAGGAGATTTAAATTAAAAAAAAAAGAGAAAGAAAAAAAAAAAAAAGAAAGAGAAAAGAAAAGAAAATCCAGACCATTACCAGAAAGCTAGAAAACAAGAACAGGGAAGACCGGAGAAAAGAATATGGAAAAGTGGCACCATGGAAGTTTCAAACACATAAAAAGCAGCTGCAAAGACAAAGGGGATAAACTTTTTCCCATGACCACAGTGGGTAGGAGATGGAATCCCAGGCCAGATTGAATTAAGGGAGTTTTAGTTTGGACAATAGGGTAACTTTCTTATTCAGCAAGTGCTGGAGTAATCTTTGAAATTATCATCACTGGAGGATTTTAAAAACAAGATAGAAAAGGTTTTGTTTGAATTGAGGGGACATAGTGATTGAGAGACAGACTACATCATTGGTTGGGGTCCCTCACAGTCTTTTTACACCAGAGAGTTTTTAGGTTTGCTGCCATCTCTGGTGGAACAATGTGATTTTGGCCAGATCATTACATTCCTCTATTTATCAATGTTCCCATATGTAAATATACAGAAACAACATACTCAGCCCTTTTCAGGGAAGAACAAAAATAAATAGTGCACCTAGAAAATCTGTCTGATTACAGATCTGCTGGGATGGTGCTGACTTCTGAAAACAGGAGCTGATCCACCCTACTATAGATGGAGATAATGTAGATCAGGGTCCTCCAACTCTTTTTGCATATCTACAGTAACCATAAAAGAAAGGCTTTGCAGCCTAAGCAATTGCCTGGTTTAAGCCTTAAAACCTCATTTCCTGGGAGAAAATGATTGAACAAACATAGTTCCTATAAAAATTCCACCCATTTGCACTAAAGCAAGCACAGTTTCAAGACCGCAGGCGCATATAGAAGTAACCAAGTATAAGCATCACTTTAACATTGAACCTGCTCCCAACTGCTTCTTGCTCAAAGGACAGAAACAAAATGTGTGTAAACACAATGAAAGGAGGATTGTTTATGTGCCACCCCCATACTAGCAACCATGAACTGTGGCTGATTTTGCTTATCATCCATTAAGGAAAACTGCTATAGGTCATCTCTGTGATTACCTAACACTCAGGAGAAGCAATAAAGCTCAGCTGGAGGTGTCACACTGCAGCAAAAAGTAAAGCAAGCCCAACTCTCATTTTTGTTTTTCACTACATTACTTCAGTTAACATAGTGCACTGTTAACATTAACTCCTGGCTATATATTGCTTTATAGATAGACAATCAATACTGCAACTGAAATATGATTTTGTTAAAACGTCTAGGGGGCTGTATGCATTTAGCTTTCACACTATTTTCAGAAAATGAACATCAATATAAAAATAATGAGCCTCATAAAATAAAGCCTAGTTCATGCGGCTGAGCTGGCTTTTAAGAAAGGGGGCAGAGATTTATACTAAAGGCATCACAAAGGAAACAGCTTAGAACAACATTCAGCGTCTCTCTCAACCCCAACTGAAGGACGTTCAAGGCCAGCACTGAAACGCAGTTTGCCTTTGCTCACTAGGGCATCCACTGGGGATGGCAACACTTGGCAGGAGCACTTGGAAACACCAGCAAGAGGAAACTGCAGCAGAGCCTTCGACAGGAATACAAAATCACCTCTTATTTGGAGATCATCATCATAAGTCACATATCTCATTTTTTAGCTGAGCTGCTTCTGCTTACAAAAGAAGAATTCAAGAAGTTCAGCAGAGCCCAGCTTGGTTCCTGCAGGGCCAGTAAAGAGGACAAGAAATTCCATGGGACTGTAAGGGTGCTGCTACTAGCCACTCCCTGCTAGGCGAACCAGAGCCTTGGACACCAATAGGCACTTTTGTCTTATTTGCTATTTTTGTTTGGCTTTCCTTGGGAAATATATACTGGAGATCGGGTTGAAGTTGAAATAAGAAAAAAAGGAGCATTTCATCTCTTTGACAGCCAAGTGATGTAACATGAACCTTCACATGCTGCACCTCAAAAAAATAAGGAGTGTGGTCATGAAAGTGAGTGCCACATGTACAAAACAGTCTATGCTAAACTGCTTAAGACAGGAGCTATACATCAAAGCCAAGAAGAATTAGGACACATGCATTGAAAATTACGCCCTTTCCTTCCCATCCTTGTATTTGTCAGGATTTCCTACTACTACTTTTTTTAAACCTTTCTGAAACATTTGTAGTGAATGAAGAGGTGACAGCATTGCAGAAAGTAATGTTGAAAGGGAAGCCTGTAAAACAGCTGAATGACAGTAACCTGAATCAAAGCAGGCAGGGGACAGGTCCCTTTAGGATCAAACCCCTTTTAATTCATCTAAAGCAAGTCTTCCTCCAACCCCTCCAGCTCTTTTCACAGAATGTCTTCATTGAGAAATGAAGGTACCAAAACACTTTCTTAAGCCATGAACAATCTTCTGTTCGTGGTTTTCCCTTTCCACTTAGGGGATATCACAGTCTGGGACATCCCCAAGGAAAAGACGATCAAATGTGGAGTTCAGCTGTGACATTTCCAAGTTACACCTCTGTTACAGCTAACTCTGACCACATAGTGGTCATTGGTTTTGGCAGAACAGCAGGAAGCACCACAAGAAGCTCTGCTCAGAATCACTTCTAAATGGGTATCAGTCCATCAGTGTTGCCCTTAATAGCAAAACTAAGGCTAAATACACGCACATATCAAGAATGAGCTGGAGGTAGTTTAGATCTGAAGAGCTTGAGGCAAACTGATCATATCTCATATACTGTAGAAGTTCACCTAAGCTTGGCTTTTCTTTTTTCTTTTCTGTATGTGTGGCTGATATGAATCTATGGAAACTTTCATTTGTTTCAAACCCAATAAAACATGCAGCAGTATTTAAAAAACACCAATTAATCATTTTGAGTTTTCAATTAGGGATGTGCATAGACTGAACAGCTGTATTGGGTTTGTGTGGCAAGGTTTTGGTAGCTGGGGGGGCTACAGGGGTGGCTTCTGTGAGAAGCTGCTAGAAGCTTCCCCTGTGTCTGATAGAGCCAATGCCAGCTGGCTCCAAGACGGACCTGGTGCTGGCCAAGGCCGAGCCCATCAGTGACGGTGGTAGTGCCTCTGGGATAATGTAGTTAAGAAAGGGGGGGAAAAATGTGCAATTGCAGCCAGAGAGAAGATTGAGAATATGTGAGAGGAACAACTCTGCAGACACCAAGGGCAGTGCAGAAGGAGCGGGAGGCGGTGCTCCAGGTACCGGAGCAGAGATTCCCCTGCAGCCCCTGGTGAAGACCATGGTGAGGCAGGCTGTGCCCTCTGCAGAGGTGGAGCAGATATCTGCCTGCAGCCCAGGGAGGAGCCCACGCCGGAGCAGGGGGATGTGCCCAAAGGAGGCTGTGACCCCGTGGGAAGCCCGCGCTGGAGCAGGGTCCAACCAGGACCTGTGGACCCATGGAGAGAGGAGCCCACACTGGAGCAGATTTGCTGGCAGGGCTTGTGACCCCACGGGGGACCCACGCTGGAGCAGTCTGCTCCTGAAGGGCTGCACCCCATGGAAGGGACCCACGCTGGAGCAGTTCATGAAGAACTGCAGCCCATGGGAGGGACCCATGTTGGGAAAGTTCATGGAGGACTGTCTCCCGTGGGAGGGACCCCACACTGGAGCAGGGGAAGAGTGTGAGGAGTCCTCCCCTGAGGAGGAAGGAGCGGCAGAGACGACGTGTGATGAACTGACCGCAACTCCCATTCCCTGTCCCCCTGCTCTGCTCAGGGGGAGGAGGTAGAGAAATCAGGAGTGAAGTTAAGCCTGGGAAGAAGGGAGGGGTGGGGGGAAGGTGTATTTAAGATTTGGTTTTATTTCTCATTATCCTACTCTGATTTGACTGGTAATAAATTAAACTAATTTTCTCCAAGTCGAGTCTGTTTTGCCCATGACGGTAATTGGTGGGTGACCTCTCCCTGTCTTTATCTCAACCTATCAGCTTTTTGTTATGTTTTCTCTCCCCTGTCCAGCGAAGGAGGGGAATGACAGAGTGGCTTTGGTGGTCACCTGGCATCCAGCCAGGGTCAACCCACCACAACCACTTGCCACCCCAGTCAGGCAGGAAGAGATGATTAAAAACCTTCCCTTTTTGCAGGTGTTGTACAGTACCAGCTTGTTTCTGCTTGCCTCAGGGAAAGTCCTTTCATCTATCACATGTTGTGTTATGGGTGGATTATGTCATATCAAATCCAATTACCTCATGTCATGTCAGCTCCTGACATAATGCAACAGAACGTACTTGTGAGGTGCAGCTCAATGTAGCTGGATGCGTCTGAAATGTTTAAAAGATGCAGCGCTGCCTGCACCCGTAGCCTGGCTTTGGGTGCTAAAGTGCTTCTTGGCAGCTATCTTGCTTGTGTCCTTTGCAGGAGCAAACTCTGTCCTCAGTACCCAACTCTCAGTAACCTCTGCATGGACTCAAAATCTGTTCTGAATAATCAGACGTCATCTCCAAATCTGTTTGGAGCGGAACTCTTAAAAGCAAAAGTCTCACTCCCACTTCAAAATTTTCAGCTCACCCTACAGCTCAGGCACAAGGACAAACAGCAATGGGTACAGAGATAAAGATGGAGGGAGGCTGCAGAAAGGCTAAAGCAAACAGAAGTGAGCACAGAAACACAGGCACACATATCTTCTTCAAAAGGCAAGCCAAGCAACAGCCCAGAGCCTGATTAAGTCTGGGAGGCTGGTCTGTCTGTTTAATATTTGTTTACATGTTTCCTTTCCTTTTTTCATTTGCCCCAGAAAGGCAAGCTCCCAGGGAAGGAATTTAATCACTATCCTCTCTCATTTAAGAGCGTGTCTGAAAGAAACTCCTGAGAGGATGACAAGACTGCAATCCTTTCCTGCTGTGAGCACCGGGAATGGATTCCTTTTAATCCTCAGTCCTGCTACTCCACAACGTGTTCTCTACCGGGTGCACAGGTGACTGTGAACATGAAGCTCTGCCTCTCCCTCCTTGCACATGTTTGCCAGCTCAAAACTTATCTTTTCTCCAGCTCCAAAATCAGACACTCTGCACGTCCCTTCCCCCCACAGAAAGGTATTAAGTAAGCAGGACTCTACAGACCTCAGCCTGGTTCCAGTAAGATCTGACTCAACGCATATCCTCCACTTTTCCCCTTCACCTTCCAGAGCTGGGTCCAGGGCGCAAATTGCTGCCTACTTCCTAGCTGGGAGGAGTCACTAGGTCCTGGCTAGCCCAGCTGCATGTAAATTTGGGCACCACCAGAATTTGTGGGACATTGGTGATCTTCATGCAAAGACCTAAGGGATCAGCTCTTGGCTCAGGTGAGATTGCAATGGTAGGAGAGTAATACTGAAGGCAGGAGCAGGCTAGAAAAAGCTGTGCACCATTTTGGAGTAATCACAGGGTACTTTATCCCTCATCGCTTTGGTATTTTCTTTCAATGGTCTTTCATATATCTTATCTGCTAGGATCCTTCTGTTTTGATCCAGAACCAGAACTGACCTACCGTCTCCTTCCCATTGTCCACATCAACAATTCCCATAAAAGTTACTCTGAAATCTCTGAAGGTTGTTCTTCTGGTACAGGGAGCTGAGGAGAAAGCTCAGTGGTGAGAAAATGTCATGGTTTGCTGCAGAGGTTCTCCATTCCAAGCTTTCAATCTTTGCTGTGCCTTACATGCCTTGCACGTCTTAGAAACTCCCTGGGGCAGGCGTTGCAACTTCATGTATTTGTGCAGTACATAACACAACATGGTTCTGATTTATATTAAACCAAAAATATTAAGTAGCAATGTTATGACCTTTTGTTGATAACAACACTAGGATGATGAGGATTTTGGCACAGGATGAGCAATGTGTCCTGGGAGATTTTCATTAGATCCCTGATATTTCAATCACTCTACAAATGGCCAGCTGAAGAAATCTGATCATATTGAAGATTTGGACCCTTACCAAAGAGATTGATTCTCCTTCCTATATCATAAATACCTTATAAACTCATGCCCCGTTCTGGCTGTTTTACAGCCACCCCTAGCACTGATCCAAAGAGGGAACTTAAGGCCCCCAGCAAGGACTCAACCGTGTTATCAAAGCCATCCTCTAAGTCAATGCTGCTGGGTAAAATCTGACTAGGCAGAAGCTGTTGTGCTGAGAACAGCAGAGACAAGAGAATGATTGTCCAGCCTGGTTAGTGAGTAAGTGATGCCACTGCACAAAGGTTAATGACAAAGCTTCTCCCCACAGGTAGAACAAGGGCACCTAAAGTTTCTGCCACCTTGAAGTGCCTTGAGGTGTATGTCAGGTTCTATACACCATGTAAGGCAGTTTTATGCAGATGTTCAAGAAAGAGCTCCTGAAGAGGAACAGTGTAGCCAGGTTAGCATGAGACTATATCTGAATTAATTAGTTAAGACACTTTGTACAGGTAATGATCTTCTCAATCATTCTTCAAGATACCTGTCTCCCATCATTGTCTACACAGGGACATGAGGAAATAGCCTGAGTGCAGAGGTTCACAAGACTTACCACCCCATAAATCACATCTTCTCTGGCATACACTGGATTATTGCAGTTTTGGTAGCTTTGGCCAGCAGGGTCCCAAAACAGGGAACTGTGTGGAAGAAGATGAACTGGAGGTGGAGCACACTAGAGGTGGATATAGGTTGCGGCAGGTCTAGGGATAATGGTGAGAATACAGTAAACTCAGAAGATTTACAGATTTGGCCTGATATCCCAAACTCATCTAACCTTGCTAATCTTCTGCACTTCCACTATCACTTATGATAAAGGGGACCATGAATTAGATGGAATACTTTTACACACCTTTCAGTAGCAAAAGGTACTGTAATTTACGGAGTCTTTTCTTTCTAGTGGAACAGTGAGCAGCAAGACTATGGGGCTTTGACAGGTTCCATATAACATTAAAGCAAACAGTGAGATAATAGAAATCACATTTAACTGCCAATGAAAAAGAGAAAAGCCCAGCAGTTCTCATCTCAGCTTTATTGGTCCCCGTGCAATGCAGTTAGCTTTTACTGTTGTTGATGCACCCAGTGTCCATTCCCATAATTTGTGCTGCATTACTTATCACCTGAATGAGAACGTGAGAGGAATCTAGGTGCATCTAAGGAGCAGAAATTAAAGCACTTGGAGAAAGAGAGCATCAGAGCACACAAGTTCTTGGTGTGTATTAGAGCTGAAGAGAAATCTGATACACTTGTGTGGAAGGTGGAGTCCCTTGCACTTGACTTTGGGTATAAATCTAATCTACACATGTGCTCCCCTTCCAGTGAACAACAAAATTCTCCTATAATTTTCACAAAGAGCCTCCAAATACTCACTTATACTCCAAATTCCTGGCCTATGAATAAAATCACTGAGTTATATCCCAACACACTTTTCAGGCAAGAATTCTCTAAGGTCCTGCCTTTAACATGCACTAGGTCAGATATCAAAAATCCTCCAGTGAACACTGAATAAGCCACCTCAGAGCCAGAAGCCACAGCTGGACCATCACAAGTGTCCTAAATAGTGCTGCTGAGAAATGGGGCTTGTTAGATTGGGCACAGCACCTCACTAACGTGCACCTGGATGCCAGCTGTACCCCAAAGGTGGTCCAACTGTGGAATTGCCCTGCACATATCAGGGTATGCTCTTCTGGTCAAAGGTAAAAATAAACCGGGTAAATAGGACAGGCAGAAAGAAAGGAGAAAATACATCTGAAATGGCAAGACTGAACAGCCCTCTGCTACTGCAGGATCACAAGTACCACAAGGGCAACTGGAATAAATTTTGAGCCCTCACATAACAAAACCAATCAAACCTACCACATCAGAGTGATCAGCAGGATATTTAGAATAAAGACTATCCTGCCCATCTAAGACAGGGCTAATACCTCTCCACAAGGCCCCTTTTAACCTCTACAGCAACTGGCTTAGTTCAAACAGTAATCTTGCTGATGGTCTCCTGAGGAGTCCCAGCTGATGGACTCATTTCCATTTAGATGCCAAAGCAGCAAAGCAACCATGAACTTCATAATCTTGATCATCATCAGCCCAGGGAGCCAGAGACAATTGTGTTTCTGTTCAAGCAAGGAAAACACTTGAAACACCAACATGGCTAAAAACACTTAACTCTTTAAACTCCCAGTCAATGTCCAATGGCAGCTGTCATGCTTCATACACAATTGCTCTAGTTTTGGAAATGGTGGGTTGGAAGGTACTTTTTTTATTCTAGGAACAACTGGAAGTGCTGAAGTGTTGAACAGAGCAACCTTTATTTTCATGCATGCAGGACATGGAAGAGAAAGCAAAAACTGTAATGGTCACACTTGACAGCCCTGGTCATCCCAAGAAGCTCCAATAATCTCCCATGGTATGGAAGCCTTCCCCCATCCCCACCTTTCCCTGAGCCATGTGTCCAACAGTGTCCTGGAGCAGGTACAGCTTTAATCCCATGGAAGAAGTCATGTGAAATGAAGCAGTGGTTTGTAGTCCATGCTGTGGACTACTTCTCATGGCATGTGACATCAGCCATTACCAATGAGGTGGCAGAAGTTACCTGAAGCCTAATTAACTCGGTATTTGGGATCCAGAGGCTCCTGACTTACTAGGGACGCTTCCACCCACAGCCCTCAGCCAAACAGTCCCACTAATATTAGAGCAACAATACGACCAGCCCTGAAAGTGCAGCCTGGTGCCAGGATTTGAGCCCCAGTCATGCTCCTTCACCACAGGATCCTCCTGTCTGCCTGGATCTCCCTTACTCATAGATGCTACAACCCAATCTGTTCTCCTGCATTTTGAGACTTGATGCCCCACAACAGCTTTTGGCTCAAGGATTCAATTTTCTGGGTTAGCAAAGAGCCCAGTGTGAGTCACCATACACACCAGACAGTACAGACCTGGAGTGTCATCGTGGGATATTTTTCCAGACACAGCTGTCACACAAACTCTTAGAAGCCTAAAGAGTCAATCTGTACAGATATACATACATATTTTTGGTATCTAATAAAAGGTCTGACTTGAAAAGGGGCTGAGCTGTCTCAGCTCTCATTAGTGTTCAAGGCTTTGAAAAATCAAGTGAAAGTTGCAGGGGTGCTTGAATGGCTGATTTCTGTCTCCAAGTTTACACCCTTGGGTGCTTAGTTTTAGAAGTGGCAGTAGAGTTGGATGCACCAACATAAGGCAGTTTTGCAATATCTCGGCATCTCTTTATTCTACCCCTAGACCTGGGCCACTGTGCAACTTGTCATTTAACACTGTGCCTAGGCATTTTGAACAGTTACCTCCAGGTTAACAGGAGTGTACCAGCTCCATATTGATCATTTGTCAAATATCATGCACATGGATCTGCAGCTGGTTAAGAAGCATTTCCTCTAAAAGTCAATATTTATTCATTAACAACCTTTTAGCTGGTTAATTGAAAGTGACAGGATGCATTTTGCCTAACAGATTGCATTTTACTGAGTAATTTCTAATTTACAGTAAATATGATTGAAAATAAAAGTTCATTTCTGGTATCAGTTTAAAAATGGTTTGTGCTTCCAACAATTGTACCATAGGGAACTGCTGGGTACCGATTTATTTGTGTGTGTGTGTGTGCATGTTTTTTGAATTGCAGCAACTTAGCCGAGTTTGTCTCTTAATTCTGGGTATCAGAGCAAAGGGACCTTGTAGTGAAGGTGACAGCAAATTGTGTTAAAGAGTGATTATTCTGCTATTTCACCTTCTGGCTCTTTTTTAAGGAGGATTAGATTTTTTTTTTTTCCCCCTCTGCCTCCCTCTGGCATCTCTTATACATTTAAAAACCTAAGCACCTAGGGGTTAATATGCTCCAGATAATAGTATAACAGAGATTTAAAAAACAAGTCAGATGCAGAGAACTCTGAACAACACTACTTGCATTGTGGAAACACTTATAAATGGGCACAGAAAGGAATAATAGGTGCAAAGAGATTTTATTCCCTCAGTAACAAAGGCATGCGGCTTGTTAGCATGCTGAGCTCCTGCCTTCCCCTCAGCTCCTCTCACTTTTGCAGGTGAAGAGCATGATCCCTTTTGCTTGAAGTGTGTATTACAGAGCAAAAGAGAGACTGAAGCCTCCCAGACTGTATTCCCAGCTCAGCCAGACTCTCGTGGGGTGCGGGAGCTGCTCTGAAGGCTGGCTCTGTAAAGGTAGCCCCATGAACTCCATTTTATTGTCATTCAACAAGGCTATATCCAGTGTGTTGCATTTCCAAATAAATCGATAAAGGAGGGTCTCCCCTCTGCTTGCCACCCACCTTGAAAACTCATCCTCAGTTTTGGATGTCCAGTGGCTCGTGTATCGAGGAACAAGATAGTGTCCAGAGCTTGAACTCAGGAAAAAACCCGCTGAGGAGGCAGGCACCGGCCAAGAGCCTGCTCGCTCCCTGGCTGGGAGCAGGGGAGTCCTGTGGCCCAACTCATGTGGAGGGGCACGGCAGGGTGCAGCCCATCTACCCTAATTTAAGCATCCAAAAGACTAACTGAGCCATATTCACCCTTGGCCTCATTTACAGCCGACGGCAAGACGGGAAGTGATCTCATCCTAAAATAAGCATCTAAGAGAGGTCAGAAGAACCGCCCTCTAGAAAGGGCTGTTTTTCTCTGCCGAGAAAATGTAAAAGGATCCTGGAGTGATTGTTCCAGTGAAAATAAAAGAAACCTGCAATCACCAACTTTAAGCTTAAGCACCTCTAAACTTCACCATTGAAAGTGTATCTAAAGCAGATTAAATGACTCTTGCTTTTAATTGATCAGTTATCCCACTGAAGTCCTTTGAACCTAAACGTAAATTCATCAGGCACCTCCTGGACAAGGCTGAGCTGCAGCGGCAGAATCTGCCCCCAGCTGATGGAGTGGGCAGATGTACCTCCGATTACAGGTAGTTAGCAGATCAGCGCAACAAAAAGATTACATTTTTTAACTGAGAGATTTCTCGGAGTCAGAGCCATGCTTTTTGATCTCCATAGGAATGGATAATGAACTATGAAGATAATCCATGCACAACATTTAAATACCAGGCAGAATTGTTATGCAATTTAATTAATAACCGCTTTGTGGGGTGGGAGGGAAGGCATAACATAATTGCAATAGCCTTACATTTCAGCAGACATTGCTTAGGAATCGCTTTTTGATAATCTTACCCATGCTAAGATAGCAAGTATGGATGTAGCAGGGAATCCGAGCGGGCTAGTCCTTTACGGAGCACTTTGTCCCCTGTTTTTTGGCCAGATATCTGGTCCCTTTCTTCTGAGGCAGAGAAGCAGAGGGAGAAGGTTGTGCTACACAAACACTAGGAGCATTTTACCCATCCATATCCACTCCCATATCCCCATCACATGGCCACTAACATGAGGAATGTCCTATAATGAGCATTTTCCATGCATCAGTCCTAAACCAGGGTAACATTTATCAAGCAGAGTTTCTTCTTTCTTCAGCCAGGTCCTATTAAGTTTCACCATAAATCTCTGTGATTTTATGGTGGATTTATCAATAAGTGAAATACAAAAGCCAAGATACTTTTTTTTTTTCTTTTCATTTTGGACCAATGTTTGATTTCCTCAATGATTTTTTAATTTTTTTTTAAGACAATCACAGAACCATAGAATATCTCGAGCTGGAAGGGATCCATAAGGATCACCGAGTCCAACTCCCTGCTCCTCGCAGGACTACTTAAAACCAAACTGTATAAATAAGAGTGTTGTCCAGATGCTCCTTGAACTCTGACAGGCAATGTTTTAATTAGTTGTGATCTCAAAAGAAGAAAAATCTTATTGTCGTTCAGTCCAAAGTATCTCTTTTCCTTCTACTCCAGTCACTCACTCACACCAGCAGAAAAGAAAAATCAACTCTTCGTCTGGCTGCAACCTGCATGCAGCCACAGTTCACATTTCCTACAGTAGAGCTGATGAGTTCACCCTTCACCTAAGAGACAAGCATCCACCAAGGTGCTGTTGTAAATGGATGGAGGAAAGAGCTAGATGCTCCTCCCTTGGCATTTCAGGGCCCTACAGAGGAAGAAGAAGAAGTACCAGCACTCCAAACCTTCAGCACAACTGTCTCAGGACCTCCAACAATGGGTCGGAACTTACCAGTGAGGCAGATTTTTTATCCAGATTTTTTTGTGAACTCTACTAGGGCTGACTGTCCAGCTATCTACTCTTCCACAGACACCCAGAACATACCTTCTGCCCTTTCACCAGCTCTACCCATAGCAAAGCCAATTCCCAGAGGCGTTCTCTCCAGGTAACGAGGGACATATGTCAGCTTTTGGTGTTGAAAATACATGCCTTAGGATTGTTTCCACTGTGTGAATCCTGGAGGTGGGCAAAGAAATCCTTCCTCCTTCCTGGGCATCCAACCCTCTCAATTTGCCTCTTAAATTATGACCCTAGCTAACATAATACTGGGACAGTAACATGGATAAATAGGTCACTCTTATAACCAATTTACCAGTAGTTTTCAATGGCTTTTGCTTCAGTAATGAGAGGTTCTATTTCAACATTTTGTTTCCTGAACAATCGCCCTGAAATCGTGGTAGTGATCACAGCACAAGGTGCCACATGGACTAATAACCTTATTCAAGGACACTGGTAGCTTGAATAGCTCATCCAGTATCTCTTACAGATCGTGAGACAAGAAATGCCATCCTTCCAGCGTGACATTACAGGGAGGGGAGCAGTATGTTAAAACAGCACGTTGGGCTCAGTGGAGAGTAGTATCGCTGCCAAGTATCACAGCTCAGCCTGGAGACAGACCACTTTTGTTTTAAATCTCTCTGGCTACACTTCCTTTGGGATGATGCAATACTCAAAGCAAATTAGTGCACACAGGAATCTCCATTGCATTGGAATATGTCATTAGAAATAACTATTTTTAACAGCATTTTACCAGGGCTATGACAGAGTCAGCGAGTCATCTGAATACAGAGATGTTGCTCCTCTGCAGTAGCTCAAGCAGTGCCAGAAATCCAGACCCCATGAATAGTCTTTGAGTCTTTGTTGTTCTTTAAATGCCCTCAGTATGGAAGTGGAAAAAGAAAGAGGGGGGAAAAGGGGAAAAAAAAAAGGCTGCTCTGGTTGCAGGCCAATCTGAGATGAAGGTTACTGTTATTTTTGCCCTGCTTATATTGGTCCTGTTGTGCACCTAAAGCACAAGAAACATTTAGCTCCATGGCCTTTAAAGTTTGAAGAAGTGAGGTCTTGTTCTTGGAAATCTATACCTCTCCTCTCTCCCATTCTCACAGAAGAGACTACTGATAATCGCCTGTTTGGGGCATTAGTGTGGGACTCAGGAGACCAGACTTCAGTTCTCACAGCCATAGATGTCCTGGGTGACCCTTGGCAAGATATTTAGGCTGGCTCTTTAAGGCTGATTTCAACAGGAGAATGTCTGAAGACCTGAGCTTCAGCAGGTGCCTCAGTTGGTCACCTCCAAATGCCTTCTACTTTCTCCAGCTGCAAAAAGTATAACTACATCACAGTGCAAAAAAAAGCCATGTGATGGCCCTTAACAGGAACCTCAGCAGTCAGGTGAGAAGCGACCCCAATGGGGATGCTAGTGGCTGATACATACTTTGAAAGAATCAGCATAAGGAAAACAGTAGATGTATGAGCTTTCAGCTCACGAGAGGTGGTAATTCACTGTGGTTTTTGTCTAACAGACCCTCTCCAGAGTTTCCTTAAATAGGACAAACTTCTTCCCCAGTAAACAGCCAAAAAATGTGGGTTTTCCTCCCGATACTGATTGCTCTCTCTAGAGCTAGGAGAGGACTCATCATATCCAGAGGAAATTAGAGGGAGGTGGGAATGTGTTGTCAACAGAGCTGTAAGAAATTAGGAAAAACTGCCTGGGGAAACAAGCAGACTTGTATTTCTTCTTAGAAAGGTCACCAAGATTAGGAGTCTTGGGAAAGCTTCATTAAAGTCAGTAGAAAAAATTACGAGTGGGGAAATTAATTTGGGCAGCAAGAAATTAAACATACACAGAAAGAAACCTTGAAGTCAGTCAAAAAGGCTCCAAGAGAGAGATGCTGGTACTGTTCACCCCAGATGCAGGGGTGCAAGAAGTCAAGGGCACGGAAGGGCTCCGTTACGTGGAATAATGAGATGCATGACCTTGCTGCTGGAGCAAACCCTCTCACCCTGCAGACACGCAGATTGCTGCGGTGTTTGGAAATGAACCTGCACATCGGGAACCGGGGGAAGGAAACCCTGCCCCATAGATTGGACCAGGTGTGCATTGCTTAATTGGGCACCACAGTTCAAGGCCGGTTGCAAACTGATCTTGCCAAGATACGCAACAGTATCTGTGGAGGATAAATCTCTCTCCCAGAGTGGGGCTACACAAGATTGTTTGGAAGCAGAGCTGCAGCAAGCTGGTGTCCTGGTTTTGGCTGAGATAGAGTTAATTTTCTTCCTAGTACCTGGTATAGTGCTGTGTTTTGGATTTAGGATGACAATAATGCTGATAACACACTGATGTTTTAGTTATTGCTAAGTACTGCTTATGCTCATCAAGGATGTTTTCAGCTTCTCGTGCCCTGCCAGGTGCACAAGAAGCTGGGAGGGGGCACAGCCAGGCCAGCTGATCCAAACTGACCAAAGGGCTATTCCATACCATATGACATCATGCTCAGTATATAAACTGGGGGGAGTTGGCCGGGGGGGCCACGATCACTGCTGCATCAGGCTGGGCATCAGTCAGCAGGTGGTGAGCAGTTGCATCAGTTGTTTTTCTTGGGTTTTGTTCCTTTTTTTGTTGTTTTGCTTTTCACCATTTTATTATTACTTTATTATTGGTGGTGGTGGTGGTTTATTTCAATTATTAACTGTTCTTATCTCAACCCATGAGTTTTCTTACTTTTGGCCTTCCAATTCTCTCCCCCATCCCACCGCGGCAGGGGGAGGGTGAGTGCGTGGCTGCGTGGTGCTTAGTTGCCGGCTGGGGGTAAAGCACAACGGTTGGTCAAGGTACGAGTCTTATCAAGTGCAACTCATTGATGAACAGACACAGTGAAAGCCCCTCTGTACTCTGGGGAATCAGGCTGGTGAAAATATAAAAACCTAACTTGGGAAAGAGCTGTCTACATTGAATGTTGTTGAAAAGTCAGAAAGACCAAAGAAATGCTGACTGACTTGCTCTTTTTCATCAAACTACTGAAAAAGCCAGAGGTTAGGATGCTGGGCTCGTGACACCTCACAACACAAAGCAGGGTCTTGAATGTAATCCCAGCAGGTCCAAGCCAAATGTCTAAACACATATTATTGCTTCGTTGGCAGGAGTCAGCATCCACATGTCCCTTTCTTCTTTTCTATCATCCTTACCTTGAGAAACTCACCCTTCAAAAGTCTCACTGAGGTGTATTTGTTTCTGGGAAAAACTTGGTTTTGAAAGATGGGTGTTTCCTGCATGGAAATTTCTTTGGAAGATTCCCATTAAGATCAAATCATAACAGAAGAGGAGGAGAAACTGCATTTTTAAAGTGTAGATCCACCATGTGCCTTCAGAAAGAACCCCTGAAGATGCATCTTTCTCCTGGGTTTTCGCTGCACAAAGTGAGCCAGGACTGAAAGCTTGGACCAATGCACGACTGCGTGTTACTATGGCCCCATTTCAGCTGGATTTCAGCTTTGCTGCCTAAGCCTATAGCAGCTTCATTATCCTAGGTGGAGTTTAAAGCAGTGAAAAATCTAAGAATAGAAAATGACCTTAGATTGCTCCTGATCATTTTCTCAGGGGATTATCAGTTATAAATAAAGCATCCCTACTAGGAAATACCAAAGAGGCCTCTTCTCCCCAAGAAGGGTAGGAGAAGACCTTCTGCTCATCCCAGGCAGGACCAGGCTGGTCCAGGGTGACTGACACCAGTGGAGCTGGCTTATACCAGCTTGTGAGCCACGACCATGTGATGCTCTAAGAAAAGGCACAGGTCAGACGACTCCCCTCTTTTCATCTTTGTGATTTCTAGCACTACCTAAAAAAGAATGTGACACCAAAGAGGTGTGAGACAGCACGTCAGAACAGAGGCTAATTTAGGACAATTTGGGGCTGTTTTCTGTGTATTCAGAAAAACAAAAATTAAAACTAAAAAAGAAGAGGGGTTGATCCTGGCCTGTTAAAGTTTACAGGTAGCTCTGTTCTGACAGGGGACTATAAGTCACCCGGCACCCAAGTGCAGTGCCGGGAAAGCACTGGCATCTCAACAGCCTCTCCACCACTCAGCAGGATCAAAGAGCCATATGCTCTGTCACCTCCCATTTCCAGATTCACGTACCCAGAAATGAACGGGACAAGCCTGGCAGAACAAACTAAAGGTCCCCACATGCACCACAGACTTGATGGCTGCTTCTAAACAGATGCCAACTCTGTTCTTGGGCAATTCGGTTACTTTCTCAGATGCTTTTTGTACATCATTGCCATCCATATGCATGGAAAATGGCGCCTATGAACATGCACAGTTAAGAGTGGACAGTAAAAGCCTTTGCCTACAGGGCTCAGGTATTGCATCATTTCTTTGGCCTGACTCCTACTTGCCTTGCGCTCTCTGCCCAGACCTTACCTCCATGCAGGAGTGGGCACAAGAAATGTGCCAGGCAGCTCCTCTATGTTTGTAGCAATTTGCAGCTCTGATCCAGATCTGCAAGGGACAGGGAGTTCTGCCCTCTGTTTTGCAGGGCACTGAGAAACCCAAGTCATACAGAGCTGGGTGACATGGTTTCTTGCCAGTTCCTCCTTGCAAAGCTGCCACGTGCTACAGAGTGATTAGGAAGACAAAAATACAGGTAACTTTGTTTAAAAGGAGAACAAACAAGCAAAACTGTTTGCAAAAGCTACTTTGTCATGAAAGAGGAAGATAATTAACAGCCCTTTATGTGGCACTAAATATGGAGAGTAAATGAGCACCCTCTGATCTCCAGACTTTTGTGTTTATTTCTCTATTTTGCTATTGCTAGGGGACAAGAGTTGCTTTTCCCAACAAGCAGGGCCTCTCACAATAGCAGGTAATTAGTCAAGGGGCCCAAAGGGATCGAATCTTGTCAAGGGAAACTCATTTATACAGTCAGGTGATTAAGCCACATGATTGCAGCTGAACACTGCAGTGGCCTATTGAGATACAACTGCATGCTTGTCACATGCCCTCGGTGGCATTGGGAAATTGCTATTTTCAGACATCCCCTTTCCCCTGCAAGAAACCAGAAAGTGCAGCAATAAGTTTGGGTAGCCAAGCAGGAATTGCATGCTGGGGTAGAGGTGCGATGGGGAGACTGGCACTCACCTGCTGTGGGGGAACGATGCTGCACAGTGTCTGCCTGGGAAGGGGAAAGGGATGGTGCAGCGATGTTCCCCATGATGGCTCTCAGAGTAATCACCATAACACATCTCGCTTTAAGAGCCCTTTTCCTGGGAAGATTGTGGGCCTGTTTATAAATATTACCTATAAATAAGCCTCATACTACCACATGTGAGCTGCCCAAGAGCTATAATTAGGGCTGTGATGAACCCACACTGTTATGGACACACCGGACACCAAATATCAGGCCTTAAATTTCCACGGATGCCAAATGCGAACGTGGAAGATCAGATACCCTATCCCATTTGTTGAAAATAAACGTCTTATTTACGTTGCCCTGGTTGTAATCTCTATCCCCAAGCCACTATTATTAACTAACACGAGTTTTCTTGCTGAGCTGCATCGGATAGCCAAGCAGGAGACAAAGACCTTTGGGGAGGCAGGAATGTCATGGGAGAGGCAGGATTAGGAGCATGCTTTACTCAGAGAATTATTTTCAAAGCCTATGGACATTTAGGCCTTTATTATCTCCCTAAGAGCAGCGTGGTTTCTCTCTGCCTCTAGACACCGAGGTGCAACCAGCTGCTTTTGCAGCGTAATGCCCCATATGCAGAAAGCACAGGCAGTTTTCATGTGCTGAAATGGGGACGATATTCTGCAGCACCCAGCACTGACATATAACTCTGTTCCCCTCATGCACAGCTGGTCCACCTTCACCCACTCTGAGCCCACCCCCTAGTCCAGGTCTACCCAGCACAGGTCTGGTTTGCACGCAGTCCTGCACCTAAGCTCTGCTCCGGAGGGTTCTGGCAGGGGAAGAGCATGGACCCAAAACCCCACCCATGCAGGCTGGAAAAGGAAACCCAAGCTCAGCTCTCCCTAAACACTGTGGAGGTGTTGAACTTAAGCCACCTACTGCTGGTGATATGGACTGAAGTTGGAAGAGTCAAGAGTATTGTCACGGCTTGCAGCTGCCCATGGGTCCACGCATTGTCTCACAATGCAGACACCAGCCCTGAGCTTTGTCCTGGGGCAGAAGTCAGGGTAATTTAGAGTATTTTCTAAGAGATACCTTAGGCTTTTGCCTGCTGACATCACGAGCCGAAGCTGGAGCATCAAATGGGGAGTGAGAATTCGTGCTGCAGGCACCTTCCCACTGTGTGCCAAAGAGACTTTCCTCCAGGGTAATTTAAAACTCAAGGCTGATAATTCTTTGCTTTGGGAACCATCCCAATTAAAATGGTCTATCTGAAACGAAACTATGAGCTTAACGTCTTTCCATAGAATCATAGAATCGTTTAGGCTGGAAAAGAGCTTTAAGATCATCAAGTCCAACCATTCCATCTGTGGCCATGGCATGAGCTCTTCCTCACAAACACAGGTCCCAGGGAAGCATTCCTGGCCCAGGGAGAGTACTGCTAAGTACAGTCGTAAAGATGGAGAAAGCCAGGCTTGAACTCGCCTTCGCCTTTGTGTCTGCAAAATGTCTAACTGCATGCATAAGCACCTTGTTTGCACAGGCAAATATGGATTTAACATTCACAGCCAGGTTCCATGAAGTAATTTCACAGTCAGTATGTACGTGCCAACCTCTGAAAATTTGTCCTCAAACATCCTTTAGATTCCAGAGTTTATCCATCCAGGAGTCAAAGCAACTTCTGTATTTGCACTTGTCATGAAATGCCTCCTCGGCAGAAATGAGGCAGAACCAATTTTGTCCTTTCCTTTTTATTTGGCTGGACTTGGAAAGGCTTAGAGCTGGAAATGCTGGACACCAGGGAGCTCTGCGCAGCCCTGGAGTGCTGGGATGAAATGCCACTCTAACACACGCAGACGACAGCCGAGTAGCTTTGAGAAGCTGACTTAAAACCTGCCTCACCAGCCTGGGGCTCTGTCCGCAGTTGGAGGTATGCAGGTATTCTGGTGGGACGTGCAGAAATGTAGGGTGTCATGAGCCATGCAGGCTGGGGATGGCAGGTCAGGCTGAGGCCACCAGGAAGGCTTTCTCCGTCAGTCATTTTTAAAATCCCCTGTCATGCACAACCACCCTCTAGCTGTGGTAATAAGTCCCCAGAGGCTATGAGAGGCCAGGGCAGAAGGTGGGTATTTAGGTTAAACCTATCTGATATGTTTTTGTAAAGTCTTTACTTCTGTTCTTCATGGTCTCCCCTTTCCTTCCTGTAACCTTCCTCCTGCTCTCACCATCCTCCATCCCACTGGGCTCACCAGAGAGGCTCAAGGTGCTGTAGAATATATTGCTTCAGCTCCATCTACTTTCCCAACTGCCTCAAAGAGTCAGAGACCAGGAACCCCAAATGCAGCTTGAGCTGCTCTTGCAGTGATACTGCTGAGGGAAAGGCAGCAGCCTCATGGTGGAGGCTGTTGGTAACCAAAGCTCAGCCCTGGGGACCAGCGGTTCAGCTCATGGTTGCTGTAGTGCACCCTCACTGACCTCTGTGCAAGCAGATCATGGCCTTCAACATAAAGGTCGCACAATCATGCATATAGTCTCCCATACTAAAAAAGAAGAGAAGAAAGAGACAGCAGACCTTAGCATGCACATGTATTGATGACCAGTTATTGACACTGAGACACTGACATCACTAGAGCATGTTATTTAGGATATTTGAGCTCCGGATAACTAGCAAAAGGGACGGTAATAGCCCATTCTGAATTGATACAGTCTGTCCAGTCAATGCTAACATAAAGCCAAATTCAATAAAGCTGCTTTCTTCAGCATGACTAAAGCTTACATCAGGCAAGGTATTAACCACTGAAAAGTAAAACACCCAGCATACAAAGGGTAGATAAATCTGACTGGCCTGAGTCGTTACACTGAGAGACTGTGTATGCTGCTCCGGACCTGGCACAGCTTCAGATCCTAGCTGGAGACCACCCTCAGCTGAGGGAACAGAGTCAGGCAGCCCAGGGAAGACCTCACCCTGCTGAAGTCAGTGACGCACCTACCATCAACGTTAGTGGAGGCAGGATTTCACCCTTCTTCTCCTAAGGGTTGCACAAATTATTCACGATCAGCTGTTGGAAACCCCCTCATATAGATTTATGTTTTCAACTGCTGGAGTTGGGGTAATCCAGCCTGAAGCATCTAGAGATGGTTTGATCTCCAGTGCAAAACACCTCTCCTGGGACAGGGCCTCTAACAGGCCATCCTAAAATTAATACCACCCTGAAATTACTAACCACCGTGGACCACATTTTCCGTAACTCTTCTCCCATCAGCTGTCCAATTTGCAGCAAATGATCCAGTTCTAGAGGAAACCAGCACATTTTTCTCCTTCCCTTGAAGATCATACAGTCCGTGTTCAAACTGCGGCTGGTGGGAGTTTTCGCGTTTAAAAATACACGTCCCCATCCTCTCTCACATACATGCACGGCTTGCGCATGATGATCATTTATTAAAACTCCTCACTTGGAGGCGAGTGGCTGTTCCAGATGAATTGTTGCAGGAGAGCTGGCAACGGAGGAGGTGAGCGCATACCCACGCCATCATTGGAGGTGCCTCTGATGAGCTGTGCAGGGCGGGTGGGCTTTCTCTCCCCCCTGGGCCCCCATTTCTTGGAGCAGCGGCGGGAGGAATCTTGCTGGGGCCCCGTCATGGTCTTTATGTTCTTCCTCCCAGTTGCCTTCTTGTTTGCTCGCGTTATTCTGCCTCTTAGTTAATGATGAGCTCTGATGCGGTTACACACTGACACAGCCAGTGATACTGAGTACACTGATATATTTTTATTATTTCTTTTGTACAGCGCTTCATTTACAGTTCATATTACACTGGGAATCAGTTTTAAACACACTCCGGGGTCTCTTCTTCCTATTCACTGCATCCCATTAATGCATCCTGAAAGGGATTCTCACACGCACACACTTTCTGTGGTTACTATTTTCTACCCTTTCTTCCCTTTACCAATCTGCATCTCTCCATGCTGCCGGGGGATTAGGCCATTGTTGCTATTTAAAACAGCTTCGCTTTGGTCTGTGCTCTGAAGGCTGGACGCTGGCCCATCACTTTCCCACCTGCTTGGATAGTCTCTGCTTGGGACTGAAATCCCTCATTATGTCCTTCACTTCAATGACATGGATCTGCCAGGGAATCAGGTCCATAAATAATAGGCAACCCATGTGGTCCTGCCTCCATAAGTACCAAATCAGTGCGGCCTTTGAACTGATCCAGTTGGCCCACCGAAACTGAGAAATGATGGCTTTGTCTCCACCATTGTATAGAGGGTGGGCTTGGTTTCTCTATCTTACAGCACCAGTCCTGAACCAGACAGGTACAAACAGATGGAGCTTCACTGACTGAGCCACATCTCCCTTTTCAGCTGTGCTCACTCTGCTGCAAGATCTGGGATGGGAGTTTGGGGGTTGCTCTAAGAAAAGAGCAATCAATAGAAAAGTTTAAGCTCTCATATATCTGTATCTCATATAGATAAGATATGGGGAGGAAACCAGTTTCTGTGCAAGTTCAGCAAGAGTAACGTCCACCAGCTGTGACTACTCTCACATTCAGCTCCCTCCAGCCTGCGCACGAGGAGATGCAAATAGGAGCTGCCTCATCTTTATGCCACCTGAACATTAAGATGACAAGGCAATCTCTGATTGCAAGACTAAAGCAGCTCTCCATCCTCTTAGTGTTGCTGGAGCAGTTTAAAAGACAGATCTAGGTGCTTGGGTCCAGCCCATTATGTTCAATGGAGCTGCATCCATTTGCAGTCGTGCTACATTTGACTCCTGTAAAACACATCGTCATGGGGAATAAATGAGTTTCTATAGGTCCTGGAGTTGTACACAAATGCACAATGATCTCAGATCCATCTGCTCCCCATGGCCTGAAAGTGAAATCTGCTTCCAATCTTATGTTTTATGCTTATTGCTGTCATGCTGTTTATACACCCGAATGCTGCACATTCTCGTTTTGTTTAACATAAACAACAACTATGCACCGTCTGCTGAAACTTTGTCAAGTGCCTCTTCCTTCTGTCTGGATAATGAAAAGACACAATCTAACAAATGCATCTTATTCTAACTGTTTGCTTCCAGACGTAATACATCAAGCCTGAACATAAGAAGCAAGGGGAAAAAATTAGATGGATTTGGTTTCAGTAGATGTAGTTCAGCTTAGCTTCATGGAAGTCAGTAGAACAACACCAAGCAAGCATCAGCCAACAACCTAAACCAGTGCTGTGTCCTTTTTAATGCCATCCCAGAACTTGCTGACATGCTGAGTTGGGGTGGTCCACGCCTGGGTTTATGTTTCATGTACAGACATGGAATTTACTGGGACAATGTTCACTTTTAAGATGCTAAAGCTAGTCCTACATGTGGGACAGCCTTCACACATCTGCAGTGTTAGACCTTCCCCTGGTACATGCAGTTCTGGGCTGTATGGACCTTGTCCAGTGTAGAAATATAGGATACTGTGAACCTTTTAGCTATGGGATATTTGAAAATTTGAATGCATGTAGCTGTTCTGCCCCATGATACATCCAGTCAACACATTTGCAGTGGCCAACACCTCTAGGGGAGCTGAAGCTATTGTTCTTCACAGAGTCTCCATTACATCCAAATGTGCTGTGCGCTGGGCTAGGCATTCTGCTCCTCGTAATTAGACTTAGCTGTGGTAATTCCTCTCTGAAAGTGAATTTTCTTCTAAATGAATGCTCTTATGGTCACAGCCAGGATTTGAGAAATGATGTGCAGGAAAAAACTCTATCTGGCTGTCATTTTCTCCTGGACATCAGAACTGCAAGAATGTCAGTCCCATCCAAACAAAATGTCATTGCTGTTCCCTCAACAAAATGACATCTAGTTCCTCAGCTGAGGCTGCAGAACTTTCATGAAGAACAACAGAAAATACAGAGAACAAGAAAAGAGAGAAAGGAGAAGAGACATTGATAAACTGATTTTAAACTCACAATGTGCACTACTGTTATAAAACATATGTATCATCTTAGCTTCTGTCGTGCTAACTGTGCCAAATTCCAGGGCGGGGGGGATCCACTAAAAAGCTCAGCAAAGCCCCATCCAAAAACACAGAGCCTGAAAACTTTTGACTTCGCTTTTTTTTTTCTCTCTGTCTTAACTCACATAGCTGTGTAGTTGCAACAAAACCAGTTGGCTAAAATTATTTCCACATCTTCTAATGGCTGAAATTTGCAAAAGGACATGGATTTATGCAGGTCCCTTCCTTTACTTACCTACAACCTTCTTTCCTGCAGGATTTTCTCTGAAGCTGCCCTCTGTTGACAACAACCATCCTTTAGGTCTCAGGGATCCCCCTGACTAGAGCCTGCCAATCACGCTATGTTGTATTTGTGAGTCCTAGCATCCCTAGCCCAAAAATCAGAGCATCCCCATGACCAGAGGACAGTCTAAAGGACATAAGGATGCTCCATGGTAGCTGAGCATGAGTCAAATGCACACCTCCACTGAGGCAGGGTAAGAGTAAACTCGGTGCCTTGCTGTCACAGCACCCCCAGTACCGCCTCTGTGCACAGATCCAGATTCCTGCTCTGCCAGTGCACTGCACAAACCACTGTCTTTGGCTTACCACATCCTCTAAGCAGATTGCAGCAGAACTTAAAACATCCTCAATGGGTGGAAAACAAACAGGAATGGGCTATCAAAATGTATCGCAAATATAGAAAGACTCAGGATTGATGGGGAAAGCAACAGCATAGAGTCATAGTAATAATAATTACTGTTATTGATATCTACTAAATAATCATTAAAAAATAGAGCATTACACATAGCTCTTGTCTGAGCTGTTTGATCATTTCATTTCCATTTTTGAATAAAGAAAAGCGTATTTTGCTATTTCAGCTTCTGAACCAATCCAAGACATATGCAGGGATGCTACACACACAAAATAAAACACGCGCACACATCCTCCACCAGAGACAACCCGACATTTTCCAAACCTAAAAAAAAAAATCAAACCGTGAGTTTATCCTCAATGTGGGCGAGTTCTCATTTCACTGAGACAACTTTCTGGTGAAGGTGGCTAAATAATCAGCTGGGAAACTAAAGCCACTAAAAATCAGCTCACTGAAGGATTTCTGAGGCCCTGGATTTGACATAATGCACAATTTATCCATGCATTTCACTGCTCTGGTACCTCTCTACAAGCCGCATGTTCAAGACAGGGGTGGACATTTCAATAATAAGAACAGCAAAAGCAATAAAAGCAAGGAGTTAAAAAAGCCCTAGCAGTTCAGCAGGGATATAAAACCCCTTGCTTGGAGGGATGGGGGAAGAAGAAGAAAGCAAAACAAGGATTTTGTAAAAAAGTTTCTCTCTAAGTTATTCCATCACAGCAGGACTTTTAGCATCTGCTCTGAATCAGAAAGGACCAGTCAGGTTGTGGGATGGGTATTAAGCTGGACTGGACGATAGCTAGATTGAACATCCAGTTTGCTGCCTATTCATCTCAAAAGAGAAAACAAATGTAGCTGGAAGCCAGGAGCCTGACTCTTGGTCCTTCCGCTTCTGTTTCCAGGTATGTGTAAGAACTGACCCTTATTTTGGCTAAAACCTGTGTCTGCTGAGACCACCAAGGAAGCTCATGGTCCCTGACACACGGTGTCGATTTGGGCATGCAGGGAAGTTTCACACAGGATGTGCTCACCAGGCTGCCTCAGGTTTTACAACAACCGGTGTTGTGCGCTCATGTTCCCTGTGACCCACGTTTTGAGCTCAAAATCAGGAAACGATGAGGTCAGTTCCTGAGACGGCAGCCACAGGGCTGGAAAAGAAGTGGCAATAGCAGAGCTGATATTATCACAAAAGCTCCTGTTGAGGGCTGTGTTTGCTGGCAGCAGCACGGTTGCATTGCTCATGTCTGGGAGTGTTGGGAATGACAAATTTTCTGCAACAAGAACCCAGCCTGAGCCAACGTGCAGAAGCAAGAGAGGGGCTATAGGTCCAGTCTGGGAGCTGACCCACCTGAAGGAGACCTCAACTCAATGCCAGAGTCCACAGAGCAGAGCGTAGGATGTGATAATGAGGCCCCCACATGACAAAAAAGAAGCATTTGGGGGGATTGATGCACTGAGACAAAGCAGTCACGAGATAAAAGAGCCCAGAGCACCCTTTCCTTGTTACAAGGAACAAGAGGCTGACCAAAGTGAGGAGGTGAGTGTGGAGGGAGGAAGGAAATGCATCATGGGAGCCCCACCAGAGCGAGCAGGCATCATTTTGTTATCTGGGGTGAAGCAATCGCTGAAAACTCCCTTGTGTTTGTGGCATTTTGTCACAATGAATATTCAATTGGGCCAAAGCATGCCTGGTGGTTTGCAGACATGTTCCCCCTGCCATGGGGCTGCTTGAGAGCCTCAACAAGACAGCAGGGTTGCACAAAGGAGTCTACAACCTCAGGCCACCGTTTCCACTTTAGGTCCCTCCTGTAGGCAGCTAAACCCTCGACCACCCACTTGAATACTTGACTTACTGTTCAGAAATGCTACAAGTACCAAGTGAATAGCCAAAACAGGAGCTCCCTTATGCCTGAGCATTGCCAAGACTCAGAAATACCTTTTTTTGGCTGAAACAAGGATGTAGGTGCCCATTTTAGGTGTGAAAAGCCTCTGTGAATGTATGTCTGTAAGCGTGAAGTTCAGGAGACTGCTTGCTCTTGAAGAATCATAGAATCATAGAATCATTTAGGTTGGAAAAGACCTTTAAGATCATCCAGTCCAACCATTAACCTACACTACCAAGTCCACACTAAACCAGTTAAGGGTAGACTAGACTAAACCATATCCCAAAGTGCCACATCTACCCATTTTTTGAACACCTCCAGGAATGGTGACTCCACCACCTCTCTGGGCAGCCTGTTCCAATGCTTGACCACCCTTTCCGTAAAGACATTTTTCCTAATTTCCAACCTAAACCTCCCCTGGCGCAGCTTGAGCCCATTTCCTCTCGTCCTATCGCTAACTACTTGGGAGAAGAGACCAACACCCACCTCACTACAACCTCCTTTCAGGTAGTTGTAGAGAGCGATAAGGTCTCCCCTCAGCCTCCTCTTCTCCAGGCTGAACAACCCCCGTTCCCTCAGCCGCTCCTCATAAGACCTGTGCTCCAGACCCTTCACCAGCCTTGTTGCCCTTCTCTGGACACGCTCCAGAAAGCACTCAGGAGGCTTCATTATACTGAAAACCTCATTAGTCCTTCTGGTCCCATGGTGGGGAAGGTGGCACCCTGTGCAGAGCCAAGGTTAACGTTGTCCTGCAGAACTAGACGTGGCTGCGGGTATCAAACATCAATATTCCCAGTAATCAGAATCCAAACCTGGCCACAGTGGCTGGTTTTGCCTCCAACACGTTAACGCCAGCTTTTCACATCCGTCAGCAGCATCCAGCCATTTCAAACCAGGATCTTCAGAAACATGAGTCTCTCATTGTCCTCCTGCTGTCCTGAAACGCACCCAGCCCTGAACCTCCCAGCACTGGGGAGAGCAAACAGGATGTGTCTGCAGCCAGCAAAATTGCATCTGCCAACACCAGCCAGGCTGAATCCTGTGCCAAGGGCAGCCACCATCCTGAGGATGGTGGGCTTGAGGACTCCGCTGGGACCTGAGTATTGTCTAGGCTTCCTGAGAAATTCACTCATAGCAAACTGAGCAGGGCAGGATGGATAACTTGACTCCAGGTGATTGAAATCACTCTCAGGGATCACCACCTTCAGACCAGCTCCCATAAAGGGCTAAATCTCAGGCTTCCCTTTCACTTTCTCTCATCCCTTTTCTGGTATTAGAGATGAAAGGAAGCTTCTTCTTCAGTGAAAAAATATATTAAAAAATAGGCCCGATCTCTTTCTCTTGGGCTCACATCTTTCCCATGAGCACATAAACCTCAATCATTCTGACATTTTCATTGATTCCAATGAAAGGACAAATTAAAAGCTGATCATTAATTCACAGGCTCCCTCTGCCCCTCTCCCGCAGAGGAATATTGGCTTATTTATGTCATATATTCACTTTGTGCTCCATCCCCAAACATGCCATTATACCCCAGAAGTTTAAGAAAACCCTCCAAAATGTGGGGGCGTATCTCAGAATTACCTGGACTGCACCAGATCCTTGCCTGCAGGAAGCCTCCCCTCAACCACCCCATGATTACCATTGCAATGAGTTTCTACTTTTCCAAACATTTATCCCTATGATGCCCCTTCATGCCAGTTTGGCTCAGTTTCGAATTCACAGCAGGTTTTCAAAGGAGGAAATCAGCCTTAGGACCATTTGACTCAAGTTTGCCTGCCATAGCCCACTGAGCCCACTGAGATTTAATTTACTTTTCAGTGGATGAGCCATTGGCTTGCAACCACCTTGTGCAAAACAGCTTCCCTGCAGCATTAGACCTGGCAGAGAGATGGCTTGAAAACTGCCATTGCCCCAAACAGTCAGCGGGGAAAGAGATCTCAGACTAGCTGGGGCTGCAGCAGATATGTAGACATGCAACCACATTGCAAACAACTCCAATAAATGTGTCCAGCAATTGTGAATCCTGACATAGGACAACAGCTCATGCTCCAAAATGTCTTGCTACCCGTAGCCTAACTGCTTCCCAAGTCTTCACATGGCCAGCAAGGGGGAAAAAAGCTGGAGTGGGGTAAATTCCTGACTCTTTTGGCCTTGGAGGCTGCATCTGCTTGTGCACAGCCCCTCAAATGCTCCAGCACCTCAGCACAACACTGTCTGAGCTCTTCCACCAAGACTTCGTCTGCCATGAGTTGGACTAATAAACAGCATCATCTCTCTCCCCAAGACCTTGCAGCTCTGGCTGTGAGTTTGCTTTTGCATGGGTTTTCCAGGCAGAAAACATGGTGTATGTTAAAGACCCCAGAGTTGTAGAAGGAGGAGGTCAAATAACTTAGACAAAGTCACAGAAGAAGTCAGGAGAGAGCAGCTAAGAGAAACCATAGTCCATCTAAAGGCCTCCCAGCCCTGTGCATTAACCACAGCCATCCTTCTGCTTACATCTCATTTTATCTTCTAAATGCTGGATGCTGTTTAGTGTCTTTTTTTTCTTTTTTTTCTTTTTTTTTTTCTGTTCAAATATTTTACTAGCTGCACTGAAAAGAGAGCTACAAACAGTAGGGGAGAATCTCTCATGGCCAGAATACAATGAAGCACATAAGTGCGAGGGATTGCTCCTTACAATGTTTGAATCAAAGATAAACATGAAAAGAGCCACCTCCTTAGAGCATAAAACTGAGGAAGACACCATTCCCGAGGGGAGCAGTAATGCCTTTAAAAAATAAACCAGCCACCTCAGAAGTCAGAGCAATGTGGTGAGGAATATTTTTTCACCCGACAACTCACCTGAATTTCAAATCCAGGCAATTCACTGACAAATAGCTTTTGGGAACAACACTGGGATGTGGGACAAGCTGCAGACAGAGTCCCTCTACCAAGGACCCCAAAGCACTCTGCGGTCTTTAATTAAGGAAGCTTTGCAACATCCTTAGATGCTGGCTAGAAAGCTTTTGTCCTTAAAATGATGTCATACCTGTATTGGGCTGACAGATCACTCCTGGGCAGTCATGGGCACAGCATGCTCCTCAAACCCTGTTTTCCAGTCCAGAGTTGCCTTCCAAAGCTGGAGGCCACCGTGGCAGCCAGCACTGGTTGTATCCCCAGGAAGTGAGCAGACTCATTCCCCAAAGCAGGGACTGTCTTGGGTGCCTCCTGGCAGACCCTCTGAAGGGCAGTGGGAAGGCAGCATTTTCAGTTGCTTTAGGAAACTACGCACTCAAAACAGTCAAGATCCCTAAAACACATGATCTCATGAAATTAAGAGCCGTGGATACAGGGACAGGCATTGCTAAATCACTACGGCCAAATATAAAGCCCCCCTGATGCCCCTCCAAGGGACCCCATTGTCCCAGGTAGATCTCACTGTGCCAGCCTGGGGCAACCCCAGCCAAAGCCCCCACAGCAGCACAGTGCAGCATCCAGGAGGGGAGAGCAGTCGAACTCGCAGTTCACTTCTACAAGCCCCAGTGGCTCTTCACCTCTGCTGGGGTCTGCATCAGCATCCCCAGGCCCCAGGGTCAGCAATGCAGAAGTCACCCTTCAGCCCTTGGGTTGGGGTGGATCTGCTCCTCGAGAGCACAGCTTTAGGAGGGGACTGCGGACCACCACCAGAGCTGCAAGAGGCTGAGGTCTTTGCTCCGCTTAAATTTTCTCACCAAGTTATACAAGCGGTGAGACATTGGCATGAGGAAAAGAAAAGCAAGTTTGAGGTGTCTTCAGAATGAATCCCCTCCTCTGCTGCCTGCTTGCAGGGAAGGATGACTTTGCCTTGTGCAACCTCCTGAAATATAGGAGCATTTATTTGGCCATGGAGAAAAAGAAATCAGCATCATAGGGGTTAAACCCCAGGCAGATATGGAGTGGCACCATGTGAAAACCAGCACAGTGTACTGAAAGTATCAGGGTGATTTTGGACCCCACCATGTTCGTTGTCAGCCACCTAAATGAATTGGTGCCATGCCCAGGGGAGATAGAGGGCTGCTGAATATTTATCACCTTTTGAGAAAAGCTGCCCATCGCTGACTGGTCCTATACACCATGTCAGGGCTCTACCACCGTCGGTTATGACCGCCAAATTATTCTACACTTACACCTAGTGTCTAGCTCTGCAACTGCCCCGCAGCAGGGTCTACACACTTGGACTCTGTTGCTGCTATCAATAATTTTATTCACAAAATGATGCAAAGATGCAGGAATCAGCCTGGCAGGGGAGGGGCAGGGACAGGCAGCTGCCCAGGACGGACACCTGGGGCATGCTCAGCCACTGCAGGCACAGCCTCAGCAGCACCAGCTCTTGGTGGGGAGGAGGATGTTTCAGGGAGAAAAAAAAGAATGATCAGAGAGGAAGCAAGCATGAGAAATAAAATACACAGAAGGCCCAAAGCAAAGCAGAGCTCCTTTCACTGGTATCCCCCTAGCACCTGGAGGCAGCCAAGAAGTTGGGGGGAAGAGGGTGGTGGTGTCTTTCAGTGACTAATCCTTTGAGGGTGAAAATCAAATTGATGTATTGCCCAGGGAAAATAGGAGCCCACCACCAGCACCAGAGGAATTTGATCGTAGGAGGGCTAAGTGAAGAAAATGCTTTTATTTTTCACTTGATTTGAAGACATGTCTTTTCCTGAAAAAGGGAGGGAGCTCCCGCTTTTAAGTTACATCAGTGCCCTCCTCAAGTCCCGTGAAAGCCTTCTGCTGACATCTGTGACCTTGGGAACGGGTCACTTGGGGCATGTCACAGCCAAGGAGAGCTCCCCTTGCTGGATACGTGCCAGACAGGTTTAGGTGCCCCATGGGACACTTGAGCTTTACATTTCGAGTCTGAGGAGGCTGGGCCTGCATGGTTACCATGCAGCTATTCTGGACAATTTGTTGGTTTTTTGTGGAAATGGAACCTTCTTGAATTGCTCCCAGAGCCAGAGCAGCCTTCGCTCTTTGACACACCCCTGGCCACTTTGGCACATTTTTCTCAGCACTCCATCCTTGCACGTGCTACAATTTACTGTTCATATTTCCTCTGGTATGGGATGGTCAAGGTGAACAACAGTCAGGTTTCACCAAGCCTCTGCTCTAGTTAGTGCAAGAAACACGCTGCTTTAGACAAGAGCAAGAAAACACCTGTATGTTTTCACCTGCCTCAAACTCCAGCTTTTAAAACACAAGGCAGTCCACAAAAGATAACCTTTAGCAGTTGTTGGCCTGCCTGGAAAACAACTCCATTTCCACCTGGTGCCAGCAGAAAGCTGCTTCTGAACCTCGCTCTTGCGATATGGACAAGTGACACAACAGAAAGCTGAACCAGCACTGAAATGTGGTAAAAGGGATGAGGTCCAACGTGTGCTCAAGAAGGGGTAAAAGAGTGTTTTGGCTCCACTGTCACTAGACTTGATATGAGTCCATGGAAATGGCTGCAAAGATAATTTAAGCCAGTCCACCAGACCACTCATCTCTTCCCCCATGCTTCTTTACCCTCGAGAGATATAGAAAGAAAAAACAGTTTCACTATATTTATGGCAAATTCATGGCTCTCGTGAGATCTTTAGCAGCCCAACAGGCCAAGCACAGGCAACTCTTACCCCTGGCTAAAACATAAAGCCACCACAGGTTAGACTAGCTCCTTGCATGCTGCAAGACGAGCTTTTCATGCAATGGCTCTGCTGAGTGTTTGGTCCCAGGAAGGAATAATTTACCTTTGTGCCCTTTCCATGCAGATACACCCCGCTGGGATGGAGGGAGCCACTGGGCCAGAATTTTTCATATTCTGGCTCGAAATTCAGTTTTGCTTAAATGGGTCCATTTTAAATGCAACCTGGGACCAAGCACATGTCACAGGCACAGTTTTTAGTGATGGCATCATTGTTCACAAAGAGAGACTTGGCCACAAAATATGCATTCACCCAACGTTGAGGATGCCCAATGTTAAAAGCAAAGCAGCTCCCAAAAGGCAGCAAACGCGGTTGCCGGAGGCCACCCATTTGGGCTGCTCCAGGCAGCCAGGTTCCCAAGCAAACAAGCATGGGCCTGGGGGAGTAGAAAGGATTTTGCACGGTTCAAGTGTCAGACACAGCCCAGAAAGGTCAATCAGTTTTGCAGCAGGAGCCAAAGGAGAGGGAAAACTGCAGCTGATTAGGAGGAAGGGGGGAAGGGGAGAAGGAATCTGTGACCGTGCCAAAACCTTTGTAAACAAACTTCACTGCAATGTTGCAGATGAAAGAGCAAAGCCCAGCGAGCGGGATCCAGTTCTTAGACATAAATCAGGAGCTGCTCCAGCAAAATCAAGGAAGTCACGCTGGCACAAGCAGGAGGAGAATCACCCCCTCCTGCTCCCAAACAATAGCCCTGGGCCCCCAAACACAATTCCCCCCTCCCACATAGAAGCAGCTCGCTTGGGTGGTGGCACGGCTGAGTGCCTCCAGTGTAGGAGGAGAGTCAAGCCCCCAAACACCAGTCCCTGACCAGGTTTGGGAAGCGAGGGTGCATCCATCAAGCCACAGCCGGTCCGGGAGGAGAGGGCTGTGGTTTCACCTTCAGCTTCTGGGTTTCCTTTGTTCCTTCCTCGCAGCGGGTCTCTCGAATGCGTGTGCACGTGCGGGCGGCCGCTCTCCCTGGAAGGGAAAGGGAGGTTGTCCCGAAAGGAGATGAGCAGTGACACAGACCGCAGCTCGCTGACAACACGCTGAGCCACAAGCCACTTTTTACACCCTTTTACAATAAATATTAGCTGGAGGGGGCACTGCTTTTCCCACTCTCCCGCCAGCAAGGCCTCTTATTGTTTACTCTCCCCAGCAGTCCAGGCGCTCTCGTTAATGTGCTGTGATTGAGTACTTCGGAGAGGACGGGGTTTGGGGTTAGCTCCCGGCTCCCTTTGGAGAGCTGTTTACTCTTTAGTGGTGCCTATGGCCCACTGAAGACAGTGCTCCTTCACCCCTGCTGGGTCCATCTGCTTTGTCTGCCTGTTTTCCTGCTGCCACCGGCAGGCAGCTGGCCTGCGCATTTCAGCTAGCTGTTCGTAAACCCCTGGAGGAAAAAATAAAATTAACCCCGTAAAGAAGGGGGCTGGGAAGGATGGAGAGGAAGGAGCGAGCAGAGCGGCTCTGCCTACCAACGCCGCTACCCCGCCGCAGCCGCCGGCTTTCCTCCCGCACAGGCACAGCCTGCAAGGACGGGGGCTGGCGCGGGGCCAAGTCCCGGCTGACGTCAGGATGCTGCTGGCACCAGGTGAGGATTTGGATGGGGTTTTTTTTCTTGTTTTGTATCTTTTACCTGCAGTGAACAGCACGCCAGCAGAAGGTTTTAGCTCTTCTCGAGTCCTGACATCTCTGCCCCACGGCATGGGCAAGCCAAGAGGGCTTCAGACCCCATTTCTCCTGGTCTTGATGTTGTGCCGTGGGTCTTCACTGGTTCCCCAGCTCCCAACACCCCTCAGCCACATCTGGCCCAAGCCACCAGCAGGCACAGTCCCCATCCTTCCCTGCTGTAGAGCCCAAAGCCAGAACATGACTATCAGATGCCAAAATTACGGCCATGGGGCCGGGTCTGCTCCCCCACACTGTAACCCTGCCTGTGCCTCTGGCATCGCCCTGCCAAAATGCTGCACGTTGGCTGCAGCCAGTGTTCCCTGGGAACCCACATTTGGTCTCAGGGCTCCAAAATAGGTTTAAGGAGAGCTGTGACCAGAGCCACAGCTGGAACGAGCCATAGGGTCACAGTCCATGAGAACAGAGCTATCCTGATCGATGCCATTTGAAAATCTGGCTCTGCATCCTCCCGTAAACCAGCCCCTTCACAGTTCAGGTGAGGGCCAAGGTGTCTGCAGGGTTTGCAGCACCACCGGACACACCAGTGCTCCCAGTCGCCCCAGGAGCACGCGCTGCCAGCAGCCTCAGAGGTCACCCGCCGACCCGCAGGGACCCTCCATGGCAGAGCCAAGGATCACACGGAGTCACCAGCTACATCCTGACCCTGCGGGGAAGGAAGGAGACATCTGGCATAAAGCTGGAGCAGTGCTTGGAAAGCCCAACCTCCTGTGAGGGGCCTGACCTTTGGGTCTGGTGAGGGGCTGGGCTCCGGGCTTGTTCTGGCCACCACAGCCTCTGCTACCAGAATATCCAAACCCTGTGGTCTATCCCAAAACCCTCCGAGACAGTGCTCACTTCTACACAGACTGGCCCAATTTGGGAAGTATTTAGCCACCAAAAGGTACAAATTATAAGCGAGCTAACAGGTTAACATGCTGGGTGCACACAGGCAGATGCAAACATACCTGCGTCCAGACTCCCACCATGCAAACACAGCAACTGTGTGCATAAATGTACGTATGCCTGTGTTTCACGTGTATACACTCACCCCCACAGCGCTCACCAGCTGGGGGTTATTCACATGGAGTTTCTCCCCAAACCTCCCAGCTCTGAGTGGAAACCAGGGCCGTTCCTGGTTTGCCTTTGTCCTCCCTCAGATCTGCAGGCGTAAATGCAATCTGCTCCTCTTCACACAAACCACTCCTGGCTAGCAGGAAAAGTAAGTGGAACCAGAAGTTAGCTACAGTTGTCAAGCCAATATTACATGCTGGGGAAACCAGCAAGAGTTGCTAATCTCCAGGGAAAACTGCAAGCCCCTGTGCACACAGACTCCTATGGATAAATAGGTATATAGGATCTAGCATCCCCCAGAGACCTCAGCTACTAAGCCTGCTCCCTGGGGAGTCTTCAAAGCGTCTTTTCTTCTCCTCCACGCCACCCACTAAATCCGCTGAACGCAGCGGCTTTAGTCACTGCTCAGTGACACCTCTCCTGCGCGGCGAGCCAGCCCTGGCAGGGGGGAGCGGGCAGCGCTCGCTCCGGCAGTGCGGTGTTCAGCACAGGTAAAGCAGATGCCAGGTGCACATCAGCGGGGAACCGTGCCTCAAGATCTCACATGTGCACACCACTGCTCGCTGGAGCCACAACCAAAGCCCTTTGCAAAACGTGCCCCCCTCTCCCTGCCCATGCCATCTCCACCGTGGCAGCTGGGCAAGCAAAGCCGCATTGCCTGTCTGACACATTTGCCCTTATATCCCTGTCTCCAGGTGTGCGTAGCTCTTACTAACATTGAACGGAGATGCTCCGGTGCCTTCAACAGAAAATAGATACCCCTCATTGTTTGAGACTGGATTTTTATTATTAGTCAAAGTCTCTGTAAATTACAGTTACATGGATGTTCTGCCATTGGTCTGTGTCCATTAGAGACACTTACTTTTCTTACCCTAATTTCCTCTCTCTTCTTCCAAGTAACAGGCTTTGCCGGTGCCGGTTTCATACTGCTGCCCATTGGAAATAGCTGCAGGCAGGAGAGGCTGAGGATATTCGCTCCCCAAAGCCTTTGACTGAACAGCAAGGAGAGAAAATGCCACCTGCTACCTGATGGGGACTAATTTCCTACTAGGAAAAGCTGGTTGCTAAACAGCTGGCCTGACAGGATAGCGAGATGATTTCCAGCAGAGCTGGAGAAGGCAGCAGAATATGCATGTGCTGGACTGGACACCCTGGCCACAGTTCAGCAGTACCAGGCTGCCCATGGCGATAGCAACAACAAAAAACCTGATTTATCTTAAACCTCTGGTTACTAGAATCCTCTGCAAACTGGGCAGGGAGCACAACAGTGCCTTTATGTAGCGGAATACACCACCACAAATAGTATTTTGTGCAAATCGGGACCTCAAGCTGCAGGGAATCACAGGAGTTTAGCCTGGTCCCACCTGCCAGGTGCGTGTGGCTAGATTTTCCAGTATTTCCCTATAGCTGATATAGTAAGAGCCACTCATACCCTGAATGCAATGCAATAAACCACTGACCTGGGGAGGAGGTACTCTGAATTTTCCTTCTTCCCTCTGCAGCCCTTTGAGTGCTGACAACTTAGCAGGGTTACTGGTTCCCTTCTAGCATGGAATTTGGGGTCCTACTTTCACCCCAGGCCCTGTCCAGGCTGTTTCTGGGAGCCCTGGCCAGTTCTCTGATCCTACACAGCAAAGAGCACCCAAGTAGCCAAGGATTTGTGAGTTGAGATGATGAAATAACCTAGAAAGAAAATGTGCCTTTTCTGGGGAGTCCAGCGCATTTCCAAAAGTGAGTCCGAAATTTACCTATGGGATCTTTCACACAAGAGAGCTGGAAGTGGACCTGGATGCTGCAAGTCTCCTTTCCTGGGGGAAAGGAGAGAAACGTCAGTTTTGAAATGGTGGGGAAGCGTTCATGGAACAGAAATCCCAGCAGTGATGGGACATACCAGAAAACTGCAGGGTAGGGCTGTTGTGCAGAACCCATAGCATTGTGGTAGTCTGTATTTTGTAATGCGGCTTCACACTGAGAAATGAATTATCTTGAATTATTAATTATTTTTTATAAGCAGTAGGTTGTGAGGAGACACTTTAGGAGAGAGGGAAGATAACAGAGCTTTGTACATGGCCACAGAATTGAGACAACAGGAGGACCTCTTGGTGTTGCAGCTGAGCCTCCTGCCCCTATTTCTCCTTCTAAGGCACAGCATTGTAACAAGAGACATAACCTCTGTCCAAACTTTGGAGACCGATCTGATTTTGCTCAGTTTTTTGGTATTTGGATGAAACTGAATGAACTTCTTTAGCAGTCTGACAAGAGAGGCTTGGCATTGTCACCATGAAGCATGAGAAAACCCATGAGGCGGCTTTGGAAATCATGAGATTGGCTTGAAAAGCAGAATATTTTTATTATTATTTTTGCATCTGTTTAGAAACAATACATATTCTTTGTGTTCAGTTCCAGTTCTCTGAAACGTCAGGGTCTGGGCTATTAAGGAAATTTATCCTTTTCAGCCGGAAGGAATAAGAACTACTTTTTTTTTTTCCTTGTTACTGGTTCTTGCTGGGTTGCATGACACTAAACTCTGGGCTTTGGGGTGGGGGAAGAAAGCTCCCAGTGACTTTTACGGGGCTCACTGTCAAATTAATCAGTGAAATGGCTGGTCATTGGCATGCATATAAATGCACGCCTGACTTGTGCTCCCACCCCATGTGCGTGTCCACCTGCAGAGTTCACCTCCCATGCTGCGTGGCTACATAAGCCAAGAGCATCCACCCAGCTGCAAGCACACACAGCACATGTGAAAATCAGGGTCTGCCTTCCTATTTGTTTGCCGCTTACAATAGGTGAAGTTATCCCCCTGCCCACTGCAAATTTCTGCTAAGGTTTGGCAGACCTGAGACTTTGGAGATGGAGCACCCAACCAGGGTGCTCAATAGTTTCAAACACTAGGTGGTAAAAACCTTCTTATTGCTTTGATGCAAATCTCATGGCTGAGAGTCCTCACAGTGAAATGTATTGGGTCATGCAAAAAAATAAAACCAAAACATTTTTCTGCTCAAGATAAACCCCACTGTAGTTCTGGTTTTAGGCAGAGTCTGTCCCCTGATGCACCACATCTGGTGCAAGCAAGACCAGAGTCAGGCCCTTTATCAAAGAAATGGGCAGTTTTCCCCAAGTCTTGCAGTAAAAACTGGCCATCAGTTTGCATTAAAAAGAAAACGCAAACTTTGTATGAAGCATTCAGCCATGGAAACGTGCTTATGGGCCTCTCGGGATCCCTTTCTTTTCGTCAGAATTCACATGAAAAGCCCTCTCGTTGCTTCCCGTGTCAGCATTAACTCTTCCAAAATGATTGGCATCAAAGGTAGCAAACACTCCTTCCTGACAAAAGCTCCCCCCTCGCCTCCCTCCGGCAGCCCCTCGCCTGCCACCATCCCGCTCCCTACCGCTGACATGTCCCATTGTGCCTCCCTCCCAAAGCAGCTGCACAATGAACAAAGACATCAAGGCTCAGGGGCTGGGGTTGTTGAAGTTGTGGAAGGAAACACAAGCAAAGGAGAAAAGTGGAGCTGAAGGGAAGGGAGCAACCATCATTGACTTACGAGCGTGTTCGGGTACATGTGAAAAGCAGCTAAAACCTAAAGGTTTTCTGCAAATGTACCTGCACAGGCATTTCTGCCTCTTATTATCCACTGCACTGGGCTTCCAATAGCATCGAAATCGCAAAGTTAATTGCGCTGTAAAAGTAACGGCCTATGAAATTTTTAATGGAGCAGATTGCACTTATAATTTTTTTCCTCTGTGGTTCAATATACTTCAATATCTTTTCTCTCTTGCAGCATTTGATTCAGGCTGACAGTGGTTTTATACAAGTGCCTTTCTCCACACAATGAAGACTGAACCACAGGACAGCACTGGTCCATTTTCCATCTGGATCCAGGCAGCCAAGGGCCACAGCTGGATAGTTAAATATTTTGAGGAACATCTGAAAATACATCCTCATCAGCAAATCACTGATACACAGATACATGGAATGATCACTTTATTACCAGTCACAGAGTTTTGGCATCCCTCTGCCACAACATAGCACAGGGTGAGCACAAGAGGCAGTGGTCCTCACACAGGAAGACATGGCTACTGGGCTTCTACTGCTCCTCCAGGGAAAATACAACTGGGAAAGGGAAAAGCAGAAAATCTTTGAAGTGTTAGTGTCAGGGATCAAGTAAAGCAGCATTTAAGGTAGGATGAGGATAAGTTCTAAAGGTAACATGGACCACTGTGCTGGAATGCAGTAATAAGAGTACTGGTGGGGCCAAACTCAAGGGAAGACTGGAGGCACCAGGCATCTTTCTGCACACCATTTAGGTCCAAAGCTGTCACATCTGACAGCCACTGCCAACCCCCAAAGCTGCAAAGAACTGCCATTGGCAGATGGTTGGTTCATGTCTTGCAGTCGCACCTCTTGAGCAGAAATGGATTGTCCTCTGTTGATGCTGATGTCCAAGACAGCAAGAGACATCCAGCTACAATCAGATCCTGCAAACCCATCTAACCCACTTCCACCTTTGTGGAATTGAGGATAGAAGCATCCGTCTCCCTCTGAAGTTCATCACTCATCCAGGAACCAGGCATCCCATTGCCCGAGTCCCCTGAGGGACACACTCCATGCTCAGAGCTTGCCTAATGCATGCAAAAGGCAACAAAAGTCCAACACAAAACACAGCACTCAGGGTCACACAAGTACAAAAACACAGCTAATGGAGAAGGAGAAGAAGAAAGAGAAGAAGGTGATGTATTGGAGCTCTGCATATGGAGCAGGGAGAGCCGAGCAGCGCAGAGATCCACAGATGTTTTTCATAAGACATCAAAATGAAACATCCTCTCAGCGATTTGATATCAATATTGTGAAATTCCTATTCCCTCAGAGATAACAAAATGGTCCATTTTCCACGCTGCCTCAGAAAATTCCTGGGTGAAAAATTCCAGCTCCAGACAGGACTAAACATTGGCAGACAGGCTGTGCAGTGTCTACAGACCGCAGCTCCACTGGGCTAAATCCCGTCAGAAGAGAGGGGTTCCCCCCGAGTGGAGTGTGTCACGTGAGATAGAGCACAGAGGAAGACCAAACAGAAGAAATGAGGAAATATGGCCACACCCCAAAATTAACAAGCACCCCAAGGTGCCAAAAAGAACTTGATTCCCTGGCTGAGCCCACCCTAAGAATGATCAGCCACAGTCTGTGCTGAACAAATCGTCATCAGGTGAAGAAATGACCAGTGCTACACTGATGCCACCCGCTTTCACATCTGCAGAGACCATCAATTTTAACAGCGTTAGTGGGAAGCTTGTGCTGCTAACTCACACAAACACACGCACGATTTAGATATATTCTAATAGACAGCTCTGGCCCATGACATTCCTGCAGGTCAGAATTAAAATAAAAGGCAGAGACGCGGCATGCACCTCTGGTTAGTCTGTTGGCTGGCTCGGCACAGAGGCAGCCTGCAGTTAATCAGCCTTCTTTCTCCACTAACTGTCACTGCAAACAAAGGAATTAGCAGAAGGTCTGTAGGGAGCATTGAGATAATTTGGCTGGCTGAAGAAAAGAGAAAGAAAAGAAAAGCAAAACAAAATTGCTGAGAAATTTACTTGCACTGACCTCTCCATAAATATTTAGATATCATCATCATTACCTCGGAGTAAATTAAGTTATAAACAGTCTCCACAATTGCACATGATGAATGCGTATCGGCATCAGAGAGCACTTTATTGCAAGTTAATGTGGAAACAGAGCACCTCAATCAATCAGGATGCAGAAATGCTGTCTGATGATATCAGCCTATCTCAACCTATTCATACTGGACACCATACACTCGCTCACCCACCCGCGCCTGCCCCCCATTCTTATTATATAAACATATCGAACCGCAGTAGATGGTAAGACGTAAGTCTGTGGAGCTGGAATAACGAGTGACGTACAGTACGTGTCCTCAGTCGTGCTAGCAGTATTATTTATATTACAGTGACATCTACAGCGACTGAGGATATGGCCCCCCTGTGCTGAGCTCTGTATACAAACACAGCCAAAAGCCATCTGGGTAGGATCCATCTGACTAGACACAGACATCCACAACAGGGATGTTGAGCTAATCACCGTCAGCTCCTTTCACAGCCAGCCGAGAGAAATCAGCCCTTTCTGAGCACAACTTTCCAGACCTATTTTAGATGTCTAGTTTAAGAAGAGATGAATCATGCCCTGGACTCCTTTGACTGCCTTGGCTCAATCTCCATAGACCCTTTGGGAGCCCCGGGTGACTACTGCTGAAGTCAGCATCTACATTGAGGATGCCAATTTGATGAGACGAGTCCCATCCATTCCAACTGAGAGACTTGGGGGTTTAGGAAAAGCAGACAACCACATGACAAGCAAAAGGGAATCATGTCTGAACTGTATTTTTGGACGTGAAACCCGTGTAGCCTCCCAGGGCTGGCAACTTCTCTGGCTTTGAGCTCGGCTGTTGAAGAGGAGAGCAGAAGGGGGAGCGTGTTGCAGAGACTTGTGCCACTCGTACCTCACCTGCCCCTTCACTTTCGATGTGAGAGCTGAGATGACAGATCATGAGCTTTGCCTTCCCTTCAAGCCATAGAAGCGCATTCCCTGCCCCTGTCTGGCCCTTCACCTCAAGCTCCTGCCCACCCCAAGCTGGGGCAGTTGCAAGTGCACAGCAGGTTATCCAGTGAGCTCTGTCACTGCACTGCCAAGTAAAGACAGGCTTTAGGGATTGGCCTCTTCACGACACCTACCAATCACCCATACCTTACTATTGCCACCACCCAAAGCATCCAAAACTTAGACATGCTGCACACCCAAGACTAATAAGGGGTTTCCATGCTTCAGAGAAGAAAGGTAGGTGGTCTAATGAGACAACCGATGATGAAAGTGTTTCTAAAAAAAAAGGAGCATGGTCAGAGATTTTATTAAGGGTCATGACTTCCTGAAGGTAGTGAATCTTGCAAGAGAACAAAGATTTTAACTGGAGGGTATGTGTGCCTAAACCTCTTAAGAAAGTCACTGAAATAGGCCCTAATACTGTAGAGCGCTGGACTTGAGTCAATTCAAGACATCAGTGCATCACCCTGTGCTAATGGTCTCAGGAAAAACTGTCTTCATCCAGTCTTTCACTTCAGGGTTTTCTCTTATGGAGAAAACTTTAATATGCATTTTCCACATAAACTGGCACGTCCAGTTCATGGTGATTCTCAGCTTGAATTTACCATTGCAAAACAACAACAATAGATGACTCAATAGATGAAAAGTGCCAGACAGAGAAAATAATTAAAATGCAAACCAAGTGGGCTGAGAAGATCCTTCTCACGAGCAGGTATTTATAGCAAGAGGTGAAAGAGAGACAACGTAGCACTGACTGTCTCTACCCTGTTACAAGGTGAAATAAAAATATTCCTCTTCTTACTCTCCTTGGATATAGCCTAAATAAAATAAAATAAATCTCAGCCTGTGTCTGCCTTGTTCCCTTAACTGTGGGACCTTTCAAAAAGAGGTATCACAGGTGCCTTTGCCACTTTTGCACCAGCTCTGCCAGTTGCTTCTGACAAGACCCTATCTTCTGTCAATGCCGCCCCTCAGTGCTACAACACTGACCCTTAATCCAATAATTACCCAGCCCAGGAAATTATTGCAATTAAGCCCACTTCCCAGCTGCAGCCAAGGACAACCTCCCAACGGGGCTGCTGCCACCTCGACACAGCCCAGCAGAGCAACGAAGCCCATTTTGCCAAACGGTGTCTCATCCCTACTGAGCCTTAGTCTGAAGGGAAAGAAAGAAATCGCTAAATCTTTCAAACCAAGGCGAATATTTCTATAGATACCGAAAATCTATTGATGGGCTCAGATCAAGGGCTTTTTAATTGAGTGAAGAATGTTAATTAGTAAATCTACTAACTTCTAAACACAGCAAGACCTAGGGCTTTGGATTACCATTGTGCAAGGACAAAACAGCTTTCAAGGTCTAGAGAGCATTTTCTCTTTGCTGCCCTACTCCCAAACACCAAAAAGTGTTGCAGCTAATTGTGGAGATATTTGGATGGCTTGGTGGCAATCAGACATTGCTTCTCTTTAGCTGAGGAAAGTAGTCAAAGGAGGGATGGTTATCTCTGAAAGGTGAAGAAGTCTGAAAAAAACCACAAGGTGTTGCTAGAAAACAGAAAGATCAAATTTAAAAGCATTTGGATGGATAAAATGGTTGCAAAGACTATTACTTCTTAACATATAAATTACTCAAATCGCTCCCATCTGTCTGCCTCCACAGACATATGAAAGAGGAGACCAAAGTCTTAGCTTCCAATACATTAAATCCTAATAAATCCACCCATGTTTTAAGTTGTAATACACGAAGCACTTTTCCTGGAAAAACTGTCTGCAGACCAGCAGCAAAGGCTTTAAAACATGTTTGTTATGGAATCAGAAAAAAAAGGGATCAAACTGCAGCAGCTCAGCAGTGAAGGATTGCTGGAAAAGCAGAAACTAAAATGTAATAACAGGAAGACAAAGACAGGAGGAAGCAGCTTACCAAAGGGAATGGCCTTGCCGGGGAAAGGCAGCAGAGTTTATGGCCCCACTCTTTATTAGCTGAGGAAGCCAACACAGGCTTCTGGGGAAAAAAAATAGGAAAGGAAATAAAAAGGAGTTTAAGATCATTTTAATGGTTTGAGGCCAGATTCATAGCGGACCTGAGTTGTGTCTGGGGATCTCACCTCTGTTTTTAAGGTTCCCTGATGTTTTCCCCCGAAATGATGGCTGGGAGGTTGACGAGCACCATGTTTCTTCTGTGCCACTCTACATCCTTTGCCATGCATCCGCCACCCTGCCAGCCCACGAGATCCCTCCAGCAGCACTCGGCAAATGTCCAAACCATCCTCCGCTTTCACAGGTCCTGACGCATTTTCCAGAGATGTGGGCAGCCCTTTCCACAGCTGGTCACCGCAGCAGTAGATGACACACCATGGCTACTCTTGCGAGCCACATTTCCCTGCCCAGAGACAATACTTTGGCCAAACTTTGTGGAGCAGGGATGGTGCAGGGACATGTTTCCTCAGCCCACCTTGGAAGCCAGCTGCAATTTTTCACCAGATGTGCAAAACAGAAGGCTGGGAGTGTGCAAGGAGGCTGGGAAGGGAGAATAGGGGCTTCAGCCACAGCGTCACACATACACCACCCAGACAGCTTTCCTGGGAGGGACGGGGTGATATTTTGGAGAGGTTTTAGCACCCAGGGAGAGCTACAAATTACCCACCATCAATAGGCAGCTTTTGGCCAAGTGCAGCAACATCCAGCTTACACAGTTTGCCCACATCTGTTCAGGAGAGGCCAGGAGTATCTTGACATGAAACTTGTACAGGGATGTGGATGGGTGGGGGCCATGTTTCAGCATCTAACTGTGGATTACGGCAGCCTGAGAATCTTTAATGGCCTCACATGATGAGAAAACCTTTGCATTTCGCTTTGTAGACCAGTGATAGAGCCGGGCACTTGGCAAGATACTTGCCCATATTTCTTTGCATGGCCACAACACATTAGGCCCCTGTTCCCTGCAAAGTCAGCATTTACAGAGCACAGCGAACAACATGACAGTCCCGCAGTGACACCTGTCCTAGATGGAGCTCTTGCAGCAACCCATTTTTGCCTTGGTAAAGTCAAGCCCAAAGGTTAGTCAAGATACCTCCTAAGTTATGGACAATTTGCAGCCTCTGGTGGCAAGGTGGCAGATCACCAAGACACAAAGGCATTACTGTATTCAAATTCTTCTTACAGGGACTTATTTTCTTCACCAGAAGAACAGACACTCGCACAGCAAAAGGTTCTGCTGGCCTGTTTAGCATAACTTAGAGTTAAAACACAGAGGCATTATTTCCTGTGTCGGCTTACTGCTTCAAATTTTACCTGACATCCTGCATCATGTATGAGGCATCTGTGCTACACGCTGGTGGAACAAATCTGTCAGCAGAACGAACGTGCAGGGACAAATCCACCCCTGTTGCAACAGCAATGGTGTTAACACAGGGGACCATTTTTGGCCTGCTAGAGTCAAATGGGATTCAGAGCCAGTTGGTCCCTATGTGCATCTTGGAAGATGAATGAATGACTGAAACATCATTACTGGAAGCAGAAGTGCCTGCTCAGTATGCTGAGATACACTGGCTCAACCGTGGCTGTAGCAGCCACACTATGTTTGGATTCAAATTACCACCAATCAGTTACGCCCTATACAAATCTATCCCTTAGTTAAAAAAAAAAAAAAAAATTATAAAAAACCTTCTTAAAACCTATCTTGTGTTATGCCTTCGGGGCAAATTTGCTTTTATGAGCATGAATAATTCATGCATGTTCATTTATTATTAATTAATATTCCATGAACATGCATGGTTTATTCACCCAAGCAAAGCACTGCACCCCGCATGCTCTCCCTGCAGCCTGGCATTAGCTACTCGCCACAGCCCAGCTGACCAAGGCATTAGATCAGTATCATTTATCACCTCTTTCTCCCCAGAAGCTACTGAGAACATTGTGACCCTTCTTGCTGGTCACTGCCTTTCTCCATTTCCAGGGCTGGAATAGGGTAATTCAACTCTACTGAGCTTAAACATTTGGGAGAATTTCAAAATGTGGTTTCAAGAGGGAGGCAAGAAGGGGAGTTTGACTTTTTTGGTGGGCTGCACCAGGCTGTACCCATTTCCATTTTGGAGAAGCAATGCCAGGCACCCTGCAAAATGCTGGTCTCCCTAGGTCATCGCATGGGCCACTGGTGAGCAGGGCTGTTGGGGGGACTTATTTGTCATTCAGTGCCATGTCACCAACACGCACAGCAGCATTTCCCACATGGAAGTATCTCCTATCAGACAGACTTCATTGCTTATGGCAGAGCCCATGCCAACCACATTTCCCTGCTGTGCAGGCAGTTCACTGAGAGCACACAGGGATTCCCCAGCAAAGCCAAGAAACTAATGAAAATCTCTTCCATCTCAATATAGATCCTCGTGTGCATCAACTCTGGCATCAGTCCACACCATGGTGGGGCAGCTGGATTTTTCTTCTCAGCGTCCATCCTCTGAAGAGCACACACTTGTTGGATTTTCTCCCAGTCCTGGATCTGCCCCTGATACATGATCAATGCCTGCAGAGCCAGCACAAATCACTATCCATCACCATTCACAGGCAGCTCCAGAGGAACCCCAGCTGAGCCCCTTCAAGCAAGGTCAGACCTGCCGCTCATAGCTCTCTGCAACCACCACTGTTTAAAGACTAGCAAAGCTCCACATTTTTGTGGCACAGGCAGAGCAGGACTACCAATTGCTCAGTGAAAACATCACCCACAACACAGTCCTTATCATTGTCTCTACACAGGCCCAGGAGGACTTCAGGTGCAAGCAGACTCACTTGGAACTAATCACCACCTGGATCTTCTTTGCCCTCCCAGATGGTGGCCACAAAACCCCACACAAAGTGATGTTTAGCTCTTGAATCTACACCTGGTAGGAGCAGCCCTGTCACAGGGCACTCCTGGATGCTATGTTCATGTCCCAGGTCTCAAACCAACCACCTCACCTGCATCCTCTGTGCTACAGTCATAAGGATGCAGGACCAAGAGCTGGATTTTCTTTATTTGGGCTAAAACATTGCAATCTCTTTATATGGTCATATATGAGTCTTGATTTCAAGCACAGGAATGCTGAGAGGAGATAATAGAAAACTCCTTGCGCGTTAGACACTGGAACAGCTTCAAATCAGGAGTTAGCTGAAGCAAACATAGGAGACACGATTTTGGCATTTACTAAGGGTTGAAGTACAGCACACAGAGAGAGGGTGAGAAGAGAGCATCACTTACAGGAGATGTTCACATGGTGCTCAGCACAACGGGGTACCAACCAGAACGACGGCAGTCCCTTGATATTCCTGAAGTGGCATGTAGTGGAAGAGAGAAATGAAAAGCAACAACAATCTAATTGGTTTTAAACAGTGCTGGGTCCAAATCACAGATCTAAAGCCAGATAACCCCATCTTTGAGAGCCTGGAGAGGGGACTGGAGACCAGGCATGAAGCATGCTATTCCCTTTGTTTCTCTGTAATGGTTTGAACCAAAGGACTGGGTCCAAATTCCCCCAACCATGGCGTGTTTCAGATCTGGACCTGAAGTGCCTGATTCCAGTAAATACCCTGGGCACCCTGTTATTGCCTCAAATTGTTTTACAAATAGAGATAAGTTCAGAAACACTTTGAGAGTTACAGACAATTTAACACGCAGGGGCTGCTCTGGGAAAACTTAAAACTGTCATAATTTATCCTCCCCTTCCCCCAGACCAGAAATGAAAGATTAAACCTAGGAAGATTTATTAAACTGACATTTTAATAGAATTTTTAGACTTTCCCTGTTAATAGTTTAAATATAATTGAATTCCATGAGAGGGAGGAATACGGGATGGAGCCGGTGTCCCCCAACAATAAGAATGTTTTAAACACTGGGGCATATCGCTAATGCATAATTTAGTCTTATTTGCATGTCCCTTAGAACTGGGAGTAACGAAAACACAAATCTAATTAACAGAGTGAAAGAAATGCCTCCACCAGCAAACTTCATCGCAAGCTCCACTACCACACACCCAACCTCCCCAAGTTACAAACATGAAACAGATGGCAAGGAGGAGAAAAAAATAAAAGACATCACACGTCAGCTCTTGGAGAGGAAGAGGGGGAAAAAAAGAGAGAGAAAGCAGAAGGGACAGGATGGATAACTATGCTACTTGACGATGCAGCAATTAACTTGCTGAGGGTGGAATAATTCTTGCAGTGCCTCTCCAGTCAGAGCACTCTCCCAACTTAGCTAAGGAGTAGATGTATTGAGTGCAGTGGAGAGTAAACCAGTTTTCATAAATCCCAGCAGGAGTCCGTTTCACTTTATGAGATCCGTGTGAAAAATTGAAAATTCAGGTTTTTCCAAATGCATCTGTAATCAGCAGCCTGAGCTGCGTGGGTCCCCAGAGGTAACTGATCACAGCACAAAGTAGGGTTTCACAATCACACTGAGCTTCTCCACTGCATTTTTAAAGGTTAGACATTAATTCCTGATCGATACAAAGAACAGCAGGCTACCCCCTACCCCCACTCCCAGAATTGTCTTACATTATTAACTGAGCCTTGGCTTTGTCCTAGAATTACTTCAAATCACAACTTGGGGCTGTAAGATGCAGAGTCCCTCCAGATCCAGAGCAGAGGTGGGGTGAGAAAGGCCCACCCCAATACCTTCTTCCCCCATGCAGAGACAAATTCACCCTGTCCTACTTCTGACTGGCATTTACATTTTTTTCTAGCCCCCTTTATTTTTTTACCCCCCATTAGCAAAGTTGCTAAAAAGAGCTGCTGGGCTGGGTATGGTCCTCCCTTGCTGATCAGGGACAAAACCTGCTACAGGTTCACCCAGGAAACTGGTGGCTTTTGACTTCCTTACTCAGGAGGTATTTGTCTCATTGGACAGTTGAAGGCAAACAAGGCTTGTTGTGCTTGGCATGGCTGAGGCTATCATCTGGTTAAACACGGACAGCAATGAAGACATCTAGAGCCCAGCCATTCACCACGGTCCTCCTTCTAGTCAGCACTAAAACCACCATGAAACTGAGAGCACAATGCATCCTATTCTAAAAGAAATGGCTAAGTTGAATCAGATGAATCACCCCCAAAAAGGTCTATATTTCTGTCCATTGTTGATACATTTGTACCAAATATTGGGAAGCTTTCTAATTCAGTCCCCAGAGTACATAAACACAAAGGCATGCACATCCATACACACATATTTCATATTTTGCATCTTTCAGAAATAAACACCAGAACTTGAACCTTCTCCATGTCTAGTTGGACTATGTAGAAACAAGTCATTCCAAATTAGTGTTCATGTCTGAGTATCCCTCCCTTAACGGTGTGCCACACTAAACTTATTTTTGCTAGGTTCCTCTGTGCCATTACCATTACGAATTTCATTGACATCAAGGTCCTTGAGCTCTGAAAACAAACACAGAGTGTCCCAAGCATCAAGTTTTCCAGCAGCATTAAAAAAAAAAAAAAGAAAAAAATCCAGGCTACTCAACAGCCATTAGAGACTGAAAATTTTCTGGTCTTCTCCACACTTGCACCTTGGGCTGTCATCTGCTTTCTGTTCACGTGACAGGTGACTGCTGTTATGTGAAGACCTGATGCAGTTTGACATGGTCTAGGTCAGTGGCAGGAGGGATGCAAGCTGGTCAATCAATCAGATTTAGGATCAATTTTTGAGTGTTGGTCATGCTGGTTCCTCCCCGTCTCTCTTTCCCTCATGGTAACACTCCTGCAGCTTTGAAGGCTTCAGCTGCTAGCTGGAAGAGATTCCTGGGCTTCAGGCAGCATTTTGGGGAGTTTTTGGAAATATTCACAGTTAGGCAGGCCTGGGTTCATTAACATGCACTCATGGTCTCATATTTTTTACTGCTTCTCTTCAGGGCTCATTTATTCCACTGAAATCAAACACAAGAATTCCCCCAAGGCATCCTTGTCAGATATGAAATGGCTGGGCTACGCGACACAGTCTTTCCAGGTACTGCAGCAGGTACAGGAAGGCTTACAATAGTTTTCGGTGTCGTATCAATTCATTATCAAAGGGAAATTGATGAATATCCACTTTTGCTGAGTTAGAGAGTCTCCTGATGGTTAACGACCGTGAATAAAACGTTATGCAAATTAGTGGCTGAGAAGGGAATTCTGGAACTGAACTTGAATATGAAATAGGTCATTAATACAACACGTTTTTAACATCTGTTGATTGTTCCCAACATTTGTGGTGAAAATATCTATGTTAAGATTCAGTGAGAAGAACGTAAGATGACCCTGCACTCATGCACGCACCCCTCTGAACCCCCTGCCACGCTCAGTGTGAGAAAGCAGGAGCAATTCTGGAAAACAAAACAGGTCCATACTCCTGGTGAAGAAACATAATTTATAGTCTAGATTGCTATTTGTTCACCTGTTCTGGACACCTCAGTATTGTGTGTGCTTAGCTGGCTGTGCAGAGTTTCTCATAAAATATGAATGCTTCTTCCAGATATGGACAGTGCTTAACTTGCATTTACTGTATGAACAGTTATAGGTTTCCATTATTATTTATAAGGCTACAGTGTGAGAAGCCTTTCTTTAATGCTCAAGAAATGGCAGTTTCTCTCTTGCCAAGGACAAACACACAAGAGGACACAGCAAGAGAAAGGCAAACAACAAACAAGAGATGTATAGACAAGGCAAACTAGATTTTCTGTAAGCCATACAGGCCATCTAGGTGTTTAAAAACAATTAAAATTGGAATGGATTTGGGCTTTGTGGGCTTGGTAGTGGAAGGTACAGTTTGTGTCTTATCCTGTTGGTACAATCCAGTCTGTCTGGGTTCCTGCGCATGGGGTTGTTTTGGGGTTTTTTTTACCATGTTGAAGACTGAGCAATGAAAGCCAGCAGGTAAAACAGGAAAAACCCAATTTCTTTGAAGATAATCTATGGTGCTCATAGCTGCCCCAAAGGGTCTCCGACACGTCACAGGAGAGGAGCGGCAAGTTAATATTTGGAGGGACTGTGTCAATGGTCTTTAAAAATGAAACATTAATGTGACAAAAAAACCCAGAGTGTCAGAATAGCTGAAATGTTCCTTTGTGGGAAACAGGCATTGGCATACACAGACGTACTCACACCCCTCACCTCCCTTGTGGTGATCAAGACCTCCCAGGAGGGCTAGGTGTGGGTAGGAAATGGTGATCATTACAGAGTATTTTTAAATCTAGTTCTGCCAAGCAGCAACCTTACAGTCTTGCAGACATTCAAAGAGGAGAGGGAAGGAGGGACAAAAGGAAGAAAATCTCTTTCCTACCTTCTCCCTGCCCAATGGTTATTGGACTACCCTTATGAAGTGGAAAAGGTCCAAGAGGAGAAAACCAATGTATCTGCAATAGCCAACAAACTGAGCAGGGCAATACACGCAGGACGAGGCACAGTGAGTGTCAAGGCATGATAGCGACATGAGCTTCAGGTTCTCTCTGCTGGGGTGACCACCAAACTCATCCGCTCTTCAGGTACTTTAGATGAGGATATTTCTCTCTGGCCAGCAATTTCACCTTTCCAACATAAAGTTTCATCTTCCATGAACTACATTCTACCATGCTGTCAGAAATTTCTACACAAGCTCTACACAGGACAGCAACAGGAGCCCCCATTCAAATGAGGTCCATCCTTAGGAAAGGGGAGGGAGGGAAGAGGTGGTTTGGTTCCCCTGTCATGGCTTTAGATCCAGCACTTCATTCACAACTGTTGTTTACAAAAAGGAAATACAAACCAAGCTTCTTGCCAACAGATGATAAAAGCCGGCGCAAGTGGCCCACCCAAGCCATAGCCTAGAGTTTTGGTCAGCAATATGAGGAGAATAAAATACAATGATCGCTTCTAGTTGCGGCACATAACCAAGGAGAACACAATTAGAGCAACACTGCAAGAGAAGACCAGGACACGATTCTTCAGAGACAAAGGCATAGAATAGCAGGATGACAAGAGTACTGTCTAAAATTTAAGAGAGGAGAAAGGAAACAGTTCAACATTTTTACATTTTCTGATGAAGGGTTCTGCCCACCCCAGCCACCCTCTCTGTAGTGTCTGCACTTGCTTCTTAAGTATGAAACCTCAATTGCTGCCTGATATAGGAGCTTTGATCCAATAGATTGGTGTCACAGGTGGTGCAATGTGCCAAAGCCTACTATCTCACCAGATAAGGATCAAAAACACACCCTTTTGCAGAGCAAGCCAGAGGGCAGAAAAATAGCAATGCAAGTACTCAGGTTTTAGAGTTCTCCAAGTAGAGAAAGACTCAGGTTGTAGCAATCCTCATCAAAATCCAGAGTAGTGATTTCAAAGCCCTCATTCCAGATCAGAGCCATCTCTATAAACAAGGGGCAACAGAATTTCTCCATCCAATGTGCATTGCAACCACCTGGACTGAAACTCCAAGTTCGTATAAGGAATGACAAGTCATGATGGGGTAATGAAACCTGGAAGTCATGCAGCTTAACCACAGCCCAGGGGCTGGAGGTGCCTAGACATCAGGCTACCAAAACCAAGAGTCACCTAATTTCTTGAATGACGACCTACAGCCAAGTTTAAATTATCCTTACCAGGTGCCTGTATCTCTTATTCATTGCCTGCTTATAAGTGCCAGCAACCACCTCAGCAGCTTCACCTCCATTCTGCAAACCACAGTGGTGGGCTACTATATTTATTATCCCATCACAATTAACCACCTCTGATTAGTTCAACTAATTACTGGGTGCTAGCAATTACTCACTGACAGGCCTCCTCAGAGTCTTTAATAGCTGTTCCCACAAGATCAAACAGGTGAAGGCCAAAAGAAGAAAGCAAAATAACTAAACAAGTGGGAAATGAGGGAAAGAATTAAGAAATCCCTGAACAGACCCAGGTCCTTTGAGACCCAGAGTAGCAAACAGCCCAGCTAATTAGCATGCCTGTTGCCTTGCCAGCATGCATGGAAATTTTCCCTCCAGCCCTTTTTCTTGCAGAAGTTCATGATTTGGGATTCCTCCACAATACAAGCACAAGACAAGATGCATTTGCACATTCTCATTTCAGCACTGCAATGGCCCTTCAAAACACTAAATCATGTCTGGGTAATTTTGTTTAGAGGGTGAATTTTTGGATCCTAGGCTGCCAAGTAGAGGGATTTTCTTTGCAGCTGACTGAAGACCTCTGACAGTGGGAGGGAGTAGGGGAGAATGGAAATGCTGGCAAAAGGATAGCCTTAACTGATGGGGAACACGCTTCTTTTATGGATCTCAGAGGCAAAAATCCTTAGGAGGATGCTTTACACATTGTAACATGTAAACATACACAACTGTATGTTTCCTGTTACAGATCCTGCCAACAGAACTGAATAGAAAATAAATTGTTAAAGACACTCATAGAAGTGATCTTGATCTCTATTAATTCTACAGGATACAGAAAAACATTCATAGAATTGTATCTGATGCTTAGAGAACACTCTCACTCCTATTGCCATTGAATTTTATGGAATTTCCCTAAACAGAAGAGCATCCAAATAGCATCTGTGTTTCCAGATGTGTCTTTTTGCACCTGTGGTGGGGTTTTCAGATGGCTGGTGAGGTCAGCTGAGGTGCCAGCACCATCGTTACTTCTGGCTTAAGTCAGTCTTGTTTGAACACACTTGTCCATGGTAGCCATGGACATGATAGTTTCTTCCTCGTGATGCAGATGTTTGCTTTTCCCAGCTCACTTGGATAAGCAGGTCTGGTTACAGGCAGAGCATGAAAGTTTCTGAAGGGTGAAACAGTTCATTCTCTTTTCTCTGCCTCTTCTCCCTCCTGGCCCCCCGCTTGGCTGCATGCTTCTCCCCTGTGGCCATAGCACTTGGAAGATATCTGCTTCCAGGCATCCTACTCCAAAGCCTTTTGTCTTGAATAATACTGATCTGATAAGTTTTAAGGGAGGATTTCAGGGTGCCCATAATGCACTTGTGTTGGCTTCCAGGTGGCTTTTTAACCAGAAGCCAGCTAGCCACAGACAACATGGCCACAGATCCTGAATCATCTCAGCATCCCAGAACCAGCCTCCAAGCATAGCTGAGACCTTACCAGGAGGACTCTAATCCTGGGGAAGCGGCTGGAGAACAGACATTAAGCAGCTTGACATACAATAAGCTTGGTTCAGTGCTTTATCCCTCCCTTGCTCCAAACATGATTTTCTGAAATGATGAATGATTGTTTTGCAAATAATGGGTTTGCATTGGAAACACACATTGTCTCCTGATTTGCCCCTCCAACCTGGAAAGACTGCTGCCACACAGGGGAACATGTCCAACACTTGAAGCCTAGCTGTGCCACAGGTGGTGATGGGACACCTGGAAGGCTGACACGGGACAGGCTGTCTGAAGGAGACTGGCGGAAAACATGACCCTGCTGTGGACACCAAGCTTCCTGAGCACAGCCCTTGTCCCTGGGAACAGGCATCAGACCTGGGTATCTGTGTGGGGTGGGATGAATCCCTCTCAAAGCCAACAAAGGCAGGATCATCTGCAGACCATGAATGGAAGAAACATCTCTCCCGCATGTAGCCGACATTATTATCCAAGTGCGCTCCCTCCTTGAACGAGAAGAGACAGCAAGCATGATCAGGAGACCTCTCACACGCTGACAAACAGCACCACACAGGTCCTTTCCCTTTTTGAAAAAAAGCAAGTTAGGAAGAGGGGGAGCGTACAGCTAAAGTTAAATTGTCCCATAAAACATTTTACTACAACAAACCGATTAACATTTGACTCTGCTATAGAACCCTAACAATGCTAAAGGCTGCAAAATGCCTGCCTGAAAAGGCGATGCAAAACAATACGGTCACACAAAGAGCCCTTGCCGAGGCAGGAAGGGCCCCCATACAGCCCCCCTGCCCAGCTGCTTTCATGTTCGCACTAGCTACCCGTGCTGAAAAGGCACAGGAAAGGTGTTTAGTTTCAAAGTAAAATCTTTCCACACCAAGCGTGAGCTGCAGAAAGGCAGGGCACGCGATGGTGTTCCCCTTTTACAGGAATGACAAAAGCCATTTGCTCTTGCAAATCAGAAATACCCCCCAGGCCCTGCTTTGTGTCCTCAAGGCACTCTCCACCCATGCACGAACCCCAACAGGCTCAACCTGGGGGATCGCTTCTGTCCCACTCACGTGGAGATCGGGAGCACATGGGGAGCAGAGCAACTGGCCACGCAGCCACTGCCTGGACTCAGCCAAGCTATTGCTAACTGTAGTTCTCCATTTCTGCAGGTACACTCAACTTACGCAACTCGCATTCTTCTACTGGATGAGTTTTCTAGACCTAATGAGATTATCATGTGAACTGGATTAGAAAAGACTAAGTTTTAACTCATGCACTTTTGCTAATAAATTCAACACTGGAAATCAGCTGAGGTTTGAGCAGCCACGAGTGTCACTAGGGTTAGATTTGGTACTTCTAGTTGGCCATAAGCAATACTTTCTCCTACAGACACACACATGCACATAACACACTTTTTTCCTTAAAACTACTATCATACTTTTTTTTTTTTTTTAATTCTTTTCTGCTTGCTTTTTATGATCAGAACTGCCAGAATATCTACTTGCAGAAAGGCTTTGGGAGACCTCAAGAGCCATATCTCATGGGGCTAATCCCTGCACAGGTCCCTGCAGGCACCTCCGCCAGCAGAAGCAGAGCCACAAGTTACCTCCAACATTTGGGGACCCATTAGGAAAGCCACAGGAGCTGATGCACTGCCATCTCACCCACCCTCCAAAGTACAGCAGGTTTCAGTGTCCCAGGCTCAGAGACAAGAAGGACTGACATCCAGGAGCAGCAAGCCATGGCCTGAGGAAGGTGGGTGCAAGAATTTCCAAGAGCGGCTGCTGTCAGAAAAGCAACAACGGTAAGGAGCCTCCTGGGTGGGAAAATGTTAGACCAACTTGTCAATCAGAGGGCAATGGCTGACAAAGGCAGGTTTCTTGCTACGTCTTACAGGGGCTTTTTTTTCGCCTGCAAGCAGAAATTCTGGCTCTCCCACATTCATGACAAGGTGCCTCTTGCAAAGCATCCTCCACGCTCCACAAAGGTAGGTAGCAACACAACAGCAGGCAGGTCCCACCTAGCACTCCAGATCCACCAAAAAGCAACCGCCAGCTCTCATGGGCAGGACCAGCAGTGCCAGATGGGGGGCCATTTTCAGGGCTGCGTGCCTGCGGGAGGAGGGTCCCTTGTTCAGAAGGGAGATGTGCCCAAGGGAAGCCCCGCTGCTCTCCTCCGCCAGCCCCGGCAAACAGGTGGCCACAGCGTGAATATCCACGCTGGTCTGGGATGTTTGATATCAAACGGAGAGGGAATTAAGGTGCTTGGGTCTGTGGCTGATTTACCTGTTAACTCTGGATGGGATGAAAATGTAACCTGCTGTTTTCGCCTTTGTAAGCAACACTTGGCTTATTCTGTTCCCGAGCTTGTCTCCCGTGCAGTGTATTTCTTTTGCTGATAAATATTTATGCTCCATGATTTTGATTTATACGAGGGCTTAAATATTGTAAAGCTGGGTATAACCAGCGTAAAATAACATAAAACAAAGCACTAGTATCCAGAATGGGGTGGACTAAAAAGGCATGGCTCCTACAGCAGCCAAATTTTACCCCAGAAATGGCCTCTTCTCCTCCCAGGACTGGCACAAATTGGCAGCTCCCCCCTCTCTCCTTTACAATTGAGATTCCCAAACTGTGTGTATCAAACAGGAGAGGTGTTTGCAGTATTGCCAAGGTTACTAGAGTGAAAACATTGCAAATGGCATTTGCATGATTGTACTTTCAAATCCTAACTTGTAGCAACAGTGCATTTTAAATGAAGGTGATTTATAACTCAAACCAGAACACTAATCATATTCTGGAGTAATAGGATTTATTTGTTGGTTGTTTGGTGGTTGTGGTATTTTCAGCTCAGAGACAACAAGCTATGTTCATGAAAAGGGAGATGGCTGGGCTTAAACCCTACTCCAACAACATTTTGAAAAGATTAGAAAATAAACACGAATGTGCTCCCTTTTCAATACGCAGTTCAGAGTCTGTGTAGTCTTTAATGCTTCCCTGCTATGAGAACATCCTAAATTGCTAAGAAAGTTCAGACAATTGCCATTTTAAATGAAAAACTCAGATTAGCACAAAAAAGAAGGAGTTGTCTGGGGATCCAGAATGGATGTTTAACAGCGCCCAGCTGTTCTCCAGCTATGAAACTCCTTACCCAAAGCACACTGGGCACGTTATGAAGCAAGGCTCAGTCCTCCACCAAGACTAGGATTTACAGCCCAATATCTTGACCAACTAAAGCTGGAAGCAGCTGCCATGTTCTCCACGACACTGGGTTTCTGGGATTGACTGTTAAGGTCCTGGGGCACCTAACTTAAAGTCATGCAATATTTATGGGGAGAAAGAGCTCGTTTAGGCCGTAATTTAGGAGGTGCACTAAATCTCATGGCCCATATACTTACATGGAATAAATGGATTAAGTCAATATACACCACCCAAAGAGCTTGATTTCAACCTCCACGCCCTGTGCACACCAGACTTACAGGAACAAAGGTGCTCCATAAGGGATTGAAGGTTACCAGAAACAGTTCCAACAAATTCCCTTATTTTTTTAACAAAAAGAACTTTTCCAGACATTTCTGAAATATTTCTGTAAAGCACACATTAAAGCCACCTTCTAGGGCTTGTTTTAACACAACTATTCTCAGTGGTGCTCTGTTAACTTGTCAGACATGGGAAACCAAGAGTGCTCATGTGCTCTGTAACTGCAGCCATCTGAAGAGATGACGAACTTCATCTGACCGGTGGGAACTTCATATAACACACACCAACCTGGTCACTTAAGTTGCACAATCATGTATATATTGGCAATTGAGTTTGGGCTAGTTAAAGGGGTGTCAAGTTAGGCACTTAAAAACAGCACCTAAAATCTCTAGTTGTGCTTGGAAATTTTGGCCTTAAGTATGTTCATACACACACTGATTTTATACAGTGTGTATATATATACACATGTATAATTTCACACGCACATATACATACATCTATAAATGAAAAAATTAATCTAAAATATGTCACCCCGCAATCTGTCAAATAAAGCTGATATAATAAATATGTCACTTTATTTAACAACTGATGCTGAAGAGAACTAGGCAGAATGAAAGAAATCAAGACATGGCTTAGTAAAAACACTGAGGAAGGCAGAAATTAAAGCAATCAATCACATTCTCGTGGAATGTCTACACCACTCGAAATAATATTTTATTGTCTGCTATTGATTGGATGCCACTGAACAAAATTGCAAACAATGAATCTGGTGTTATAAACAAGAATCACAATAAGAATAACTTATTTCAAAGCCTCGGCCGCACAACAGTTTGCACTCTGCACTCAGGCATGGAGCATTGGCCATCTACTTGCTCTACCACCACAACCTAAGAAAACATCCCTGCTCGTTAACAACAGAAAGGTTGGCATGCATGCCCAAAATAAGGGCACACTCCCCTTTTGCCTTCCTTTGCATTTTAAGCATGAACATTTAAAGCTTGCAAACTTTGGTGGAATTATAGGGAAGGGCAAGGATGCAAAAGAGAAGTGGCACTGTTTTTTTCAGTGAGATTTCCATTCAGGAAGGAGGAGGCGAACACCTTGAATTTTAATCTTGAGTTGCCACGATATGGTTCTTTACAGCTGCAGGGAGTAGGACCCAGAGCTGGTACCCAAACCCCTCTGAGCTTGGTTTGTTGTAAGAAGCAATCGATACCTGGCAACTGGGTGAAAGTCCTGCTTTTTACCTGGCAACTGGGTTTTCTTTCCTCTCTAAAGCCCAGAGGACAATAAAACAGAGAACTACTAACATCTCTAGGAAAATCGGATGGGATGGTGACTAGATGAGCCAGCCATTCCTGATAACATCCAGACTCCAAAATAAAAGCGGGCAATTATGTGAATGCAAAAGGCTGGATGAAGGAGCAAGCAGCCAGGATGGATTAGAGGCTACATCTCCTCTTCCTGGGTTGTCCTGTGATGCCATCAGGTTGTCACACGTTAGCCATTTACATACACGTGCAAATGGTGTGAAAACACTGGGCCAAATCCATCCATGGTGCAAATTCATTGAGTTTCAGCAGATCTACACTGATGGAGAGAACCAGGTGCTAATTTGGCTCATTATGTATAACTGAACATAATTCTAATTGACAGTTTTGATTACGCCTCACATCACTTCTGCTCTAATTTACCCACACGGGGTGAGAAAGAGGTAATACACAGATTGAGGTCTGGCTCCAAGGGTGACAGCAACAGGAGGAAGAAGGAAAACCATCCCTGGACCTGTGCACAACGGCCAGGAGTGGAGCTGGAGGCATTCCCCCGCTGAAGAAATATTTATCCTGCTGGTATTCAGGAATCAGGTTGTTTCTAATTTATCATTACGCAGCTGTACATACCCAATAGTTTGCTACCAGCCCCTGCAATATCCAATCTGTACTATTACTACAGATTTTATGGAGTGGGAGTCCCTATAGGCATTTTGGGGGTAAAAACTCTGCTTGGTATGTGAGGGAGAGTGTGTTTGTGGATAGGCAGGATTACAGTTTGAGGGATTTGGAGTTTATAATTATTTTCTCCCATCTGTCTCATATACTCCCCCTTCTTGTACAGACTCTTTGTGTCTCACATTAGAAGACAATTTCAAACCTATAGCGGTGCCAACCCCACCTTTCTGGGGAGGAGAGGTACTTCCAAGGGCTTTCAGTTAATGTGGATGAGAGTCTGGTACACTGGATACACCCATCAAGCAGTTCAGAAGCAAAAGTTCTTGTCCTAATGAATTATAATTACTTCAGAAAGGTCAGCCTAGACCCCGCCAGCATGGAACATCCTCGCAGGGCTGGGACTGCACAATGGTGTCCATGGGCAGATCCATGGAGCTTGGTGAATTTTGTACTACGGATGCTTTGGGCCCAGAAAGCCCAGCTGATAGCACTGGGCTGCAGGAAAAGCTAAGGAGGAAAGGGCACAACTGGTTGAAAGACAGCATGCAAAGTGGTTAGTGATGGCTCACTCCCAAACCTGCAGATGCTTGCCTCGGATCTGGGTCAGGCCAACATCTTGATCAATGCCTTTGACGGAGGGTCGAGAACATGCTTGTGAAATGCATGGTGGGACCAAGCCCAAAAGGGGTGTGAGTGCTTGAGAGGAGACGAGCAGGATTCAGACGGACCACAACCTGAAATGCAACTATCAGAAAGAAGCAAGAGGGAAATCCAGAGAGGAGAGTTCAACCTCCTGCCCTCAGGAAAGACATCTCCAGAGCACAGGCACAACAAGAGGTGCTGGTTTATGGTCCGGGGGGCGGGCAAAAGGGCCACGAAGAGCCAGCAATGAGAGCAGCATCCCATCAAAGCTGTGGGATGTGCTGACTGGAGGAGCTACACAGGGAGGTACGTGAACCCACCATGGCACAGAGCAGGGATAATCCCCAACCTTCCCGCTGGGGGTACCGAGGGCAGCTGCCCTCATCCCAGCCTCTGGCCTCCCTATCCAAGACCAGGGATACTTCCTACTACCAGGTCAAGGCATGTCCTACCATCAACCCAATTTGCTCTTTGGCCACTGCTGAATTTCAGGAAGGAGCTCTGGCTTTGGGACCAAGCCAGCCTGTGCAGAGGAGGACACCACACATCCATGGCACGGATTTTGGGGTGGTCAGTGCCCTGGCACCAGGTGAGCAGAAGGCTGCGCATGTACAATGAGCATTTAAAGGGGTGGAAGGAGCCATCAAGACGTACAAAGCCAAATCTGTCGTACAAAGCCAAATCTGTCCAAACCCGTGCAAAAGAAGGCAGCGGCGCGGAGGAAAGCAATCTGGCACCCTCTAGTGTGATGCTCTGAGAAAAGCTGGTCCCTCCTGCACCCTTCACCGTACCTCAGCCGCATCTTTCCTCGCAACCGCGCAGGCCGTCTGTGCCTGAAGGCTCGGTCTCATCAGCCCCCATTAATTGCCCTCTACTGTAGCAAGACTTGAAACTCATTAGTGTGAGCAGCAATGCGTCACGGTGAGCCTGCCGGGCCATTTGCCTCCCAAGACTTTCAGCAGGCACAAGCCTGACCTGCAGGAGATGGGCAGCCCGGCGAAGCTTTGAAAGAGGTTTTCAAAATTTTGGGGACCTGGCGTGGCTGAGACCAAAGAAGTGCCAATGCCAGGGCACTGGGGCCACCATCATACGCAGCACCACGTGTGAGGGTCGAACATGAAGGCAGATGTGTCCCAGGGCACGCGCTGGGAGATGAGACACGTCACTGTTTGATAGCATTAAGCCAGGAGAGAGCAGATTCAGGCAACTGTGTGACATCTGGGGTGGGACATTTGTATTAAGAGAGTCTGAATTATGCAAAAAAACCCCAGGGACCAGCCAGCATCTCCCAGCCCAGCCCATCGCCAGCGGTGCATACACAGCTACAGCCACCCAAAAAAATTTTGCCTTTTACGACTTGGCTCTCAAGCCATTGGAAGAAAAACAACTTACTTCCTTTCCTAATCACCTTCACCATCCTCCAGTGAACTTTTGGGTAACGCATGCTGTGTCATCAGAGCAGCACCGCTCCACGAATGGTAAACACGCGCCCGTATATTTCTCAGGATGACAGTTCGCATTATCACTGAACCCAAGGAGCCAACACAGAGCACAGGCAGGAGGAAGTAAAATACCTCCAAGCTAGAGAGCACCATCCCCTCCCAGGGACTGGGACCACTTCCACAAACGCTACTGAACAAAACCTCCTTTTCCAGGGCTTTGCAAACAGAAGCGGTTTGGGGTCAGATTGTGCAGCCGTGGGACAGCAGTTGGTGGCCTGACCTTCAGTGGCTGGGATGGTGTAGGTGGGACGGCTGTCCCAGCAGTGACTGCCACCTCTGTCGGCTGTCAGAGACAGGACAGGGCCAGGCCCCAAAAGGCCATGATAGATATTGCTACTGGTGCTGCAAACGCATTAATGTGAGTGTCCCTGTCGACCCTGGAGAGCTGGCATCTAACCAACCTTCGTGCCACTGAAGGTCACCCGTTCTCGTCACATCATTGCTGGCATTTTTACATGTCGGAGGTTTCTATGATCTGCACAGAGTTTTGTGTTTGGTTTAGGGCAAGCTTATCACCTCAAAACAGTCCTCTACCCTCATCCCTCATGCTCTTCCTTGTCCTGTTAGTCCAATACCAAAGGACCCTGATCAGGTAAGGGCGCAACCCGGGACCACGTGTCTCCTGCATCACCTCTTACAGCCCCCACCCAATCCAGGTCCTGTGCTCCTCTGTGTCAGCCAGATATTCCCCATGAAAACCAGCTGCCAGTAACGCAAGCCATGGATCTGGCTCAGCCCTGGTTAAAGCTGGATCCAATTTTACAAAACCCATCTCGCAAGCAAGTTCATCTCCTATAAATAAACACAAAACCTGGGATGTTTGCCTGGCCCCTGAAAAAAAAAAGGATTTTTGCTACACAGCTTCAATTTTTATTGCTAGTTAGTGTAACAGACGGGGAAACACAAAAATGGAGGCTGAGCTAGGATCTACACAAGCTTTTGCAGGCAGATCAGCCAGTATATCCCCCTAGTGACCTTTAAAATGCTTCTTGCCTGTCATGCTAAATTGCGTGGTCATTTTGTGATGTGGACACATGTTCACAGAAGACTAAGCTGAGACCATCCATGAGACAGATTGCTCTCAATTTATACACATATTCTAAAAAGTGTGATTTTTCTCCCTTAAAGAGGTAAGATTCTGTCTTAAAATTTACTTATATTTTCAAACCATAAACTCACCAAAAATGAATACACTGAATTCAGTGAAGTAAAGTTATTGGAGAGGTGACTCAAGCCATGTTCAAAACATTAGAGTTATGATCAGATCACCAGCCCCCATCCGAAGCTGCAATTTTTTTTTGGAGGCAGGGCAGGATGATAAACATTAAAGCAACTCTCTTGCACTGGCCTTTCCACTTGCAAACCACAGCTTCCTTGACACGTGCAATGCTTGAATCTTTTTGGAAAACCACAGAAAGATACAGCCTTGCCATGAAAACATTACAGAAGCAGTGCTTCATAGGACGTCACTTTAAAAACAGGTCTTGGCAAAATGCAATGAGGATAAGTACTGCCCTCCCCACTGCAAACCATGCTGATGCTGCTGTGGCAGGCAGGACACAGCACGGGCCTAGGGAAGAGTAGCAAACAGACGACTCAGAGTGTATAAAATTGGGTTGCATTTTCTAGTTATGCACTTACAGAAGACACAAAAGGAAGAGAAACAGGGGCCCAAGCACGATACTTGATCTACAACAGTGCAACATCACACTTGTCCACGCCTACAGCTGTTAAGTGCTACTGCAGTAGGAAAACTAATACGATAATACCCAAATCAAATGAGACATCTTTCATCTTCCCCCCACCCTCCCTTAAAGTTTTGAATAAGAACCATTAAATGAAAGCTGAAGGGCAGGTCATTGCTTGAGGTCAATCGATGCATCTCCTTCATGGTCAGTGAAGTTGTGGACCCGGCCACAGGATCTCAGGAAGGTTTGGACAGGGGCTGTGTTGGTGAGAGCAGAGTGAAATCAGTGACAAGAGAAACAGCCTGAGCTGTTGTAAAACCGACAAGCTGAAACCAACTATTAACTACAAATAGACTAGACTAGACTATTTCAGTTGGAAGGGACCTACAACGATCATCTAGTCCCACTGCCTGAGCAATTCAGGGCTGACCAAGTTAAAGCATGTTACTAAGGGCATTGCCCAAACGCCTCTTGAACACTGACAGGCTTGGGACATCGACCACCTCTCTAGGAAGCCTGTTCCAGTGTTTGACCACCCTCTTGGCAAAGAAATGCTCCCTCATGTCCAGTCTGAACCTCCTGTGGTGCAGCTTTGAACCGTTCCCATGAGTCCTATCACTGGATACCAGGGAGAAGAGATCAGCACCTCCCTCTCCACTTCCCCTCCTCAGGAAGCTGTAGAGACTGATGAGGTTGCCCCTCAGCCTCCTTTTCTACAAACTAGACAAGCCCAAAGTCCTCACCCGCTCCTCACAGGACATTCCTTCCAGCCCTTTCACCACCAGCTTTCTTGCCCTTCTCTGGACGCATTCAAGGACCTTCACATCCTTCTTAAGTTGTGGGGCCCAGAACAGCACACAGTACTCCAGGTGAGGCCGCACCAACGCTGAATACAGTGGGATAATCACCCCTTTTGACTGGCTGGTCATGCTGTGTTTGATGCACCCGGGATGCAGGTTGCTCTCTTGGCTGCCAGGGCACACTGCTGGCTCCTGCTGAGCCTGCTCTCGACCAGCACCTCACTGTCCCTGCTTCTCAGCTGGGAAAAGAGAGGAGCGTGCAAGCAACGGCACATACCTCTGTTTGTGCCATTAGGGAAAAAGCTTTAAAGTTAACACATTATTTCTTGGTTTCCAACAATTAGTGAAAGAGAGAGAGATTTTTCTCAATATCCCTATTACCTTATTTTTCTTGCTTGTTCTTTAGCCGTTACTTAGTCCAACTCAAACTTACTGCTAAATGTATCCCCATCAATGCTGGTCAACAAAGCATTTAGGCACGTGCTTAACTCAAAGCAGATAACTAAGGCACATTCAGCAAAACTCACCCATATGCCTCAATTTTTTTTTCTCTGAATAGGGGCCCTCCATCATTTCAAAAGCTGTATTTCTTTTCAGCATAAAGTACTGCAGCCGCAAAAATCAATACACTATGCTCCATCAGTGTGCATCTGTCACTCAGCTCCGAGCACAGGAAAAAGAAGAGGCATGCACAGAAAACAGTCACCCAGTCCCCTTCCTTTAAGAACAGCCAAGAGTAAAAAGATGCATAATTTAGCAGAACAGTTTTATTTGTGTATCGGGTTATTTTAAACGTCAGCTAAGGTTATGTTTCTGTCTTCAGTTGCTGCTGGGTGTTGCTTCAAAGTCATTCTGAGTCACTGTTCTCCATCTTCATCTGCTGATGGGCCCCCAGGTAGTGATGGAAACATAACTTCCCTTGACATGGATAACCTCCAATAAAGGAGCGACTTCCCTTTTGACATGCTGATTAGAATAAACGAGGGGAGGTGGAAGGGAAGAGGAAGGGGACTGTAGCTCTTGAAAAGCAAAGAAAATGGGTCAGATCCTGCTCTCTGCTTCTGTGGCATCAGATTCACTCCAAGCTATTTGCAAAGCAGCAAGAAACTCATTAGACTGTTGCTAGGGCTATTGATGGAAACGCAAATCTTTACCTGCAGTACCTTATTCCACAGCAAATGAACAGCAGGCTGGGGAAAACCAGAAAGCTGTAGTCTTGGGTCCAGGAGTCCAGCAGACTGAAGTATCATCTCTGTTTTTCAGATCTCAGTCCAAAAAAACCCCAAGGTCTGACTTCACTCAGATTTTTCGTTAGTTGCATCAACACTGACTTTAAAGAAATTCCACAAGCCTGAATAAGGTGAGGATCAGAGCCTGAGTGTTCAGTAAATCAGCCTCGGCCCAGTGCAATATGAAAGGGCTGTGCTCAGAGGGATACAGGCTGGCTGGCGCTTTGCAAGACCAAGGGAAGTCCCCTCCAGAGTTGAGCTTTTGTTTTGGCGTGACAGAAGACTTGCCAGAGCCAGTAATTCTTTCCATTATCTTCCATGGGCTTTGGATTAGGTTGCTTATAGTGAATTCAGCCTTGGCTTCCCAAAGTGATACTTCATGAGATCATCTAGCTCAGAAACCAGGTAGAAGATTTCCAGAAAAATCCTGCCCTGGTCTTCCAGGGTATCCTGCTGAGACAATGACTGAGTCATTGCACTGGTACCAGTAAGACCACCAGCAACTGAATCATATGGCCAGGGGCTTCTGCTCTCTAAGAAAGAGCATTAACACTCCCCATCTCGACCCCTCAGTAGGGTTTGCACTCGCTGTCACATGCACATTTTCCACAGAGCGCCAAACATTGTCATTTACACCCATAAAAAGCTGAATTCAGCACTCTTTCCATAAAACGGATCGTGAACCCTTAACACCACTTGCCTCTCCTTGGAATAATAAATTATGAGGACAAATGGCAGAATCATTATCAGTTTCAATATCCAGTCATAAATAGTCTTGTAAGAACACTCAAATGATGGTGTTTTATTGCGTTAGATATCACTTGCCATTAATTACAGTATGAAACTTTTGTACTTTGATGAAAAGCATTTTAGCCAGCTCAGTTATAAATTTAAAACAGTCTTAAAACAAAAGTCACCTCAAGTTGTGGGTTTTTTTTTTTTTTTTTTTCTCTACAGATCTCAACACAAAATAGCATTTTAAGCCTGGAATGACACAAAAGCAAGATTTTATAAAAGCTATGTTATCACATACATGTTCAGCTTTAGCGCTTAGAGCAAACTAACAGTACCCACCACTATTTTTTACAGTAACATTGTTGGCAGCTGGAGTTCACTGCTACAGATACTTCATAGTTCGTTTGTTTTAGTAGGGGTTTTCTTACTAATGATGAAGTGCTGTTGTGAATCAAAGTGATCTAGTTTATGTTTCTGCCCTGTTTCTTTTGTTTGGATCATTTCTTCTTCCTTCTGTCACTGTAACTCACCACCCAGGACAGAAACACAGCTGGCTGCAGAGCAAGCCTGGCATCAACAGAGCTGGTGGGTTCAGCCCCTAGCAAATCTGGGATACCCACAGGACCTTCCATACACTGCGTGTCCAAAGAAGGGCAATGAAGCTGGTGAAGGGTCTGGAGCACAGGTCTCATGAAGAGTGGCTGAAGGAACTGGGGTTGTTCAGCCTGGAGGATGAAGGGAGACCTTATCGCTCTCTACAACTACCTGAAAGGAGGGTGTAGTGAGGTGGGTGTTGGTCTCTTCTGCCAAGTAACGAGTGATAGGACAAGAGGAAATGGCCTCAGGTTGCACCAGGGGAGGTTTAGATTGGGTATTAGGAACAATTCCTTCACCAAAAGGGTTGTCAAGTGTTGCAACAGGCTGCCCAGGGAAGTGGTGGAGTCCCCATCCCTGGAGGTAGTTAAAAGCCATGTAGATGTGGTGCTTAGGGAGATGGTTTAGTGGTGGACTTGGCAGTGCTAGGTTAACAGTTGGACTTGATGATCTTAAAGGACTTTTCCAACTTAAACAATTCTATGATTCTATACAGAAGTCAACTTCAGCCTAACTTCAGTGGGACAACCCATAGGAGCAAAGCCAAGATCTACATTTTCAAACAATTGTGGGATTATTCTTCATATTTGCAGGTTGAAGGGATTCAGGCTGTGGCAATTTAAGTTGCTGCTCCTGTGGAACAGGGTATCAGCCCATAGCATTGATCACATTTTGCGTTCATTTGCAAAAGGGATTATTCCACTCCTGTTCTGGACACGGTAACCTTACAGCCACCGCAGCCAAATCCCCCAGCAACCAGGATTCAGAGCCTCTACTCAGCTGAACAGCAGTACATTATTAAATCCAGAGGGATTGCTAACATCCATACGTGAATGTACAGTCCCAAATCCAGATGCACAGCACCAGCTGTACTGGCGCTCATAGATTTTTAAGTAGATTTAGAGAAGACATTTTGCTTTCCTTTTCCAAACCTCCAGGAGGAATTATGGGTGTCCCAGGTTTTGAACTATTCTCATGAGATCTGGGAGACCAAGGTTTGGCTCTTGTCCTGCCAAAGGCTCTCGTTTTGTCCAGGGGCACAGGAAAAATACCCAGTTTCTCAGAGGTATGGTGGGAATCTGCCCAAGCTTAAGACAGCTAAGTTTAGGAGTCAGATTCCCATGACAGTCCGTGGAGATCCGGTCCATGCATTCAGCAGTGACTTCTTATCCTCATGTGCCTGGAAATGGCCCCCAGGAAGATTTGCTCTGTAACCTTCCTGAAGACAGAGGTGAAGCTGACCAGTTTGCAGTTTTCTTGGATCCTCCTTACTCTCTTTGAGGATGAACCTAACATTAACCCCTTCCCAGTCATCGGGGACCTTCCACAATCATCACCACCTTTCAGAGATGATAGAAAGCAGTCTCACAATGACATCAAACAGCTTCCTCAGCACCCTTGAACACATCCCACTTGGTCCCATGCACCCATGTATGCCCATTTTGCTTCAGTAGTCCCTAAACCAATCCTCCCGTACTACAGGTAGCAGCTATCTCCCCTAAATTCTGCCACTAGGCACAGAGATAAAGAGGCTTGACAGCAGACCTTGCCAGTAACGACAAAGGCAAAGAGCACCTCAGCTTTTTCCACGCCCATTGTCACTAGGTTGGCCAACCCATTTAGCAGCAAATCAGTATGTTGCTGTTCTCCTTTTTCTGGTGATTTACCTAAAGCAATCCTTATTCTTGCCCTTCACACCCCTCACCAGTTTCAGCTCACTTTTGGCTTTTTAAATTTCATCCATGTTGGACCATATCTGAGATCCGAGGTCAAGTGACATTCCCCAGGACTCATCAGCACCTGTAAAAACAGATTGTTGCAACTCAACTGTTGCTTGAAATGGTGACCATTTGCTTTTTGACACGAAAGTGAGAAATTGAAGAAAAACAGTCTAATTGCTCATTTAAGGCAGCCTGTTCTTTCCCTTCTGCTTAGCCGGTTAAAACCTCATTTGACAATCTGAGAGTTTAGCTCCCAGTGCTCTTGCTTAAAATATAACAGATGGCCTCTAATAAGTAAATTGAAAAGTGCAAATAAGGTTAAAACAATTTTTCTTTATTGAATATCATTAACTTCAAGGCTGTCCACTTTAAAATGCTAATTAAACCTCACTTCCTTTTGCAGGGTTCTAGTGAAGAGAGATTGCCGTGGGGTAAATTCCTCTTGTTTGTAGAGGACTAGCCCAGCAAACCGATAGCAAACTGGGCTATTACATGTCCCAAGCTTAAGAAATAGAGTTGGAAGCTTTCCATTTATTTGTCCCTTCCATACTAGCTCCTTCCCACAAACCAAACACAGTCAAGAAGGAAATTCAAAAGAGGCCAAGTGTGAAACCCTGCTCTATCCACGTGGCAAACAACAGTTTCTCTAAAGGTCGCTACTAGTCCAAACCAAATGCCGTTTTCAGCACAGGATTTCTGACACCGTGTTATAGCCCTGCAAAATGTCATGCTGCAGGTATGGGGCTCTATATTCCTGGCACCACACACAGAGTACAAGAGGTCCTTCAGCACCTTGCCCTCACCTCATTCCTAATTTCCAGTTCAAATTTATTCCTAATCAGTATATGCCACTTGTTTGTGTGCCAAAATTGTTCTTTGGCTTGAATAGCTTTCCTCCTGCTCTTTTCCCCGAACCTGAAGGATTTATACTGAATGATGGTATTGCCTCCCAGCTTTCACTTGCTAGGCGAAGCAAGCTAAGCTTTTAATCTGCTCTCCTAGGACAGCCTTTCCCTTCCCCTGATCAATGTATAAGCCATCTTCCCGAACAGTTCCAGTTTTAATTCTTCTTTCCTGAACACAAGAGAGCAGATTTGCAAATGCCCTCCCAAACCAGATCTCTACCAGAGCCTTGCACAGGGCAATGCTCCCATCTCAACTGGAAAGGCACACACGTAAGCTCAAGGATAACATTCACCTTCTTCATGGCCAGGTCACAGTCACAATTTCCAGTCACTGTGTAAAAAAAAAAGAAGAGAGTATGTTGAAATCTTTCATTTCCTCTACCCCTGCTAAAGGCTGAGCTCCCAGTCCAATACAGGTCCAAAAGGCACCACAACTCAGTCCCCAAAGACAGCCTCATGCTCAACTAAAAGCAAGAGGTGTGAAGCAGCCAGCTTTTCGGCTGATGGCCTCAGGATGACAGCACACCACTGGGAGGAGGGAGCTCCCTCTGCTTGGTGGGTTTGACCCCAGGTCCCAGTTTGCAGGCCAGCGTTGGTAGGCTGGAGGAAGCTCAGGGAGGGAGCAGTTTCCGTGTCTCCTGCAACCTTGGGCTGCTGTAGACAAAAAAAGCAAGATGCATCAGGCCAGAAGAAGGGGAGCCTGACTGAGTACCTGGGTCTCCTCACCAAGCAGTTCCCAAGTCCAGATGCATTCTCCCTCCCCCTCTAAATACACAATCCTTGCTCATCTGAGAAAGTTAATTTACATTGTCATTTAAAGATTCAGAGTATAAATAACAAAATGCAGAACTTGATATAAATTACCTGTCCAGTCTCACCTCAGTGATTTCTCACCTAGACAATCTGGATGAACATCCACAACCCTTACCTGAAATGCTGTGGACAATCCAACACTGCCTGTCCAGTGACTCTGACTTACAGCAACATTTCTGGGCCAAGAGAGAAGGGAAGGAGTTTCTTGACATTTACTTTGGCCTTTACGGCAAGCACTTGCCCCATGGTGGCTCATCTCTTTTGCTGTGGAAGCCCGTGAACGATGAGGGTTGACTACCAACAGGCAGGGGAAGTTGTTAGCAACACTTGTTTAACCAGTCCATTTATAAAGCATGCCAAAACCACACACAATACAGATCAAAATGAAATATCTGCATTCACTGGGCAAACAGCAAAATGAGTCTCTGTTGAAAGGCTTTTGGGAGAGTCTGCCATGCTGCAAACATGGTGAGATGGAATCAGATGAGACACCATGGCCGTATCTTCTGAGCCAAGAGTCACTTTAAGAAAAAAAAAAAAACCCAAACCAAAACCACTTTAACAGCAAGGGAGTTCTTGAAATTCAGGTTATTTGCCTATTCATTCAGTTGAACTGTCTGACTAAATCACATATTGGATTAGCTTCATTCAATGTCTTCTCTTCCCTCTGCTTGAGTAGGCATTTATTCTAAGGGACAACAATGGCAGGGACCAGAATAATTAGGCTGAGAAATGGAAATTGGGAAAACATACTGTCACCTTTCAACACCACCTTTCTTGATCAAAAGGGTCTATGCAACTGTCCTCAATCTAGCAAAGAAATGATACCAGGAGGGTCAGGGCAATGTCCCATCCTAACCTAACAAGCTATGGCAGCAGTGTGAAGACATGCTCTCGGGAGGCATAAGCTGTGATATCAAAGTTGTGTGAGAAACCTTTGCTTCTTATTTGTCTTCTGCAACGTTTTATTTTAAGATAAAAGTCCTCAGCTAAGAAGCAGCTCTATTTCTATTCTGTTTCTCTGTCTAAGCCCTTCTGTTATACAACATGGCTTAGACTATTTTTCAAGGAGAATTCCATCTTCCAATACACCAGTATTTTTCAGATCCGGAACAGAGTTGAGGTTTCAGGAGGGTAGTGCATACATGTCAGTCAGAGAGTAAATATTGTCTCTGAACAGCAAGTTGAACAGACCTTTGTTTTCCTGGGCAATGCTTGTCTAAGTCTTAAGGGAGCTGTCTTTTACTGAACCGGGGTACTGAGCTTGCAGGCGTAACACAAATGCCTGAAAGAGTCCACCTTGAAGGGATAAACACAAGCAAGGACATGCAACAAAAGGACAAAAAGCAAGAATCTAAGTAACAAACCTCCCAACCTATGTCTGCTGGATATCTCCACGCAGGTGTACGGAGAGGACTGGCTGAAGGGAGTTGGGGAGGTCAGTCTCATGGACTTGACAGCAAAAACAGAGCAGTCCTGGAACAAGAAAGCTTTCCAGTTGTACGATGGTAACTGGGGACAAATCTTGTCTCCAAAGTTGAGATCAGCTTTCAAACAAGTCTTCAGGAGTTTTGGCACAAGAAGAAAAATTGGCTTTTTCTCTCCTCCACACAACTGCCTTTCTACTCAGCAGGGAGAAATGGCTCACTCAGGAGACAAGTCACCTGATCTGTTGTAGACGTCTGCCACAAGGTAAGATGAACAGCCAGACACTCCTCTCCCTTGTGGTCCTCTTCTTTGATTATAAAAGGAGCCCATATGAGAGCAAACACAGATGTCTACACTGGCCAGATGAATCCCACACCTGAGTGACCAAAGACTTCTGTTTGGCTGATGAGATGCTAAAAGAGAAATGACAACCAGATGGATGCATTACAAAGTACTAAGGCACAATATACCAAATAAAAGCAGAGCTAATCACAGCATCTTAACAAAGAACAAATGTCTGTCATCTAAAGAGCTTAGAGCAGGAAACACTGTATGCAATTAATAATCTCCCCAGTTGTTCTAATGGGCAGGCTGATGCATCAATGGATGAGACAACTTAGTGAAAGACTGAAATCAGAGATCATAGCAGTACCCATAAGCAGTGACGGCTGCTCCTTCGCCCTTACCCCTCAGGGTATGTGCTTCCAGAACACTGAACAAAATCATTGGGTTTCCACAATGGTTGAGACATTCCCAGAAGTCTGGGATCACCACAGAAGCATCATGCTGTTTGTCAAGGCCAACCTTAAGAAGCAACAGAGGAGCAGAAGAACAAGTAAAGCAAAATGAGTCTTGGGGCTGGATCTCAGCAATAGACAAGTTCACTTAGGAAAGTGTCACGTAAGAGAAGTTCTTAGCATTCTGCAGAAGTGGAAATAACTAACAAGACAAACCATATACAAGAAAAGGTTGTATCTGCTGCAGGAGAGGGAAAAAAGCTTCTAGGAGAAAAAAATTAATCTAAAAACCTTACATTCTGGTAATGTAAGCGTTGATGACTGAAAGCTAAACCACTTGAACTGGCTAACCAAAGAAGCTTGACCTAGGCTGTATCAAAGCACAGAAGTGATCAGGGGCTGTAACTACTCTGAATATCCCAGTAAAGTATGTCCTACTAACACACTTGAGACATGCTCAGAAAAAAACTGGTTACCAAAAAGAATTCATCCCAAGTTCTTTTGCCTTGCATATTGCATTGTGATTTTGACTTGCACAAAATGAGCGTCAAGTAATAACAAGAGAAGATCCATTGGTGCAGATATGATTTTGTACCCAGTTTGCACAAGTGTAAAACACCATACTAAAATTTCAAGCCATGTGGAATCAGGACTACAGTCACCTTCAGAGAAGCTTCTTAAGGAAGTGCTCCTCACGGGATAGCAATCCCCTGATATCTGAGTGAATGTCCACCTACCTTCTGATTATCCTTAGCCATATTTTTAACTTGTCTGGCAATTTCAACCCCATTTTAACTGAGAGTAGAGATCTCACCAAAATAAAAATACTAAAGATTACATGAAAAGTCAGCAGCTGGAGAGAAGAAAAATCCAAATTAGCACCTTTCTGCTAGGGAAGGAGTTAGAACCTGGCCCTGTATTCATGACAAGCACCAAGAGCAGACAGTTCAGTTCTGTAAAATGTTACTCTCTTCTTCCCCCACCCCCTAACCTGCATGCAGCAGTCTGGGGACCAAGGTAACAGAAATACAGATAAAACAAATGATTTGCTGAAAGTTCTGCTTTGGCTTTTCATGGCTTTAGATACACATCCTTCACTGCGCTGCCCTGTGATCTGTGGTGGTAGCCGCAACTCCAAAGGAAAAGCAAGCTGAAAAACAAAAAGGTCCCACTGGGATCACACACGGCGGTATTCAGCTCACTTACTTATTAATGCACTGACAGAGCATAGACTTTTTTCAGTACATTACTTATTCAATCAGAGCTCCAGCTCTCTCAGACTGATCCCTTAAGAAAAAGCAAACATCTTTTCCTGTTTGTTTCCAGCTGCATCACAAAAGACTTTAAAGACTTCAGGCTGCAAAGCGAGCTGTTTGTCTTTGGGTCATGGTATACCAAGAGCTTGTGGGTGAAGCCAGTGCATTGACTGGTGAGGGCACAGGGCCATCGAGCTAAGGAAGCTGCTTGGACTCTTCCACGTAACTCCATGACCCACCTCCAACCTAGAGTGGCTTTGCTTGTGCTGGACAGGAGCTGCAGGTCAGACAGCGACAAACAACCTTGTTGTGGCAATCAAGGAGGTTTTCCAGGAGATGAGATCAATTTTCCAGCAGATTACTCTAGACTGGGAGTAGCTCAGCAGGTCTTCAAACACAGAAGCTAACCTTTTGTCTAGACAAGATGAGGATGCCATGTTGCTCACCTTGAAGAACAGTAAGGTCACTTAAGGGGGAGGGAGGGAATCAACCTCCATCAAATATGTTGAGGTAGAAGACATTGGCTTGCCTTTAGATTTCTGTTAGCTAAGATGTTAATTAAGTCAGTAACCTCTCTACTCCAGACAACCAGAATAACATAAGGTAGACAAGCTGGCAAAAAAAACATGTGACTTTGGAAACCAAAGGGCACCAGATCCTTCCATCACTGTGCCTGTGAGAGCAAGAAGCCTGTGGTTCCTTGGCAGGCTAATGTGCATTCCTGGAAAGACAAAAAGAAAAGAGTGATGGAAGTCTTACAGCAGCATTTCTTCAAAGGACCCTTCTAGGAGATTTATTGAGTCTTATTGTATCTGACACCAGTCTGTGAACATGTACAACTTTGGTGAGCTGGAAAAAAAAAAAAGAGCTTGTCTATAAATTCTTATACTCCAGACACCATTCCTCAGAGGCCAGCCCTAATAAACCCATCACCACAGCAATACTATAATTCAGTGATGCTCAACTCCTGGCCCTTCAGAGCCTGGCATCCGAGTCTTTTCTCAGGGGCTCCTGGAGCAAGTACACAGTGCATCAGCTACCCTGAGGAAACAGTGTTTTAATGCTAACATGGGACATATCAGAGAGCCCCAACCCAGCCCAACAGAGAAGGAAGTGTTTCCTTCTCCCTACCCAGAGAAGAGCTCAGGTCCAGAAAGTAGTTAAACCATCCAGAGGATATCCTACTAGCATCACATAACACTTTGTTAGGAGCCAATATATTACCTAGAAATGTTCTAACATGTGCTATGAGCTGGGAAGCGTAAGCTTTAACCTTCTTCAGCTGAGTAAGAAATTGACCCTGAGTCTCCCATTTCACAGGCAAATAAAGCTACAAAGCTACAAGAGACATCGGTCTTCTCACTCTGATAAGCCAAAACTCAAGAAATGTCACCAAAACTGCATAAAGCTAAAACACCTCTCTGAATCCCTTCATTGTGTGGTTAACCTTGATGTCAAACCAGTAACTAAAGACTAATGATGATGGTAGTGCTGCTTAAACTAGTAGGCATTGTTTAACTTGCATTAATGAATCCTTCTGTACCTCTCTACAGCCTTGCTCAATGACAAAGCAACTGCTGACGGTGGAGGCCTGTGAGAAGTATTACACGTTTTAGCACTGTACCTTGGGACCCAGAATAATAAGCACATAAAAGAGATAGATGTGTATTTGTAATGCCACCTTTCAAAGCAATTGCTTAAAAGAAGCCTGCTTTAGAAACTCGGAAATGTAATTCTTGACCTTCATGAGTAATCATGCTAATATCAAGAGAAGTTATAATTATTCAGTTGTGAACAAAAAAAGGCACTGTTCGTACTCACAAATGAAGCACTTAAATATAAAAGGGAGAGCAAAGGAGGAACGTGCCCATTCCCCTGCCACTCCAGAGGTGAGTCACAGCAAGGGGGTCCCACCCTCACCCCAGAGATGCGGCAGGGACAGGGAGAGTGCTCCTGGGCCCCTGTAACATGAAGAATACGAATTCGAGTCACCCACCTTCAGCAGGGTTATAATCCAGTTCGGCATACTCAGTAAAGAGATTCTCTACTCCCTACAATTCCCCACCTTACTCCCTAGGCACATTACAACTTCTATAAGAAGGGAAGAAAGGCTTCAGCCAGTTTCATTAAACAAGTCTGCTTTATTCCCAAAAGAAATTTTATCCTAAGGGAAACATACCGGCACTGCAGAATGGTGCAGTAAAGTGTTCCCACTTGCACAGGGTGATTTAGGATGTTCATTCAAATTCTGCGACTTCCACATGTCTCTGTAGCAAGATCTCCTGGCTTGTATTTTCTCTCAGATTTTCTCAGCCAGAGTCTACTTAATCTGGACCAAAACATTTGAAGAGCAAGACCAGTTCTGCTCAGCGTCTCCAAGAAAGAAATGGGATACTGATGGTATAAAAAACCAGTCACCTTCATGCCTTGTTGGGAGCAGAGCCCTACTTCTGCAGTTGCACTCAGCACAACACAAAGATTTTCATAGCCATGACACCTGAAAGAGGAAAGGAAAACAATATAACCCCAAATAGCATGCAGATAAACTGACTCTGCTGTTTGAAACGGAAAGGAAGCATGTAAAACTTCCCATGTTTGTGGCCTTATTTTATTTTTTACAAAACTGATGTCAAGTAAAACATCGTGTAATGGTGTCTGTATCACGTACTGCCTCTGTGCTTTCCACAGTTTATAAAACCCAACCACATCATGTTTTAGCACACAACAGACTTTCCATATGGTCATGTGACAAGAACTCCCCTTCTCTGAGGATCCCAGGGAGTCTTTGAAGACTTTAATCAGCCTTCACACCACAAATCTCCACATATTAAAGAAAGATGGGATTAAGCCAGTGTGCTTATGCTTTCTGTTAGTTTCATGTAGGCAAAGATATAAACATCAACAAGTTACAGATGTACAGAAAGATAGTTTCAAAAGATTTAAGCAGGAGAAGGTGTGAAATTAAGATACTGTGCTAGATAGGTACGCAGAGAGGCCAGCGTGCTAAACACACGGAAACAAAGCTGACAGTGATGGGCAGAGTGATTCATACATACAATGGACCTGACTTTGTCATCCAGCTATTCCAAAACAGCAAGCATGATCTGAAAAGTACCCAAGAAAAATTGGAGTCACAAACACACAGAGCAACATGATGCTTTTTTAATCAGGTTTTCAATCACAATGTAATTTTTTCCACCAACACACTCAAACACAGACATTTAAAAATTATTTGTCTACAAAGAGGAACAAAATGATTTAAACAACTCCAGTAAATTCTGAGCAAATCTTTTCTGATCTTCTCCTTGGGAGTCCACTCTTCAGATGACTTATAAATTTTGTTTGCTTCTATTTCGCAAGACAAGAGGTTGGGTTGTAGATAACCTTCTGTTCAAGCTCAGCATATCTTTTCAGAAGTGGACGATAGAGCTAAAAAGGAAAAAGAAATAAATATGTCTAGGTTGAAAAATTAGATTTTTAAATCACGCTGCAGTTAAAAAACATCTTCCGACGTGAAAAATGCAGCATCGTCGTAGGTACCTGAAAGTTTACGGTTTTTCCCCCAATTTGCTCAAGAAAATGCTGCAGTCTTCCTTCTTGAAATGTCACAGTCCTTTTTACCATCTCCTTTACAGCTTAATTTTATGACACGCACAGGTTGTTCTTATTGTGGCTGCGTTCCTGCTATAAGCAGAAGTCATTACTTCCAGAGGAAGCAGCTCTGCTAAAGTCACCTCTCCCGGTCTGACATGCCCCCTCGGTAATAGCTGTCCTAACCACCCAGGCAGAACTCCTGTCCTTGCCTCCCTCCGCCACCTCAGGACGGATCAATGCCTCTGTCCCCTCCTCCTCTGCCTTGCTAATAAGCGCGCCGCCACCCCCTAGCACAGTCAAACACCACCATCAGAAAGGTCCTCCTTGGCCAATATGCTGACCAGGGCCTTCTAAAATACACTTCAAACTCCCTCTCCCGCCCCTCTCATACTCCCCTATCTACTTGAGCTTCTTCTCTCCTTCACATCTTTCACAGCCACAACTTTTCCCATCTACAATCTGCTCCATGGCCAGGCTCCTAGCTCCCTGAACCCAGGCCCAGGGGGACAAATGGAGACCCAACTTCTTCCCACAACTACACTAAGTATCTGAGTAGCTTTTTTGTATTTCCCTAGCTAGAGTGCTCCAGGAATTTTTAGATCCAGAATTGTTACAACCATAAAAAGAAGAATCAAGACTCTAACGTATTCAAAACCCCAGATTCAAACACATGCTATGCTTTTGGATATGGATGAGATCTATGTTGTGATTTGTTTCATTCATTACCTTTTTTTTTTCCCTTTCGCTTCAAATTCATCACAGGACATATCACAGAAGATGAGCTGCTTGTATGTGATGAGGTTACATAGCAGAAACCCCGAACAGAGCCTAGCCCTACTGCTGGCTCCAACCCAAAACAGTACTTCATCTAGATCTTGCAGATACACCTTCTTCCTTATCTCCTCTTTCTGGTTTCAACTGTCCACCTAATAAAATCAGTAGTTTGACAAGCCATACCAGGACAGCTTCACTCCTTTGCTGGCTCAAGCACAAAGAAGGGACTGCCAGGAGCCAGTATGGGGTCTGGTAGGGGCTCGAGCAGTCCTTAGGAGGATGCCGTAAGGTCATATCCCTGCCGCAATGAATCCTAGGGGCCGCCAGTCTAGTCTACAAGCCCCCTGCGCTGATGTTATTCATAATCAGGGCAGTCTCGCTCCTGGCTCCAGGTTCAGAGAGGTTATAGAGCCATAATGAATCATACCCAGTAAACTGAATTACTGCTTTCATCAGTAAGTGAGATCCAGCATTTAAATGCATTTTATCCTTTTCCAGATAAGAGCCACAGCAAACAACTGTGTATGCATGAAAAATTCAGGAGGAAGATGTTTCAAGTGTAAACTATGAGGCCGTAGGAAGAGAGAGGGTTGTTCTTGCGCAGTTTTATGTACAGTCCTGCAGTAGCCTCAGTGTCTCTAACAGTCATACTTTCTCAGATGAAAGAAAAAAAATATCAAGAGCTTGCAGTTTTCTCATCTAGGAAATAAAGAAATAGCGTGTTTTGTTCTTGTGTTTCAGTTGTTAGCAAAATATCCGGTTTCTGTGTTACTTCCTTCCTGAACAAGTTTCAGTCTGAACAGTGAAACCTGGGTTTGGCTCTTCATTCCCACTTCCACCTTCCACGATGGCAGGTGAGAGCAACTTAATGGACAAACTCTGCAGAAGCAGCCTGTTATGATCAACTCCTCCCTTTTACCAACCAGATGTTACAGTACATGAAGTTAAAAGTACATTTCTTCAACAGATTAAGTATATCATGGGGAAGAAGAGAAGGAGCACCTACAGCAAATGGAAAGAGACACTGTTAGCCAAAGCCTCATCAGGGCACTTTTTAAACCTACCTCACGGTGATTAACTGAAGCTTACAGTGTCTTAAACTTACACGGATTAAAACAGAGAAACCTACTCACTCCTACCTCTGCAACAGACTCATTCAGTGACCCCGGGCAAGTCATTTAACGCATATGCGCCCCAACTCCTCTTCTCCACAGGACAGCAATACTGAGATCCATGGAGATTTATGCAGATTTATGGGGTTAGAAAATAAAATGCACCAATATTATGAAATGCCACATGACTCAGCATGGTATTTTTAACTGACTACATGAGGGCATCAGGGGTTCAGTGAAGTATGGATATACACTTTTTTCATGTTTCAAAAGAGTATTATTGCTTCCATTTCTGCTAAATATGCACACCAGAGTAAACAAAATATTGAGCAGGCAACTATGGCTATACTGGGAGTATCAGTATGTCAAACAAAACCAGCTCTTTTATTCACTGAAGCATCTATAAATCAGGCCTCGCTATTTCTTACCTTGCTGTTCTGTAAATTTGATAAACCCTAGGCACTTCTCAACAAAGATTCAGCACAACAGAGCTGCATCGGTAAGCAAGCTCAGCCACTGAGAAAGCAGGCTCCATATTTCTTACCCAGCAGTATTTTTACAAAATACACAACAGTGCATTTACTAGAAGGCTGGAAAGTATTATTGTTAATACATCACTCTAAATTAAAATGTGTCAAAATAAATGAACAACCACATTTACTGATAGTTTCTTTTCCTGTTTATTGGACTTAAGCACTTAGCTTGCTAATTGAGAAAATTCAGGCATTTGCAATAAGCTTCGCAGCCATTAGTGTAAATGAATGCTGCATTATGGACCATCTGAAAAAAATGCAAACAAAAAATTAAGAATACTCCTTGTACTCTATTCCTGTTCATTTGGGGTAAAAAGCAGCACAGTTCAGAGGGCTAAGCCAAAGTTTTAAATTCCTCTTGCTCCGGGAATTTTGCTGTAATACCACCAGTACATCATGGCTGATAAGCGCAGCAGTACTACAAGGTTTTCACAAGCAGTATTTTACATGCCAACTTGACACCAGCTGAAGTTTGGGACCAAAGCAGTGCAGCTCCCATGAAGTACGGAGAAGAAAAGCCAAACTGCACTGACCACGAACATGGCCTGAGCGCACACTCAGTTGTGTCTGTGAAAGATGCTTCTCCATGTCTGCCACGACTGAACTGCCTCCACACAACCTCAGGCAACTCCTCCTAAGCAACTCCAGGAGCCTTTTTCCTGAGGCAATTATATAGATTTATTTTATAATTGAGGTCCAAAGGGAATAAAGAACTCTCAACGATGGGGAAAAAAAAAAAACCAAACCCAAACCTCAAGAACATAAATTCCCTCTCTGTCATAGCCTGAAACCTAATATATCAGATCATGATCTTTAACAAAAATAATCACATGTATCACAACACGAACCTTATTATTGTCCATAATTTAATTGTCCTTGCTATATTACAGCCTTTTCTCCTGCTTATCTCTGTAGCCTACTCCACAACATTAGCTGTATGCTGATGGCTTCATTTACAAATGCTAGACTTCTCTCCTGGGACAATTTGGCCACACTCTGACAGTCCCACGAATAACTAAGAAAATGCTAATGATAAATATCGCCTTATAAAAGAGAATGACTTAACCTGCACTCCCTTGAAAATGCATTCAAATAAATGTTACCTTGGTCTCTAGTCCAAATCAAATATGTCATCCTCAGACTGTATCTCATCATAGTGCCAGCCTATGAACTCAACAGGGCTTTTACTGTTTCTTTGTACAATGTCTGGGACAATGCAACGTTGTCCCTGCTACCCACCAAAAGCAAAACCAGCTACAAATTATTACAAGTGACAATCCACATGGATCCTTCTATCTCCTGCAATGCTACGTTAACCAATGATTGGAGCAATTCAAAATTTACAAATTACAAAGATGATGCTGATGATTATCTAATTTTAATCTACCCGAGTACATTTAATCTACCCTGAATAGATTAAAATTAATCAGTCTCTCACAAACACTTGCTAGTTTTGATAGGTTCCTTTTTTTTTTTTTAACCAAACTCAAATTACTCAGAGAGATTTGCTTAAGAAATCAAGAGATACAGATGTTTTATCTTTACATCATAGCAGTTGTTCACCTTTCTTAACACAGGAAGAATACTCTTAAAGCAGAAAGAATATGACAGTGTCCTGAAATACTCTGAAGACTCCTCCAAGGAACCACACCTCAAACTGCCACTGTATTTACTTCAGATATTCATTCTGCAAGCCTATCTTAATCAGTTTAATAGGTTAAAAAAAATTATTGGCTACACAAATCACCTTAATCAAACTCCCATCAATACCTATTATATTTTTGTGGTTGTATTATTATTACCTACTTTGCACTAAATTACCAACCTAAACCAATTCTAGAAAACAACCTCCCCCCACCCAAAATGTAACTCAACAAAAATATCATTATTTTAAATCAATAAATAGGTCATTATAACCTTCCTGGGTAATAAAGTCACTTCTATAAATCCACCTACTTACGAGGCAATTCACCAAAGTCAAGAAAACCTGTTAGGTCTACGTTTTCCCTTCTTGAATTTCTGCAGGATTAATACATCTCAGTAGAGTCAATAATGCAATCAAAAATTACACATCCAGAGGTAGTGAACTGCGCTGCACCTTCTCCTTACAAAACCCTACACGACAATAGTACGATAAATCTGACAGTACATCATAGGCACACGGCTTGTATAAACACCAGTGATCAACTCCAGATAATCATGTTCTCTCTCATGCTTTTTTGCTTAATTAACCAACTAGCCAACCATCGCTGTTTTAATAGATTACTAAAATAGAGCTGAATTCTAATGCTGGAATAATAGATTCTTTCTGTCTGTTAACATATATTTATTGCTCTAGAATCTCCTGGTTATTTCTGTCATGCTTAGTGGTTCTGATTAATCTTTTTCCTTGAGGGAGAGGAGGCTCCAAAGAGGTGAGATGACTCTTTAATTTTTGCTATTCTGAAAGTAGGGGAGAAGGATTCATTTGGTTAACCCACAGATGACTGACTTCATCTAGCCTGGTTGAGTAAGTGACCCAAGACTATCACCATGATGGTTACCAGCAGAATACCTTACGAACTGTTTGGGTCTTGACAGAATTAGAAACAAGCTCAAGTTGGGTGAGCCCCTACACCCTACAAATATACTGTAAAATCAGGTTCAACTAAGACACTTAGGGTCACAGCCACAGAGAGGGATTTCTCCTCTTTGAAATGGTCTTTTCCAGGCAGGATGGTCTGCTACAGGATAAAGCCACATTTTTGCCAGACAAGTTGGAACTTATGGGACCTCAGTTTCCACTAACTAGTAACTGATCACCCATCACAATCTCTGTGTCTCCCATCTTGTGATTTTACTCTATTTTACCTGCCCATCAGCTTAATGGAACCAGAAGAGCTGTTTTGTGTGCCCTGCTTTTCCTTTTTGAAATCACACTCATTATCATAAATGATCCTTCAGCAACCAAAGAAACACTTTTTGCATTTTTGATTCCTGGAAAGCCCTACTGTGAGCATAAGCCTTGGCAATGAAGTTACACCAAACTGTTGTTTGACCTCTGTCTGTAAAGGGTTTTCCTCCCTCCAATGATCTAACACACATGTTGCCTCTGACCTATACCAGGAAGAAAGGATGAAACCAGACCAGATTGCTGTGTGCTATGACCTGTTTCTTCTCCATCCTGCCAAGTTTTAGCTGTAGCCATCCAAAAAACGTAGGGAAGTGGTCCAGGGAATTTCACATTGGTTAGCCAGACTCTTTCAGAAGAGCTCCTCAGTGAGACAGAACTTAACCTCAGGATGACTTTGAAGTTTATAAAAAGAACCGTCATTTAAGTGAAAGCCTCTAACCTCAACAGAATGAAACTGCATGGACAGGGAGAGGCAGCTCTGTGAAAAACAGAATCAAACTGACTCATCACATTATGAATTTTTACTGCACTGTTCATGCTAACACACTATATTACTGACAGGCCCTCTGGCTTTCTGCAGTTTCACAGCCATGAAACTAGCCAGGGAATCCACCATCAACTGCGAAAGTATAAGACAGGAAGAAAAAAAAAAAACAGTGTGGAATACATAATTGCAAGAAGCTGCTTTTAATGGAATGAAGCTGGCAAGCTAAACTAAAGCGCAGCAACAGTTATTCCTTCACATGCTGTTTGGCCACTACCTTCTCTATCATTCACTCCCATCTACTGGGGCAATAATTCACTGCTGTACATCATTTAAAACCAATAAAAAGATGTGCTATGAGAGCCAGGTCTAACCAAGTGGAAAAGGAGAAGAAAAGTATCGAGAGGGAGATAATTAACTCTTTTAGCTTCCAGGCCATTTTATGCAGACAGTAAAATAGAAAGAGGTAAATGAATTCCCCACTGAGCTCTCCAGTTAGGTTAGCTTGGCCCCTGCAGGGGTACAAGGTGCTTGCTGCTCTTGCAAGGCCCCTGTGAGTGACAGCTGTATTCCCTGCCCTTGAGTTTTATAGCTGAAGCAGCACTGGGGGGTCAAAAGCAGGTCTCTGAGCACCCTCCACCTCCACACAAGCCAGCCTGGCAGCTTTTCAGCAGACAGCATTTTTGGGGGTAACAGGGCAGCAACGTGAGGTTGAATCAGACACCGGGGATCTGCTCTTGAAGTGTATTCCCTGCGGAAGGCTTCAGCTGCAACACACGACACAGGCCACTGCTGTTAATTATTTTATCTTTTAAAATGAGGGGGGAAGGTTGAGTAAATGAGATCAGATCAATCAAGTTTAAATTATTCAATGTCTTAATATTTCTGAAGGGGACTTCTATTCGATTACTGAGCTCCTCCATCTCAGTTAATAATTAAATAATACGCTGGCAGGCACAATACAGCATGATCATTTCTATTATTACTCATGATGATATCTGGTGTTCCACTACACATGTAGCTGGGAGTTAGTAGTTTTGACAGATCATTAATTTCCCAGTTTAAATAAAAGCTTTAAAACCTTGTTGCCTGTAGTTAGGGCACATCCAAATCTCATAAACGGAGAGTGTAAGGCTGTGTTGATGTAAAAGAAGCTTCTGCACAGCTGAAGACACAGTTAGATTCACCTTTGGTTATTTAAACTTGTGTTCTCTACAAATCTTGCTATATCGTACTGTTTATTTATTACTGGACATTATATTTCAGAAGCTGTTGTTAACTAAGGTCTTTGGCACCTGACAGTGAGAGGTGCAAGGTTGCACTGGAGAGCCTGGGACGATTCCTTCCTTGGTTTTACAGGGGCTGGAACCACACAGTTAGCAACGACAACTATTTATTTTGCTTTGTCTATGTGGCCCCATAAAGTACAAACTTCACCTTCAGATGTGCTGAAATTCCCAGGATGGGCACAGTACTGAAGACCTGTGCCTTCTGAATCCTCCCAGCTGGCATGCTTTCCAACTGGGAGCTCCAAGTGAAGATATACAATTGCTGACCACTGTTTAAGATCAGACAGGAAGGATCTGGGGGCATGTTTTCCAAGATGCCAGAAAGCACTGTCACCACGCCTTTTTCCATACTACTTACTGCAAACAAGTCAAGAGTATTTTGTCAATATTGTAAGTTACAACCTGACTGACCTGTATCCAAATCCAATCTATTTTATAACTTTTTCTGTCCCTTAAGGAACAGATTTTGCTCTCTGATCACACCCAGTTAGAAAAAAAATCACTGTATCAGACCTGGATGGAGCGATCAGATTATTGCATCATCACAAAACTAAAGATCTCCCCAAATCAGATCTATCTTTACAACAAGGAGTAAGAACTGTGTAACCAAATGTTTCTTAAATTAAACTATTTTACTAGAAGAATTAGTAGACCACTACATTTTGAAGCAGACAGGAAATGAGAAGAAAAATGGTATTCCCAAGCTTGCTCACCTCCTCAGCCCCAGCGGTTGGTGTAACAGCCAATCTAGGCTCCGGTGCTAATTTCACGACATCAGCGAAGGACTCATTCGTCTCAGCTACAAGCCCTGCAATGAGAATCACAATCCTGATCAATGCAGAAAGCACGATGAGGGATGTGCCTTGACTCCCTGGCAAATTAATACATTATATTGATCTCCTCTGGTCAGGTCAGCATTCAGGATTGAAGGATAAATGGCAGAAGATTTTACATTCCAACACGCTAGCCCGGGAAGTGGGGACTCTGTGATTGAGTTTTTGCCAATCACTCAATTCGTACCCTGGAGAATAGGTAAGCAGCAGAAATGCTACTCAACAATATCAGTAATTATTTATGGTTACAACAATACAGTAAACAGCAGTGAAAATATATGGAAGCAAGGGATCCAAGGACAAAATGTGACTAAACAAAAAAGGAAGAGAAATGAAAACACTGTCAAGAAAATATGCTACAAATTATTAAATATGTTTATATATAAGGAAGAAGAATAATAGGGGAGTTCTGCTACTACAGCATTTTGCTTTGCAAGCGAATTGCAGCATTTCAGGAGTTCCTTGTTACACCTGCTAAGAACCCCAGGCTAACTGCAGAACACTCTACTTGTAGAGGTACACTGTAATATTATTAAGGAGCCCTTGACATCAATATTTCATTTATATTAGCAAGTCTTCACTTTTATTCAATTCCTTTGCCTGGCCAAGAGTGAGTCAACTGAAGGCATCAATCAAAAATGCCATTTGGAAACACACACAGCAAGCCCCTGGGGCTTGGCTGGCAGAGTACCTGAGCTAAGGAGTCCCTCCATCAGCATGGCATCTGAAATCTTCACTCAAATGCTCTGTCAACCAAGCCTCAAGATTTCATATGCCAGACTGGCACAGGGAATTCACATCTTCCACATATATGAAATAACTGCACAAACTTTAATGACGGTTCCACATTTCAGATGCATTCATGGACAAGGAATTTGCCTACAGCATTAGGTGCTGGGAAGCTTCCGGTAGCTTCTGAAGCAGTAGGCAAAGTCTGAGTACAGAGAAAAACAGTTTGGAAACTTGGCCGACAAGGTGGAAAAACGGTCCCATTGCGGCTTCAAACATACTGATAATCTAACAGTACTGTTTCCACTGTCCTGCAAAAGCGCACTTTGCCAGACAGAACCCTTGTGTCTTTTCTGGAAATAAAGAGAAGAGCATGCTGTGTGCATTAAACCCATCGACTCAAGTTTGGCTGTGCGATTTTCTGTGCTGTTTTCAAATGCAAGAGAGCATGTAGTCTTCAGATGCTATAATGTGACAGCAGAATTTGCTTCTAAAATTAAAACTTGGCTGATTTCTTCTGATGGCTGATGTTATCTTTTCCATGCTTGTCGCAATCTCATGATCTTACATGAACTTGTACAGAAGCTATCTGTGTCTTAAGGTCCAAATCCTAAAGCTTCTAGTCAAAAAAAACTGAGGCTAACAAAAGTTGGCCTAAAGAAGGACTTCAGAATTTGATACACATTCCTTGATTTGTTTAGCTGTAAGATATTAGAAACTGTTTTAAAATAGATAAATAAAATTTCTTGCCTAAGATTCAACTCTTAAATGGCTGATGGCCCACCCTTAACATACACCTGCATGCATTCATGAACATTAATACACCCGCATGCATAAGTTAATTAACACTTTAAGCCTGGGACTCGGACTGTTGCATTACAGTGAGTGATGTAGTACAGCAAGCAAAATGACTGGTCAACCCCAAGATTTATGCTTTTACAAGAGAAAGTGCATAGTTGAGCACGGAGCGCAGGACACCTTGCATATCCTTCGTCTTGACGTTTAAAAGCTGGAAGATACATAGAGCTTTAATAATATTTAGTTGGCCAGCAGTATTACTGGTCCTGTCATCCCTGCCCTCTCTGATCATCTTTACGAGGACTGATCTGTTGTTTGGTTTGACCATTTCAGCAATGCAGTTTACAGCCTGCTCCACAAACCAGAGCAGCAGGCTACACCAACCCCTTCAGTTGGCTGTATTCTTCCAAGAGCAGCAGATGGAGGTAGCAACTCAACACATTAAGGTCCTAGACCTTCCCCTGTCAGTATCAACAGTTTCCAGGCCCCATCGCTTGGCTGAGAAGCAGCCCCCAGACTTGCATTATAATGTAAATGTTATTCTTGGGCCTGATCCAAGCATACTAAGAGCAAAAAACCCTCTTTGACCTGAGTGACCTTCCAGTCAGATCCACACAGCTTTATTCTCCCCTCATTTTCAGTAATGTTAATCCCAAGTATTAACCAACTGAAATTAAATGCCCAGACAGCTCAGAAGTATCTCCTTACAGTCTTACCGTGAATTGCTCTGTAAGCACTTCCTAAACAAGCAGAGTTGGCGGTATCAATAGTGTACACCGGTGCACTGAACACATCACACAGGACCTGAGAAGTATCAAAGCATCAGTTACGCATGTCCATGAGAGACGGGATAAGCAATCCCCTATCACTGCTTAGGAAAACAACTACCACACACCCCAGCCAAGCATTTGGGTACTCATGGAACGAACCACTGCAGGCAACAATGACTCCTGAACTTGTCACACAACAGGGTATGGGTAAATCTGAGTTAGAAAGGTAACTGCAGCCAAGAAACAAAGTCCCATTTCTCTCCAGATCTCTTTATTACAAGTTCAGAGGAGTCTGGGTTCAAGCATCGTCTCCCTCATAAGCCCACACAATCAGCCCACACCAAAGGCTTACATCAGGGCAAGGAGATCTGCTCAGGAACCCACAGCTGGTGCCTGTTTTCTTCCATTGCAGTTATGGCTGAGCCAAGTGGGAAGGAAGGAGAGAGGAACCAGTCATGGCTCCTCAGTTCTCAACTTTGATAAAGTAAAAGCTCCAGCAGTACGAAGGCCTGCTAAGCCTGTCTTCTTCACCTCCACCATTCCCATCATATTAGGGTTAGCAGGAAGAATGACACAGGAGCTGGTTATACAGTCTCTACATCTACCAGGAATTTTCCTGTATTTGAGGGATCCTTAGCTATGAAGATATACCAAGACGCTTCTCAACTTGGCTTGAGCAATACAAAGAAAATTTTACAGGCAAAGAATTTGTTACAGTATCCCACAGATACTAAAGTTATTTGACCGCACATTGTTCTGCACTGAAATCGACACCAGGCATCTGGCATTCACAGAGTACCTGTGCTCCTCCCCATGGTATAGGTTTAGGAAAAGAGGTACAGAAGGGGAAAAATGAAGACATATTTGGATAGGGACACAGGAGGTTCAATAACTCTTTTCCGAAAACACTGTCAACAAACTCTTTCCATTTTGGTTTCATCACCTCTAAGATTGCAGGTATCCCTCAGGCTGAGCAATGCAAGATGCAGGTACCAATTCAAATTTAACTTGTGCTGGTTTTATTACTTTTGCCAAAGGGAACAGTGTATCACCCAATTTATATCCATACAATGAAGTCTAAAATAAGGCCACAGTGTCCAGAAATCCAAATCATTTGGATTAGTGATCTGCAGCCCCGATCCAGCAATTTACAGCCCTATTGATCATGGGCCCCAGGGCTTCACAAAAGATGACTAAGAAATTCAATGCATATATACTATAGAAAAAATAGTATGTGACATTTCTAAAGGATTTTTCCTCTTTCTCTGAAAGTTTGTGGGGAACCTGCCAATCAAAACCTTTGAAAATCACCAGTTTTCATAATTTTAAACAAGAGTGGCTAGTTGCTAGCTAGAATCCAACGAAAGCCTGAGCTTATACACTTAAAACACTCTCTTCTGGTAAGATAGCCAAGTCAGTATTGCCTAACTTTGCTTGCAAGCAAACATTGAGCAATACATGAGCTTCAGTGCTAGAGGACAAATGGAAAATTAATCATGGTATCTATTAAAAAGCCCTCTGGAAATGATAAGGTCACAGAGTGCTGGTTCCACTGCCCATCCTGCCAGCCAATACTACCGTATTCTTTCAGCACATTCCCCATCTGCTTCTTCATCTCATCTCTAATAGGTATTTCTTGTCTTAAGCTTGAATTGTACTTTCCGACAACAGAGGTCGTCTTTTTTTTTTTTTTTTTGCATCTCTGCAGAGCCTTATACAATGCAGCTCTACTCTATACTGAATGCTAATAAGTGCTGTAATACTACAAATAATAACTACCTTTTGTGCCACATGATTAGAAAATTCAAATTATTCAAAGTTCATATATTTAGTAAGTCATTTGAAACTGTGGTCTCTCTCATGAATCATTTTAAAAGAAACTGTTAGAGGTTTTACTGTTAAAAATATTTCACTGTGTTTCACATGGTCATTAATCAAGCACCACGTATGTTATAAAAAGCTTCCCAGAACAGTGGAGAAAGCTGCCCTACTATATTTTTTTTTAAGAGATTTTGCTAAGTTGCCTCCTTTGCAGTGTAAAATATAGGAGTTACTGAATGTTGATTAATTAAATGATAGTCTTTTGTAGCCCTGGAACAAATTATCCAAAATTGACCATGATAAGGGTGGAAGCTGTTATTCTTCATGCAACTGATATGGTTTCTAAGGTTTTGATTGAATTAAAAAGGAGGATCCAATTAACCAGTGACTGAATTAAGTGGATGACACTGTATTGATCATATTATTTTAAGACAGTTCTAATGAGTTTTAAAAAGCAGCTGTATTGTTACACATGAAAAGCAAGCACCACAGCCACCACTCTCCCATCCCCACAATTCTTCAGCTGTGCATGTGGCAGAATCACATGTTACAAAATCATTCAGTTCTCTGCATTCATTCCACAGCAAGGAAATCCTCCTGGCACCTATACTGGAAATACAGCTTTAAAATCAAACTCATCTATTAATCCAATCTCTTTCCTGACGTATTCTTAGTAGAATTACTCCAGTAGGGACCAATGTTTTAAGCAATTAGCCTATCAGTTAATTTTCCAACGTCAAGTGCCTAAGCAAAATAACCAAAGCAGATGAAGGTAAGTGACATCTACAGGCAAAACATGCCAAATTTGTTTGTGTCCCAATCAGCTGTACAAGCAATGGTTATACAAACATGTGGTTTAGATGCCTTAGGAGAGAGAGCGCTTTTTGCTCTTTGCTCTTCAACCTCCATTTATTCCAGCTCAGGTTTCACAGAACAGACGAGCTTCCTTTCATATGATTGCAATTGTCAAAGAGTATGGTGTGCAGTTGAGGCTGGCCTCTAGACTCTCTCTAGCTGATGGAAAGGGATTGGCATCTCAAGAAAACAATTCACCCTGTGGTGACTAATTTCAGTGCCAGGACTTAGCCCAGGATTAAGACAGGTGCCTTTTGGTGTAAACATCTACCTCCAGGCTCAGTGTCTGCACCTCTAGTCAAAGAGGAGCTTGTCAAAGCAGTCAGTGGAGTACAGAAAGCTCTTTGGCTCACCTGAAGGGAGACATCTACGTCTGGTAAGTTAAAACACCATCCAGTTTCCTTTGCACTGTAACTGACTGGATCTCCCCTGACTATTACAGGATTGACAGATTGCATACAGACATCACATCGCAGATGACTGGATTCAGGCAAGATGAATCCCAACCCAGATGTCTAGTTCTGTGATAGCAAAAGCCAGGTGAGAGGCCTCTCACCATTTGCGTGCAAGTCTTTGCCATATCTCCGTGGGCAGAAACAGGAAGCACGCAGTACTCTGTTCTCAAGACGACAGATGAAGGATCTTAACCAGGGCTGGATGTGCAGCAACAGCAGCAGAAGAGGAAGATGGGAAGAGGGAGACTATACAGAAGCGTCGCCTCGCCCCAGTATGTGACACAAGGCTAACAAGTAACAGATACTCAGAACAAGGGCAGGGCTTGGGGGTTTGTTTGGGTTTTTTTGTTTGTTTGGAGTGGGGTTTTTTGAGTATTCAGCACCAGCAAAATCCCCCTCTGGTTTAAATCCATGGTCCAAATTTGGTCTGAATGACAAAAACTACAAAAATCTCAGGTATCGTATCAAGTCTCTTGATTTCTTTGCTGATTGATTTGATGTAAGTGATGACACCTGGAAATTACCAGTGCTTCAGATACACATTCATAAAACTAGTAAAAAAACCTTTAAAGTTCAATACAAAATTAGCATTGGGCTAACAGTTTCCACACTAAACTTGAAAAAAGCCCGAAGACCTGCAGCAGATTCACAATCCCATATCCACACCTTCCTGTGCAGCTGCAGTGATTTGGATTCAGTACATCAAAATAAAACTGCAGATGTAACTGCAAGTTCAGTTCAAAGTACTTACCTGTAAGATCTTTTTATTGTGAGATGCACCACCAGTAGCCAAAATCCTTGTTCTGGGCACTGCAATGCAATACAACACACAGATCAGACTGAAAGTGCGTATTGTCAAGATTTGCACTACTGAACCATGCAATGAGAACAAGGAGGTGGGAGTCAGATAGTCTGGGCTCTCTCTCTGTACCTCTAATTTACCTTGTGTAAAAAAGGAGATAAGACTAATTACCCACCTTTCCAAGGCACATTAGAACACTTCCTTGGAAGAGGCAACATAAATATTGCAGATCTATTATTATTATAGTGCTATCAAAGTCAGGGAGATTTGCAAAAGAGATATACAATAAGAAAGGCAGAGTGTTATTATCTGGTTTGAGGTCAGATTGGTTTGGCTCATAGCTGTATATATACAAACTGACAGATAACCTTTAAAATCAGCAGTATTTTCCAAACCTATCTCCTCGTGACGTTCATCGTCAGAGTTCACTGAAACCTGGGCAATCCCTATATGCTTGAATGACAAGGAAGTGTGTCAAAAGGTAATTACAGATTGTCTAAAGTCACTTCAATAAAATAAAAAAAAAAAAAATCTGAATCTTCATCCAATGCAAATCCACAGCTTTGTGGGTGTTAAAAAAAATTATCCTGCATTCTTTAATCCTTAAAGAAACCCACCCTTCCTTCTCAGATTCCTGAATGTCTGTCCTGTGCCTCATCATTTATTTGTGTGCATGCTCCTCTGGAGCACAGCATGCAACAAGGCATACATCTATCCATAACCACAATTCAGCAAGGCATTATGAACGTGAGCAGTCCAAACGATCCGACTGAAATTCTTCAAAGGCTTAAAACAAAATAAATGCATAAATACTTTGATATCGTATATTTAAAAAATCTAAACACTTAACTACCCTGCTCTATGCCAATAATAAGTGATACCATCATGTACACCCTCCCAAAAGGGGAATTTTACTTTGGTTATTGTTTTGTTATCTTAACCTCCTTTTTAATAAAACCAAAGATAATTTATTTCTCACAAGGCAAAGTTGGTCAACTTATGCCCTAAATAACTTACTGTCATTTACCCTTTCAAGTATCTTAATGACAAAAGCCCTGAAGACAGAATTAGAAATAAAGAGAAGATGCAGCTCACCGTGCCATTTCTAGAGCCACAGCTAGGTGCTCAGATGGAGTCTAAAACCCAGACAAAGCATTGCATGGGGGACCCTATTTTACTGATAAATTTAATTTTATTTTCCTCTTTGGAGGATATTCAGTGATGCACAAATTAGGTTTTAAAAGCCATTAGGATCTCTGTCAATGTCAGTAAACAAATAAAACAAACAGCAGAGTGATTCCTCAGGGAAAACAAATTTCAATTATACCAACACAGAGTGACAGATCCCTGCCAAGATTATCACAACAACATAATAGCACAGAAACCAGTGAAAAATAACTAGTAAGCCCCTGTTCCTAGAAACCAAACTGAACTCTGAATGATTTGCCTAGTAGTCTTAATTCTGTCTTGCTAAACCTCGCTGCAAATATAAATTCTTGCAGAACTACCATATCCAACAGGAAAACACCACATTTCAGAGACAGCCAGCAAGACAGAATGAGAAACAAACATGTTTGCTACACTTCACAGCAGCTAAAACCAAAGAATGAGGTGTGCTTGCTCCCCACTGCCTCTGGAAAGGGGCTTAACAAACTGCTGGGCTATCACCATCAGCAAAGCATGGTGGACAACACAGAAGAGGTAAAGCCAAACAGCAACCACCCCCGTGAAAACTGCGAACATACCTTAGCTCAACTGCTTCTTGCACTTCCATCTGCACGCCAGCTGTCTCTCTTAGGGCTTCTGCTCTGCAACTTTGCAAATATTTCGGAGCTCTGTCAGTATATATTGCTGCCTGCTTTCACTGGCACTGTAACTGATGGCCAGGTAGGGCTGATTTGTGCCTTCTAGCTGACTCCAATGCCCCCGTAACAGATAACACTTTTGCATTAGGAATTGAGGACTGGACAGGAGACTTACTCCTTGCTAGGTCAGAAGATTCAGCTTTTGGCTACATAATCAATTTATGCCATAACTGTGATTCAGGATACTTCTATATAAATAAGCTACCATAAGAAAAATAGGGGTGAATTTACAGTGCATTAGCTATTTGACACAAACCAGTCATGAGCATACATTTACCCTACTATTAGCCGAGTTAGATATCTACCAAGAGGGCAAACAGATCTCCAGTCTAAAAGTGTTTAATGCTGATTATCTGCACACCCATCTTAATCCAGACTAATTCTTTCATAGCAAAACACTTAAGAATTATTTCAGTATATAGCTAACCTACTTGATAAAAGAAACTAACTTAATTTACACTGTGAAGTTTCTAATGTTGGGTGGACATCTCAAGTTCTAAACTGGATCAGCTCATGAGTACAAACACACAGATACACAGCAAAAAAAAAACCCTAGACTGAAGCTACATGAAGAGCAAAACCATTCATTCTCCTCCACTTGGAATAATTAGGATGTCTGGCTTCACCAAAACATATCCCAGTAGGTAACAGCCTAGTAAACCTTAGCCATCACTGTCTGACAACAGTCTGACCCGCTGTACTGGTGGGACTGACCCATCCAGGCCACGTGGAAGAGTGATCTTAGGCAAACCTGGTGCGCTGCACTTCCACAGGCAGCTCTGCGTACGGGCCGAGCAGAGGCAGCAGCTTCCCTGGTTGAGTTTCAGTCACTTCTTACAGATGAGGAGTAGGTCCCAAAAGAACTTACTTGAATTTGCTGAATTTTAGGTTTACCTCTTATTTCAATCGCTCTCCACAGAGTGAGGAAAACGCATTGATCACTGATTTCAGGGATTGTCTTTTTAATGCCAATTTTATGTGCTTCACTGAACAGTGGACATTTGCTCTGAGATGTGTAATTGGATACATCTTATAAATAAAGAAAGAAAGCCCATCATTTATGTATACAGGGGCATTAACAAAGACATCGTTCATCCATCACTAGCAGTGTTCTCAGCCAGCTGTGTTTGAATCTGTCAGGAGCTACCATCTATCCCCTACGGCAGTGCACAGAAAGAACTTAAATACAGTGTTACTGAAAAAAAAAAAAACCCAAAACAAAACAACTGTAGCAAACATAATTCATGAATTCAATTCTTTGACAGTTGAGAGAATCAGATTTAAACATCTTTTAATTAAAAGCTCCCTGCATAGTACCTAACCAACCAGTTTATTTCCTTCCTATTTAAAAATTAATGATTTTTGAGAGAGCTGATACAGAATTTTAACCCTATCTAGAAAGTGTTTGCAGCTGCACATGGCATGGTGTCATCCTGCAATATGCACATCTTCTACAGATCTATTATCTGCTGTGGAATGTGGCAACTGTTCTAACAAAATTCAGTGAAAATAATAATTCCCACTGGACGAGAGGCAGGGGGAAGACCCAAGAAGTTCTCTTATGTGGGAAGACTGAGCATAAGGCACTTTCCCACACAAGGCTGACAAGTCAGTCCACTCTACATATGTTACTGCTCATACAACAACCCCTATTCTGCCTTTCACACAGATCCAGCAAGAACTGAGTGATTTTAAAGTTCATCTCCTGGCTCTTATTCTGAGCAAAAATATTGCTTTCATTGAAAGGCACACAGGGAGAAAAAAAAGTCTGTCTAAGAAGAGAAACTACTGTTATTTGTGTTCAGCTGTTGTCAGTGGTCCCAAAAAGACTGAAGTCCTGCATCACTGTGTATTTATGAACAGAGAACTGATGCCTTCCCAGAAAAGCAAGCTGTTTAAGCAGATTAAGACAAAAAGTGGAGGAAAAACAAAGATTTTAGAAAGTGCAGACTCAGAGCATTGCCCAAGTGGACTCAGCAAGTGAGACAGTGGAACCAGTAACACAGCACGAGTCTCTCCTGAGCAGACCGACATCCCCTCTAATGGTCTTGGCACATAACCATAGCTATTAAGAAAAACAATCACATAAGCAAACTCGCATCAGTCAGAGGTTAGTGCTGATAATTAGCACCAAAAGTCTGCTGCCACATCATCTGTGCAAGGAGACTGAAGGTAGAAATTCAGCCTCCTGTTCTACCAGGAGTGGGGTCAGATCAGACTGCTGACGGGTCCGGAGGCTGAAATCGATGGGATGACTCCTGACCTCAGGGCTTACGGATCTGGCTACAGTTCAACTGGACGGTAACAACGTGCCTGTGCCAGTCCAGAATTTTGCTGGCTCATGTACCGAAAGCAGAATTTGACCTTCTATTTTGAGGCTGAAAACTCTTCAACACACAGCCCCAGGTTGTACCCCAGACTCCAGACACTCGCTGATTTTCAAAACTCCTAAAAGACATTTCCAAGCCTTCATCCAAACAACTTTGTAACGTCTTTCTCATCACAACTGAATCCATAAATAAAACAGAACAATAGAACATGCATTCAAAAAGCAGCTGATTATGCACATGAACCCATGCCAGCTATAAGCATGATTGCAAATAACTGCAATTTACAATTTGAAAGCAACGAGAAAAGTACCAGCCTCTCCTTTATTTCTCTGATTAACTCCAAACACTATAATTTCAAAAAAAGTATTTTCTAGCTTTTCATTCAAAAAAAGCCAAAACAAAAATATATGATTATTTTGTCCCATTTATGTTCCAAAATCATCCTCCTTGCATATTAAATCTTCCAAAATTCATGCTAATCTTTCTTATTCATATAAAGACTGTGAAAGTAAACTCCCACTATGGTTAAAGGTTTCTCTTGTCTATACGCTTTTAAAGCTGATAATGTACAAGGTACCGAGCACCCTTTACGTCCCTGTGAGCTCTAGGACTGGCTCCGAAGGCACTTGCTTCTCTACCTCGTTGTGCTGCACCACTTCCAACATCTGCAAGTATTTCATAACAGAGAAAAAAAAGACTGCCACAAACAGCCTTCAGCATATTAGACAATACCTACCTGACTGAGGCAAAAGTAATGTAAACTGAAACACACTCTTTTTTTCTTTTCCCCTTTTCCCTTTTTTTTTTTAATTTAGGCCAATACAACTGCCTGAGTGCATAAATTACAAGCTTGAAGCCAAACAGTCAAACAAATTCAGCCACATTTACGATTCTAAAAATACATAAAAGCTATTCAAAAACTATTTTTTAGAAGTGTTTCTGACTTTCGCTCTGAAGCATCAGCTAATTTATTACAGAAAAAAGCAAGCCATATTTGCCATATAGGTTGGCTGTTTTCCTACTTATAAGAAAAGAAGTTTTCATATTTTGTAATGTGCTTTAATTTCACTGAGGGTTTCAATTGCTCAAATGCATGTCAGAAATTTTCCAGACATAGAATTTATTCTTATTTTTTAAATGCAATGCCTGGGGAAGAAAAACAACTTTTAAGGATAGAATTGATCATCAGCCTCTAAGGCTACAGCTACTATCATACCAGCTGTAATTCAACAGGGGAAAAAAGCCTCGATTTTCTCAGCAGCAATGACAAATATGGCTAATATTCTCGACATTTACGCTACTTACATAGATAAAGTCTCTACAGTGATATAGGGGAGAACAGACACAATTCTTCTTGCTCACACTGCTGTAAGGCAAGAATAAAACCACTAAAATGAGTAGATGTGCACGCACATCTAAGTGTAACAGAGTACGAATGGTACCCGTAGTCAAGCCTTGTATGCTACTGATAGTCTAGGTCACCTTATGTTCCCAAGCAACTTCTAATAGCAGAAATTGTTCTTCATGAGGATGCCAAATTTGGCTTTCCTAAGACCTTGCTTCAATAAAGACAAAACTTGGTATTTCACAACCTGAAGCTTAAAGACACTAAATCACCTAATTCTGAAAATCTTCTTAGTCTAGCTCACTTCAGATACGAATTTAAAATTTAATGTTGACTCAGAGCCTTTCCCTTTTTGATAGATTTCAGAAAAAAAAACATAGAAAAACATGTACATAAATTCTCTCTTAACAGCACCTTAAATTATTGCAGATCACCCAAAAAATACACACAGCCTAAGATGAACTATAGGAAACAAAATCTGCTCAAGATACAACCCCACTGACAATTCAACTTCATTGACTTCAGCAGTTGTTATACAGCAGGGAAAACTTTGGTACATGAATGGTAAAGACTTATTTGGGAACAAGCAGATCAATAGTCATAACACAGTTATAACATATATATTGAGACGCTCACAACAAGACCTCTGAAGTATCTGCACTTCTTGTAGAAATACTGCAAAGCTGCAATTGCTTATCAATTTGCTGTGATTTGTTTTTTTTTTTTGAGACTCAGATCTCTACTTGACAGACTATTTTGATGAAGCCTGGGATAAATTCCAGTGGTAATGTATAAAAAAAAAAAATCCACAACCCGGCACTAGATTTTACAGCAAGGGAGGAAAAAAAGCAGGAGATTCAGACCAAAAGTTTTTGTAGATACAGGATGAGTATTTTGGAAAAATATTTCTGTTAAAGCTTTTAAGGAATGAAATGGAAGACAAATCAGAAGGACCCCTTAAAATCTGTTTGGTCAAGACTGAAAATGTATTTAGGGAAAAGTCCTCTCCTGAAGACATTATTACTAGAAGTAATTTAATAAACCCTTGCTGTTTCTAACTTGGATACATTCTTGGTTCTGAATGAATTCCTTAAAGAAAAAATAAAGTAATATATTTCATGAATTAGCAAGGTAAAATGGGTTCATGTTCCAATGGAACTGGCTTACATCAGGTTTAATTTTTTATTTTTTGGCCACTCAAACTTTTCCTCTTTTGTTACCCAAAGTTTGGATATGCCAAGAAATGTTAAACTTAAGAACAATGTGCATTGGGGAAAAATACTTCATCACCACAAAAACTATTCAGCAGTTGTTCAAACATCCATAAAGTAGCCAAGGCTCCAATTAAAGGCTTAACATAACAAAGCACAACCTGCTTTGATTTACCCCATGCTTCCACAATTATTCGTAGACTCTTGGCAACACCTCTACCTTCACCTTCCACTTCAGAATTCCTGTCATTCAGCAAATAAACATGAAATTTGGAACCAATGTGACAAATTAACTGATTCTCAAAAAATATTCTGAAGCAGGTGGTACCAGTCTGAAAACAAAACCTAGAGGAGATCCAAACTCCACATTTGAAATCTAGCCATCACATTCAGGTCTTTAATAACCTACCTACAGAGCGCTCCAAAAATGTAAAAGGTCAGAGTGGACCATCTGCTTAAATGAGATCACACAACTTTCACACAGTGATCCCACCAGCCAGACCAGCTCTGCATTCACGGAACTACAGTAATCTGAAGATGACGCAGAACCTCAGCTGAAGGACTCAAAGTGACAGAGAATTTACTATGTCTACTGGCTGTTTTCATGTTTAATACCTTTAAGTTAAATATTTGCACTTTTCCCATAATTTAGATTTTTTTTTTTTTCTTTAAACTTCTAGTCACTTGATCTTTGTGGCTTTAGCCTTCCAGTTAAAACATTACTAGAGATTGGTGTTTCCCCTTTATGTGTTGGCACTTACAGACCACAATTAAATTGCATCTTGTCTTTCTTTTTGATAAGCTAAGGATATTAAGTTCTGGTACTCATTAAAAGGCGTAATTTCAAGATCACAAAGCACTGATGCTTAGTGCTGCTGGTATACAATCAGTGCCTAGCAGAAATGTCTTCACCACTGAAACCACTACCAAAAAAGAGCAGAGTTGGTAAGAGCATTAAAAATGTCTACTCTAGAAGTATCTGACACCGCACATTGTCATTTTGCCTATGCAAATATTTAGTAGGAAAGTACCAGTTTATAAAAACTCCTGATAAATCACAGAGAACCTTGCAGTAGAAAACTGCCTGGCTTCTTGGGAGAATATTCCAGCTTTGAAGGTCTGTAGCTCCAACAGACACACGCTCTGCAGAGTCCTGTGGTAGGACATCAGGTGTCCTACGGTCCCCATCGCAGGAAGCCCCGGAGTTCAGGGGGGCTCTGCACTGAGCTACACATCAGCGCCTCTGGGAACCCTGGAAATGCAAACTTACAATGCCTGCTGCTCAGTTCCCAGGACTCGAGGCGAAACATTCACGCAAAGTCAGGAGCACGCAAGATGTTCCCAGAAATTGGGTTTTTAAAAAATAAATAAATAAATACATAAAAATCACTGCTACCTTAGGCATTTTCCACTGACTAAACCCAACAATTTTATGCGCTCTGTTGCTAGCACTGCAGCACAGCTCAGTATTTCCTCACAATATTCTGACACATGAGAAATTCGTGCTGGAAATGCAGCAAAATATACACCCTCCCATGTCTATCACAATTCTGAAGTGTATAATTACCACATGTGGCTTTACAGATCACACACATCAGTAAATAATGCTTGCTACTGAGTTATTTAGAAACACAAAAACCATCATTGTTTCATTTTTAAAAACTATTTGTCCTCATATACAGCAATATTCAGCGTTGCAAATCTTCTAAGGGAAATAGAAAATTACATTGGCAAATCAACATATGACACCATCCATCGAAGGTTAAAATGAGAAAAGCAAGGAAGGAGATAAATGAGCCGCCCAAGGTCACACAAAATCAGTAGAACAACCAAGAATAGAACAAAGGCCTCTTCATTACTTGGATCACAAATGCATTCGATTCTGCATTAGTTAATCTGCAGAGTCTGTGCATCAGTAGCAAGACATGTCCACAGGAGAAAATATAATAATAATCAGCTGCAAGTTCAGCATTACCTAAAGCCACAGGACATAATTAAAAGGTACAGGGTGCGATGACTTGACCTTGAATGCCACTTGAGTGAAGAGAGGAAAGAACATCCTGCCAAGTAGCTTGATTTCAGAGAAACCCAAACCACCACAAACTTGGGGAAAAATCAGTCTGGGATCTAGATTTGCAAACCAGATCTCTACCAGATCTCAGGACTACTCTGCTTCCCTCAACACTGGTCTTTGCATTTTATCAACAACATTAACAAAGGCCTCTAGAAATGCAACAGAAAAGAGTCAAGGCTCAAGTATCATTTTATTTTTGCAAAGGATAAGCCAGCTGAAAAACAGAAAAGAACTTATAAAATAAGGCAATTTGGGTGCTTTCTTTACAAGATTTTTCAAAAGAATTATTACAACTATTTTGGCATCCCCAAATATTGCCTGTAGCTCTTCTTCTCCTAGTCCTGTAAGACGGTTTTGTGTTTGGTGCTGGTGAAGAATTTTTCTTCTTGATTTTTCTTTTCAATACCTCCTAGTCCTCTCAATAGAAGTAACCTACAGGTTGTAAAGTACTTCGCAAGAATAAAATTAATTGATAGGAGGGTGTACCGGCTCACAAAACACTAGGTTGAGGTGGCAGAAAATCTCTTTATTTTGTTTGTTCAATGAAGTTCCATATGCCAAGAAGGGAAGCAGATATCTTGAGCAGGAAACATTTGCTCCTTTTGCTCCCTAAAAACTATACCAAACTTACTATCAGAAAAAAAAAACCACACTGACCTTCTAATACATAACTGCGGTGGGTTACTTCACTCCTCTGAACCTCTTTCTTTTTGTACCTACAGAATACAGCGCTGGGGACTGCTTGTACCAGTTGAGACTCTGAGCACTACTAAAGTGTTCTGTTATTAATAAACCTGCTGCTTTCCAAGTGGATTATTTATAAATGAATTTTGTGACCTCTGGCAGGCTAGAACTAAACAGAGAATACAGTTTTTTCCCCCTTTAACTGAAAAATAAAGGCTACAGAAAGATGAATAGAGAGAAGCAATTAATATTTCCTAATAATTGTCATACTGAATGGGAGAACTGCTATGTTTCTCGGAGTTTCTGTACAGAAAGGTTCCAGGTAACTATTCATTCACGGGGCTGGGTTCATGTAAATTGGATGCTGTTGCCAAGCAACTATAGGTGCTAAGGAATGAAATACAGTCTGCAGAAACCTAATAGCCTGGAGAGAAAAAGAACTACAATCTGAGATTTATGGCATATATAAAAGGAAAAGAGTCATTCTCCCACACACAAAGAACACAGATACTTTATTATAAATGTCCTTAGCGTGTTTTTCTAAGGCATAATTAAGCAATAAAATCCCCACTCTACCCCAAATCAAACAGGTAAATTTTTTTTAATGTTTTGTTCATTAAGCTTTCTAGAAATAGATCTTGAGAAATTAGCTTCCAAGACAAAAAGCTAAAATTTAACCCAAAGATCTTTCTTTTTGCACAAATGTTAGCTATACAGACAGCACTGCAACTGCCAATCAGCTATCTACTTTACCTTCTTATGTTTTTATGCCATGCTCATTAACATTGCATCTGATCATCAGAAATTCTCTTTAAGCTTATTAAGATTTTAAAATATTTTTAGCAAGTTAATTAGAATACATTAACAGAGCTCATCTGTGTTCACCCATCATGCATATTTTATTTTATTCAGGCAAATTGCTTTTAAATGAAATATTAGACCTAGGAAGGGTACACTGTTGGGTACTGAACAATACAACCCCTTAGTATAAACATCCACTCCCAAACACCCTAATAACTTCGTGCTACTGGAAAGTGGGGAGATTTCCTGATGGCATAGGGTTGGTTTTTTGTGTTGTTTTTTTAGTGCCTGCCTTTATCACAATCCCCTCCAGCTGGGGTGTGGGCACACAGACCTGGTGGATCATCCTAGTATCTGAACCATCCTTAGTTGCCTTCATGTTCCCGTACAATCAATAAAAGTTAAAACCACCAAGAGACCACTGCAATGGGAACCAAAGGTCCAGCTAAGGAGAAGGAAAGAATGTCTTCAACCCCTCACTCACACTGTAGTTCAAAGGCTTTTACAAATTCATATTTGGTGGTGTTTTCTTTTTCTCCCGCTGACAGTCTCTGAAATATCATTTGGTCTTAAGGCAGGAGCCCAATTAGAAGCTCTGGCATGGTGTGGCACAGGTTTCTCAGAGGCAGAGGTGCACATGGATTTGGCAGAACAGCAAGAACAGCTCACAAAGAACACTTTAGCTCACAAAGAATGCTTTAGCTAGCATTATAAATTCCTCCCTTTAATGTGCACTAAATGTCACCAAATTCAATCACATAAAATTAAACAACAGTTTATGAGGAAAAGGGAGACAGCAAAAACTACCTTGGGGTATTCTCAGCATGCCACTTGCAGAATTTCACTCAAGTGAGATGAAGTCCATCACTGGACACTGAAAAGTAACTACAATACTACTATAGTAAGACGTTCCTCAAGCTCCTGCTATACATTCACTCAATCCGGTCAAATATAACATCTTTGAAATTGTTGCTTTAGACTCCATATGGCCCAAATCCTTCCAATCTAAGGAAGGATGGAAAATCACACCCATTTCATCAACAGTTCTTAAGCTAAGCGGTTACCTTTAGAGATCTGCATAAATAAAAGGATGAACAAAGTTTGCCAACCTCATGCTTGATTCAGATTTTGCACTCTCGCTGCATTTCAATTAACCTGCCACAGATTGCAGGGCTGACATATTTGATTCAGATAGTAAAGAAAACACTCTTTAAAAAACAACAGGTCTGAAGCTTTTGATGAGCGATCATACAATCCCTATCAAAACACACATTTAAATCTCAGTCACCACACATTTCATGATCTGCATCATTAAGACTGTCTGGTTTGAGGGATTTTGATAATCTCTTTTACAATCTATAACAGTTCTTTATCTCCAAGGCACTGATGCCTTTTAACCAATGATCATTATTTAGGTATGCTTTGCGCCTGTAGCCTTCCCTGAGATGTTAATCTCTTCAATTTAGATGCTGCTCTTTTATAAACTGCTGTCATACTCCCCGTGTTTTCTCTCACTGATGAACCCCAAAACTGGACGCATTTCATCTAGCATTTGGCTGAACACATCAGCCATGCTGGCACAGGGGAATTTTAATCACAGCTGGGCAATTCTATGGTAAGCTTTTCCAAAGGCCAAGAGAAAAGAACGATATCAATGGGTGGAGTCCCTTTTCTCTGTACAAATCACTATCGATTGCTCTGAATCTAAAACCACCCTGTCATAACCTTTTCCTTCTATTTCTACGTTTATTAATCAACTCAAACATCAAAAGCGTAAGCTGCAGTCTGCACTTTCTCCTCAAGCTTGACTGAGCAGAAGTTTTGCCTTTTAAAGGAATTCTCTGCCATCCACAGTCGGAGCAGAGATTTCACCTCCCTGCCACGGAGCTGGAGTCAGGCAGCTGCCCTGGCCGCAGGGATCAGCCGGGATCTCTCCCCAGCACTCCCTGCATGCTGAGTAACGCATCAAACAATCCCAACAACCTCTTTGTTGGCATTAAAGAACACAAACTGCCTTAGTTTATTTTGTAACATTTAGGCAGAGATATGTCCTATCCTAAGGAAAACACCCACCCAGAAATCAATATAAATTTCTAGTAGCATCCTAATTGCAAAGAGTAAGGCTTGAATGAGCAATGAAGACAAACTGACATTTTAATGTCATTTGGAGTGACAAAAGACACTGAAATATGTTTACAATTAAGAGTATGCAGTAGCAAAAGGAGGGGGAAAGTAAAGCATGACTACCAGACAATAGCAAAAGAAAATGCAATTTAGCAAAGCACGTTTTGTCATTGGCCTACCCTGGTGCGCGCTCATTGTTCCTACAATGGAAATAGTGACTCAGTTATCCAAGCCAGCACAATTTTAACAAATCCCTACAATCTCACCGCTAGAGCTGCATCTGTAGTACAGCTACGCTCAAGCTCACCTGGCTCGGGATTTTAATGAGAACCTGGAGCTCTCCACTGCTTACAGAAACTTCCGTGTTAACCCAACCTTCCCCAGAGCACCTCACCCACCCCAACCCCCTGTCTCACTCTGCCACACCTCCAGAGAAGTTTCCACTACCTTTATTAAAAAGCTGCAAAACTCCTCGGGTCTGTCCTCTTTCTCTTCCCCTTCTCCCAAACCAACTGCACAGAGGGCTCATGACCAATTCTTTCCTTTAAATTTTCTTCTGCAGAGGCCAAAACCTTCCACTACCTAAAACCCAGCCCCATCTAAGTATGGGACATCACTGAACAGCCACTGACTCTATCAAACAAATTTTTTTTTTTTTTTAAAGTAAAAGGCTGCTCACATCTTCCTTTGAAATGGCAAAATGACAAGGTTTTCCATCTAGGTACATCCTCTGGGTACCCGAGATGTCGTTCACCACATACACCAAAATACAACACATTCTCTGAGTCCCATTCACTACATTATAACCAGTCCTTGCATAAAACAGCAGCCAACAAAAATGCACAACATCTTTCCCCAATTCCTCACAGTTAACACATTAAGTGGCAATAAAGGGTGCAATGACTTTCCAAGGGCATGTACCTGTTTAATTATTCAAAAGAAAATTGACTCAGGCACCATGGTATGAAACACTAAAATATGCAAACGAAGTAAATTATGGGGGAAAGCAACAAAAGAGAAAAAAAAGGATCATGGTGAGAGGAACATATGGGGGCAGATTCTGATCTCCTTGTGTACCAGAGTTTCTCTATATACTTGTGTATAAGAAGAAAAGGTTGTGAAGTGACAGAGAAATTATTATTTACTCATTTCAGTACTCTGACTAGGGTCTTGAAACAATCTAACCATGCCTAGAATTTCCTAAGAGAGTGTTATTTTCACCTATATACATGAAGCAATTTCAGAAAAAGGAATGTTTACACCTTTCTAAACAATCATATCTTACTGCTGGGAAAACACTTACTTGTTTCAACAGAGGCTGTATAGAACGGAAGAAAAGATGCGGGATCTGATCCCTGAGTAAATCTTATTCATTCTAAATTAACGGCCTGAAATAACTCACTGAAATAATAAGAATAGGTTAACAGAAAGATATCATACTACCAATTCGAGTTATTTGTCCATAAAACATGAATATCCCACTAAAACAAAGAGCATTTGATTTTAGCTTGGACCAAAGCAAATGTCTTTCCAATCAAGACATCTAGTGAATTGAATGTCTCTTGTAAGCAGGTGCTACTGTGTTATATTTTCATCCAAACTGCTGAGAATAAGCTAGAAGAAAATGACAAAGTAAATTGAACAAGAAAGTGTCTGATCTTGATGAATAATTCAATGATGCAATGCAACAAATACTGATTTTTTTTCCTGGTAAAGGCAGTTTACAACTGTCCTTTACTTAGAAAAATGACCTTCTCATGGTAATTATGCTTTTGTCTTTAGGCTCTGGATGACAGTCTCACTAATACTCATGATTCCAGTTCACAACTCTGTTGCTCGTCTCAAAGCGCTCCACTCCTGCTGTATCATCTAATCTTTTTTTAATAAGATAATCCAACTACTGAAGAACTTTAACTATGATATTAGGCACCGTGGTCACTGACTATTCTTTAACTATTTTGGTTATTTTCCTTGGGTCTTAAAAAGCACAAAAGTATCTTTTAATAGAGCTCACAGAGTCACAGCCTGCACATGCAGCATGATGTACTAATCAAGGCAGGAACAATGCCATCAGCCAGGAGTACGGCAGCTCAGTGGACACCCAACACCTTCTTACAGCCACAGGGAGAACCTGGAAGCTAAGGATTTTATGATCCACGTTCAGGATTGTCTGAACCCTAACAAAAGTACGTTACACCAACTTTTGTCTTCTATCTGTTAAAAGGCATTAGAGTAGAACTACAGCTGGAAAGCAGGATTCAGGGCTGTTGGATTGTATTTCTGCCCTACACCATCAATGATTTCTTGCACTACCTTGGGCAACCTTGCTTCACCCTTAAGGGCAGAGCTTCTACTTTTATAAACAGGCAGTATTAACATTAAACCTAGTGGAAACATGATAAAAAAGCATCTACAAGGACAAAGGGAATAAACTCTTTTCTACATAGCCAGGACGGACAGAACAAAGCCTGACAGTATTAAGCTGCGACATGCCAAAGTTAGATTTGCTGCAGGAAAAGCTTTTTAATAGTCAAGATCACAAAAAATAGCAACCACTCCCATTCCCTGAGGAACTGCCTGACTGCATGGATACTGTCGTGGTTTAGCCCCAGCCAGCAACTACGCACCAGGACAGATAACAACAGTGTGAACACAGGCAACCATCACTCTTCCCTTACAGAAAAGTTACCATGCAGCCAGGACTGTCACAGCCACAGGTCCAGAGTAACTATGGCCATATAGTCTAATGAGAAGAGAATTTACTTGGGAAAGGGCTGAGGTGGATGCCAGGCCCTGTTCCCAGAAATATGTCCTTTATTCCTGACAATTAAAAAATACAAATAAGGATTCACTTCTCAACCTTGCTGCATCCACAGTAAAGACTGCGTTGGAAGAACCCCATCACTGGGGAGATGGGCTTCAGCCTGATGATCTAATACCCAGAGAACCAGAGAAATCTTCCTTGGAGTTGTAGTAGAATACACTGTATTTCTAAGTGACCCCTGGCACATAAGTATTAAAAAGGGACATACTTCACTAGAAGATCATGACTGAGAAAGGCACATGTTGCCTTCTCTCATTTAGTTTTGCTCATTGTGCTCTGTATCTCTTTCCTGATGCATAGCCTTACTTTAACAAAAATATACAGCAAAGAATCCAGTCTACAGTAGATTACCAATCCAGCCAGAACAACAACAACAAAAAAAACCTATTAAGAAAAAAGTTGACCCTACTAAAATCTGTGATACTAGACATAACCAGTAGGACTAGCTTAAATGCAAGTAAGGACACAGGCACTCAGGTGCGTTATTTTCTGTCCCCTGCAATGTATCAGTATCTCTTGCTCATGAATACTCAGTCTACATTTGGCTAGTTGGCAGGACTTCTTAACACCTAACAATCCAATAAAAATATATTTTTTCTCTGTGCTAGACAAATCTGCCCACCTTCAACCTCTGCTACCCATAAAACACACAATTTATTCAAGTACCTTTACTCTGAGTATAATTAACCTTTTCAATGTACAAAAGCTTCTGTGCCTCTTAAATGAACAAAGAGCTATTAATGAACAAAAAAATACTTTCCTGATCAAATGTTTAATACTATTTCTGGGAATACAGAGTATAATATTACTACCCGTATATTGTATACAATACGGTATATAGCTCACGCATCTTCTTCCAAAAGGTTTCTGTTTTCAAAGCATCATTGTATAAGACTGATTTTTATACACCATGAGGATAGTGTAGTCAGGTTACTGCAGATTTACACTGACAATCAGAAACAGAATGACATGATCGTGAAAAAGAAAAAGCCCATTTGCCCTGGTTTCAAAGCCAAAGGATGAATGTAAGAGGAAAACAAGATTAATTTTATTTTATTCATTTCAAGGTTAAACTGCAAGGAACCTTAACATCACACACATGGACATAAGTTTTCAATGCATGGTCTGTGAACTCTTGACAGCCCATAAAGTAAGGGAAGCAGGTCAGTTGTCAAGGAGACTTGAATTTACCATGTAAGAGGTCCAGTCCCATATTGAAAAATTTATGGAACCTACAAATTTCAAGTTTGAAAATCAGTGACCAAGAGGAAAGAAGGCAGCATGTGAGTGGTTTTGATCTTCCTTTCCCTAATTTCTTCTAGGGATGAGGGATCAGAAATGGACTGGAAGGCTTGAATTCACCAGTGCTGCACATCATCTCTTCTGTACGGACACTACATCAAGGCAAGTGCTGGCTCTAGTTCTGTACTTTTAGCTGTATTTTAAATGAAAAGATGCACTGAGTTCTGCAGTAACACAACTGTTGATCACACTCTGTTTTGTAACAGAAGTCCTGTCAGATATTTAGCCTTAGTTACCAAAAACTATCTTCAGGGAGTACAAACATTTCCCCTCTGGCATCCTGTCAGTCACAGCAAATCTGTAAATAAACTGTCAAACTCCATTCCAATCATTCCTGAATCTGCAAGGGAAAAACGTAGTAAAATTGGTGCAGCTGGTTGTAGTCCCTGTAGAGCAGGGCTGATTTCACAGCTTTAATATGGTTCGCTACTTCACAGCAAGTCCGATCTGATATACAGCATGCAGAAATGAGTGACACCTTTGCTAATCATTTTCTTAAACTTATCACATGTGGAGGTAATAACAGATGCAATGACTTTTCAAGGGCACGGACTGGTTAATTTTTCAAAAGCAAATCAACTCAAGTTCTGCAAAATTAAAAACCCACTAAGACACACTGTCAAGCTAGGTAAATTATGGAGAATCACACGAAAAGGGAAAAACAAAGCTCTGATCATGAGAAAGACAGTGTTAGACCCTGTTCTTATATTGTCATATGCTAAGTAGGAATACAGCAGCTGCAAACAAGCCAAGGATCTAAACAGAGATGCTGACTTTAGCAAAGACTTACTAAATAAAATGGGAAACCCTATGTACTATTACCTAGAACACACTGTCACCCTTGTTCTATAATTCATAACTTACTAAGTAATTCTGAGAGAGCTGGTCAAGAATTTGTCTGCAAGATATTTTTTGTTGGACCATGACAGCTAATCAAAGAGTTTTTCAGGGCCACAATAGAAAATGTGTAACAGAAGAAAGATCAGAAAGAGAGCAGATAAACACTATCACCTCACTGCCTATGGACTCAGTTAGGATGTAAATCACCTGATTTAGAGCAGGGACAGAACCTGAACCGGGGTCTGCTTTATCCCACAAATTTTCCTTCACCATCAAGTTATACAAAGTCACACTGTCTGTCTGGACCAGTGAATATTTCATAAGAAGCAGAATAGCCCCAAGCAGAAGACAGACTGACTCTAAACCCAACAGCAAAGACACTGGCTTGATTTATGTCAAATCTAGGTTCAAGACTCATTTCTGTTATCAGTCAGAAAAGGGATCTCAGTCTCAGTCTCCAAAAGCAGATGCATCCTTCGTGTTTCTTCACAAAAGCCCCCTGAAATGTGACTTTAATTATGAGACAGTTTGAAAATAAATTTTGAAAGCACATAATTTCTTATGAAACAAAAAATACAGGTACTTGATTGCACATGCTTACTAAGTCTCCCTGCTCAGGAAAGCAAACTTTTCATGGGAAGAGCTGAACGCACCATAGGAAAGGAAAGAGCACTAAGGTCAGTATGACTGCAATGAGTTTGAAGGTGAAAAAAAATAACATCCCCCCCCTTAATTAGGGTTGCCATATGTTCAGATTTCTGCTTTCATGTTTTCTTTTCTAAGCTCAAATTTTGACTGGCTGAAAAGAGAGGAATACAAAATGCATCAAGACTTACCATATGTGCCGTGGCCTCCTGTGCACTACATGTGTCAGAGATCTCACATGTCAGAGACATCATGCTCACCATGCAAAGGCTACATGGCCTATCAGCTACTATTTACTTCCTCAAATTCCCAGAAGAAACAATAGGAGCCCTACCCCACATCTTCCATTTTCCTACCGCACAGAAATCCAAACCATATGCTACAAAAGTTTTCAGCAGAAGCATCAATTGCTGCTCTCCAGAACTGAGTGTCAAACTGGTTTATTCTCCTCTACTTGTATACAAGCATCTCATCCAAGGTGCAAATAAACCACTGTGAACCCAAGAACTTCAGTGACCTTGGTCTAGACCCCTGCACATGTTGGTGTACAGGGTCCTTATCAGATCTTTCATCTGATAATTAACCACAAAAAAGGAATCTCTGGGCCTGAATATCATTTCCCATATAATGACTGACTGACTTTGTAATCCCAGTCTAGTAATAGTCAATTCATCCTCAGAACACCCCTAACAGATAGGAATTACCATCATCCCGATTTCAGATGTGAGAAAAAGATACAGTGAAGATGCTTATCTAGATGAACTAGGACTGCAGGCCAAGTCTCCTGAATGTCAAAGCAGCACCTAAATTGCACCATCTTTTCATTGTGAACTACAGCCAAGGTTGTGCTTTAAAATCAACGAGACATCAAAATCCAGCCTGTACGTTTCTTTCCGTCCAAAGAAAGCAACACTATTTCAATTTCCAATAAGAAAGAAAATGGTTTATTGGATTGTCCTTCCAGTATCAAAAAAAAAAAAAAAAATTACTTTGCATGCAAAAGTTTCAGCCCTACAAAAGTCCACAGTGAAATACAACCCTCTCTGGCAGACAGCACAGCACAACACAACTCATGACATGAAATGAACCCTTAGACAACAGCTGACAAAAAGGGGACCTTAAATAAAAAGAATGCAATTATCCCAGTGGGAGTTACTCCAGGGCACCTGTGTTAACTCCACTGCCAAAAGTATTTTGAACTCTCTAATGGCTACAAATGATAAGAGAGGCTATGATGAGAGAAAGTCCATGAGGCTACACCTGCAAAGTGAAGTATTTTTAAGAAAAATGTTTCAGATACAGAGACGGAAGCAATTAAAAACCAAAAGGAAAATGCGTACTGCTGTCTTTGTTTTCACCCAAGCTGAACTTCCCCTGCAATTGAATCGCTGGCTCACTGGGGCAGCTGGCTGACATCCTGAGCCTTGAACAGGAAGAGCTTGTCTGGGAAATCAGCACAAACCTCAGGCTTGTTTGTTTGGAAATGAGCCCACATGTAAACACACTTACACGCACATACAGACCAAGGTCTATAGCATATGACTGCAAACTAACAGGACCTGGTGATAAAGGACCAGAATCCTCGATGCCGTCTTTGCCTCAGCCTTTACTGCTAAGATTCACTTTCAGGAATGCCAGGTCCCTGAGGCCAAGGGGAAAGTCCGGAGCAGGGAAGACTTACCCTCAATGGAACAGATCAGGTTAAGGAACATTTATATGAACTGGACATACAGAAGTTCATGGGACCTCATGGGATGGGATGCATCCGTGAGTGGTGAGGGAGTTGGCCAATATCATTGTGAGACCACTCTTGATTATCTTTGAAAGGTCATGGCAACTGGGGGAGGCTCCTGAGGACTGGAAGAAAGCAAATGTCACTCTGGTCTTCAACAAGGGCAAAGATGAGGATACCAGGAAATAGAAGCCAGCGGGCTCACCTTGATCCTTGGGAAGATGGAAGAAAATGTCCTGGAAACCATTTCCAAACATATGAAGGATAGAAAGGTGATTAGTATTAGTCAGTTTGGTGTTCTGAGATGAGATGTTTTGGTGAATGAGGGGAAAGCAGCAGGTGTCGTTTATCTCAACTTTAGCAATGCTTTTGATACTGTCTCCCACAATATCCCCACTGACAAACTGATGAAGTACAGATTAGATACATGCACAGTGAGGTGGACTGAAAATTGGCTGAACTGCTGACCTCTAAGGTTGTGATCAGCAGCCCAAAGTCCAGCTGGAGGCAACTCACTAGTGGTGTACCCCAGGGGTCAACACCGTTCAACATTAATGACCTAGAGAGTATCCTGAGCAAGTCTGCAGAGAGGAGTGCTGATACACAACAGGGTTGTGCTGCCATCAGCAGGACTTCAACAGGCTGGAGGAATGGACCAAGAGGAATCTCATTGCATTTCCATTTGTTGAACTCTTAAGTCCTGCACCTGAGGAGGAAACACCCCATGCACCAGTAGGCTGAGGTACGACTGGCTGGAGGCCATCAGCTGGAAAGCAGCTTAGCAGAAAAAGACCTGAGGATCCTGGCATACAGCAAGATAAACATGATCCAGATACATGTCCTTGCAGCAAAGGCAGCCAACAGCATCCTGGGTTGCATTAAAAAGAGTGTTACCAGCAGGCCAAGGGAGCACTGCTCAGCACAGATGAGATGTATCTGGAGTGCTTGGTCCAGCTCTGGGCAAGAGTACGAGAGACACGGACATACTGGAGTAAGTCCAGTGAAGGACCATAAAGATGATTAAGGGACTAGAACACCTGACATATGAGGAAAGGCTGAGAGAGCTGGGACTGTTCAGCTCGGAGAAGGGAAGGCTCACGGGGGATCTTATCAATGTGCATAAATACTTGATGAGGGAGAGTAAGAAAACAAAGTTGGATTCTCCTCAGTGCTGTCTGGTGACAGGAAAAGAGGCAAAAGGAACAAATTGAAATACAAAAAATTCCTTTTAAACATATACTTTTTTTTTTTAAAAAAAACTGTACAGGTGATCAAACACTGGAGCAGGTTTCCCAGAGAGGTTGTGGAACCTCCGCCCTTGGAGATATTCAAAACCCAACTGGACACCGTCCTGGGCCACCTCCTCCAGCTGGCCCTGCTCTGGCTATACGATCTTCAGAGGTCCTTTCCATCCTCAACTATACTGTGATTTTAACTACTCTTAGTATAACTTACTACATGTAACTGTAAACAGCATAAAATACCCCGAAAGACTACTTTGCAAAATTAGCCTAAACTGTGTGAGATATTAATTTACGAAGATCCATCTTCCAGTCTGTATGGACAAAAATACTAAACTGCATGTAAGAATCTACTCTGAAATACAGAAGCTAAATACCTAGGGGAGCAAGTAGTCAGAGCAAAACAGAAAACTGGTCATATGCCTGTAATTTAAAGTGCATCTTCAATAGACTTAATGAAGTCAGGACAGAACAAGCTCAAGATGACAAAATTACTCAAGAAAGCACCATTATGAAGGTAATTTTTTGACTGGTAAGTAATGAAACTCTTAAGAACATGACAGTTATTTTGCAGAGCAAAAGTTTGTGAATGCAGCCATCTCTGCTTTGCAGGAGCCTTTGACCCCAAGTAAGCCAACTGATTTCAATGGGAATTGGATGGGACCACAGCACTACAGTGCAACTTTGCCACTTGTAATGATCTAGTCCTAAAGACTTCAACAAGAAACAAACACCTTTAAAGCTGAAGACGCCAAAGATAGCTAATTCACAACTATACAACTGAGATAAGTTTCTATCCCCCACTATAAAGGCAGGGGACTCTTCATCCTTTTCAAATTCTTCATACAACATTTCATCAGAAAAAAATGGTACATCCTAGCATGCACAATAGTATGTTTTTTCAGTGAGGAAAAGGAGGACAGAATATGTATAAAAGACATGACTAATTTTGAGAACCTCCTGATTTTAAAGTGCCTGGTATTTAACGCTGTGATAACTCCAGGGAGGAGAGTTGCCCATAACTTTATAAGGAGGAAACAAAAGGAAGCACTCAGATACTGCAGAGAAACAGGCAGATGGACAGATTTACTTGACGTGCTCTCTAGAAGCCCTGCAGGCTTCATCAGCAGTACTTGTAAGGCCTTTGAAGTGTAGCTGTTGCACAGCTTGTAAGTCCCTTCCTCCGGAGCTAGTGAGCTTGTGGTGTTATAAGCTACTTAAGCTCCTTAGTCTAGATCTAAGCAAACAGCTTGACGCACTTACAAGCTTCACTCCCTCTTATTCTGAAGATGTTAAGCTTCTTAGCTTACTGTCTTCAACTTTCAAACTCCTACAACCAAATCCTACCCGTATACCATGCATCCACCTTTATTAGCCTGATTCTCCCGCTCTGCTGAGGATTCTGAACATCTTGTGCCAAGTCAACAGTAGAACAAAATGATCTTTTATTGCTTAGTCCTTCTGAAGTGACAACCAATACCTGAATGCCTATTGCTTTGGCAACTACCACTTTGCATTTTCAGTATCCACAGATTTACTGTAAATCAAACATTTTATGTATTCTAACAAATCTCTTTCCATCAATAAAGCCTATTAAAAATTCTGGTTATGATTTTCAAAAAAATTCTACACTGGCTCACTGTTCTCACGAATGTGAGCTTTTACTATTAAATTTTGATTCAGTAGGTACTGCAGAAGCTTTTGGAAGAAAGGTCACTTATACAGGAAAGATGGTTTTCATCTAAATGAAGCTGGTACCAAACTACTAGCATTTACAATTAATAATGTTACAGGAGAATCTTTAAACTAAGAAGTGCATTAAAGCTGGCACAAATGGACTTGACACATTTTCTAGGGCTGAAATCATTAAAACTTTGTATCTATAAATAAAAGATAGGGCAGACATTAATAAATCTGAAGAAGAAACCACAAAGAAGAAATAATTCCATTTTAATCATAGCACAAAAAATAAGCTACTGAGCCAAGTGTGGAAGTGCTGCTATACTGATACTAGATATCTGAAAAATAAGATAGAAAACCTTAAAATGCCTATTTTTCAATGAGGATATTGACAGAAGCAGCATACTGGTGAAAGGCAGACAATCATTACATGCTGTAAAATAAAAGAACAAATTATATTGCAAAGATATAGGAAAACCACAGCAGTGAGTGTTGCTATACATTAAGGAAAACCTGAAGTCAGAGCAGACAAACAAGTTAATTGTACCAACTTGTAACATAACCTATATGGTTTGAATACCACATCAATACCGGGACCATACAACAGACCACTTGCCCAGAATGACAACAACGACTAAAACACACAGAGATCGGAGAGACTGGACAGACAATACAGTAACAATGAGATACTACAGTTATCCCTATATGAGTTAGGGTAAACATCAAACTCACATATGCTTTATGCTACAACTACTCAAGAAACACAGAAAAAAGGAAGCAAGTCCTGACCAGTCTTACCTTAAGCAGAAAACACGTGGGTTCAGAAAGTTACTACTGAAGAACCACTTTGTAATAGCTACCATGAAATACTTAGATATATTGGTCTATGAAGAGCCAATCAATCAAAATAAATAATCAATCCACAGCAGAAATCTATCATTTCAATGGAGTAAAATAACATAAAGAGGAGAAAGCAAATTAAAAAGAAATTAAAGGCAGCAGCCAAAAGCCTAAAATACTCTTAACTAACACTGAGACTGTTCAAGGACAATGTATGAAGAAGGTCTTAATTTGGGAGGTTTTGGAGGACTTGCCCTGGACTGAGGTGTCAACAAGAGATGTTTAAGAACAAATCAGTTCAATAAATGAGAAGAAATAGGTAAGATCATGTTGTCCATGCAGAAGTTGTGTATGAATCAAGTGCCAATTTGTTAAAATGTTACCTGTGGAAAACATAACCTCTTGCTTAAAACTGCCTTAGTATCAGGGGCATGCTGGTGACCAACATGATGCCAGTTATCAAAATGGGCTCCCGGCTGGACATGGGGAGCTTTCAGTAACTGAGATCCATACTCAGCGAATTAGCAGGATGCACTGCAAAAACAGATTCATTAGATACTCTGACAAATGTAATTTAATGGGGAAGACTCAGTGCCTTTTGTAAGGGAAAGTACTGCCAAGCAGATCTCAAAAGGCGTCTCTGACTCCATTGCTTTACACAAGCATAAGCACGGATTTCCAACAGTTCTTTTGACGAGGTCCTTCACCGAAATTTCTTGCAGAAAGAAGGCTGCCACAGGACAGGAATGGAAGTGGTCTTACAAATTAACAATCATTTTTAAAAAAGACATGAAACCAACAGTAGGAGTAAGTGATCAGCTTTCACAGTCATTAGTGAAAGGTGATCACAAGTAATGTGGGAAAGAGCAGAGAATGAGACAAAAAGCCAGCCTGAGGAATTCCAGAATTTTCTTATGATCGAGACAGGATAAGAAACAAAACGGCAGATGAAATTCAATGTTGATTAGTGCAAAGTAACATACATGGAAAGAACAGACCTAAATTTGCACACCCGACAGGCTCTGAAGTATTATCTTTCAGTAAAGCGTGGTAAATTTTAATAATTTCATTAAAATATCAGATCAATACTCAAAAATTGAAAAAGAAAGTCCATTAAAATTTTTATGAAAGGAATAAAACCAGAAACAGTATTATGCCACCTTTTAAATAAAAATTAGTCTCTGTTTGAATATTCAGTGCAGTGCTGGTCCTACCTCTCAAAAAAACCATAATAAAAATGGAAACAATATAGAGAGGCACAACAAGCATGATCAAAGGTGTGGGACCGCTTCCAACGAGACATGAGTAAGTCTTGATTACAATTCTTCAGCCAAGAAGAGAAATGGCTAAGGGGATACCAGAGGGAGGCCAGCAGAGCACAGGCAGCCAAGGAGAAGATAAATACAGAATAACTATTCACTGTTTCTCATAGTACAAAACCTACCAAGGAACAAATAAAATTATCAGGTGACATGCTCAACACAAACAAAAAATAGGGATGTCTCACACAATGCACAGCTCAGCTGAAGTACTCAGTGCTACAGGATACCATGGGTGCCAAAAACTTACATGCTTTTAAAAAGCGATTAGAGAAGTTCATGGGAAAAAGTCCGTCAACAACTGTTAAATAAAAAAAAACCCTCAGGCTGAGGAAATTGCTAAACTGAAGACTGGTGAAAGCTGGGAGGACATAATAGCTGTTCAAGCCTTGCTTGTGTATCAGAGACTGGCCACTGTCAGAGGAAGACTGTAGCCTAGCTGGCCCTTTGGCGTGCCTCAGGATAGCCATTCTTACCTTCGCGAACAGCAGCAAAACTGTTTCAGCCTTGAGCACTTTTGAAGAGCCTCCCCCTTAATTCTCTGCCACTTTTGAATGAAAGCCTGCAAATCAGGTCAAACCAGAGGTGGTCTAAAAGAATTCCCAGTGGGGAAGATGCACCTTGCACATTTTTCCTTTCCCCATCACAAAACACATACAAGTCTTTCACATGGAGTGTTTAAAAAGTCCACCACCAAGCCAACAAATAAGGCAGCTTCAAATCTTGCAAACAGACATGTGATTGTACCAGCTCTAAATTTCCAAGCATAGACATTTTCCCTGTGAATGTGTTTGTTTTAAAAGTTATGAGAAGGCAAAAGTCTTAAAAACTTAATTATATTTATCATAGTTCTGGAGATTGCAACAATCTTGACCTTTTTTTCCACATCCTAATGCAATTTCAAGTTAATCTTCTCTGTTTAACAAGAGTTATCAAATGCCACATAGCATGCAAACTACACCTTAATTGCTGAAAAAACATCTCTTTGCAGAACATTATTTAGCTATGCATTTAGGTTTCATTGGCCTCACAGATGCCTAAGGACTTTCTTGCATCAGGCATTTCTAATCCTGACAGCATCAAGAGTCAATGAGAGCTGAAAGCCTGTGCATCAACCCCGAGACTTTCAGTCTATAATATCCTACTCAAAGGGTGGCTGGTCATGATGCTGCTTTGCTTTTTCTGCTGTCATGAAGGGCATAACACAATACAGCTAAAAGAGAAAGCATTCTCTATTTGTCAGAAGTAATTAAACATGTCACTGACTTTCTGTAAAACTCGAGAGCCATCTGGGAAAAGAGCAGTATGTCTCCACATCCATCTGAGTGACAAGGTCAGAACATCCCTCACTTCCTTGGTTGCATCTCCATCACTGACTCTGTTCATCATGCTGTAAATTAATCTGTAAAAATTTGGATACAGTACCTACTGTAATTAGCTCTATCTGTCCAAACAAGGCAAAATGAGATGGGGTGGCAGCTGAGGGATCCAACTGGTTCGTGGCTGCAGTGACAGAACTAGGTCAATATACCAACTTTATTCAGGAGAACACCACAAAATTAGCTTTGTCTTGTTACATTTCTGAGACAAGGTTTCAAGACCTTCAGTTACCAAGAACCCACTAATAAAATGCGTTACATTTATACTCCTCCCTGTGAAAATTTTCTTTTGTATATCCCATTAGAAACTCTCATCTATCGATTTATGGACCTTGTCTCACATTATTCTGCCATGCACTTCAGCAAAGAGCACCTCAGCAGGCTGCCATTAGGTCGCCCCGAAGCCTCCTCTTCTCCTGGCTGAACAAGCCCAGCTCCCCCAGCCTCTCGGCTCAGGGCAGGTCCTCCAGCCCCCAGGCACCTTGGTGGCCCTCCACTGCACTTGGTCCAGTTTACCAATGCACTTCTGGCATTAAGGGGCCCCAAACCAGGCACAGTACTCAAGATGTGATCAAACGGCTGCTGAATAAAGGACTGTAATTCACTTCCCTCAATTGCCTGGCTGTGCTCCTGTTGATACAGCCTGTATGCCGTCAGCCTTCCTTGCTACAAGGACACATCGCTGGCTCATTTTTAGCTAGACCTCCCACGTCCTTCTCAGCAGAGCTTCCGCCTAGATTCTTATCAATGCAGGGAGTTTATGTGCCCCAGGTGCAAGACTTGACATCTTTCCTTGTTGAATTTGATGAGGCTCCCGACAGACCATTCCTCTGTTTAACATGCAACTTACGTGATTTATTCAAGTCACAAGCATGAGCTTCTCATCACCATATCAGGGGATAAGCCTGGAGATAGAGATGAATGTGTAACACAGGATTAGGTGTACATTGGATGAAGTAGTATGATGCACGGCTCACCTCTTTGGCCTCTTCTCATTATATCATAAGACCTTTCTCAACGTTTATATTCAGTCACCAACACAGTGGAAGTCTCTCTGCTAATAGTCCTCTGTTCTGAGAAACTTGGCCCAAGCCACACGTCCTTGTTTAAGGGATTTCTGCCAGGAATTGCTCAGCATAGACTAGGTCACAAATGACACAACTCAGTTTTCTTGCTGGCTCTCAGCAGCAGGTGAAAAATTAAGGCTAGGAACTTAGGAAACCACTTCGAAGCATGCTTGAACACAAGTAGCATCACTAGCGTCAACAAGTCAATGAGATGACAATGTCCATATTTAAATCTAGACACAAAAACTTGGCCAGACTAGAGATAAAGCCCATTTATATAAAAATACATACATTTTCTTCTCAAGGTGCTTTCTTAAGTCAGAGCTGGGATTGGTGGGTGGGGAAGCTTTCACTGCTGCTGTCTGGGCAGAACCTGTTCTGCCACTAAAGAATAAATTGCCATTTCCACCACTGTTGATCCTGTTTTCTCTTGGTTCTTGCTTGCCTTCTAAATATTCTGTGAACTTTTACAGCAGATAGAAGCATTTCAGGACTGGCTGTCTGAAATGGTAATGCCAACTGAAGGAATACAGGAAACTTCTTTTTTTTTTTTTTTTTTTAACGAGTCTAGAAGACTTACACAAAGAAGTTTGAGGGAGGAGGTACCACTAAACTGACAAGTCAAGGAAGTGCATGTATTTGTATTTATGTAAACCCATGGATACTTACGGATATGAACCAAGTGTGTCTCAAGGTAAAATATTTTCTGCCACTAAGATCACCTATGTAATTTAGACACCCGTTTCAGAAGCTTTAGGCAGCCTTTTCACTAAAATAAGCATTCCAAAATATCCTCCCCCAGATTATTTATTAAAATTATTAATAATGTTCATAAACTTGTGCATTTCCCTTTGAATCCTTGTTAAGACTAACATATTAGACAACTGCTATGCTTTGAACTTAGAAGCACTTGGGCTTCATGCATGAGTGGCACTAGGTCAGGAAGAGGTTAATGTGTGGAAACACAAAATGGATTTGGCAAGAAGGAAGAGGAGGAAACACTGCACTTCAGCTGAAGAATATGACATTTCAGCACATGAGGATACTAAAACACCAGCTACTTTCTTTCTAGGCAACAAGGGAAGTGCATTACTGTATGCTCCATATCTTGACAAACTGATTGAGCATTACAATTTTCAGAAAACATAGAAGGGAATACGGGAATAATTTCTCAATACAGCGTGGGATTTGGATGAACTGGTATCCTCTAAGGATCTGGAAAGGTCCTTTTTATCTCTCAGTTACAAAACGATTTTAAACGTGGTGGGAAGGAAACAGTTATTCCCATCCTGTTCCATAGCTGAACCATGAATCAAGACCTGAGGTGTCAATTTACCCTCAAGAATATTTCGTTGCAGTTTAATTTACTTTTCCTCCTATGTAATCCTGGTGTCACCTTACTGTTTAATATTGCAAGTTATTGACAAAGGAAATGCTGATTGATGAAAGTGAGATTTTGCTCTAATGTATTCATGTGAAAACAAATGAGCCTGTACCATTACATGGTTCTTCCTCTTGCTCACATTTCATTTCAGCCCTGACAGAATTTCAGATGGGGTGAGTGAATCCTGCACAAATCCTGCAGCAAGTTTTTCTCAGTCATGGCCCAACAAACAAATTTGATTTCAAAGAAAAGTTTCATCCTCAGTACAATAAGAATTGTCCCTGGAGTATAAAAGGGCACGACCACTTACAGACTGAAGCAGAGCTGTCTCTGAAATTATGGAGTCTGTTTAGTTTGTTTCCTGATTCATACAGCATGTTCTGCTCCACAGGTACGTATTTGCTGTGGCTTAATCCTGATTAAGATTTATGTTCTAATCCAGCAGTACTTATCCTCACTTTTCATTGATACTGGGCGTGATTGCCTGGGCTGGGTCACAGCCTGCAAACCACTTCAGCCACCTGAAACCACTCTGTTTCGCAGGAGGAAGCAATACAAGCTCCTATTGTGCAGCACAGTCAAACCTTAAAGTTCAATACCAACCCACCTTTCCTCCATGCCTGTGCTTCCAGGACCTCTCCATAATTGATTCCCATTTAACTATTATGCATTGAAAACAACCCACTGTTTGCTCTTCCTGGATGTGGGGACCCTCGTTCTTTGCAGACTGCTGCAGTGCCACACCACTCAATTCAGTTAAGCAAGTACAAGATGATGCCATTGCAACATGGTGCTAGATGGCCAGAAGATCATTCTGGAAGCCTAGTCATCCTCTGATCACAGTGTGGCAAAAAGACCCTTAAGTTTGGAAGAAGCACCGGAAAACATCTACGTAAGAGCATTTTCAAAAACCTTCCAGAAGAGAAGCTCAAGCAACGTCAGCCTCAAAACCACAAGATGTCTCCTGCAAGGTAAAGATCTCTGTCTGCAACCCAGAAACTCCTCGTCTACACGCCACCGCTGCAGGGAGGCACTCGATAACTGGCATCACCCTCGCCAACAAACCCAGCACAACACACGGGAGGTTTCTGAGCTACAATGGTCTGATTTTTAGTTCAGGCACAGAACAGGGATTCTCATGACCATGGGAATGGAGTAGCACAAATAGACTACACTGACAAACAAAAGCGTTTCAGGGGACATTCGGGAGCCACGCTCCAAGGACTTGTGCAATGATGGGCATGGGAGGAAAGCATCAAGAGAGGGAAGAAGCATTTTGCTAACTGTATGGTAGCAGTTACTGAGCCGTCAGATGAGTGAAACAAAGCAACATGGCAAATACCATGAGGTCCTCATCATGATACAGAAAGGAGGAGTTTTTTCATTCATGCCAGTAACAAAACACTACGGTCTCTTTCAGTGCCTTCACAGAACCATTTTGAGTGACTCTGGACGCAGGTTGATCCAGAAATCAGAGAAACTGAAAGGGGAGGAGGAGGACAGAGAGAGCACAGGGGAAAAGGACTGGCTTCCAGTATTTGAAGCAGAATGGGCAGAAGTTTCTCTGGGCACAGGGTGAGAAGGCTGACGCCCATGCTTGGTGCTCAATGTCTTGTCCTACCTCTGCCACGTGCACCCCCCTAGACACAGACATTGCAAATGACTTAACCCCCGCATTGGAATCACCTCTCCCAAAGCAAACTAGCACTCTGGGTACACTAGCTATGCCCACCACATTAGGGTAAAACAGAACAGTAACTACCTCACAAGCCTCCATCACGTCAACTCCAATAGTTATCCTGCCAGGGAAAGGTTAATCATTGACTGAAGCCAAATCAGTTTTACTTGCATGGATGATCATGAAGCTACTAGCGCTGCTTACCTCATACACTGGGAGAAAAAAAAGTATGTACATACAGTGAAACCAGAGCAACCTCTGTAAACATCAGCTGTCACCACTGCTATGTCAGCCTCCCACTTGCATGGATTCCTCACCAAAGTCCAACAGTGTCTTCCAGAAGGCTGTAAAACAGTGATTAGGTCTCATGTTTTCTCTCTACACCCTGCTGTAAATGCAGTGCAGCCAGAAGCAGAGGCAGCTTGTCCACTTGCGCTGGACACATGCCTTGACACTGTTAGAATAAAGTGAAGTGACGAGCATGCTGAGCTGAAAGTATTTTATACTACTGTACTGGCAAGCTAAGAACACTTCTGCATGGGGGCTCAACAGGACAGGCAAGTTCTTCCACACTACATGATAACACAGTTCCTCTAGCAGCTCAAACAGCAGCTCTGGAGGACACCAGAGAAACCCTACCATCTTACCCAGAGCCACGCAGCACCAGGACGGATGCAGCGGCACAAGCACAAACCAGCCACAGCTTGGGAACATGGTACCACCACGTGTGCCTGGCCTGCCCAGAGCTGCGCTGGGCCAGTCCTGCAGCAACGTGTACCCGCAGTTACGGTGTCCTCTCTCCACCTGGGACTGTCACAGGGTAGCTATGGGCAGCTTTGGTGGCTAGTTTGCTCAATTTTGCCTTCCCGAATGGCTTCTGAAGAAAACAATAGCTTAAAAATGAGAAAGGAGCTTTTACAGAGACAAGTACCTTGACTTTGCACAAAGCAGACAAGCCCAAAAATGGCACATACATTTTCCTCTGCCCTACCTAGATTTCTATGGAGTTTGGTCAGTTTAGGATAGAGTGCTTTATAAAAATATAAACCAAAGGATAAAGAACAACTTGGAATAATCTAGTTCTGATACTCAAAGACACGCTTCATTTATTTTGGATGTTTTAATCATATAGGGAGATATATCATGTGAAATAAGCATTTTCCTCACTACCTACTAGTATTTAAAGTTAGCATAGCAGAAGCCACTGAACATTTATTCAGGTGAACTCATGTATGTAATGGAGTTGCCTTTAGCAACTCTCCCTCGCTCCTGGGCCTCCTGTGACTACGCTACCTAAAGTTTACATTTATCTTTCTCTGATAATCACAGCTAGGCAGGATTTTAAAACTTTACACTAGAAAGCCTTGAAGCCTGCATTATACGCAGTGCTAACAGCCCAAACAAAGAGGCAAAAGCAGCAAGAGGTTTATTGTAATACTGGTATTTTCTGAGCTCTTATCGAGCAAAGCATTTAATCTAATGTATTACACTTAATGAAGAGTCAGGAACTTGTACTGCAAATAACAGATCAGATATAATTGGAATTTGTTCCACATCACTAACCTACATATATCAATAAAAACAATAACCACATTGGATTTTGAGCTCACTTAATTTGCATTTCTTAATTTAGTGTTTAACTAATTTAACAATAGTAATGATTTAATTCAAATTAAAATGTAAGGAAAATAAAACAATTTTAAAAAGCCATTAAAGATTTCATTAAGTTCCATCTAAATTAATATTAGCTTTCTTAATATTTTCAGTAAATTATTTTTTTCTCACCACTGAAACAAACATGAAGTTTCCCCTGTGCAGTCAAGCTTTAGACAAACCTTGTTAGATTTATTGGTATTATTTCAAGCAATTAATTTATATACATTAGAGTTATTTAGAGGAAAAGCACAAAAATGCCAGGAAAATGGATGAAGCTGTTTTTAAAACACTGCATTCAACTTAGGTAATTGTTCTTTGAGCCTTTTATGTGGAGCTCTTCGGTATACACTATCCATTAGATCACACTTCCCATACGTTTGTGGTATTGCTCCTAAGCATCAGATGCACATGAGTTACCCAAGCCACAATAGTTTTACAAGACCTTTTCTGCATCTCCACATGTAGCAGTTACTTGCACATGAGTGACTACTCAGAGAAAATAATTCATTTCAGAACTATGTCACTTAAAACAACCAAAAGGTTTCTGTAAATCTCCAGTCTGGCCTCCCATCCTCTAAATGATACAGAAAAGTTATTTGGATGATATAGGCATTGCTGTGTATATATATATATATATATATATATAGTGTGAGCGTGTATAAATAAAAACATGTATATATATAACTTTCTTGTTTTAACCGGTAGAATACCACACATCCTACTTCAGTCCTCAACATATTTTTGCTTTTGCAGTCTCCTGGAATTTGCAGCTGATTTTGGGGTGTTGGACATGCCATCAGGCCAGCCAGAAACGATGTACGGAGCGGGTAGATGCAAGAAGTCAAACTGAGGCCTCTCTAAACTGGAACTGCTCACACTACCAGTTTAGTCCCTTGGTTAAAGTGAAAAACAGTTAAATGGTCAGGCCTCTTGAGGAGCTATCGAGCTCATTTTCAAGCATAGAACAGGGGCTGGAAATAAGGGTTATAGACCTGCACTCTCCTGGTTCTCATGATTAACCTTTATTCATGCAAATGGCAACACTGAGATCAACAGATATGCCCTTGCAGTGATTGTGCTTGTAAGCAACAACCTAGATAACATTTAAAATTTGCACTGACCTGTATCACAGCTCATAGCAGCTACTGTAGTTAAAAGAATTTATTAATGCCTTTAAGTAATAACTAAAAAAAGGGAATTTAAAACACAAAAATAAATAAGCTAGGTCCTGAGTACTTGCAATTTACTTAAAAACACAATTCCACCTTTTCAAATAGAAATTACAGCAATTTTTTATTCTAATGTGTCATACTTAAAAACAATGCCTTCAGATGTTCACCTGCATTTCAGTGGGTACCAGGCTTTTATGTGCACAGACAAAATTAGGTACGAAATACGAAGCTTTGTATCACTTTCTCAGCAGCACAAGTGTTCACTTGCAGGTAAACTTAAGTCATTCAACTAGAAGTGCACTTAATTTGAAGAGATTACTCAAGCAGCTCTCCACTTGTACATTTGTATTACCATTATAATTAGAACTACTTCAAAACAACAAAAAGTTCATTTTTGACCAGAATAAACACAGAGGAAAAAGATCAAGAGCACCTTGAGTGAAGAGGGTGAATGCTTTTGAAAATACCCTTTAAAATCCCTCCAGCTCTGTGACCAGTGACCACCGTCATTCCAATGCTACTCACATGGCTGCTGCTACTCAGGCTAATAAATGACATTATTTTCTGCTGTTTTGCATGTTTTAAGATGGCCACTGAGAGGACAGAAATACTGCTGATTTGTAACAATCCTGAGTGCCCTCCAGCTTTCCATAATTACTTCTTGAGATGCATACATGGAATTGCTATGTACAGATAAATATTGACATTTACCCTAATCGGTAACAGACACCAGCAATGGAGAGGGAAGGAACCAAGTGACCCAATCCCGGAAACACAGAGGAGACAGCCAAGGATGTGCTGGAATAGAGCCCCCAGAAGCCTTCCTTCAGCACATGGGTACTTCTGGGATCCAAAGCCCTCTCAACAAAGCCAATATTTGAAATGTAACATAAGTGATCTTAACCTGCTGAAAACAAGGCATGAGGACACCCTGAAGAAAGCTGCTATCAGTGATGGAGTACATGGACTAGATAAACAAGTACACTGAAACTTTGGCTACCAACTTTAGGCTAAGGAAATCGAATGTATTTCCAAGTCAGTTCATTTGTTGTCCAAAATAATACTGGCATTTGATACTACTTCTATAATGAATATACATTGTTTAGTATTGTTACCTTTGGTAATATTGTTGCTTTGTAAAAAGAAAGAATTCAGTATTATTTGTTTACGGACCTTCTAGTGGAGTTTTTCAGACAGAGCATTCAGCTCATTCAAATTCCTATGCAGCCATTCCTTTCACTTAGTGTCACTGCAAAAGTGGAAATACAAAAGCACACAGACTTGCATTTCAGAAAGATGCTACCTGATTTCTACAAACAAGGGCTAATTGAACTTTCATTCACCAGAACTTCTGAAAACCTCTAGTAACTATGCATTTCAAAAGAATCAACCGAGATAGGCACACCCAGAGGTGAAACATTAAGAGTTAAGACACACTTTACTAACATTTCAGATAAAGATTGACAGCTGCAGTTATCTGCAGCAGAGGTATCCTTAAAGAACGATTTCACTTTGAGACACTACCAAAAAATAAAACCATCACAAACCCACCCTTTGCTTGTATGTATATACATACTTCTATTTTTAATTTCAAATTTCCAGCTTTCACAAATTTATTGAAATTTCTAATTAAGCTTCAAATATTGTCAAATGGAAGACAAATACTTTAAAACCAACGGAAGTGGCAGAGAAGTGGCTGTTTTTAAACTCACTCTTTACTTGAGTAGTAATTGATATACAATGCTCAGCAGGTACTCCTGAGTTTAGTTTTACTTTAAGTCTGTCTGATGCTGTACAATCACTATAAGTGCAGTCAGAAAAAGACAATTTCAGATTCAAGCAAACTTTTTCTTTGTGTTCCTTCATCCATTCTTTAGATTTTCCAACTAGGAAAAGTATAGCAGTGATGAGCTGAAGGCCCCTGTAAGAGACTGCCAAGTCCAGCCTTTTGAACATCAAAGAGAAAAATTATATCACTGTCCAGAAGCTGGGATCAGGAATTTCACGTCACCTACCATATCATTAAGGGACTTAATTCTGTGGATGCTCTAATCTCACTCTTCCACACATCCAATTTTTCTTCTTCGGGTCAGTCCTGTCACTGATCCCAAATTCCAGCCTCCAAGTGCAAAGCTAAAAAATTTCTGTTCTCACTCACATCAGAGAGAGAACTTCAGAAGTACATACTGCACTTGAAGCTTATTTTTCATGAACTTCCCCATCCTTTGCCACCCTTTACACTTGGACTAAACTGACATTTTGAAAGCCTTGGGGCTGAGACCTGTCATTTTACATCCACCATGCACACCTTTGCTACTGCCTAAGTTAGACACACCACATACAGGCTAAATAAAATTATAGTTTAAAGGCAGAAAGAAGAATACCCTTCATGTGCGTTCTTGAAAACCACGGGCCAGGATAAGGAAAAAAAAAAAAAAAAAAGCTGGCCAAATTAATTCTTTCATGTCTGAAGAGTATTAACGTTATACAGGTAAACTGCAAAATTCCCCTTGTCCAGAGACATGTGATTTTTTTACTTGGTTTTTACTTAAACAAGAAATGTAGGGGGTGGCTGGTTATTTTTTTTCTTGAGCTAATCTGAGTAAGCACTGAGCAGCTGTCCTCTGAAAATCAAAGTCTGGATGGAACCAAAGGTTTAGATATTTAAAACTGTTTTAAAAACTTAAGCAATAATCTCTTCTAAAGTAAGGCAAAACTGTCTTGCTTAATCTCATGCAACAAACACAATCACAGCTAAAAATCACCGTACGTGCAGGGAAATAGAGTAGGTAGGGAAAGAATGACCTATCTAGTAGAACCCCTGCTAACACTGAAAAACCTCAAGTGTGGGTTGATGCAGCTGAAAGCATTGGTACGCTTGGTGCTCAGAACTGATGTGTAACTTCAGATGTGTAAGAGAAGCTAAATCACCTTAAACCAGAAAAAAAGGAAAGACAGCTAGAGGGACTAGAGAATCCTGGGAGAGCTGAGTAGAGTTCACTAACAGGCCTGTCACACTTGAGCAACAAAAATGAAAATACAGAAAGACACAGGAAGAAAGATTTAAAATAATAAATATGTAACATTTCACTAAGTGTCAACTAAGGTAAATGTAGTATTTTACAAGCAGAACGATCATCAAAACAGGGCATCATTTGCAGCGATACCAGCAGCTGTTATTGGTATAAATGATTAATACAAAGCAATGTACAAATAGCTGTGAATCAGATGAGCTTCCTAGCAATGGCATCTCTTACAGATTCCCCTGTGTCTGAGACAGAATGGACCACGTTGATCCTTTGAACTCACCCTTCTGTGACATAAATGATCTCTTTGGACCAGATCACCTATTTTTAGGAAAAAACCCATCTTGTTCTTAAAACTGCCAGTGCTAAAGAATTCACTACACCACTGTCAATGCTGCACTGTTTGATTTCAGTTTCTGTTAAACATCTGCACCTTGCTTGACATTTGAGGTTTGCTCACCTTCAACTTCCAGTTATTGAACCATAATGTTTCTGTCTGTAAGGCTCAAGAGTCCTATACTATCAAGTTTCCTTTCCCCAAGAAGGTACTTATAGACTGCAATCATGTCATTCCCTTGCTAATCTAAATGGATTTAAAACTATAGATCAGTCTCAAAAAACAAGCAACAAAAGGAGATTTATTAGATAACCCAACTGATCTCCAAGTCCCCAGCTTCTAGAGATCCATGAAGCTCTAACAAAACCAGCCGACAGCTTGACTATTTTTCTGAATACTGCTTGAACAGTACATCCACTGAAACAGTCATAAACAATCTCTCCTAACACCAGGGCACAGGAATTGAACCATTTACATACTTGATCTTTTGCTGACCAAACATTAAAAGCGATTGTTCAAACAATGGCAACATTTTATCATTGTGTCAGGAAAGACAGACAGATAGTACCCCTTCCAATCTTTTTATTAACTCTTCAGATTTTCTGTCTTCATTGTGTTTCCTGTATATGTATAACAATAATAAAACAAAATAAAAGCAAGACAATAGCCACCGCATGAAAAATTCTAGAGCACGTAACCAGCTTCCTTATAGCCCATTAGGTCATTTCCTTCAGAGGCATTTTATCTAACCCTTTTAAAAATTAGTTAAACTAATGCTGTACTCTCCTGAGCCAAGTAATAATAAAAAGCCCTTTTGTAAAATACTTGGTCAGGGAATTGGTAATGAGCTAACCAACCTTTCACTCCAGATCACTGGCTTAAAACCAAGCCTTGCTTGATCATGCCTAGAAGGCTCTGTTACGTGACCCAAGTCTGATGCTCTGTGGGAAATAAGAGGGGATACAGTCAAGTCCTTGGCAAGGTATTGCCTGTCTCACACTGGCACGCTTAGCCAGAAGTTTCACAGAAAATACAAATATCCTCTGCAGCAGAATCACTGGCATATCTGGGAGGAAGATCCTGCCTTTGATGAATTTGAAAGTACTTCTTGAGCCAACACTCCTCCCTCAAAAATACAGGCTTAAAGATCTAATGGCAAGGGTGGTATTTATGGTCTGTTTGTACTGCATACCAAGCAGTATGCTCTGCCCCATCCCTACTCATATATATTCCAATCTGACGATTACCACTATTCACTATTATTTTAAACAGAGGACTTCAACCTCCTGTCAAGGGCACTGTCTTCTAATTATTTTTAAATTGTTTTCACTCACTTGCTGAAGCACAAGGCCTCTAACAAAGCCGTCACCCTCATGCTGCTTGAAACACCATCAGCACTCTTAGCAGCAAACAGCAAGAGACAAGCACAAAGCCAACACAACATTTTAGTATTGATTTCTCTAAGAAATTTAAATCCCACAGGGCATAAACATCAATTTAATCTGTATGCAACTACAAAATGGCCTCACTCACAGTGTTCCTAATTCCAGCCAAAACACTCCTACAGCTGGAGTAGAAACACACTTGGCGGTAAAAGCAAAGGTGACTGAGGGAACAAGTACCCTAACAGTCCTCACAATTTGTAAGAGTTCTGGAGACTACAGTCACAGAAGCCAGTTGGTCAAAGACAACCACCAGCAGAAAAACCTGTCTCATAGCCTGACACAAAGCCATCCCCAGAGTGTCCCAAGCACCAGTGGCATCTAGCCTTGCCAAACTGGAGAGTCACTTCATCCGCCAACGGACCAACACTTTGCTGAGAAGCGACAGCCTCACGCCTCACCTTCGGGTTTCCGTGCCTCCAAATGTCAACATGAATGATGAAGCACAATTGCTCCATGTTATACTAATTGATATTTTCTGAGCTCCCCTCGCTCCATCATACTGCCTTCCCTGCGTACAAAGAGCCACACATTATTACTACCTTCAATCTGCTGCAAAGAGCATCAGAAGAAAACACCACGTGAAGGAAAAAGGAAATTTGGCACCTTGGAGTTTGCCCTCATGTAATCTTAGACTGAGTTCTTCAGAAGATCTAAGTTCCCACTCTAACCATTAAGAAGTCAGGCCCAGCATGCTCTGACATTCCCCTTTCTTCCCCTAGGGTAAAAACAGCAGGACTGCTGTTTTGTTTAAGGATGCATCCTGTTGCATATCCAATCAGAAAGATGTACTTTCACGCACTTGAAACATCGGCCACATGGAGCACTTACGGAAAAAAATTGGCTCGTTCTTACAGCCACGGACATATCTGTGTCACCCCAGCCAGTACTTATGCACCGAGTACAGTCAGGAGAATTCAGGGCACCAGCATCATTTGCAAGTGATGGATTTATGTATGTAAGAAACTGTAAATTACATAACACACAGAGACACAGGATTTTATGGACAAAGCTTGCACTTGTAAAATTTGGCACCTTCTATCCATCTCCCCCTGCTGATGACAGTTAGGTGGCAGAATCAGATTCCTAAAGGTATAAATGTGACAGAACAGCACATCGGGCAACGGGAGTACTATGAACCCACTGACAGGCACAACGTGAAGGCAGAAAGCCCTGGCCAAAGCTAACAGCTTCAACACAGACCTCACCCCAGATAATCAGCCTACCTACAAGACAGGATTTATTAATAGCTGCCGCAGCCCCACAGAAGCTTATTTAACACAACTCCAGCACACACATGACCCAGTATGTATATACTTAGTGTTCAGATTACCCTTGACATGAAAGTTTCTACACTGCAGACCAGCACATCATTTAAATATCTATTGACTATATGTGTGATCAACACTGGAACCCCTACCTGTGTGCTGTTTTCCCTTAGCATACATAACATACATCATGGAAATATTTACTTCACCCATCAGTGGGCAGGGGGGTAGATTTTGCTCCCAAGAATAATCAATTTTGTGGGTCTTCACCAGGACAGCTTCATTAGGTCTGAGCAAGGACCATTGCAATGTTCTCCAGTCAGTGTCAATATGCATTTTCGGATTGCTTGGTCAGGAATAGAAGCAACTCTGAAGTGATCAAGATTATTAAAGTATATACTGGCAGATCAGTCTGAACCACTGACAGTTTTATAGCTGCTGTGATCACCTGTGTCACTGAGCTGCAGACACTGTCATTTCTCTATGAAGTTGCCTTGGGTTTGACTTCATAGAGTCCTCAAACCACGCAGCAAGCATGTCTGTATGACTAGCCTCTGAACTCCAGTTGTGAGTTTAGCTTTCAAAAGGGGATGGCTGCAAGCAGAAAAAGGAAGTGACAAAACAGAAGGTGTTTATGATACAATCAAAATCCAGGAAAATAAAGGCAGAATAGCAAACCTTCACCTTATCTACACGAATCTCTGAATCGGAGGATGTAAACAACAGGGACAGACCAAACTTCACTTGTTTGTTTCCAGCTCACAACGCTCTATCCACCCCTTAAGCACATAAGCAAAACAGGATACAGGGTGTTACTGAATGATTTCCCCTGAAATCTGATTGAGAAAGATTAGAGCAATTAGAACAGAGCGACACACACTTTTAAAACCTTTAAATCACGATTAATGTAAGGTTTAACTTTTCTTCTAAGGATCATCTGGTGAATCGGTGCCATTTTCAAAACAAAGCTGACACACACATCCCAGCCTCAAACTAAAAAATCATGAGACAGAATCCCCTGCCCTCTACTGGCACACCAGCCGCACTGAAACCTGCGCACATGCCTGCAGGCAAGCACAAACAGCACCTGAAGAGCTGTTTATAAGTGGGTTTTTTTAAACTATTATTTGTAATTTATAGAAGATTTATAATGTACCGGACACATCAAACTGGGAACAAAACCTCACATACAAAACACTCTTTCAGCATGATTGCACTTCTTCCTGCAGCGCTAGCTAGACCGAGGATTCAAAATACTGCTCCTAGCAAGATAATATATTCATTAACTGAAAGTAAATTCTAAGGGATTATCTAATGTTTGTCATGTTCATGGTGCATAACCAAGAACTCTATATGACAGATATTTATTTATTTTTACAAAATTCTCTTCCACGTACGCTGCTGCTTTTCAGATTACAGTCATCCAAACTGCATTTGGCTCAAGAATAGAGAGGCAGGTTCATGACTCTGCCAAAACAATTTTCCAGCACCTTGGTGCCAGAGCTAGGGAAATTCTTAGCCAGGTTTCTGCCTCATTTGCACCACTGAGATGGCACCACACAAACCTCAGGACACCACAGCAAAGCATTTGTTGTGACTGACCATGTCACTTCCATTTCTGTTACAGATCAATTTAATAGGTGTCATCATATAACTTTCCAGACCTTTTGAGCAGTTATTACTGTATTCTCCCATTGGTGTAAACAAGATTTACACTGCTGTGATTATATTTCTGAATGTAAATCAGCTTGATTCCTGGAAAAATAAAAGTAAATTCCCCATGTAGACAAGGCCTAAAAGGAATTGAATAAACACAAGGGTCCTGACTATATTTCATCGAAAAGAGAAACAAGCTTTTAAATCACATTAAAAACAAAAAAGCAGCCTGAAAAACAGCAGCTATTAAACAAGAGAAAATCTGGCAATACCAGAGTAATTCCCACAATGCTCATCCGTACCCTGAAACACATTCAGAACACACCCTATTTTCAGAGCTGTCACACAACAAATGCAGATGTAAGCCTGCCATCACTACACAAATAACAGAATATGACATTTAAATAATACCACTAAGGAAAAATAGATGCATACAGCCTACACTATATACAGCAGTCCTTTTTTAAAGCAACTCATCTGTTAGTTACCAAATAGCTAAAAGACCCTTGGGATGCAACAAAACAAAAGCATACAAGGTTCCAAGGAATCTACAGGAACACAGTGCAATCACACCCATCTCCTTTTTTATTGTAGACATCTACAGCATTAAAAAAAAAAGAAAAGAGCTTTAAAGCTTATTAAGCCACATCCTAAAACTAGCTAGGTTTTTGGCATTCCTACTTAGCCTAAATGTATTTACAGATAATTTCTACCTATTTGTTTCTGTGTCAGAGTTGTCTGATATCTTAAATAGTTCTTCTCGCACTCTGGTGTTTGTCTAACCCCTGACATTTACAGAGTGCAAAAGTATCCTCTTCAGCTATGAGCCTTCTAGGCTATTTAAGCCAAGCTTTTGGTGCAGCAGAATTTAAGAATGAAGGATAAACAGGCATTTTAAACACTGTCTATGTGGATCTGTGCCTGTCTCCATAAATAATCTCCCCAAATAAATAGGGTTTCAAGTACATAAGAAAATATATAACAGGAAAACCTTTACAGCATAAATTTATGAGGTGGTGTTGCCAAGGCTTGTGACTTGTTCCAGTATCTCTGTATTTTCTCAACTTTCAGCTCCTGGAGTTCTCTCAAAAAAAAAAACCCAAAAAAACCCCAAAACTACACTATCCTTCATGATTATGGATAAAAGCCTGGAGGTAGGAGTCAAGGAATGGCTTGTAAAGGAGGAGGTCAGCATTGGCTTGTAAAGAAGGAGGTCAGGATGTAGATAAGAATGATTTTAAAAAATAAAACATTGGTTAAAAACCCTCAAGATGACTTAATTCAGTATTTTTTAAGATGCCACTGGCCGATACACTGACAGGAAATGCCAATAAAACATCTTACCAACTTGCCTGTATTCTTTTTGTTGAATTGCACAGCTAGTAATGATCTGATCCCACTTCTATAGGTAAAATACTGGCTGTTCCAATGTGCTAAAAACTATTCATATTATAAATTCTAGGGAGCAGGATCTCTTGCTTTCTAAATCACAAGACAGGGAAAAGGCTTCAGCTTTATTAACAGAAAACTGAGGTAAAGAGGTAAGTGACCAGCTTATGGCAGATCCAGGAACTGAACATAGATTTTCTGTGCTTTAGACAGAAGGCTGGTCTTTTTTTCACTTAACAAGCTATTGAAGCCCAAACTCTTATTTAAAAATTGACAATGCAGCTCAGTAACAATGAAAAAGCAAGAATACTTGAAAAAGAAGAAGTCATCTTAAAGTTAAAACCATTGGTCCTTCCAAAGTTAACATCTGCAAAGACTTGCCCCAAACACACCGTAAAAAAATCTTCCAGGAGGCTAATTCAGAATTCATACCAGTTTCTGTATCTGTCAGGCAGGACAAGAATCACAAAACTGACATTAGTGTCAGGACTCCTATCTTTGTGTTTGATCTCTAGTGCCATTAGTTCTGCAGCGTTTTCGTCATACTTACTGACTTTATATCCCAGCTTTTCAGCATGAATCCTCTTGGCCATGAACTGCCCTTCAATCAACGCTCGTATTTCCACCTCCTTTGGAAAGTCTGAAACCTGTATCAAAGTGGGAATGCATTAAGCTAACAAGCACCTTACACAGTATAAAATGCCAAGCTGGAGACTGGTTAAAAACACAAGACAGATTTGTAGTTGATTATCCTTGCCTTGACCCTGAAATCAGCTTTCAACTATGCCCAGTTCTTTACTCATACAAACAAGATGGACGTAAAGACTCATGACAGAGAATACCACCCATAACCTCGGTGCTGTTGGCAAACCCACCAAACTTGAAAACAATGCACGATGAGAAGAGGTTCTAGTGCAAGTTGTAAACTCTTCTTTTTGCATTTCTCAGCACCAAAGGCTGCTTCAGAAAAGCAGAAAGCCAGACATTTAAACACCACCCGTTCCTCAAAAGAAAAATAAAAAAAGATACAAAGAACTTTTCTTTCCACAACATAATTTCTATTTTCATACCAACTGGACTTGAGCTTGTGTTTACTGACATACCGCTATGTAGCTTGTAGGTTACAGACATGCAGGACATGCAGGACAGCAAAATGAAGTCTTTACTTTACATACACATTTAGAGCAAGATAAAAGACAAAATATTATAGCCCGAAGTTTCAACACATCCTTATCTGTGTGCCTGAAACTTAGAAGACAGGGACTAAGCCTTGTAAGCGTACCAAGCTCTCAATAAGCTCAAAGTTAATCCTGTTTCAAAAACAGTGTTGGTTTCAGTAAATCCACATTTTCCAGTAAAGGAAGTATTTCCTCAAAAAAATACCATGTAAGCTCTAGTTCAGACTTTGCACTGCACATACTCTCAAGCTACAGACCAAATACTTGCTTATGAAAATCATCCCAGGGACTTGCATCAACAAATGAAATTTGAAAGCAAGTATCTCAGACAAAAGATTTCAAGCCTTGACAGTACTCCTTCAAGGTTTGAGACATTAACTAGATTATTACTACCTTTTGGTTGTCTTTGTTGAATCTGTGAATCCCAACTGCTTCAGGAGTAATTTCCATCACATCAAAGTAGAAACCTGTGTCAGGTAACATTAAAGTGTGTCATGTTTGCTCCTAGCCCAAAGTCAGAATTTTATTTCAGGACACAGCTAAAACGATAATAAATGTTTATCACGTATTTGGAAAGACATTTGAGTCAGGACACAGCCTGTTTCTTAACTAATTTCAGTCCACACATTTATGGAATTTAACTACTTTCAGTTTACAAAAATGTGGATCTTAAGCATGCCTGGCTCTAGGCATGCAAACAATATAATAAACAACAAGCCTACAAAAGAGCACACATCCACCAGAACACACACACAGGCAAGTAACATAGATAATATATAACACATCTTAAGAAATAGTTTCAGTAGGTCATATGCAAGGGTGGAAGAAAAAAAAAACAAACAGAAAAAATGGTAAGTTATTACTTCAGGCACTGGATTAGATTTCCTGAGCTTATTAGGGAACATCAGATATTTTAAGTCATGAAGCAGAGCTGGTCTCTGAATGGTTTTGATGAGATCTGAAGAAATGCAGTAATGCTTTGTAGACAGCTAGACAAAAAGTGTGAAAAAGATTTCTTTTGTGTTGATGGCAAAAAGGGCTGGTCAGAAAAGATACTCAAGAAAGGAGACAAAAAAAGAAAATGAGGACAGAAAAACTGAACAGAACAGCTAAGAAACTAAGGAGTGTTTCTAAGGTTCAGATCTTTGGAACAAGAGAATGGTGTCCTAGCAGATCTATGAATATTAGCCAAAAACAAAAAACAGTACTGTGCTTTAGCACACATAGTCTTTTTGGTTAAACATTCTGAAAACCTTACATTCTGTAAGCAACACTGCGGGTTACAGATCTGCAAGCCCTACCAAGGAACGTATACCCCAAAATTTCCTTTCTGACCCTGCTGCCACCTTGAATCTGGCAGATGAGGTCTTCAAGTAAACTTGTTTTATGAGCCTTCTCAGGTACCCCCCAGACACAACAGACCCTCATCTGTTCACCACTCCCCCTTCCCTATGTGTTACCCCTGGTCCTCTCACTCTCCCAACCTCACTCTAGCAGCTGCCTCTGCCCTTCTCCAAACCTCCGCAGCCTCTGGGCATCTTCTCACACAACAGGGAAGGCAGGGAACAAGGGATAAAAGGGAGGGTGCCTAATCAGTTACTCCTTTGCTCTGCTTCCCTCAGGAACTCAGATTACCAATATTACTGTATTTTCACGTAACCCAGAGGTTATCCGAGCAGGCAGGTTATTGAGGATGACTTTCACGAAACACCTGTTTTTGCAGGGGACTGAGATATCCATGTGAATATGTCATAATACAAATTGTAAAACTTTAAGGCAGTGTCCTGGTATATCCCTGAAATGGGTAAAATATTTTTATCAACTTCCAATGTTTTTAATACTGTCTAAAGTGGCTGACTTCTGGGTTTTGGAATAACTACTTCCCATTTTCTGAAACGCATATTTGTCTTCTAGTGAAAAAAGATTCCTGGTCATCTTAATACCCCACAGAGACCAGATTTGACAGAGAACTTAACAGAGCTGCTAAAAATGAAATCAGTGCTAACCTCACAGTGTTAAGAAACTGCATCTTAAATTCACTTTTTTAAGGAATGAAGTCTTCTATAGCTTAAATATCAACATTAAAAAACTTTGCTACCTACAGGTTTTTTATATAAATTTTAATCATATCAATTCAGATCTAGTATGATTGCAATGATTTCAAATCCAGCTCTGTAATGGTTAATTCTTCATCTTGATTACACATCTGCTCACCTTTGAATAACTTATTTCAGAACTATATACTACACCAGTGAAATGTTAAACTGTAGGAAAGTAAGTAACTTAAAACTTCAAATATATGGGTTTATTAATATTTTTTAAATATTTCCATCATAATTTTGTTTAATTTCATTCACTTAGCATAATGCGGGAAAAACAAGGATGAAATGACACTGCGACAAACATAGGGGAAAATGCACGAAAGATTCTGAACAAGATTCTAGAGCAACGTTTAGAGATCAAAACCACTGAAGATTGAGAAAGAAATAGTATGGAGCTACTTAATCCACTTGGTTTGAGTCTTCAGCAAAAAGAAACAAATTTTAATGAAAACCTCTGTCAGAAATTACTAGTTTCAAACATTCTACAGCTAAGATGCTACTACCACCCTCTCAGTGACCAAAAGAGCTCCATAAACATCATTTTCTTATTTAGTGAATATTGAAGAAAAATACTATCATGACACTTAGTTTGCCAACAGAGCGTTTCTAAGTACACATTAGGAATTCCCCTTGCTCTAGTTAACTTAATTCTTAGCCTTTATCATGACCCAAGTAAAAAGTAGGTACAATGCCCACAAAACCATGTGTCTAAGCAAACCCTGGAACCCCCAGCCCTAAGGCTCATACCCAAGTTTCCATTGTTTCCAGCAACAGTAGATGATAAGGCTTTGGAGAATTCATCCCAGGAGCCTGAAGCACAGTCATCTCTGATCCTCTCTCTCATCAGAGAGCCATTCTTAAAACTGAAACGCACAAACATACCATTAGCATTTTCCAAAACATCTGGCTCTAGATTTTTAAAGAAATTTGTTGTTTTACTCAATATTGGAGTTTATTGTATCACCTGAATACAGCTGGGCAAGCTAAAAGATACAATCATTTCTTCATTATGGAAAGAGATGGAGAGGAAGAAAACTAGATAAGAGAGAAAACAAATATTACACGACGTGTTGAGGAACACAGGCCATGCTAAACCCAGGTCACCTCTGAACAGCTAAGACATCTCCTCAGAGCTCCATGCACAGGAGTTGCAGCCCACTGCCTGACTTACTATGGTCTCCTGGAACTCAAAGCACCAGAGAACACATGGTACGCACTGATGAAGCAGCAGCAGGAGCTCTGATTGTGCTGGCCCTGGGGCAGGTCCTGTGGAGCTGTGTTTCTGCGCTGTGCCAGCACTCCCATAAAGGGCTTCACCAAGTCTGGTTGCACCCAGCAGCCAAGATGAATACCTAGTTTTGGACTATCTGCAGATAAACCTAATAACTGCTTTAAGAGAGAAATTTCGGTGCTGTGGGTGCAGAGGTAGCTCTACTATGCATTGTCAGAAGTCCTCCAAGGCAGTGCTAAAAAGATCACTCTGAGATGACTCTGCAAGGACAAGAGTGTTTCTACATTGCATTTATGAATTCAGGAGCATGGTACCAGTACAGAGCCAGCTTGGGTCCAACAAGACTTATGAGGTCTAGCTCCATGCCAGGATCTGGCAAAGGAAAGCACCACAGCTGCATCTGCATGGTTCTGGTCCAGAGCCAGTAAGCCATGCTGTAAAATACGCATCTGTTCAGTGTTTATGGTCTTTGCACCCTTTATGTAGTCACCTCCTTTGCTTCCTCTGTGAATATAACACTCCTGCAAAATACTGCAGCATTGGACTCAGACCCAGGGGAAAGCAATTTGAATACTCTCCAGCATGGAGTTATCGGAGCAACTCAGCAGGAAAGGCACAGAAATATCCAGAAAGAGGACAAGAAAATTACTGAACTTGCTCAGCAGCAGCAGCTGAAGTTACTCAAGTTTTCTGTACAAACACTCTGCGTGGTAGCTCAGGCACTCTTTTTCTACTAACCTAGGTAAGTCCCCTATTAACTCCATCATTTTATAAAATAAGGGGCATTGCTGCAAAAGGAGCAGTGTCAGGGCAGAAATGGCTAGGCAGGGGGAACGGGAACTCTCCATGGCTACCAAAATATCTTGTATTTAAAATATCAGGTTTGGCCTTCTGCACGTTATGCTGCAGTAAAAGAATGGCAGTATAACAGTTATTCAGCAAAATGCCTCTGCATCTCCTTTCCTGTTACAAACAGGTTGTCTATATAGCTCTTTTACACCGCAAAATTGGGGAAAATACTGCGTAAAAGAGAAACTTGAATGCAAAACTTCAAAAAACAACCAACTGCTGGGAAATCATACTATGACATCCAGTAATTTGCACTTCACATTGCAAGTCTGAACACAACTTCACGAGCACTGTTCCCACTGTTACATACAGCATCCTATTACTGTACAGGTAAGACTTGACATTAAAGGGCAGATTCGAGCTTTCCTGAAGTTTTTTGAGTTACAAGCACCCACAACACAGGGCACTTAGACACAGAATTTATCTGCATATGGCTTGTAAATATTTGCCTAAGCACTATGACCTGTTTTGGAAGTTTTTGCCCTGAATACGGTGACTCAGTGAGGGAAAACATAGCTTCAGGCCATCTTTCCACCTACTTGGGTGGCGAGGGGCCAAACAATTCCTGAATCACAGTGGCCAAAAGCTACCATGAGGATCATTCTCTCAGCTGGGTTTTTTGAGATGTCAGTATTTTCCACATGCACAGCCTAATACGTCCCTGAACAGCACTGATTATATTCCTCTATGAAAAGGGAATCTTCACCTGCCCCATTATATCCCCTCTGGACCACTAGAAGAGCACAGAAGTTATACAGCCTGGTCAAGCTTCTGACATTTCACATTATTATATGTCAGAAGATTGTTATTCCTGTACATTAAATGTATTACCTTAGATTCATAGTGAACTGGCTCTATGTATATGTAAAAATAATTTCAGCTTTTTATTGCCATGAGAATTTATCCTCCACAACTCTGCAGTTTCAGTTACTCAAATTAAACAATAGGAATGCTGTAACGTCAATGCAAATGTTTCAGCAGTAGATTGCCATAGACCATACAGAATGCTGAATGTTCTATTCATTATCATTTTGCAAAAGAAATAAAAAACACTAACGCAGAGAAAGAAATAGATGTTATTGATCCCAGATGTACAAAAAATAAATTATATTACCATAAAAGTGCCATATATGTTTGAGAATCAACAGGATTGCAGAGGATATGACCTTCTAAGGCAGGAGTTGGTTCCTGGATCCACAGAAACAATGTGTCACTTGTGCCAAGGCTAATCTGGAGGGGAAAAAAAATAATTGAAGCGTTATCACAATGTGCATGGAAAGCAATACAGAAATTAAATTAAAACCATTTGTTATTACCACTAATTGTTTTTAAATTACACATTAAGTCAATTGGATTCGTGTTGAAGCTAGCTGTAACTTAGGTTGTCACACCATTGAAATACATACTAGATTGAGACTTAGGTTTTAATGTCTGGAGCATTAGTTAAAAAAAGTCACAAGAGTTTACTTAAAATCTTTCAGGCAGCTTACAGATTGATAGAAATAAAACAAGCGTGAATCCAATAAACAGAAAATCAACACTAGCAGGTAAATTTAACTGATAACCTACAGCTATTTTACATTTCATGTATTTCATTTATTCAGGGATACAGACAGTTTTGGGGAGTATGTTTTGACTTACTGCAATATCTCCTTCTTGAAGTCTCATCCCTGCCAATGACGCTGAAAGCAAAGAATCAGAATACCAGATAAAAAATTACTTGTTTGACTCAATTATAGCATGTTGCATGAGACATCATAACACATCGCATTCACCATCTCAAAGTACAATATAAACGGCAAATACGCTCATTGTGGCCTTGGCCTATACACTGTAAAAGACATGCAAAGCATTTGGGTGAGGGAGTGATTTTTAACAGAATCAAAATGCTCAGGACAAAAGACTACGGAACTGCATGATTCTCTAATGTTTTATGTATTCAGGTTTTAAATACAGTGGACCCTTACTTAACAACACACTTTAAAGGACAAACACTCCCATTTACATCAGACTACTCACATATTCATTGGACTAGGCTGGATTTGAATCTCTAGAAGAAAAATTGGACTTCTGGGAAATGCAGAGTTCAACCATCGCCCAGAATATGAATGTAAAATATACCATGATGAAGCCTTCACCTTGATTCAAACCTGCGTATGCTACTGTAATACGGGTAAGTATTTTATTTTCACAGTCTTGAGAAACAGACAACTTTGCTCTACACTGAAACAGTCTTCAGGATTCCAAAAACTGACCCTAAATTAACACCTTCCCTTATACTGAGAGCTATCAGTCTGACAAAAGTACAGCTCTAATTCTTAGAGAAAGCCTATGAGGTCCATCTCCATCCTTTTGCTTTAAAAGATACAACAGAAATTTTTTAGTTCATCTTTTCTAAGTTAAAATGTTAGCAGTTCACAGCATGAATAGTTTCTTAGCGGCAGGCAAACCAAAACTGAAGGTATCAAGAAGCAAATGAAGTCACCTCTATTACTAGGCAAAAGAGAATTCATCTGTCATACCCAGCTTATCCAAGATGTCTATACCTCAAAACAAACAGTGATGGAAGACTGTTGGGAAAACGTATTAATGCTGATAAACACAATATTCTTTCACTGTATAGGGACCATCTGAGAATCAATGAGATTGATTTAGAATTTTAGTACATACATAATCATATTCACAGAATCTTAATACATTTAATCATCTCACCTGGATTGTCTCCTGTAAATGCTACTATTTTACAGTCTGGGCTAAACCCATAACGCTGACTATAATATGGAGAAATGGGCCCCTACAGAAAGAAAGAAAGAGAGAGGAAAAATGCTCAAAAAATGGAAAGTAATCTTGCAACGTATGACACAATGTGTTGTAACATAGAACTGAAAAACCCCAAAGCAGCTGTAATAATAATTTCTGTGTATTTAAGGTATGAATGAATATTTTAAAGATTTTTAACCCTATGTTTTTGTTGTTGAGAGCCTCACAGAAATACCCTCAGATTAGATTTTGAAACAGATTAAGTAAATAGTAGCATTTTAGCTTTGGGTCCCTCTCCAGTTATTCACATCAAGTAACATAAACAAATCCATCTATTTTGCACACATACATGAATATTAATACATAAAAATTAGAAATTCAATGCAAACATAAGAGGAAACACAACATTAATATACATCACAACATCAAATGCTGGAATATGACCCCTATTATTTTAGGGGTCAAGAACTGTATTCTTTTAAGCCATGTTTGATAGCCATAGAGAAAAAACAGGAGAAGAAAATTATCTGTAAAAAATACAAGGACATCTGTAAGGATTTTTTTGTATGTTCCTCTCCATTATAGAAAATCAGCGCTGAATTCAGATGGATCAGGTGATGGGTATCTACACTCCCTTATGTGTGTGTGCACCAGCTAAAGCAATAGCTCTTTTTGTGCTGGGTAGTAAGACTAAATTCATTTACTTTAAGAGATGTGCGGCTTGATTTGATTTTGCCATTATGCTACATGAACTGAGGAGCTTTAAATATCCCAAATTATTCACAAAGATTACCTCATTAACTCTACAAACAGTTTAAAACAAGGTCCCTGTCAAGAAATGCAAATGTTGAGCTCTGTTTCTGCAGTAATAAATACTGTGCACAGTTCTGCAGTGACCAAGTGTTTGTGGGCAGGAGGGAGGACCCCAAAGATGCTTATCACTGGAACATCTACCAAAACTTTTCTCGTCGTAGCCCAGGGCACGCCAGAATCCAAGGTGATCAATGACAAACGTTACAACAGACAGCAGCTACCTGTCAGTTTTCAAAGATGCCTGTTTCTGCTCTGGCATATACATTCACCTAGAAATATTAAATCAAGCAACGTAGCTTGCACACACACACAAATACACTCCGAGGAAGTACTATTCGCAGAACTCTTGGCACAAAGCTCTATTTGTTGCTTACAACTCTTCTAGACAGGCACATACCAGGACTGAATGGGATGGTACAGGGCATCCTAGTTTCTCCTCTAATCCAGGTGCACAAGCATCAAGACAGGACACTGACCATACCCTTTCCCAAATCTGCAGCAAGTTCATACCAGAACCTACAAGACAGATCAAAACAAGAGGCATATATCATTAAACACATTTCAGTACTGTATCAGAAAATTCCAGCTCATCACAGGCAACAGAAAATTTACAGATGCATATTTTACATTCACAAAGAATGGTTACAGCTCTTCTAAGCATGAAGGATACTGATGATTCAGCCTCTGGATAGCTTTCACCTGTAAAGGTAGCAGAATTCTCTGATGCACAATGCACTAGACAATTCCGTTATTCCCAAATGAAGAGCAAAAGGAAGAACATGGATGCCTCCCCATCAACTCCTCCCCAAATCTTCCTTAGACAAAGACTTCGCTACAACTATCTAAAGGTGATGCAGCAAGGTCACTTGAAGGTGTGTTGTGCTCACCTGAGACCTTATAATGAAGAAATTCCCCCCTGGGTGGTATGGCTTTACACTACTCCTACCTTTGAGTAGAGTATCATATAAGCATCTAAATCCATGCTGACTCATCTCCCTCCGTATCAATGTTTTATGCTTCAGAGATGACAAAATAAGGCTTAGAAGTCAAAAAAAAAAAAAAAAAAAAAAAAGCAAGAGGTCAAATTTTCAAATGTGGCCTTTAATTTCGAGGCTAATTTGGAGAGTCCTGCTTTGAATACCAAAGTCACGATTTTCAGAAATGCTGAACAGCCCAACTGAAATCTACATAACCTACTGAGCACTCCACATCCCTTGCTTATTGTTTCTAAGATGCCTTTAATTGCACATTTCATTAAACTTGAAAATCTGTATGTGTTTCTGGTTAGTACTGTTCAGGGACATACCAGTCTTATTCTGGATTAACATTTTCATTTCAAAGGCTGTTTAGCCCACAACTTATCTCAGAAACACAGCCACATTCTCAGCTAAGCACAGTGGAAAACCAGAAATTTACTTAAATTCAATACATCTTTAAACTTTTTAAAACACAAAGACGGTGAAGTTGACCCAACTTGCAGTGTCTGTGGAATAAGACTATGCTTGCGATGCTGGGACACAGAGGAAGAGGAATGCAACCCACATCTCAGCCAGCACATCACAAGGCTCTAGCAGCACTCTTACTCTGAAGAAGGGCACACGCCTGCCATGCACTCCACACACATACACTACTGCTGGTTACGCACGCACAAATGAGCCCACCCTATCAATTCCCAGCAGCCTTTTTCACAAAGGCTTAACAATGACTTTAATAACATTTATAAATAAAGTATCTATTTGTGCAGTCCAATCCTAAGAACCATCAGCAAAGCCTGGACCTAGTGCTTCACACAGTGTTATAAACATGAAATGTTGCACACTCCAGCTGAGACACTGGAATAACCCAAGCCAAACTGTAGGATATTTGGATTATACTTAGTAACATATGAAATAGAATATATTAGATTTAATCAATCCCATTTCAAGCAAATTAAACACACTTAAATTATGCACTGGTTTATTTGGTCTATGATGCAAAGGCAGGAATTTGGCAGAGCACAAAGTGCAAGACACCTGCTACAGGCAAAAGGTGCATTTCCCTTTCCTGCTGTCAAAATCGCTACAACCCACAGAAAAGGAAAGATGGCAAGATTTACTCCAGCTTCTCTCAGTTCCTGCGTGAGACCACTCTTAAATCTAGCCATCCCCTCCTTCCAGGGGTAAATTAAGTCCTTCCAGGGTAAACTGAGCCCAGCATCACTGTCTGCACTTCCCAGAGGCAGAAGGTGTGAGCAGCCTCATGTCCCAAGCTCTTGGGCTTAACAAGGCTTTCTGTAAGGAAATACATAAATCTATAAATTTTCCTGGACAAGTCCCTAATTTAAAAGCCCAAGAACACCTTCACTAAATTAAATTAGGGCAACAGAAATGTTAAATAAATAGGAATTTTATTAGAGAAAAGTTACTTGTTGTTTTCTGTGTTTTTTTGAAAAAAATCATTTCCCCCCCCCCCCCCCCGCAAGCCTAGAGAAACATTTAACCAGCATCCTCCACTGTAATTTTGCAAGACATAAGGACAGCCTCCAATCTTTTCTGCATAAAACAGGAAAAACACTAACCTTTATAACTGAAAAGGTCTAAGTTTATATTATATAGAATCAAAACTTCAGTTTATTGACTGGTAGATATAGTTGCACAAAGACTTTAATATGTCCTGAGAAAAGAAAGATGAGCTAATTTACCCCACCCTCAGAAACTCATTTAAAAGATGTGAAACAACTATTTTACTTAATCTGGTGGCCTGGATTCATCTTATCCAACTGTGGGCACTTGCATGAGAATATCTAGTCAGTGGAAAATAAAAACCAGAGCTGAATGCTCCATGGAACCACTTCTCTTTCTCCTTTGATGATACAGGGAGTGATGCTCAGTGAGTTCCTAACTCAAGTCTGGTCATGATCTACGCTGCTAAGTTTAACATATCAAGTAGGTAATAATCTGAGAACTAAGGGAAAAAAAAACCCCAAAAATCAAAGGCAGCCCTTTAACTTGTCACTCCAAATGGATACTCCATCAGCAATGAAAGTCAATAGCCAAGGCCGTGGTCTAGTAAGGACTGAGGAAAGGGTCAATACGTGGATGAATAGGATTCAGTATTTCACTGCAAGCATCACTGACTTTTAACATAAAATGATCAGGAGCACAATCAGGACTTGCTAATATTTACTACATATACAAAAGTAAAAGTGCTTCAGTGCTGGGGGTGGGGGGCAAAGAAAAACCACAACAACTTCATTACAAAGACCAAATGATGCAGACTAACTAGTTTCATTAATCAACAAACTAAAGATCAACATTCACATACATTTATAAACAGTTAAGTGCATCTGTATTAGAGCACCCTGGATTGCCTTTTCAGTGAGCTAAAATCATAAGCAGTGTAACTCTGTTGACACCACGCAAGCTACACTAGGAGTAAATTCAGCACACCATGCTTCCTTTTGAAAAGGCTTCAGTTCAAAGCATCCTTGTTTGATAGAACAACAAAACCAAGTATGCTAAGCTATGATTTGCCTAAGGCTCTTAGAAAAGCATTTCAAAAAATAAAGCTTCGCTAGGTCAAGAGCTGAATAGCTGTTCTTTAGGGTGTCTTCTAAAAGAAACAATGCCTCAAGTATTCAAGTTGTTTAGGTCCCAAATGTATCTTACTTTTAACATCTGCACAATATAAATGAAAATCTTCATTCCACCAGAATGTAATTTGATTTTTTTTTAAATCAATCACCCAGGGTGCTCAGCCATTCACGAGGAGTGATTTGAACCTCACGAGGAGTGATTTGAACCTCACGAGGAGTGATTTGAATCTTACAAGATTGGACCTTTAAAAAGAAAAAAAAATCCTGAAACTGAATAGCACATTTCCTACAATAACCTGCAAATTTGAAGAGATAAGTTATTGTGCAGAGCTAAACAATTTGACAGGGTCTTTTAAAGACGATATGACCTGAATTTAAACCTACAGAAATGAAGAGTAGGTCTATTATCTGAACATTATTTTGAGAGATGCATTTTAAACTACAATATACAGGTGCAATGTAAAAGATCAAGTGAATTGCAAGAAATCGTAAATGACAAGAAAACAAGTTTTTCAGCTGGATCCAAATAACTACTGCATACATTATAATTCCATTTTATTACTGGAATTAGAATTCTCTCTCATTATGTTAGCAGAAGAAAAGAACGAACAAGACAAAATAGAGCTTACAATGCTGAAAAATCTTTTGTCTTGTAAAAGAGAACTGTAACATCCTACTTAGTTCTCTTATCTTTTTTCACACAAAGATTTAATAATCTTACATGCTCTGAACAGTAGATAACATTCATTCAAATTCCGTAAATATCCAGAGGTGTAACAGAATAGGTTCTCCAATTTCAATAGCATTGAAAAATGCGATAAATTTTCTAAGAAAATTTTCCAATGAAGCAAATTTTCATTTTCTTTAGTTTAAAATGTTTTGGTTTTCAACCAAACGCAGAAATTTTCACGTTCGGAAGTTGAAGAAGCACGGATTTCCCCCACTTGCTTCCAAGTAGAAAAGGCAGAGGTAACATTACAAAAAAAAACCACAAACCCCAATCCCAAAACCAATACTTTTTTTTAAATGCTTGTATTTTTAAACATTTGAATCAAAATTAACACTTCACTCTCACTGAAAAATAAAAAAAAATCAACATATTTCTTTATCTGCAAAAGTACCTTGAAGATCTCGCCCTCTCTCTTTGAAAAGCAGTACATGGAGCTAGTTCTATGGGTTGTTGAGTGGCTGAAGTGCTCAGTATTTGGGCCTACTGAGGAGCAAAGTGCAAATCTCCGAAGAGTTATTGTTGCAAACAATAAACCAAAAAAAAAAAAAAAATTAGCTGTGAAAATACATGGCTAACAGAACAGGACCAGAAGATAGATGTAATAATCTCACAACTGCTGCAAAATAAGCATAGCTTGTCTTGCAATTTTTAAGGTCTCAAGTATAACTGGGAGATCTGATATTGAATAAGTTGTCCATTAGCTAAAATTGAGGTGTCGTGTCTTTTCCTATGAGCTTTGATGGAACAATGGAGAAAAAAATGAGTTGGTCTTTAACGCATGGGTGTCAACTATGGCTCTATAATGCAAAATTTCCTTAGAGAGCCTTGTTATCTAACCTTTCAGCTCTGAAATATATCTTCTCTTAGTTTCAGAGCAGGAATCAAAAATGCTATTTAGAAATAACAGCACAGCTCCAAGGAAAATGGTTTCCTTTGTAATTGCCATTTAAAATTGCCATTTAAAAGCTGGATAACTGAGATAACACACAACAGAAAAGAGAGACACTAGCCTTGTCACTTTTTTGTCTTTGTTATGATGAATAGAGAGATATGGAAGGTTAATTTTTTTTTTTTTTAACTGAGTTTAGGATTTTTTTTGCTTGGTTTATGCTTTTTTCTCTGGTTCATTTTGAAAAGACATTTCTGTTGCAGATCCATATTCCAGTTAGATGGGGGGAAAAATAATCACAACATACATCTTGTTCACATCCTGTGCAACTCAGAGCTAAACCAGCAAAACCAAAGAATAAATATCTGAACTATGAAGTCTAGCTTAAAAATCCACAACTTCTTCATGCTTTTAAATAGATATTTCAACATTCCTTTATACATCATAAAGTAATGAAAAAAAGGTACAATTTCATTTAAGAATATTTTCTGTGGATCTATTTTGTAGAAATGGGAATCATAGTATGATGGGGATAAATAAGCACAGCTGACAGCACTATCAAGAGTAGCAACAAATTGAAAGGAGTAACAGCTTAAAATCTAATATACTTGTCATTAAAGTTTAAAGACTGAAAATACATAGCAGAGACCTTGTCCCCCTTTTATGCAAGGTGGGGATGGAAAGGAAAATTTCCTTGTTGAATTGTTACTATGAGAAAAGCCCACACACTTACCATCGCTGTAATCGATGGGTGCATAAGCTCCTAGGAAAAGGGAAGCTGCAAAACTACTAACCAAAGAGATTCTCTGAAAGAAAAAGTGTGAGATAGTGAGTCCCATCAGTATTCACTTCAAAGAAAGTAAATAATTAAATAATTGGAAACAGCAAATGTTAATAGATGCTTAATGATAGGCACAGAAAGCACACAAAAATACGCCTAGAAGGATTATTCAGTTCTATCTTACTGCCTAAGTAATACTGCAGATATCAATCTAGAAGTAACCCCATGATAAAAGCTGTTAATAGCTTTCCATCTGAAGCATACAAAACACACCTAGTATATTAGCATACTCTATGTTATCATGAATTAATTCACAACTTCAGTGTATCACAGAACCTCATTTCAAAGAAAAACACTAAGAAAAAAAAAAAAAAAACACCAAAACCAGCTGTTTGTCAACAACAGAGGAAAAGCCCAGAAACCATGCACTGGGCAACCCAGAGCACAGGTCTGTAAGATTTTTAGCAGCTCTGGCAAGTCTCTGCTAGCACCTTCACGCGAACTCTTACTGTCCTCCCAGCTGACACCCCAGACCTCCCAGGAGTTACTCCCAGGAGCTGGTAATAATCAGCTTTGAACTGAACCAAAACCTGCAGCTCTGCCTCCAGGTATGTTCCAACAATGCATTAAATCCAGCTGTAGGGCTTCTAATACTGGCCTAAAAATGCCCCAGCCAGGACACAATGCACTGATCCAACATGAACTTGCTTCCACTTCAAATCTGCTATACAAACTACCAAGTTAACCGGCTACCGCCAAGCTTTCTGCAGGATGAGGTATTATCTGTTCCCAAGAAGCTGGCATAAAAGCTGACAAATTCCTTATTGTGTGCTCTAATTCAGAAGAAATATGATTGTCACCCAGTAACTAAGAAGAATCAAATCTCTACTGGTGGAGTGAGCCAGCAGTGACAGGTTTTCCATTAACGATCACAAAACCACTGCTTCACACAGCATTCAAAGATGGACTATAGCCACAGCTCTAGGAGGTGGTTATAATAGCCAGGAAACTTAATGATGCACTTGGTCTTCATGCATCTCTCCCCAAGAATATATCACATTGTGCTTAGATAACGAAGGCCTACCTTCTGTGGTGCCCCAATGGGCACTAGCTGCCTGAAATGGAAGGAAAAGGATGAAGTTAAACTGTGAATCAGCCAGTTTAGCAAGCTGACCTAGAGAAGGAAAAACATCCACCTTCCACATCACTGAGACTGCCAAGCTGCTAAGTACATCCCGAGGGTTCCCAAGAGCAACTCCGCCATAGAGATATTTTGTGCTTGAAGGTATTTTGTATATCCTTTGTTGCTAAAAGGTGCCACCAATGCAACCAGCCCTCAAAGTCTGAGCCTGGTCTGACTAGTTCTCAGTTCCATGGACCCACTTTCCCTCCACTGATGCATTTTCCTCCAAATTTAGGCTTAAGCTTATGATCAGACTGTATTAGTGTTCTGTTTCATCGCTTAGTAGCATAAAGGTTATAGAACATGCACTTAGAAAGAAAAAATAGAAAAAAAAAAAGCATTCACCCACAAAATACAGAGTCAACTTTGCAACCCACTTCCCCTTGAAGTCCCGAAGGGGTCCGATTTTAAAAGCCACAAAAAAATTATGTTCAATACTATCAAGAACTGCAGTAATACAAAAACACGAGCAGCCTGACTTCACTGGTCTGGATGTTTGGCATATTCTAATCACAGAACAGGAGCCCTTCCCTCATTTACATCGTATTTGTGTGGAGTTTTCACTTTGCTTCAAACCACAGCTTTTCAGTCACAGCCAGATGCAGACTCAAACTGAAACAATAATGGAATTGCAAGCTGATTTCTGAAAATTAAAAATCAGAAGGAAACCAACTACACAATGCAATTCATTTGTAATAGCAGAATCCAAGTAGCTCCTCAAGGGAAAAACTATGAAAAAAGTCTAGAATTGATTGCAGGCTTTTTCCTACACACATCCGCATGGATGCCAGCTTTGTATGGCCGAGCAATCACACTTCCGCATGCAGATGGCCAGTTCTAAGTGTGAACATTTAAACTGTGTGCTTAATTACCCACTGGTGTTCAAACTGCTGTACATACAATTTATTACCACCCAAGTGAAAGTCTGTTTTTTAAAACTTCTGCCATGAAGGTGAGATCTAACGGAGCCTGCTGTGTTAAATGTAACATTCAAGACAGAACTGATGCCCAATTTTTATCTGCTCAATGACTAATAATTTAACAAAACCAAAAATAAAATAAAATAATCAAATTTACAATTTCAATCTTAAAACCAAACACAAGAATCAAAATACTCTTTAGCAAAAAAAGTCTGATATCCCCCCAAAATTAATTTCAAAATATTTTCAACTATGTTTTCCAATAAGGGTATTGAAGTTGAGCCAACCTCAGTTTGCCTGTAGACCTCAGGATTCTGGCTGTAAATCTTTGCTATCTGGTTTCCTGTAAAACGCTGAGAAAGAAATGCAAATGCTTAGAAACACAAACCCTAAATGGAGTCAATAATCATTAACTCTGTGTAATGAGTTCAGTACATTGCACTTTGGATATTTAATTTGCCTGATGCATGATGAAAGTCAGTGCACAGCAGGCAATCTGCACTAAACAGGCTATAACGCATAGTCTCATTATGAGACTTTTGCTCACCTTTTGAAAAAAAGAGCATGCGAAAAAGTATTACTATCCATAATTCACATTTCAGAAATGACAGTTCAATGGAATGAATCACACTTATTCTGTGCACAGGGACCAGGACAATTCAAACACTGCCTTCAAATCCTTGAAAATGTTTAGGCTACCCAACTCTCTGACGCAGGTGAATTGGGAGCAAAGCAGGAATTTTCATACCCAAAGAAGCAACTCCAGCACAGGCTAATAACAGTTGTAAAAATAATTATTTCTTATCCATGTATTATATTAAATAACAAAAAACTTCTAACACTGAAACCTTAACTTTAGCAAGTTAAAAACAAACTGTTAGTGGTATGCAAAGTCCGATTTCAACACTGGCCATAAACCTTGCATGATGATTCAAAAACAGCATCAGCAATTTGGGAGGTTAGAGCCTTATTCTGTTGAACCAACAGAAGAGTAGCCAGATGCTGAGATGCCTGGAGGGCAGCCCTGCTCCCACTCCATAACTCATTGTCACCGTTACGAGAGAAGGAAGTGCCAGGATGAGGAGATGAGTGACAGAGTACTCTCTCTAGTGTCCTGAACTTCTAAAACTCACTTCTCTTACGTCAACGGCTGCTTGTTAGCCTTTAGGGAACATTCAAAGGCCAATCTTTTAATTGCAGAAGTAACCTAGAGCAGCGATCCACAAACAGGGGGGTCATAACCCCAAGGAAACCTGTAACACAAACTGGATTGCCACCCCAATGGAAATGCGGCCGCACAGGAGCTCCCGGGGAGAACCAGGCCCTGAGACTGTAAGCAGAGCCACCCAACACTGTATTCCAGAACCACTGGCCAAATGCAACAGCTCACCCCAGCTGCTTCCTGCAGCAAAATTTCCAGTGTTTGCCTAATTTCACTTTAAAATTTCCACATCTTCCTTTGTGACACTACTGCAAAGCACAGTATCATTGGAGTTTCTTCAAAAACTCTGTTTCATAGTTAATGCTGATCATTATCTGCTCTGGTACCACTGTAATGTAATGGCAAAATTGTTTCCATCACAAGACTCTGCTGAGGACTTTCTTCCCATCCGTTCCTTACCTCATAAGCTCGAGAACCAGTGATACTTGCTAGGTGCTGTGCTCCCCCCACGGCTTTCTCCAGAGCGCTGCACTGGGAAGCTGTGCTAGAATCCATCCAGATGGGGCTGTTACTGACCGAAAAACAAGCCTGCAACGAACAATCTCCTTTATTAGTAGGTCTGATCTCGTAAGAAGTCCCTGCTAGAGTAATAGCAATACAGCAGACCTACGTATCAGCTCACAGGTCAGTTCTCTGACATGCCTTCGGTCTCCTCTCGATAATTACAGGAAAGTGGATATTGGGCAGCATGCTGGTCAGTGGTGAAAAGTTTAACCCAAACTTCACACCAGCAGGAAGAAACAGGCTTTTTCTGCTATTACTTGTCATAAACTGCAGCACGATGTGTACTTCACATACCCTGCAGCATGACGACTCCGTACACTCGTTTGGTAGCCAAAGCCCCAGTCCCTTTTATGCAAGTTTAGCCCCACTTTTTAGAACTCCTCTCTAAACAATCAGATTATCTTTCCACAGCTCTACTAACAGATTTCTCTTTAATGACTGGTATAACCATTTAGAAATGCAACTGAGGCTTAGTACATCACCAGAGAGCATTTTCATTCCATTTCCATGACTTTTGCACAGATGAGGTATTTTCAAAATTAATCATTTAACAGATCAGTTACACAAATGTCTCTCAACATACAACTGTCCTTTCTGATCTTGAAGTAAGGAAGGTAAGGGTCTTCAAGAAGAAAGCTGATTCCTCCCTACTCTTCTTTTTAATAAAAGTTTGTCAAGTCTATGTTCAAAACTTACCAACCACACACACGAAATGTTGAGGTTCAACAATGTACTTGTTAAGAGTTTGCATCCAAAGGAAACTCAGGTATGACAGTATTTTTCACCACAATTTTTTGTTAATACAAATATACCAAAAAAAAGTAAAATATTTACAGCTGGTTTACAAAAATATTATGCTTTGTAAAAGAACATACAGGCTGTTACTCTGACACAGAAAGGTTCTGGGACGCCCACTGGCACCTGTAAGCTTTTAAAGCAGTATATACTGTCACTCAGGAGAAAAGGAAATGTCAAAAGCCCTGGAGTTGAAGGAATAACCAGTACGTTTCGCTTTACGCTGCATGGGCATGCAACTCAGCCAAACAAGAGGAAAGGTTTGCAAAGAGAAAAACAATGCATAAGGATCAGAAAAAGGACAGCGCAGCTCTCCCTTCAGAGCCCTTTTACGCACGTTACCTTTAGTGACTGATGTAAAGGCAGTTCCGATGATGCATTCTTTAAGTTTTCGATGCTTCCTTTTTTCCAGTACACACTCCCGTGTTGCTGTAGAAAGTACAGAAACAGAAATTGAAGATGCCCTCCTAAGCTGCAAAGTTCATATCCTGATCTGAATTTCAAACTCTAAGGAACAGAGAACCCTCTCCAAACTAGGACCAAAAAATGCACCTTTTCAAATCAAGTGCCTCATTAAGAGACTCTTGAAGATTGAGCAAAGCATATACTAAAACAGAAAATGTAGGAGTCAAGAGACAATGATGATTTCAAACTACAGCAACTTCTAGTGGGAACTATTATTATACTGCTCATCACATTAGATACTTCTTGGAGGGCTCTCTGAGCTGTAGGCAGGGCTCCACAGTCAAGACTCTTAGTTCCGTGCTATTTCAGCACAGCCCCCAGATTCTTCACGCCTGCTCCAGTCACCACTAACAGACTGCATAACATTGGGAAGGTTATTTAAGCTCCATCTCTCGGGCAGCTTCCTCAAGCCAGGCATCCCTAGTTATGCGCCTGCAGGACACCCTTGGCAAACTGCAAAGCACCATCCAGTGACCCACTAAGAGTTCTGATGACACCAAGTGCACACAGAACCCCCTGGGCACAGAGTACTTGACCACAGCGTCATCCAGATTGTATTTCACATCTCTGCCATTTCTGCAGACGATCGAGACCAAGCGTGTCCCTTCTTTGTGACAAACACTGGCACATCAGTGCACCTCCACAGTGATCTGTGGCGTACAGACAAGATTCTTCAAAGAGAAAAGGGAGGGAGATAGAAAATGTGGGTTGGAAGGGGGCAACTAAATGAAATCTGTTCTACTGCAAAGAATCTGAATATAGCACCAAGTTGGTACCCCCAGCTTGTTGGAAGATGCGTAAAATAAAGGGAATACAGGCAATCTGGAAATGCACTTCCTTTTTTCACTTGCGTAAACTGGGATTTCTTGGCAGTCCCTAACTTCTGTTCCACTGAAGAATTCATAACAGAGCCTTGATACAGGCTATGATTTTCAGACACTCTGCTCAGACTTTCAACTGAAATCAATGAAACATGGAGATCAAAGCAAGAGTTTTGATTAATTAGTCCCAGATATATCAAGATTAATAACCTAAACCTCATGTGTCAGAATTAGCTATCGCTTTGGTGCCGTCCTCACCCTGGGTATCATCTGTGAAAGTTATAAAAGACTTCCTTGTTTCATCAGAGTACTAGAAGACTGGCTAACTGACTAAATATCAGGATGGATTTTATAAATCTCAGAAAAAAAGGCATTACGCACTACAGGCTAAATCATGGCAGCATCTTTGTCATTTCTGCATCAAACACTATCATCATTTGTTTTTTTGTTGTTCCCAGGCAGATCTCTATCCTAGCCAACAAAAACTGTGCTCAACAGGATGTTACTAGGCCTTTAGCAAACTGTGATCCTCACTATTGTTTTCTACCCCACTTCCACCAGCACCTGGATACGCTGAAATTCAAATTGATCCCAGTCATTTCAGAATCTGTATGTACAAAGTATTTAAACAACAGGAAACCAACTAGTTATGCGCTATACTGATCTAAACAACTGCACTGCAAACCTCATCCTCCACTCCCACTACCTTCTAGTGATTGCTTTGTGTGCTTCAGGTTTTAAGTTCCCCTGAGGAACATGTCTTTAAATGGATGCTTATACAGAAGCTTTGGTCTTACTTGATGTCATTATGGTCTTCTGCAATACAATTATATAAATGAAATTTATCACTATACCTTATACTCTATTGAAGAAATACAGTAAGACTGATTTTTTTTTTTTTTTTAATAAACTAACCTGGCCAGCACCAGATAAAGCTTTGACTTGAGAGAAGTTAAAGCCCGAAGACTTCATTTTTTCCAAAATCATATCCAGAGCCTACAGGAACAAACAGAATCAAGAATGACTGTAACGAGCTATCAAATTATGCATACTCACAATCTCTGGAATTAAACAGTAAATTCATGTCATCACTGATAAGAGTTCATTGGCAGATAATGAAAAATTAGCTAATGACTATGGACTTCTCAAGAAGCTGCATAAATTAATTTACGAAATAAGAGTCCATAAAAGAAAAGTTGAATCACACAGGGGAAAAAAAAAAATCTTTAAACAAGCTGAATCACAAAGATCCATTCTTTGAAACCTAAATAAGAGGCAAGAGTTAAAGAATTCCAATTCATTAGAAAGCCACTTTCAAGAGTGTCAGACACAAAGCAGGATTATTTTTTTCTGTTCTTACTTTTTGAAATCTATGAAATCTTAATGGGGTGCACCCTGCACCCCATCCTACAAAATGTTAGGTATTCCCAATACCACTGCCCCCAGCGTCAGCTGAAAACTCAGGGTCTCTTTAATATAAGGCGAATTCAAGAGAACTTTAGCATTTCAAGCACCTAGATTAATTTTGTTCTTGCCACATTTTCCTGAAGGTTAAAACCAAAAATTAATCTATCTTTACATAGCCTCATTCAGGTCAGCATCTCCCAGACTATCTTGACAAATGGACCACTGCAAGACTTCAAAATTTCCCAAGAAACATCATAAACCTATATCATCATATTATTAATAATTACGACTGTTCCTGTCCATTATGGTTCAAAACACCAACCGCAAGGAAATTTACCAAACCTTTGTCAACTACTGTGGATCACCAGCTGAGTGTTCTGTGACCTTTCAAATATCTTAACTATTCAAATCACACTAGTAAGACAAATTTACACAGTACCATGTGAGGCTAAGTGTTGCAGTGAAGCAAGGAAGGCCTTCTTTTAAAACAGAAAAGAATGTTGTATTTCAAAATAAACACCAGTCAAAGTGACTGGGAATCACTGAATAAATTGCTCTTTGACCACTTACCATTTGAGACATCAATGGGTTAGCAAAGCTTATTCTAAAAAAATAGTGCAAATAACCTGGAAGCTACAAGAACACAGGTTTAAGCTATGCAAAGCAACAGCTGCCCCTTTTGCGTATGAAGCAAGAAGATGAAAAAAAGAATAGTCTTTTTTCAAATGAGGGAAAGTCAGGAAAGGATTCATCCCACATACAATAGTACAGAGTGAAGAAACAAACAAAAAAAACCCTCAAAATGTTAGCAACTTCCACTACATTTATTGATAACATTAATATTTGCATACCAAAGACACAGAATACAAGGAGAAGGACTATGTTGATTTGAATGATGAGCTTCGCTACTGCTTGGAATACATTTCCATTTCAATAACAGCAAGGAAGAAGTGAAACTATATAAAGCTTGTTCATACCTTGACCCACATTAGCACGGGAGAAGTGACTGTCAGTCTGTCACTGTGAATATAGACTCCACCTTGAGTCCTACAGAAAAATGGTATTTTCTCTTGGTAAATTCAGCAATTTTTTCCCTGTCAATCAAAGTTCTTCAAGTTTGCTGATAATCAAAGAGAGTTTACAATGCTTTTATGTTAAGAGCAAGAATATGATTCGTGTCTGAAACCCGAAAAAGCAAAAGTCACCTCCTAGGAGGTGACATAAGAGATGTCTGACCCAATCGCAAAGGAAATAATTTGCAAGGAAAGGCTCTGATCCTGAAGTAAGATCTGTGATAGACTCCAATGCTGAATCTGCTCATTGGCTCCATGTAATTCATAGTTTTTTCTAAGTTTCCTAACTGTCGCTATTAGTGGCTTTGAATCTAGAAGATGAAATTGAATTTTTGCTGTCAAGTAAATAAAGGTACTTCATTGAAACTTGTGACCATGGAGGATGACATTTGTAAATTCTAGTCTATTAACTGAAGTAAACAAATACTGTCATCCTACATCCTATGGTGAGATTTGGAACCACTGAATTTGTCTCCTTTTAGAAGTTCCCCTCATGCAATTTACTTGCTGTTATCATAGCACCCCACCCTGACACAAGCCGGTACTTGCTTCTATGTCCCCCAGAAAAAAACAGTCATGTCCACAAGCCTGAAGTTCCAAACAAAAAACAACAACAAAAAAAAAGGTTTATTTATACATAATACTTTGGGGTAGATTTTTTTTTCTTTTACTTATTTCCTGTTGGTAGTTCATGCCATATTTACATACCAAGGAAGGCAAGAGCATACACTACCCTTGCCAAGCATGAAACATGAACATGGCATGAACTTTTGCCATGCTTCCACACATATCAATGAGACCAAATAAGGCAACAGCCCCCCCCACCCCAATCCCCAAAGTTCTAAATTATATTATCCAAGCAAAATATAAAAAGCCTTACTTAAATTCCGGAAGGTCTTTATCAAAATGAACATTATCCTCATAAATGACTCTCAGCTGTTCATCAATAGCAATGACTTTCAGCTAGAAGATATAAAACAGGATGTTAACAAAAACTAACAAGAATTAAATAGCACTGATAACTCATTTATAACAACTCAGTTCTCACAGACGAAATGGGAGAGAAGATCACCCCAATCCATACAACTCGCTGAAAGCATGTGCACAATTTTACATGAAACAAATTATTATGTGAATTTCCAGCATGCCACCTATTCGGCAACATGTATATGTGCTTGCATTCCTCCCCCCCCATTTTTTCTCTCCTTAATCAAACAAGATTGAGATGCAGGCATATGCTAAAGAACAGCAAACAAATTACCATGTTCGTAGCTTGCATCAAGGTAACTAATTTTTCCAATTTCTCCAGAGAAGACAGTATCTTACATTAAAGATGCCATATGCTTCCCCCCCACACTTTTTTTTTCCCCATCTTGGAACCTAACAGACCCTTAGGATACCTTGAGGACTTTCCTTGCTCCCCAGATGGTGAGTAAATCAAACTCTACCAGTCTAGCAAAGCTCAGAGGGCATTACACAAGTATATTCTGAGCTTCTGCAACATACGGAAAGCAACAGCCCAAACAGGTAACTCCATAAAGCTGAGCTTGCTTGTAAGAACAAACTAGAAGAGTACCACAAACTTTCCCCCTCTATCTTTGCTCAAATTCAGCCAGTACAAAAGAAAAACATTAACAGCCTAGAAGAAAAGTGAGAAGGTAGCTCACATTCTGCTCGTATTTCAACACAGGAGAGAGTGCGAAGTGCTGCTAAAGGAACAGACAAAAAAACCTACAAAGACCAAGTCATTTCAGAGTTGTATTCAAATAACAAGGCCATCCTCGTTTAGGGGCTTACTTCAATTTTAGCCATACTAATGTAAGGCCATCGTTTATGCACTGGCACAACTCATTACCAAGCTGGTGCCCTGTGCTAACTTAAAATTGCCCCTGACCCACTGCAGTGTAATTGGCTTTCTGGTTGCAGCATGCCGCCTTACAAAAACACCGGATCAACCTCACATGGGTAACCTGGATGTGTCTTTCCAAGCTCCCAAACTTCAGCACAGCCATAATGAAGTTATTTATGCTCATATGCCTATTAACGTATTCAGGCCTACACACAACTCGGGCAGCGTTTCTATTTGCAGCGTAAATACCCGACTGTGCCGACAAATCGAAATTCCAAGAAGCAACCTGAGCATCCAGGTTCACAATCCTACTAATCTTCATTCATACGAGGAGCTGGAAAAGCTGGATTCAGGTGCAAATCCCAGCTCCCGGCCTGGCTGGCGCCGCAGGCAGAGGGGTCTCCACGCGGGCCGCAGCTAGAGGAGGGCCGCAGCTCCCCTCTCCGCCATCAAACGCATCCCTAGCGGGATGGCGAAGGGAAGGAGGACGCCTCGGGACACGCGGGCCGCAGCTAGAGGAGGGCCGCAGCTCCCGTCTCCGCCATCAAACGCATCCCTAGCGGCATGGCGAAGGGAAGGAGGACGCGTCGGGACACGCGGGCCGCAGCTAGAGGAGGGCCGCAGCTCCCCTCTCCGCCATCAAACGCATCCCTAGCGGGATGGCGAAGGGAAGGAGGACGCGTCGGGACACGCGGGCCGCAGCTAGAGGAGGGCCGCAGCTCCCCTCTCCGCCATCAAACGCATCCCTAGCGGGATGGCGAAGGGAAGGAGGACGCCTCGGGACACGCGGGCCGCAGCTACGCAGGCTGCAGCTTCAGCCAAGAGATGGGGCAAACAAAGGGACGCAAGATGGCTTATGCAGGCGAAGGGAAGGAAGCAGGCGAACAGCCGGGCACACACAGCGCCCGTGGCCCGCACAAGCCTTAAGCACCCGAAGCGCTGGCAGTCGTTTTGCCTCGGCTGCGGTAGGCAGCGCGGCACCGGCGTCCTGCAGCGGCCAGCCGGGCGCTGCTGTAAGCGAGGAGCCCCTGCAGAACACCACGGTCGCTGGCGGGGAGGCGGCGGCGGCCGCTGCCGCAGAGGGGGAAGGCCCGTCCCCCTCCCGCGCCGCGGCGCAGCACGGCGGCAGGGCCGCGGGCCGCCATGGCGGGCGGGGCGGGGCGGGCCGGGCCCGCCCGGGCCTTGCCCCCCTGCGGCTCCCCGAGGCCCGGCCGGGCGGGGCCGCCCGCACCCCCGCGCTTCAGCGGCCCGGCGGTGGCTGCGGCGGCCCCGGACGGGCCCCGGGCAGGGCAGGGCAGGCCCCGGGGCTGCCCCGCCGCTCTGCGCGCAGCCGCTGCCGGCCGAGGGAGGGGAGAGGAGGGGAGGGGCGGGGGAGGCGGCCCCGGTACCTGCTGCGTGCTGAAATCCCAGCCCAGGTAGCAGGGAGCGGCCATGGCGCGGCGGGGCCCGCCCGGCCCTCGCCCTCGCCCTCGCCCCGCGGCCGCGACAGGGGGTGGCCTCGCAGGCCCGGCCTCCCCGGGACGGAGCCGCCGGCCCGGCCCCGCGGAGCGGCAGCGCGGCGGAGAGGAGCGCCGAGCGCAGCCCGAGCCGGAGCCGGGCAGCGGGACGAGCCCCTCAGCCCTGCCGCGCACGGAGGGGCCGTGCCGGGGCGGCGGCTCCGGGCAGCAGAGCGGGTGGTGGCTCGCCGAGTGCCCGGGCGGTACCGGGCAGCTGCCGCACACCCGTCATCACGGATCACGGAGCCGTTCAGGTTGGAAAAGACCTTTAGGATCATCCAGTCCAGCCATTAACCTAACACCAAGTCCACCACTAAACCAGTTAAGGGTAATAATTAATTTCATGTCTCCTGGCTTGGTGGCTGCGTTATTTTTTAATGAAAGTAAAACTAGAATAGAATCGTGAAGGCTGGAAAGGCCCTCCAAGATCACCCCTCCAAGATCACCAGTCCAACCATCAACCCAACACCACCGTGCCCACTAAACCATGTCCCCAAGTGCCACCTCTGCCCGGTTTTTGAACACCTCCAGGGATGGGGACTCCACCACCTCTCTGGGCAGCCTGTTCCAATGCTTGACCACCCTTTCCGTAAAGACATTTTTCCTAATTTCCAACCTAAACCTCCCCTGGCGCAGCTTGAGCCCGTTTCCTCTCGTCCTATCGCTAACTACATGGGAGAAGAGCCCAACACCCACCTCACTACACCCTCCTTTCAGGTAGCTGTAGAGAGCGATCAGGTCTCCCCTCAGCCTCCTCTTCTCCAGGCTGAACACCCCCAGCTCCCTCGGCCGCTCCACGCTGACTGGTGCTCCAGAGCCTCCCGGGGGCTCCCACGCGTGATGTGCCAATGCACGGGATCCCCCCGCCCTGCCGGTGCCCCACTCGCTGAGAAGGCACTAAAGCTGCTGTGCTGTGGCCGCCCGAGAAATGGAAGCAATACAGAAAAGGGGCAACTTCAAACCACGGCCCGAAGGAATTCACAAAATTTTAATCTGCCATTAATATGTACCGGTCCCTCTGCAGTATCACACTCCGGCTTTCTGGTTTGCACAAACACACTTCCACAGTATTCCATAAAAAAAAGTGCAGAATTGTTACTTCTGCTGAAGTTTTGGTTTTGCGGTTTGCTTTCTTTTTTTTTTTTACTTGGGAGGGTTTGGGGAGGTTTTTAGTTTTCGCATTACCTGCCATAGCATGTGACAAGTGGAATTGCTTAATCAAAAGAAGGCTCATCTAAAATATGCTTTCATTCTGCAATCAAGGTGGTATCTCAGCAGAGCCTTAATGAAGTCAAATAGGTTTTGCATGCCCAGGATCTTAAACTGTTATAACAGTACAAATACTTAATTTGAAATGCCTTTTAAACTATAAAATACTACTAAATTTTGTCATATACTGAACTTTTTAAATACATTTTAAATATTCCCAGTGATTTCTCAAAGCCCTAACTCCCATAGGTTTATACTTTTAAGATTTCTAGTTATTATTGCAAAGAAAAACCTTTAAAACATTAATCCTGAAGACTATCAACCTATAATGCAATCATTCTAATATACTGACTTTTAAACCAATCTTACTCTATCATATCACCTTTGAATATTCTGTATTGAGAGCACCTGTATGAGAAATGTGATCACAAAATCTTTAAATAAGACAGAGTTTAATTAAAGTTGTCTGAAAAAATATTTACAATGCGGGAATCCCACATAGTGCATAATGGTGTTGGCCTACATTCTAGAGTCTAATCCTGCAAATTTACCTGAATAGTTTGCAATCAGGAAACATCCCAATGAAGCAAGTGGGAGTACCAGTCCATTTAAAAATCAAGGTAGGTAGAATTGTAACCCAGTTTGTCTTCATTAAATCAGATGGCCACCAGGTAGTGGTGGAATTTCCCTGCCCCTAAGGAGCTCATGCTGCATGGACCTGTCCTGAACAAAGGTCTCACTTAAGCAAGAAGAGACTGTGAAAGGAAATAAAATTTTTAAAATGCTACCAAGAACTGTTTCCTTAGGGTAACTCTTACCAGACAACAAAGGATCAAATAATGCGTAGAGGCTGCTTTTTCATTGATGCAGAATGTGGCTGGTAAGGCTTGCTCTGCCCTTTCACTTGCTGCATATTCCCTATAAACAAGTCACGGATACGGTGGCTGAGGCTTGAAATGCTGCAATTTTCAAAATATAACTACTTGCAAAAAGGAAAAGAAGCTGAAGTCAGTTCTGAAGAAAGCCATAAGAATAATAAATGACTTCAGAAAAACAGACATTAGTGGATTTTAAACATTTTTTTAAAGGAGGTATTGGTTAGTAGAAAGGAAACAACAGTTTAGAAATAAATAAAACAACCTTATGAGGATATAAGAATCAATTATATTCTTCAGCAATCAGATCGGAAGAATAGTCCTGAATAGCAAGAAATACTTTGCTTTAAATAGCACTGAAAAGTTGGGGCTGGAATAACCACCCTCGTGTTACCACATCTCCTTAAATTAGGAACAAGGGTGCAAGACAATAGGGCAGGAGAATCCGCTCAAGGGCAGAATGGGAATGGGAATGTTGCTACTTTCACTGTTCATGTTTTTCTAGAGAAAATAGGGAAGTTTGGAGAATCATTGCCTTACCCAGTCAATCTGTTGCCCATCCTTCCATCAAGGCAGCATTCTCTCAAACGTAGTTGTTTGTGTATGGAAAATGTTCTTTCTGCATTAAAGTTTATGCTGGCAGATACTACCATAACCTCCAGAACTGTTTATTGAAAGCAAACAAGGTTTAGCTGTGCAGTTATCAGTGAAGTTGCAGTCATGTACTCGTGATGCTTTAGCACTGACAAATCCAGAATTTCCAGAGGGGATGGACAAAATGCTGTCTATAATTGAAATGTCACCACTGCTGATTAACAGCTTGAGGCAGAGCGCAGATTAATCAGTCAAGACACATAGAGCAGGGTAAAGGGAAAAGCGAGTTTATTCCCCTTTTCCTACTAACTAGTTTCTGACCTTATGGAGAAGCAATACTTCCATGCTCTCCTAGGCCCTTGGCTGTTTTGATAAGTTGTAAGAAGTATGTCAATGAATGCTTTTTGTTCTTCCCCCACTGTCAAATTAACTTCAACTGCACATTCATTTCAGTTCATTGAAAAACATAAATTATTTTAACTGTATTCCATATTCGTACATACTGAGATTTTTCACTTTTTATTCTCACTTCAAGTATCAAAATCTGCCTCTGATCTCAGTTGCACCCTGATATAAACTTAGATTTAACTGCATTCTTCAGCTTTACACAGGTGAACTCCTTCAAAACCAGTGACAGCCTAACTGCCACGCTTCTTTATCATCACATCATCTTAGACGTGCCAACAAGCTAGAGAACAGATAGAGTAGACCTTTGATATAAATTAGGATTACTGTATTGACAGGAGTCCAGCTATCCTGATTTATACCAGCTACATAATTTAATGGGATGTGAAAATACTCACAGCCTTCATAGAAGTAACAGAAGTCCATAGGCAACTACAAAGCTACCAATCCTTTTACTTCCAGCAGCAGATTTTGGGCACCTAAGTAGCAGGGCAGCCAAATATTTCTAAGCCCCAAACAGGTATTTCACATGTGTACATGAGCATAGGTTGGCATGGAAGAAACAATGGGACAGGTGAGAGTCACTGCACGTACAGACATCAGCTATGCACATTGAATACAACCGCGGCAGCCCGTATGAGACCTAGCGCTGTTAGGCCTGCTGGCACAATTATCCTTTTCCCAATAAGAAATCTTGTGGGTCTTTAATTAGCCTCAGAAACATTAAACATACTAAGCTGGGTCAGATAAATGCCAACCGATTTGCCAAGTAACCTGACAGTCACTGCAATGCTGCTAATTAGGTGGGAGATGTTTACAACCTTAAGCCCCAAGTAACACAACAATAACACATTAACGCATCACTTTAAAAAAAAAAAATTCTCAGCTTGAACACTAGACCTATCTACAGAAAGATCCCTGAACAATGACAATGTTCAATGTCAACAATGACAAAGGTCATTCCCTTTCTACTTAGCATTGCAGGTACTCTGTTATCACAAAATCTCCAGCAATGTTTAACCAAGTACTGATAATATAAAATGCCACAGTACCATAAATTAAAAGATGAAGTTGCTGTTCTTTTTATTGAGCTGGCATTATAACACCAAAAGTATTTTCCTTTCCCTAAACATGCACTTATCCGTTGAAGTTACTTCTGCACATGATTTTGTGGTAACCATTGTGTTTGTCCATACCTCCAAATGCTGTGGAGAGGCTCACTATTCACTCTGTAAGAATAAGTACTTCATGTTTAAAAGCAATGGATCGAGGTGACTGTTATCCACTGTAATTTTCCTGACTGTACTGTGAATGGATGAAAGCACGTATAAAGATCCAGCAAAGGCTCTACACGAGTGCCACAAGAGGAAGCGCAGACCACAGTTCTTACATGGAGATTGAAGATATAGCTTATTTAGGTATAGTAGTTATTCCACATACTTACTGGTCGATTTAATTCTTGACATGCATATTCAAAATCTCAGGCGTGGTACTGCATTAACAAATTAAGGCCCTTTACAGAGACCTCCTGAAGAACTGGCACAGGATTCCATATAAAAGCATATATGTGCACACGATCAATGGGTACAAGAAAAGAATTTAAATGATGGCTCAACTACACAATCTCAATTTTACTGTTGGTTTCATAGGTATTGGTTGATTTGCAGCTTTTATTTAATCATGTGCATAAAATTCTCCAACTTCACTTCATCGAATTCAACAGAACATGTGTTGACTTCAGTGGGTAGTGGATCAGGCACTGTGGAACTGTATTTGGTTTTACATACTCTAGTTTTACAGATGTAATTTCATTGACTCAATTAGGCTACTAGTGATTATGAAGTGCAGTACAAATTTCTCATGAGATCTCTGCATGGAAGTGAAGCGAAGGATGTTTCTGAATAACAAATCATTTTTAGGATACTTTCCTCCCCTGCACAGATTTCAAGTCCATATTCATTCTCACAACAGTAATAGTACTTTACCATCCTCTTTGGAGGACTATCTTAACTAGAGTCATTTGCAAGGCTTATTAAAGTTAACTTATACACCCAGCAGATTTCCTTGAAGATGAATACTGAAGTGGTTTGTGTCCTAATGTTCAAAAGCAAATATCTCAGAAGCAAGATGTTGTCATCCAGATAAAACTTTTCATTAACAACAGATTAACCACTTCTTTCATGCTGTACTTGATTCTTATCAAACTCCACTTACAGATAAGTACATTTTATTGATTAAAAACAATCAAAGATAAACTCATTCCTACTCAAGCAACGCCTGAAGTGGAAACTAATAAGGGCCAAGCCTTGCACTTTTCAGCGCCATCCTGCAAAGATCAAAAATCATTTTGCAATCAAGAATGAATCAAAATCCTGTAGTTTACAGGTGGAAAAATCAAGGCAGAAAATTTATATAGCATATCCAATTTGTTTTAGACCCTGCTTGAAATTCTCCCAGAGTTCCTATATCCGTATTATGTCTGTTGGGAGAACAAATAAACACAGGCTGCTGTCACCTCCCAGAGCTGTAGCCATCATAACTCTGTGGATAGGAAACAGAGAAGTAGCTGGTATAGAAAAGATACTTGGGTAGCAGTACCAGAAATTTGAACTCTGCTTATCAGTAACTGCAATTTAAGGCATCTGTAGGATCAAGGAAGCTTCAATGAATTTCCAAAATCCTCTGAAGAGGACTATTGAAGGCCATTCGGTTCCCTCTCACCCTCTTCTCATGGACAGTTTTAGGAGGTCAAAATGGAGTAAACCTAACCATCTTGTTTGTCACACGAATTTAAGAAACCTCAGAACTAAGAATGGGGATGGTAAGGAAAGATGTCAGGGTTCAATTGTTTAAAATCTCTGACTGGTAAATAACTTCAGTTTCTTCTTAGACTTGCCTCTGCACACTGTCATTTCTAAAAGGGAATCTCCGAAGTTCTCAGCAGGCAAGGACAGCAGAACTACAAAATTAACAACTCCTGACACTATGTTTTGGAAGCTGACTGTTTACACAGAGCGAGTAATAATGCAGACAACCAACAGAGTGAGCAGCCCTCTAGCACAGCAAATTTCAGCATTTTATTTTACTTTCTACAGCAAGTAATACTCCAAAGGTTACTTGACCGTCAGCACCAACAGAGTCAAGACAGAAGAGAGGTTTTTAAATTCCTCTTATGCCAGGCACAAAAAACACATACAGAACATCTGCTGCATTTAACTCCTCACAACCAGCACAATTCGACTTACATGAATCCAGTGATTTCAGTGTGATTGCATTTACCGTCCCCAAAATAAAAACCAGAATGTGGTTCTGCAGAGGGAACTGGATAGCACCAAGTTCTCAACACACGCAAAGCCAGATACACGAGTATTAAAGGTGACGCCCAGGATTTTTGGTATGAAATCCTCCATGCTAAGTTGGTGTCCTTGATTTAAACCTTTACAGCCACCCAAGCAGAGCAGATGATCAGAGATGCCAGAGCTCACTACTGGACTGGAGAAATCTGGAGCTTCCTACAGCTTCTACTCATTCTGGGCACACCAGTGTTTCGCAAAACCCCTCCCAGTCACTAGGGCTGGATCAGGAGTACTGGATTCAGTCACTTGGGTACCTCAGGGATCTAAGGAATAGAAATTTGGCAAACCGTTTTACAGCCTGTACTAACCTGGTAACCTTCTCAGACCAGCTAACAAAATAACATTCCTGATTTATTTTTGATATACAGATATATTGATACACACACACCACCTAATTAGATTTACATAAAGACCCCAAAGGATAAAAGGGGAAAATAGAATACTATCAAGGAAATGTGAAGGTTGACTACATACAACCCAAGCTCACCAAACCTTCAGAGGCACTCGAAGGACAGCTGGGCCACCCTCCCTTTGACACACTTGAACCCTCTCCATCTGAAAGCACATGAAAGGTCAGATCAGAAGAAACATCTCGAGATCATAAGGAAAACTTGCATTGCAGGCTCCTTCATCCCCTTAGTGTGGACATGCAGAGAGCACCAAAAAATAATCCTGCATCATCAGAAAGTCCTGTGCTCTAACTACTTACACCAGTCCCTAACTGGCATGCTTTAAGGTTGTGCTTTCAAATAATAGAAATATACACGCTCTTATCAAAAATCTCATTAAATAGTAAACAATTACTATTGATTCTACTGATACCGTCTGGAGTCCAAATAATAGCAGCCACCCTGTTTCTACCTTTCTTTTTGTTATTACATTTTCTAACACTTCAAGAGCCCATTTAAATTAAAAAAAAAAAAAACCACAACATTATAGAAAGCTAGAGAAAGGGGATTATCACAGTAACTTTGATTTTCCTTCTCAGTGCCAGTTAAAATCTACCAATATTTGTATTCTTTGTAACCTGCATGAACAGTGTTGGACATACCTATAATTCTGCACATGAACAACATGAATAATCATATATACCTCTGGTCCCAGGTGTGCAGTAAAATCCACTGTTACAGGAAGCGCATTCAGACAGTTAACCGTTATGAGCATTTTTAATTATCTTTAAATCAACAATTATTCCTATAAGGTCCTCCAAACCATTTTTTAATAAAAAACTAATTTACTACTCACAAATTAATTAGTATGAGATAAAATTAGTTGCATCTTTTTAAACAAGATTTTGCAGACAAGGTCAAGGGCAGTAAAGATCTACTTCAAGTTCGAAAAGCCATTGCTTTTGGATTATGAAGTATTCTCAAATTGTTTTGCCTCAAGGAAATGAAGAATTGCTTCCATTGTGTGATGGAAGAACAGACTCAAGGGAAATACGGCACTTCAGAATTCAGTGGGTAATCAAACGAAAATCACTCATAGATGACATTTTTGACAGGAGTTTGTTCAATTAAAGACAGAGAAGTTTTTACACAAACCTAATCATGGCAATGAATTTTCAGAACCTATAGTACTGTTAGGAAATATATGTACCAGTCCTAGGAAAGGGCTTGACTGCTTATATTCCTCAGCAACCTACAAGCCAAATGGGGCCCTCTAACATTTTAGGACTAAGGCAAAGATAGTCATACCACTCCAATAGTGCCACCTGCTGCGTATTTTAAAAGTATACAGTGGTCTTCAGATCCAAGTGACTCAATTTAAAGACTGAACAACTGATTGATTTAAACAGAAGTCATAATTTTGTGTGTGTGTATGACAATACGAAAATGTAATTTTTTTTTAATTAGTAATACCTAAACAGACTAGGGGTACAAAGGAAGCTGTTCCACTATGGTGTAAGAAAAGAACCCACAGGTAATCATTTCCAAGTTTATGTCAGTGGCATAACAAGGATTAGTTACACCAGCTCACTACACATCAAAACCAAAATTAATCCTATATACTTTGTGATATCATGTAGATTAGACCTGCAACTCATTTTATGAATCATATTCATCATTTGCAATCAGGTGCAAATTATTCACAAAACACACAGAGGTATGTGTGTGTGTGTGTATGTGTGTGTGTGTATATATATATATATATTACACACACATATGCCTTGATAGCAAAGCATATACACACAAACACATATATAGACACCTCTTAAGACTGAATCGATGCCCTGTGTCACGAGATTTCCCTGAAAAGGAAACAAACTGCAATATATATGGGATTGGCTCAGCAAAACAGAAGTTAATCCTGTTCCTGGTTCCAGTGATCTGCTGTACCAGCTGGACTCATTCACTTCATTTCACTGGGCATCTGACTGCTTTTCCCGGTTTCTGGTTTTGCTGCTTACCCATGCAACTGTTTGGGAAGACACTGCCTTGTATAATCCATTTGTATAACTAAGTGTGATGGCTTTTCCATGATCCTGAAGGAACGGTATAGTACAAATAATTAATAATAATAATAAATTCTGATCAGATACAAACTCATTATACTTTCAGTGCTCTTCTAATGAGAAATAAGTTTACATCTTTTAAGACAGAGCCTGCATTTCATATTCAAGGATACAGTGCTGGTAATTCTTTCTGCAACACACAGCCATGTTGCACAAGTCACTTTCACAGGAGGTCAATGAGTCAAATAGTGTGACTGGAATTTTAAAAAGGTTGGGTATCTTTTATGACCATTAATAATAATGTTTGTGTTGAATGCCAGCTCAAACTGTAATGAGGTTAGTTAAATCTCCTGCCCCAATATACAAACCAACTGCCTGAAGGTCCAAAGGAGGACTCCATGTGCCAACAACTCAGAACATTGAACAAACAAGGCAACTGAGGTACTCCTTTCTACAGAGCACTGGCCGTTTGTCACTACTGAAGGCTGAATATCTAAGTAGATTTACCAAAGCCATGATACATCAGAACAACTCTAACATGGCACGTGCTTTTTCCAGGGTCAAGAGAGAAAGAAGCTAACTTGAAGAGCATCTACAGGGTCTGACAAAGTATTGTGTTTACTGTTCTTTCCCTGGCTAAGGCTGAAAAAGACTACAGCTGAGGTAGGCAACATGATCTGCAGGACAGAAGCATCTTGGGAAAGCAAAAGCAATTATTAATAAGTGAATTACAGCAGACTTACACACGTGAGCCTGCTGAGCCTCACCAGAACTCTATGCACTGCATAACTAGAGTCTTGTCACCTGCATATGAACAGCTTCCAAGGGGATTCCCAAGATCTGCAAGATTTGAGCCTGATTCAGCAAATCATTTATGATGCAAATCAACGGATAATTTCTGCTGGTAACTGGAAAAATACAGCACACCATCGTTCTTTCCATACGCTACCCTTTCACAATGTTTTTTTATGCAATATTTTTCACTGTAAGGCACCTAGCAGATGCACAATTATATTAAAACTACTGTTTAACTGCATTATTTTTTCACTTACTGCTCTCTTGGGCCCTTGCAACAGTATCAGATGGACCTATTTCAGGGAGAGAAACTGGCAGTTCATAGCCCAGACATAGTTTCGTACTTTATTTGATATGATCAAAAGCCATGCATTTTTAAAATGTTTGCCTCATTATTAGATAATACTGTAGCATGTATGGTAAGTTGTAAACTGTGGCTTACCATGCATTTGAAGAGTTTGTTCAGCGCCCAGTAAGGAAATGATTACTTCTATAGTTTATTTCATTTTATAGAAAGGCAGAAAAACTGAATGAGTCAGAGTAAGGCACTCCTATCCCCAGCCTCCCAATTCCAAGTGCCATTGGCACACGCTGTTTTGACTCTGCACCCAGGCCTGCATACTTCAACACATTCTTAAAAGGGAAAATTATTGAAGTATAACATATTACAAAATAATTAAGGTATAACAAATGCTCCCCTCCCACCCCACTGCCCCAAGAAGCAGCAGCAAGAATGAACCTGGATGAAAGTTAAGGAAGGGTGAGTGGAGGGGCAAAGACACAAAATACACGGAAAGAAATCTGAAGAAATATTTCCCTGATGGAACCACTGTCTTGGGGAGGACACCATGACAGCATCCCTTTAAGAATTAACATTACTACATAAACCAGTATTACCCAGCCCTTTGTGCACCTGACTGTGTTCAACGAGGTTTTGTATTTCATTGTTTTTTTTGGCAAAGCTTCATATGCTCACAACCTTAAGTCAATATTAAATCCAACTATCGGTTATAATCATGAACTCTGTATGCAGTAGCTCCAGATGCACCGCATGAAAACAAGCTGACTGAAATCCACAACTTCAGAGTAGACCACACAACTTCTGAAAGAAGTCACTGTACTTAGCAGTTATTTCTTCATTTAGGAAGGTTTCAGATGCTTCATACTTGGTTTGCTTTTTTGCCAACACAATGAAGGAAATGTCCTGCTTCTGCATGACTTTTTCTTCCTTGTTGGAACAGATGGTGAAAGCTTACAAATACACGACTGGTATTTTTTCAGTGACTCATACCTCAGAGCAACAGGCTTCAGATCATGATAAGCAGCCAACCAAGATGGATGTAAGCTTACTTGAGGAGCAGTACGACCATATAAAACAGAAGCAAAAACTGCAGTCACACATTATTGTATTTAAAACAGGTATGCTTATATTTATAGGAAACAATGCAAATGTAGATGTAAAGACTATTGCTTTAAATCTTGAATAACTCCTAGCTTTGTTCTTCTTGTGCTCAGCTTCAAGAGAGGTAGGTACAAAGTGAATTCTTTTTCTGTCGTTTTGGTTTTTTATTCATTTCACTAAAGGGTGGTCTTGTGTTTATATCAATTAGCTTCACGGCAGTGAAACGCTAATGTGAATTTGAACAGATAAATGTATTTGAGATAAGGTTTTACAGGTTTTATGTCAGTAAAGTAAAATTCTAAACCTAAATGGTAACTCTTACAGGAGCCACGTACTTCATGTCTGTCATCAGTGTATTTGTGCAATGTATTCTGTAACATTTCTGCTCTCTCAAATGCTTCCATCAGAACAAGCAATTCTGGGTCTTCTGTCTCTTTTTCCCTTCTTCTTCACCTGTGTAAAGAAATGTGTCCTACAAGACTACAGGAAGCAATAGCAAATATCAAGTGACTAGCACGAGTTGGGTTTTTGTTAAAAAATAACTTATACTAAGAGACGTAGTGAATAACTAAGATACAAGCTTTGAACAAGACATCCCGTTTTGAAAGTGTTTTCACTGCATATTGCTTGGCAAGTACATAAATAGAAAAACAAGTAACAATATGTATCACTCATCTACCTGCTACATCAGGCAGACTTTATATAAGAAACTTCCAAATACTTTACAGTTTTTAGACTACTGTTTACAATACTACACTGATATATTTTCATTTACTTTACAAGTTAAAGTGATATAGAGAATACTAAGTCAATTAATGAAGTTGTCGTCTGAATTTAATTGCAATATGAAAAACGTGCTTCATTCACTTCTCATATTAGTATTAAGCTCAAATGCAGAACTTAGGTTATTTAATTCCTTGCATTTTCCTCCATTTTTCAGCAGTTCTAGATTTTGACCATGTCAGACTGTATCTCCAAAACAACTGAAAAAACACATAATTACGAACTATACAACAGATTCACTTCTTCAATATTTTTTCATCCAAATGTCAAGAAATTCTTATGTTAAAAGAATGTAAATCTCTGTGAGAAAGAGATATTTAGAGATACACACACACACACATATATATATACACACAAGCTTATTTTATCAGGTATGGAAAGGCAACTAACTTGAAGACAAAACAGCCCATCTAATCAGCTATAGCAAAATTGTAAGTCAGTTAAAGAAAGGAAGCAGAAGCCTGTATTCAGATTAAATTCAAATGAAGCTTCAGATATAATGAATGTAATCAGAGCAGCCTTTTTACAAGGACACTATTTGAAGATTAAAGAAAAGACGTAAGAAAGTAGAACTGCACAGTTTCTGGGAAGTTTAAAATTTGGTGGGGCTGGAAATTCACATACAATATTTTCATATACATACACATTACCAAAATAATTCAGAAAACCACATAACCTACTGCACTGAACTTTTATCTTTAAACAACCTGTGTGGAAAGGATTAACGTTACTGTTAGAAGCAGTTGAGGTTTGGGGGTTTTTTTGTTATGCTGAGTTCTCACTGTCCTCAAAGTTGATCTTATACATTCCTATGGTTTGGAAGCTGGGAAAACCGATTACATAGCTCAGCACTTTGAACCTGTTACATGCATTGGTTTCCAAGAGCATGTCAAGCAGAAATGAACACTGCCGTATCGGGATAGCCTGCTGCCCTAGACTCCTTAAGTTACGAGCTTAAACTGTCCAGAAATTCCTGCTAGTACCAAAAAGCAGTCTACGTATGTATCAGTATCTTGTACTGGCAGCAAACTGTTTCCGTGCTTAGCGGGTAAGATTATGGCTGGGCTGGGAAGGGGATGACAACGACAGCACCACCACAACCCCACACATACACACAAAGGCCAGAGGCCAGACACAAAAACCTCATGAGATGCAGACATCATGGAAGGAGGGCACCTTCAGTCCCTCATGGTCTTAAATATTCCTGTCAAAGGTCTTTGTTCTAACCAGTAAAACCCTAAATTGTTTCTGTCGAGCAGACCAGCTATCCTTCCATGATACCACAGGGATTTTGAGCGTTTCACATTTATTGGACCACAGCTGGAATGGTAACTCCAAGTTTCCTTGAGGACTTTTAACTTCGTATGTCACTATGTGTTTGCCAGTCACAAAAGTGTGGATCTTTAAACAGAACTTAAAATTCTCTAACTTCTCTAGGTTTTTGACTGGTGGGTTAGTAACTGGGAAATCCCCTGAAAACAACTTTCTTCTGTTCCTTCCCCATTACACACTGCCACGTTCATGCTTCTGCCTGTTCCTGGTGTCGTGGTTTAGCCCCAGCCAGCGACTCAGCACCACGCAGCCGCTCGCTCACTCCCCCTACCCCGATGGGATGGGGGAGAGAATCGGAGGAGTAAGAGTGAGAAACACTCCTGGGTTGAGAGAAGAACAGTTTAAGAATTGAAATAAAGTAAAACAGTAATGCTAATGGTAACAATATAATAATAATATACAAAGCAAGTGATGCACAATGCAATTGCTCACCACCCGCCAAACGATACCCAGACAGTTCCCGAGCAGCGATCGCTGCTCCCCGGCCAACCCCCCCCAGTTTCTATACTGAGCATGATGCCATATGGTATGGAATAGCCCTTTGGTCAGTTTGGATCAACTATCTTGGCTGTGCCCCCTCCCAGCTCCTTGTGCACCTGGCAGAGCATGGGAAGCTGAAAAGTCCTTGACTGGTGTCAGCAGTACTTAGCAACAGCTAAAACATCAGCGTGTTATCAACATTCTTCACATTCTAAATCCAAAACACAGCACAATGCCTGCTACTAGGAAGAAAATTAACTCTATCCCAGCCGAAACCAGGACACTGGTTATTTGAGAACAAAGAGCATGACAAGATTTGAAAGTCACCAGCTATGGGATAATCATAGAATCGTTTAGGTTGGAAAAGACCCTTAAGATCGTCCAGTCCAACCATTAACCTAACATTAACAAGTCCATCACTAAACCAATTAAGGGTAGAGTAGCAATTCAGCAGTGTATTCATTATTTATTGGCTAAGAAGCTGAAAAACAGTGTTTACTTTAGGAATTAAATGGGAGCATTCAGCGCATGGGGTCACAACAGAATAAACACTGGGGCTCTGACTGTAGAAATCTCTTCCAAGAATTTCCCAAACTAACTTGAAGTAAGATTAACTTTTGTCACTCTAGAACGTTAAAAGTATCTATCTATGATGACAGCATATGAAAAAGGCCACATGCATAAGCATATGCAACAAGGCTATTATGTGCAGTTTAAAAAAAACAAAAAAAGCCAAAGACCTGTCTAATTAAAGCTTTGTTTAGAAGTGGAGAGAGCGATGAATGTGTGTTAATTCAACACAGAGTGGTTCAGGACTCTCACATTTCTATCAGAGGTCATTGCTCAATTTTGCGTGCTGCACCTGTAGCAAAGGAATCAAATCAAATCTGAACTCAGAACCAGTCCAGACTATTAAATTTGGACTAGATACATTACTTTGAACTCTCTGATCAACTCAAGCCAGATCGTAATTCTTCTGATGACCAGTTCATAAGGTTCAAGATAAAACTTGATGTTGCTTATCAATGCCAGTTCAGCCAAGAGTGCAATTACATCCACAAGAACGTGCAAAGCTGCATCAGCTCAGGGTCTCTCAGTTCCTTCTCTCTTGCTTTTTCTCTCACATGCACGGAACAAGCCCTAATTTTTGTAGCTCGGTACTATACTGTGCTGTTCTGCAGAACACAGCGAGATCTATTTTGCAAGTGGACTTCTTGCAGCCATCCAAGCTCAGCTTTATTTCCCAGATAAAGTCCAGTCATAACTTTGATTCTCACTGTTCCACGATAGAGAACTCTTGTGTTCTTATCTCTAGGAATGGTTTCACCCTAGGAAATTCTGTTAGCATACTTCACTGTATAGACATATGCACAAGTAAATCTGTATCTCTAAGCCCTGCACGTGCTTTAGTCTCCTTTCTCCTGGTAAAACTGCAGGAGAGCAGAAGATGTGAGCTGACACATACTGCAACAGACACAGTTCCTATAACTCAGCCCTGTAAATAAGGTCAGCATTCCGCACAACTCCTACTTTAAACTCTATTTATACTAACTGAAGTATATTTCATTAATACTTGCAATGTCGACAGCACTGTTTATCTTTAGTATAATGGTTCAGTTTCTATTCATTTTCAAGGCACAGAAAGCCAGTCATGTTCAGTAATTTGATGGCTGCTATGTGTACTTAAAGTAGCATTAGCATTTCTATCCCTAATATCTTACACATTTCTAACAGTAACTTTCATACTGACCAGATTCTCTCCCACTGTTACAGCTACTGTATTACCATTCATGGAGCAAGCAGATTTTTCCTCTAAGTGATCATCCAGGCAACACTAGTGTGATAAGCTATTTACTTTACACCACTTATACTGACTACAATAGTAGAATTGCAGTAAAATATTAAAAATAAAGCCTATATGTTAATGATCCCTTGTTAAGATAAAGAAGGAAGAAATTCACAACATGTTTCATCTAGAAGCAGTCACAGTATTTTTAAGTTGTGAATACAAACTTCTAACAGTATCAAACAGAACATTTTTGTCTTTCAAATCACAGCACCTACCAACACATGGAGCAAGTCCCTGCTCACCTTAAGAATTTTTGCTTACAAGCAAATAATTACTGAAAGTCAATTCTCAATCTGTGGCGTTAATGAGTCCTAGAGTACCGCTTAGATCAATATTGACTTGATAAATCTCCATTTTCATTTGACTAACCCGAGGGTACCATTTATGTCCTCAGAACTGCAAAACTGAGCATGAAATATTTCTACTCCATAACCTGGCATCAAAAGAACTTGCACTACTCTCAGCCACACATGGAAAGAGTACAGATAAACTCATCTGTTAAAGGTCTTCACTTGAGTTCATGCCACAGAAATTACACCCTTAATTTTTGCCACCATAGTAACGTGCATATATGCATTTCTCTCGTAGGTGAACATGAATCTCTTCTCCCAGAATCAATGGTCAATGCTGTTTTAATTAATAAAAAAGTCAGAAGATCAAAGTCATTTACAGAACATGTTCCTGTCAGAAAGGTCAGACTGGAGATGACCAGCAGTGGCAACGTCCAAGACAACTCACTATGGCGTACCCACCTGGGAATTCACCGCCTGGTGCAAGCCCCTTCTCCAGGAGTTACCTGGGATCTTTCCCACCATAAGAACAGACCATGCAGTTTTGACAATCAGAGACTGATTTCAAAGGGAAATGGCACACTGCAACCCAAGGAATTAGAAGGAGCAAGCGAACTATCTGCGCTCAGTCAACTGGGAAGTTCAAGCATGTTGAACAGTTTCAGCAAAGAGAATGGCAGCAACATTTCAAGCACCTGCCAAAATTCTTCTCTGAAATCAGCCACTGCAGCAGTTTGGACGCATCAACATATTTCTTCTACAAAATGCCTGCCAGCCTGCAATAAACTGAACTTTTACCCTTTCCCTAATAAAAAAGGGCCCAGAATTTCTGAAGCAGCAAGGAGACTTGGATTATATGTCTCACAATGAAGACATTCGGTAACACACAAAACTTAGTAAAAAACTTGACTAAAACTTAAAATACCAAAATAGTCTTCCTAGTTACACTGACCGACCTGCTGAGGGTCTAATTCTATTAGCCAAGGAAGATCCTTACTATATAATCTGTTGTTTGACAGTACAGTGTAAAATGAGGTGTTCTCATGAAGATGCTGGGCTGCAATGACAGATACTTCTGTTATTTGAGATATAAGAGCAATTTTATCTTTTTTTTTCCCTGTTTTCAGGTTACAGATTTTAGAAACTAGGATTTTATCACAGCAATATTTGAAATATCTGAAAGAGCTATAGCAAAGGCTAGTAGAACTTCTGATGAAGTAACTAGGCTAAATTTCAGTATAGTACTATTTAATTAGACAATAAACAAGCAACAAATGAAACAGTACTGAAGGTGATTGGTACACTTAACGTATGATTTCATGGTTCACTTTCCTCAAAAAAAGCTATTCAAGATACTTTCTGATGTGTGTATTTTTAAAATCAATGAATAAAACCTTTGCTCATTTCTACTATTTTAATGGGACTTAGTAAATGTCACCTTTTTTCTTATACACAAATTCTGTAATAACATATTGTTGGTTCCCATCTATCCCCAGTATTTCATTAGAAAAGAAAAGTCTGAAATAATTACTTAGGTCCCCGATACATTCCTTACCAGAAATATAATGCATCTTTCTGCTGTTACAACTGTATGTGCACAAAGTGGATATAACCATTTCAACTCCACAAATACAACTGTAGTAGTACAACTATTCTTTATAGATAGAGTTTAACATTTTCTCTTGTGGCACAACTGCACCACAAACCTGTGCAAGTTTTTAAAAGTGAGTAGTTACTGCTGGTCTCCCCTCCTGCAAGATCTTTAGAGGAAGGAGACCCTCTTTTGTGGGTGCTTTTCAATGACAAAACCATGATCTATGTATCACCCACTTCTGGCTGCAAGTACTCAGACAGGTCTCCCTCAATTGTAGGCTTCAGAAAAACTGAAGACTTGAAATATCTCCCCATTTCATGATAATATTAATTTCAAGCTATACACCTGGCAGCCACTGGCTCTTCTGAACCATTCAATATCTACCTGAGCCCTGAAAGGACAGCAAAATGAGGATCAGGTGGAGGGCCCACAAAGCTCTTCATGATCCCTGCAAACAGTCTGCAAGCACACATCCTCAGTTACCACCACTGTCTCAAAATCACACCATCCACAAACAAAAAAAAGGGGCGGGGGGGGGGAGGGAAGATGCCAAAGACGCTCAGCTGTGATGTATGTCCTTCTAGACACAAACTCTCCTCGGCAAGAAAGACAAACCATCCCCTCGTATCTTGAAAACAGAGTTAATACCAAAGTGCAAACAAAATCCTATTGTCAAAGAGATAGCAGTGTTATCCATTTCTAAGAGAAACTACCATTTTCTTTGCATCCAACACAACTTCAAACCATTAATCCTTTGTACAATTCCACTGACTTTTGTTGTGCTTGATGGAGGATACTACATCTGGAGATGTTTGCACAGATCTGTCAGAGCCTACGCTTCCATTGCAGGAGATTCACAGCTGTAAGTGTACCACAGTACTTTGTTAGGCCCACAAAAATAGAAAAAATACCATGGAATATAATGCTATTTTACTCCCTCTGGCCAAACGTCATTTCCTCGATGCCATTCAACAGTTTCAGACCCAAACTCTGTAGTGTCCCACACCAATCCAGCCACCACCAGCAGGTAGGCAGGCACCGTGTCTCCTGGAAGTGACAGTCCTTAAGATAGTTCTGAAAAGCACTAGCTATTACCAACAGCAATGAGTACACCACAGTAACTCCTGAAGAATTTTCCACTCATCCTCAGTAAAAGCAGGAGAATCGTAGAATCATTTATGTTGGAAAGGACCTTTAAGATCAAGTCCAACCATTAACCTAGCACTGCCAAGTCCACCACTAAACCATCTCCCTAAGCACCACATCTACACGGCTTTTAAATACCTCTAGGGATGGGGACTCCACCACTTCCCTGGGCAGCCTGTTCCAATGCTTTACAACCCTTTTTACAACCCGCTCCTCATAAGGCCTGTGCTCCAGACCCTTCACCAGCCTTGTTGCCCTTCTCTGGACACGCTCCAGCACCTCAATGTCCTTCTTGTATTGAGGGGCCCAAAACTGGACACAGTATTCCAGGTGCGGCCTCACCAGCGCCGAGTACAGGGGGACAATCACGTCCCTGCTCCTGCTGGCCACACTATTCCTGATACAGGCCAGGATGCTGTTGGCCTTCTTGGCCACCTGGGCACACTGCTGGCTCATGTTCAGCCGGCTGTTGACCAACACCCCCAGGTCCTTTTCAGCCAGGCAGCTTTCCAGCCACTCTTCCCCAAGCCTGTAGCGTTGCATGGGGTGTTGTGACCCAGGTGCAGGACCCAGCACTTGGCCTTGTTGAACCGCACACAGCTGGCCTTGGCCCATGGACCCAGCCTGTCCAGATCCCTCTGTAGAGCCTTCCTGCCCTCGAGCAGATCGACACTCCTGCTCAACTTGGTGTTGTCTGCAAACTTACTGAGGGTGCACTCGATCCCCTCATCCAGATCATTGTTAGAGATATTAAACAGAACCGGCCCCCATGCTGAGCCCAAGGGGAACACCATTTGTGAGCGGCCACCAATGGGATCTAACTCTGTTCACCACAACTCTTCGGGCCCAGCCATCCAGCCAGTTTTTTACCCAGTGAAGCGCATGCCCATCCAAGCCATGGGCGTCCAGTTTCTCCAGGAGAATGCTGACAAAGGTTTGGGAAGAGGTGTTTATTGTGATTTTTCAGGTCGTCTTGTGTTTTCAATTAACTGGCCTGCCCAGTTTAGTTTCCAGCTCAGATACTGACTTCAATTTATGGGTAGGCATGAGACATTAATAAAGAATCATAACTACATTTTTTTTCTTCACAGTGGTTACAGTTTCTAAAGAAAGATTAGAAAGAAAAAAAAGATAAAACAGATAGGCATAATAGGGAGAAAATACTAGATAACAACTAGCCCATATGAAACAAGAAACTACCTGGAGAGAAATACTTTAAAAAAATTAGTTGTCCTTTGATGTGCAGTATACATTAGCTTTCTATTTACTTGTCTTGCTGATTTGTACTCCTGCCTATCATTATACTGGAGTGTTGGTTTTGTTTTATCTCCAAGTCTGTAGACCACAAGAGAACCAAATAAAGCTAAAGGAATAACTGAAAGAAAAATCCCATGTTAGCAAGAGGCCACTATTAAAACTATTAAAAAATTAATTCACAATCATTTTGCCTAGATACTTGCAATGATACACTTGAGAACATTTCAGCAAATGCAACTTCAACATTTAAATCTTTTAAATAAGTATCACAGAAAGTTTATAACATTATCTAGCCACTTACCTACTCTATAAACCTGTTTGAACTAAAATAGTGATATCATTTTCTGCAAACGCTTTTAAATTGATTTTGAAGTGCTTTGAATTAGTTATCTCAATTAAACATGCACCTTGAATACCTTGATTTAAAACTCAGTGTAGGTTTATGCACGGACTAAGTAACTAACTCCTTTGTAAGCACTTTCATACAAACACTTTGTCCTTTCCTGAGGCTCCTCTAGCATATTATTGTGCCTTGTACTGACTGGAACTTATTTGAAAAAGGCATTTCGCCTTTGAAGAAGTTTTTCAATTTAATTCCCAAGGACATTATGGAAGAACAGTTTCAGTAAATTTTTATTTTGTAGTGGAGTAGTTTTAGTTATGAGAAAAATTACTATACTTACCTTTCAAGAGACTGAAATATTACACAGGCACATTGCCTAATGAGGAAATTATTTTTTTCCTAAAGCAGCTGTAGTAAAAATGAAACAGGAAAACATGAGGAAAAATGGAAAACTTCAAATATTAGAAAGTCCCAGTTCTCAAGTGCACCTGCTTTTCAAAACCCTTTCCTGGTAGCTTGTTCATGTTTGGAGATCATGGGACAGTAACTTTCATCACTCGGTTACCGTAACTTTAGCTAAGTTTCAAGCACTGAACTCAAGGCTGCCATAAAAGCAAGCTTACCCTTATTTTATCAGTTTTGGAAACTTGACCGATTTATGCACATAGGGGAGCCTAGAATCTTGAAATTCTAGTTCAGCGTCTTGTACACAAGCTTATGATACCTGTGAGGTTCCCATTTCCAAAGCTGCAGTATGCAGCACCCCCACTTAGTCTGCATGACTGCCTAAGTGTCCTGGTTTTGGCTGGGATAGAGTTAATTTTCTTCCTAGTAGCAGGCATAGTGCTGTGGTTTGGATTTAGAATGTGAAGAATGTTGATAACACGCTGATGTTTTTAGTTGTTGCTGAGTACTGCTTATGCTCGTCAAGGACTTTTCAGCTTCCCATGATCTGCCAGGTACACAAGAAACTTGGAGGGGGCACAGCCAGAATAGTTGATCCAAACTGCCCAAAGGGCTATTCCATACCATATGACATCATGCTCAGTATAGAAACTGGGGGGGGTTGGCCGGGGAGCAGCGATCGCTGCTCGGGAACTGTCTGGGTATCGGTCGTCGGGTGGTGAGCAATTGCATTGTGCATCACTTGCTTTGTATATTATTATTACTATTATTATTATTATATTGTTATTATTATTATTTTACTTTATTTTATTTCAATTCTTAAACTGTTCTTCTCTCAACCCAGGAGTGTTTCTCGCTCTTACTCCTCCGATTCTCTCCCCCATCCCATCGGGGTAGGGGGAGTGAGCGAGCGGCTGTGTGGTGCTGAGTTGCTGGCTGGGGCTAAACCACGACACTAAGGAAAATGTTTTGCGTAAGGACAGTCCTACAGGCCCATCCATTCTGGAATAAGTAATACTCCAGTGCAATGATTTCAGTCACACATCAGAGCAGTTTGGATAAAATCCCTTTGCTGCTGGGACAGCTGGTCACATGAAAGAATTAAGCCACATGAGTTAATTATTTCTGGTGTAGCCCATTAAAAGAACAGGTCTTTTACGGGCACCAGAAAGATTCCAGGAACAAGCCCCAACCCTTTGAGGGCCTCGCATACAAACACAACATTGAGCAGCCTCTGTCATACAGCCAGGTGTCTGAGTAGCTGGGTACCCTACGCTCACTCTAGGACATTATGAGGAGTGGAAGTGACACTCCAGAACCACCTCAGCTTGAGGTGGTGCTTAGTACCAGGTTTTCCCCACAAACCCCATGGATTCTTCCAGCCCAGTCTTTGAACCCAGGTGAAGTTTTAACAGCCCCACCAGGCAAGAACCTGCCCACCACACCTGAAGGGGAAACACAAGCCCAGACACGAAAGCTCACCCTCAACACTGCCCTTAAAGAGCACAGCAAAACAAAATCACACATTGATCCTCCCTGGCACCTTCCACAGAAGCTCGGCCTTTTGGGAAATGCTCCCTCTCGGCACTGACAAGACTTTCAGCCCCCGTTGTCTCACAAACGGCGAGGCGGCAGCTGAGGCGGCTGCCGTGCGCCCGGCCTCCTCCAGGCCCCAACCCCTCCTGGGAGGGGGGCTGGCTCAGGTAGCCAGGCACCATGGGCGCCCCCCGCCACGTCCCAGGGGCGGAGCAAACCAGGCTGCGCTGTGAGACAGCGGGGGGGGGCGGCGGCAGCACCTGCCCCTGGGCCCCAGAAACCCAACGAACCCCGGCACGCTGAGATGGCGGGCGGAGCGTGGCTTCAACCACGTGACCCGCGCGCGCCTCCCCGGCCCTTCCGGGATTCCGTAGGGCCCCGCCCCTCCCCGGCCATAAACGGCTGGGGTGACGTGCGCGCAGGCCCCGCCCCGCGCCTCGCGCCCACCCCGCCTCCCGGAAGGCGAGCGGCGACCGCGCAGGTAAGGGCGCGGCGGCGCCGCCGCGGGGGCGGGGCGAAGCCAAGCCAAGCCAAGCCCCGCCCCCGGCCGTTGCTCGGGGCCGCGGTGCCGCTCCGGCTCCTTCGCCTGAGGGAGGGCGGCGGTGCCGGTGCCGGGCCCGCCCAGGGGCTCGGGGCGGGGGGGAGCAGCTGCGTGAGGGCCCCGGCTCCCCTCGGAGACCGGCCTGGGCCCCGAGGCCCGGCCTCCGCCGCGGGGCGCAGGTGGGTGCCCGAGGGCCGAGGCGGCGGGGGCCCCGTCCCGGCGGCGCGCCGGGGAGCGCCGCTCCGCCCGCCCCTTCCCTCCCTCCTTCCCCGCGGTGCCTGCTCGGCCCGGCCGCCTCCCGCCTTGCGGCTGCCCGCTCGGGAGCGGCGCTGGTTGCATCAGCGCCGCCGCCATGGGAGGCTCCCGCGGCGGCTGCCTGAGCGCTCCGGGGCCGCCGTGCTTTGGAGGCGCCCGGAAAGGACGGCGGCTCCGTGGCCGTGCCTCAAACCCCCCCGGTGGCGCCGGTGACTGGCGGTCTCGGTGCTGTCGCGGTAGGGGAGAGGCTGGATGTGCGCTTGGGGAGGCCTGAGGGTGCCCCAGGGCCCCAGGCCGGGGCTGGCAGCGCTGGGGCTGCCGGCCCTTCCCGGAGCTGCTGGCTCGTCGGCTTTTTGCACATGATGCTGCTTCAGGCTCTTGCATCCCTCCGTGGCTAAAGGAGGGGTATCGTAGTTGCGCTAGGTAGCTTTCCTTGTTTTTAGGGAAAAAAATAATGTGTACTGCTTTATTACCACTCTCAGAATTCTCGGTTCCTTCCCTCAAAAAATTTGGCTTTCGAACCTTATTTCTGTAATTGCTTTATGTCATATGTAAGACTTCCTGGCTTTAGAGGATGATATTTTGGTTATAAAAACTCAGTCTTGCGTTCAAAATGGCCTTTGGGAAATACCCCTGCTTGTTTATTCAAATTCGTTTTGAGGAAGTCCCTTTAAACTCTTACTGAAAGCGAAACCGTGTCAGGAGCACTTGTGGTGTTGGTGGATGGAAAAGTAAGTCATAGATGTTTTTGCTAAGGATTTTCCTGTAATTTAGTTGTGGTGAAATAGGAATTTATGATAAACGCTATTAGTGTTAGATATAAAATAATAGCTTTTGTGTTTGTGAAAGCAAAATGTCTTTTTTTTTTTTTTTTTTTTTAAATAGAGGGTTGGAGAGAATAAGTTTAATGAGAGACTCCCATGGTGTTTTCTGTTTTAATAGCTTAGTTAGAAATCACAAACTTATACAACTGTAAAATAGTATTGATAAAAAGATGAGTGACAAATTTATAAATACCACTTGTATTTACAATTCATAGTCTTAAGTATAGGTTGCAATTTTAGATTTTATCTGGGTGCCCCAAAACCATGGATACCTTTTCTCTTTCTTAAGTTAATGTTAAGTAGAATTATAGCTATAAAAATGGTTCTTCAGCGTAACCTAGAAGTGGGAAAATGATGGTTACAGGTTGTTCATGAGAATTGCCTGGCATGTTTTGGAAAAGGGCGAAAGCTGCATTAAAAACTTTGACGCAATCTCTTGAAAACTGAGCATGTTTGTTACTTTCTGCTTTGTAAATGTTTTGCCTTGGCCCTAAAGTAATAACAACAACATTATCATCCCAGCAAGAAAAAGAATGCATGGTTGTCTCTCCTAGTTTGGAGAGACACTATGCAAATTAGAGCAATCAAACAGGACGGATTGTTAAACCATCCACTTGCTCAGTTAATCCTTCTGACTTCTCTTTAGGAGAGACTAAATGTCTTTGCAGCATTCAAAGATTCTTTGTAGCTTGCTAAAGCTGGGCTTGAGGTAAGGTTAATAGTAAACTTACCGCACATTGGATGTTTGCCTGCAGGTTTTTTTCTGTCAAATAGTGTTTTTCTGAGCAAGGAACTGTCTTTGAAACTGGAAAAATGGATAGAACTGTTTGATTCTTCTTTTCTGTCCCCTTTTCTCCTGAGAGCAATGTGCTAATAAACAAGAATGAGAAAAGGAAGCCACTCTGAAAGAAAAGTGAAACTGATTAATTGAATTTCAATGGCAACCGTAGTGCATAGATGCCCATATTTTAAATGCTTTCCTGTAAAAATTAAAGGACATCTTCTTCCATATGATTCCCAGTGTCCAAGAGCCAAAAGTCTCCCATGCTTTAATATGCACATAGATTTTCTTTGTTTTTTATTCTGTTGAGATCATGGCATATGCCTTTGCCCTCTCTCTGCCTTCCCTATTTCTTGTTTTGGTTTTTTTTTAGGGGTATGCTGATTCACTCACAGTGGTTGCTACTTTCTCTGAGCTGAATGAGAGTAACTTGTGATGAATTCAGCCTAAACTCTTACCTGTGAGCCAGGGAGCTGCACTGTTCAGCTCACTCTCATCTTCTCCCCAGTGATGGATCCTTTAATGCCTGGTGCAGATTTACAGTACGCTTCATCTCTGATCTCAGCCTATGCACTTTATGTTGCTTGTGCCCTGTGTGCCTGTTCTAGCTCTGCCATGGGAAGAGTGTCTTTTGGACTATGAAAAATGGCACCCTGCTATTCCATCTTTGTGAAACCAGAATTTTACAATACCATTTTATGATACTATGAAACTTGCTTGCTTGACAAATGGTTGAGGTTGGGGAGGGGAGGCTCAGATCATTGCCTGCCCTTAGCTCTTTGACTCTAGCTGATCTCACTTTGCTGAAGGGCTGGGAGCTTTACCTTATGGTCTTCTCATGGTGGAGGCTGTGGTTCTGAGATGTTCCCTCCTGACACTTCTGTCACAGAATCATAGAATCATTTAGGTTGGAAAGGACCTTTAAGATCATCAAGTCCAACTATTAACCTAGCACTGCCAAGTCCACCACTAAACCATCTCCCTAAGCACTACATCTACACGTCTTTTAAATACCTCTAGGGATGGGGACTCCACCACTTCCCTGGGCAGCCTGTTCCAATGCTTTACAACCCTTTTGGTGAAGGAACTTTTCCCAATACCCAATCTAAACCTCCCCTGACACAACTTGAGGCCATTTCCTCTTGTCTTATTGCTGGTTACTTGGGAGAATAGACTGACACCCACCTTGCTACCCTCCTTTTTTTCCCCCCTCTCCTCCCATCCTGTTTACTTTTTCTGCTTAGCTAGCATAATTCATGTTCAACCATGCACTCGTGTAGAAAGACTGTTAAGTAGGGAAGTGGGAGAAGCAGGAAGGCAGAGGTACAGAAAGGACATGCTTTAGAGGGGGCGTGGACTGAGCAGTCTTGTCCAAGGCGGGCCGAAGGATTGAGTCATGGATTTTGATGAGTTGGCACGTTCTACAATTCCAGCTCATGTGAGGGTTCAGGAAGAGGTTTAATTTGTCTTGGATTGGCAAGGTCCAATGCAGGGGGGTTCTGAATTATCCCTACTCCAATTCAGGTTTCACCCCCTTTCCAATTTTTTTATGATAGTTTGGACTCGGGTTTGCCTCCCCACCAAAATGCATGGAATGTATTTTATACTCAACTTTGTTTGCAGAATTCCAAAATGTCGCTTAGACTTCCTGAAAAAGTACAATGTCTTAGTACAGGAATGCTATATTAAAAGATTATTTTTCTTTCTTTTCCCTTCCAATTGTACTTCTGTTTCAAAAGAATGGCACAGAAGAAGTATTTAATAGCAAAACTGACAAGTTGCTTAAGAGAGGACAAAATTCAGCTATGGAAACCACCATATACAAATGAAAAAAAAGAAGCTGGTAAAGAGATGAAGGTAAATATTCTGAGTTGATGTCATGTGTCTTCCATGTCGTACTGCTGGTGCATTTTCCCAGTTTTTCTTGCTGTTTTCTTAGGAGCTTATACAAAAATATTCATCCAAGCTGAATATCAATGAGAACGATACAGAGAATATGCTTGAAGAAATACGGTGTAAAGCAATTGAGCGTGGAACAGGAAATGAAAATTTTAAAGTGACTGGGATTGCGAGACTTGATATATATCTGCCTCGTAGAAAAGTAAGTGGAATTGCAGAAAAGTCAGGATAAGTAGCTTTACTTTGATGGCCTTTTGAGTTCTAGATATGTATCTAATGCAAATATTTTCACTTCCTCAACTTTTTCAGGTGTTTCATATGAGAGGTCTGTGTTAGGTATATAAAATATGGGGGAAGGAGGAGTTACATGGGTATATGTCAGTCCCCCAGGTATGTGGGCATATCATGGCAAAGGAATATAATATCGGGAGATCAGTAATTGTCTTCCCTTTAGGATTTATGAGAAATTATCTTTCAATTAAGAAAAGTAAATTGGATTTAAGTGTCTGTAGTTCAGTTTGATTCCTTCTGACATACCTGTTCATATTACTAGTAAAGAGCAGATTTTTTTTCAGCTGTAGAATACCTAAAGTTGAGTTAGCATATGAATATCACTGTATTGCCACAGCTTTTGATTAAATGACAGCTTTAATTTTTAATAAATTCTCTGTAAGTGCAATAAGCAACTTGAACTTGGTGTCATCTTAGGCCACATATGGCTGGTAACATTGAAAAGAACTCCTTTAACTTTTAACCATGGCATGTGGCAATGTTCTTAGTGAGGACATTATCCTCGTGTAATTATTCCAGCCCAGGCAGCTAGCTAAACTTACTTTAAAATAGGTATGTCCAGTGTTTGAACTTGGAAATGAGAAGCAGGATTTTCTGTTGTGATGGTACTCGCCTCTTCTCTTCTAAGTCAGACTCTTAGAAGCTTCACAAAGATAGAACTGAATTCAGTCTTGCCCTTTTAAAGCCAGGCTTCAACCTCTAGTTTCATGTATAAAATTTGCCAGCATCATGATGTGAATCTAATTAAATCAGTGTCAGACCGATCACAGTACCAGATTCTGTGGCTACATCTACCCCAGTCAGCTAAACACAGGTGGGGGACAGGCTGGCCGCTGTTTGATGGACATCCAGACTGACATGCTGTTAGCCTCGGCTCTGGTGCAGTTTAGCCCAAGCCCCCTGGTATCCTGCCAAGCAATGCCCAGGCACAGTGTGAGGGCTGACATAGGCCAGGGGCTGATCTCACATGGTACTTTGGGTACAGCTGCTCTTCTTTGAAGGTTGAGAGGATTCAACCATATGGAGCTGAAGTGTGCTGTGCAGGTTGGTCACAGGACAGAGAGCAGGCCCTTGGTTAGGTTCTTAGTAATACAAATCCTCTTAACTGGGAATATTTCCCCCTTAAAAACAGTCTCTAGCAAGCACAACAACTATCTCCAATCACTTCCTAGTTTTGATCATGTGCAGGAGGAGCATCTTCCCCAATGGTGTATGTCTTTATCCACTCTGGTAACAGTGAAAGAGAAATTCTTTATTTAGGAGCACTTAAAGGTTGTAGTCGTCTTATCAGCAACGGAAGTGAATGTTCACTTTAGAAAAGGGCGCTGTGGGGTTTTTTTTTCTGAACAAGATCTTAGATGGTAGCCTATGCTTCAGAAGGAATTTTTTTTTTTTTTTTTTTACTGAATACTTCCAAAAACACCACTTAGAAACATAATTGTTCTCTCTCCTGTAGTGAAAAATAATTACCAGGGAATGTGATGGGCTAAAGGGTAGAGGGTGTTAAGTGATTGCCATGCAGTTAAAACCAACAAATAATTTCATAATTCCTCTTTACAATGCTACTGGGCATAGGGGAATTAATTAATCTAAAATTCCAGTTTCTCTAATCTGGGACCAGAGACACTAATAGGAATTAATCATAACTTAGCCAGTCACAGGTGAGTGGCATAATTACAAAGCACAGTTAAGATTGGAAGTGCATAATTAAATTAGTGTAAATTGTTTGGTTCTGAATTTAGATTTATCTAATTCTGAATCTTCTGCTGTTACAATGCTTATTTTCTTAGAATCATAGAATGGTTTGGGTTGGAAGGGACCTTAAAGATCATCTAGTTCCAACCCCTCAGGCAGGGACACCTGCCACTAGACCAGGCTGCTCAAAGCTCCATCCAACCTGGCCTTGAACGCTTCCAGGGGTGGGCCATCCACAGCTTCTCTGGGCAACCTGGTCCAGTGCCTCACCACCCTCATGGTGAAGAATTTCTTCTTTATATCTAATCTAAATCTACCCTCTTTCAGTTTAAAGCCATTACCCCTTGCCCTACCACTACATGCCCTTGTAAAAAGTCCCTCTCCAGCTTTCCTGTAGGCCTCCTTCAGGTACTGCAAGGCCACAATAAGGTCTGCCTGCAGCCTTCTCTTCTCCAGGCTGAGCAACCCCAACTCTCTCAGCCTGTCTTTACAGGAGGGGTGCTCCAGCCCTTGGACCATTTTTATGGCCCTCCTCTAGACTCATTCCAACAGGTCCATGTCCTTATGTTGGGGGCCCCAGAGCTGGACGCAGTACTCCAGCAGAATGGAGCAGAGGGCAGAATCACCTCCCTCGACCTGCTGGCCACACTTCTTTTGATGCAGCCCGGGATATGGTTGGCTTTCTGGGCTGCAAGTGCACATTGCCGGCTCATGTTGAGCATGATTTTTAGCACTGTATAACAAGTACAAGACTCCCTACGCAGAAATTACTAATATATATGCCTAACCATAACCCTGTTAACATGATTGGTATTTGAAAAAGAAATTGTAGTTGTTGTAAAACAATTAATTAAGAAAATGTCCAAAGTATCTTGATATTATGCTTTTTTCCTTCCCTCCTCCTTTCCCCCACCCAATATAATTACTACAGAGCAGAAAAGTCCCACTGGAAACTAACCTGTTCATCACGGGCAAGGAGCTCAGATCACAGTAAGTGTAATCACCGTTAGCTCTTCTCTAATGAGATAGCATACTGTCATACAGTACTAAAAAAGAAGACAAACAGAGCACTATTTGTTCGATTAAGATTTTTCTTAGCATGAGTGTTTGTTCAGTATGTCTGAATAGGATGTCCAGTGTCCCTGTAAGGGAGTTCTTCATGTAAGAAACCGTGGTTTAACAGATAGAAAACAGGAAAGATGTGACTGGAAGAAGATAGTTCTCTGTAAATCCCCAGCAAACACCTGAGAAGGCACTAGTGACCAGTATTCCAAATCTGTAACTAGGCAGGTCTTCTGAACAGTGAACATCAGCTTCTCTTCCTTTCATGTTTTTAAGCCTAATAAAATCAGATTCTTTTCTGTCTGTTTTGCTTTTTCCCTTTCTGTATCCCAAATTTTCCCTATATGGTATACAAAGCTTTCTGATGATGTTATTTTACTTCTAGCAGCATTTTATAGCAAAAGTTTTAAGCCAGTTACAAGCATACTCATTTTTAAGTTTTATTGCTATTCTAACAGAAATACTGTATAGGCTTACAAATTTATATTCATGGATGAAATGATTTATTTCACAGGATAGCGCAGGAGCATGCATTAAAAGAAAATGCTATCAAAATAATCATAAATAAGAAGCAGCTTGACCTGGGTATGTATCTCTAGTTGAGTATACTTTTATGATAATTTTCTAGTTCACTGATTCGCAAGAAAAATTTCTTACAACTGTTAATTTCAGAAATTGCCAAGGAATAGCAGTTATATTTGTCAGGTTCTGCTCTACAGGAAATGTAATACATCATAATGATCAACATTTTTAGACAGAATTAGAGCAATTATAGGAATCCTGTAATAAATGTTGAAAATCCATTTTTCACTTGTTGAAACACTGAAAATGCACATTTAAGAGAAACCCAAAATTTCCTCAAAAACCATATTCTATAACAGCACATTCAAAAACCTTTTGTAATGCTTTACACATGTTCAACTTGTCAGACGTTGTGGGAAGTGATGACAACAGCTTTCTCTTTATTGATGGCCTAAGCATCTGACTTATTTATTTCCCTTAGAATATGTCAGAATTAGATCCATGGAATTGACAATAGGAACTCAGATTCAATTCCCAGTTCCCCTGTACTGTTGCTGTTGTGGTGCATGGTCCTGGACATGTTGTTCCAGTTTTTGCCTGAAGATCAATTAACTGAAACAGAAACAATCATATTTTTTTGAATATTTTGAAAAAGACAAGCAAAGAAACGTACCAGTCATTTAAAAGCATTTTTAAGATGCAAGTCTGATTCCAATTTCTGAGTTCCTGCTGAATATGTCAGTAATTGCCAGGGGTTTTGATTGAGTTCTTGAGTCTAGTAATTACTGTAGTTCTTCAGTACAGTATGAGTAAGGGAAGGGGCTGTTCAGGTTGTTTTGTTTGTGGGTGTTTTGTTGTGTGTCGTCTGTGTCCCTCCCCCGCCAAGGCAGTACAATGTAAAATGGTCTCTCTTCACAAGTAGAGTATTTCGATTGTGTTCATCATACTCTTATTTTGCAGGTAAAACCCTTGAAGACCAGGGCATAACACACAATGCAAAAGTCATGGTACTTCAGCTGGAACAGAGTGATGAGGAAACTAAACGAAAAGTTCAGGAAGAAGAATTTCAGTGCAAGAAAGAAAAAGAAATAAATGACAAGATGCAAAGAACTAAGAAGGGTTTGGAAATTCTAGCAGAGAGGGGTAAGGGGGGTTGTTGGGGTTTTTTTGTGGGGTGGGGGGGAGATTGGTGTTCATTAATTCTTGCACATCAAAAATTATCTTCTTGGTGGACTTTCAGCATAGAAGAGTGCCTGTACCATCGCTGGATTTCAGTTTATACTTTTCTAGGTTTCTACGTACTTGAAAACAGGATTTTAAGTTGACTAAAACTTCCTCTTCAACTCCTCTTACACAACTAGAATGCTAGAAAACATTTGGCACTTTGAGAAGGCTATAATATGAATCAATTATTATTTAATTGGCACTTGACAGTTAAGGGACTGATGACTCTTGAGAACAGGCTTTAAATTTACTGTAGACATAAGGACAGTGGAATAATGTATTTTAAGTCATTGCACACTTTTTTTGTGGTTTACCTCAGATACGGCTGTGCGTAACCATGGTTTCTTTGTGCAGAACAGCTTGCTTGTCATTCTCATCTGTAACATGGCTGTTCTGTTCTCATTGCGTTTGATGTTGATTGCTGGCAACTGTGGATTAAGTTAAAAGGATATAGTCAATTTAACAGTAATAATTTTTCAAAATGAGGTTGTGTTTGTGAATTACATTGTGAGATGGTGAGTTTAAATCACTTCTCTATTTTATTGTTTCAAAAATCCACAAACAAGAAACTGTGAAACTGAGTATGTAATGAATTCCTGCCAAATGCAGAAAATGCCTGGACAAAGCTTCTTTTAACAGTCAGTGACAGCCTGTTTCTTACTATAATATCAGATTTTGAACAAATGAAAGAAGTGATTCCTTTTATGGATTTAAGGGGTAATTTAGACTCCAGCCCTTGAATCCTGTATAGGGCCTCTTTAAGGTATTTACCACTAACTGTCAGTTATAGCACAATGCCAGAGTATAGACTGGCATCCATAACGGGCTCACAGGCTGAAGGTTCTGTGTGAAGTGTAGAAAGGATTTAACAACCCTTTTGTTTCATCTGAGAAAAAGTGTGGGGCGGAAGCTTTTAATCTCAGCAAACTCCTGCTCAACTGTCTTTTGTTTACAAGAAAAGCATCTTTTCATTTTAAATCAGATGGAAGTGAAAACAAAATTGATAGTTTGGTTGTAAGCATTAAAAATGTGGGGAAAGAAAAATACTGAGCTGTATTTTTTTTTTTCCAGTTTCATCAACTGTGCTCCGTTGTGGTTTTCTTTATATTCTATGCTTTATTTGATAAAGCATTTCAAATGTTATATCGTGTAAAATGTAGGTGTTTTGTCTTCTGCAAAAAAATTCTTCACAATTTGTGTAACTTTTGATGTTGTGTCTAAATTTCTGTATGAACAGGGCCTTTTCGTTAATGACCTTTCTAGAAGTCCCTCACGTTTGTCTGATCAGGGCCATTTTTGGTAGGTCTGTCCAAAAGACAGATGCAGCCTTTATATGTAACTCTGATTTTTTTTTTTTTGTTGTTGTTTGTGTGCTTTTTTGTTTAACCATGTGCTTACTGACATACTCTTAGAACAGCAGAGTTACTCTGTTGAAGGTGGTACTTAAAATTTAAACTGCTTTTTCTTATCTTTCAGAGGAGTACTTGGATCCTGATTCTGTTCCATACCTAGATATAGCTAATCAGACTGGAAGGTCAATCAAGATTCCTCCTCAAGCTAAAAAAGTAGGTAAAAGTATCTTTCAGAGCTACTAAGACATCTTTGTAAAGCTTGATTCATGAGGCATTTTAAATATGGGATTGAAATACAGTCAGACTTTTTGAGGATGTAACCCTGCGTCCAGCAGATGTTTGCTTAACAGAAATAATTATGAAATAAATTAAAGTAGAACTCTACAGTTGGGAATACTTCAGTCATCTGGAGACAGACCTCTCATTGCTGATCTAATTGCAGCTCTAATCTTGCACTGACACCTGTGTGGTCCATATCTTATTTTTGTGTTTTAAGATGAGCTTTAACTTTGTTATGTCGTAGCACCTATTTTAAATTTTGGGTGCCCTAGAACAACATGAAAATAACTTGTTAATTAGGCCTCAGTTTCAGTTGGAAACTTGACAAGTCTCTCAAAGTCGGAGTCTTTTAAAAATAGTTTGGGGATCTTTTGCACTGTGACCCCTCTCAAATTTCAATTTGTTCACCAGTCAAGAAAGTTTCATATTCTCAACTGAAAATATCTTTGGTTGGGTGCATGGATTGAATTACAGTAGGAGTGACATACCTGATGTTGGCTGCTGAAGCAGAAGAATAATGATAGATGCTACCTCTTAAGATAAATAAAAATCTTTACAAATACTTGGAATTACACCCAGTAACAAAAGAAATCTCAGGAAGAAATGAGCAGGCCCCAGCATGTACTAACTGCTGCCCTAGCCTCTTCTGAGGCATACAGTGTTTTCTACATCATCTGGAGTTTCTGGATGATTGGAATAACAACTGTCCATTCTCACAATGCACGCTGTTCTGATGAAGTGCTGAAAGGAATAATTCACCTAAAGAGTTGAAGCATCAAACGTTCAAGCACACAAGATTTCATCAGTATTGAATGTGGGTGAGAAGAAACATTGCAGGCTGTTCTATCCAGAAATAATATTTACATTTCCATTTTTCGTACTGCAGGAACTAGAGTGTTTTCCTGCCACATTGAAAATTTAATTTTCAGTTCTGAGGTTGTGCAGGAGGTGACTTGTTAGGTTTTACAAGATAGTTGTAATAGCAAAGCAAAACAAATTTGATGCTGTTAAGAAGTGTAGCACCCAGAAAAAATGCTTAGCTTTTTATTACTCGTGACTCAAAACCTGCCTAGGGTTGCATTCTTAAAATAAACTCGGTGCAATGTTTCATGTGTCGGTAACATTCATTGCTTTTAATTAGACAATATCTAACATTAGCAGATGGGAGAAAAGAACAAACCAATGTGAAATAGTACTGCTCTTACAGACCTGACACAATGGTATTTTTCTAGGAAAAACAAGGGCTCTAATGGATCACCTACGTATTTCTTTTTAGTTATATAAGTAAGTTGGGGAGGTGCAAAAAAGTACCTCGGTCTGTTTTTCTAGGCACTTGTGCTGGCAATGGGTTATCATGAGAAGGGCAGAGCGTTAATGAAGAAGAAAGAATATGAAACAGCACTGCCGTATTTGTTGGATGCTGATAAGCACTTCTGGTAAGAACCGTTCTGAGTCCATGTGTGTCTTTCCTTTACTGTCAACCAAATACAGGAACAGTTTTGGCTCTACCTGTGCATATAAATCAGGGCCTCTTTTGCCTGGGATTACTTCCCAGCCCCTCTGGAGATGATGGGGAAACAGCAGACAAAGGCTCTGACTTGCAGTGACAGGTGCCTTTGTGTAGAACAGCTGAAACAGGTAGTGCCACTGGGCAATTTAATCTTTCATATCAACATAAACATAAACTGTCAATACTCAGGTACTAGGCTATAAACTGCATTAGCCTGTCAGTTACAGATACTCTTGCAACTGCTCCTGTGAAGTAATAATTTCTTGTGAAAGATGGAGCAGGTAGCTGAGGTCAGTAACCATACCAATGTTTCTGCAGGTAAACTACTTCCCTGTCGGCAGTCAGAGCCCTAAATTGCTCTTTTGAGATCCTCGAAAGTAAAGTTATCCCCATGTGTTTCTCATCTGTATGCACATGCAAGGAGACCGGCACAGGACTTGGCATGTTCACGTGCACTAAGGAAGACAGTTTCTCTGTCCTCTCAAAGATTACACAGGGTTCAATTCTGTTCTGCTTTTAAAGAGATGCTGTCTTAAATAGTAACAAAATGAGTTGTAACTACCCTAATTCTTTGAGGTGTAGCGTTATCATTAGTGCCCCGTGTATTACTGAATGCAATGGGAGATCAGTGCTTTATTAAAGTTCCACTGACATCAGTTTGCTACCTGAAATACAAAGTGTGTGCTTTCTCAAATATGTGGGTATGCATATTTCTAGCATGTTGTTTCACTAGTGTTAAAAGTGCATGGAAAAAATAAACCCCCTCTCCCAAAAAAAAGTAACTGTGTTATTTTCCAGTGAATGCAGCACAGAACTGCTGAATACTGTTGACAATTATGCAGTACTGCAGCTGGATATAGTCTGGTGCTACTTCCGCCTGGAGCAGCTGGACTGCCTGGATGATGCAGAGAAAAAGCTGTTCACAGCACATAGGTGCTTCCAGAGGTGCTACGGGGAGAACCATGAAAGACTGATTGATATCAAAGTATGCTGGGTTTGATTTAATCAGGGTGGTGCTTTTTTTTCCTATATGTATTCAATTATTGTTCAGGTATTACAAGACTGACTTGCAGAAGTTTAAAGTTTTCTTGTGCCGTCTCAGCCTGTAATCTAGTTGTGTAATTATCAGCATAGTAAAAGCATTGGACCTGTCACAAAGGTCATGGCAAATGTAAGCTTATAAGCACATGCATCATCAGTGGTTTAGATCTGATACTTTATCTGCGTGCTGAGTGTCACATATTAGTGACTATGTCTTCTTTAAGTGTGTAGAGTGTTCTATTGATAATGAATTTATGTTCTACCATATGCTTCTACCTATGTGCCCCTCCCTTGTTTAAACGATTCTTTAGGGAAGCTATGGTCGTGAGAAGGTTTTATTTCTACGGCTTTACCTCCTTCAAGGGATAGGACACTATCACAGTGGCAGAGAAAAGGAGGCTGCTGAGTATATTCAGAAGGTAAGACACTATTAGGTAAAACTTCTGAGCCATTCCCACTGGCCCCTGTGTTTTGGGCTCTGTCTTGCACCTTCTCCCTTTGCCTACTCAGAAAAATGGGGAGACATTTTTGTTTGTTTGTATGTTAGCAACAGTGTAAGTAGTATCATTTTGTTCTTTCTATACACAGGCATCTCATTTATATGAAGAGCTGTCTGTAGATCCCGATAAAGTTTATCGCTTGTCGCTCCTGGGATTCTCTGAACAGGAAGCTCGCCTTGCCCTGCGAGCGTGCCATGGGAATGTGGAGCATGCTGCCAATCTTATCACCAACAGGAGAGAGGTATGGTGCAGTGAAAGTATTAAATCAAGGATCGTATTAGTCGGGGTGTCTATAAGATCGTGTTTTTGTGTGTCTAGTGCAACATGGTGCTAAATTAAGGACTTTGATTATCCTGCTTTGGCACTGTTAGTGTAACTAACAGTTTGACATCTGTTGCCACAAGTTTGAAACCAAAACTTAATACAACGAGGGAAGCTCTGTCCCAAAACAGATGGGATGAGAGAGCCAAAGACCTGTGGTTGTACCATAGAAGCGCATAGGAAGACTTTGCACCAGTGTTTGCTAGTCAGCAACGTTCCGTATGGGAACAAAACCACCACGATCGAGCTCTTGCCTCTGGGCTTGGCTGGTCTGAACGACATGAGGCTGTACAATGAAGTGCTGTGAGGGTAACCATCGTGCTACACTGTATTATGGCTTTGGATTTGGAAGATCCAGGAGGGGAGAAGGATTTCTTTTTTTGTGCTGAAGTGAAGGAAGCTAAAGTGAAGTGAAGACAGTGTTGTCCAGATCTGAAGTGCCTGAAGTTAGGTTTGGTAAGCTGAGGTGGCAGTTCTGGACTTCAGACAGTGAAACATGGAAGGAAAAGTCAAATGGCTGAGAGAAGGGCTGAGCAGAACTCTTGGCTACGCGCCCAGTTCTGACTGTATGTCCTTGGCAAGTCTTGTCTGCAGGCCCATCTGCCAAACGGGTTTATCACTTACCACACAGGGCCTATAATAGCTGTGATGGCATAAGATCCGATCTGCAGAGGCTGCAGAGCGGAAGTATGGCAACAGTGCTACCTCATGGAAATGCAACTTTATTTAGTAATGAGTGTCTGGCAGTACAGTCTGTATTTAAAAAAAAAAAAGAAAAAATCCCTTTTCCTCAAGAGATTTAAACTTGAAGTAGTAAATCCAAGAAACCCTATACGCACAGGGGAAGGCTGAAGCATTCCCATGCACAATGAGCTTTGTAACGGCTGTGTTCTTGCAGGAAAAGGCACAGATAAGGAGGGAGGAGAGAGCTAAAAGAAGGCAGCGACTGGAAGACATAAACACCTTGAAAAGTATGGGCTATTCAAAGAGAGCTGCTCAAGTAGCTCTTCATAATACACACGGAAACCTGGACCAAGCCTTTAAGGTAAGTGATTTTCAGGAGTAGTACTTTTGTGCAAAAAAAACTTGTTTGCTTTTTTTCCTTTATTGTGTAGCAGATTCTTATTTCTGTAGTCTATATTTGTTAGTTTGTAGCTACCTTCTCTGAACTGTAATGACTGCACTTCCACTTACCGACCCAACGAATCCGGTGTCATTTGTTGGCTGAGGTTTGCTTATATCAACTCTTGGGCTAAATACACATCCTACCGAGGACTATTATATTTCTCTTGCTCTATTCTGATCCCTCTGTGTTTTATTCTAGTTTATTCTTGACAGTCCGGAGTTATTATTGGAAGATGATGATGATGATGATCCTGTGGCCAGGGACCAGTTTCAGGTTTCCCAGGAAAGTATTGATCAAGTAAGTTAGACCTTTTGCTTTCTTAGGAGATAGAATCATAGAATGGTTTAGGTTGGAAAAGACCTTTAAGATCATCCAGTCCAACCATTAACCTAACACTGCCAAGTCCACCACTAAACCAATTAAGGGTAGAGTAGCAATTTCACATTTCCTGGCTTGGTGGCTGGATTATTTTTAATGAAAGTAAAACTAGGAATCATTAAGGTTGGAAAGGATCTCTAAGATCATCAGTCCAACCATTAACCCAGCACCACCATGCCCACTAAACCATGTCCCCAAGTGCCATGTCTGCCCGTTTTTCGAACACCTCCAGGGATGGTGACTCCACCACCTCTCTGGGCAGTTGGTTGTCTTGTTTCTAAATTACACCTTCAAACACACCGGATCTTCCTCAAGCAAAGCTGTACAAATTTTCTTTGATCCATGTCACTCAAGCTGTCACACGTCTACTGTCTGGCATCTGCTCTTCACGGTGAAGTCACACTCTGGCTAAAATGTAATCCATGTGTACTTCCTGCCCGTTACATCAACCTGCCACGCACGGATGCGGAGCAAAGTCTGTGCACTCTAATGCTCTATACCAAAAAAGACAGCAAACAAGAAATGCATTCAAGTCTCTAAACATTGCAGTACATAAGGGAAAGAGTTGGAGTGTGTCTTTCTCATCATAGGCCGTCTGAAAAGCTCTTCAGCAGTTAGTGTGGCTATGTAATCATGTCAGACAGACAAGAAAACTATATTGCCTAGACAAAGTAAACAGCACGTGCACCCCCCTGATATGCTGGAGTGCTTTGAAGTTTCCCTTTGAAAAACAGAAAAAGAATTGGTCTGATATTGAACAAGAGCCTCTTGATTCTGCTCAACATCCCCATTCCTTTAATAGGTCACTGCCCTGTTGTTAACTGTTCCAGTAAACCAGAGTCAGTGTCCTGGAATTCCTGGCATGCAGCGCTTTCGTCTGCAAGAGGAATGACTGTCAGATGCAGAGTCAGATTCCTGTCAGACCCTGGTGCTGGATGAGCTTGGATTTCTCCAGATTTTTTTTTTTTTCTCTCCCCTCCTGTAGCTGATGTATATGGGTTTCAGCCGTGAGTCAGCAGAGCAAGCTTTAAAGGTCTTCAAAGGCAACATCCACTTAGCTTCCCAAACCCTTGCTCATTACGGGGGAGTTCTTCCTGCTTCACTGCAGCTGACTCCAGAAGGGTCCAGTCCATCAGAAGAATCGGCTTCATCAAAAGACTCGCCTACAGAGTCTGCAGGTAAGCAACGTGGCACAGAGCAGGCAGAGGAGAGGGAAGGGGAAGGCTGTTCTGCTGGCTTTTGTATGAAACGATTAAGTGATTTCTGCTTAAATACTGGTAGAGGCCTTGAGTAGCGCCCCAGACTACTTTTGTTAGTAACATAGTTACAGGCAAGGCAGCCATTACCCCAGATAGGCTGTAGCCCTGGCAGTCAGTGACAGGAACGGGTGAACAGTGACACGTTCTGTATATACGGAACCATAAGAGATACGTGTCGGCTGTAGGCAGTGCATGAGTCAGATGCATCCCAGAAGAAAGGGGCAACCTTCAGAGGCGTCCTGGCAAGGGCTAAGAGGAAATGGCTGCTGAGTGGGCTACGGCTTTGGCACACCAGGTTGGAGGCCTCACGTGTCTGCGTCCTCACTTCCCCAGTGAGGAGCACGTGGCCCCCTCTAGCCCACACGCGATTCTGGCTTCTCCCATCTGATTGCACTCGCTCACGCCAGTTCTCTAAAAACAAACCAACCTCACCCTGCCTGTACTCTAGAGAGCAAGTACTAAGTTGCTGGAGCATGTTCCCTGGACCTGCCACTGACAATGATGATTTTTTGGCTTGGTAGTATCTGAATTCTGGCTGCTAGGAAGCTTATTCCCAGTGTGTGCTATAGTCAGCTGATTTGACCACATACTCCTTCCTCGTGTCCCTTGCGTGGTAGAACTGTTGATACTTGCCACTTAGCAAAGAGGAAACTTGCACATTCTCTCTCTCTCTCCTCCTCCCTGTTATTTGTCAGAGCTGTAGTGATCCCTGTTGTACAACTAAGGGCTTTCCTACAGCTTTTAATAATAGGGAAAAATTGCCACCCTGCACTCTCCTTTGCAGAGCTATTTTAACCGAGGTAGTTTTACAGTAACAGACGCGCAGAGCAGTCGTGCTGGTGAAAGAGGGGAAAGTAGCAACTTCCTTGAAGTCACTGCTGCTTTTTGTTGGAAGGTTCTTCTAGTTCACCAACCGATGAAGACATGGAGACTGATGCAGTCAATGAAATCCTAGAGGATATTCCTGAACATGAAGAGGATTATCTGGATTTAACACTGGAGGAAGAGGAACAGATCATTCATGAATACTTATCCTATATACAAGTACCACAGCATTAAATCCCATTACATCTACTTCAGTTATATGTATTTACCTTGACAAATTGAGTTTGGATTATAAATGCACCTTCAGCTTCTCTCTTAGTAAATGCCTTGAATTCAGTTAAACTATAGGTGGAACACTTAATTCCTGCGTATTTATAAATCTGCTTAAAGCCTACATTTGTGATACATGTAATTTATTGTCATAGCAGAAAAATAGAAACATTTATTTTCAGAAGAAAATTTAATAGAACTAAACTATATTTTTATTGTGAAATAAGGTAATTCACTTAGTATTCTAGTGAAGAAGCATTTCTATACCATTTTAAGATACCAGCTTTAAAAAAAAAAAAGTGAGTTCGTAAATGGGAAACCTAGCTCACAAGGTTATAGAGGTATCGACTCACAAACCGTTCTCCTTTTCTTCTGAAAGATTTCTAAGAGTCATTGACGTATCTGTTGTGCATGGATTTATACTGTGTTCTGCTTCTCACTTCATGCGGGTGTCACACAGGCAATAAAGGCAACTATGCGCTGCTTCTGCTTTTCGCAAGAGCTTTCTGTGCTTCAGTTTTAAAAACCAGTAGGAACTACCTGGCAGGGCCGTGTCCTGTCGGACCCCAGGGACCTGCGTAGCAGTGTTTCCTTTTACAACTAAATAACCTGTCTCCCTGAGCAGCTCCTCTTAACCTCTTGCAGGTGTGTGGCTTAAGGAGGCTGAGTTCCATGGGGATGGCGAGGTGTTCTTTGTCAGCTGTTGAAGGAAACTTGGCTCTGGCACTGACTCGGTACTGGTACCCAGCTTCAGCATTCTGGAGAAATATTTGGGGGTTTTTCCAGTGTTTTATAACAGCCCGGTTTCTGCCATGGACACGCTCTTCTCCGGCGGGACCAGAAGTTCAGATTTTCTTAACCGTGGTGGTTTGATTGCTTCCCCTGACAGCGGGCTCGCGGCAGAGGGAGCTCGTGCCCCGTCTGGGCCCCGGCGCTGGTGGGAGCGGGGAAGGGGAAGGGGAAGGGGCCCGATCCCGGCCTGGAGCGAGGCCTGGCAGCAGCTGCCGCCGGGAAACTGAACCGTCCGTGGGGTGAGGGTGGGTTCGTACCCAGCACGGCAGTGGGGAGCTGAGGGCTTCGGCTCCTGTTAGGGCAAACGTGCTGCTGGAGGAAGCACAGCTTTGGCCTGCGGAACAGCTGCTCAGTTCCAGTGGATGGACTTCAGAGCTTTCAGTAGCAGATTTCTCTTTTTTTTTTTTTTTTTTTTTTCTTTTTTTCTACCTTAGCCAAGGACAGCAAAAAGCAGGCAGTGATTACATGGTGAAGGAATTATTTGTATTTCATATTTCTGCATCAAGGCAAGTGCTATAAAAATTGAGTAGCTCTGTATCGCCTCCCGGAAGGTTGAAGCATTTCTGAAGCCCATAATATGAGCTTCTGAGGAGGGAAAAACCAGCCCCAGCAACCATTATGTCCCATTTCTCTAGAGGAGAGCGCTGAGGAACCACTGGACAAAATGCAGCACAAAACCAGAACATACAAAAGAACTGAAAATGAGAGAAACGAACAAAGCGATGGATGTTGTAACAAGAAGTAGGTGGGGAAGCACAAATTTATTCCTTCCCTGGGCCAGAGGGGTTCCCAAACCTACCAGCGTTCTGGCATTAATTACCTTGTGCTAGCCCGTAGGTGTGCACCGAGGGCAGCGTGGGGCTGTACAGGCAGTATTTCTCCTCTTTAAAGTGGCTTGCATAGCAAACTGGCAGTGACAACTTAAGAAGTGAACGTTTGTCCTTGGGGAATTTAAAATTAGCATCATAACACGGAGTGCTCGTCAGAGAAGCCATTCCTCAATGATGTAATTCTGCCGGCGCTGCCCCCAAGTAACAGTGTGTGCAGTTTTAAGTGATCGGCAGGGCAGGAGGCATTGGCTAAAAGTTTTAGGTTAATTTTGACCATGTATTTGAAGACACGGTGATATGTTTAGCAGCAGACAGAAGTGGTAATGACTCATTAATTCCACTCTGAGATCTATGGCTATGAAATCCATTAGCTAATTCCATGTGCAGCTGCTGTATGGCTGGATAAGCTCTTGTGTCTAACATACTGTGTGCAAAGTTTTAAACAAAAAGTATAGCCCAGACCATCTGTGCAACTCTGTCCATCCCTGCTAAAGGCCTCCTACTTAGCACTGACCTCATACGCAAAATACCAATAAAATTAGCTGCGGAGCAAGCCCTCGCCCCAGCAACCAAGAGCCACCATCTCATAAACATTTCCCACAGGGCCAGTGCTGACCTACGATGACAGTTTACAGTGGAATTAAGTCTACACTATGCAGATGACCCCCCCAAATTAGTCTCTGGTGGTAGGCATTTAACATAATTAAAATGCTGTTTCCTTCTAGATGCGCCAACCTGCCAGGTAAGCACTAACAACGCTGCTCAGCAGGAGCGGCAGGCCGGCTCGGCAGCAGCAGTGGTGCGGTGTTACGGGTTCAGAGTAGGGGCCTTCAGGGCGAGCGCCGAGCCAGCACGTGTGGCTCTTCGTCGTCTGCGCTTCCCCATAAGACTGGGCTTTGGTTTGCAGCTGGTTGCCCCTTCCCCGGAGTAGGGAAACTGAGCTCTGGCAGTCTGGTGGCTGGCAGGAGGCAGGACAGCCTGGCTCCAGCCCCAGCAGCGAGAGAAAGGCAAGAAATGTTTCCAAAAGTATATGGGCTGGTTCCCCCCCACCCCATATTCCATCCATTTTTAACTGCTGCGCATCTGCAGCCAGCGAAATCCCCTCTAAACAAGAAGAAAATAAAAACTAGATGGTGAGTTGTCTGTAGATGCCACATGTTTATTAGTTCATTCTAAAAAAGGATTACAGCATTTTTATCTTGCTGTAGTACAGAATAAATAAAGCCATAAAAATAAAAACATGTGGTTGGCTATTTTTGTACTGGTTCTACAAAGAGTTATATCTGCCAATAGAAAAATATAAGAACCCTTGTTTATTCATGGCTCAGTGGTTATCAGAGAGGGATGAACCTGGAAAAAGACTGGGAGACCGTCTCTTGAGTTTGCCTGCTTATCCCATGCTACTGACAACCCAGCAAACTGAGGCCAGACGTAGCCTCGTAAGGAGGAAGGATAACAAATCTAGAGCACTTGATAGATCTTCCCCTTTCAGTTTTCTTCTCCCCTGAAAAAACCCACAATTCACCATTCCCAGTGGATACAAGAAAACCCTTCCCCCACGAGGACAGTCGGGGGGGCCAGGCCGCCCAGAGGCGGTGCAGTCACCACCTCAGAGCTGGTGCCCGGTGAACGGCTCCCAGCCCTTGCCGTGCCGCGATGAGGCCCTTCGGATCAGCCCGGCAGGAGCATCCCATTCCCCCTGTGCCCGGGGGACATGGGCGGCTGGAAGCACACGCCCCTCGCAGCACACGGAAGACACACATGAGGCCATTGACGCTTCCTCTGCTAACTGTGAGATCGTAAAAGGTAAAAAAAGAACCCGCAAGGTTGTCGGGAGGAGGACAACTGCTGTGCCTTGGCAAACAGCTGACCTTGGTACAAAAGGTCTGAGGTTTAGCTTGTTCTCTAGCTTATGTTTTGTTTAATAAAAAAAAAAAAAATTAATTTCTGTCCTACTACTCCCAACTTCCCAGAGAGGTGTCCAGTCTGCTTTAAACTCCTTCTGCTGAGCCATATCATCCTGCTGGGCTAATCGGCAAAAAACTGACCCGAAGGTCAGCTGTGAAAATTGGATTCGTACTCGTACTGCAGGGCACCTTTCATTTCCACATTCAGCCTAACAGAGGGCATGTGAGTGGGCAACAGGAGAAAACATTCCTCATTTGATACTAGACAGGCGGAAGCGTGCAACACCTCTGCCAGAGGGAACTGAAAACAAGCAGTCCTAAGTCAAGTTCTTAATTACAGACACACAGAGGTACATCACCTGAGCCACACTGCAGGCCCTCCTGACCCCCGTACTGCTCAGCTGAGAGTCATCTGCAGCGACAGTATCTGACTGGAGTCCATCAGACAGCCACAGAGAATCCTGGTTCCTGAAAAAGAGGTTCAAGCAAAGCCATTTCCCATCTCTTTCCAAGTTCTGGTTTGCATGGACACAGTGGTGCAGAAAACAAATGTTCAGCTTTGGTCACTGATGGAAAGACTGTTCTGGACAGTCACATTAGTTCAACGGCCTCGTGTTCCCCATTTTCTTGCTGTACCATACAGCCGACTTTATTGTTGAAGAGACGAGGCAGACTTCCCTTCTGAGAGCTCCTGCCCTGGGCAGACCTCTCCTTCTTCAAACGCCGCTTATTTCTCTTGCATATTCCCCGGATATCCCAAATCCTTAGTGTGCCGTCATGGGAAGCTGTGTAGAGCAGCTCGTTGTGGATCTGGAACAACAGGGTCACAAATTTAATACCAAACCATACAGCTCGGAATCAGCACAATCGAACTGTCAAAAATCAGAGCGAACACAGCTTGATCCTAATACTTAAGGCCTGATGGCTCAGTGCAAGAGCCAGTATAAATTATCACAAAAGCTGCTGAAGTGGGATGAGACATTACCAAGTCAGGACTCATTTCTCAGCCACTTCACAGAGCCATAAAATATAAACAGCAGGAGTTATTTATAACGTAAACCCACTAGAAAAGCAATGGGGAACAAAACTCCATGTCAGAGTAGGCTGTAGCTCGGAATGTCTGTGCTGGTTTCAGACTGCTGGTTTTGAAGATGAAGCTTAAGGAGGCACCAAAATCAGCATCAACGATGGGTTCAGGAATCAGTGGGGGGGTTCACGAATGCTTTCCTTCTCACTTCCCTTCTTCCTTCACAGTAAGCTGTAGGTACAATTCCTCCTTCAAAATGTGTTGTTCTTCCAAACCTGCAGTAATTTAGCCTTGATTCCCCCTGTAGTTTCATTTCCTTAATGAAACATTTGCGGCTGTCGGTAATGTTTCCAACTGTCCTCACCCCACCCTAGAAGTCAGCCGTCGGTCCTGACCATCTTCGCCTTCCTGCGTCAGTCTGTCCGCCACGGATGCTCGCAGGCTCCGGAGACGGGCCGGGATAGCGAGCATCCCAGCGGCAGCCTGGCTTACACTGGCGTGAAGCACCACACAAGCACAGCCCCCTCATTCCCCATCCATCCCTCATTAATATACTTAAGATCATATTAAGGTCGCCATTTCTCAGTCCTCTCTCTCCCCAGGATTTTTTGCCCTATACCCAAGAGCTTGCAGTTTAAGAGCAACTAGCCATATATACAAAATACACAAAAGACAACCATATTTACAACTCTGTACGCTTGGGATCAACTCCAAAAGGAATTTCATCTCCTTTTTAATTTTGACTGTCAGCCAGAAATACTTACAGTGTCTCACATTCTTAATCAAAATCCTCATCCTGCGCCCAGCTTTTACCAAGATCCTGATGCAGGGAGATGTGGATTCTTAAATGCACAGAGCACCCAAGGATTCAAACTTCCCCGCCAGGATTCCTTGCATGATACTGGTCTTTGCATTGCCACCAAAGATTACAAATTCCTCCCCTTTTAACTTTTAAACACCAATATCACTTGAGCCTAGATAATATGCAAGCAACTTTTCAGGGACATAATTAACTTTTAGAAAATTTTTAAGCCAGTGGCAGGGATTCTTCCGTTCGTCTGGTAGGATGTGGGTGAGACATCAATACAGAGCTTCTTTGCCATCTTTATACCTTCAGAAAAATAGATCTTGATGGCAATATTTTATATAAATGTTTATATACAGGGTAGCACATGGAAGTCACTGCTAGCTCTTCACTAAGATCAGAAAGGATGGTACGCAGTTGGTAGAGTGCTGCGGGACGCCCTGCCCGGGGGGTTAGGGGTATAATGCTATATATTATTGTTTGGATAAGGCAGGAACTTCTTTTCCACCTAGGGCATTGCAAACACGTATCATCAGTGTCTTGTAATGGAAGGGAGGTTGGAGTCCATTCCCTGCCCCTGCACAGGATCAGTCACATCTGTCTCATCCTGCTCGAGGGCAGGAAGGCTCTGCAGAGGGATCTGGACAGGCTGGGTCCATGGGCCAGGGCCAGCTGTGTGCGGTTCAACAAGGCCAAGTGCTGGGTCCTGCACCTGGGTCACAACAACCCTGTGCAACACTACAGGCTTGGGGAAGAGCGGCTGGAAAGCTGCCCGACCGAAAAGGACCTGACGGTGTTGGTCAACAGCCGGCTGAACACGAGCCAGCAGTGTGCCCAGGTGGCCAAGAAGGCCAACAGCATCCTGGCTTGTGTCAGGAATAGCGTGGCCAGCAGGAGCAGGGAGGTGATTGGACGTCCCCCTGTACTCGGCGCTGGTGAAGCTGCACCTTGGATACAGTGTCCAGTTTTGGGCCCCTCAATACAAGAAAGACATTGAGGTGCTGGAGTGTGTCCAGAGAAGGGCAACAAGGCTGGTGAAGGGTCTGGAGCACAGGCCTTATGAGGAGCGGCTGAGGGAACTGGGGGTGTTCAGCCTGGAGAAGAGGAGGCTGAGGGGAGACCTTATCGCTCTCTACAACTACCTGAAAGGAGGGTGTAGTGAGGTGGGCGTTGGGCTCTTCTCCCAAGTAGTTAGCGATAGGATGAGAGGAAATGGGCTCAAGCTGCATCAGGCGAGGTTTAGATTGGATATTAGGAAAAATTTATTTACTGAAAGAGTGGTCAAGCATTGGAACAGGCTGCCCAGAGAGGTGGTGGAGTCACCATCCCTGGAGGTGTTAAAAAAACGGGCAGACATGGCACTTTGGGATATGGTTTAGTGGGCATGGTGGTGCTGGGTTGACAGTTGGACTGATGATCTTAGAGATCCTTTCCAACCTTAATGATTCCTAGTTTTTACTTTCATTAAAAAATAACGCAGCCACCAAGCCAGGAAACATGAAATTATTACTCTACCCTTAATTGGTTTAGTGGTGGACTTGCCAGCGTTAGGTTAATGGTTGGACTGGATGATCATAAAGGTCTTTTCCAACCTAAATGATTCTATGATTCTACCATTTCTTACAGTTGCTTGTCTAACCTGACCTGCAAAACCTCCAGTCACAGACATGGGACTGTTTCTGGGGACTCGGTCTGTGGTTTCACTTATTATTACTGAGTTTGTCTAAAGTTACAAAAGGAATACTCAGGTCTGTTACTTTTCGTCTTACCCTAGAACATCCACCCGAAGACACAGAACAGCTAGCCACACCAGTTCCCACACAACAAATGAGGGAGCAATCAGAAGTGAGAAATCCCAGTGAAGAAACCCCCTCCTGACCTGGATGCAGTTGATGATGAACTTGTGCCCTCGAAAGATCTTCTGCAGGACACCACTCTTGGAATTGAAAGCTCTTGCACAGGCATCACCACTTCCTGTGAACACTGCAACGCAACCACACAACACAGCACATGGCCAGATGTGAGCAGCCACAGAAGGTCAGTTCGCATGAGTTCAAGATGTACCTAAAACTAGTTCACAGAGGAGCGTGACGTATCATTCTTAGGCTCAATTCTCTTCGCAGTTATAGCAAGTTCAGATAATTTTCATTTTGCTGACCCCAGCATGCTTTTTTTCATTCGTGTTTTTCAGAACACTGACCTGCCTTAAGCCTGAAGTTCCTACATACATCAGCATTTCACTCCACACACACTTCAAATACCTGTTTCTGCCCTTCTCTTCCATGTATATTTCCCTGCCTAAACATGCCTCAATAATTCTAAGCAGGCAATTTATCCCAAGTTTGGTTTTCAGGATTTCCACTAAGCCTTCCATTTGTTTTACCATAGTTATTTCCAGGTTTCCATTCAGTCCTACAGCATCTTCGTCACTTCTGCTGCTGCATCAAGCAGCAGAAGCATCTGTACAGTGGAGCTGCAAACCACAGTGACAGTGTTACCACCTTGAATACTAATAATACGCATTTGGCCTTAGCTTCATTAAAACATCCCCCTTTTCCCCCCCATTTTCAACCATGAGCTTACTATCAATAGGTACGGCCGTTTCTGTTGAAATACCACAGTTAAATCTTCTGTCCTCAGAGGTAAATGGCATGTGTAGGCAGCTTTACAAAGAAGCTTTAGAAATTCTTTCAGTGTGGTAGATTTCTTCAGCTAAATCCTGTAGCTTAGGATCTCTGCAAGCAGTAGAGCCTTTAAGTGATTCAAAGCCCAGGCTATAATCTCTATTTCAGTATGGCACAGAATTATTTGAGGGTTTTGGCTGTAACACTTGTATTCCATGTGCTATATTGTACACGTGCTACAAGAGGGGGGAGGGGTTTAAGTAAATTAAGGATGACCAGGGATTCTGGCTGCTCATCAGCCTTCTTTAGGGTATCTTAACATGTTCAAAGAACAATTTCTCAACACTTCAGGATCTTCACATCAGATCCCCAGAACTGCTGCATCTGGAAACTGTAAGGCAGTGTTGAATATTTAGATTTTATACGTAGCAATATGCCCAAAAAGGAGCCCATTTGTGTGCTTTAAGGGTTACAAACTGTCTTCATAAAAACTCACGTTCCTTCACTTAACCCAAACTCCTCTAGTTTACCTAGAGATAACTATTTCAGAACTGCAAAAAGCAATATATTCACGGCTCCCTGCATTTCGTGGATTTGCAAAAGCCCCTAGCATGGGAAGATTTTCACAAAACTGAAGTCCCTGAAGATAACAGATTCGTCATCCTTTGGGAGAAGTCGGGCACTGGATCCCTGAAGAGAGGTGAAGAAGTTATCACGGCAGTAAATTCAGGACTACAAGAAGAGATAACAGGCTACCTACAGCCATCAGCTTTTCAACTTCAAATAAAACAGCAGGCAGGTGGGTACTTCCTGGGTACACCTTCAAGAAACATCTGGATATGGAAAATCAATGTCATTTTATATGGGCCACTGTAAATTCAATTGCCAACAATCCTGACAAAGCGTTGCCTCCCATTCTGCAAATGAGTAACAACGATGTAAAGCAGGGAACAAGGTACAGGTTTTTTTTCCAGTGAATGGAAATCACTTAATACTCTTACACACATGCAGAGAGTACGAACCAATTAAGAGCTGCTTTCACTATGCAGCTGTCAGTTTACTTTAGGTATCGCTATCAGGATTTTGCTTTTGACAGGCATCTTCTATGTCTTTTGAACTGTCACTCTAGATTTATGAAGTCTCTTTGCACCTCTGAGTTTCAAAGGAGAGCTGTTGATCTAACCCAGATTTAGCATTTAAATATATGCTTATATATACCACCTGTGAAACAAACAAACAAAAAAAAAATCAGCAATTCATTATTTTTTACTTAAATTTCAGAGACTTTTGGGAGGGAGAGCAGGTATTAAATGTTCCCTTGGAGTTTTTGCAACATGAAAAAATATAAGCTGCATTAAATCTTAAGTGACTGTGCACATACTGTAAGAAAGAAATAACCAACATAATATCATTAAGTAAATTAGATTGAGAACCAGCTTTAATATTCCCCATGCTATTAATTACACAAGCAGACTGAGGAAAGCCACTAGAAACACATTCTGATGATTTAAAGCATAGTTCTCAGATCTGTCAGGACTCCCTGTACAATACAAAGCCATTTTCGAAACACACATATATTTTTCCTCTCATTCATCTACCATATTTTCTTACTTAGACCGTAAACTCTTTGGGGCAATGAGCCTTTGGGTACTGATCAGATAGATCTTAATTCTGTTGCTTGCTAACAGAAAGTTACCACTTCTCAGCTGAGATGCTTTCCATGTTCTCAGGCTGGTGCAAATGTGACATAAACCATAATAAACATCATTTATATTGAAGTATTCTCTGTTTTTCAAAAATGTGGCGAGAATGGACACACAGTCCTGATCTGGCCCAGGTGAACAGCTAGAATTTTAAGCTACACTAGCTCCAACATTTAGTATCCAGTGAACATGTCTTTGATCACTTATTTACACAGTATGTAATAGTTTTGTTTCAGTTAGAATTACAATGTATTACAATAATGCAAACAATCATAGTACCTAAACTCATTTTTAAGGGGAAATTTCCTCTTTCAAGAACTAAAATGTGCCTAAACTGAATTTAAACTAGTCTCTAATATTTTTCCATGACATTTTTTCTACGCTTCAAGTGGAACAATTCAATTCTTCCTGTTTGACACTTTCAGTATTTTTGCATTTGATTTAAAATGAGATCTTAAATAACTCTCTGAACACTTCTACCACACTACCAGGATGTTCTTCACAGGTCTGACTAAATGCAGCAATATTGCCTGCATTTTGAGAAAAAAAAGAGTGTTACAGAAAAATAATGTGTATGGCAGGGACAGGGTGGTAGGACGAGGTGGAAGAGAGAGAAAGCTGCAGAGCTGATGGGGGTGGCATCAGATAATGAAACTTTTGTTTGAGTGTAAACTTTCTTTATGATGGTTTTAGAGACTCAGGTCAAGTCTATACTGGTTGCATGAAAAGCAGGATCAACACTGAAAAAATGCAGCTCTGGAGGTCTCATTAACGAAGGAGACAGCCTCTCCATCTCCCATCCAGACATGAACATTCCTCACTGGATCAGGCTAACATCAGCTTAGCACAGCTGTCTCGCCTTTGGGTAGTCTCGATGAATTCAATATTTTGTTTCATATCTTTATAATTAAAAGGGGGAAAACACACACACGCACACAAGCAAATCAGTATTATGTTTGCCAGTGTTCATCCTGGATTAAAATTTCTGGTTCATTTCCCCTGCCCTACCTACCTGCATCTTTCAGCAATAATAACGTCAGGGTGCAGCATAAGCTCAGACCCTTTCCCCTTCCATTTCAGCCATCTAGCCAACTGCAAAAGCTGAAATCAGCAGAAATTATAACCTGCAGGTAGGGGAGAGTGGGGTAGTTCTGCAATAGAGGTGAGGAGAGCTGAAATTAACTGTAAATTACAATTAACTATTTTAATGGAGAAAAGTAGTGCTGTGGGTCTAATGCTGAAAGGAAGACCAAAAAAAGGCTTCCTCATTAAAATCAAAATCTACCTATGGGCTTGGTTACACATCACGTTTCCAAACATAATTAAGAAATCAATTCAGTTACTGGGTTATAAGTGTGGTCAGTCAGCCATGTCAAGCATGGTGCTAGACAACTGCTATTAAACTGTAATCTGCCTGTGAAGGTACGACTCTTCTAATGTGTACCATCTTGCACTTGTCAGCCATTTATCACCATCTCACTGATGATCTGCCAAAAGAGATATCAAGGCTCAAATAGCAACCATTCATTTGGTGTTACGTGTTCCCTTCATAGCTGAAGTACAGAAATCAAAATGAGAAAAGAGTTGTGAACTTCTAGATTAGCTTTAGACAGGCATTGCCATCCTGGTTACCCTGAAGGAGAGAAATACTTGTTTGGGAAGCAAATAAAGGCACATCAGGTCTAACATCAGCGGCAGGATAAGACCAGGATGACACACAGAGAAGTTCAGGCTGATAAAAACAGAGGTGCAGTCTTGCAACCCAAACCCAGAAATGAACAGATGACATGCAGAAGGAAAGCCAGCTAAGAAAGGGATTTAAAGACGGAGGTTTCATGGTCAGAATATACTGTTACATCAACAATAGTTAGTTATGTACAGATACCACTATTAACAGGAGTACTGAAAGTAGGGGAACTGTGTCCCAAGCATTAGTAAGGCAAGCAATGCTTGGCTACTGCAGAAAGGTGGTTTGGGGAACAGATACATGAAAGAGGACAGATAAAGGGAAAGAATTTGTGGAAAACGAATCTAGGAGATGGTCAGAGTCTGAACAGGAAGCCTAACTGTTAGAAAGAAGCAGTGAGCATCTGAGATGTGATTCTGGTTCAGGACAGTCCATTACACGGTACCTACAAGGTAGCAGAGGCAGGCACAGGGCTGCATATCCAGCAGCAGCACTTGCTGTCCCTGAGTATGCAGCAGAAGCAGACTGACAGACATCAGACTAGCGAGGTTAAACCACGGCTATGCAAACAACCCACAGACAGCTCAGGATTTAAGCCACTTCCCTTGGTAACGGAAATAAATCAACTGCCTCTTCATTTGCCAGAAGAGGGAGGTGGAAAATGGAGGGAAGATCTACGCTTCCCACATGGAGTAGTGCAGCGAAGTCTGATACTGAGCATAAACATGCTGGAGTTGAAAAAAGTGACAGTTTTGCAAGCCTTCAAAATTACAGTATTCTCTATTAACAATCTTTGATCAAAGACAAACATCGAAAAGGAGACAAGGGATTGCTGAACATAGGAAAGGCAACTTACAGATCCCAGCGTGGTATTTCAAAGTGCTAACGCTGTGTTTGTGAGCCTTGTACGTTTGGATTCGCTCCCCAGTGTCTACTAACCAGCACTTCACTGTCCTGTCCGCGCTTCCTGAATACAAGTGCCGATTCACTAGCTGAAGGGAAGAGAAAAAAACATCAGCAATAGTCTCTCAGGCACATTCGTGAGAGAACTGCACTGAAGTGACTCATCTGAAGTCACGGTTTCCAACTCAACAGCCTGTGACAAAGAGCAGCAACTACACCTTGAAACAGAGAGATGGTGAACAAAACCAACCTTGCATTCTTCACGATTGCATCTCCCATTGACTTCTCGGCCTTAAAAACAGCTCCCACATTTCAGAAGATAAAAACCTTAGCCCATCTGCTGGTGCAAGCAGGCAGGATTTCAGTAAGCTTAACAATGCTAACCCTACTTCCATAATTAGTTACATGAATGCAGCCTCAAAAAAAACCCTGCAGTGTAGTTTCTGCAAAGCATATTTGACAAGCACTCTTATCAGATCATAAGTTTGTAATTACAAAAAAAAAATCAGAACAATTTTGAGTAACAGAAAAAAGTAAATGAAAAATAAAGTCCTACATAAAAAAAAACAGGGTTTAACATGATCACTCTGCACAAGGTCAGTATTTGGAAACACTAACTCTTCCTTGAAACCGTTTTGTATCTGCATTTCCACAAGTCTTTTTAGATGTGCTATCAAATGATTAAGTAATTAACTATCCTTACACAAGCATCTTCAATCAGACTGTCCTCTGCTGTGTGTTTAGAGCAACTCTGCCTATAAACCCCAAAGAAGAACAGTGCCTCATTACACCAGTCATCCTGCACGCTGTGTGAACTCACTAGTGGTGGAGGTTGGTTTTTATTCCCCACAGACACAACACAGAATGGCAGAGGGAAGGATTGCAGGTGGGAAACTGAGATGGAGAGAAAGTAACTGACCTGTGCAAGACTATAAAACTAGCCAGTACGCAGTAACAAACTACCCAAAACCCTGGCAGCTCAGCAGGGAAAAGAAAAATCTTGCATTCTATGTCCATCTAACGAAAACAAACTAAAGGTTTTAACAGCCATCATTACATACAGCTCTGATTGCTCACTCCTCCAAGCAGAGAACTGGCCCAACACCTGCCATCTGAAGGCAGGGTAATGAAGGCAGCCACTCACTGCATGCTCTCACAGCAATCCACGGGCTGTAGTTTGAGGTAAGTTTCACGGACTTGCAGCAGTCAAGTCAAAAGGACAGAGAGACAGGAGGGAGAACCCTGACCCCCACCCAGAGAAACAGAATTTACATAAGGACTAATAATACCGTGTTTCCCCTCCAGACACACAGATCAGAAGGCTCAAGTGCCCACCAGAGCACTAAACCCTTACACTCCTCATATGTCTCCAGGAAACCAACTGCAGAACAAATGACAAATCAGCTTGACATGAGTCTCGCTCTTAGGTCACTTGTAAGGGTCTGGTTCTTCCGCCACCTTAGATTATTACAAACCTTCAGTCCCCATTCTTTGGACACTCGGTATCTGCAAGGTTGAGTAGTTTTTCACGCTCTCCCATCTCCACCCCCATTCCCAAGAGGCATCGTAAGTGAGCTTTGCGCAAAAGAACATTTGCACTGTGTCACAAGAACATGAAACAAAAGGGTTTTTAAGATACAAAACACTACAGTGATGGGACTACGCTGAAACGTACGCAGGCAGACCAAGGTGCTCGCTGGCCACAGCTCCCACCAGCCCAGCTGGAGCAGCGCATGCCACACTTCCTACCAGCAGAACTTGCCCCATGGGACAGCTTTCATAGCTAAACGTCAGGAGCTTGTAAAACACATACCACTGTTAAAAGCCAACAGTACTTTGAAATGTCACATCCAATTACTTTTAAGCTGTTTTTGCAACGGTATCAAAACCACATCTCAATGAGGAAAGAGAAGGAATGACCAGCAGCACTAACAAAAACAGAGAGCTACACAGTTAGCCTGAGGAAGGTAACCTGACTTTTAATTTCCAGGCTCAACCTGAACAGCCATGAAAAGCATTGTCACATTGCACCTGCTAAATGGAAGAGGTTGCTTTGAGTTGAGAACCTGCTGCATTGCTCTTAGCCAAGTCATTGCGTTTCTTTTTCAGACATTTTGCTAGCAGCATCAACCCCCCCATTGAACAAGGGAAAAAAACTAAGTTATAACCTCCCGCAAGAAAATGCCACCCTGCCTTAATGGTACAGTATGTTACACTTCTTCATTTCTACATTAGGTGGGCGTATAAACGCTGAAGTGAAACAGAAAAGCTGCAACTTGCCTAGATTTGCTAACTTGCTAGATATAAAAATGTGTTAAATGACGTGGGCTTACTCAGGTAATTTATAGCACCAGGATCATAAGAGCCATAAAAGCTTCCGATGCCCGGTCAGAGATCTGGATAGCTGGCTGACACACCAACCACCTTCACTAAATTCAAAGCCTCTGTGCTACCCAGGCTGCTGCACTATATACTTTTATGCACCTTTCTCCCCCTCACCAGTTTAAGCAGGTGAGCACAGTAGCAGAGGATTCTCAGCCTTGCACAGAAAACAGGAATACTAACAGGTTAAACAATCTACTGGATGCCACAGACCAAGCCTGCAGCACAGCCAACAGCAAAACCCAGTACAGGCTCTGACTGTCACACAGCCTTTCATTTCCATGGTATTTTTAAAACACAGAGCACAAAACAGCTATTAGTGGAGAAAGCCATCAAGAACTATCAGCTCAGGCTGAAGCTGCAAATCAGATCTACCTTTAGTGACATGATGCAGGCTTCATCTCATCTAAATTAATGCAGATATCTACAGCTAAGATAAGTCTCCTTATAGTCACTGCAGTCTAGGGCATGACTCATCTCATCCTGAAGCAGATGTCTGAAACAGATCACGCCTTAAAATTCACTACTTCTCCCTCCTGACAAGGACAGCCTTCTCAGTTGTAGCCATCTGTATCAATTTAGGTGAGATGACTTCTCCTTCACTTGACTAAAGATAGGTCTAGTTTACAACTCCAGATATCTGTATTTAATCATCATCATAATAATAATCATCACATACTGTTCCCCTAGCCAAAGCACCTTACAGGCAGGCCCCACACTCTGTGTAATATAAAATAAATACCTTCCCTACTTTATAGATGGGGAACCGTGATATAATGCAACTGAAGTCCACCCAAAAAGGGACTTGATATTTATAGCATCCTAACTTTTGACTGCCCAAATCCCAGAGTGCAGCCCTGATTTCGGACGCCGATCCAGGCTGCAACCATCCCTTACTACAACGCACAGGAAGCATTACGTGCTTCAGGGCAGTTGTGACAAGCAACAGTGCACACTATCCCTGAAACTGGCCAAGAGAGCATATGAAAACCAGATGGGATTTTGTCTGAGAAGAGCAAGGCGGAGGCACCAATCCAATCTGACCCATGTCAAATCGGTATTTTTACTCCAGAGCCTTCTTTCAGAGTTCGCATCCAAAGGGTGTGGCTATGCCCCAACAACGCAGACACGGCAGCCTTGGCTCTAACCCGCCAAGGTGGGACACACTGTGCAGATGCCCTCATGCTGGCTGGGCACAAGCCACCTTTGCTGTGGAAGCAGTGGAGGTCTTTGGGTCAGCCAGCAGCACAGGTCCTTGGCTCCTGTAATCATTTTTCTTAAGTCATGACTGTATTGAAAACTATCTAAAAAGCCCAAGGAACTGTAGCACAGTTCCCCTGGCCACTTCCAGACAGGTCCCCAAAGCACCGATTCCTAGTTAGGTCACCTTCTGCTGGCTCTCCCCCTAGGACTCTTGCTAACCTCCTTACACCAGCTTGGCTTCTCCTATCCAGCAGTTATGAGACCCTCCAAATGGATTCCAATCTCCTCAGCCTGCAGAGGCCATTTAATCCAGATCCACCAGTTCCGTTAGACTACTGGGCAAAACAGTATGTTGCTGTTCCTTGGGTTAAACATCCCCGCTGACACGTTAGGCTCAGGAGGTCCATCCCCTCTCAGGAGCTGGGCAAAGTGTACCGACTTCTTCACCACAATGCGAGATCATGTTGCAGCTTCAGTGGGAGCGAAGTCTCCCCGCTGCCAAGACTGGCACCCATTTTTGCGTATGGGCATCCAGGCACAGTCATTGTCAGCAAATCACTTGTGGGCTAGGTCCTCAGGACCATAAGTACTGGGCTTTTCTAGCCCAAAGTCTCCAAACCTTTACCCAATTCCCTAGGTTCCAGTCCTATTCTTATTAAAAAATTTAATTTTCTTATGATTTAAGAAGGAAAAATGTAAAGTTTCACTCAACAGATTTCTCCAGATATACCCAAGTCTGTCAACTCTTGGTTTAAAAATGATCAGTAGAAACAGTTACATATTCTAATCTGCAACTGCCTGGAGAAGCGGTGATATTTTCAAAGCTGTATTTTCCTTGGCTGGCTTTTGAGCACTTCATTCACTTTGGCTAACTGCCCAACAAAGCTCCTGACAAGGGAAAGCACAGCAAGGCAAGGACACCTGTAGCAGAGCAGACAATGCAGAACAGATTTGAAGCTCAGATGCTAACGAGCTGAGCGGACATTTCAAACCCAAGCAGCTTCAAAAGAATTAAAAACCTGATGACAGTCAGATGCACAATTCTACAGCCTCAGCCAGACAGCAAAAAGTCACTGCATTGATATCTGTAATTCTGGACTGTTAATTTATCTCATTACTCTGCGGGACTTTGCTTTGAACTGGATGAAACACTGAGACACATGAATGGAGCAAATTTGTCTTAATCCTCAGGCCAAGGTTCCGGAGACGTACTATTCCATGAAAAAGTTCAGTCAGACTTGCTTGTGAGTAGCAAAGTAACAGCAGTAGCAAAATACAGGTTGTAAACGCTGAAGTTACATGTTTTATTATTAAAAAATGCCAGTTTTACGCAACCCTGACCTTGGCTGTCACCCCCAGACACACCGCAGTTTGAATTAAAAAAAACAAACTATCACATCTAGGGTTGGTCTCTTGAGACAATCACAATCCTATTGCTCCACAAGCTTGGCTGAACTGAATATATGCAGCAGCTTAAGACAATTTCTACCTGTACAAATTTCAAAAATATCTGCAGAAGAGCTGTTTAGTAGGTATTTTAACCTTACAGGAATGGACTTTGCTCTCCCAATTAACCTTTGCTATAAGAAACAATTTAACCCTCATCCAGGGAGAGGCAATCGGCTCTCCAAACAGATTTGGACACATCCTCTTTCTGAAGGTCACTGCACTCAGACTGGCTCCCAGGAACTTCATGAGTTCACATCAGCAACCGCATCTCATTACCAGCTTGTTCTTCACAGGGAGGTCAGTATTCCTACAATCTGCCAGCTGGGTCTTCTGTTCACAGCCACTTCTAAGTTAAAAATCACCAACTTGGACCAATCTCAAGTTACAGCTATGTAAGCCTTCGGCCGAGTTAGACTTTCAGGATCCCATTCAAACCACATTCATTTTAACAAGCTAACGAACTCCCTGTGGGAAAGAAATTGGGTTTTTTTCCTGAGAATTCATCTAGAATGAGCTCTCTGGTCTGGCTGTTAGAGAACGTTTTTCAACTTTTTTCCTGCAGCGCAAAGTAATGGTCCTAGAAATGTTTCTTTTCTACAGGTGTTGTACACATTCATATTCCTCTAATTCACATCTTCATCCTCTGATGAATTATGCAACAAACAGAAACAAAAATTACAAAATATATGTGCACTTAATTTAATTGCTGTGACAAGAAAAAAAAATCTGTCCCTGTGACCACAACAGTTAAGCGTATAAACGGAGTTCAGGCAACGGCTTAGTTCAAAGCATTCTTTTCTTCTAGTCAGCTTTAAAAGGCAACTAAAGGGAATGGTCCAAACAAAGGATCTTTTGCAGGAAAACCAGAAGCAAGTCCTTGCCCACTCATGCTCATTTAAAACTCCTTTTGCAAGAAAGGAGTTTTTTTGCAAGAATGTTCGCTATAGGATCCAAGCTAAATTCCAAGCTGGATCATTTCTCTCTGCCAGCTTTTGGCAGCACAATTTTGATAAATACTCAGAGGCAGAACAATCAGCAAAGGACAAAGCAATCCTCGCAAACAGTTTGCAAAGCTACTTCGGAGACATTTAGAAAAACATATACAAGTAAATATTTAAGTCAGGGTCATTCAGCCTATTGCAGGCAGTCACGTTAATGAAAATGCATGTTTGAATATTAATTGCAAATACTGGTCTTCAGCCAGGCTTGAAATTTTTAAGTGGAACAACTAGCATGAGCTGCGTGACTACGCTCAGCCCACCCTTGCTTTTTCCCATCACTTCCTATAAAATCTCATCATTGGCTCTTATATGAAGAGGGAGCGCTCAAAACAGCTGCTGTCCCTTGCCTGCCAAGCTATCAATGCACTGCAGGAGAAAGAGTGAAGAGTTCTGGCTGCTGCACCGCTAGTTACCTTGCCTGACTATGAGAGTGAGGCCGCCAAAGCACCTAGCATGCAGTCAACTCCCACTGCAGATAGCAAGTCTCCTGGCAAAGCTTTTGTCAGTCTAATTTAGATAGCAGAAGGAAGAGAACAGCAGTGTTAGAATAAGCTGGCATCTGCAGCAGAACTACTTTGACAGTAGACCACATGCAGTCAGTTCAGCTGGTAAACCACCTTCAGCAGACTGACCCCAGGACAGCAGGACAAGCCCTGGGGAGTATCTGAGCAGCTCACCCTCTTCACTCCACTGTCCAGGATCACCAAGGACGGGGAAAAAGGGAAAGCTAAAACCAATGCTTTCCGTTCTGCCACGCTAGTTTGGAGTTGCTTTCAGGCTCCTCTAACTTACTCTAGCTGGCAACAACACCTAAAGGATCTTACGAAGGAACATTCAAAATCCAAACATGCCTGTGGCATCACCCCTCTCTTTTCATATGCCAGCACTGCAGGAAGCAAGGCGGAAAACATGGGTGTGCTTTATGGATATCTACCCAGAAAGGCTCCTTCAAGAAGCTCCAGGAATTTCCATTCACTGCTACAGCGACACGATTGGTATTTACTGGAAAGTGATGGGAGATGACTGGAACAGTCCAGACCTAATTTACAGCAGTTCAGAACATCCTGGGGCATTCCCGTTAATAACAGTACTTTTTAAAGTTGGGGAAAATATGGTCTCAATATCCAAATTTTTCCTGATCTGTGTCCAGGATGAGAGATCACACTGAGCATTTCTCAAACTTTGAAAGGTCACCCTCCCTTAGGGATCTTTATTTGAATAAATAAAATGAAAATATGTCTTTAGTTTTTTCCTTTTATTCTCTCCACAAAAGCATTACACCACCTAGAGAACAGGTAACTAGCTTTAATTGCTGGTACCAACTCAGTTCCTCCAGGTCAGGGGAATGAAAATCTGGTATAGTTAGCAGCTCACTTCTGCCCTGAAGAAAATGAACTATTGTCAACAATTAAAACTGTCTGCTGGCTACTGTGAGCAACTCACAAATACCTCCAAGTCCTTCCTGACCCCCAGTTTGAAAATACTATCCCAACTCACTGCCACAGATTGCAACACTGTCACTAAGAAGCCCTAGGCAAGAAAGGCTCCAAGAGCTTTTTGAGAAGAAAACAAAAATTAAAAAAAATAAACACCTCTATTCAGGAAGTTTCCCTTCTGTTGTAACATCTTTGTATGGATTCTGGTGATTGACCCCTTTCTAAAACAAAGAAAATACCATGTGGGCTGTGCTGAGAGGCAGCCAAGTGGAACAGAAGGGGTAGTGTTGAACCCAGTAAGGAAGAGGGAGGAATTAGGAAAGATCGACAGCCTAAAGCTATTCAACAGCGGTACAGTGACTGCTTAAGCTGGGATAAGTTTTAGAAGCCTGGAAACGAAATGCTCTCTGTGGGGGCAGCATGTACCTCAGCTGGACTCTTCCAGCCTCAAACATCAACTGGTGATGAGAGACGTGAGGGGCTACCAGTTACTCACAGCTAGAAGAAGATTTGGCCAGGACTGTTGCCAACACAGTCTTGGCAGCCATAGTCTTGTGTACTTCGAATTGTTCAGGTTTTCCAAATAGATGTGTCGGGTTTGCTTTTCTCCTCCCCTACAAGAAGTTGTGTTTGTTTAAAACCATTGTTTAACTCTGTGCTCACAAGCAGAGAAGCATTGCTCATTCTTGAGCATTCAAAGAGCATAACTGAATTTCCCAGGCTTCTGGGAGAGGGTCAAGCCAGTTTTGTGTAACAATTTTAGCAAGAACCCAATTAAATTAAAGCAAGCTCTGCTGTTGCCAATCTGTGCCTTGGAGAAGGCTTACAATTAAACAGCAAAACATAGCGTGACACCAAGAACACCAACAGATTTGCTTGAGCATCCTCAAAATACATTACCACAATATCATACAAACAAGCTTTAACACTGAGAATTTACCCAGGCAAGACAAACATTACTCCAGGGCAAAATGATTTTGTGTGGGTTTTTTTCCTTTCTAAAACTGAAGGAAAACAGAATTCCTCCAGTATTATCGGGTTTTTAGGCTGCTAGTGTCAGCTGTGACTACCTTCTTTAGAAACAAAGGCAACATTTACTGAACAGCTATTAAAAATACGTACTGTAGCCTCTGTAAAGGAAAAGCACCTAGGGACAACAAATACAAACAAGGAGAGTAGTGAGAAAAATTATTGTCTTTAACTTCAGTCAGAGACACGCAGTTATAAAAATGTAAGGTCTGCTGACCTGAAACTAAGTTACAGACCATCACATACCTTCCTTAAATATACCATTAGCATTTTCTGGTGGATAACGGAGCATAGAGGGCAAGTGCTTGTGCGATAGTTCCCCTTTTCCTTCATGTGCCTAACCTCCTTCTCTCCTCTGCAACATTAACAAACTTGGCAGCATTCACCAGAAAAATACTGCAAACAGAAAAACAGGGTATAGTTTTTCAGATCACATTAAATTTTTTCCCCTCTCTCCTTCATTATTTCCTGATTTCTCTCCCCCATGCTCTACTTCTCTTTTCCATTTTCCTTGCCCATTTTCTTGTCTTGGCCATCTCTTTCTCCCTTTCTTTTCTCAAATTATGTCTGTGTGGTTTTTAAAGTAGGATTTCTTTCAGCTTTATGCTTTCCTATTATCTTTTGCCCACAATTTTGGGTTGAGTTTGGGTTGGTTTGTTTTGTTGTTTTTTTTTTTTAAGTTATCTGGTTTACTCTGAATTTTTTTTCCCCTCCCCTTTTTAAGTTATCTGACCCCGTGTCTGTTTACTTGCTCAGGTTCCTTTTCTTCAAAGTCTGGTGATCCTGTGTACACAATCCTACTCAGATGAACAGTCCTCCCAGCAAACCTACTCATGTGTTTCAAGACCTAGGAGGATTTAAATAGATACTGAGCTAGAAGTTAGACAAGGATAGCCACTAGAAGCCAAGAGGATATCAGAAAGTGCTTTAGGGAAAGAGGATTTGTCTCAAGGCCACACAGCACTATTTTGTTATTAAATGAATGTTTTAGCTTACCATTTATAACCTGTCTTGGAAGAGCTTATGAAAAGACAACTGAGACCCACATGAGTTAGGCTGTGGATACCCGCTTTGAACGGCTCTTCAAGAAGCCTCTGTTCTTACCTCTAGACAAATTACTGATCCTTGATGCTCTTTGAACACTTTCAGCTGCTCACCAGTGACAATATTCCATGTTCGAATGGTATAATCCGTGCTGCCAGAAAACAGCTCCCTGTTTGGTGCGTCAAGTATAAGGCATAAGACAGCCCCGGTGTGTCCCAGCAGAGTCTGGTAACAGCGCCCACTGGACACCCACCAGACCTTAACAGTGCAGTCTGTGCTACCTGTCACCAGAAGGTCTCTGCTCACTTTCTCCTCCTCCTCCTCTTCCTCCTCCTCTTCTTCAAGAACATCCCTGGAGGAATAGTGAGCTAGAGTCAGGACACAGTTCCGATGGCCCCGGAATTCCTGGATTTGTTTCTCTTTGTCCACACTCCAACAGCGGGCTGTCCTGTCATAGGAGCCGCTGAAGAGATAGTCTTTGGCAACCAGGATCCTGCAAAAAATGAAGTTTGCATGTATAAACAGTATCACTCTTTTTACATAACCATTTTTGGTCACAATTTCAATGCCAAGCACCCTGAAGTTAGAAACAGTAGCATGAACACAACATGTGTAACCCCGATTCAGTCACCGTTTAATACACATTATCTATGAACTTTTTTGCCGTTTTTTTTTTTTTTTTTTTAAAGAAAAAAAAACCCCACACACTTCCCCATTTCTACTTTTAAAATTGAGACCCCTTATTCAGGTACATTGATGCAGACAGTTTTACAGTATCGCATTGTAACTTTGGGCATTTGTGTTTTTCTTAAATCTTTTCCAGCAGCACTATTATGTACTTTCATAAGTTACATATACTACCTAAGAGTTTGTTGTGGTTTTTTTTTTTAAAAAAAAAGAACAGAACTCACTCTAGGTAATTATTTATTAGTATTTCTTTACAAATATTTATTTATAAACTGACATATGAAAATAGCTTGGCATTAAAATAACAAAAATAAATACATTCCAGGAACTTGAACTGTAGCTGACAGTGTGCAAAGATCATCTTTCCATCATCAAATAGAGACAGTGCAGGAAAAAAGATATACACCTAATTTCACTTAGCCCAGGATCTCAAAAAAGGTAGAGCAAGAGCACCCCACTTACTACGTAACTGAAGAGCAAGTCAGAGATTACAGCTCAAGAATTCAACTTACTGGGCTTCCAAAATCATGAGTAGTAGCTGCACAAACATGTAACAACAGAAGTTCATACTTCCAAACCAGAGATAGGGAACATCAGAACCAGTCTTGTTTGTCAGCTGAGTTTGGTCCTCTGGAACCTTTCAAACTGGCAACAAAGTCTTATGAATAGGGAACACATTTCCCATTTGCTGATTCAAGCAAAAATCAGGCCAGTGCCAAAATACAGACAGAGCCAGCCTTCCTAACTACGTACAGAATCTAGCTACACGTCGTATGTGTTTTGAGTTTAGTAAGGAACAAAAAAACCCACCCACCCACCAAAAAAAAAAAGTAAGAAAAGAATACCAATCTTTGACTGCTGTATTAGTCATTAATTAAATCCAGTCCGACTATTAAGAGGCACTTTAAACTGACAGGCCAATCAGTCACACACAATCAGTTTAATAATAACCTTCATTTGCACAAACAGGAATAGTAATTCCAGAAAAAACCCTGACTTTATCCCTCTTACCGACACAAAGGCTTGACGTGATGTTTTTAAATCTATTTATCAGAAGCATCTGTTATCAATTGACTAATTTCTTCTGGAATTTCATTCCTAGCCCTGGATTCAATTCCCCTGCTGTGTGCCTTTCATTTCTCTCTTATCTGCTGTCTATGGATGTGTCAGCACCGTTGCTAGGAAAACGAATCATTACAGCACAGAACATGTGTAGCATGAACTCAAAGGTTTACACAACCCATTTTATTAGTGTAGTAATGGAGAATTACGGTAAAATGACAATATACGCGATAACAGATTACAGGAACACAAGGGAAAAAATCCACAGAACCAACCTGTTAACAATTGATGTGTGTCCTCGGTAAATGGCCAGGCACTGACCTGTCATCACATCCCACTTTCGAATGGTATGATCTGCGCTACACGTGAAGGCAGCCTCGTTTTCCAAGTGGCAAAAGGTGATGTAACTTTCATGTCCTAGGAATGACAAAGGAAATAAATTCAATCACTGTGCAAGCAAGCAGGACAGACTAGTTGAGCTTTTCACCTTAACTAAAAGAAAAATACAACAAACAAATGGACTGAAAAAACTGGCTTATCTTTTTAATAAATGCTTTTGCTTCCTTCTTCTGAACTCAGGGAAAAAGGCTGCATTTCGACCCAGCCCATTGACACAAACAGCCCTAAATTAAAGCATGAAACTACGAAACAAGGAAGCGACACGAGACTTACCAGCAAGTTTAGTTTCATTGTCCAAGCAGAATGAAATGCAAACAAAAAAACATATCTGGTAAAAACTCAACCAATACTTTCCCCATTACGACTAATAACATGAACAACCTCACAATTTTCAAAATATCAGTACACCTTTAAGGAAATGACACAGAAAGAAAGAATTAAGAGCACAGTTATTTATACAGTATTCAGAGTATGTTGGGATTCTACAGTTACAATAAAAATAGACAAAACCACTACTCTAAAAATTTCATGCTGAAAAACAGGGTAATGCTAGTGAAGAGGAATCAATATTACAACCTTAAGCTTTTGTTGTTGCTTAGCAAGAGGTGTCATTTTTCTATCGTGACATGAAATGCACTGCATTTAAAAATCACATTAGGATTCAAGTCCCAGCTTTACCCAAGATCTCTTGTGTGAAATTGTTGTCACCTATCTAATCGTCAGGGTAGTATTATCTTCCACTCCTCTGTTTTAATTATTTAGACTGTAAGCGTTCAAGATCAGAACTGTTTCCCCTTAAGTACCTACCACAAGAGAGCCCCAGACTTTGGTTGAAGCTGGTGGGCCCTACTGTGATTTAAATAACACTATTCTTTGAGGAGAAAAGAAAAAATATAAGGAGGACAAATATGACTAAAGAGAGGCAGATGGACAAAGAAAACAGAAAAACAGAATCATGTTGTAGAATAAAGAGATGGTAAAAAAAACTGAAGGAAAGCAGACTACCCAGTAAAACCCTTTGTTTCACTGACTGCAAAAAACAGATTTTACTACAACTCCTGTAGTTCAAAAGCGAACCAGAATCCACATTACAAACACACGTCTTATTTCCTCTTAAGCAAATTCACCAGATGCCAAAAATTAAACAGATCACCAGGGCTGTAAGCAAAACTATACCCATCCTCACTTTTTTGTGAAAACTTTTTGCAAAGCAGCTTACATGGGACAGGTTCAACCACTGGGATTTGTCTCACAGCATCATGTAAATACTGCTCTGAGAAGATCAGAAAAGCATCTTGGTTACCGCACTGAAGTCTGTCAGTCAGATTTTAACCATCAATAATACTTGAGCTGCACAAAGGATGCCAAAACCCCCTGTGGCAGACAAGGTCTGGTGCTGGTCTGGTCAAAAGCAGCCACCACAGAAGTCTGCTGGTTATGCGGTGGTGGAAGCTTGAAACTGTGTTATAGATACAGGTTTATCAGTAACTATAGCTTGTATGACACAAATTTACACAACAACTGTGTGCGTGCATAAATATAAAATACATACAGTTAACTGATTTGACTGACAGTTCACAAACCATCTAGCCAACCCTCTTCAGAGTTTACCCCAAACACTAGCAGTACATAGGCCAGATTCTGAGTATTATCCAATATATTTGTCTTTCCAGTTAAAAGTTAATTAGTGGTTTAAAGGGATTTCTAAGCCTAAAGCAAATGCCGTGAGTTTTCCAGGAGCTAGAATCATAGCAGGATGTGGGGAAAAAAGACAATACTCCATAGTTAAAAACAAGGAAGAACACAAACAAACAACAACAAAAAAATCACAGCAATGTGATTTCTTCTTTGGAAGAAAAAAAGATCAGGAATTCCAAATCTGAGAGCTTCCCCCACCTCATATTAAGAGAAAAGAACACCAGTGAGTAAGAATACAAGCATCTTTAGTCCATATTTGACTCCTGAATGACTGTACTTTCTACAGAGTTTTTCTTTTCTTTTTAATTATTGAGACGCTAGCCTAAGGATAATAAACTTTGTTTGAAACACAAAATCCATTTAAAAATGAGAAAGCCCAGCAATTAACATTTCTGTGTGTCAAATGTGGGGGGAAAAGTAGCCTATTTACAAAAGTTTCCTTCCAGACTTCTGGGTCCAGATTGTCTGGAAAATGAGAGAAAAAAGAAAAAGAAAAAGAAAAAGAAAAAGAAAAAGAAAAAGAAAAAGAAAAAGAAAAAGAAAAAGAAAAAGAAAAAGAAAAAGAAAAAGAAAAAGAAAAAGAAAAAGAAAAAGAAAAAGAAAAAGAAAAAGAAAATCCAGATTTCATCAGAGTATAAAACAGGGCTGCTGTAAAGAGACATAAGTTAAACAACTGCTATGTTCCACACCCTGAGATAAAAGGATCCATGCATTCAGTAGCGCTGGTAACCTGTTTTGGGTTGAAACAGCTTCTGCTTAACATTACTGTAACCAATGCTCAAAAAAAAAAACACAAAAGAAAACAAGCATGATTTTGGCTGCAGTGACTGAAAGAGAACAGAACATGCTGTGTGGCCTGTGCCAGGCTTTAGATTCAAAAACTAGGCAAAAAGAAGCTATTGTACCTTGGAAGTGGCCATGGCACTGGCTGTCGGCAGTGCTCCAGAGCCGCGCAGTGCCATCCTCGCTACCCGTGAGCAGGCGCTGCCCGTCCGGGCTCAGGCTCAGCCAGTTGATGCCTCCTTGGTGATCCGTGCAGACCTTCACCGCCGAGCCACTGTTCCCCATGCTGCCCGTCCCGGCGAAGGCAGAGGCTGCGGGGTCAGATCATAGGCGCTGCGCAACCCCCAGACCGTGCCCTGGGCCTCCAGCCGTCTCCCACCGACCAGCTTCAGCCATTACCTCAACTTCGAAACATCACCAGGGCAGCCCAGACTCCTGCACAGGGACACAGAGGAAGAAGAGGAGGGCACGTTAAGTCATTTCGTCTGCCCCGCGGATACATCACTTAGTCAGCGTGTGCTGAAGGCATCGAGTGCCCCGTTCTCCGCAGGAACCGAAGCCGCACCGCGGAAGCCGGCCCTCCAGCCGCCCGCCCCCGCCCCGGGCACAGGGGTACGCCCAGCCCCGCGGAGAGGACCCAGCCTGGGCGGCGGCGGCGACACCGCTACCTGGTGCCCCGCTCCGAGGCTGCCGGCACGCTGCCGCTTTTTAAGCGATCTCCAGGCTAACTCGGGGCACGCTGAAGAGGCGACGCCTCCGAGCCAGGGAAGCCCAGCCTCAGGCGGCCCCCACCGCCCCGAGGGGCCGCCCGCCCCCTCCCCCGGCCGCCGCGGGATCACCTCAGCGGCCCCCAGCCCTCCGCGCCCCGGGCTGCCGCCATCCCTCCCACACGGCCCGCCGGCATCTCCGCACTTACTCATCGCCCCGGACGCGGCCCGGGGTGGAGGCGCGGGGCTCGTCTCCGGCGGGACGATCCCGCACTCGCCCTCCGGGGAGGGGGAGCCTCCTCCCGCCGGGGGGGCCGGAGCCAGCGCCGGGCCGAGCGCGGGATCCCCCCCCCCCGCCGCCGCCGCCGCCGCCTCCTCCGCCCTGCGGGAGGCGGGAAGGGCTCCCCCTCCGCCCCCGCCGCCGGGCCGAGGCGGGCGCCCCGCCGCCGCCGTGCCCCCTCCGGCCACCTCGGGGCGGTTCCCTACCCCCAGCGCCGGCCCTCCCTCCATTACCTCCCCCTCCATGTTAGAGCCGCTTCCACCCGCGGCAGCCCCCCTCCCCGCGCCGGGAAGCCGCGGCCTCCCCCCGCCCGCGCCGCTTCTTGGCTGCTACCGCTCCCCGCCTGGTCCTCCCGGGAGGCGGCCGGCAGCTCTGCCCCTCCGGGACGGCCTGCCCCCCCTTTTCGGGGCAAAGAGGCACCCCCCACCCCACCCCCCCCCGCCGCCCGCCTCCCCAGGGCTGAAGCCGCCCCTTACCTCATTTCAGTCACCCGGCGGCGAGGGGGGACGAGCTGAGGGGCGGGAGGGTCTTTCCCGGCTGGGGACCCTTTAATAACCGCGCCGCAGCCAAAACAACCCGACACCGAGCCCGCACCCCCCGCCGGGTCCCCAGGCTCGGCCTGGGGGGGGGCAGCGCTTCCTGCGGCACGCTTCGCCCCCTCAGGCTGCCTGCCGGCCCCGCGGCGCGGCTGCGCCAGCCCCGCCGCCTCAGGGCACCCCCCGGGGGCAGCGGCTCCGCGGCAGGCTCCCCGGCCGCCGGCCGCATTTCTGCCCCGGCTTCTCAGGCCGCTGCCTCCCGGGGAGGGGGGGCACACGGATGCTTGCGCTGCCGAGCGGGGGGGCTGGCTTTGGGGGAAGCCATCGCCTTTTGTTCCTCCTCTCGCCCCCCTCCCTGGGCCAGCTCCCGCCAAGCTTCCCCTCAGGAGCCCCCACACGGGAGCCCCAACCTCCCCCCCGCACCTACCCGAAGCTTTTTGGGGCTGTTTCTCGTTAATGCGGCCCCTCGCCCCATCCACCCCCGGCACCCCATGGGCTGGGCGGGTGGCGGGGCCCTGGCTTCGTGCTGCCCCAGCCGCCTGGCCAAGGGCTGCGACATGGCGGGGCAGCGGGGTGGAGCTGCTGCGGAGCAGGGCTCCGCTGCCTCGGGAGCTGCGAAACGGGGGCTGAACGGGTCCTGTCCCACCGTGGCGTAATTAAACGTACAAAGGATAAATGCACCAGGCAGAGAAAAGCGACGCGGGGAGGCCCGAGAGCCCGCAGCAAGGCAGCAGCAGGGTCCGATGCGGGTCCCCCCCATAAGAAATGGGGAGCTGCGGCTAATTTGCTGCTAAGAACGCGCCGGCAGTGGTAGGATAAATCACGAAACTCACTTCTCCCAGCTCCCGCCCCATTTGATCAGAAAAGCACCTTTTAGTGTCAAATCACCAGCCTCAAAACGAGCCCATCAAGCTCCATTTCACACCATCCTGTTCAGTACAGGGGTTCACCAGGCGCTCGCAGACATCTAACGAGGCACCAGCTCTGCTCCGGCATGATGCATTCCAGCGCGCGGGCTGTACAGAAATGACTGCATTAAACGGATACTTCACAGGATATGTTATTTTACACAGCGCGTTCTGGCAGAGGCCAAACAGGCCTAACATGTCACACCCAACGCAGACGTGAGGTGATCCTGATTCGGCTGCCGGTTGTAGCCATGCAGCCGTGGAGAAGCTTACAAGACGGAGCTGTCGGGCTGCAGATTCGGCTTTTGCGAGGGTCAGGTCGAGCCCTGTGGCATATTGTCACCAGCCAGCTCTTTTCTGAAGACAAGCGTTTCCACACAACCCCTGCGCATTCAAGAAATGACCGAGAACTTGCGGTGTGGGATGTGAGCACTGGATTTCTTCCCTCTGAAAATCACATTATCTGTGGAAAGATATTTTTTTGGACATGGAGGCCTGGGAATCGGCTGCTCTCAGGGAGTGTCCCTCACCATCTGCTCATACATCTGTCAAATCCACTCGCAAACCCCTGCCCGGAGTCGTTGTTCAGAAAACTGTAGGATAGATTAGCACTCCTTTTTATTTTCCTACACTGCTGTGATGTGAACGCAAGGGAAAATTCAGACGGAAGGGGTATTTTGTTAGGATTGAGGCAGGTATGCACGTTTTAAACACATGCAGTTTAAATCTCCAGGGGAGGCTGAGCTAGAGGGGAAGCCCTTGGCCACGACTCAGCCATGCATCAGCTGCGGGAGCCCGTGGGAGCAGAGGGTGTGCTGTTCCTTCCCCCCTTTTTTAAAGCCTTTTCAATGTTTTTTATTGTTATTTCAAATTACTATTTCCTTCCTGTGGTGACTGATGAAAGCATCTGAGCTTTTGAATATTTTTATGAATATTTATTAATTTTCTTGAGGTTTTTTTCAATGTTCTTTTTTTATTGGTTTTATCTGCCTGAATTTTAGATAATTTTTCTTTATTACATTTGTGTTCTCCTTTTTTTTTTTTTTAACCTGTAATGCCATGAGGAAAGCAAAAGAAAGTTATCTGCTGTTTGATTTTGCTCCGCAGGGCCCGAATCCTGCAATGAATTCTCCTTCATCCAGACACCCAAGGATGCGCAAGTATGAAACTCAAGATTGCTGGTATACATTTCACTTGTCATTCTCCAACGATTTTCTATTAGCTATGTACATAAATACAGATATGTACGTGCACAGGTGCATGAGCTGCTCCTATAACATCCAGACAAACATAAAACCTTGAGAAAGCATCTAGATGTTTATGGCTAGATTCATAGTACATGATTTGCAGGATCTAGCAGCTATGACTAAGTTTGGAGCCAAGTTTAAACTCTTTTGGCAGTCACCAGGAGTAAATGAAGGATGTGGAGTTTAGATCAGCTACGTTGCGTTTTGGAAGGGGAGAGGGGTGCCTCTAATCTTCACCATGGACTATGCCAGGGGTCCAACATCAGTAGGTTCCTAATTCTCTTCCGTTAAGTAGGATGAATTGGGACCTTTGTCTTTAAAACATATCTTCGTTCCTCCAGAGGTTCAGCCCGTTCTCACATCTCTAAGCCAGAGACAACACAGTGAGGGGAAACTCCTTAACCTTCCTCCAGCTCCCAATACAGTAATGGTTGGGTGCAAAAGCCTCTATGAGCAACTGCATCCCAAATTATTTGTGTTTAGACTCACCTGACAGACCTTCAGACATACATCGTAGGCTCCCAGCCCTGCGCTAAGTCTTATTTAAGTCAGCATTTACATCAGTAGCTGCACTGATGTAAATGCTGAAGAATATTTCCCTTGAAAAGATTTCAGTAATGATGCAAATGATTTCAATAATGTTATTGATGCTGTTTGTGGGGGAAGGAACACAGAGAGCTCCTCCACGTTCACCTCCCCCTTCTGAGGCCTTGGGTATCTGGATGGAATTGCAATGGTCTTTGATGGACAACAAAGGCTCTTTTGTTCTGTCAAAGAAGCAGAGCCAATAACGCCCCAAAGAAGTCAGCACCGAGAGCTCCACTCACCCGACCAAAAACAAAAGAATAAAGTGTCCAGCAATGCAAATTATCTTTCTTAGAGAATTAACCCCTTCCATCATCCCAACCCCTCCACATTCCTCCAGAAAGACCTTTCTGGCTGCCAGTGTCTTTCCACTTTCATCCTATTGCTCTGCTTCAGGCTGTCAACACCAATCACTGTCAGAATTGCTGATAATTAAGTATTGCCTCCTCTTTCTTCACCTCAGAAAATTGCAAAAGCCAACTAACTCTCTTAAAACTACTGTCTGGGGCCCAAAGATCAATAGTGGCATATCCTGCACTGACATCCAGCCTGGGTTTTTTATTTGAATCAACCACATTGTTAGCCTCAAAAACATGTCACATGGTGCCTCCAGCAGCAAGGTTCCTCACTGAGCAAACCTAGTCTACGCTAAGAAAACTGCCTTGGTAAGGTTAAATTTGATTTAAAAATCGATCCAGTTACGCTGGTACAATGTAAATAAAATTTAACATTAGATTTAAATGTTGCTTCTACTGGTTTAATTTAATTCAAAACATTATCAACGTCTAAGTAGCTTCACTTGCATTAAGAGTTGGCATTGGTGAAGACTGATTTTACATGGATTTAATTCTCAAAACTCGAGCAGATGTAGTCTTACTCTGAAGTGAGGATGGGGGAGCAGAAGTCAGCACATTTTCTTGAACAGTACGTGACCAGCCCTGCTCCACAGACCCAGCAAGTGCTAATGCTCAAAGGGATGGGAGAAGCTGCCCTCTCCTTCTCTTCCCTCTATCCTTTGGTTAAGTCCAGTAACAGCAGCGTTCAACTTTTCCTGGCAGAGCCATACTTCAGCTAAAAGACGGGCACAGAACTTTGTGTGAAAATGCCACAGCATAGCTTTGTAGGATAAAATGTCTTGATTTCCCAGCCCGATGCCACAAGTATGAGGGCAAGTCAATAGAAGCCAGATAATTCGCAATTCTGAAAGGAAATACCTTTTAGGCAACGTGTAATCAGCCTGTGGAACTCATTGCCACAGGATGCTGTTGCGGCCAAGCGTTTAACAAAGAAATTCCCTAACAATTCATACCAGTGGGACCTTGCCAGCCCTCAAAGTTTATTGTAGACCACCGTGTAGCTCTAGATCCATGTGGGGCTTTGCACCCCGGTCACAGTGCAGGGGAAGGCTGTGACCAAGCATTACGTCTAGGCTGTGTGTAACATTGCTTGGGGCCTCTGAAAGCAAGGGTTGGTTTGATCCACAGACCAGCTGCAGTCTTCTTGTCATAGTAGTGTCTATGCAGTCCTCTTGCCACCCAGATTAGAAGACCTGTTGGAGTGCACCATGGTTCCCTTCCAGCCTGCGAGCTGAGGCTCTCTTCCTATGTAGGCAGCGCAGGAGGGATGTTGTGTGCCTGCACCGCTCACTGTGGTGCCTGACACAGTCAGTTTGTGGCTGGAGTGCAGAACCAGGCTTCACAAAACCCTAACCCACAGAGCACCAGTGTGTGAGGCACCACTGGGAACAGTGGTGAGGCATGTAGAAGGAGAGGCACATGTAGAAGTACACAGACAACTGTGGTATTGGCAATTGTATTAGGAAACACCAAAAACTGTTTTGGAAGGTGTATAGACCCTTCCCATCCTCCTACTCTGGAATTTCATGCATTTTCCCAGGGTCATCCAAAAGCCTTCAGAGGCTCTGGGCTGAGTGCCTGTATGTGCAGTTCCGCACACCATCTGAAGTTACCCTTTCAGACTTCAGACCAAGCTTCACGACTTAAGTCAGCATCGCAGTTCCTTCTGACCCCTCTCCAACTGGCCTCTTTTACAGGCAGCACACTTCTTCCTTTCCTCATGTAACTATGGATCCTTTGCAGTTTAAAATGTCTTGGAGTGCTCAGAAGTCTAGCTTGGGTATAAATATTTAGCACATTTCCTCTACAGGACAAAAGATGCTTGGAAACTGTCACATAACCTAGGATTTCCTGTAAACATCTACAAAGTTCTTTAGGTTTTTAATCAGACCTGAAGCAGTGCTTCCAAGCCAGTTCTTTTTGAAAATATTTGGTTTTCTAGGTTTCCTATACTGCTGTAACAAGCATACATCTCTGCAAAACCCATGTACATCTCCGCTGTCCGCTGCTGCTTTACCTATGAGGACGGACTACTCCTAATCAATGTCAGGAGTCTAAAAGCCTGGGACTGGAAAAAATCAAGTGGTATTCAATAACATAATGAATGGCTAGGTGATGGTAGTATTGCTGGTTGGTACAAATGGAGTCTTAGTACCTAACCCAAATATCAGTCCCTGGTGGCAATGGGAGTTTAGCCATGAACTTGCCGGGGGGTGGCGGGAAATTGCATTAACTTTTTGCTGTGGTGAACTGATAGCTTAAAAAACACTGCTGTGAAGGCATCTTATCTCTCTGGCTAAGAAAGCAGATGCAATTTCCTAGAAATTTTTAAGATGCTACATGCCAGGAAGTGCAAGATCTCACGGCAGCTGTTTCAAAGATTACTGTAAACAGCTTCCCCCTCACATAGTCTGTAGATGGCAAGGCCCTTCCATCATGTCACTGTATAGTGGGAAATTTACTGCGTAATTCAAAATTACAAATATTTACAAAATTACAAAATAATAGTCAAAAGCTCATTTTACCCTGTTCCCTGCTTCGATGGGAGCCCTGCTGTTTCTTCCAGACGGTAAACTGGCCTCTTGCCCAGACCATAGATCTCTTACGACAGGCTCCTTAAGGACCAAATCTAAATGGAAGCCAAAAGAAATATGTCTTACTAAGTGACACAAGGGTAACTTTCTGAGTCTGATTCTGAGCCCATTTTAACTGATTTTGCACGGATACAGCTCTTGCTGGCTTTAACTGCATTAATCCAGATTTGTACTGATGCAAGCAGAGTGCCCCAGTGCCTTTGACATTGGTACAAAAACGAATTTATAAAAATGCTGAAGTTGCAACCAGTGACCTAGGCAGTATTTTAACAATTGCATTCACATCTGGACTCTGGAAGATTTCTCAGTTGTTTGTCTGCCTTGTTGTTAGCAGAGCCAAATCGCTATGCTACCTTAGCTAAGGGGGAAATGTTCATGATCTCTTACAGCTCGTCACTGCTAAGAGAGTTATATGAACAACTGATAAAAAAAACCACTGACTGAAACAGGAGAATCTTCTACAGCCTTGACTGAGCTTTCTACCAGGCAGGCCAGACTGCCTCTGCTCCTGACACAGATACTGCAGGAGTTGCAAAGCTGTTCCAGGAGGTCTGAGAAGGGCAGGGAAGAGCTTAGGCGAGTGTTGCTGTCGGTGGGAGTAAATAGCACCATCTCAGGGGATGTCAAAGCTTCTGCTCTCTTCTGTGTCTCTGCCAGAGCTTGTTTACAGCCAACATAGTTCAACGTTTCTCTTTACCAAATACCCCAGTGATACTTGGTAAAGAGGACACCAGGGTAAGCATTCAGCCTACCATGAGGACTACTAGCACCTCCGAAGTTTGAGCTGCTCCAATGCAGCATCCCAGGTTGAATTCATAGAGAAAGTATTCACATGATGCAGCTATTCTTTTCTTTTTTTGGCACTTCTTTGTATTATTTATAAGGTGCATTTTTCTTGGACCTCCCCAGAAATGTGGCTCTGCCTTCTCAAATAGTCTTGCCCTTAGGACTGGATTTGACTTCTATGTGGTCTAATGTAGGTTTGCTCAGGGAAACTGTGTGCTGCAAGAACCTCCACCTCTAGCCACCAGAAATAATGTGATCCATGATTTGTGTGAGTTTGGGCTCGCCACTGGGCATGGTCTGTCTCTCTTACTTGTTGCTGTTGGGCTGAATAGAGCTGGAACATGCTGCAGCAGCCTCATCAGGCCCTCAGTGCCATTGCCCAGCAAAATCTTACTCCAATTGGTGTCGCAATGAAAGTGTGAAAGTCTTGATGGTGGCTGATGTTCTGTTGGGGAGACACGAAATGGCACCTCTGGAGTAGCATGAGGAAGCCTGATGCCATGCACTGATACCAGCACGACAGATGAGGTAACGGGATGTCAGTCTGCTTTCACTTCCCGAGCATAACCCGCAGCTTTTTTGGTGAATAAATCTTTCCTCATCGCTGTTCTCCTTTTTCCCTCCCCCACCGAGTTTGCAGTAGTGTTCGTCCCGTTCTTGTTTTAAGAAGGCACCCCGACTGGCGTCCTTTTCTGTCAAGAGGAGAGAGTGCAATTTAGCTGGTCTGTAACCGTCTGTTTCCATTCATTCCTGAGGTTTTCCAGCTGCCCATGAAAACAATGCACTGATACACTCTGTGCGGACTTGAACCATGTCCAGAGCAAAGGGTTAGGTGGGGCCGGGAGATTCGGGGAGTGTTCTTTGTCCTGGAAAACAGAATGGATACCAGCACGACACAGTCAGAAAGACAATGATGGAGGAGCAGTCTGCTGATTCCCCAGATGGTCCACACACCAGACTTTGGGGTCAAGCATCCAGCTCCTTGCCGGGCAAATGTCAGGAGTACCAAACTCGAGCATCTAAGCGCCGGGAGGAAAAACAAACTGAATTCCAAGGGGGGCTGATGTTGCACTTTCATGGATGCAAAGTAGACTGATTTCATCAGAAAGAGTGCAATATTTAGTTAGTTTTTCTGTTAAACTCTCTCTCGCTTTGTTTACCTTCCTTCTTTTTCATGGAGAGGCATAAAGTGAGTAATAAAAAATGCTAACAGCACAAGTTCTTGATTTATAATGCCAGCAGATCCCAGACAGAACTCCCTGTTGAGTTTGAGGGAACAGCCTGATTAAAAATTGATGCCACAGTATGGTCTGTCTTAGCAACAACACTCGCAAGTGAAATTCATCTAGGATATAAACTGTGACATTTAAAATGCCTGTTGGGTGAAACCTGACCAAAAAAAAAAAAAAAAAAAATTGGTGTGCATAGCTCTGGGGAATAAAGGCAATTGCCGTGCCACTTTATGGAATATCATGTGTGAATCACTGAAGCTATTAAGTCTTCTGCTGCCTTTTCCTGGCCTCGAGAGGTTAACTTCTTCCCAGAGACATTCACTGGGGTGGGAAATAAGAACCGTGTGCGTGTGCCACAGAGCTGTGTCTGGTCTGGGTACGCGGGTGATCCGGATTCCATGCTTGCCTGAGAGACCCACTGGAGAGAATAATGAGGGGGTTCAAAAGAAGAATATTCTTTCTGCCAGAAGTGGTCTTTTAACCAGGCCTTTGCTTATTTGTTGGGGGAGATTACTCACAGGGTCACCTGGCAAAAATGACTGGAAGTTATGAAAGAAAGGGCCTCCTGCCAACTATTTAAGAGAAAGAGGGAGAGAAATGGAGAAGAAACAGGAGAAAGTGCAGTGAGTTGGCTGCATGGAAAGGGACATTTTGTGATTCAGAGGAGAAGCCAAGAACCAAGGCTGTAAAGGGAGGGAGAGGACCCTGGTCTCCTTAGAAGGCTCGGTGCTATATTCTGGTGGCATTCAAGCATAAATTGAAAGCTGAGGCAAAGAAAAAAGGCACAGGCACTTACACATGCCTTGTGGAGCCCTTACGGCAGAGGTGGACCTCTAGGAAGGGGTGAGCATAAAGCACTGGAGTGACCTGGGGCTCGGCACTGCTTCTGGAGGTGTAGGGCAGCTGGTCTTCCCCATCCCACTTCCAAAGAGGGGCAAAGAGAGCCTGTGCTACAAAACCAAGACCAGGAGGCTTAGCCAAGTCACTCACTGGTTGTTAGTTGTTCGCTGCGCCCAAAGAGGTGCTTTGAGACCGATGAAAGGGAGGGTGCTTCTGAGATACCCCCACAAATCTCAGCCTGGGCTGTTGTCATGATGGCAGGGACCTTCTGGGGCCAAGGCAGGGCGGGCTCCCAGAGAATTTGGCCTTGAGCATGCCAACAAAGAAAGCTGTCGCAAGACAGCAGCGATGCACCCGCTGAGATCCAAGGACAATAAATATACAGACCCAGCACAGTTCCCCGCAGCTTACACCACTTTGACAAAACATCTGCTCGCCCGGAATAAAATCCCTCCCCTATTCTAAGCAGATACAGTTCCCCCTGAAATAGCAATAGGAGCTGCTGCATCTGCTCACACCATGGCCAGGCTGCAGCCCCAGGAGGATGAGGCCTTAGCTAAATCAGGCTGAGCTGCCTGCTTTATCTTACACTCTCCTGTGAATAACTTTTCTTATTACACCTCTTCATAGAAGTGCCAAACCCCAAGCAGGTAGGAAAGCCGTCCAAAATGCGGAAGAATTATGACAGAGGCTCAAGCATCATGGGGTTTTGGAAAGGTTATTCATTTAGTGAAAAAGTAAATGTGCAAATCAAACTCTCTGGCAGCATTTGTGTGATGATAATCATGCTGATTAAGTGTTTGAGCCTCGGGATATGCTGGGAACGGCACTAGGACCTAGAAAATAACCACCCCATGCTTTTGGAAGACAGCTGCAGGCTCTTCCTGTTCTGCTCTGTAAGTGATCCATCTCCTCTCACAGATCTGTTCATTTTGGATGCAATTGCTCAAAATATGCATTACTTATGGTCATACAGATAAATACAAAGGGGACTAGCAGTTGTGCTGTTAACCCTTCAGGTCCCCGTTAGGCCTAGCTGTGCAATGAGGAAGCAAAAGATTCAGAGCCCAGTTTTATCTACAACTGACTTTGATAAAGCCAAATCAGTTACATTAGCTAAGGGTATTAACCTTAGGGAAATATACTTTTCCTCTCTCCTCAATAAATTTGGCTATGGACTCCATTACCATTTGCTAATGAGAAAGATGCTTGTTCTCCTGATTTCTATGTTGGTGAAGGAAGGGAGAAGCTGATCAAACCAGTGGCCCTTGATTCACTTCCAGCCTTAAATTTGATATACCATTTTCATCTCATCAGTACTCTGCAAGCGTGTTAATGAATGTCTGATGTTTAAGGCATGGAGATGAATTCCGAGGGAGTAACAATGGCACAGAAGTTGCAGGAGGAAAGAATCAGGACAGAGGAGATGCTATTTACCTCAGTCAGCTGCTTTGGGACTTTTCTCCCCTCCCCCTCAAGCATGAATTTCACAACTAAACCACTGAAATGATAAAAACAATAGGTACTTTGCAGAGGTGTTACTGAAATATGCAGTCTTGGAGCTCTCGAACAGGAAAGGAAATATGAAGAATGACTTTTAACCATGTAGGAACGTATATGCGCTGTGGCCAGCTATTTGGCTGCAGTAAATCGGCGCAGTCAGGCTAAACAAACTTGATTGAACTACCTGGCTTGCTTGATGAGCCAGTTCTGCACCAGGCTCCTAAGCCAGCCAGTGTCCCTCTGGGCCAGGCTGCAGTAGCCAACGCACAGCTCTGGGCCTGCCCTAATTCACGCTAATTGGCACTGACTGCCTTCGACGCCAGGTAATCACACTTTGCAACTGGGAAATCAGAGCTTCCCTGTCATTGCTGCACCCAGCAGAAGTCAAGAACAGCAAAGGACTGAGACTGACATCTCCTGACAAGGTTTTGGGTCTTTTCCATACAACGTGGTCTGCTGCTTCTTTCATGGGGCGATTTGGACCCAAATGGCAAAATGACTGATTTGAATGTTTTTATTATTGTTGTTATTACTATTATTCTTACCACCATCATTCTGTCCCACTAGGGAGGTGCTCGGAAAGCAACACCTTCTGCAAGAAATCAGTGCAAGCTTTGAGAACCTGGTAACCTATGCCCTCCCCTGGAGCTTCCATCATCTTGACGGCAAGTTTGTGCTAAAGAGTCAAATGCCAATTTAAAAGAAAAAGAAAAAGGAAAAAAAGAGTACCCCAAGAAGTGGAACAAGGGCAACTCTGTCTGGTACTTCTTTCCAGCCAAAGAACTCTTTAATAGCAAACTATTAGACAAATCCCAGGCCTGGGGGGGGTTGTTACAGAGGTTTTGGATTCCTACCAGAAAAGTTTTTTTGTTGTTTCCAAACCTGTATTGTCTGAATGCAGCTGAAAAGAAGAATCATTCAGTGTAATCAGAAGTTTTTCCAGTATCATGGAAGTTCCTGTTTCTGATGGGATGTGTGATCCTTAATTGTCAAGGGAGCTGACTGTTAAATATCACTTATTAATAAATTGTAAGAAGAGAAGTCTGAAACCTTTGAAATGCAGATTGTCAGCACTATAGTTAGACCTGATCTGAAATGATAAATTCCAGAAGTCAAAATAGTGTTTGCCCGCTTTTTTTCCTCTCTCTCTTTTTAAAAGGTAGATGAAAAATGAATCTGGCCCCAACCCCTTGTGAAAAAAGAAGGTCTATTATTTTCAGAAAAATAATTTCAAAGGGCAAGTCAATAATAGCAGGATATACACAAAATAAAACTTCTGGAATCCTGTTATTATTATTATTATTATTGTAGGTTCAGATGACTCAAATGTTATTATTTTCTTCTTGCATTACCAGCCAAGAAAACCAATGGCAACCACATAAAGCTCTGCGAATCTCAGCAGTTTTGATTCCCACTTACATTACTGGAGCAGCTGTTGCACTCGCATAGTTTAGCAGGTCAGCTCTGCGTGTGGACTGCCTGACACTGCTTTGTCTTCTTCAAAACTTGGGCTTGATTTAAGAGCAGGATTCATAGAATAATGTACAGCCTACCCTGCAGAACTAAACTAAGCTTATAGTATTAGGCATGTTACCGTGTTGGAAGGAGCTCAGTTATGTGCTAGTACCTTATGGCTTATATAGCACGTAACACTGGTTCATGTATAGGTAAGAGACTTGTTTTGGTGATGGCCACCTTCAGCAAAGTATGCAAGGAAGAGGGCCGTTCCACGGACACTCTTTTGCTATGGCTCTCTCTAAGCTGTTGGTTTCCAACACCACAAAAAATGCAAGGGCAAAGTCAGCCGAAACCACAGAATCTTGCCCATCTATGAGTCAGGATCATTCACCCACCTTCCCACCACCGTGATCATGGAGCAGCAACGTCACAGCTTAAAAGCACCTCTCCCAAAACATGAATAAACCTGTGCTGACCATGAGCGGGTTGTCTTGCCTGGTATGTCTTGCGGGGAAGGAGTTGCACTGCTCTCTTACCCCATTACAGATGATGAGCACCGCTAGTGACCACCAAGAACTACTCACATGAGAATACAGCTATCTTAGTTTATATCAGGCTAAACAAACTGAGTGGCAGCATACCAAAACTGCTGCAATGAGCTAAACAATATTTTTAGAAATGCATTTTTTCCATGGAATAGCAGGGACTGATCCTTCACCATCCCAGATGTTGGAGTATCCTAGCAGGAGCAGATGAAACCATTCTGACTGAGAGGAAGTATTCAGTGCATTTTGGACTGTGTGAGCGCAGGTGTGAATGCCTACACAAAGTGGAGATTTACCGCAATCCACTGGAGACCATCATATTTAAAGAAGGAATTTACATTAACAATTTCAATATGATTTCATGTTTGCTTCACGCACAATTTGACTGAATACACTGGTACGTTCCTGCATATGTTAACATGCTTAAACTGGGACAGCTTGACTTGATTACAAACTGACTTATGCCAAACCACATAAAGATGGTCACCTGTCCATGGACAACATGGTGCACCCATTTGCTCTTTCTTCAGTTTTCTGTTGTTCCATGGAAAATTAATAAACATTTTACTTCTGTCCTTTCCCACTTTCTTCCATGTGTATTTGGTTTCCTTCATAGCCACCAGTAAATATGGCAACAGCTCAAATTGTGTGAGATGATATTGCACCTCTTCTGCTGATTGCATCGTTACTCTTGGAACAAGAGGACACCAAGCTACCTGAGTCCCAACCACTGGAGGTTGATTTAACTGAATTTAACCTCTCCAATAAACCAGATGATTTAAAAAACAAAACAAATCACCATTTGCAATGCTGAAGATGCTGGCCACATCAGGCAGATATAATCTGATTCAAGGACTTGTTAGCTATATCAGATTTACTCCTGGATAAGAGTTTGAGCCCATGGATAGTAAAAATTTCAAAGCCAACCCTGTTTTCACCCAAGTTAATTTTCCCTTGACTTCTATACAAGGAAAGTTTAAACAAACCAGGCAAAGCGTGGGAGCCAGGATATCTGTCAATGCTTCCAGAGTACTAAGATGTGGCCCCTCTACATTTTCACCCTGTCATTGCTTAGGCTTTAACAGTGACCATGGCTCTCCTCCTGGTGCCAGAGGTCAGGGATGTCCTTTGAAGCTGTTCGTTTCCTTTCTGCAGTCAGTCAAAGAGGTCACTGTTGAGCAAGACTTTCTACTTAAAGAACTAATAAAACAGCTCTAGCAGACACCAAGGAGTGAATTCATTTTTACCAGCTCCAGAGAGGTGTCTCTGGAGGAGGAGAGAAGAAAGCACAGGAAGGTGTGAGCGTTGGGCGGTCTCAATAGCAGGATAACACGTCTTGAAATCCCCGGGGAAGGGAGGTGGCTCTGCAGCACATTCGCCTGTGTAAGCAGTTAGCAGAGATTGGTTTGAGCTATGGCAACATCAAACATGCCAACAGTGGATCAGTAGGCAATTTCCTCCTCACTTTCACTATATATACATGTCCTGGGTAGTATAGCAATGCAAAAGTACTGCAGTTGCTCAGATATCTTCCAAGGATTAATTTGAAAGACATATTCCATCAAATTCCCACATTATCCAGCTACAGAGAAAGGACGTTTGTGTATGCAGGCATTCTGGCAGGAGCTATTTGCTTTGGGGCCAGCTGTAATTCAAAGTTATTCTGAATACTACACTGCAGCAGCCTGGCCAAGCCCAGTAATGCTGATTATTAGGGCTTTCCTGGTTTTCCAGATGGAGACAATTTCATTTAGTTCTCTCTCTTGTAATTAATAACTTGTCCCTTTTGTCCATTTTTGAATCTTTGTTTTATCTCTAGCATTTTGTACAATAGTTTCCAATTTACATAATCCATTGCTTGCCTCCTCAGTGCACGTAGCAGAACTCATTCAGCCATACAGTTTAATGACGTACAGCTCAAATCTCTGCTGCACAATCTCACATCCACTTCACATCAAGCTGGCGTTTTTGTCATTTATATTTTATATGCTATAAACTCACAAATCATACCATTTCACACTAGAGCAATGTTAATAATCTTTTTAAAAAAAAAAACCTAACCACTAGCAAACATATGGGATCTGTACGTTCTGTCCTTTAAACAAGTGCAGATTTAGCAAGGAGGGGGAGGGAAAAGGAAGAGAACGCGAGCCACATCCCCCCGCTGCCAACGCAATGCATGTTCCTGCAGCATCAGTGTTTGGATTAGGCCCATGGCCACCCTACTTAGGTTTCAAATCAAGAAAAAATAGATGGAATTCAATTCCCCGCTGCCAGTTTTTAGCAATACTAGACTTCTGCATACAGAGGGGTTTTTTTAACTAGTGTTCACATGAGACTAGCTCTTCCCATTGAGAGTGTGTTCATAAATGGGATATCAGATGTTAATAAATGATGAGTATTTAGTCTGTAGGCATATTACAGACATGTGTAAAATGTGCTATAGGTGGCTAAACTCTAGCTGGTTACAAACAGGGTTCCACACAACAGCACGAATTAAACAGACTGCCTTTTTTTTGTGCTTTTAACTCCTAGCAAGCAGCAGGGTTCAGTCCAGGACTGGGGGCTCCTAAGTACTTCCACAATTTAAATAACAAATATTAATCTACTAGAACATATAAACAAACGATGAGTTTGAAGCATAAAGATGAAGTGGGCTTGCACACAATAGCTGTACGTTGGAGTCAGCCCATACATCCATGCGTACGTGCGCAGTCCCACGTATCCCATTAAGGACAAGGAGGGATGTCGGTGGGTCCCACTAAGGGCTGGTCTGCAGGGAGGGACATTGAACCCCTGAACACTGGGAGCCATACAGCAGAATATCGGCAATATTGCGGGTCTGACCCCAGTGTTAGTGGGACGGTCACCTCCTCTGGCTGTGTGCACCAAGTGCCCAGAAACCCAGGTGTGTGGATTTCTGGGCTTACGCCGTTGTTCTCAGGGGAATGTGGGTGGATGGTTGTTCTCTATTTTCTTTTCTTTTGTCCTCCAACTACTTAAAGCATCTGGGATTCCAGTTAGTGTATATTTTAAAGCCTTTGTTTCTTTATCCTTCATGCTGCACCGTGACATTGAGCGTGCTTCAAATGAATGAAAAGCCTCCTTTGAAGCTAGTCACAATTCAATGCCTGTCTTTCTTTGGGACCACATTTGGTTTTTTTTAACAGATCAGTGGCCAGAAGGTCACAACAGAGAGCAATGCATATGACTGAATATTAACTTTTAATAGAGTGCATTGAGCTCAGGAGCTGATTAGAGCCTTCATGAAGCAAGAGCAACGCTAATCCTGGAAGGAGTCCTAAAATCTTTTGTAAGCTGCATTTAATTAAAAGAAAATGAAATACGCAAAAGTTGATGCACGAGTTGTACATTTGTGCATCCCACTCAATGAATGAATCATTTTCCTGCCTTCTTCTCTGACACAGAAGTATCTTGCAATCCATTAAAGATGCTTAAATATTTTTACAGCTCCAGTGGACCACATGTCACCACAAGCCACCAAGGACATGGCCATTGCAGGCCAGAGCTGTTCTGGTGTAACTATAACACTTCTGCAATGATTTGGGTAGAGGATGACACCCAGACCGTAGGCTGTCTACAAAAGGACATAATTGCTTGTATCACTGCTAAGGCAAACATCACCAAAACTGTTGCTAAATTCACGAAGTAGAATCTTTTTGTATTTCCACACCCTCCCATAACAAATATATGGCATATGTGCATCTGGGGCAAATCTCAATCGATGCCATCCTACCAACAGCAGCACTTCATTACGGGAACAGCACGTGTCCTTCTCACACAGGCACAGGCCCGGTTGTTACCAGTTGCCTCCATCCTGTTACTGGTAGAGAGCCACAGGGAGCCAAGACGCTCTGACTGGAAAGATGAACTACAAGGTGGATGAGTGTGAATTGATCAAACGGCAGCTGGAGCTGGTGTCAGACCGGGATTCAGTGTGGGATCGACCAGCCCCTGCCCTGGCACAGAGCATGGACCCCTGCTCGTCCTGATCACTCCGCGAAGGGCAGGATCCCAGTGCAGACCCGCAAAGCAGAGCAGCCCTGAAGGCACACGCGCCTCGTGCTCCAGTGTGCTGGGGACCTGTCAGCCTCGCTCACGTCCCTTCGAAGGGCTGGGGACAGTGGTTAGATCAGCAGCCTTCCCACTGGATTAACACAGAGCTTTGCCGCTCTGCCGGCACCATGCTCATGCCTGTCAGGATCCATCAGACAGCCAAGCCTTATGAGCTAATAGAATAACGGAGTGAAAAGAATAACATTACCCCTTTCTGAAAGAGCCAGAAACACTCTTAGCTAATAGTGAATACAGCTTATGATTTTACAGGAAGGAGGCTACCTGACTTTTGGGCACTGAATGCAAAGGGAAGCACCCAGGCTGTAGTGGATGGTCCATAGCTGAACGGGCAGAGCAGTTCCCATCCCAGCTGCCACGCATCGAATGTGGTTCAGGGGCACCGAAACAACTGGGATGGACTGGGAGCACTGAAGGGTCAGAAGGATGGGAAGAGGGTTGTGCAGAAAGTGACAGTGCTGTGGCTGGTTTTCTTTGCTGCCGCCCACTCAAAATGTCATTGTCATCTGAAGGGCTTATGAATCAGGGAGCAAACAGAAGATTGCTCAGGTTTTCTGCCTTCAGGGATTTTTTTTTCATATATTTTTTAATGTGTGCTGATCTAAGGTCAAAGTAACTCAGGATGAATGATTTCTATCACCTTCGCCTCAGGAGCAGCATGTCGTGCTCGGACAGACCCCCACGAAACAGTCAGATCCTAACGTGATCCTCATGTGTGTCCTCACATGGCACGAGCAGACCCTCCGACAGCTGCGTGCCTGTGCTCACAACACACGTGTGAAGCAACGTGACCCCCTCCAGGCATCAGGATTCAGCTGGGTCCATCACATGGTGACCCTGGACGGTGCAGAGTGAACACGTGTCAGACCACAACCGCACTGGGGAGCATGTTCCCGGATCTGCTTGTCACCACCAGTTCTGGCCCATCACCCCCATGAGCAAATTCATAGCACATAAATCAAGCTTAGAAAAGTTGCAAGTCCATTTCCTCTTGAACTCATGCAAGTGATGGAAAAAGACTACTTAGAGCCAAAAGCTGGTGTTTAACAATTTATTCCACGGGTGAGTGAGTGGGAAGGAGGGTGATGCCCGGTCTCAGCAGGCCATTGCTGGTAGGATGAAAGCTCAGCTAGAAGTAGTTGACAACTCTTCTGATGGACTGGACATTCGCGCTCCGCGCCTGCCACGCATTGAAGCTGCTGAACTCGCCCCGCTCCACCACGTACATACGGCCTCGGTAGTTGGGCTCCTCGTACAGCACCCACCTGAGCAGAAAGGGAGGGCTACTTGGGTCCCAACGATGTGGTCATGCGAGGTGGCCTCGTGCCCACACCGAGTGGCTGCATTTAGGCACTGCAGTACTGCAAACTACCAGGGCCCGATGGTCCCTCTGCAGTCCCAGTCCCATCCTGCACACAGAAATGCCCCCAGTGGAGTTAACTGCTGGTGCTTCCCCCTGTTTCCAGCGTAGCCTGGCAATTATCCACAGCCAGATTGGAACTTGCCTTTAGAAGAAGTTGTTTTGGGTTACACCAGCAATGAAGCCTGGGACCAGGGGCTCCTGGAATGGATCTCTCTGAGCTTCACCATGTGCAACAGAAACAACTTAATAGCATTTGATAGTGCTAAAGAAGGACATGAGTCCCCTCAGCCCCTGGATAAACCCATTTTGGACTCTAAGGAGAAATGTGCAACACTTGAAATACGTTTTACCCCTTTGAACTGACTCATTAGCTGTGATGGGAACCATATTTAATAATTTCTCTCTTTGCTAGCAATTCTCAATGGCCTCTCTTTGAATCTTTCCGACAGACAGCAGGACTTGGCTTAGTTATCTTCACTTTATCTCTATGTCCAGAGTTAACTACAACTTTCCCTTGGAATACAGTCATATAGATACAACACTCAACAACCTTGGTGACTTTGGCATGCCTGACTTATTCACCTAGCTTGGCTACGTTTCTTTAGCATGTCTTTCTCCTCTTGAAGGTCTTCAAGTCAAGAGCAATTCTGATGGTCAAGAGGGACAAATTTTGCCGCTCTTCTCTCCCTTCATCACACTGTGCCATGATCTTAATGTGGCCACAAGTGTCACCTCTTTCCTCTATTTAAATATCCCATGCTTTTTAACCAAGTTCTGCTATTGCTCCAATAGTTTCACAGTCAGGTTTCCACCCCATCATTGCTGAACTGCTCATCTCTGCCTTGTTCTCCTCTTCCCAACTTTTTTAAGGATTTTATAAGGATCTCTGCTGCTTGTCCCATCTGTTTGCTCAGCAATGACAACAGAGCACAAATGCAATCTTCCAAATCATTTGGTTTCTGTGGTCTGTGTCTTGCCAGGAATTCAGCTGTGACATCTGGGTTGGGACCTACTATATGTGGGATTTCCAGAGAGAAACTCCGTTAAGTACTGGATGGGTGAAAGACTGCTGGGCCTCCAGGGTCAGGCAACAGCTGGTGAACTCAGATCAGTCTGACCCAGAGCAAAAAGCTGGAGTCCTAGGAAAAAAGTTGTTTATAAAACCATCCACCCACGGGCATTATGGGGGAAAAAAAAAAAAAAAAAAGCAAAAGGTTAGGGTATTTACTCAAGCCACCTTACAGATTCCTTGACATATTTGGATTTATTTTGTGTTTCTGAGAGGACACAAGGTAGGACTGTGGTGGGTTCCTTCTCCCATTGCCTGTGCACTGATAGGACTGGCACATTGAGCTCACACCTGCCTGGTGCCCCCTCCACCCTGCTGCCCATGCTTGTACAACCCTTTTCTGCAGCATCGCTGCAATGTGCTCACCCAAGGCATTTGGGTCGCAAGCATTTCCTGCGAACAAGTTCATTCTTTGGCACTTTTTTTCAGCCAGTTTGTATCCAAACCAGAATTACAAAGTCATCCTCAGACTTTTCCTTTGAAGCTCACTTTGCAGCATGTGGAGGAGGCTGCTTGTGGCTCATGTGAATGTAGTGGCAGGTTGCCCCAAAGCCACGTGCCCCCACCCCCCCGCCCCCCACATATCCTGTTGTGCACTGTTGGAGAGTGTGCTCAGCTCTTCAGCTTAATTAAGAACAATTAATAAAATTATCCTCCTCTAGATACACCCCAGCCTTGTTCGTAAGACACACATGGCTTTCTTCCTTTTCTACCCCATCCCTTCAGCTTATATGTACCTTCCCATATTTTTGGGCCTCATTCTCCATCAGTTCACCTTCCCTCCCTCAAGCACTCCTGAAAAGGGCTCCTGATCCTATTTTCTGCACCTTCCAATCACTCCCTCCTGCTGAGAATACCTAACATTATTGAAAATACTGCATGATGGTAGGACAGGGACGTTCACAGGGTGTTGCTGGCCCACTGGGACATGGTTGTTCTTCCAGCTCTGCTCCGCTCTAGGGTATTTTTCAACAACTGCTGGACCCTGGGGAATAGTGCAGGGGGTAGAGCAGCCCCTCACAGTCACTGTCTTTCCCAAGACCTCTACATTTTTCTCCAGACACATAATTGATGTGTCTGCACAGTCACATGGAGGGAATGGGACAGGCCTTGGGGTAGATGGAAGCAGACTGCGTGACCTGGTATGGTGATAAGAACCCACCAGCCTGTTCCTCTGCTTAGGGAAAGGCTGAAAAAAAGAGGAATAAAAGGAAGAGCAGAAAGATGGGAATGAAGCGTATCAGCAGTGCAGGGTGATGAGTGAAGACTTGTATGGCTGGCTTAGCTGTTCCTTTATTGCCTAAAATTTACGTTCTCTGAGACCATCAGTGAGAGAGGAAATCAAGTCAGTCAGGAGCCCAGGAAAAAAAAAAAGATGATCCTGTCCTCAAGCCCAGCATGGGAGAGCTGATGCAGGCACATAGCACGCAGCCCTCAAACATCTCGGTGCTGTGTTTCATTAGCACATAAACCCAGAGGACACGGGAATAAAACTCGGCATGGAACCAGTGCAAGCCCTGTAAGCCAACACTGGCTGCTCACGCTGAAAAAACTAGCAGGGGAGTGCTGCAGCTTCAGCCTGAACCAAGTGGGATGCTTTCAGTAGGGCTCGAGTTCACTCATTCTCCACGTAGGACTCGAGCAGTGCCACGAGCAGCTATCTCCTCTGCCGAGAAATAGGTAATGTTTATTGAGCAGCAACCTTTGGGTACCTGTTCTGGTTGATATTTCACAGCCTGGCTGCGGAACATCTACCAAACGCTCATAAATGCTTCAGCAGAATAAATGGTTGGTCTGCTTCCTTCAAACTTGAAGGAAAACGTTACTGTAGCTTAGAAAAGCCCTTCTTGGGGTATTCTCTCCTGGACTGTAAAACAAAATCGGCTTTTTAAAGTTGTTCTAAGCACTCCCCTGTGGAGTGGCTGAGGCACAAAGGAGGACAAGAAGCGCATGTCTTCCTCTAAAACCAGATGATACCATCTGTGATACCGAAGCTGGCTCTGCCCGTGGGACAGGCAAAGCCGCTCGCCACGCAAACCACAACAGCTTCCGAGGAGGCGGTAACATCTCAAAACTGTTCCAAAATAGTAGTTTCAGCATAGTTTTAACAGCTTTATCATCACCCTTTCTGGCTGCGTGGGGTAGCAGTCACCAGCCCCAAAAGGGCAGCGGGGAAGGTGCTGGACACCCTCAGCCCCACCATACACCATGCCAAGAGCAGATGTTTCTTTTCATTCCCGTGTTTCCAGCTGACCCATCATCACTTCCCACAGGCACGGCCACCCCCACAAGTGCAGGCAGCAGCTTTTTAACAGTACGTGACACCATCCACAGATCTTGAAGGGGAAGCAAACATTTCTGTATCCAATGGATGTCGCGTTGTGGGAATTAAGGGCGAAAATCGCAGAGTGAGACTTCGGCAGGCAGGGAGCTCAGGAGGACCCTGCCTTACGCCTGCTTTCAGCAGGCACAGGGTAAACCAGCCCCGCTTGCAGGCTGGGGATGTGCTGGAGACAGCCTGTGGCTGAAACTCCCCTCGACTCTGGTGACCCCATCTCCTCTGCTCCCCAGACGGTCGAGGATGGGTCCTGGGAGGGCTTTGCATGGCTGAGCCCAGTGCCAGCTACACCTGCAGCACCCCTGGGGTCACCTGGGCTTATATGGTCCAGCCAAAGGAGAAAAGTGGTGCCATAGGGTCCCTTTCTCCTCCCTGGTCTCCCCTCTCTGCTGTGGTATCTCCTCCTTCCCTCCCTCCTCCTGCAGCCCGGGGCCAGCAGGTCCCTCCGCACTGTCCTGCCTTTTAATGGCCTTGAGAGATCCTTCCACATGCTTGCAACAACCGTCTTCCCGGGGTCTGAATGCAATACTACAAAACTCAGCGAGTTTCCTCACCAAGCTCCTCTCACTATTTAATTTTTTTCTATTTTTTTATCCCTACCCAAAGCCTTTGAGAAGTCATGTAATGTTAACATAAACAGCCTAGGCTCCCATGTGAGGGAAAGCAAGCTTTATGCCCCTTATATATTTTGCAGGGGAGGGGGAAAAATCAATCTGAAAAATCTAAGTGCTTGAAAGTTTCTGGGCAGCTTCCCAATTTCTCAAGCTCCAGGCTCTGCTACGGGGACACGTGTGGTAAATAATTGGCCCTAAAGCTCTTGCCAGAGTACTCACAAGCTCTCTCTTGGCTTTATAGTGTTGGTACTCAAATGCCTTTTGCTTCAAATGCTCGGCACTAACGGAGTCCCCGGTGGGCTCCAGCCATTTCTTCCCATCAGGAGCTGGTAGCTCTGCTTCTTAGTTTTAATGAATTGCCACTGCCTGATCATAAGCCTGTTTTTTTGGAAGAGGAGGGGTCTCAGCTGAATCAGAAAGGGTCCTGCAGAACAGTCGCTGTCAGGATGTCACGAGTTTGGATGGCAACAACCTTTTTCCTATTCTGGGCAAAAATTGCTGTTGGACAGAAAGGGTCCAGCATCCCACGCTGGGCGCAGGTGAGATGTGCAACATCCAGTCCAGGAGAGGCGGAGAAGAGCGTTTCTGCGCTCCCTCCTCTGCAGGGGCTCCCCTCTGCCCCGTGCCTTGCTCCAGCCACCCGCTGCCTGACTCTGGGAGGATTTTATGGCATTCCCCCGCACCCAGCACACTTGCAGTGAAAATGCTGGACAGAGGAAAGGGGAGACGTCCAGGTAACAACCCGTCTCATAACAAGAGAAAAAAAAAAAACATAAAAAGGATTGACACTGTTGAGAAGATGCAAATTGCCACGCGACAAGAAGAAAAAGGCAAAGCTGCCGTCCTGCCCAGGCTTTCAGGAGCATCTTCAGGGGCAGGAGGATGGGGCTGAGCATCAGTAACGCATCTGCAAAGTGGATTCAGGAGGCACCAGGGTGACCAAAAACCCCCATTGGGATGGCTGTACATCACCACTGCAGTTGCCCCTGTCTTTCAGAAAGAGGGTTTCATTTTAAGGTGAGACACCACTGCCTCAGTTTTGCTCTCTGAGGAGGAGGTTTCTGGTGTTGCAGCAAGCCTTGGTGAAGCCACTTGCAAAGCAAAAGCCCTGACCTGCATCACCCAGAGCCATCCATGCGCCCTCCCCGAAAGCCTCTGTGCAGATTTTAAAGAGGTGTTTGGAAACATGCACAGAAATCTTTAAAAAAAAAGGAAAGAAAGAAAAAAAAAAGAAGCTCTTTTTAGGCTTCTTGTTTCATACACCTTAAAAAGATGTCTTGGAGCTCCTGTAGCTTGTGCTTAGCTGCCACCCTCCAAAAATCATGCCCCTTTGAAGCAGCTCTCAATGGGCAGGCACTAAAATTCACCTTTAAACCATAGGTTTAACTCACATTTTTAGGCTTTCTCCATGTCCCGCCAGCATCGACAGGCTTTTCCGCAATGCGGGGAGCCTCTGCAGCCCCCTCGCTCCCCTGCGGTGCGGGGTACAACGGGTGCAGGGCAGGGAGCACCGCAGCAGCTGCGTGCCGGGACACGCGCGGTTACTTACGCGCCATCGCCGTACACTTTGAGGGCGTTAATGCAGGTCTTGTCCCAGCCTTGTCCCTGCAGGAAGGAGCAATCTTCCGTCAGCTCCAGGCTGGGACCGCTGAAATGGCTCCCCTCAAATATTTCGATCCTGTAATGCTCGCCGTGCTGGGGACAAAGGGATTCCAGTCAACAAACCAAACCAAAACAAAAAAAAGCAGCAAATTACTCCCTCGGGTTTTGTAAGACAAAGAAGAAGATGGAAGGGTGCTTCGGAAGGGGAAGGTGAAAAGCAGTCCAACACCACCAGTGCCAGCAGGCACGGAACACGCACAAACTCGTGCCACCTCCCAGCACACCACGCCAACTAGAAAAGCAGCCAGAAAAACCTTCGTCTCTGCACCCGGCTGCACCTTCCTACAGCCACCGTCCATGTGCGAACACATCGCTCGTGGGGTGCGTTGTGCTGAGGCACACGTAGCCCCTCGCCCATCTGCAGGTCCCCCCACCGGCCTGCAAACCCTCCGTCCCAAATACGGCATCAGCCACAGCCCTGGTTCTCCGTGCACTCACACAGCAAAAAAAAAGATATATACCCAGAACGTACGAAGATATTAGACTATTCCCCTAAACTAATTTATATCGCCTCCAGTTCCACGCGGAGCTGCTGTTCCTGACGGGAGACATTGTGCCTTTCTTTAAGGAAAATAAAAAAGGGAAAAGAAAAGGAAGCTTTCCCAGCATCATCATTACTGCATGGGCCCTTGAGGGTGACATGACATAAATTCCTCCAGGGAGATTTCTGCAGCCTGCGGCATAGCTATGTGGGACAGAGCGAGCTGAAAGGATATTTTTAAGCTAAATTCAAAGAATACCTAAATGCATTTTTCAAATAAACAACGTCAATGCACAAGAAGGCCTGGCTGCGATGCCAAACCCCACAGCAGGCAGCCGCTGGCAGCAGCCGAGCGGATACCGTGCCTGAGCAAACATTCCTCCGGGAATCTGCACTGCAGAAATGCCTCGAAGCACTCACTGGCATCTCACAGGGAAAATCGTGGGCCAGGGAGGGAGGAGCATGTCCTCGTGCCGGCCGGGCTCCAGGGCCTGAGGCAGAGCATCCTCCATGTATGGACCACAGAGGTGCTTTGGAAAGGACATTATGGACCTGAAACAAACCCCTTGCTGTGCTGAAAAGCAGCTTTGGGGCCAGCAAGAAACCCCTCCAGCTCCAAGTGGGTTCATCATTGCCCTGGGGGTCATGAGTGATAGGAGAGTCCAATGGGAAGATCTAACCCAGATTCATTTTTCTTTGCTACTTTTTAATCTTCCCAATGAAACCTTCCTCGGGGCAGTGCTTTTAAAAGCTTCATAAGGGGAGGGCTATCTAGTATGGGGAAAAACCCCACGGTTTTAGTTTAGGATTACTGCGGGATTTTGCCACAGCAGAGAATTCAGCTTAAATTTGCTAGGAGCAGCCCAGGTGCCCCATGAGTCCAGTTCGGAAAGCAGAAAGTCCTGGGGCTGCCCGCTCCCCCTCCGGGCGCAGGGGGAGACCAGGCTACCGTGGCTCATACTTGCCTTGGGCAATGACCATCCCTCTTAATTCCCCCGGGAGTATTTCATAGTGACTCACATTAAAAAAGAAAAGCATGTGACGCTGGCAGGACCTTTGAACCTCATCTGAAAAAAAACATGAGAAAATCCCAGCCCCCTAAAACTGCTGTGCTTCATGCTGCGGGAGGAAGGCGATGTGTCTTCTCCCGGCCGGGGGGCACGGGAAAGCACGACTTGGCTTTGTGGCCGGTGCGGACCACTCCAAGGGGTGACAAACCTTCCCTGAGGGACTATTTCCTTCTCAACAGGGTGTATTATTTCTAAAAAGAGCAGATTTTTATTGCGCTTATTCACGGGGCTCATAAAAACAAAGCCCAACGGCAGCTCCATCCCGCTGATGCTCCGGCTGGGAGGGTGAAACGCCAGCGGCATCCACTCACCATGCCGATGGGCCGGCAGGAGCCCAGGTGGTCGCTGCGGCCATTCCAGCGATAGAAGTCGGGGTACTCGCCGTGCTCCAGGACGTACTGCTGCCCTCGGAAGTCGGGGTGATCGAAGCAGACCCAAGCCCCGCTCTGGACGTAGATGGAGTTGACCCGGTTGAAAAAACCTCGGTCCTGGAAGCTGCCGCAGCTGCCGCAGACCTCCAGCTTTCTGCCCGTGAAGCATTTGCCTTCGTAGAAAGTGATCTGGGGGAGGGAGGAGAACGGGCCCGCGGTGAGGAGCAGGGGCACAGCCAGACCCCCAGTTTGAGCAGATGGGAACCACTTGCAGATGCATCTTTTTTAGGGTGGTTTGGTTTTTTTTTTTTTTAAGCTGCTTTCCAGCAAGAGGAGCATGGCATCACTGGCATTTTTTCCTAAGAACCGTATTTGTTTTTCTGGGAACGCAGCGCATCTTGCATTTACGACACTTCTCGCTGCCTCGTGCTCGCTCACACATATTTCCATCAGGAATGTTTAAACAGGAAACTGTGCTCCCGAAACGCAGCTCCTTCTGCCGCACCCTCCCCATCCCTGCTACCAAATTTACTCCCGCTATCATCACTCACGTCGCATCCTCCGGGATATTATCCTAACCTACTCCTTCAACCCGGAGGATGCTTGTGCTCTCCGGCCCCAGGCTGAAAGGGAAGCGGTTGGGTTGTTACTTACTTTTCCTGAGTATTGAGACATTTTCTGCTGGCTGCTATCCAAGACCAAAAGTGGGAGCCAAACCAAAACCGCGATGGACAGAAACGTTGGACACCCCGCTATATAGCAGCCGGAGCAGGGGGAGACGGGGCTGGTGTCGCGACGGCTTTTTAACAAAGCAGTGGGAACCGGGGGCTTTACGCTTTCCTGCTTCGTAGGCAGAACCGCCGGTAACGGGGCCTGCTGAGTCCAGGGTTTTGATTTCGGGCAGACGATCTGACAAAAGATTTGCTTGGCAGGGCTTTGGTCGATTAACAGTACACATTTACTGCTCCTTTTTGAAGGACTTTCCCCCAGCCCCCCCCCCTTTCCCTTTTTCCCCCCCTCTCCCTTTTTTCCTCCCCCTTTTTTCCTTTTTTTCTCTTTTTTTTTTCTCTTTTCCCTTTTTTTTTTTTTTTTTTAGAACAGACAAGAAATAAATAAGGAACCAGCAGCAGCTCTAACCAATGTGCATAGTTTCTCTATTAGGTTTGCTTTTTTTTTATTGGTTTTTCCCAGCTTCTTCTCGCCTTGGTGTGGCAGCCAAAAGCAAGCGTCCTTGGAAGACTCCTCACCAATAACACATCGCACTCTGTCCATCAAAGCAATAGTTTCTTGTTCAACCTTTGAACCTCTTTAAATGGCATCTCCAAAAGCCAAGGACCTAATCCCCTCCAAAGCTCAAAGGTTGGGCTCACAAACCCACCGATGTTATTCATGAGCATCGATTTTATGACTTTTCCGATCTTTCAGCACTGAAGCACTGAGACACAGATCTAAGTCAGGATTAGAGGGATTTTTAAGCCATACCATTGACCATAAAGCAATATTGCCCATACAGCTGCAATTATGGCTTCAGAGTCCAGCATCTCAAATGCCAGTGCAAGGAAAAGCTGCTTCATATTTCCCTCTTTTGTGTTATAAGAGCATCCAGTGACTTCAACTGTCTTATACTCAGGACAACTAGCAAGGGAAAGCCCCAGCCCATAAACCCCATCAGTTTATATTAATAGAGTCAGGCCAAGAAGAGGGAAAGGCAAATGCATGGGGGTGGCCATAGACCAGCGCGTGGAGACGTACCAGGGCACCATGTTAAAAGGAAATTTTTCTTTTATGCTCTTTAATAGCTCTGGAAGAGACTTCACACCCAGCTCCTACTCATCAAATTCTCCTCTTCATCACCCATGGGGCCCCCATCACCTCCTCCCCACCGCCGGCGCTCCACTCCTCAGACCGCCAGGCGCACGCTTTGAATCCAAACCCTAAAAACTCATTTCTTGGCAGGTTGCTCCCATCTGCACGTGTGCCAGCAGCCTCGCTCGGCAACCCCGCTCTGCTGCCTTTGTTCACTGCTTCCTTTCAAGATTAAAGACAGTTTGGGGAGAAAGGATGTCATTATTAAGGCTTAAACGTACGCCACCCTTTCAATTAAGATGTAGAAGTTAATCAGCGCGTGTGCGCGCACACGTAGGCTGAGCTGGAAGACGTTGTGTTGACTGGGATGCGCTGGAGGAGGAAGGAGGCAGGTGGCGCGTTGCCTTTGGAGAAGAAATGCATCCTTCAGCTGAAACAGGTAAACCTGCCCTGGCATCGCTGTTTACATTTACATGTTCTAATGGGAGGCAGGAAATAATGAAGAAAAGCCTCATCAAAGTAAAAAAAACATACCCAAAGCCTCATTGAAATGCTGGTATTATTGTCTAGGTGCTAAATTAGTCACCAGATGGTGTGAGAAAACTAACAGTGCATGGAAAGTCCCACTTGGAAGAGCAGCAGCCAGAGCAGAGGGCAGTAGCGGCATCCCCAAAACCAGCCCTTCCTTGTGGCCTTGCACTTGGTGCCCCGGGAGGGAAGGAGGAGACGTGCTCCTCTTCTGAGTCATGGCTGGGAGCACCTGGGTGATGAGGTGGCACCGTCGTTGGGACCCAACATTCCCAACCACTGGGGTCGTAATGGTCCACACGCTCTTTGCGTTGGCCATGAGCTGTTTGGTGCCTGGAGGGGAAGACCCACAACGTCCATGACAAACTGGCCTAAAGTACCCAGTAAAGCAATTATTACCGCAGGAGGAGGTTTTTATGGAACCATAAAAGCCTGATTTCCTCCAGCTCTGTCTCACAATGGGATTTTCCTGTCTCTCCTAAGGTGCGAGCTTTTAATTAAATCTGCAGGAACTTGAAGTATCTGAGACTTGTGCCTGGCTGTTAGATTTGTTAGAAGCTGTCCGGCAGGTTTGAAAGCTGTTTTAGGAGAGATGGAAAGAGGGTGCGACAACTTTATTCTCATTTCTTTGAGAAACCACGTTAAAGATACGAAATGACAAAGGGCCCATCTCTAGAAAAAAGGAAAATGATGGGAAAAAAAAATACTGAAGAACTGCAAACCCTAATTCCTGGGAAAAAAACCCTTCATTCCTTGCAAAGGATGGAATGGCTGCCCCTGGAGGAGATAAAAGAGCATCCTGAGGAGCCCATGGCCACTAGCAGCCTTTCAGGCATGCGATGCTGGGGGAGAGCTTGCCTCCCGCTCGTGCCCATGTGCCGGATTGCATCTCACTGTGGTGCCCTAAACTAACAGGATCGTGGGCAGCCCTCCTCCGCTGTGGCTGTTTAACAGATGAAGCATTGGAGATATGAACCTATGAGTTTGAGCATTAGGCTTTAACAGACAAAACCCAAAAGTCTGAGATTTTTTTTGCATGTCTTGGTTCAGAGGGAGTGAGTAATTGGGCTTGATGTCCGTGGGTGTGGCTCCAGGCTGTGCTATCCCTGCCCTGTCTTTGCTGCCATGAGGCCAAGGAGCAAGGCGGTCAGAGATAATTTGCTCCAAGTCCAGGCCAGAACCAGGGGGGTGAGAAAACCAAACACCTCAACCATGCAAGATGGCCAAGATTGATTTTAAGTCCGTTGTAACCCTGCAGTTACGACCCCAACAAAACTGGAGTGGGAAGGACTTGATGCCACACGACACTGTCGGTGCCAACACCAGTCACAGAGAGAGACCCAGCCATGCTAGGAACCAGAACTCAACCATCCAGGACAAAAACACCCTGCCTGGATAAACGTGGTGGCTCCTGGCCACCACCCCGCTCTCCTCCCTGCATCCCACCTCTTGTCCTCTTACAAAGTGATTTCCATTACATGCCAAGGGGTTGTGAGCAAGGTTGCGTCAGCATGAATAAGCCATGGGTGGTCTTCAAAACGTAGCCGTGAGATGCCACCACCTCTTTCCATGAGGTGTTACATAGGATTTATTGGGGTGATTTTTCTGTGCAGCTTAGCAGACACTTCTCATTGCACATGTCCAGCCCAGCAATACGCCTCGCAATAATCTGCAGTGTTAGGTGGTGCTGGCAGAAAGATGCTGCCAAACGACCCGAGTTAAGGCAGGAAGATGCCAGACTCACTCCTCTGACACAGAGATTTCAAGAGAGCAGGGCGTGACTCCTGGAGGTGAAACTTTGGGAGTGACCTTGCTAATGCTAACAGGAATACTTCTTAGCAGAGGCTGAGCAGGATTAGCATTGTGCTCAGAGGTACCTACTACAGCCAGTACAACCCCACACAAATAATAATTAAGTGAGCAACAGCCAAGGAGCTGCACCACGTCCTCTGAAAGGGCCACGCTTCAACTTGTGGAGGAGCTTGTAGTATTTGCAAAGCAGTGTAAGACCCGGCACAGAAAACATCCGTATCTCACGGCTTTCAAAATGCCATCTTTAAAAAGTGCACAGGTTTCTTCACATACCTCAGTAGGAGATACTTCTAGCTCATTAGCTATGGAACAGCCATGGGTCTAGCTCCTTCCCATGGAAAATTTTTCGGCTCGCTGCTGGAAAGGATGAGCACATCTTGTGGGCCACTTCAGAGCAGCAACAGACCTCAGAATGAGAAACCATCCTTATGAGTCAAGGGAGAGTTTCTATATTAAATCCACATTGCTCAATTAAGACCTAGCCCACCTCACGCCAGTTGCCAAAGCACTAATTTCTGCTGGTGATCAACCCATTCCCAGCGCTGGGGTACACCACGTACTACCTCCCAGAGCTGCTGAGGAAGCTGGTTACACTGACTGCAGAACATCTCTGCAAACCATCCAGAGAGGATCTTCCAACCCACACCCTCACTGGCAGAATATGTCACCTGTTGCTGGAAATGGGAATCAGCTGCCAGGCAATGGTTTGGGGTTCAACGCATTGTCTTCATTGTGGATGCTCCAAGACATAGCGTCTCTGCAGTATCTCTACCAAGGGTGGCCATCCCATGCCCTCACCCACCACCCACCCTGTGCCATGCAACACCTTGTGTCACCCCACTTTATGAGTACAGACTCCAGAAAACCTCCTCATGCCTGAGCAAACCCTGTCACAGAATGACGGTTCAGATCTGGCCAGGTTCCCACTAGGAAAAACAGCTCCTCACCTTGGAGTTGGGACCTGCTGGGCAGGTTTAGCCAAGTATTTATTAGCAGCATTAAAGAGATGGATATTGAAAAAAAAAAAAAAATCTGCAAAAGCTTGCTTTCAGTAATATTCTGTCTAGGGATCAGTATTAGTGCAGCTCATCGCATGGTAAGCATCTGACTGAGATTGGGCTTGAATTTCATTTTGGAAAACATCAGAAAGCCCGGGGCTTTCAGTGAAATCCTTTCAACTTATTTCAGAAAGGAAAGGTTCCAGAAGGGAAACCTAAGGACACCTACAAAAAAGCTGGATGCTGAGGACATCCGTCACCCAGACCTAGTTTAGCAATGTTTCCACCCTGCCCATAACAAGTTGAAGGCATCTGTGCAAAGGTTCTCACTCCCCCTCCCCAGCTGTCAGAGGGGAGTAATTTTGACCTTATTAGATGAGGTTGTGAAGATTAGTCAGTATTAGCAAAATGCTCTGAAGATGAGCAATACTGATTACATAAGGACTAATTAGAACCTGTTGATTTCTCCTTCTCAAGAGGCTACAGCACAGCAGTGCTAATTAGCAGGATAAGCCCAACAAGCCTGTGTGCCTCGTCACCACCTGCACCGCACTCATACCATGCTGCACAGCAGCCTGCAACATCTGCACGGAGCAGCAGCACAAATTCTTGAGCAACAAAGGTGTAAGATTGCACGTTTCTTTTAAAGAAGGTGAAAACATGAAAATACGCACTGTGACGTAGGCTACCCTTCTCATTTTGGGCTGCTGCCCATCTTGCACTTCAAAGGAAAGTGCTGCAAGCTGGGATAGACCCAGCTGGATGTTTTACGCTCAGCCGTGCCACAAACAAGAGTAACTGCAAAAGTTGTCCTTGATCACTTCCAGGGTGCAAGTTTGGACATAGAAACTTCTCTGTTCAAAGAAACTAGAAAATGGAAAGCCTGAAGTCTTCACCATCGCTTCCAATGCTGCCAGAACTTCCTCAGCAGAGTCCAATTTCAGCCCATGCTCCTCTGCCCTTGGTTGAGGAACGACATTAAGGCTGCCTGGTCCAGATACGGTACAGCTACTGCAGACAAAGGGAGCAGTAAAAACACTTTTCCAGCTTTTTTCTTGTCCAGTGTGCATTCACCAACCCCTGACAGAAGCTGGGAAGAAGCGTTAGGCAGAAGACTCCACAGACCCAAAGCAGACTGCCTCCAAGCCTTCCCGGCTGTAGAGTTAATCAGGCAGGGATAAACTTTGCTATGCATAGAAACAAGAACAACAGGAAAAAGCAGGATCACATACCCACTTTCTGCCTGCAGTGCATCCTCCACTTGCTGAGCTGCACCTGCCCCACCGCTTCCCTCGTCCTCAGCATTTCCATGCACGGCAGGCTGGGAGGTGAGCAGCTCAGTCTCTTGGGCTCAGGATACAGGGAGATTTCTCAGTATTCACGCAGCAAAGCAAGGAGTTGGGCCAGAGCACAAACAAGGCAGGAGTCATTTCCAGAACAGCACATTCTAAATCCACGCAAGTCAATGGGAATTTAACTTGACTTACGGTTGTTAAGTTGTGCTTGTTTCCTCAACAGGAAAAGGATCTTTGCACTTTCACCTTTGCCAATGATCATCCCTTAAGAACAAGGCAGGGCCCTGTCAAGTGTGTATCATTTTTTTTCTAGCCTGGGCCAGAGAACTTACTTCCTTCATGACTTGCCTTTTAATCCGTGCACCATTTATCACAATCCTCCAGGAGCCTCCAAAGGATCAGGGCAGCTACCAGACAAGGCTGTATAAATTCATCAGTTCCAGGCAAGCAGCAGTTTGCTAGATACCGATTTCTTCCTTCTGCACTTAACACAGGGCTTCCAAGATTGCCCACCCCTCCATTTTAGGGCTCTCACTGTGAAGAGCCTAACCCATGCCAGTTCTTAAGTCAGTATAAGGAAGCATGAGGCTGCCCCAGCCCTCTATTAGACTCCAACTGCTGGAAGGTGCCATCCAAAGAAGCCAGCTAAAATCTCTGTACAGCAAAGGATGAGTAGTTCACTGATCACACTTCTACACATTTCATTAAAACTGCAAGACTATTGCACATGGCTGGTCTTTAGATCTTATTAGCAGAGAAAGGCTTGGATGTGTGGAATAATTTACATTTCTTACTGGATGAGCCAGCAACAGGAGAAAGGAAACAACATATGTTGATGAATTCAATCCTTCAGCTATTACAGAAAATGCAAGAGCAGTACATGCTTCTCAGTGCTGAGTACACGAAGTCTTGGAAGTTCCCATTGCAAATCATCCAGAGAACCTGCACTTGCCTTTAAGCCCTCCTGAAAAACCTCACCCCTGGAAGGCAGGGCCTTGATTATCCCAGGGCTATCAAGTTGCACATTTCCTCATCCATCCCCTTTAAAGCCTTAGCAGCTGGCACACTTCAAGCACCAATGCAGCAGCTATTTCATGCTTCAGATTGATTGCCAGTACACATGCGGCCACTATTGTACAAAAAAATTGAGTAAATGTGGTCTTTGAGGTTTCTGGTATTCCACAATTTTTGATGTAGGCCACATGACATTGTGTCCACAATGCAATGCCAAAGACTCTGGCCATGCAACAAGCCATCTACCACCTCATGATTAGGCAATGAAGGGTACTACCAAACAGATGCATATTGCCCCAAGCTCCACAGATCATTTTCTGAACCCTCAGCAACTTCATTATCAGCCAAACTACCCTCGTTCCAGTGTCGCAGGTTCTTCTGAAGGAAACCTACTCCACAGCCCCAGCCCAGTCTGGTTCCAAAGTGAAAGCGTGTGCTGGTTTCCCAGAACGAGCACTCTGACTTCGCTGAACTTCAGTGATCTATCGTGAGTGACCATCATCCAGCCACAGAAGCTGTATTTGGCACAAGGTATCAAAATTCAGATAACAAACAGGCTTTCGGAAACTTTGGGAAATATCCTAAATGGAGGAAAAAAGGCAACTTTTTTCCCAAGAAGCTAATCTCATGGCGACCAAAGAAAATATTAAGTTTTTCTACATACACCATTAGTTGAAGGGTTTAGACAATCTTCTATATGAGGGAACCACTGTACAAGAAATTAAGAGATGAGACATGCTGAATTTGTATCTTTTAGCACAGACTGAAATGCAAAAGCTAATTCTGGTTGCAAAAACATTTCAAGTTTCCCTTCTGTTTTACTCCTGCCAGAAATCAAGTTTTCAAATGGACACAAAAATGCATGAGAAACATTTCATTTAATTAACTGTTCCCCATATCAGCCTCATTTGTTTTTGTTGCTGTTGGAGTTTGTTTCATTTTTAAACACAAAGTAGGTCAACTGCTTATTTTTTTAAAATATGTAGTTGAAATAGTTTGTTTCCAGACTTAAGAGATTAAGGCTTGTTAAGCCTCTAGTCCAAAAGCCAAGCAAAAACTTGCAACTGGTTAGGGGCAGCTGCCAGAGCTGCACTGGGACCCTGACATCGTGAACAGCCAGGTGCCAGGCCACTCGCCTCTGCCAGTGCTGTCCAGATGCAGAAGCACTGAAACACATGAGGAACAGTCCACACCAATTTGTTTGGGACGTGCAGTTTATTTTAAATGACATTTTTGTTTTCTACATCTTTCACAAGTCTATGCTTGTGACCTGGATAAATCCACTCCATCCTGAGCGTTCCTAGTTACAAGTCCACGTGAATGGTCTGCAGCGCAGGCGTATACCAGGCTGTTACTTGGGAGACCTGCATACCCTTCACTCTGTAACTAAGAGTTACAGAGGAAAAACAGTGCGGGTTGTCTGACTGAAAACCCAAGCCTTCCCTTCCAAATCAAAGGTGTCACTTGTGCCTCCTTCCCACGAACGGGCACAAAGCACAGCTCAGCTATTCTGCCAGCCTGGCGTTCTAGCAGCAAAAACGTTTCGGATTGCTCACGAACAGCTTCCCAAGCAGCAGTCAATCAATCACAGAATCATAGAATTGTTTAGGTTGGAAAAAACCTTTAAGATCATCCAGTCCAACCATAATCCACTGGCTCCAAGGATCTCACACCTCCTCTTAAGGTCAGCAGGTGAACATTTTTCACGAAAAAAAGTTGATAAGGAGTAATCAACAAAACATTATAAACGGAACATCTAAGGTTTGCAGCTAGTTTATTTACAAGTATACATTTAACACAAAGAAACACTGATATCCAAGCCTAGTTAATAGTAGTGTAACAATATGCATCATTTTGATGATTATTCTAACCAACAAACTACACTGAAAAATTAATGCCAGTAAAATTCTTGGTCATAATATTAAGAAATACAATATATAAATTGAAAATATGATTGCTTAAAATTTGAAAATGGAAGTGAAGCCATTTGCACAGGAGTCAGAGTTTAACATAATCTGAAGGGAAAGGCTCCAAACCAACTGTTTATCTTTCAGGTTAACAGAAGGATAAAGAAAATAAAAAAAAATAATAATAAAAAAAAAGAAGCATAGTTTATCCTTAAAGATAACGGGCAGTTTTGCTTCTTCAGGTAGAATGTATTCCCAGTGTTTTCAGGTTTTGCAGTGGAATTACATTACTGAGCATGAAGACTTCCCTTGTGAAGCTGCCCCATCGATTTTTTCTGCCTCCAAAATTATCCTCTTAAAAACATCAACGGCAGTCTGCAAAGAGAGAGTACGAGATCAGTAAGTAAGAAGAAACTGCATGCTTACTGAAAAAATAATAATAAAAACACGTCAGTAGTTTTACTGGCTACACCAACAGATAAATGCGAGTCCAACACTTACTCCAAATTCAAAGAGCGAAAATATGGTTTTGAACACAACCTTTTGGAAGAAAAGTGTAATCCCCTTCTCCACAGCAATCCTCAACTATTTTCTCTAGCTCTGCAGGAAGGGCAAGTTTAAACTCAGCCATACTCACAACAGAGCTAATAACTGTAATTCGGCTTTATTTTAAATAGTAAGCTTGGCAGAGTGACTGACAGCATTGAAGATTTTGATGCTGTGCTGCTCCAGAGAATAAACCCATTCATTTCCTCTAAGGAATCTTTAATAATTACAGAAGGCAGCAGATTTTTCAGCTCCGAACACTGACTTCGCACAGCCCAGTTTGAGGGTTACTTTAATATTCTTGATTTTCTCATCTTACCTATAGATAAGACCAGTATTAGATGCGGTGCAAGAACATGAGGGGAAAACACGAGCCAAAGTAGCCACTGTCTAATATTAAGCAGTATCCTTTGATAAAGTCCTTCTGAGAGAAAGGGGCTTTCTGTTTTAAACAGCTTGAACTGTAGGACAGCCATTGCTAACATGCAGGCTCACACAAAGGTCCTAGCTTACTGTACGGAACGTGCAGGATTATAACAGAGTCCCCTGCAAAGTTGTGGGCCACACAAGCACGACGGGCCATGCAATCCCTTCGCTCCTTTGGAGGGGAGGCAGCGAGTACTCTCCGAGACGCTTGTTCTGCTATCAACTCCGCTTGGTCTACACGGAGTCTGCTGCCTCCACGCTGAGCATAAAGCAGTCTGGTGAAAAAGGCTCTCCCCTGCTGAGACGCCAGGCGATGGAACAGAGCGCGCGGGTGCAGACGGGCGATACTTCCCCAGACACAGACATGCTAGTGAGTACAAGTGAAAAATCTTGGGACAGAAAGACACCATTTCCCATGAAAGTAAGCTTAACTGAATCAGAGACACTAAGAAAGGGTGTCAGACCACTTAGGTGATTCAGCAGATTTTACGGAAGAATTTGATTAAGTGTAGTTAGGTTTTTGGTGCGGTTTCATTTGTTTTTAAGGATACTGAAAGATGAGGAGAGCAATGTGCCTGGGACAACATCTTGAATGCTACTTGTAGTGAATATCTTACATTGTTAATCTGGTATTTTAAGAATTTGCTCCATTTTAAGGGTTTCAAAATTGTACACTACCCTCCATCAGAATATGCAGAAACTACAACACACAGCATCTGAGATTGCCTAGCAATAATTTAAGACGACTAAATCTATACTACAGTCAAGGACAATTCTCAAGTGCTCTTCTTCTCTACAGTATTTTCAAGCTGAAGATTCACCATATGATCAGTACATCAGCATGTGAATCTTCAACTTGGAAATGGTCTCCTGATCATCTCAGACACGCCATTTTAAGTTTATCTAACATCTAGCCATCCGTTTCACGAATTCCAAGCATACGTTCCTTAAGAAGGAAAGCATATTCATTATACAAAAGCAGTCACATTATGAAAGTGGATAAAAAGGGGGTTTTGTTAGTTTTGATCAGCAGGCTGAAGAACACCCCGTGATTTATGACTCTGTGTTCTGACCTGACAGATGTTTTTCCGCCTCCACGAGGTCTAATTCTTAATTGGATCACTTCCAAATTAATCCCATTGACTAAAGTAGCCCCACAACAATCTTAAAGCAATCTTAACAAGGTTAGAATGAATTTTAAAGTTTCCCATATTTATACCGTTTGTGCACAGTACTATGTCTGGAACTATTTAAAATACTTCATCAGCTGGAAATAGAGCATTCTTCCATGTAATGAGGTTTCCCTGCAATCCCAACTGACTCCAACCGAAGTGGCTCATTAGTCCAGTACTATACAACACATTTCCTGGGCAAATTAGGCTCTAGAACACGGTCAGGACTGCAATTACTATCAAACTCGTGCCACTAATGAAGAGTTTCCCTTAATCAACACTTGGTGATATACCGATTTACAATATACTGCACGAATGTTTCCCTCCTTAGAGCTGGCATTTTCAATGGTTTCATGCCCAGGTTCTTTATACCCCTGGCTTCAAAGCATCTATTTAAAAAAAAAAAAAAACAAAAAAAACCAAACCCAAAAAACCCCAAACCCTGCTACAACTTACTCTGTCAACCAAGCAGCTGTACATTGACAGAGATCTCTGTCAAAGACGTGCTGTTTGAACCACTAAGATGTAGGAGTTTGCAGGGCTTGTTAATTCATTTCACAGAAAATATGTATTCACTGAGAAGGTTTAATCACTGTCCTACAGCTAACCCTTAGGAATTTGTAATTCAGCCCAAATGCGCTGAAGTATTTTAGAATGAGCTTTTAAACAACGCAGGAAGCTGTGTTTTGTGACAAGGAATAAAGAAGGCAGCCAGACTTTATATGCATCTGTCTCCATATGGTCCAGTTAGAGAACGCGGGTCACACCTAGCCTACAGAAAGCCATCTGGCTTTCTTCTACCTTTCTCCCCCGAGGAAACAAAATAGATGTCAGCCTGGGCAACACATGCTGCCCAGAGAGCTCAGCACTGTGCAAGAAACACCAGAGGCTCAACTGCTTCTGCAGATGTGCCCCCGGTGCGAGCAGGACAGACAGCTCAGGAGGTGCAATTCTCTCTGCGCAACCAGGGAGTCGGGAACACGATGCCCGGAAGGTGCAAACACCCAAATCCAGCCCACAGCCTCCAGAGCCAGCTCTCCTTTGGTATGCTGTATTTTTCAACTATGCAACTGTTTTGTTATTTCAAAGAGGAAACTCTCAACTGCTCATACTACTAGTTTGTCTTGGCACAGAACTGGGCAAAGGAACTGGAACAATAGTCAGGTAAGGAAGAGAAATTTTCTCCCCCCCATCCTTTGCTAGTCCAAACACACTCTCCCAGGTAAATATTCCAGACCTCTGGAAGGGGACTAACATCCCAAACCACTCTGAAACATGTACTGAGCACTGCATCGTCTCAGTCTGATGATGAAGTTACTCTTGAAAAAGAGGCGCAATGCCCAACTAATTGCTTTTTAAGAGAGCTCTGTTTTGGCAAGAAGTAGATTTTTTGCTTCTCCCTCAATCCTTCTAAAACAACTTTATTTGATGAATTTTGTGTAACTGGATGGACACAATTTGGCTACTCGTTACTCCCTGAATTCTTCCAGTAAAAGTCGGCTCCCAGCTTCAACTGGGTTTAAGACCAGTTTGGATTCTGGCTGTATTTCAAACAGTTACCACTTTATTGTAGTGGGATTAAGATGAAGTACCATACTATGGCTTACGTGAAACAAAGTAGGGAACTCTGCAAGAAAGGCTCGAAGCTCCTCAAGTTAGCCAAAGCAGTTCAACATATCTGGTAATAATTAAGCAGCTTGAGAAGATATGACAATAATAGCCCAGCAGTAATCTAAAAGAGGTCTTTTCCATGAAGTCTCAGAATTGCCTTGTCAAAGCCCAGGGATTTCCCTAGATGACTGATACGTTGCTGATCTGCAGGCTCTTCCAAAAGCCCTACCAGGTCACCCTTGTCTAGAGAAGCTGATACATAGCCTCAAATATATTTGACCTTGGGAACTCTTGCCAGCCACTACCATTTATCCTCACTGCAGCTTTGATATTTGCCTCTCTCACTTTCCATCTATTCAAAGTCATGCTGTTTTGGGAATGTGGTATCTTTTGGTAACTCCTGGCAGAACAGGACTAGTTTGCTGAAGTTAACCTACAGAACTATTTCAGTTGCCCAATACAGTAGGGCTATGCTCCTAGAATTCTCACAGATGCTCCGAAAAGGTTGGTTTTTTTTGTTTTTTTTTTTTTTTGCCAAAGCAGGAGGGAAGCAGAGTCAATGCTCTCCCACCCCATTTTGGGGGGAAAGGAGCCTTTGCTATCAGAACCTGTTACAGGGAGTATCTTCTCTGGTTTCAGCAGTTCCTTGCTAACAGAGCTGTTATAAAGGATAGACCACATATCTGATCGAGTTCGGTCTAACCCCTGTAGCAAGGAATCTACTGTCCTTGCTGCTGTGAAGAACATCACGTACCAAACCAATTTCAGACCAGCATACCAGAAATTGTTGTACTCTTGCTCCATATCCACCAGATATAACGGCTAGGTTTCAGAGAGAAAGGATTAACAGACTTCCCCCCCAGCCAGGAAGGTTTGAGCTCTCTGCTGATGTTCTTAAGCTCTAAATTCCCAATCCAGTCCAGCTCATCCCTTTAAGCATCAAATTAGCTTTCTGTAAAGCAAACAGAATCTGAAGCTGTTTTGGATGGAGTGTAGACTTAATCTTGATAGGCAAGTTACATTTGCTGTACCAAGCCAGTAGAGGGAAAGATTTCTACAAACCTCCAAGAAAAAAGTGCCGACAAACTTCCTTTTCCAGTAATGTTGACTTACATAAAGTGAAAGATTTCTACGAACCTCCAAGAAAAAAGTGCCGACAGACTTCCTTTTCCAGTAATGTTGACTTACATAAAGTGAACATTCAGTACTAGGAGAATGACAACACGCCTTGTTACTGCATTCAAAATAAACCCTTTTTCCCTTCAAGCCAGAGCCAGTGTCAGAGTTAAGAGAAGATATCCTGTCTTGATAGAGGTCTATCTATCAGCTGTTTTGATCCTGTCAAATAAGCACTTGGAGGAAAAAAAACACCACATGAGTTCAGAAGTGCTCCTGGTCTAACTCATAGGAAGGGATGCTACAATGCCTGGTGTCTCCTGTTCCCCAGCACCTCACAGCTCTAAACCCACACTTCGCTCTCAAAGCTCAATCTTCCACCTCTTCAGAGGTGAGCATTCCTCTGCAAGCGTTTGCGAGAAGACTAGAGCAGCTGCCCCAGTTTTGGGCTCCTTCACACTTTCTTCTGTACATCCCAAGCCTCCAAAGGAAGCATGCCAGAGAGCCTGAAAGATGGTCACATGCTGTGGGCACCCATCTCAGAAGTGACATATGATCTCCCAAACTTCTGAAGCCAGACAAATTTACCAAGTGTGTTATGTAAGAGGCATTAAGTAGGAATTTGTGTTCAAGCACCTGTTTCTAACCACCTGCATCTGACTCCAGAGGGACAGAATTTACAGCAACCTGCGATCGCTATCCTGAAGGATCCTGCTGAAAGGAAGACCTGGTAAGAGCAACTTTGACAGCACGAATGAATAAAACTTCTGATTTTTTGTGGTATTTGTACAGGACTGTACAGAATTTTGAATATCTGACATACAATCGCCATTCTGATTTCCCTGAAGGCTACAAAGTTTGCTATATAAATTTCAGCTGGCAGCACAACTTGATACAGACAGTCTTAGACTAAGGAACAGACACAAATACATGGCAGTCAATGGGACTTTGTTAGTGCAGCAATTTCATGTCCAAGACATGCCAAGCATCATATAAAGCTTGCAGCTTCTTTGCATAAATATACCCAGCTTTTTTTTTTCTTGAACCAAGAACAATACAAACTTCAGAAAAGTTAGCAGTTAAATTATTCTGCTAGATATGAATTGCTACACTGTTACACACTGTGAACATATGCCAAAAGAAAAAGAGCACAGGCAATAGTTTCGCTTAACCCAGAAGTATTAAGCTGTTTAAAACTTGGGGGGGGCGGGGTGGGGGGTGTTAGTTGCTTTAACTACTTTAGTCTTTACACCATCAATTTAGCTTCCTTGGGTTTGCATTTGAAGCTCTCCAGCACACAGAGAAGATACCAAGAAATTTCATGCTTTCATCATGCCCAATTTTGATAAGGTTAATGCAAGTCTTAGCCAGAAACAGAAGTACTGATAAACTAACTCCAAGTATTCCATATCTGGAGGGAAAAAAAAACCCAACCCAAAACCAAACAAGTCTTTCTTCCAGGGAAAATCCAACTTTACTCAAGTAACTTGTAGAATTCTTGACAATAGACATTGGAAAAAAACTACTTGTTTTGATTTTGGGGGTCGGGGAGAGGGAAAGAAAGGCTGCTTAAACAGGTCCTGCCCTAGCTATAGGACTGCCCTTTTGATTGTGCTATGTTATCAAGGAGGCCGAGGATGTGACATGCTAGGTTAATTGAGAGACAATGTAAGTGTTTCTTCTGCATAAGGACTCATTTGTTTATAACTAAGTCTGACAAGGTCCTTTTGACCTTATCATGTGTCTGTATTTTCAAAAAGCAAAAGCTTTGATGCTGTTGAGACCTATAGAGAAAAAAAATAGAAAGGTGGGAGGAGGGAGAGAGGGGAAAAAAAGACACCCCCCACCCCCCACCCCCCCAATCTGCAGCAGTTATCCATTGCTTCAAGCCGAAACTAGGAGACTCTTGTAGCTTTGAGACACAAGGTGTCAAGTCAATGACAAAGTATGATTAACAGAAACAGGAACAAATTCAAATACCAGAACGTATTTAGGAGGCATTTTAAAGAAAGTTAGTTACAGCAACCAGGAATAAGATGTTATTTTACATGTAATTAAACTCCTTCTGTGATAGGAAACCCAACAAGTGTAAATGCGTGCAGGTTATATCAGGTCATATTGCGCAACTTCACCACAGCTGCATCACAGTAGCGTCTGACAGTCTCGGCTGTGTTCTAACATTTTTCTGTCCAGTTTTGGTGGGGTTTTATTTTCCCCCCATGGACCCACAAAACGATTATTCCCCACATTAGAGACACCAAGCCTTGCCTAGCACCTTAAAACACAAGGTTCATCCCCTTATACCAACTCACTCCACTGCAACTGCAATGACCTCCTATTTAAGGTAACTGCAGCAGATGCAGACCCTGTTCTACCCACCACACGGATCTGAGTTTTCGTTTGTCACTAACTGTTCCGCTATGTTCATTGAAGCTTAACCTTCAGTTCTTCACTTCCTCCTTCCATTTACAGTTGCATGGAAAAACTCATATACATAAACCTGAATGCAGAGAGTAATTTTGTTTCCATCCATCTACAAAAAATATCTGTAGAGTACATGCAAATATTTTAGCTTCCTCTATTAAATGAAACTATGAGTCATTCCATCACATTGCTATTCGAATAAAGTGAATCTTAAATCCGTTACCTGATTTTCTTTAGCAGAGGATTCCAAGAAAGCTGCATTCCAGGATTCTGCTAAAGCTTTCCCTTCTTCATAGCTGATCACCCTGACCAAAGAAAAAAAAGTATGTTTCTTTATAATTTGCTAAAGAATTGGAATACGATACATCAGGAAAGTCCTCAGAGTACTGAAGCACATAAAAGCATGTAATAGGAATGTTTTGTGAAGTCTGATCCAGAGCATTTGCTTTTGGCTGCTGTCAAGTAAGTATATTTGTACTGGGCCAGGTAAAACTCCTATGTGACCCAGAAGAGCAGTTGTCCCAAAGCATTATTTTGTTTTCATAACCTGTAATATAATCTGGTATTTTAGAGTTGTGAAAAATACACTTCTGTTACTTGCTGGGGGGGGGGTGGGGGTGGGGGGGTGAAGTGTTAAATGACCATCCCTGGAACCTTATAGCAAAAGTCAACATTACAACAAAAGTTCATGGCTCCTAGTTCACATTCTGGACACAATTCCTTTGCCAGTACCTTATTTTAACCTACAATTTGATTTTAGTTATGGAAAGCCAAGAACAAAACTAGCACACTGAAGCCACAGGAATGCCGGCTGCTGTCTTGCATTTCACACATACTGGAGTTCACATACCGTTCCATATGCAGGTCTTTTTTATTTCCAACCAGCATAATGGGTATTCTGTGAAAGAAAGTTCAGAACTTCAGAACAGTTATAGTATACTGAACAAAGTACTAGTAACATGCCTGCAATGAAATGAGATGAAAGTGTCACTACTTACTGGACTTTTCCCACCATATCCAATAACTTGCCATGGATAACTTTTATCACTTCAAAACTGCAAAATAAAGGGATGAAGTCACACATGCACTCCAATGTTTATCCTTAATACCCAATACACAAGCAATTAAATGCATATGTAGGTTGCTGTGTTTAAAACTTACTCTATGTATAGTGGCAGAACTACAAAGATGCTGAAAGTCTTACCGATTTGTGTACAACAGACAAAATGGTCCTAGAAAAGACTAGTCTGTGCCTGCCATTACAGCCACCCCGGCTATGATACTTGCAGAAATAAATAACGTTACCCAGGACTGATGCATCTAACACAGGATCACTAAAAGCCCCTCCCACCTCCCATCTGGCATGTATCTGCAGTAAGATATTTAACTGCTACAGTCCAACAACTCTGGATGAGCATGTCAAATTAAAGCAGTTTCAAATAAAAAGTATTTAGTTAAGCACACTCCACCTTGAAAGAACACATTATTTTTTTAAGAACACTTAGTTCATATAGAATTCTTTAATTTTGTTTATGTGAAAGCCAAAAAGAAGCCTAAATTCTAATTTTCCTGTGGAAAGCGAGCAAATTGGTCTGCAAAATGGTATAGAAACAGTGGTTATTCAAATACTTGTCCATTCACCTACCAGTTACGTGAAGTTTGGATGACGGGAGATAAGCAGCAGTACTGTGAAATACCAAGAAGCCAGAAACCTCACTAACAAAATCCACTGCATTTGACATTTGGTACTTTCGAGAACAAGCTATAAACAGGGTTGAAGAGCAGATGTTGTGCTCCTCTAATTACAGTATGGAAAAAATGCTGGTACATGAAGTGCACAATTCAGATTTGCTTTGAGAGAGAGGCACAGGTTCACAGATGAGACATACAGCTATACAACGAAGTGACTGAAACTCTTCCAGCTTCCAAGGTTGCTAGCCTCAGGCAGTGTCTTGATTTGCACTGCATTTCAATTAGAACTGAAACTCTTAAAATAGAGCAGCACTCAAACACACTTCCAACTCAGACTTCTCAAAGAACTGGTCCTAAAACCACTATTCAAGCTATTTGAATCATTACAACTTCTCACCTCTGGAACAATAAATGCTACTATATTTAAAAAGGATTTTCTGTCAAGTAGGTCAATTTGTCTGACTTCAGTAGTAATTTTTGAGACCGAGTAGAACACAATACTTCTCCATATTCAGCTAACAGTTTTACTATATCCTATCAAGAAAACGAGTTCTTTGCAAACAAAAGCGTGACTTAGTCTGGCACAACTTACTATTAGTAACTCAAGTACAATACTACAGATTACATAAAAATGTGGAATCAATGAAAGGACTTTAGGGTTACAAAGAGCTTATGATGAAAAGGTATTAGTGAAATTCTGGTCTTCAGAACGTTTCCTGGACTTTCATTCTTGTAATTATTTCAAAAGTAAGAATTAAATGGAGGCTGGTTGTGACAAAGTTGAGAGGCATTGCTACATATCAAACTAGGCGACCCTGCAAACTGAAAGAGGAATAGAAATACTACAAAAAAAATTCTGCTACAGACCACAAAACTGTTTCTCAGTCTGAAGCAACAGGAAAGATCTAGCATACTAGCCACAGGATAACTGAATCACTAACACAATACAATCACTGTTTCCTTTCCACTATTAGGCCTGCTGTTCCCAGCACAGCTAGAAAAAGCCATGCCATGGCACAGCACCCCGGCAAGCGCTCACCTGGGGTTCCAGTGCACAATGATGCAAAGTGTTCTTGTTCAACTCAGGCTCTTCATTTCACAGTTCTGTGTATCTACTTATCTAGTATAGTTCACAAGCTCCGTTTTTAGTAAAAAGACTAAGAATAAACAGCCGATCTACGTTAATAGATCAAGGTGGAAACCAAAAACGAAGTGCTATTTAAACTCACACACAATTCTGACAAAGAAACAAGTTGCTAAGAACTGCCAAGAATGAAATTGGCTTGACCAGACGAATTTAATGCTCTAGAAAGCTTTCCAAATTAATAAGGCTAGAAGGAGCCAGAGGCAGGGTTTATGACAGATATTGACCAATCCAAAATCATAGAATCATTTAGGTTGGAAAAGACCTTTAAGATCATCCAGTCCAACCATTAACCTACACTACCAAGTCCACTCTAAACCAATCAAGGGTAGACTAGACTAAACCATATCCCAAAGTGCCACATCTACCTGTTTTTTGAACGCTTCCAGGGATGGGTACTCCACCACCTCTCTGGGCAGCCTGTTCCAATGCTTGACCACCCTTTCCGTAAAGAAATTTTTCCTAATATCCAATCTAAACCTCGCCTGATGCAGCTTGAGCCCATTTCCTCTCATCCTATCGCTAACTACATGGGAGAAGAGCCCAACACCCACCTCACTACACCCTCCTTTCAGGTAGTTGTAGAGAGCGATAAGGTCTCCCCTCAGCCTCCTCTTCTCTAAGCTAAACAACCCCAGTTCCCTCAGCCGCTCCTGATAAGACTTGTGCTCCAGACCCTTCACCAGCCTTGTTGCCCTTCTCTGGACACGCTCCAGCACCTCAATGTCTTTCTTGTATTGAGGGGCCCAAAACTGGACACAGTATTCCAGGTGCGGAAAAGAGCATCATCAAGTCAAGTCATGAAACGGCAAGAGATCTGGAGACCGTAAGAGGTCCAGTTGCGACAAGCAAAATTGGGTTACAGCAAACAGCCCAACGTGTGAAATACAACGAAAAAAATTACTAGCTGTCAGATAAACGTGTTGCGCAAAATCATGGAACCTAGCAAGATACAAAATTGGAATTCAATTAAGCTGAACTAGAGCAAAAGCCTTCCAGTAACCTTGCTGCTAAGAGCCTGGGAATATGAAAAATATAGGGCGCTAGCTTTTACTCAAGTCCCATTTAAACTTCCTACTGGAGGTTAGCAGGGAAGATGGTAATTTTAAAAAAGGCATTTCTATTAAGTTTGCTGTCAAAGCTCTCACCCCTGCTGCCTCAATACTCAGATCATTATACACACTTTGACAGAAGTCAAGACAGATGGTGACTGTAATTTGATTGCCTGGGCAAGTCATCTAACCTACCAGAGTATTGTGGAAGATCCTTCCTATTGCCTACACTGTCTTGATACAGAACATAAGGAATGGAACAAGACAGGAACATTGATACTTTGAAATGTAAAAGGAAGAAACAAAAAACTTGGGATAAACAGATCAAGACTAAAATACTGATGAAAACACTATCTACCTACACTCTTAACATACTGTGTCCGGTTAGTATTTCACCACAATTTGGTTTCTATTTTAACTGATTGAATGCTACCGCAGAAAACAGATTTTCATTTCCTTATCTGGGCTGCTAAGCTCAAGACATCATAATGCAACAACTGGAGCGGCTGAAAAAGAGCATGTCCTTTAGCTGCCAAGCAGGGAACAGCACGAGCTGCAGAAGCCTCCAAGGATCTCTGCTGATTTTAGTCAAAAAACATTTTTGTCCTCACAGTACTACTTATCAATGAACATTTTTCTCTTCATTTTAGAAGTGCAGGATTGTCTAGCTAAGGCTGAGAATACTAACTCCTATTTCATAGAAGTTATTCATCACCAACAATGAAACTCTGATTAAAAAAAAAAAAACCCAACAAAAAACCACACCCCAAAAAAAAGGAGTTTGGTATTTTAGTATCTCTAGACACACATGAAAGCCTAACATCTGTTCCATCTCCTCCAGATCACATGTGCTTGCCCTTCTTTACTTCAGAACTAAAGATGGAAACCAAGAATGAAGGACTGCCAAAACCTGTTCAACATTAAAGACCTTGCAAGCAATGGAAATTTATAGCCAGACCGTATCCTTTCTTTCTGAACCACAGAAGAGCCAGCAGGCAAGTTGTTTTACCTGTATTTTATGGCGGTCTACTAAAGAGTACTTGAGAGGACCAGTTTTGTCTGCTTCAGAGAAAGAGACATGGAATGCTTCAGCATTTGTAAAAAGCTGATCAGCTTGCTTGCAAGTAGAAGGGAAGCATCAACTTCTACTTCAAGAGAGTGAAAGGCCTAAGGTCTTAATCATTTTACTCAAACAAAAATTAAAAAAAAAATAGGATTATTTTGGCTGTCATAACAAAGATGCTGTACAATACTAGAAAATTAAGAATGACCAGTATTTAAACAAAGCAAGGCAACCAGATGGAAGGGACAAAATAATGGAAGATGACAAAACCTTATGAAGGCTGAGATGCTTCTTGCAAGTAAATGACTCCAGCTACGATGCACTCTGTCCTCACATCAGAATGGACTGCAGCCAACAGCAAGGACGAAACAGATACTCTGGGAAATTTTTCAAATAATGTATTTGCTGCAGCATGGCAAGAGTGAGTCTACAGGTCAGAAGTCATATATTGATATATTGCTGTTTATATGAAAGTTTCTGATGGTTAACCAGAACAATCCAAACCAAGAAGTCCAAGAAATCTCAGTACTGTAACATGCTACAAGGCTGAGAGACCAATCTAGCAACTAATTCCACACTTCAAATAAATACAAACCGAAAAGGCACTGCTCATTTCAGTTCTCCTTTGTATCTGATGCTAAAGCAATGAACTCTACTTATTCTTTAAATCATTCTATGTACTTTTACTTACACCTCAAAACAATGTAGTTCAGCACTGTCCGATTTCTTACATGGTACCTTGCATATTAGTCTGTTAATTATCTGTGACATTTAGATCTGAGGGGAAATTGCTGAAAAACCCATTAATTTTTATTTCCATTATACTTCTAAGGGAGAGAGAGATTCAATGAATTAAACACATGTAAAGAAAATATAGCAGAGGCAGGACCTGAACCAGAAGAACACAACAGATTTTATTACCTTTTTATCGACGTGACTGAATAAACAAGAATGTAGCCATTGATGTCTATGGAGTACGTCTGAGGAAATATGGAGTATTCATCCTGTAGAAGGAATATTTGCATTTAAAATTACTTACTGCCACAGTTCAGAACTTGATGCTAGCATATCACCAGCAGTTAAGTTGGTTTATTTGTAAGACATGAGGTGCAGAACCGTTTTGTACAGGTAGTGCTTTCAGAATTACGTCTTTTCATCACAATGCCAGATGTGGAATCTTTACCAAATTAAGAGAAAGCTGAGTCAGTCTGTGTACTCTAAAATTTAATCTACATATTTTTTGGTTTATTCCCTCTAAGACTATGGATCAGCTAAAGCTATTCCCAATCCTCTTATCCTGCTTAATTATCAGTTTGTATTAGTACAAAACATCCACTCTGTCCTACCACTAATTAGCAATTACGTCTCTTATCTTGCTAGCGATATGTTTCAAATTCCTAATTTCAACAGCTGATGACAGGATTTAGCAGTTCGTCATTTCAAGTGATGCTGATCACATCTAAATTACCTACGGGGTCTGTTAGGAAATGAATAACTGTGGCTTACCAACTAACACTTATCAAGTATAGATGCAAGAAATACAGTTATTAGTTGCTTTTTGACAACTAGAAGTTTACATTATATGGCAAGTGTTTAATTAAAAAAAAAAAAGCAACCAACCACAAAACAACAGAAACTTGAACACTGACTTTATTACCCCTGTAGAAAAGGAACTGACCAAATAGATAAATGAAACAGACTTACATATCGCAGGAAATGCAACACAAATACTATGAATCCCATGTTAAAAATATAAATTGTTCTAACAGATGTTCCCAGATGTCTAACAGATGTCCCAACATTTCATTTTGACAAGAGCCATACTTCTTAAAGTATGAGTTCTCAAATTTTTAAACCTATGCTTCTTAAGATGTTAATTTTAGCTTAAGATCACATAACCTCTGTACATTGTCATGACTGAACAGATGGAGCAGTGCAATCACACAGCTTAAATCTAGACAGCCAAAAGGAATCAAACCTCCCTAACTGGCAAATGAGGAAAAACCCTTTATAAAATCAACTTCACAGATTCAGCCAAAAAGTTTGAAAGCACAACACTTGACAAAAGATGCCCTTATTTGCCTTTATTGCTACACACTGAGGGCGGTCCTCCCCCATCTTCACTGAAATGCCAAACTGCCACTTCAGTTGGCCGTGTAATCCCAAAGTCAATACAGAAGGGATCTGACCTAGCCTGCGTGTAAAACAGGTGAAAGTGCAACTCTGTAGTTGTTTGACTTTACCCAGAGTTTCTCAGGATTGCCCCAGCTGGAATTTGTTGTTAGGTAAGACTTTCTTTTGCGCTCCTCTTCTGTGATCCTGTACCAAGACTCCTGTTTAACTGAACTACGCAAATCTGAATAGATAACCATGAAAGGTAAAGGCATGGGACAGAGGAGGAGTACCAAGAAAAATCAGTACCATAACCTCAACTGTTTCTAATTCATTACTTAATTTTTAGCTTGCTATGGGAAGGAAGAAAAGCTGCTACGCTTCCTGGAACCTGTGGGTCAGATTAAGAACTTTGTCAAGCAAGAAAACAACATAGCTATAACTTCTCAAGTCATAGCCAAGTTTTCAAGTATATAACAAATCTACAATATAATCCTTACTATGCTGTACGCATGAACATTCCCTATGGATCATTAGGCAAGACAGACTTGTGAAAGAAATCTGTTCAAGCCACACCATCCATAACCCAACATCATCTCTCCCCTCTAACCCTGTGAGCCAGAACTGAAAGTTCAAGACATTCACAGGAAGAATCAAATCTGAAAATAATCACAGTCTGGGAAGGAAATTATTTTGGTTTTACAATACTGTACAACATTAAATCTACCCCGAAAGTAAACCTCAGCAATATGTTAACAGTGAAGGTACACTGCCTTCCCAGGCCGTCATTTCTTCCTCAAAAAGAAATTTTACTTTTATCTCTACGCTACAATGGAGATGTAAGGCAAGCACACTTACATTGGCACAAAGTGAAACCTACGGAGCTCACTCTGCTGCTCACACCTCACAGCCAGCCCATCTCAACCCTGCTCTCCTCTGCAGAATATTCCCCAAAGAACAATCTATCCCAGCACGTGTCACCAGTGTCATGTTTTTAATGACTTCAGACACCTCTGATGGATTATAAGTGGATACAGTGTTGTTGATTGGTACCACAAGCTGACACCATATAAATACAGCATGGTTATTCTTAAGTCATGTAGTTCTCTTCAAAGAAAGCAATCAAACATACCTAGAAGGTTACAACCCTTCTGAATAGTGTCCCAGCTATGAGCAAGTGTCCCGCAGCTTTAAAGTCTTAAGTACTGGCAACATCTTTTACAACACTAAGATTGTTTAACACTACTCATAGTTTGGAAAGACCCAGAGGCATAATATCAGAACTCACAGAAGGTAAGAACATGTAAGCAATAAAAAGTTTAAGATAAAAATACAAGGGTTTAACAGCCTGTTTTCTGGGTGGTGTTTTGTTTTGTTGTTTGTCTTGTTTGGTTTTTTTTGTTTGTTTGTTTGGTTGGTGTGTCCTGCCCCCCACCCTTCTCCACCCCCCGCCTTTTTAATACAGTGTCTTTCAAAAAGATGGGTCACTCCTGTGCATGGAACGTGCACTGCAAGTTCAGCCAAGCAGCACTATATAATGAACACCTGTAGTTCATGAAGCTACTGACCATGCCACAGGACACGTGTTCACTGTCTCCTCCTGCACTCCCCGTCACTACACGAAGCTCAGAAGCATGCACGAATCATTACTTCAAAATGTAAACAACCCGCAGTAGTTTATTGGTAGGCCAGTAACTACTACCTATATGCATTTCTCTCTACTCCCCATGACTACTTCATAGATACAAGTCATGGTGGTGTAGCTGGAGCACACAAACAGCAAAAAGTCATGAAAAGCTTCTCCATGGTTTATTGAAGTGACATTTTCCATCTAAAGCAAGACTGCTAGTTTAGTCCATAAATATGAAGCAAGCTACTTATGAACTTTCGGTACATCAGAGTTAGGGCAGTTCCGTCTTCACTTTTGTAGGCATACATTCAATAGACAGGAGGAAAAAAACACCCCCACCCCCAAACCAAAAACTAACAAAACTGTTTAAATAAACACTACAGAAACATTGCTCTTTAGTGACTAAATGACAAGGCAGAATAATTTATGCTAAACTTCAGCTTTGAGCCCATGGTGGCTACCAACTTAGCTCTACAGGAGTATGAATACTTGACTTAACTCTGAAGAAAGATGCAAAGAAAGATAACTTACTTGGCCAGCAGTGTCAACGAGCTGAAGATGATATTCTTGGCCATTTACTGTGATCAGTTTTGTAAAAGCTAGAACAAATAAGAAATACATACACATTTCAGAATTATAAACAAGGAAGGGATCAGAAGTCACTCATCTATGCCACCATCAGCCAAGGCACCAAGAAAAAGAACTTCAGTTATAGGCATTGAAGTAGCAGTAAAAGGCTACATCAGGTGGGTGTATTCTTAACTACCATATTACAGGCAAGAAAACTCAGAAATTTCCTTCAAAATTTCAGATTTCAGAAGATTCTCACATTGGATGCATCAGCTTCTCCTTTACTTAGAAATGCATGCAAAAAGCCTTTTTACTCTTTCCTTCCAAGAGACTTCCAGGCAACCGTAATTTGTGGTAACACAAGACACTTAAATACAATTAGCATCAAAGCTAACTTTGAACTTACTATAGGATATTTTCCTCCTTAGTTTCCAAGCAGTTTAGCAAAATCGATTTCCTAAATGTAAATACCATGAGGTAAATGATCCGGATTAAAAAAAACCTCTTTGAGGGCTAAACCACACACAGCCTAACTTACGAATACACTAAACCTACATAATGAGAATGTAGCTAGAAGCTCACCACGTCGCTACCAGCCTATCTAGCCCTCAGTCAGGAAGTACATTCAGTCCCTGAAAGCGATGAGCATTGCTTCTCTTCCTTGGATTCATGAAATGCCAACGCACTGTGAGCTGAAGAATCTCACTCAGTGTTTGTATTATGCAACTGCAAAAGCAAACAGTGTCACAGCTCCTGTAGGAATAATGTACTACCGAGCACTACATGTACCAACCAGAGCACACAAACCTGGCTTGAGCTTCACTCTGGCCTTAGTGTTGTGCTCAAGACACCATTCCTGGACAGTACTGATATTGAGTAAAGTTTGCGTTGTCCTCTGGTTGAGGTGGTTTTCCCAAATACTAACAGTCCTAAGAAGCTTCATCTTTCATTGCAGTGATGAGCAGGGAAATACCTAGCACTGCAGTGACCTGCTCCTCATACTCTGAATTGTCCAACAGCTTCCCAAAGCTGCAGAGTTGAATGTTCTCGATCCCGCTGCGCAGTATCCTGCCTACGCCTTCTGGGTTCTGTACAGGGTCTCCTAGAAGCTGATGTTTGCCAACTTTCCTCCTCCCCGCCAATGCTCGTTGCCCCGTCAAGTCTCTACAATGTGAGTATTATCTTGAATAAGTGGGCTGAAATATCTGAAACTGGAGGTTTCAGCCCACCTAGTGAAATCAAAGCACCTCTTTTAAAAAAAAGGAATAATTCAAACAGCAAAGTCAAACTAATGCAGAGTGTCTAAATAAACAGTGTAAAGCGTACCTACAGTTTCCATTACGATACTGACAATTTGAAATGGAGCCTCAAAGAGAGAGCTCCTACCTTACCCTGTCTATCCCCTAAGAATGCTGCTTTAGCACACGTGCATGCCAGCTGCTATAAGTCACTGTCTGGATGCTGTTGTCATCGCTGCACAAAATTTTAGGGTTATGAAGCAAGAATCCACAACAACTTTTTGCCTTGGATGAATATTGTGGTGGGGACAGAAGCAAACATTTGTTTGAACAGATGTTAATGTGCAGCGTTGCTATATACAGTATCACTGCCTCAAATCAGAGGGAAAACAGACTCATCTGGAGAGGTGCTGCATTAACAGGCATATTAAAAGTAACAGTCACTAGTCTTGACACTTCACATACACATCAAAGCACTCTGCAATCAAAGTAGCTTCAAGAGCCTCATGAAGTTAATATTTAAAAAGGGACAGAGACAGATGGCAGCTTTTTCAGACTATTCTAGAAGCCTAGAATAGACCCAAAGACATCATCATCATCAGTACTGGAAGCAGAGTGTGACAGAGCCAGGGGAAGGGAAACAGTGGAGGAGTCACCGCAGACTGGGTGAGGAGAACTGTTAGTTCAGTGCAGAGGCTTGTAGCACTAGGAACAGCCCACCGCAAGAACACAAATCTGCTTTGATGCAGTCGTAATTAATGACTCCCATTTCTTTGCTAGAGCTTTTTTAAAATACTCCTAGTAAGAATTTTGTCTTGGGAAAAACCTGCAGCTCTATTAAATGTGATCAGTGATCCACAGGTCCCCTTGATCCAGAGGAAGTCTTCACTTCCAATTCCATCACCCACCATCCTGGGACGCATTGCCTTCTGCTGTGCCCATCAGCAAGACAAACAACTGGTAATACGATCACGACACAGTATGGCTCTTCCTGGTACGCCAAGGGCAGGCTTCAGCAGACCTGAACAATCTCTGCAGTCCTTGTCGTAACATGAGCATCTGCAAAACGCTGCTCATCAGCTGAAACATGGATGTTGTAGCTCCATGAAGCACACGGATCTCAGAACAGGACATGCTCACAGCTTGCAATGCATAACTCAAGTGTAGCTATCTGAGGAAAGCTGCAATCCCCACCTTCACCTACAACATCTAGTCCTGATGCATTGCTGAAACTTGGAGAATTTGGTGCTGCAGTGAACAGCACAGCATCAAACAGATCTATGTGTACAGTTCAGGGTGCAGCAGTCAACAGCTGTGTTGCAAAGAACTAAAGCCGTTTTGCTGTCAAAGAAAGTCCCGGTAAAATTACAAGCAGAGTGCAGCCCTGAATGCTGCCACAGTTCAGCAGAACTGTAACTTAGGCAGCAACTCCATCAGCTGCTGATCATCATTACCCTAAGATCAAGTATATTTGAATTAGACTAACATGAATGAAATGATTTCCATATGCAACTCAAAAGACAACTGCTGTGAAAACAAGACTTTATGATAAGAAATCAGTACCAGGCATATGAATGCAGACTTTCAGATCAATAGTGCCACCGAGTAAAGGTACGAGAGTGGTATAACATTATGCCCACAGAGCTACTGGCTGGCAGCTAAATACAACCACCTCGTAAGGGTTCCTCAGTTACTACCTTCTGCATCCCTTTCTACTTGTCTTCATTCCAAAGTCAATGCCTATCGCTAATCTGCCAGAACATCTTTTACAACACTGAGATGTGTAATGCAACAGAGCTATTTTTAATTTTTCTCAGAAGCCTCATTTCCACCCCTTGAGAAGGCTGCTCATCGGTAACTCCTGGGAAGAAGCATACTTCACCCTTCCAATACAGCCGCCATGACATGCATGGAAGAAGTTTAGCCTTAAAAATGCTTCTAGCAGACCTGTCTGAACCTGCAGGTATCCCCTCCGCAACTACTAGGGTGCCTCCAGCCCCCTCCCCCTTTCTAATATGCTTCTACTCACAACTGTATTAAAAAACATGGGATGGAGGTAGGAAGCCCTTGGGGAAAGATTGTTCCTTCTCTTAGGAAGCTACTGAGCCGGTTCAGGGGAGAAAGGAAGACACAGAGCACGGCACAGTGCTAGAAGCCTCTCCAAAACTGCAAGGAAAAGCAGAAAGCAGCCAGGCAGGCCTCAGAGGAGCTGGGAGGAAACATTTTTGAGACTCGGGCAGTCAAGTCAGCTTTTCTGCAACACAAAATCACTGAATTAATGATAACCAAAGACATCCCTGCAAAGATGGGGGTGGGGGGAGTTCTGTGCATAACTGCATTATCTATTCCGCCTGACCTATTTGCTTTGAGTTCCAAATTAAGATTCTAGCTTTTATTCCATTAAATTTTTTTGAGTTTTAAATTGTTCTGCTCTTAGCTCATCTGAACTAGTCTGCTTTCAGAGCCCCATCCAGCTCAGTGTCCACACAGACTCTCTCCAGACACTCCTGCTCTGCAAGCATCTTCCTTCCCTTTCCAACACTCCTGCGGGTAATTGTTCCACTAGTTTCTCAACCTGTCTGTCTTGAGAATAACCACCCATCGTCATGTCGCTCCTGTTGGGACATTCAGAAATGGAAATTCTATTTTGCTAAGCGATTAACTCTCACCTCCGCTGCTGCCACAAAATGCTACAAGTTACTCTTCCTGATACACAAGTTTAGTAGAAGCAACTAAATTCAGCATGCTCGTTAACTTAAACAAACACACTTTTCTGGTTCTAATGCAATATAAGCAAAGGAAAGGGTGAAAAGCAGCAGTGAAGTGGTGTTGACTTTGGTAGCAAACACTAAGTGAAACCTGATGCAGCTTATTTTCCCTTTACCACTTCCAAAGAAGGTAGAGATTTTATTTTATACTGGAAAAATGAAACTACTAGAACATCAGGTCTTATTCCTATTGTTCAAAGCTTATATGCTATGCGACTTGTTCCTGTAAAGAGCTTAACTATAGCTTGCTTTCTATACAATTTAGCTCTAGACTCAATTTTTTCTGCAAGTTTTATTTGAAGACAAAAACTACAAAGATTAAGCTACTAGCAGTACTGCAGCTTTCTACCCTTTCATCAGTGCTGGTAGAATACTGCAATGAATTACCAGTAATAATTTTCTGGAGACAAACAGAAATCACATAGGCCAGACTATTCTTTAGCCTGTATTTTTTACACTTCCAAGTTTTGTGACACTAAAGTAGGCCCAGTCACTAGATGAAACTGAAAATGTTTTATAACCTGCTATAAAGCGCTGGAAAAATGCAACGTTCTCCAACACCACCCCGAGTACGGGAACCTGGACTTTTCAACCCCTTTTGCCAGCACTGTCAACCAGATTTGAAATTACAAGCTAGGAAAACAATAAAAGAGTTGATTACATACTTTGTGTCTTATGACCCTGCAGAGAATCAGAAACATACAGTTGGGAGTGTCAAGAGACTGGACTGATCAAAGATTTGTATTTAGAAATAGCATTTTAAAAAGATCAAGAACTTAGGTCAAAAGAATTTATTTTATACTAATCCCATCAAACCTAGTGTCACATGTTTTTCATAAAAGAAAAAAAAAAGATACCTTCAATATATTATAAATTTTAGTGGTAAGTTTGCAAGTGTTATCTCTTCCGTTCTTCACAGAAGCATTTTTAAAACATTCACTCCATCAGGCCTTACAGGGCTTAAGGATGGGACAGACTTCCTACTGTTTTGAACCTCAGGGCACATCATCTACGTTTTCAATCCCTACTTCCCAGCAAAGCATTCTGATGCAAGAATCTCTCTACCTTTCAGAAAGCAAATTCCTCCAGCCATGCTGCAGATCACAAGGCTTTCACCAAATGAATAATGCTGTTTGTTTTCCAAACAAGAAATCAAGTGAAAAGTTAAGCCTTTTCAAGATGCCCCAGCCCAACAAAGTGTTCATGGCCATGACATGCTCAATGTTTAGAATTCAGATCAAGCAAGCGGTACAGACAAGAGTCAAATAAGAGCAGAATGCATCCAGAGTGTATTTTCATATAGTTAAGAAATGCTACCAGTGCGAGACATACAGCTACAGAGTTACTAAGAGCAGTTACAGACAATAGGTTTCTGTGGACAGGAAGAGCTTGTAAAGGATGAAACATGCCAACCTCGTACCAAGGTGTCAAAACCCTAAACCAAGATACAGGCTCAGTATTTTGGAGAGATTTTGACCCCATGTCTCTCAAGCTTTATTCATTCCCACACACCTGCATAAAACTAAAAGATTACTTTAAATAATTTGCATTTATATAGCACAGACAGTGAAAAATAGCCTGTCCCAACTGATATTAAGATTTTAAATATAGAAACTTAATCCCCAATATTTTGTTAGCAGCTTTAATTCAAAACAAACATTATTTATAATTCTAACAAAGCAAAAAGGGATGATGGAAAGTGTTAATATTAATGACATCTGTATAAGGACTAACAATCATTCAAGTCAAGGGGCAAATTACCCACCCTGACTCGCTAAAGCAAATTTAGAGCGTCTCAAAAAGTAGCGTTTGAATTTTAGTTCTAAGCAATAAAATAATCCAGAGTAAAATATCCTGATAGCTACTGATTTGTAATTATTACCCCATATACATATCCAAAAGAAACCTTGTTCTGATTACTTCATTCAAACTTCGAGTATCACATAGGGTTAACGTCCTACTACACCAGTTCAAAACAGTAAAAATGCGTGCTGCCACTGCATTTCAGAAGTCATTAAAACACAAGAACTCCAGGGTTACAATCACAATATCAAAGTTTTATTTGCCACAATTAAAATGATCCAATGTGATCAAGTTACTCAGCCTAGTGCCACAGTTGCTCAAGTACTTTATGACCACTGCTAGCTCAGAAAGAGGTGGTTGGATTGTAATGAATACTGGGTACCTCGCCTCTGAAGTGACTTGTTGCTCTTGGCAGCATTTTTAGTACCGGCATCTTTACTTACCCCCTATGCTACCTATCCACAAGGGCACCAATATTAAAAAAACTGCCAAGAGAAAAGAGACACTTAAGAAGTCAGTTACGCAGTATTTGTGGCAAGCTAATTGTGTACCAGGCTTGTTATCAAGCAGTTGGAAATGAGTAATTTTAAAGATTATCATGTTGTCATGGCCACAGCATGTCTACCTTCTAAGGTACTCATTTGTTCCTGACTGGTATTGCTGGCTTTGTGTTCATCTGGATATACTGATCAAATGAGACATTTGAGACTTTGGAATACTTGCATATAGTGGCACATTTTCCTATAGGTATGACATACTTAGTTTGAAGTGCCCCGACTATATTAGGGGAACCAGATGTCCAATAACACACATATGACACAAGAAGGAGATGCATTTTAACCAGATTGATTAGGTTTTACTTCATTCAGCATTAAGACAGTTTAGCTGTTTGGAGAAACATGCACACAGTGATTTCCATGCTGCAATACTGTAAGCTTGGTAAGCATTGGTTTAAAAGATTAATAAAACAGTTAATTAATTAGCTTTAATGTTAAAATGTAAATGCCCATATAAGTAATACATATAACCACAATGGCTTCTGGTAAAAGTTAGTTAGGTACAGCAGAACAACGGCTTGTCAGTTGTTTACTTACTGTTCTCTATGGTTGGATCATATGAATCAACAAACTGTCCTTCCACAAACTGAATCGTCAGTGAAGATTTTCCTGTAAAGCAAAGAAAAGATAATTTGTATTAAAACAAGTCTTCAGGCTGTTACTTACTAGTAGATACACTGATGTTTTTATAAAAGCCAATATGAGCTTTGTATGGTTCATTTAAACATCTATACATGACAACTGACCTATTTTTAAATTAAGTGCCTATTCCTAGTAACTGGGTCTCCTGAACATACAAAAAGTAGTACAAGAGCTACTCGGCACGTGTTCTGCTTTTGTTTTAACACAGCATAATTTAAGTGCCTCCTCCAGTTTAAAACAAATCCAAAAGTAGCAGTGTCCAATCCTCATAACACTAAATTTAAGAAACTGTTATACTTGGAAGGTTTTTCTTCAAGAAGCAAGAAAAACTAGAAATAATTTTCAGTCATCGCACAGAAAACTTGGAACTTGGATGGAATTAACCAAATTTGGTTTGACTAGGAGATTGGACATCTTTCCCATGACAAAAGGATGAATTCAAAATTCTTGAGCTCAATATACTCTCCTCTTCTATCAATCCTCTTAATGCAACACTACAACAGACTGGTGGATGCTGTATTTTAAGCATAGTGATCGAGTGGGCATCATTGGATTTATTCTTTTGAAAGCAATTTAACTGCTACTTTTGCGGATGTTCCCCATTTCAGTTATGCTGATCTGATCATACACCTCCCAATAAAGAGTAATGCAAAATGTTGCACTAAGTAGCAGATTGGAAAAAATGAAGACTAATTTAGTCTTGAAAGATTTTACAAGATGGTAAAAGCGAATCACATACACCGACCATAAAAAGCACCTTTAAAACTCTGCAACTGAAGACTTTTCAAAGCATTACTGAAGTCCCGACACAATTTCCATTACAGCATGTCTTCTACATTTGGGAATCTACTAGATCCTATTACATTATGTTTACTGGACAAATACACTCTTATGAAGATTGCCAAGTGCATTAGCTGCTTTTGGACATGAGCATATTCTTCATGCTCTTTTATACTCTTCTCGTCGGCAAGAAGCATGAACAAAATATGACCTCAAATTAAAATTCAGACTCAAGACCATCCTACTCAATGGAAGCCTTTCAATGACATCATAAGTAACCAATGTTGTGGATGAACTAGTTTATAGTGAAACTATTTTCAAGAACTAACTGCTTTGGACTTCCAGTGCTTAGACCACACTATGTTTATACTTTGCTGTAGAAAATGTTCTTTCCTAAGCATTCCTTCAGGAGATGTTTAAAAAAATAGTTTTCTACCTCCAGCCCCCCCCCCCCCCCCCTTCTTGCTTCATCACACAACACTCTTGACTTGTTCACATTTGACTTTTTATTATTATCAGCATACTTAGCAAGTCATTTTGTTAAAGACACTCTAAAAAAACCCTGCAAGCCAGACAAAGTAGAAGGATGAAAGCGATGCAAGGGAAGTTTGGCTTAATATGTATAATTATATGTGCAGTCAATTCCTTCAGTAACTGCAACACTTCCAGGATTTATTTCTCCAGGAGGAAGGAAGAAAATGTTACACAAGCAGCATCATTTGGGGATTTTCCAACAGCCATAACCTTTAATCACTGCCCAGCTCTGCCATACTTATCCCTTTGCTGTCTCATATCAATCATTCCAGTTTATTCAAGATACAATGCTAAAACCCCCAGACAAACTCCCGACAGACCAACCAGCACACAACCTTTTAAGAGCTGCTTTTTCTCAAATCTATTTCTTGGATACCATTTCCCGATATATCTAACAGTGCAACTAAAGGTGTCATACTCACTGTGCATGAGTTTACAGTGAACACTGCACTTCAAGCTGTTGCTCTGGCAAGAAGGGGGTGGGGGGGAAGCAACCACGCACATCTGAAATCATCCTAATAAGGACAGACTTAGAACTGAGATTATGCATCCCAGCAACTTTCTCAAACTGTGTATTTTGGACACCATTTAGAAACTGAATGAACTTTCAAGCTATTTCTTCTTCAGCTATAAGCTTATGAAGTTGCTACTCAGAGTTCATGCTTCCATATTCTTTGCCAATACCAGCACACAAAGCACTCTGTTTTAAAACAAAGTTAACTATTCCTGTATTACGCTGTTATATATCTTCAAGATAGGAAGAGCTAAGTTAAGCACAGATCATCATCGAACATTTTTCCTCTCAAGAAGGATTCTAAACTAACTGAAAGACTTGACTGCTACCGTCTGTGCTAAGTCCGGAAACGGAATACTAGAAAGAAGTCAGAGCCAACAGAAAATGCTGCATTTAACATCCAGCTGTATTAATTACTGCTTTCCTCCTAACAGTGAAAGAAGAGGAAACAAAACCAGACAAAACCAGTATTCCAACACTCTCCTCCTAAATTCCTCCAAGCTTCGTAACAAGCCTTCCAGTAATGATGTGTTTGCGATCACAAGAGGATGCCTGCTTTCCTAGATGAGCCACAGGGAAGCTCTCCAGTCTTGGATTCAGCCACGTACCCCCTGGGGGTAAGTGCATGCAACAGTATCCCACTAAAGCAAGGCTTCCAAAGGGGACACAAGAAATTTAAAACCTAAGTTATTAACACCCCACTGCCTTGTCTCAGCCCATGCCCAGGAAGCATGCAGGACCATGTCAACAACAGCTTGGCTTGAACTTTGTCCCACAGGTTTTATTCCAGGCCTTTGACCTATGCTCGTGGCCAGAGAGGAAAATTAAGTTGACAATTTAGCTCCTATCACTTCTTTCCCCGGAAAGATCAGGCAACTTTTTCAGAGAGAATTACAACATAAACATAACATCCGTAAGGCAGGGGCCAAGCAACTGCACACAACTGTGTTTACTGATGTGCTAACTCCATCTCGGAGCACTGCAGGGAGGAGGACGTAGGGAGACACTGCGGTCTAGACGTGCATACGTTGCTAGCACGCTTCAGCCTAAAAGGACGACAGAGCCTGACACCAGTAGCAAAGATCTGATTAACTGAATAATTACTCAAGGGTGTGTACCCCAAAAAAGGCTCAGCTCTAGTATGCCCTCATTTGGAACAAATGTCAGACTTTTTTTTAGTTTGCTAATCTTTGCCTTGTAGCATCCTCCACACTGGTACTTTTAGTGTACCCACTGTCCTCAAGTTTTAAGAAAATAAACATCTGTTGAGAACAAAAGGAGAAGTGTCATGAGTGGAAGCAAGGCCAGGTCTGCTGCAAGCAGTTCACTAAATTGATGGAGACCTGTGATTTTAAGATGAAAAAGCATTTGCAGAATCTTACTGGAGAAGATTATGGTTTAACCTTCTGACTCTGTTCAGAATCGGAGAGCTCAAAATGACTATGAAGAAATAAATTAATCAAATTAAGGGCAACATCAGTGGAGGGCAACAGGATGACTCCTCCAGCTGTACTTGCTATGGTAGCTCAAAGCACCACATACTCTATGGCAGAGGAGTTGTAAGCAAAATCCTCCAAGTGAACTGACTCTCCCTCTCCCTGGAGGAACAGGACAGAAGGTAAGGGTTGGGAGGAATGGCTTTTACAAGTGTTTAGAATACAAAAAAGGTGGCCAAAAGCTCAAGTTGTCCAGAAGTGCCAAAAGGGTATTTGTATACACAATTCATTATTTATGATATTATGCAGGAGTGGTGAAGAAAAGAGTTTTCCACTGTCAAAACAGATGAGGAACAGGTTTTCAGACAGAAAGGCATTTCAAAAAATAAAGCTGTCATATTTCTGTTCATACAATAGAGCACTCGCTACATAAAATGGCACATCCCATAAACACTCTGACTAGTGCAGTCATAGCACATCAGTTTCAAATGCCATTGCAATTGTCAAGGCAAAACAATTGCCAAATTGAATTTTTACTCATCGTTTTACTTCTTGGACAAGAGCTGTGGTATTTAATCTAGCCTTAAAATTCAAGCTTTAGAATACCAGAGAGTTTACCAAGAAGCTGAGTAACCGAGCATGGGTGGGCTCACGAACAGCTGGCCTCCCCAAAGAGGCCATGCCCTCTCATCGGTGCACCACCACTTGCCTGCCGTCCCCATCCCACAGCCTTATTCTCCTTGCAACAGGCAGAGGGAAAGCCCAGATGAAATTCTCATCTTCAGCCAACTCCCCCCGCCCCAAACCCAGGAGATAGAAATGATGCAACTGGCCAGTGAGCAAGTCAAACAACAGCTCCACAAGCAAGGCATTGTGCAAGCTCGATTCTGCAGCTGCCCTCTAACGTGGCATCTCCACGATGACAGCCGCTGGCAGCACCGTGCAGTTTATCTCAACAGGAAGAATTTCTCAATACTCAAAATCGTCTGCACAAGCAATCAGTAAACAGTTTGACAGGTCAAGAACAACAACAACTGAAGAGTTTCAATTCTCCATTCTGTTAGGATTTTAGATGCATAGTTTCTTTAACCCATCTTTTCCCATTGAAACACCTGCTTATGTACTTTGCTTAATTATTAAACACTTAACAGCCGGCAGCTTCTAATCCACTCCTACCACAAGCCTAGCATCGTACCTAAGTTAGTCTCTACGTAGATCTACTCAATCTAGTTTAGGTTTTGTCACAAACTAGTTTAGGTTTATGTCACAAAAGGGTTCAAGGAATTTCATAACAAAATGCTGTTAGTCATATCAAATTAGATAAGACTCATTGCGTACCCAACTTTGGATACCTCACACGGAGCTATGCTCAACTTACTATGCTTCACAGAGATTAAGTTTTCATACTGGAAGTTACACTCGATTTAACTTGAACGTTGGGATCTTTATCTTCTTTAATTCAGAATACCAAGATGCACAAAATGGAGACACCAGCATTCCCACAGTGCAAATTATCTATTTGTCCTCAGAGCACAGAAAGGGACAGAACAACTTCTTGGAGCAGATGGAGATTTAACTGGGTAGCAAAGGGAATTATAGCATCACTCTTCGACAAAAATCTTTTCACAAGATAGCAGATGATCTCAGAACCCATCACTAGCTCAGCATTCATCTCAGGCTTCATCACCAGCAACTTTCTATGGTTAATTAAGATTTTTTTTCCCCCAGGTACTAATTATGACTACATAGTTGCTATTTTGCTGTCCACTGTGATGTAGTTCAGTGAATCATTCTAATGACTATAAAAATGATACATCTGGGTCAATAAAGAATTCTGTTTCTAAACCTCTGGAGACAGTGATACAATGAGTAGTTTGTGTTTTACTCAGATGCAACTTAATTCTACTATTAGACCTCATTATCATGAGGAATTATCACTTAAAAACATCTACTTTGAGATGTAGTTTAATTCATTTTGTAGTGATTTCCTTGTGACGTCAACATTGTGACACCAGGATTAAATTATTTTCTGATGCTTACAGAGAAAAATCTTGCTGACACACAGAGCTCAACTGGTGCACTCGCTCATAGGTGCACTTGCACGATACTCATGCTCGATTTGCAACACAAAGAGTGGTGGCACTCCTGTCAAAGTGTTGTCTGCGCTTTCTGAAGGACAGACTAAAGGATCCTTAGATCCCTTTGAATCCTGCAAGAGCAAAAGTCTGAGGATCTCAATGAGACATCTTTTGTTAGTGAGGTACCTCAAGAACAGAAGAGACCTTCATGACAAACCAAACAGCGGATCAGCATTTCAGGACAACGCAAGCTCTTTTTCAACTTCTGTGGCACTCTGTACCATTGCTACAACTGTTCCCTGCCTTCTTCTGATCCATTTTTAAATTAGGATATAAGGAAATATATTTGACAGTCTAAGGCAATGTATCGTAGCAAGAACCACTCCTGCTGTAGAAGAGGAGGTTCACATGACGGTCTGTAACACCAACAACACAAGCCTGCAGGGAGAAAAGGACACATGCTTCTTTCCCTTCCTTCTGCATTGCACAATCTTCTTGAGGTTTATCAAAGGTATTCCTCTGCAAGCCAGAAGAAATCTGAGACACAGTCATTTAGAAAGGAAGTCAGATGGCTTCCTTGATTTTCTTCAGATTTCAAAGCAGTTGGTCAAACTCACAAGTGTATTTGCAGGCCCTTGCAAGGTTGGCAGCAATGAGCCTTCAAAACACAAACCAAGAAGTCCTACTGATGCCCTCTAGATCATATTTTCTGTAAGGAAAGCAAGAAGAGAGCACGTGTTTTACTCCCTGATATGTAACAGCAAGCTTGCTCCATCCTGCTGCAGCGCTCACCCTTCAACGTTCACTTGCACTGTTGCAGTGTATGAGATGTCCAGGCAAGTATGTACAGAAAAATTCCACTGTTTTGCTGCAACAGCTTAGTTGCCACTTCCAGGTGCCCATTTTGTCTCCATTTAAGTCAGTAACTTCAGCAAGGATTGTCAGAAGAAATGTTTCAGTTATTTTAGCGCACAGCCCAGTTACCTCTGCTTGTTACCCTTACTGGTAGAAAAGCACGTGCCACAGTTTGCCTGATATTTCCCTTTTAACGAGGTAAACCAATTTTAATTCCACGTGTTTACTACCAGTTGCCAAAGACAGAAAAGCTGTTACAAGGCTTAAAGAAATCCAGAAAAATTCTGTGGCATGCACCTTGCCCAGCCATGTTATACATGCATAGATGGCTGACTCCAAGATGCTTTAAATAGGTCAAGGAAACTGCATCCTGGGCTCTCCCAACTACAACAGAAATTCAGACATTCACATCCAAGACAGACAACCAATATTTGCTCAGATGAATACCATCCTCTGTATTCCCTTCAGACTTTCTGCAGAAACTGCGTCCCTGCAGCACCTTCCCACCTCCCTCCCCACAGCACCATGCCTAAAATATTTCAGGTGGCTGTAGAAATTCAGAGGCAACTTGACTTATCAGGCATGTCTGCTAGCCTAATTAGCAAATGCATTCCTGAACTAAAAGTTAGGCAGTACTACTTGATATACTGGACTTCTACAGGGAAGCTTATTAAGCTTAAAGATCAGACCCTAATGTTTTGGTTTATGACACACTTAGAAGGAAAGAGCCTGAACTTTATACTGATTTCCCCCCAAAGAGGCAAAATTCAAGTCGTACTGCTGGGTAGAAGCCAAGTCCTCTCTCCCTATGCACACACTTCAAGCAGCTAATTAGGTATCTGAATAAACTTGACCTTTCCTTGGATCACTGGGTATGCACAACATGAAATGTCTTTGAAAGATACTTTGAGTAACTGTCACTGTTTCATCATTAAATCAGTTTTAAAATGCTATGTCATTAGAAATAAAAATGTGTATTTTTTGCTTTAATGCATTCCATGCATTCCCCTTTTCCATCTTCAAGGTTTTTGTTTCAACACAAGGGAATGAACTCCCAATTTCTAGTCAGTTCTTTCTTGACGCCAAAGATGACTGGGGTGTACAATGTAAATTACCTTCCTACAAGCCAGAAACATTGGGACTAACAGGTTTTAAGCACTTCAAGAAGTGGATCCTTCCAACTGCAGTTACCAGCACTAGCTCTCCATCCGCTGCACAGACACTGCCTTAACTGTGCTTGCAGCACAGCTGAATTTGACAGCAGAAGCTGATGAACCCCACTCTCTGCACGCCACATGGGACAAAACAGCTGTTTAGGTTTACCAGGGATTTGCAGCCATCATTTTCCTTTTTTTTTTTCATTTCTACACAACTGGCTGAAGTTAACACCAGCCACATTAAGTTACATGCTACTACTGACCACCTGGTAAAGCAGTGTGCCATTGAACAAGCCAGAATGCACAAATACAAATTAGGGTTTTAAACTTAGCATTTCTATTAGAAAACAGGATAAACTCTTCTTTCCTCTTCCTTTCACTGCAAATCTCAGGTTTTTAGATCACCTGGTCTACAACAATAACAGAGAAAGGTTTAATAAGACAGAACCCTTACCAAGATGAAAGGCCTCAGTCTTTCAATGGATCAGTACTGTTTCACTGAAATGCAGGTCTTCCGTAAGGACCTTCCTTTGTAAGGATCTTTACGAGGACTGGAGCCGTAGCGTTGACTGTTGCCAACACTGTGGCCACCATACCTCATCGTTACCCACGACCACACCACAAAGCAGAGAGCTGTCTCTGAAAATGTCAGTGAAATTTTCCTGTCATCATTTTAAAAAGGCAAGTCTAGGAGCTTGACCCTGAGCATATCATAACACCAAGTAAACTGTTGGAAATGCAGCTGAAACGGTGAGAAATGGACCCTCTTGACAGTACTACTGAAATGTGTACGAAACACAGTCTCAAGGATCTTCTTGGAATTGCAAGAATAGTAAGAGATGTATTTCTCTCTTCCTTGTTGTAGCATGACAGAGAGCAGGTCCCTGACAAAATCCTGACAAGGTAGTAATGGTAATATCCCCTCTCCCAGTAACATCACCAAGCAAACAGTGTGATATATATGTCCAGCAACTATAGCTAAGAAATTTCAGCCTCACTCTGACAAAAGGTCCACAGAGCTATTTGCCAACCCGTAGCAAAACCTGAAGATATTACCAATTTATTCCAACAACTAGAGGCAGGCTGCTTTTACAACATATTAAACATATATATCACAATCTAACTGCATAAGCACTGGAGATCTTAGCAAGAAAAGGCAGCTTCAGCCTGCAGCACTACACCCAACTATGAAGTAGTAAGTCCATGTAACAGACTCTTCCTGCCCCCACTGATGGTCCAAAGTCTGATGAACCCAATGTCAACAAATGCCAGCAATGCACGTGGCAGCCCAAACTTGACTTTCGTGGAAAGAGTGCTGCTACCGGCAGTCAACATCAGCACACAGCACTACTCACCTGCCATGAGCTGCACTGCTGGAAGTTCCCAAAGCTGCACAAAGCACCAGGAACTGCGGTACCAACCCTGACAACACTAACATCTCTTGGCACAAAACAGAGAAGGTGGTCTTTAGGGATACTGACAGAGATTAGCGTTGACTCTCTCTTCTGCCAGTGGAGCAGAACGTGGTCAACTCCATCACACCTCTGTCAACAGATGCTTAGGTAGACACTGACACTATCTTGATTAATGACCATACAGTTGAGCCCTGACCACTTTAATTCTCCTGTGCTAGCACAAGGCTGCTGTGGATCTATACAAAACAATGCCAACATAAAAACCAGTATGCCTGAACGACACCTTCCTCTACAAAAGCTGTCTCCCCCCATCAGATTCAGATCAACCTTTCATAAATTACTGTTGTCTCTCCTCCAATTCAATTCTAGATCTTCTCTGAATTAACTTTATAGGCATCTTCCATGTCCCTTCTGCTTAACACGTGAAGTTCCTCCCCTCTATTAATCAGGGTTGAAGAAAGCCACAATCTGTTAAATGCCATCTTCATACCATAGCATGTCACACAGCTGGAGTTAGTCATTAACCCCTCTCCACTAACTCTGATTGCAAGCCTTCTTCATTTACACACTTACCTGATCAATGTAACAGAGTAGCCTCTGAATACAGACAACAATCTGTTAATGGTAAGGAAGGTTCAAAGTAATAATATACCAAAATCACAGCAGAACAGACGTGGTTAAGATACCAGGAAAAAAAAGACTCCGGGGTAAAGATAACACCATGCAGAGTACCAGAAGAATCATTAGAGCCCCCAACCTCAGGAAATTTTAAGGGAATTTAAGCCAAAAATCCATCAGACATAACACAACACAGTGGATTTTGCCATATGGCAGAGAAGATAGAATAGGTAACCCTTGTTTGCTGTAGCATACTATAGAGTTCTTCCCTGTCATGACAGCTGGCTGGCTTCCTTACCTTTCTAACCAGTGTGTATCCATCTGTTGGCTCACAAGGTGCTTCAAATTAAGAGTTTTCAGGTAGGAATCATACTTTTCTATTCTCACTTTTTATACTATCTACTACAAAAAGGTCACAATACAGAACTCTGATCATTGCAAGGAAGAACCAACCCCCCCCCCCCCCCAACAGAACAAATAGCAACCCCGCCCTACCCTCCCTACCCCGCCTTGAAAATAACCCAGGGAGATAACCGAGGATGACATTTACAACCTGCATTATTTTTCCATTTAGACTCTCTTTCACAAGTGAAGTGTCTTCCAGCCAGTCCAGCTCTGGCACCTGAGGAAGCACTTGCCAAGAGAAGCTGGATTCTTCACTTTCCAGCACTCGCCTAGCACAACCATGCAACTTGGAGAAGGAGTTGAGTATCAAGCTACAGTTTAAGGCAACCTAACTTCAGGCCAATTTTCAAGAGACAGAGCAGTGCGCTGTATTTGTCTGCTGTACAAGTCTTTGCACATCAACACAAATAAAATTCTCAAAGTGCAATAGTGATTATTACTCTGCTACTATGCAGTTAAATCCTAAATTAATCCAGCTAATCATAAATTCAAGTCTATTTTAAACAGTATCTAAGAAATTAGGTACGTCACATCTACTCAGCAGAAACGGATAAAATGTGAACTATGACAGGCAAATAGGTCAAGGGCCAAGATTTACCATAGGCACAAAGTCTTTCAGAAGTTGCTTACTTCCTTAGCCTGGCTATTTGGGAAATAACCTGTATCTTCATTTTTGGTTTCCATGCTTCCATGCTGTAAGAACTGGAGAGGCATGGCTCAACTTTCCCCACAATAATAATAAAATTAAATAAATAAGCTGCCCTTAAAACTTGGGTCCATACACCCCTTCTCATACTGTCCCTTTTACTCCTTACAAACCTCCACCTTTAAACCCTTTCAACTTTTGGGATGTACAGCCCATGCCCACATAAGCAGCCAGATGGCAAAATAACAGGATGTTCCTATGCCCATCTTCATAAAAAAGAAACGTATATCCTACAGTCTCATTATTAGCTATAAATTGTATACGAGATAATGGCTTTTTAAAATCACAATCTTTTTGCCTGGAAATGCAAAAAGAGAAGGCATCATCTCATTTTTCTGTACGACCATTAACTTACACTTGTTTGTAGCGGTTGGTTGTGACAAATGCACAACACGACCCTAGGCTTAGGAACACCATCCGAGACGCTCGTCTAGCAGACATTTCAACAAGCTAGTCATTGAAACAGTCCTGGCAGTTTAACTCTACCTCTGTCCTACCACCACACTTCGGGATAAAAGATATTTTGTAGTTGAGGAAGCACAAGCAGAAAAATGGTTTCGGTGTCATAAGACTCCTTGATACAGTCTGTATAAAGAACGTGATTTTGAAACATTCAGACAACTTATTCTTCCTAGCTCAAGTGCTCAGAAGAACTTAGATTACCTTACATTTGAACAATTTTTAGACTTAAGTTTAGCAACCACAGAAGGTTTGTCAAGAATTTTGACAACCTTTTTCCCCAAATGTGAAAAAAGTTAAAACATCACAACTAACACGTTTCTTTAGAATTTATTCATGTATCAAACTATACAGATGAAGCAGAACTTCTATTACAAATGGACACTTCCAAAAAAGCAATGAAGGTACTGCAGCAAACTAAGAAACACAGTGCTTGTTTGTATGCACTTTTCAAAGCAGAAACTTTCAGTTCTGATTCAAAATGGGAATTTTGAAACAGATTTTAGAACACTAAAGATTTGTTATTAATGGAGGACCAAGCCTTAAAGTAAAATACACTTTACTGCATTAACGTCAAGGGCTTGATTGTTTTGACAGTTTGTAGGACAGATTTAATGGCGTCTTCCTACATATTATGCATCCCAGCTCTTTTGCATATAGCAAGAGTACCTTTCAAGGAGGTCGTACATATTGAATGAAGTTTTGGCAATACAATCTGACAAGTTGTTGAAGCTAGACAGATGTATCCCACTAACTCAGGAGACAATGTTGTCAAGAGACACTTTCATATCATAATTTCATATTACACTTGCACATGTTCACACCCACACACTGAAGACCACTTATGTATTCCCTCTTTTTCCAAATTAAAATTCATTTAACTCAATACTCCACAGAATACAAATAACTAGCTAAGATTTATCATGCATGCTGTTCTGGTTGCTGTAATATAAAACACCTAAGAATACTGAGAACCATTCCAAAAGTATTAACTCCTCATTCTTTAAGACTTCAGTGTTATATTAAAAAAAAAAAAAAAAAAAGAAAAAAAAAAAAGAGAGAGCGCCAAAAGGAAACTTCACTGTTTAAAGCATAATCTAACAGGGAATTGTGATTTCTTGAGCCCCTATCTATTTAATATAGAAGCACTGCAATTTTTCTGAACAAATCTTCAGTGTCACTGACTTAGGGTCTTCTGTTCCTTAGAAGGCCTTCAGAAATCAATCATTTAGTCTTATGCCTCAAAAGAGTAATCTTTGGCCATTATCCACAAGCTCTTATGGATTTCATCCAAATTAAACTACTATAGAGTTCCTTCTCATGTTCTAGTCATAAGTTCTCTAATTCACTTAAGACAACCCATAAGAAATTCCAAGCAGTCTTCCCTTTTGCAGGAGACCCCAAGGTTCACAAGCTATTCTTTGCTTGTCCTTCATCTTGATTGGCACATCATGCTTGATAATCCAAAATCTGCACTTCAGGAACTACCTTTTTCACCACTGTCTCATCCCATATCCTCCATACAACTATACTTAAAATTTCCATATACAGTGATCAAAGTGCATATAGTAAACTGAGGAAGAACCAGCGATTAAGTAATAGATTAAGTAGTTGTGAATCATTTCTATGCTGCAAGTGTTGATAAATACTTGCAACCAGGCTGAGGAGTCAACCAGGCTGAGGAGTCAACCAGGCTGAGGAGTCAACCAGTTGCAGACAACATATATTTTGTAGCATATCTTAGCAAACACTGAAGATTACTCTGAAAAGCAACAGAACCTTTAGATCTGTTTCCACAGGTTTTCAAAGTAGGGAGGCAATCAGCGATTCTGAACACCTTGCACATTGTAGTCTGGACTTCTGGGTTTGCTCCTCTGCAGCATCTTTATTACCAAGTGTTTCCACAAAATTCCAGCAGATCCTACCACTTGAAGCATCATCTGAATTTGAAGACTTCAGAGGAAGGTTTCAGTTGAGCCAGCAGTGTGCCCAGGTGGTCAAGAAGGCCAACAGCATCCTGGCTTGTATCAGGAACAGCGTGGCCAGCAGGAGCAGCGAAGTGATTGTCCCCCTGTACTCGACACTGGTGAGGCCGCACCTGGAATACTGCGTCCAATTTTGGGCCCCTCAATACAAGAAGGACACTGAGGTGCTAGAGCGTGTCCAGAGAAGGGCAACAAAGCTGGTGAAGGGTCTAGAGAACAAGACTTATGAGGAGCGGCTGAGGGAACTGGGGTTGTTCAGCCTGGAGAAGAGGAGGCTGAGGGGAGACCTTATCGCTCTCTACAACTACCTGAAAGGAGGTTGGAGTGAGGTGGGTCTTGGTCTCTTCTCCCAAGTAACAAGTGATAGGACGAGAGGAAATGGGCTCAAGCAGCGCCAGGGGAGGTTTAGATTGGATATTAGGAAAAATTTCTTCACAGAAAGGGTAGTCAGGCATTGGAACAGGCTGCCCAGAGAGGTGGTGGAGTCACCATCCCTGGAAGAGTTCAAAAAAATGGGTAGACATGGCACTTTGGGACATGGTTTAGTGGGCATGGTGCTGTTGGGTTGATGATTGGACCGATGACCTTAGAGGTCCTTTCCAATCTTAATGATTCCTAGTTTTTACTTTCATTATAAATGATCCAGCCACCAAGCCAGGAGGTGTGGGGGGTGCTACTCTACTCTTAATTGGTTTAGTGGTGGACTTGGTAGTGGTAGGTTAATGATTGGACTGGATGATCTTAAAGGTCTTTTCCAACCTCAACAATTCTATGATTCTATGATTTACCACAGGTCAAAAATCTTTCTTTTCCTCAATTCTGCATGAAAGGATTAGATTTGACTACAAAGTTTATTTAAACAAGAATCTTGAAAAACTTGATTTCTTCATGGTTCCCTCATGCACAGTTCACCACCTTTACAAGGCTATCTTTTTCCATCAAGAGAACTACTGAGGTTCAAAAGGCCCGCTGTTGATAGTTTACCAAAAAGCATTTACGCTTATCTGGAGTGGCGGACGAAAATACTTACAGATGTGGCTTCCTAGCAGGTCTGACTGAAGTAAAGTCTGCACAACCACAAAGAGCCTACTCCACCCTCCCCACAACAGCTCATGCTCCTGACCCCATCCCCTGTGTCAGGGTTGTACTCGCAGAGCCGACCAGCTGAATGACATTAAAACTTTTCCTTCTGGTTGCTTTACTTTTGAAAGAAATAAATTGCCCAAGCTGGTAACCAGGCTTCCAGCATGCCAGTGCCAGCATCCGGGTGGGCGCAGGAAGGTGAAACTTCCAGCCACAATGCAGGATTAGCTGGCTTTGTGCCAAGGGAAGCCCCACCCCACATAGTTCATTTGCATCTGCCTTCATTACATGGCAATTAATAAAGAAAAGTGGCAGAGACATCTCTTGAGAAAAGCTGCACCTGAAAGCCTGTTTCAGCACTCTGTTCAAAAACTGCCTCAGTTTACCCCATTTCTCAAGAAGGAAATACAATCTCTTAACTGCCCACATTTATGTGTTTTTGGTAAACTTCATAATCTTAAATCCTGTTAAGAGGTCTGCTAAGCAACATAAATCATGGATTTTTCTCTACATTATTCCCTTTTCCCCCATCCCACATCTCCTCACTTGCAGGATGGCTGCCATGAGCGTGCAAGAACTGTACAGGAAAGCAAATGTCCTGACCAGGATTAGAAGAGAGAAATTTCAAGCAACAACCACCCCCCAAAACTCAGGAAGCACATTTTAGTTTCTCACAGTATCAAATTCACAACAAATTTGCCGTTCACTTCAAATACAGGCCTTGGAAAACAAAAGGAAGCCTCTCAAGTCCTTAAGGAGACAGATCCGTGACCGCCAAGGGCAGCTTCGTGCTTTTACATATCATGCTTCATGTCTGCAGCTTCCGATTTAGGATAATTTGGGTTGACATCAAGCAATTTTGACTCATGCAGGATCCGCAGAGCTTGAGTGCATTATGAACATCCCACAGAGAAGCTGTTTCAATTTTGGATTGAATACACAATTAAGTCGAGCAGTTTTTAAAATACGCCCTTGAATGTCACCTTCAGGAGAGGTACAGGAAGTTAATCGGTAGTTCATCACGTTTTAGCCTGCTCTTGCAATCCCAAACGCGTCGTTATGCTAAGTTTCTGCAGCAGTGTGTACCGCAGAGGTGGTCGGTTTACTCAGAACCTACACTTAAGGCAGTGTAGTATATGTAAATGACGAGCTTCAACTTTATATAGCTTATAAATTACAGGATCTACGTTTCATTTGGTTTCTCCTGTCGACATTAACTCTAAGTTGAGTAATCAAATACCAAAATGCTCAAATATACAAGCAAAACCTGCAAGTGTTACCACTGAAAGAGATCCGAGTAGGCAATTTAAGAGTTAATCCCGGAACGGTGTCCTCAAATAACCCTACCCTGGCTTGATATTACAGCTGAACATGCTGCCTCTAGTGCTTCCAGCTACTGCTATCAAATGCGCGTAGCAACTTTCACTGTTGAACAGCGTAGTCAGTCACACCGAAATGCAATTAAAGCTGGCATTTCCAGCCTCTTTTCAGTCCCCTGGTAGCTGCAACCTTTCCTGTTCGGAGCACTGCTGCACGCCGGCAGAGCGAATGCAGTCCTAACGAGAGAAGCACTGTGAAAATAATTTGGCACTTCTTAGGGACTCGGCAAAATTTTAACCTTTGGTATCAGCTGGATCCCGAACCGCTCAATTTTCCTGTTAAACCTCAGGATTTCCAATGTTGCAGACACAACCGATTCTGCAAACCAAACTACAGCACACGACAGCAGTACTTTCTCCATTCCTTCTCTCTTGACATTTACACGGGCAATTTATTGCCTGCTAAAATTACCACTTCCCTCTGTCCAATATCAAAGGGATACCTCCTCGGGGTGGTATACTACTGTGCGAACAGATGCCATCTTTCAGAAGCGAAATGCAAGGCCTCAGCTCCATTTTACAATAAAAACCTCCCAATGTTCATATAAATCATGTTTTCAAAACCAGTAACCACGTTTCGTCCTAACAATTCTTCTTACTATTTAGAGGTATATATTAAAGGATGTACTTTTTCTGCCTTTCTTGCTTTCAGGCAAGGCAGAGGGGGGAGAAGTGTTTGTTTTCTTTTTTTTTTTAGCTTAGTACAACCACCTGGAAGCCTTCCTGTATAAATCTAACCTTGGCAGATAATTTTGTTCCATCATAGTTTTTTTGCTACCTACATGCCGCCGTCACAGACCATGACGACTTCTGCCTGCAGCATGGACTGCTCTCCACCTACACAAAAAAGTTGATTTATTTAGCTGGGGAAGAAAATAGGTAAGTCACCACTAACTTAACTGGATTTCCCCCTCAGAGCTATAAACCGACCAAGAGAGCATTTTCAGATCACCAGTCCAAATGTGTAAAATTCAGAAACAGAATTCCAGTTTCTGCAAGTGTATCTGTAATACCAGCAGCATGAGTTGTATGAACAGCAAAAACCAAATCGGGCTGAGACAGTGACCTACGACTGAAGCAGCTGATCCAAACAATGCCTCCCTGCTTACCTCAACTCCATCAGTTCAACATAATACAGAGAACCCGAGTAATAAGCTACTTTACAAGATTATCTAAGAAACCTCTTCTTTCATACAGGCATTTGTGGTCTGAATTTACATATTTCTTCTATAAACGAAAAAAGAACCAAACTGGGCACAAAGCATTTTGGACAACTACACGCTGCTTTTTAGAGTGGCTGTTACTCTGAAGAGATTCAGAAAATCTTAGTCTTGCTTGATTTATTTCCATGCAAATCCATTATTTCCGATTATATTTGGGATATATTAAATTACGACCAAAATAGAAGTATGAAGATTCTTTTTAGTGAAGGCAGTAACTTCTTCAAATTTTATGCTTCATCATGCATAAAGACAGATCTTCTCCACAATCAAATCTCAAGTAGCCGGTGCACTCTGGTCACTTATCAAACAACAGTAATCAAAGTCAAGTTCCTCCCATTGTGAAACTATCAGATTTTGGGATGAAATCTATCTGATTTCTACTCAGAACCTCACTGAGACAAGCACACTTGCATAATGGAATTTAACCTTCTTAGACCAATTTAAGCCTGAGCAAAACCCAAAGGAGACATTCTTACGTGATACTGTCTAGCGTCATGCCACAACCTGTATGCTATATCCACACATAATTGGCCTTCCTCACCAAAAAACAAGTCCCGAAGTTCCTGGCAAATACTCTGTCTGCATCTCAGAAAGTATGTCTGCCTGGGAATTCATGAGGTTTCCACTGCGATCTCTCCCATCAGCAAAGAATATAGTTCCACGTATGAAAGGGTTTATGGTGGTGTTGAAAGATAGAGGGAGTGTATTCAAACAAGCAGGCTCCTGAATTTTCTATTCCGAGAACTATTATATCAGAACACCACTCCCAACCTCCAGTCTATCTGACAACAGCATCAGGATAAGAATAAAACTGAATGTAAATAAAAGAAAGAAGGGCTTAGCATGAAGCCAATACAAGATTCAGGCTCCGTTTCACAGATCCCTGTGGAGGACATGCCTGCCCATTACTATACACACTCATAACCTCAAAGTTCCGCAAAATTCTTGAATCATCAACTGTAGGGAACAGCTCACTGCTTGAAATATGTCATCAAAACCTGGTTATTTCAACACGTAACTGAAAGAGACACAGGGGAAAAGAGCTTGCCGTTTTCTGAGTAGCTTCACCTCAAACACAATCCAAATTACAAGGAGAGCACGCAACTTCAGAGCGGGTCACCTAAGCGTTTACACTAACGTATAAAAAACATTTTACAACTTAGAGTTAGCCTCCCTCATTCCAGGGTCAAGATTAATGTTCATGGCAAAGCAACATAGCTCCTCAATTACAAAAGGAAATTTAGAAAACATTTCCTTTCAGTTCTTCAGATTTTGGAATTATTCCCCACCTTAATGAACATCAGCTCCATCCAAATGTTGCACCTTCCCCAGAAGAAATGCTCTTCATTTTCTACCACCCAAAAGCTTGTCCCAAGAAAAGAGTAAGTCCTTTCTCACCCAGGGTGGTTCAAGTAATATTCTTGCCATCACAATACAAAGCAAGACTTAGTCAAAAGCTTCTCCGAAGCCAAACTAAGTCGCTGTCCTCCTAGACTTTAGGAGGCATACTTGGATAAGCAGAGGACCCAACCTAAAATCTCACAGTTTAACTTTCCTGTTTTTCCTAGCAGCTTTACACGATGGAAGTAAGAGCCCAATGACCCATTTCTACTGCTTGAACCTTTACAGAAGCATTTGCCTAGAAATTTAATGCTCCCATATTTAAGAAGAGTAACTTCACAGTTTCAACATGAAAGGTAACCTTGAGGTAACACAGAATTGTCAAGGACAATGAAAACTACAGTAAACCAGAATTCCCCCCCCCCCCCCCCCTTAATTCTCTGTTCATACCAGTTGTAACTATCCTAATAAAACTGATCTTGTCCCATCAAGCCTGATACCGCACTAGTCTCAGAAAACTTCAGTTGAGGAAGTTCAGCAGTACGTCTTAACAGATGTTAGGTAACTTTTCGCCCATCCTTTCCGTATGAGTACCACTGCTCAAAACATCACCGACCAGATTAACAATATTATATAATTTCTTCCAGTTTTCCTCAACTGAGTATATACCCTACCATAACCTGATTTTTTGACTGCTGCTTGTCATGGTCAACAGATGAAAGACCAAAGCTCAACAGTACACCCCGTCCCCATCACAGACTTCTACAGGATGGCATTTCAAGCATTCTTCCTTCCCACTTACACTGCCCATTGCTTGTTTTCACCAGCGTTCAAAGAAAAAAAGAGGCATGAAAACATAACACACAAGACAGAGGATGAAACAGACTGCACCAACTGATGTCAAATATACTATGCGAACTGATCAATCTACTACTCGCCGCTCCTTTTAAGGGCTAGACAAATTCATCATCCTTTTTGCACCATCCCGTCTCAAAGTCAGGCTGCAGTTACACCCAAAATATAAGAAACAGCTCTGCTTATTTAGCCTTTTTTTTTTAATCTTTAAAAAAAGCTTTTTTTTTTAAGGGTTCTTTCTGCTGAGAGCATAATCAAAGATACATTACCGATTCAGCCACTACTTTTGTGTAAAAACCCCTTTTATAGCAGCATCATATCTCTCTGTAGCATCTTGGTTTTTTTCCAACCGCAACATTACCTTCAACATTGATCTACGCTTTTAAGTTTGATCGATCGGGATAGCTGTACTACGGCTTATTCCCCTCTGCTTTAAGTGCCCGAACATTAAAACATCTGAAACTGTTTTCCATCAAAGATGGTGAACGCAGGAGGCGAAAGGATTACAGGTGGGGGCAGTTGCGGGACAAAAAACCCTGGCAGGTACTACAGAGCGGTGCCGGACGCTTCTGGGAAGTTCCTCCACGCAGACTGTGCCAGCAGCACCGTGCAAGAGCAACGCGATCCCGTGCTGGGGACACCACGGGGCCAATACAACCCTCGGCCTCGGCCAGCCCAGCCGGCCCCACAGCCGGCCCCACAGCCGGCCCCACAGCCGGCCCCGCCGCGCTGCTGAGGCGGGTACGGAGCACGGAACACAGCGAGAGCCAGAAACGGGCAACAGCTCAACCTGGCTTCCCCTCCGCACTGCACAACCGGGCTGTAAACCCCACGTAGGGGCGCGTTCGGTCAGAGCCTCCCCGAGCCGGCGGGGCCGCAGCGCTCCCGGCCCGCCCCGCACCCCTCAGCGCCCCGCGGGCCGGCACCCACCCGCGCCGAGGGCGCCTGGCGCGGCGGCCCGGGCCCCTCGGGGCGAGCTGCGGCGGGGGGGCCTGGCCCCTCGGGGCGAGCTGCGGCGGGGGGGGGCCTGGCCCCTCGGGGCGAGCTGCGGCGGGGGGGGGCCTGGCCCCTCGGGGCGAGCTGCGGGCCCTTCGGCAGCCCCCGCCGGGGCAGCGGCCTCCTCGCCGGCCGCGCCCGACGCGTCGGCCCGGGGCCCGCGGCCGCCAGGGGAGGCCGGGCCGGGGGCTCTGCGTGCGGAACTCCCGCCCGCGGCCACGGCGGCCCCGGGCCCGCAGCGCTCTGCGGCGCCGCCATGGCGGGGCCCGCCCGCCCGCCGCGGCTGCGCGCTCCCGGCGGCGGGAAGCGGGGCGGCCCTCCCTCCCTCCCCTCCCCGCCGCCGCCGCTGCACCTGCTGCCGCGGAGGAGGAGGGCGATGCGGCGGGGCCGCCGGGCCGGGCCGCGCTCCCCCGGGGGCGCTGCGGAGCCCGGGCCGGCCCGCCCTTGCCGGGGGAAGGCGCCGCGCCGCCGCCCCAAAGCCCGCCGCCCCCCCCCCTCACGGCGGCGCCCCGCGCTCACCCACGCTCCGGTAGCCCAGGATCGCGATCTTGCGGGACTTGGACGGCGGCATCTTCTCCCCGCCCGGCCCCGAACCACATCAAGGGCGGCGGCAGCGGTCGCGGCGGTGGAGGCGGCGGCGGGCGGCGGGCGGCTGACGGGGAGCGGGGCGCGCCGCCAGCGACATGCGGCGGGGGGGGGAGGGGCGGCGGAGCGGCGGGCCGGCCGCACGGGACCCGCGGCGCCTGGCAGCAGCGGCGGCGCCCGCCCCACGTGACCGCCGGGCTCGCCAGCCCCTCACGTACCTGTGCGTCACGCGTCACAGGCCGGAGCGGCGACCTCGCCGCCGCCGAGAGCCGGCGCCAGGCGCCGCGAGGGGAAAAACTCGCTGCGTCATGCCTTCCCCCCCCACCTCCCGCCGCACCCGCCTCGCCCGCCGATTGGGTGGCGCCGCGGCAGCGCGGGCGGCGATTGGCCGAGAGCGGCGGCTGCGGCAACCGACGGCGTTCAAAGAAAGGGGCGGGGCTGAGGAGCGAGGGCGAGCGGGGACGCGGATTGGGCGGAGGGCGCCCGCCAGCCGCGCGTGCGCAGGGCCCCTGAGGGGCCGCCGGGCGCTGTCGCCGGCCCCGGGCGCTGCTGCGGGCAGGGCGGCCGCAGGCCGAGCCGCTGAGCCGGGTGCGGCGGCGCTGCGGCGGGGGGCGTCGCTTGGTGACCCGGAGCGCTGCAGGCACTCGGTGGCGTCCGGCTTCCCTGTCAGGGCGGCGGGAGCCGGCGGGCCCCGGGCCGCGCTCGCAGTCCGCACAGCCGGAGGCTCCAGGGGCGCCGCGGCCGGGCCGCCTCTCCCGGCGCTCCGGGGCCGCTCCGCCGGGCTGCGGCGTGTATTTCGGGTCATCCCGGTGCCTGGGCGGGGCGTCCCCTTTGCGCGCAGATAAATTCGGTTGTTCTGGGGAAACGGCGGATCCGAACATCTGGGAAGCGCTGGCAAACGCGTGTGGGAAGGGACGGGTGAGGCGGGAGGAAAGGTGTGAGCTGTGGGGTCCGCGCCCTGGCGAGTTTTGGACTTCGAATAAAGTGGGCGCTGCGTGTGCTCGTGGTGACTTCAGCACTTAATGGCTGCAGAGTTTTAGGGAGAAGGGTGCGAAGAACAGGAAACTTGCCTTTTCCCATGTTTGCCGCTACTTACTTTGCCAGCATTTTTGGTAATATTTATCCACGTTTTATTGAAAAAATGAACATTATTTAGAAGTAAAACCCATGTTTTCCATGTGTATCTTGTCTTTTTAGGGGGTACACTCATATATCTAACATGCAGTTATGCTGGGGTACAATGGACTGTAAAACTAAACCAACCTAACAGCTTGATGATGTTGAGGGAGATGGGGTTTGTTCTGCCTGATCTCAACCGTTCGTTCCCGTGTACCAGCGTTCATCTAACCTGGTAAGAAGGCAGGGAACTAAAGCAAAAGAAAGCTGTTTATATGCAAAAGCGACTTGCTTCTGAAGAAGCAGACAAGCTTTAAGGAGGTATCTGCATTGTTTGGCACAGTCTGATTGTACCCTTCATCGTCTGGATTACTGGATCTTGAAGGCTGAGTACTGTAACTGTGAAACAGCAGGTATGGCAGCCTTTAGTGAATAGGTACATGATGAAAAGAGCGTTATTTCATGAGAAAACGGGGTTTGTCAGTGATGGCTGCGGTGGATGTCATTCTGCGTGTTCCTTCTCATGCCCAGCCTCTTTCTTTTCTACTCACTGCAGTACGGATTCCCGCTTTGTCACAGCTCTGGAGTACCACACCGCAGGGACTGGTGCGGTCCTACCACACGGATGGATTTGGTGGGGCTGAGGAAAGCGTAGCCTTCAGAAATCCTGCTTTCCTTACCAGAGTGGTCTTGTTCAGAGCTCTCTGTGAGGTGTGGAAGGACAGTCCTGCCTGACATGAATTGCTGTATTCCTTTTTGCCTTGTGTGTTTTAAAAGACGTAAGTCTTTTTAAACAAGACACGAGTCTGGTATTTTCAAAAGACGTGAGGATTGCAGTAGCCGTCATCCTGCAGGACCATCCCTGGAGCAGCTCTGCAGCTGCGCTGTCATCTTTGCACCCACTCCCTCTGGAACCATGGCGTGGCCCAAAATTCGGGCTGTTTACTGAGCCAGAGCACTGAAAGAACTGAGATAAGAGTTACTTTCCAATGACATAAATGGATTTGGAAACATAGCTGAAGTTTGCGGTAGTTACACTTTCAACTTCCATATCCTTACAGTTCTTACTGCTTGGCGTGTTTTATTTAGGCACCGTGCTTTGCACTCTGCTGAAACCTAATCTACATTTTCAGAAAATACATTCAGATCTTTCCACAAGCTCAGAGCAGGGAGTGGTGAGCACCAATATTTTTTGATTTCAGAGAGTTTCTGGGTTTGCTCCCTCCTTGACACCCCTTTTCTTGATTAGCTCTTTCCCTTGCTCTCTTTTTCTTATCCCACTCAACTTTTGCACCCTTGTCTATTTATTTATCTTGTTTCTGTTAACTTGCACTTGCTCACCCTATACTCATTCAGGAGCACTCACTACTGCAGGGTTTCTGCTCCCCCCGCCTTCAGCTGCTTTATTTACTGCCTCTAATTGCAATAGGGTTGTCCCACCTTAGGATACCCTCCATGCTCGCTCAGCCTGCATTGCAGCAGGAACACAGAACTCATCCTTCCTGGGCACGGCTGGTTTTTAAGCTTGCAGAAAAACTGATGACTCTTTTCTTCCACCGGTTCTTTGGAAGGAATTGGCTAATAATCCTTATTCCATCACGATCATGCAAGTGTTTTGTTCTGTCTCGACTGGGACACTCAAAATATAGGCAAATACAGAGCTTTCAGGGACCTTTGTCATTTCTCCATGCTCTAGGACTTGGTGGTAGGGCCGAGCGGCCTTTGAGAGCACTCCGGGATGCTGCTACTCAAGCGGTAGCAGCTTAAGCAGAGATGAGAGGATCTGGACAGCAGTAAGGCTGTCACCGCATTGCTCCTGCCCAGGTTAATCTTAAACGCTTCCTGGAGCGCTCTGGTGCAGAGGGAGGGCGCACCTTTGGCTGCGAAGCCTACGTCATACGTGCCTAATGGGGGCATTGCGCTTTATTTGAACTCTTATGTTCATATGTTTAGGGCTGAACAGCTTCACACACTCACCAAGCGGCCCTTTGCTGAAATCCTCTCCCCCTCTAACGATCTAAGTGGGATGTTCAGGTGGTGATTTCACCGTGCAGCGTTCTGTAGCAGCGGTAGCATTGCGGGTTAGGGCTTTGTCTGTGCGTTCCCTGGTCCTACTCCAGCTTCTTCGTTGCTACAGCGTTTGCAAGTTGTGCTGGGAACTACAAAGGAGTTCAGAGAACTTTGGGACAAGTGACGCACACCCTGCGCCTATGCGCTGGCTGTAGTCCAGGCCTGCTTCATATCTCGCTTCACCGCCTACTCCTTCAAATCAAATGTAGCCTTCGTATCAGTTCAGATGATAAATTACATTAATTTTATTGTAAATGAGTTAATGACAAACACGGTCAATGACTGCAACACATCAGGTACGGCCTAGGTTCTGAAAAAGAGAAAAGGGAGAAGGGCAAGCACCCGTAGAGTATGTGTATGCAGTGAGATGAGGAACAGACCTTGAGGGAAGCTGAGAAAAGGGAACGTGTCTTTCTTTTGTTGCCTATATCTGCTTTGCTGCGACGGAGGAAAAAAACGTCATAGAGGAAAACCAGTGATGAATTTAATGTGGTAAACATAACTCAACAGTCAAGCATTTTTATGATAATACAGTACAGACGACCCCACGAACACGCGGCTCCTCAGATCCCAAATGCGGAACAGCTCTGACTTGTACATTCGATTCCTGTAACAGCAATTACCAGTCTAATTACCTGCTCTGTCCTTTGGCAGATCAGGACCTTCCCGAGGAGTTTTTTTTTGCAGCGTGTCCAGTGTTTGCGTTGGGCACGCCTCCACACGTACAGCACAGTCTTTGCTGCCCACAGAGGTTACAGAGTACATTCAGTTCAATTTTACACTCGTTCCTACTCCCTCCTGCATTTTCATAATGATTGTATTTTCCAATATTCGGATAGAAACACTGGCAAAATGTTAGTAGAAGCAAATTAAGGAACTAATTCAGTTCACGGGGGCTATTGACAGTGCAGGCTGCTGCCATGCAGGCCCTGGTGCGCAGCTGGCAGGGAGGCGCGCTGTAGATACATCAGACTCGTTCCTTTAGGAAAAAACTACGAGTACAGGTCAGCTCCTGTTCCCATTCACTTCAGCAGGAACAGGTCTGACTGCAGGCATAAAACAAATGGGGACTCAGAAAGTGACTTTCAAAACCTCGTTTAAATTAAGATCTGAGGTTGAGAGTGAAGAGCGGCATCTGCAGAACGTTCTTTTTGCATAATGTGCATTATGAGGATACAAGGGTAGTATTAAATTATTCAGAATGATGTTTTCCTCTGGAAATTACTTCTAATAAGTGTTTGATGTGGGAGCACAAGGGGTGAAAGTTCATAGAAACTTTCAAAGTAAGCTGGCTTCTAAAACTGGCTGGAGAGCTCGGTACGAACAGCTAAAGAGCCTGCTGCGTGGCAGGATTAAGCACGCGTGGTTTCACTCCTAGTTGGACCAAAACCAAAAGACTCCAACTTACCCTACGCACTCTGAAAAGGCAGCAAGGAGTGTTCTCAAAGCAATGGAACTGCTTCAGTCCGATTCCTCTTGTCTGCTGTGAGGACGAGAGCTCAGGCCTCGGAAAGTGAGGGTGGTTCTTTCTGCGTTACCCAAACGTTCCCAGCAGACCAGTATTCTTTTGTAAAAGGAGCTGAATAGGCCTCAGATATGCAACAATTGCAATTCAGTTCCTAGTAAACAGTAAATACTGTCTGGGGGGGCTTAAAGACCGCACACCTTTTAACCGAAAGGATCCCAGAAATAAAACAGGAAAATGTTTTCATCGGTCAAGCGATCAATGTCAGCAAAGGATAATTCTCCTAAGTTAGTTCACAGCATCTCTAGCTACTGGAAAATATTGACAGCTGAAGTCTACTAAGAAACATTTTCTTACACCTAGACAGCTAAAAATATCCAGAGTAGGTAAAAAATGAACTTAAATCTGCTCCCTTCCAAGACCAAGAAGCACTTTAGAATAATTATCTTTCACAGACATCTTTTGCTGGGCAAGGAAATGCCCAGGGAAGCACAGAAATCAATCACGTGTTTTACAGTCCTGCCCGTTAAAACAAAGTCTGTTTCTACAGCGTCTCACAGCCTCAGGATGGAAGATCATCTGCGCTATTGACTGCCTTCAGCAGTCACTGGGGAAGCTCGCTGCTGTCTCCATTTGCAGCACGGCCCTGTCTACGGAAAGAAAGGGAGCACCTGGAGCCGTCGCTGTGGTCTCAGGATCTATAGGTACTGTTTGCTGCCTGAACAGAAGAAAAAAAAAAAAAATCATAGAATCGTAAATATGCAAGAACTTGAGTTTAATGACATTTTATTCATTCTTTTCCATGGCTGAGGCCTCTCACGAGCCACGTGAAGAGTCCTAGATCAAAGCTTTAGCCGCACTGTCACTTCAATCTGGTACCTGCGGCGCTGCTGCTGAGTCACCCCTCCTTGCTCCACCCTCATTTACTTATTCCTGTCCCTCCCTTATGCTGGAACAAGCATTTTTCCTAGCTCTGTAGTAAAACGATCTGCATTAAAAATGGCGTGATTTCTTTAGTTTTATTTACTGTATCAGCACTGGTATTTGTGCCAGTACACCACAGTGCCTTTTTGATAGCACTGCTGTTTATTCATGCTTGTGGAGTTACACTGCGATTCTACTTCTCACAACTTCAAAATTCAGAACTGAATTCCAGACAGTAAGGGTGGAAATTCTCTACAATACAGTTTTATATCACTGAGGAGAGGCTGCTTTCCATAATTTTGCTAGTCCTGCGTCCACAACACATCAACAGCATTTGTAATATTGTTAAAATACCAAGTCTGTACACGGTTGTTTGAAAACTGCAAATTCATTCTGGCTTTCTGCGTGCAAATTTATGCAGACAGGCCCAAAGCTGTCTACATGGAACAAGGCCAAAAGACTTTGTGCTAAAAAATAAAGTCATTAAAAAAAAAAAAAAAAAAAAAAAAAGAGAGAAGAGTATCATTGGTTCAAATCTTCATCTTCACAAATACCCTGAATACAGGGCTGAAGAACATGCTCACGCAGACTAAGATAGAGAGATCGAGCGATGCATTTAGGCAACTCCCCGGCATCCCACAGCACAGGTGCTGCAGCAATATCTGGGCTTTCATGAAGTTGCATCTATGCAGCTTGGGTGGCATTTGCAGGTAGCACTGCTGACCACTTAGCCTTAATACAAAGTCCTCATCTACCACAAATTATCCCCTCCACACACCCCAGAAAGAAGAAGAGCCACTAATTTTTAGTTTCTGTCACTGCATCAGAGCTGTGCTGATGTCATCTCTGACGGCAGCAATGAGCACCAGACACTAAGGTCGCTGCTGTTGGGCCAAACCAGCTATTTCAACTCAATACCATCCGGAATCACAGGGAACAGAGCCGGTATTTACCTAGTCAGAGAAGGTGCTGGAGAAGACTTGACAATATTTTTCACAGAGTAAGAAAGTGAGAGAAAGTTTAAGAGAACAGTTTCCATTATGTACTACGGGAATATTTTTTATACATGGAAGATGCCAGTAAGAAGAAAATTTTCACACATTTAGTTCAAAAGTTAAGTTCTTACAGAAAGTGGAAAAGTTTGGAAGAAAGGGTTTTTCCATCACTATTAAAAACCTCACATTTTATAAGCAAACGGAAAACTGTTAACCTTTTACCTCAATGTTTATAAATGGAAAAAAAAAACCCACCAAACCGGATCAATTTACTTCCATTATTCCAGTACAGTATTCAGACTAGAAACACAGTAAAAAGTACTGCCTGCATTACTCCATTAGCACAAGCTGCCTTCAAAGTTGGAGGAAAATAAGAATCCTTCTATACCTAGTTTACACTAATCAAAATGCACGTACATTTATACATGCAAAAGAACTTTGACCTGGACAAGGTGGAGAGGTGGGCCTGTGTGGACCTTATGAGGTTCAACAAGGCCAAGTGCAAGGTCCTGCACCTGGGATGGGGCAACCCCTGATATCAATACAGGCTGGGGGATGAAGGGATTGAGAGCAGCCCTGTGGAGAAGGACTTGGGGGTGCTGGTGGATGAAAAGCTGGACATGAGCCGGCAATGTGCGCTTGCAGCCCAGAAAGCCAACCAAATCCTGGGCTGCATCAAAAGCAGCGTGGCCAGCAGGTCGAGGGAGGTGATTCTGCCCCTCTGCTCTGCTCTGGTGAGACCTCACCTGGAGCCCTGCGTCCAGCTGTGGGGCCCTCAGCACAAGGACATGGACCTGCTGGAGCGGGTCCAGAGGAGGCCACCAAAATGATGCGAGGGCTGGAGCACCTCTCCTACGAGGCCAGGCTGAGAGAGTTGGGGTTGTTCAGCCTGGAGAAGAGAAGGCTGCAGGGAGACCTTATTGCAGCCTTCCAGTACTTAAAGGGGGCTTTATAGGAAAGATGGGGAGAATCTTTTTAACAAGGCCTGTTGTGACAGGACAAGGAATAACGGATTTAAACTAAAGAAGAATAGATTTAGACTAGACATAAGGAAGAAATTTTTTACACTGACGGTGGTGAAGCACTGGCACAGGTTGCCCAGAGAGGTGGTAGATGCCCCATCCCTGGAAACATCCCAGGTCAGGTTGGACGGGGCTCTGAGCACCCTGGTCTGGTTAAAGCTGTCCCTGCTCACTGCAGGGGGTTGGGCTGGATGACCTCCAAAGGTCCCTTCCAACCCAAAGCAGCCTATGATTCTATGAACTTGGCAAGAACTGCTAAAACCAAACTGATGTTGTAGGGTTTAATTTCTTCCATCTACAAGAATCTACAATTAAAGTCTCATCTTCAAACTTTACAGTACATTTACAGCAGCAAATACCCCACAGCTCTCCTCACTCCTGCATTCTGTACAAATCATATACAATAAAAAGTTTCGGTTTTGTTGTACAAACATCGTTCTACACTTTAATACAGCTGAAAATGTTGTTCTCTGGCACCTCCTTTCCTCCATGGTGCCTGGGTATTCCAGTAGAGCACTTCCGAGCCACGCTTCTGAAATCTTCAGCTCAAGTAATACAGGCCACAGCTTCTGCAACTCCAAAGTTTTAAATAATGAGAAAATCTACCACTTGTTTGTATAACAATCAACAGTTTATTAATGGATATGGTGAAATTTTAGCTATCCACCAAAGATGTGTAAAAAATTGTCATGAAAGTAAAAATAAATAAAGCTGTTTTTAAAATCAGTCTTGTTTTACATCTCAGTTCAGAATGCAACATTTAACACAAAACTGTCATTGAAGTTTTAAAGAAGTCTACCGATATTCAAATTACAGCTTTTATGACAAATCTAATGAGAACTGAAACTGATTTGGTTTTAGGTTTAAAGACTTTCACATTCAAATACAGTGTCTCGTTTAGCACAATACTTCCTTTGACAGTGATGGGCAACAGTGATGACATATTGCTGTATTTTGACATAAGGCACTATGATATGAATATGCCATACACTTGCCTTATGTCACATATATCCATTGCTGACCAGTGACTTCTGTCAAATACAAAATGAAAAAGTTTCAGAATACAGTGCATTTTAATGAAGGACATCATGTGAAGTCTTCCAGCAAATGTTTTGAAGACATTTTGAAATACAAGCCTACATTTTAACATAAGCTTTTGTCATGCTGCTTTTTTTTGCGACATCACTGGGGGGAATAGACTCATCATCCATCACTAAGTCCCAATACACATGCTCAACCATCCCGCTCCGTTCTATTGCAGTCACTGTTCTTGAGACAAACTTGACCCAGAAACTTTGTTTAAGTTCTCCTACAAACGTGTATACATTCACAGCAGTCATTCACTTTCATTCTCCTTTTGTTTGGCACCTGTTAAGAGAAGAGGAAAGCACACATGATTTCCTTAGGCACGTGGCACTTGGCTTCTGGAAATGCATGGCTCGTTCTGAACACGGCAGCTTTGTCTGACCACGTTACCAGAACCTTAGTACTGCATACCATTTACACAGCATATGCTGGAGGATTGCTAAATGCTAACGTGAACAGAGTGAGGACGGCCTTGAGACCATTATTGCTTCTAAATTCATTGGCAAGGTAGCCTAAGTAACTCTTCTGGGAAGTTACTAAGAGTGGCTTTGCACAAAAATTTATTTTAAAAAAAGCCACACCCCAAACCTGTCCATCAGTTTAGAAGCCAAGCTTAATCATCATAACAGCCTCAAAAAATGATGTCCTGCTTGACAATAAACTATGTAAGAATTCAGTTTAACTACACTGTGTTGATGGACCCATTTTTCCTGGCTCAGAGGCAATTTTGCTTACAGTAGGGATCTGAGAGACCTGTTCAGCAGGACTGTATAGCATCTCGCCTCTTCTCCAAGTACTCAAACAAGCCACATGCTGGGCAACGACTGAACCCTATGGTGAGTTTGGCTTCAGCATCCAGCTCTAGAAAGCAAGAATCTCCTGCCAGCAACCTGGAGTTACTACTTGTAATGGATAATCAAACACTGAAAAATTCATTAAACACATCCAGTTTTCTCATCACAACTGATACTGTTTTCCCCTGATGTAGGCTGGTTTTAATTCCTGCCAGTCAATAAATTTTTGTCTCTAGTCTGTGAAGAGAAATGGACACTTTTAGGGCATAATTTATCTGGTCATTCTTATGCATACACTTTAAGGGGTAAATCACACTCCAGACTCTACAAACTACATCTACTTTGCAGACATCCTCGCTTCATGAGACAAATCCCAATCTAGAATCGGGCAGTTGCCTGTGGAACTGCAATCTAACACCTAACTGCTCCTAAAAATGCCTTCCCTCACCTCATCTCTTCCAGCGAGAATCCTGCCCCCTCTGTTGCTCTAACCCCTGTACTCAGTACTAGACTCTTCTGTGAGCCAGTTTTGTGTGCCAAACTGACAAAACTCTGCAGCTTTTTTGTTGGCTCAGTTTCCTGTGAGATCAGTGAGTTAAAGCAGCTCACAGAGGGATCTCATGAGCGTGGGTGCTGCCACACACTAAATGCCAGAAGCACGTGGCCCAGAGTATGGGAGCAGGAACTGCCCTTTTTAATTACAGAGCACTGTTATCAGCTCACAGAGTTGCAACTTAAGTGTCCATGTAATTCCGATATAACAAAGCTCTTGGTTTGTCAGTATCCAGATTCATCTTTTCTGCCTAAACTTTGCTCCATTAACAGCAAGATCTACCCTCCTTGGATCCTTCTACCCTCCAGTCACAGGGGAAACTACCTCCTCTGCCTGGAGAGGCACCGCCTGCCTATCTTTACATCTCCCTCTTAGGAGGAACATAACACCCCTCTGTTCTCTTTCTAGGCAGTGAGCCCATTTGACCCAGGCCTTTGGGCTGATCTCATACTCATCCATACCTTTCACAGAAAGCTGGGTTACTTGCTCTTCCTGGTCCTTAAAAGGAACCGGATACGCTGACGTAATACCTCCAGCAGTATCACTGATTGCTTCTTTTCAGAGGAGAAATCTTACTATTTTAAAAAGCTACATGAACTTTTTTTAAATCTACAGAGAAAGACTTTTAAATTATCATGTTATCTATCAGTGTGAATAAGAGATCCCAGATAGGCTCACATTTAGACTTCTTTTTTTGAAGGACACATCCAGCTCCATTTGCTTAGTCTGAATTTTTTTTTTTTTTGAGGCAAAATGGTAATCCTCAAGACATTCTTTGTCTTCCTCACAAAGCCAAAAGAAGGCTTTGCTTTAGTTCTTGTGACTGAAATCATTTATGCGGTCAAAGTAAATTACAACTAAGAATATAAAGCAGGTTAGTAACTTGGGCAAAACTTAAAAAAACCCCAAACAAACAAAAAAAACCCCACCAAAAACCCAAAGCACCCCTCCCCCCCAACCAGCCAACATAAAAGTAGCAGCAATAAACCTATTGTTGGATGCTCTTGTTAAAAGGAACCTGATGATGTTTAGTAATACGCTAGAGATTTCTACTGGAGTAATTCTGGTGGCCTGGGGTGATGTCTCTGACATAGTTGTGCCAACCAAAACCCACAGCACAGCTGGACAACTGCAGGGCTCCGAGGCAGTGGTTTTGCAGAGCTAGTGGAAAGCACAACTGCATCCACACTAGAAGCACTGGGCCAGAGTACAGAAATTCAGGAAGGTGGGGAAGGCGCCCTATTGTAGATGTTGTCTATACATGCAACATTTAACTTCATCCTGTTAAAACATTAACCAAGACCTTTTTTTCCTAAAAAGATATATGGGTAGCAATGACATTCTTGAAGCTTCTGCATGCATTCCTCAGTGAACAAAAGACTGACAGTTAATATTTTGTCAGCTTTTTCCTGAAGAGAAATGAAAAGTGTATTTAAGAACTACGATCAAACAGAAAAGTTGAAAATCAAAAGTTTGTCATTGTCAAATAAATTAAAACCTGCAGGGTGTACACACTACCAAGTGAATTATGGCAAAGCTCAGAAGGCAACATCCATACCTGCTGGTGTGAGTACCAAAGCTTGTAGAATGTCAGAAAGGGAGATGATACCCACAATGCTATCTGCTTCATTCACTACCACCAAACGATGAACCTGCAAGCAGGAAAGTATTTTGAGATATTTGCCTGATTTAAAATAATAGCTAAAGCGAAGAAAAACAAATAAATAAAATTCTTAAAGTAATGCAGTATGAAGACAAGTAGAAAAAAAAAGAATGGTTCAAAATGCTAGCAATACCAATCTCACACAGCAGTACAAACATGCTTACCCTACACAAACGAAAACTAGTGCATGTTTAAAAAGCACACACAGCTATCTAACATGGCAAGAAAATCAGATTTGAAGTGACTTAAGCCAAGATCTAGGTCTTCAAAATACTTCTGCTCTCAAAAAGTGGCACTTGCGTCAAAGACTTTTCCCCAACTTACAGGCTCTGCCCAACTCAGCCTCTCAAAAAGTAAGATGCAGTAATAAAACGAGGCTTCCTTCTGAAAAATACTTTCTCAACAGGGAGAGGCACAGCACTAAAACTTGTTGTATCTTGACATGTCCAAGTTGGTTTTAACCTGATTTTTCTCATAGGGCTACACAATTGAGACTGAGTGCCAGACTGGTTTTAAAATCCTCATTTTGCAGGAAGACAGAAAAAAAAAGATTCAACTTATCTGTGCGAACTCACTGTAGAGTTAAGAAACACAAGGACACAACTTGGAAGAAAGATTTATGAGCAGTAAGACTGTGTTTTTAAATAATGATTTTATCATTACAAATCTATTCTAGGAAACATTTGATACCACAAAAAACTTTTGTCCAAACTGTGGGGAAAGTAGGTGGAGAAGAGGAGGCTGAGGGGAGACCTTATCGCTCTCTACAACTACTTGAAAGGAGGTTGTAGTGAGGTGGGTGTTGGGCTCTTCTCCCAAGTAACAAGCGATAGGATGAGAGGAAATGGGCTCAAGCTGCGCCAGGGGAGGTTTAGATTGGATATTAGGAAAAATTTCTTCACGGGAAGCGTAGTCAAGCATTGGAACAGGCTGCCCAGAGAGGTGGTGGAGTCCCCATCCCTGGAAGTGTTCAAAAAACGGGTATATGTGGCACTTGGGGACATGGTTTAGTCTAGTCTACCCTTAATTGGTTTAGTGTGGACTTGGTAATGTTAGGTTAATGGTTGGACTGGATGATCTTAAGGGTCTTTTCCAACCTAAACGATTCTATGATTCTATGATACTCCTGTATCCTGAGGCTCATTGGCCAGAGCAGGCTACAGCAGTGAAAGACCACTGCAGAACCAGGGGAGTGCCCAAATGTCAGCCCTGGCACTGGAGCCCACTGCAACTGGGCACAGAGTTGTATAACCTAAACATCACAGCTGAACCAGCTCATAAGTAAGTGATCTCAAAAAGGGTGTTTGTCAAAAGTTGAGAGCCTACTACGTGTTTACTTTTTACCTAAGTGAATTCTCTCTCTTTGCTATTTTAAGTTCAAATAATCAGATACATGGTGAAGAAAGTGAAAAGAATTTTTCTCATTTTCTCACAGAGGTGATAGCCAGAAAGCTGCACCAGTCTTGATTTAATAGATACGTTAATTTATGGTTGAGGTCAACCCACTTTGTGCTAGTCAGATACAAGAAAAGAGGAGCTCTGAATTACTTGAACAGTCATACCCACCTGACACAGGGAGGAAAGAAAAGGAGGCGGGAAGGAAGAGAAAATATTGCTGCATTTTCTTTTTGATGAAACTATGTTGGTAATCTTTTAGATGGGGTATTAGTTTTTGTATATGCACATATTTAATAATTTTATTCTTCTCTCAGTGTAATAAATTCACGAAAAATGGACAATCTAATTGTTTCATTTCCCGTAAGATCAAGCACTTGTCTGGCAGCTAAAAATAGCTTGTAGTTTTGACTGACTCATTTTTACATACCATCTCACTATGTTCAGACTGAACCAAAGGGTAGGAGTTGTTCTTAAAACCCAAATGTCTAAAAGCTTCTTAAGATAGTAATAAAATTATCCAAGTTTGAAATCTGTATATAAGCAATGCTAAAATTATTCAATTTCAGCAAGAAGCTCAAGCAGATGCAGAAAGTTACAAGCAAAAATTGCCTAATGGAGGTTCTAAGGGGTTATTGACAAAGTGGAAGTTTTACTCATATAAAGTATACACATGGTTGCAACCCTATAGATGGAAAAAACAAATCTTGTAATTGAATAAGTTAAAGCATCTAAATGGACCTGATCAAACCTCAGAGACAACTGAAACTGGTAATACTGATTTTCTTCTGCAGAGAGGCGTAACGGGAGGAAGACCTACGTACTCATTCACTTCCATGTGTAAGAAAGTTCCCAGTACTAACAAATGAGATAAACAGCACCAAAAGAATGGAAAGTACACAAATAAATCATCTACAAGAGCAGTTAGTGAAGGCTCCTTCACAAGAATTTATTTTCTGGCCCTGTTTCACAGTAGTTGTATGACAGCAGTGCAGGACTCCGTATGCATTAACTAACTGTATCCATTAAATTTCCTGAACAATATGCCAATCAACCTAGCTATATGCTGGAGTTTAAAGAACTATTTGTCTGCAAAACTTGTAGCAGGCTTGGAAGAAGCTTGATTCTTTCGAAGCAGCTTTGCATTCAGTTCAGTCAATGTCATAAAACAAAAATGCAAATAAGTGTTATTACAGACATACTGTACAGTATCTTGCACATTCCTATAAGCATCTATAATCTAAGTCTGTAAATCAAACTGATACCCAACACATGTAGTTAGGAAAAAAATACTTTCACCAAGTCACCAAAATAACTTAGAAAGGATAAATTTCTACTCTTTATTAGTTTGGTAATACAACTTCTAATTTACAGTAAAGGGAAAAATAAAAAGCAAACTCACTTCAGCCTTCACTATTCTATCCACAATGGTCTCCAGTGTTTCCAGCATACTACACTTTACAACACCTTCAAAATACTGAGAACGGTGCTGTAGGGCTTGTGTCACCGTGATATCTAGGTTATTATATGTTTTTTCAGCAGCAAGATTCTGGGGGGAAAAGAAACAAAAAAAACCAAACCAAGGTACATAACACATCTCAGTACTTACTAATAAAGTACTCAAAGTAAATATTTTGGCATCAAGTACACACATTGCTGGTGTAAACTGAGTCTATTCCAAGTCACATATTAAACAAAACAAGTGCTCTTCATCTTCATTTTTTGGGAACAGTCAAGCATGCAATTATGTTAAACACCATATGACAGACTGGGTTAATTGATAAAACTGTTTTGTGATATGCATTAGGCCAATGAAAATCTCCATACTTCGCTATCTGATATTTGGCTTGACGTCACTCATCCTGTTTTTGCCCTGAGTAGAAAGTGTAAAGATGAAGTTCTACAGATTTTTGAATATACAGAATATACTTTAAGAATATACAATTTTATGTTGGTTTTTTTCATAGAATAGGGGAGGACACCAACTGCTCTGAACACCACCCATGAAGTAGATCTTAGTGAAGATCTAAGTAGAGAACAAATTAAAGATTTTTTTCACCTTTGTTATTTGTGGGCTCAAACTCCCTCTCCTGGACTGTGTTGGCACTGCCATTTGACAGCAAATTTTTTTTTTTTGTGTGTGTGTGTATATATTAATAAGTACTATAAAAATAATATAAATGAAAACCTTTCACCACCACTAAAAGTAAGAAGATTAAAAGTTTGAAAGCTGGCATTCTCAACTTCCATTTTAAGAACAGGATCATGCTTGTAGCAAGATGACTTTGTCCAGAACACCAAAAGCTCTCTTTGTAGGTGAGACCATAGTGATATTTTGATAGTGTTGGCACATCCTGGCCTATTGATTTTGTGTACTGAAGCACTGAAGGACGAACAAAGACAGACCTTTAAAATGAAAACACTGGACCAAGCAAGAAAATGAGAATAATTTTTGGCTAGCATATACCGTGATTGGTCAAGTTTTTGGATTGAATTACACTGAATGTGACAAGATAGGTTTGAGATGCTCACGAAGATACAGCAGTTTTAGTTAACCCATTTAAGTAATTCCTAATGAAGGACATTAGGGGAACACACAAAACCTCTGCAAACTGAAGTCACCCTACCCACAATAACTCGTGTAACAAAGCTATTTCTATACCATCACACCATTCCCAGGTTTCTCCCATCAAGAACCTGAAAATGAATTCAGAACTGTATTAAAATGAAAGAAATCTATCAACTTAGCCAGCTGTATATACAGGCATTGCTTAACACACTGATTTAACTAAGCATATTAGCCGCATGGTTTAAAGTTAAAAATCATCAATTGAATCTTGCAAATTCTATGTTTATTGGAAGATCAGATTATACATTTCAGATTTTTGTTTCCTCTTTTAAAACTTGAAGATCAGGTTGAAGCAGACTGATGAAAAACTGGAAGCCTCAGAGGTGATTATCTTTTAAGAATAGAAGCTAGCAGACAAAGCAAATGAAGTATTACATATCTTCAAACTGCTTTATTGTAAAGATAAAGAGTACATCCACATCCAAACCCAGAAGATGTTCAAGGACGCCATACCACCCAGAACAAAGTATCTTTTTGCCCCCATTTAATAAGCAAGGAAAATATCAAATAACAGATGCCCTAACTCTTTCTTATGTTAATAGCTGGGAGCAAACAATTATATCCTAAAGCCTTGGTGGTGGGTTTTTTTTCTGGTCCCAATACATAGTTTTTTCCAAATAAGTGATCCAGCATCTCTAAAAATCCTGTAATTATTGTTGCCCCATCACTTAAAATGAGAAAAGGAGTGAAAAACATAAGGAACCCTCTTCCTGTTGGTGGCTCTTTTTAAAAAAATACGGGTAATAAAGGAAGCATGTCCTGCCTTAAAGTCTAACGCAGTTACAAAATAAATTGAAACAATGAACCCGCCCACTGTGAAATTCCATTGTCTTCGATATGTTAGATCACTCTCACTACAGCTACTACCTATTCCCTGACCAGCCTTTATGGCAGAACAGTATCTTACACAGTATAGAATCACAAAGAACAGAAAGACAAACACCTAGGAAAGACAGGCAAGAACAGTGACATTGCAAAATTTTCAGTATTAAGAGCACTGTTTGCAGCCAGAGATATTTATAAGCTTAAAAAGTATTTCCATTTGGGACTATTCCCCATATTTCTGAAAGCATTCTACACAGCGTTTCAGACATTCTTCGTTAGCATTAGCAGGCTGCTGGAATAAGCAACTTGGGCACTTAAATCTCTAAAAAATAATGTAGCTGTCAGAAGTTCCAATTAGAAGGCAGGTGCATACAGCTGGGAGGGGACAGGGATAAAAAAAGCTAAATATATTTTTCAAGTTTCTGAAGACCACAAGAATAGAAGAGCCCTTGCTCTCTGAGGATGGCAAATCATGGCATGAATCTGACTATGCTGTTGCACTCCTGATGGAAAACCAGAAACAGTTGCCTAAATTAGATCGAAACCAGAAAGAATACAGATGCAATACTCTGGAGTCAGAGACTCACACAAAAGAATGGGCAAAGTAGTTTTAATTCACTGAGAAGGTCAAGTCGCACCAAGCACCCAGACTGCATGAAGAAATCTGCATTCTCTTTGAAAACAGACCATGGAACAGCAGTGGCTGGGAAAAGAAAGTCCAGTCTCAAAAATAGAAACAAACATAAGAAGCCTATGCCCTCTTTTTGTAATAGTACGGCCAGATCTAATTTTGGGTAACATCCAGAGCAGTAGATGCCTGTATGCATGTAGTATTACTAAGGATAGCTTAAATAAAAAATAATAATAAAAAAATGCTGTGCAGGGTGAATTGAATCCGTTTTATTCAATTTGTCAACTAAAGCCTAAGGAACAAAATAGCCAAAATTGACAAATTAACAGATTAATTTGCAAATGCGTACTGCATAAAAAATATTTAATAGATTTTAAGAGATATACTTACTATTACATCAAATTTGGAATAAATATCTACAACTTTTCCTAAAAAGAAAAAGAAAAATTAATATAAGTGCTTAAAATACAAAATTAGTTTTCTTGCTTCCTGCTTTCATTTGTTACCTTATAATTACACAGAAGGAAAACAGAGAGATCAAGAAGGAAAGATGGAAAAAACCCAAACAACCCACCAAACCATGAAGTTCTTCCAAGCCTATCAACCTACATCTTACATAAGTATTTCTTTATATTCCCTTTCTCCCCCTCTGCCCTTTGGTGGGTTTTTTTTGTTTGTTTGTTTGGGTTTTTTAATTCTTTCTCCTCTTCCCCTCCTCCCCAATATCGATCCAGGGTTCAGCACCATTTATCTTACCACACTTTTGTATGCAGAAGACCCAACACATACCTGACTCATCCACAACAGGTAATGCCGATATCCTTCTCTCTACAAATATATTCAAGGCTTTAATGATAGGAGTGTCTGGATGTATGAAGGCAATGTTGTGGTAAGTTCCTATTCCAAGTTCATCCAGATTCTTCTTCATAAAGGCAGGCTTTGGCATCTCTGACATCTAGGACAGTCAGAATGAACATATTTACAGTGCAGCTTTCTGTACCTACAATGTTTACATATGATTGGTCTAGATTTTAGGAAATCTGTATTTACTCATCCATCTACAGACTCCAAATGATTGTTACAGTAATCTGCTACTAGATTCATGTAAAGCCAAAACAAGCTCAGATCTAGAAACATTACTTCTGTTCAAAGAAGCTCTAAATTAAGACTATGTAATGAAGTTTGTGGCTAAGTTTTTTGCTCATTTATTTATTTTTGTAGTAATGCATCACTAAAAGCTTTTGACCCTAAGCTATGTCATTCCCACTGGAACTGGAGAGAGAAGACAGCAAAACATACTATACGCTGAATGCTTATTTTGAACTCTTGTTACTTTGTTTGGTCTCCTATTCATTCCTGTGACTGACAGTGAGTAATGATAATCTCATCTCTGGGAGACAATTCATTTTTCTGTTCATGTAAACAAGCTTCTGAAGCTGAGTAGATCTTCCAGAAAGGACAGCAAAATACTCAAATAGCCAAGACATGTCCTTGGTGTTTAGGTTTCTTTAAATGACTGAAACAAAGAAAAGGTAACGTACGGGTCCTACATCAAGCTTTAATTTCTCTCATCAAAAAAAGATACGTACAGACACAATGAATATGGAAGTTTATCAAGAAGTTTCTGTACTAAGACTTAAATCGCTTAAGATGCCTATGGGGGTGGGGGGGGGAACAGTTAAACAAAGCAAAACTTTAAATACTTACAAAAAGCTGGAGGAACTTGAGGATTCTTTTATGGGTAAGTATATAAAGTGCATTTCCACTGACAGGATCTATAACTGGCAATCTGTGGATTTTGTTTTTGATCAATGAATATACAGCATCAAAAAGGCTGAGGAGAAAAACATTAATTTTTTTTTAATGAATTCTAGCTGACTGAGTAATGTCAAGTGATATATACACATATTTACAAATCCCCATGAAGTAATTCATGAGTAATTATCTGTATTATCTTTAATGTTACAGAAAACATAAGGTATTTCAAATTAACTTTTGCATCTGGTAAAACAGATCAACAACAATATGCTCATGAACATCTAAAACCAGTAAGAAAACGTGACGGAAAGTGACTTCTTGTGGTAGAAAGAATAGCAGAACTATTTCTGTGCAAGTGTAAATTGTTTTTTCCAGTGAGCGCTGTGCTCACAGTATCCCTGCACTCAGAATGGATATTCCTGTTCAGAGACAGGCAAACAGTGAAAACCAGATGGTTCTCAATCCCAAACTTCTGTAACATTTTCTAGGAAGATCATTTTTATGGATAAGTGCATATATGCACTTAAACCAAAACAATTTTCTAATCATTTCACTGAATTATTGAGGATTGCCAAAAAGTTATTCTCAGGAGATCCTACAGACACTGCAGACTACAACTTAGCAATATTCTACCTGTGCAAGGCTGCTCTTCTTGCAAGTAACACTTCCACCTGCCCCCCCTGCCCCTCCCCTTGGTCTTAGTAAGACTATGATAAAACAGCTGACCACCAATTGCAATAAATTAGTAAGTAATTTAGTTAGTAAAACTTTGATGAACACCTACTTGCTGGAGTAGGCTTCTTCAAATACCCAATAAACTGTATGTTCTGAGCCCATTACAGGGATGAACTCTCCCTATTTGATATACGTGGAGCCACGATTCCCACCTTTGCACTGTAGATTCCACTCCTGGAGTAAGCACTTAACTACTCGTAAGTGCTGCAGTCTGGTTGTCACAGAACCCAAGTCCATTTCTGGATCAGGTCTTAAGTTGACTTGCTATATCCTTTTATACATGTCCTACTGCATCTCCTTTATTGCAATACTTCTCTTGCTGCACCTTTGACTGAAAGCACTTATACTATTTTGTTGGCTTAACGATTTCTGCAACCAGCTACCATTCAAAATACATTCCTTATGATGTAATTGAATGACTTATTCATGACTTAGTGGCAGTTCTATGAGGATACAGCATATCATTACTTTGAGTTAATCACTAGAGTTTCCTTTGATAGGGCATAAGCAATCCCATGCCGCAAACTGAAAGCAAGAATCAGAGCTTCACTCTCCGGTTCAGCGATTAAGTAGTATTCAAGTTGTTAAGTGATCAGCTAAAGCTCTACCTCAAGTTACCTTTGATAAATAAGGTATAACGGCAGTTCTAAAACCTGTTTCTTTCAAATTCCCTCAAGAAGAAAAGGACAGTCATTTATATTTTAAGGAACACAATCCAGTAGCAGAGCAGAACAAAACACACAGATATTGTCTTTCCTTTAGTTAAGGAAAGTTACTTGTGTTAAAAAGTACTGTAAGTACTGTGAACAAGATAGTTGAAAGGCTCTGTACAGTTTTTGATTTTCATGAAACAAACATGACTTGCAGGCTAGCTTGAAGGGTCATCATGTTGCCTTTTTTGCATATTTTTTGGCAATTAATTTTGATCCATGTCTAGTTCATTTGCCAGAACAGCTACACTGATAAAAGACAAAAGTCAAACAAACTTCTCGTCTTTGGATCATTTAAAAAAGCCCTCACTCACAATAAAAAGCTCCCACACCTTCTTGATTATATTCAAAGACAGTCCTTCATTATTGTACTCTAGTTTACAATATAAATTGTTTCTTATTACATAAAGAAGTCTTAAATTCAGTGTTGAGATGGAGTTAGTTTATTTCAAGTTAAGCAGACTGAAAAGCAAAATCCTACCTTGCATCTGGGGAGATGTTCACTAAAGGTTTAAATGTCTCTTGTAAATAAAGCTCTGTGTATAGAAAATTAATAGACCATTACCAATTTATATGAAAACATTAGCTTTTTTTATGAAAGCATCTTATTAATTCATTCATACAAAATTAAGTGGAAGAAAGAGAGCAATATATACCATTACTTTAGATGTTCTACCACTGATGCACATTCCTCTAGATTGACATTAAAAAGACAAGTTTTAAAGGCAGGATTAAACTGATTACCAGCAGGGGTCACTGCAACAACAGCAAATAATTCTTCACTAGTTCCTTTTCTGAAAGGGTCTGCTGCACAGAGTATTTCTATATATTGTTTCATAGCATGTAGTCTTTTTTTTTTTTTTTTTAATACATAAAGCTTCCTCCCTGCATTCAGCACTTCTGTTCACACCCAGCATCTTCTATGAATTTCTAATTGCATCACGCAATTCACTCAGGCACAGCTTGTTGCTCATCCATCAGTTCACTCAATACATAGGGTCATCTATTCATTCTGCATCCTGGCTCAGATACATTTCCATTCCATATATACTCATCAACTCTATGGCCATACATGCTGCCTTACTCCAGTTCCCTTTTTTCTTTCTTAAAGAGCGAGATGGTACTAATCATGAACAAGTGGCAAAGTAGTATATAGCCCAGGTCACTCTAGTCCATGCACTGTTTCAGGTAGAAAAATAAGCAGCAGGAGCAAATGGAAAAGCTTTTACTATTCCTGCTTTCATTAAAAAGTATGTGGAGAGAGACAAGCTAAGTCTATGATTAATTAAAAATCCACTATAATGAAAAACATTAGGACATTAAATTATTAACCAAGTAGTAAATATTCTTACCCCTCCAGGTTTCTATCTTGTGCTCCTCCAATTCATAAATCTGAACCTACAATGGGCAGATGGAAAGTTTGGCTTGAAGTATTAATTTTAAACCCAGAATCATTAACAATATTACAAATATCTGAATAATTTCCTTACATTTCATTGCAGGCAATTGAACAGAGTTAAAACAGTCCAGAATAACATTTCTTGGCAATAGCAAGAGGTAAAGGTACAATTCTGCTCAGTGCAGAGTACCATACTGGATCTAGCATTTCAGGGGACAGGAAAGACCTTTTACCTGCCTAGGTTTGTAGTCTACATCTCTTCTAGACTCAAAGGCATCTCCTCAGTAATTTTTCTCACCTTAAAACAATCATGCCAGAGTAAACCCTCTGATGATTCCCCACAGACCCAAGCCAGTGAAAAGATTACCCTGATCACTTGACTTCATAATGCTAACAGAGATGAATTTTACTGTTACTTGATTACAAAGAAGCAAGAGCACTTGTGTTCAGTTGAATCAGAACCAACATTGTATTCCCTCCCCACTCAAGTTTAATCTTTTACTGATGTTACATTCTTCAAATGTTTTCAGAAACTGCATCTAAGCCATGCATGCTCTCAGTATTTCTCCTGTGCCAGCAATGTTGCTCATCTGACCTGTGTTCAGCTGGTCCCAGGAACCAAACAGGCAAACAAAAGTTACAAAAATGTAGGTAGTTTTCTGCTGGTTTAGCTTCCTTAACTGGAAGGACAGGCAAATGATACTGGGCAAAGGATGTGGCAAGTCTGCACCTTTTGATAGCAGCTTATCATCAGATCAGCAATACCATCAAACCACCCTCGAGAGTCCAGTCTTTGAAGATTAAAACCAAACCAAACAAAAAAAAGACATGGTCACATCACCAACTTCCTGCTGTTCAGCAGCTATTTCACGAAGTTCTTTGTTCAAAAGATTGTATAACCTCTCTACAGTAGCTCCTTCCATCTTGCTGATGGTTTTCTAAAAATGTTTCGGATGTGAAAGCTACCTTTCTCTAAAGGTATGGAGCTGCAAGCCAGCCACTTGTAACAGCAATTGCACTTGCTATAGCCTAGGCCAAAGGTGCCTGTCATCCCTTACAGGGCTCTTCTCTGTCGGGTACCTCTGCAAACACTGCTGAAGCGAAGAGTTTATACATGAAGGGTAGAAGTCTCCACAAAGCCTATTACATTTATCTTTGAGTTTAGGATTAGCTACACTTAGATTACTCTCTGGAATTAGCATCCTTTGAAGAGCATAAGGGAATGTTAAATTCATATACTGTAATCGGACTACACAAATATGCTACTTTTGGATGACATAAAATATACCTACATAAGTTAAATCATCTTTTAGGGCACTTGACAAAAAAAGGCAGCTAAGACAGTGGAATGCAGTTCAGAATACCTACCAAAGCGATCAGAAGAATAGAAGACCACTCTCAACGCTGACAAGATGAGGCTAAACCTACTTTGACCACACTATAGGGAGAAACTATCTGAATGTTCCACATCAATCATTTAAAGATATTATCTAGTAGATGAACAGCAACATGCTTCACACTGTTTGTGATGTAATGCATTTAGAAAGAGTGACTAAAATACTTAAGAATTCTATTTTCCGCATAATTTTACCTATTAAGACTAGAGCATTCCATGATGGAACATTATTTTAATTATTTAATAGAAGACTGCATCCACCACTGAAGTCAAATGTTGTCACTTCTCAGCTATTCCTCCTTACTGCTGCCATTTTAATCACAGCCTATGGAATAGGATGTTAGACAATGTAAACAGGAGTGACAACAGTTAGACCTTAGGTAAAGTTACATGGAAAAATTGGCAGTATTGGGGTTGAGGGTCATTACAATATGGAAACCATTTTAAGGAAGTTAGCAGTGTGCAATCACTTTTCATTTGCTTCTTGCCCCACCCTTTGTAAGTCCCCGGGGGGGTGGGGGGGCGGAAATCCTTAACAGGAAGAAAGGATAGTACACCACACTATTGGCATCTGACAAGAATTTCACTATGAATTTTAAAAAGTTAACATGAGCTTTGAGAAACCTAATACATCAGATGTCTACTTCATCCAACTGTTCTTGATTTTTTAGCTAATAAAACATAGTATATATGTTTTAATTGGTAGAGGGGGAATTGTGATTTGACAGGAACAAGAAGGGATGTAAATGTATGAACATGCAAGCAAGAGAATTTCATCAACTGACTGCCAATGGGAATTTTAAATTACAGTTAATTGAAGTCAACAGATCTCCAACCGATTGTGCAACTCAGCCATGTAACTAAAATATTTGCATATATTTAACTAGTTTAACTTGTTTATTCTACAGCATCACTCCAAGAACACAGTAACCTTTTAATACATCCAAGCCTCTCTAAGCTAGCATTCTGTTTAATTCCGCATACTCCTTTCAGGATAGCTCTATCATAGTTATGAGACAAAGATGATTATATAAACATGTGAACCATGCATAGCTACATAGTTGATTTTCAAACACAATTAACTTTTTCATGTAACTTTAAGACATTCCCCCCCAAAATGCTTCTTGGTCGATATCTGCCATTTACTACTGAAACACGTGCTTTGAAACAACTTGAATGCAAATTAATAGTCATCTATAATGAAGTATTTTCCTTCATACTTTTTATATCACATCTAGTTTTTACTAAGTATTTTAAGCCAGGTCCTTCATCCCAAATACATTAGTCATCAGTTGCAACACTAAGTGGAGCCTCGTATCCAAACAAAGGCTATCATTATGGTAAGCACCACACAAAACCTAGTAAGTGGTAGTACTCATTAAGGAAATTCCTCATGTTTATACATGTATAACTGAAGCAGACAGAATACGTTACCTGCCCAAGCTCATAGGACCTTCATGGCTAAAGCTGGGAACTGAACCCAGGTATCCAGATACCATTCTGCTACCTTGCTCACAGAGCCACCTTCTCTTTCAAAAAAAACCCCACAGTGAGTATACCCATGACATATCTAAGCTTCCAAAGACTTAAATAATAATACTCATTATCAATCTTTCAATTTGATATTTCAGTTTCTGTACTGTATGGCAAATGATAAAAGTATAGCTTAACATCATACTTACCATTGGAGACTTATAGTATCTATGCAGTATGTTAATGAAATCTGTAATTGTTAACATTCCTGTAACAAGTGATATATAAAAAAAAAGTTCTTCAGACATATACTTAACATTTAGAACTTCCAGCTATTTTCTCTTATTTATATTCACAATATATAACTTAATAAACATTAAATCCATTTAATATGCTGTTTGTATTGGACTGATCAACAGTGGAATTCCCAAACTATGTATATTCACTTTCACATTGATACAATACTTCAATAAAAACACACGTCTGAATTAATATTAAAAATTATAACCTATGCGCTTCTACTCTTCTTTCAATCTGACCCAAAGAAAACCTTGAATCCAGACTGCATCCACCCCCAAAAGCATGGAAAGAAAAGAGGGGCATTAGAACATCTTTGAAGGTTGGAGACCTATCCTTGCCTTTCATTTTCTTTTCAAGTAAGACACATTCTCTTTATGTATTTGCCAAGTCAGGCAGACTCTCAGACTCAAATGAAGGAACAGTATAATCCGTTTTCTTGAATACTGCTTATTAAAGAACTTAATTCAATAATTTCCACAGTAATCCTCAACATCTGTATTGAAATGTGACTTTTTTAAAGAGATAGTACATCCATCGTATATATATTTCAACCACTAACACCAAACTGTGTAATAGAATATTGATGATTAGTTTAGTTACCTGAAAACATTAATCTTTTTTGAGCTTTCAAGTTCTAAATTTGAGATGTTATTGCTCCACTGTTTACTACTCTTAGATCTAAACTGAAGAAACTAAGAAACAGGGAAGGGAAAAATTAATCTGGAGGTCAGCTTTAAATCACTAGAGCTCAGTTACATACAGAAAATTAAATTAAATATAAGACACACAGCATTCCTATGATGTATTGCATAAAACTACTGCTCCTCCCCCCTTGGATTTAAAATATTTTAACAAATGCTTTATAAAGTATCTACTATTCACTTCCAAGAATCCTCAATCTATATTCCAGGTCACATTCAGAAGTACACATAATAGTATTTGTAACTGCCGCTATGACCCTGTTTTCTAACTGCAACAGAGACGTAATTTTGGAAGATTATTGTTGTGGCAGTTAATTACATTACTTTTAAAAAAGCAATACATCGATCTAATGCTTGTCTCCCAATATGGGACATATCTGAAGCATTCAATATCCATTCTGGTATTTAAGGATTTCTCAAGCACACCTTACTGAGAATGTGCAGAAAAAGACATGCTCATATTGCATGTATATTAGGATACTGTAACATTAAATTCTTCTTTTTATAGTTCCTATTTTCAAAAATTTTTTGTGACCGTTACCTTCATTTTTAAAAACACAACGAAACGCACACATTAGAGACCAAATTTCAGAAGGTCAGGACCTAAAGGAATCATCATGATTCTCAAAGCACAGCAACACTGTGGAAGCTGGCAACATTTCACTCCTCACAAGGAGGAAAAAGAAACCATCTTCGCCAGTATATGTCTAGGATGTTAGACCATGGCTAGCCCCAGACGACCTTCTGCAACAGTAAAGCGCCCTGGAAATTCAAGTAACCCTGAATAAGGTTAGAACTACTTACCTACAAAACTCTGTTTTTTACTCTCCCACAGTGGAGCTGCTCTCACACCATTTGCCACCAAGGCAAAAAAGGCTTTCTTTACCTGCAAGAAGAATGAACAGCTAAACATAGCATACCAGACATCAATGGAAGGGTTTCCCCAGTTGCTAGGAAAAAATGCAGTATAAACAGGTAGCTGGTATTCAAAACAGAAAAAACCCACCACACACCCCAAACAAAAACCTTAAGCCTTTTACTTCTAAAATGGTCAAAAAGCTTAGAAAAAAGCTTAGCAAAACCAGATCTGGTTTTGCTTTGTTATGTGAATATTCTATGTGAAAGCCTGTGATGAAGAAGTAAGTGGATACAGCTGAAAAGGTATGCTCCCTAACCTCAAATGTATTGCCATTTGATATTATCCATAAAAGTTATACCACCCCCAAGCATGACACTGAAGAAATCTGTAATGAACATAATTACCACAAATGTCCAGTTTACGGATATAGCTTAACATTTGAAGGTTTTGCTATATTCTAGTTAATGTTCACTATAGCAACAGTTGTATTACAAAATAATAATAAAAAAAAAAAAGACAGAAACAATAAAAGTCTCATTTCCTCTCCAGCTTTTAAACTCACAATTTATACCAGTTAAAAGGGTTGTTTGATTATTTTAAATGTGACAAAGTTAAAAGGACTGGCTAGCCTGTTTTGCTGCCAAAGAAATGTAACCAAATCCTTTCATTTTTTAATGAATTAACCCTCCCCAATTTCTGCAGAGGTTGTAAGGTTATAGTGTCATTCTCAAAATAGAAGAAAAGCTTCCCTGTGAACACTAGTTCTCTGAAGCATGAAGCAGTCAGGCTCTAGTAGTGCACCTCAAAGTCCTGATCTCTTGATGATATGCCCGAGCACATTATCATTCCTGTCCTGCCCACACCCATAAATAGTCTTCACATGGAAAACACAATAGAAAAGTGATGGTTCTTGTCCAGGTCTTGACCTGGCACAAAACTAGGACATAGCCAATCTTTATCTCTACATCCATGAAATTGAACCCTGGTGCAAATAACATAGAAGTAGCAATTGCAACTGCTTGACAATTGCAATCTCAACAGACCATGACTACACAGTGGTATCTTAAGTGTCTACTTTAAATTATGTGGCAAGGGGCTCCTCTCCACAACAGAGTCTGGAAAAAAGGGCTTCACAATCAATGGAATCAGCATCTAAAAAAGTAGGGGCAAACAAATATGGGGGGTGGGGGAAGTCTGCCATTGTTAGCTACAACCTTCTTGGAAAAGTTTGCAAAGCCATCCAGATGATAGCCAGTGTCATATGACATTTGACAGAACCTCCATTTAGACTCTACTTAGTGTTATAATGTAGCAGTTTAAATTTCTAACAGTTAGTAAGACTTCTACTCTGCACCAGAACACATCACCTTTGTCTACAGTTCAGTGATTTGCAGTGAGTGTTTCAAATACCTGGTGTTATCCTACTGCACATAAACTCCAGTCTTTAAGATTAGACTTCTGAAAGCAATCTGTATTTCTTGTGACCTCTGTGCAGCCAGACTGCTTTCTCTCTGACCACAAGAAGCAAATCTATTCTTCTGACCTCAGCAGATGACAGTTCTCAAAGCTGCCTCCTGGCTTTACAGATGCTTCTGCCATGTCATCAATGAACAGGAATAACAATCTGCTTAACAACCACCACCCCTAAACTGCATTAAAACTGAAGCCACCATATGGGGAAAAAGGTACCCAGGACCACAAATAAGACTGTAAGATACACACCACATAGTATTTATGTAGAAAATGGTTAAACAGAAAGGTCCCAGTGGTATTCAGCCACCTCACTGACACAAGGAGGAGTACATAAAACAAGCATTACCAAATCCACCACAGGAGCATACTAACTCATAAGGAAGACTGAAACCACAAAGAAACCCTCCAGGCAGACACATGAAGTGTTCCCACAGAACAGCATCACACTTACAGTTAATGCAGCAAAAGCTAACAGCAGCAAGCTATTTAAGGAGCAGATATGAGACAGAAGTGAGTTCACACAGACTAACTCCACCTTGGAGCAAATTAAGTTCTAACCATTCTTCAAAAAAGAAGAAAGTACACTCAAACTGCCTAAAACTGAGAGCCTTCAGTTTTGATATCTTTCCATAATAGCTATCACACGAGTTAACAGTCACTGTCAACTCTGTCCCAAGTCTTCCACAAGAGTAAGATGTTCAAGCTGCTTCAGAGCAAGAAGGTAACAGCTAATCTATTAAAGCCAGGGGGAAAATAGCTTTCTTCCTGATAGTAATCATGCAACAAACCTCCTTGAGCAAGTTTACAAACTCTGTAATTGATAGTCTGGAAAAGAAGCATGCCCACAGCAGAAAAGATGTGGGGAGCCAACTATAGGACTTCAGGCAACCTCCAAATTCTTGCTACTACTTCTTTCTCAGACACAGGAGCAGCAAAGAACACCACCTAGCACAATGTTCAAATGGGCGAGATAGTGAAATTGAGGCATTATTTTAGATTCAGAAATGACACTTCAGGAGAGACAATTCCAAAGATATACTAGGCAAGAAGCTGAGCTTGTAGACATTCCAGAAGGAAAAGAAAGCTTCCTCAAAGGATCAGTTCTTGCCCTGATTTTGTTTGATTTATTTGCAAGTTATTTTTCTCCAAGAATCTCTACACTCTTCAGTTAGATGCCATCTTGTCTAGCTTTAAAAGACAGATTTTGGAAAAACTGAGGGCTGCTGAACAGATACAGCTATTGAGATAGCTCAGACTTAAATCCTTCATAGAAGACAATGAGTTCAGCCTGGGTATTAGGATATTAAACATTTGATGTAATAAATCACCAAAATTTAGTAAAGAAATACTTAAACTCATCCCTCTGGGCTGTCCTCCTAGACCACAGCTTAAGTGACATTCCTATTGTTTTCTTCAGTTTTATAGTAGAAAGCGTTATACAGTTACCCTTTAAATAAAATAACAATGCCATCAGTTCGTAATGTTAATACTTGTCTCTTATTTAAGTAAGGTAATTACAAAGCAAAAAAACAACTTCATTCTTATTTACTAAAACTGCTTGCAAGCACAAACATACACTCATCCACTCATGCTTTCCTTTAGTTTCTGTGGTTTACCAATTTCAGTTGCCCAAAGTACTGCTTGGTGGCCAGCCAAAGCACTGGGGTGTGCAGCTGGGCTTCCGTCCAGCACATTTAGATGTTTCGGTGATGTTCATGCAGAAAATACCCGCAAGGACCTTCCTTTCAGATTATATATAGTTCATAGCCTTTGAAGATCTCTACCATGTCCCATCTTTGGGCCTCCGACAGTGTTGTTAATTCTTGACCCCACCAGCGTTGCTCTTTCTCTGATCTTGAGTGTTGGACTGGCCTGACCTTCACAAAACCATTGTTCGCCAGCCAGATCCCATAGATTGTTGTTGTTCAACACCATGTACAAACATTCTTTAAACAAAGCACTTCTGTTCTTATTAACCATGTAGTGGTCCTAACAAACACAACGAACCATTAAAAATGGGATTTATCTGCGCAAATTTAGAGGTTGTTCTGATATATATGCTGACCTTGCATATTCACCGCATCTCTTCATAGCCAGCCAAGGGAAACAGTCATTTCTGTGGCATGACTCACCAGCCTTAGACAGAGATTAAGTTGTATCCCACAGATACCATTACCCCCCTCATTGACTATAAGATGTCTAGACACTTACAATTAGATGAGGAATCCCACTTTATGTGACTACTTGTCTTCTCCAACATTCTGCCCCTGAAGTAGAAGGGTCATATTACAGCAAAGGAACACAGCGACTGAAATCCTACATGTATCATAGATCACCTCAACAATAGGTGCTACTACACTACAGCAAACAAAACAGGAACAAGCTTTTCTTACTACTGAACTCATTACACCGACTGTGAACATGCTGAATAAAAGAACAGACTAATTTAGGTTAGACAGGACTTCTGGAGGTCATTGCTTCTGCAGACCATTCAAATATTTCCACTGTAAGTCTTAAGGAGGACGTAGCCTCTTCCAATGGAACAGTCATTACTAAGAAAGATCGAGTAAGACCCATACCTGTTTTTCAAGTAGTAGAGTATTTGGAAAACCTTGTCCCTTACAGTTAGTGAACTCCAAAATAGCTTGATTACCGGGCAGTGACACCAGAAATGGTGGTAGGAGACAGAAGATTTCACCAGACTACAGGAAAAGTAGTATGATATACCAGAGCAGTAACCTTACAAGCCCTTGCAGAAATGCTCTCTCAAGTAAACGTGTGTGAATGAGGGAAGAATCTGAAAGGAAAACTGAGGATGAGCTTGTTTCCAAAAATTCAGCATGTGTACACACACACACACACACTTTTATCTTGTTTTACCTAACACTATGTTATGAAAACTGTAACTACATGCGTAAGTGACCAGTGGGTTTCAAACTTGTCTTCTGCACCTGTCCCGTAAGGCGAGGAAGGTGACTGCTGCTGTTGCAATCACGGTTCCTGGTGCTAGAGGGTCAGTGCGGAGTAGAGAGCACTACTGTGCTGAAAAACACACAACTCAGAACCATTGTCTCAATGCCAAAGTTAACTTGGAAAAGCTGGAAGCTAACAGAAGTAAGGAACATAGCTATGGAACACCTTCAGATATGCCAGTACCAAGCAAGAAGATGATGCAAAAGACTAGTAGCGTAGACAGTGTTAAGAGATCTCCCAGAACTTCTGTGGTATGGCTGCCATCCAATGGCAAGATGATAAAAGTGTACCTCTCTTGCCTCATCTTTCACTGTATAAACCAGCACCAGGGCATTACCTGGTGGTTGCCTGCCTGAAAAGCTCACCTTGCCTGAAAAGCCCCTAAGGTAACCCCAAGAAATTTCCATTTTATCAGATCAGAATAGAAAGGAAGAAGCGCCTTTCATTTTTTGGCGCAAAGCTCCCATAAAAGCAGTATCAGACCCAGTTGATCCTTGACACTTATCACCTCTGATTCCTGATGGATGGATGCTCAAAGGTGAGCTAGAACATCCACCGTCATTTTCACTGGGTAAGTTGACAAATTCCCAGTCTTGTCTCATGATGATTTTTAAGGGCTACAAAACTTGGAGGGAACACACCCCTCAAAATTCACATGTGGACCACAGTATCAAAACCAAATCTTCCAGGCAATCACAGAAACCATAACCCTTCCTAGCATCACAAAACATTAAGTTTGATAAGTAGCTGAAAGAAATTTGCAAGAGGAAGGTATTCAGTCTTAGCAAACTGGAGAACAGCTGAAGAAGTACTGTAGAAGGTTAAACTCATATATCCATACACTCACATGCTCTGAGTATGAAACAGCAAGGCATGGAGTGCCTTCTCAATGGGTCCCTTGTAAAGGGGAAAAAGCCTTCCATTTTCAAGGGATAACAGCATATATATCTTCACAACATGAGCGAGTATGAAAAAGTCACTCTAGAATACAGTCTTTGTTCTCTCTGTTAGAGTAAGAAGGCCCAAGAAAAAGTTACCCCAAGACTTCTCTCTTAGCAGCTAAACACTTCCACTTCAATAGTTCTTACCAAGTAAGACGACCAGAGTAGTACAACTGGTCTTTGTTGTAACAGGAAAACCATCAGGCCTCTGCTGTGACCTTTGTACTGCATAAAAACTGGGCAACCTACACTTTACTCCCTTGGTCTAAAGGGGTTTATGAGCTGACTGACTCTCAAATACTTTGATGTGAAACGTGAGGAATGGGGCAACAGTTTCTAGCCCAACATAAACAGGACTATATTTCTTTAAGTAGCATGGCAAGTTCTCTGGCTGCCCAAATCTTGGGCAGATCTCCAAGAGAGGAGAAAACATGAAGAGTCCCAACTACTGCATTTGAGGGAGAGGCAAGCCTGATGACCTAGCTGCAATAAGACAAGTTTATAACATGCCTCCCCTGCTACTCCCTCACATCACTAGGATTTCAGGTAGTGCTTCTTCTGTATGAGAGGCTGTAAGGCAGATCTCTCACAAGGAATTCATCACTGGTTTTGTGTACTTGTCTGACAACACAGCCAGCAGAGGCAAAACAAGGTAACTGCTTGGGTCATACTAACACAGTGTCAAATAGGGTGCAAGCCCACTCTCAGGTCCAGCAAGTTATAATCTTTTCCTATCTGAAAAACACTCTTCAACAATGACTGGAGGTGCTCACGCTGTCTTCCCCGCCCGTCCACGATTACAGTCAACTCTTATTCCATCTCAGTAAGGTACTCTGCTGATACTTAGTTCCACTCTTGTTTGAGGGGAACCTAAGCATTCTAGAAAAAAAAAAAAAGTACAGCTCTGTTTTCTGGGGGGGGTGAGGGGGTGTATGTGTGTGTTGTGTGGTGGAATAACTTCAAGGCAGAATTTCTGCTGCTAGATTTCATGCCACAATGGACTAAGAGTAAGACATTAGGTAAGCCTCATAGGCAGAGCCACTGGGACCAGCTGCACTGGGAAGGGTACAGAAATTATTTCACAGATTAAGATCTTACCAGAAAAAGCGGTGGTGGAGCAGGGAAGGCAGGAAGAAATGATGCATGACTCACTCAGCCAAGTACAAACACCTTACCTACACCCTATACAACAGGCCAAAAAATTTCTGCTCAATTGGTACAATGAACTCACATTATCTTCCTTCAAGATCCAGGAATGAATGCTTCCTACTGGGTTTTGAGAGCTGCAGGAATTAAGCTCCTATGCTTGTTGTGTACAAGCAACAGAAGCAGCTCTAAAAAACCACAAGAGTCTTCCCGTATTATGCTACTGATTCCAGCTTGATCTCAATGAAGGGAGCTTTTACATGGCCTGCTCAACTGCCTCAGCCCACATGCCAATTAGAAGCTCAATTACATTATTCTTGTACAGTTCTGCGGGACGGGTAAGCAAGGAGGGGTGTTCACACTTCTCAGAAATGCAGACAGTATATTAGTTTAAATTTAGCGACTTTGACGACAAAAAACCTCAAAGCCAATTAAGGAACAGACAGTCAATCCTTTTGTAAAGCTGTGAGAACGCTGTTGCGACAGCAGACCCAGAGTCTGCTGTGTGTTTCTGGAAGCAAAAGATTCTACAGCATTCTTCCTAGAAGTCTGGTCTATCTCATTACCTTGGAGAGAGGCAACACCCCAGTCAAGAATGACCTGGAGGGAACAAGAATAATAAATCCATTTACTGAGCAGAGTCAGTACAAGGAAGAGAAATACAAATCCTCTTCCACTCTTCTAATGTGAAATCCATTGCATGCTCTGCAGAACTTATATTTACTTCCAGCTTGTTAAACCGCTAAAGAAGTTTCCAGAAGATTGTTCCAAATATTTCTCTAGTTATGTGGCAGGAAAATAAGTATTTGAGTTCTTACTAACATGTGACAGTTACTGACAAAAGTCTACATTAATGATAACAACATCTGGTCTGTTACCAACTTCGGTAATTTCATTAAACAGAAAGGTTAAATACTCTAACCTTCAAGTCACAAAGTTGTCCAAGATTTCTTTAGGATATAAAAGGAAAAGTTTTTAGGATTCTGAAAGCTTATTTTGATGACCGTTTCCACATAAACATGATTTTTATTACTTTATGAAGTAGTGCTGGACAAATACTTTAAAGACAGCTTCAAGGTCATGGTGAGCAAAAGCTATGTATGTTTTAGTATTAAAACATAAATTTACTTTTAACAGTGAAGAATATAATTTAGGCAAAGGTTAGATAGAGCTTTTCACCCCACAAGAGCTTATACAAACTTCACAAGACACAGTCACTACATTTGCTAACATACCATTCTTGGGACTGCAGACTGCTGCTTGATGCGTAGCAGGGAAGTCCCTGTCTTATACTCACCTTTTACATTCCTCTTGGAGGGTTAATTGCTCAGTGCTACAAAATAAGCTAATCCTTCTCATCTTTGTGTAGGCTGGGCAAAGTCAAAACAAGTGATAAATTTGTTTGAAGGCCAGACAAAAATCTGGCCTTAAGTAAGCTTATAGAGCTAAGATTCAGAGACTGCTGTAAGCCAGGTAAGAGCCATTTCCTTTAAAAATTCAGGATTGGGGGGGGAATGCATCGGTCTTTAAAGAAAACATTGCAAAGTCAAATGTATGCACTAACAAGGAAAATAGTGAAATCACATTAGTAGATGATGTTAATACTACTAGAGAAAAGTAATCTGACTGATAGAATGTGAGCAAGCATTCAGCTCAGTGTTTTCCTGAAGGCTATTATAAAGATAATCCAGATCCATTTATTGATTAGAATGAAGAACGACAATAAGTGAATGCTCATTCACAGAGTAGCCCTTCGGGGGACAACCCTCCTAACCCCCTCAAAGGGACTGTGAAGTGTTTGTTCTATTGTTCGCATCTTGGGAGATGTGCAAGAGATTGTAAAGACAGGTTATCCACTGTGAGCTGCACACTGTTGCAACTTGCCTGGTTTCCCCATCATCCACAGATTCAAGTTTCCAAACTTCACAGGATAACTCACAACATCTAATTGCCTCTTGACTCCCTTCCTGGTCAGATCAGACTTTAAAAAGTTTCTTTAATGTGCGTCAAGCAAAGATAGCATCTTCCCTGGGAAAAGCAGAAGGCTGGTGCTTGTCACGAACAGGGATTAATGGGTCACAGGCAGGGGAAAGCCACAACACTGGAGTTCAGTATGATTCTATACATCTTTATGAGGAGCAAACACTTACAGGCTACATCTGTATTAGTAAACTAAAAAGGTGAAAGACCAGTCCACCGTCAGTCTAAACCAAGAGAACTGTGCCAGCTAGCACTCTCCCAGACCATATCTGCTACTTCTCAGTGTTCAGTACAGGCTAGGGACCATTTCGGGTAGGCAGACTAGATGCAGATACTCTTGGTTTGGGGGAAATATAAGCTAAGCTGTAGTAAGGCAAACTGAGCTGTGCCAGTTGACCTCAGGCAGGTAAACAGACCTTGGCTCAGCACGTTTTATTTAGTATAGATGTTGCTCAATTCTGTGCCAAGTGACACATTCTCCAGCTGAAGCACAGCACAGGTCTCCCTTACCGCGTGATCTGATGCCTAACAGAAGAGCCTGAGATACACCACTGCTTCCACAACAGCCAAGTGTAGCTGCCAGTTGCACAGGTGTATTGACACGCAAGACCAGACTGGTGTGCTAGCACTAGAAGCAGCAAGATGTTTGGTAGCTGCTGGAATCGAGAGGCACCCATGCCTTCCGACTGGTAAATAAGGAGGACTGAAGAGACAACCCATTCCTGCTCTTTCTTAGCTACTATTTCTGCTATTTAAGGCCTTCTTTCTGTTTCCAATGTAACGGCACCTTACCAACTCCTCTCTTACTCAGGGTTAAAACAAGATTCCATACAAATCTTTACACTAAATCACTCAAAGACATTGAGACTAAGCATCTACTGTTATGAATAGAAGTTGCTTCAGCAGTATGACTTGTGCCATATTACATAAGTTAACATCTTCAGTTTTCCCACAGCTAACAACAGTGTTAGAATACTTTCCACAGTATCTCATGAATAATTTTCCAGGGTAGAAACATGTGATGCATGCTGTTATTGCTGACCAGCAGAGGGAGATGGGATACTGTATTCAAATAAAAATCCAATGGCAGAATCTTTCAAAGGATGCCATTACAACACAACACAGCTCCATTTTTTCTTCTTCTTCTATTGATTGCTACCAGCTTATACTAAGGGAGGCAAGAAGTGAGCCCTCAAATATTCTGGTTTCGCTCCAGCATTATTAAAAACCTGAATTCAAATCTTTGGAGAACTTTTTCAAGGACCCAGCTTTTTTGTTTGTTTGTATTTTAAATTAGGAGAAACATTGATTTGGGTAGGGGTGAAACAGATCCAGGAAAGACAAATATCTGCAAAATCCTCTCTGAGAGGATTCATGGACACTGAATGTTTCAAAGCTGCATACTACGTTTTCAAAAGAAGAACTGATACAAAGTCCTGAGATACTGGAAAATAAGTAATGTATACATTAAAAATTAAAACACAAAGAACATTTTAGAAGTTTTTGTTTGACTACCCTTAACATTCTCCACCATGTACTTATTTAGTTGGTTTGTTTTTTTTTTTTTTTTTAAAAAAAGCTGTTCTATTTTTATATTCCAGGCACATGTACATGCACCAGCCACACTGATCAAGCTGAAGAAATACAATGTGTCTTGAAGATACGGAAGGTGAACACTAATACAAAATGCTAGGTAAAGAACTACAAAGGGAAATACTGAAGAGAAGTATTTGGAAGACCTCCTAGCAGTGTAGCCCAGGATGAGCATTCAGATCAACCTGTTTAATGTTTTCTTAAATAACCCTGTCATTTACTAGTTTTGCAAAACCTGCAAAGTTGGAAGATGGTGCCAATGCTGGAAGAGGACTACTGCTTTACAATAATATTATGACTTCATAAATTAAGAGTAATGCAACTGGGATTAAATGTAGTACTGCAAAGTCCAAAAAATGCAGTTTGGAGGAAAAAAACCTCCTCACCAGTAATCTAGGTTCAAAATTTGGTTCACATTTGTCATATACTACAGTCTGAATGAATAACTACAGAATCCCCTTCTACCACCACTGCTTTCAAATCACTGCAGAAGCAGACTGAGAATATGACCCCTTGATCATAGACCAAGGCATACCCTGTTCTTCTCCAGTTATAATCTGTGACCAGCAATAGGGATCCCAAATAAGACAGGGATTTTGGTGGAGTGTTGATGAAAATTTTTCCATTACCATTACATTACCTATTTTTCTTTATGGTGAAAATTCACAAGGTCCATTCACTCACAGTCTGCTTCCCCAAGTATTACCTCACACTAGCTTACAAACTGGAGAGGAAACTCTACCTTCTGTTAATAGCATAACTTAACCTAATGTTAATAGCATTATCTCAGCACAGGTCCAGCAATGAAAACTGGTATCTGGCATGATTTTATGTAATTCATCAAGAGATCTGGGGAATTCAAAAGGAATGGGTGACTTGCCCCAGCATTAATGGCTTCATGGAATAAAGAAAATTCATCTTTCCAATTGCAACAGTGACTGAGCTCAAGCCTTTGACACAGGTGGTCACTGACAGCTGAGAACTCAACAGGCTGTGGGTCATGCCAACAAGCTGCAGGTACCAACTCCCAACAGATTATCTCAAAGTGTGAGAATATTAACTTCCTTTTGATTCCAGGGGATATTTAGTCTTTGAGAAGAGCTGAAAGAGTGCCAGTAAACACTATAATCCCAAATTTGACCTTTCAGGTCAAAGGAGTCTGAATTCTTTAGTCCGGAGTTGACAGTTAAGTCTCTCTTTTGGGCAGAAGAAAGGAAAAATTGTAGAACTTTTTCCCCTCTGAGATGGTGAAAAAGTCAACACAATCAACCTCACAAAGAAGCAAGCTTCTGAGACACAGAGAAAGAAATCTCTGAAAAAGAAGGTGGCAAAAAGTATTCATTAGTATTATAGCTAAATGTTAACAGATACTCTTCATTAGAGCTTACAGTGCTTGCACAATCAGAGTCCATGTGACTGGTGAAATGCAAGAGCAGATACAGTTGAAAGGCTGTATCAAAACAGTCAAGAAGTGGAATATACAAAGAAAATCAACAATATGAACATTTAAACTCTGTAGGACTGATGTCTGGCTACCTTTTTCCATGTCTAATCACAGATGAGGTGTCTTTTTCACCACAAAATCCAGTGTCCAATAAAGCACATGGAAGAATCCTAGGGAAATAAAAGTGACTGTTCCACCAATACCAAGGTGCTTTAAGGATAAAAGGTTTCCCGTAGAAGTCTGGCTTTCTGGGTAAAGGAAGAAATAATCTGACATGAGACACTGGTGACCAACTGTTACATTCAGCGTTGCCTTCTTGGCTACCAGATCAGTTAGCAGCAGGAGGTCCTTTGGCACATGGGCAGAATCTTAACCACAGTCCTGCTCGAGTTTTAACATAATATCAGTACTGGATAGGATACTTACCTTTAAGGACTCACTCAAGGGATCAGAGGCAACACATTGAAGCCTCAGTGTGCTCAGAGTCTAAATAGAGTAAAGAGATGAAGGAAACTCCCTCACTAGCAAAATGCCTGGATAATGGGAAAGAGTCCAATGCTGAAGTTACAAAGTAGCTTTTTTTGTACTGAGCAGTCAACGAAGCCTCCAGTGCTTTTAGCCATGCTGCAGAACTCAAGAAGGATGCTGTTGGTCATTGTACAAATAGACTAATATGTGCGCAGTGCTCTTGATCCACCCTGTTACTCTGCCTTGTTGTGCTACGTAAGGCTTTCCACCTTTTAGATCATAGCGCTCAGTCTAGCATCATATATGATTATCGGATATGCAAGATGGTTCTGTGAACATTTTGGGACTAAGTATCTATTACATGGTTGCCTCTTGACTGTGGAAAGCTGAAGTCTAATTGAGCAGTACGTTCCAGACCAAAATTACTTAATGGGCTCAGTTAAGCCAGAATTGGAGCATCTTTAAAGGGAAAACACACACTGAAACAAACAAAAACCAGAGCAATCCAAAAAACACTGATTGCAAAATCCAGGAAACAAAAAGAAAGCCACAGCTTTCTACTACACTGCAGAACAGATTAGTCTGTTTCTATAGCAGGCAGCTAATGCCTTCTTTTGGCAAACAAACTCTTCAGACAGAGCCAAGAGTCTAGCAGATGATTTACTGATTAAAAGCAAAATGAGAAACTGAAAACAAAAATTTTCAGTAGAATGTAATAATTTGCATAATTAAGCCATCCATTTTAGTCTTAAATTGCCTTGCCAATATAGCGGGAACAGGCTCAAAACACCTGGGTACTCTTTAGCTATCGCACAGGGATCTTTACATAAAAAGTCTTTATGTAAATTCCGATAGCCATGAAGAAGCCAATATAAGTTTAGGCTCATCTGAAAGTTTTTTAGATAGTGATTCCAACTGCAAAACAAATTATATCCTCTCTTTCTGTAGTGCTAGGAAATCTTCCCCCAGCTCCTCATCTAGTATAACATGAAAGATACAGTTGAAACAATATGGTTTTGTACAAAGCACAGCATTATGGGAGAATTTCTCTTCAAGAGATCAAATTTCATTTAACACTCAGGAAACACTCATTTAAAAAAAAAATGAACTGCAAGCAAAGGCAGACTGAAAGGAGAATACTCACTTGTAGCGTAGTGTCGAAAACAACAAGCTTAGAGCTTGTTGGAACAATGTCATAACACTTGTGTGACCTCATGAATCGCACATAAATGTCACTTTCCGATTCTTCAAGTGCTGTAAGTAAAAACATTATGTTGTTTTATTTAAGTAACCTTAAAAAAAAGTAGTAAAAAATATGCCAAATCAACTGAACACCACTGCAGAAGGACAACCCTAAAGCAAAACTCAAATTCACACTTTCAGATCTGGAGACAGTCATAGTTTTGCACTTTGCATTTCAGACTCATCTCTCCTTTCAAATTAAATAGAACAAAGACAAAATGCTTTGTTCTTCCTTGATGAGAAAGGACGTCCATACTGAAGAGTTATATTTAAAAAAATCTTGTTTTTCTAACAGCAAACTATTGGAATATGCATCTGAACTCTAGTTATGTACTGAGGAAGCCTGATTTACGTACAGTTTGAAGCTTAAGTAGTGTCAGGCTTGACTAACTCAAGCTGCTTACATTAATATTTCTCCAATCTCATCTCTGTCCAGTCCACTTTTCACATAATAATTTTGTATTTTCTAAAGAGGCAGCAAGCAAGTTATGTAATCAGTTCCATTCTCTTCAGGCTACTTCACATACAGCATCACAAATTAACACTTTATTTATAAAAACAAGATCCACTTGGCTGGAATGGTTTTAGTGTGGCATGTCTGTAGCAAGGACGTGCAATCCAGTCCATATTAACTTAAATTTACTTTGCATTTGTCAGAGTTTAGATGCATATGCATACATTCTTCAGATCTGCTCAGGTATGTTAACTTTTTTTAAAGGCAGTCTGGCCCTCTATGCTTTACAGCAGGTATCTAGAACTTGGTCAAGATTAACCCCTCTCTCAGATATGCACTCTTTAGACCCTGTAACAATGCGCAGAAACTTGGTCATACGTTAAACTGTTGAAGAGTGGAGAAAAAAGAAAACAAACAAAAAAAACGTGAAATACCTAGTGATCATTGAAGAACTTTGTATTAGGAAGCTAAAAAACTCAAAATCCTTGCTTGCTAGATTTGCTCCAAATCAATCATCTAGCACTGGACAAATTATTTGTCACTTCCACAGAGTGGCTCAGCACAGCTTCTTTAGTCCAATTCTACAGAATCAAAGTTGGACCTCCCCTCCAAGTGGCTACTCTAGGACACAAGCAGCCTCTTCTACATACTAAGCAAGTCCTTCATCTCCAACTCTCATTACTCTCAAAAAAAAAAAAAAAAAAAGCCCTTTCTCCACTGAAACACAAGCAGCATGAAGTACAAGTTCCATAGGAATATGGAAGAGAGAGTCCAACTGGGAGGAAGCAGAAGAAAAAGAAAGTAATTTGTTGGATTTATGTTCCTGTGAAGGTCAGGACCAGAACTGAAAATAGCAGGAGCTAGGAAAAATTGATAAGAGATTAGGAAACCATGTGAGCAAACTGATAGGGAAAGGAATACACAGACAGACTTGGACAACGCTGGTGGGAAGCAACCTTATGAGATGATCCCAAAGGGGAACTGGTACTAACTCATCAAGGGCATGTACAGAAGAGGTTGAAAAGGGTAGCCTGGGACAGAGAAACCTTTATATAACTCCATAACATCCTACCATCTTATCATCCTCTAACTTCTGCAATAGCATAAACAGATACTGTCTGTACAAAATGAATTTAATGACCCGGCGATAGATCAAGTTGTTCAGGGCTTTTTGGTTTTGTTTTGTTGTTTTTTTAAATACACAAACTAGAAGTGGGGAGGGGACGAGACGCTAAACATTAAAAACAGTATTATAAGAACATTTAGATGACATACCAAGAACTCTGGTCTTTAGGAAGTTAAGGTTGCTTCTACAACCATAAACGCAGTCCCTCTGGGGACTATCAAGAGTCCTTATTTACTTTAATCTTAACTTATTCCATGGGACAGTAGACAGTGAGAACTGCACTTGAAATGGTAAGTCAAATCACCAGTAAATAAGACTGGCTACTAACATGATCAGTAACCATTAGACAGACACTGCACTGTCATGTCTTTCCCCAGCACTACAAAAAACTACAACACTCAGCCTACAGAAGGGGACAAAACTAATTTCTTCCGATTTTAGCTCCCTGCCTCTTTCATCAGATACATTCCAAGTGCTGTAGCAAGCAAGACAGTGGTTGAACAGTTCTGAATCACCTGCAGACCACGTCTATTCCCCACGCTGACTGAAACAAAGGTTCCCCAAAACCTTCACCAAGTACCCAGAAACTGCTACAAGCATACGTACCCAGGGAAGATACTATGCTAATTCTGAATCTGTACTTCTTGTTGAGTCTGTAGGCCTTAACAATGTGACTTTGTATACAGTTAAGTATACTACAGGTAGAAACAAGCACAGGAACACCTCAAATAGTTGATAAACTACACCAACTACCTTTAGCTGAAGAAAATTTACACTCTTAGAGCAAGCACATCATCGCTCAATACAGTCTTGCCAACATATCAACAATTATGCAAATGTAACGTATCACAATAGCGAGCACAGCAACTGTGAAGCAGGACATGTCGCCACATTTAATCAGGTAAGGCTGTTAATGGCAGCCACAGTTAAGAGCTCCGTATTGACCAGCACAGCGAAGGTGTGCCTATAAACCCTCCTCTCACCACAGACTCCCACCCTCCAAACACAATTTCAGCCAGACCTCAACAATCCTCAACCCACTTAGGTGCGTGGCATTGGTTAGGTGCTACCTCACCCTACGTTGTCTTCCAACTCAGAGGAGGCACCGCAAAGCAACTGCTTCCCAAACTGACACTAGAAAGTTACAATTAAAAATATTCAGAAGCATGAGATAGCTATCTGTGAGCACTGTTTAAACACCCATATAAATAGCTAGGAAACTCTAGCAGGATCTGAACAAGGATCCAATTGTCCTGCTGAAACTGAGGTTTATTTCTTACAGAAGATCTTGGTACTATAAATAAGTATAATGCACGGATTTATTAGTAACTAACTAGATATGCAAAACATAAGCAGCACTGATTTAACTCGTATGTCCTACATGACTTCATCAAGTGTCTGTTAGAAAGGGTATTTAAGACTTTCTAACACCTTCAACTACTTGGGATTACCAAACAGATGCTGTAGCCTAATTCTTTGTAAGGGTATGTGCATTATGTATATACAACTGCTCAAAGAAAAAAAGGTCTCTCAAGCTGAAGGCTTAGCACATCTCAGGGGTGCACTCACACCCGTCTTTCCTGCACAGCACAAGTGGACAGGGCACAGTCATCTTTACAATTCCTCTCACCTCCAGAGGACAAACTTACTGCTTTTGGTTGTATCCAACCACCACTGTGCTGCAAATACAAATAATCAAATATAAACACCTTAATCTTCATTAGGATATTTCTACTTTATTATCTATTTATTTTCTAGTTCCAGCCCTATTTGTTTTTCTGATAAATGCACATCCTTTATGGCTACTATTAAGCTTCTGCAGTCTTATCCAGTACCTGCAAAGCCATACTCCCTTTGGATGGACAAGAACAGATGCCTTTCAGCTTGACTTAAAATCTCACTCAGTCTCTGCATGTCATCTCTGATCTGCACAGATCATCTGCCCAACATGCAGGAGCTATGATATATACTGGCCATTCTTTCACCATAAAGTCAGTAGCACACTCAGATGTTGATATGACAATGGTGTACCACATGAACAAGAGGTGACATAAAATCTCTGCTTCTGCTTGAGGAAGTGACTGAGGTATCCAAGATTAATTTGTATTAGAAGCCTCACTTGCAGAAGCCCCAGTTACACCAATTTAATGCTTAAGATGTCCTAAGCTGTGCCACACTCATGGGCCACAGAGAAGGACTACATGCTACAGCCCAACTTCTTAAATCAGAGACTTCCCAAGCAAGTGGTCCTCCTCCTTGGAAGCTGAGCTGGAGTCGCAACTGTGCTAAGCACCTTGACATTCCTGTCAATTGTATTCGTTCCCCCTTGGTCAGATACCCGATGTATGCCTTTCTTGTACTGCTTCTGCAACAACTCTTGCAAGGAGTGGGAAGATGGAAAGGCACTAGACAATTACGATTGCCCTGGCATGGCAAAGGCAGTTGCAGATAAGCCTTATGGAGTACATTTGCTCAACCTTAGCTTAGGTCTAGACCAAGACTTAGGACGCTGCCTCCAGCTAAACCTCAGCTTTCTACAGCGCATGATCCGGAAGTTAGATGGCTCACACACAGAGCAGATTCCCAGCAGGAGGCATCTTAATCTAGAGCAGGATCAGGGGAGAAGAGTCCACCAATATGTAGTTGAGTGTGTACTTCCATGTGGGTGTTCGCTCATGAAAGCTTATTTCTCAAAGATTCATCTGAAAGTTATTTTGCAAGTGGACATTCTCCATGTGCACCCCCCCTCCCCAAGTCATAGGTGAAGGCAAAAAAAAAAAAAAAATCCCCAGCGCTGTTTCCTGCAATTTTTAATAGAGCACAAACATAAGTCACCTGAAAGGTTACAAGATTTTTTGACAGCTTAACACTTGAAGTTGAGAGCCTCATCATACAGCCTTTCACAGAGTAAATGCTCTCTGCATCGGCACTTTATGTATTCCTACAGGTAGAGATCCTTTAAAGAGTGGAAGATCAATCTATTTGTATTTCTGCCACTCTACTCTCCAATCTTACTCACGACCAAATGCTTTTTACTCCCTTCCTTTCTCCCACCCTTCACTATAACATGAGACATGCTTTAACTTTTTATGATTCTATTTCAGGCAGTAAATATTATTTACAAAAACACAGCTTTTTTGGTTTTTTTAACAGATTAACTATTCAGCAATACTGACACAGATTGCAGTGGGACTTGGTACTAAGTATAATTGTCTATTTAGAGAGCTCTAAGGTAGAACTATCATTGGAATACTCCTCATACATGAAAGGGAAACTTCTGCAGCATCACTGAAGCCATTTCCTCAGAGATCTACTGAGCAGATACCTTCGGATCCACTCATACCTTTGCCACCATGCAGGGCGCTTTTCTACTGTAGCTTTTCCCTCAATTTCAAGGCCTTCAAAAGAAGAAAAAGAGAAATAGAGAAGCGCCTGCAGATGGAGAACAGGAACATGCAGTAACACATATGGTCAACACATATTGAAAAGCTTCCAAATACTGCAACATAGAAACCTATAGGAAGTTCCTCAGAAGCGTTTACTGCAAACGACAGGCTGTATTTCTGCGCTATATTCATACTGGGCTGCCCAATGAGATCCTGGACCATACGTGCTTCCTAATTTCAACAATACAAAGTCATGGCCCTTTCCGTTATATTTTATATTACAACTATATTATGCTCCTTCTATTTCTGCACTGGTATCCAGTCACATTTCAAGTTTAGTCTGTGGTTCCAGAAGCGTTTGAAAGGAAGACTTAGGGTTCCACAAAGACCCTTTTCTCTCATCTGCTTTAAAGAGTTAATTCCACTGCAGACCACAATCATGCCACTGCAGCTCTCTGTAGCACCCGTGCTCCTCGCGGTTAGATTGAGAGCTGGTAGCCCTAGTAATTCTCAAACATTTGAAGAGCACAAAGAACCCTTCTTATGGCCCTAAACAACTGTTTGTATAACTGACATTTCTAAGTTTACTATGAAATTAACTGCCAAATTTTAAAAGCCCTTTAAAAAGCAGGGAAAAAACAGTCAATAGCAGCATGTAAAAAAATGCTCAACTGTCTAGCTAGGTGAACAACTTAAGAGGAAGAAAGAAACCACATGTATACACAATAATTCCACCATCCCCCCTGATTTTTATTCAGAATCAGTCTGGGAAACTGTGCTACTTTAAAAGCTTAGAGTTTTCTTACAGCAGCAGGAGCTAAGCACTCCCAGCACCCAACACTGGACTCTGCAGCTTGACCACCATCAGCATAACCATCTCCCATCGGCCAGCTCAGATGGTGGATAAAACGAAATGGGGAAGGGAGCAGAAGTGGACTTTTGTGATATTCTCAAGTGTACTAAATAACCTAGTTACTGGAAAAAACATTTTCTTTCCAGTTACTGCACACATACATATCTGTACTTTAGGTTACTCCAAGTCACACCCCTATTTTAAAAAAGCCAAGTAATATGTTGAATATCACATTTCAGATGCTAGAGAATTAAAATGTTAGAGACAAAAGATATTTTTCATCCCAATGTTTACTACAGAACTGATCCAACAGCAATATATTAGGTGAAGTTAATCAGTATAATTATACCAATAAACTTTATTAAAAGAGGCATTATACCAACAAAAGCACTCTATACTAATCCCTATCACTTAATCAGGTAAAATAATTAAGTGGGGTTTTTATTTCTATGTTAACAAAAGAACTTAGACAAACATATCATCACAGTGAAAACAGGAACTGGAGAGTTGTTCATGTACATCTGGCTTAAGCTGCAATTTAAAAGAGAAATTTTTCACATCCCTAACCAACATTCCTTTGTCAGCAAATATAGAATAACTCTACCTTTTCAAAGGCCAGGTCTAAAGATGTGGCTCCACAGCAGCATAAGCAGCAGCACAGCTAGTAGCAGCAGCCACTGGATCCCTTTGCACTGGCTGTGTGGTTCCATTCCCTTCCTCACACTGCTTCTGGATTTATACAACTGTTCCGCAAGTTGGCTGGAAAACCTCAATTTGTCACAAGTTATCAGCTTCCTGATAGTACCAGTTTTAGGTCTATTCAGCTCCCATATCTAGCCATGTGGCAAGCAGATTATTCCTGCCCTTTCCTTACACTAGAAGCTATACAGTACAAGGACACCATCCTGGCTGTGGCAGCTAGCCATTAGATCAGCTTAGCTATGTCAAATGGTGCCAGAAGACACCAGGGTGACTTACCACTTAAATAAGCCAGCGCGAGTTACCCTCTCTCCCTACTGTTATAGGCAACCCTCAGCAGAGTATACAGTAGGCAAAAGACGCCATTGACCTTCTAAACTGTTCTTCTGCATGCATTTTTATCTGAAAGTTGTCACCAAAACTGGCTATAAAGTTTCTGTTCACCCCCAGTCTGAACTTACTGAATGAGTTCCTTAATATCCTTGATAACCTCTGCCACAACTTTCACAGTGCAGCAGACGGTAGTAGTTCTAGTGCAAGTTATTAACACAACACCTCTAACAGATCTGAAAAAAACATCCAGAATGGATATAGCTAATCCACTCCAACAGCAACAGGGACACTACATAGTAAGAACCACAAACTATTCCTCAGATGTCTCTACAAGGTCACCAACAGCCCAAGACACCAGAAGCTGAATCAATGTCACATTTGGTAGGAGAAGAATACTAACACAGTTTAAGAAGGGCAAACACAGAAAAAAAAGAAGTGATGTTGTACTGTATCATTTTATTTGTGTTTATTCAAGAGGAAACTTGTCTCGAAAAAAACCAAAAAAACCCACCACCATAATTACCCCCCATGTAACCAGTCACAGGATAAGACTGAGTGGTAAAAAAAAAAAGATGGAAAAAAGTGGGAAGAGATGGTTACAAGGATGCCTATTCTAAGTGGCAAGACATAAACCATCATTAAGTTTTTAGAACATGCTCAGCACAACTTTGTTGCAGAGATGGCAACCGAGTCTTGCAAAGGACTACTTCCAATTTTAGACGGGAAAAAACCCAAACAGGTTTAAAGTCTAATACATAGGAAGTAATATGATGACAGTGATAGGAGTTGACGATTCCATCACAAGCTGAAAGGATTTCAAATGCAAGGAACCAAAAGGAAAGGATGCAGCAACAGAGACAAGATCTTTTTTTCTTTCTGAAAGCTGCAAAGAGCTTTAAAACATCCTGGCAGGCCACACATTAAAGTTATAGTAGCATTATTCATGCAGCCACAGGCTATACGATATGGATGTTGCAGATTGAACACTTCCTACCCCGATCTAAAGGAATGCATGAGCTGGCAGCTAAAGAAAGATCATAGTAAGTTTACAGATGTAAGATACTCTGATACAAAGAAATGATAGGAAGTGTATCTAGAGATCAGTATCAGAAGCTTCTTCAGTGATCCAAGATTAATTCAATTACATATTACAGCACAAATACATGACGTGACAGGAAGAACAGGATTTTAAAAAGAAGCGTGAGCACACAGGGACAACATCAGAGTAAGTAAGCTCTACCCTGCTAACTGTATCTCATCCTACAAATAGGAAGAGATTCTAGAGGTACACAAAATAAGAGGGGAGAATAAGTACATTAACAGGTAAATAAAAATGAATAGAGAAGTTCACACTGTCTTGTTGCTCGAGTCTTCAGAAAAAGGTTAATAATTTCTAATAATAGTGACAACCTAAAAGAAACCATAACATATCTTAAAACATTTCAGCTCAAGAATTATATTTGTAATTGCTTAACACTTCAGACTATAACATTCAGGATTGCTTGCATCTACACCTTTTTTTCCACACATGTTTTAGTATGTCTTTTGAGTTTGTGCAACTGTTCAGTCACTTTAGACCATTAAGGTAATTGAGATGTTTTCTCCCCTTGTCACAGGGAGCTGCTTAATGCAGACACAGCAGGTTATTATGTGTGTAAACAGGAGTCACCCTAGTTCAAAGCAATCATTCCTGAACTCTGCAAGTTCACGAAGGAGAAGATACAGCACCAGTCAAAAGGAGAGCCAAACAAATTCAAAACCAGTCAGAATTCTTAGGTATGTATTGAAGCAAGTTATTAAAACCAGTGTATTTGTAAGCACCTACAAAAGAAGCTCATCAAAAGCAAAGAAGAAAGCCAATATGGTTGTGTCAAGAACAGTTCAGTCTAATCAGTTTTTACCTAGCATAAAATCATCAACTGGATGAAAAAGAGAGGGCAGACACAAAATAAAATTAAATAGATAAATAAATCACAGTACACTTGCGATGCCAATTTCAAAGCAAGCTTGGATACTACTACACGTGGAAAAGATACGGTAGAATCACCACAAGGTAGCTGCATAACAGGCAACCCCAGTTGCAGCAAAACTAGTAAGATGTCTTTTTTTCTTTTCTCAGTGGGTTTGCAAGACTGGATGAAAACTGTGTGTTTTTAAGATATGAACTCAAGTTCAAACTCCTCTCAAAGTTGGAACATTTGCAAGGTCCATCTTACGCAAACCAGCTAGCACAGAACAGCACGCAGGTTCATGCTACATGTCTTCAGTTTTCTACAAGTCACTCTGGAATAGCTTTTACCAGTAGCTTGATACTTCACATGGAAAACATTGCAAGAGAGTCTCAGAGGATCGGGACTTCATTTTATTCAGCATTCTCCTTAGTGATCTCTAAAACAGGAATACAACATACTTCAAAGAGTTTGCAGGAAGAGTTATAAATGGCTGCAAGACTTGAAACCTCATGACATCTTCAAACTGAGTTCATAAGTGGTTTGGAGTTCATAGATCTTTCAGAGAATACCAGAATCTGAAAGGAACACTCAATTGGATGAGTGCAAATTAGGGGAGTGACTAAATATTACTGCTACTGAGAAAGAACTACCCTGTTATTAATTTGATTTGCTACAGCAGAAGTAGGGAAGAAAAGGCACAGTTTGCTTAAACAAAGTAACAAGCAAACAAAAAAAAAACCCACCCCAGCTGTTAGAGAGCTATTAAAGCATTCCAGAAGCTGGTTAGACAGAACAAAGCAACCTTAGGACATCATACAGTCTCCTTCCTTAAAGGTCCTAAACACAGAATGAGACAAGTGTCCACAACTGCATAAGCACATCCTGCTTTACTGGAGAACAAAAAAGGTTATTAGTTCCTGAGAATACTTCAAAAGGTCCACTTTTCTGGTTTTGAGGCTTAAATAACTCCACTTTATCTCTTAGCTACTCTATCTCAGTAGTAGCTAAGACTAGTAAGAGAGAATTAATACAAATAGCTGCCTGAGACAATGAAAGATTCAGATTGTGTTTCGATCTTCCATGTATTCATAGCACACTTCAAAATCCTGCACTGAATTTTGTTTCTCATTTTTGGAGTTAGTAAGTCCTGGTAAATTGTCTGAGAAGTTAACACTTCTTTTTTACTGTAGCTCTCCACACACAGTGTGGATAAGCAAATGATTATGTGAGATTTGAGGCAGACAAAAAGAACGATGAGCAGCTTAAGAAACTTCACATTCCAGAGCTAATCATAGTAACTCTGAAGTTTCTTGTCCAGGCAGGCAGAGAAACTTATTTGTTTACAAGCAAGAGCTGCCTTGTTTAGGGACCGACTGGTAAACAGTATCAGAAGTCCAACTGAGTACTTTTGAAACAGCCCACTTAAATCAACTTTTGGTCAAAGTTAAAGATTTGTACTTTGAGGAAAGCTACATCACTGTGGTTTTGTGAATAAAGGTACCAACTTCAGCCTGCAACCTAATAACGCTTCTAAGATTTTCACCACAATAAAGAATACATTGACCTGAAGAATTTTCTAAAACATGTTCAAGATCTTCCCTTGACAACAAGCACTATGATTTTTCCCTAAGCATCCCAAACAAAGATCTAATTTAAGATGTCGTCTGTCTGGAATGCAGACATAGTCTTCAAGATTGCGAGACACAGGCCACAAAACACAACAAACTAAAAATGGTATTAAGCCTCTGAATATTATTATCAGCAATCATATGCTGGAGAGTTGAATTCAAGGAAGGTTTGAGATTAATGAAAGAATAAACCAGCCTGTATCCTTAGCATCTATACTGGAAGATCAGTAAACAATTTGAACTTTTGCTATTTCTTCAAAGCAAGCGTAAGTCCTACTACATACACAAAATAGAGACCCATTTAAGTCTTTTAGGAATTAGTTTAAGATCAAACCTAAACAAGCAGCTTAACCAACGCATTATTCACAAGACAAGCATTTTCAAAATGAGTACACAGCATCTTCACAAGCCACAATCGTATCCTTACTGAACAGGGCAAGTATCTAATCTTTAGGAGACCTTCCACTGAAGACTAACAATTTAAACTCAAAGCATCATTTATATAATGCTTTAAGGAAGAAATAAATTTTCAGGCTTAAGTCTTAAGGACTTTGGAAAAACAGCTTTGTCAGGTCTAATAAACTGTTGGTCTCAAATCCTGAATGACTACTTACAGGACCTTAACTTGAAGCTTTTAATAATCCAGTATTTATATTTTCATTTCTCTCTAGTCTCCCCTTACATATTTCTTCTCCTTTCCTCCCTATGCATGCCAACTTTTTCTAAATAGCTATTATTGCCACTTATTAGAATTTATGAATCTGTATGCACACTTTAATAGATTATGAAGTGTTCTGTTTCAATATACAACTTAAGAGATTTACCTAATGGCAGGTGTATATAGAAAAAGAATTAGCAGTTTCCTAACTAAAGTCGGTGAGATCCAATACACATTCAACACAGTACATTCAGATACAGTTTTCTGGAATCTAGTTTAGAAGTTCTATTGATCCATTCTGTATACCACAGATAAACTGCAACTTCACCCAGAGCTGACCTTCCTCTGAATTCATATGATGTCCATACAGAGAAGGGTTGGGGTTTTTTTTGTTTGAGTTGTTTTGGGGTTTTTTTAAAGGAACCATCTCAAAAATACAAAGGAGTTCAAGCAAGACTATGGCAGGAGAGATACACGCAACAGCTTGTGTAGAGCAAAGCATTCACCTTCTGCACTATGGCATTCAGAGTCTTCTATTAAAGGCAACCACACAATCCCTTTCACCAAGTGATCCCGCTCCATCCTGAAGTGATTCAAAGCATTAGAAGTCTATCCTACAAACTCACTCCTATAGTAATTATGCTGGAAGTTAGAATACTATTTCAAAGCTTATACAGGAAGAGTTTATATCCATTTGTTCTTGTGCCAATGTTGTTCTTCAGTTAATTTTCCTCCTTGGTGTTTACCCCCTTCCCACCCCTTACAGGATGTTTTCATACATACAGTGTTATCACATCCCTTCTTGGCTTTCTTTTTACTAAACTAAATGAGCAAAGCCTTTTAGTTTCCTCCTTTAACACAAGTTCTATATTCCTGGTCTCATGAATGGCCCTCTTCTATGCCTATCCCAGTTTGCTCCCTTCTCCAGCACCTCAGATATCTTCTTCCTCTGTCTCTGGGCATCAGTAGAAATTAATCAAACAAACTAAGCAGCAGCAAAGAATACCACAGTGTAAGGCAATGGTAGAAAAAAAGAAAGTTTGATTCTGTTTCTTAAAATACCCACCGTCAGAACTAAATACTAAGTCACAATACACAGAGAAAAGCAAAATAATATTGGCAAAAAAAAACACCCTAAAAAAAGCTAAAACAGGCAAAAAACAAAACCAACCCCACATCACAAATAAAACCACTGGTCTACAGCATATGAAAACCGCTTTTAGACAAAATGTAGGAGCGCCATTTAACTTCTGCCATAGTCAAAATTGGCAAATTCACCAAACTGGTTCATGTAAACCAGCAAAATCCATATAGAATTCACCAGAGGAGGAAAGAATCTAAACCCAAGTTAGATTTATTAAAGCAGTATTCCAAAGATACCCACATCACATTAAAAAACCTTCGATGTGGTTCACTCTTAGAAGGATAGGGTTATTTAAGCCTTCCAAAGCTCCATCTAGATGCCAAGCTGGACACCTAAAAGTCAAATTCAACTTTGCTCTAACATGGTTATCCTTGTATTTGTATTAAACTGCTTTGGCTGTATGTTAATCCTAGCCATTGGTGCAACCCTTCCACAGAAGGATTTTCCCCTAAACTCCCAGATTTTCCTTTTGTCAGTCTTGTCTACTCATAGAAGATCCACAGTAAAGCCCACTGCAACATGCATCCAAAGACAAACAGTCTCAGTATGGAGGGGTACATTTTGTTTCAAGATGCAAGAACTGTTATGAAAAACAGTACCATCAACTCCTGTACCTATGTTGGAAATGCTAAATTCCTTAAGATGTTTTGGACTTACCTACTTGCCCCCCAAACCCATACAATGCTAGTATAGTTGTAAGTTCTGGAAGTCAAAAATATTCAAATCAATAAAGTAACTGCAGGCAACTGAAGTGTTACCCAAAGATCAAGCTCTTAACAAAAAGCAGTGCTGATGTAAGTGACCTGACTAAAGAAAGGCTCCACATACAAAGCCCTGCGATCATCCACCCTCAAGTTATTCAAAACACAGTACACATTACAAAAAGTCCTATCTTACAGGACAGTCACATCTGTTGCAGATGATTAGCAAGCAGAAACATTTCTTATGATTGTTTAGCAACAGCTAGATTGAGCCAACTCATGCAAATATTCTGCTGTCATTCTTGTCACATTGGCATTACTTCAGTTTAAACCAAGTCACCTTCATTTAGTACCCAGTCATGCCCCAAGGCACTAAGTTTTCCAAGACCACTGACTTGACCAAGACAACCAAATGTAACAGTTGAGGTTATCAAAATACCAAGACAATAATATTGTTTCATCTATACTGTCCTCCCTATATCCTCAGGGTATTGGAGAGGCCTATCAGACAGAACGTTGCCGACCTAGGAAGTTTTTTGAGGAAAGGACTCTATAGTCACCCTACTCAATCCTGGTAATGCTCAGCAAAGCAGTCACAGGCATGTAACAGCATCTTGTCATCTATAAGGCAACACTGATATTGTCACATCTTCCACATCTATCATTACTTAAGCACGCAATGCTGTAAACTCAATACCTCTAAATCGGGGGTTCTCGGGACACTTGGAAGTTGAGATGATATTGTCCAAAGCCTTCGACCTTATATCAAGCAGTTGTTTACCAACTGTGATAGCCTACTATCAAACCAAACAGATTCTGGATCAAGGAAGTTCTGCATGGAAGTCAGCAGAGTTGACATTGTCCCTCATCTGATGCAGACAGAAGTGACAGCAGTAGCAAGGGAGGCTAGCAAAAGTAATTGTGAAACAGCACTTCACATTGGCCACCAGATACTAACATGTATGCATGCACCTGAAGCGGTAATGTCTTTCAAGTGTAGGTGAATGCCAGCTTGTCTTAATATCCCTCACAGATAGCTGCTGGCCAATAATGGCTTTCACTGGGGAGATAACCTTTGTAAATTATGCAGGTGCAACACTACCTGGACACAATCAGCCCCAATGCTTCCTGTAAAACTGCTCTCAGTTGCTTGCAGCTTTGCCAAAGCAATTACATGGACTCATTGCCCTGGTAAGTTTTTTTCCATATTTTTTTCTAGGAAGTCTCACCCAGAATTGTTTCACTGTTTCTAAGAACAAGTTAGGGAAAATAAATGTTTTGACCACATTGAAATTTTATGAAAGCTTTTCCATCAGAAGCTCCTGCATCCCCCAAGACCCAAAGCAGAGCGTTCTGGAGCACATGCTGTGTAACAGGGCTGTATCTTTTGCTGTAGTGAAACACCCCTTCCCAGATTGGCAAGGCTTAAAAAGTTTTGTTTCCTGAGAAAGACTGCACGCTTTAGCTGCTATGAACTGGTTATTTCCTAGTCAAGACAGAGTAGGGCTTTCCTCATGGTAAGACTAAATACCGTGTTAAGAATAAGAGGGCCTATCGCATATAGGAGCACGAGAACAGTTAGGACTGCCTGGAGATAGCAAGCACTGGGCTGACAAGAAGAACCACGTGCAATACTTGCACAAGGGAAAGACACATGTGTGGATTGCGTGAACAGCCTTCATCTAAGACAACACAACTGCCAATAGCTTCTTTTGCAGTGCCCAATTAAAGTTTTATACTTTCAATTACCTATCATTTCATACATAGTTTTCATCTTTCAACTTTGAAGATGGAAATTTCCAGGAGAAAAAAACAAGGTCTATGATGTTACTATATAGCAAACCAGCAGACTAAGGACAGCAGGGCACTTGATCATAATTTCTTGCATGAACTAATAAAGCTGAACATATGAATACTCCAAATATGTTATTCTTCAACAACTCTGGAAGGTACATCACAGGAAAGCCCATTGTCCTGTTGATATTCTTTGCTGCGAAATGACAGAAAAATATAAACTGAGTAAATTCAGTGGAATAAGTGGTTGTCTATAGTTTCAGATGCAAGTGTTCAGTATTACTTCAGATCAAATAGCCAGGATAAAAAGCACTAAGTTTTGGTTTTTTGGTTTTTTGTTTGTTTGGTTTTTTTAAATGTGCTATTGTGCCTCTTATATCACACCACAAAGTAACTCTAAAGCAGGAAGAGAAAATAATCCCAAACTCTAAGACCATATGAAGCCTGTTAATAGCAATTATCATCTCTGCTTAATAACTTCTTGCTATGTCCTCTTAGGATTCTAATCTGCTGTGGAAAAGTTCGTGTAAAGCCTTCCCTATCACTATCACCATGCACCCTGATATCGCAAAGCACATCTTGTGGGCAAAATGCCGTTTCTGTATTCCAGAGAGCATCAGCTTTAATAATCACGTAATGAATGTTTATTAGCAATGAATTACAGTTGCAAAAGAATGTCTTAACTTTACTATCTCCTAACCCAAGCACTTGATCCTTCAGTCTTAAGAATTAAACGAAATCAAGTGTGCACATTAACATGCACTTTATTACAAGCTTCTTTTAACTATTTTTGGCCCCAAAGTGACATCTGTTTTCATACCTTGATTCAGATATTCAGTTGACAGCGGGAGGCTGGCAGACAGGAAGAGCTCAGTAAGAAACTACTTCTAATAAGAAACAATAAGAAAATCTGCAGAGCAGGGAAGGAATGACCCCAGATACAAAAATCAGTTAAGGGGAGATGCAATTGCTTGTGAAAGTCTATTTCAGGAGACAGCCAGAAATGAGCATGTGACAGAAGAGATGGACGATACGGGGAGAGTAAGATGAAGGCCAGAGCATTAACTAGGAGAGATTCCACTCATGCAAACTGTTTATCAAATAACTGTCTAAATGCTGCTTTGTGCAACAATCCAGAGAAACAGGGCATTCAAGAGCGAGCGCATCAGTCCTGTGACACTGATGCTACAATTGCTGCATGCACTTTGCAGAATTCTTTTTCCAGACTAGGAATTGAGCACAAATACAGGAGAACCCTGCAATTAACTTAACTCTGTCTGCAGAAAATACCTCGGAAAGACTCCCTGAGTTAGCAGATGCTACAGAAAAGTAGTTAATTCTACTTTCAGCAGCTACTGCTTTATTACCCAAGCTGAGCAAATGGAAGAGTAAGATGGATAAGAGCCAACATTGCAACAAAACTAGTTTCCAAAATAACACGCTAAAACTATACCAATTAAATCAATACAATTGACAGGCATGTGTTTGCTACTCATTTGCTACTCTAATCCAGCTTCTCCTCTCACAGCACAGGTAGCTGTTGGAACACAACCATTTCTGGAATTCCAGCTTAAACAAATTAAAGCTAGTAAGTGTAAATAGTTAACTAAAGCCCTTTTTCATATTAGATCTTCAGAATAATTTCTCCTTGCTCTTTTCCAAGCTCTTCGTATCCTCCATAAAATAAAATGCAGAAGTACTCTTGATATTGATCAGAAGTAAACACAACCTTAATATAGAAACATCATTGCACAAACACTGGAGCTGAACAAGCAAACCCACAATATGTCTGAAGACAGTTTTTGATTGTTTATATACATTCATGAGAGGTCTCTCAGCACTAATCTATTTCAGCTTAGAATGAGAAACTCCACACCCATCAACAGGTAGCTTTCACACTTTTTGAGGAGATATAGGTAGGTCATTCCCATCCAAGGAATACTGAACACCATGAGTTCAGAGTATTTTACTCCAGAGCACCCTTCAGTTATAGAGAGACTCTGAACTTCTTACATGACAGTTTTTACTTTCCTGCTCTGATTGCTGTTAGGAAAAAGGTCCTTTAGGGAGTCCAAAATAAAGTAAGTATCCGCTGGCCTATGCAGTCCTTCTCCTCTGTGCACATAATCAGCCTACAGCCTGTCCTATTTCAGCTGCAGCGCAGCTGATGCTGTTTAACAGCATCTCACTAAGATTTGCTCTTACACTTCACAGGAACAGTATTATTAAGCCAACGCTAGACAGAACTAGTGACCAACCAGTAAGAAGCTGCACTGATCCTAGAGAATCCAGCTGGATACACGAAGACGTTTTAAACCAAAAAGATGACCAGCACTTCCTTCTGCGACAATAACATCATGTCTAAAATGGTCCACACTAATTATGGACAAAATAGTTTATATACGTTCTTTGTATATAATGCATATAAAAAAATGCATGAAAAAAAATTGCCCTTCAGTTGACAGTACCATTTTATTTAGAGATCACATCATCAGGCTAGACTCTGCATATTTCATTATGGCACTACTTAGACTACAAGTCTTTCCAGTACCATTTTTTCAATTTAACCCTCTTAATTAGAATCCAAATTAAATGAATGCCTTCTGTGCTTTCAAATTCTCATTTGTGTAACCTTTGAGGAGAATGACAAACAAAAATCCATTTCAGCATACTGGATGGCATTCAGTGCACACACATTGAGCCTCATTTTTCAGCTCTTTTTATTAAGCTCTCTGTTTCAACAAGACTGCAGCATAATTTGATATACAAGATAGTTAGCAACTGTTGATGGATACAGAAACTGGAAAGCTAGCAAGAGGACATACTCAAAAGTAGAGGCAGGCAGGAAAACAGTTTCAAAACAAGTTTCAAATTTCTCACTTAACTCACAGTTTTAGGTATCAGTGGAAAGACTTTAAGTTTGACAAAAGATCATCAGTTACAGTGTGGCTACAGCCACTTAATGAAATCTTATCAAGATTTCAAAGAAGCTTCTCAACTTCTGAGCACTTACTACTTGCCATCCAACAAAAAAGCGAACACCATCAGATGTCATTTCACTCCCGCACCCCCAATATTAGCACAAACACAACTACAGCAACTAGTGCAAAAATTTAGGTCATAAAACACATACTGCAACTAAGCTGCTGCATTTCCACCTGCATCTCAATTTTCTATGATTCTCCTCCTATAGGCCTCCTCATGTAGAAGCATTCTGGGCGGTAAGTTTTGGTCCGACATTCACACTCCTAATTTTACTTACATCTTACCTTCTGAACACAGCACTCTACATCCTTTCTACTTGGCTTTAAAATTAGGCATAAAACTAGGTTTTCATTAAATCTGAAAGGCTATTAAGGCAAATACTTCCTTTCAAAATTCACATACTACTTTAAACTGGTCACAGGTTTGCTGTCAGGCATTATCTTTTGACAGATCCCTGAAATGCTCTCACCCACCCAGCTTGAGTACCCACAGGCAAAGCCTTAGTTTTAACGCTAAATGAATTGAGAGACAAAGTGAAACAGAAGCCTGAAAACCAAGGAAAAAAAAAAAAGTTACAAAACTTTCTGATGAACTCAGGTTATCTTATTGCAGTGTTTTAGAAGACACATATAGATATTCAGCCTAATCAAGTGACTCCAAATAATACTATGTTACACTGTTAAAATTGCAAAGGTGTCTCAAAACCGAGGGCAGGCTTTTTTAACTTAGATATCCTTTTCAGATATCTAAATTTATAAGATGTTTAAAATAGCTTTTAAAATGGCTTAACTATTAGTGATTCAGCAGGTTTTAGGATCTCCTATCTAGCAATAACAAGCTTTATGCAAAAAGAAATATGTAAGTTGGTAACTTCCTAACTCTCCATAAGCGTAAAAGAAGGCCTAACTAAAAATAGTTAAACAGTGCAAGCAAAAAAAAGCTACAAGTTAGCAACAAATCCCTTGCACCAAATATTAATATTTAATCATGTTCAGGATTCACAAAGGCAGAAGTACTTCATTGCAATTCCAGCCCTGCCTGGACTCACAAAAAAAAAAAAAAAAAAGCAGCTTAAAGAATCCAATTGTTAAGAGCTTCCTTTTCTCACACACAGAAAGCTTAAAATAAAAGGTGTTACTTTTCCAGACCAGTCCCACAACTGTAGAAAGCATGCTAGTAACCAAGAAGCTGGCTTATTAGCATACCGGCTCAGATATTTTTCACAGAATGACTCAGCCTACTATTTTCAAAGTTTTCCTTAAATATTTGTCCTACATTTTACAACAGCAGCTACCAACTACAAAAAAAAACCCCACATCCCATGAAGTCAGCCGCTTTACAATACCGAGCATAGAGATTAGCTATGCGTCCACATCTGCATCCACTAATCTAATCCCTTCTGAAAATCAAAGTTCAAGATACTCAATATGGATCTTTCAGAGGCAAGCAGACGCTTTGTGTGAGCCTGAGAAAGCACATTCATGCTTCTCCACAGCACAGTTCAGCGCTTGCAAGATACAGAAACTTCCCCTATCAAGAACAGCACGCTCTGCTAAAACTGCAGCTCTTAACAGGACAGCTAAGAACAACGTAAGAGAGCAGACACATAAGGAAAATTTAGTTTACAGCTGTCCGCTTTCAGCGGATGTATGCATATCCATAAGGAGTAGAAGCTTTAGTTGAAAAAGCTTCCCAACGTTGCTCGCACCTCGCTCTCAAAGCCTATATTAGGAATCGCAGGCGTATTCGAGGGGAAAGAGTGTTTTGGAGGGGGGGGGGGGTGCCATGAGGGCTGCCTTCCCCCCGGCGCCGGGCTCCCCGCTGCCGGAGCCGGGGCTCAGAAGGGCGCACGCCGGCGCGGCCGCGGCCCGGAGGCGCGGGCAGCTCCTCCGCCAGCTGCGGGCGGCGGCGGCCGGGAGGCGGCGGGGCCGGGGCTGCGGCCAGCGGGACAAAAGCAGCGCAGCGGGATCGGCCCGGGGGGGGAGGCTGCGACCCGCCCCGCAAGGGCACGGCCAGCGCGGCGGCGGCCGGGCCGGGCACGGCGCAGCCCCCTCCCCGGGGCGGGCTCCTGCCCGGGGGTACCCCGCTCCCTTCCCTCCGCCCGGACCCCGCCGGCTGCGCGGGTGCCCACCGACCCGCCCCCGGGGCCGTGCCCCCCCCCCCCCCCGCCTCCAATTTTTACCTTCATCTTCGAGCTCTAGTTTCTCCAGCATCCCTTCGGAGGCGGCCGGGAGCTGAGAGGGAGCCGGAGCCGCTGCCGCCGCCTGCGGGAGGGAAGAGAGGAGAAGCAGATGAGCATCCAGGCGCGGACTCACCGGCCCCGCGGCGGCATCGGAGCGGCGCGGCGCGGCGGGGGGGAGCGGCGGCGCTGAGGGGGCGGCTGGCGCGGTTCCCGCCGAGCGCCGAGGGGAGGGGAGAAGGCGGGACGGCGCCGGGGACGGCGCTGAGGCCGGGCGGCGGCGGCTGCCCCTCGGCCTCCCGCACAGGCAGGGCTCGGGGCGCGCTGCCGCTCGCACACACACCGCGCACACTGAGGGGGGAGGAACCGCGACTCGCCCTTCCTCCCCTCCCCGCGGCAGCGGCTGCGCCCAGCCCATTAACCCTCCGGCCCCCGGGCTCCCCGCGGCCGTGCCTCCGGCAGGCGCCGCCTCTCCCCGGCACGGAGGGAGCTGCCGTCGGCGGCCGTCAGGCGCACGGGGAGGCCGCACGCCCTTTCGCAGGACAGCGCTTCCCGCCGCGCCTCGCCGCCGCCTCTCCCCCGCGCCCCCCCCCTCCCGCGGAGGGATTGGTACGGTCCATTTTGCTGCAGTCAAGCCCGTTGGTCAGCGGCGGGAGGGGAAGGTAACTACCACTTCCGCGCAAGAAAAGGGAGGGAGAGGAGGGAGAGGATTACTCTCCCCAGAGCTCTGCCAGGCCAACCGCCCTTCGCCGCCCGCTCTGCGGGCTCGGCTGGGCGCCCGGTCGCTTTGGACTAGAGCGGTGCAGGAGGAGACGGAGGGGGAGGAAAGCCCTCCGCTCCCCCCGCGCGACGGGCTTGGTATGGTCCCGCGCGTTCACCTGCAAGGCAGCGGCGGGGAAGCCGGCAGTTCCACTGCCCTCGGGCGGGGGGGTGGTGGTGGTGGGTGTTGAGGGGGTTTCCCCCGTGTGCGACAGGGAGCTCCCGCCCTGCGCCGAGCCGCCATCCCGGGGCACCGCTCTGGGAACGGACGCGCTCGTTTCCATTTAAAACGTGCGAGAAGTTACAGTTGAAGATTAGCCCGAATGTCGGCGCCTGCCGTGCAAGCCGCCCGCCCGCACGGAAGCTGGCCGCTGGCCCCGGGGCAGGCTCCTGAGGAGCGGGAGCGGCGCGGCGGCTCGGCGCCCTCACGGCGAGCTCCCGCGCAGCCAGCAGGCAGGGGCCGCTTCACCCAGGGGTTAGTGCGTGAAATCCTCGTGTGATTGTGCGGCAGATCAGACTAGGTGATCCTACTTTAAAAATCACTCTTGAAGAACCGAAAAAAAAAAAAAAAAAAAAAAAATTGGACCGCCTCAGCACTGCTGTCACTACAGACTGGTATTTCGGAGCTGTTCTCAGCCCGGCCGGGTGTGAGGGGGCCCAAGGCCCTGAGCTTGCCCTCAAGCACGGAGCACGTAATGCTGACAGCCCAAACCACTTGCTGTCTCTGAAGGACGGAGTTTACACCGTGGGAGGCTTCTGCTTACCAAGAATGGGATTTACTGCGCCCAGCTTTACAAGTCTGCATCTGAGCTTGTGAGCCAGGCTACAGCAGAATCAATGGAAATAAGGAAATGATGAAACAGATTCACCATTTAGATGCTGAGATGTGGTAAGCTATAGCTAGGCTTCCTTAACTGCAATGCATAGGTCCCCACGGGCTGTTTAGGAAGCCCAGCAGGACCAGTTCAGACATGGAAGCTGGAGAGGTGGACGAACAGATTATTTCTTTGGCAATGGCAACAGATCTTACGGGCAGACACGCATGCGTGGTGCTCCAAGGGAGTCACAGGACCCACTGGAGAACATTTAAAATCTACTGGTCCCTAAGGAGAGGGTCGAGCTTCCAAAGTTCAGCAAGTCCTTCAAGGAGGGAAGGTTGAATAGATCTAGGATAGCACAGTAATGTGCAGAGAACATAGGAAAGTATGAAAGAGAATTAAAGCTATGATGGGAGGAGAGAGCCAAAAATTATGGGAAAACAGAAAGCTGTCTGTCATTGCTCAAGTCCAGAGATGTTTCAAGCAAGGAAGCTGGCTGCTGGTGACAGCTGCTTTTTCCTGAGCTGCCTCTTTCCAGGGACACTTTTAAGGATAGACGGGGAGGTTAACAATATCCAGTTCTTCTTTACTGTAAAGATCCTTTGGAAAGAAAATCTTACAATATTTCATTGCTAGTTGTATTTTTCAAAGACTTCCAGGATTTCAGTAAATACTCTAACTGATCAGCCACAGAAGACACCAAAGCAGTTCATATTAATTTATAATATTTTCAGCCTACTAATTAAAATACTTTTGGAGGTTTTAATTATTGCTGGGAGCTATCTTTAAAAGCTCTAAATAATTTATCTTCCTTATCACATACCTTGATATTGATAAGAGTTTTTAACCTCTTTTGCTAACCAAAAGAAGAGAAGAATAAGATGACGTTTCTCATTGGAAATAACTGTCATGATTTTGTTCCTTTTTTTAAACCCACAAGTATTTACTCCCCATAATTATCTAGTAAGCACCAGCCATGAAGACATACAACTCTGAGGTTGTTTGTAGCTGGAAGTGACACTGAATGTTCAAAGTTGCATTCCATTTCACCTACTACAAAAGATGGACATGTTTGTAAGAAGTCAGTTAAGCCTATTTCATGCAATGAGCTACACTGCACTGTGAACCTCAGAGCTTACTGCAAGATCGGGGTTTTACAGTGACACAATCTACATCCAGACCAAGAGTACCATGAGAGACTAAAGATAATATAAAGGCAGTAATTTAATATGTAACAGAGATTTGTAATGGAAACATTATAGCTATGTTGTAACATCCTATACGGCTCAAAAAAAACCCAAAGGAAATTGAGAAGTAAAGTCTGAAACTCCATCCCTGACTCTGACTGCAGTCTCACAATTTGTTTAAACCAATTTTGGAACAAGCTGCTGATCGTGGTGTTCATTTTGCTCCTCGCTTTGCATTCTAGCTCCTTTTGGCTTGTAGGCAACACAGTGAGTCAGAACAGGAAACTGATGCAGCTGAAAACCAAATGGACCAAAAGAAAAGATTGTTTTTTATCCAGATCAGTTCCTGATCCAACTCACTGCGCAGGTGTACCAGCTGGCACTGGCACAAGGAGTGCCAAGGGCAGGAGTGACAGTGGGACCACACCTTCAGGAAACAACCCACTCTTAAGTCTGCTTAAATCAGTGGTGAAAGCACTGTGCTGCTCCTTGTGAACCACTACAGCATTAGACAAATTAGCAGATATTTTCAACAGTCTTAGGTATTGCTTCTCTCTGCAAACTCTGCCATTTTACAAGAGGATTACTGGTTAAAGATATGGAAAAGGTTGCTCTTTCAAAGGACCTATAATTCCCACCAAGATGATATTACATATTGTAACATATCAATACCTGTTTATTGTGACTATTTGTTCTACTGCCACAGCAGGTTTCCATTAATTATAACCAAGGGATTTGTCTAGATTATAGTTTAGATATTTGCTATCACAGTGTGTCAGATGATAACCCTTTTTAACTGTTTGAGATACCCAATGCAACAAGACAGTATATACTTTGTATACTGAATACTGCTAAGCAAAATAAATTTTTATATATAAAAGTTTAGGAGATAAATATATGCAAAACCAAAGCTGCCTGAATATACTACTTCTTTGCTAGGTTTCAATTCGTTTTTTACAAGGGCATTACTTACGCCAGAAAACATGGACCTACGACATAACGCTAATACAGAAGCCTAATACAGCAGTGCCAGCAATCTTTGTAGAGGCAAAGTAAAACAACTCAAGGTTGATACAACAGCAAAAGTCATAAAAAGGTGGATGTAAACAAAAAGGTTTTAGGACTTCTGGGAAGGCTAGAATGTAAATTTCATTAGGTAACTGCTTACTCTGTCTCTGCCTGTTTTCTTTAGCTTTCTAGGGCAAAGGGAGTTACTAATACTCTGTAGAAGTAAAATTAGCCCTGTAAATTATATATGCACTTACAATGAATATGTTAAAACCTATCTGATAATCTAGGAGTCCTTTTAGTCCTATGTCCTATTGAAGGACTCCCATTATTTTCATAAGAACAAGCTAAGTATTTAAATTGTAGGGACAGTTCAGGGACGTGAACAGCAATTAACATCCACAGAAGATTATTTTTTATGTAGTTTCCTGCCATCTTGCCTCCCTGAATTAGCAGGAATGCATCCATTGGGATAGGGATCTATCAGTGGCAGTCATCAGACCAGCTATATCAAAATGCTTGGAACGAGATTCATCTCACCTGAGCTTAGACACCTACTGCGTAGCTTTTCATACTGAACGAGTTACCCCAGGCTGCTGCTTCTGCAACCAGTGAAGAAACAAACATTTCCAGGACATCATTCACATGGCCTATTTTAGACAAATACTTGGGATAAAAGCACGCTGGACTCCAGTCACTGTACTGACTAGATCTCTGCATCCCCATTTGGTCAGGTTCGTTCTGCTTCGCATAGCTGTCTGTAAGGGAAGCGGTGGGAGGGAGCCAAGAAACTATAAAGTAGTCAGTGTAACTTTGATTCCAAGATGGCTGAGAGAACAAGTACACCCGTTCTAAGTAGTTAGAGGAAAGAAAGATCATCAGTAACAGCCAACGTGTAGAAACAACGCCAAGCCAATCCCAGTCACTTTAATAACCAGCCAGAAGTCTTGTGGTAAGCAGATGCAACATGAGTTAACAGGACTTTTGACACGCTCTTGCATGACACTCAAGTAAGCCAGCCAGATAGTCTAGATGAAACGACTGCTAAAGGTCACAATAATATCCACAAGGAAGGTAGAAAGATTTCTTTATCTAACTGGAAGAGTTTAAAAAAGGGTTCACAGAGGTCTATGTTCTATCTAATCTCATTCAGTGTTTTCACTGATGACTTGATGAAGGAATAATGAATAACCTGATCGCATTTTCAAATGGCTCAATGCTAAGAGACACTGCTCTTTTAGGGATAGCCTTAGAACTTAAAATAATCTTGAGATTTGCTGCAATGCTTTGAAAAACAGGATGCACTTTGATATGGGGCACATTACACAATAATCAAATGCAAAAATAAAATGGGAAAGGATTGGCTTGCAGCAGTCATGCAAGGAAAAGACCTGAGAATGAAACTAAATGTCAGACAACAATGTCAGATTCTTGGGGAAAAAAAAATCACACTATCTACAAATGTGCTACATGTAAGACACGGAGAATCTGTTCTACACATTCCCTGGTTAGATGCCAGCTGGGATACTTCATTCAGTTTTGGGCATTGAACTCGAGAATGAACCAAGAGAGTCCAAAGAAAAGGAACAACAATGATCTAGGAGTTCAGAAAACATGACCTGTAAAGAAGGACTTGAAAACCTCCCAGCTTCTTAGTCTAGGGGAAAAAAAACCCCAGGACTGAAGGAAAATACAGTAAGAGTTTTCAAATATAAAGTGTTTTTGCAAGAAGGAAAGTGATAAACTATCTTCTGGGTCCACTGGTGATAGGATAAGGAGTTATCTACTTAGACTTTAGCAACGAAGTCTTACGTTGGACTTTGGGAGAACTTTCTGAACATAACAACAGTGAAGCACCAGCACATTTGGCTGAAAAAAACTGTAAAATCTCTCTCACGGGAGGTTTTTTAGCAACATAGTAAAAAAAACATTTGTTGGGAATTATTTACATATAGTTGATCGTGCTGTGAGGAGAAAATGAATTTTTAATGTAATTTCCAGACTTATTTTCTTTTGTTTCTATTTTTCTCCAATCTTTAGAAAAATGTATTTAGTCTTTGTATGAGAATTCAGTGAGAAGTCTTTATATGTGTGTTCTGTGCAAAAGCCAGTTTACTACCAATCTAACACAAATGTAAATTTGCTCTGCCCCCCCAGACAAGTAGCCTTAATTCTAAATTAGAAAAATTCTAAAGCAAATATTGTTTGAGTAATAATAAAGATTACGTATTAGTCTTTGATGACTTGGCAGGAATAGAAAGAACAACCTAAAAAAAGAAATGCTGCTGCAAATTACAAGTCTGTGTGGAACAGACTTATTCAAGCATTGCGACAGAAACGTTACCTGTGCTTTATTTCGAAATAGGCACTTCCAGGTAAATTCAAAGCTGCCTGCCTCAAAGCTTTTCCTGACTTTTCTACTCCTCCTTTCATTCTGATCAATGAAGGCAGTGACACAATACCGATATGCTGAGTGCCACCTGCACAGCTCATAGTTCAGCAGTAAAACTGAATGCCCTTCCAAGTACTTCAGAAAAAAAAAAAAAAAAGCTACTCACCTTATAAAACCTAATGGATTGAAGAGCAACAAGAAGGAATTCCCATCTAAATGCAAATCAAGGCAAACCCATTTTGAATGCAAGAGTAAACTACAAATGGTAATTTTCCCACCATTTGCTAGTGCTCCTTACTACAATTACAGTTCTCTACCACTCAAGTAGTTAACAGCTCTTCTCCTGATGAGCTGTCAATGAACAACTTAGAATTTTTCCAAATGTATGTCATAGATATGCTTATTCTGTTGCAATCTGTTTGTGCAAAATTAATTTAAAACACTTACTGCTTATTTTCGGTTTCATTTCGTCTGGTTCACTAAGTGGAAAAAGAAGTTATCGGGGGAAAAAGGTTTCATCTGCTGGTTAAACTGTAAATTAAACTCTTGCTTGTTTTCTGCTAGAGTGTGATAACTGATACCAGTGGTTTACGACAGCTGAGAACACTAAAAACGGTGAGGCTCAGATTAGGATCCCACCTTGCATCCCTTCGGTATTTAAAAATGCTAGCTGCATGGTGAAAAGGCTGACTGTGGGATGGCAGTCCTGGAGTCTGTTAGATGGTCGGAGAACACACAGAATCGTTTAGGTTGGAAAAGACCTTTAAGATCATCCAGTCCAACCATTAACACGGTCAGTCCCAGTGAAGAGCTCTGGGCCTGGTTCTGGTACAAACTCCTCCTTACCTCGAAAAGCTCGGAATGAACAGAGCAGCTGTGCAGGAATTATAGTTTCTACCATTTTTTCTAAGGAATCTCTGTTCCAGCACCAAACAAACTAGTAAGGAAGGGGATGTCTCATACAAAATACTGGATTCAAGTTTTTTCTTCCTGTACCTGAAAGGAATGCAGTAAAATTTGCTCTAGTCTTAAAAGGCTTTTGAAGTACTAGATGCTATAATCATGTCAGTGTGTAGCATGTATAAATGAAGGTGGTGACAACTCGGAGATTACAATTTGTTTAGAACACAGTAACCGAATCCCGTAACAAAACCTGGCACAGAAAATGCACTCCGTATCAGCATTGTATGTTCTCCACTGGATCCTTACTGGTGTCAGTTCGGCGCTCTGTCACTCATCTGCAAGGCCCTCAGTGAATTAGAGGCACAACTATCCTGCAGCAGGTATGGAACTGATGGAGCAAGTTGTATATATTCTATATATCTTTCTAATACCGTATGGTGAAGTTAAAGGTGGCTCTAATGGTTTCATTTTAAAACAGCTCAAACAGACTTTGCCATTGGATAAGAACTATACCCTGAAAGGATTATTTTTCTTCATCCCAATATCATCAGAATACAAATTGCCCTATGGTCCTAAGCAGGAGTCTTTTGACATGGAATACAGATCAGCTATATATTGCTTTTACATTTCCAGACTAGTAACTAGCCTCCCACTGCAGGTATCCTCCCACATAACAGCAGCTATAATATTAATTACTTTACAGAGTTAATTATTAGTGATAAGCAGTCACAGTTGGGGATCTTTAGTCGGCTAAATGGATAACATAAATGGATCAACTATCAAATTTAGCTACATCCTAAAAAAAAAAAAAAAAGGAATATAGGAGTGCATTCAGCACTAGGAAAGATGATGAAATGGACACCTTGCATTTCTACTAACTCTTTGCTGCAATTACAGTACTGAGTGTTGAAATCTGTTTACCCTGAAGACACGTGAACTGAACGTGCAGATTGATTTCACATTTTTAGTGGAGAGCCCTTCTTAAATGTTTCTGTACGGAAATGAACTTGCAGTTTAATCCCAGTGAGGTCTGTCACTGACTTAATTGAGAAACAGGATAGATTTACAAAACTTCCTTTGATCTAATGCAAAAGACAAAGACCCTATCTTACACATGAACAGTGTCCTACAGCACCTCACTTTGAGGAAAAAAAAAATGGTACCAGTGACAGAAGTGTTAAGCACTTCTAAAAAATAAACTTCAAAGGAAGTAAAAGGCCAAGGAATAGTCTAGATCCCCAGCTAAATTCTTACAGAGAAGTCACGGCAGAAGTGGAGAAGAGGCAGGATTTGTTTACATAACCTCTAATCTCTAGCTGTGTGTCTGATCCTGTATCACTCTGCAACTCAGATAAGGTGGAGTTTTCAGTCAAGAATATCAGAAGCATTCTCTACATAAGCCTTTGTGGCCAATATTCATTCCTCAGATTACTCGTGTAGAATATAGGCGGAGTACAAATCAATATTATCAGCATGACACATTATTAGGCAAACAACCTAACAATTTAAATTCTGTCATTTTGAACACAAAGGTCAAAAAAATTAAGTACTTGCGAGGAACTAACCTGACTTTGTGAAGAATACTGATGTTACAAGTGTGCTACATGATTCTGCAAACACAGGGGTACCACATACTGTTTTAATCTATTCCAGAGTTTTCAAGTGTTCTTGTCTTAAATGTTTGTTATCATATATGCTTGAAAAGATATACTTTAGCTGTTTTCACACATACGTTTGAGTGCTCCTTAGTCGCTTTGAAATAGGACCTACCTCCTACCTCTTATCGCACTGCCGGGCATGGTGGAGGGCAAGGGGAAGTTATTGCTGGAGAGAGCTGTAGTAATCAGGTAATAAGCATGATTACAGTAGATATTTTGTTGTGACAAATACACATTTAAAAAAAACCCAAAGAACAGACTAAGATAATACTAATGGTAAAAAACAGGTAAGCATCCCCTAATTTAAAGTGAATGGAAGAGTAAGCGTGAGTGCACAATTACGTGGGTCTTCATTCACTGGCATTGAATACAGGATTACTTGTGTTAGTTAAAGTTAAGCACGCACTTAAGTACTTCAGCTGGATTGAGGCCAGAGTACTGATGAGTAATCTGCAGAACAGGCCGCTGAGAATAACAAATTTGAAAAAAAAGTACTCAGAGCCAAATCTGATTTAAACAAACACATTTACTATACACCATTTTGCTTTCTTCATCTTAGTGTTATATTTCAAAGCCTCGGTCATGGATAGTGACTTCACTGTGCGAACACTACATGAGCTTTCAATGATGGTATTTTTTAAAATTAAAATGAAACACCTTTTCCCTAACAAAGCCTGAAGCTAACTGATGCCACACTCAATTCCAGAAGGAGTATTTGAAAGCTATCTCGAAGAGACAGGCAAAGATAATGAAGTATTTTTCAGTGCAGTTCTAAGAGGACATTAAACACCTAAGAAGGACTACCTCGTAGCACTCGGGGGCTGTGTGTTTGCATTAGATTTCAAGCCCACCCCACAGCTGACAAACTAGGCATGAGTGCCACCAGAAGCCCCTCTAAAGCTTGTGGAGTCTGTTATCTCGGAGTAGCTACTATTATGCTTAGACTAACCAATATGTTAATAAACTTCCTTCAACACAGAGCCTCTGGTTGACCTGTAATCTCCAAATAAACTAATTTTTGACAAAAAGCTGATTTTCAGATTGCACTGAATCTGGGTAGCTTGAGGAACCTAACCCTCTTCCTGAATTACTTCCAGGTCTACTGCTGATCACTCCAGGCCTAAAATTTGTGCACTGCTTGTTTTTTATTGTTATGCACAAAAGAAATCTGCAATGACAGCAACACGCAATGGGTATATTCCTTCTGTCATGCATGCTTTCCCTTTTGACAGCCTATATCCTTCCATCATTTCAGGTACACTACAGGTGAAACCAGATCGTCCTCTGTACTGGTTCTGTGGTTTGACACCGTCTGGAAGGACTGAAGCAAGGACTGTGCTAAGCAAGAAGCAGATCAACTGTATGAGCTAAATGTTTTAGGACTACAAACAATATCATAAAGAGACATGGAAATACTGGGAAGGCTTTTCTCTGTATTCCAGGAACCAGAATTGAAAAAAATTCAAATTAGTTCCACACTAAGGACCAGGGATACACCTCCAGCAAGCCTGCCACCATGCTCATGTTACTGCAGAGCTTGTGGAGATGCGGATACAAAAGTGTATTCATGGGCAGCGGGTGCTTATAGTGTGGATATGGCAAACAGTGGGTTCGCAAGCACATAAGCTTAGATGCGGATTCAGTCTGTAGTTAAATGTCCACAAAGAGCTGAAATTATTTCTTGACACGCTTCCCTAGGGCTTTTCATTGTAGCTTATCACAGGCTCTCAAAATATGGAAATAAAGCACTGCATTCAATATGCAACAGCCTGTTTGAGGAGACTTCTGTATTAGAACATAGAGTGGTACCTCCAAGTTAACAGTGAAAAGTGAAAGTGGACTGTTTAAATTGTCATTACAAGGTAAGGTAATAGTTGAGTCATAAGAGAATCTAGCCTTTCTGAAGTAAGTAGAAAAACTGGCACTGATTTCAGCAGAGTCAGGATTAAATTCTATTTACTGTACATTAAATTGTGTATAAGCCCTATGGAGATGCCTCTTCGCTTCTGAAGCACGCTTAAGTAGCAGGCTGGAAATTCAGTGTCAGTTTAACTTAAATGAAAAAAAAAGCAGTTGAGTATTAATAATGCAGTCAGTAGTTTGAGATTAAAGTGGTTGCTTCTGCCAAAATGGTCATATATCAAAGTTAATCATCTTTTGAGACAGACAGCGTCATCTTTTGAGATGAGGAGTTCTCAGAGCTTTGAACCTTTGTGGCAGGGAGGCTGCCCTTGCCCCGTGCGGTTTGCCAGAGAGGGAGCCACTGAAAGGGCTCGCGGAGGAGCGATGGCAGTGCAGGAGGGAAACTGCTGCTGGCTGGGCAATCCCAAGAGCACTCTCTAACCTTGGCCATTTGGGTGAAGTGTCGGTGTTTCAGCTGGGTTGTTCTCAGGAAGTGCCCAAAACACCTTGTCAGAGACAGTACAGGAGGTTCTTGCAAGAAGGGGAGCTGATTTGGCTTTGACATTTCAGGGGTTGTAATATTCATTTTTAGTTTGTTTCAATGATATTTTAAGCTCTTGGGAAAGTCATACCAAGTTCTGAATAGATGCCTGGCTATGGACCTCTAGAAAAACAGTAGTATTTATTTAAGGTCGTTAGTAGGCTTAGGTAGACATTACATTGATTCATGGTTTTAAAGTAATTTCATGGCTAGTTGTGGTAAAAACAAGTTAAAATGAGCAAGTCTACAACACAGTGCACAACATCAAGTTTTGGGCATGTGTGTATATATACACTAATCCTTATATAATGTACAGGACAGAATGTCCTACGATAATTCTTTGAAAATTATCAGTTCTTGAGAATGCTTGAATCATGTTAAAGGAAGCTCTAAAATAAACATAGACCTCAGAAGAGCAGCCTACTTCACAGTGATCTGTTGTGTAAATCTTGATGTGCTCTGAAAACATGATAGCTTCCTATACACAATTACAGTCTGCAGTGTAAAAGCCTGTTGCTACAAACTTTAAATACAACACATGCTATCTATGGTTAACTTATCTTTGGTTGCAGCCAGCTCGCTCTCATCTCCAAAGCACGCCCTAGCTACTGGCACTGTATTTTTCTCCTTTCTAAACTCTTGTTTTCCTTAAAAACTCTGCAACTGAAATGCTCCTTGAATTCCAAGATTTCTTCTCTAAAACAGCAACAGCCAAATGCTTGAGGCCATGAGGAAAATAAGGAAGGTTGAGGAAGGCATCCTCCTCTTCCAAATGTAACCTCTGTACCTGTAAAATCTTGAATGATGGAAGAAACTACTTGGTGAGCAGTTTCTATTGTGTCCTTTTGTACCATAGCCATGCTCGGTGGCATCTTGCTGTCTTTTTTTGAAGACATATTCCAGGAAAGTAAGTTGCGCACTCTCCATGGAAACTGTTCCTCAGTGCTCCCTAAGAAACCAGCTTTGGCAGCATCCTGTCCCTGTGTGCGACAGGTCTGTTGGGATGTACTCTTGTGCTATTATTATCAGCATGCTTAAGGGAGAGGGGCTGGGGAGGAATCTGTCATCTTCAAGCCATTTCCTCATCAATAGCTGTTTCCATTTGTGTAAGGAGCGGGATCCTGAGGTAGCACACACCACGAATGTTTCCAAGTAAATACAATCCCATCAGCTTGAAAGGCCAAACACACAACAGCAGGAAGACAGCAGTCTTGCAGCAGCTGCCCTCCCTGTCACTCAGCGATCAGCTGTTTTCCATTGTCGTCAGGAGCTCTTCTTTTCTGGTTCCCAAGCTCCTTCCCTAACTTAGTCTTTTCTGAATCTTTAATGTTTTCCCCAATGTTTTTTCCATCCTCTGTCTGTCCATCAGCTTCCTTTCTCATCTTCAGTACTTCTGCTAGTCATTTGTAAGTGTTTTAATAGACAATAAAAATTGTACAAAGACCCTGATCCAGCAAAGTGACTAGGCATGCACATAGCTTTAAGTGCTCTAGTACTGTTGACTCCAACAGGACTACCAACATACTTAAAATTAACTGCACGTTTAAGTGCTTTCCTGGATCAAGGCCATCATCGCATTGATATTAACCAAAGCAAAACAGCACCTGAGATTCCGCAACATAAATACATAGCAACCTCAACCAAACTCAGTGCTGTAACCTTCACGTTACCTTTCTTCAATGCCTTCTGTCATTGCTAGCTATGTTATGGCTACACTTAAGATCTATTCTGCAGCCGTATACTGGAAGTAGTGCTTAGGAACAAACCTGATTAAGCCAATGCTTTCTTACGGTTTTAGAATTTGCCTGGCCTGTTTTGCTAGATCAGGACAATAAGGTCCTCAATAAGGTCCTCAGGGCAAGAATCATGTTTATTTTTCTGCTTGAATCATAGGTGCTCATATACCACAAAATAGCAATTAGTAACTTTTTGTTCTGAGGTACAAGGAAGAAGACTTTCTACATACCGCAGATGCCCTGGCTTGTGCAGTTGTAAGTGAAAAGGTAAAAACAGATAGATAAAAATTTTAAAGTTTAAGGTACTAACCTTTTCACTGGCAATTTACTGTAATGCTAAACATGCAAAAAGACACAATTAAAACCTCCCCCCCTGAATTCTGCCCCTTCCCCTTCTTTTGCTGACCTCCTGCCTCCATTACCTTTTCTCTTTTATTCTCTGTTGATTACTTCACCAGTTTGCACTTCAGCTTATAAGCCCCATATGGTAGGAGCCTTGTCCTTTGTTAATCATAAAATAAGATTATGCGTACCTTGCGCACCGAACAAATCACTATTGTCTTCCTACAAATGTCTTCCACATGGCCCCACCCTCAGTTCCAGCTGAGAATGCTGTTGTGAACAAGCTCAAAGAGTAAATATTTTGCATTCATTTCACCAGCACAATGGAAACATTTTTCCAAGCTGCTGCCAAGATGGTATCTAGTCCTCTTCTGAGTCAGCAGGCCATGCAGCTGACTTTCAAATGGCCTAACTTGCTTGATTGTAATCTTAAAAGAAAAAAAAAAAAAACAAACCAGACACAAGCTGTATTTTCAAAGAGCTGTATTGCTCTCCTTATGCACAAGCAGGTAGTGACAGTATAAAATATGAAAGCTGGGGGTAAGAAGTCATACAGAAGTGAGTGTTGTTTATGATGTCCCCCTTACTTCTCCCAGCTTCAACAGTTTATTTCATCCAGTCAGAGGAAGGGACTGGGGAATGTTGTGAGGAAGTGAGAAAGTAATATCACTGCTTTATGTAGTCTGTGTCCTTTTGGTATCAACCAGCTTTTTACATTCTTTAAAGCTCTGTTGGCCATTAAAGACAGTGTATGTAAAAATACAATACAGATAAAACCAGGCTAAGAGAGATGAAGATGGCGAGGCATTCGTAGAGTTCCTTCCCTTCCATAAGTATTTTTTGCTTATTCTTAGCTGTATTTTCCCTCTAGTCCAATACATAAGCAGGCATGGTGCAATGGAACAGGTTCAAAACTGTGCATCTCTCCTCCATTCTCATGGGAAGACTTTGGTCTATAATCCCTGCTGCTCTGTGAATAAACAGCCTAGATGGTAAACAATTTTTGTGTTCCAAAATTGCCCAGATATATCTGGTAAGAAACTGTCAGTGACCCTCTATTAAGCTGCAGCTTTACACTATTGGAGAGTATGTATCTGGCTTCTAATCACTAATAGAGCTTACTCTTACGAGAAGTTCCGATCTTCTAGCAAAATAACAGGATGCTTATTAAATTAACAAGTCTAAAATTCAGAAATAAGCTGTGCCATGAGAAATCAGTTTAATGGGTAAAACCAGGCTGTCAATCTTAAAGCACCCTCTTATGTCATGTTACTTATTCAAAAGATATCTATTTATATAGACACATGAGGCCAGATCCTTATGTTTGGCCTTTTTCTACCATGCATAGTGCAGGACTTAGGATGATAAAAGTAACTTAGCTTTAAGCCACTAGCTCTGTCTTCAGGATTCTGGGGTCATGATTTTGGTACCAATGTGTATCTTAAAAAAGACTCATAGATGCTCTAGTTTTAATTGCCTTAGCTACTTACAGCCTATGAGAGCTGTCAAAGCAGCTGGGAATTGACTGGACTCAGCATTTTGGCTATTCATCCTTTCCGCCTAGCCTTTCTCCTTTTGATCAAGGACTAGCAGGAACAGGAATTGTAGGACTTTATGCCATTAAAATAAAATCTCCACCGAGTGAATCCATAGATAGTTGATTAAATTATCTCTGTGGCTGCAGAAAAAGCCACAAGCTGACACAGACACACATTTCCTTAGGGCAGAAAAAAATCATCTTTATGCAATACAATTTCTCTGCATCCTAAGATTGATTGCCATGAATCCGAATACTGCAACCAGAATACAAATACATTAGGAAACCAGTGTTTCAGGAGGTTGTGACTCAACATTTTTTTTTTTTCTAAACCAAATATGTAGCTTTAAAAAAAAGCAAATTAACCAATAGAAAATGGCTAGTAAGATATTTGTTGCATATTTTAAATACTAAGAGGGGAGGAAAATACCAAATGTGATACAAAAGATAAGACTAATAGGGAGAAGGTGAAGTGAGAATATTAATAAAATGGGAGCAGTAATTAAAAAGAAGTAGAGTGGTATATGAAGCTTTCTATTTTTGTTATGTTCAGTTCCAAGTGAGTTTACTGGTTCGGTTATCCTTTACGTCCCACTGAATCTCACTTGGACTTCCCAACCATATTAAATAATTCTCCTGTGGGCCTATATTGAATTCAGTGGAGCCACCATGATGCTCTGTTGAAGGAGACTGAAATCAAATCAGGTGGGCTCAAGACATTTTTCCATTAATATGGTTTCTAACTGTTACGTCATTCATCAAAAGGCTATTCATTTACTATGTTTGCAACTAATTAGTTACATGCCAACTATTGGACAAATGCGTACCATTTTTAAATTAAACACATTTTCACGTGGACAGCAACAGTTCCCGCAGGGAGAAATGTTTCAACAACGATGGCTTGTTTTAGCCCATAGGATCCATTAGAGAACAGAATCATCTCCCAGAAGGACTGCTGGTATTAAGGCACTTAAAACTAGCCTGGATACAATGACACTGCAAGAGCTTTCTTCACTGGTAAATGACAGCCTTTCTGGCTCTAATTTCCGTGATCAGTTCACTGTGGTGTAAATCAAGGCTGAATCACAGTCATGTCTTGGCACTCTAATACATTGCCTTAAACCACATGAATGCTGAAATAGGGAGTTCTTGTACATTTGCAGACTGGATTCCTTTTTTCCCAGCCTGTGCTTTTTTTCTTTTTTTTTTTTAAAGACAACATCAGAATCAAAGAACACTTTTCTGTTCTCTTCATCAGATTTAAATCTTTTTAATCAGCCAGCTAGATTATGGAGCTCTGATAGGTGGCATGGCTTTTTGGAGAGCGCCAAACTGAAGGACCTGCTGCACATATCCTGGTTCCCAGGCTGCTTGCCAGCAGCAGGGTGTGATGTAATGGCTTTTCATGCTGAACAAGTTAACAGCCCTGTTTTTGAGTTTACTACATTTTGGCTAAGAAACAGCATGAATAGCCTTGCAGGGAAGTGCTACTGTTTAACAAGCAGGTAGCTGCAGAAACAATCTTGATTTCCTCTCTGTATCTAGAACTGGAGGAGAGTCCCAGCTGTACATTACGTCTCTTCCACACGCTGGAGCAGCAAGGACTGTGTAAAATGGATACAGACCGGACTTGTTCAGTCCCTCTGGTGTGCTATAGCTGCAGTTGTAACAGGACTTGCTCACATAAGCTTAGAGTAAGTCTCAGACTACCTGCTGGCTGAGATGCCCTCTTTTTAAGAACGTTCTGGGAAATTACTTGGTTCAGAAATTATTTGGAGAACCGTGGTTAACTACACAATCATATGGAAAGGGCTATTTCTAAGCATGTTCTGCCTTTGTCACTTCTTCTGAGCAGAGGAAGCCCCAACCCTGTTTTTCACCAAAAGAGAACTCAAAGGCAACTCCTCAATTTGGAACTAGCACCTTCTTTCTCTGGCCTGGGCTCTTCTCATGCCGGGAAAGGGGAAACCCATAAAGGCCAGGAAATTATGTACCACAAAAATGTTTGTGTTTGCAGGAGGCAGGGAATACTGCTATTTTCACAGTGTCTTATGCATCAGTGGAAGAAGAAAGGATGAAATGAAAAGGATGCAACCACACGAAGCTCAACATACTACATTCCACTTCAAAATACGGGCAAAGCGGAAACAAGGCAAACGTTCGTTACTGAATTTGCAACCCCTCTACATTCCTTTCATGGTTAGTAATGTCACATTAGAGAAGAGTTATCATTTACCGCTTACCGCTTGAAGGTTACACAGTCCAAACAACACAAGGCCAAAGTACAGAGTCATGAACCGTACTGCTAAAAATCAAATTGCTCCTTCCCCATTTAATGCAGCGCGCAGTAATCTTTTGGTATAGCTTTGATCTCTTATCAGCTGAATTTCTCGTTATAACCTTCTAATGCAACCACTGGGAACACCTACACACCCAGAGGAAAGCCTGTAAGAGCCGCTGCATCGGTGTGTCACAGCCTCATCACATCCAGCTTTGGGCACCAAACAGAAGTGCCTCAGTTAGAAATGCAACACCCAGAGCTGCTCCCTTTATAATTCGTGCAAAAGGCTTCAGCCCACTGCAGGTCTGATTCATCCCCTGCAGATGCCTCTCTGCGGGACAGAGGGACGACTAGAGCTACTAGACTCCCAACTTAAGCAGCTCAGATAGGTTTCTAAAGTTAGGTGGGATAAATCCAGACCTTAGCGATTATCGCTGACATCCATTTAGCATGAGGTTAATTGCTTAGGTTTGTATACTGTGTTGAGAGAGATGATACTCGCTGAAGGAGGATCTCCCTCTGTCAGGAACTGTCTCCCACTTTTTATTCCCCTCGCCAGAATCTAAGGCTTAGAAATCACATCAAAATACACACTAAGTGCTACTGAAACATGAATGGTCTTGATTACATCTGCTGGGAAATGAATATTTTTATTCTTTCCTCTATGCCTTCTCTCGTACTGGACAGATTTAACCATTCTGTGCCAAAGTCTCAGACATATAAAAAACAAGTACACAATTGGCTTCAAATGCAGTTAATTATAAAAATGGGCTAAGATTAGTTCCTGATACTACACCTTCCTATAGTTATCTGCTGTTCTGTGGGGTTTTTTTAAAAACAGTTCTGGGCCTGGGTCCAAGGGTTACTCTTTGCTACTGCAATATATATAGCAATCAGAAATCGTTTGTAATCGTTCTGGGATCTCACGCATTATCATCACTAGTTAAACAATGTAATAAGTAAATAAGATTTAAGTTGACAGAGCCCTGTAGGTAAGAGTCAACTTCTCGTTTCAGATGTCAACATAGAAGCTTCCCTGTCATTAAACTGATCATCTAACAGCATGGCCACTATGAAACCATTTATTATATATTTTATAGTGTGTTTTTAACATCATTGGAATTGTTATGCCAAGAAACGGTGATCTAAGTAAACAAGAAATTGAGTTTGCCTTTTACAGATTTGTTTATGGCATGTGTATTGCGAAAACATGTATTTATTAACACACAGGTCAGAATAAATGAAATATTTGAAATACAGTACTCAAATCAAGAATGTTGGTCTACTTCTGTCACATTTGTGAAGGAATGCTAGGTAAATAACTTTCAGGGATCGAAAGGCGCAATGGTCCTGAGTGAACGCCCATCAGCTTCAGATTCATGCCCTTCTGCAGAAACTTAGCCTTTCTCTAACAGTTTCTCCTGCTAGAAAAGCGTGGCAAATCTCTCTCTCTGGTCTCTGTTCAAAATTAAACATCCAGGGCTTTGTTCCTCACAGATCTGTAGCTGCTGACATTTGTTCCCAAGTAAACCAAAAAACTAATGATTCGCTGGCAGCCCTGCACACTCACTATTCTCAGATATAAATGAGTACAGAAGGTACAAACCAAAGATAATCAGGTGCTATATATCCCATGTGTTTTTATATATATATATGTATTTCTGTATCTTATGACCAGGAGATAATTGAGTCCAACATACTGAGTTCCCATCCAGACTCTCTCTTGTATGTATATACAACCACTACACTTGATAAATACTTGCTGAGAATTCTCTTTATTTATTCTGGCATCTTCTACGCAACTTCATATTCTCTGAATCAGCAAATAATTAAAACCAAAACAAACTGTTCAGTCTTTCAGTCAGTGGAATGTGCTAAGATGATGTTGTTTCCCCATTTCTATTCTAACAGGTACAAAAGACTCCTCTGTAGCTGCATAACACAGATAATCACATTCATATGCAAACAATATGACTGACTGACGGAAACCTACCAACAATATTTTTGTGTCCTACAAGCCTTTGAGTTTCATAATCTATGTATCGCAAGACTACTTCTTACATGGAAAGGCAGTGAGTTGGCTGGAGAAAAGTTACTGCTGGAGTTCCCTGACTATAAATGTAGGATTTATTTTATTTAATACTTTAATTATTTACTTTTGCATAGCAGCAGAACAGAAAGTCTGTATTTTGCAGGGAGAGTTTGGCTTGCTAAATCTAGAAAAACAAAGGTTGGCTACAGGTACCCCAGGATGTAACAAACAACGAACGAAAATGGCTATTAATTATAAGAGCAAATGGTCATAACCTGTCCATGAAAAAAATTAGGTTAAAAATCAAAGAATTCCTAACCATTAAAGAAGGGGTCCCCAAAACAGGGCATGTGTTTGACTGGATGTGTGTGAACAACTTGAAAGTAGTAGGTGAACACTGACCCAGCGCCTCAACACTTGCAGCGTAACAACTGCTGCTGCTACTGTGGAGATACCTAACACAAAAGCAAAAAGGTTTTGGGATTGCTGTATTCAGACCCTGGAACAGCCTTCCCATGGGCGAGGGGGAAGGAACTTCCTGCTTTTAAATAGATCACTAAGAACAGGAATGAAACAGAACTTGTAGTCGTTCAACAGGGAAACAGATCGCATGAACCTTTATGTCCTTTACAGTTCTAGATTTCTAGATACAGAAAAAGTCAAAGATTTTATATTCTGAGGAAAAAGAAAAAAAAGGAGAAGAAAAGCTGGGGAAAGACAGATGGAGGGTAGTTAACTCTGGTGACAGGTCACACTTCGCTAGTTCCATGAGGCTGGGGAATGGTGAATGGAAAGATAGTTAATGCAAAGGAATTAACATGAAAAAGAAAGAAGGAGGAAAAAGGCAGAGGAGCACAAAAAGAAGAAGAGCAGCGATGCCTCTGAGGCTCAGGCTGGCCAAGGGAGAGGGGAGGAGGCACTACGGCGTGCGGTGTGGATGGTGCGGTGGAGAATATCAGAGGCTGGAATTCATGCATTCCCAGGAACTGCTGAGTTCGTGCATTCCCAGGAGCTGAAGAAACCACTCTTATGAAGACACCTCTACTACGTGGGGGCTGGATAAATACCCTGGTAGTGCTGCCCTTCTTCCTCTACTCTCTGCGCTGGGGCAGGAGGCGTGAGAGCAGCTAGTGCCACTAGTCACCGGCTGTCCCGCTCATCTCAGGCTCCAGAGGCAGCAGGAACTCAAACCCCCCTGCAGCTCAGACTGTGAATTTCTTTTTGATATGCTCTCCTTGGCTGCTAGCTCTCTCATCAGCTCTTCCTAAGGGAGATAAAGACAATCCTAAATAAAATTTTATCCTTCTCTAAAGTGGCATGTCAGTTATTGTATGCTGGGATCTGTTGCCATTGCAAAACTTGCTTGAGAATGGTGCAAGAATTAGTTGCTATTTGGGTAAATCAGAAGGGGAGCTACCACCTTTGGATTCCTAGTGCCCTGTCAGCTGAATACTGCGAGAGGCTGAGACAAGTCTGAAGTAAAAGGCCCATGTTCCTGTTCTGGAACGCTCTAGCCCATCGGTTGTTATACAAGAAACAGTTAACACACAACCCTGTACGTTTGCCAGTGGAAAACTGGACACATGCTTTACTTACTGGTTTTGAGGTAGCACAGGGAGCTGGTGTCATGATAGGAGGCTTGGCTGCACTTTGAGACGGAGGCAAAGAAAATCTCTGCCCTGTGTCCGGAGGTGAAGAACAGTGAATCCGTGTTTCTAGTCTCTCAGGCTCATGCTTATAGGATTCAAGAGGAAACGTGGGCTGCTTGGTCACTTGTGTTGGGGTAGATGGAGAAGAGGAGAGGCCAGAGGCTGTAAACAAGTATAATTACCAAAGATCAGTTCAGAAGAAGAGCAGACAGAAATCTCAGCTTTACAGTGAACCTCTATTTTTTCATCATATTTCCCCAGACTAAAAGTATGTATCTCACCTCCTCGTTTATGAAAGGGAATTGCTCCACCTTGCCCTTAAAACTCTTTTAATCATTCAGCTGGTTGAACTGTCCGATGCATTTGCAGGGAGGCACAGTGGCAAGACGAGAGTGCCGGAGGTTCGTATTGTATTAACCTCCTGTCTGATAGCTTATTTCTAAAATGATCCCCAGCACTGGTATTACTTTATTGTTATTGTTTTAATACTCCTATGAGTCTCAGGATTACCTCTATCTCGCGGTAAACGGCTCAAGAGCTTTAATGGTTGCTTTTTCTTCTTTTTCATTATTTTAACAGTATCTCAGCCAGCAGTTAGACTGAAATTAGGAGCAGAGGTGAAAAGAAACAGGGCATATTTCCCATGAGCCTCAGTCTGCTTTCTATAAGGCTCCCAGCAGTGCCTTTATACAAACTAGAATTGTTTTCAGCAGCCTTTGAGGAGAAAGATTATTTATATCTTTTGCTGAAAATCAGTATCAGCAGCAGATCTTTTCTCTTGTGAGTATCCTGTTTTTATTTGACACATGTATGTACCCCAGCTGTATTTTTGGTTACGTTCTTAGGGCAGTTCTGAATTGTGATCAAACAGATTGTTTAAGCTATATTTATTATCCATTTAAGAACCAGCAGACATCCACAACCAATTAGAAAATTCAAGTTACAGCATCTGTGTTTCCTGTTATATCTGTTTATACGTCAGCAAAGAAAGGACGATTCTCTTACGCCAGCATAAATCAGGACAAACTTAAATGCATAAAAACTATGAGGCTGAACAGAGCTACATATTTTTAACCGGGCTACATGGTCTCTGAATTTGGTTCACTTCTTGTACTTCCAGGGATTTGTGCAGATGATCAGTTAGTCCAGAGGGGACTCAAGTCCATCGAAAGAGAGCAGATAAGATAGCATTTAATAAGCATAAAATCCCAAGCCATTCGAACAAGTGTTTGAGAACATGGTTATGCATCTTCCTGGTAAGTCTACCTCATCTTCTCGGAGTGAGCTTTCAAGGCTCCACCAGAGATTTTTGCACTAGAGATTTTTTCCCATTCGAAAGCTTTGCATTGGTGGACACGCAGCCTCCACTGGTCCTTCCCTTCAACCCGGTGGTAAGGTGCATTAGTACAACTCACTTCATACTCATTACCTCTCAGTGTCACATTTTACCTCGCAGACAGCATTTTCAAAGCAAACTTTATATTGATGGAAAGTAAGAACAAAACCCAGTAATAACTAAGATGCTACACTCAGAGGACTAGAAATCCAACAACTCAGGGAGGGATCTATTACTTGAAGAAACTATTACTCCTGGCATATCTGGGGAAGAGTTACCATATGTTATGATTAAAGCAATTAATGAAGAATTTAGGTAACAGTTCTTTAGCTATCATTCTTCATTGAAAACAACCTTTCTTGATGGCTTTTACATACGAAGAGACTTAACTTTAAGAGAATAGAATCACTTATCAAGAAGCCTGCAAAATAATTAGGCTCTAATGTGTTTTATTTGTAGTGGTTTTAGTGGTGCAGTGTAATGTATTTATTTCTTTCAAAGAAAATCTTAACTCTCACTGAAAAATTTTAGCTTTGCTGAAATCAAAAAGAATGCCTACTCAGTTCGTCTCTTCAATCCTTTTCCAAAATTGCAGCTCCCCTCCAAGGACTTCCATATCATTTCGTAAAGGGACCTGCAGCTCTGCCAATCAAGCAGCAATAACCACAGCTCCAGTGGAGACTGGGTGTTGTAGCAGATATAAATGCTGGCTAACGTGGCATGCCACGGGGTGAGGCAAGAAGAGTAACCCTGGTATTTCCAATGTCCTCAACTGCTGATTTCAGTGGGACTGGAGAGTGTTCCACATCCTGAAGGATTAAAAGGACACCTAACTTGCCTGTTCAGTTCTTGCTTACAGACAAATTTAGATAAACAGTTCTGGGGAAGATACTCTTATCTTCTGTGTTTTTATGGATGTACAAATGTTTCCTGAGCACTCAGGTTGGGGTTTGAGATGGATGGTAGCTGTAATTGATGCAAATGTAAAACCACTAAAAGGGAGAAAAACGCCATTAGATCTTAAAGTCTCGCTGCTGGGATGTGTTCATTGTGCGCTAATGCATCCAGCAAGTCTACAAAAACCATTTCCAGTATCAACGAGCTCTGCCAAAAGAGCTCTTACCAGACATAAGGAAACCACATATTCACCGTCTTAACAAGGCTGGCCTGCCAAGTGTAGAGGACATCTATAGGACACGGGAAGATGTGGATCAAAGGAGACCAAGGAATTAACATCCCCTACATCCTGTGAAAACTATTGCCACCTCATTATCGATGTGTAACAGCACAGCCAGGACAGACAGCATGGTTTCCATTTTATAAGAACATTCACTGGTGGCGAATCTCCTTTTGGATGCCAGCCTGGGACACTTGGCCTGAGTTTTTATGGATGAAGAGCATCTGTGACTTCAGCAACGTTACTGAGAGTACTCTGAGCCTTGGAACTGTGTTTCAGCTAGGCACTTAAAACAGAAAGTACTCACCGTGAGGCACACCCTAACACGTTTGAGATTCAATTTTTCTGCAACTCAGTTTCTGCACAGAGGTGGAGGGAAAATTATAATTATTTTGCAGGGTATTTGAATAAATCATGTAATTAGGCTTTTCAGTCTTTGGTATTGAAAAGCCTGCCTCATAGCACTGTTGTGGTATCTATGTTATTTACATTTGTACAATACTGAGATTGAAGGAATAATCTCACAGGAAATGTTAAATAATTTTATGATTATTAAAACAAAAGACTTTTGGCTGCTGTGATACAACTCAACATCCTAAACCCTACAAAGGATTTTATAAAAGCCTACCACATAAAAGAATGAAAATCTGTAGTATATCCCCAGACCAAAATCAGTTCAGGAGTAACAGAACTTTGTATTAACTTTAATCCTATTGGACTGCCATCTAAACAGGCAGCATTGGTGTAAATATGTAGTTATGTGTATGTGTAGTAGCTGCCCTGTTCTACTACAAAAGAAATCCATTGAAGAGACAAGATACAGCTATATCCCATGGCTGAAGACAGTTCATTTTGGAGAAAGTACGCATAAAACAATTAAGCAGTGAAAACTAGCCAGCAATTCTAGAGTCTTCTATAATGAAGCTGAAGTAATTCAGTATGTACATAGGATCTTGGAGAAGAAACAATCTCTGAGATTGGCTGCAAACGCTACTGGTTCTGGTAACAAGATTAACTGATATGGCAAGTAATTATCTCTTATGCTAATGTTTCTTTCATCAGACAATGAAATGCATAATGAAATGTGACATTTTCATGTTAAGAAACAAAATAGCTCTTCCTTTTTCCATAACATAAAACACGATTTTTAGACAAAAAAATTAAAAAGAGAGAAAAAAATCTAGCAGATCAGTTACTGTGTCACTAGCTAACTGTCCTGGTTTCGGCTGGGATAGAGTTAATTTTCTTCCTAGTAGCTGGCACAGTGCTGTGTTTTGGATTTAGTATGAGAATAATGCTGGTAACACTCTGATGGTTTAGTTGTTGCTAAGTACTGCTGACACCAGTCAAGGACTTTTCAGCTTCCCATGCCCTGCCAGGTGCACAAGAAGCTGGGAGGGGGCACAGCCAGAATAGTTGATCCAAACTGCCCAAAGGGCTATTCCATACCATATGGCATCATGCTCAGTATAGAAACTGGGGGGGTTGGCCAGGGAGCAGCGATCGCTGCTCGGGAACTGGCTGGGTATCGGTCAGCGGGTGGTGAGCAATTGCATCGTGCATCACTTGCTTTGTATTTTATTATTATCATTATTATATTGTTATTATTATCATTACTATTTTACTTTATTTCAATTATTAAACTGTTCTTCTCTCAACCCAGGAGTGTTTCTCACTCTGATTCTCTCCCCCATCCCACCGGGGCAGGGAGAGTCAGCGAGCGGCTGCGTGGTGCTGAGTTGCTGGATGGGGCTAAACCACGACACTAACAAAGTTTTGTCCTATGTTTTATATTGATCGTCCCTGACGAGTTTTAAAACAGTCCAAGAGTTTTGCTTTGTTCTGATTCATCCTGACATTTCCTTTCTGGGGACAAAACAAGAACGAAAAAAGAGGATAACTTTGTGGTCTCCACATTGATGAATCATAAGGCCTAACATTTGCATAACTGAATAGGCATATGATAAGAATATTCATAAGAATATATGACTACATGGTGCAAAATTGCATTAATGTAAACAACTTTTGTATTACAGTATATTTAGTATATAGTATTTACTCAGAATATGTATGGGAGGTCCTAACAGAACTAAGCAGCCCTTGTCTTCGTCTGGAGCAAAAGGGGGCTATCTCCAGTTGCCTGCTCCCTGTGCCAGCGCTGTCCCTGATGGCCCGCAGCGATGGCCCAGCATTCGGTTCTGTGCCTGTACTTGAGCAGCTGCAGCTGGGATCTAGCCGCACATCGCAGGCTGGATGCCAGTGCCCCGAAAAAGCGCTGCTGGAATAGCAGAACCCACAAATTTGGCCCAAGTTAGCATGCAACACTGACTGGCATTTAGTTGGTCACAAACGAACAAAAGTAACATTGCTACCTTCACTTGTTTCTCTAGGTTTTTGCCACTATTTCTTTTAAATAAAGCCCTTATTTTGCACGACATTAAGTTCTCCACCCGCTTGGGCATTCTGATCCAAACCAGCCTTCCACTGATAAAAACAGGAAAGGATAAAGCGCTACATTGTCATTCGCGTACTCCCAAGGGAAGGAGGGTGGCTGCCCTCCTAAATTTCCTACATTCCCCGGGTGACACCCACAATTACTTCTGTCGCCTACATTTCATGCCTGACCTGGCAGGATGCATCTGCTGCTTTCTGGGAGGAAGGATGCTCACAGCCCAGCGATTCCCGCCGAAGCCTCCCTGTTATGTCAAGCCTTTTCCAGAAAGAAAAACAGCCCCTGCCCGCACGAACCCTTGGAGCCACCTGCCCACAGAGGGTGCTGCTAGGGGTTCAGGGATGTGCTCCTGCTCCCGCGCAGGAGGCTGGCTTCTGCTGGTCCGGAACAGTCGCACTGCCATGCTGAGGGCCCAAACCACATGGCCAGCAGCCTGCTCTCAGACTTCACTTTTGTATTTCTGTGCTTAAGGTGAAGTTGCTAAAACCGGTGAGAGTTACTGGCCATGAAAAATAAATCATTTTTGCAGTCTACCTCTTCCTAGGAATCACACTTCAGTATTCTCTCGTCCCGTACCTGATCAAGCAGACAATACCACTGCTAACATATAAAGCTGTTGCTAAAATAGCTTTCCAAGTTTATATATAGGGATATATGCATTTACCGTTTAGACTGAAACTTCTCAGAAAACAACAAGAGGAGTTTCCATTTGCAGTGGCTCCATGTGACACTTTTTGTCTGACTCCTTCCCAGGACAACACCGTCCTTTCATTTCCATTCTTCAGCTGGCAGTGAAACAGAGAAGGCGGCAGGCTGTGGCTGCTGAATTTTAAGTAGTTAGCAGCACAAGTGAATCTGAGTTGAGCCGGCTGTTCATTAAGCTGATTCACTCTTCAGACACAATACTATGTTAATTTTGACACATAAGCAAATTGCTGCAAATTATGTGAAATGAAGTTTAATGGCAGTAAAACTATGAACCCGTAAGCAGATAAACGGCTACTGGCTGTTTCTATTCAAATAATACTGGTGACATTGGCACTCAATGTTGTAAAATACCTGTTAGTTAAAAAAAATTAAATAAAATTAAGCCTGAAAAGTAATCTTAAGGGTTATTGTACCAAAAAATATGAATGATACTGCCCAGGAAATGTCCTGCCATATCCAGCATTCTCACTTACACACCAATTCGGGATGCCTCCCGCCCTACAAGAAGCACAGCTTCTACTGTTGAACCATACAGCCTACACCTGTGATCAACAGTGCATCACTCGTATGGTGGCCAGGCCTTCCAGTCCTTCATCCAAGCTCCCCGGTTCCGGCTGAGCCGCATCTGTCCTAGCTGCATTAGTGAGCGCATTTGTTTCCGTCTCACTGACACAACTGCACGGCTTTTCATGTAGCTGGTACGCCATTCAATGGGAAGCTTACTTGTTCCCAAAAACTTCTTTTCAGATTTTTTTATTAATCAAAGGAAGAGTAAAATACACCCTTTAAGTCATTAAAATATCATATGCTGTCTGAAAAGCTTCACAGGGAAATGTGTATTTTTGCAGTAAAAATCTAATTTATTTATATTAGTTCAAACATAGTAAAGGAAACCACTCCTTAAGTGGTCTCAGCCACAGAAATACCTGAACCTGAAAGCACCAACTTTTGCTTTAGGAGCTATTTCACTCTGTAAAACCTTAGGCAAAGCCACATCAGTTTCCAGGATTCAGCCCGTTCTCCTCTGCTTGTGGTCGGTTCTCGTGCCTAGACAACACTCGTATCTGTGGAACCTGCAATGTAACACCTTTCCTTGTAAAACTGAGAAAAACAGCGAGCTGAAGAGTTTTATTAGCACAGTTTTGAGAACTGTTCTTCCTGAAGACCTGGAGGCCCCTTTATGAAGCAAGGCTGATCAGGAGAAACCCTTTCCCAACGCTGTATCCTTTCAAGGGTTTACGGCAGATTACCCCTGCACTGCTGATTAGACGGAGGATCTTCCACTTTGCCCAGAACTGTACATCGGTTATCTTACATTTGCTAAATGTACTTGACAAATCTGGAAAGACTTGACACGTTATGTCAGCATAGCTTGCAGAACGTAACTGAAATAGTATTTCATTTCCTTAGAGCAGCTTTTCAAGCACCCACCCTCCGGGAGCAGCAAGCAGGCTACACCACCGGTCTCAGATAAAGGGGGCTTTGCGGCCTTGGGGGGTTTCGGGTTTGTGTTGTTTTGCCTTTTCAGAGTGCGCCGCGAGGTTCTGGGTACGTGACCGAAGCGGCCATCACCTCTGCGCTCCCAGGCTGGCTCAGTCTGGCGGGCTCCCAGCCACCGGGGATCGTCCCTGCAGAGCTCCCTCGTCCACTGCCCCAGCACCCTTGCAGGTGGTCTCTACCCTCTCCTCCTCCCAAGCTCAGCACCTTTTTGAGATTGAAAACTGCACAGTGAACCCGCGTTTTCACACTTAGTTCTTAATAGTTATTCTCCATAACTAGACGGATTTCATCACTTCTGGTTCTGCATGGCCTGTTTTCAACAGACTTGCATTTTTCCTTTTTTCAGCAGACATTTCTATCAGTACATGAGTTGACCAGGGGCCTTGACTGTCAGGAAAGAGGTGGCTGTCAAGGGCTGTGAACTTGGGCTCTTAGGGCTACAGGCAAGCTGCAGGAAGTGGTATACGGGATCCAGAGATGTATACAATTATGAATGTGTTGCTTTTAAAGCAACAAATACATGGCATCCAAACACAGCAAGCAGAGACCAGAAATCCTGGCGTAGAGCATCCCTCCCAATGGGATTTTTCTAGTTCTTGTTGGCAGGAAGGTTCCAGTCTGGCTTCTAACTCCCAATTTTCTGCTACCAAATACAGGATAGAATACCATGGGCAAATAATTCACAGCAAAGAAACTGAGATTGGCCATGAGCTTGATGGCAAAGAATGGCTTTTTTTGATTTGTTTTTTTGAGACAGCCAAATGCACATTCCACTGCTGTTTGACAGCCTGACAGGTGACAAATGAAGAGGTCCTGGTGATGGTTGGGGTAGCCACTGAGAAAGTGCCTGAGCCAGGCACGAGCAATCAGCTCAGCGTGGTAATTATATTGAGAGACTCAGCACCAAGACTTTAGCAGACACCATAAGGCTGTGGGCAGCATGCACTTGTCAGAAACTCAGGCAGCATGTACCTTGCCAGCACGGGTGCCGATGACAGGAGTCAAGCATTAACAGTGATCCTCAGCAGGTAACAGCATGATGGGGAAACATCCTGTAGAACCACAAGAAGCAGAAGGAGGAGGTTTGGGCATGCGTCTCTATGCGAAGCACACGAGAGCAAAGAATGCTTTATCCTCCTGTGCATCCACCACCCACTGACTGTGGGGTCAAGAAGCTTGCAAATTCCAGCTTTTCGCTTTCTGAATCACCCGGCTAACTTTCCAATCCTGTCACCGACAGCAGAGCAAGGGGAGTTTAAGAATGCCACCTTCCAAATGGCTCCTGCTGTAGGCAAACCCAGGAGTGCCGATAATGGGATATGACATTCTGCAACCGCTGCCCGGGGGTGACCGCTGGGTTATAACAAAAGCTAGCTGTGCAGGACTATGGTGCCAATCTAAAAAGTCACTAAGATGAAAATCAATCACACCTCTTCATTCCAACTGCCCTGGAAAGACACATGACATCTGTGCAAACCCCGAGTTTCTTTTTCTGATCCAAACCAGATGACTAACGAGCGTCAGCCAATCCATGCAAATAAGCCACGTGCAACAGTTGGCCCTTATCACCGTACTGATAACTGCCGAAAGAAAAGTCTCCTCTGACTTGCCAGCCCCGTATCAGCACGTTAGCCGGGCATAGCACTACATCACATGGCAGAGATTCACATGGTCACTTGTACCGCATGCTGGTTATAGCCGGCTGCCGTGAGAAACAATGCCTACAGCAGGACTACTTTATTTACTTAATACACCACCTGGCATTTAAACTTGCACAGAGTACTTTGTGTTCAGAGGCTTTAATGAAATAACTTTTGTTTTTTATTCTAGCAAAGACGTCTGGCTGCTAAAGCTAACATTTAACGGCTCTTTCCACATTAACCTCAGTTGTCCTATCTAGGCTTTCTTTGCTGTTTGGAGCCAAGCTGAGCTGAACGCTCCCCTGCCATTACAGAGAGCTGCAAACCGCCCGCTTTGGTGACACTGGAGTGGCCAGCGCTGCCTGTCTCGCCATCAGCCTCTCCTCTGCTAGAGGCTGCTCTAACTGCTTTCTGCCCCGGCACCCTCTCCCTGCTTTCCACAGCAAAGCTTCCAAACCAGCTACCATCATCATCATTCGTGCTTTGCTTCTGGTAGCACCCACTGCGTGCAACGTGCTTCGCAAACATAAAGGGCCCTGACCTGAAGGGTTTACATTTTGACAGGCAAAGGAAAAGAGGAGGAAAATTAAGAGGGGAAAGGTGGGAGGGGGAATGTTGTATGCACAATATAAAAGACAGGTTTGGAAGTAATTACTTGCTTGTTCTGATGCTTAATTTCACACTTACGGATTTCATACTTAATCACTGCACTAAATGTCAGCTTTTTAAAAACAGCTGCTTGGGGGGAGTGTAGAACAGGGTAAGTCGTTGCTTCTCCTATGATTTATGATATGCTCTTCCAATGTAAATTTTAAAAGTGAGGGAATTGAGGCAAAGATTTTCCTAGCTCGCTTGCTCTACATCAGCGCCTTAACCGTGTACCTTATTTCTGTAACATGCTAAAGTGGAGGAACACCCTGTGGAAACTGAAAAAAACCCCAACATTTTAGAAATATGTCATTAGAGGTCCAAATTAATGAAAAGAACAGTCTAAATCCAAGCCTGCAGAACCCCACTGAAATCACTGTGGGTGATTTCATCTGCATAGCACATCTACTCTCCCTGTAACCGCGAGACAGAATATTAATGCACATAAAGACCACCACAATATCCATTTACAGCTCACGCATGAAAGCTCCAGGGCTGGCACCAGGGGAATGCAGGCTGTAATGCTGCACCGCACGGCAAGAAGGCAAGCGGTTATAGACTGTGCCACCCTCCGAGGTTCGGAATAGCAGGTTACAGGGCTGTTGGAGCAGAGTCTTCAAGACTCAGGTCCTGGGACCTGCTCTCTATTTAATTTATCAGCTTATATTAGTCTCAGTTTCCTACTCTTACAATGAAGAAAATAGCTCCAGAGGTGCTAGTAAAGGCGTTAGAGTTACAGCTGGATTGCAAGTCTCGCACTGCAGTTTACTTTCGTTTATTTTCCGCAGTGCTTACAAGGGCACTGAGGTGAGAGTAATTAAATATCTGCAAAGTACTCCAAATCCTCAGGAAAGCTGTAGCTAGAGAATAAAGCCGTAATTTGCAATTTCTTTGCTTCTGAAATTCATGTTTTTCAAACCTTCTGTTCTTCTCTTATTAAAAGAACAAAAAAATCTCCCCCATTCTAGCTCTTTTCAAAATTCAACAGGGGTCCAAGCACTGCTTCAGCCTGTGGCATTTGCTTCTCCCCACTGTGTCTGACTCAGACTTCTGTCTCACCATAATTCCTATCTTGCTAACCTGGGAATTAATCTTTTTGTGCACATATGGCACAGCAGAGACGGCACAGTGCTCTCTAGCACACCTACCAAAGCCTTCTGAAGAAATAACTAATGACTTCATGGGTCTTGTTTGATTGAAAATAAATTGCTATGGGCCTGCTCCTGCTCCTTATGCCACTTGGTAGTATCATTTCCATTGCCTCCGTTGGTACTGGATCATGCTTTTAGCTGAACATTAGTGCAGCGAACAACTGCTTTCTCTGGATACTAGCCTGCTCAGAGGCTAACCCTCTCCTTCCCAGGAAATGATCCACACAATGCTGACTTTCTTCTGCCTTTCACAATTAGATCTTGAAGCAATGTAGATTATGACTAACCTCAGATCTCTGTCCTTCTGGTTAGTTCTAATCTGGACCGGCTTCCCGATGCAGTACAAACACTCGTCCTGGCACAAGTGTGAGGGCAGTGGGAAAGGAGCCAGGAAGAAAGCAGAATCACTTTGTACAGTGGCATTGCTGGTTTATACCACTCAAAGTGTACAGAAAACTACAGCCCAAGTTCTTCTAACAATTGCTCTGAACAGAGTTGTCCATCTAAGATCTGATTGCGGGCACAAGGGAGAAAAAAGAGGAGAAGGCAGCTGCACAGCCACGTGCCAGAACCACAACTATATCAAAAGAGTTAAAATAAGCCCTGAATTGGGACGTACTTATCTACCACTGGCAAGTCCATGCTTCCCATATATGATGAATCAGTTACCATCTTACTTTCTTCTCCCAGCACAGAAACTGGAGAAGCTTAAAATCAAATGAAGCCCTGTCCTCTTGCCGTGATTCTCCACACTTTTACCAATAAAGTAAGTACACTCATGATATCCAGCAACGGAATGAGGCTGAAGAGCAGCGATACCACATCTGTACATTAAAGCTTCAGCATGGAGCCAGGAGGTTCCCCAAGAGGCTACCCGAGGTATACTGAAAGGTATGCCTGCAAAGTTTTAGATGCTGGTGTTGCCACAGCTGTGCAAGTCAAACACACTTAGCGAGCATGCTACGTGCTCAACAGAGCCATGAGCACTTGGGCCCATCCTACTTAAAGAAAGAGTTCATCCAGAAATTAATCCCCACTTTGTTAACAAAAGCCCAAAGGGAACTTTAAAACATAGCTGGATAAATATCAGTCACATGAAATGAACAAACACTCACCCTGGGATATTTGATGATCCTGTCATTTTGGAGGTCCCCTTAAACTCCATCATCTTATTCTTCTTACTGGCCCATGAGTAAAATTCATACTCATGGGAGGGGACTAAACTTCAGTGATGTCCATTGCATTGGATCAACCAACACCTGGTCCGGTCTTACATCTCTATTGTCAAGTGTTTATATTGACCGCAAACATTTCTGGTATTTCTGTGCCAACTACATGATGCAAGGTTGGCCTGTGACTTCCCATCCACATATGCTTTCTTGACTCCTGACCTACCTCCTTCTTCTGCAGATTGAGTGTCTCCTCTCCTCTCCTCTCTACGCTTCCTGCTTAAAATGTTAAATGCTGCACTTCGGGTCCACTAGAGGCTGATGCTATTCGAGTAAGTTAGAGGAATTCCTCACACATTTCCTTTTTTCTTGTTATTTCACCTTCTGTTTGCAGGCTGATTTAAACCTTCCTCATCCACTTGCCTACTCACCAGAGCACCTGCAAGACCAACCCCCAGGAGCATGCCACAGGGTGGCTGCCTTTGCTTGGCTGCACAACAGGTTGCAGCCGATAGCTCCTCTCAACACCCAGCTCTGTGGTGCTGCAAGCTTCTGGCAGGAAGGAGCAAAAGTGCCCTTCAGCCGAGCACGCTTACATTTTTCCAACGGGCTGGCCAGGCAATTTCCCTCTCCAGGAAATCCTTCCCCTCCCTTGTCATCCAACCCCAGCTTCACCCCACAGCCCATCCCGGGTCACTATTACAGCATGCCTCCATCACATGACAGCAGTCACATTCCCGGCTTGTTTTACTCCTCAGAGCTGTCATCCTGCTATAAAGCGTATGAAAACAGTAGGAGCCAAAAGGACTCAGCGTGTTGAGAGTGAATACCTAAACAGCAGACTCTTTGGAGCAGGGGGCACCTTCATGCCAGAGGTTTCCCTCACTCACTGGGGAAATCTGATCTGTTTAAGCAGATCTACCTTTGCCCTTTCATTCTGCCTTTCCCCTCCATCACCCAGTTCTCATCCTTTTGCAGGTGTCTCCCTAAGTCCCCACAGACTTTGGTCCCATTCCTGCACACCAGCATCGGCTGAGGACGGGCAGTTCACACTGACACTCCAACTGCCCTCATTTCACACTCAAGTTAATACTCTAAAGCGGGGTAGGGATTTCGCAGCCATTGCTTCAGTCCTCAGACTCAGGATGGCTAAGCCGTGTCTGTTCACGTACAAGACAGCTAACTGACAAACCCAGAGGACTAGCACACTTTAAACTGCAGAAGTTAGGCAAATCCAGCAGCTGTAAAAGTCATGTAAGGCGAACACAGCGCCTGGGGCTTCCATCGCATCAGGCAAAAGCTCAGTGCATCTCCCAGCAGGTACGTTTGCAGAGGCCCTTCCTCCAAGTTTGCTACCTCTCTGACTAGGACAAGGCAGTGTCTGAAAGCTCAGACATAAGAGATGCAGACAAAGTCTATGATGTGAACATTATACATATTATAAGGGGAAAAAGCAGAAACAACTCTGACTGGCTAACGTGCCAGAGAAGAAAAGCATGGACAGGTCTTAAATATCTGAGCTCAGTATCTTCTTCCCTAGGTGGATCAGCAAGAAAGCTACATCCATTACCAGAAGAAGATCTGCATTAGAGAGCAACCTGCGGGCAGTGATCTGACCGTCTGTCCTATTGTTTTCTCTAATTCTACAATGGTCAAGGAAAAGGAAATGTACAGAAGACACCTATGCCCTCTTATTTGAGGCTTTAACCCCTCAAGAATCTGTGCAGCCAGGGGCAGACGTGGAGAGGGGCTTCAGAGGCGGCTGCGAGGAGGGAGCCCGAGGGCAGGACCAGACCTCCTGGGGAAGGGATGGCTCACCAGCCAGGACCAGATCGAGCAAGTGGTGAGGCTGCTGCAACAGCCCGTGCAGAGCCGCTCTAATGCTGCCCTTCAGCTCAGAGTAGATGATTACTACAACCCCCACCCCACCGCCCTGTCACAGCTGGAAACGGACAGGGCTCAGGGCTTCAAACCGGGAAGAAAGCACGTTCAACCTAAAACCTTCTGAAGAGCAGGAGGCCTCTTCACAGGACAAGTGTGATCTTGGCAAGAGGAGCGGGCGCGTCCCTGCTACCCGGCCCCGGCGCCCTGTGCCGGCCCGTGTGATGCCCGGGCAGCCGGGCAGGGTGCTGGTTATGCAAGCACTGACTCAGATGTCATGGAGCAAAGCCAACACCGCAAAGGCCGCGGCGAACAACTGTCAAATGATAAAAGATTTCAGTCACTGCTGACTGAAGCTGGATTTAACCTAGCAGGGAAAGGCTTTGTATCTCATTACCAACCCGCTGCGCCAGTCACTTCCCTCCCCAGCTGCACTATTTTGACCTCATTTCTGAAAATAAATTATGAGCTGTTTTCTCCTTGTAACAAGCAACTATTGCACTGGAAAGCTGGTTGCTTTCAGTTGTTAAAGCAAGGCAGTGCTGCAACCTGTTCCTCGAAGCACGGGCAGCTCCGGACAAGAGCATCACTACCCCAATCCCTGCATGTCCCCTAGATACCCAGGACTCCCATTCAGAAAGCCATTTAGATTGAATCTGCCTCTACAAACGGACCATGACAAGTTTTCGGGCGCTCCTGCAAGTAGTAAACCGCTATATATTACCGCAGTTTACTGAACTGTTGGTGAAATACAGTTGGTGAAACTGTATTTGATGCCGAGAGTCATCTGCTGCTGCTCAACGCAAAAGAATTGGTGAGAAAGACCAGCTGGTTTTAAAGAGCCATCTAGATAAGGGTTCGTGGCTGATAGCTGATTAGCTGAGCCAGGTCTTGCAAAAAACGGTTGAGAAAGAGAACTGGTGTCTAGTCCTTCCAGTCCAGATTCAGACGACATAGGATGAGGAGACTCTATTTGCCAAGCAAACCACATCCTTTGCTTCCCTGAGCCTCTGTTTTTTCTGACAGCTGATTATGTTCCTAACACCTCCAGAAAAATAGATGACACTGCAGAGACAGCATGAACATATGATCTTTAACTCCTACCAACCAAGAGCTTACATATTGACCGCAAAGAACATCAGGAAGTTCTGCAATGTTCTCCTTTCAAGAGAGAACAGGATAGTACGGAATAAAGCTCATGGCTCTCCAAATGTTTCCCTAAGATTTACCCTTACAGGCTCTTGTCACATCAGGGGGCTTCAGCAGTTTGTTTGCACCACTCATTCCATCACATTGTAAAGCTGTGGCCCCAAGAAGCTTTTTTCCCCCTCTTTTTTAAACTATTGCGTTGATTAAACAGACATACTCTGCCAAAGTTTCACCACTGTAAAACCAATCACTGTGTTGTGGAAGGTAGCTGGTATTTAGCTGACACCTTTTTCTTGATGCAGGATTGAACACGAAGCATCACCCTGAAGTTCTGTTGAACTTGAACGGGATACAGCTTGGAACAACTCAGCTGTACCGGTGTTGGACCACAGTTGGTACAAGCTGAACACCAGCCCAGGCCAGCTGAGACCTTCGGACCATCACGTGGCTGGCCACTAGTCTTGCAGAGCTTACGTCTGAGGTATTCACACTACGGGGAGCCAAGTGTGGGATCTCTGACAGCATTGGCCTTAGCCCTGTCCCTCCCAATGGTGCAAAAGGAACACTCAGCCCTATTCCAAGCACAGATTGTGCCAGGTTCTGCCACCCCACAAAGTCCTGGAGTTGGGGTGAAAGCAACTTCCTAGCACAGACTTGAAACTTTACAGGGTTAAGACCAGCAAATACAGCTTTTGGAGAAGGCACTGACTTCCATTCAACTGTGGCAGCAGCAAGAGTGGCAGTAGGTTTAAACCAAGACAAGACGGGAGCTGCGTGTGCTGGTACCACTGGTGCCAAGCGGGCAGAGCAAGAAGGTTGAGAGCTTGGGAGCTGGGGGGGCAGTTTCACCAAAATTACGATTATTTGTGTTACTCTGTGCTCCGAGTGCATTGCTTCATCTCGGTAAACAAAGCTGCAATGAAACTAAAGGGCTCTGACAGCAAATCAAAACTATTTAGTGTGAAGGAAAATAATCAGACCTGGATAGGGGGCTTGGGCGCAGCTGGCCGCAGGAGGAGGTGAGCGCTACAGAAACAAAAAGGATATCAACCAGAGCAGGCTTAGCCACTAAAACGGCCAAGGTAAACAAGGCACAATCTGTGCTAGTCTCTCAGCAATATGCAATTAGAAAAAGGATCCCTGACGGACGTAATTATGTAACTTTGTCATTGCTGAGACGTGACGGCGCTAATCAATGACCTTGCTTCCATGCCCCGTGTCCTACCAGTGGTGAAAGTGCTGCACACCTCGGTGCTACGGCAGTGTGCAAGAAATGGGTAGAAATAAATCCATGCAGGAACAACAGAACACATTACTAACTATATTTTGTTTCTTTCCTTTGATCTGTCACCTGAAATCAATCAAAATCCGAAAGAAAATATCCCAAGCTGGTGCTTAAAAAAATATATATCACATTGTTTTCAGTCACATTGATAAATCCTTTTCCATTTTTCTCTTGTTGATCTCTAGAGCTGGAGTTTTCATGACATTTTGCTCTGGCTCTGTTTTCAACACCACTGATGATAAATACATGCCAGCAACTGGCTGAAGCAACAGTTGCTGCAGATCCAGTGTCAGAGCGTGACAGACATGTGGACGGCTGCTGTAGATGGGGGGACACGCAACCGGGGACCCTGTGATTCCCAGTCACGTGCCATAATGTGATCAAGGAAAATTGGCTCAGTTCTTTCCCTCGATCTCCTCCTTCTCCCGCTCCCCTTCCCTAAGGAGCTGTCGGCTTTCGTCTCTCGCGCTTGGAGCCATTTGGTTTGGCTGACACTGGGGATTTACCTACACTAAACTGAACCAAGACAGGTGAAATGTGTGCTGAACACAAGGAAACTATCTGCCAGCAATTTATATGAAGCGAAGGATGCTGGAAATGCCTCAATATTCACAGCCATCCACGGCCACTTCATCCCTCTTTTACTCAGCTCTGGGGTCTCCCAGAGACCGTTCAGGCAGATCTAAAATCTTTAGCCAAGGCCTTTCTCTGGCTGCCCAGGCGGCTTTGCTTCCTTTTTAATGAGCAATGATGCTGAGGGAGGGTGAGGGTCCCCTTTCCTGCTGCCTGCAGGCTTTGCTTTACTGTTCCCCCTCTTTCTGGTGCAGCGCTCCACCCAGTTCTTCTCCTCCGTCTCCCTCCTCCTCGCCTGTTGATCCCTCCTCCAGCACCCAATGAACAGGACCCAAATTCAGGACTAAGTTTAGAAATAATCATGCAATTGCCCTGGCAGAAAACAAGTGGTTTTGACACATCAGCAGCAGAGATGGGGACCTTGCTGGGAGCCAGGTGCTGTCCTTGGGGGGATTCCATTCCCTCGTGAAGATCACAGGGCTGATTTGTGCTGAAAATGCTGACTTTGCTATGTCCTCTTATATCCCCGTGGGGATTACGGGACTCTACTAACCAACCTCCTCCTTCCCCTCCTCTGCCAGGAGCATCCCTGCACTCATGGTGCTTCTGCTCCCAGGATTTGCTGGGGAAGAGGATGCAGGAGCAGAGCGTGCTCTCACTGTCGCCCTCCCAGCAACCGGTAGCATCGCCTACGCGTGAGCTGGCCTCGCCAAAGCACGGGAAGGTCAGATGGCTCAAAGCACAGAGCCAGATTTCTGCAGACCCCAGGAGAATCAGCATCAAATACAAATATGCCCATCCAGCTCTGCAACAGTACCATGGTCCAGCTATATCATCCCAAACTACTGAGCACTTTGCAGAAAAAAATAGCCAGAAACCTCATGATAGAGGTCTTCTACAGCAGATTATCAACCACTACATAGATCCCTTCCAGGCTGCAGTTCTCTTGTTCTGTGGAAAGTTATTTGCCAATACAACTGCCTTAAAACATGTGGCAATGTATGCTTTATCTCTTAAAAGTGATAATACATTTGCTCAGAAAAACAGGCATTTTTAACGACGAAAGCCAACATTTGGTGGTGGAGGCTTTGCTAAAGCAACACGGAGTCATGACTCAGCACTGAGAAGTTCTTCCTAGGTAAGATCTCCGGCCACAGAACTACTTAAAGTGTCAGTTTAATGCAATAAGGTGTTTGTACCTGTAGCACGCTGCATATCAATTGATCAAACTGCAACTTCAAAGGGGCTTCAAGTGCTTGGAAGCAGCAGTATGGTTAATTAATAATGTAAAACAAAACCCAACAAAGGCAAGACATCAGCAGTAGAGTATATGGGGCTCTGCAGAAATTAGCTTCCATTAGACTTAATCAGAGCAGCATCTCTCATTCCCCTGAGAACACCGATGCAATTTATCCCTGAAGCTACACACTTGCTTTTGGAGTCCGACTCGTTGTATCATTTACATCAAATATGTAGAGCATTATCCGCAATAAGATGTAGACCAAAATAACGACCTACACATCTCAGTTTATTAAATGGTGATTTATATGTTCCCAATGGTTAAAAGTTGCTCTTCAAACAGGGGGCAGAAGCACAAGCTAGTCCATTACATTCCTTTTCCGAGAGGCCCCAGCAATGCCGTCAGCACCTCCCCGTTCCTCGGCAGAGACATGCATTAATTCATGACTTTTCCTGGGCAGCCAGGGCTGGCCGAGTTCCCGCCGCGCCGAGCTGGAATGCAAAGCTGCCCCTTCCTGGCAGGCTGCTGGGGTCAACCTCTGCCATTGACTCAGCTGCCCCCGTTTGCACCTCGGTTGCTAATCGGACCCCTCTAGCACCATGGAGATGACTCCTGCTCAAATATTTGGCTTCACGAGAGGCCAACTTGCAGATAACGTGTAAAATGGAATGTAGCACAGAAATTCATGGGAAAAGCACATGCTTATCATGATGGTAGCACATGGGATGTCTCTCACCTGTAATGTGGTTAACTGTGGCTTTGTTTAGGTTTTTTTTAACCCTAAAGACAAGCTTTCTCCCTTTAGGGAGCTTTCAAATCTGATCTGCTTTCCATCTTCTATAAATTTCATCCCACCTGGATGATGAAACAGATTCTCATTTGATGCCCCCTAACTCCAAGTGGCAGCCTGGCCCCCCAGTTCTCCCACACGAGTGTGAAGCTGCAGTGCACAGGTCTGCACTGCAGACAGAAACAGATGGTCTGGCTTTTACTGAAATGTCATGAAACCTTCTTCCTTACATTAGCATCTGTAGAACATACACATTTCAAAAATTAAGCACGTACACTACTTTCATTTCCCCCTGCTCCAGTCCTACCCCAGGGGACTTTTATGCCTTGCCTCTAATGTAGACCTTATCCTTTCTGGCTGAGGATGCTGGGGTCCATCTCCACTTCTGTGAGGAGGCCTAAAAATCTCCCCAGCCATTCTGCTCAAGATGAGGGTGGGTTTTTCTGTGATTTCCAAACTGAGCTGCTGCCCGTGTTCAACACTTCTCCAAAAAAAATGCCCTCTGGGATTCACAAGTGGTGCTTTATACATTAATAAGCCAATGCAACTAATCTGGGCTTGGATTCTTAGGCTGTGTGGATCTGCTACATGCAGAAGGGCAGACCATCGTTTCGGAGTACTGTAGCTTCTGCTGGCCATAATGCCATAGAGCGGCCAAGCTGACCTCGCTCCCAGATACCTTGTTTTGCTCAGGGTATGTTCAGATCCGCTGGCACAAACGCTGCATCTCACACGCTGAGGACGGTATAGCAACACCAGCAAGCTGTTCCTCATCTAGAATGTAAATATAACCCAGCATCTCAATAGCGGTGTTATTATAAGTGGCCTTGATATGGCCACAGCAGAGCTACCAAAACACTGGATTAGACGTAGATGTTTTACAAGCCGATCCAATTTTAACTCATTCATTTACTGGCATCAGCCGCAGTTCAGCTACCTTGCTTGAATGTTGCACAACCAAGAACAGGAGCCAGTGTTTTCAAAGTACCACGCCTAAAGCAATGCATGTGAAGGCAATGTAATGCAGCTCTGATAATGAAGCAAACTTCTGGTTTAGATGCTTGATTTTCCATTGATATGTCCCAGGATTAAACAAACAAAATTACATTGTAACTACATCGCTATTTTAATGCATATGGTCCTACTGTAACGAACACAACATTTCTATGTACATACTGTATTCCTCACTAATACTGGTTTCAAATGCCCCCCCCCCAAAAATCACCAGCTAAACCCTCGAAGTGTCACGATATTTAAACCTATAGATGTCAGGGTTCCTATCTGCATTTTCTTTTTTGAGACATTAAGTCTTCCCAATACTTCTCTGCACCCAGAAGGGGCTACAAAATTCCAAGGAAGAAAAGAAAAAAAAGCTTTTCTTTTTTTCTTTTCCTTTTTTTTTAAAGAAAGAAAATGAAAACTTTCATAAAGTAACATGATTCCAGATGCCAGGGACATTACAGACTATGTAGTCAATAAGTTGCAACAAATTTAGACTTGGCAGTTCTGATTCATAAATTGCTTTTGATTTCTTTTCTCATTTATACACACATATGAAAAAGAAATATCTCAACTTACTCCTGATTTGTACCTATTTACAAAGCAAGAATCAGACTTACATCGCACATAATATGATCATAAAACCAGTAAGTATTTGAGTTATGATAACAAAAATCACTGCTCACAAATACCTGTAAAATATCTAATTGAAATACCGGTACAGGTGATAAAAAGGAGTGAAATTAAAGAGGATACCAGCTCCTCAAGCAAATAAGCCGATTCCTCTGATTCCACTTCCCTTTCTGTGCATGCTGGGGACATTTCTTACCTAACACACAGCGGTGATTTAGACTTGCTATGTGATGCTATAAGTGTATATGAAGTCTCTTGAATTTTACACAAAAAATATTGGGGAAATGTAAAACAGACTACAACATTGTCTTAGCAGCACTGAAATATGTGCTGCACATCTTCAAAATTGATGGAACAAGTGGCGATAGGCTGATGTGTGTAATCGTTGTTTGTAAGGGAAGCTGTACTGCAGGAGAGGTGAAATGGTTTGTGATTGATTCCTTCTCTCATTTCACTCACAAGCAAAGGTCTTGATCTGATTCCCAGTAAAAATCAACAGAAAGACTTCTGGTGAACCTTAGCTAGACTCCAAATAAGTTAGCAGCCTACTCTATGCGTCTGCTCCTGCAGTCCCTGCCTCAGAGTAACTCCTAAAGAAAGTTGTTCCTATCTGACTTGCACAGTCTTTGTCATTTTTACTCCCCGATATTTTAAAATTCAAAAGAACTTAAATTACTGTATTCAGGGTTGGGTTTTTTTCCCCCTCCTTAAGTATAGCTGGTCTTTTCCAGGCATGCATTAGGTTTCTACAGCAATGTGTGTTGTTACCTAGGTTATGGCCAGGGGTAGTATTTTCATCTGGCTGTGACATTTGATTAATTACCAGACTTACAGGCCAACTTCCAGCTGCCTGTACCTGTGTGTATTTGTACATGTGTACACACGGACATAAGCAAATTAGAGAAACAAGTCCATCATAAATTAGCTTTTTAGAGCCCAGATTTGCAACCATTACATGTAACAACCCAGGCTAAGCATCCTTCAGATGTCCTGTGAATAAAACTATACCGCATCATAGAAGAGTTAATTTGGGGGACTTTAATATAAAGCCATGTCCAAGAAAAAGAAGAAAACAAAATTATTCCTTCCGATGTCTAGTAAGGGGTATTAGAGAAACTGAAGTAGAAAAGCAGATCTAATGCCTATGATATTTAAGGGAAAAAAAAAAAATTACCAGTGGAAATAGAAGCATTTATACACCAATAAAGTGGAAAACAAGAAGACACAATTACAGTCTCACCAGCCAGTACAAAGGGTATTTGTGTGCCTTAGTGGAAGGATTATGGAATTCAGCTCTGCAAGAAGTCAGCAAGAGGAATCCTACAAACAGTGGAAATACTTTTAAACTCGTACAATATTTATCTAATTGATTGTCACTACATATAATGGCACCGCTCTAAATCCTTATCACCAAATGCATAACAGAACGGGGCTGTGAAGGCGCCTCACTCATTTCACAGCTGCATTGCGATGCCTTTCCACGATTCCTTTATATTTGATTTTACATGCTGACACAATTCCCAAACTTGTCTCGATGCCATTTAATTAATTGAAATCACTCCTGCAGCCTGAGACTGAAAACTGGATGTTGTACTCCCGCTTGTTTAAATCAAGATTATTTCAAATCTGGGCAAACATGATACCTGGTAGGTGTGTCCCTCTAAATATGTCAAAGAATAATCTGTGTGCATGTCCGACTGCCAAGCCACGTGGCTTGGCAGCCTTGCTGTAGTGGGATAAATATTATGCTGTTCAACAGCAAAGAGACACCTGGGCTTAGAGCAAGCCCAGGTGAAGCACCTTGAGGTTAAACCTCTGATTTTTACATTTCTTGCTCTACGCTGTGGACTTAGCACATACTTTCTTGCCACAGCCAAACCTGCGAGACACAGAGGCAAAAGGCCTCCTTAAAACCGGGGGAAAGGCAGTTTGGGGATGGCAGGCAGAGAGAGGCTCTGCAAGGGGCATCGGTGCCCTCCGTAGCAGCAAGGACAACGGCAGAGACGGGCTAAAGCAGCCAAAGCATGGCTGAGGACCAGAGGGACGAGTTCAAACCTTCCCCTTCCCCAGCGAGAGCCTTGGGTGCTTGTGCTCCTGGGACAGAGGAGCAGCTTTGCCTCAGCAAATCTTTTTTTTCTTCCATCAACTTTATGGATGCATTGGGTCCATGCTGGTGGGCTAGGCGACCTGAGCAGCCACAGATGCTCTCATGAAGGAGCAAAGGCAACCACAGCCGCCAAAATGCTCACCATGGCCCTGGATCATCTCTGCTGCTGCTGCTCCACAGCCCGCAGAGGGGATTCTCCCCTTTGCTCTATCCAGATAGCCTCGGTGCAAGCCTGGTTTACAAGTTATGGGGATCTGGACAGAGACTGATAATGTATTCTTAGATCTAACTGGCTGCCAAAAAAACCCTCATGGAAATCAAGCAAAGCTGCTTGTGAGAGCAGTTGAAGACAAGCTAGTGTTTGTCAGACATCTACAGATAACTGCCAGGCTTGAATACTCCAAACGGTAGCAAGAATTTAACATTTAGTCATACAAAATGCTGAAACCCAGCCTGCCAGACTGACAAACCTTGCGTTTTTAACAAGGGTTGGAAAAAAAGAAGGGTAAAGTAACTCTGCTGGTTTTAAACAGTGGACATGTAGGAGGAAAAGTACAGTTTGATGCCTTGCAAGCAGAGAAGTAAATTCAGCTCCTGTTACATCTTCTGTGGGAAAAAAAAGAAGTGTAACAGCAATCCCTGGCAAATGTGATTTTCGAGTAAGAAACAGCCGTACATTTCTGCCCTGAAGTCCCTCTGCTGATCGCCACCTCTGACTCATCCACCCCCATGCCCATATTTCAATATTACCCTCTATAAAAAGTTGAATTCTGTAATGTCAGTGGGACAGATGCTTTGCTCCCTGTCCTGTTTGTATGGCAAGGTTTATGCAAAATAAAATAGAAATCCTCAGAGCTGATAGAAGCAGTTATTGCTATGAATAGTCCCTCAGTGAGTTATTCACATGAGGAAGCTTTACAGTGTTTGCAAGCCAAGCCCAGAAATTCTGCTGTGATTTTTAATACAATAAAAACCTACATTTACTTACAGCATTAACAACACACAGATACAGAATAACTCACTGAAAAGCACAATGGGTCATATCATTAGATGGCGCATACCTGGTCTATCACCAGTAACTTGTGTACAGCCAGGTGTGTGTGTGTTACCAGTTAAAGCACCATTTCTTGAACACTTCTAAGACACCGTGTGTAATCTGGCATATTATTTGGGTTTAAATCATATGACAACAGGAAAGCCTAATCGCATATGTTTTATATACAAAATAAAACCATAGGGGCTTGAAAGCCTACGAGTCTGTGATCCATAGCTCATGTATTTCAGGTTCCCACCAGTGCTTGAGCATCAGAGCTTGATCCACATTGCCCCCGAACCCAGACCGTTCCACTGCTTTTGGGAGGGTCGCGCTCGGTGCGTGCCGAAGGAAGCAGGACAGGAAACCAACCCAGAGGCCCCACCTGGAAACCTCTTCTATCAGGAGATGAAAGGCTGAAATGAAGGAAGCTGTACATCAGCTAATGAGCACTGACAGGAACAGTTGAGATTTTTATGGGTGGATTAGATGGTGAGAACTCACCCATGTACCTTCCACAGCCCATTAAATCATTAGGATGAAATACAGGGAAATAGAAAGGAAAAAAAAAACCAAACCCAACTGTCAAAGTTTCTGCTCCTTTCTTTCCAGTTCTGGGGATCTGACATTTCCTCCTCCTTTTCAGAAAAAGTTTCAGAAACCTGTTTTCTGGGGGAGAAAACCTGTTCTTGTTTTTTTTTTTGTTCGGTGACACATTGCATTACTACTCGTGCTACCAACACCTCCTTTCTGGAAGTGTCAGCATGCCTTTGACTTTTGGACTCTAGGCTGTGCGTCCTGCCTCTCCCTCAGTGACTGCACTGATAAAATAAAGTGCATGAGCTCCAGCGCAGCTGCCCCCACCTATGGAAATACCAGTGGCAGAGGACGCTGCGTTTCCAGACTCATTCCCAGAACTGCAGGATGATCTGAAACTCACGGGGGATGCAGCAAAGATTTACATGGGACAGCAAATACCGACTCCTTTTCTGAAAGCCTTACAATGCATTGACCAGCATTTCATGTTCATCTCAGATCAATGAATCTTCAAATCATCACGGTGGCAATGGCGAATTTAGTGAGATTCTTGCAAAATGAGGCGCTCCCTCCAGATTTAGCATTCTTACTAAACACAGCCTCGCGACAGGGAGCTCTGACTTCCATGCGTTGTGCCAGCTGCGTAAAGAGAGAGGTTAGGGAAAGAACTGGAAACCTGGACCTGACACCCAAAGCCATAGTATTATTTTAAATAATTGCCTCAGTGCCTTAGCTAAGGCACTGAGCACCCACTGGATTCACGGGTTGCTGAGGACACCCTGTCCACGGAACATTGTTCTGGCATCTCCACAGGGCTTTAGGAAGTGAACTTCAAGCACCTGAATGGGAACATTTTTATCTCATTTATCCAAGATCACTCAGCAAGCTCTGATCAAGGAACAAAATCTCAAATCTTCATTTCCCCTCTCTCTCATTCTAAGCTGTATACGCATTAACACCCCAATCTGATACGGCAATCCTAATCATCTGAAATTCTGCAGCATACTTCCTTCAGCATCCTTTTAAATGTCATAATAGAAAAAAATATCTGGGCAAACAACATGCTGACTGCAAGAAAAAGCATGTCTGTACCACAACCAGGAGATGTGAAACTGCAACCATACAATCACCAAGCCTGCCAACACCTTGAGGTATTTATGCAGGTGGCTGGCTGAAAGCTCCCTGCCACAGGGTTACCTGGTTTCACTAAATGAAAGCCTGCTCTGTATACCTGCAAGGTGCCTGTATGTAATCACACCGTGTCAGAGGCAGACTCGCTCACAAGTCCATCAGATTTCCTCCGAGTGGGCCACCTAAGCGAATTAAAAATGTGCTGTTTTCCTCTCTGTGTGTTCAGCAATGTCTGCTGTCATTGTGAAATTACGGATTATTCCATGTGCCCATTTGGTTTTCTCAAACACAAAATATAAGCTCACATTTAAAGGGCTACAGTACCCACAAAAATCCCATTCTGCCTAAATTTCTCTGCTTGCTCTTGCTCAACCCTCTCCCTTCTGACACAACCAGAAGCTAGTACAGTAAAATAGTTTGCTTATTCTGGATTTTCTTACCATTTCCCAAGTATAATCCTGCTGGTTCCCCTTTGCTTGTGTGGACTCAGAAAGAGAAAGAGCTTTGAAGTGGGAAACATCCTCCCCCACCAAAAAAAAAAACCCAAACCTGGAAGATTTGAAACCATTAGAGAACTAGAAACAGCTTGTCTGTCCCAAGTACCTAGACTCCAAGTTGTCCCTTTAAGCGTGAAATACACAAAAACCAGTGCACCCGTCAAAGATGGGCGACTGCAATGAAATCAGCAGGGGTAGATGGGCTTTCTGCTAATGCTTTCTGTCCTAGACACGTGTTTCTGTGAGACAGCAGCAGTGGCTGTTCAAGTAGGGGTGGCCTTTATCAGGATGGAAGAGGTGCGAGCTCATCGTGGAGTTAGTGACGTGCTCTCATTTCAAGGGAGACCTCATTAGTTTTTGTCTTTACCTTTCTCGCGACCCTAATTGCAGTTCTTCCACTCTGGTGCTCAAAATTTCTTCCTGAAACAGATGAGCAAAAAATAAATGCAATTTTCATAGCTACTACCGATGAGGTTTTAATGCCAACAAGGAAAGCTGGCTGAAATCCTGCCTGGCCAAAGTGGGGGCTGCCAGGTCCTCTCCCCTGCGTCCTTGCAGGGCAGCCGGAGGAAGGTGTTGTGAGACACCAGAAGCTGCGTGGGTGTCAGAGCGTCCCCAGCAACTTCTCCAAGGTTTTGGATTGCTTACAGAGGCTGCACGTGGGACTACAGCTATTAGGCTGCTTGGCCTGGGAAGACACCTGGCTCTCCAGTCCTTCCCACTGAGCTCCTCAGACTGGGGCAAGGACTGTGGATAAGGCATTAGCACTAAAAATGAGCCCTTTTCAGTAACAGATTGTGGAGAGACCCACACAGCCAAGAGCACAACGCATGGCAAGGCATTTGGGTGAGTATCTAGAACATCCAGATGTTTCAGTCTTTTCAAAATTATAAAAAAATCTCTACTCTGAATATCCTGGATGAAGGTCTCAAGAGACAATTGAGAAAAAGCCTAACAATAAGGGACCCAAATGTGCATCCACTGGATGTGAATCTGTAATGGCTTTGCATTTACGGAGACAAGAAGCTGACCCTTCACATGCAAAATGTTTTACACATAAACTATTACCATGCAAGTCAATTCCACTGTTCCTCTTACTCCTCTAATGTATTCACATCTACCTTATAAAAAGCAGCATGGACAGAAATAGTCATCATTTTCTCAGCTGCTGATCAATGATGAGAAGTTCCCATATGCGTAACTATTTCTGCACACAAGATGCAGTGCATGTATGAGGATGTGTGCATACACACGCGCGTACCAGGTACGGCCGTGCCAGATCACTGGTTTATAAATATGCAGAGACAGATACAAACAGCCTTGGGCTTGCACATATTCCTAACGTGTTCAATGTTTCCAGAAAATACCTGCACAGAAATGAAAAGTTTCATCTAAATTCAACTCTGGGTGCCCCTGGTGAATTTGCTGGAGCTGTAGGACAGGTGGATATATATGTTCCTCTTCCATATATGTTCCAGGTGCTGAGCAGCTGGGACCAGACCAGTCACATGAACATAATCCCACTATGGCTAATAGGACCAAATGGGTCAGAGCGTGTGACATTTTGCAAAGCTGAATGCACATAGTGTTGTCGGGAGATAAAAATAATCTGAACAAAGTAAATGAACCAACTAAGATATTCTCCATTTAATGCTACAGTTAGTCATTATTTGTCCTTTCCACAAATGGGTAAAGCTAAAAACATTATCTACAAAAGCACATTATTATTATAGATTGGGTAAATTTAAAAAAAGAACTTTCGAATTACCAAAATATTACCACTAGTAACTAAATCAATGTTCAGCAGGAAGTCAGTGTTTGTCCCTCTACCCTTCATAAAACTATTTCAATTGGAAAAATGAGCAAAGACCTCTGCAAATGCACCTGCCCACATGAAACACATACCGGTGGGAGACGTGAAGATCGTTACGTGGACAAAGATAACCGAGCACAAAACACTGCCTTTGGGCACGCAGACAGCACACTGACGCTGATACACCTGAAGGCATCCTAGAGCAAAGCAGCCCCTTGTTACCTGCTTTGTAACCCAAGCAGGAGCTATAGTTTGTCCGCCCTACCCTCAAAAGTCTTCTCAAGCAAGAAGTAGGGCAAATGAGTTATATGACGCAAACACACACAAGAAAAAGTGGGGGATCAGCAATGCTAACATAAATAGGAGCATTTGTTCCACATCAACTACACTGTCAAAGGTGAGCCAGTCAGTAATGTCCCCTTCGTCTGAGCAGAGAAGTGCAATTTGAAATAGCAAATTTAAAATTTCCGTTCTGGTGTTGATACTGAATCCATCCTGGCTGAATTCCTTCATCTCTCTGTGGCTCAGGCTCATCATCTTCTGTAAAAAGGTGGAATGAAGACTGAACACGCTATTGCTGTCCCAGACCATGGTAAGTTATGGCAGACAGAGAAAATGGATCATAAAGCCTCTTTAGAACTGTTACAATAAAAGCCCTCAGTTGAAATATTTAGGCAAAATTTGTTTTGGGTAAGTAATGCTAAAAATGTTACATGTATAGCCAATTAGTCTTTTTCAACCTCTCCTGTTATTAACACCAGTCCTGCTACAGTCCCTTACGACACCCCCTTGTTTCCACCTTACCCTATTGCAAATGGACTGATTGTGCTCCTTGCCCTCTCTTGCAGAAGCTGTCTTCACTGCCACTGTTAGCCAGGATTTACTACATTTGATTTCTTGCCTGTGAATGAGAGCAAAAAAAAAAAAAAAAACCTACTGACTTGAGCAGCAGCAGCAGCAGCACCCCCCGTGTGATTTAGCTGCACCCTCCCTGCTACAGTGTGAGTGTCAGCAGCAACCCACTCCCCGCTGAGCAAAGCAGCCCGGCTTTAAAGCATCTTTTAATCTAAGTTAGAAACTCCTGCGTGCGAGTAGGAGTCAGCTGGGGTGAGACTCAAGCTACCAGTGCAGTTAAAGACAACTCCAATTTTCGTCTGCTACAATAATTCCTCTTCTTGTAACAACTCGTTTTCCTGAACAGCCTCTCATAAGGGGTTTTATCATCATCATATCACTTTCCTGCAAAATATTGTATTTGAATACAATTCAGCTATCTTGTTCTTACAGCCTTCGCAATGCCCGACTAAGCAACACAGAGCTGAGACTTGTTACTTTTGCATTGTATTACTGCATTTGTCATCTCGTATTTCTGTTTAACAAGAAGGCATCTCCTCAGCATCTGCGACGAAGAACATTATTGCAAAGAACATAATCAGCTTCCCCTGCATCTTCTTGTCCTGAAATGTTCCTTTTGCCACTAGATAATGGAATAAATCCAAGATTTCCATGTGAGTTTCTGTTTCCAACCCATCAGCGAACAGTGTGTTCTCGTGTCTTAACCATGTGCTCTTTAAACTGTCTCCTCAATTGCAGGCGCTGAAGCTCCCTTCATATTTCCGGTTCTTCAAGATGCCAGCTGAGCTGGGATCAGCTCTGATGCCTGCCACTTAAACACAGCATTTAGTATGGTCTAAGTGAGTAGGTTGGGTCTGGGACAATGAGCCTGAATTTTAGAAACTGGAAAAGGGATACAGACCTGTCCCATATGCCTTTAGACCCGCATATAGGATTTTTTTTCCTCTCTGAAGTTGTAGTCCTGAGAACTTAAACATCCAGCTTTTCACAGCAGGAGGGTCTATGCGTTGGGTCGTGTAACCCAGCACGGGACAGGAGTCTGCTCCATTGCAGGTGAGCTGGCACTTAATCTAACTTCTAGTTATCTGAAACATTAAAACAGGCAGAACTTCTGCCAGCTCAATTTAGCTGATTAACAGCTTTTGGGAGGAGAATGCTCTTAATGTATAGAGCAATACCATTTTACAAATACAGCTAATTATTTTCCAAGAACGGCTTAAAACCATACACATTAAAGAATAGTTTTGATAAGCTATGTCTGCCCTAGGGTGTGTGGCAGGACAGCTCTTGTCACAAAAACCTTTAAAGTGAACAAGCTCTACATTTCAAGTTCCACCTATTTCTGCCTCATTTTCTTGCCACAGCAAGAAGGGACACTGGGTATGGGCAGGGGCTGAACACGGGACTGAACGGGGACACACCAGTGGCTTACCCATGCCTTCCTCCTCCTCTGGGCAGGAAAGGCATGGTAGCCATACAGGGCTGCGATTAAATTTAGGATCAGACTTTGCCGAACTTGTCCTACTCATCACTTCTAACCTTGCTTTTATCTGCTCAGCACTTCACACCTTCCCTCTGCAACATCAGCCTTTTGCTTTCAGTCTCTCCTTATACCTTGATAACTGTGATGCTAATCAGAATATGGGAAGATAAGAGTCAAGGAGGATTTAGACACCTACCCTGAGGCTGGCCAGAAGAACAACCTGGTGACAGGCAGATTGCTTACATAAGGAATCGATAACAATTTAGGACATTGAGGCAGTATGAGGATCACAAAGTGAGGCTCCCTCTGTAGTTATTAGTTACTTTCACGACATCTTGATGGGATTGATCAATATTATCAGAATTGTAAAGAAGGAAAAATAGGTTTTCTAATCCCAATTGTGGTCTCTTCATCATAAAACTGTGGGCCTACCTATATATCAGCCACTTTTTTTCATGGCATATATACATCTGTGTGCCTCTGCCACATCACCTCACACAGTAACTGAATACAGCTGTCACCACCGTACTGGAGCAGGCACCCCAGTGTGAACTAGCCTGCTGTCGGGGAAGCGCTGCTCTGAGAGCAGTTTGCCCATGGTTTTAAACATATCAGGAAGCAAAAAAAATCCCAACAACTCATTTGCACGTATAAGGTTTTTTCCCTCGGCTAGAGGAATGCAAATGCCATGCAGCCTTTACATCGTCTCCAACGGTTTGGCTGATTATCGCATCTCTAATTCCAGTTCACACAATCCACACAGCACCTTCTTATTATGGATGTGCTGCTGACATGTACGAAGACTGATTAGATAGTTAGACACAAGCCAAGGAAATAATAAATACACAACTCCACTTTTCAGAGAATTATTTTACTATAGGCTCTTGTGTGCACAGTTGAATTTGTCATCATAGTTTGATCTCTGCCCTTTCTTAGCAAAAAAATTTCCAGCCATTGAGTTAAATCTTCCAGACAGATAAATCACATCATAATATTTTTCAGGTTTATCATTCTCCCATCTTTTAGACAGTGAACTATCCTTGACTATCCTTACGACAGCTCTTACAAAGCCACCTTCCTAATGCTATCAGTGGCCCAAGAAATGCTTTTCCCCTGACATACATGTCCCACCTTGCCAATGTACCCATTCCTTGTATAAATTCCTTGTATATATCAGTACAGGAGAAAACTACACCACAAAGGCCAAGCACATTTCTTTTCAGGTAAGCAGCCACTTGGGTGGCCAAGAGAAGTCTTCTGGTCACATGCTGTAGGGGTCTGGCAATGCGTAGACAGTCTACATAGATAATTGGATGGGTTGCAGAATAAAAGTAGCCTTCTCTTGGAGCGAGCAATACTGGCAGGCCCCAGGGTGGCATCAGTGGTGGCCTTGTCCTGTCTAACTGGTCACCTATGGGCTATGCTCAAAGGCAGCTTCATAATAGAGAGGTGCAGACTGAGTCCAGGCCATACACTGCAATAGATGACCATGGGTTTCTACTGACCAACCTCAAAGAGGACTCAATAAAACTAGAAAAGATGCAGAAAAGGCTGATAAGGTTGATCAAAGGTATGGAGTAACTCTTCAGCTCAGGAAAAGATGACTGCAGGGAAAGGATATGACAGAAGTCTGTAAAATCAGGCGTGGGATGGAGGTGGCAAATAGGCAAGGGAGCATCAGATGAAAGTAGCAGGTGGGAGGCTCAAAACAAATACAAGGAAATACTTCTGACATATCACGTTCTTAAACAGCAGAACAGGTGCTGTTGTAGGTGCTAGAGGTTTAGCTTTAAAATGCAATTGGACAACATCATGGAAGAAAAACTCATCAAGGTCTACCAAACACCAGCTTTAGCTCAGGACGTGAGCCACAAAATGCTGGAGGCTGGGAGAGTGAAATGGGAAACATCCTCGCATTCTTGTCCTGTTCTTATACTCCTCCCTGTACCTGTGTTATTGGCAACTGGCACACAAAGAGACTGATCTGGCTGGATAACTGGCCTGACCTGGTACATTTGTTCTTGTGTTCTAACTGAAAATTAATTTCAAAGCAGTAAAAATAGTAATATAACCTCACACCTAAGCAGAAGGTGCTTTATTCTAGTGCCATCCATGCTATGATTATGATAAAGCACTTAATTTTCTACAGCCTAAACTTTACCATTTGTAAAATGATACTAGTGGTACTCATCTTTTAAAGATACTCCAAGATCTACAACTGACTGAATAAAACAATGACAAGGAGTTACCCATGTTATTAACCAAAACCTCTCAGCCACCAAAGTGTGTCAATATGTGCTGGTGCTCAAGTCCAAATAGTCAAGGGTCTGTGACAAGGCCTTAAAACAAGATGTAAAAAGACATCAGGCATTAAATTAGATTTTCAGAAGCACCAACTGCCACTGAATATTTAATGCCTTTTGAGGTCCAATCCTCCTTTTTGTGTTTATTTTGGAATTTAGAACAGTGGGGCTTGGGCTGCTGTTTTCAGAAGCGTGAAGAGTCAAGTCCAACCTGCGTGGCCTGTTTATGGTTACAAGATGTTGCAATGCCAGTGACAGGATCCAACCAGGGGATTCCTGACTCCTGTCAGGAAAGAAGGTGGGTAGAAAAAAGCAATTTGGAATTGCACTGCCTGCAATGCAGAGAAGATGTATCCAAGTCACCTTTAAACACAACGCTTGGATAAGCCGTGTCAGCACAGCTGCAAAACTTGCCTGGGAAGTAAGGTAAATTACGAACTCCATTACAGGGCAGTTAGGAAGCTACTACTCTCCTTTAAATTAGCCATTAGCTAGTTTAAAGTTGGCTTCTGTAGAGTTATTTTGCACAGCAGGGACTGCGGTGGAGGCACGCTCCTGTCTGTGTGGTCACCCAGGGCTGAGGCAGTGCCACGAAGCTGCCTTGGGAGCTGTTCAGCTGCAATGAGACTCATGCTATTCCCCATCCCTGCACAGAGAAAAAAAACTCTGCTACTATGATTTCTTCAGTCTAATTCTTTTGTAGTTTAAGCTGACTTTCCCCTCCATGTATGTAGTCTCATAGCTCTAATTTTCAGCTGAGAGCAAGCACCAAGCATATCATTCCAGGTCCTGACCAGCCACCAGCTCCCTCCAACAGAGAAGCAGCATCTCTCAATCTCCCAGACACTTTTGTAATTAAATTTTAAAGAACGCTGCTCACTCATGTTTTTTGTAGTAGGTTTTCATTTCAGCTGGCGGCTCACTCCCATAACATAATCATTTCTCTAGAAGTCTCCTCAGTTAGAATTAGTTTTGTCAATCTTGAGTACTACAATTTTTCTGTATTAGTCTCCGACATCTCAAGGTTAGTTTATGCTGTTGGGATTTCCTGTAGGGAACTTGCCGCTTTACTTCGTGCTCTGTATCATACTGGTGTTTATTTTGGGAAAAATTTGTAATGATTTACAATAAGACCCTTGTTTTACAACCCTTCAGTTTTAAGTTCAAATAGACTTCACATAGTCTCTAGTTTTCCTATTACTGCTGCCAGGAAGGATCTCCATAAAGTTTTAAAGAAGGACTTGGCTGATAGAAAAGAAAACTCTGGTATCCTTTTAGGAAGGAAGAAAATAAATGCAAATCTGACAGCAATAGAAAGTTGTCACCTGCTTTGGGGTAAGGAGGAGATTTTTTATTGCAGCTCAGTGTAAGCAGCAGTCTCTTTAGAGACAGAAGAAGCACTTCTAACCATCTTGCCGGCTAAGTCAGGTAAAAATCAGTTTACTGTCATTAAAATATCATATGGGGAGAATACCGGTACCGGGAACTCTGCTCATTCCTACAGCAAATTTTGTATCCGTGCCAGATCTGCTGCCAGGCTGAAGCTGGGAGTAAAAGCACTAAACAGGGCATTTGCTGGCAATAACTCCTGCAATTTGGGGGAATTTTTGCCTTTTGGTGTGCTATCACCTCCAGTAATGGTAAGTAACATCTCCAGGAGACTCAGCTGACTATGAATGCACAAGTCTTTGAATGAGTACGTACAGTGACCGAGGTTCATTTGCTCTCATCTCCTTCTCATTAAAGGCTGTGTATTAGCGACAGCTGAATGTGCACATTGGTGAAGCTCCTGCTCCCCAAAATACAGTGACAGAGGGCCAGAGTCATGCCTGGGGTAGACTTATGGGCTTTGCATCACTGGACCTTTTCAATCAATGATTTTCTTCTGTTTAAAAGAACTACATTTCTATTTTCACACCTGCATGCCTGCTGTTTGGGAATGCGCTTAGGATTTCTAATTACTTTGCAGTGCAGTTTCTTCACAGCTCCAAAGCTGATTAAAAAGAGCACCCAGTGAAGAGGTGAAGAATATGGGTCAGATCCCCAGATGGTGTAAAAGCAGTGGATTGCAAGTGAGGTAAAAAAAAGGTAGTAAGAATAAATTCTACTTTTTTTTTTCCTTGTACTGATATGCTTTAAGCTTGAAAAGAATGGTGGGAGTTGGGGGTCAGCAGTATCTCTCACCCTCCCCCTCTGCACAGGTATTCTCCTGAGATGGTGCATGGCACTATCAAAAGCTGCTTATCTTAGTTCTAGGAAGATGAACTAAACATAAAAAATACAATTCATAATGCCAAATAAAAATAAGAATCAGAATATACAGGGCAGGTGCAGTTAAGTGCCTACACATTTCAATATCAGCTATGTCTGCAAATTGTCAGCCCAAAAAGGTCATTAAAATAATCTGGCCTTTTATCAAGATCAAACTCTTGCTGACTGATAATGATACATGAGCTGTCTTCAGGCAAATTCGGTTCTTTTCCCATCAAAGGCATTTTCAGTGAATTCCGGAGCTCTTTAACAAGCTTTTCATCCTGTTGCTATTTTGCCTTCACACCTACTGCCCTATCTTCACAGGGATTTATTCCATTCCCTTCAGATGTAAGCACTAGCTGGGTTTGGAGGAAAAATAAGATCAAGTATCATTTGCACTTCCCTTACAGAGGACCCTGTCCCTATCAGGTGCTAAAAAACTCAGCTCCCATTAACTTTAACGTGAGATAGCGGCAACTTCACTAATAGCATTCAGCTTTTTTCGGGTTTGGGTCCCTCACAAATTTCTGCAGATACCAGTAACAATTTCATTAATGAGTAGGGATTTTGATAACTTACATACAAGAGCATAGAGGGCTATCAGGTCTAACGTCAGAGCTGCACATCTGCTTACTCGGCAGATAAGACCCCTTACACATCTTAACCAACCTAAACAACATCCCACACGGTTTTCAGCATCCCCTGTGTGCTGGGTGATAACTGAAACACATCCCTCTGACAAATAGTAATGCATGCCCTTTGCTAAAGCTTCAAACCTACTGACACGGTGGGGTTTCTGGATTAAACAGATTCCCCTCAAATATTTGTTTTACATGATAGGTTATTTGTAAGAGGTTTCAAATGCTCCAGCCTTCAGTCAATAGCTGACTCTACAGTTTTCGCTATCACTGCCCCTTTTGATTTCCTTTGGTTTTCTTTCCTTGAGATCAAGGTGATCTATTTTTAGTGCCGGGACTGGTTAAGTGAGGAGTTGCTATAGTGACAGATAGCTGATACAAACCAAGGCCCACTGCAATTCCTCCGGCTGGTAAATGAACACTACACAAAGTGGGGCAGCGGCCGGGGGTGCCCAGACACTGCTCAGCTCACGGGGGCGTTAATAACTGCCCAGGACTCTCAAGGTCACGCTTAATGTATATGAAATGGCCAGAAGGCAGCCTGGGTGCTTTTTGTAGGAAACACCCATCTTGCTGCCTTTGTTGGCCCAATAAATGAGTCAGTGTTGGTCTTGGACATTGCAGTGGTCTCCTTCTGCTGGTCTGCTGATGCAAATCAGCTGCACAAGCAGCCTTAGCTGCCTCTACCTGAGAAGTCACTCTGTTCTTGAAAATTTATCAGAACAAGAGCAGTTGTATGCGAATGTTGAGAACTGGGTGGAAAAAGATGCGCAGTCAGGATATTTGCAACTTCAGCTTTCCCTGCAACTGAACAGTGGAGCATCACAGAAATGTTGGTTGGAAAGGATGTCTGGAGGCCGCTTCTCCAGTCTCCCACTCAAAGCAGGTCTGGTATCAACCAAGACCAGGTTAGCCATGGCTTTGGCTAGCTGAGTCTTGAAAACCTCCGGGGATGGAGAGACCACAACCTCTCTAGTTTACCTGTGCCAGCGCTGCACCACCACCTTGAGGGATTTTTTGCTGACATCCAGTCTGACCCTTCTCAGCCACAAACTCTTTTGTTCCTTCTTTTGACATCTGCCACCACTAAGAAGAATTTGGCTCTACCGCCTTTGAAACTGTCCTTAGGTAGTTGCAGGTTGCTGTTAGATTGCCCCTTAGCCTTCTCTCTGCTGGACAAAAAAAACCCAGTTTCCTCAACCTCTCCTCACAGATTTCAAAACGTCTGCCCTAGGTCCCAAAACATTTTGGTAGTCCTCCAGGGAAACCCTCTCCAATTCCCCAGCATTTTTATGATGGGAGGAGCAGAAAAAGGACACCCTATTCCCAGTGCAGCCCCACCAGCACCAGGTGGAGGCGTATAACAACCTCCCTTGACTGGATCGCTCTGTTCCTCCTAACATAGCCCAGTATGTGGTTCACCCTATTGGTAATGACAGCACATTTTTGGATCATTTTCCAGATGATACCACCACAACCCCGAAGTCCTTCTCACTGGGAGTCAGTCATCAGTGCCCAGCATGTACTGCCACGTGGGCTCATCTCACCCACCATCCAGGTCACTAATGAATATTATCAGTCCTCATACTGATCCCTGTTGACCAATCCTAAATGCAAGTATGTCCCTTGGGAAATGTCAACATTATTCCAGCTTCTCACCCTTTCTACTCAGTTGTTCTCTCAAGGAGGCTGGTACAATCCTCACCTCTGAACACCCACCTGACTGTTGTTGCCACAGAAGTCCATGTTCATGCTGAACATGAGCCAGCAGTGTGCCCAGGTGGCCAAGAAGGCCAACAGCATCCTGGCCTGTATCAGGAATAGTGTAGCCAGCAGGAGCAGGGAGGTGATTGTCCCCCTGTACTCAGCACTGGTGAGGCTGCACCTGGAATACTGTGTCCAGTTTTGAGCCCCGCAGTACAGGAAGGACATTGAGGTGCTGGAGCATGTCCAGAGAAGGGCAGCGAAGCTGGTGAAGGGTCTGGAGCACAGGCCTTATGAGGAGCGGCTGAGGGAACTGGGATTGTTTAGCCTGGAGAAGAGGAGGCTGAGGGGAGACCTTATCGCTCTCTACAACTACCTGAAAGGAGGTTGTAGTGAGGTGGGTGTTGGTCTCTTCTGCCAAGTAACAAGTGATAGGACGAGAGGAAATGGTCTCAAGTTGCACCAGGGGAGGTTTAGATTGGATATTAAGAAAAATTTCTTCATGGAAAGAGTGGTCAAGCATTGGAAGCCTGCCCAGAGAGGTGGTGAAGTCACCATCCCTGGAGTTGTTCAAAAAATGTGTAGACGTGGCACTTTGGGACGTGGTTTAGTAAGCATGGTGGTGCTGGGTTGACAGTTGGACTAGATGATCTTAGAGGTCTTTTCCAACCTTAATGATTCTCTTCTCTTCTCTTCTCTTCTCTTCTCTTCTCTTCTCTTCTCTTCTCTTCTCTTCTCTTCTCTTCTCTTCTCTTCTCTATTGCAGCAAGAGCGTCTCCGTTGCAAACTTGTTGTCTCCTTCACGTCTCTGCTTGACTTTCCATGTCATTTCTCCCTCATCTATATTTCTTGAATTGATTTCTTGCCCTATTCTTGTTTATTATCTCTAATTATGCTATATGCAAGCAGCAGAGATGTCACAAATCATCTGTTCCTCTCCAGGAGCATTGCCTGCCAGGAAAGGCAGGATTGTCGCAAGAATCCTGCGTATGCTATCGTAATTCTTGCACTGACTGAAATAAAACTGCAGAGCCAGATGGGCAGGATCTGTTAAACAATCCGGTGCCTGTAGCTCTGAGCGCGTCAAAGGGTCCTTGTTACCCCATGGAGAACACAGCACTGGGAAGCAGCTGTTTTCCGATGCCTGGAAAAAACTCTGAGGAAACAACAGGATGCTCGTAATTAATGTCAGCTAATCCTATCATCCCTCCTCCAGCTGAATTGCCTGAATTTTATCAAAGGAGGAGCAGCAAAAGGACAGGACGGGAACCCCTCAGCGCACGTGTGCGATGCAACTCTGGGCTCTGTCCTTAAACCAAGTAAGGCTGCGTGACCTTTCTGGCACAGAGAATTCAAGCCTCTAAGCCAAGCCTGCCAGCCACACAATGATATCTCACAGAGCAGCCCTTCATCTCTCCAGACCTAAGCCTTTGCATTGCAGTATGACTCTGTAATGACAATAAAATGGCTAAAACAATTTTGAGACGTTAAATCCCACTGCTCCAAGCCCTTTTGAGTCCTTGAACTGCTTTTAGGTTGAACAGAATAAAGGTGAAAGTAGAAAACAGCTGAAACCTGGTAATTCCTGGGATTTGCTGATCCAATAAACCTGACAAACAAACTGCCTTAACAACATCTTTGAAATTGCACTCTTGGGCAATTCACTGAAACTTTGAGCAAGGAGTCAATAGTCCAAAACATTGATTTCTAATTAAACAGAAGTACCCACCTACCGCAATGCTACTGTCAAGTGGAATTTTAGGCTGTGAAAAAAGATTTGGACTTGAAATTTTCTTTTAAAACATGGCAACAGCATTTCTAATACAGATGCGTGGGAGTATAAATAAATTGTGGTCTAGCTTAGCACATTCAAATCAAGTAGAAAGTCAGACGGATAACAGCATCTCATACAGATATTGTTCCGAAAGTCAGAGCCCTTGAAAAGTACAAGTGAAAGAGGGAGGAAAAAAAACCTGGTGCAATAAGGATGAGAATGCAATTTTGATCATGCATGAAAATCAGTAATTCCAGTGATTTTTGGCATGTAGGTTGTGACCCTCCAGCATTCAGCATGAAGACACTCCAGGATGCATTCTGTAAGCTGGGATGTCATGTATGAAAGTCTTATCTACACTATTTTCTTGTCACCTCAAAAATGAATCAGATGATAGTTAATTAGATCACAAGGTAACCAAGATAGTTATCCAGCCTTATATATGCATATAAGAAGTGACCTGGTACCTGAAGGTAACAGAAGTGAAGGATGGAAAAAGGAAATCCTGATAAACACATAAATATTGCCTGCCATCAGAAACAGGTGGTCTCTGCATCCGCTTTCACTCGCAGTCAGTGCTCGGCTTTCTTCTGTCTCAGTTTCTCCTTTTCCACCTCAATGAACCTCTCCTCATACTTGCATTTCACAGCTTTACCTAGATTCAATCCCAAGATTTGCTTTTAGTTTCTGTCTGTCTTTCAGGAATAACATTCATCCTGCTGTTCCAAATGACTCTGAATAGCAGCAGAATTAAAGTATCCTTAAGACAGTAAAAAACTGAAGTGTCTCTGATGCCACTGTGCCTGGGGGACAAACACCTGCACCCACAAGTACCAACAAGGACCATAACCACATGGACTCCCCCCAGATGGGAGCTCTCCCTGCCAAAAACCTGTACAGTTTGTGAAAGAGCCTGCCAAAAGGGAGGCTGGCCCTGCTGGTCTCACCCACCACGTTGTTAACAACAGCGTGTCAATGCTGAGTAATTCAGTCATTTATAGTAACATTAGTATTTTTGATCAAACTTTGCAATAAGATGCACAGAGCTGCCTGGAGCAGGACTGGGAAGAAGTGTTGGTGGGCAGACTCATTTGCAGCACCGATCTGTATATTCGTGCTTCAAGAGAACATACTGTATTTGCACGTGCATAACCTGCCCTTCAGACAACAAGAACTTTCTTTGAAAATAAATTACTTGGAGAGTTTGCATTCTCGGACAACTCAGCATGAGAGCAAAGAGTCTACAGCTTCTTTAAGCTCGCAAAGGGCTCCAGAGGAAGGGTGCTGCTGTGCTCTGCACCAGGGAGGGAGCACGGGAAGAGTGCAGGGCAAAGCATTCTACCCAATATACGTCCATTTCCATTTACACCAAATGAGTGGAGGTTTTCTAGGGTTTATTAGTATCTGAATTTACCAGTACCTGCTTGAAAATACCTTGCTGATTCTATTGCTTCATGGGCACAGTCCTTTTCCCCCCACCCAGAATGCTTCGAAGCTGCATACAAAGCTGGGATGTGCCAGAAAGCACGAGCACAGTGACTGTAAGGGAGCAGAAAATGGCAAAATAAAAAGTCTCAAACATTTCATCAGGCTGGTCACCGTTTTTCTCCTTCCTGACAACTAACCATAGAAATTTCACAGCTTCCAGGTCTTGGAGCTCTCTATAGTACAAGATTAATCGGTACTGATCAGCCAGGGCCGTACATTTTCTAAAATCACTGTCAGCTCAACAGAGCATGAAAACCAGTAGAGAAAATCATTAACAAACCAAAGCGGTCCCAGTTTCTCATGCCCAGTCTCTGATGCTGGTGGTTTTAAGCTGCTTTTCAGGAGCAACAGGATTTTGCTCTTTCAGTTTGTTTACGGCAGCCACTGGAACATGCAGCAACCCCCTCACTCTCATTTATTGCTCCAGAAATTTTTTCGCTGTGTTTTTTCCCCCACTGCTTCATAACAGAAACATCCCACCAGAACGAGAGAAATAAATATCTCAGCTCCAGTCCTCCCACAAGCAGCATCGCCCACTTTGGGGCGAAGCACCAGATGAGCTGCAGCTCCCCAGGCTGGAGAAGCAAGAGATCAAGTCCTGTCTCCTTTTGCCATCACTTCTCCAGCCTCCTCCCACACGTTTTCTGTCCCTGTTCTCAGTGCAACTATCCACAACCCGGCTTGTGCCGATAAATGGTGATGTGAGGCAGGCTGAAGTATCCCCTGGGTTTCCATTTGCACTTGGAGAGGTTGCGAACTGCCTGCTCTTTGGGTTGGTGTAAGTCCTTGCCCATGGACTGCTCTCTGGGCTGGTCGCATCCTATGACACTTTAACTCCACGTGGTGATCCCTGATGAAGTCACCACATCTTTGCTGTTGGGAAGGAAGAGTGTGATTTCTCTGCCTGACACCTGATCCACACTCACCCCCAACTCCAGGGGTCTGGGAAGGACCACGGCAAGTGATGGAAGAAGCCCCTTGAGTTTTTGACTGAGAGGAGAGGACATTTCCCCTTGGGTTGAGTATTTAAAGATACTCCAAAATATGGCACCTCCTAGATCCGCTCTAGAGCCTCAGCAGCCCTCCATCCCATGGCGGTTAGCAGGGACATGAGATAAAGCACGTGCACTGAGTGCCACCAGCATGGCTACAGCAAGTTACGGAGCGACTCGGGGACAAGCCCCTGCCCTTCGCACCAGGACCGCCTGATTCTCATACATGGTGGGGCTGAAGCATGTTTGCGCGTTGTATGTTTTGGGGTCTGAGTCATTCAGCAGGCTCACTCCTAGTTTAGTCCTAATTTGCACCTAATTGTAACAGCTGGCAGGGAACTTGTCCTCGAGAGTGTTATTGAGGCAGGACAGGTCAGGAGCCGAGGGGCAGCACTGAAGTTTGCTTGAAGCCCCTTGCAGGCGGCTTGTCAGGGCTCAGCTTTGGCCCCTGCTGATTAAAATCCACAGCAACAAATCCCAAGAGGAGCAGCATGGGCAAGGAGAAGCTCCTGGGCATTTCTATGCAGCTAAAAGCTTCCAAAATGAGCGGTTTGAGACCAAATGCCTGGGCACAAAGCAGCGCCAGGGGTCACGGCAGCCACACGTGCTGCAGAGCGGTTCCTTCGCTGGGCACTCATGGCTCGGGTAGGGAAGAAACACTTTTAACATCATACCTTTTGCAGGTGTCATTCAGTCCATCATGGAATAGATGGTGTACTTTAAAGGGCAGAGCAATTAGCCTCGCTGGGGCCGAAAAGTTGTCCCCTTCAGAAATGCCACAGAGCCTATCTGTTTACAACACACCAGCCCGCAGCAAGAGCTCGCAGGCGGGGAAGCTGCCAGCAACCCTGCACAGGCAAGCAGCAACTGCAATAGGAAGGAGGAAACTCTGCGGTGGTGATCCAGAGGTTGGAAGAATTTTGGGTAATCCCAGTCCTCAGCCCTGCCAAAATCATATTGCACAAACCAGCTTCCCTGCTGTTTGGTGGATAGCTCAAGCTTTGAGGTCTCTCTGTTGGCTGCTCCTCTCCCGGCGCAAAGCTGCGGGCTCTTTGCCTTCGCCCCACAGCTCTCCCTGCTCTCGTTTGCTCCTGGTGCCCGTTCATGCTTTTCTCCTTCCCCTCTCTGTGTGCTCTCTGCTTCCCTTTGGCCATACTCAGGTCTCCTCTTGCTATTCACTTGGCATAAAAGGCCTGTAAGGCTCCAAAACCAGGGAATTACAGAGATGCCCATCCTTGGCAATGCCACCCTCCACTTCTCTACCAGGATGCGAACCTCTTCATCGGTGCAGAGGAAGGATGGGGTTTAGCTCAACTGACACACAGAAGCATGTACTACTTGATAACTTCAGTTGCAGTGGCCTGATGGTATCTACCCCTGGGAAGACGAGAAGCTGCGCTGGCCCAATCCTATTTACAACGACTGGAGAACTCTTCCTTAAAACTCTTACAGAAATGGCCAAGAAAAATCAGAAATTCCAGATTCAACTAGCCGAGGTGACAGAGCACCCCTTTCTGGGGCATCAGGGGATTTTTCCCTCTTCCTTCCTTTTCCACCCCTTTTCTGACTACAATCCAAGCTCCTTCAGCAACAGGGAGGCTGCAGCGGCAGCACAGCCACCCTGGGAGAGCACGTGGGAAAGCCCATGTTGGATTGCTGCCATTCATTTCCCACCCCTGATGGTGGACGGCAACTAAACGGGATGCACCAGTGTGTGACCAAACCTGACGAGCCACCAAGTCTGGTTGCTAGCAATGCTCCTGCACGCCACAAATACTGATCATAAAACCTGCTGAGCGCTGGCGGTTCCCTTGAGAGCCGCTCAGGAAGTGTTTATTAAGGCCTAATAGCTATGAGATACAGATTAAATCTAGAAAATAATGCAAAGCTTTTTTTTTGACATTTCCCTGCAAATAATTAATGCCATTTGGGGTGGGGGGGAAAGCATTTGCAAGTGTGTTAACCTGTTTCCCAAAAGGAATCTGGACTCTGCTGGGATGGCAGAGGCAATCCCTGCGTCAGAGCATCCAAGGAAGGCAGTTACCCAGACACATCCCATTCGCTTTTTCCTTGTGACTTGGCAGTTCTCTGTTCATGATGGAAATGCGATGTAGGGAGCTGACCTGCTCATGCTCTTACACAAATGGCATCTGCGAAGTCTGTAGAGTAAATACTGTGCAGAAAACTCTGCCTAATGCTGGCTGTGTACCACTGGAGTGGGCTACAGAGCTGGATTAATGGGAATGAGGATAAGGAGGAGCACAGTTTTTGGCATTTCTGGCATTATACTTTCAACTTTTTTTTATAACTCCGTCACAGACATTCCAGTTCATATAGCCAGTACTCTTGGTGCAGGACAAATTATTTTCTCCTTGGAGGAAGATAAGGATGGGCTTTAGAGTTAGACCCTGAGGAAGCAGACTTGCAACACTACGTTCGGTGCTTCCAGCAGTGAATCCTTTTGCAGATGTTGGCTATTCTCATCTCTGATGGAACCACAGGAGGGTGAATTAGTGGCTCAAAGTGCCATTAATCACTTAATCTAGAAAACACACATGTGTTTCTGCCTAGGTGAGAATTTAGGGGTTTTAATTAGAAATTTGGGAATAAATTTTACATCTGGGCAATCTGTAATCTAAATTTTCCCCCCTTCTTGCATAAACTGTTACCTGTCTTTGTGCATCTTGCGGACACTGTGAAACTCCAAAGACCTGGGTCATATCTCATTTACATCACCTTGACCTTACACTACCACTCCAGCAGAAACCTTCAGAAGGGTTTAGGGGAATGCAAACAAGGCACAGCACCTTAGCTTTAAAAACACTTAACCGTACAAAACAGGAACAGAAAGAGAAGCATTTGCAAGAAGGACACCTTAAAACCAACACAACTGGCTGCTAAGTAAATTGCAAAACATTAAATAATAGAAAAACAAGCTTTCTGGGTAGCCACCCATCCATCAATAGCAACTGCCCATCACTTAATCTGTATGCGTCTCTCCGCACCATCCATATGGTCCAACACAACTCATACCTTCGTCATTCTGCTGGATTTAACACAGTGACTCCTGACTGATAGAGAGTAAAAAAGAGCCTTGCCTGCCCTTTCTACAAGTCAGACTCTAAACAGTACCTTATCTGGCTGGTTCAGTGTAACATCAGTTTTAAACCTCTTAGTCACAGGACAGAATCTCTCAGCAGCACTCATGGTCTTGGGGAATCACAGAGTTGTAAAACAGCTACCATTAGTCCAGAGAGGAAATGCATTAAACATTATATTTCTCCACTATTCTTAAGAAATACATCCAGATCCTGCTGGAAAATCCCTTGTCTCCTGGCCAGCTGATCCCTACGTGATACACAGATGCTCTCTGACACAACTCAGCACCTGTACTAGAGTTAACACTCAGTGACCAGGAAAAGCTTTTGATTAATGGAGAACAGTCCCTAATTGCAACTCAAACACAATTATATTGATAACTGCAGTGTCAGAAATACATGGTTTTAAATGCATTACTTTACAGATTAATATGCAATTTTTCTTCACTTAAAATTCATCTTTCAATATACAGTGTTAGCCCTAACTTAGCATTTAGTTACTACTCTTCAGTAAAAGTAACATTAGTCAACAGCCCCTTTTGAATGTATTATGTTTACTGTAAACCTTCCCATAACATCACTCTTTTCCTAAAGGTTCTATCTGATGTGTGTTACAGGTATCAGCTCAGATGTTCATCTCCAGCGCAAACCACCATATAAATAACCTCCACACAACAACTGAGCAATTCAGTCAATGAAATTGGAAAGCACAAAATTGTTGCTCGGTAATTCTTTATCCCCTACTCGCTGCCCTCTCCCAAAGACCAATGTCCCTCCTTTTTGGATGGGTAACGCAGAGGGTGCCTACCGAACAGGCCACGAGGATCAGACTGGCGTCTCTCCGAGCTTTCGTACTGCTCCTTTCTCTTCTTGCTCCCTCTAAAGCTACCAAAACGCTTCATGAGCTGCAACATGCGCTCGCGCGGCACCAGCTGTCAGTCATGCCCAGGAGCGAAGAAAAAAAGCAGCACAAGGGGCAAGGCAAGGTGTCACTTACACCAACAGGCCAGGTGCGAGAAAATAAAGCTCCAGAAAGACCGTGTGGCTGCAAAAAAAGCCCAGCTTGCCGGCGGTTCAGCTCTGACGCGCTCGGTTGTGGTCTTTGTGGAGAGCCGCTCCGCAGCAGGCTGCCAAACCTCTCACGCCAGGCACTTCCAGTCTTAATTCCAGCGTACAGTAACTCGCTTGCAAGTATCTGTAGACACAGAGAGAAGTTCAAAGTCTGCCCAGCTTGCAGCCACGGAGCTTTTATCCGTCAGCCGTCAGAAGCCCCGGAGACCGAAGCAGCGTTTCCCAGCAGATCAGCTCATGCGGAAAAGGTCAGGAACCGCCTGATAAGCTCCCTCGTTTAAAAAATGCAAAGGAGCCACAAGCCCTCTTGAAGGGAATTGTCATGTGCAGCTTGGCATGATGACTCTTTAAAAAGGCTGTAAAAGGAAACCACCCCTGGACAGACAATTCCTGGCAGCGAGCGTCCCAGGCACACTCGCACCGTGACATGACATCACCCAACTATTTTGATTCATGCGTGCTGGGTCTTCGCAGCGACAGCACAGTCCAGCTGCCCGTCGATGAGCTCCAAAACGCCCGGCCCTCTGTGACTAATGACTAATGGGAACAAGCTCCCGCCAATTCATAAAAAGAAGGCTGATACTTTCTGGAAACCGTAGCCGGAGTGATGGGCTGCACTTTCTCTAGTGACGTGCCCTCCCCATGCTATGCATCTCTATATGCTCTGCACAGATTGCTCCATTCAAATTTGCTGTCTGCAAAGCAAAAGGCACCTGAGACAGCTGTTTGTAACACAATTGAAATCCACCTCGTGGTCTTTTCAATGAGACAAACATTCACGGGGCTGTTGCTCATCCCAACCGGACGGGATGTATTATATTAGGCTCCCAGACAGGGTGTATTATGTTAGGCTTCGAGTCTGTACATTCAGAGATGTTTATTTTAGGAAAGGGTTGAGCAGCATGGGCTAAATCTTGAGCAGCTGGAAAGGGGTGCAAGCATGAACCAAGGCATGGTCAAACTGTGATAGCCAACTGTCCTGGTTTCGGCTGGGATAGAGTTAATTTTCTTCCTAGTAGTGGTTTGGTATGGAACCACCATAGTGCTGTGGTTTGGATTTAGTATGAGAATAATGTTGATAACACACTGATGTTTTTAGTTGTTGCTAAGCAGTGTTTACACTAAGTCAAGGACTTTTCAGCTTCCCATGCTCTGCCAGGTGCACAAGAAGCTGGGAGGGGACACAGCCAGGATAGTTGACCCAACCTGGCCAAAGGGCTATTCCATACCATATGGCGTCATGCTCAGTATAGAAACTGGGGGGGGTTGGCCAGGGAGCAGTGATCGCTGCTCGGGAACTGTCTGGGTATCGGTCGGCGGGTGGTGAGCAATTGCATTGTGCATCACTTGCTTCGTATATTACTATTACTGTTATTATTATATTGTTATTATTACTACTACTATTTTACTTTATTTTGTTTCAATTATGAAACTGTTCTTCTCTCAACCCAGGAGTGTTTCTCACTCTTACTCCTCCGATTCTCTCCCCCATCCCACCAGGGCAGGGGGAGTGAGCGAGCAGCTGCGTGGTGCTGAGTTGCTGGCTGGGGTTAAACCACAACACCAACCTCCCTAAGATTACAGTAAATGTTCTGTTAAATCAAAAGCTTTTTTTAAATTCATAGAGCACCAACCTTTCCTCCAGATACCACTGGAACTTGAGGCTCAGATCTTTCAAAAATCAAACCCTATATGAGTAATGAGAGTCCTCTCTCTTTAATCCCTAGGAGCAGTTAAAGGTCACAGCACCTTTTTCCTCTCCAAAGAAGCATGCCTTTTTCTTTGTGCCCATTATTACTCCTGGGACTTAATATTGTTAGAAAGGAAAAAAAAACAAAACAGCCAAGAATACTGCAGAAAAGACCGTCATCAGCACAGATTTCTTTCAAGCTCTGGTCTTTCAGAAAGATGGCTGTCACCAAGGTGACAATGCAAGGATGTGCCAGGACTTCAGGGACCCCGGGTGAAGGTGCAGAGATCACAGCAGGCTCCTCTGCCATCCTCAACTACCAGAGACGTCTCTCAGTCTACCCTACAGAGAACATGAAGAAGACTGTACAGAGAGCACCTAGCGACCAAAATAATTAAATTATTAACAAGACAATTATCTTCCAGACAGGGCTTTCACTGAGATCCAGATGAGGAACCACAATGATTAATTTAAGGCTCTTCCGAGCCTTTCCTGTCCTGACTTGTCCTCCTACTTTCTATTATCCCCATCTTTGTGGTCCTAGCCACATGTTTCAGCCCTGCATATGAAGATCCCAGTGCTTTTCACCAAATAACAATCTTTTGCATAAAACAGCCTGTCAGCACAGTGCTTTATGAAAGCCCCTGGCCCAGCCCCTCCTTTGAGGCTCGCTGTTCACCCAGCGTAGAGGAGAAGCAGGTGGAGCAATGAGAAGTGTTTAGGGACAGGCAGGGGTAAGTGTCAGTGTAACTTAAATACTTGTTTTAATGTTGTTGTAGGAGGTGTCAAGCTCTTCACATCCCATCTGGCCTCGTGTGACCAGCATATTTACCTCTGCAAGCTTAATCTTAACTGTCCCTTCCTTTCATTCTGCCATGCTCATGCCACCGCGACTGAGACAGTAGCTGTAGCGGGGCAAGCTCTGCCTCTCCCTGTAAGTACGTGTCAGGGGCCAGCTCTCAACCTACTTCCACGAGACCCATGACCTTCAAAGTCCTTCCCATATGCAAAACAGTCTCCCAATAGCAAAACTGAATCTTTCTTGCTGCAATTTAAGCCTACTGCTTCTTGCCTTCTTCACCATGCACATGGAGAACAGATTGTTCCCCTCTGCTCCGGAGCAGCCCTTGACATATTTGAAGACAGTTATCCAGTTCCCTTTCCAGTCTTTACTTGGCCAAAGACATAAGAAATGCTGCCTACAAAACCAATGCAATCTGGACCTCGTTTCCCCTCCTTAGAAAAGAATTCCTCATTCTTCAGCAGCCAAAGGATTGCTGAGAATGACTTAATGTCATCAGAAACCAAAAAATTTAAATCCCTTTTTAATGAGATAAGAATTAGTATTGCTTCAGCACGGAAACAGCCCCCTTTTTGAGAGGCCAAGGATAAATAGTACCTGATGACCTTTTCAAGCAGGGCCATTGCACCAGGAGGGCTCATTTCCCCTTATTAGGGAAAGCAGCAAGATCTTAATGTTTCTGTACAGAGCTACCAGAAAATGAAACAACGCTGTTTAACAACTGACTTTCACAGTAATTTGTTAAAAAAAGCACTAAGTGGTTTGAGTATGATCATTTTGTCTCCCACCGCTAATGGTCTAACAGATACTAGCACATTTACACCAGATACTACATCTTCTTAACGATTCCAGTGGAAGGATCTTATAAAGCTAATAATAAAAAGCTGGGCTTCAAAGAGCTCCTTTGGGGCCACCTATGTTCTGGAGATTGAAAACACAAATCCCTTCCAAACAACCATGAAATGGACTCTTGTCAAGCTACTTTAAAATCTCCCAAATTAGTTACAGCATATTACGTTTCTTGAGCTGCGTAAGGATAACACTGCTCCCTTCCAAAAACCATATGCAGGCTCACTCTGAGAGGTACCAAGCATTGGGCAGCTTAATGAACTTATCTGGGGAGAAGGAGCAAACAAACACTCGTGTATGTGTGTGAAATGCTTCCCTAGTCCCGCTGTATCTGCTAAGCTGGCCAGACCTGAGCCATTTTATGGCCTTAGAGCAGCCTCTATGCTGACAACTTGCCAACCTGCCTCCAGCCCCACCACCCTCTTGCCCCAAGTCATCTGCTTCTCTGACAGTTTTACTTCGATGACCTAATGTCAAGTCCAAAAAAGAGCCTAAAAAAGGCTCTAGAGCTAAAAAAAGACCCACATCTCCTGGAAATCTCCCTTACACCAAATTCTTGCCTTTATCCCATCAGCTGCCTATGTTCCCAGCCCACCCAGCAATGTCCAACCGTGCTCATCCCAGCCCTTCATACCCTTAAACCACTTGTTTTTTTTTTTTTAAAAGGAAGGCCACAGCACACAAAGTAGAAAAGATAAACGTCTTTCTGCTATATTTTTCACTAATTCACAGGGCCACATAAGAAGAGGAGTCTCATGGCCATGGCAGGAGTCATCTCCAATCCAACCCAAAAATGCCCCATCCATGGCCGGTCTCCCTCTTCTCGAAGCTTCTTGCTTTTCAGTTCTCCATCTCTCAGGATAAAAGCACCTTTTGCACCTCCCCCCAGTGATTTAACATGTCTCTTGAGGCACAAATATAACAAAAACCTTCCTTTCTCCGGATGCGATGTGAAGATTTTGTTCTATGAGGTAGAACTGGGGGTTGAGTGTTCAGATTTGGTCTCCAGATAGGAAATATGGAAAATCCCATTGCACCAACCGAGTGCCGCCATCATGGGGTGTCCGACCCAGACGTCAGAGTTTTGAAACACAAACTGATTCATCCATCTCACGGAGGTGTAAATTCTGTGCTGTGGTGAAAATACTTAAAATACGGATATTTTGAACCATTTCCTCACTTGCCTTTTTAATAGGAGCTTTAACCTGAGATACAAATGCAGCAGCAGAGTGTGGGGCAGGCAATGGGGACCAGTTAGTCCTATCAGGGTTTATTCTGGTGTGAAAATGGAAAAAACAACACATTTCATCCTTGTAATTTAAGATGTTATTTAGCACAAAACAGGAAGGCTAAAAAGAATATGTATCCCCTTAGTGACAATTAACGCTTCAGCTAGCTTCTGACTGCAAATCAGCAAAGCCAAGTATTTCCCTTTCCTCGTTGCTGAGAATTTCCTTGTTCAAAATTCCCTCTGTTCTTGTCATTGCTGAAAGAAATAAAGTTCAAATTCACTCTTAGAAGGGTAAAGCATGAATCATGTTTGCATTTTTACATGGATCACTTTTCTCTGCCCTGTTCTCCTTAAAAATTTCCCTGAATTGGAATTTTTCTAAATTTCTCTTCTCAATTCTGTAGACCAGTGTTGGCAAAATTAAATGTTTTTTATCATTGTCAATGGTGCCGGGGCATGCTTACAAGCCTTCACAAGACCAGACTGGTTTTAACTGCAACCGTATTTCATATAAATAGCAAACTTGGACAATATTTCAAAGTAACACACAAATAAATATGTAAAAGAGATCTTTGCTCTAAAAAAAACCTGCTCAAGACTACAAGTGATGCAATGCAGAATAACAAAAAGCCTGTTTTGCCTGAACACCATTTGCAGGCTGGTTGAACAGAGCATGTAGCCTGCGTTTTCAAAGGGAAATACAAACTACCACTTTCTCCATCTGGTCTAAGTCCAGCTCACACCCCATAAAAGAACTGCAAGTTTATAACTCCAAGCTGGGCTCAATTACTTCCCATAATCATAACCAAGTGTTTCACTGTAATGAGTTTTTGTCTTTATCCCCTTTTTTTATACTACTTCATGCTGCTTTCACTGTGCATTAAGAAAGATTTAAATCTTTGAAGCTGTCAGGCTGGCACTAACCTGGTTTTGAAAAATCTGAAAGTTTAATTTTACTTCTTTTTAGCAGTCCCAAAGGTGCACGCTAGATTCCCCAGAACTCTTGGTAAATTACTTATAAATTACATCCTGGCGTCTTTGTGACGTTTTTCTATCCTACCTTTCCAGAGTTTGTAATATGAACCAGCAGGAATAGGAGTAATGGCGATGGCAGCGTTGGCATATTGGTGATTTCTAGTAAGAAAACCACTACATTTCAGGCTCAGAGCACCTACCCCAAAAGACCGATAAGCTGGGACTGATGACTAGGATCCTATCCAAATGACAATTTTATCATTCCCCCACATCCTACTAATAAAGTGTGGTGCATATGTTTCCAGCACTCACTTCATTAGCAATTTCAGTTCATAATGTGAAAAATGGAGCCATTCTTACGTACACCGCAATCTGGCTGTGCTCAAAAACAGCAAAATAGTATTTGATCCAGCAAGTACAGGATGTCTGGTGTGACAACACCACTCCTAACATTTAGTAAGTTCTCAGCTAAAGGAAAACATCTCAGCAGTAACTTTTACAAAAAAAGAGCAGAGGCAATAAAGTTCCTTAGAAGCATTTTTCCACTTGTGCTTTTCTCATCCCTCCTTGCTGCTCTTTCTTCTTGCTTCTATCAAGTATTTCAACCATATCCACCCACAAAACCTTGAGAAGGAGACAGGATTCAAAGGAACATCACAAATCTCTTTTTCATTCTCTTCTTGTTCTTCTTTCCTTCCCGCTTCTTTACTTCTCATGCAGGATTGGAACAGATTAAACGATGTTAAAGTCAAAATGGGCATTGCAGGGCTGAACAAAATATCCCCTTCAGTTTAAAGTAAAGAAGTCTTTCAACCAGCACTGAATGGGTCGCAAACTGAATGGCAGGAAATGAATAAAGCCAGAAATGACTCCAAGAAAGTGATACATTAGGGATGGCCAGTACCTGAGGAGTGAAATTCGTATCACTGTCCCATAGTGAACACTCCAAAATACAAGAAACTAAGAATCAGAGCACCATGACTCCACAGAAGTACAGTCCTCCACCGATTCTGCCTCAGGAGATTTGTTTGGAGAGATGACAAAAACTCACTGAATTAGCAGCAGTTTGCACCAATCCTCGGCTGGCCTCGGATGTCAACCCTACACCAACCCAGCCAGCATCCCTTCGTTGCACAGCCAGAGCCACCACATTTGCAATTCAGAAGCTAGTAAGAGCATTAGCAGTAAAACAGCTTCACACACATTTACTGCAGTTTTGACATTCACACAGGCAAGGTTATCATAAAATACTTTAGTGACCAATATGCACGTTAGAAGCAATGCCCTCATCCTAAAATCTAGATGGGATGATGAAATTTCAAAGTAATTTCAAGTTCTGTATCCCTCTGCTCCCCACAGTGAGCAGATGCATCTGACAGCTAAAGCTGAGAAATTTGCTCACACACAAAATAAGATGGCAAAGAGACTCTTCTCCTGACTTGGAATTATTATTATTATCTGCTGTTTCTGGTTAAGTGTTCCCTAACAATAAAAAATGCCGACAGTGCAATTTTGGGGTTGACAGCCATCCCACAAATGACCCATTCCTATGCCACAGTGGATATAATAAAGACATATGTGCTATATATATATTATACACAGTAAAAGAGACAGTGGTCAGCAGCCTCCTATTAGACATGTGAGACAATGCAGAAATGCTGACTGAAGAGAAATTGAACCACACCTTGAAGAGCCAAATAGTTAGCTAACGCTTGAGAAGCCTTTCTCATTCCTGGCTCCAGCAATTTCACTGACGAAGTTCTTCAGTGATGAAAGAGAGACCTCACTTGGTTCAGCTGCAAGAGAGCAGCAGCTTCCAGAGGAATGAACCATTCCCCGTGAACTCCTAACCTCAAGTCTGCCAAAGCTCAAGGACGAAGGAGTTTGCATACGTGTGCTTCTCCTGCTCTCAGCTGCTGCGACGGGGCAGGAGAGCCTGAGACCTACGTTCAGGCTGCCTATAGGGGTATCTCACACAGGTGTTTACACAGAATGGACATTTTCTGTGAACTATTGCAAACGTTGTTTTGTTGACAGTGAAAGCAGGGTCTTGTAGCATTAGACTACAGTGAAAGCAGGGACCTGTAGCATTAGTATTGTGAGCTGAATTGTTCACTGAACTCAAACTCAAAGCTCACAAAATCCCAGTGACTAGCTGGGGTATCCATAGGAAGGGCTTTAACTACTTATTATATAGCCACCGACAGTATGTTTACATGAGTGACTAAGGACATCACAGAGGAGTGGGTCTCAGTCCGATGAACTAAACACAGGCGTAATGCCAAGAGGGGAAATTCCTACAGGATCACCCAACGCCGCATTGTCAGTACAAGTGGAATTGCTCCAGCAAGAGGATTATAATAGAAAGGGAAGAATCCAGTGTGCGCAGACAGGGATTGCACTGAAATCCAACCCCCTGCACAGCCTCTTTGCATTGCAGCCAGCTCCCTCAGTCTATTTGTTCAAGTCACCCCTACCAAATACAGTAGAACTCCATCCGGTGGTTAAGAAACAATACAAGGGATTTTAAAAAAAAAATGCAGAAAATAACTCCCAAGATCTATCTTCATTTTCCAGCCTTACTTTTCCTATGAATTAATGATTCTGAAGCATCGTTAGTTGTAAGCAAAGGAATAAATCCAAGTACACTGCATACTTCAATGTCATAATAATTCAACAACTGGCAAACCAGCCCTGTTAACTTCCCAAGATAAACATCTTGGGAACCACCACCAGCTAGATCTCATGTAGCACCTTTTCATCTTCAGCAGAAGGGAGGTAAGCACCGCGGTTTGTCTTTGCACAGGGAAAAGTGACTTTCCAAAAGTCCCTGTGCAGCAGGCTGGCATGAGGCCGGTGAGGAGCAGAACAAGACGGATGTCTGTTGGACTCGACGGCTCTGCTCCTTCCCTTGCAAGAACATGACATATTGTTCACACTGCGTTAAACCACTGTGTGCATGAGGTGGCTGTCTCACATGCCCCAGCTCCAAAGAGATTACTAGAATTAGTCGCCCAGATTACGGAAGAGCTGCCAGAGCAGATGGGAGTATCGAGGAGGAAACATTCGTTATCACATACATGAGGTCTGGAAGAAAAATAATTCAAAATCTTTCTGGTTTCTCTTTCCAGTTGTTTTTTTTTGTTTTGGTTTGGTTTGGGGGGTGTGTGTGAGAGATTTTTTGCACCCAGTTCAAACACAGCAATTTTGTTAGCAAAATAAACTTTACTGACTTTTTAAGAGAGATGAAAGAACAGTGTGAAAGACAGACCCTGCAGCTTACTGAGATGGTAACAGAGGTACCTTAGCAATCTGCCAGGGTACAGAAGGGACAAAGACCTAGACAGTGGACATGTAAGGGAAAACCGGCATTGTTTTAATGTCTACAATGAGCTACAAACTATCCAAGCCCCAATATTTCCCATTTCTTGATGATTCTACCAATACATGTAACTGGCAGACAGGTAACTTGGAAAAAAGCATCCGACACATCCATGGCATCCAGCTGGGAAGCTGCTGCAACCGTGGGAGCCACAAGCCTATGATGGGAGTGAATCAAGGGACTGTGTGGGATGGCTTGGGTGGTAAAAAGTTCCCTGTTCATTCACTGTGCAAGTGAAAACACCAAGGACTGTAAAATTCAGAGTTGTTATATTTAGGATTGTGTGAAAAACCTCAGTGGGTTGGCTGGGACCAACACAGACATGAACTAGAGAAAGCTTTTTGAGTCTTTATGCCTAGCTGGCAGAAGGGCTGGAAACCTGGGAGCTACAAGGCAGTAAGAGAATATTCCTGGAAAAGCCAACCCTGCTAGTCTGCACACACAATACCTGGCAAGAGAAAAAATAGTCTGAAACCTTTTCACAACAGCTAATGATAAAGGAAGAGACTGAAAAGGCTGTCAGCTGTGTCCTTGCGGGGACTGCCTGAAAGCCAAGACAGAGTTGGGAAGAGGCAACATCACGGTAACTCCTTGTGTGACACTTCCTTGGTTATTTAGGTTTTAGGGTGTCCTTGTGAATCAGAGGGCAGGTACCAGGGCTCAGGCACATCCCAGCTCAACACAGTTCTCAGGCCGACACTTAATTTGCAGCCAGCATCTTTCCCTGTTCACTTCCTCAATGCACATCAAGCCTCAAATCGAGGAGAGACTTCTGGAACCGTGAAATCTCTTTTAGTGGTGACTTAGCTTAGCAATGCATTGGGTCAATCACACTACTATTTGTACCTTGTAAAGCCATTTGAAAATTATCTAAACAAGTATCACGGATGGCCACAACTTGTTGTACAGTGTCATCAGATTCCCAAATATTGTCAAAGGTCATCATCTTGCAGTGGCTTCAGTGCTTAAAGTAGAAAGCACTCTACCAAGTAGCTGTAACATCATCAATCAGTTTAAATGCCACATCAAGAATCAAAGCAGAAAGTCAGTGTTGTGGTTACAGAGCTCTGGATATATGCAGCAGCACAAAGCCCAACTCTTGAATTTCTTGGTCTGCCCCAAAAGCATCCTGCATCCTTAGTCCTTCACTCAGGTGTCTGTGTTTCCAGGGGCGTGTTTCTAACACAGTCCTGTGAGCTTTTCCTAATGCAGCCTGGTGCAATTCTGGCTCTTGGAGTCAGGGTTGCCTAAAACAGCCTACAAAAACCTCTCAGTATTACAGACCGAATGCTTTTGTTATTATTACATAATACATATTTATGGGAAAAAAATACTCCACCATCACCTTGGCAGCTAGCAATAAGGCCTGGCAAGTCTGACAGTCATCTTATTTGCAAGTGTGTCACTGGAGCAAAAAATATTAAAACCTCTGTGCTAATAGAGACGAACAGAAATTCCTGTAAAGCAGGTAGGTTGCTTCCAGTCATAATAAAATACCAACAGGGCAGAGGAGGGGAGGAAGGAACACTGAAATGGGGCTGAGTAAGGAATTTAGAGACTTTGGTTTTATTCTCAGCTCTGCTACTGGGCCACTGCACAACCAGGGACAACTCACATCATCTCTGCAAGAGCTTCACATGAGAAGTCGTCTTCAGATGCTGTGTGTTACAGCACTGTGAGTCTCATGCTTAGACCAATCCCTTTCCTACCCCTATTAACCAGAAAGATAATTAAAAATCTTAAAGAAAACAAAGACCTACAACAGTTGAAGTAGATGTTTATGGTGACCACAGGTTTCTGGCTTTCCTTCCTGTCAATTTGCTGCCTACATCCATTACAAGCGTATGTGTTCAAAGGCAAACAGCAAAATCCCTGTGTCTTCAGGAATTGCTCAGTTAGGCAATGCAAGCGCAGGGTGGGGAGCATCAACCCCCAGCCCGAGAGACCAAACTCCCATCGGCCTCAGTAGCAAAAATCAGGCTCATTGACAGCAAAACTGAGCTTATCAAGAAGTCTTTATATTAATTTCCAAGTGTTTTTTTTTCCTGCACAACATGTTAAAAGACATAACATGAGCTCCTGCATCAAGCGCAGCATCGACAAGGAAGGTCCTGCTGGTCTTTACTTTGAGTCACAGCCCTCAGCATCACCAGCCTAAATCAGTCCCTTCAAATTCCCCCTGCACCCTTCAGCCCTCCCTATTTACAGTAACCTGCTATAAAATTCACATTCTTAAACTACAGCAATTAATGAAACTTCACCAAAACCTGGAGAAGATCTGCTCAGGGTCGCGCATGAAGGTCTGGGGGAGCCAGGAGTGGAGGGGGATGCTCCTGCCCCAGCCTTTACCCTTCTTGCCTGCACAACCCTGCCACACCACAGTCCGCAGAAATCCGGCGTGGGAGGGAAGGCGTGAGACACCAGCAGAGTCCGAAGGACTTTCTGCAGCTTAGCAGCTCCCCCTGCATCTCCTCCTAATGTGCTTAGCTACTTAGCGAGCAGCGAGCTAAACATCTTCATGTTTAGCAACAAGTTTTACTGGGTTTTTGCATTACTTGACCTTTAATGATTGGGAAGCTCTGTGCATCTTACCAACCTTTTCTTGGTTGCCGTCACAAGGCGCTTCCCAAGGTGAAAGACGGTTTTGCTTTTGCTCAAAGAGCACAAAACGTACAGCCATGCCTGGGGAGTGCTCAGTGCTCCCTGCATTGTCCCCGGCGAAGAATGAGACTGGGTCCTCAACACAGTTTTAACTTCTCAGCTCCAAGAAAAGGTTCACTGCATTAACGCTTCCAGCACAAAAATACTTGCATTTCAGTAAGTGGGCACAGCAAACTGGTGTCCTTTCTTTACCTGTCTTGCAGCACGGTCCCTACAGCCTCGTGGTGCTGAGCCCATCAGGCTGTACGTATTCTGCACCCATGTGTCCCACCTTGCCTCTGTAAGACTGCAAATGCAAGGGCTTTTTCCCTTCACATATTTACATTATTAGCATATTAATGAAGTTCCTAACCTCATTTAGCCACTTGACTTTTGCACCATGCAAAAAGAACTAGGAAAGAAGAGGTGGAGGCTTCCTCAGCACAGCAAAGGGCTCCTCTAATCCTGCAACCTATAGTGCAGCAGCACAAGTTGATTATAAACAGCCTACTCAAACGTGACCCACTCCCTAATGCACAGTTAAGTATCTGTGTCCAAGGGAGAGGATAAGAAACTTGGGAGGGAACAAAGTGCCAGGTTTAGAGAGAAACAAGAAGCCACACACCTTCCCAGCATGAACTCATCAAAGGTTTTTTTTCTCTCTGAATTTTTGCAAGATGTGCATGTGGTGCACATTGTTGAGCCTCACATCTGCTGGACAGATAAGATAATAATTTCTAAGAACTTAAGTGATGTCATGCATTTTCTTTTTTTAATGTGACCATAAAGTGGCAAAAGCTGTCAGTGGCACTGGCAGTACCTTAACAAAAAATGTTGATGTTGCCTGGATACTGAGTCCCGCTCCAGTCTAGGATTTGCCTGCGTGTCTGCATTTGACAGCAGTAACTCCTCGGGATTTTAGTTTTTCTTTAATATTCTGAGAGCCATGCAAATATCTCTGCTTATACAGATCCCTCCTCCTCTCTCCTCCCCCACTTTTTGGCTTTGTAAAATGCAAACTAATTCCTCAACCGTAGTAAAGCCATAAATAAGAAGCCGTAAAAATATTTTTCTAGCCTTCTTTTTCCAAGGTTAATCTTTTCAGTTATATAAGCACTTTATAAAATAGCATGGGGACAGTATATGAGAATCTGTTTATGTGATCAAGACTTGGCTCCTTCTTTACCGTGGCCCAATGACAGTATTTTATGCTTTGCATTTGCCACTGCTGAGGTTCGCTCAGCCATCTCTCTGTGACTTCCAAAGCAGAAGGCAGCATGATTTAACATTGCTTTTCAGGGAGTGCTTACAGTAAATCATTACTGATGGGCATCCATGGAGTCTTGGGAAAAAAAGAGCATTATTAAGCACTTGCTAATTTTTCGTTATAGTGAGTGCATTCCAGGTTTTCACTGATGGCAAAAATCCAGCTACTCCGCAGGGAAGTGTATTTTCCCCAGTCTCTCCCCTTGCTGCTGTCCTGCTCCCAATCTGAGTTGTGCCTTAGTGTTTGAAGAAACAGTTCTGGGTGCCAGTTAGGGAAGTGCTGTAGTGTTTTATTATCTTTTATGGTAAAGAATTTGGAAGGACTTGACAGAGAGCTTCAGGCAGAAACAGAAACAGGACCAAGTGAATATACAAAATACAGCACAAAACTCCTCGTCCTGGCAGCTAGATGACAGAGAATTAAAAAATCCACTACAGATCATTTTTCCAGTCGGGCCCCTGACATGGTTCCTAAGTGAGGAACAATGCACAGTTATCCTGGTGCTCCGCGGCAGCAGAGTTCAGCACCCTGCAGGGTTATTTTCCAAAGGAAATGACGTGCTGTTTGGATACTTTTTTTGGTGCCACTTGTTTTATTTACTTAATAATGTCACAGGCTTTGAATACGCAAGAAGCCAACTCTCTTTTTCAGCAATCCCGTCCCAAACGTCAGTGCCCCATTCCTGCACAGCCATTCTGCGCTGGGGAATGACTCGGTTTAGCCATGCTGAAGCAAAGGGCATACTGTCCCGCTCCTTGCAATTGCTCCTCCAAAAAAAAGCCATGTATCATAACACTAAACTTCATGACAGAATCACTTCAAGAGAGTAAATAAAGCTTGAATGCAACAAGAACATATACCACAACCTTGTAACTCCTTCCAGCTGATGCCAACCACAAAACAGTGAACATGTGGGGTTCATCTAACGCAGCGTAATTCTGTCTCCCCTCTCATCGCAGCAGTAGCAGACATGAGGGTTTGGGCACTGTGCCAGCTTCGACAGCTCTGCGGGGAGAAGACGACACCTTTCTGTCATAGCACTCCTGAATCCTGCAACTTAACCACCAGTAAAAAATTTACATGGAAAAACTATCAATGCTGTAAAAAAACAGACAGAAAGCTTGAAGCAGAAACAAGCCCTTAAAAATGCTACGTCTCTTCTTTTCAACTTTAAAACTGGAATGGATAAAGCTATACACAGTGGAAAGAAAGGTAGAGATGACTCAACAGGCTCGTTTTGTGGTGATGCCTGTTGCTGCTACCTTCCCCAAGCCTCTTGTGGCTGGGAACCGTAAGAACACTTGGATGGTTTGAAGATGCAAAAGCTGGCGTGTGCTGACAGTGCCAGGATGCTCGCATAGAACATGCACAAGCGCATGAGAAAAACTCACCTCTTCCCAACTGCACACCTCTTCTTAAATACAAAATGCAATGAAAGAGTGAAAATGATGGTGTGAATCCTGAGGATCACGCTCTCCAAGTCATTTTTCCGTGCACAGGCGAGACGCCCAGCTCAGGGTGGCTGGACTCTCTCTTGGCTCTCTCGGCTCTCTCGGCTAAACTAGAGGCAAACTATGGCTAAAGGTGTGGCACAGCTGGTGCAGGTCCATACTCCGTCAGCATTCCCGCTCCCTTGGTTTGTAGCTGGGGTCCCCAGGGAAGCAGCTGCACGCAGCGGATTTAAGTTTCCCATTCTGCAGCACAGCTGTCTGCTTTGTAAGATCCTCCACCGACAACGTTCACTCTCTCCACATCCCAGCTTTCCAGATGGAGAGACTGTGGGGGCTTCTTGTGATTGCCATGGATGCTTCTGGCTACTCCAAACCAAGCTCCAGCCACTCTGCCTCAAAACTCACCCTAAAATGATGGGTCAGTTTAACAGCAATGTGACTTCTGACCAGCACTCGTTGTCAGCTTGTTTGACTTTAATGGGATTTAATTGCAGTGACATGCCTTAACAAAACCCATGCCAAGAAACTGCAGTTGGAGAAAGAGCTGACCTAACGCCAGTTTCCCAAGGGTTTTCACTACCCTCCTCCTCTAACTCGTGGCCCCCCGGTGCCGCACAAACTCTCTTGGGTCAGTGAGGAGGCTGCAGCCACCCAGATCTCCTCCAGCCCCTGCCACAGCCACTTCTAACAAGATGCCTTACTCTGAATTTCACCCTCTGTGGTGGCCACATGCTCCTCCAGCACCATCCTCCAAGGTTGGGGACAATCCCAGAGTAGCCATCATCCTTGAGTCCTCACCAGGGCTTACTCCCTAAAAAATGATCTGAGATTTCACCTCCCTTCATCACCCCTAAACTCTGCGGTTAAAGGAAAAAGCAAAACACCACCATGGGGCCAGGGACAGAAACCACCCTGATGACATCTCCCTCGCACAGAAGCTCCACCCCACCACCCCATATCCATGGAGATCTTGTCTTTCAGGGTTTATCTGATTGCATGGATATGTGCTACTATGTTACATGGAGACACTCCACATTAACACGCAGAAATGAGACATGGTAATTGTATTTTGCATTTTCATACTCTGATGATTTTTACATAGTCTTCACCCCAATGGTCTGGATAATACAAGTGCATAAATCCACCTCTGTTAAGCAAAATTGGAGGAATTATGGTCCATCACAAATGAATACCAAAGCGATGGCTCTTAATTACATTAATGTAATTAAGAAAGATCCTAAATCTCAGTTTCTTTCTCGGTCCTTGTTTCTACAACAAAGACAACCAGAGAAAAAGTAAAAAGTACTGGAACGGAGCCCATATCAGTTACCCCATAGCCATCACTTTGACCATTTCTCTAAATTCAGAACATCTATCCCTGCCTGTCTTCCCTTACCACTAGTAAGAATTTGCTGATAATCCACACATTTTTCTGCAGACTGGGCTTCTGATTCAACAAAATGTAGACAGCTGTACAAACTGGCATGCACTAATCCCCAGCATTTGCTTGAAAGCTTTCTGTAAACGCCAGCGAACATACAAGATGTCAGATCGGCGATAATCCTCATTACTTACTATTTAAATTTTTAAGGAGGGAAGGGTCATAATTAGGCTTTTGTCAAGGAGAGTGCCTTTGATTGCATCGGAAGTAAGGGCTTTCCTCTGGCTTTGAAGGACAAACCCAACACTTAGATGCCCATGCAGGAAACTATTCCTTATTGCTCACCACCTTCATAGGGGTGACTACCAAATATTGCTGAAATTAGCCAAAATACTTCCTTTTTTCTTCTCTTTTTTATTTTAGCTAAAAAGGTCCTTGGGTTTTTTTCCCAACTCATCTGGCTTATGCGTCTCAGCAGGGATTTACGCTATTAACCTCAGGCACCCAAGTCTGGAAATTGTTCCAGTGTGTTCAGAGCCCAATGGTCAAATCTTCCCCTGTGTCACCCTGGAAAAGTCAGACGTAGTAAATCAGATGTGTTTAAACACACATAATACAGCAGAATTCGATCTTCGCATGGGCAGAAGCCACAGTTTAATTAGCTTCACTGGAAGGAGCAATACTTTCTTCTAAAAGATGCAAAAATTCAGCTAACCGTTCATCTAAGTGTTCATGTTGATTCATTTTTGAGGTTTGCTCTCCTGAACAAGTTTAGGCCAGTGCTGCAATTGCAATCAAGCGCTGCTGCTGAGGATTCCTACGCCAAAACCCCATTTTTACTACCTGGCTACATGTTTCAGCCACTGTTTGTGCTTCTTGTCTTTCACAAATCCTTTGAGGTGCACCTAACATGGCCAAGCTTAACCTTTCTCTAGCAAAATCTACTTTTTACAGGTTGCCCAGAGAGGTTGTAGATGCCTCATCCCTAGAAACATTCCAGGTCAGGTTGGATGGGGCTCTGAGCAACCTGATCTAGTTGAAGCTGTCCCTGCTCACTGCAGGGGGGTTGGGCTAGATGACCTCTAAAGGTCCCTTCCAACCCAAACCATTCTATGATTCTATGAAACACAAAGGAGGCAGGTATTTAATATAGATCCTAAACACAGAATAAATAACACGGGCACTATTTGCCATGTGTAGCTACGCTCATTTCAGTATTAAGCATTAGTTCATGTGCAATTCTTTCACCTTCTCTCCAGAAAGTCTTGATCTTCATAGCCTTTAGACATGGATTTTTTATTTTGCACGGATTAAAGCCAGTTTTGGCCTCTGGCTGCTTGGCACTACAGGGGGCACGTCAGCGTGCAAGAGGAATTGGAGGAATTTGCATAACTGCAAACAGCATCATCCTGTTGGAGTTACAGGTTGCCAAGCACAGTTCACTCACCATTAAACAGCTCTGTGAAAAGACCATGAACATGAAGAGCTATGGAAACCTTATACTAAGGTTAAGCAAACAAATGTGACACCAAACCTTCTGCCCAGCTCAGGCAGGCGGTAAAGCAGATATATTCACAGTGACCCTGAAATAAAACACTCAGGATTCCCAAATAACAGCGTTTGTTGAAGAATATGTGATTAATGGCTTACCTTTGCATGCAGAAGGAATGAGTCACGTTAGGGTCTGTGCATTTGTCAACGCAATTAAATGTCTGTCTTGATATTGTGGGCCATGTCCTGACCTGAGGGCAATGGCAAACCTTCCTGAGACAAGGAGAGGAGAACTTGATTTCCTGAACAACTGCTGAAATTGTTGCTGTCACACATGTCGCAGGGAGGGATGCTTTTAGCACCTGCTGTTTGAATGGGTTTAGAAGAAAAAAAAAAAAAAAAAAAGCAAGCACAATAAACGGTCTTTAGCATCCTGCTCAAAACCTAAACCAACGCATCTCCAGGCAGGCAAGGCAATGCCAGCCTCTCCACACAGCAAGGAGGAGCAGCAGGATGCCCACAGGAGGGCACCTATGTTTCACAGTCGATAGGAGCTCCCAGGGAGATGCAGTTTGGGCTCGCACAGTGGGGCACTGTCTGGTGGAGCTACCCACACGCACTTGTCACCACAGTCCTGTGTCACACACCTACACGGGGCTTTCAGACCTGCACTCACATTTCAGGCTCTGAGAGCCGTAAGCAGCAGGAGATGCTGCAAGAAGCAAACTACAAAGAAACCCCATTGCAAACCGTCGCGGTTGCTTACCAATAAAATGGGCTTATAGGAACCCCGAGGCAAGCTTCAAAATAATTTAACTAAGAAATTGAGGTGTTTTGATGGTTGATCATCAAAGACACCAAGTATTTGTTTTACATATCAAGTACACACAGATCAGTATTTTCCCATAATCTAAGATAAGAATTTTTTAAAGATGAAGAAGAGTCTTCAAAAACTGAGTGAACTGTGACAGAAATGAACATAGCAGAAAACCCATGAAGAAAATAATTAAAAAAAAAAAACAAAAACCAAACCCATACAATCTACAACCCATTTTTTCGTTTTAAAACTAAAAGAAGAAAGATTCTATTTAGATTTCAGTAAACACTTAGTGCCCCATGCTAGAACCAGCCAGCCCTGGAGGGAGGGGAGCACAGTTAGTCTATTGATCCATCCTAGAGATCCCAGGCACAGGGACCTTTGTAAGCTCACTGCTGGCTCAGTGGTTCTAGGATTGTCATAAATCAGTTCCTGACATTTAGACCTTTCCAGCAATGCTCTGTAGATGTACTGGTTTATCTGTATAGCTGGATAAAAAATTCTACCATCCAGAAAGTGGACCAAAGAGAAACAACCTGGGGAGAATACCAGTTACAGATTATTGCTCACAGTGTACAGGTGACTCTACAGACTAAAATCTTCCCTCCAGAAAGGTCACTATTCAGGACATTACTCTCAAAATTACATTTGCTACCACATTTTTACTTATCACAGCTTCACACTGTACCCACTGTGAATCCTCACCTTGCTGCCCCATTCTTTGCACTTTAATTTGTAGAGCATCCACACAGGCCCACTTAGCAGCGCAAGCCATTTTGTATGCCGACTGGCAAAGCACAGACAGGGCTTCCGAGCATTTTACAACCCCTATCATGCAAATCCAAAAATGGTACTAACTTTGGGGAACATGGACCTCCAGCTAATATGCACATGTGTGCCTGTGACTAGTAAAATATGGGTCCTCTGCAAGATGTCATCCTTCATCATGTCCCACACTGTGCCAGGGAAGCTTGTCAGAAGTTTTGCTGGATTATCAAAGCACCTGTAATAACAGTTACTGGTTCCCGATACACATATTATTCCATTAAGAATACATTATTCAAACAAATTTCTTTAAAGGTTCTGATGATTGAGAACCATTCACAGGTCAATGTCCAAAAATTAGACCAAAGACACATTTTCTGACATGAGTAGAAGACCTTGCCTATTCCCTTTTTATTTTAAACTAAGAACATGACTTCTAGCCTCCTCCAGCTGACATGTTGATTATTTTAAGCACAATAAAATCCAAATCAATTAACTCACTAGGCTAGAAAATCCTAAACCAATTAATTCTAAAAAGTAGCATCTTTGTTCCCCTTTGCTTTGGCTAAAGAAACACGAGCTCTGCTTTATACTAGAAGAGATCTTCCACGCTTTTCCATATCCCCTTGTCTCAGTAACAACCAATCTGCATTTAAATTTGCTGTATGCACCAAATAGGCCAACGATGACTCCACAGTTGGATGATCACTATACAAGTTGCTGTAAGGTGCTCCAACCCCTGACCGAATCAAAATGGATGCTACAGGCTCTCTTTGCCCAACTCAGGGCTCTGCCAGTGGCTGCTGGAAGTGATGTTGCACTGAAGCAGGTGCTGGAAGCTCATGTGATGGTTTATAACAGCTCAGCTGCGAGACTGTGGTGTCTGCCCATGCCTACTTCCCATACAAATGGACTACTAGAAATAGGAGAGAAACACCTTCCCTGGAAGTCCATAGAAAAAATAAAAATGAAGTTTACTGTAACAGAAGTTGAACTGTGCATCCAGAGCTCTCAGCCTGCTGAGTCGCGCTTCTTTCTGTATTAACGTTGCCTCCAGCACCTCTGCCAAGGGCACATTACCAAATCACTGATGGTTCCTAGCCAATATCAAACATGAAAGGCCCTTCTCATGCTACAGGGCTAGTACAGGAGACTAGGAGGGCCTCTGAAGCCATTACACAAAGAAAAGTCCTATCTCATCTCCTCAGATTATTCAGTCACTACCAGCTGTGGTGATAATTAGGTGCACAGGAGGTCTCCCAGCAGAAGCAGCTGTAGAGCCCTCCTGCTTGTTTGGAGGTGCCCAGTGCTCTGCTCAACCCACCAAGGAGCCTTGCTGGCTCCTGAGTCCCTCCCCATCCACCCATGGTTCACAGCCTTGCAGCCCAAAAGAGGTCTCAGTTATCTTCAGTTGGCTTTACAGTCAATGGGAGAACAAAATACACACGTGAGACTAGGGAACAAATCTAGTCATCTATGCAAGTCAGGTCGCAGAGTCCATGTGAAGTCTTTTAAACTCTCAGTCTAATCACCAGTTATCACCAGGGCTCTCCTTTGAGATGCTTTCACAGCCCCAAAGGTTGCATAAAGCAAAGGCTTATCTCCATAAAGCCCATAAATTGAGACATGAGAGTGATCAACACCTCACCCTATTGACTCTCACAATGCATAGCCATTTACCATCATTACTGTGGTTTTATTTTCTTTTTAAAATGAATGTTTTCATTCAGTCCCAGCTCATTCAAAACTCACACTGACCCAACAAGGCCTACGTAAGAGCTACAGGCTGCCAGACCAAGCCTGGGATTTAACTGTGCTTTACTTACTCTGCTACACATACTATATTCCCCAAACCATGCATTCTTCTGTCTTGTGATCAGGTTCTTTCATTCCATATTTTTCCAGATCAGAAATCGGATTGATTCAACATTTATCACGTATATTCAGCCCATTTTTGAGGCATTTTCCACGGACTTTATCTAAGAAGCTGAGAACCCATGACATCTGTAAAGCTTGGATCTGATACCTTAAATGATTAATAATACTTCAGACTCTAACCATATATCAAAAGAGCTCAGACGCAGAGTGCATTTTCAATGGGATCATGACAAGCATTCACTAAGATTCAGATAAAGCAATGTACTTAACATTAAATGTGTGAACAAACCTACTAAAATAAACAGGATTTCTCCAGCACTTATAACCAAATACTTGCTTAGGGACCAAATTCTGAAAGGATTGATCTAAATAGAAAATAGGCACCTAAATATGTTTGAAAATCTGCTCCTACATGTATTCCTGGATTTTTAAAGTACAGATAGTTTAAAAAAAAAAAACAACCCACAACCACAAAAGAATCCCCCACAACTTATTTCCAAATGGTTTCCTGTGATTAGACAGCTTGAGACTTCAAAACTCTTTTTAGCTTTACTGTTGCTTACATTACTACCTGTGGAGGAAAAAGTCACCTACACATGAGGACTGCCCTGCAGACCTCTCTTATCAAAGGACACAAAGGGGACCAGCAGTGAAAGGCCACCAGGGATCATCGACCTTTGGAGATGTTCAAACTGTAGATTCTATTTCCCCTGCATGCACTAAGGTCTTGCCTATACATCACAAGAAATAATAACTTGGTTATTACTTAAAAGTCTGATCATTTATAGCATGTTCCATAGCCTAAATCCCAGGAAAGAGATAGAAGAGGGGAATCAATCTGGTCACAGGTTTGTCCCATACCTTACAGATGAAAGTTAGAGACTGAAAAGCTTCCCTTTTTTTTGCATCATTGCACCTAAATTGCTAGCAATTTTAAGATAGTCCGAAAAATTCTTCTTGCCTAGAAAGATTGGTAAAGAAAAAAAAAACATACTGGATGTACTCTACCTATGGAGATAACACTGGCCATGGGAAAATAAGGTGAAGTGAGAAGTGCATTGAAAGGTACCTCCAGATAAACTAAGACCAATCACCACGGGCATACTTTAACCAGAAAAATCATCTGGTGCTGACAGCAGATGTCAGTAACTGGCAGGAGAAACAATGCTGAACGCGGCTTGTCTTTGGCCATGCAAAGCTGTGTGTGGCACCAGCTCAGCTGCAGCCGTGCTGACACATGTTGTCTGCAAAAAGTAATGTTTCTAGTGTAGATGAGACCAAAATGAACAGTGTCAGTCCCCCTGTCTGCCTCTGCAGGCAAAGCAAGCTTGAAAAATTATGATTAGATGGTTTTGCACAGCAGTACTGGAAAATAGAGCAAGACAAATGGCTCTGCTCCTTTCCTAGGTTTTATGGGATGATGGGGAAGAGCCTGTGCCACCCTCCCAAGGTGAACCTGGACTGAGCAGCCCTGTCTTTCCACAACCTTTGTCCTGCATGGCGAGGGTAGTCACAGCCAGAAACCAAAGCTGCCCCACGGCCTTTCCCTCCAGCATCCCACCCTCCTGCCCACTCAGAAGGCAGAGGAACTGTGAACACAGATGAAAAACTGAAGATGACAGTGACCTCAGCTATCCAGCATCCCAATGCAGGTTATAATTGATAGTTCTCTATAGTTGTGGTCCAAAGGCTGCGAGGGTCCAAGATTATGGGATGAATTTATTGATTTAGCAAAGAAAAATCCAAATATAGACTCCAGCAGCTGGGACGAGGGAGGACATCCTGTCACATGGCGCCAAGTGTCACGGGAAGGTATTCCTAAAGAGTAACAGTGGGAAATAGCTTGAGCCAACAGTGCATGAAATGCCTGCGTCCGGCTGCCGATCCTCCACAACAGCCTGTCTCAGACTAAACCCCACTGCAAGTTGTTACCTAAATGTCACGAATATGGAGGAAAATCTTGGGGGTAAATGAATTTCAGTTTAAAGCTTGAAGAAAACCTTTAGCACAGATCAGTCACAGTCAGGAGGCCTTCCAGGGAGCAGAGCTGAATGTGGCAACATCAAACCCTGCAGGATTTTCCCCATTTCTTCCCTGAGATATTGGAAACGAGAGCTACTTGCTCCATCTATGGGTAAAAACTAGTACAGTCATAAGCTTTTCTTACAGAGGGCATAGTCTAACCACAAGATGTTCTCCAAGAAAATAAATTATTAGAATTAATAAAATATATGACAAACTTTCTGTATTGCATCTTGCAGTATTCTTAAAAGATTCTATCTGGTCCTTTATTACTAGGAGCCTGCCTTATGGATTATTTTAGGCACCACAGTTAATAGTATTGAATTTCAGCAAGAGAAAAATTACTAAGAGAAGGCAGAAAGTTAAAACTTTACACTGAAAAACATTTCCTTCCTCAAATATAGTGCAAAATCACTGTGATTCAAACCTGACCACCAGCTTCAAGGTATTTGAGAGCTGCCTAATTTTCGATTCAAAGTTCTGTAAACAACCTTTAATTCTGAGCTAAATTTATCTTTCGATCCCACCCACCCACAACCCAAAGCTTTAAGTCAATGGAAACCTTTTAATTGATTGCCTTTGCTGTTAAAACTGGCAGCACCATCAGTGTGTCATGAGTATTGCTGTTACTTGAACTGATGTTTTTGGAAAGGGAAGCAGGACTGGAAAATGCCCTGCTGTCCTTCAAACAGGGCATTCAGCCCCATGGAAAGAGCTACATTTTAACAACTCAAATTTCATACAGCTGTGTACTTTTAAGAAAATATTCAGGGTACTTGATTTTAGCCTATCTGCAGGGGTAGCTCCCTAATTTCCACCCAGTAAAATAAAGCTCTGCTTGTTTGTTTGTATATGTATTGTCTCTGAAGGGAGAGTTCATGCAAGACCATGGAAAAGCATAACCTGAATTGTGTTTTCCCCCAGTGCAGGTGGTCCTCCTGCGTTTACTTTGGATCACCTCGGTTTGCTTTACTGAGAGTAAATTTGTGCCACTTTTTTCTCTTAGCATTATACCTGCTCACGTAAACTTGTACACAAGAGAAATGCACACCCATCTCAGCCAAGACTCAATAATATCTTAGAACACCAGGTCCCAAGTTGTTCCTCATGACAGCAGTTCATGCAGTTTTGAGCAAACCTAAGACAAACTGGGAGGCGGTTCCACAATGCCAAATTTGAAGTCATTTTTCACAGCACCTCAAACTTCAACTTGCACCTCTTCACTCAGCCTTTGTTCCCGTTGTCCTTGAAAAACATCTAGGAAATCAGTGTCAGCTCTGTAAAAGCCTCCTGCTAGCTACCGGTCACTCTAATTTACTCACTTTTACGTATCCAAGCATCTAGAAATAATTAAAATGTAATTGCTCAATGTTCCACGGCTGCTCATAGAATCATAGAATCGTCTAGGTTGGAAAAGACCTTTAAGATCATCCAGTCCAACCATTAACCTACACTACCAAGCCCACCTAAACCAATCAAGGGTAGACTAGACTAAACCATATCCCAGAGTGCCACATCTACCCGTTTTTTGAACGCTTCCAGGGATGGGGACTCCACCACCTCTCTGGGCAGCCTGTTCCAATGCTTGACCACCCTTTCCGTAAAGACATTTTTCCTAATATCCAGCCTAAACCTCCCCTGGCGCAGCTTGAGCCCATTTCCTCTCGTCCTATCGCTAGCTACTTGGGAGAAGAGCCCAACACCCACCTCGCTACAACCTCCTTTCAGGTAGTTGTAGAGAGCGATAAGGTCTCCCCTCAGCCTCCTCTTCTCCAGGCTAAACAACCCCAGTTCCCTCAGCCGCTCCTCATAAGACTTGTTCTCCAGACCCTTCACCAGCCTTGTTGCCCGTCATGTGCCCACGCTGATGGGTAAAGCCCAGGTACTGAGCTCCACATCTCACAGAGCCAAGTCTCTGCTTGCAGAAGGCGCCTGGCTTTGGGAGGTGTAAGGTGGGCAGCACTGGGTGGGACTGCATCTACCAAGCTTCATAGTGTGGGGGAGCAGCATCAGCAAGTCATCTGCACCACCTCAAAGCCAAGATTAATTCATCCCAAATCCATATTCAGTTTTCAATTATCAGTCTACCAGTGCTGTTGTAAAGAAATTCTCAGACAAAAAAGAAATTAATAAGCTGAGAATTAAATTTCAAAGCACTGGTACAGAAACCCAGCACGCAAACAGCTGTCTTGAACTTTTCTGCGGCGAACTTCCCGAACCAAAGGGGCTGTGCTGATGGCCAAGCACACACCTCACCCAAAAAAAGTCCCTGTAGAGCCTCTGCCAGGAGGGGCCTGAGGTGGATTTGTTGCCTTTTCAAAGGTGGGATGCTGGACACGAAGCCCCAACCAGCAGTTTACTGTTTTGAAGCTGTACTTACAAAATACCTGAAGTGGCTGGGAGCCAAGTATATGTTGTGGGAAGGTATTTTTTGTTTCAAGGCAAATCTTTTGTCAGATCAGAGCTGTGAGGTTATGACCAGGTGCTGAACTGGGGTAACCAAAGGGAAAAGACACAAAGATGAGCTTTTGGCTATTGCCAAAACAAGTGATACAATATTAAAAATGAGCAAAAGCTTTAAACTCCCAGCCTCAAGTGGAAAATGTTTTAAGCCTCATGTCTGCAAATCACTTTCTGTTTTAATATAGTCCTACCCTAACCATTAATGCCCTTCCTAAACTGCATATATTCAAAAAGCAAAATAACTTAGCTGGGAAAAGAGCAACTACATGGGAAAGAAAGCGCTGCAAATACCACACATAGCCTTTAAAATGAAAACAAGCTAGGAAGAAGTCGCTTCCAAGAAAAACAAGGAATATGCGGAGTAACAGGTTAGCCTGTGTTTTGAACAATGCGTGGGAGGAGGAAGCGCAGGGAAGACGGGGTATGTTATTTAAAACAAAACCAGCATATACTTCCCCCGCATACTGCTCCTTGATGATAGGGAGAGCAGTGTAGCATGGACTCATTTCAGGTAAAGCAGGGGACAAAAAAACCCCCAAACCCTGTGAACTTTTACCTGGTGCTTTCTTTTTAATTGCAGATTGCCTGGATAATGTGCCGATTTGCTATTAACCTGAAGGGAAGGCTCCAGTGCAGTTTCCCAGAACAGAGGAGGCTGGCAGGGACCTCTGGAGGTCTCTGGCCCAACCCCTGCTCAAAGCAGGGCTTCAACTTTAAATTGTCCAGTTGACTTATTAAAATCTGCAAAGGCAGCAATTTCACAGCCTCTCTGGACCCCTGCTCTGCTGCTGTATCACCCCCATCAAGAACATTTTTCTTAGGCCTACCTGGAGTTTCCCTTGCCGCCTCCTGCCCTTTCGCTGGGCATCCCTGAGATGCCCGGCACTGCCTTCTCCATAACCCCCTTAGGGAACTGAAGACAGCAAAAAGGTCTTCTCCTCCTTCTTCTTCCCCCTACACCAGGTGCCCCAGCCCCTGACCAACATTGTGGCCCTTCACTGGAACAGTACATCCCTGTCTCTATTGTACTGGGGAGCCCAGAACTGGAGCCAGCACTGCAGATGGGTCTCACCAGAGCTGAGCAGAGGGGAAGGATGACTTCCCTTGACCTGCTGGTGATGATCCTCCTAGTGCAGCCCAGCACATGGTTAATTTTCATTTTAATACTATTAACCCAGCACCAGTAGGGCTGTAAAGGCAGGCAAGCACAGCAAGTCCATCTGATTTCAACGTACTCACAGTTTCAGAACTGATAAAGCAACCTAAGTTCCATTCACTTTTAACACAGCTATCCTAAGCTGCTTGAGAAAATGGGATTTTAATCACATAGGCTGTGACAATTCTGAGCTGTGAAGCATTTATGTACCTTCAGAAACGTGGAGCCACGTGCTGGTTTAGCTCTTCTCAGAGCCCTTCAGCGCAGCACCTGCGCAAAGGTCTGAGATATCTGGTGTGAGAAGTGTAATTCATTACCGACCCCTGTTTAGAACTTTCTGAATAAAACCTATTTTAATGTGGTAGAGAAGGGTATGTATCTGTATTAGTCTCCCCATAAGAGAGCTAAACGATGTGAAAGCATGTGGTAAGAAACGCTCTGTTTTGCAAAAAGCTGCAGAATGGGAAGGGTTATCAATTTAAACACCAATTGTAACCATTAAGCCCTTTCCAAGAGGCTGTCCCTCCTGCCTTAAGAACAAAAGACCACAAACACCCAAGCCCAGCGCAATTCCTCCAGCCCTCTCTGGAGCAGCAGGGTCACGGGTATCTTCTGTTAGCTCAAAAATAGCATGGCCCCATTCCAAGCCTGTTCCTGTGACAGTGATGCGACCTTATCAAAAGGATTTTGCTGACTACTAGAAGATTCCTTTACTTAATATTCTGTTGTACCTAGCTAGGACTTAAACAGTGCTGTTTGCATGGATAACTTGATTAAAATGTCACAAGATGGCTTTGCTATGCAGTGTATATTGCTCTTATTCATGCAGCAGCAAGCCCTTCTCTGTGTACTGAATCAGCGGCATATTGCCTATGCAATATTTAAACCTATGTGCACTAGCAAAAAGAGCTTAAATGGACTTTAATTATCGTGAGGCTTGAAAAAGAGGGGAGCATAAAAAGCATACTTGAACTTTAAGAAGAGAAGAACAAATGCCCTTGAACAGAAATGATGTTTGGAGTCTACTTGGAGTCCTTCAGAAACACTGACTCTCCTACTTTCAGTCTCCTGAAGGTGTTTTAGAGAGAGGCAAGGACTGGAAAAGATGCCATTTCAATTAAGCTGCGGCAGAACTTCTGATAAACGTAAAGAAAAATCCTATATGGGGTTGTATAGCTGTGTTCTTGTGCACAAAAGTCACTATGAAATTACTTGTTCTGATTAAACCCAACATTATTAAGGGAAATTCTAATGAAGAAAAACAAGAAGGTCCCACTATACTATTTAAAAGTCACTGAAAGTTTATCAGTACATTGCAGAAAATATATAGCCAAATGTAGGTATAGCCAAATGTACGTGCATCACTAATTCTGTACCTACGTTGTCACAGAAGATCTAACAACAATTTATTGTTGAGTTATTTCTTCTTTTCACAGAAGGAAAACTTGCTGTGGTCTGACAATCCAGCACCCCCAGTGGCAAGATATTATTCCTCTCTTTCCCCTGTCCCACAGCCACTAACCCCTTGGGTAGACCAGGTTTGGTTTGTAGACCAGCACCGGGAGCCTTTATTCACCAAGAAAGATTGAAAATTGAAGCCTTTTCTCAATCCTGCTGATTTCTGAGTCCTAATGGTATGTTAGCCCATGGGCTGCTGAAGAAGTAAAATTTGTGCCTGATATAAAGCAGGCAAGTGCTCTGAACCATAGACGTCTACGATGCCTTTCATATTCTAGCAGAGGAGCTGAAACACTCCCTTAATGGTCATTTGATTAGAAACACATATCATTTACTTCTATTCAGTAAAAGTCTCTTCCCCCGCCTACAATAGGGCAAAGAAATATCAATTAAAAAACCAACTGAAATTCTCTATGGAGTCTACAGAAGCGAGCCTCCCTTAGCTCCCGAGATGACGTCCCTTCTGTGCCCACCTCCACCACAAACCCCACGAATGTCTCCAGCTGTTCTCCAGCCCCAGCGCTGACATCCAACCAGCCTCGGTGAAACCACCCAGAAAACTCCCACTAATGTGGACGCAGGATTTCTAAGCAAAGCTTTGAAGCGTGATTTCCCTCCTCAGCCCTGCATAGGTGTCGGTGGCCCTGCAGAGGTCATACCCTAACGGCCAGCATGTCAGAAACCCAAAACACACGGTCAGTGAAAGCGATAACGAACAATTAGCACATGCCTCATCTGCACTTACTTCACTACCGCAGGTAAAGAATGGGCCAAGCCCAGAGGTACCGTGTATCTTCCTGAAATAACATGAGCAATTTCTTACTTTTTCTTGATCTGGAGAAAAACTTGATGCCCCCAGGAGAGGTAGACGGGTTAGAATTGGGGGAGGACTCTTTGGAGGAGGACCTGAAGATCCCACTGAAGCTCATTCGGCGTGGGGAGCGTGGGGGAGACTCCTGGTAGGGGAAGGGGAACACTGTTTTGGGTGAGCCGGGGCTATGTTTGGATCTCACAGGGGCAGAAACGGGGCTGGAGGGTCGGTTCTGGAGCCCTTTTGAGAAAAGGCCTTTTGAAGGACTGCCAGCAGAGTAGCTTTCTTCCACCTAAGGAGGAGAGAAAAATGAAGAAAAAAGAAAAATCACCATTAATTCAGTTCAGCTTGGGCCATCAGGATCTCTGAACTTGTCTCAACACAGTCAACTCCTGTTTATTCAGCTGTTGGATCAGCCAGACCTCACCTTCCCCAGCACCTGCCTGCACTGACACGCAGATGCATGTGTCCCACCTCTCTGGGCTCCATGTTGCCCCTTGCTCTTAAAGATGCCCTGAATTTCACAAAAAAAATTCAACATTTTATTCTCACACATATAATGCAGGATTTTCTTTACTACTTTTATTTGCCACACATCCCTCTTTCTTCCCCGGACAACTGAAAGATGACCGGCAATGAATTTATTTAAGGCAATGAATGATTGCCATTAAGGAAACACAGCTCCCCAAAGTCTTCCTCCCGAATTTAACCACCCATCTACAGTACTTAAATCTCCATCGCACAATGTGACACAGCACAGTGCACAAGTTCCCAGGCGCCTGACAGGTCTCTACAATGCTGGCCACAGCCACAACTGTGGGATTGCAACTCCAGTCCCAAAACAGAGGACCCATTTTAGAGTGACAAAGTTCCTGCTAACTACCCGTCCCCAAGCTTGGGTATGACCTTCCTAACAGCTGTATCTCTTTTGGGACCTGTGCTGGCTTTCCAGCTAGTATGAATATCTGTGCACAACACAGCACTGCACTGTGCAGTCTCACCCAGTGAGGGGGGATAAAAATGCAGAAAAACAAACAAAAAAAAGGAGCAAAGATTAAATTCTCCCCACATACAATTAACAGAAGCTGACCCAAAACCCCTGTGGGATTTGCTTGTGCCTGGGCTTTACGTAGAGTTTATTTCCTTCTGGATGCACAAAGTACTTCTGTGGGTACGAGGCTGCTTTTTTAGCTGGGGGCATTTCTCATGAATGAAGGGCTCTGTTCCTGGCAAAAGGCAGCAGTGGGTTTCAGGTCTCCAGGGAACGCATAAGCAAAGGCCACAGCGTATGTGCCCATGGGCACGGTGTGCCACTGACTTTCAAGACCTTGGCACACCTGCTCCTCTCTTCCCAATTACACAACACAAACCGGGAGGTACGGAGCTGACAGCAACTTCTACCTGCGCAGATGCCACCCAGTGTGCGTCAGTCAGTACCTAGTTAGGTATGGGCGTTGTTGCCATGGGAGTCATCGTAGGGAAAAATATCATCTTTTATTGGGATGACTTAGAAGAAAGAGAGATGAATGAAAGCCTCATAGGTACGCACGCCCTCCTTCAGGTCAGTGAAAGGTTTGTGTATAAGAATCCAGCTAAAAATGGTCAGCTGAGTTTAAAACACATATGCAATTAACTCCCTTTTCAAAATAACGTTTAGCCACAGCTCCAAAAAGCTTGTAGAAATATTTATGGGCAGCATGATGGCTAAATAGCTGCTACCTCCATAACACAGGATCCCATTTCTTATAATCCTTTCTGTCTCCCACATATGCACTTTGGACCAACTCCTCTTTCCACTTGGGATGGGACAGAGCTGGAATGGGTCCTGCTCCGTAGGAATTGCAGAAGAGCCTGCAGAGAGCATGGTCTCCCATTTGGGAAGGTTTCTAACCTAAAAGGCAAGTGGGACTTGGTCTGAGAGATAAACACAAATAGCGTGGGTCACTAGGAGGGGCACGGAGATGTGCCAGCACGGCACAGTCCCGGACAGCCAACAAATTCTGCACTGTGCTCCTCTGCACAGCACAGAGATGCACAACCGCTTTTTGTACTGTCCTGGTTTCGGCTGGGATAGAGTTAATTTTCTTCCTAGTAGCTGGCATAGTGCTGTGGTTTGGATTTAGTAGGAGAAGAATGTTGATAACACACTGATGTTTTAGTTGTTGCTAAGCAGTGTTTACACTAAGTCAAGGACTTTTCAGCTTCCCATGCTCTGCCAGGTGCACAAGAAGCTGGGAGGGGACACAGCCAGGATAGTTGATCCAAACTGCCCAAAGGGCTATTCCATACCATATGACGTCATGCTCAGTATAGAAACTGGGGGGGTTGGCCGGGGGACAGCGATCGCTGCTCGGGAACTGTCTGGGTATCGGTTGGCGGGTGGTGAGCAATTGCATTGTGCATCACTTGCTTTGTATATTGTTATTATTATTATCATTATTATATTGTTATTATTATTATTACTGGTTAACTTTATTTCAATTATGAAACTGTTCTTCTCTCAACCCAGGAGTGTTTCTCACTCTTACTCCTCCGATTCTCTCCCCCATCCCATGGGGTAGGGGGAGTGAGCGAGCGGCTGCGTGGTGCTTAGTTGCTGGCTGGGGCTAAACCATGACATGTACCTGCACACTTATTTTTGACAGAATGGACAAAAATGTCTCAAAAATATACTTGTCCTTTTGCAGAAGAATTAGAGGAGCAGTTGCCCTCAAGGGGAAATTTCTGGAAAGGATAAATCAATTCTAACTGAAGCACTGGGTGCCAAACACTCTGACAGTACCCATCAGAGAAGAAAAAAAGAGCGTTTCAAGCTTAATGCAGTGGCCTGAGCCTCGGGTTTGCCTCCCAGCTCTGTCACAGATTCTGTGTGCAATCTTGAAAACTCATTTCGTATTACACATCTATTCCGCCATGAGGACCGTATCTCCTTTATTCCCACTCTACGTCCTCTGGCACGCAGACTGTCTCCCAGGGAGTATTCATCAAGAATAATAGGGCACAATCCCTTGACTAAGACCTGGAATAATAACTACACTATAAGTAAATTAATAAACAAATAGCACTTTTGTCATGGGTAAAGAGTCCCAAAGTGGTAGCTTTTTCATAAAAGCTCATTAACTTTACAAAAATATTATCTGTAAATCATCTGAGACTACTTATACGTTGTTCTCTCCACAACTACATAGTCCAGGAAACAACCAAGTAGCGCAACGGCACCTCCTTTTGCATCGCAATTTAAAGGGGTCTGTTGCCAAATCTACTGCCTGCAAGTGGGGAGTAAGAACATTTTCAAGTTCATTTTTAATCATAATAGAAACGTGCCACTAGTACTGTAATTTAGGACTGTTTCCAGGATGGTAATTTCATTACAATTTTTCCTAAAGTGACAAGCCATGACATTTGTAAAGCTAAGAGAAGGATGTCATTCTGGTCCCACCCTTAATATTTAATGTTATCTTTTTTGCACGGTTGTTTGGTTATAACGACACACTGATAGGAGACACTTTTAAAAGACTATGGCGTCCTCACACGCTAAAGCAATTCTAGAAATGTAAAATGCCAAGCAACAATTTGTCAAATAATGTCAGTATTCCCTTGTATGCACAATTCAGACATGAAAGCAAATTGTTCTCAAATTCCAAGCAAAAGCAGCGGGATATTTTTATTTATTGCAATCACAACCAGTTGCTTTCTCTCCATTGTGCCAGGCAGATGAATTAGTTAATCGTCAGAGCACCAGGGGCATGCTGCTAAATACACATGTGCATGCTACTAAATTAAAGGAAATTACTACATCAAATTCTTCCCCAGCTGCTCCACACGTTAATTATACACAGGTTACACTCCCCATTAAAGCGGATAAATACCTGTGATTTTGCTTTGGGAATTACAACAGGATTGCTTTCTTAGAATATTATTTGAGGCTAATGGATTGCGAATTTTAAAAGATGATTAGGCGCTTCTATGAATAAAATCAGCAGCAACAAGACTTATCACAGCGTACATAAAAGTCACAAGGCAATGTTAATTTTCATGCTTCAGCTGGGAATGCAGAAGAATCTCTGCTGTGGAATAAACCCCACCATCCTATGCAGACTCAGTGCGACAACTCCAGCAGTGGTGCTGGAGGCAGGTTACACAGCTAGATGGATCATCAGCCTGTTCTTCATGCTTTTTGGGCTCATTTCCTGAAGCTATGACAGGCAGGTGGGCACAAAACTCCCACATGTGCTTTGGAAAGATAACTATTCCCCAGCTCAGCTGTAGCAGCAAAAAAAAGTATTGCATCCTGGTTTCTCACATTAACAACCCTTGTACATCAGTTTGTGTTAGTCCAGGAAAAGCAGTAAAGTGAGAATGGCAGAAATATGAAGCACAACTAATAAATGCACATGGTGATAGGGCTCACTTGACCCTGACCAGATAATTGGTCTTTTGGAGATAATGAATCCCAACACACAATGCAAGTACAATACAAATCAATGCACAAATAAGGTCTAATCAAACAAATTGAAAATTTCCTCTAAGTATAAAGACTGTTCACCTAATTAAACAACCAAACAAACAAACAAACCAACCAACCAACAACAAAACATTCCCTGTGTTGGCTTTGTGCAGAGCATGTAAGGGATCTTGGAGCTCCATGTCTAACCTTGGACTCCTTAAACCTTAAAACTTGTTGGAGAGAAACGTCAGCTCCTGACCGTATGTCTGCAGAGAACAGTGCAGCAGGAACAGGACTAAATTAGCAGCTCGGTAATGGTGCCGGTGCAACCCTACCCTCAGTCGACAGCAATGGGCTCCCCGCTGAGGTTAAGCAACCAAGCAGAACCCTGTGCTACATCAGGTGTGCTGTTTCTAGCAACTGACTCCACTTGTTCAAGGCTAAACCAGTTATCTTGCATAGCACTGAGCAAATATATCCTAAAATGCTGTAAGACACTATCAGTTTTCATGCTTCAGAGCACAAAAAGATCCGCAGCTGGGGACCAGTGAGAGACTTTGCTCTGTTGAATATACCAAATGATCTTAGGCAGGCTCCTAAAATACATCCAGAACTGGCCGCTGTTGACAACAAAGCAACAAAACAAGATATGTCTTACAGAGCTTGGCATCAAGCAGACTTACTTTCAATTTTTTTAATGAAATGTACAGTGATAGCTTGGCACTTGCCCCAAGCTGGGCAGCTCTGGAAGATTTCAATGCAAGAAATAGCATCCTGAAAGCTTCCCCTGTCATTTCACCTGGATGCAAGAATCTTTCTTTCTTTCTTCCTAATCTCTTCTTCCTTTCTCCTAGCTATGCACATTAATGGCTCAGAGCCATCCTGTGATGGACCAGCAGACCCACATCTTCATTTTCAACAAACTCCTACATGACAAATTCCCAACATAAACCACTGCCAGTCCCAGACTACCCCATACCAGTGAGTGAAACAGCTGGACACAGGCTCAAACCATCAAGCAGTTGTCCTTATGACTTCCCTGCTCACTCACCATCTGATGGGGATTTAGTCTGTGCCGTAAGCACTCCCCAGGTGCTGCGTGGGCTTGGGGAGAGCAAAAGCCAGGGCCAGGCTCAGGCCGCACGCGGCTACCGTGCTCTAGTAGGTGCAAGAGTCTGGCTCTGCAACAGGACTATGCCCAAGCCCTTCATCTCCGGGCCAAGAGAACGGGCCCTGACCTCTTTTATTTACTGATATTGTTGACATATACCAAGGGAACAACGTTGTATCTTGTGCTGTTAAGAATGATCCATCCTGAAGGTCATCCAGGTCTTTTTGGACAAGGTCCTTTGCTATGGCAAACCGCCCCCCGCCCCTCCCTTTCATCATCAACAAATTTGGTTAGCTTCTATTTTTCTTCTCAGCCTTATTAGCAAAGATCAGTCCAAGGACTGAGCTTGGGGAAACCCCACCAGTTCTGTCCCTCCACCCATCAAGTCTTCCTTTCAATGCCACCCTGCCATCTTCCCCTTCAACTGTTTTCTGACCTGACTTGCAATTCTTGGTCTTATTTTACAAGAAAGATTAAAGTGCACTACATTTAATCACTACCATATGATAATCCCCAATGCAATGCGCTAAGAGACCACACCATTCATACGTCACCACAAACTAGTCTCTCATCGTCCACACACCATCAATCTCAGTCCTGCCTCTTCTCACTCACAGGCAGAAATTTTCCCAATGTTGTAATTTTCTTTCCTGTGCTTTGCATTGAAAATCTGACCCCTCTGTTTTACCAAATAAAATTGTCTCTAAGAAGCCATTTCTGCTCCCAACCTAGAATTTAAGGACCACTTAACCGCAGGGAAGAGAATCATCCTGCCAAAGCGACATGGCCAGAAAAATGAACAAGCTGTGCTGAGAAGACCCTGACCACGAACACGCAGAGGCTGTGTCAGAGCCAGGAAAGCCCAGGCACTGCCTGTGTCCCTGTCACAGCACCTCTTTGCAGCCATCTCCCCTGCCAGGGTGCTCCAGCAACAGGTCCTTTCTTGAGCACACAGCCTTCCCCAGAGGATGCCCTCCCTGAAAAATCTCTGGCTCTGGTTCAGTTTCTGGTGAATTTAGATTCATTTTTCAGAACAGTCTGAAAAAATAATCTGTCTGGATTATTTGATGAATGGGCTCAAGCTAAACGGCCTTTCAAATGCTTCTGAATTTAAGAGAAAGTTATTAAATGCTCCTGAGCTCCATTCCTTTTTTCTCCAACTCTAAACAGTTAGGACATTTATGGAGCATTTGAGTTCTGTTTGCTTTTACAACAGTGAGTTATTAGACCTTTATTTCACCTCTTCACTTAAAAAAAAATTTTGCGAGGTAACAGAAAAGGAATCGCCTCCCACCATCCTTGACAGAGACAGTAAACACAATTAGAGACGATACACCAGATAGGCATCTGCACTTCTTTCCTGCCCTTCCACTGAATCCCAATAAAAAAGCTCTTTGATAAAGTTAATTGGATGATTCTCTCATTCTGCTGGAATAAAAGAGCTCACAGAAACACAAGAGCTGACTTCATTAGACTGAAAGGTAATGAAGGACTTACTCTCCCAGGCACCATGTGGTCACATTCACCACTATTAGTTCCCTTGGTTCTGCATGAGCAGTAACAATTGAGATGACAACATATTTTACGGGATCAGAGATGTCACTTCCCAAAACTAAAGTACAATGACACTTCCCCAAATTAAAATACAATGGGATGTGGCTGGCTGCTCTGGCAGGCTCTGAGCGCCCTGCATTGCTGTATGGATGGCTGGGGGTTAGGTTTCCAACAGCGAGCAGGGCTGCTCAAAGGCAGAAGCAGGCTTGAGGAAAGGTGAAAGCAGGGCTGGCTCCCAGTCCACTTCCTAACCCTTAACCGCCTTTATTTTAAAGCAGTGGATGGGAAGGAGCCACGCACACAGCAGTGCAGTGGTTGGCACAGGTGTCCTAGCCCTGCGGCTCACTGCATCCACTGCAGGTGCCCCATATCAAGGCTGTGGCACCATCCAGGACACACTCCCCATGCTCCTTGCTGAGGCCACTTCACTGCTCGTAAAGAAATGGATAATTGAAAGACTGGGAAAAAAATAAATCAAAAGGAGATTTATGATCCAGTGAAGGGGGGGGCCTAAAAATGGTGTATTTTTTGCTTCTCCTCCCTGTTCCAGGAGTTGCTCGTGCAGTTACCATGAGTCACTGGACAAAACAAAAACAATGCTGGGACCAGAAGCAGGACAAAGCAATCCTCAGAGTCCTTCAATACTGGAGTCACTCCTCGGATGTTTTCTGATCCTAGTTCATCAACGCTTTCCTGCATTACTGATAGCAGAACTGCGAGTCAGTGCCAAATGCAGCCATAACAAACCTCTACTTTCCACCCTATTCCTTTGTTCACACATCCCAAAACCAAGCTAATCCATTAACCACCGTGTCACATCCAGAATCCATGTACAACTGATTACCTACAGCTATTCTCAAATTCTAATCAAAGCTTTGTCAAACGCTTCCCCAAAAATGAAGTCTGCAGTATCTGCTCCTAGGTGTAACCGATCACAGCTTGGCCAAACTAAAAGGGCTGTTTGCAAAATGTATTTCAGGTGATTCAGGTCATTCTGCATTGGAGAGTTTCCTGCTCAGAATTTACCACTCTCTTCCCCCACTTTTGTATGAATTACAAATTGTATCAGCAATGAGTCTGTATTTCTTTCAAGTCACTGATAAAGTATGATACAGTATAGCAACAGAATGTTTTGTCTCCCAAGAAACAGCATTTCCCACTGATGAGTCTCAATTTATTTTATCAGCCAGGTTTTTATTCATTTAATAGGCTCCATGTTTTTTCCATATCACTCCAGTTTCTTAAACCAAAATGTCTTGTGCTACTTTTTTAAATACATGACACTGACACTATGACATTTTTAAACCAAATTTATAATTCATTTAAAATCCCACATTTGATCAATAAGAACTGTTTACCAGTGTTTCCAATCCAAATGAGACATTATAATAGCATCATTAACTATCCAACATTAGATATTTCATTGTTTTGCCCAGGACTAATGTTAGAATGACAAACCTGTAAATTATCCTAATTGCTAACATTGTAAATATTAACATAGTAATTGCTTTTTTTTCAGTCTTTTGGAACTTCATGTCTGCTCTGAGATTTATTCAAAATCAGCACCAGTCAGAGAAAACTGTGCCCATTCATTCAAGGGTGTTTTATCAGAGTTGTTTGGATTTAATTTTAAAATGTCTAGCTTTAGTATCTTCTGCTTTAAACACACTTCAGTCATTAATACAAGTCACCATTATCATCGAAGTTAAACATCGCACCAGCTTTTTCCCCATGTAGAGAAAAGAAATTTTAATGCACACTTCTTTTCCAAGCTTTCTTCTATATTTTATGACAGTTCTATTATTTTCATAAAGGAATGGATCAATATTATTCTTCAAACTTCTCTTTTTCCTCCTCTTCCCTCCTCCATCTATAATATGCTAGCTGCCTCCCCATGGACAATTTTCTTCTTGTGTCGTTTTCTTCTCTCTAATCATTCACAATCCCAGGCTTTCAACTGAAAGCAATGGCTATTGGTTTCCTGTAATTTCCACACCTTATCTTTTAACCTACATTTTAGAAGAAGGATCTATAAGCATTCAAGGTGCTAAGATCTCTAAAATTGATAGAGCCATTTGGGTGCAGAGGGGCACTCATCCCTGACTGCTGCCCTGCCACACTGTACCAGAATTATTTTCCGAATGGTGTTCCACATCATTCATGATTTTCCAGGCCTCTAAACTGCCCCTCTTCCACTGTCTTTTCCCAGACCACAGAAATCCAGTAAATCTAATTGCTTCTCAGCTCCCATTTATCCTTGTCTATGCTGCTGTATTTAATGATCCTCTAAGGTCTCCCTGCAAAAAACATTCGAGGCATTTCTGGAGAGTCCTAGCTTTTGAGTATGGGGCAAACAGCAATACCAGTTGTTTTAAACAAGGCTACCAGGACAAGTATTAAGGCACTTTGTCAGGCAATAAGAAGGGCTGGAATACCTGCCACAGGCACAAGAGCTACCTTCCTCCATCACATCATGACAAAAACTTCTACGCAAGTCTTCAGAATAGTATTATTCTCCATCTTCAGCAGAGGAAGGTGAAAACTATCCCTATCCCCTTCCTGCCATCAGTCATAAAGGAATGAAGAATACATCACTTATAATAGCAGCCATGTTAATGAGAAGTGATTCAGGAAATGTGTGTCACATTCCCACCGCTGCCAAAAAATTCCTATGTGAACCTGAACAAATTATTCTGCACTTGAGTTTCCTCGCTGTGTAATGAGGATTGTTGAGATTGAGAGACACTTGCATGGTAAAGTGCTGAGAATGTATGTGAAAAATGTTAATTCCGTTTCTAAAAGCCTTTCACAAAGAACAGGAGAATTAAATTAATGTCAGACTGGAAAGACGGGTTGTGAACCTTCTCTACCTTGATCTATAGCCCAGGTGAGAGAGAATTAAGTGCAGGAAGAGGGACATCCCTCAGGAATTGCTGGATCTCCAACATGACTGGTGAATCCAAAAGCCATGCTACTGATGAAATACTGACTTTTAATATACAAAGTTACACATTACGCTGTGATTTCAAAACTTGAACAAAGAAAAACCATCTCACTTGAAAGTGAACAGCAACTTGGGAACTTCTTCATGTAGCACCAGCAGGGACTGGCAAACATTTAGGTAGAATTAAATAAAATACTGCAGTCTGATGCTAGCCATCACTCACTAGCAGCAAAGATCCCACCCTTCACATTGACGAAAATGGTATTTAGGATGAAATGTGTGGCAATGGATTTTGCTAGTTGATCTCTTTCTTATCAGAAGTTGGGCACTGCCAGTGGTTTCTTACCAGTTTGTTGTACGTGTTGAACAGAGCTCCAGGTATGATGTTAGAAAAAACTCTGGGTCTTACGCACTCAATCAAAAAGGTCAGTTAAAAAAGCATTTCAGATGTTAAGCCCCAGTTGCACGGTTATTCCAAAGTTAACTGCACTTCCATAAGCAGAACTTGACTCAAGTCTGGGGAAACAACTCAGTATTTACTGAAGCTGCAAAAAGGGGTAACTACTCAAGTGTTCTTCCAGTTGTCCCCAAGACAAGCACTCATCAAAAGAGAGTCCCAAGACCAGTAAGAGGAAAAACAAGGGCCTCATAAATGGTAAAGTGGAAGTGATTAAATGATATAATGTAATACTACATGTGAGTGAGATTAGCTTTGGTATATTTTTTTCTTCAGGACTGAGATTCCTGCAGCTTTCTCACCTTTCTTTGGGAAAAGGACGTGATAAATGGAAAAATCAAGTTTTGGCTAGAAACCTCTGCCTTCTTCCAGCATGACAACCCTTTCCAAAAACATCACATTGTTCACTTTATTCAAACCCAGCAAACAAGCACCTTTTGGTAACACTGTATATTTTAGCTTCCTTGGCATCTACAAGAGTTCCTCTGCGTCAGTGACTCCTACGTCAGTCTTAAAAGGTCCAATGCAGAAAAGAACAAGGCCAATGTTACAAACATATTCAGTCACTGATGGATTGTGGATTTTTTTTAAACAACTGTCCTTTCCTGTGAGGTGCAAAGGAGTAGAAACTCGTGCTGTCAACAGTGCTAAGTTCCTATTTTTCTAGATGCAGATTAGCTTCACTAAGGAGATATTTATTGCTTCACCTGCCTTGAACTATAACTGCAGACTCTTTGACAAATGGCTTGTAGCAGGTTTAATCTTCACAGAGGTCCACAGCCTTGTAAATATTGTCACAAATCAAACTGGTCTGCTGTGTAGCTATAGATCAGCTTTTGCGGTTATCTGCTGTTCGGAGGAGTATCCATCTCCTTTCACCAAGCCGGTAACTTTGCTGGAAGGAGGCTTACATTTAGCAGACCAGCTTGTACTTCAACGCTTTGTGAAAATGATGAGGCCAGGACCTGAAGATGACAGATCCCACCCACAATTTTTAATGCTTTGAAGATTGTGTAGGCACTGTATAACCATCCCTAATGTCATCCATTGAATATGCTCGCCTGATCATTTTAAAGCAAGCAAATTCTGTGAATGTATCGGTTTAATTTAGTAGCAGGCCAAGAGAAAAACAAATCATAGCAATGCTTCCAGAAGGATAACCTCAAGTTCATCCCACATCAGGGAGGAACCTTTCCACCTTGTTTATGGGAAGACTCTACTGCTATGGCTTCAGCAAACGAAGGCAGCTCATTTTGCCAGTGCCAAGGACAGATAGATTGACGACACTGAACAGTTAAAACCTCTGTAGCCAGAGAGCAACCATCAGGAGGCAGTTCCACGAAAATATACTGGCAGCCACAGACACCTATTTGGGCACTGTATTTCTGTAGCAACACCACAAATTTTGTTAGCTAACTATATTCCTGAGAATACGGTTATGCAATTATCACTTCATTAAATTACAACAGTGTTACGCACAACATCTGCAGTATTTAAAGCAATACCACCACAGGTCAGCATCGTTTACAGGTTATACTGCATAAGCACCGTCATGGTAGGGTCTGCAAAAGTCACTATATTTGCCTTAGTGCATCACTCTCAACAGGTTAATGGCATGGCAGGAAAGATTAAAACCCCAGGCTTTTTTAAGACGATTTATATTGTCTTTACCACCAAGGGACTCAACCACTACAGTGAAGGTGAAGCTTTGGAAATATCCTACCTTGCGAGAAGCATTTTTGTCTGTGCTCTCCACATCACCGTCCAAGAATGGCATGGCAAATGAGCTGAGATCCTGCCAGGACAGAGAAGAAAAATTGATGTCCTATATTAATGTCTTCTTCCTTCCATCAGAGCATCCCATGATTGTAGCCCATGGTTTTGTTTCCAAAGTGCCCACTGCTTTACCCATAGCGACTGCTGGTAAGCAATAACACGGGCTCTGATCATTCTCCTTGGCTGTGAACTCAAAGGCAGATGTAAGTAACAAGTGAACAGGGAGCTCTTATTAGCGCTTGCACTACATTACCATGAAAAAGCACCTGGCACAGCCAAAGCCAAAAGTCTTGTGCTAAGAGTTTCAAGAGGAGGTACTCAAATCTCACAGAAAATTTTGTAGGAAATTACAGTTTAAATATAGCCACTTGCTCAGCAAATGGCCTATCTTGCCTTTAGTGGGGTATATAATCTTAGTTTAAAGCGTATTTATGGCAATAAACAAAACCTGAATGAGAATATGTCGATGTTCTGAAAATTATGTAGCATATATAATAAAGAGGGAGAAAACTGCGACACGGTGCTCAGGGAGGAAATAATCAATTCACTTGCACAGATTGGAGAGGAGCACCCAATTCTGCATGACTAAAGACAATAAAGCTGTAAGAAAAGCACACATGCTCATCTTTAACTAACAAAACCAAACTGCAATTATATTGTACCTCCTGCTGTCTGTTCTGTTCATGCTACTTCGTGTTCCAGCCACGGGGTTTTCAGAGCTCCGTTCTACATCCCTAAGGAAATTATATTAGTGTCAAATTTAGCATCTGTTTGATCAAAAAGTAGATAATGATTAATTCTGTGACCAAAAGCATGGGGTTGCCTAATCCTGTGTGCTGAAGAACTGAGTCTTGGATCCCAAATCTTGATCTAAATGTCAGGAATACCTCCCCAATGAAGAACGTCCCAGATGCAAGGCATCACCCTTTCCATGTAATGATTCAGTGCCTCTCTACCACCACATCTGCATCCCATTTAAAATAGTTCAAAACATAAATAAATGTTTCATGTAAACCTAATTCGAGATTAAATAGAGCTTAATTAAAAATTAGCACCGGCCGGGAAGTCTGCAAGGCTTGCTTGCCTTCAGAATTCAGAGCAGCCACGGGTCTAATCACATCACATTGTGTAATCATACTAAATCCAAAATATGCTCAGAAATGTGTATAACTCAGGCATAATCCTTACAAGTGTTTGAAAATATTCTGGTTACATAATGAACAACAAAAATAAGGAACAAAATATTGAATTACTGGAACTGAAGCACATGGGAGTAATTCATGCCAAGCTAGAAAGAAAAAAAAAAAAAAAAAAAAAGCAGCAGCAGCCAGGCTTGGCCAAGCTGGCCCCAAATCATTAGGCCACAAACCAAAGTATTCATGACAAATTAGTATGCTCCTGGCTCTATCTATGCAAATTCAATGGGAACTATCTACAAAGGCACAAACTACAAAGCACCAACCCAACTGTATAATGTCACCCTCATCATCACGCTTTGACGTCTGTGTTTCACATCACCTTCATTTGCAAATAAAAACATAGGGAAACATCTCAAAACCAAAAGAAGAGGCAAATTTGTTTGGTTTAAATTTTCACTGTTATCAAGATTTGGCAGAGGCTGAACCAGGCATCACAGGACTTTGAAGAAAAGCTTCTGTATTAATTTGCTTATTCTTACAATTAGTTAAGAACCAAATTACTTACTCTGTATAAAAAGTATTCAGCCATAAATGGCATTTATAAACATTGTCAATAAATGTTTATTATTATTATTATTCCTACTTCATATGTTACTGCAAGTCTTAAGTCATGAATCTCTGCAAAGAAGTTTAAGAGCCTAATGGAAAATTACACAAAAACATATCCCCTCATGTTTACTTTAATTTAGCCAAAGGATTTACCAACATTTTCCTCCACCCATCTTCGGTAGTGAAGAAGCTGGAGTCTGATGTCTGCTAAGTCATTTTCCATGGAAAGAATCAAGGAAATAACCTCTTTTGAGCTCCACATATTAGCGTCCCTATATTACTTCTTGTTGTAATCCACAGGGAGAAAACCTGCTGTTTAGGAAGGCTGGAGACTGGATGGATGAAACTGGGTTTAAGAGGACACATATCTAGTACTCAGGGTTAAAAAAGCTATTCAGAAAATCTGGAACAGCTAGGAATGAAACCATAACTTCTTTTTTTGAGCAGAAACCTTCAAAACCAGGAGGGGTAGGTAGGTACAACTATTTTTCTAGGAGCTAAATTTCAGATCCCAGTTACAATTCCAAGCTTAAAAACATGTATACATTAAACTCTAAAGTCTAGAAGTATCATGAAACCCAGCTGATGACTCTATTCTAATTTGCAGCTCTCAGATACCATGGAGGTATGCTAACTTCATCTGTCTTTCCATGCAGTAGAGGAGATCTCTACTTGTAAGCAGAAATGACTGGAGCTATACCTCTCTGGACAGCACGAGACCTTTCTTTGTTAATACAGTGATGGAGAACATTTCAAACAGGATAATAATTGTACTTTCAGTCCTGTGATAAAGTCTGTAATTGTAGCTGCTACCTAACAATTTTTTCATGTTTCACTTCTTCATGGGATTCTATATGCGAAGGCACCCATTTACAGAAGGAAAAAATACATATATCAAATGCCAGGCTGCAAATTCTGCTCTCTCAATTCCAACCTGTTGGTTAAGCAAGGAAATATTAGATGCTTATTTTCTCTTTGCATGTATCTCTGCAGAATACAGACTAGATATCTATTTATTTCTTGTGTTCCTCTTCATCCAGAAACAACATGTGACAATGCAGCTGATGATACAGTAACTCTTCAAAAAAAAAAAAAAAAAAAAACCCACAAAAACCAAAACCTCCTCCAAAAGTGTTGCAAAACACCACGGTATTCTGGACAGGCCAATGGTGCAGCCCTAGCCCTTATCATGTATCTGACTGCTCTGATCTTGTGCCAACTGATACACATTGAAGGCTCGCTCTGCCATTAACCTGGGATTGAAACCGTTCTTAGAGAGCTTTCCCGCTTTCCAGCTCCGCTTTATTGTGCTTGGAGTAAGTGCCCTGGAAACTCACATGGTTCTGGAGAGACATTTTTAAAACTTCTGCCAAAGGCGTACAGTGACATGTTGGTACAAGGCTTCTCATTTGAGACTGCAGAGCCCCGGCTGAAGAACGAGTGGCATCACTCCCTGTATCCATCAGTCCTGCCTTATACCCGTGGATAGACAACTTCCGTAGAGACCACAGTCTACGGTCATCCCTGTAAGGAACAAAGGCCACCAGAGATTGCAGCTCCTAGTGCTGCTAACCTGGAATTCTGTTTTGCAAAGTTTTGTTAGCTTTCCTGCCATGCCTCTGTTCCTCAGTCAATCCTTGACATCTCTCAGCGCCACCTGACAGCCAGACATCACTCCGGCCATCCTCAATTAGAAAAAATGGCCTCTTGAACAGTTTAGATTTACTCTACAGTCACAAAGCCGCTTCAGATTTATTTTGTTTTCAATCCACTTTTATTTACAAGAGGTTGTCATGGCAGCTCCTGTTATAGTCGCTGAAGAATACAGCCCCAGGGACATTGAAGCTTTTTCTGGAGGACAGCAGGGCTGAGACACAGCAGAGCCACGTCTCGGCGCTCCTGCTACCAGCCAGGTTCCCTCCTGGGGAGGGCAATCTCCCACAACACCTACTCAACAGGTAATTTTCCAGGACTTTTCTTATTTACAGCATAGGAGGTTAACAGATCTAAAAAAGCAACTAAATTGACTTTATTGTTTTTAACAGGCTTGTCTGCTGCTTTAGTTTTTGCAGGGTGTAAGTCAGGATACTTCTGTCTGCAAGCACACTTACCTTCTCTACCACTTCTTTCCCTATTTCTTCTGAGGCGGGGGGGAAACATATCTGGAAGGTTGCAGATTCTTCACCCTAATGTCTCCTCCAAAGGTGAGACTAACTCTAAGGTGATTCTTGATTGGGTTTACCCCTACATCTAGAGGGTGATCCTTCCTAATTCCAGCTCTTTTTCCTTTGACAGCCCTTATATCAGAATACTTGGTATTATGTGAAAAGAAGGAAGAATAAAATTTGTTCTTTGCTATCTTGGGAAAACAAAGAACCTTTTCTCAGAGCTGTTTTGGAGAATTGGAAGGAAAAACACATTTTAGGATACAGAAAGCAAATATATTGGCTAGCATAGCATAGCCAAATAGCAACAGGAGCAAGATCTGGTTAGCCAAGCCATTTTTCACCTTTTCCAGCCAGTTTCACTGGGGAGGATTCCTGCCAAAAAAGCTTGCCCAGACACGCTGGTCTGGACGCTGCTGCAGTTGGAGACCTTGGTGTCAGAAGACGGCTTCCAACAATTCTGTTGTGGAGGCTGCAAGCTTAAGTAACAGACCAATAAAGCCTTAAATCCAGTAAACAACACAGAATAAAGAGGATTCTTTTTTTATTATTGTTTTGTTTCAAGGCTACTTTGGCAGCCAGGCTGATAAAGCTTCTCTGCAACGGCTGAAGCCAAGGAGCCAGCAAGGCGCTCTGGGGCATGCTGTGATTGACAGGTCAGAGACCAATTTCCAAGGTATTCTGGGTGGAAGTAGGACCTTTTTTATGGCCTCGCTCAACAGCGGTCCAAAATTTCAGGGCTGGGTATCAAAAGAATATTTCACAAACACCTCCCTGCTGCCATCCTTGGGAACTGTCCCTTCAAATGCAAGACATGGCCATGAACAACATGGTCAGGTGAAGTCCTGTGCCCATGGTGATGGGTCCATGACCCATGAACATGGCCAACTCTTTGGCAACATTTCAGAGGTGACTTGGGTCAGAATGGCTTCATGGTAGCCCCATGGCCCGTCTCTGTTGAAAGGCTGGGTTCCTCAGCTATAAGCCACTTAGGAGTCCTAGTGTAGGTAGCATCACGCAGTCCTGACTGCTGGTGGTGTCACCTATGAGACATTATTTTTCTGCTTCACTAAGTTCTATATATGTGCTAGGATTGCACCAAATTTAAGGATGTGAAATGCCTGCCAGACATTACAGTCTCCTTTTACAACATAACTGAAGCAGGAGATGACACTTTACTAAGACAGCTTTTCAATATAGGGAGACAGCTCCTTTAATAAAATAAACAAAGAAAACAAGATACAGAGAAATTAAGCTGAGTGCTGACAAGAGCCCTGATTTCGCAAAAAATTGCTAAAAGCTCCACTCCTCAGCATCACACCTTAACAGGGCTCTCGGGGTCTCCTCCTCTGCTAACACTACTGAGCTATGAGCACTTCAACTATCCTGCCAAGGACAAAGAGAGTCAGGATTTTTATTAACATTAGCTGTGAACAATTTCTTTCAGCTCAGTCTGCACACCAGCAGATTTCTTTTAGATCAACCTTAGATTTGTACCTATTACAAGCCTATGCAAAACTCTGAATAGCAAATACGCTACATATGCTAATAGCCTGTGAACGGAACCCAAAGTTTGAACTCTGTGGAATAGAGGGCATAGCTTGGTAGCTCTGACTGAATAGAAAAATTTCTTTTCTTGAGAACAATCTTACCTGGAAGCCTTTGGGGTTTTATATCAAATCACTCAATTAGTGCACAAAGAAAGATTCAAAACGGACTTATACAGGAATTTCTGTCCTTTTGTTTTTGTTGTTTTGATATACTAGTCATAGTATAGTATAAAAAGACTTGCTACATTGCTTTATTCCTTTAGGAGTAGGTTGCTCATTGCTTTGCTTTTCTCCCTCCCCCATGCCATCTAGACTGCAGCATGTGTTTTGGAGACAGATATGTAAGTCGTACTGTGAGACTGAGGATGCTGGTGACTAAGTCTCGGTATGACTCAATGGGAGTGGGCAGTAACAGATGTACAAAGCTGGTTAGATTTGTGCAAGCCAGCTTTGTACTTCACAATGCTATTCCAATTTATTTGTTTGCTATTTCTTTTAAGGTTATTCATATTAAAAAAGAATACTTGAGTGGGTCTGGAGAGTTTGAGGTGGTAGAAATGAGATATAGAGACTTAATTTTTTCTGCAGCATGAAGATGCTGGAGGCAGCATGGTCCAGGAGTCACCCGGGTGACTGTGCAGGACCAGCTGTGCGCACTTCGATGTCAAGGTGGATACAGCATCAAATTTGAAATAACAGAGGGTAAATCATCCTAAGTGATGTGCCTGGAAGAAATAGAAAATATTCAGTCCCAAGAGGCATAATCTACAATGTTAGAGAGTTATGGCTGGCTGAAATCTAACCCAGATCTTGGTATGTGAAAATCACTATCCATCTGGTGATTATCCAATGTCCTATACCCAAAAAATTGCATACAAAAACTTTGCATAAGAAAACCATCCTACATGTAATTTAAAGGCATTTCTTTCAGCTGCAACAACAAACAGGCAAAGTACTGAAGAGCTACTGAAGCTAGTTCTCCCCTCTTCTCACCCATGGGTTGCCTGGCTTGGATTGCCACCACTTGGTCTGAAAGAGCTGCTAAAACTGAGAATTTCTAGGGAAAGGGGATAAAGAGAGCCATGAAAGCAGTAAGTCCTTGATATTTCCCTGAAAACAACTGTCTTCCAAGCTGTTCTTCCTGAGTTAGCTTGATCATGGGATACTGTCAGCCTCCAGCACATCCTTCTTCATTTGTAAACCTCTCGACTGATCCTGACAAGTACTAATCTCCAGCAGTCTACAGCAAATTCACCTTTTTTCTTCTGAGGCTGTAGACAAGGTTCATCAACAAAAACTGCCAAGAGACTGTGGATTGTTTTTTGCTTTGTTCTCAATATCAGACTTAAATCACTAGAACACATTCCTACACTGTTCACGGAAAAAGTGAAATTTTCTTTCAAGCCTCGTGTTCTTGTGCCAGGAAACACCACCGTATCTTCTTGGTGATTCAGCCTTTGCAGATGAGCTGAGCACAGATAGCCTGGGGTGGGATGCAAACAGTTCTGCCTGGAGCCCTGTAATGTTTATAATGTCCAGAGAACTCAGGGCTGTACACAAATGCTGTGATGAAGAGTACTGCTCTCCACTTCATCTGTAAATCCCAGACCATCATCAGGGACTCTCTGGCAAAGCCTGAATATGATCCCCATGCACACGACAGCCTGGTTTGTCAGCTCCTTCACACCACGAACCACACAGCGTGGTGACTGGCAGCATGTTCATTACAACAGCAGATGGACAACCTAGCAAACGTGTAAATACCAAAATGTCATTTAAAAAAAAAGAGAGAGAGAGAAAGTGAGAGAACAGCAGAGAAAGCAAGTCAGGGAGGAAACCAAAATTCTCAGTATTCCCTGTGACACCACAATCCACACACAAACTCATTATTAAGTGCTATTCTTGGGTGCTCGGCCGAAGACAACCTTTCTCTGGTGAGGCATTTCCTCCAAGAAGCACCCAAAGTTGAGAGATACAAGGTGAAAGCAGAAGATAACATACCTCAGACCTGGAAAATGTGGTCAGATGAGTGATGACAGAATTAAGAAACAACAAAGAGACACGACTACAGAGAAGGACTGCAGGAGGTTGGAAATGTTACCCTTCAGATGGCACATACTCAGTGCCAAGAGAATTGCTTTTCAATACTTACATGGTTGTCTTACATAAACGAGACACAGGATCCCAATGTATGTGCAGAGAAAAGCACATATTTGCTATAAAACATAACTTCAGCCACAGTGAAATAGCAGAACTGCAGGAAACAAAGGATGATTTTGCCATACTATAATGAAAACACTTGAGACGCTGCAGCATGGGGGCAAGCTGAAGGGGGTTCAAAGCAACATCATCATGAGTCTTTCTAAATCATCTCTACACTTCAGCTACTTTAAAAGTCACCGTGTTTCACATTTGTTATGTTTTTCCCCATCCCTATAGGCCAAATCTCTTTGAAAACCATTTCCTTAAGGAAGAGTAAAACAAAAGAAAATCACAACTGAAAACCTCCAACTGATGGCCTTATCTGAGAAGGACTTGCAGGGCTCTCCCTTGCATATATATGACTAAAAAAGGTGACATTCACACCAGGCAGAAAATCTCTGCCATAAATACTTCAATGGCAACTATTTTTTCCAGTTCACTGCATTTAGGAAGACAGCTGCCTGTTGCCTCCTCTTTACATTCTTTTCAGTTAATAACCGTGAAGAATCTTAACAATTAGAAGAAAGCTTACAGCTGGAAAGCCAGGCAAGCGAAGGACCTGCTCTGATCAAGTAGTCCCTCAACTAAAAAGGAAAGGAAAAAAAATATAGAAGCAAAGAGAAAATTTGGCAAAGAAAGGAAGAACAGGATGGCTCTGTGCTTGGTGCACTGAAGAACTGAATGGGAGGTCAAAGGGGACAACACATGGAGCCCACGATGAGGGAAGATTCCCCTCTTGATGCTTTCCTGCCGCATTTTCCTACACCACTCTGCAGCTGCAGAGAACAATTTCATGTCTACGAAGTTTAGTCACTTTGCTATAGCTTTTCTTACAGTTTTAGCACCACATGTAAAGAGAGACTAATACATACAATATGCTTTGTTTCATAGGCTCAACTTTTTTTTTCTTTTCCCAAAAGAATGGATGTCTTCATTCTTCACCTTCTGAACTCCTTATTTAAAGGTGCATTTTGCTGAAGCTGGCAACATAAAAAGCCCTCAAGGACAGAAGAAAGCTCAAATTCTCAGAGATAAACTAGAAAACATTATCACATTCATAGTACAGTACTCTGCCCTAAATCCAGCTTTTATGTCCTTCAGGTCCCACCCCTGCCTTTGAGCGGAGAGATGCTGAGATTTGGTACCATTATTATTTTTTCTAGTTAGAGGTACCATGCAATACTAATAAATTACATTACGCTTTTCATCCTGTGGGAATCCAAACTGCTTTACTGCAGATCCAGTCCGGAATAGCTTCCCAGATGGACTTAAGTCATGAGACTTTCATTGCCTGCTCTGGTGTTCTGGTTTACCTCTGGGAAGGCATCAAGGACCAGATTATCTGTCACCTAACTTCAGCCATCCATCCAAAACAGTAGTCATCCACCCCACACTTTTTGTCCAGCCTAGAGAGCCAGGAAAAGCCAGCATCTCCAATGGGCAATGCACTCCCATTCCCCTGGTACAAGGAGAGGCTAAACAACTTGCTTAAACTTTCTATGATCCAACATAGGATAAACGAACCCTGCCTCTTACCTCTCCCTCTTTACTGCCTATAAAGGGGGAATACAATAACTTATTTTCTTTTTTTTTCCCCACCTCTATTAGAAAGCAAGCTGTCCAGACAAGGGATTGCATCTTATTACAGGCATGTCTACACGGCAATCGCAAGCGTGGTTTACACCAGCTTGCTTTCACCCAGCTCTGCACAGCACCGATAAAAGTGTAGCCATGACAACACACGGGTTAGCGTAGGCTGCAAAATCCCCACAGGAGGCTGAGTAAATACTCCGGCAATGTAGCTCACTTCGAGATCCTCGCTCCCACCGTTGTACGGCTGTCAGGACTCAGCCGGGCTAATTTAAGCCCAGCTTCAATCACGTCTTTGCTTGCAGTCTAGACACACTATAAGCATCCATACAAAGGGTAGCACTATGAGGTCCTAATCTTTGTTGGTATTTGTAAGTGTTACTAAAATGTACATTTTCTTTACATGGCTTTGGCTGCTGTGTAGAAAACATGGTTAACTCTTTGACGGGGTAAGTGCCCACTGGAGTTAAAAAAAAGGAGCTACTGTGTCCAATTGAAACAACTAGAATTTAAATTTTAAGAAAACAGGCCAGCTATACGACCTCTGAGAAAAGCACATTTGTTAAGAGAATTGGCATGATCTAAGGAAAAAGTCCAAGGGATAGCATATCTCGCACTTCCATGCCTCCTCACACCAAGCCCTGGCCACTTGTTAAGGCTCTCTCAAGGGATGCGCTTCAAAAAGCATCACAGCTCTGGTCAGAAAAAGGTGTTAGAAGACACCAAAGACCATCTCTGGAAGAAAGATGGATAAAATATTTACCCATCTGGAAAATCTTGTGAACAATGAGACAAATGGAAGAACATAACAAAGGGATTACTCACTCTCACTTGAAATAGCCATCACTGAAAATAAGTTTTCGCAGTGGGTCCAGTTTGGAAATAATCCTCATATGGAAAGGGAAGGACAGAAATAACACACACTGAGTTTTTTTCTAATTACTGTACATGGAACGCTAAAATTTAAAGGCAGATATTTCCCAAATAAACTCCAGGCTTCTTTCAAGGGCTATGGCTTTCATTGGTATCTACTACTTTTTCGCCAGAAATTGTTCCTAGTTTAGTTCCAGTGCACGGAAAAAAAACTTACAAAGGAGCCATATTCACTTCTGGCTCCTTTAGTAAGAGTCTTCTGATTTTAACCACCTCATTCTTCACGTGCCCATTTAAGCATGAACATGCTGCAGAGAAAAGAGAAGCAAAGAGTAAATCCAATTGAAAACTTAAGCTCGGTATCTACATGTACATGTTGCCAAAAGTCATTTCTGCCCTATGCAATGGTTTTGAAACCCAGCAGACACTGGTAAGCCAAAACAGGCAAATCTGCATTTGATTTGGCTGGCAGTTTGTGCATCAAAATGTGTCAAGAAGCATTTGATCCTGCTTGGAGAGTGTGGGAAACATTTCCAAGTTAGCAGGACACCCTGGACACAGTGACAGATGGGCAGAGTATGAGCCTGGCGCGGGAGAGGCCATTTTATAACCGGCTGTTGCTCCAAGCCATGTGGCAGACAGTCCAAACCCATTTGTCATGAAAAAATAAAGCTCACACTGGAATTACCAAATCAAGGCGCAGGGAGAGCCTCTGCCTGGGGTTCACCCCCATACAGACACCTGCCCCGCCAAGGAGCCTCACCAAAAACCTCCCACAAAACAAACAAGCACCCAAGCAGGAAACAAAACTAAGCAAAAGACAACCAAACCAATTTTTTTTTCTCAAGGTGAACTAAATCCACAAGCAGGAAATCTTGATTCAGAATAACATTTTTAATTGTTGCTTTGCTTCCTGTTTTTGTTTTCTTAGAAAAACATTGATTTTTCCTCACAAGCAAAAATTAAGTTAATGCAAGTAATATGGCCCTAAAAATATATTAGTTTTTTTTTCCATCAAGAATGTTAATTTTTACCTACATGTATTAAATAGCTGTACGACTATTAGTATACATTTAAATCCAAGTTTTATTCACATTTATTTTGAGCTCTGTTAGGAATGGAAATTGGACTTAGAACTGCAATCAGGCACTAGAAGTCATTAAATACCTATTAGAAAAGTGTACCTTACATCAGAGTGAGAAGATAAGTTTATCAAAATATATATCACTTCTAAAAGCAAAAGCATTAGCACCTACAGTGAGAAACAGTCTGTCACTGGTGACTATGTCCTCCCAGATGTAGACGTGCTAGAGCTCATCTCACAGGGCATCATTTTTTTTTTACAGATGTATAAAACACACTCTCTATAGGAGAATATATATGCTAAATGTATATAATCATACACTGTGTGTATACAGACATGATAACAAGCTCTCAGTTTTTTAACTGCCACTTCTTTTAAATTTAAGATGATTAAATACTTCTTGGCTCCAAATCAGCTCATCACTGGACCGACTTGGGTGGCCAAACATGCTGAAATGACACAGGGATTTTCTCTTCTTGATGGAAAACCAGTGGCTGTTTGCTGCCTGAAGCAAACTCTGGCTACAGGTGATTTCCACCAACTCTGTGGTTTGCCTTTAAACGTTTGCAACAATATTGCTTTTAAATTCTCCTAATTTCTTCTTGATGTGTCAGACATCCTAGTACAGATTGATGGGGTTGGTTTTGGGGGGGGGAGGGGGGTGGTTTTTTGTGTTTATTTCAAACTGTGACATTTTTCAAAATAAATGTATTTTTATCCCACTCCCAATACCAAAAATGGACTAAATTGAAGTGCAACAGTCTTCTTTTGCTGGGTTTCCCACTGCCTCCCTTTGGGTCAAGGGTTGGCCCCATGTCAGCAGGATCCGCTTCATCCTCCTGCCCGTCATTCCCTCTTCCAACAGATGCTCCTGCCCCCCAGACACCTCATTTTGGCAACTTCAGGTTTCTCTCACCTCCCAGGGCTGCTCAAAGTCAGTGCAGCCTCTGCTTTCCAGCCTCTCCTAGACTCATGAGTCTTCAGCCCTTACGGGGGATAGAGCCGAGGGTGAAATCTCTTCCCTAAAGGCAGATGCCCTAATCTCCTGTGGCCTGTAACAGCAGCTAAAACACAGTGACCACAAGCAAAACACACAAGATGCTGGCAAAATACCCTGCATCTTGTACTAGAATAAATTTCAGTTGCTATTCAGCAAACGCTTCCCATCACCCCACTAACGAAGCACCTTTTAACCTTTCAGGCTTCAGGTCTGATCCCAGGAAAGAGTCAGCCTCGTCGTTATTGGACATTCATTATCTCACAGGTCCATTAATTGCAGCGCAAATTGCCTGTGCTCAGCATTAAGTCTGTTAGCAGAAAGGGAAAAAGGCTTCATGCATTCCTCTTGCATGTAATACGTCTCTTTATCCTGACAAATCTCATCAAATATCAAATTAAAATCAATAAGCAAAAGAAGAGTTCCCGAAAACCTGTGATTTGGGCTTTGCAATGACAAGCCATGGCAATTAGTTGCCCAGCAGTTTGCGCTGCTCTGAGAAGAGCAGTATGAGAAACCAGGCGTTGCAGGATGCAGAGACCAGATCATTTTAGGCTGAAATTAAATAAACACCCCCCAAAAGATAATCTCTCTTTCCAAAACACTAAGGAAAAGTTATGCAAGGCAAAAAAAAAAAAAAAACAACCACCCAAGCTACATTCTTTAACTAGATAAAAGAACATTTTGTTCAGCCTTGGACTATCTATTGTAATTAAATGCTCTAAAACCAGGACAACAGCCCTGTGCCAGCCATGCATACAAAAGAGACAAAACACGATGAAAAAAACCAAAATACCCGAGAACCGTGCATTTCTTACACAGCCTGAAGAATGCCTGCCTCCTGGCAGAGTCCTGCAGTGCACTCAGGCTTCCACCTAAATGAATGCAAAACCTATTCCGCCTCCTAAGATAAATAAATTAAAAAAAAAAAATCACATCCAAAGAAACCCACAGACAATCAAGCCCCGTTCTGACTTACAGCTCTGAAAAATCCTGCAGTCTGGCTGGAAACGTCCATTGAAGAACTGCATTCAAAGCTTTTCCCTAAAGGCAAGCGCATTTGAACATCTCAGGCTCTGCTACTGAAGCCGATGCTGCAACAGATGGGGACCAGGGCTGGGTGTGTTCCTCCTTCCCATCGCGGCACTGCGAGAGGATGGCAGGAGCGGTAGGTAACGCAGGAGAAGGCAGGCGATGGTTTTCTCCCTCGCTGCAGGCTCCCTGCCAAAAATGCTTTAGGCATCGCAGGATTCGATTACATGACTGCAGCAACCTGCCACATTAACTCTGACGGGGGCCAGCGACGTGCGCGGACGGTACAAGCAGGTAATTAAGCACCGTATTGGGTGCATTAGCTAAATGTTGCGGGTACACCAGGGAAGTTGGAGAGTTCAAATAACCGCAGATGTTTTTAATGTGATCAGAAGAAGAAAAAAAAGATCCTGTTTTCAATAGCAGAAGTTTCAGATAACTGAGGCTGCATCTGCATCAGTATCAAATACTTGGGGGAAGGCAGCACAGAGCAGCAGATGCATTTTCAGCTGCTGGAGTATCCGCTGCACCATAGCAGCCCTATTCCCCACTTAACCACAAGTCCACTTTGTAGCTGTACGAGAGTCTCCGGGCTTAAGTTTTCCCATCTGCAGCAAGAGCACAGGAAGACATTATTGACTTTGTAATTTATTATAAAGACCTCACTGGGAAAACACAGTGTCCAAGCGCAAAGTATAACATGACCGTTAAAAATAAAGATAATAGCAGAGATTTTGAAAGGGTATCATGCGAGCAAACACTAGCAGAGCAATACAAACTCTCCCAGTAGGAGCTAAGGGATGGTGGGGATCTGAGTGTTCTTCTTCATCAAGAATTATTTGAGCAATCCCTCTTTATAAGTACGTTCAGCTTTGATTATTCCACCAAACAATCTTGCAGCGTCCTTTACCGGCAAAGAAATCACACCCCAGGCCATGGGGCCATATCCTTGGCCAAGGCACTATCGCAAGCTGCCACACATGAGGTCACCTCTGGTAGAACAAAGCTAACATGAAGGCAGAAAGATCATCTCCACAGCTTCCAATATTTTAACAAAAGGCATCAAAATACTCGTACAATGAACTGACACCTCTCTGGAGAAACAGGTGGCCAGATCCTGAGCCATGAAGCACTGCCAATCCTTTCTTGGCCATTTTGAAATGACATTTGTGATGAGGTACTGAAATACTCTTTAACATGGAGGGTTTGCTTTAATTAATGTCTACCGGTCACTAAATTACAGTGTGGTAGGCGTGGCTTACACATCCCTCTCAGTCTAGCTATCCTATTCATTGCAGGACCCTGCACCCTTTGCAACTGGGTGCAACCACCACTGCCCATAATGCCGTCTAAATCAAATAAGTCTCACTGAAGCCAGGCAGCACATTTTCTTCAGCAGCAACAGAGGTAAGGTCCAGCTGATGCCCCCCATGTGCCAGGCAGAGCAAGTCCTAGGAAATGGCCACTGCCCTTCCTTCCCCCACGGTGCTAAGTGCTCTTCCACCTGATAAAACAAGTCCCTTCAGAGCAAAAAAGCCCAAAGTGGTCCACACTGTTCACTCACAAATGGCAGCTATTCCTTGAACCATTTTAAGACAAGCTCAGTGACAGCCCTTTTTAACACAGAAATGAACAAATATTTAACATTTAGAAGGTTTTTCCCCAGCTAAATTAATACTTTATGCATGCAGAATATACAAATAGTTTAGGAAAATAAACGAGCCTCCGCTTAAATTCTGTTTCAGGGGTACCAGAGAAACCAGTCTTGCTCCAGCAAACAAAACACATTTGTATCTCTCCTACTTTAGCTGTAGGAGAAAGGCAGGCATCTGCAGCTGACCTAGAGAGGGCAAAAGGGAAGATTGGATTCATCTTGAAATAAAAGAGGTCCTCTTACAAGCCAGGCTGCAAAGCAAGGTTCAGCTCAAGTGCTTCCACGTATAGGTAACTTAAAAGCATTATTCTGATTAGAGATGAGATCAAATAAAAGGGGTACTAACAGCCAGGAAAATGTTCCATATCCCTAAATCATCCCTTTCAAATCACTCACAGGGCTCAGTTCAATGTAGCCAATTTCAAGAACCACCCAGACCTATTAAGGTGGTCTTTTAAAATTAATCTTTAAATTGGTTCTGGTCTCAAAGTCTGATTTGGCACAAATTCTACCTCGAAAACATGCTTTTGCCTCCCCCACCTTTAGGAGTACAAAGCAGGCGAAACAGATTGCACAACTACATCTCAGATAAGCAGAACAGTTAATGGTTTAGATACCATTTCATAAATATTTGCTGAACTAGTTTTTGGATTCTGTCCAGTTTTTGACATCCATGAAAAACATTGAATATTTTGCAATTTTCTTTCACCCTTATGGGATGAAAAATAGGTGTGTGGGGGTTATTGTTATCATTCCTTACCATTATTTAATGACTACTAGCATTTATGTTGATGTGTCCTGCCAAAGAAGCCCAAGCTATTCTTGAATCTACAGGCCTGAGGTGTCAAAATCACATTTATGTAAACATTTATGTATTCTTTATTAATTAATTAATTAAAACCCCTCTTATTACTGAAATATTCCTAGATCAAATACCTGTACTTAGATGTGGCTGGCTATGTGACTAGTGAAGATCCAAGAAAAAAACAAACTGATTTTTGAATAAATACCTTGTTCCAAAGTGGGTTTTCAAGTGCACGTGCTCTGATCAGAGATACTGAGGCTCAGGACTGAAACGCAGCAGCCTTGGTGACAAAAAGCAGCAGTGAGTTAGTGTACAACATCTTGCACAAAATGGTGCACACGTGAAATCTCTCAAATAAAGTTATTAAATTACATTTTCAACCGTACCTTACTGACAAGTTCTAGGAGTCTGTATGAAAAGGATCCAAAATTATAGTGGTTTCCTTATATATTAAGGACAATTTATAAGCCTCCAGAAAATGCTTTATATAGTCAACTTTCTATGCAAATAGGTTTTTCATATTTCTTTTTCTTTTTTTTTCAAATCCTTAGGTCTTTGGATTTCAAGCTCAGCAGTCATTATTTATTTTATGAATACATGTATTTAAAAAAAAGATTTCATTTTGGAGCACTTCTAGATCACTCACATATTTGGACTGACCGTACGATTTTCACACTTCACGAGGCAGTAACACTGGGGGAGAAAAATCACCAAAACCCACTTGTGCCTTTGACAGTGACTCAAACACTCACTTTTGGTCCAAAGACCAAACTATGATGAAAGCAGATTCATGACTATCACCTTTTCACCAGTGTGAAGCTACAAAATTACTTGCCCAACTGAAAGAGAGTCACTGTTGTACCAGCTGTAACTTGTTTTTCCATTTGAAGAGTTTAACAATTCTGGTTTGCAAAAATTCAGAGCCAGACGCTCAGTCAGCTTCAGATTTGGTTGCACACAATTCCTGCACAATTCCCCTGAGCTGTTCCAAAACACCAACTCTATTTCATCTTTTTGGTCCAAGTACAAGCCTAAAATATCATAAATTTCAAACTGGCAGTACAGCAACCTTCCACAATTTCCCAGAGGAGACTGAAAATGCCTGGCTATTGGTTGGTGTTATTTATATTCTATAATTTTCCACAAAGATCTGGTGGTTTTGTAAGTACTACGTAAATTAGACGACTTCACGGGGCCTGTTCCCATTATAGTTTCCTTGTTCTTACTAAGCAAGCAGTGTCATGAAATCAATGGAGCTACTGTCTGTGAAGATACCACTTAGAAACATGGCAGCATATAGCAATTACCGAAGCACACGGTGAGCCAGAGCTCTGCGTGGCCGGGCAAGGCAACTAAGAAAGATTTTTCATATTTTTACAAGGAACACAGGCATCATATTCATGGTTGCCCTATCCCCACTCCTACTGAGCGCAGGGAGCAGCAACCAAAAGCAACACGCAATACAGATATGCATCACAGCAGCCTACAGCCAAGAGGCCAACGCACTTGAGAGATGCTTAGGTGAGAGAAGCAACTCTTTGAAGGGCAGGAGAAGCTACAGCAGTGGTTGGAAGACCAGCAGAGCCCAAGGGAAAGATAAAACAGGGAGAGAAAACTCCTGAACTGCACCACAAACACCACCAGCTCTTAGTAGGACACCCAAAGTAGCCTCTCAAGAGTTGATGTTTGGCAAAGGACAACTGTGATCTGCAAGGGCTGGAAAAGGGAGTACCAGAAAAAAAAAAAACATTAAGCCCCAAGAATAAGAGGTAGGGATGAACTATGGAGTCCATCCCCCTCAAATCAGGCAAAACTGGAAATCAGGGTGGCGGAGATAGAACAAAATGGAAAAAGAGAGGCGCAGAGAGAAACAACCCGTGAAGACCAAAATCCACAGTTTATTCCTTTATTCATCTCAGTCACATTTTTTTCTTTGCGATTTTTCAGCATGATCTACCACGCAATGAACACAGTAGCTGGGATTCCTGACTCACTGCTGACAAGCCAGAAGGAGCGCATCCGTACGAGAAACGCCAAACCCCAGGAAGAGCCCATCTCTCCCGGGGCAGGGAGCACCCTGCACGTCTGCAATGAAGGTGGATCACACTGCGCCAGAGACACCACGGCCAGCTCGGGTACCCAAACCAGGACAGCTGCATGCTTGAATTAATGCGTCTAGTCCTTCAGTAGGACTAAAGCAGAGGGATTTTTTTCTCTCTATTTACATATATACAAATGCAAATTATATTGAAATGATTATGCGTTCATACAATGACAGTATTGGAGGCTGCACAATAGCAGCCTTGTGCCCTGCTCCGCACTGACCCTTCCCGCTGCCCTTCCCACCTTGTCCCCCCGTCTACAGCTACACAGACAGACGGACGCAGCCTCTTTCTTGTATCAGGGTGGGAGGAGGAGGCTGGAGGCACTCCTGGAGAAGTGCCAGCACAGAGCTCTGCTGCTTCTGCAGTCACTGGAGGTCTCTGAGCAACAGGGAAGAATTATGAGGGATGGGCTGGCACACAAGATCCCATAACACATGGAGCGAAGGGCTGACATTTTGGACTGTAATCCTCTACGATGGGGGTGAAGTCCCTCAGAGATGTCCTGATCTCCAAGGAAGAATAAATCAGAGAGCAAAATTCATGTCAGAGATTGGGTGGTCCCTCATTCAGCCTTGCCCGAGGCATTCAGAGGGGCTGTGGCACTGGTATCAGAGATGCTCTGGGAGGGTTTGAATCAGAAGTGTGCAAAACTGAAGGGTAGTAATCAGTGACTCGGTATGACCTGAATTACACCCTGTGGGCCAGCTCAGAGACCCCAGTGCTTTACTTCTCTAACAAAGGCACTGAATTTTAGAAGTCTTGAAAGACAGAAGACAGGTCTTACCCTCCTTCTAGCGTACCCCTTAAGTGCTTGGCTGGGAAACACCCTTGTGGGACAGAAATAGTCCCACAAGACAACAGAAGGAGGATGATACTGCAGCATCTAGAAATGGGAGAAAACTGCATGGGAGTAGGAACTGGTAGGTTAAGAGCAAGTGCTCCAACCACAGGCTTCAGCATAAAATCCTTGTATATCTGTGTGCATACCCAAGACTCTACCGGAATCTATGAAAACATGTACTCTGCGATATCACTTTCCAGCTTCACTGGTCCCAGAGTGAGACCTCCGAGGACCAGCCCTTCTGTGAGGACACAGCAATGGGAGCATGGATGAACGGAGACGCCCCAGCTCTGCTGCTGCCTCCTTGATCCCTCTGCCCTCGGGCTGCTTCGTGCTCCCGCCCTCGGCAACGTGCGCTGCTCTTGGGGGCTGCGGCAGCAACGGGGATGGGGGAGCCAGTGCCAAAAATGCCGGGGAAATGGGGTGGAACAATGAGGTAGCAAGGAGAAAAAGGTGCTGGTAATTAGCTCCACATAAAACCAGCCACACCTGAGCTGTCTATAATATTTTAAGCCTGGCTTAGAGTTTGTGGCTGAGTACATATAATGCTACAGCACATCTGCAGCTCTCTGGAGAGCACTAATTATTTACCCAAATGAAAACATCCTGCTACAATAACATCACAGCACAACTATCCATGAATTAAGATGCTCTTGCACGCTGCACAGCATGTTTTATTTTCTTTGAACCTCATGACTATTTGTCACCCATCTTAACTCAACGTCCAGCATGACTGAGCCCTATTTCATCTAAGTTGTCCCTGTGACTCCAGGGCAGCGGTAAATTACCCACGTACTCACACCTTTACATAGCCTGGCTAGGGACGGTATGTTCTTCGTGTTGAGGATTCTGGGTTTTCTAAGGCGCTGTGCACGTAGCAACTTTGCTGCACGCAGGTTTAAAGTATGCAATAAATAGTAACCATTAACTCTGAATTGAAGCAAGAGCCCACCTAGAAAAGGATAGAGTGGTTGCCTACATACAGTAATGAGCAGTTAAAATGTCATCAAATGTTTAGAAGCTGAAGTACAAAGATCTCTGCTGGTATCAACCAGCTGCTGAAAAAAAAAAAAAAAAAATGGAGGTAACAGCACTCCACAGCTTTTAAAGTAGGTCAGCAAATAAATACCTTTAAATAAATATATTGCTATGCAGAAAGCTGACACAGAGTCACAAATTCACCATAAAGAATGCAGTAAATGTATTTGTCAGCTTAATGAAAATAAAGTAAACCAGTTTATTCACTCATTTTCATTTAGAGACATGCAGCGGTTGGGGGATGAATGTAATGAGTACGAACAACATGGACGTTTGACTGCTTTAGGAATAGTTACATCCACAATATTACGCTAGTTCCTATCGGAAAGAGCAGTCAGAGTTTTAGACTGTAACTACAGATGATCGCAGGGGTTTTTGGAATACAGACGGACCTTTTTGCCCGAGAGCCAGGCTGTTTCACCTCCTGCCACAAGACCTGCGGGTTGCCCAGCTCTCAGGGAAGGATGCTCCAGCGTGGGCTGGGGCTGTCGGCAGGGCAGCCGTGTGGGAAGGGGCTGCCGGTGGGCGCACCCCGCTCCCCTCCGCTGGTGCTGGAGCTCAGGGACCTCTCATCAGAGCCACGTTCCCTCCCCAAAAGGATGCAAGATACTTGGAGGCAAAGCCCTGCTGGTTTATGTGCTGGCATCTGCTAGCACAGTGGAAGCCACGTGGTAATGAGCTCTGAAATAGCTGCCATTTATGATAAAAGTTCAGTGTTTATTTAACAGGCAGAAGCTTGCAAATAGCAATTTTGGATATAGGATGCACCTGGTGACAGTGCAGTTGTTTTCAGATTAAATGTTTGATTTCGACCTCAGGGACTTATTTACAAAAAATAAAACAAAAAACCCCAACAAATAAGAGCACACACAGAGTTGAGGTTTTGCTTCCTAATTTTACCATGTCAATAATTATTTTAAATAATATACTCATATTGGAAAGAAAAATGTGCTCTCGAAGTCTCTGACCACAGGCAACAGCACTTTAAATACATCCTAGAAACAAAATTTGCCTAAAGAAAAGTGAACATAACTTGATTTTAAAGAACCCAACAAATAAACAACCAACAAAATTTAAAAAAAATCAAATACAAGTACAAATGATCATTGCAGAAGAAAAGCTTATGTCCATTTCTTTAGTATTCTGGTTTTGTTTTGATTTGGTTTTTTGTGGGTTTTGTTTTGGTTTTTTTGTTTGGGGTTTGTTTTTTTTTAAAGGTAAGACAGCATTGCACACAAAGCAATCACTAAGGCATATGTAAAAAAAAAAAAGGTTTTTTTCACTTAAAGGTTCATGAAATAATTTGAAAGGGGGAGTCTTTTAAAGGCTGTGACCTTTACAACCTACAAAGAAAAGGGTGTAAACTGTCACCGGATTCATCTTACTCATACCCTGATCCTGATCAATAGGAGTAGTGGTGTGTGTGAATATATATACCTATCTGAAAATATACATACACACATATATCTATATAGATACAAATACATATATAAAAGCTAGTGTTGCATGTGAATATTTTTAGGTCTTCCCACCTCCCATGGTCCATAGTCCCTGTTACATCTATATTTTAAGTGATGAAAGATGGCTTTGTGGTTGAGGCTGGCAGGGTGTCCATGTTCTATTCCCAGCCACTGCTTGGATAAACTCTGGCAAGCCCTGAAGGCTGATGGGTCTCTCTTCTCAATCAAATCTTGGCTAGGTTTGTTTAAGAAGAGTTCAATTTTACTTTTTTTAACATACTTTGAGCATTTTCATAAAACTGAAAGAAAACTGATTTTTTTTTTTAAACTTTGTACATTTGATACAACATTGGCCTAAACCCACAAATAAAATAGTAGCGACAGCTACAACCCGCAAACAAAGCATTACTTGTTTGATTCCTCACATTGAAGTCCTCTTCCAAAGCCCCAAACCTGACACATTCAGCAAACTGGCTCAATGCGTCATTATTGCCCTGGCAGGGCTCAATTCAATAAACGTTACTAAATTCCTCTCCCAGTTCAAACCCCATCCTCCTACCTACAGAAGGGACACACCATGATATTAATAATTGTACTGTCAGTGTCTTTTTTGGGAGCTGAGCCTATGTGTGAGGAAGAAGAAAACACAACGTTAAAACCTTTCAAATTAGCAGGGGCACAGAGGCTGGCAGGGTACCAGCAGCATTTCTGATCCGCTGGTTTCATAGCCTGGCTGTCTAGTTGAGACTTTCCCGTTTGAAATGCCCTTTCAAATTCTTGTTCATTATTTACCTGTCATTTATTGTTTACTGCACCAAATTTGGGACATCTCTACCAGTTTATGTGAACTGGCAAATAATCTGCTAACATTACCAAGTCATCTGGCCTTTTCATTTTCTGCTCACAAGGTCTTCTGCCTTTCAGGCTTCACCATTTTCAGTTCAGTACTCAACAGCTACTTCTCATTATCTACAGACATAATCCAGTCAACCTACTTGACTGAAGATTCTTGGCACTTATTTTAACTCTCCCAGGATAGCATTTGTGATTACAAGGTATGCCAGTATTAAAATCCCACCAAGAACATTTTCATTGACATTGTTAGGTTGTAGACCCCCGAGATTAATTTCCAGCTGCACCTCGCTTCAGTGAAATCAAGCAGTACAGCTGAAGAACCAGCCCTGAAGAAAACCAGAAGTTAGCATAGATGTCCCACTTTCGTATCTATCATCACTTCTAACAAAAACAACAACAAAAACAACTTATAATTATGCTGCAAAAATACTGAAGGCTGCAATCAGAATACTAAATTACATCCTATCATTTTAAAAGACAGACCAATGTGATCCAACATTCCTCAAGTCATAGAATAGCCCAAGTTGGAAGGGACCTCGAAAGATCGTCTGGTCCAACCTTTCATGGGGAGGGGAGCCTAGGTGGTATTATCTAGCACCTTCTCCAATCGCAACTTGAAAAACTCCTGGCAAGAGCACTTCTAAACCTCAAAATACCACTTTGTTATATCGTGTCTGTTTTAATCACTACGTTACAGTGCTGTGTTGAATAACATATGTCTAAAAGCTTGCCGAGCTTACAGAAATCACCCTGCAAGTGCCCAACCGCTTCCCCCCAGCTGTCAGCACTAGATTAGCTTCTGAACAGGAACAAGTCCCATAAACAGCAGGATCATCTGTTTTGAAGGTTGGAGACTGAAATCTTGTTTCTTGGGCAACTTTCTGTAATTTAAAGCACATTCTTATGTGTTTGATAAAATGTCTTTTCCTTCCTTTTCTAGTATTTATGAGTCTATACAGATTTTCCAAACACAGCAGGCAGCTGGTGGTGGACGCAGGTCCCAGTCCCAATCTCCAAGCTGACTCCCTGCATGACCATGGGAAAAACTGTGCTTTGGTCTGGCAGGTCTGATTTGCTTCCACTGATTTATCAGCAAAAATCACTTTTCCACACCAGGCTATGCAGCCACTTTTGCTAAATGCAGGAGTATCAGTTTAGAACAAGGCAGCATGACCACACTTCTTCTTTGAATGAATTTGTATCTATCATGAAAAATGAAAAATCATTAACAGTTGTTCTCACTGCTTTTCTGTATATGGGATCTTTTTCCTCACCTCTCTCATTGCTCCCCTCCTGGTTGTCCTTTGCTGCTTCTTTAGACTATATGCTATTCAGACATACTGCCTTTTTACAGAATATTACACAGTAACAAGTAGCGTTTAGTGTGATTATGATATAAAGATAATAATATGGCATTAAATAAGCAGCATCAAAAAACCTAAGGAAGCATTTAACCAAGACAACAGGACTAAGTGTGACAAATAGCACCTTTGGATCTTGATCAACAAACAGGTAGTGGTTGATGGCTATGCAAACCACCCCAGAAATTCTTTCAACCTTGCCCTTGCTGTTAGATACCTCTGCAGTGCTCCTGCCAAAGATAATTCTCCCCCAGAGTTCATTAACATATTCTGTAGAGAGAATTTGATTTATCTAAGAATATGTTAATTACTATATGTACATATTATTAGCAGCACTTTTTTCAAGAATGCACAGTGTCAGCTATTTTGGAAGAAAGAAAAAAAAAAAAAAGGGAGGCATGACAGCTACAAAATACTCCTGGATTGCCCTCTCCTAGCACTTGAAGTGAAAACATTACGAGTGTGGCATAATATACCAGTTATAATGTCCTGAAACAGAATAAACATTTCCATCCATGTACCGCTTGAGATACTTGTTTCTCCAGGACTGCTGCCTCTCTTCTTGATTGCAAAGCAGCTTTTGAAAACAAATTCCCTAGTCCCTCAGCCTTCCACCCAAATGCTCCTGAAATACCTGTGTTTAACAAGTTGCAGGAGGTCCTTGGGGACCTCCTGCTGAAACTCTGACAGCACACAGGCATGTGTAATAAACTGTCTTTCACTGCAGCTAAAGCTTTTTTTTACACAAGGTTTTTCTCCACAGAATTCATTCCTTGGTGTTAGAGCCTGATTACCTCTCTTAGGACCCTCAGTACAGATTTCCACTGAAACTTCATCAGCAGACGCTATTTCTGGGGAAGAAATAAGAGAAATATCTCTAACTTGAACTTTGCAACATGATCTTTCATTGCTTTTGGAAGCTAGACTGTGAAGTCAGATTTTTGTGTAATACAGTGACAACATCTCAAGGATCAGTAGATACAGAGTTATTTTGGTTTATTTTCTCTAGGGCAGGAGGAAGGGAAGCAGAAAGGAACTGGGAGAAGAAAATTAAACCCCTATAACTGCCTGGAAAACACTATTTCAAATGCTAGATTTCAAGGTCATGGAAGGAAGTGACCACTGACTGGGACTATATTTAAATGCAACATGGAGCTCAATACTGTGCTTATTTTTAGGCAAGAATAATAACTATTCCCCTTTCTTCTGTACAGGTTTGTTCCTAACAGGCATCCTGTCCAAAAAGTGAGCCAGGTCAACTTCTAACATTGACAGGAGCACAGTATGGTGCTATATGGCTGTCTACAGGAACGTCGAGGTCTGTTATTTTTTCCTACCACCGCAGAGATATTAGCAGTGCATTTCAAGGTGGAATTTCCTTCTCCAGAGCCAAGTCCAACATCTAGTCCAGTCAATGATGACTCAGATATCGTGTCAGACTCTAGATGACATCCCAGCTGAAAGCCAGCATCCCCAAAATCTCCTAGCCTTTACTTACCCGTCTGTGATAAAGTTAGCTGTGGTCTTCCAAGCCACAGCTTGCCCAGACAAGTGATTCAGAGCCATCCAGGGAAAACTGAACACCAGCAACATCCATTAATTTATTACATGGCCAACCTTCTTCCTGGATCCATTTGTCACCTCAATTTTGCAAAAATAAATAGGTTTATCTAAGTTAGTGCTAGAGTTTGAGGTTCATATGCTGAAAGGACAAACGTTATGTTCCTACATGGACTGAATATTGGATCACTGGGAGAATAAGAGGCAATTCACATGCTCAAGGTTAAAACAAATTGAAGTATTGGGGACAGGAGGGATTTCCTCTTCCTTCCTTCCTTCCTGCCTCGATGTGAAAGTGCTTTGTTTGGTTGTTTCCATCTTTTTATGTGTGGTCCCTTTTCCAGGGCCACCTGGGAAATTTATCTAACAAATTCTTCCTGCTGGGAAAGTAAATTTCAAAGTAAAAAGCTGGTAGCACTCTTGATTACTCCAGCCCCTTTCCTGTGGCACATTATGGTGGTGGCTTTCAGTTTTCACAACAGGTCTAAGTCTTGCCATTGGAAGCTGTGAAACGTGCTGTGGACTGTTGTGTGTCCCTGTGTCTAGGGTGTAATAAAAGTTCCGTAGATCCTTCTAGCGTGAAACTTTTGGAGATAGCCAGTACCAATGCTGACAGATGACCACCTCTTAGAAAGAACTGGAGTCATCCACATTGAACAAAAAGCAAGCACAGCACTTCAGGGATGTATCTTCAAGTTTCCATCTCACACACCCGCAACAATATGCTCACTGGCAACAAGTGCCATTGCAAACAGATCTTTTTAAGAAACTCAGTTTGTTGTTCTAAGCAACCACCAGATCAGCTTGTTCCTCCAGATGTAACCGCAAACATTCAGCTGCTTAAACTAAGCTCTCAGGCCAAATTCATCTCTTTTTTCATTGAGGAAATGAGGTAACAGGACAATACAGAGCAGTCCATAGCGATCTTACCCACTACTAAATTTCTTCAGTTTATAAGAATCACTAAGAGGCAGTTCCTGCATCAGCTACTCAGAAAGCTGCAGAGCAAGTCAGCAGCTCTAATACCTTACAAAACTAGTTGTAAAGTCATAAACTTGATATATGGCTTCAGCTACAGCCACATGCTCAAAACAGCATTTGCATCTGAATCTACTATTTGGGAATTCCTATTTTAACAACCTGTTTTAAGTTGCCTTTAAGCCTTGCCAAACTGTAATGAGAAATTTTCCAAAGCCACATCTGCCCTAAACAGGAACTGGCTGGGAAAACGTCAGCCAAAATATTTAAGCCGTTTCTAAAAAATGTTGCAGAAAATATGTCACTTCTGTATAAGAAACATTTTTCTGGTGAATTTTAGAGGCAGATTTCTAGCTCCAACTTGGTTTCGGTCAAAGAGTTTTGACTTGGCAGGGCAGACTGCATCAGGCAAACATTTCTGTCCTCCTTACAAAAATGCACCCAAATTCAGCTACTTTATACAGGGACTCTGACACTTACACTGGACAAGCACTGGCAGCCGTGGGACTGAACAACTGACATCCTCAAAAGAAGAAAGAGAAGGAGTATGGGAGAGAATTTGGCCAGACTAGCTGGTAAGTAGCTATGGCGTCTGGAAATATCTCAAAAGGAGCAAGGGATAGAGAAGTAGAGGACAGAATCTAACACTTGCTGGGCAAGGGGATTGAAGTTGAGTTCAGACATCCACAGAACAGAAACTGTGGTCAAGAAACAATCATGAGGTAGAGACAGTGCAGAGCGGGGGACAGGCTGAAGGCATAGGATGGGAGCGACACAGTTTTGTTGGGAATAGGCAGAGAAGTCTGTTCACTATTGCCCACCTCCAAAAAATTAAACAGAATCAATTCCTCCTGATGAACGCAAAGATATGAGACTAGGTCATCTGATGTTATTGGCAGAAGTCAACTAAGATTAAGACACCTAAACTCAGGTCTCTCACCACAGGTGTCTGCATATGACCTAGTGTTTAAACTCATAGGATAGTGAATGGATACGAGGCGTGGCATTCAGTTGCCTAAACAGAAATCCCTGTTGCCACCTGAGAGAACAGAGGACAAGACACAGGGCTGACATCTCTCACAGCATCTACACATGACCTGCGCTCTACAGGAGAACACTTCACCAATTTGCCTGGCATCCTTTTGCAGGAAATACGTTGTTATTCTTTGTGATTGACATACCCTCTCCAAAGAGGGGACAGAAGCTGGTAGCCCAATGTCAGTATATGTGCCAACAAGGAAGCTGAAGACCTGCAGGGTACCTCAGCACAACTGCAATGGTATATTACGGGTTTATACACGGGCATCTTAATGCATCTGTAGAAAAAGAAAGGGATTTAAAGTTGGACAAGCTATTTGTATCCAAACATTTCCTAACTTTTGAGGCGCTGACTTTGTAACCTTACCAATATTCTTTCAACACTTCTTGCGTATACTTATATAAAGTCCTTATATATTAATTTGGACTGGAATAGTCAGAAGCATTCAATGAAACTCACACAAATCCTCTTTGATTTGTCATAGTCAGTATGCATACATACATAATGCACAGCATGTTCTCTACTGATACGCACCTTTGCCAACTAAAGCAACCCCAGAGCTGTTTTTCCCAACCACTAAAGACAAATATGGTCAAACAAATGGTTTCTGAAAGCCAATAGCAAGGCAAGAGTGTAACAGAGAGCAAGGCCAGTCTAGCTTGATTTCTCTATGTCCTGTTTCTCTGCACTTGAGGAATTCAAACTCACTGAAAACTCTTTATGTAACTTGTGAAGACCAAAGAGGAAGCTCAGAGCACCACAAAAAGGATAGTGAAGATAACTGGAAACACATTCATGTTTTGCACTATGTTAACCATAAACAATTTTTGGTTGAAATCTCAAACATAAGATCAAGCAATTCAGGCCCCAAATCTGATGTGGATATTTGGCAAACACCAATCTGTGTGCAGAAGAATAAAGAAAACCCTGCTCTTTGTACTGCTATTGTAGCTGTTTGCTTTCTGGTGTGAGTTCGCATTTCCTGAGATCTTACAATATGTTCTGTAACCACAGAGCTGCAAAGGTTTGAGAACTTTACCAGACCTAGGGCCAACAGTTCAACAAACAACTACAAAAGAAGAGTTCAGGTCTTCAGAGAGAAAGAGGAAGGAAATCGACTGTCAGCTAGCTTAAAAAAAAAGGAAAGAAAAAAGATGCAGATGATTTTCTCGCTTACCAGTTTACTCGGGGGGGAGGGGGGAGGGTGGTGGTGGTGGATGGGACACCTAAGAGCCTAAGAGCCTAGGAGACTAATTGTGAAACTTCTGTTCTAAACAGAAGTTTAGATTTCCCCCCTGCAAGGGGACATTGTCTTTTTCAGCAAGGGTGGGCTACATAGACCTTCACAGAACCACTAAAGGGCAGTCTGTCCCAATCCCTCTCCTGTTGGGCGACGAACATATAGGCAGTCCCATCACACTAAGCAGCACATACCTGTGCACTTCTTCACATGCTCACGCAATGAGCACCAAAATGACCTTCTCCACACTCAGCTGATCTGACCCACCACACATCTAGACTGAAGAAGCCCTTAAGAAAAGCAGCAGATGAAATGTTCTGCCAGACTGTATCCAACTGTATTTTTGCCACCTCTGGCCTTAACCGTGAAAAATACTTGAGATGTTTAATGTTGGTGATCTACCCATAGCTAGAACAAATCATGCATTTCAGAAAAGGAGAAGCTAAAAATCTTCAATGAGAAAGAACCATTGCTCACACATACTCCTTAGACAACTGCAAGAGAAAAATATCGTAATATTTGGTTTAATCCGCATATCCCAACCTGGGGATACAGAACTCAGCCAAAATTTACCTCTAAATTGCTCTTCACATCTCTTGTGATCAGGGGAGTCCAAGACAGCAATTGAGGTAAAAAAGATCTTTTCTCTATGCTTCCCTTGCTGATCTCAGACAAAGAAGAGGAAGATGAAGTCTGACTGGAAAGCACGGGAGTGAAAGAGAGGCATAGAGATATCCTAAGAGTCAAAGAATTAGGGCAAGGGAAGGGGACAGATCACAGATAACAGAACAGGGTGGACAGGCATAAAAAAGTAGCGAACATGAATAGAAGCAAGAGAATGGGAGAATACAGAGATACAGAAAAATGGCACTGCAGCTGGGAGAATGTCCATCGGAATGGACAGGAAGCAGAGAAAATATGAGGCAAGATATAGGGGATGGAAAACAAGAGGAGAGTCAGAAACAAGCAGGTCTGTCATTTCACAAATAACTAGGTTTCTGCTATATGTATCACACATACAGAAAAGTTAAATGAAAGCCATCTCAGCAACCTCAGCTTTTTAGGCCTGATTTTGTAACTGTACAACATTTCAATAAGAAGTTCACAGCTCCACACCAGATCCCCCAAGTGGGAATGCACAGATGCCCTTGGACCCCCCCCTCCCCCCCCAATATCCCTAGAATAATGGCAGTGCATCATCCCTAAAGTGTTCTAACATCTAATATATTTCAACTGATTTTGGTATTCTGTTGCTATTTCTTCTGACCAAAACTTTCTGATTTGTTGCTTTCATTGAAGGAACAAGATGAGATAGAAAAACAGTCAACAGCAGAGAGAAGCATGGGACCCCAAGACCAAATCAGGAATCATTTTTCTCTGATTTCTCTTCTCTCTCTTTTTTTCCTCTCCCATATTTCAATTGCCTTATAAATCTCTCATGGTTCTTACAAACTTTTAAAAGGTGTATTACAGAACTTTTTTTTTTTAGTATTTCTCAATTATTTAAGAAATTTTATTGTTACTTCAGGAACATGTCTTCTCTTCCAGGTTACTCCATTAGCAAGCACATATTTTTTCCCCACAGTGGAAAAGCAGATGTCTCCAAACAGCATTATACAGGATTTCTTTTCAGATATCAAAGCAAATTGTTGTATCAGTGATGCCATCCTTGCCTTAACCAATAGTGTGTACATAAACTGGCTTAATCTGGCTACAATGCACTGTGGTTTACTAAATCATGTAACTTTAGGGAGTACTTCATTTTATTTAGCTAATCTATTGATACACTGCCATCAATTCAGCTGGCTAATTTTGGTAATAGCACATTTGCCTGCGTTTCTCATTATCACTTCTTTTGTTCCCTCTTATTTCTGTCCTTTCATCATTTTGTTCTGCCAGCTAATGAACATATAAAAATACAAAGTCTTTAATTTTCATCCTCATTAGATATCAGTTCCCCATCTCTTAGGCTCACGCTCTAGTTTCACATATAGGATACAATTTATCCCAAACACATCCTAAAATGCACATATTCCAACACGATTACATCTTTTCTCAGTCTCAGTGTCATTCCAGTGTGGGTCAGGCCTATGAAGTAAACTTTGTGTTTTGTCCTTCAGGGGCTGAAATTTAGGATTATCCTGCTTAATCTCAGTCTCTTATCACCACCTCTGCTAAAACCTCAAGCTCACAGATCTACTTCTAGAGGAGTGTGAGGGGAGAACGCGATCAACTGAAGCATGCTGCTCCCCAGACACAAGTCTATCAAAAGAAAAGTTTTGAAGATTATTGCAACCTGCCCCAACACACCAGTGAGAGCCCACACAGAGGCATTCCCAAACAAGCACATATCCCCAGTCCATCTCTTAGACCAACCTACAGAAAGGCTGAAAAGACACTGCAAGTCTGCACATCCGACCGGACCAAAAAAACCTCAGGGAGTCATCAGCTACTCAAGCTGGACTCACCTCCTGTTAGCGCCTGCCAACAGCACAACAAAACCCTACGTGGCTCCCATGCAAGCTGTGTGTCAGGCCTTCCCAGTGGCATCCAGGTGCTCCTGCCTTTGGAGTCTTCTCAGGGACTCCAGGGAGTGCTAGAGCAGTGCTAGAATATCTCCCAGTGATTCTAGGGGTCCCTTCTGTATCCTGATGAAAAACAA